>NC_141173.1:92317500-94817500 GCF_055505025.1 Bos grunniens | reverse complement strand
AGGGGAGGAGGCCACGCGGGGGAGGAGGTCGGAACCGGGAGGAGGCCCGGGTTGGGTGGGCGGGGGGAAGGTCAGACCCGGGAGGAGGTCGCCCGGGGAAGGGGGAGGCCCTCGCTGGCCGCGGGAGAGAGAAGGGCGGCCATCCGGGGCCCCAGGGTCGCCCGGCCGCGCTCGAGCGCCCTCCCGCGGTGGCGAGCGGGAAGCGGGGCCGCGGGCCTCGGCGCTCCCCTGGGGCCGTCCGGGCGGCTTAGCAGGGCGGCCGGGAGGCGCCGCGGCCCGGGGCGGGGGCTGGAGAGGGCCGGGCCGGGCCGGCAGGGAGAGCGGCGCCTCCCCTCGCGCCTCGGATCCTGGCCGCGGTCGGGGCCGCCCAAGGTGCCTGTGGACCCCGCGGCCGGGGACTAGCGGCGCAAGGTCCCCGGTGCCTCGGCTTCCAGGGCCGTCCTCCGCCTCGAAACCGACGCCGGGCCGGCAGGGTCGGGTTTCTCCGCCGCCGGGCCGCTGGCCTCCACCCTGCGGGGCAGGCGGGCCTCCCTGCCCCGGGACGCGGACGCCAGGGCGGCTGGAGGACACTGCTTATCGGCCAGTTCGTCTCCTTGGTCCCACCGTTTTCGAGGAGCGAGTAGAATTACCGTTGCCTGCTCGGAAGAGGCGGAGAAGGCGATGGCACCCCACTCCAGTACTCTTGCCTGGAAAATCCCATTGGCGGAGGAGCCTGGTAGGCTGCAGTCCATGGGGTCGCGAAGAGTCGGACACGACCGAGAGATTTCACTTTCACTTTTCACTTTCATGCATTGGAGAAGGAAATGGCAACCCACTCCAGTGTTCTTGCCTGGAGAATCCCAGGGACAGGGGAGCACGGTGGGAGGCCCTCTATGGGGTCGCACAGAGTCGGACACGACTGAAGCGACTTAGCAGCAGCAGCAGCTCGGAAGAGTCAGGGCTGCGGGGCAAGCAGGACTCCCCGCCTCGCCGACGGCCGCAAGCTGCGCCTCTCGAAGCTTCCGAGGAGCTCTTAAAGGGGGGGCCCGACCCGGCCCTGGGGGCTCTCTGGGGGGGTCTGGAGTGAGGCCCGACACGGCCTTGGCCGGCGGGGAAACGACCGCCCCGTCGCCGGAGCCTGGACGCAGCATCTGCCCCTGATGCGCGGCCCGCACCGCCCTTGGCTCGCACGGCGCCCCTCCTCGTGTCCTCCGCCTCGGGGTCCTCCTCCCGAGTTCTCCTACTCCGCTCCCCCCAGCTTCTCCTCTCCCCAGCTTCTCCTCTTTCTCCCCAGCTTCTCCTCCTCCCCGCCCCCCCCCCCCCCAGCTTCTCCTCTCCTGCAGCTTCTCCTCTCCCCGCCAACTTCTCCTCCTCTCCCCCACCAGCTTCTCCTCTTCCTCGCAAGCTTCTCCTTCTCTCCCCCACCAGCTTCTCCTCTTCCCTCTCCCGTTTCTCCTCTTCCCCACCCCCAGCTCCTCCTCTCCCCCACCAGCTTGTCCTGTTCCCCACCAGCTTGTCCTCTCCCCCCCCCCAGCTTGTCCTCTCCCCCGCAGCTTGTCCTCTCCCCTGCCAGCTTCTCCTTTCCTCCACCAGCTCCTCCTCCTCTCCCCCGCCAGCTTCTCCTCCTCCCCCCCACCAGCTTCTCCTCTTTTTCCCGTTTCTCCTCTCCCCCACAGCTTCTCCTCCTCCCCGCCCCCAACTTCTCCTCTCCCCACCAGCTTGTCCTCTTCCCCCCAGCTTCTCTCCCCCGCAGCTTGTCCTCTCCCCCGCCAGCTTCTCCTTTCCTCCACCAGCTTCTCCTCCACTCCCCCACCAGCTTCTCCTCTTTCTCCCCAGTTTCTCCTCTCCCCCACAGCTTTTCCTCCTCCCCCCACCCCCAACTTCTCCTCTCCCCCCCGTTTCTCCTCTCCCCCACAGCTCCTCCTCTCCCCCACCAGCTTCTCCTCTCCCCCCCCAGCTTCCCTGCTGCCCCTCAGCTTCCCCCTCTCCTCCCCCATCTTCCGCTCTTCCCATAAGCTTCTCCTCTCCCCCGACCAGCTTCTCCTCTCCTCCCCCCCTGCTTCTCCTCTCCTCCCCCCCCAGCTTCTCCTCTCCCCCCAGCTTCCCCTCTCCACCCCCAGCTTCCCCGCTCCCACTCCCCCAGCTTCCCCTCTCCCACTCCCCCAGCTTCCCCTCCCCCCACCCCCAGCTTCTCCTCTCCCCGCCCCAGCTTCTGCTCTTCCTCCCCAGCTTCTCCGTTCAGTGCTCTCCTTCTGAGTCCCAAGCCCGGCCCTCACGTGTCCCCAGTCAGCACACTCCCCCGGGATCCACTCGACCCCCTCTATGCACATGACACCCAGATCTTCATCCCAGCCTCTGTGTGGGCGCTGGATTCCATGTGCTGCTAAGTCGCTTCAGTCGTGTCCGACTCTGTGCAACCCCATAGATGGCGGCCCACCAGGTTCCCCCATCCCTGGGATTCTCCAGGCAAGAACACTGGAGTGGGTTGCCATTTCCTTCTCCAATGCATGAAAGGGAAAAGTGAAAGTGAAGTCGCTCAGTCATGTCCGACTCTTCTCGACCCCGTGGGTCTGCAGCCTACCAGGCTCCTCCGTCCATGGGATTTTCCAGGCAAGAGTACTGGAGTGGGGTGCCATTGCCTTCTCCGGATTCCGTGTGCAACTGCCCACTAACAACTAGCTACCCCGGGACATTCCGTGAGCACCACAAGGTCAAGAAGCCCGTGCGTTCATTTCCTGTAGCTGCTCTCACCAGCCCTCAGCATTGCTCGATGGAATACTGCAAAAAACTGCTAAGCTGAGCTTTAATTTCACCAAGTCCTTCATACCCAGCTTGAGCTCTAATTTCACTGAATCCTTCATACCCAGCTTTCTCAGGGGGATGCAGGGCTCTGGAGGTCCTGTACTCACCTCTCTAGTCTCATCCTTGGCACCCCCACCCCCTCCTCCTTCACATCTCTTCAAAACTTGCCACTGAACCATTTTGGATTTCTTTTAGATCCCAGAATGCCCAGGCATCTTTCCTAACTTTATGATACGTCGAGCCATTTACTTGGGAAAGAACACTTTCTCCTTTTCTTAGCCTTATTCCAACTCAGGCAGCCTCCTACAGGAAGCCTTCTCAGGTTGGTCCTGCCAAGAGAGCTGGGTTCCTCCCCTGTATCCTCTGCTTATGAATGCAACACACATCACGCTGAATGGTTCTTACTTGCTGACTTGTGGCTCCCTTTAGGCATGTGATGGGATGAAAAAGTGCTATGATTAATAAGTGCCTATTGTATGCAAAGGGCTTCCCTGGTGGCTCGTGGTTAAGAATCCACTTGCCAATGCGGGGGACGTGGGTTTGATCCACAGGTTGAGAAGATGCCCTGGAGTAGGAAATGGCCTCCCACTCCAGTATTCTTGCCTGGGAAATCCCATGGACAGAGGAGCCTGGTGGGCTACAGTCCACGGGGGCACACAGGGTGGGATGTGAGTGAACGACTAAACGACAGCAGCAGTGCATGCAAGATGGCAGGTTCAGGCCCCCCTGCATTCCGCTGAAGGGATCGGCAGAGGCACGGAAGTGGGCGAATCCGGACTGGGTGGTGGGAGCGCACAAGGAACGCTGCTCCTGAGAAGACCCTGCTGGGCTGAGGCCTACGTGACTGGCTGCTCCCTGTGGCAGGTACTGGTGCTGGGTCATGCCCACCTCTGTGCCCTTGCAGGGTGGAAGGGTCAAAAGCCCTCTGTCCTGGAGGTGAGGAGGGCCAGAGGGCATCGGGGGCGCATTGGCAGGCGAGCTGGGAAGGCAGCCCTCTCCCGGGGATGGTGAGAGCCATGGGAAATGCCACAAAAGCACCCTTTCCTGTGTGGAGAGCAGTTCTCACCTCCACCTCCATAAAGGAAGGCAGGCGGGAGGCTTTGAGGAGAGTGTTCTCCAAAAACCTTTCAGTTCCCTGAGTGTGAGAACTGAAACACGATTTCCAGGCGCTGAGGAATCGCACCATTTAACATTGGCCCTTACAGACGATTCTGGGTGGGAGATGCCGGTTTGTATGGGGATGTAATTGCCCAGCACTCGAGCCCACAAACTAATATGAATTTAATTTCTGAAAACAAGGTCCACCAAGATGAAATTCCACTAATTAGCAAAACCCTTCTTTTTCCAGATGCATTCCAATCTATTACCCATGGAAGCAGACATTAGACATAAATGTGGGGAGAGGGGATTGCATGTCAGGAGTTGGCTGAGAGAGGCCATCACTCCAGGCTCCCCTTTGGAACTGAAACTCATCTCGATAAATCACCATGGCTCTTCGCCATCAGGAGTTTTCTCCCTTCAGATCTTATGGCCAAGAGAAGTACGGGCCATATGTTCACACCATTTGGTGAAAAATACACTGAACCAACAAAACAAGCATTGCACTTATGGGGAAATTTTTTATCAAGCTTCAAGTGTATTCATCCTAAATGTGCAGAAGATGTCATGTCATTTTTCTTCCCCATGGGAACAAATAACTGCTTGTATTAAACCAGCATTTTTAAAGCAATGATCTAAATATAAGCAACCGGTGTCCTCCTCACATGTCCCTTTTTATCCCTCTTTTGGGTGACTGAAAAGTGAAACTGGAAAGAAAAAATATTACAGAATTAAAACCCTCAATATTATATGGCTGGGGCACCAAAAAAGTTATTAATTGGTGGTAAACTCCAATAGCCCCCGAGTCAACCTAAGACTTGCCAATTCGTTCTGGACAGGCCCATTCCCTAGATGATTTCAATTTAAAGGCTACCTGGGATTTCAGTTCAGTTCAATTCAGTTGCTCAGTCGTGTCCGACTCTTTGCGATCCCATGAATTGCAGCACGCCAGGCCTCCCTGTCCATCACCAACTCCCAGAGTTCACTCAGACTCATGTCCATCGAGTCAGTGATGCCATCCAGCCATCTCATCCTCTGTTGTCCCCTTCTCCTCCTGCCCCCAATCCCTCCCAGCATCAGAGTCTTTTCCAATGAGTCAACTCTTCGCATAAGGTGGCCAAAGTACGGGAGTTTCAGCTTTAGCATCATTCCTTCCAAAGAAATCCCAGGGCTGATCTGATCTCCTTCAGAATGGACTGGTTGGATCTCCTTGCAGTCCAAGGGACTCTCAAGAGTCTTCTTTAGAATCCTAATTTCTCATCATCTATGAAAGCCCTTGGGTCCAACAATACTTTTTTAGAAAATTTACTTTCTATTCCAAGTCTTAGGGTATATTTGAAAACCTAACTTGGGCATCTGGAGCATCTTGTGTCCAGAAGGGATATAATAATGATTTTCTCACAGGCGTTCACACAACCCTTGGATGTAGAAGGGAGACCCCAGGCAGGTGTGGGGGGCTGAGACCTGTAACTTGGGCTGCTTATAACACTGAGTGGGTGATAATTTTATTTGTATCTCAACACAAAACATGCAGATGAAGCTCTTGAGGACTGTGAAGATGACAACAGTAAAGTGAGACTATCAGAAGGACCTGTTGTACAAGGACAGAGCATTGCCCAACGTTCCTGATTTTGATTTAGTTTGGACTGTGTTCCCTTTAGCAGAGGCAAAGATGCTAAGTGAGCATATGCCATTATGTCTTGTCCTGATACTTTGCAAGACACTCCCACCTTGCCCCCTCTCCCTCCTTCAGTCTATGGCTAATATCCTTCATGGCTTCTGTTTTAAAAGTCCCCTTCTTTAGATTTTGCATAAAGCTGAAGACATTCCTAAGACAAATATACATTCTTGGAAAGGGGTGGTCTCAGTTTGTTTCCAACTACTTTGTGTGTCAGCCTGTGATTCTGTTTTTGGAGAACGGATGTTATAATGTTCTATACTAAGGCTTCTATAAAGAACAACTAATAGCTGTGAAATTCTTTCAAGTGTAAAAAACATCCAAACGTAATCACTACTTACCAGGAAGCAGTGTTATACCCGCTGCTGGTTCAGGCCTAGAGGAATTGCTTTCGTTTGAGCAAGGATATCTTCAAGGGACTGAATCCAAGTTTAGGTTCCGTGAGTCTTTTGGAAAATCTAGTTTGTCCAACGTACAGATCCAGGCCCAGCTAAATACCAAATTTCCGCAGAAGAGCAAAGCGCAGGCTTTATTTATTTACCTGACCTTAAGCTTACATGGAAATGAAGAACATCCTGAATTCCACTTCTATAGCTCACAGAAGTATGGCCCATTTCCAGCTAAGTGTGAAGACTGCAGTCCCTTTTCTCTTAGGGAAGCTCTCTGCTGTGTGCATCAGATGAATAGCAAAGAAAACACTGTGATCAGCCCCCCTGTGGTATCTGACCCCTAAAATGTTATAAGCCACTTTCCCCCTCCCAGGACAGGACAGGGCAAGTTTACTGCACAACTGCACTGTGCTCCAGAGATATACACGTCTCCCCCTAGGCTTGCAGAATGAAAGGCGAGGACTCCTACCACCTCTGGATGTCCAACAGCTAAAACGAACACTCAGTAGAAGAGTTATGCCATCACCCTTGGCACTAAACAGCCAATCAATAGACTGAGTCTTTATGGCTTTTACAAGAAATCCCCAAATGATAAAAGCCACACAAACTATGTAACTATGAAAATGGGAAGATGCTCTCTTAGGCCAGATTTTTAAATTACGTGAAGTACACTTTAGGGCACTCACCAAAGGGAAAGCGTATGCAATACACAGTGATCACTTAGGTTATAAGACTTCTATACAGTTATCCAATTTAATGCTCACCAGTCCTCGGGTAGGTGTTACACTGAATTACAGGTGATGAATTGAGATTCAAAGAATTTAAGCAGCTCGTTCACTGAAGGTTGTAGAGACAGCAAGAGAAGATTCCGTGACATCTCCTTCAAGGATATCTCAATTTCAGTGGAAGAAATAAGAATACACTGAGGATAAGCAAGGCACATGGGCGTTTTAGAAGCTAGGCACGCTCCTCAGCTAATGCCATTATTTTCCCAAGCTTCGGCAGCATGTTTATATGGATTTTAAAAAACTTCCAAGGTTGATTAAGTCAGGAAATGCTTGGGATAAAAAGGTTTCTTTTTCTGTAGGATTTCTCAGACTCTCTAAAGTGATACTGTGGATTATAGATGCCCAAGAGGAGAATATGTAAGGAGTGGGTTTTGTTTTGAGATCACTTCTGTTCTTTAGATTATACTTTAGAAAAAGCTGGGGTAAAATAAGTCCTTGAAATCAGATTCAGGAAGAAAGAGGAGTCTTGTACTTTGGGACACATTAGATGGTCTTCCCCCAACTTCCGCTCGGGGTTTCATATATTTAAACCCCGAAGTAGATTAACTTAACTTTGGCATTTGAGGGGATTGCATGACTTGGATCATCATAAAACAAAAGAAGGACCACAAATCCACGGATAGAAGCATGAAACGTGGTGACTGGAGATGGGCATGGGTACATGTGGCTGTCTGTGGGACTTCAGAACAAAAAGCCCTAAACAAGGTCTCCTTGTATAGCTTCAGTCAATTTCTGAACTTCCAAGGGCTGATCGCGTAAGCTGGGATCACTGGGTGCCAGGCTATGACTCTGGGTTTTTCCCCTGCACTTGCGAACGCACAAGCACCCTCGTGTGCAGAGGAGTGGGAAGGGCAACGGGTGCCTGAGTCACACTGCAGAGCTGGAAGGGGCTGCAGACCAGCTGCCCAGTGCATGTTCTAGACTCAAAAGCATGTGGGTCAGGCCACATGGTGACGTGGCTGAGTTCTTTCAGTCCAGACCCCTTCTTACCAGACTCTGGTTCCCATAGCTAGAGCCTCACTTCATTTCTTAGTCAACAAAATATACATACTCAGTGTTCTTAATGCATAAACACTGGATTTGGAAGATGAGTTTATTTCTACAATTATCGGACAAGAACAACCAGAACGTAACTGAATCAGGGTCTTTGCTCATGAATGACCCTTCAGCACCTGAACAGAGCTTCGCACAGAGCACGTGCTCAATGCATTTCTGCTAAAGTAATGAATAGTGTGACATCTTAGCAGGTTATTTACTATCCCCCCCAAATATGTATTGGCAGTTTTAAAAGCTCGTTTGACTCTGAGGGTCTCTGAGGGAGGTGATGGGGGTGGTGGAGCGCAGACTGATCAGGCAGTTGTGCTCGGTGTCCCAGGTAAGAAAGTGAAACAAAACTCAGCGAGAAGAAAATGGACTATTTGATTGGTCACTTTGGCTCTTTTATAATACTCTTTGCTTCCTTGCAGGTGAACAGATAATGGGAATTTGTACATGGTGTTTGATAAAAAATGAAGTATTTCCAACAGTTGGTAAATGAATGATTTCAGGGCGAAAGCCATCTTCTTTTCGTAAAAGAGGTAGTTAATAGCTTACATTCTGCATTATCAAACTGTTCATAACCCCTTTAAAAAATCATTCTCTATTATAATTTTTAAAAAACCACCTAACTAGTTTTTGAATAGGCCACATTCACCAACAAAAACTGATTCTATATCATTCTTGATCTTAAATAAAACATTTGAATAATTATTTTGCACACATGCCACCCAGTAATATCCTCTGTGACATTAAAAAATTCAAATACCAACACATTCAACTTTATAGCACCATTCCAAAATACTAAACTTTCTTTGCACCTTTATTTTAATCTTTTTTTTTTTTGTACACATTTAAAGTATGGGCATCCTGTAAATTTCTGAAAAGCCTCATAGGGAAAAAAACCAACTAATTTTTAGGACAAAGCAATAACTCAGTTTGTAGGCAAGATGATGTCAGGCAGGCTGTAAGTTCTTCACGGGCTTCTGTAGTCTTCATTCTGGGGTAAGAATGTAGAAAGGATGCTAAAATCTTCCTGGATTATTCTAGAGATTACATCACGTATCAGTATGTAAAATCTTGTTGCTCAGTGGTCAGACTCTAGATATTGATTACAACTCAAACCATGACAACAACAGTCTCTTGTAATATTTCACTCTTTTGATTGACAAACTTCAAAGTTTGTATACACTTTTTATTCATACTCTGTAAGAGAGGAATTAGAATAATATTGAATTCCCTCTTACAAATCTCCAAATTTGAAGCTTGGAGCACTAGAATCTGTTCCTAGCAAGCAGATAAATTTAAAGTAGAATTATAAATGGGTTTTAAATTCAACATAAATTTGGCTGCATTATTATATAAGACGACTGAGTAATGTGGGAGTTGACAGATGATGAGAATGCTTGCAGGAAAAAAACCTTTTATGACACGAGAGTCCCATTCCACCCTCTCATTGTAACCGAGCGCTCTCATCTAACTCTTCCATGTATTACTGTGAGTAATGTGCACCCAGACAACAGGTCTGGCGAATAAACTTGGAAGTTTTGAGTCTGCTGAGATTGGCAGGGTGGTGTGAAGAGGTAGAGTCAGAAGGGTGTCCGCTAATGGTTTAACTCTGCAGCAGTTTCAAAGAAATCGATTGTTACACGAGAACAGTCAATGACCCAGGAAGAAATTAAGTTTAAACTAGAAGTGACTAGTAATCAAAAGCTACTGTGCACCAGGACAGGAAGGAATATGAGAATATTAATATGCCCTGAAATAGAAATAATCACTTTGCACTATGTACACCACATACAATATAACATATTCTTTTTAACATTGCACAATATAAATATTATACAAGGTGGAGTAAACTAAATGCAAAATAACTTTGAGGCACACAGGAAAAACACAGAATAGATTGAACTCTGATCGAAATTAGGATGGGGTTAGAAAAAGGCAGGGTGTTACACTGTCAGGCCAGTGATCCCACCTCACGGGCTGGCAGCCACCGCCCCCAGACACGGAAAATTCTCAGACCGCCATATTGTCAGAGTTGACTGCTTCAAACAAAGGCCAGTTATTGAAATCCTTTGAGAAAATCAAACTCTTGCTCCCCACTCTAAAGTAGGTAACCCTTAAAGGTCCCTCCTGACCTCAGGGTTTCATAATGAGGGGCTATGTTAGTACAGGGTTGTTTCCCCCCTTTAACTTGGTTACTATGAAACCATTTTAAGGAAACTAGAACAGTATTCAAGAACACCCATCACAGTGCTTAACAAGATTTAATGTACATTTATTCTTAACATGTGGAACATATAAAGATTTTATACTGAATAAATGATATTCATTAAGCCAGAGGAAAAGGAGGAATTTACATCAAGTTTTTTTTTTTTAAACTACATTATCTTGAAATACAAATGTGGATTCTCGTCACTGAAAAATTTTTGAAGTTGTGTTTCTTCCTTTTAGTTGTATTTTTTTTGTCTGTACTAGTAACCATTGTGTAAATCAATCCATATGCAACCATTTCCACACCTTGATTCATGAAGCAAATTGTGATCAGCTGCTCTCCCGAAATAGAGCATGACTTTATACATACAGAAACTTGTACATTACCCTCTTTTTTTTGTTTTTTTTTTTCTTGTTTTTGTTTTTTGTATTTTTTCTTTTTTTTGGAGATATGGCCCTAATGAAAAAATATATAAAATAAAAATAAAAAATTATTTAAATCTACCATCACTTCGTAGTTACCACATCATGAAAAAGAAACTAAAAACTTTTTACTAAAAAAAAAAAAGAAAAAAGAAAAAAAATGAGGGTATGTTTAATGTACAACTTCTATATACATCACAGCCCAAAGGCAGTAAAAAAAATATTTAAAAAATGATTAAAGGAATTGTGAAGAACTGTCATGTGGAAGGTCAAACGACAGACAGCAGACATGACGCTAGTGGTGAGGAAGCGATTTCCATTCATCGTTGTCAGGTATGTTTTCAATCTTAACTTAAAAAAACCATTTTGCTCCTAGCCTAATGTAACCATTTTCCTGTGGAGAAACCAGTATCATTTCCTACTTCAACCGCTGCCTGACACACCTTCGTGAGCCCCCGCTATCCTACCTAGAAATTTCTATTGCACAGAGCTTTGGACGATGGGATACAGTTGCAATTTTTTCATTATTTGAAGAATAACATAGCTAGGAAATCGATAAGTTTTCGCCTTTTTGTCTCAGTGTGGTGAAATTTTCCCATCTTATAGCATCTTTTGCCGTTAACTTTTTTCTTTAAAGTCAATTTGCTTCCCCCAAAAATGCAATATGACATGGAAAAGAACATTAAAAAGAAAATCTGAAAAACAAAAAGTGACCTTTGAATGCATTAGACAGCAACTTTGGTTAAAAAAAAAAAACAACAAAATAAAAAACCCCCGAAAGGATGTACTTGTACACACAGACAGCAAATATTAATTTTATAACTGTTCGAATTAATTATCTCTTTAATTCCCAATTGGTAAATAGTGGGTGGGGCAGAGGAGCAAAGATTTTCTTTCCTTCGTCCTACGCTGGAGAAACAAGAACAGAACACAGCCAGTTACACGGGAGCCTCTATAGTCTTCACTCACACAGGCTGCCTTCTCACTGATGTCATAACTGCCCGATCTGAAACAGTACATCGCAGATGACAGATGCCACCAGAGAGTTCAGAACGGCTGATATTGAGATATCCAGCAATCGGCCCTCGTGCAGAAGGAACTCGGAGCGGTTCTCGTCCACTCTGGCCATGGCCAGCAGAGCCTTGGCCGCCCTGCACATCATGTCCACGCTAGGGGGCTCTAGGGGCGGGGGCTGCATGTGCATGAGGTTGTGCTGGCTCTGCTGATACTGGGCCATTGTGACCCCATCCTCTAGGAAGCTTATCAAGTTTCCGATGCTTCCCTTCTGGACAGCTATGGCCCTTGCAGCCAGTGCGTCCCCTTGGGCAAGGTTCGATAAAAGCGCCATGGACATTTCTCGACAGACTGGGTTTTTGCGATCCCCAACGTACCTAACTAACGTGGCATAGAATTTCTCCTGACGACTAAACGGAGGCGTGGCCAAGATCAGGTCCACATTGTTGTCCTGGATGCTGAGTTTACAGAGCGTCTCCAGCACGAGTCTCTGAGGCGACAGGACAGAGTTGGGTCCCACCGTGGGAAAGGGGTCTTGTGCCTCTGCTGATGGGCACACCATCCAGTGCAGCAAGCCATCCAAAATTGGCAAGCAGATGCTTTCCGTGTAAGCGGACAAGTCTAGCTGCCCAGAAATGTTGGCCAAGGTGACCAGCGTGTTGTCCCTTAAGACCTCGAGGCAGTCCCACCACCACTCATCTTTGCTGCAGGCCACCCCTTTGTCCTCGTCTTCCTCCTTCTCGTAGGTCTGCGGCGCTCGTTTTCTCTCGGGATGCTCGTGGTGAAGAAGAATCAGCTTCCCCAGGATCAGCACCAGGCCCGGGTGTTTGGACATTTCCGCGTCATTCCCAGGCACAAAAGACAAGCTCCGGACAATATTGGACACGCAGATGCAGCGCTTGGCCAGCGAGTCCTGCCAGTGTGCGATGGTGCAGAGCGGGGCCTCGTCCCGGCTCCTTGGCTCGTCCTCCAGCAGCTTGATGTTGCGGTGACTTCTGGCTTGATGGATTCCAAAGGGAAACTTGCTGCTTTCGGTCTGGGTACCAGGGTTTGCGTCTTCGGGCAGAGCCCCTGGCCGAGCAGATAGGACATCATCAATGGTTGCGATGATGCTTTTCTCTTGGTGCTCGTCAGAATCCCCTTTGCCTTCCTGGTCTTTCTTTCTGCCTGTGGAGCTCAAAGTGGGAGGCGGCCGCCTGCGAGGAGGAATCTCCATCTTGCTCTCGAAGTGAGTCTGGATGTGCTCAGTGGTATCTCCCCCGCCGAGCTGCCAGTGCAGAAGTCCACTGCTGAACTCCTGAACGCGACCCAGCTTGTCAGAGCGGTCGACGACAAACAGGTTGTTCTTTTTGACTATCTTGATTGGCAGCTTGTCAAATTTACTGGCTTGCCTGGGCTTCTCCTTTAGATCTGTGGTGGCATCGGGGGAGGCCACAGCTGCACTGCTCCTGTCCTCCGTCTCCGCCCTCCCGCTGTCTTCCTCCTCCTCGTCCTCCTCATCCTCCTCCTCCTCAATACATTCAGCATCTTCTTCCTCTCTCCCAGAATCGTCGGCTAAGGACTGGCTGTCATCTCTCTTTGCTGCATTGTGATCAAGTGCTTTTTGGCTGGGGTCTCCCACTTCATATTCCGTAAGAATTCCAAAAATGTCAATCAAGCATTTCCTGAAATACTCTACTAAAAGTTCGAGAAATCCGGACAACTGGAGAGGGTGAGAAAGAGAAGAGGTACAATGTCATAACCTCTCCAGTGTGACTGAGAGGGTGAAAATCCTGCTAGCTAGCCATGCATCTCTATGATTATTTTCACATTTTAATGTTTTTTTTTGGCTAGGCCAAGAAAAAGAAACCATGTGTAAGTTAGAACTATCTTCCTGAATTTTTCATTAATAAACACTTACTATCTTTCTTACTTGGTGTTTACTTTCTTACACCATTAACATGAAAACTTGCTTGTTACTTTCCCATTTCTGATACTATCCCCGAGGGAGTGCTCTGCTGTTCTTTACCTTTGTTTCTGGCTTAGACACAGTACCATTCTTACTAGAAGAGTGGGAACGTGGATTTTATAGACTCATTCACCCAAAGTGAGTCTGTTCTCTTTTATTTATCTGAAACTCTGCTTGCCTAGATTTTTATGGTTATTATTCTTAGGATTTTATGGTTATTTTTGTCTTAGGTGCCACAGGTTATTCTAATTTACATTCTCCATATATTTTGGGGAGAAGATAATTTCAGCAATGTAGTAGCTCATAAACACAGAAAATTAGAAACAAATCAATTTAGTCCCTGAGATAAATGAATGAGAATGTTTCACAGAATGCACTTTTATATTTCAGCTATTCCCAACTCCAGCCGAAAGACAAAAGCAACTCTGAGAACCAGCTCTGTTTCCTTTAAGCGGATGTTTATATCAAGAGAACCAGAATACTCCCCTCCCTCAATACCAATGCTGCTGCATTTAGGGATGATGAAGAATAAGTAAGTAAACAAGGATTTCTTAATGATAGGTGTTATGGAAATTGACTATAATTTCATTATCTGGCTGTAAGTTTCCCGCGAGGTAGTTTGAAACAATTATAAAGAAGTAAGGGGACACCCAAGTACCAGCCAGGTAGAGCTTGCTTTTAGGGTACGAAGGCACAATTTTTTAAGTGGAGGTCTGGATGTCACCCCTTCCCATCTCGCCCCCAACATAAAGCTTAATTTTTTCCCAGGACAAGGGAAGAGGGAAAATTGCTGAAGCAATGCTGGTTATGAAAAATTGTGCTCAACAGCAGCTCACCCAGCATAAGGAGGGAAATTTATTACTCTAGCAAAGGTAGTATATGTTCTTAATACTTATTTTCTATTAAAATGGACTTCATGCGATGTTTATGATCTTATTAATATACTTGGTATCAACTGAAAAACTGCCTTTCAGGGCTAAAATGAGGAGTTAAAGGAGAGAAGAGGAAGTGGAAGATTCTGGTCCTAGTTCAACAGAAGGGAGGGAATTAGATGTTTTGGCTTTTTTCAACAAAAGCAGAGTTGTTCATACACAGTAGGGAAAATGACCTTTTCTGATTTTTGTTTCTAAATATTTCTTAAAAAAATTTGTAGTCCAGCTGGCTCTTCGGCCTTTTTCCTAATCCTCAGCTCCTTCTCTCTTCCAGCTATTATGCTAGAAGCTACTTCAAGCTTAGCACAGATCAAAGGAGGGTTTTTAAAGGTAGGAGGCTTTTAAATGACTGCTTCAAAATAAACTAGAGGGGGGCAGAAATGGGAGGGAACACATCAAGAAACAAGTTTGACCATGACTTCATTACTACTGCATGAACGATGGTACAAGGGGTTCATTAAACTGTTTACTTCACTCTCTATATGTATTTTCTGTAATATAAACAGTCTTTTTAAATTTTATACTTTTTTAATTAATAGAAAGATGTTAGGTCCCCCTGAAAAACAGGGTATGGTCTCACTGCAACTTATTGCATGGTGATGTCTCTTCCAACACTGACTACAGCCGTAACTTTATGTTACATTTGGATTAATTCTCACTGGCCTGCTAATGCTCATTATAAACAACAGTTTGATTTTGCCACTACTGTCTATTCCATGCACACACATGCATGTGCACACAAGGTCACTGTTTTCTTATGAGAAATATACATGTGTGTTTATACTAAAGACTGAAATAAATTATTGTTCCAGACAAAATTCTCAGACAGCTATACACTGATTGATGTTGGTTTATAGTTAACTGTAATGATAAAAAATTTTAGCTGGGGAGTCCTACCTGCTTTAGGCATTAGCTTAAGCATTATACACTACTTTATTTTCTTCTTCTAATTTGCTTCTCAGTTGGACTGGTGCTGGCTTACCTGGGAGAGATTGAAAGTAGCGACAGTGCTGTCGTCATAGAGAAGAATATTAATAGTGTCCAAAGCCCAAGTACTTTCAGCCAAGAGACCTGACTTAAGGGACATCATCACACGCCAGGCCTCTGGAGTAACTAAAAATGGGTGGAAGAATAAGGACATGATTAATATTAACTCTACGCATGAAAGAATAGAAAATAACAAAAGAAGAAGAAAAAGCAGAATGTTAAGTTAAAATATTGATTTAAACAAAGGTTCCAAGGGACAATTAAACATGGTCATTTCACGTGGAGGTTGACAACTGACTCAGAAACTTCTGTAGGTGAAGAGCTTTCTGCTTTGCAGGTTAAACAGAAGTGGGAATGATTCTTTCTGTATTTGTCGTCTTTGACTCTATTCACAAATGTGTCAAGGTAGCATCTTCAGAAGGCTGGTGAGTATGCAGAATATAAGCAAAATTTAATTCCCAAACAGCATGCTCACTGATAGAAAGCTTTCATTCTTCCATGCCGTCTTCTGGTCTGAGCTCTGGACCACAGAGCATGCTGTTGACAAGTACTAGCATTTTGACGGTTCTGGTTTTTTAGGAGCCTGGCCTGAGATGGAGGCTAAGAGGAACGATGAGAGCAAAGGTTTATAAGATTTGTCACGAGATGGGGCTGGAGGGGAGGTCCATCGTGTGTCTGAAATTTTAAGGGAAGTTATCTCAGGAAACTGGTGGAAGCACATGGTGTGAGCAGCTGGAACTCCCCACAGCAGCAGCCAGGCCAGATGCCAACTCCTGTGTGGGAGGGGCCGTGGGTGTCCACTTTTATTTTAATTTCATCTAATTTTCAAATTTTCTAAGAGAGGCACATAATACTTGCATAATAGAAGGGCAAATTTCATTTTAACATCAGGAACATAAGTTTCCCTAGGCTGGTATAACATGCACTGAGAATTTTTTTTCAAATTTAAATGTATTTTTTTACTTAAATTGGAGAAGGAAATGGCAGCTCACTCCAATATTCTTGCCTGAAAAATCCCATGGACAGAGGAGCCTGGTAGGCTATAGTTCACGGGGTCACAGAGAGTCAGACATGACTGAGTGACTAACACACACAAACACACGTTTACTTAAATACATGCATATATTTTTACATATATATTACCATATGTAATACGGTGCCCAGGGTCTGTTTCTCTCTTGCCTTCAGCACGTCCTCTGTGTAGAATGCCTTACTTCCCCGTACCGCCCCCCTGCCCTTAATGTCCAATGATTATAAACAATGGTCATATCTTTAAAATATTTAATTTTCTCATCACTGCAAAGAACTTTGAATCACGTGATTTTGAGATTTTTGGGAAAAAAAGTGGATAAAACTGAACTCTATTATTTCCTTAGCTGTGTTAAAAGGACTTAAAAAATAATGCAGAAAAACTGTGTGTATTTCCAGATTTTCCAAATGTCTAATTAGGATTTACAAGATTCCACCTGGATAAACGTGTATGACATTGGTGTTCACCTGAAAGAGCTCCTTGGTCCTGTCAACAGTGCTGCAGGGATCACCTAAATTCTATCCACATGTGAAGTTCCATATAGCATATTATGTGTCTGTCTATGTAGCATAGTCAGTTTTCTGGTTTTGCTCCAAGGGGAACTCACTGTCTTTATGTCCTTACCAAAATTACAGAGTGGCTTGCTGTCAAATTTTCTCAGGCCACCCTAGTGTTCCATCAGCCTTGCAGCTGTGGAACACTAAGCATCTTAAGCACACATGGCAGAGATTATGTGTTTGGTTAAGATAAAATCTTTAAGCCCAAAATACAGTCCACAGTTACCGAGGAGTCCCCATCTCTCACCTGGGGCTCTGCCCTCTCACACGAGTAACACTCACATGCAAGAAATCCGTTTTAATTCTCCTTCTCAGTTCAGAGTAGTGCCTTCCAACTATTGCTCCTGCACAAAAGCACGTCCTGATAGTCTGCAGTCACAGAATTTCATCCCTTTGAGGTTATCCAACTACATCTAACCCAAAATTAAAATTCTAGATGGCAACAGGAAATCATTTCAGGAGCAGAGCTTTGGGAATGCTTACCGATATCTTTTGAGGTAATCTTCCGCCTTTGTTTCAGGACTGGCTGTGAGGCTTCCACGGAGCCAGGAGGGAAGGTGATCTCCCTTCTGATGGGGGGCGGCTGGGGGGGTGGCCCGGTGACCTGGGACGTGGGGACGGTGGGCATGACCTTCTGCATCTTCATGGAGGGGAGGAAGGGGGACTTGCTGGGAGACATGCGGCTCTCCAGGGAGCGCTGGAAGGAGGCGGGGCTGGGCGCCCTGGAGATGTGGTTTGGCAGTGAGGGTGGCGTCTGGTAGGACGACTGAGGCGGGCGCGTGATGGGCTGCATGGAGGCTGACGAGGACATGTAAGGCTGACGCTGGCTGACGTGGGAAGGCCACTGGCTCTCGTGGTTTATCCTCTGATCAGGGACCATCATGTCATCGGTGCGGTTCATGCCGGGGTAAGGCGGGGCCTGCGTGGGGCCGCCAGGGCCTTGCCTGTTCTGGTAGGGATAAGGCATATCGTTGCGGGTCGCCCACATGCTCTGCTGAGGCCCTTCGCTGGAGGACGACTGCATCGGGCCGCCCATCATCTGTGGAGGGATGGCATGTGGCTGTATCTGCCCCGGGCCCTGCATCCTCTCTCGGTTGTAGGGGTAAGGATACTGTCCCTGCAAGGGCCTCCGGTCCGGGCCGGAGTAGGAACTCCCGTACTGGTTGTACATCTCCTGCTGCTGGCTGCCATACTGCATGTTGTACATGTCTCCCTCGTGGCGTTTGGCTGGAGGCCCATACATGCCATCCATATGGCGCTTGTAGTTCTGAAAATTCACAGAGACAGATCACACTAATGTGCTTTTACAGGTATAATCACGCACTTAAATCAGGCAAAATAGTTATTACCTGGTGGAATGTTCATTTCAAGATGAATATGGGCAGCGCCCATGTCCACAGACTAACAGTTTATGTGTGATGCTCAGCACTACACAAACCACTGCACGTACTGTTTGTGTACTTCAAAACTTCTGTGGGAAAAAACCAGCCTCCTCTCCTGGTATTCTCCAGGCAGATTTGGGAGAGCAAAGCATGGGTGAAAAAACCAGCCTCCTCTCCTGGTATTCTCCAGGTGGATTTGGGAGAGCAAGGCGAGGGTGACTACCACACAGGCCGCACAGAACTGGGGCTTGGAGATCACGGGGATGGCTTGTGTAGGTAGCTGGAGACCTCACCACAAGTGACGGAGAGCTCTGAGGGCCAGCCTGAAGGGCTCCGGGACTAAACAGACCCCTTGGGCCTAACTTTACAGAAGTGCCTCCATACACAGCTTGGCTCCTCACTCTGACCTGTGCCCGACACCTGACATTGGATGAACCCCACCCCAGCCTCCAGCCGATGTGGGTCTCCTCCAGGAGAACCTCTGAGGACAGGGCTGGTACGGCCTCACGGAGCTCCCCTCCCAGGAGGCCGTGGCTTCCACCACTGGATGGGGTGGGAAGCTCCTGATGAGAGCGCGGGACGGAGGCACGCATATGGCAGAACACTGTTTAAGGTGCTGATTTGATGATACAAGTCTCTATACAAACATGCTCTGGTCAAATTAATGTTTAAAACCCCTTCTATTTTACAAGAGGTCTTAGACCTGAAGAGTTGTTTAGCGACAGCAAATTCCTGTGTCTGACGTGTGCTCCTCTGTGTTAGCCGTGGTTAGTTCACACACCTCGCAACTGCTGAGCTGCAGCACGTTGTCAACAGCACGCACCTACACACCTAGCCTACACAGTTTAAATAATCTTATTCTTAAAAGAGATCAACTTTCACTATTAGCATATAATATTTTAAGCTGTTCACCCTACATATTCACTAAAATATATTGACAAATTTCTGTGCTAAAATGTCAATTGATATAATAGTATATAGAGTAGACATATGTCTAAAATATACTTGAATTTGGGCTTATTATTTACAAGGATGAGTGTCCTTAACTTCCAATAACATATTTTCAAGAGCTACTTCTAACCTACTGATTTCAAAATCCTAAGAATACTTTTTAGCATAAGCAAATATAACCTGATTGTTACATGTCATTTTGGTTATACTTCCTAAAAGTCTTCAGAAGTATGTGAGTCTGAATTTTAAACAGAAAGCACAGAGATGCACGCTGCTTGCCAACTCACCGTCTGCTGTGGGTACAGGCCTGGCTGGTGTCCTCCATATGACGGCTGTCCTGAGGGAGGGCCTTGGCCCGGGTACTGCTGCCCATAAGGTTCATGCCTAGAATGAAGCATTCAAAGAAAACTTCACTGACCGTGGACCTCGGGCCAAGGGAGGGAGGAAGAGCCCACTTCTGGACACTCCATGCTGTCTTTCCTCCATGGCCTCCTCCTGACAGGCACTGTGAGCAGCAGCAGCACTTCCCCTCCCAGTGGAAGGAGGACAGCACCCGTTTTGGGAGTGCTGCCAAGCCCTGGCCGGTGGGGCAAGGAGTCCCACTGGATGGGCTGGCACCCTCTGTCTTTGAGGAGGGGCCCCGCCCATCTACTGAGGGACCAGGGAGGGCATGACACACCCTGAAGTGAGGCATTAACGAGCGTAAGAAACAACAGAAGAACCTAAGAGTCAAAGCAGTATTTCTAGGAGCACCAGAGTATTGACATATAAACGTGGAAAATGTTTCTGTTTCTAATTTCCTCATCGTGAGTATAAAATGTGCAAGTTTTTTAAAGGAATCCTTCAAAATTAGTCCAAACGATACTAAGTTGGTATAGACATAACTACTCAAAATTTCAAAGTTCTATGACCCCAAAAGTCAACAACAACAAAAAAAGGATAATAGGGATGATTTAAATGTACTTCTGTTAAATCTTAAAATGGGAATAAACATACTTTTATTTCATATTGAGAAATTATAAGTACCATAAAAATACATGTTTAAAAGAACAACAGAATTGAAACTTCAGAAATTAAACTGATGTAGTTAGTATACTGAATTTTGTAAGAAACAATACTGGTCAAGGAATGAGAATAAGAAAGAAAATAAATGAAAATTTAGAACATCACATGTAAAACAGACAAGGGAAGTTTCTGCTAATGACATTGAAATCTGGAGGCAAGCTTATAGTTAGGAGAAAAGAAGTATAATTGATGTGGATGAAATTTAAGCTGAACAAGTAACACTTTTCAGAAGAGAAAACTTAATGAAGGAAATCCTAATGTTGTTTAGTCGCTCAATCGTGTCCGACTCTTGTGCGACCCCATGGACTGTAGCCCGCCAGGCTCCTCTGTCCATAGAGATTCTTCAGGCAATCTTCCCGACCCAGGGATCGAACTCACGGCATTGGCAGGCAGATTCTTTACCATTGAGCTACCCGGGAAGCTCAAATCCTAATGTGATAAGGCCAAAATAACTTCTACACCTGGGCCATGCTGCATTCCAGAAAGCATCTGAGAAGAAATAGAAAACTATATATCTTCCCTGGTGGCTCAGATGGTAAAGCATCTGCCTACAATGCGGGAGACCTGGGTTCAATCCCTGAGTCAGGAAGATCTCCTGGAGAAGGAAATGGCAACCCATTCCAGTATTCTTGCCTGGAATGGGGGTGCAAAGAGTCGGACACGACTGAGCAACTTCACTTCACTTCAGAAAAGTATATTTGCTCAGGTTCCTTTAAGAATATATGTCCGAGGACGACTGTTCTCCTTCTGATCTCATCAGCCTATCCCTTGCCTCTTCCCCCTCCAAAAGCTTTTCCTGGACTCTCAAAAACAAACCAAATCTTAGTAAAAATCTTTGATCTGGTACATCAGACTTCACACAGCGGTTAAGTGACTAAGGCGGATTTCACAACTAAACCTTCATTAGAAGGTCAGAATGAGAATTTGAGATTCCCCAGTCACTATTAAAAAGTACAAAGTAGCTCTGAGCATGCGATATTGTGTAACTCAAAAACCAGGCTCACAGAGAATGCTAGAAAGAAACCTGATTTGGTAAAACAGTGATTTTTCCAACCAAAATTTTCCTTTGTATTAAACCAGGGACACCTGACTGCTTAGCTGGACCTACAAAACCCAGCATGTGGACTGAGAGGGAGCAGTGTGGACCGAGGCCCCGCCAAGGAAATGATGAAAACCACACCTGTCCTGAGGCCTGCCTCAGAGCAACAGTCAGAGAAAGAGCTTTACTTTACCTCCACTGGTTTTCTTTAAAAATGAGATATTCAGTTGAAGGCTTGGTTTCTAAGTAAGTCTCCGTTAGGGACGTAATGAACATGACAAGCAAGGGATAGGTCTTCCATGGTAAGGACCACGGTCAGGGGCCTTCTTCACAAAGGAAGTCCACCCTAAGCCACTATTCGAGGAACAGCTTCCTCTCTGAGACATTTCAATGACTTTCATTCTATCTTATTAAAATAATCTGGGCCAGTAATGCATCCTTACTTGCCATTTTAGTATCAAGGGGATGTTCTGAGAAAAGAAAAGCTACCCTGGCTTTTATCAGATGTTTATTAAGGAGCAAAGCATTCCCTCTCAGTTTAAAATGTTCGCAGGGGACAGGGGGAACACCTGAAAAAACAACGCCTGGAAGACGTCACCAAGAACCCACTGCTGCCCGAGCCTGCTGACAGCCCAGTGTGGCACCTGCCCAGACCTCGGCCTGTGGGGAGGAGGGCAGGCACTGAGGTCAAGGGAGGAGCCACACACGGACCCTGGAGCGGCAGTCTCGGTGTGGTGACAGTGGCTGGGACAACCTTGGCTCTTGCATCCTTAGGGAGAAGACTTGTGCCCTGGCCAGCCCAGCCCTGGCATATTTCTAAAATTCACTAATAAAAACACGGCTGTATTGGTGGCCTGGGGACAACGTCCTTCTCCCCAGTTCCTGTTACAGTCATCGACTGAAGGCAGCCGTCTGACACGTACAGTCCTACCGAACTTCAGCAGGAAGCAGACATCAGCTGCTAGGGCTCAGAGATGTGTGTGTGGAAAGCACAGTTTCGAATAAGTCATCTCATCTTCATCTTAGGAAACACTCACCTTCGGTCGTAACTGGTTCCGTAGGGAAACTGCTGCCGTGGCCCCATGCCAAGACTAGACATGGCTCCAGACGGACTCTGGTTGTACATATCCTGCATGCTGCTGGTGGGCATCTGTCCTTGCGTCATGAAAGGCTCGCTGCTTCCAGGCACTGAAATATTTTCAGTAACAGACAAAAAATTAAGCACTTTCAAATGCCAAAGGGCCCAAACATCCCTTTCTAGTCAGTGCTGTTATCCTTAATATGACAGATAACAATACCGATCAAAGAGCGTAAGGTCTAAAGTTAAGATGGGCCCTGTTGAGGCAGGATTTTAAGTTGAGCCCCCTTCACGTACACAACTTGTATGAGTCTCCCGGAGTGTGGGGTGAACCCATGAATGGGACAGGATGTCACTCCCAGGATTATCTACATTGCAGGGCAAAAGGGATTTCAGAGATGTAATTACAGTCACCAATCAACTCGCTGAGCTAACCAAAAGGGAGAGTACCCATGTGGGTCCTTTAAGTTGGCATCTAGAGTTAAGAGACAGAGCAGGTCAGAGACACTCTCCGCTGGCCTTGAAAAGCAGTGCCACGCAGGTCAGAGGCCCACGTGTTAGGAAGGAAGGCAACTGCTAGAAGCAGAGAAGGCCCCAGATGACAGTCAGCAAGAAAACAGGACCTCAGTCCAGCAACTGTGAGGAACTAAGTTCTACCAACAACTACGAGCTCAGAGAAATGGAATCCAGGCTCCCAGCTTGACTTGTACTGTGACCCTGAGCTGAGAACCCACAGAAATTGGAGAGCATATGTGTATGTTGTGTGTTTTAAGCCATTTGTGGTAATTTGTTATCAGTAATATAAGAAACAAATACAGGCCCAGATCCATACTTTTTTGGGTTAAGTTGATAAATCTCTAAGTTTAATTCCTTATCTATAAAATAAGGTTGGTAATATCATCTCATGAAGTAGTTTGTAAGGAAGAGATATGTATACAGTTAGTTCCTATCTCTTTTAGGAAAAATAAAAAAAAAGTGAAAACCTTAACAACCACCCATGCACTGACTTACTCTAAAATCAGGATGAAGAAAATCATGAAGGAGTAAGGACAGCTCAAGAAGGGATGAGATATTTCTAACAAGGGGTAGAGTGTCAATTAGGTCAAATATGCAAATTAGCATTTGCTCACAGCCTGAAGGAAATTGGGTCAAGCCCAGAAACTAGCCTGTAGGCAAATAAAAAAACATTTTAATGCAAACCTTAATTGATATACACTATTACCAACACCTGCCTTTATCCTATGAAGGTTACTTTTATGTTGCATGAGATAAAAGCTGATTACAATTTTGTGAGCTGAAAAATATGTCTTTGGTTGAGAGGTGCAAATAAAGAAGTCTTGACACTGGTAGAATATATTTTGCTTTATAAGGTATTCCAAATACTTCATATCTTACATGCTCTTACATCAACCTCCAGTAGAACCAGTTTTGAAGTTACTTTCCATTTTGAAGTTATTTTCCATTTATTGACGCAAGTAGGGAAAACCACTAGAACATTCAGGTATGACCTAAATTAAATCCCTTACAATTATACAGTGGAAGTGACAAATAGATTTAAGGGATCAGATCTGATAGAGTGCCTAAAGAACTATGGACAGAGATTCGTGACACTGTACAGGAGACAGGGATCAAGACCATCCCCAAGAAAAAGCAATGCAAAAAGGCAAAATGGTTGTCTGAGGAGGCCTTACAAATAGCTGTGAAAAGAAGAGAAGTGAAAGGCAAAGGAGAAAAGGAAAGATATACCCATTTGAATGCAGAGTTCCAAAGAATAGCAAGGAGAGATAAGACAGGCTTTCTCAGCAATCAATGCAAAGAAATAGAGGAAAACAACAGAATGGGAAAGACTAGACATATCTTTAAGAAAATCAGAGATTCCAAGGGAACACTTCATGCAAAGATGGGCATAATAAAGGACAGAAATGGTATGGACCTAACAGAAGCAGCAGATATTAAGAAGAGATGGCAAGAATACACAGAAGAACTATACAAAAAAGATCTTCACGATCCAGATAACCACAATGGTGTGATCACTCACCTAGAGCCATACATCCTGGAATGTGAAGTCAAGTGGGCCTTAGGAAGCATCACTACGAACAAAGCTAGTGGAGGTGACGGAATTCCAGTTGAGCTATTTCAAATCCTGAAAGATGATGCTGTAACAGTGCTGCACTGAGTATGCCAGCAAATTTGGGAAACTCAGCAGTGGCCACAGGACTGGAAAAGGTCAGTTTTCATTCCAATCCCAAAGAAAGGCAATGCCAAGGAATGTTCAAACTACTGTACGATTGCACTCATCTCACACGCTAGTAAATGCTCAAAATTCTCCAAGCCAGGCTTCAACAGTACATGAACGGTGAACTTCCAGATGTTCAAGTTGGATTTAGAAAAGGCAGAGGAATGAGATCAAATTGCCAACATCTGTTGGATCATCAAAAAAGCAAGAGAGTTCCAGAAAAACATCTACTTCTGCTTTATTGACTATGCCAAAACCTCTGACTGTGTGGATCACAACAAACTGTGGAAAATTCTTAAAGAGATGGGGATTCCAGACTACTGAACCTGCCTCTTGAGAAATCTGTATGCAAGTCAGGAAGCAACAGTTAGAACTGGACATGGAACAACAGACTGGTTCCAAATAGGGAAAGGAGTACATCAAGGCTGTATATTGTCACCCTACTTATTCAACTTATATGCAGAGTACATCATGAGAAACGCTGGGCTGGATGAAGCACAAGCTGGAATCAAGATTGCCAGGAGAAATATCAATAATCTCAGATATGCAGATGACACCACTCTTACGGCAGAAAGTGAAGAGGAACAGAGAGCCTCTTGATGAAAGTGAAAGAGGAGTGTTGGGTTAAAACTCAACATTCAGAAAATTAAGATCTTGGCATCTGGTCCCATCATGGCAAATAGATGGAGAAACAATGGAAATAGTGAGAGACTTTATTTTCTTAGGCTCCAAAATCACTGCAGATGGTCACTGCAGCCATGAAATTAAAAGACACTTGCTCCTTGGAAGAGAAGTTATGACCAACCTAGACAGCATATTAAAAAGCAGAGACATTACTTTGCCAACTAAGGTCCATCTAGTCAAACCTACGGTTTTTCCAGTAGTCACGTATGAATGTGAGAGTTGGGCTATAAAGAAAGACCAAAGAATTGATGCTTTTGAACTGTGGTGTTGGAGAAGACTCGAGAGTCCCGTTGACTGCAAGAAGATCAAACCAGTCAGTCCTAAAGGAAATCAGTCCTCAATATTTATTGGAAGGACTGATGCTGAAGCTGAAACTCAAATACTTTGACCACCTGATGTGAAAAACTCACTCACTGGAAAAGACCCTGATGCTGGCAAAGACTGAAGGCAGGAGGAGAAGGGGATGACAGAGGAGGAGACGGTTGGATGGCATCACTGACTTGATGGACATGAGTTTGAGCAAGCTCCGGGAGTCGGTGATGGACAGGGAGGCCTGGCGCGCTGCAGTCCATGGGGTCACAAAGAGTCAGACATGACTAAGTGACTAAACTGATATAAAAAGATGCATGACCTCAATCATAATTAAGGACATCCAAGATGAGGCTTTTTCCCCTTCTCCCCTTCTGACTGACAAACATTAAAATGATAATAATCATTCTTAGTTGGAGGGTCCACATGATCATGTTAAGAGTGTTTAAATTGGTGTAACTTTTGACAATACCTGCTATGGTAAGGCTATATTTTGGTGACACCCCCCCCCCCCACTAAAGAAGGACATCTCTGGGTGCTCATAGCCTGTGGAATCCCCATACATTGAGAGGCTGGGCTTGGTCATGTCATGACCAGCTCTGACCACTGGGGCACTGGCAAATGTGATATGGCAGAGGGCTGTAAGAAACTGCAAGTGAGGCTGTGGCTCCTGGAGTACTCCTTCCTGGAGCCTGTCTCCCATGGCACCAGGCGCCCAAGAAGCTCCGTGGAAAGGCCCCAGGAGGAGGTCCCTGTCAACAGCTCTAGCTCAGCTCCCAGCCAGCCTCCGGATGACACCAGCCATTCAGGTGGCACCTGCGCTCAGCAGAGCTCTCCACCAGGCTTCGGATGACAGTCACCACCTCAGAGTCCCAGCTGAGTACATGTGGAGTCAAGAGCCGCCCCACCTACCACTGGACTGTGAGATATAACTGAGTGCTGTTGTTAAGGCTACTAAGTCTTGGGGTAGTTTGTTACAACAGTACAAATTAAACAGGGGAGAAAGTTTGTTACAAATAGTACTCAGTAAACAAAATAAGAATTCTTATTCTTTGATTCTGTTATTCTACTTCCAGGAATCTATTTCACAGCAACACTCTACAAGTGTGAAAAACAGCTAGCTATACTTCAATAATCACTGTATCATTATTTATAATAACAAAGTATTAGGAAATAACCATGAATTACTAGAGCATTAAAAAGAGTAAGTAGGATTGTATCTGTGGATACTAATAAATATTCAAACTATATACTGTTAAGTTAAACAGTATATAAATATTCACTTACTGTTTACTTAAAAGCAAGCAATCAATCAATTCCTCGATCAGTGATGAATGAGTGAGTAGGTGAGGAAGGCAGGCAGGAGGACAGGCAGGGCCAAGGCTACTCAGGGCTTCTGGGTCTTAGAGGAGGCTCTTTTATCTACCATCCCACCACATTCCAGGTCAACCACAGGAGCAGCAGCAGCAGCAACAACAGGTGTGATATCCACTGATGTTGGTCATTAAATAAAAAATTAGAGCCCCACCAAGTTCACTGACAGAATATGGTGAACTGAGGAATGGAAAACTTTACTGTAACAGGGGTAGGGCTGTAAGAAAATCTGTTTCCTGTGGGCTTTCTGTTTACCTGCTTTAACTCGGTACTAAAAATGTCAGTAGTGGAAGATAGCAGGTAAGCTGAAATACATGGGGGAAATGTGAGACAGGGCTCTCGCCGAGCCACTGTATCATTTACACAGTGGATGAAAACACTCTATAGAGCTACCTGGTACCTAGAGCAAGGTAATCCACAGTCATCTCCTCTTCACCACCACACTTATTTTCATTAAAAAAATATAGGCATAAGGAGACAAAAGAAATAGAACTCATGCTGTCAAATATAGCATAATACGATATTGGAATAGTTTTCCATAACTTTGAAACTGGATTCCAAAGCATAATTATTTTTCCATGTTATTGTCATATTTTCAGAGTTTAAAGGTATTATACAACCACCAACAGCACCAACAACACATTCTTTCTAGCATCTCATACCACTAAGGAAAACAGTTAACTCCAACATTCACAAAGCTCTTGAATTTCTGAGCTTATGGATTTATTGCATGTTTTGAAAAATCTATACCTGAAATAAGCAGCTCAAACTTTTTGAAAGGAAAAACTATAGATTATCTTGTTTTGTGTAACAGGTATATGAAATACATATAAAATAGAATTTCATTTAATTAAATGGTAATGTGCCCAACATTTAAATTTTTGAGATTCTTTTTTTATTTTTCATTCCTCCATGCTGCTGCTGCTGCTAAGTCGCTTCAGTCATGTCCGACTCTGTGCGACCCGAGACACCAGCCCACCAGGCTCCCCCATCCCTGGGATTCTCCAGGCAAGAACACTGGAGTGGGTTGCCATTTCATTCCTCCATAATACTTGTCAAAACCAAGGCTTTAGGGCTTTATGCTTGTCTCTACTTAAAACAATGTTATCAAAAAATTCATGTAAAGGCACTATTATTTAAGGGATCCCAGAATAAATACTTCCATAAAAATGTCATTCACTACTTTTTTTGTATGTATTTCAGAAATAGTCATACCATGTCTCAATTTCACAGGACTCTGCTGCATTAGGAAGAATGTCAACAGCACGTAGAGCTTGTGTGCCAGTGGAGAAGCTAGAGAGGGCAGAGGCTGAGAGACCTGCGGTCTCGGGCCGAGTGACCGCAGGGGATTGACACACGCAAGAGAAAAGCCCAGCCTGGGTGTCTGCTCATGTCAGTGAGAGCTCTCGGGGATCTCGTCCGTCCTACAGTTGTTGATGCCATTTCTCTGCTTGGTTCTCCAAGATTACACCCAATAACAGTGCTCTGCCCAGCTCCAGACACACAGCCTACCCCTCACTGCCTCGACATCTACAGTGAACTCTGGTTTCCTCTCTGTCTTGTTCATTCCCAGGTGTCCACACCACAGGCAGTGACAGCCACCCTCACCTCCCTCTGTCGCCTGACTGCCCACCTCTCAGTCACCATCGCTTGGTTCTTCTCCCTTAACCCCACATTCAACATTGAATCCATCGGCATGTCCTGCTGTTTCTACCCTCCCCTCCCCACACATATACTGAGTGGTTCCATTCTCTCTCCCTGCTGGTCTCACCCCAACTCCTCACCTCTCTGAGGACTCTGACAGTGGTCTCCCCAACTTGACCCTCACTTGTCTCCAATACATTCTCCATAAATGTCCAGATAGTTACTCATTTATTTTTAACAACAACAACAAAAACCCAGTCACCTCACTTCCTGCGTAAAAACCCCAAACTCGTCAGCACATGCAGGAAGTGGAAAGGCTCTGGACCTGGGGGCCTGGACGTCCTCAGCACGGCCCTCGGCTCTTTGTGCCCAGGAGCCTCCACCCCCGACGCACACCAGCCTCACTGCTGCCTCAGCGCCCCTCGCCTGCCCCTTGCTTGCGTCCCCAGAGACCCTGTCCGCCCTCCCTCCCAAGGAGAGGCCCCTCCTCCACGACTGCCACCCGCCTCCCCCCGCCGCCACGCCCTTGTTCTTTGTGTCCTTTCTTCCTGGTTGTTTCCTTTCTTCTGTCAAAAACCATCTTTAGTCACATATACGTGGTTTACCTTACTTTTTATCTCGTTTGTAGCCCGTCAGCTCCACAAGGGCCTGTCTGGTTTACCAACTTAGCACCCAGCCCATGCCTTAAGACAAGCCTGATGCTGACTTGGGGCAGCATCAAGAGCACCTCTGCTTACAATATGTACCAGTCACTCTTCTAAGGCCTGTACTTATGTGCATTAACTCAGCTCCTCTTCATGACCCCTTATTATCCTAATTTCCAGATGAAGAAACCGAGGCACAGAGATGCTAAGTACTTTCCTCACGGCTGGAAATTTAGTAGGCTGTGGAGTGAGGCTCCAGTACGTCTCGAATGGGTCAGTGAGTCAGTCACAGGATGGAGAACGCCCTCTGGACCAACCCTGCGCAGAGGGCCCTTGGCATTTACCTTTCCTCATCCCCCCAAAGGGGTCCTTGTTGGGCTCATAGGGCATCCTGCCCATCACGTCTGGCATGCTCATGCCCTGCTGGTACGGGGTGCTTGGAGTCATGGAGTTGCGTTTGGGGAACGATGACTCACTTGCGTCTGAGAATGGGTCGTGCACACTGACAGTGCTGCTTCTGATGAGATGAGAGACATGAAAGCTTAACCACAGAGCATTAGTCACCTGCAAACGCTGATCCAGAAAATAAGCCAACCTTGAAATCTGTGTACATGGGAACACCATCCAAAGTAAATTATATGACTGAAACGAGTGGTAGTCAATATTTAAAGACTCACTAGAGAACACCATTTTCTCTCTCTCTAAAGTCTGCTCCAGAAAACTAAAAGATAGACAAATCTAACTTTGTATGGCTCACAGAGATCTTTTAACATACCTTCCACCTTGCATTGGGGTCATCTGTCCATGAGGGGTGGAGGCTGGAGTAGGCGGCTTCAGGTCACCTGGAACCTCTGCCATCGAATTACTGCCAGTTGACTGGGGGGTCTGTGGACCTTGCAAGGATCCTGAGTTAGCTGATAGTAGTGATACCAAGAAAAAATGGGGAGAAAACTAGAGGTTATCAAGTGAGCTCATCCTTGATAGTTATTTTTTTTTAAAAGGGAAAGAAAAATAGGACACCATCTCATGTAGAGAGAGTAACAATATCCATTGCTGGTAACGATGCAGCAAAATTAACTGTCTTACATTGTTTATGGTGAAAATCAGTAAAAGCTTTTTTTTCTAAACTATTTGGAAATGCACTTCAGATATGAGCTGTAAAATACTGGGTAAATGCTTTCCTGGGTATTTATCCCAAGAAAATCATCTAATATAAAGAAGGTTTTAGACAGAAAACTTACTTTAGTGTTGTTTATAATGGAGATAATCTGAATGTCTAAGAATAAGGAAAAATGGGACATAAAGTTTGTTTTATCAATTTGATGGACTATTGTGCTGTTTTAGAAAAACATAAAAATTATCGAGGTCTTAGGCAATGAGAAATGTTTAAGTTGTAAAGAAACGGTACAAATTAATAATGAGCTTTGTATCATTTTCCCACATCTGGATGTGTCTATGCTGTCAGTAACAGTAGTTTTTGGAGCTATGAAATAATTTGTTATTTACACAAGTCGTATTGGTTTAGAATTCTTTAATGTTATGGCAGAAACTGAAGAGGAACTAAAAAACTTGATGCAAGTGAGAGGAGAGTGAAAAAGATGGCTTAAAGCTCAACATTCAGAAAACTGAGATCATGGCATCCGGTCCCATCACTTCATGGCAAACAGATGGGGAAACAGTGGAAACAGTGTCAGACTTTATTGTTTTGGGCTCCAAAATCACTGCAGATGGTGACTGTAGCCATGAAATTAAAAGACGCTTCCTCCTTGGAAGCAAAGTTATGACCAACCTAGATAGCATATTCAAAAGCAGAGACATTACTTTGCCAACAAAGGTCCGTCTAGTCAAGGCTATGGTTTTTCCAGTGGTCATGTATGGATGTGAGAGTTAGACTGTGAAGAAAGCTGAGCGCCAAAGAATTGATGCTTTTGAACTGTGGTGTTGGAGAAGACTCTTGAGAGTCCCCTGGACTGCAAGGAGATCCAACCAGTCCATTCTGAAGGAGATCAGTCCTGAGTGTTCATCAGAAGGACTGAAGCTGAAGCTGAAACTCCAGTACTTTGGCCACCTCATGCGAAGAGTTGACTCACTGGGAAAGACCCTGATGCTGGGAGGGACTGGGGGCAGGAGGAGAAGGGGATGACAGAGGATGAGATGGTTGGATGGCATCACCGACTTGAGGGACATGAGTTTGGGTAAATTCCGGGAGTTGGTGATGGACAAGGAGGCCTGGCGTGCTACGATTCACGGGGTCTCAAAGAGTCGGACATGATTGAGCAACTGAACTGAACTGAATGTCATTATCAGAGTAATAAGACTTGGCTTTAACTATAATTACACTATAATAACCGAGCCCAGTATTGAACAGATCTTTTTAAAACTTAAGTAGGATTCATGTAAAAAATTAATCCCACCTTAAAACATAATATTTTAAGGGCTCTTGCTTTATCACTGATCATAGTCCTTAGCATGTTAGGTGTTAGATAGGTATTGGTTTCACTTATTAATTAAACAAATACTAATTGAATGAATATTGTGTGCTGTTTCCTACCATTGGAATTTATCAAATTGATAGAAAAAGATAAGAATTTCTGCCCACATACATACACACAATACTTTCAGAATTCTAACAAATAGGATTGCTGGTTGCTTATAAACAACAATTTGCATATATTATTATCTACAGTTAACGAATTGTACAATTACCACACTTTACTTTAGGGGAAACTGAGTTACACAAACCCTGGAGATCACAGAGTGCGCTATGAGTGAGTAAGAAATGGGGTCTATCACTTCTACTCAGAGAGCCTCAGCCGACCCTACATGTCTGTGCGGTTGGGGCCTGGTTGGGAATGAATACTGAGGACTGGCCAACAGAGGGTGCTTTCCATAACACCTGCCCTGGGTGCACAGGACTAGAGTGAATCAGGGAAGACTAGCTTCAACTATAGATACCTTCTTAGATGTAGATACCTTAAAATAAAAACTTACCAACTCATGCTTCTAAACCAGATCAGAGTTTTACCAAATTCAGTTTATTATATTTGTGTACCAAGTATGCATTTCCAGAGTTTCACCAAAAAATGCATATTTAAAAAGTAGATATAATGAAAGAAAGAAGTAAGAGTCTTTTACAAATATATAAGGATAACCCTACAGACATGACTGCCCCACAGAACTGGCAGGGGAAATAACTGATTTCTTGAACTCAAGAAGCAGACTGTGCAGAAGCCAGCACAGCTTCCTTGGAACACGGCTCACAAGACCGTGAGTTCAGAATGGCCCTTATTTACAAGTATTCACATTTACAGCTAAAAAAAAAAAAAAGGAAATATTCTCCCCTCTTGCCAGTGTGTTTTCCTTTCCTTTCAGGGAAAAAAAAAAAAAAAAAGAATGCAACCTCTGGAAGCTGCTAACAGAGCAGGCTGGCTCTCTAGGATATCCCTACCTTTTGCCAGAAGCTACAAATGTATACTGGAAAGTAAACAATGGAAAGGTTACTGAAGGTTAAGTACATTCACACACTTCAGACAGAACGGCCAGACTCCTAGCTGGGAAGATAATTTACACAGCATGGACCCGGTGCCCTAGTTCTGGCTGGGGTTGCAGGAAGGAGGGTAGGGAGATGAGGCATAGCTGATAGTCCCAGGTCTACGGCAACCAGAGGTCACCCAGAGGGCACCTCTGTTTATAACCTGAGCCCTTTTTCATTTATCTTCCACTGAGGATTCCCTAGTTGGATCCATGACAGGCTCTGTGACATCACCTGTCAGCTAATAATAGAAATTCAGTCAGCCACCTGCCAGCAAAGATGGATGGGTTTTTGGTTACAGACTTACTAATTGAAAGTGGAGCTTCCTCCCACCACCCGCCACCCATTCCTCCCAGCTGGGTCCCCTCTCTACCCTGCCCCTACCCGACTCTAGCTTACAGTCAGCTAAGGCCCTGGACCCCTGTGGCTGTTCATTAGATCTTCACTAACTTTTACAGTCAGTTATAACAAGAGCCCCGCCAGGACTTCAGAGATGCACCCGCACCCCCAGGCCCTGCTCAGGTTTCATTTAGGAGCCTTCCTTTGGTCGAATTGCTCTAGAACCCAAAGACACAACCTGGATCTCTGGGGTGAGAAGCCACACAGCCACTTGACAGTGAAGATCAGGGTGAAGGCTCCAGGGCTAAGGGGCAACACCTTTCAGAGGCTGACAGGACTGAATTTCAAATCTTATCAGCCGTATCACATCCGAACTGGAACACAGGGGGATGACCTTAAGTCATTAGCATCTAGGATTTAAGTTGGTTCAGAATGAACATTCGAAAAAAGAATCTAGAATGTTTCTGAGGAATCTTTTAGTTGTTTGCCTGGATGTATCGGTAAGGAATAAGCTACAGTTAGGTTCTTATGAGAAAAAACCTGACTTAAAGAACACAAATTTTGGCTGAAAATCAATTAAAATTTTTTGTAGTATATAAGGCTCTAACATGGCAAAGGTTTGGGAATAAAATTATTTGTTTCCCTTCTCTGACAATAAATGTTTCAGAAACATTTTCCTTAATAATAGGTCTGGAATGCTGGAGGCAACGCCTGGCTTTTGGTTGAGAGGCTGGCGTTACTCACTGCCCCACGGCCTGGTCCACGTTTCTGTCCTCTTGCTGAGTGGTGTGCACAACACGTGAGCCAGGCAGACTGGCCCCGTGTACCCTGCACTATGCCCTCCAGGCTGTGCACTGGCTGAACGGCTAAATTCAGGAAGCTTTCCTCCCGCTTCCTGTTTCGCAGACTCGGGCTCCATTTGGACTACTGAGAAGAATGTATTATCAGAGGTGCGCCTGCAATCCGAGCTCTTTTGTGCAGTTAAAGCGATAATGTTGCCATAAAAATCATAGTTTAAAATAAAGTGGGGGGAGAGGAAAGAGCTGACTGTTCAGAGCACAGGCCCTGTACTTTCTGAAGTGTCTATACCTCAGCAGGATTTCTTGCACTGAAGCTGATGCACACTGGGAGAGCTATTCTCCATACAGAAGTACAGACCATTCAGTGACATGAGTTCTTTCCTGGCAAATAAAATATATCTTTAGATCTTTGCAGACATCACCACTTTGGTCCCTACACCCTACTGGGTTTTTATTTTGGAAAAATAGTTTCAGAGCTGTTCAGAGGAAGCTTGTTTTACTCTGTGAACTGAATGTAATGTTGTGAGATTTTCGAAATTAGATTTCACAGTTTTTAAAGTCCACCATAAATGGAAAAGTCTGTGGATCTTTAAGGACGGGGTGAGAGAGAGGAACTTCTCTACTTGGATTTAGAACCAACAGATCTATATTGAGGTGTGCTCATTACACATGTACCCTGGGCCTTAAAAGTATTTATTTGAGATCTCTTGATTAGATATTAGCATTGCCCTCCAGATATCAGCTAGAGCAAGTAATTAAAAGAGAAACAACGCCTTTCTTTGGCTCACAGGTACCACTTTCTGTGTGAACAGTTTACCTATTACAGCACTGCTGTAAGCACAAAGTGTGGTAGGTACACCTGGCTCTCTAATTCTAGAGCCAGATGTCTGGGATCAAAGCCTGGTTCTCCCCCTCATTAGCAACAATGGGCCAGTCTGCTGAGATTGTATGTGCCTTGGTTTTCTCAGGGGTTTTAGAACAGTATCTGTATCACAGGGCTCATATGAAGATTAAACGGGAAAGCCCTGGCACACTCTAAGTGCTCAAGAAATATTGGCTATGATCATTTGACTGCATAACAGTGTTGGGGGATGTGGCAGGTACAATCAGCCACTTCATATGCAGGACAGTGTGTGCAAGTGTGACCAACACAGGGCTTGGACACAGCCAGAAACAGACCACAGAATGATCAAACTTAACTTGAGTGAGGTCACCCAGAACTTAGGATGATTCAAATCTCTTCTCATCTTCAATATTGGATTTATCAGAATACAGTGATTCAGTAATTTCAAATCTGAAATGCTAACAGTAGAACAGAAGCCATCAGGAGAGCCGAAAGGACGGCAGGGTGTCCAACAGCTGAGTGGAGAGACAGCAGAGAAGGCAGGTACCATTTTTATGATTTTGCTTCTGTGAATTCAAGTGAATCACCATTATTCCCAAGCAGTATTTGCTTAGATTCCTGACCTCTAGCTCAAAGCTAATTTGGACTCCACTTTCGCAGAAACAGGGCTATACAGATCTTTATCATGAAAGTTTGCTGAATTCGCTACAAGCAAAAACTTGCTTGGCAGGGAACATTAAATATGAGGTCCAAATTTCATTTTGCTGTGTACAAATCTGAGTATCTCCGACAGAGGCAGAGCTGGTGGAAGCTGGCTGTTAAATCTGCAGGGTGCATTTCCAGTATGAGCACAGGTTAATGGGAAGACATTTTGATAGTTAGATGGGATATTTAAAAATAACTGTATAAGGAATTAAGGTATATAACTCAGAACCTGAAGTCTACTTTGACTAGAAAAGGTAAAGCAAAAGATCGGCACCTTCAAAGTGCACAGCAGAAACACAATATCCCCAGTTCATTCTTCCTTCCCTTAGGCACTGCTAATGGGGTCCAGTTAAACGAACAAGAGAAGACAGGATGTCCCTTCCCCTCTCTCAGACCCCAGTGTGTCCTGTTTGCTCTGCTGAGTGGCCATCTCAGAGCCTGGGAGGGGCTCCCGGCTGCAGCGCCCCCACTTACCAGGAGATGGCGGCTGGAGCTTGGGCTGCTTCTTGGTGTCGCCCGTGCTGAAGACTTCCGGCGGGGGCTCCTCCCCACGCTCGATCTTGCACTCAAAGGCAAACAGGTACTGAATATACTGCTTTTTCAGGGAGCTTGCTGCACTGCTCGAAGTGCCAACATTTAGGTTGGTTGCCAGCTCACGCCACTTCTTGTTTTTATTAACCTAGCCGAAAAAAAAAAAAAAAAGGTAGGATCACTGGTTTGCAGCAGAGTGGCTTGTTTAAAGCCAGGAAACAAAAAAAAGCACTTAATATCTTGGTTTACTTTTTTTTTTTCATTTGCCTCTTTTAACTAATGCTCATTACTCCCACTCAGTAGTGCATAGACAGCATTTACAGTTATAAAACCATTAAGGAACCTGCTGATAGCTACATAAAAAGCATTGCTCGTGGAGATTCTTCTGCCCGGTGCATCTTCTAATGCCTCAGAGTCTGCCAGAGTGGGTGCTGCTCGGAGCCGGCGATTTATCTGAGCAAAGGCGCTCTTGCTCACCCCCATCTCACTCATATTTTTTTAAAAAAAGGGTGTCTAAAAACTAATTTAAAAAGCAATAACAGAATTATTTTGCAATTTAAGTATTTGAGCCTTAATAAGAAAAACAATGTCTCCTTCCAACAGCCACAAGCTTCTAGAAAGATGAGCCTATAATTTCTGTTCATGCCCAGTCTTTGACATGAGGCGTTCTTGTAGTGTTGGGTGAAGGAGGCCCCAACCAAATGAGCCCAATCTAACAGTCCAGCGGAAGTCATCAACCCTGTCTGAGCTGTGGAGACACCAGCTAGCTGACATGGCAGCACCAGTGGGCTTGGGAAGGGGCACATAGGACCATCCAGTGTTCCCACTTACACTCAGGCTGGAGGGAATACAACTGCAAAAAGAGAAGAAAGGAAAGGAATCCTCAAATGTTATATAAGATTTGAGGAATTCATTTAACTTTTTGATTGATTCCCAATGGGAACATGTCACATGAGGCTGACACACGAAGGAAACATGAAGGCCTGCAAATGCTTGTGGAATATTTTGCCTTTAGATGTGTCCTGTGTTAAGTAGCATGGGTTAAAGGGACAGTGAATTTGAATGAAATGTTCAATTTTTGGATTCAAACTTCCTCACAAAGCTCTTTATGTCCATTTACTTAGTATTAAATGGTGCATGAGAAACCAGAGAATACTCTTGGGAATGCTTAGTGCCATTTTTGGTACTGAATGCCAGGCTGCAACGGGCAGGCCTGTGACTGCTTCTAAAACAGCAGGCAGAGTGCTGCCTGGGACACTCTGAAAAGCAAGGCTTTTAGCTGATTCCTCTGGGGCTGCAGCACCTGTTCGAACCACATCTGATGGGGTGTGAGTGACAATGCAGCCAAGGCCTCACTGCTGGGAATCACTACTACATTCAAGCAACTTCATCAGCTAAGCCAGCAGCATCTTGCTCACAGACCCAACCTGGGAGTCCACTTGGCTGAGTGAGGTGTCCTGACGGTTCCTTGCTTCTGTGAGATGGGTGAAAGCCTTCGCTGGCCACCACCCACACCTGGTCACACCTGGTCTGCATCCTGTGATCCCATCTGATTACGCCATCTGGAGTCAAGCTCTAATTGCTTCATTTAGAGGCCTCAGTCTTGGGTGGGAGGAGGCTCCTCAGGGAGGGCTGAGAACAAAAGCCTCTCCTGCACACCCCTGCAGCCCGGAGACCAGGGTGGGTCCTCAGTGATACCTGCGCATCAGCTGACCTACCTTTGGATAGGGAGGCCCGGAACACCTGAGGCCCGGAGCAGCTCCTTTCACTGGTCTGGGAGGGAGCTCAGGAACTGACAGGTTTTAAATGCTCCCAGGTGCTGCTATGAACACCTAGGTCGGAGAACCAAGGGTAGATAAAGGGCATGTGCTTCGCAATCAAACAAACCTGGCCCCACCACCTACCCTGAGAATCCCTGGGCCACAACATTCTTGTACAGTCGGCCTTCCCTGTTCCCTGGTTCTGCATTTGTGAATTCAACCAATTGTGAACTGAAAGTATTGAAAAAACAAAACAAAACAAAACAAAAACCCCGACTCCGCCCCAAAGAAAGTTCCAAGAAGCAACACTTGAACTTGTACCAGCAACTATTTACATAGCATTACACTGTATTGGGTATAAGTAACTGAGAGATGACCTTTAGTATATGGGAGGTGGTGTGTAGGTTCCAGAAATAAAGAGGCTTGAGCTCACAGGGTTTCAGTATTTGTGGGGATCCTGGAACCAGTGCTCTGTGGACCCCAGGGGACGACTGTACTTCAATCTGTTACATCTCTTCTTCAGGGCTGACGACTCTGCATTCCATGGGTGTTGAGAGAGAAGTGACAAGAAAAAGGACGGTGCCCAGGATGCAGCAGGCAGTCACCCCTGAGGGCCCTTTTCTCCATTCTACTTCGGGATCAGATCAGATCAGATCAGTCGCGTCCGACTCTTTGCGACCCCATGAATCACAGCACGCCAGGCCTCCCTGTCCATCACCAACTCCCGGAGTTCACTCAGACTCACGTCCATCGAGTCAGTGATGCCATCCAGCCATCTCATCCTCTGTCGTCCCCTTCTCCTCTTGCCCCCAATTCCTCCCAGCATCAGAGTCTTTTCCAATGAGTCTTTTCACATGAGGTGGCCAAAGTACTGGAGTTTCAGCTTTAGCATCATTCCTTCCAAAGAAATCCCAGGGCTGATCTCCTTCAGAATGGACTGGTTGGATCTCCTTGCAGCCCAAGGGACTCTCAAGTCTTCTCCAACACCACAGTTCAAAAGCATCAATTCTTCGGCACTCAGCCTTCTTCACAGTCAAACGCTCACATCCATACATGACCACAGGAAAAACCATAGCCTTGACTAGACGAACCTTTGTTGGCAAATGTCTCTGCTTTTGAATATGCTATCTAGGTTGGTCATAACTTTCCTTCCAAGGAGGAAGCGTCTTTTAATTTCATGCCTGCAGTCACCATCTGTAGTGATTTTGGAGCGCAGAAAAATAAAGTCTGACACTGTTTCCACTGTTTCCCCATCTATTTCCCATGAAGTGATGGGACTGGATGCCATGATCTTCATTTTCTGAATGTTGAGCTTTAAGCCAACTTTTTCACTCTCCACTTTCACTTTCAAGAGGCTTTTTAGTTCCTCTTTACTTTCTGCCATAAGGGTGGTGTCATCTGCATATCTGAGGTTATTGATATTTCTCCAGGCAATCTTGATTCCAGCTTGTGTTTCTTCCAGTCCAGCGTTTCTCATGATGTACTCTGCATATAAGTTAAATAAACAGGGTGACAATATACAGCCTTGACGTACTCCTTTTCCTATTTGGAACCAGTTTGTTGTTCCATGTCCAGTTGTAACTGTTGCTTCTTGACCTGCATACAAATTTCTCAAGAGGCAGACCAGGTGGTCTGGTATTCCCATCTCTTTCAGAATTTTCCACAGTTTCTTGTGATCCACACAGTCAAAGGCTTTGGCATAGTCAATAAAGCAGAAATAGATGTTTTTCTGGAACTCTCTTGCTTTTTCCATGATCCAGCAGATGTTGGCAATTTGATCTCTGGTTCCTCTGCCTTTTCTAAAACCAGCTTGAACATCAGGAAGTTCACGGTTCACATATTGCTGAAGCCTGGCTTGGAGAATTTTGAGCATTACTTTACTAGTGCGTGAGATGAGTACAATTGTGTGGTAGTTTGAGCATTCTTTGGCATTGCCTTTCTTTGGGATTGGAATGAAAACTGACCTTTTTCAGTCCTGTGGCCACTGCTGAGTTATCCCAAATTTGCTGGCATATTGAGTGCAGCACTTTCACAGCATCATCTTTCAGGATTTGAAATAGCTCAACTGGGATTCTATCACCTCCACTAAGTTCATAGTGATGCTTTCTAAGGCCCACTTGACTTCATATTCCAGGATGTCTGGCTCTAGGTCAATGATCACACCATCGTGATTATCTGGGTTGTGAAGATTTTTGTACAGTTCTTCTGTGTATTCTTGCCATCTCTTCTTATTATCTTCTGCTTCTGTTAGGTCCATACCATTTCTGTCCTTTATCGAGCCCATCTTTGCATGAAATGTTCCTTTGGTATCTCTGATTTTCTTAGAGAGATCTCTAGTCTTTCCCATTCTGTTGTTTTCCTCTATTTCTTTGCATTGATTGCTGAAGAAGGCTTTCTTATCTCTTCTTGCTATTCTTTGGAACTCTGCATTTAGATGTTTATATCTTTCCTTTTCTCTTTTGCTTTTCGCTTCTCTTCTTTTCACAGCTATTTGTAAGGCCTCCCCAGACAGCCATTTTGCTTTTTTGCATTTCTTTTCCATGGGGATGGTCTTGATCCCTGTCTCCTGTACAATGTCACGAACCTCATTCCATAGTTTATCAGGTATTCTATCTATCAGATCTAGGCCCTTAAATCTATTTCTCACTTCCACTGTATAATCATAAGGGATTATGATTCAGGTATGACCTACCTGATTTAGGTCATACCTGAATGGTCTAGTGGTTTTCCCTACTTCGGGATATTGGACACACAAACCCGCCTCAGTGGTAAAAACAGGGCTGTGAAGAGGGAAACGAGAATGTGGCCCCTAGGGTACAGAATGAAGGGGCAAGTGCATGGGAGGCATCTGCACAACCCCAAAAGGAGTGCCTCTGGGCATTCTGCACCTGGGTGCCCCCAGCCGTGGGAAAGGACAGCACTGCCCCTCCTGTCACCCAGGTACAGCGGACATGGTCGTAGAAGGATGCCAGTTTTCTTGTTAACTTGCTCTGGATAGAGGGAAACAGTGAATTTGATTTCTATCTGATCTAGACATTTAGTCATTTGCAAAACATTTCTGTTTACCATGAAATTCTAACACAGATTCCACAGAATTCGAGAACTGTTAGGGACCTTGAAGCAAAAACCTAGCTCAAATGTCTCATTTTACAGTTGATGATTGAGTCCATATAAATGACCTACTGAGGTCACTCTGCGAATGGGTGGCAGATCGGGTTCCCTGACCCCAGTACAGCCCCCGCCCCCCACCTGCCACACGTGAACATGGATCCAGTAAAGTGACCTTCCTAGAGGCTCAGCTTTTTCTTTGTGAGAAAAAAAAAACATTCACGTTTGCATATTCAAAGCTCATCCATAACATCTCCTCATTCAGCTGTTCTCACCTGTGCCAAACCTCCGATCTCTTTGACGCAGACATAGAGTCGGAAGAGGTCCAAGGGCTTCTTGCCCACTGCAGGCAGACTTGAGACCGGGGAGCCCCTCTCCTCCATGAAGGTGAGGTAGCGGTCCACCCACAGCTTCCTCTCTGGCTCATTCCCCAGCTCATACACCTTTGTGATCTTTTCCCCAGTGGTGGTGGATGAGCTGGACTTCTAGAGCCCAGGGCAGCATTTGGAGATGGGGCATAAGCGGGCGAGGGAAATGGAAGAAGGTGAGAAAAAAAGTAATGAGCTACCAAATACAAGAAGAGAAGAAATTTTAAAACTACTGCTATCACACAACAATCAGGAATGAAGGCTACTAGTTCAGGCACAAAGTATACATTTTCTCAATTAAGAATTAACTTTGGCTTTAACTAAAGGGCCCAAACTCCCCCTTTTATATACTCGAAAAACAGAACAAAAATCTTTTTTACTTTATCAATATAAGCGTTGAATCCCAGAAGGCAAGACTCCAATGACCCCTCATGTAATTTTTTCTTTTTTTTAAAAAAGGTGCAAGTTCATTGAATGGCCACAATGAGTTTAAAGTTTCAACTGTAATATTATAGAGCCCCCCTCCTCGTTACATAGACGCCTACATTTCCTTGTCAAACATGAATGACCAATGTATAGCTTTATTAAAACTAAATCATATGGAGGTAGAGCACATACGTGATGTGTGTTGAAAAATACAAAGTAGGTCACATGTCATCGGACCCAGCGGGGTGTGCGCTTTACATGTGAGAGCCTTCTAAATTAATGGCCAGTTACTAGCATTCTCTCAGAATGATCTGCTTTCCTGACTTAAGATTTCTTGAACTTTTCTGTCAAAGTAATTTTAATAGATTTCTTAAGCGACCATGTGTTCATCACAAACACATGTGCTATTTCATACTCCCAGCTTATTTATGAACGTTTACTTTTATGCGCCCATTTGGTTTATACTGATGTTCTAATTCTTGGTCTTTCATTTTTCTAATCTTATATTTGATACTAAAATGTCAGAAGTGGCTGTTTCTGCACACCTGAAGCTCACCCTCTGGATTATGTGATCTGGGAAGGTAATACTTTTTGTTCTAAACAGCCCAACTGTATATTCTCCCTTTCTTTTATGTCTCTGTATTTGTAACAATATTTGTATACTTGTAATATCTGAAACTGTGGGATTCTTGTGCAAAATCACTTGTAAATTCTCAATTAAATATTTCCTTGGAATAATAATATATTTCATTTAGTCATGTTTATTTACTAGGTTATCATTTGCAATGTATAGTATTATGTTAGATGAAGTTTTTTTAACTCTTTTTCGTTATATTTAGCTCAACATAATTTTAAACATGTGACCTGAAATGGGGATGGTGAGTTAAATAACATAACTGTCATTAAGGTTTGATGCTACCTTGTTTAGCAAAGTGATTCCCAATAAAACTAGGGCCTGAGAAAGGATGCTTGAGAATGAAACTAATCAAGCTGATGGGTGGCAGAGGTCCTTCCAATTAACATGTAATTTCCCAAGCTATTTTTGCTAAAATTTTAAGCCTTCAGCTTTAGAATTATTGAAACATAAAATCTTTATATAAAACATATAAAAATGGGTGATACAGCTGATGTAAATAAAAACTGTAGAGTGGCAGGATTAAAAAAAAAAACTGTGACCTTTTACAATTTATATTGATGAAGCTAAAGAGCAAGTCACCTAACAGTTACTTTAGATAGGAACTTAAAATGTATATACATATTCTTATATATGTCTTATAAATTCATGTATATACCAGAAATATAGAACACATTCCATATCCAAGTAAGTTTGTACATTTTATCATATTCTTATATCCAAGGAGTCTCTGACTAGGGAAAGAAACTGTTCTAACACATCTTATACCACATTCTCATCCTGGGAACATTTCAGCAGCTTTGTCATCATTAATGAGGTAGTTATTAACAAGAGGTTTCTAAATCCTACTGCTGAAAACCTTTTTGTCTTTATTGGGAGGCACACTGAAAAAATGGACCCAATCTTTTAAAAAAATAAAAATCTGAAATAAGAATCAGAGGAAAAAAGCACTATCACATAAAATCAATTAATATAACAACAAACCACCACCACCATGAACCTCCCCCTTTTATTTCATCTGTGAAAAATTGAGAGGTAAAAATTTGAGATTCAATTTAAGAATAAGAGATATAAAGTCAATCATTTCAATTTACAATTACTCTAAGTGCTCCACCAACATCCTGAATATAAGAACCAACTGCTATTTCTGGCCTGGTCCTCTCTAAACCCCAAATGTGGAAGGGCTCCAGGAGAACAGTTCATCATGACCCAAGCAATGAGACTATGGTGTTTGTTCCTATTTATGAAAGGACTGCATTCTCATAAACTGAAATGGGTCTAAAGGAATGATTCACTTAGTTTGACTATCCACAGTTTACCTTTTCTTACCATTCTTTGTTAAATGAACTTAAGTTTAACTTCTATATATCTCAATTTGTTCTCATAAAATGAGAAAACCTTAATGAAGATAATTGCTTATAATAGTTTTATTTTTCATAGTTTTTAGATCTTTAAAAATGCACTTTATGGTGCCGTAATGTAGGAAAAGGCATCTTTATGAAAAGAAAGTGGTCAAGCCTCAGTTATGTGTCAGGTCCTAGAAGAGACCTCCTCTGAGGTCAGCTCCCTGGTCTGAATCATCACTAGTTTTATTTGTCCTTAGTGGCACCTGGCCTCACAGGGCATCAAGGTGTGTGTCCTGCGTGGGATTAGCTGTCTGCCTTCCACTCTTCTGACCAGACCTTACGTTCCACAGGGCAGGACCTGTGTTGACTTTGCATCACCGACAGTGACAGCACACTGAAGGTACTCAGTAGGTATTTATTCTATAAGTGAATACTCCTATGAATGAGAAAGGTCTGAGAAGTCTGGCACCATCCAAGTAAGAATTAACAGCTGATTAAAACAGTCTATAAATAGGCTTTCAGTGAGCAAGGTGCTAAGTGAACGTGGACACAGTCTAATAAGACTGAAAGCTGAGAAGGGATTGGCGGACAAGTAACATCTCCATTCCCAGTCTCCAGGTGACACCCTAGCCCATTCCCAAAGTTAGTATCTGTTAGTCCAAACAGAGAAAAATGATATTAAGAAAAACAAAAGCCCTAGGAAGTAAAGACTATACACTTTATCACTGATTAGGCTCAACATGCACTTTTTTTGTTCTCAGACATTAGTTTTGATGTGACCTTTGGATAAATGTCATTTACATTCTACTCATCAACAATGGGCAAAAGAAAAAAAAAAACTAGCCCTGCAGGAAGATAGTTAACTTTTCCAGGCCACTAGAACACCTCATTTTGCTTTGATACTGTAAAAATGGTATCTTACTGCATGAAACATTGTCTTGGAGGCAAGAAAAAGAAATGGAGATTGCTGAAAAATTACAGCAAGACATTATTATGATGCCACAAAAGTTTTCCTTGCATATAACTTAATTAAGTCTATAAGTAGACGTTTCCTCAAATCTTTGAGGCAGATTTACATTTCAGCAGTCTTTACCATATGCCTGGTAATATGTGTATATGCATGTGTATGTGCAAATGTTTATTTTTATTGTAGAATGTTTTGTAACAAAACTGTTGGTCCACAGCACACTGTCAAAGCATAGAACATCTTTGTTATTTAGTTCATTTCAGGTCTGTTATTAGACAAGCTTTATTAGGAACACTGTGAGGAGCAATTTTAAGTACAATTTAAAGTTGCATCTCAGAAAGAGAAGTTAAATACTCTTCAACATGTATCTGCAGTGATTTGACAGTAGAGATAATCTGAGGTCCTTCATAACAATCTCCTTTCGTTCCCTTCTTGAATGAGCATTTCATTTGAGTGTGGAGTTGTTTACTCAATACAAAGCAATCTCTAACACCTTCACTACCTCAAATCACATCCTCCCTTGTTTTTTTTTTCTATGACTGGAGCCAGAAGTATGATCGTGAATTTTTAAGTAAAAAGTGGTTATTTACAGGGAGCGATAATGTATGTAGAACTATATAGAAAAAAGAGGACAGTAATATGTGATTTTTAAGTATGATTATGTTACAGTTAGAAAATTAAATCAATAATTCAGTTTATTTTTCTTTCTCATATTTAAGTAGAAGGAAGGGTTTTGATAATAGTTTCCTATGGATTTACTGGATACAGATAACGTGACAATAACTTAAAATATAATAAATATCTCAATCATTATTATCCAGAAATCAGCAAGATGGAAATTTTAAACATGTAGTATGGGTCTATTAGAAGTCTTTAAGAAAAATCTTTTTTTTCTCCACTCATGTTTTATTGGTCATCTCTTATTTTCTAACATCAGTTCCCTACCCTACTTGAAATCCCTTCCTCTCTCTCTGAATTTCTCCCCTCTTCCCATTAGCAGACTTAATGCTAAATTCCTGTCCATTTTATCTTAAGGTTTTAAAGATATTTTCAACCTCCGAAATTTTCCCCTCTGAGCCAATAAACAAATGTTTTTGAAAAGTTATACATAGGGTTCTATTTGTTGACTTGAGAATATTACTGATTCAAAAATGTTTTTTCTTTAATGAAAAGAAAAACCAGAACAGATTATGGGACAACCCCCTTCCCCATGTTGGCTGCCTTCTGAGACTCAAAGCAAACAACACAGATATCAGAATTAAGAAGCTGCACTCTCTCTTTCCATACTAGAAGCATTTTTTCATTTCATCTTGGTTGTTGAAAAAGCGAAACACATGTCTAGAGAAGAGGTAACAGTGAATATTGCCCTTTCTTCCTCTGAAAAGGAAAATGCTGGTTATAGTAGAGCTCCACATGAATTTTACAAACATTTACTGGAACTACCAAATCTTCAAACCTTCAGCTCTATCTGTTTAAACCAGTGAATGGATAATTAATAGCAGCCTCCTTGTGGGGTTTTGACTAGATTGCCAGATTCTGCAGTTAGAGTCTTCTTCCCTCCAACTTGCTTTTCCTGAGCTGTGCTCTTCAATACATTGTCTTACAAAAATTAGCGTATTAATTAAGCCTTCTTGGCAAGTAATTACATGTTCAGTTTTTTTTTTTTAAAGATCTTTTGATTCCCTATATGAATGTAAAATAAAGGTTACTACAGTGCCATTCTTCTTCTTCTTTAATGGCACAGAATTAATTTCTTTAGTAGGAAAATAAAAGCCTAGTTCTATAGACAGAAGAATATTAAGGCAAAAAAAAAAAATTCCCTTATATACACATTCCCACTTTTTAAAAATATCATATAAAATCAACAATTTTAAGATTCTCAGCATGCTTGCACAGGATATAAATTTTCTATCTCATATGATTCTAATGTAGGCACATATTAATCTATGAGTAGCATTCCAAATATTCACATATGCTAACATTTCTACAAATCTTCTGTTATTTTCTGACAACTAGATTGAAACAAAGTAGGGCTATAACATGCTGAACTGTGCCCAGAGTGTAGTATTTGTTTTCAAGATACAGGTAGTTGTGACATAAGATGTTTTAGACACAATAGCCCATAAAAGATTTAGTCCAAAGGCCAAACTTATCATTTATTCCATGGCTGCTATTAGTTACCACGTAAATGGACAGTTAACTCATTTTAAAGATCTTCCAGAAGCGCACAATGGGTTAGACATTTAAACAAAATCACTGTGTGAAGGAGTTTGGGCCCAGTAGTACAATCACATGCTTCTTACAGACGCTTCTTTGTATCAGTGGTTTCATTATCAGCAATCAACTTATGTTATGATGCATACAAACTTTACTCATTTTGTTACTAGTATAATTACGAAGAAAATCCTTTCATGGATAAATTATGAAGAAAAAGTCTTATAAAACAAATTAATAAGCAAGCATTAAAGTAGAATTAATTATCAAAAAAACCCCCAAAAACCAAAAAAACAAAACAAAACAAAAAAGACAAAAAAACAAAAAACCAGAGCCACTTACAGGGCTTGATGGAGTCTTTGGCCAGCCTGGGCTGCTAATGCTATCACTTTCATCTCCATGAAATGAGGAGATGCTAGCAGAGCTGGGGGACATTGGGGAAGGGACTGGCAGGTTGCCGGGGGTTGGGGGCTGAGAAATACCCTGAGAGCTGTAGCTATCCTGTGGTAGAGGAATAAAAAAAAAAAAAAATGACAAAGGTAGGGCAAACTTTATTTAAAATAACAAAAAGCACATCCAGTTTAACAGACTAATTTTTATATATAATATATATATATAAAGACATGTACAAACAAACACACAAAACCACACACATATAAAGGTATTAAAACAACATTCTTAATTAGTAAACTTGGTAAGTTTGCTGGATGCTGGATAAGACCACTAAGCCACCATGCTTATTCAAGCTTACATGGAATGCTAAGCATGGGTTACCCCTTATGAAAGAAAGAAAGGAAAAAAAAAAAAAAAAGCTGTTCACCTTATTTATCAAATAAGGCAGGAAAGCAAAATATTAAGTATGCTGTTGTTGCTGAGGCGGCCAAAACAGGAAGCTATAAACTGAAGGCAGAGAAAATGGCTGCAAGTATCAAAACCAGGCAAGACCCCTTCCTTCTCCCCACCCCCGAGGCACTTCTCTGGGTGGGTCCTGTCCCTCCGCCCCCTCCCACACCCAGTTAAATGCCATAAGAACTAGTAACTTTCAGATCCACACCATGAAGGGGGTGGGGAAAGAAGACTGCAAATGTGTCGCACAAGATGGAGGCATGCAGAAGAGAAGAAACCAAATGAAAAGAGAGGAGAGCACACGGCAGCTTCAGCGAGCAGGCCCCACACCACGTGCAGAGGAGAGAGGAGTACCTTCGACTTGCCCTCCGGCTGTGCGCTGCCTTCTTCTTTACCGTCGGCTTTGAGGGGCAGGGGCAGTTTGGATTCACTAGGAGACATCATATCTGCAAGACCCATAGATGCTAATTGAAAACAGGAGAGAAAGTTTAGGATTATACGAGTGACTCGTCAGGCTGTGCTCACTAACACAAGCTACCGAGTGATGGGGCACCCGAATTTCCCTCCAAGGAAGGAAAGTAAAAAAAGGAGAAAGAAACTGTAACTCAGAGAATGCTAATTTCTGTAATCTAAGTAGCAACGGATTCTTGCAATTCTTTCTTATCTTTAAGGGGAGAAAAGCAATCATTTAACTCAAGCCCTAGGCCACCGAAAGTCAACTATTATCAATATTATGTTTTCAAAATTATTACGGTTTTAATCATGGAGGTGCAAATAGAAATATGCTCAACGACCAAATTGCTAATTAGGTGTTGGAAGCAAAGGCTGGGTGTGTGTATTTTCACTGGCTGAGTAGAGGATTTACTGCTTTCTTAACTTCCTAAATTCACACAATCCATAGTTTGTAAAATCACTTACCACTTAATACTATTGCACTCAAAAGTCACATCTATTACATATGGCCTAGGCTACAAGGACGGAAGACGGTTGTAACATGATTTTAAAAGCAATCATCGAAAGTCATTTGTGAAGGAGAGGATTTCTAATTACTTTGCAATGGGGCTGGTTTCCTTTCATTCTGGGGCAGGATGTACACAGATCAGTCCTCAGCTGCAGTTCAAAAGCCCAGGTCAGACACCCACACCAGCTCAAGTCAACCCTGCGATCCCAGGCAAGACTCATCTTCTAGCTCCCAGCTCAGAAATTCAGTCAGGTTCATTTAGGCTATAGAATGAAAGGTTCCCAAAGGTCAACTGATTTTACCTGCAATACTAATAGACATTTTTAACTTAAAAATATGGGTTTAGCTTTCTTTTTAAAGGAAGAACAAGGCTAGAGTAGAGAATCAGTGTAGCTATCCAGGGCATAACTGCTGAATTTCTATAGAACCCCACTGTGCAAACCATCTGCACGGCACTGGGCTGTGAGTGCCACACCACCCAGCTGTGTGAAGAGGCAGAGTGAGGAGAGGTGGAAGGAGAAAGTGAGAGGGGAGAGAATTACAAGCCTTATAAATGAGTGAAAACCAGAAAACATTCCCATTTCAAAAGAAAATAAAACTCGAGGTTTTATGAACAGGACCCATTTCACATTCTGCGAATCAAAGTGCTGGCTCAACCACTGCCATGCACATGCAGCATAATGTGCCAAAAAAAGAAAAAAGCTTAAAAAAAAAAAAAAAGGCTCCACAGATTGCCCACTACAAAATGATTATTGCACATATTCATGTATTACTATGTTTTAGAAAATAATTAGTTTTAATTACAGCAGTGAGAGAGCGAGCAGGGCTCTGGCGAATTAGCTGGCAAGCTTGGTGGTGTTAATTTGCTAATATCGTTAGCATCACTGCAGGTTGAGACCAGAGGTCCTGCCAAAAAAGCCTACCCGGCCACGTGCCCATGAGTTTACATCAGCACACTCAATGATGCACTCTGAAATGCCTGTATTTTCCATGGGCACATTGGCTTGTTTTTCAAAGCCCATTTGCAGCCCAGTCAGCCCTTGAAGTCATCACCACACACACAAATCATAATTGGGATGTTTTTCTTTCTTTCTTTTTTCAAATTACTTTCAATACTTAGACTTTAAGAACTGAAACAAAAAGCTTTTTCAAGTGATGCAGCTGCAGAGAAAAATCTATTGGGATCAGCTAAAAACGTGGTTATTTTTGTGAATGTGTGAAACCTCAAAAAAGCAGCTGAGAGATATTACACCAAGAAGACAGCCTTGTGCAAAGTAGCGGATGGCTTTCCTGAAGCTTTACCTCTTGGGTCTACCAGGGTATGAAATTGGGAACATCTTTACATGAAGAAACCCCCTTTTGAGAAGAAGAGAAGAGAAAAAAAAAGCAGGGCAAATGTGGAAAGCAGGGTTTGTTTACCAAAGTCCACATGTCCTTGGCCAGCTATTCCCAGAGTGGGCTCAAAGGAACGATAATCACATAATTCCAGAAAAAAGTGGCAAGTCATGGGCATGGGGTTTCTGTTAAGTCCTGCTCCTTCTAAGGTTATAATAGTTTGTCAGTATTTATAATAAATTATGCTTGAATATGAGTTTTGAAAAACAGGAATTAGTAATTTCTTAGTAGTTCCTTCTTCATGCATTAAATGTGTTAATGTACACAAAAGTAATTATTTTTAACATAAAGCATTAGGCCAATTATTGAATTATGATAATTAATGACAATTTAGAGTGATTTAAAAATCACACTGAGATGAATATATAAGCATATATAGGGGTTTGAAATTCCCCAAATTTCTTCATTTTCTATTATATATTTTAAAATGGGCATCAGGGTATGCAAACCTAAGTATTTTTTAAAAATTATTTTGAGAGAAACGTAAGTACAAAATATAAAGGAACAGTTTTACTTTGTACTCCTGCCTTGTGTGAGTGTCATATACTCAGTCGTGTCTGACTCTTCACGACTCCTCTGTCCATGGAATTTTCCAGGCAATAATACTGGACTGGGTTGCCATTTCCTCCTCCAGGGTATCTTCCCTTGTCCAGGGATCAAACCTGAGTCTCCTGTGTTTTATTTTACCAAATGGATCATAAGGTCTTTCCTTACTGTGGCTTTTACTGTTCCTTTTGTTAAAAAGTTTATTTTTTACTTCTTACCAGAATTCTCAGAGAATCATTGCAAACAGCCATATGTCTCCCAGGGCACTATTTTTTTCTCCTTTTCCAGAAGAGAAAGACCCCCAGTATTATAAGGATGTGTTAAATCAAAGCACTGTTCCTCCTACTGACATCAGTAATCCCATATGTAAAGTTCAGACATGAAAAGGGGCAGTAAAGAACCTGTGACTATAGAGAGAGCTGTGTGGGTACTGTATATACATCTCAAGTACTAGCCTCTGGCTTTACTATCGGAATTTAAGAGAAGAATGAGCTCTTAAAGTAAGTGTGGGTCAAGGTCCTAAGGCAGCTTTCCCACCCTGGATTTAATATATTCAACAAGAACATAAAAAACATATGGTGAGAGTAAAAGTGAACTTAAACATTCATTCCTACCCTTCCAGCTTCCTTGACTTAGTCTCCCATCACAGCTACAAAATTATTCCCAGAAGATGGTAAAACAGGACCAGAAACACACAAATAGTTCTTTTTCATGGCAAATAAAATACTCTGTAAAATGTTTAACTCCTTGTTTTTGAAAACACAAAAGGGTCTATGTAAGTGTATACACTTGCAGATATTCACTGTTTTTATGTGTAGCAAATATATAGAGAATACAGTTAACACATACAAAGGGTATGAGAAAAGCTCAGGAGAAACACTTCTCTCTGGCTGGGTCAGCAGAGCTTTGAAATAATCCCCTGAAACTTCCCTATGCTGACCTGCCTCCAAGAGGGTGGTGCCTGGCCACAGTGCCACAAGGCTGATCACTTACTCTCTTAGGTTATTCGGATGGAAATGTGCTAAGACTTTGTGCAGTGACTTCTGCTGAGGCGAACTTAGAATCACAGATGGTAGATATATTTTCTAGAATTTAGGTATCTTCTTTAAGGTAATGGTTTATATGTAGATAATTATACGACTAATGATATTATAAAATGAAACATGAATAAGTACAATGTAACTAACAGCACCAGTATTATATAAGGATATATTTAATAAGGTTAAACTCGATTCGCAATTTTTCCCATGGTAATACATAATTCTAATCTTTTAGGCCAAATATCTATTTTAAAACCACTTCTTTAGAGGGAAACAAGCCCCACTGCTTACCATCCCACTTCTCCCTGCATCTGATGGGAGGAGAGAACTGCCACATTCAGTCACATTGACTCCATTTAAATAATCACTTGCTCACTGACGCTTGTAACAATCTGTCACAGTACACAGGAGAACTTGTTTTTTGGCCTAGCACACTGTCTACAGGACAACTGTCTGGACTCAGCAAAGAACATGCTGGAATGCTGGTTGCATGAGCTGCTAACTGAGGTTCCTAAAACACCACTGGCCATCATTTGTATTATCTGTACTTTATCCAAAAGTGTCCATGGTTGGAGAAAATGTTTTGCTGTTATTACTGGTAATTTATCTCCATGGGCCCAAACCAGGAAGACTGAGGTAGTGATGATCCAAGCCATTTCTGGCCCACCTCTCAGTTCAGTCGCCCAGTCGTGTCTGACTCCTGGCAATCCCATGGACAAGTCTAGACAAGCACAAATCTAGACAAATCAAGTGTACACCTTCAGACCACAACTCCTGTCAGGAGCTGCACTGTAATTGTGGGCTCCTCTGTCATTCCCATGTCCCTCAGAGACTGTAAGGCAGTTAAGCAGATTCACCTGTATCCATCAACAGACACACAGTAAATGCTAAGTCATCAATTTTCCTTGGATATGCTGGATGATTACTTTCTATCAGGTAACACTTGACTTAATAAAGCTGAAATCAAATCATATAAATGGGTAGAGGAAAATTTAATAAATGCTTAAATTATTAAAAATTCAGTATTTCAAAATGCACAATGCAATAAAAAATATACTACTACTGGCCCATACAAAAGACCATGAGGATAAATGGCCTTTCATTGAACATTTCCTCTGTACGAAATAACAAATAGCTGAATTATCTGAATAATAATAATAATAATAAAAAGAAACCCTCTCTGTGAATCTCTATTAAATTGGTTACTACTCAGGAATACATAAATCTTCTTAGGCAGGGCATCTATTTGTTGTTGGTTATTTTTGTGGCTCTAGGTCCAAAGGAAAAAAGGGAAAAATGAGTGCTGCTAATAGTGGGGAAAATTTATTGTGCAGTTTCAATGCTCTAAAGTAATTTTATTTCAGCAAGCCAGACAAAACACATAATGTCATAACCCAAATACACCATTACCTGGGACGGTGCTGCGAAGGAAAGGGAAAGCTTCTAGCTAACAGTTCAAGCTTTTCATCTTTCATCTTAAATGTAAAAACATCTACCTCGCCAGGATGAATGACTGCTTAACATCAGGAAGGGCTATTTATTTATTTGAAAAGCCTGATTTTCACCAATAGTTTCCATTTTTTCCTCTTCCATAAACTTTTAAGGAGAAGTGAACAGGAATGACACTATTAAATTAGGCCCTAGAAACCAACAAATGCTGGACGCTCAGTGGGATGCAAGCCCAGTCTCTAGCTGTCTGTCCTTCCTGATCAAGAGACAACAGCTCCTGGGGCGGCCTTTCACAGATGGAGAGGTTAGAAAGATGGCGGAAGGCAGAGGAAATGAAAAAAGGTTAATAAGTGGGAGCCCAGCCTCTGACTCACGAGGTTTTCCTAACACATCATAAAGCACTGCAGGACACACAGCTGGCTACGCAAAGTTTCAGATTAACTGCAAGAGGGCATCCTACCGAAAATGTAGGTGTCAGAAAAAGTTAACAGGTCAGGTGAAATACATCAGCGTTTTCTCATTTAAAGAGCAGTGCTCATCATCCCTGGATACTTAGGTGGATTTTAAGGAGGTGGTTCAGGACCTAAGGGGTCTAAGAATGTGGAACATGTGCACAGTTTTAGACATTCTTGTTACTGCCACAAACTGCCAGAACACTCTTAGTCTGCTAATCAGATTAGATTCGCTAAGAATGCAATTATTGAGATCATGGAGTATTCTGAAAAAATTAAGTATCATGAAAAATTTAAAACAAATTGTTAAAAAATGCATGATTTCTCAACAGAGAGTCTACGAATAGCACTTTAAAAACAACTTTTTTCATGTATACAGTTAAAGGTTGAGTTTCCCTAAATGCAAAAAAACCAAACCCTCTTTCAAATACCACCTTGTCCTATCCTTCAATCATTTCCTTTGAGGTATGAATTTTAATGCTTATCTCCACCACCAACAAACAGAGACTACAGACTTTGTCATGGGATCTTCCAATAATGTCCAAAGATAAAGAGAGCTTAGTGTATGTAAATACTCTGCAAGCAATCCACAACGACACTTGAAATACATCCACATATCAAACAAATACAGAATGAATAAAATAATTTACATAAAATGTAATGTCCCTAAGACTTAACAGATGGAGCAAGTAACCAAGAGAAGCAGTATTTCCCCCCTTTTCACCAAATGATCTGACCGCTCAGGTTGCTTCTACACTCTCAGTGGTGCAAACGAGAGGTGGAGAGGGGAGGGGGAGAGCAGCCCTTGGAAGCAGGGAGCTGCCAAGGTTACCTGTTGAGCTGTTCACCATATTGGGCGTCATGCTGTAGGGGGGCGCCTGGGTGTTCATTAGCCCAGAGCTGTTGTTCATGGGCTGGCTGTAGGGTGAGCTGGAAGCCATGAGTCCACTCTGATTCATGCCAGGAAAGCCGCCTTGCCTACATGAAGAGAAAGCACATGCATACGTATACTGACCACGCACAGGAGCCGCAGTTTACCCGGCAGTCATTTCTCACCGTGGCAGTCATTATGTAAGGGGTTGGGCCGTTATTTTTCTTCTTCCCTTAAAATAATTTATTTCCTGAAGCAAAAGACTGAACTCTACTGCTCAGTAATTATTTAATGCACCATGTAAAAATTCCAAATAATATAAGTTCCACAAATAATCATGTCAGGTGTTCCAGGTTATGATTTATAGAGAGGAATATGAAAAGGAAAGGGGGAACTTGAAATAAGAACAGGAATTACAAAAGCAAGCAAAATAAATTTCTAACAATTAAAAAGATTTGATTCTTCATTAACATGACTGAATACCCTTGCATCAAAAACCAAAAGTCAAGAAATAAAAAGCAGATGGGCAGTGTGAAAATGTTTAAAAATTTTTTACTTTGACCTAAATTTTCTGATATAATGAATACTGGAGAAAGAAATTCCAAAACTCCCTTTAACATGGGCAATTAGGTACTACTAAAAACACATCAATTTCCCTATATTAAAATTACACAGTAAACATCAGACTTCCACTTCTTTTTGTAGAACTTCAAGATTGCCAGGAGAAATATCAACAACATCAGATATGCAGATGACACCATTCTAATGCAGAATGTGAAGAGGAAATAAAGAGCCTCTTGATGAGGGTAAAAGAGGACAGGCAAAAAGCTGGCTTAAAACTCAACATTCAAAAAACTAAGATCATGGCATCTGGTTCTATAATGGGTTTGAAAAAGTGGAAGCAGTGACAGATTTTATTTTCGTGGATTTCAGAATCACTGCAGATGGTGACTACAGCCCTGATATTAAAAGACCCTTGCTCCTTGCAAGGAAAGTTATGACTAACCTAGACAGAGTATTAAAAAGCAGAGACATCACTTTGCCAACAAAGGTCTGTCCGTATAGTCAAAGCTATAGTTTTTCCAGTAGTCATGTACGGATGTGAGAGTTGGACCATAAAGAAGGCTGAGCTGAAGAACTGATGCTATTGAACTGTGGTGCTGGAGAAGACCCTTGCGAGTCCCATGGACTGCAGGAAGATCAAACCAGTCAATCCTAAAGGAAATCAGTCCTGAATATTTATTGGAAGGACTGAAGCTGAAGCTCTGTGCACCTGAGGCAAAGAGCCAACTCACTGGAAAAGACCCTGATGCTGGGAAAGATTGAAGGCAGGAGGAGGAGGCAGTGACTAAGGATGAGATGGTTGGATGGCATCAATCACTCAATGGACATGGGTTTGAGCAAACCTATGGAGATAGTGTGGAGAAGGCAATGGCACCCCACTCCAGTACTCTTGCCTGGAAAATCCCATGGACGGAGGAGCCTGGTAGGCTGCAGTCCATGGGGTTGCTAAGAGTCGGACACGACTGAGCGACTTCACTTTCACTTTTCACTATCATGCATTGGAGAAGGCAATGGCAACCCACTCCAGTGTTCTTGCCTGGAGAATCCCAGGGACGGGGGAGCCTGGTGGGCTGCCGTCTATGGGGTTGCACAGAGTCGGACATGACTGAAGCGACTTAGCAGCAGTTTTGTGCCTATGCTCTGAGAAAGACAAACTTCTCTTAAATCCTGCAAAGAGGAAAAGGGTATTCTTTGAACCGAAGGAGATAACTGTCACACAATGTCATTCCTCTAACTGCTGGTAATGAGACAGGGAAAGAGAGAGGGAGAGGTTTGAACAGCACAGTGGTTTAATTTTCCCAGGAAAATTACGATACAGAAAGAAAGATAATGGCAATACTGCAAAATCTTGCAAAGACTCCACTGTTGGTAGTCAAGCTTTTCTTATGTAAATAGTACACTTAAAAAAAAACAAAAACAACTTATCAGAGTTTTGGCTACTAACATTTACTCTAAGGAGTAAAGCTGATAGGAGGGCTAAAAATGCTGAGAGTGAAAAAGCTGGCTTAAAACTCAACATTCAAAAAAACGAAGATCATGGCATCTGGTCCCATCACTTCATGGCAAAAGATGGGGAAACAATGGAAACAGTGACAGATTTTATTTTCTTGGGCTCCAAAATCACTGCAGATGGTGACTATAGCCATGAAATTAAAAGTCGCTTGCTCCCTGGAAGAAAAGTTATGACCATCCTAGACAGCATATTAAAAAGCAGAGACATTACTTTGCCGACAAAGGCCCACACAGTCAAAGTTATGGTTTTTCCAGTAGTCATGCATGGATGTGAGAGTTGCACCATAAAGAAAGCTGAGTGCCAAAGAATTGGTGCTTCTGAACTATGGTGTTGGAGAAGACTCTTGAAAGTCTCTTGGATTGCAAGGAGATCCAACCAGTCCATCCTAAAGGAAATCAGTCCTGAATATTCATTACAAGGACTGATGCTGAAGCTCCAACACTTTGGCTACCTGATGCAAAGAACTGACTCATTGGAAAAGACCCTGATGCTGGGAAAGAAGGCGGGAGGGGAAGGGGACGAGAGGATGAGATGGTTGGATGGCATCACCGACTCGATGGACATGAGTTTGAGCAAGCTCTGGGAGTTGGTGATGGACAGGGAGGCCTGGTGTGCTGCAGTCTATGGCGTCGCAGAGTCAAACATGACTGAGGGACTGAACTGAACTGAAAAATACACAGACATCTGGCTTATTTGTTCCAAATTAATTATGATTAAAACCCCCTCCACCTCCATTAAACTGTCATTTTGTGGTTCTTAATGCATAACAGTAAAAAAAAATTTAAGAGATTACTTAAGAAATTAACACAGGTCATTAAAAAATACTATTCTTTAAGTGCAGCTATTTTCAGTGCATTCAACTTTCTGCTTGGTAGAAGTTCAAACTTCACCTAGCTGAATATTCAAAGTATCAAGGGTTTGAGTGGTTTTTTTCTTTACCAACCATTCAGAGAAATTCTACACAAACTAACACTTATGATGGCTTGGAAAGAATATTCTAGAGAGCTGAAAGGCTAATTTGAGTGTGGCTCTGGGAGGAAGGAGTGTTATTTCTGCCTTGAATTCTCAGCTCACCTAAGTCCCCCTGAAGGTGGTAGGGATTAGATTGCAGGTCATTAGAACACGTCTAAGACCACCCGATGGTTTCCGATTCATCTCTAAGTCGTCAAATACTTATAAATACACTGCCCAGATAGCTTCTTCCTGGTAGCTCAGAGGTTAAAGCGTCTGCCTGCAATGCAGGAGACCTGGGCTTGATCCCTGGGCCGGGAAGATCCCCTGGAGAAGGAAATGGCAACCCACTCCAGTATTCTTGCCTGGAGAATCCCATGGATGGAGGAGCCTGGTGGGCTATAGTCCACGGGGTCACAAAGAATCGGACACGGCTGAACGACTTCACTTTCACATTGCCCAGAAGCTATGAACATATCCCTATACAGTTAGGGTTTTAAACATCAACAATGTAGATTATTGGCATTAACTTTAGTATCTTAGGTTCTCTTCTAGGGTGTTTTCATTCAACGTGACAATTTAACATTTATGTCTGTTTCACAAGAAAACAAGTAGCACCTGCTGGGATCATTCTCTCTTAGCTGATAAACCACATGAAGAGCATCCTTGACTTATGAACAGGCTGTGTTTTCTGGAGACTACTTCCAAGTCAGCGACTGCTTTCAAGTTTCAGTCAACTTTCCCTGTCCTTCAAAATCCAGGTTGAGGGGTCACCTCCTCTACGAAGGCCCTCCTTATTCCGTGACCTGGAAGCTCTGCCTTCTCCAGACTCTGTGCCTTTTATAGCTTTATAGCTTCTGCACTTTCCTTTGTATATTAACATAATTTAGGTTCACATCTTGGCTTTTCTAGTGTATGCCTCTTGAGAAGTACAAATAAGCACATTACAGCTACTAAAAAGTATTTGTTAAATGAATGAATTGACAGAAAAAGTTTTTATCATTGTGAATGGGCATTTGGATAGATGAATACCTTTTCAAGCTTCCACCAAATTCAGTTTCACATTTGGGGAAACTAACATGTGTATGAAACTCACAGTTTCTTAGGCACACTTGTGTACGACTGAGGTGGAAAAAAAGAATCAGAGTATAAAATCCACCAGGTAGATGGTTAAATTAAGTAACCTCAAAGGCCCAATTCCAATCTATTATTTCTCCCCCAAGTCTGCATCTTCAGTCACCATAAGATGATGAAAGTGCACATTAACAGGTTTTAAAAATAACAAAAAGTTTAAGATTTAAAGGTCCGTGCAGTGGCTGTCAGTTGCTGGTTAGAACGGTCCTCGATGAAACTATGCCTCTTGCTTTAAAAGTCAGACTGAAAAGCCAGGGCTCTTGACTCTGTCACTAGTGACACCATCCACTGTCGCTGGGATCCAGGAGGAAAGCTCTCAGCCCAGTTCTTCCACATGAACATGGAGGAACTGATGATGATGATAAATATTAGTAATTTATTAAGTACTGACAAATATGCCCAACATGATTTCTAGGTACTTTATACATGTAATTTTTTAAGTTCCTGGAGGAAAGAAGGGAGCATTATGGTCACATACAGAGCAAGAAAATAAGGATCAGAGAGATTAAACAACTTGTCTGAAGACACAGAGCTAGTAAGTGGCAGAAGGAGATGCCCCCAAGCCTGCTCGCAGACCACTATACTATATATCCTCTCTCAGGGCCCCCTAGCACAGCAGACTCTCCATGGGACAAGGCAGCCTGCTGTGTACCTTCCTTGCATCTATCACACTTCTCTTTTGTTGTATTGCTGCTGCTGTTATTCAGTCGCTCAGTAGTGTCCAACTCTTTGCGACCCCATGGACTTGTAGGATGCCAGGCTTCCTTGTCCTTCCTTCACTATCTCCTGGAGTTTGCTCAAACTCATGTCCATCAAGTTGGTGATGTCATTTAACCATCTCATCCTCTGCCGCCCTCTTTTGTTGTAGGAACGGACAAACCAGAGCGGTGCTTTCTCTGGGTTCCTGGAGGGCTAACTCAGTGAGGTGGACACAGTGAGAGGTGGTGGAAGTGGACAGATCAATCCCTGGACACTGACCTCGAGGAAGGCACTTATCCTGGGGGCTACAGGCCTCCTGGGTGGTATCCAACCAGGAAGGAGCTGAGAGGGAAACGAGCCCTCCCAGGAGAGCAGGGCATTCGTGCTCATGAGTACACACTTGGCCACCTGTCTAAGTGGGGGAGAGAGCCAGTCTGTCATCATCACAGAAGAAATCCTATTCATGACTGCTCTGGAAACTACTGCCAAGACTATTGGTAATTTTGAACAAGCAAAATGGGCTTTATACTAAAAAAGAGCTTTCAATGGTCTCTGTTGAATTTTGGAAATGGAGACAATTTGTTTTTTGGAAGGAAACAGAAGATGGTGGCCTCTCTGATTGGGCTGAGTGCTCCAACTACTGTGGAGCCACCGACAAGAGCATTTCCAGGGCTCACGACAAAAAGCTAATGCGGCTGGGCCGCTGACCACTTTCAGGACCGGAGGCAGTGCTCACAGACTTCCAGCTCTTTCTGACACTGCAACATCTGGAGTGCTCTGAACAGAATCAGGAGTGCAAAGCAGTCACCAGACAGTTCCTTTCTTTCAAAAGGAAACAAGAACAACAAAACAAAAACAGCCGAAAATACAAACTCACACAAGGGAAACATTTTCAACATAAAATGCTGCCCAAATGGAACAGCAAAGGGCCCCAACCTTGATCTTCGGGTGTGTGAACTGCTGGGCTGTGGATTCTAGTGGGTCTACGGGCTCAGATGGTTTTTATCATGAATGGTGCTCTCCTGATGCCATAGATTCGTTACCCACAATGGCTGTGGCAGTAACGTCTGAGAAGGGTGGGCTGATAAACACCTGAAAATAACTTTTTGTTGCTGTTACGCTGCTGGGGCGGCTATTGGTCTGCGTCCTGTGAAAATGACTGTTGGTGGCTCCACAAGCCGCAAGGCACTTACTACACGGCCCTGTGCTGGTGGGGCCAGGGTACAGCCCGGCATGACCCCTCACTGGAAGTGTCGAGATGTGATGGGCGGGGCTGTCATTTAGAAGTGTGGACTTGCAGAATGAACCAAAGGAACTTTAATCAGTCTTCAGCTGGGACTAGACCTAGGTGTCTGTCATTCCCTGACAAGAAGGAGGTCATCACAACGAGAATAATTCAGACACAGAGCCTGCCCATTTGCACTTCCATCCAGCACTGTTCCTCCCTATTCCTCAGTCTACACACACACCAGCAGGTTTTCACAGACCCTCCTTTTATTCACGTGGGAGATTTCTCAGACATGACACATAAATCTGCCAATAATGGGCTGGCTCTGTGGGAAAAATTCCAGAAGCAAACAGATTTTTAAAGTGACCATTTCCAATGGTTCACTGTGAAAACAGAAAGGAGAACACAGCTTCCCACTACAGTCTGAATTTAGCAGGTGAAATATAACTAAGAAATCAATAAAGAGTAACCACACATTTCTAAATATCTCTTTTTAAAGTCAACTACAATAAAATGTAAAGTAAAATAAAGTCTGTAGATGATTCTGGTGTTGGGTAGACAGAGGGCTTCCTTTGTAGCTCAGTTGGTAAAGAATCTGTAATGCAGGAGACCTGGGTTTGATTCCTGGGTCAGGAAGATTCCCCTGGAGAAGGAAATGGCAACCCACTCCAGTATTCTTGCCTGGAGAATCCCATGGACAAAGGAGTCTGGTGGGCTGTAGTCCATGGGGTAGCAAGAGTCGCACATGGCTTAGCAACCAGCCCACCAGGGGCAGACAGAAGTATGCTAGAAACAGACACCACGTGAGTGATGTCAGTATAAAGCCCCAGTGGCAAAGACACATGGAGGGAAGCTCCACTCTCAAGAGTTCCAGCACTGGAGACACCATTCCCGAGTTACGCTCAAAAAGAGCATGCTTTACTGCAGAATGGCATGACCACCAAACGCACGTATCTTTCTCTATATGAACTGTCACCATGGACTTAGTTTAAGTTATGAAGCCAGAAACATAGTTTAAGTTTAAAGCCAGAAAAGACTGCTTACTGAAAAAATAAATGAGACTAACACTGAAATTTAGGGCATTTTCTCACTTAAAACCCAAAGCTATCAGAACTGAGAACATGAAACTCTGAAAAGCCCAATTTCAGCAGTTTATCCTTGGAGAGCTCCTATTGCATACACAATATCACACAGGATGCCTTATTTCAATTGTTTTATAAAGAAACATTTTGCACGTATGTCTCCAGATCACTGGTGAAACAGACTTGCAACCTAAGTTACACAGCAGATCTTCCAAAGCAATACCAAGAGGGACACACAGAGTCAAGATTAGAGTAAGTCCTCTGCATACGAACTTTCAAGTTGCAAACTTTCAAAGATGTGAACGTGTGTGTCATCAACATAAGGCATGAGTGAAAATGCAGCTTGGACTTACAAACTTACTTTGTTGGATTTATGAACCAACTGGACTTATGAACACCCTCTTGAAACGGAACTTGTTCATATGTAGTGGACTTACTGTATTCTAAATCTAATATCTGAAGAGTGAAAATCACTAGCTCTGCCCCCAAAACAATACAATCAGAAGGAAAGCAAAAGGTGTTTAAGCTTCAGCCCACTTTTGGTGTGGCTAATCCATGAATACACCTGTCATAAAAAACACAACTACAGTTCTAGGGGTGATATCATGTTATAATCCCAACAAGCCAGTTGCTCTGGCTAGCAATCAACCCTGTGAAGGTAAAGCGGCACTGACACTGAGACAAAGAGCAAAGGCGAGTGCCAGTGACTTAAGAGACTGTAGGCTCCTGGGAAGATGCACAGCCACATGCTACTCTTAATGAAACTACTGCACCCTTTTCACTCAGGAAGACATGCTATTAATACAATAACAAAATTAATCAGAAATGCCCTCTGCTTGGTTGACAGTTACAGTCATGTGTTCACGATGGGTGTGGGAGGGGAAGGGAGGAAGGAGCACACCAGTGGGCCTGGACAAAGGCAAACAGAACTCAGGCCACCAGAGCCGGGAGTGGCCAATAGCAAGCACACTGGGTGGATCATGGGGAAGTGTGCACACTGGGGGTGCTTCAGTTCAGTTCAGTTCAGTCGCGTCCGACTCTTTGCGACCCCATGAACTGCAGCACGCCAGGCCTCCCTGTTCATCACCAACTACCGGAGTTCACTCAGACTCACGTCCATCGAGTCAGTGATGCCATCCAGCCATCTCATCCTCTGTCGTCCCCTTCTCCTCCTGCCCCCAATCCCTTCCAGCATCAGAGTCTTTTCCAATGAGTCAACTCTTCGCATGAGGTGGCCAAAGTACTGGAGTTTCAGCTTCAGCATCATTCCCTCCAAAGAAATCCCAAGGCTGATCTCCTTCAGAATGGACTGGTTGGATCTCCTTGTAGTCTAAGGGACTCTCAAGAGTTTTCTCCAACACCACAGTTCAAAAGCATCAATTCTTCAGCGCTCAGCTTTCTTCACAGTCCAACTCTCACATCCATACATGACGACTGGAAAAACCATAGCCTTGACTAGACGGACCTTTGTTGGCAAAGTAACGTCTCCGCTTTTCAATATGCTATCTAGGTTGGTCATAACTTTTCTTCCAAGGAGTAAGCGTCTTTTAATTTCATGGCTGCACAGATGCAAACAGTTTCACTGAGAGGTGAAGGAGAAAGGCAGGGAAGGCAGGAGGAGCGCCTTAGGCATCTACAGGCCCACCTGAGGAGGTCAGAGCACGTTCTGAGGAAGGGATACGGGGCCTGAGCCTTAGGCATGGACAGGCCCACCTGAGGGGGTCAGGGCGCGTTCCCTGAGGAAGGGATACGGGGCCCGAGCCTCTCCTCAGGTGAGATCTGAGGGATGGAATGGGACTTAATCAGGTGATGGAGGAGAGGAGAGGAGAGAAGACAGATGAGAAGGAGGGAAGGGCCAGGTCACACGAGGCTTCAGTTCTTTTGCCTGTACCCTCAGAGGAGCTGACAGAGGTTAGGGGTTTTAAGTGGGAGAAATGGCAGAAAAGGATGTGTATTTCAGAGGCATGGTCCTCTGCAGGCACACCTGAGGCGGAAGGAGTGAACACAGGGCAACAGGTGTGAGGCTCTCATGAGAGTCCAGGTAAGAGAAGGCGGTGCGTGGAGCTGGGCTGAGTGGGGAGCAACAGGAGGCTGAGCGCTACCTTAGATGTAATCTGGCAGTACCTGGTGATGAGTCAGACGCTGTGGGGAAAGAAATGGTGGCTGGGACATCTCCTGGCTGCATGAGGGGCAGGTGCAGGGCAGCTGCTGTTGAGGGAAGATGTCAGGGGACAGGAGCTGGGCCCCGGACATATAGGGTCTGCGTGGCCCTGAGCTGCCCGAGGCAATGGCCAAGAGGCAGCTAGAGACGCAAGTCTGGAAAGCAGAGGGTGAGTCCCTTCGTTCATTCGTCCTTCCTCCCTAGGCAGGGATGCCCTTTACAAGGCTTCTTGATCTGTTTTCTAAGGTCTTCCCCTTGTTGTGAACATGATTCTCTTTCTAAGGCAGCCTGTTCCCTTAGCGAGAACTGAAATGGGTATGATGCCAGCAACAAACTGGTTAGAGCAACAGTCATCAGTCATTTCCCAGATGTGAATTAATAACCCCCCAAACCCTTTGGTAATTGACACATTTACGTTCTTTTAAGGGTGGGCAAAGAGGAATGTAATAACATTCGACACCTCTATGAAGAAGGCCCTTCCAGTAGAGGGGGTGATGACGGTTAGCCTGTTCTCCAGAACCATCTTTGGTGAGTGCATGTTTGCAGGTAACTCTTCCGAGCGGAACTTCTCCTATGCAGGTCTTTGCCGCGGGCTTGTGTAACATGGCAGTGCCCACAGGGCCTGCCTGTGCCTGAAGTGTTCCTCCTGCCTGTCTCCACTTGTCTCCTTCACCCCGCATCTCAGTGAAATTGTTACGACCAAGTGCGGAAGGATCCTGCATATGCCATCCTGAACTTTCTAAAAGCCCACATCAGAAAGTTTGTTTCCCTTTTTTGTTAACTACTTTGTGCAGACTTCTCAGAGGGCTCCAATCTGTTCAGTCCTGTTCCTGGCACTCACTAGAAAATGCCACCAGCTGTGCAATTTTGGAGATTTAGTACTTCCTTTTTGTCTCAGTGTAGGTAACTAGTTTCAGTTGTTCCTAAAGCCGCTGACTGGTCTTCACCTTGTTTTGCAAAGCAGCTAGGAGAACAAACAGAGCTCCAGGCTTCTGAAGTGAGAGACTTCCTTGTTGGGGTGTGAAGAAAATGCAAAAATTCTCTGGCTGCCTGAAATTTGGTAATTGATAATGGAGAATGTTCTCTTCATCTCAAAGTTGATTTTGGTTTGTTCAGCCCACTGTTATTACGAAATGTTTACTGGCAATCATAAAAAAATGTCTAGAAGTCTCCCTTTTGAAGATGCTACATTCAGAGATTTTGACATCAATGATTCTCTCAAGTACAAGTGTGAGTTGGACTATAAAGAAAGCTGAGCACCGAAGAACTGATGCTTTTGAACTGTGGTGTTGGAGAAGACTCGAGAGTCCCTTAGACAGCAAGGAGATCCAACGAGCCCATTCTAAAGGAAATCAGTCCTGAATATTCATTGGAAGGACCGATGCTGAAGCTGAAATTCCAATACTTTTGCCACCTGATGCGAAGAACTGACTCATCTGAAAAGACCCTGATGCTGGCAAAGATTGAAGGTGGGAGGAGAAGGGGACGACAGAGGACAAGATGGTTGGATGGCATCACCAACTCAATGGATGTGAGTTTGAGTAAGCTCCGGGAGTTGGTGATGGACAGGGTGGCCTGACATGCTGCAGTCCATGGGGTCACAAAGAGTTGGACACGACTAAGAGACTGGACTGAACTGAAGTGCAGGGTGTTACGAAAGCCACAGGGGGCAGCACTGGGCCCCAAACCTGTTTTTCCTGGAGCAAGAGGTGACCCCGGACCTTTGTGGATGCTGGCACCTGTGGCTTCTAACCAGCCTCTAATAAGCCATAACTGGTGCACAGTTCCCTTGTCTGGTAAAAATAGGATCTGTTGAATCTTGTGAAAGAAAAAATGAGTTACCACTGATGTTCCCCATAGAAAGAAAAAAGTGCCCCGTTCTAACTGCATGATATTCAAGGTCTTTGTTTTAAGAAAGTTTATCTTGAGATCATAATACCATTCAAGATCTCCAATGACTTATAAAGGGGACTATTCTTTGTCAGTGACAAGAGTTCCCAGCCTCATACCAAGACACGCCCTGCATGTGTACAAGCCATAAGGGAGAGCTGACACAGGAATGGGTCTCCTTGGAGGTACGGGAACCTCGTACACAGGGAGCAAACCAGCATGACAGGTACTGAGGAGCCAATTAGTAGCTGGAAACGAGCTGACCCGTGTACCGTTTTGGGAGGGAACAATCAAGAGGGCACAAATCGCATGCATATTCAGACTTTTTAGACCCTAACAGGCCATTCTTAAGACTTCTTAGACCCTAATGGACCATTCTTAGACTTCTTACACCCCAGTGAACCATTCTTAGACTTCTTAGACTCCAGTGGATCAGTCTGTTGGCTGAAAAACAAACAGAATTTGAGTCCTGAGATCTGCATTTCATATGCTTTACTACAGCAACACTAAAAGCCTATAAGGAGGAATGCACTTATCCAGGGCTGCAGTGTCAGGAAACATATCAATACTACAAAGTTACTTAATTTGTTTGGGTGAAACACTATTCAAAATTAGGGGCAGCTGAGCAAAACTATAGTTCTTTATGTCTGTCTCACCTGCTCAAAGAAGCAGGAGAGGCAGGATCCAGCAAGTTCCTCCCGGTAGGTTTTTAACAGTCAAAACCATTCCAATAAGAGTTAACAAGGGACAAAATCTTATGTGTGCTCAGTCATGTCTGACCCTTTGTGACTCCATGAACTGTAGTCTGCCAGGCTTCTCTTGCCCATGGACTTTTTCAGGCAAGAAAAATTCCCACTGGAGTGGGCTGCCATTCATATTGCAGGAGATCTTCCCAATCCAGGGATTGAATTCATGTCTCTTGCATCTCCTGCAATGGGATGCAGATTCTTTACCAATGGCACCACCTTACGGTTGGGTATTTTAATCTATACAGTGGAAATGGAGCTCAAAATAAGAATGAAGGTCAAGATCGGGACAGCCGCAGGGAGTTGCTCCCACAGCCTTGCTGCTACCAGCTGAGAGGTGCTCTGAGCTGTCAGAGAATCCAGCCTCCTCTCCACCTATGATCTTCACACGGTCACCCGCGACACCTCCCCTGCCCCAGACTGGATCACATCTTCTTCATCACTTATAAACTCTTCCTGTTGCCTTCAGTCCAACACTCTGTTGAGGTTATGAGATTTCAGGTTGGCAACCACTTGACACTTCTGGGTTTCAGCCTGAGAGCCCTGCAGGTTGGGGCTGAGGCCAGCAGTACTACCTGACATATTTGTGATCACTCAACAGCCGCACCTGAACAGCTCTGAATAGCTGGGACTGACAGGGCTCTATTGCTGAATTTTTCATGGGTGGACTGCAGTGCTGATTCCAGATATGATAATCTGTTTCTCTGGTGTAAGTATGTGGTACGTGGAGGCAGAGATGTCATGAAGCCCATGAGGTCAGACACGAAGACAAGTTGCCTGGATAAGTGAAGAGGGGCATGAGCTCCACCGATGGGAGAGCCATCTGGTTAGAAAGAGCCCAATCCAATACACATGCCACTGTGAGCTCGCTTAGGCAGCAAGGATGGCACCCTGTAAGAGGTTCAGACTGGGACATGGACAGGAGACCTTCTGAGAAAGCAGGTCTAGGTATGGAGGGGAGCTTGGAATATCAGAGTATCAGGAAGCTACTGTTATCTGAGAGGATACTCAGAGGTAGAAAATGAGACAAAAGATCGCCTAAGCCTGAGTTAAGGTATCAGGTCTATTTAAACATCAGTCTCTCCAAATTCTACCTAGTGTCCCCAGCTCTGGTCCACGTTTGTCTTCAGCCAGTGTCTACAAGGTACAAAGCACAGGTCATCTGAGCTCGGGCTTGTCCTGTCTCCTCCCTCTGTGTTTTTCATTAGGGCTCTTCAGCTGCAGGAATTTCTAACGGAGGCCCCAGAAGTGTGCTGGTCCCCACACCAGAACCCCCCAGTTTACAACAATAAACAGGCTCCCGAGCCTCACTGATGTGAGACTGGGGTGAGGGTGTGTGTTTTTATTTAAAAATCTCTCTAGGTAATATTCAGTCATTTAAGGAACTTCACAGACTCTAATCTATTAAAAGGTTTGCTGTACATTTCATACTTTGATTCCCTGGGTCTCATTAAACTTTAATGAGATCTTGGTCTTTTAAAAACTGTGTTTTACTAATTTTTTTTTTAATTTGAAGACTAATAAATGTAGTTTATGGCTGCCATAGTTATTCCGAAACTGAAAGATTTATTTGAAATCATCTTAAAATACCAACATAGTAATATTCATTCAAATTCTGAATTTTGAAAGAAAAAAGGAGCTAAAAATGAAAGCATGTTTAAGTGTTAAAGCAAAGGCTTATATTTAATTGCAGAAATTAAAACTCTATTTAAGTCTTTGAAATCTTTTTGCTTTGTCTTTCAATAACATGGCTTTTCAGATCATAGCTATTACTTTAAAACCTAATTGGCCAAAATCCAAAGGGCTAAATTCTTAGTTAACACAAATCACTCAGAGCCCTTCAAGCCCAATATAGCTGGGGCCTGACACACATACGTTTCTTCCCCTTCTCTTTGACACATTAATGCACTATCTCCATTACTATGTTTCCACATCAGTGGCTCCTTGCCCATCAGCACAACTGCGTCACACTGGCTTCAAGGAAATAATAGAGAAAAAGTGCCTTGCTGGCAAATAGCAACAGGGAAAATGAATTATAAATACACCTCACTAAAGAATAGTTGCTGGAAGGTGTGTGCATGTGTGTGTGTGCACATGCACAGAAGACAGACACAAGCGCCTATGGAGGCCCACGAGGACACACCAACCCGCCTAGGTGTGTGTGTGCCGTTTCCAAGCAGAGAAACCACTGCTGAGACTCTCACAGAACAGTCAGCTGTGCCAACACCAATAGTTAGGTTGCTACTGATCCAGCTACCAAGACTTAATGAAATTTATTCACCTTGTTAAAGAGTGGCTAAGACTGAAAAACAGTATTAATTAAAATCTCTAATCTCCTACTTTACTAAAAGCAAAAGCATTTAAATTTCAGTTATCTGATCTTTCAGTATGACTTAAGAAAGAATTAAAATGCAGGTCTCCAGACTCAGGGTTGTGATATCCAGAATAACAATTCCTTCTAGACAGGAGAAATGAGACTTTTCAAACTGACTCATTTTTGCTCCCTTTTTAAAACAAAACAAAACAAAACTAAGCAGTCTAAGAGTCTTCCTCCATCTGATATTCAGTTAGTCCACTGGGGAGTTTCTCAGGGACAGAAAAGGATGACAGATATGGCTTGTAACAGCATCATGAAAATGTATGCATTCGTAAAAATGCCAACTTCTGTTTCTATTCTTGCATGGCTCAGAATTCTTCAACAGCTACACTCCAGTCTCAAGAATAAATGCAAAATGTTAAAGTGTAATTGGCAGCAATCAAAGGGTGAAAAGGATAGAAATTCAAGCCCAACTGTGTGCCACCAAGTAAACTGTCACTCCATCTCATGAAGTATGTGGCTCCAGAAACAAACTCCCTGTGACACGCAGGGAGTCTGCGTGGGGAGCAGCAGAGCACTGCTTTCCTTTCAGACAAAACAGAGCCTCTGATGAAGACAAGTAGTCCACACCTCGACACATAAAGTTGGGTTGCCAGTAAGACACTGATGAATATCTGCTTTCTAATAGTAGATCTGCCTTTGGATATAACAGAGAACTAAAATTAAGAGAGCTTTTTTTTTTAAAAAAAGAATATCTAAAGAGACAGTACTAAGTAGCAGGAAGAGCAGTAGGCCCAGGAGACTGGCCCTGGGGTCTGCTTTGCCCCTTCTGTAACTAAATAACCATGGCAGTAATGTTGTAGGTCTTGGTTTCCTTCATCGTAAAACTGAGGGGTACAGACTGGATGACATCTAAAGTCCTTCCAGCTCTAAAATTCTGTTACTGTACAAGTGAATCTCTATATCCTCTTGGAATCAATTCTGATGAAAATATTACTACTCTAAAGTTCTGTGCCAGGACTTTGACACAGACCATCTCAAGACACTAGAGACTTGATTAAGGTTGAGCTACAGGAGGTGCTCTGGCTGGCTGATTTCAAGGAATAAAAATCTACCATGGCCTAAAGATCTAGGGCTTGCCAGGCCTTCTGTAAATTCACTGAAGTCATGCATATTCCTTGGAGCTCATTTCTAAGGAAAAAAAAAAATCTGGATAATGCTGAAATATCCAAATCCACAGATCAGCTGTATTGAGCAAAAATGTCAGTTGCTGGACAATACCAGGTGGGTGGCACCTAGAAGGAATGAATGAAAGTAAAACACACTAAATGACTGAGGAAAATTGATTTCACATGTGTGTATATGTGTGTTAAGCACAGAGGTCAATCATTCAACAAATGTGAAGGACTATGTTACAGCTTGGGATTCATGGACATGCTTCTTTACAAGCAGTAAGTCAACATCTTTCCTAAACTGCTGGCCAACTTTGGCTCGCCGGCACTTTGACAATGTCTCAGAATTCTTCCAAAGTGATGCTACACACTGCCGCCAGAATTGGACTGAATGTGAACGTCATCTGCCAGCTCTGACTAGGCTTTTAGTATGACAACTCGTATTTCCCACTCTCTGCTTCTCATGGCTTCAAAAGAACAGAACATTATCTAGAAATGTTTTAAAACTGAATACAGCAAGGCATCTTCTGAGTAAAAAGTATATCAAGTGTGTATGGGGGGGTAGCCTGGACAGATATTACATATAAACTGTTCATTTCAATTTACTGGCTAGTATTATGCAGCTAATCTAGTAACTGAACAGTAAGATTCATAACATTCTATTGTAAACTGTCTGAAAATCAGAATGAGAGAGTCCTTCACTCAAAAGGTGACAAAAATTGATTCATCCATATGTTCCTTAACTTATTCAGTGTCACTCTTAAGAAAGGAAATAGTAAAACTAGTTAAATCTGTTTTTTTTCCTCTAAACTATCTTATATCCAACTAGTTGAGAAACTCTAAAGCATAATTGCCATAATCCTTCATTTTTGCAGTTAGCTTTCTGTCTCTAAATGCACACACATACACACTCTCTCTCTCTCACACTCACTCCCTCCCTTCATCACTAATCTGTCTTTCTCAGATTCCCTCATAGGCTCTAGGCCCTTTGGGATTCTGACTTGAGAAAGAAGACATTATAACAAATTCTGAATACTGTGTTTTTGAAAGATTTGAGCTATTTCTTCCCTAAAATCTGCCATTTAGTGAACTGCTTTTTCAAGTTGCCACCCTAACTTTAACCTCACAGAGCTATATCCATGAGGAAAGAAAACAAAAGCAAAAACACAATTTGCTGTGAGGAGGTGTTAGGTAAAGCAAAAACAATGCTGAAAATCAAATTTCCTAACCACCAGCACTGAAACATGTACTACACATGCTTTCTCACATTCAAGCTTCTGCTTTAAAAAAAAGGGAGGGCACAACAGGTTACAGGTTATTGCAAAGGAACTAAGATTTAAAATAGAAATAAAACTTTCTTTTTCAGAAAGAATAGTGTAAACACAAACGGCAAAATTCAGAGCTAATAGGAATGGGGCTGCAAGGATGAGCCTTTGCCAAGTGGGTTTCATACAATTTACGGACTCACGCCAACATCTTTCTTTTCCTTATTTTTAATTAAGGAGGAGGTGCTGAATTCTGAGGAAGCTATCTGGATGCTGCTGGCTGAAATGCAGATCTGATCTTCTCGTGCTGGTTGGCGAACATTGATTTTCTGCCCCAGTGGAAGAGATTTTACTCTGATGCATGCCATTTAAATTCATTTTACACAGCTGCTTAATGTGGCTTGGCAAGGCCCAGCCAAACTAGCTTTGTGGGTCTAAATAGGACTCCTGAGTTGGTAAAGGACAGAGCCTATGGATTAGCAGCTGATGATAAATGCTTTTCTCCCCTTTTATCTTCCTACCAACTCAGGAAGTGAGCTTGAATGTAGCACAAGAAAGGAAAAAAGACGAAAGGCAATTTCTCCAAAATAAGTATGTTTACCTCATTCCATACTTATTTCAATTTTAGGATTATGTTTACAGAAGTCTTTATTTGTTGTGACAATTAGGACCGTGTTTACAGGATCTAGAACTTTCAGTGGCAAAATTATCATTTGCACTTGTTGCCTAATAGATGTATAGAATATAAAGCTACTAAAAAGCTGCGTCATACATTCATAATGAGTAGTGAAACACAATTACGTAAGTTCAGTCTTTAAACAAAGTTAGTTGATTGTTCCCTGTTTTTTATTTTACAAAAATGTTTTATCTTTCTACTGAAAGCAGCTCCTGAACACAAATCAATCTACACGAGATAATCTTATCATTACTATATGTTAAATAAGATCACTAACAATATTTTTGCTTAAACACACAATAATAATATACTTTAAGATTATTTACTAACATAAAGACAGTGACAGCCTGATATTACAGTTTTGTAGCAGGAAAGGAGAGAGATACTTTTTGTTGCTGTATGTAATTCCTGTGTTGAAACTGATAATAACATGGCAACACTGTGTTTGGGGAAAAAAATCCTGTGTTGGATTATTTGGTTTTATTTTCCCGGTGACTTCGATATTCTAATCCTCCTTGGGAGAAGGAAAGAATAGAAATCTTTGATACAGATGTTTGCTCAGTGATGTCACTAGACCCTCCCAAGTCCTATTAATAACCTCAGCCCTGCCTCCTGCATGGGGCTCTCGTCAATGAGCCTGCTGCTCTCTGAATTCAGGGGGTGTGTGGGAGCAGGTCGCTGTTGTGGCAGGAATGACACTAACATGGTCATGATAACAGTGCTGCACAACACACCTAGACAACACGACAACAACGGTGGGGGACATGACGCCAGAGCGGGTGACTTCATTACTTTTACACAGATAAAAGTTTTTGTTTCCCTCTCAGGCATGAAGGAAAGAAGCCATGCCGAAGCCATGCAGAGACAGAATTGGGGGGTGGGTGGGACAACATGCAGGTCTCTACCAAACTACCACAGTACTGCCGGGGAGAATGAAAAAACGAAACAGAACAAACAAAAACCCAAAACAAACAAAAGTAAAAGACAACCCCCTCTGAGATGGATCTTCTCTTAGGTCTTTCACCCTCCTGCTTTGGGTGTTCCTTTTGCAGCCAGATGGCATGTTCATTAACAGTTTAAACAAATGCCCAGGTCCCGCAGCAAGTCAGGGTGTGTGGCTACCTACCCGTACTGGTCAGGCTGGTGCATCATGGGAGCCTGAGAGTTGCCATAGTTGGGGTGCTGGGAAGAAAACATGGGGCGTCCGCCAGCCCCAGACTGGCTGGGATAAGCAGGCGACCTAATGTATGGTGGCCTAAAGTAGAACAGAAGAACAGCTTCTTTGGATTTGTTCTATAGACAAGTATGAATCCCCCTGTCCATTACGTTATCTCCACACCAAGGTGTGGTGGCTTATAGAGGGTGGCCTGATACTCCATATTAGAGCTCTGATGGGCGGAACATGAAGGCAAGACTTTGGAATGGTCTATTGATTAGAAAAAGAAACTGAAAACGCTTGGATGTATACTTGTATATTAATTTATATAAAATTATATATAAACTGATTCAGAAAGGGAACACAGCAAAGCTTTTTCATCAAACAACTATGTCTTAATTTCTACAGTTTTCGTCTTCCCAGCTCACTACTCAAGGCTTCATGTCATATGCAATCAAATATTTTCTCCTTAAAAAGGAAATAACTTGTGTATTTTTTGAGTTGTGACAATGGACAATTCATTTAAACCTAAATTAGAACTTCAACTGGATGGGCCCAACCAGTGCTCACAGACAGGTATATTAAAACGTTCTCTCTGCAGCCTGTGTAAGTTCAGTTCAGAGGTATAGTGCTGGGGTTCAGAAGATTCTAAGTCACTGTAACATGGATAAGAGTGAGAGAGGTAGGGGGAGGGGGTAAGAGAGAGAACCTGACTTTCATTTTGATTCCTCAAAGGAAATATTTTGTAGAGCAAATAGTGAGACTGGAAGGGTCCCTGACATTCTCAAACAGCAGCTTCAGAGGAAAAGTAACAAAAGGATACATTTACACACACACACACACACACACAAGCTCTTATTCCACCTTGACAAAATCAGAATCTTCTATTTTTCCTCCTGAAGATACCATATTGTTCAGTCGCTCAGTCATGTCTGACTCTGCGACCCCATGGACTACATATCTTTCAGTGTCCTTTGTTTTAAACATCTTAACATATGTTAAACAAAATTGAAACATTTTTTTCATTTGAGTCTTTTAAAACATAGTCACTTTGCCTCATGAACTTTTAATTCAATTATTTTAAAACAGGTCAAGTATTTACTTCAAGACTTTTTTCAGGATTAAAAACAAGTAAATAATTGAGGCTAAAGCCTTGCTCTATCAACTTAAACGTTCAGAAATACAATCATTATTTTGCTAACTGCCTTTTGGCTTGGACAGAGAGAGACATATGCCCAGAAAAATAAAAGTACAACATAAGAACATGAAGCAATAAATCTCACACGTATACATTTAGACAAACACACACAATACACATATGTGCACATACAAAGTTCCTATTTCATAAGGATTTCTACAGTGAGGTTAAAAACAAAAAAGGGAGGCGTTCTTTTTGAATGTTTAGATTTGGGCCAGTTTCTAGGCTTTATACCCTCCTGCCTAAGCTTCACTGTGTTAAATGGAGCCACAGAGGCACCCTGCACCACTGGCTTTGGGTGGCTAGGTGCAGTGACTCTTCTCAGCCATTTCAAATAACCTCCTATAACTGATGGATTCCTTCCTCCATGTCTCGTAGAACACAGTCTATCATTTACTTCTCTGGCCTCTCTGATAGAGAACATGTAACACAAAAGGGGAGGCCAAGCACAGTGGCCCTCTGCTGCTCTCCACCCCCACTGACGGGATGACCAATTCTGGCTCCGCGCGTGTGCACATGTCTGTGCAGACTGCCCGCCCAACGGCATACCTGCTTTGCGCCGAGTTCGCAGCGGCCTGCATCACTGCAGCAGCTGCCTCCTGTGCCTTACGGTTCACGGTTGGCATTGGTGGCCCCATTCCTGGCCCCCCCTGCTGAGACATGCCAGGAGAACTGGGGGTCATGCTGCTCATGTTTCCAGGAAATGGTCTGTTCTGCATGCCTGCGGATGGCACTCGTCCCAGGGGCATGGCACCACACGGCTGGCTTGGCCCTTGTCCATGCATCTGGCTGTTGGCATTGACGCCCATGCTGGGCCCTGGGCCGCTGTAGCTTGCACTGGGCACCCCACTGTATGTTGGGGGTCTGGAGTAGTTACCTAAACAAAAATCAAACACAAATTAGAGCCTTGTTCTTAATATCTGAACTTGTGAAAATATTCACTGGAAGTACTTTTGGTCCAACGATGTGATCAACACAGAATATTAGTCATTATCCTCATTAACCCTTCCCCTTTGGTGCTGATGAGGCTGGATGTCTCAAAACACATGATCTCTGTACATTCCAAAGGCAAAGAGCCACACAGGACACTGAAACATGGAGAGAAACCCAGGCTGAACTCTGAAACCATCTCTGCACAGATACAGACGGAGTGCTGAGTGGTGCTTCAGCTCATTCAACATCTCATGCTATTATCAAAATTCAAGCAAAATAATTATTTTAGCCCCCAGTCCCTAGGTGTACTCCAATCTGAGATTGCACCAGTACATCACTGCTGCTCCTGCTGCTGCTAAGTCGCTTCAGTTGTGTCCGACTCTGTGCAACCCCATAGACAGCAGCCCACCAGGCTCCCCTGTCCCTGGGATTCTCCAGGCAAGAACACAGGAATGGGTTGCCATTTCCTTCTCCAATGCATGACAGTGAAAAGCGAAAGTGAAGTCACTCAGTCGTGTCAGACTCTTCGCAACCCCATGGACTGCAGCCCACCAGGCTCCTCTGTCCATGGGATTTGCGAGGCAAGAGTACTCGAGTGGGGTGCCATTGCCTTCTCCACTACCACATGACAATAAAGTGTTCAGAAGGTATAAGGAAACATGCACATATGATCAAAACTACCCTTCAAAACCCCACAGGAGGGGTCATGTGGAAACCTACAATTAGTCCAACCCAGTCGGCATTTCTCTGGTGTCTAGAGACATTTTTTTTTTTTTTTGCTTGAGCACCAGATAAAGTGGTTGGGTTGTACCCAGCACCATGTCTTATAAATAAATTTTAAGCACAAGCATGGCACTCAGCAAAGCAGGATGGTGGCACTACAGGAAGCAGGCAGGGTCTGAGACTGAGATAAACGTCTGCAATGTCACCCTCCCATCCCTGCTCACATGGGGCACATGCTCCTGGAGTAGATGGCCTGGACTAGTTCAATAGTTTTGTTTTCTCTCTCCTTCCACACCTTTTATTTTGGTTTAGGGTACATAAATTACAGTCAAGTAAATTGAAGGCATGTATAATGCCACTTCGTAACAACAACTGCTGAACCATGCACACTATGTGTGAGATATCAGGTTAAGTGTTTTGCACCTATGATTTCATTCATTCCGCCAATAACTATATGAAATATGGACACGACCATGACTGCATTGACAAAAGAAGAAAATCAAGAGCTAGTAGGTTAGGATTCAAGCTCAAGCCAAATGATTATGGAACAAATGTAATTAACCAATAAAATATGCTGCCTCCTAATAAGTGACTGTGGAAATGAAATATATTAAAAGGAGAAGTGTTTGGAGAGTATGGATTAGTGTTTCTCTACCTGTCCTTACCACTTCCTGGAAGAATCTCATCTACACAACGTAACTGTTCTAGGCACAAGGGATGTAAGGTTAAATACAATGCAATTCCTATACTCAAGTTCACAGCATAACAGTGTGAGGGTGCGTGTGTGTGTGTGTGTGTGTACAAGGTGAAGTAGCAGGGGAAAGACAAGAAAAAATACAAAAGCAAAAACAGAAAAGATAATGCACTGTAAAACGTGTAAGAGAAAGAAGAGTAAGTCCTTGTAGGGTAGGGATACAGGGGGTCATCTGCGGAGGGGGGCGGCGCTGAGTGAAGGTCTTTGAAAAACCATGTTGGGTCTTGACCCAGAAATCCGTGTGGGGCAGGCTCTGGGATCTGGGAGAACTGGGGCTGAGTGAAAACTCTGTGAATATACCAACCATGGATCTTAGGTAAGTTGTTTTAATTTTTCTTGGTTTCATTCTCTTTCTTTTAAAAAAGAGGATCCTCTTTATTTCGGTCTACTTGAAGAGTTGCTGTTAGGATTAAATGATGTAATATGTGTAAAGTGTCTCAAATACGGGTACAGAAATGGTTGGGGGTTACTGGCGGGATGATAATAACGCAGAAGAGGACAGAGAGCCCCCGTCGGTGAGGCAGTGAACAACAGCGCTGACAGCGAGGGCGCACTTGAGAGCAAGGCACTGCTGAGCTGGCGCGGCTGAGAAGGGCACGGGGGGGCCCCGCTCACCAGGCCTCCCAGCCTGGAGCGTATTCTGAAGGTGAGGAGGGGCTTCTTCAGCTTTTTCCAGCAGAAACTGGGTTAGATCAGCAACAACAATAAAAGCCAGCAATTCATGTTTCCTGTGTGCTAACCTCAGCTCCAAGTTCTCAGCATTACCTCCTTTCATCCTTATGTCAAGCTTAAGAGAGCCCAGTCACTGGCGTCCTCACTTCAGGGAGGAGGAGCCTGAGGCGATATGCAGAGTGACCTGACCCAAGGTCATGTGGCTAACAGGCCTCAAAACCGTGGTCTGAATACCCTATTCCGCTAGCTGCACCCAAATGGCCTCTCAAATACTTAACAGAAAACCGCACCGACATAACAGCATGGTCCCAATCATGAAAGCAGGTTTTCTTTAAGGGCACCTACAAATCTGTAAGAAGCCCAGAGTTTTCAACAGTGACTGATGTCAGCTCTTTGTTAGGTGCTGCCCGTGAACTCTCTCACATGGCTGTCCATGAAGTATATGAAGAGTGAGTATTTTAGGCTTTGTGGGCTAGATGATCTCTGTCAAAACTAAACCGCCACTGCCGCCTTGATGTGGCCAGAGGTGACACACACATAAATCAGAGCATCTGTGTTCCAATAAAACTTTATTTACAAACACAGTGGCTGGCCAGAGTGGCCACAAGCTGCTGAGTCCTGTGACAGACCAGTCTTGGGACAAGCTCCTTAAGAAAGTGCTCCATCAGCACAGAAAGTGACCTGTTAAAGGTGGCAGCTACTTTCCCCTGGGTATTCCTGGAAGTCCAAGGGCTGGAGAGGAACAACAGAGCAAGGCACTGGCCATCTGAGGAGCTGGAATGGGCAGGAAAATCAAAGGGAGGAGAAGGGACAGCAGAAGTTCAATACAAATCACATCAGGTGCCCCTGAGTTGCATGCGAGTCAGTGTTTTACAGCAGCACCTCAACTATAAACCGTATTTTCAAGAAGATACCCTGCCATTGCAGAAATAATCAACCTGATATTGTTTGTAAGTAAACACTGGTGATTCAGATGGTAAAGAATCTATTTGGAGACCTGGGTTAGATCCCCGGGTTGGGAAAATCCCCTGGAGAACAGAATGGCAACCCACTCCAGTATTCTTGCCTGGAGAATTCCATGGACAGAGGAGCCTGGTGGGTCCACGGGGTCGCAAAGAGTCGGACATGACTGAGCCACTTACATAACACAAAAGGTAAACAAACATTCACTGTTTATCAATTTTGAAGTTCTTTATAAAAAGTTCTGAGGCTGCTTTGAAGCTGCTCATGTGTCCCATGGGACCACATGGAAGATCCCCGTCTACTTTCCCATGGCACCATCTCAGAGGAAAGGGCGCCTTATGCTCACACTGGATGGGGGGGTCACAGAGCAGTGGACAAGATGCTGTGTTCCCCTCTTCCTGTGCTTTCCCAGAGCACAGTCCTCAGAACTCTGCTCTGTGGCAGGATGAAGGCTCACCCCTCGCCACCCCATCCTCTCTCAGCCCTTCCCTACAGACTGTTTGATAACATCAGTGAGATACAGTGCTCTTCCCTGGCTCTTGCTTTTATTAAAAATAAACTCATTTGTAGCTTGAACGCAAATGAAATTAATCCACATATTCTTCCTGTTCCTCTGTAGCTAGTTTCCACTCTCCCTCCCTCAACACTTGGTAAGTAACTTATTTGGTAAGAAACTTTATTCAGTGAAAACATATGTACCCTTTGCTTTCGAAGGAAATGCAATGACTTTTAATCTTGTTTCAGAAAACAAGCATTTACATGGTTATTGCAGACTAAGCCCATAATGCACTTGATATAAGAGGAAGGTCCTTGGTTTTGCTAAATCCTGCTTACAGTTGAAGTAGAATGCTGCTCATACTTGGAACAGAGAAATATTGTCCCTCTGGGTTCCTCCACCTTGGGTTTAACTGCCAATCAGGGGCTGTATTTTAGTAACCACAAAGGAAAACACCTGAGATGTTCAGTACCCCTGTCCCCGTCTATCTTTCTCATTCATTTTATGTGATAAGAAGAGAAGAGCTCTGTTTCAGTAGCATTGCTCAGTTCCACAGCTGGTCTTCATTGCACAGCAGGAAGCGTTCTGCAATCCGGGAGAATATGCATCAGAGCACAACCACCACGCGCACCCACACGCATGCGTGCACTCGTGCTTAGAAAGGCCCATTGAAAGCTGGGCTCCCAGTCTTATTTTCCCTCAATCAGTTGGGCTGATTTCACAAACCGGCACTCAAAAGCACATGTCAAGAGAGTATGTTCTAATTATAGAGGCCTCTATTTGGTGGAAGAAACACAAAGTTCCCTTTTCTTCTCCTTGAAACTTTAAAAGACTTTCCTCATTAAACTCACATGCCTGGATAAAAATGGTTTCTAAAGGCTTTAAATGGCTTAAGAGGCAGCAACAGACAAAGCACAGGCTGTAGAAACTGGATTTGATACTGGGTTCTGACACTTTCTAGGGGAACCACCTTGGACAACTTATTTAACCTCTTGGAACATGAGTTTTGACAGATAAAGTAACAATATTAACGGGCAATAGGCAGAAAGTGACTAGTACAGTGCCAAGCATAGAATTACCTAATAAATTATAGCTATCACCATGATCATCAACAATAACATTATCAATAATCACTAATATAATCTTTTTTCCATAATCTTTTAAAAATGTGTAGGAGTAAAAAATGATTCACACCCCCCTCACTTTGCCTACTCAATAATGTATCTTTCTCCCCAAAATAAATAAAAACCAAATATGTAAGCCAAGCAAAATATGAGAGGAAAAGCCAGGAATGAGGAGTGCAATCTTATTTCCATGTTTCTCTAATAGATTAGTAATTTGTTGGCACTGGCTCTGACAGAAAACAGATGGGTCCAGCATTAAGCACAATGAAGGCAGCAGATGCTAGGCCAGCCCACCTCAGCTGGACGGGCCTTGCAGCCAAGTCCTAGAGCCCACAGTTTTCAAGTGGGTTCATCTTGGCACACCAGCTTTGGAAAATTGGTCACCAAATGAATTCAGATTTTAACTTACTGGGAGCTGTATTCAAGCACCAGATAACGGAAGCAGGAGCTACACTCTATTCACATCCTCAGCATTATTTTAGGAGGATCACAAATAACTCTATACCTGACTCCGCAATTTTAAAATTTGCTAGTTAATATTAATATTCCAAGGTTACGGCTTCTATGGAATTATTAAATGTTTCCACTTATTTTACTTCTTGGTTTCAACCATCCAACAATGACTTAGGAACAAGTACTGCATGCAAGGTCCTATATTATTTCCCTTTGCTGTGGAGGGTAAAATGGTGCACAAATCACAGAATAGACACTTGAAAAAAATGAATAATTAGCTATATATTATGATGAACACATTTGTGAATTAGGTTTAAATCAGCACTTTTTATGGTTATCTACTACACACATTTACTACTACATCTGTCATGTTTATTGAGGCAGAATTTCTATGCATTAGCATGCATACATGCCCTATGACCACCAGCACAGCTAAGACATGGAGAGGGTATTTCTATCAGGACAAAGAGTTGCCATCTGGTGGTCAATCTTGTCCCCAGCCCTGGCAGCCACTGGTCTGATTTCTGTTCCTACAGTGTTGCTTTCCCCAGGATGTCATGTAAAGTGACTCATACAGTACTGGGTCTAGCTCCTTTCACTCGGTATTGTGCTTCTGAAATTCACACATAATGCTGTGCATATCAGGAGTTTGCTCCCTTCTGCTACTGAGCAGTATTCCATTTTCTGGGGACATGTGGGCTGTCCCTGTTTCCGGCAATCGTGACTGAAGCTGCTGACATTTGCACACAGGTCTCCCAGTGGATATGCTTCATCTCTCTTGGTAAACTCTAGGGATGACTGCTACCTTTGTACATTAAGTGCATTTTTAACTTTGTAAGAAACTCTACTACGATACATATGAGAGTTCCAAGTGCTCTACTGTACATCCTTGATATTGCAAAATTTTAAAAAATATCAGCCATTCCAGTAGCTGTGTTGTGGATACTGTTATGGCTTTAATTTTCATTTTCCTAATGACAAATGATTTTGAGAGCATTCTTCATCTAAATAAGATCCTTGCTGTGTAAAAAAGTTGTATTTCAAAAACCTTCTTCCAATGCTACTTTTCTAATCGGAATGATCACATGGTGCTATGCTTTCAGGCACAGATTTAGGACAGAAACTGACTGAATAGCTAAGACCACAGATTCAATATGAAAGCGCACTTACCCCAAGTTGTAGTAAACCCTACTATTTGTGAAAATTGAGATAATTTATCTTTTGAACTGATACATGAGGCACCACATTTTTCCTAGGTCAACATGCATTTTATTTTTATTTATTTTTTTAAATTTAATTTTTATTTTTTATTTTTTTTTAAATTTTATTTTATTTTTAAGCTTTACATAATTGTATTAGTTTTGCCAAATATCAAAATGAATCCGCCACGGGTCAACATGCATTTTAAAAAGTATTCGAAATGCAAAAGCAATACAGTATTATATAAAGCTTGTAAAAGAAATGGAAAGATTCATTACCTTACAGTATGACTTTAATGTTTCACTTTTGGTAGCTTTCTCCCATTATGTTATAAAAATTAACTCCTTTAAAATGTAATTATACAGTGATGCAAGCTCAATACAGAAAATATAGAAGCACAGAGAGAAATAGACAACAATCCTTAGTGCCATCTCCCAAAGATAATTCTTAAGCATTGAGTAGTCAACCTAATAAGCATCAAGCATCAAAGCAGCATCAAGAGGGAGCACTGGATCTGAATCTCTGGAATACTGTCTCCATCCATTCAGGAAATAGTTTTTAAGAGCCTCTTTTGTGCCCGCTCCCTGCTCATTGCTGATGATGTAGCAGTGAGCAAAGGCAGAGAGCTTCCACTCTGGTGGCAGGAGATAGGTCAATAGATAAATCTAGACCATGCCATGCAGTGCCAAGTGCTCTGATGGAAAACGGAGCAGGGAGAGCTTGGACAGTGTGGAGAGGGCAGGCTCCCCTGAGAGGGTGACTGAGGAGAGCTGCCGTGGAGAGGGAGCTGTGTGGCATGTCGGCGCCTCTCCACCACCATCAAGGCTGACATACACACAGGCCCAGGAACATATGGGCAAGTCGGATGCTGGTTCTGACTTCAGAGCAAGGAGAGAAGAGAGGAGCACAGGTTCTCAAGGAGCAGGGCAAAAATGTTTGCCTGTGTGTGACCTTCACAAAGACACTGGTCACCACAATGTTCAGTTTCCTCATCTGCACAAAGGGTATAACATAAAACTCTCTATCTCCTGTGGTTGCTATGGGGAAAAAATATTCACAGTAACTATTGTTGGACGCTAACAATGATTAGAATCTGTCAAGGAACAGAGAGAAGCTGCTCCAATGTTGATAAGATAACTTTCCACCAGCAAAATTCTTTTTTACTGTATATTGTATCATGAGCCTCCTTTTACTTTCAATATGCACAGATATTCAAATCTATTTCAGAGTAAAGCATAAGAAAAAATAAACAACTGACCTAAAAAAATGTAAAATCATCTTAATTCAGTAGCCAAATTTGGCATGAAACAGTAAAAGCCCTATGGTAAGGAAGGAAGGATTCTCAGAGTCACTGTTGTCACAGGTGCCTGAGCACCTGCGTCCTCCCTGGGCTCAGAGCTGCTGCGCCCTGTGCACACCCACGGATGGTGGGGGAACAGCGCCCCCTGCAGGGAGGGCTCTGATCTGCTTCACCTGACGGCAGGTGCAGGCAGCCTTCAGAAAGGACCGGTGGTGCCAACGCTTACAGAATTGAACACTAGTCATTTCTTTTAAAACAAGCAATTAAAAAAATGGCAGAGCTGTGAGCCTCAGGAAAAGGCAGCTTGCTAAAACTAAGTCAAGCAGCCTGTCCACATCCTGCGTTTCTACACCGCCACCAACTGTCCTGATCCAGGCCGGCGGTCCAAGTTCACAGGATGACCGTGAGGGGAGGGGACACTGGCACCCCAGGTGCTGTTGATTTTAATAAGTAAAGTGAAATAATTATCTTCACACTAGTCAAAATTCATGTTGCTGTATGTTCTTTCTTACTGTCAAGTTGATTTGTACTTTAAATTTTCCTTACTTCTTGCCTAATTCTCAGGTTTTTGTCAAGTCAAAATGATTATCAGTCTGCTAAGAAAAATTCAAGCTTAAACCTTATAACTTGAAGGCTAAATTTGAGCATCAAAAGATGAGGCCATTAATCACCTTTGGTTATAATATGATCTGCTACAATTTGTTTTTTCCTACTATGAGCAAGATAAAGATTTAGAAATTTTTGAACAAAGCCTTACAGACTATGGAATTAATACTTATCCCTAGCACTGTCCATTTAACGAAAAAATCAAGTTAACCTAACAGGATGAAGTAAACGATCAAGAGCACTGCAACCTGTTTCAGGAGAGAAATGAGTGAAACTGATGCAGGACTGACCTGCACACAAACCAGCCTCTGGAAAGCCAAAGAACAAGATCTCCAATTAGCAGCACTGTCCACGGGGGTGGGGGGAGGGAATAAATCCATGTGGCAGACACATCTCACTTCTGTAGAAGATAGGCTGAATTCAGCTTAATTTAAGAGCAAGAGTGGGGACTAAAATCATGGGTCGTGGTGACCCCAAGGCTGCCATGGCCTAGAAGGCTCTCTGCAGTAGCTGGTGGGCTGCCAACTGGTTGACATTTATATGTTGTTCCTCTTGACTTGAAACACTTATAAGATTATTAATGTGCAATTCACTATTTTGGAGCTGCATTCATTTCAACTAGGTATCATTTAAAGTTTGCCATTGCTGACTTTTAATGAATGAAGGAGAAGGAAGAGTTCCACTGGGATCTGATTTATTTTAGAGGGAAGCACTCTAAACCCTTCTGAAAAGCACCTCTGACAAAGTACTTTAGGAATAAAGGCTAGTCAGATTCATCTTCTTATAAGCTCCCTGCTTCCTAAGACAACTATACAAATTAAGGCATAAAACCAAGGCTGAGTCGGTGTGCAATGTCTACAGCTGTACATGGGGGCCCCAGACACTCACACAGGAGTGACACCTAGCAGGGAATCACGGCTCAGAACTCCTATCGGTTGCCCAAGAAAATACTCCCAATTCCTTCCACAACTAAGGCTAGGCCCTCACATTTTGCAATTAGTGACAAATATGCAAAAAATATCTGTGGACAGTCTGTGACAGACACTGCTCCTAGAGAACATACGAACAAGAAAGTGTCTGTCCGTAGGAAATAGAAAGGCTATGAAGATGAAATGGATTTTGGCTCCCTTTTCCACATACAAATTCATTTATTAATAATTAACACAGCAATTAAAGAATTCCTTTTTATTTATTAGAGCCAAGTCTCTGTGGCCCTCTCTACTCGCAAACACTTTGTAAGGGAAGTTATTTTATATGTGTCTGCTTGAAGGTAGAAAAGCACTATTTCATAAAATACACTGCAATTAAACATTTTTGCACATTTAGACTGGCTTCATCCCATCTGTATATTTAATAATTTATAGTATTAATATACATTAAAAAATTTCCTCTTAATAGGAATCTGTTTCTTAATCTCTAGTATTTTTGGTGTATCTCAAGCCTATATTCCCCAAAGCTCCTTGAAGGCTCATAGTCTGTCTTCTGTCTCTCCAGCAGCTCACTGAAGGAACCAGCAGGAAGGAGTGTATCTAAGTCATGGGAAATGACACAGCAGGCACTCTGAGTGGCCTCTGAAGTCTTTCTCGGTTTGAACCTTGGCTCTGCACTGACCAGCTGTGGGACTGTGGGTAAATTACTTAACCTGCTCATTTGAAAAATGGGATGACATTACAGGTTTCCTGTTAATGAAGAAAAATGGGAAAGTATACCTGAATTTGAATCCCAGTATGACCACTGTGTACCCTGGGCAAAGGTGTTTATGAGATGCATGCCTCAGTTTCTTTGTCTATCAAGTGGAGTAATAGTGGTACCTATAACATGGCATGTTGTGAGGATTAAATGAATTAATATATGAAAAACACCAAGTCCAGGACTCAGTAGTGTTTAATAAATGTTGGCTGCTGTTACTAATAATTTTGAAGAAGCTATTCCTGACAACAAAAAGGTTTAGCAAAAAGAGACTGTGAAGTATCTTCCCCCGAGATCTCTTAAAAACATTAACACAGAAGAAAGCCATCTAGCTAGAAACAGAGAAGATATGACGACGACTCTGTGGATCTCTGCACAAGTGATTCTTTCCAGACATCAAAACCTGTAACAAAGATGGAAGCTGAATATTCTACTAATAATTTGAGTAGTTAATCAAGAGAAAGAAAAAAAAATACTTCATTTGGGTCTCTGTTTAAAAGGATCAATCAAGAGAGAAAGGTAAAGGTAAGAATATTTCTTGGATTGAGTAATACAAGTTATAATTGTCATTTCCTGTCATTTGTTCAGTGATGACAGGGGGAATACAAGGAGGAAAGTAAACAATTCAGATTTGAACCGAGAGCACCAGAAAACGGATTTTCAGTCCACGCTTCGGGAGCCAGTCAAGAAGCCCAGGGGGTGGGGGGAGCACAGAGTATGCCGGAGATGCCACCTGGAAAGAGAACACTGCCTAGGGCGCAAAGTTAGAACATGCCACGTGTGGAAACTGTCAGCCTTAGTTTAAATTGTCCAACCTAAACTTAGTATTCATACCTCAAAAAATTCCCAAACAACAACCTTCTTGACTATATATCCAAACTGTTATGCAGTGGATCCAGTGGGCCACATTAATGTAAAAAGGTGCTGGAGTCGAAGCAAAATTTAGACTCAGAACATTAGAATTAGAAGCAATTTCCAAGGTAACACAATCTAATTTTCTCATTTTCTATAGAAAAAGTAAACCCCGGAGAGTAAGCAATTTTCCAAAGGTTGGGTGAGAACTCTCACAGGAGCAGTGCTATTAAATCAAGAATTTTACTATTCAACGATTCCAGAAAACTGAGGGTTTTATTCAGAGGATAAACCCATTTTATGGAAATTACCTTCTGTGTTATTAGCTAACTCCTAAAGTATGAGTGCTTTATTAGCCATTCACACAAGACTCATCAGATAGTCCAAGGCTCTGCCTTCCCACCTTCCCTTATTTGAGAGCAGCAGAGGGTGAGATTGCAAGAGTATTTCAGAGTAGAGTGGCCAGTTTTCAAGATTATATACATGAAACCCTTGGAATGGCATTGGTAAGTCCCAGGCCCTAGCCACCCCTAACTCTGAGAATAAGGCCCTGGCCTTGTCTCCAGTTATATTCTAAGTAAAAGTTCACATTTTCTGTGCGTGTCACAACTTATAAGCTGCTTTCCCAATTTTCACTATAGTTTTTGTCCTTTCCAGATCGTCAAAGTTCCCCCAGTTTTGAAGATGCCCACTGAGTGGCACAGAGGGCAAGCAGGCACTCTTACAGCTGAGTGGCACGTCCTGCCTTAGCTCAGCAACAAACTGCTACATGTCACAACTACCTTGGCTGATGGGGAACTAGGCAGACCCTGGCTGTCAACCAGGACCTTAAATTCCTAGAGCTTTTATAGGAATTAATAACACAGAAATCTACTGATGACATGGCAGGTAGGGAATCAAGTCAAACCCACGTTTATATCACTCTCACTACATGCTCATGGACAGAGGCAGAAAGGGCCATGGGAAACATTTGTTTTGGGTGTTCTAATACAGTTTCCCAACAACACAAATAGTTAGAATACAAAATAACAGGGCAACATAAGGTGAGGTGATGGTGCTACACTGATAGTACTGAGGGTGTTTAAAATCCTTCAGAAAGAGATCTTCAGAAAACAAGAGAATTTTCAAACTGTGAGGTAAGGACAGCTTTCCTGAGAAATACCAGGTAAAAAGCTGAGATGGCACCTGGCCTCCTCCTTAAAGAATCGTCTGGCCTTGCAGGTACTTCTGTGGCTGGAGAGGCTCGAAGGGCATCAGCACAGCACGTTTTCCAGATGGACAGTCTAAGAAATATTAAGGCTTGTCTATGGCCATACCACCCTGAACGCGTCTGATCTAGGAAGCTAAGCAGGGTCGGGCTGGCTAGTACTTGGATGGGAGAAACATTACAGCTTTAGTAAGTCAGGGGACCTGGTTTGGCTGTGGAGGCGCGGTGAACATTGTACTAGTTTCCTAGAGGGCACTGCCTTCACTTGGAACATTCCTGGTATTTTCAGAAGTGAGGAAACTCTGGGAATTGTGCCAGATTAGCTCATTCTAAATTATCCATTAATGTCTACTTTAAATAAACAAAATATAAAGGTGCTAAATTCAAATGCCTTATTGCTAGAAGTGACTTAGAAAAAAATATGTATCAGGTTAAAAACCTTGCTGAAAGGATTCTGCACATGTAAGACAAAACAGACATCAATGTCCAGGAAGGCAGAATGTAAATGGGGCGTTTTGGGCATGGTTCCACTTGTTTTTCTACTCATGCTTTATCTTCCTTTTTGAAAGACATGTCCATTTCAGGCTTTGTCCTGTCTTCTAAGAGTAAAACTGGCAATGACTGTGAAAATTAGAACTATTATTTACCTGAGAGAGCACTTTGGGGACAGATTAGGAGGAAAAGTAATAGGATGCAATCCTTCTGAGTAGGGAGCACATTGTTACAAAGGTAATTACAGACAGGGAGGGGCAGAATCAGGACTCAACAGAATAACCTAAGTTTTGAATCAAACTTCTTGAGGTCAAGGCCTGTACTGCTTTCTCAATAAGCATTTACAGCTACATCACAGAAACAAGGGTTCACTCCTTCATTATTAATAACACATGTATGAAGAGCACTTACCAGAGTGTCTGATGCATGAATGCTTAATGAATAGTTGCTATAATTATTCTTCCCATCACTATGGGAAACCAAAGGGCTGTGGTTTGCATTAACCTCACAGATCTGTCAGGTAACAATGGGATCTTAAGAGATGTTTATAACATTGAGGTCTTGAAAGGACTCGCATAGTAACAAAATTTCTACAACCTACTGACTGCATTCTGGAGAAACTTTTCTTTACCTTGTGGTCCATACTGGCTCATCTGTGGACCGTAAGTTCCACTTGAGTTACTCTGCTGAAAGCTACTGATTCCAGGGTGCATCTGGCCTCCAGGAGAAGGATGAGGCGACATGGATGGTCCTGTCTGCTGAGGTCCATATTGAGACATCTGAGGGTTTCTTTGTGTGCCTGCCATAAAACCTAAGTGAGAAATAAATGGAAATATATAAATGCAGGTGACAGAAGTGGACATGGAATTGTGTGCAAGGTGGACGGGAGAAGATCGGGGTTGTGGGATTCCCCTACGCAACACTGAAAGACATCTCAACCCAGTGTGGATGATGCGAGAGGGCCCGGGGGGCTACCCGAGTCTCTCATTAGGGTTCCTAGGAACACTATGGATTTAACACTTAAACTAGGGAAAGGAGAAGAGGGATAACAGGCAAGTAACCTTAACCTCTCCTAACATCCATTCTTGCCAGGCTGGACATGGTGTGTGCATCCCTCAGAGTCTTGGCTCAATTCTGGATCTCAGGGCTGCATATTGCCATTCAAACACCCCAGCCCTCTCTCAAGCCCAGGACAGCACCCAGCTCTCCTCTGCATAGAACTCTCTTTTTCCCTCTGACCTCCTGGAGTCACAGCTGCTCACCTTGACTCCTGCAGTGCTGAGACTTACCACCTGATTCACACTGTTCCCTAGGGGATACTGCACACAGGTGGAGGGTCTGAAATGTACTCTGCTACTCCAAATACACTCTGACTTCCTCCTGCAAAGTTCTGCCCATGGTGTCCCCAGCACAATCCCCGTGATCCTTCCTCCCACCCCGTCCTATGGTGCGATGGAGCCATCAGCACGTCTGTTGCCTCTACTTCTGAAATGCATCTCGGGTCATCTCTCTTCTCCATTTCCATGTCTATAAAAGCTCCTGTCTTTCCCCCCACACCTTGTCATGGTCTGGCTCACCCCTCTCAGCCTACCCCATGTTTTGTGACTTTTGGTTCACTTTCACAAAGCTGCCAGGTTTTCAGGAGTAAAAAAGGAAATTAGAAATTAGAGCGTTATCTTCTCTGCCTAACACCCCTGTCCCCAGGATCACTGGATCCGAAGTAAAATGCCAGCATTTGACTATAGTCTCTGGGACCTTGTGTGGTCTGAGGTTTGCTTTTCTCACTCTAACCCCACTTCCTATAGTTTTCTCTCCTCCTCACTACCCTGAAATCCACGGCCTTCTCATGCTTCCCAGAAGACAATGTCAAGCTCTTTCCCATGATAGAGTCTCTCTCTCTCCGGTCCCCTCTCCCAAGAACCTTCTACTACTGCGGGTTCCTTCCCATCCTCCAGGTCTGCCCTCCCTCATGGTGCTTCCTTTTCTCATGGCAATTTTCCTTACCTGTAATCAGCTTACTCTATTTCTGACTCACTTAACCTCTCTCTTCCCATGAGAACATAAGCCCCAGGAAGGCAGGGATCATATTATGTGACCCCTGCTGTACCCTCAGGGCCCAGTTGGATGTTTGCACATAGTAGGTGCAACAACTATGTACTGAATGAACGAATTTTAAATTCCTCTTGTACACAGAGTGCTGAGCACCACATGGTAGGTGCTGAGCAGATAACTGGCCAATGGATAAAGAAAATCCATCTTTCAATTGAGAAAGACTATAGTCAAGGTATGTCCCCATCCATCAGTAGTTTGGCCGAACATTAGCAAGTATTATACACAGGATGAACTGTGAATACACATTTAGACAAAGAATATCCCATGTTAAAACATGTATCTAAGAAAAAGATAAATTATCAAACCAGCAAACTAACAAAGGGCAGTTTGCAAAACAATTCCCAGAACCTAGGGGTTAGAGCTGGTGAGAGTCCCCGCTTGTCAGCTGAAGGCTCTAGAACAGTGGCAAGCATGGAGTTGGGTGGGTTCCATCTGCTCTGGAGAACCAAGAGCAGTAGCTTCCAGAGAGTCTCCTGAGGCAGCCGGAGGGAAAGATGGTGCCTGCATCCAAGATCAGCTTACATTTAGAGGGTTAAAGAGTAAGGCGTTTACAAAGGCCATGGTTTACATTTCAGTAAGAAAAAAAAAATCTTCTAACACTGCTTCTGTCTGAAAAGAGAGACATAAAATACAAGTAAGTAGAGCTGTTCCTTATTATCCTATTTCATTTATTTATAAAGATAAGGCTTGTTAAATTGGGCTCAATTGGCAGCTCCCAGATATAAATCATCATAGAAAATGTTTGCTTTTTCAAATCTGAAAACAAACAGAAATCAGAGTGCTAAAATTACTATAAATGATTGCATCTTCAGATGTAACATGAAATATTTATCTAAGCCTTACTATAAAATTCTCAAGAGTTTCATACAGAGTCCTGTTTAATAAAAAAATGTGTCTGAATTCCATACAGATTGTATAAGTTTTTCTTCCTTTCTCTCTTTGGAGAATGACTGTTTTCTTCTTCATTAGTTAAGGAAAATAATATGTGTCCTTTTTTTAGCATTAAATTTCACTTCAACCAAGAAGTGTCCACGCTGAAGGATTTAGAACATGTGTAATATAGCACATCCTTAAGTTATTGCTGCCTCTCAGATGCTTACTATAAGCTTAAGGTTTGTTCAAATGACTTCCAAGAATTCTTATCTGGCAAGTTATTTCATCATTTCTGACTCTTAATTCAGTCCTTAAAAATAGGTACATATATGATGCCATGATCCAGTTGAGTCATCTCACTCATCACTGGAATTTTGCAGAAAATAAGTTTGTGACAAGGCTCCTAAAGAGGTGAAATGTTAAAGTTAATCCAAATGGAATATGTAACAACATCAAATTCTACAACTTGGAGACAAGGTTCTATGGCGTATGGAATCCACCTCCTTTTATAGAGATTAAAATGAAAATACAGACAGAAAAAAAATTCCATTCTTTTCTCTGTATGCTTTTACAATGGCACTACTTACAAGAGGTTTCTGAAATCTTGTTTTATTTTTTGGTTAGACTCATCCCTTTCCATGTAATTCCCAAGAAAATGAAAGGAGGTGACATAATTTCCCTGACTCTTTTCTGAGCTATAATCATCGAATGGCAGCTAACTGGGAACAGAAGGCCTAGATTATAGTTTCGCTTGTGTCGATGGCTCAGAATCTAGTAGGGTAGACATATTTATGTAAATATGCTGCAGTGTGTGAACTGATCAAAACTAGCAGTGTGACCTTAGGTGAATCATAATTTACCTGAGGCTCAGCTTCCTCATCTTAAAATGTGGATGAGGTTGCTATAAGATAACTGAAATGGCACATGAAAATGCTCTGTAATCTGAAATGTGATACACAAAAGTAAGAGATGATGATGATAATTTTCTGGTTTATAAATTGCTACGAGTATATTTTAACTTCTGAACACTCCACATATTCAGGAGCAGTTTCCAACCAGCATGAAGAAGCTAGTTTTTATTTCTTCATTTTTTAAGTATGTGGGATCCACATTACTCCAATACTTGTGTAACTGTCTACAAATTCCAAAAGATTAAAAAAATATATACTTCTGTCTCCTACCATTTAGTCTCCCTGGCCAAACGCAAGTGGTTTTTTAATGTATCCTTTCAGGGATATTTTATAATTTGTTTGTGTTAGACTGTGCATTTCCTTTATCATGAGTAAAGTTGAACATTTTATTTTACAGCAGTTTCAACTCTTTTCCTAGAACTACTTATATCATTTGTCCATTTTCTGTTGGCCACTCTATGTCATGACTAGGAAGTATTTCATCTTGCAGATTCAGCTGTTATTACCAAATAGCTGCGTGGTTCACCAAAACTTTTGCATTTGCAATCCTATGAAAATCTGGTCTGATTAACACTGGCAAAGGCCGTACACAGTCTTGGCAGGAAAACAATGTGATCTGACTTGCATTTTCAAAAGCTAATTCCACCATAATATGCAGCATGAAGAAAGGACTGAGGGAAAGTAAGGCTAAAGGTTAGAAGACTAGTTAGGAGGTAGGAACAGTGATACATAATATATCATCACGATTAAAGGCCAGCACCAATCCTATTAAAAACGACTTCCACTATGGATTGTTGTTGTTTAGTTGCTAAGTGGGATCCAACTCATTGTGACCCTATGGACTGTAGTCTGCCATACTCCTCAGCCCACAGGATCTCCCAGGCAAGAATACTGGATTGGGTTGCCATTTCCTTCTCCAGGGGATTTTCCCAACCCAGGGATTGAACCTCATCTCCTGCATTGGCAGACGGGTGGATTCTTTACTGGTGAACCACCAGGGAAGCCTCCATTATGTATATAACCATATTTTTAAAAGGTTATTGAATATAGTCATAATCTAAACAAATTAATAAAAAATTAGAAGGCAGACAATAACAAAAAAAGAAATATTTCTACTTTTCATCCTGCATATAGAGATCTGCATGTCCATTACTTGTTTCCTCATCTATAAAATAGGGACAATTGTTATCTCTCTCATAAGGTTGCTGTGAGGATTAAATGAGATGATACATGCAAAAAACTTACAACAGCGCCTGGCACACATACACAGTGAGCTTTCAATAATCACTACCTGTTACTATTATTAATATGTTCAAAAAAGAAAAGCAAGAGAGGCGGCATGGTATGACAGCAAGGACTAGGACATCAGTCGGGGGCCTTCCATGTTCGCTGTGCAGAATACAGCAATTAACCTAGCCTTTCTGTCTCCATTTCCTCACGTGTTAAATGCAGAGAGGGAAGACATACAATATTTGTAGAGACACTTCTAGTTCTCCATGATTATGGCTTAAACTTTTAAAAAGTATCTAATTCAGGTCTGTAATTTGCATGTCTATTTATTTGGGGGACAGTCTTCATTTTGTTTTATTTTAACCTTTATTTTGAATGAAATAAATGTTAAAATGTTTCCAAAAAATAAATTTCAACCAAGAATTTTCTATTTATGGTGACACGTTTGATTGTATTTTGCCTCCTTTAGAAAGTTATTATAAAATGGCAGGTTGTAGCACAGTTTATGAATAGAAAAACTGACGGTTAGAAGAATGAAGCCTTTTTTTTAAAATAAAAAAGTTGTGTAATTTTTCTAGTTATTAACCATCTGAGTTTAAAAAACCAAACTAACTAGTAAGGAAAATTTAGGAAGTATAAAGTTAATTTCCCATATAGTATAAAAGCTTGTTGAACTACTAGGTGTATTATGGAACTGGCAAATAATATAACATGGAAAAATTAAACTTTGGAAAAAAGTACTAATTTAGATAATTATTATTCACATTATATAAAAGAACTTATTTGGAAATCTTAGAAACTTTATATGAAAATATGGTTTACACATTTCATCCATAAAGTATATGCACAGAAGGTTTATATAAGTGGATTTACTATTTTTGAATCCTTCATTATATGTATATGTGACCACAAACACGTGTACAATCAAACTTGACGAAGTGGAAGCTCTATTCTGAAAGGAAAGGTACTGCAGTAATAGGAAACACACACACACACACACATGCATGCATGCCATCTGCTTGGAACCAGATGTGGATTATAGAGGCTGCCTCCACTATCCACTGTGTGGACCACAGGTTCTCTTGTATAAAACAGTGAGTGCATTTCCTATTCTGGCTTATAAGAGCATTCAGAGAATCAAACAAGAAAAACATGTGTGGCTGTACTTTTCTAAACTGAAAAACACCATGAGAATGCCATACAAAGGTATTACTGTTGCCTTTTTAGTGATGCTACAAGCCATTCACTGCGTGTGTTCTGATCTAAGCTATCACACTGGTAACTCAACCCACAATAATGACATAGAAATCTTCTACCAGCATGCCCCAATTTTACTCTGGCATTCATGGAAATGCAGTTAAGAAAAAACAGCATTTTTTTTTTTAAAGTAAAAGATGTGATCCTTGTCTTTGAAGAATTACAATTCAGTTGAGTAGACAATAAAACTTATCAACAGGGAAAAATGATAAAATCACAAAGTAACTGAGACAGATTCTGGGCAGCATGCTAGGTGCTGGAGATGTAAACAGTGAGCACTCAGGCTCTGCCCCGTGGACTTCACAGTCTAATGGCAGAGACAGCCACCAACGAACAACTAGGAGTAAGTATGAGCAAAAGAAAACAGAAGTATAGGTACTCTGAAGGTATTGGAAGTGAAGTGAAGTTGCTCAGTTGTGTCCGACTCTTTGCCACCCCATGGATGGTAGCTTACCAGGCTCCTCCATCCATGGGATTTTCCAGGTAAGACTACTGGAGTGGGTTGCCATTTCCTTCTCCAGGGGATCTTCCTGACCATTGCAGGCAGACACTTTACCCTCTAAGCCACCAGGGAAGTCAATTTGGACTGGGGACAAGGGAGGTCTCCCTGAAGTCCTGTTTAAGTTGAGTCCTTAGCTGAAGGTAGGATGCAGGTAAATCTAACTGGATCTGAATAAGACTAAGAATAGGTCTGACTAGCGAAGTGGATGCTGCAATGTTCATTCCTGGAAGCCAAAGTCTGTGCATTCAGCTGAATCCCAGTAGTCACTGGGCACCCTTCTATTTGCTCTGGTCTTGTCTATGGGCTGCCCTGGTGGCTCAGATGGTTAAGCGTCTGCCTGCAATGTGGGAGACCTGGGTTCTATCCCTGGGTTGGGAAGATCTCCTGGAGAAGAAAATGGCAACCCACTCCAGTACTCTTGCCTGGAAAATTCCATGGATGGAGGAGCCTGGTAGGCTACAGTCCATGGGGTCACAAAGAGTCGGACACAACTGAGCGACTTCACTTTCACTTTGCCTATGGTTAGGTTAACATTTCGAATCCCTTTCTTGAAGCCTTCCGCTAGCCCTGCTGCTAAATGTAAAGAGACCACAGGAAAAGGCAGAGCCACCCTTAAGACAGCCTGCTCTCACCTATGTACCCCAACATCCATGTCCTACCTTTATGGATTTTCCTCCTTTCAGAAGGAAATCTCTTCCTAGTACCCAAGACAGGACCTCCACTTTATGCTATGGATTACATCCTTTCTCATCTCTCCAGGGATATTCAAGTGTTTGTTCAAAAACTAGCCACTGACTCCATTGTTTAACAGAATGAAGCTGAACAGTCCAGCAGTCAAGTCTCTTCAAATGGGACCTGACTATTTCTCCAGACCCATCATTTCTACATGGTCATCATGGAGTGCCCACTCTGATTCGATCACTCACGTTTTTACCTCACTTGCCTTCTTCATACATTCATCCACGTAACAAATATTTATGGACCATCTCTCATGTTCCTGGCAATTGACTATTCACTAGTCTAATAACAGTTGACTTTTTAATGAGCAGCTATTACATGCTAATGGCTTTGTTCATTATTCTTTTAAACTTCAAAACAGCTATGAAGACAGTGAAGCTCACAGAGGTTAATTCACTGAAACCACTTTCAAGTATTTTTTTTTTTTTTACCACAATCCATAGTAAAGAAATATATCTTCTGCCAAGATTCAATGTGTATATATGAGTATACATATGTGTCTATATATTCACATTCAGTATTCACACATACACTGTATGCCTCATAAAAAAGTTTCTACCCTGATTATGTGCAATGATCTCTGATATTTTATATATATATTTTCAACTAAAAAACCCATGCTTGAGAGACACAGTTTGAAAACAGACTGCTAGACTGTGTCCTTTGTTAAATACTGAGTGCCTAAATACTAGTGTTAAATACTAGTGCCTCATTTACCACCATGAGACTGACATGCAGTCCTTCCTGGCTTCTCCTCCTGCTGCTTCCATGGCATTCCCTGGCCTTCCAGAAAAAAAGATACTTTTCTATGCTGTATGTTAGCTGACAGAGAGCAGCTGTCACAGTTTTATCATTATTTGTGGGGGTGACTGTCTTCCCCCAGACTGTGAGCACTGAGGCTTTAAACAAACACATTCTCTTTGCATCTGTCTCCTCTGGACCAAGCCAGGTGACTGGCACAGAACTGGAACCAAATAGTACAGGTTTTTTAATGAATAAGAAAACATCTTCATTCAGAATCCATTTATTCTACTTTGGGAAAACAGTCTAATAAATGTGATGGTTTGGCTCCTCGTTCAGAGTATGTTCAAGTAATCATTTGTGGCAAAAAGAGGACAGCTATTCAAGGCAAGAACAATTGACGCCTGATAGCCTAATGGGCCAGAAAGCACCATTATTTCTATCACCTAAATATCTGCCAAATACATCCGCTCTGTCCATCTCCACTGTCACTGCAGATTCAAGTTCTGGCCTCACCACTTATGGTCAGGACACTTCAGCAAGTTAATAGTCAAGCCTTAATTTCCTTCTCTGAAAAAGGTGGATGACTACTGAGTCTACCTCATAAGAGTAAATGTGAACATGCTTTGTAAAGCATACAGCTTAGTGCCTGGACACAGCAGAGGCTCAGTAAGTGACAGGTATTATTATTCATATTATTTTTAAATACAACCCACCATTTATTACCCATCTGAGTGACCCCAAGTTTTCAAACTAGCTTCCCTTGCCAGGCTTCCTTTCAAACCATGCACCATGGCAACGTTGGAAAGTGCTTCAAATTCCTGGACCGTGGTTAATTCTCCCAGTGGCCACACCCTGTGGTCTCCTGGCAAATGGTTCGATGCCCTTGCCCAAGTGCACCCAGCTCTGCGTCACTGTGCTGGGCTGGCCGGCTCCATCCTCCACCAGAGCCAGTTATAGCTGATGGGCAGCCTTCCTCACTCAGCAGACTATCCAGAAGCCATTGCCCTTTTCCTGATAGCTAGTTCCAGAAATAATTGGCTGGCCATGTTACTTGGCTCAGAAAACAGAAGCCTGTCGGTTTCAGGCCACTCAATCAATAGCTACAGTAATGATTAGTTCTGAGCGGTGTTAAGACTCAGTGTACATCCTTCCTAATCTTGCAGGGTCCCTGGAGTTTGCCTATTAAGACAGTGAGCGGGGAAGTGGAAAGAGAAGGGGGCGAGGAAGAGAAAGAGAAGAAAGCTAGATGGTGAGACAGATGTCAAGAGTCCTGTCAAGTGCCTGAACAAACTCTCAATGTAAAGGGGAAGGATCTTGAATTTTATTACTGAGTCACATGGACCTATATGAATCACTAGCTGGATAAACACTTTATGCAACGGATAGATCAATCTATTAGGTTTTTGTGAAAGGAGATTCTATTTCCAGTTATAAAGAGAACCTCCTAGACCTTGCCCCAGATAAGGGCATATCAGTCTTTAGCTGAGGGGTTGTTGAGGAACCTTGAACTTATGTGATAAAGGCCCAATTTTGGCCAGACTTGTTCCCACCACCTAGTAAGGGGCTAACAACTTATTCTAAAGTTCATTCCAAAGGCACAGGGGTTCATTTAGATATTTCATTATAATCTGACGATTCTTTGAACACCACTTCCCATTTACCCAATAGCTGAAAGTAGGGTTGGTGGTGGGGCCGCAGGACCCAATCTGGAGTCACTCAGTCTCAGGTTAAGAATGATTCTCACAGGGGTCATCCTCCTATGGATATTCGGATCAGTGGAGAATTCCTAGACAATCTATTCTATTACATGGCAGTAGAAGTCATGTTAAGTCTAGGAAAATGTTATTAATACTTCAATCTATACAGAGGCTAGTATTAAAGACTAAGCTGAAGAGGCTTCTGTTCTCCTTAATGTGTTTTTAAGAAAACATATTACTATCTTGGAATCTTAGAAAACAGGCCTAACAAAGAATTAGTATTTCTAAAATGTCTATCCACATCATTATTAGATAAATGAGTTTTCAAGGCCTTTCAAATATTTTCTTCAACATGCTATTTTTGTGGCTTATTAAGTGGATATTTTTCCTGGTTTAGAAAAAAAATGCTATATGATGCTCTTAACTGCAAAAAAGAAAATTCTTATAGAAGAGAAAATTCCACAGTGACTGTCTAAACCTTGGCAGATCAAAAAAAATTTTTTTAAGGAACTGATTTATGTAGTCATTATAAACAAATCACATTTTCCACGTAAGAGATAAAATGAATATAGAATATTTTTATGTGGTATGAATGAGGAAAAATTCTTCACTGGACAAGACAGAGATACAGCTTATCTTTAAGAATATTTAAAATATTCTCAAGAATAGATGAAATTATAGTTAGGCCTTAAAGCATATCTGGAGGAAATGCTCCATGGAAAAACAGAGAAGAAAGCTCCATGAATCCAACAGACAACGACGGGCTGTCACAACTCCAAAACAATCACTGATAGGTTAAAGGGCCATCCACGGAAAATGCATCTCTAAGTTGAAGGGTGTTAGAAAACTGACTTAGAAAAAATGTCGAATAAGTAATGGAGCAAATACAAGGAATTTCAGAAAATTAAACTGGAAGGCATTTAAATGTGGACCTAAGCCTCCAACTGTATGTCCTTTCATTCTTCATGCAAGACAACAAATTCTGCAATGTAAGCAATGGAGACCTTAAATCCTGATGGAAAAAACAGCGTTAAGCACAAGACCCAGATCATGGTTCACCCCATCCATGAAAGAGAACAGCAAAGAGAGAGCACAAGTGCTCCGGCTACCGCAGAGGAGCATGTGAGCCCAGCACCAAGTCCACATGAGCATAGCGCCTTGTCAGGGGGGCCTCTTGAGCATGGTCAGGACACCCACAAAACACCCAAGGCTCCACAAGCCACCAAAAGGTAAGGCACGTTTTTCCTTTGGCACATGGATGGTTTATTTTCATGTTGGCATCTGTTAAACATTCACAGAAGAACTGCCTTGTTTCTTCAGGGCAGTTCAATAAAAGATGTTTCCCCACATGTGTGAAATCACGGTCACACGCTGCACCACCTTAGCAGAGGCTCCAACTGTAAACACAGAACCATTTCTTATCGCAAATAGGTGTCAGATTCCCATTTGGAGAGAAAAATATATTTTAAAGAATATTCTTGTTACATTTTAACATCTTCAGTGTTTAGTTGCCTGCTTGCTTCTCTTCACAACATGAACTGCTCCAAGGAAGACAGAAACTAATGACCCGTTCAAGGCTATAACCCAGGCCGCCCAGTGTTCTCCCAGCTGTGCTTTCAGGTTAACTGGCACAATCGCTCCCTCTCCCTTTCCTGTCACCACCACACCCTCTACTCAGAGGCACAAACGACAGCATCTAAGTCCTCCCCACCCGCCCCCATGAAGCCTTCTCAGCTACTGACATCATCAATCATCGGGAAAATCAGAGTCAGGGGAGGAACTGGACTGACTACCCAGATGGCAGACGGGAGCAAACTATTTGGCCTTTCCTTAGATAATTCTTTGGAGTTTAGCTGCAAAAGTCAACTTCAGTGCTGAGGGTGAAGCCAATTTTATGTGTCCCTACCTGCTGGAAGAAGCAAAGAAATAACTTTTTCAGGCTTTCAATCCAGTCTCACAACAGTCATCTGTGCCTGATGCTTATGATTACTAGTATTTGCACAGTGCTTTGCAATAGATAACTTTTCTTTTTTTTTCTAATTTTATTTTTAAACTTTACATAATTGTATTAGTTTTGCCAAATATCAAAATGAATCTGCCACAGGTATACATGTGTTCCCCATCCTGAACCCTCCTCCCTCCTCCCTCCCCATACCATCCCTCTGGGTCTTCCCAGTGCACTAGCCCCAAGCATCCAGTAGATAACTTTTCGATACAAGGTTGCATTTGATCGCATTTGATCCATGCAACAAATCCATGGGACACTCTGATCCCCACTTTACAAATGAAAGTGAAGTCGCTCAGTCGTGTCCGACTCTGCAACCCCGTGGACTGTAGCCCACCAAGCTCCTCCATCCATGGGATTCTCCAGGCAAGAATACTGGAGTGGGTTGCCATTTCCTTCTCCAGGGGATCTTCCTGACCCAGGGATCGAACCCAGGTCTCCCACATTGGAAGCAGAAGCTTTAACCTCTGAGCCACCAGGGAAGCCCATTACAAATGAGGAAGAAGAAATTCAATTACTTGTCCAAAGTCACAAAACCAGTTAGTAGTAAGTTTGCACCTAAACCCAGATTTTTGGTCCCAGATTCCCTGAAGATTAAGATGAGGAAAAGAATGTATCTAAGAAGCACTGGAGTAAGACACTGGCCAAGGCCCCATGGTCCTGGTTCTCACAGAGCTCTCCCTGAGGAGAGAGCTCCAGCGGTAAGCCCTCCAGGGCTCCTGAGCACTGCCTGCCTGCGCGGGACAGTGCTGGCCGATCAGGCGATGCTTCCTTCTTTGTTCTGGCAGGAAACCTGGACTGGACTCAAGGACCTACGAGGTGTCAGGCTGTTTGGAGGATATGAAAGGAGTAAAGATGGGCTGGGGGCCACAGGTCGGGGAGGAAGGAGGGTTGAGGAGTGGGTGGCACAAGGGTTGGGGAGCAGCGCACGTGAAGGTCCAGAAGACCCTGGCTGGAGACCACCAGGCAGGACAGTGATAAGAACGAGCCCAAAAGGGGAGGCTGGGTGGGTGAGATGGCCCCCGTGACCAAGCACAGGAAGGCCTTTCTCTATAGGCAGAGGCAAGCTCTTAAAGGCTTTTATGAAGGGAATGACACGGTGTCACCATTCTTCTGGAGAGACCATTTTGGATGCAGCCTGGAAAGCAGAGTGGAGGGAGCAAAGTTGACAGGAAGACTGGCTGGGAGGTGTTGATGGAGCCTCAGGGGCGTGGGCTGGGATCATGCCAGTGAAAGCCAAGAAAAGGAGGATGTGAGAAACCACTGAGGGGTGGAGTCCGCAGAACAAGGTGACGAGTGTAGAGCTGATGGGAGAGAAAAAGACATCAAGGATGCCTTCAAGCTTTCTGGCTTGGGGAACAAAGCAGACAGCAGTCTTTCACTGAGGTACAGACCCATAAAGCACAGGAGAAAACATGTTGTTATAAATAAGTGCACACAATACACAATGCTGAATTTACCTAAGATCCAGATGTTCTCAAATACTTTCATGGAAGAATAATGAGCCAATTACAAATGAGTGTTAACTATTAAAAATAAGCTTTAATTGGCAATTCAAATAAATTACTGCACATACAAAAGTAACAAAACTATGCTTCTTTTAAAATATTCTAAAATTCAGACTGATGATTCTACAACGAACACAAAATGATTTTTATTGTAGTGGTATTTATTTCCCTGAGCTCTTTGGTGAACAGAGCTCTAGATAGCAGACTTAATAGGAATTCAATGCTAACCCTCAAACAATTCCTATACTTCTATTCCCTTCATTACTGACTAGCTTTGGTTTGGTCCACAATCCAGCCCAGAGGCAGAGCTCTGGGGCTGAAGAAATTAGAAACAAGTCTTAGATGGTCTCTCTTGTACGGTACCTCCCATTTGAGTTTATTTTCATCTGCCACCGATTATAAAAAAGGGATCCTCAATTAAGAGTGGAGGCTAAATTAATTGCATCTGGGGGTGAGGGTAGACTGTCATGAATGCCTTAACACGCTGATCTATTATATTTACACAACAAGGCTCGAGGAAAGGAATCTATTTTCTCTTTTTGACAATACCCTTGTCCTGAAAGGCAGCATCATTTTACAGTTAGTATGCTCACAATGTAAGTGATAAGAACCTTTACATGCAAGAACAAACAGACAGGTCGACTGGGAGATCCTTCTCTGAGAACCTCAGAGAAAGAGCGACAATATAATTTCTGTAGTTTGCACACACACACACACACAATCTCATTTCCAACTCCTTAACCATCATCTCGGTGGTCTCTTCCATTTCTGTACTTACTGGTTAATCTGTTCTTGCAACTGAGTTAGGTCAATTAAGATGTACAAAAATAATTTTAAAAATTTCAAAACTGATTTTTGGTGCGCATATCACTAGGAAATAAGCCAGCAGCATTAAAAACTTTTCCAAAGTTTTACTTATTTCCCTTTAAATATTCTGGGGTTGTAAAGAACATGGTTGGCCTCTGGACAATGCACTTTACTGTGAGGCTCCAGGTGTGAGCACCCCATCTCAGACTGACACTTGTCTGTATGATTGTAGAAATATTTCTGGAAGAATGGAAGATGGAAGTGGTAGCTTTAATCTGGTGCAAGAGAGAGAAACACTGTGCTACAGCAAATGACTTATAATGGTAAAACTGAAAGAAGACATGTCAATATGGTACACTTTCTTAATTTCAGAGCAAGAAACATTTTGTTCTTTGGTTGTTCTGTGCTCTGAATAGATCTGAAACTTCTGAATGGTTGTGAAGGCTGAATTATTTCCTGTCGTTCAACTAAATCTTTGTTGAGCACCTATTATATAGAAGGTGCTGCTGTAGCATAAGGATGCAGGGCATAAATAAGATTTGGTTCTGGCCCTCAAGAGTTCAGTCTAATCTACAGAAAGACACTGGATTTATTTTAAGAGATCTCTTTCCTGTCCTTCCCATTAAAAAGGAAGAGAAAGATTTACCCTGTCCAAATAGAATGTGCTTAGAAATTTGATGAGGAATTCTACTCATATGCTGAAAAGAAGTTAACATACACCATTAACGAGTGGGAACAAAACTTATCAAAGCATTTAACATTTGGGATTAATAACAGAACAAAGACATATTCTATTCAGTCTGCATAAAATACCTAAGTTTGAAACCTTATACTTCAAAGTACACAGATTCTGATTCACCTTCTCATGGTAGCGCACAAAAAGGACATCTAAATGCCTGAACTCACCCATTTGCTACATACTTTGTCTGGAAAATGGCACTATTTGTGTTTATAAAAATGGAGCTACTGATAAATATCACTGTGAATATCAGATTTCAAAGATGAGAATTTTGTGATTCATCTGACATACAGCTGTCAAGAACTAAGTTTGGCTGGATTAAATACTCAAGATACGTAAAACTGCAATATTTTGTTATTTTTTTCCTTGTCCTGAAACTACAGAATAGCTACACAACTTGTCTGCTGCTGCTACTAAGTCGCTTCAGTCGTATCCGACTCTGTGCGACCCCACAGATGGCAGCCCACCAGGCTCCCCGTCCCTGGGATTCTCCAGGCAAGAACACTGGAGTGGGTTGCCATTTCCTCCTCCAATGCATGAAAGTGAAAAGTGAAAGTGAAATCGCTCAGTCGTATCTGACTCCTAGCGACCCCATGGACTGCAGCCTACCGGGCCCCTCTGTCCATGGGATTTTCCAGGCAAGAGTACTGGAGTGGGGTGCCGTTGCCTTCTCCGACACAACTTGTCTAGGCTGTCTAATTTTGGCACCACTGATACAGTAAAAGACAATTCTCAATTAGGTACAGTAATACTGTAGACTTTAACTATAAACCTATTTAAACAGTTGAGAGAGGAAGAAAGGTTGTCCTGTAGCTGGACAAGAATGAAGGCTGTGGGTGGGGGAACCCGATAATTCTGGAAAATCTCACCCAGGACGCCCTCCATATGGTCACGGAATGGTGCCTAAGTACTGCCTCCAGCAACAGAATATATTTCCTAGCACATCACAGTCTGGGAGCAGCATCAATTCTGCTTGCAAGCCATATCCAAAAGGGAAGGTTCTTAGTGGTTCTGCTTTCAGCATATCTCAAGGACTAATTAAATCCTCATTACTACCTTCTAATTATTCAAATACTATGGGATTACACTAAGGAAGTCCCTGCTGGCATACTAGATGAAAAGGGTTAAATAACCTATGTTGATTTTGAGAATCCAGATCTAGTTCAGACTTTCAGAAAACCACTAGCACTAACATGAATATTTAACTAGACACCACTGTGAAAATTAAAAGGGAATTCAATTAAAAGGTTTTCAAAAAATTAATTCCGAACCTCTCTACATCTGTCCAAATAAATAAGCCTTCTCGAAACGTTTTCACCTAATTGCTAATCCAATAAACTAGAAGGGCATTTGCTAGTTTCATTAAGCTTAACATTTTACAGAGGTTAAAAATGTGATCATTTTGATGTTAATAATAATTATACTTATTTATCTACTCAGATGGCTATCCTATATTCCCTGCTAGAAAACAGGACACTCTACTAGTAAGCCATTTCTTACTGCCCTTTTCAAATTTTAAGATATATATGTTCAAGATTAAGAAATAAGGATATAGCGAATCTAAACATGTTGGCTACAGTTTTCTTGTAAAATATATTTCAGTATTTTAGGGTTATCTTAACTATTCTTCCAATGCCTTAGTTCATATAAGTCATAGTATTTGACTTTTTGGGTGAGAGCATGTTGTTATATGAGGTCTAGAGAGGAAAGATTTAGTTTAAATAAAAACCAATGGCAATACTAAGCTGAAGTTTTGACGTTTAAAAAGAACAAACATCAGTAATAAAAAAGTTAATACCAAAGAACTTTTTTTATTCACTTAGTAAGAAGCATCACATAGTATGCAAACAGGAGAGTATACATCAAGTTTTATACTGGGAAGTACACGAAACGTAGAGGAGACAATACTACATAAGGATAAAGAAGTCAATAGATCTTCAGAGTGTCTCCCTCCTTCCTGTAAATTCTGATGGCCATACCCACATACACCTTTGTAGATGGAAAATAGAAAACTATAGATACACTTATTTTTGCCTACACACAATGTGGGAAAATGAATTTGTGACTGCTGCTTTTTGATACACTTGACACCAGGACCACCAAGTAAAGAGGGGGTGGGCACCACAGGGTCCCAGGTCTAGATGGAGCACGGACTCTGTGCTCAACCTCGGGACAAGGAGATGGCCTTGCTGCTACCAGCATGGTTCAGACCCTAGGACAGCCTCAGATTTGCAAAATTCTCAACAGGGTATGTAATTTATTAATAAATGTTCTTCCTGAATGGGAATATAAAGATCAAACCCCCAAAATGACAGCAGAGCAAGACAGCAACTTCTTGAGCCTGAAGGGACTGAGCACCAGGGTGGTAGGTCAGCCCGGCTGACCCCCGCAAGGAGTGTGGGAAGGACCCAGAACATTGCACTCCACAGGAAAGCAGGCTTTCCTGAGTCTCTTGTTTTGTGCTGGTGTCTCTGGGCAAGTGTGTTTCTGGATTGTTCGCCATTAAAGTAAATCTATCTCCTATGGGTATATTAAAGAAAATGTGTATAATTGTGGAATTTTACTCTCTTATAATCTTGTTAAAACAAATAAGTGTAAAAGGAAGTGTTTAGCTTGGTTATTTTAGCACTCAGCAGTACAGAAGCTGTGCCTTATCTTGTTTATCAGGGTCCATGGTTTCTGAGAAAGAATACATTTTTAAAAATAAGATGCTAACTCAATGTATTCTTTTCCTCTTCTTTCATTACTTCCTTAAATAAGGGCAGAGGGTATATAACTTATGAAGGTATATGCTAAGTCACTTCAGCCGTGTCCGACTCTTAGCGACCCCATGGACTGCAGCCTACCAGGCTCCTCCGTCCATGGGATTTTCCAAGCAAGAATACTGGAGTGGGGTGCCATTGCCTTCTCCGATAAAGGTATAAAGTAAGTTAAATTACATGGGAATCAATACTGGGGAATTTTATAGTAAAGGCTTTCTTAGATTTACTTTGCACTATATATATTGTTGGTACATACCAAATGATGGTAAAACAAACAAAAAATGCTTTTCATTATTGTATCAAATCCTTAAAATGATTATGTCATCTGCCATTAAAACACATGATCAAATGTTATCAGGCAGGAGCTAACATATCTTCCTAGATTTAAACAAAGTCATTAAAAAAAAAGTACTTGCTACCCAATTTTAGAGGAAATTTAACTCATACACGGCAAAGCACCATCCAAGGGATGCACATGGTGCCTCCAGCACAGTCTCAGGGAAGTAGAAGAACATGTTCATAAAAATCAATTCAGATTTAGCACATTATAAAAGTCATCTTTTACTATTTGAAGGAAATGGTCATTAAAACTAGCCTGGTTGTCAGTTATGTATCCACTACTAGTTACCAAAATCACACTATACATAAGAGGGGGAAAAAAACTCAAACATATCAACAAGTGGTTTCCATACAGTGACACCAGAGGAATACCTTGGATTTTGTCTTGCAAGGTTAAAAGTTTGATTTAACTACATTTCCTGTCATCTTGTCCTTCACATTCAGCATTCTACACTTTAAAATTTCTTAAATGTGTATCAAGTGGAAGGGGCTGAAAAGACACTGGAGAATGTAGAAGAGGGGTTCTTTTTCAGTTTGTAGCAATAAAGGTTTATTGTAGGATTTCCAAATAAAGTACCTCTTATCTTCCAATGCTTACAAAATAAGCAGAATTCTCCCAGTAGGAATGATGTTACAGGTTTATGGTGAAAATGAAACAACAAATATCTTCATTTTAGCTCTGGGTCTGGCCTGAGTGGGCTTTCAGTACAGGATAATTTTCTCTATTCTTTTTTACTTCACTTCCTTGACCCAGTACCACAAGGCAGGTACAAACGATAGCCACGAAAAGGGAGTCTGGGGAAACTCCCACTGGCTTGGCTCCAGGGCTCCTTCCAGAAGCGTCTGTCATGTTTCCCAGACAACAGAGCCATAGGGGAGTTAACACAGAACAAGCGATTTATAGAGAGGATGTGACATACAAGACCAATTTACAGGAGGCCACAGTGGAAAGTTGATAGAGAAACAAATACACACATCATACAATGATTAAAACACACTATAGCATCATTATAAAGCAGTGGTTCTTGAGTATGGTCCTTGGACCAGCAGCATCAGCAGCACTGGGGAACTGGTCAGAGATGTGGATTTTCTGATGCAGAATCAGAAACCTGCAGTGTGGCCTAGTAATCCAGCTTAACAAGTTCTCCAGATGGTTCTCATGCACTCTAAAGCTTAAAAACCACTACTACTCCATTATTAAAACATATCATAGTATTTTGATAAGGGAATTAAAGTATTAACTGCACATTAAATGATAATAAAAAGTTAAATATGTAAAGGTATTAGAAATTAAAATTTCATTTTATTCCTACTAAACATTTATTTTAACACAAATGATGTAGAGATAAGGGTAATCCATCTTTTTACTGGTATTACTTTCTAAATAACATGTTGCTGAGTTTTTAGTATGTAAAATAACTGAAAGTTCATCTAATTAGAAACAAATTATCATCTTTACAACTCATACAGAAATAATTATAAACATTAGGGGTCAGGAGCCTTTAAATACTAGCTACCAAGCCAGCAACTTTTGTCTTCCTGGCAAGTGAGAGAGGAAGTAGAGTGAAGGAAAGTGGCATCTCCATTGTGGGGGGCGGGGCAGGTGGGCAAGGCCTGACTCGTGGGCAGTAGGAGGCGGTGACCAGGCACAGCACTAGATGGTGCAGCACGCCTGTCAATCCTGTCTACACTTATTGGACTAAAATCACCATCTCCACCTTCAATAAGAGTAACTTTCCCTCCAAAAGGGGGAAACAAGACAGAAGCAAACTGATGAAGGACTAAGGCCTCAGTCAAGGCAATAATATATGGGGGTCAACTTGCAGAACTGAGTGAAAGGTCAGAGTCTGCAGATGCGGGACAACCTGAATGCTCAGGAAAAGCTCACATTGCTTTTTCTGGCTCTGACACGAACTAGTCTCTGAGAATGAGAAGGTCATATAGAACCTCTACAGTCCTCAATTTCTTTATTCATAAATTGAGATGAATGGACTCTACAGTCTTCCAGGTCAGCTCCATTTCTGAGATCCTATAATTCTACAAGATAAGGTTTTACTATGCATTTAAAAATTTACTGTTAAATATCATGGGATAAGTAATTGATCAAAACAGCTAAACAGATGCACTTTACTTCATCAGGACCAATATCAAAATTGAATCATTAATAGTCATTTTTACACAGCTAGATCAAATATCAGACTGCAGTAATGTTTAAACTATACTTCCTGGTTCTATGTGGACATGCAGATTCTCTGGACCTTGAACTGGGATTTGGTAAAACCACCCAATCTACCAGAAACCATCCTTCTTTTCAGTATTTATTGTTATATGTAGGTTCTTAGGTATTTCTTTCATCTGATGAGAAAATGTAATAGCCTTTAAAAAAATGTGTATAAGCAGGTACATAGGTAGCAAACTCACTTAAACCTTACACACTCAAAACACGAAGGTATGTAAGATATGAACTGAAGACCAACCTCTTTCCTGTGGCATTGGTGACTGGCTCAAGGCAGGATGAGAACTGGATTCTGACTGGCTCCCAGGTGGCTGAGGGGGCATCTGACTTCCTGTAAAAACACAGGAGAGGAAGTGGGGATAGGGAACCCTCTGCATTAATGTCACAATTGTGTAAAACCCAAGACACAGTTAAATGTATTTAATCTTCATGATCACAAAAGGTATCGCTCCACAAAGAAAAACATACAGCTCAAAGAGAGTGATATTTTATACTTTTTTTTGTAAAACAAAGAGGAAGCATGCATAAACATATTTATCAAATCACCTCCTGAAAAGTTCAATTTTCTACTGTATGAGTTCCCAAATTCACAAATCAATCTACAAGCTCAAATCTCGAGACATACTTCTACAATACGTTTAACAAAATCCCAGATTGATGAAGTCAACTCAGACTCCCAAGTGGGCAGGCAGCATAGTGGCCAACAATCTTTCATGAGTAATATTTACTTAATATAGCAATAACAACTGACTTCTAAAAACTTCTAAGTCAATCACAGATTCCACAAAAACTTAGAAGGAAAGCTCAATTAAAAGACACACAACTATAAAATATAGTGTACATTATCACTAAAGAAAAAACACTATTCTGTACCTTTTAATCTTTATTGCTAACAGAGCAATAGTGTCTATTTACCACCTATTTGATTTCCATTTAATTTTTGCTTTTTGTCTTTTCAAACTATAAGGTAAGCGCCATGAGACAGGAATCAAGTTGTTTAATTCTTTAGTCCCTCCATCAGCATAACAAATAATTAATAAATCTTTGTTATTTCATGGTCCTTAATCTGAGAATAGGAATTAAAGCAAAACACTTTAATTAACTTTATTAAAATAAAACAAAAAACTTTATTTTATTAACTAAAGACAGACAGTGAATTATATGAGGTCTAGAGACATGATTTTTTAGCTTAAGAACAATCAGCTCACTTTCTGCCTCAGAAGTATAGATACATTTCTGAGAGTAAAAGTACTATAAAGTAACAAAGGCAGTTGAATTTAGCATAATCCTCAAAGGGATTCATTTGTGTTTTGTTTGAATGAATTTGTTTGTTTGAATGAATTCATTCATTTATTTACTCTTAGACATCTGCAGTAAATTAGTATTAGTACCAAATAAATAAAGCAAAAATACTTACATTTGGGTAAAAACAACTTCTAGGGTAAACACTGCCATCAACTTGGCTACAGATACACAAAAGTTGCTGTGTGTCCACTCAGGGTCATGTGCTTCCTATGAAATACCCTACGGCCCCTAAGCTCCAGTCCATTTAGAAATTTAAAGCACTCTGCAGCCAAATACTGACTTTTTAAAATGTCACTGGGGAATCAATTGCAGTAAGATAGTAAGTGCTTACATTTTAATGATTGTTTCTACATGACAGACTGAATTCATAGACTCATGACAGTAAAAACAAAACAAAACAAAACACAGTGATTCTAAGGACACCACTGCTTACACTATACATGCCCCAGGCACTGCTCTTATATACCATATTTCAAGTAAACATAAAAAAGGCTGTAAGAAAGCTCATGAATTTATAAAATACTGCCATATTCAAGCAGCACTAGTGGTTGTCTGGTGCATTTCTAAGAGATCTCGCTTTAAAGCTATGAGTTACCTACTCATTTATTAAATCTGTCCTTTAAAGAAACAAAGAGTCTTTTCATGGTAACGATAGACTTGCCCAAACTGTTTTAAATTCTCCATTTGGTTTCAATCCCTGTCTTTCCATCAGTAGTTTCATAGTTACTAAGAAATAACTTCATCTCCCATTAGCATAGGTATAAAGCATAGTCACAGCAGATGACTGTGACATGATCAGAAAACATGTTTGAGAAATGTAATACAGATGATCCATTTCTGTCCACTGTCCATATAAAGAAGACAATTCAGAGCTTTTTGAACCAAATGAAATGACTAAACACCTCTCGAACCACAGATTTCTATATGTCATATGTATGATGTTAAGTAAAACCTTTTAAACAAAGTGTGGTTAACTATTTTAAAAGAGAATGTTTCATATGTAATAAATAAACCAAATTCATGAGAAGGCTTTAACAGTAAAACTAAGTGTTTAAAGAAAGTCTCATTTTCCCCCTAGTTTGTGTCTATGATGACGTAAGCACAACGTGGTGACGTAAGCACTATCTGTGAGGTAGAACAAATTTCACCACTTCACATGGAGGTATTCACTCTTCAATGGCTATGTACACAATACTGTCCAAAATTTCTGGTGCAACTAAAAAATGAAACATCAGTAAATGACCTTAATGTCTGCTTTTGCCAACTTAAAATTCTAAGCACAAGCTTATATTAAAATTTTTTACAGAAGAGCTCTTATGTGCAATTAATTTAAGACTCAGAGTAAAGCTATATAGCCAGTATAAGAGTGCTGTGCTCAGTTGTGCTCAACTCTTTGTCAGACTCCTCTGTCCATGGGATTCTCCAGGCAAGAATACTGGAGTGGGTTGTCAGTTCCTCCCTGAGGGGATCTTCGCAACCTAGGGATAGAACCTGCATCTTTTACATTTTTTGCATTGGCAGGTGGATTCTTTACCACTAGCACCACCTGTATAAGGGGCTGTCGTATATCCCTTAGCCCACCTCTCCTAGTGATCACACCTTATAGAACCTTTATATAATTATCAAGAGGAACTTAAAATGGTAAGAAATTACTAAAGATATTTGAATTTTACCATTTTTTCCAGTCAGTGCTTCATTTTCCCTTCTAGGGTCTCAGATTGCATCTAGTTGTTATTTCTCCTCAGTCTCCTTCAGTCTAATCTGTCTTTCCTTATATTTATGACCTTGATGCTTTTGAAGAGTTCAGATAAGTCGTTTCGTAGAATGTTCCTCAATTTGGCTTAGTCTGTTACTGTGTCAGGATTGAAGCAAGGTAATGCATTTTGGGACGAGTATGACAAAAGTGTTGTGCTCTTTTCAGTTCACTCTACCAAGAGGTTAATGACATTGACGTTTCACTTGTGGTGACTTTTGCCTTGATTACTTGGCAAAGCTGTTGTCTACCAAGCGCCAATAAAAAGTTACTGCATTTTGCTCTTTGTAGTTGATGAGTATCTTAGGGGAGATATTGAGACTCTGCAAATTCTCTGTCTCCTCAATCTTGTACCCACTAATTTTAGCATCCATTAGAGAATCCTGTCTGCAGCATTTACTACAATGGTGCTTGCTAATGGTAATTCTTTATTTCCCTCTTTCCTTCCACGTTTGTGAATGGGAATCTACTATGAGGAAGAATTATCTCTTCTTCTCCACTTGTTTAGATATTTATTAGACTGCTTCTATCCATATGGACTCAATGTGGCAGACACATCAGAGAATGACTTCCAATGAGTCAAATTCCTATGTAATCTCCACTTTTTCACTGAGGGCAAAACCTGTGACTTGGTTTCTAATCAAAGAATATAACAGAAGTGATGGGATATCATTTCTAAAATTATTTTATATGGCAAAATTAAAGGGATTTTATAGACATAATTAAACTCCATAATTGGTTGACTTTGAAATAATCAAACGGGAAGTAACCCTGTGAGGCATGATGCCAAGAAATGGCTTAGGCCTTCTTTGAGCTGAAGGATGCTCCCGATGGCCTTGACGAAGTAAGCTTCTATGATGGGAACTGAGCTGCACGGCAAGGACAAGGCAGCCTCTGGAACTTCAGGGCCTCACTTCTACAAACACTAGAAACAAATTCTTCCAAACAGTCTGAATGAGACTAGAAGCAAAGTATCCCTGAGTTGAGCCTCCAGATGAATATGAGACAACCCAACACTTGCTTGGACTAGAGCCTTTCAACCCTGAGAAGAGGACCTAGTGAGGCTGTGAATGGACTCATGACCAGGGAAAATGCGAGATCAATAAATGTGTGTTGCTTTATGCTGCTAAATTGTGATTTGTCATACTGAACAGAAAACTCACACACTCATGGATTAAAATCCAATTGTGCCATTATTTTGTTGCTCAAGTTGTTCCAGCTTTGACCATTAGAAGCTCCTTCAAATCTTTATTTTTTAGAAGTCACAAGGAATTCCAGGCTCATCTTTTATTTTCCTCACCCCAGTTCTATAATCAGTCACCTCTCCTCAGAGCTCTGGTTCTTTTTAGTGGAGAATGGTGTTAAGAGACTAAAATCTGGGCATTGGGCCTACTCATTATTTCTGAGGAGTTACTGCTTCTAGCCTCTCTCAGTGAAGAGATCATGTACACCAATGTGTACATATATACTCTATACCTCAGTATTTGTGTGTGTATAAAATCGTGAGTTTGGGGCTTCCCTAGTGGCTCAGTGGTAAAGAAACCGCCTGCCAGTGAAGGAGATCCAAGAGACCTGGGTTCAATCCCTGAGTTGGGAAGATACCCTGGAGAAGGAAATGGCAACCCAATCCAGGGTTCTTGCCTGGAAAATTCCATGGACCGAGGAGTGCTGGTGGGCTGTAGTCCAGGGGGTTGCAAAGAGTTGGACATGACTGAGCAACTGCACACACACACACTATTGTATTTGGTTAGCTTAGTATTTTCCTTAGAATTTTAACACTAGAAGAGGTTTTGAGGGAATTTTTCTAATTAAAAATAGCTTTTAAGAACTAAATCAAAATAATCATCAATTAAACATTTGAAAGAACAAAACATTAGGATTTTAGTTTATAACAAAACTGAGAGAGACAGGCTAATAAGTATACTTTTGGTTAATTAGCACACATCTAGTAATTGTATAACTTACAGTGGACGTCCCAAGACATGAATATATTACAGCCTGGTATACTTCATAGACCAAGATGGTGGGGCAGTCAGGACTCACAAGTTTAAGTTCTGTTTCTTATAGGCAACACAGTCTTAACACTCCCCATAGTTCTTATCTTACTTCTCTGTGTCATTTGTCCTATTCTCACCTGAACATAAATTATGTGAGTACTAAGAACTCTGTTTCTTTCCCTACTATATCCTTTGAACCAGACATATAAGTAAGCATTCAGTAAATATTTGTTGATTAAATAAATGTGTGGCTGATTGATTACTCCAGAAACCAAGTGCAGACTAATAGTTAGTTAGATCTTTATAAGTTATCAGTGATCATGTAGCTTTATCTTACTATTCCAGAGTAGGAACAGGCAAACTCTTCCCTATAAACTGCCAGACAGGATACATTTCAGGTTTTGCAGGCCATATGTTCTCTGTCTCAACCATTCACCTCAGCTGCTGTCGTGCAAAAGAAGCCACAGACAACATGTAAACAGAGCAGCATAAATAAAACTTTATTTACAAAAACAGGTGGCAAGCTGGATTTGTCCCAAAGGTGGTAGTTGCTGATCCCTATACTAAACTACAATATCATTAAAGAAACATTCAGGAACACTTGCTCAGAAAGTCAGTAAACATCAAATGGCATTTATTAACAACAGTGATGACTTAGAAAGCCAGCACACCCTCCAAACTTAGTAAAGAGGCCTACATAAATAAATGCCAGTAAGAATTTCGTTTGTGCCCTCTTCCAAATCAGATCTAGTATAGGGTGCCCTGGATTCCCCAGCACTTAATTCGAGTGCAATTGTAAGATTTAAATGGCAAGTGCATTTAGCAGATATATTTTTAGAGAAGCAATTCCTTGCAGTTTTATGCTCCCAACTTTCTTTGGCCAGACTGAAACAAATAAATCAGAACTATTGATCACATGCAATCATATTTAACTTATACTCTATCACTGTTGTGTTGGGGCAGCAGAGAATAAACATGAGATAAATAGGATTTCTACATTAATCATTTATTGAGGCCAAAATTTCCCTGGGTTAATTCCTTTCTAAATTACTGTAGCATACAACAACAGGAACTCAGTAAGAACAAGCACACTAACTCTGAACTACAACAGCCTCTGGCAAGCAAATCACTCACCTTTTTAAAAGTAATACCATGCTATCTCTAAATAATACTAATAGACAAAGAAATACCCAGAAATCTGATTTTTCAAAAGTTGTAGTGGCCAGGAGAAAAGCATTGCTTCCCTTCACGCTGTTGTCACTTAAAAAAAAAAAAAAATCAACCTAAGATGGATTTGGGCTTCCCTTGTGGCTCAGCTGGTAAAGAATCCACCTGCAATGTGGGAGATCTGGGTTCGATCTCTGAGTTGGGCAGATCCCCCGGAGAAGGGAAAGGCTACCCACTCCAGTATTCTGGCCTAGAGAATTCCATGAATTGTATAATCCATGGGGTCACAAAGAGTTGGACACGACTGAGTGAATTCACTTTCACAAGATGGATTTAGTCAACCTAGATGGAATAATGATATAATTAATCAACAGGGTAAATCTGGAGTTTTAATGACAGACACTACCTGATTTCAACTTTCCTGCCTGGAATCCATTCTCCCTCTCCAATTTTACTACATTAACTGACACTGGAAAAAAGTGGATAAAGACATAGCAACATCTGGAAAGCATATTTATTTGTCTTAACAATTTCTTACATAAATTGGAGATGGTTTTAGTTGAATGTAAAAAATGACATTAAGAAAAACCACTCCGTGATGAGAGACCCCAAAACAAAACGTTCCAGGGGCTTTGGTTTTGTGACTTATTCTTGTGTTGAAGAAGTGGATGCAGCGATGTATGCTCGACCGCACAAGCGTGTAGTGGAACCAAAGAGAGCTGTTTCTAGAGAGGATTCTGTAAAGCCTGGTGCCCATCTAACAGTGAAGAGAATTTTTGTTGGTGGTATTAAAGAAGATACAGAAGAATATAATTTGAGAGACTGCTTTGAAAAGTATGGCAAGATTGAAACCATAGAAGTTATGGAAGACAGGCAGAGTGCGAAAAAGAGAGGATGTGCTTTTGTAACTTTTGATGATCATGATACAGTTGATAAAATTGTTGTTCAGAAATACCACACCATTAATGGGCATAATTGTGAAGTGAAAAAGGCCCTTTCTAAACAAGAGATGCAATCTGCTGGATCACAAAGAGGTCGTGGAGGTGGATCTGGCAACTTTATGGGTCGTGGAGGAAACTTTGGAGGTGGTGGAGGAAACTTTGGCCGTGGTGGAAACTTTGGTGGAAGAGGAGGCTATGGTGGTGGAGGTGGTGGCAGCAGAGGGAGCTATGGAGGAGGCGATGGTGGATATAATGGATTTGGAGGGGATGGTGGCAACTATGGTGGTGGTCCTGGTTATAGTAGTAGAGGAGGTTACGGTGGTGGTGGACCAGGAGGATATGGAAACCAAGGTGGTGGATATGGTGGCGGTGGTGGAGGATATGATGGTTACAATGAAGGAGGAAATTTTGGAGGTAACTATGGTGGTGGTGGAAACTATAATGATTTTGGAAATTATAGTGGACAACAGCAGTCAAATTATGGACCCATGAAAGGGGGTAGTTTTGGTGGAAGAAGCTCAGGCAGTCCCTATGGTGGTGGTTATGGATCTGGTGGTGGAAGTGGTGGATATGGTAGCAGAAGGTTCTAAAAACTCAGAAGAAAAGGGCTATAGTTCTTAGCAGGAGAGCGAGGAGTTGTCAGGAAAGCTGCAGGTTACTTTGAGACAGTCGTCCCAAATGCGTTAGAGGAACTGTAAAAATCTGCCACAGAAGGAACGATGATCCATAGTCAGAAAAGTTACTGCAGCTTAAACAGGAAACCCTTCTTGTTCAGGACTGTCATAGCCACAGTTTGCAAAAAGTGCAGCTATTGATTAATGCAATGTAGTGTGAATTAGATGTACATTCCTGAGGTCTTTTATCTGTTTTAGCTTTGTCTTTTTCTTTTTCTTTTCATTACACCAGGTATATTGCCCTGTAAATTGTGGTAGTGGTACCAGGAATAAAAAATTAAGGAATTAAAAAAAAAAAGAAAAACCACTCCGTACTTACTATATACAAGGCACTGTACTAAATGATATTTCACCATTAGTATTTCAAGAGGATTGGCTTCTTAAAATTAACATGAAATGACACATTGACTCACAGAGACCTTAACGATTTTGTTAGCCCATCTTGCTCAATAAAGATCGTTAGGGTATGTGGGGATCATGAGGTGTTTAGTGACAAAAACTTGGATCTAAATTTAGTTTTTTAAATTAATAAGGGTAACACAGGCTTGTTAGAAAACACACGACCTGCAAATTATGTGATTTAAATTGTCAGCTGAGGCTGTTGTTGAATATTGAGAAGAAATGAGGAATATTTCCATTTTGTGAATAATTCTATGACCACATTCTTTCCCTGGAATGCTGCTACAAAAATCAATATATATTTTATATATAGAATTTTGAGCAATTAGCAACTGAATTATTCTCCCAGTTTTTAAGAAATCTTGGTAGTCACTAACTTTAGTGAGGAGTTGCTGTTTTTTTTTTTTTTAAAGTTTACATTGTAAAAATTACTGCTATCAATTACGAATACATCACAGTCATGATCAATTTTCATTTTGCACTGTCATTCATTATTCAATTCTGTCCATCCCAAACTAAGACATTGGGTTGCATTTTTCTAATACATCCTCATACTTCACGTTATGGAAATCAGCTCTCTCAAGCAGAACATGAGACTCCTTTGCCACAGTCTGACTTTATAGATTTTCTGGAGGATATAATTTCTTATATTTTGCAGCTGCTGCTGCTGCTTCAGTCGCGTCCGACTCTGTGCGACCCCATAGACGGCGGCCCACCAGGCTCCCCCGTCCCTGGGATTCTCCAGGCAAGAACACTGGAGTGGGTTGCCATGTCCTTCTCCAATGCATTTAAAGTGAAAACTGAAAGTGAAGTCGCTTAGTCGTGTCCGACTCTTAGCGACCTCATGGACTGCAGCCCACCAGGCTCCTCCATCCATAGGATTTTCCAGGCAAGAGTACTGGAGTGGGGTTCATTTCTAAAACACAAAGTCCTTGTTGTTGTTGTTGTTCAGTCACTCAGTTGTGTCTAACTCTTTGTGACCCCGTGGACTGCAGCACGCCAGGCTTCCCTGTCCTTCATCATTTCCCAGAGTTGCCAAAACTCATGTCCATCAAGTCAGTGATGCCATCCAACCATCTCATACTCTGTCATCCCCTTTTCCTTCTGACTTCAATCTTTCCCAACATCAGGGTCTTTTCCAGTGAGTCAGCTCTTCACATCAGCTGGCCAAAGCACTGGCGCTTCAGCTTCATCATCAGTCCTTCCAATGAATATTCAGGGTTGATTTCCTTTAGGATTGACTGGTTTGATCTCCTTGTAGTCCAAGGGACTCTCAAGAGTCTTCTCCAATACCACAGTTCAAGAGCATCAGTTCACTGGTGCTCAGCCTTCTTTAAAGTCCAACTCTCACATTCATACATGACTACTAGAAAATCATAGCTTTGACTAAATGGACCTTTGTTGGCAAAGTAATGTCTCTGCTTTTTAATATGCTATCTAGGTTTGTCATAGGTTTTCTTCCAAGGAGCAAGGGTCTTTTAATTTCATGGCAGCAGTCACTATCCACAGTGGTTTTAGAGCCCAAGAAAATAAAGTCTGTCACTATTTTCATTGTTCCCCCATCTATTTGCCATGAAGTGATAGGACCAGATGCTATGATCTTGGATTCCTGAATGTTGAGTTTTAAGCCAGATTTTTTCATTCATCTTTCTCACCTTCAAGAGGCTCTTTAGTTCCTCTTTGCTTTCTACTATAAGGGTGGTGTCATATGCATATCTGAGGTTATTGATATTTCTCCCAGCAATCTTGATTCCAGCTTGCGCTTTATCCAGCCCAGCATTTTGCATGATGTACTCTGCACACAAGCTAAGCAAGCAAGGTGACAATGTACAACCTTGATGTACTCCTTTTACAATCTGGAACCAGTCCGTTGTTCCATGTCCATTTCTAATTGTTGCTTCTTGACCTGTATACAGGTTTCTTAGGAGGCAGGTAAGGTGGTCTGATATTCCCATCTCTCAGAATTTTCCACAGTTCGTTGTGATCCACATATCCAAAGGCTTTAGTGTAGTCAATCAAGCAGAAGTAGATGCTTTTCTGGAACTCTCTTGCTTTTTCTATGATCCAATGGATGTTGGCAATTTGATCTCTGGTGACTTTTCTAAATCCAGCTTGAATATGTGGAAGTTCTCAGTTCACGTACTGTTGACTAGCCTGGAGGATTTTGAGCATTACTTGCTAGCACGTGAAGTGAGTGCAATTGTGTGGTAGTTTGAACACTCTTTGGCATTGCCCTTCTTTGGGACTGAAATGAAAACTGACCTCTTCTAGTCCCGTGGCCATTGCTGAGTTTTCCAAAATTGCTGGCATACTGAGTGCAGCACTTTAATAGCATCATCTTTTAGGGTTTCAAATAGCTCAGCTAGAATTCTATCACCCCTACTACCTCATTCATAGCGATGCTTCTTAAGGCCCACTTGACTTCACATTCCAGGATGTCTGGTTCTAGGTGAGTGATCACATGATAGTGGTTATCTGGGTCATTAAGATCTTTTTTGTAGAGTTCTTCTGTGTATTCTTGCTACCTCCTCTTAATATCTTCTGCTTCTCTTAGGTTCATACCATTTCTGTCCTTTATTATGCCTGTATTTGCATGAAATATTTCCTTGGTATGTCTAACTTTCTTGAAGAGATCTCTAGTCTTTCCCACTCTATTGTTTTCCTCTATTTCTTTGCAATGCTCACTTACAAAGGCTTTCTTATTTCTCCTTGCTATTTTTTGGAACTCTGCATTCAAATGGGTGTATTTTTCCTTTTCTCCTTTGCCTTTTGTTTCTCTTCTTTTCTCAGCTATTTGTAAGGCCTCTTTACAAATAGCTGATCCTAACACAAAGTATTGGTTAGGATCCTTTCTTTGCTGTGATAAAGGACAAACATGATTTTCTTTATAGATGGCAATGGTGGATAGCATGGTGGGCCCTATATCTACGGAAATCACTGAACATCTTATCTACGATCATATCCAAATCAATGTGATTAGATAGTACAGTTCTGCAATGCAAGCAGCAAAGACTTCCCCGGTCATCTTTATAGTAAACCAAAATATCTGCATAACACCTAAGAGCAATGGTGTGAGTGAAAAATGAGCTTTCAATAATCCATAAATTCAATGAATGTCCTAGTCTTAAGCATTTATTTAGATGTTTTGGAAAATCCATAAATTATTTTGAGTATAGCATCTCTCTGTAGGTGTCTCCTGTTTAATCTGTTTCAATAAAGGGAAAAACTTTTTTTTCTTATTCAGATTCATGAAGCCAGCTACCCCAGTGTGCTCCAAAGCGACATTTAAAATGTGGAATCTGCTCAGGATGCAGCTTAGTGCTTACAGTGAACAATTTACTAAAGGACTTGACTATGGACTCCCAGTATTTACTAATGTTTGGAGTGTTTTAAATAGGATCTCACTCTTACCAGGAGGTGCTGTATCAGGGTAAGGAAGGTGGAAAGCCAGCTGTGAACAGGCTGTCAACACAATACCTTACTATGAACCAACTCTATCTCAAACTAGAGTATAAAATAGAAAGGAACACTTTCCTCTTCCTGTACCCTCCAAATGGGAACAAAGAGCCATAGCAACCTGCTCCCTCAACTTTAAACAGCAAACATGAACCTTGGATGACAAACCTTTCTCTGTCTTATGGTTCAAAAGTTCATTCAAAATAGGGTAAGATTTTCCCAAGTCCTTACCCAAGAAATTGCAAACTGTTGATGTGTCACTGGTTCCTGAAAATAAAAATCAGTACTGCAGAGGCATAACATGTGTATTTCTACGGCATGAAGGTAATGAAGAAATCCCCAAGAACATGACAGAACCCTTACAAGAACCACATATCTTCACTCCAAACATGCAAATACCTGCTGTATTGTGTTTCCAACTATTCCCTCCACTGTTATGAGTGTTATGAGTCTCACTATTAACCTCACCACTTAAGTCCAACACAGAGTAGGTGCAAAGGCCTATCACCCATTTTACATAAAAATTATGCCCTCAAAGGGTTGTACTATAAACTCTCTGGGTTTTGTTTTTTGTAAGCTTGCTATTATACATTATTATTTTACTTGGCCCACTGGATTCAAACCAGAAGTTTTCTAATTGCCCTCTGGTATTAAGTACTGGTTCCAAATAGGAAAAGGAGTTCATCAAGGCTGTATATTGTCACCCTGCTTATTTAACTTATATGCAATGAGTACATCATGAGAAATGCTGGACTGGAAGAAACACAAGATGGAATCAAGATTGCCGGGAGAAATATCAATAACCTCAGATATGCAGATGACACCACCCTTATGGCAGAAAGTGAAGAGGAACTCAAAAGCCTCTTGATGAAAGTGAAAGTGGAGAGTGAAAAAGTTGGCTTAAAGCTCAACACTCAGAAAATGAAGATCATGGCATCCAGTCCCATCACTTCATGGGAAATAGATGGGGAAACAGTGGAAACAGTGTCAGACTTTATTTTTCTGGGCTCCAAAATCACTACAGATGGTGACTGCAGCCATGAAATTAAAAGACACTTACTCCTTGGAAGGAAAGTTACAACCAACCTAGATAGCATATTCAAAAGCAGAGACATTACTTTGCCAACAAAGGTCCGTCTAGTCAAGGCTATGGTTTTTCCAGTGGTCATGTATGGATGTGAGAGTTGGATTGTGAAGAAGGCTGAGCGCCGAAGAATTGATGCTTTTGAACTGTGGTGTTGGAGAAGACTCTTGAGAGTCCCTTGGACTGCAAGGAGATCCAACCAGTCCATTCTGAAGGAGATCAGCCCTGGGATTTCTTTGGAAGGAATGATGCTAAAGCTGAAACTCCAGTATTTTGGCCACCTCATGTGAAGAGTTGACTCACTGGAAAAGACTCTGATGCTGGGAGGGAATGGGGGCAAGAGGAGAAGGGGACGACAGAGGATGAGATGGCTGGATGGCATCACTGACTCGATGGACGTGAGTCTCAGTGAACTCCGGGAGTTGGTGATGGACAGGGAGGCCTGGCGTGCTGTGATTCATGGGGCTGCAAAGAGTCGGACACGACTGAGTGACTGATCTGATCTGATCTGATTAAGTACTAGAGCTACCTAATGTCTTTCATGAGGAAGCCCATTGGATAACCTCACTACATGACACTCATTAAAGTCCTTTGGGGTAGACACTTTCCTACAAAGAACTGGAGGTAAGAAACTAAAAGGCTCTCTCCAAGGCGCGTGGTAAGTCAAGTCAGGGAATACGAGGTAAAACAGACTATTCAGTTCAGTTTCAGTCGCTCAGTCGTGTCCGACTCTTTGCAACCCCATGGACTGCAGGATGCTAGGCCTCCCTGTCCATTACCAACTCCCGGAGTTTACTCAAACTCATGTCTATTGAGTCGATGATGCCATCCAACCATCCAACCATCTCATCCTCTGTCATCCCCTTCTCCTCCTGCCTTCAATCTTTCCCAGCATCAGGGTCTTTTCAAATGAGTTAGTTCTTCATATCAGTTGGCCAAAGTATTGGAGTTTCAGCTTCAACATCAGTCCTTCCAATGAATATTAAGGACTGATTTCCTTTAGGACTGACTGGTCGGATCTCCTTGCAGTCCAAGGGACTCTCAAGAGTCTTCTCCAACACCACAGTTCAAAAGTATCAATTCTTCAGCACTCAGCTTTCTTTATAGTCCAACTCTCACATCCATACATGACTACTGGAAAAACCATAGCCTTGACTAGATGGACCTTTAGTTGGGAAAGTAATGTCTCTGCTTTTTAATATGCTGTCTAGGTTGGTCATAACTTTTCTTCCAAGGAGCAAGCGTCTTTTAATTTCATGGCTGCTATCACCATGGGCAGTGATTTTGGAGCCCGCCAAAATAACGTCTGTCACTATTTCCACTGTTTCCCCTTCTATTTGTCATGAAGTGATGAGACCAGATGCCATGATCTTAGATTTTTGAATGTTGAGCTTTAAGCCAACTTTTTCACTCTCCTCTTTCACTTTCATCAAGAGACTGTTTAGTTCTTCTTTGCTTTCTGCCATAAGGGTGATGTCATCTGCATATCTGAGGTTATTGATATTTTTCCCGGCAATCTTGATTCCAGCTTGTGCTTCATCCAGCCCAGCATTTCTCATGATGTACTCTGCATATAAGTTAAATAAGCAGGGTGACAATACACAGCCTTGATGTACTCCTTTTCCTATTTGGAACCAGCCTCTTAAGAATCTGTATGCAGGTCAGGAAGCAACAGTTGGAACTGGACATGCAACAATAGACGGGTTCCAAAGCAGACTATTAGCCTTTACTATTCCGATCTCTAAAATCTTTAACTCAAGATAAACCAGAGCCCTAAACATATACAGGAAATACTCAGCACTAAAATGTAACATTCTTAGTCTGGACTATTCCTAAAAGACCTACAAGGTGTGAGAGAGGGGCAGGGTCTGATTTTACTGAGGTATGATTTTCAATCTTGTGCTACAGTTGTTGAGGGACCTGAACAATGTGGCTTAACCAGGGTGCTCACTTTGTTCCCAGTGCCATTCAGTTCAGATCTTTACTCCTTCAATTCTGGTCAAGTGATTAAAAACTGCTTCTTTGTGAGCAATACCACTAAATAAAAGACAAAACCTTGAAAGTTTATCAACTTTAAGTGTGAAGACATGTTATAACCAAAGATTTAATTTGGGTGAAAGCAGGAGCCACTTCCATCTTTGTGATATTTGAGGATCTCAGGAGGTATCCCTTATGAACATCACAGACACCCTGAAATATACAAACTACCATGCTGAAAATCTGCTCAATGCCTGTACTCAGCATCATCATAAACATACACCCTTTCCAACAGCTTTAAAGCTCAGGTATACAATTTAAAAATCTTTAAGGTGCAGAAAAATCTTTGAGGAAAGAGAAGATTTGTTTGGATATAACATAGCTGGCCTGTCCTCCACCTGGAAATCTAGATCCACAGTACTCTGTCATCTGTAAGAAAGAGGTAGGTTCTGAACTTTACTTCTACAGAACACCAGACACAAAATGCAGAATAGCTACCAGCTAAATCTGTTCTAATCCTTGCTTTGATGTAAGGTAAGAGGCAGGGGAGGGGAAATCATAGAGCAGGCAAGTTTCTATTTCTCTTGAGAGGACAAATTAATAAAAATAAAACTTAATTTCCCCCTACTCTTACCCATTCTTATTCCTCCTCAATATTTTTCCTCTTTCTAGGATTCCTTTTTTCTTTGAGAAGCTTAATATTTGGCTGCCTTCTGAAGAAATGGGTATAGTGACAGATGAAAGACTTGTATTCATCGTATAATTCAGAATAAGGGAAAAAATCGACTGCTGTGCATTTAAGATTCTAACAACCTTGCAATTTTGAATAGTCGTTTCCCCCACCCGTTCTTTTGAAGAAATCTGCTTTTATTCTGTTAATAACTAACCACAGTTGCAGCAGCATGGATCCGATTAGCAGTTCTTATGGTACAAAGGGGAGAGGGAAAAAAAGCTGTGAACAGGGTTGCCAATTTGTCCACCTGGGCCCCCGGGAGAAAGATTAGATGAGGCGCCTGCCTGCTCCCTTTTTTCCACTTGATCGCTGCTCTATACTGCCTGATAGAGACAGGCCTTTTGAAAGCCAAGGCACTTTCTTTCCTTTAATAATAGTTTCACTTGCTTCCATCCCCTCTTGTCAACAAATTTCTCATTCTGGATCCCAATATGTCAGGACAACTCTCAAGTGTAAACATAAGTAGCTACGGAAAGTACCCACACACTGATGCTCACCTGTGTCAAGATGTTTGGCATCTACCATAGGGACCCAAAGAGGAGTCTACACACAGAGACCCTGCAGGGAGGGGGCCCACGCTTTCCAGACAGCAAGGTGGGGCACATGGTCAGTCCACAGGCATTTCTGTGCTACTTCTGGATGAAAGAAAGTAGGAAAAGATATACAGTCTGGGAGTTTACTGGGATTTTAGGAAAATGGCATAGTATATATAAATTTGGGACTGACAGTAAAAATACTGGCATTGCAGGTGACATGGTTTCTACGTATTTTCTATATAGGTGTATAATTAATGCATGTACTAAAATAAAACACTATTTTCTCAAAGTGTTTAAAAATTCACTGCGTTTATAATTACACTTAATAATGAGAGCTTACTGTCATGATAAAACTTCCTTGGTATAAAACAACTTGTAACAGCAAAAGTGAAAGCACTGTAATATGCTGAAAAAGTTTAAAAAGAAACCCAAGGCTTCTGACTGAAATCTCTATGTTCTAAGCAGCACAACCAACCCTCTATTATTTTTACTTAAAGGTACTGGGGTAGCCGGTGGGGCGGGGTGGGCAGCGGTGATGAGCTCAGGAGTATGCCTCCTAAGAACAAAGGATGACTAGGCTATGGGCAAAGCACCACTCTAGAGGCACCTGCAGAGGGGCCTGGTGGGCGAGCCCAGGTCAGCAGCGCCTCTGATACAGGGGCCACTCCGAGAGAGCAGGATATTAACTGCTGCAGCACAAACAGGAAGGAGGACGTTCTGGATCACATCCTCATGTGTTTTTTATCTACTCTTTATTTCAGATTTTAAATAAACGTTCAGCAAGTATCCTTCTTTTTCATGAATACGTGTTTCTTACCTACCTCGGCTTGTCACTTTCACATATCTGGAGCCTAGTATTTGTGTATTGCTGAAACATAAATTCCAGCCCTTAGCTAACATTTCATGTTTACCTAGCCAGTGCTGACCATGGATACTTGGAAACGAGAATACTATCTGGGTAATGACAAAACCCTCCCAAGAGCCAATCTGTTTCTAATTGGCCATTTTCTTTGAAGATATGGTTAGTTACTAACAACAGATATTTATTAAAAAAAGATGAGATAATGAAAAAAACTGGACAATACACAAGCCCAGAATGTTGCTATGTACTTATGTGACACAATTTCTGTACATGATGGATTAGAATCAGGCAGGGTCTACATATGAAGAGGTCTGGTTTAAACTGACAGATTTTGGGACCACTATTTCAGGTTCTGTTTTTGAGAGGAAGAAAACAGAATAATCTTATCACAGTGGAATCTCTTCCCAGAGGGAAGGCAAATAGAATGATCCCATGAACTGTGAACTGTGGGCTTCCCAGGTGGCACTTATGGTAAAGAATTCCCCTGCCAAATCAGGAGACATAAGGGATGTGGGTTCAACCCCTGGGTTGGAAAGATCCCCTGGAGGAGGGCATTTTTGCCCTCCAGTATTCTTGCCTGGAAAATCCCATGGACAGGGGAGACTGGCAGGCTACAGTCCATAGAGTTGCAAAGAGTCAGATACGACTGAAACAACTTAGCACATAAACTGTGAAACACAGATGCAGAAAGATGGCTTCCAGCCATAGGATGAAAGGCCATGTAAGTTATAAATTTTAATATTTTCTTTTCTTAAATACTTGTTTATTCTAAGAGAATTATGAACTCTTTAATTGGGCCAACATTTCTGGAGTGCCTTTTAGTTGTCAAGCACTGTTCTTGGCACTGAGGATAAAAAGGAAGCAATGATCACTGCCTTCAAGAGGCTCCTGGGCTAGCTAGAGGACCCTGAACAACAGGATAGACAGTAGGAGTCTCTTTTGGTATGGAGGAATCGGTATGACCTTGCAAAAGAAAAGACAATGGAGTTGCGTCTTGAAAGGTAAGTAGGAGTTTGACAGTTGGTAACGGGCAGGATGGATCCAGGCAAAAGGAATTCAGTTCTGAAGGAGGAAAGATCTGAAGGAGGAAAGATCTTAGTAGAAACAGGGAATACTAAACTAGTTTACTCTGTCCACTTCCAGTAAAAAGTAACATGCAACATTAAACAAACAAAAAACTATGCACTGGGGTTCAACTCTCTTAAAAATACATGTTTTTTCCTTTTTTGCAAGTAGAATTTAAATAACGTGATTCTTGGATTTTGTGTGAAACAGACTTAAAGAAACAACTGTGAAAATAAGGGATTCTATTACTAACTGAATTAGGCCTGAGACTATAACAATTATTTTATCATAAAGATTTTTTCTCATGACATTACAATTTCAATTGAATTAGAACCTAGCTATAGAAAGTTTTTTTTAAAAAAAGGTAATATGCTGCCCCATAACAAATGAGCTATTTATCACTAAGCTTTTCTATGACCCATACATACATGATCATAACTGGGAGTACTAGTTTCCTTTTAAAACATGCCCTGCCTATTCAAAAGTCAAGGGAAGTGTTAGCTGAAATGGATACAAGTGGTCCCTTTCACATTCCACAAAATCTTTCTCTGCACCACTTTTACAGCACCAGACTCTCCCTATTTTCCCTTTCATTCACTGGCTGTTCTTTTTCCTCTTCATGGTCTCTTACATTTTGGAGAGCCCTAGGGTTCAGTCCTCAGAATTCTTCTCTCAGTACTTCCAGCCCTGGCTACACATAATAATCACCTGGACAGCTTACCACAGAGTATTCCATTCAGACCCATTAAGCTGGCATCTCTGGGGTCCGGCCCAGGACGTTTCACGTACCCAGAGTTGAGAACCACTGACCTCACTCATTCCCCAGATCAGGAGCTCTCAGATGGCAACTTCAGCTTCAGCTAGGAACTTGCCGGAAACGCAAATATTCCAGCTTCACCCAAACCTACTGAGTCAGAAACTGGGTGTGGGGTCTAGCCATCTGTGCTCTCACTGGCCCTCCAAGCGACTGTGGTGCAGGACAGGAGTCCTGGGTGACAGCATCTAGATCCCTAATGACTCATAGGCTTTCTTCTCCAGCCTAGATCTCTACTCGGAATCCAGAGTCTTCGTATAACCAGCTGCCTATTCAAAAGTCGCCTTCTGGATGCCATACAGGCTTCTCAAATGTTACATCATAAAAACCAAACTCCAGATTTCTCTTTCAAAAATTTACTCCTTCTTTTGTCTTCCACTGGACAGAACCACTGTTTACCACCAATCTCTCAGGCCAAAAACATCCTGTCCCCACTACTGCTACCCACACATCTAGCCATGATCAAGCCCCCACCCTCCCCCTGGCTACTGCAACAACTCCCTAATGGGTCCCGCTGTTTCTGCCCTGCCCCTCTGTAGTCCACTCAGCAGCCACAATGACCCTTTTACAGTTTGTCCTGGATCATTGCCATTCTCTGCCTTCTCCACCATCACTCTTAAATTCCTCAATTCCAATCATAACCTACAAAACCCTATAGAAGCTGGTCTTGCTGCTAAGTCACTTCAGTCGTGACCGACTCTGTGTGACCCCATAGACGGCAGCCCACCAGGCCTCCCCGTCCCTGGGATTCTCCAGGCAAGAACACTGGAGTGGGTTGCCATTTCCTTCTCCAATGCATGAAAGTGAAAAGTGAAAGTGAAGTCGCTCAGTCGTGTCCGACTCTAGCGACCCCATGGACTGCAGCCTTCCAGGCTCCTCCATCCATGGGATCTTCTAGGCAAAAGTACTGGAGTGGGGTGCCATTGCCTTCTCCAGCTGGTCTTGGGTTGCCCTCTAATCTAACCACCTATCATTCTGTTCCATCTCTCCTTCCCCACTATGCTTCAGCCCCAAAGACTTCCTTCTGGGTCCCCTGCCCGGCACTCAAACACACCCCTATTTAGGGCCTTCGTACTCGCTCTTTGCTCTGCCTGGATACTTCACTCCTAGACTTGCTTTTGACCTTCATTCACTGAGCCTCTTGTTTGAATATTAATTTCTTAGAGACACGGTCCCTAATTATTGCCATCTAAAGAAGCAATCTGAAATAGAACTGCCATACGACCCAGCAATCCCACTGCTGGGCATACACACCAAGGAAACCAGAATTGAAAGAGACACGTGTACCCCAATGTTCATCGCAGCACTATTTATAATGGCTTTATTCCTTCAATTCTAGAAACATGCCCACAGCAAGCTGCATCGAGCACTTTATGAATTAATGACTAAAAGAAGAAAATGAGCAGTTGGGCTAGTGGGCTTTCCTCAGGACATCATCTAATTCTCCCAACAGCAAAAGTGCAACATGCTACTAGCAAAAAAAAAAAAAATTAAATGAATTAATACATTTGGCATCCTCAGCAAGGTCACGTTCTTGGCATTCAGCTATACGCATTTAACGTAGTTTGCAAGTACAAACTCTTATGTCACTTTCTGTTTGGAAAAGAGAGTATCAACATTAACAATCTCTGGTTATATCATTTATAAACACGCAGATGTGGATTATTAAAGATTAATGCATTTTAGGACTGGTGTCGGCATTCCGTTTGTCTCTTGCCGAAACCAATTCTGTTCTTCATTAGTCAATGACAACCCATATCACCCTGTTATGGAAGAGAAATCAAAGGTGTAAGTGTGAATTGAGAGTAAGTGATGAAACTGATTAGTAAGAGACTTAACGGCTATAATCAATCAACACATCATAATAATCTTGGCTCCAGGGTTATCAGAAGATAGGGAAATAAACATGACACTCCATGTAAAACAGTTTTGTTCCTTTCACAACTACCATTTTTTTTTCCCTTTAGAAAGTAGAGTAACACATAAAAAGTTAGTGGAAATCAACTTCAGAAACATCTTGACTGGAAGAACTATTCACTTTATCACCATTTTCCAAAATGTAGTAAACTAACTTTTGAAACTTGTACTTTTAGGCTAAAATTAGTTCCTAAAAACTTTTGTGCCCCTCCTTTCCGATTCCTCATTCCCAGTGATGAAGAGAGTACAACAGGTCGATGCCAATAGCGTTAACACTGGCAGTGCACTGCTGGTTCAAGAAGCAACAGCAGTCAGTCAGTTAAGCAGAAGATGAGAGCAGTATCAGTCTACTCAGCTCAAGAAATGAAAATAAATGGCAAACAAGGCTCTGAAGTGCTTCTTCAGTGAATAAAGCAAAAAAAAAAAAAAAAAAACCAAAAAATAGGGGAGAAGTGGGAGTGGACTGCTGGATCTAGTACGTCAGCACTTTCGTCACCGCTGAGCTTACAGAGCTGGATGAGGCACAAAACAGCACCCTGGTGACACAGGCTTTCCTGTATTTTCATACACGGAAGATCAAACAAAGGAAATGGAAAATGAGAGGAGAGTTTAAACTGAACTGCATGACTTAATTTTAACTAAGAGTGGGGAGCAAAACCAAGTGGGACTGTGTATTTTGAGAAAATCCCACTGTTCTCATTTCTAAATGTGAGAGGAGGATAAAAGGCTTACTTTGAAATTTGTTCAGATGGAAGAACTGGAACGATTTCTGCTTTTGGAAAGGAGGAGAAAAAACTCATTACCCAATGATCAGAATACCTGACTTGGGTCAGGAGCGACCTCTAAAGGGCAGAGTAGCTAAGAACGCTAGAGCAGCTGCTTCCAATGCAAGGACCTGGCTGCAGGTCAGCAATGGGGAACCTGCCCTTTAGAAACAGCAGGAGACCTAGGTACAGCCAGGATCCTGGCTGCATTCTAAATTAGTATCTTAAAGGGGGAGGCTCTAATAACCAGTAACCTTGCCACTGCAGCTCTCTAAAAGACAAAATACATTGTTGCTTTCTTAAGCGTTACTAAACATAATTTGGAAAGGATCTGAAATTACTGTTTTGTATAACACAAATATTTTACTTTGTAAGGGAAAAAAAATACTGGCTGAAGTTCTCTTTGGTGTGTAGAACTGCTGAATCGATGTTTTCTGGGCTGCCACAGATTAAAAACATGGATATATCAATGGCATTTTGTGCTTAAGAATTTTTTTTTCTCTGCACAGCTTGCCAATAAGCAGCATGCATCTTCCCGCAACAAGCTGTTGCAGGATTTCCACTTAACGAGAAGCCAAAAAGGAACACTTGATGGATGTTTCAAAATAATATTACCAGGTAGGGTGACTGTGCAGACTTTCAATAAAAATTTTTAGCGATTCTAATATTATCTTGAAAGGAAACTAGTTTAGAAGCACTTTTAGAAATTAACTCATAACTTTACCCTGAGTTTTATTAAACAAGGATAAATTAAAAAGTATAAAAATTACTTGTTTAGAATGGGTTGGGCTTGAGCCCTAAGAGTTCTAAAATCCAAGGGGAATGGATTAAAAAAGAGAGACACTGATTTGCATCCTCCGGTGTTCATTTCACAGGTACTAATCTTGATAAATTAGACCAGGAACTATCATTTCCTCTTACTAAAATCCTTCCTGTTCACTCCAGCCTATGACTAACTCCTAACTGCAATTCATTTTTCTCTTTCCCATTATAGCATCCTTCCAGAATCTGGTTGTCTGAATGTCAAATTAAGCAAGAAAATTAGTTGTTTTTTTTTTTTTTTGACCAGAGTATCTTCTTGTTTGTATCTGCAACTATATCAGCTCCTACAGAAATCTACTTAGCTCTCATTTTTGAGGCAGAGAGTAAAGCGGGTGAACACTTATACAGAAGAACTCTAAATATACCTTAACACTGCCCAGAGTTATCTTCCATATTTAATCTACTATGTGCCACCTTCTTCGGAATTCATTCTTTCAGCGTCTGAGATTTTCCTGAGGGGCACAAATTCATTATTGGTAGCTGGTACACTAGATGCATCGCTCACCATCCAGGAACTGACATGATAAAGCTTCAAAGAATCAGGCTTAACCATAAAGTAACTGGTGCTTTATGAGAGCGGAAGGGCGATCTCTGGCAAAGCCATTTCTGCAGGCTCTTAAAACCCGTGATCCTTTTCAAAGGACAGCCACTTATTTGGCAGGTATGAGTCTCTGTAAGGAAAGAAGGACAGAGTAGCTCCGCCCGGGGAGGTGCCTGTGCAGGGAAGCTCAGGAGGGAAAGGCTCCAGCTGGTTGCAAAGGGAGGAAACCAGGAGGGGGGCGGGGGGTGAGGTGGTGCGCCACGAATGGAAAAAGATCAGAGCAAGCTTGAGAGACTGATGAAAGACGACTCTCCCCTTGCCCTCCTTCCTCCTTTCCAGCCGCTCAGCACTGAGGATACTCTGACCCATGGCCTCATGCTCTCTTCCGGCCAGTAGTCAATCTGAGGAAGGACGAGGTGGGAGGTGAGACACGGCAAAGAGCAATGGACATACAACTTAAAGGGAGGGGGTTTTACGTTCATATTTGATGAAATTTTATTTTGTTTCTGTCTATGACAGCTAGGAAAATGTTGACTTTGATTGGTCTTCTCATAACAAACATCTAATACTATGCCAGAAAAAGAATGGTTTGAAACAAATGTCTCTTTATCATGACATTAATGAGAATACCTACTTTTTTATCTTTGGTCCTAGTTTATTATCACCAATAGCCCTCTGCTGTCAGAAGAAAGTGATTAACTCTACCTAAAACTGGATTTGGTACAAACCCTTAAAAAGAAAAAGTGGGGAGGGGGCAGGAAATATGTTCAGGAATTTACAGTTTTTATCCTTAGATCTTTAATAATAAAACCAATGAACTCTCCTCAACAGTCTGAACATTTAAACTTTCTATAGACAAAAATGTCTATCAGGCTATGAACAGTTAATATCTGCCTGCCTATCACCGTCCCCCACTGATGTTCACCGTTCTTAATATTTAAACACTGTTGCTGCTTACAGCACATGGAGAAAAAAGCTGACAAAAGCCTTTGTCCAATAAAATAAAAAAGTTCGGCTTATTTACATTTTTGCTTTGTTAGTAAACTGTAATGGTTGGCTCTGGAGGCAAGACAAGTGAAATTAACATTCACTAAATCTTTTGGCAACAGCAATGCATTCTGATGTTGTGCTGCGTCAGCTTCCACTATGTGTTAGGACGAATTAGGCCTGGTGTAAGACCTACACAATACACTGTGTTAGGACGAATCAGGCCCAGTGTAAGAACTACACAATACATTCGAGACCCAACAGTTTATTCTCCTTAAATGAGGTACATAACTTGATTCCTGGCTGTAACCCAGGAAGCAATGCAATGGGATCATTTATTAGAAGGAAAACAAAATGTTTACTATCATACATTTCAGAATCAACTGCACCCTAGGTTAGATTTACTTTATTTAAATGTGTACATACACACATACTAACAATTAGAAAGATGGGGAAATTTCTTTTTCTAAATATAAAAACATCAATCAGAAGAGGAATGAGAAATGAAACACTAAGTAAAAACCTAGAAAATGTTTAATGGCACTGAATGAACATATAACGTATACATTTCTATTTTCAAACGCTTGTTTAAATTAGACCACCAAGCTGAATCCTTTCCCCCCTAACCATAGACAGCTGTGATGCTGGAGCCCAGTAATGTGCAGACAAAGGGAGAGAATCCATGTGGCTACTCAGCACAGAAAATCTCCATCCTGCTTTTCAAAAGAATGCAGGAAGGGAAAGCCCCACTAAGTTAGGGATGTGCCAGGGCCGATGTCGTGCCAGCGCATCACAGTACTTGTTCCCATGACACTCACAATGTTCGCGAGGCAGCATGACAGGAGGGCGAACGTGCAGTGGGCGGAGAAACGGTTTAACAGGCAAGAAACACAGTCAGCCATTCGGGGTGCTTTCCTGGGCTTTTGTTTATCCACCTCTGTGATACTTATCATTAGCTGTCGATTTCATTTACCAGAGCAGAGATGGAAAAAAATGACTGCTCTTCTTCAACAAACCCAGGGAGAGCCATGCTAGGAAGACTCTTCCCATAACATGCTGGCTTTACCTCACCCCAGCAATCAGATACACAACAGCTGTGCATTTTAACAATGACTTGCTGGAGAGACAATGATTGAAAGAGCCAATCTGTGACACATGGAGAGGAGGCAGCAAGATACAGCAGGAGTTAATGGGAGAGAAGTAGGCTCAGGGAAAACCAGTCAGTGCTGGGAATGGGAAGAAGGGTGAGGGAGAAAAGAAAGCAAACGGCTACAGACAGAAAAATACAGGGAAATTCCAAACAGATGTTTTCAAAAAGCAATCTGAGGATCATGCCCAGGGTGAGAAACCATGTAATCTCTGTCGGACATTTTTGTTTCATTGGTTCAGACTCAGAAGCAAATGTAGACAGACTAGAAATTATCTTAGAATCTAACGTGTGTGTGTGTGCTGTCTCTCAGTTGTGTCCAGCTCTTTGTGACCCCAAGGACTGCAGCCCTCCAGACTAATGTACAGACCAACAAAACTTAACATCAGGGCTAGAGATGGGAAAAGGAGGTGAGACTACTAAATCAGCTCTGAAGGGCTCATTTATTCTCTAAGGAAGCATGCCTGGATTTAGTTAAATATAAACCCCAAATGATCAACTTTATATTATCTCTAAAGTGTGGTTTTATTATTTATGACATAGTTCACAAAAGTATATTTTAAAAAAATTTTTAAAAGAAGGGCAGATAGACTAAAGGGAGGGGAAGACCACGTTTTTTTTCCCCCAATAAAATATGGCATGATTTTTAACAAATCCCCATAAAATAACACCACATAAAGTTTTCTGATGAGCATCTGTTAAAAATGCATGTTTGAATGTCCCTGAGTGTGGCTACAGAACAGAGTAGAGAAACAGGTGACATGTGGACTCGGGCCTCAAGGATGACTACCAAGAGCCCAGGACGAGAGTGCTGACAGTTCTGGGGCCCCTCTGTGTGAATCACAAAAGGGCGCCCTGTCTCCCCAGAGAGCTGCCGTATTTCACTGCCACTTACTCCTCTGGTCCACATCCCTGGTCCAACAAGCAACTTGCTCAAGTGAGTGTGGCAGCCCTGGCTAGGAACAGGGAGAGGGTGGGACTGATGTTGTCTAAATATATGCCGAAAGTGTAAGAAATAACCCAGGATTCTGATCTGCTCATCTATTGATAAATTTTATGCTAGACTGCCTGCCCATCACATCACACAGAAATCGATTTGCCAACAATCTTGAGTGCAGCAAGGGTTTTAAAAAAATGCTTGTCTTCTGTCTCCTCTTAACTTTCTCAGACTCAACCTCTCAGAAGAGCAACCACTGACCTACCTGTTGTTTTTTTTCAAGTTAGGAGAAAAATGGATTCAACTTTGTGAAACATTATGCTTTCATGGCTAGTTCCAGCGGTCCTACTGAATAATCTCAGTAAACTCAGCAAGTCATCACTGGGAGCTTTATATACATGTCCTCTGAATGGTACAAGAAAACCACTGGTGTAAGATTCAGACTTGTAGCCCAAACCCCCTGTGCTACTCTGGAGAGTAATGATCATGGACAAATCTCTACATCTCATTTTGAATAACAACAATAACCGTAATCACAACAATTAACATGCACTGAATGGTTACTGCAAGCTTGCTTTATATACATTAACACATTTCATCTTTATAGTAACCCTGTGAGATGTGGTTATTATCTTTATAGACACAGAAACTGAGGCACAAGGAGACTTAGCAGCTTGCCAAGTGGCAATAAAACGAGGAGGTGGGATCAGATGATTAAGAAAGTTTCTCTAGCTCAAATGTTACTTATAATTCCATCTGAGAGAAAGGAAAATAGATGCCAAAACTGCTTGCCAGATTTTGCAAGTGGTTATTCCTCTTAGAATGACACTAATATTAAAGAAATGTTCTATTTTCCATGTTTTACATGATTCTATTACTATACAGCTTCACACTCAGCAAAGATAATTCTGGATTTACCTGGATATCATGCCTCTGAAAACAAGTGGAACTTTTGCTGTGTAATTTCATCCCTGTACTAAATTTCACTGAATGGTTTTACCGAGCATCATGCAGAGTAATACAGGCTGCACTACGATGAGATGAAGTGAAGGCCCTGGCCCTGAGCAGTTAGAATTTCTGGCACAAGTTTACAAAACAAATAGACTTAAACATAGTTTCCAAGAAAGCTGAAAGTTTTCTATTGAAAACCCACTTTCCAAGAAGTTAACAGAGAAAAATCACAATCAGCTCCTGCCCTGAAGGTCCTGTGAAGGATAGGCCTCATAAGGCAAAAGGAGAAGAGGGTGGCAGAGAATGAGGTGGTTGGATGGCATCACCGACTCAATGGATATGAATTTGAGCAAACTCCTGGAGATATTGGAGGACAGGGAAGCCTGGAGTGCTGCAGTCCATGGGGTCCCAAAAAGTCAGACATGACTTAGCAACTGAACAATAAATAATAGGTCATCAGAATCACAGTTCGCTGAACAACTTTATCCTATGCAAAACACGACTGAGTACCAGACTCAGGACTTCCCTGGGGGCTCAGATGGTAAAGCATCTGTCTACAATGCGGGAGACCCGGGTTCGATCCCTGGGTCGGGAAGATCCTCTGGAGAAGGAAATGGCAATCCACTTCAGTACTATTGCTTGGAAAATTCCATGGACAGAGGAGCTTGGTAAGCTACAGTGCATGGGGTCACAAAGAGTCGGACACGACTGAGCGACTTCACTTTCCACTATAACATGTGCTATCACGCCCTCCAAATCAAGCTCTTTTGTTGGGTTGTGTGTGTTCCATACAGCATCAAAATCCAAACAGTGAAATAAAACTTTCAAAATCCCCAACTAGAATGCTAAATATATGTATGAAAACCACCAGATTGTGAACTACCCGTATTAGGGATTTTAAATGAAAAACTAAAATATTTTTGTATCTCAGAAAAGTTTTCATTTAGTTTACTAAGAAAAGTCTTTCTGATGCAATTCAGAAAAATGGGGTCAGTTCACTGACAAATATAGTATTTTACATATAACTTTTCAATGTTTAGGTAGGTAAGACCTCAAAAACCATCTCAATACCAAAAATTGTCTAAGGAATTCTGGAATATAGAGTAGTCATAGCTTTAAAAAAATTAAAAGCAGGTAAATCCAGGTTTTATTATTAAAACAACCATTATAAGGACAAGCAAATATTTTTGAAAGAAAATTAAGATGCCTTCAAAAAATATATTAAAATTATATGTAATTCAAAATATGCATCTTGGGAACATAACATTTAGTCAAAAAAGCTAAGTGGAAAAGGACCACATATAGTTTTACATATGTAACTATACTTCATGATTTGCCCAGAATCTTCCTGGTTTACATATGTTCTACTGCAATTATTATTAGCAACCCTTATAGGCTCAAGTCTCTCAACGTGGCTGATAAATTATATAGTCATTTTTAATGTAATACATTTCTATAAAACTCAAAACTAAATGAAAATAACAATATATACTTCATTTATACTCTTTTAGAACCCAAAATAATCCAGAAAGAATGATTTAAAATACATTCAGAGGATATCTGAGGCAGAGGAGAGGTATAGAGCTGAAGACAGGAAGGAACACACAGGTAAAAACAACAACTCCAGCTCTTAAATTGGATGGTGAGCCACGAGTACTCATTCGATAGTTGTTTCATAATTAGCATTTTTCATATGTTCTTATATGTTTATATACATATACAAAACTTTTATTTAAAAATAAAAAGAGCAAAATAATAAGATGGGGTAAAAATTACTATCCATGTTTTTAAGATAACAGAATAAACTATCAGAAAATTTATCAGCAATTCAATAGTAATTCTGACAGATGAGTAAAAAGTATTTTCTGGCAGCCACCTACATCATGCTAGCAAAAGTTACACAGAAAAAAATTTACATCTATTTGATGGATAAAGGAAAGCTGGTTGATATAAGAAAGAAAGCTGGAATAGGATGGGGCAACTGACAAATAAACAAACAAATAAATAACCCCAAGTATATGATAAAGGAAGCAAAAGATTTACAAGAGTATGAGTACGGAAACAGCTAATGCAAGAGGTTAATGGAACATGAACTTCTTCTATCAAAACTAAAAGGTAAGAGTTTGTATAAGTAACAAGGCCGTGAACGTATGCTGGCAAATTAAAACAGTGATAAGCATGAACATTAAAAATACTGTAGAAAATAACTTCCACAGTAATCTCACCTTATCAACAGAGGATCTTATTTAACAAAATCACTACGAAACATATCCTAAGAGAATAAGTAATTTTTTGGTGTAAGTTAAGGTAAACATGCAAACTGAAAGTAACAGGTGATTTTACTAAATCAGTGTTTATATTCATTAGTTGAGTATACTTAGGAACTAGGATGCTTGTATGCTTTAGTTGAGTATACTTAGGAACTAGGATGCTTGTATGCAGTTATACTCCTAACTTCTAATCATGGTCCCATCATTAGGTTTTTAAACAGTAAAAACATAATAATAATGGTATGTATGTTTTTATTGATGAAAACTAGGTCTGTATTTATTACAGAGTAAAATAGTAATTATTAAGAAATGAATACCTGGAATACTGGCAGGAGAAATTGGGCCAGATCGTGACTGGTTACTTCCTACAGGAGAGCCGACAGGAGAAGGCGATGGGCCCCCAGGGATGCTGGAGAGATGGGGAGATGCATGCGGAGAGAAAGGTGACTGAGCTGGGTTGCTCTGATCTCCTTGGCTGCTCGTGGACCCAGATGCACTGACTGCTGAGCTCAAAGTTGCTTCCGTTCCCGTGGGGAGGTCATCAATGGAGCCAGACAGGTCCTAAGGAGGAAAGAAATAGCATGCATTGATGGAGTAACACATATTTGGACAAATACCTATTCAAAACACTATTTGAAAATCTTAACCCTAACCTTTCAGAGTTTTTCTAGAGAACACCCCAAATTCAGAGCATGGCCACTTGTTATTAGAAGACTTTAATGAGGTCTCTTATAAGTTAAATCCATAGGATCTACTCTATCGCTAAAAAGTTTGTACCTTTCATTAAACTGTCTTACAGCTTTCCTTTAAGCTGTCAGCACCTAGTCCAACAAACCCGTCAAAGACTCACAGGAAAAGCATGCTAGGTGGTGATGTACCTACCATCTGAATGGAATGCCCGATTCATACAGGATCACTTCAGTAAACTAAAAACTAAAGGCTTTGGATCCTCCTACTTAAAGATCAATATTGGAGGGCTATCTGAATTTCAAAATATGATCTTCTAATGTAATAGCAATCCAAACTGTAACCTAACTGTAACCTAACCTTGTGGGAAGAAATTCTGATATTTTAGGTAATGCAAAAATTCTCTTTTAAATAGAAGAGTGATGTGTATTTTTATCTGGTATGATGAAAATAAATCCCTTTGAAGTTATGTTGGCAGAAATGAGTCCTAATGTTATAACTTACTACCTTTTTTTGAAACAGTCATTTGTTTATTAACTCTAGAAAAACAAGAGGTACCATACCAGAAGGAAGTGCAACCAAAGTATATTATTTGGCCTAGCAGTGAACACTGAGTACTGGTATAGTATATGTTTGTATTTGTTGTTGTTTAGTCGCTAAGTCGTGTCCGACTCTTTTGCGACCCCATGGACTGTAGCCTGTCATGCTCCTCGGTCCGTGGGATTTCCCAGGCAAGAATACTAGAGTGGGATGCCATTTCCTTCTCCAATAACTTACTTTTTGTAACAGTTTTAACCTAAACAAACAATCTTTAAGATCCTGTAACTTTACCATAATACCCTCTAAGGCAGATATTAAAACTCCCATTTGACAGACATAGAAAACAAAGGTCAGAGAGTCAAGGTTACTGTTACCAGTTACAACACTGAGGACAGACAGCGCCTCCAAAGATCATGACAGGAGAGAAGAGAAACGAGAAAACTGTCCTCTGAGCCCTCATCAGAGTGAGAGGAGACAGAACCTCACGGCTGGACACAGAGGTCCCAAATGGGGTTCCCACCAACAGGAGCTCTGTACAGTGCAGGCCCGTGGCAGTGGCGAGGCTCCCACATCACTGACTCTGCAAACCGAGATGAGACCTGGAACTAGGTGCTGAATGAGCCCTAAAGGCTGAGAAGCAGGATAAAAGATATTTGTCTTGATAACTTAGAACTAAATACTGCAGAATGGGATCAGAAATACTAGGTCATGGTATTGTCTGTAAAGCAGATTCAACCCTAATTGACATCTTCCACTCACACAATTTTATCGTTTAATTTTACCTCACTGCTTACCACTGGGACTGCTAAAACTAGGGCTCTGGAAACTGATGGAGGAAGATGCTTAGGACCTGAAGAATGAATGTAGACCAGGCAGTGCAAAGGGGGCCACTAAAGCAGAGCTGGTTAGAGCTCTTCAGGGTACCCCAAAATGTCACAACATAAACTCAGGATGAGGATCCAAGACTCCTAGAAAGTTTATCTATTAACCATATATCATACAATTAACTTTTCTCTTTTTAACAGCCAAATTGCCAATGATTAAAAACATACTAAAGAATAGCTGATGAGATGAGAACCTCACAAAAAGATGATTATAGAAAAGCAAAAATTTCTTATACTAAGAAGAATAACATCTAAGTAAAACACAGTAATCTTCAATGTCATATAATTGAGCGTATGAGTGAGAAACCTAACAGTAGCAAGTGATTGAAAATATAACCCCTAGAAAAAGTATCATCAGAGCTCCAAAATAAAATGGGACAAACAGAATCATGTTTTCAGAATTCAGAGAAAAAAATATATTAATATAAATATCTCTACTTAAGGCACATGAGATGGATGGTTTTGCATATATTCAGCAGATAAAACATTGTATTCAACTTGATGACTGGGTTCAACAACAGTTCAGTTCAGACTTTCAGAACTTTTTGTGAAGCCAGGTAGAAACAGAGGAAGAATATTATGCAAGAAAAATACTACGTACAATGTAGAAAGTATTTAGTTCAGTTCAGTTGCTCAGTCGTGTCCAACTCTTTGCGACCCCTTGGACTACAGCACGCCAGGCCTCCCTGTCGATCACCAACTCCCGGAGTTTACCCAAACTCATGTCCGTTGAGTCGGTGATGCCATCCAGCCATCTCATCCTCTGTCATCGCCTTCTCTTCCTGCCCTCAATCTTTCCCAGCAACAGGGTCTTTTCTAAGGCTACTGGAAAAACCATAGCCTTGACTAGATGGACCTTTGTTGACAAAGTAATGTCTCTGCTTTATAATATGCTGTCTAGGTTGGTCATAGCTTTTCTTCCAAGGAGTAAGCGTCTTTTTATTTCATGGCTGCAGTCACCATCTGCAGTGATTTTGGAGCCCCCCAAAATAAAGTCTGTCACTGTTTGCACTGTTTCTCCATCTATTTCCCATGAAGTTATGGGACCAGATGGCATCATCTTTGTTTTCTGAATGTTGAGCTTTTTGCCAACTTTTTCACTCTCCCCTTTTACTTTCAACAAGAGGCTCTTTAGTTCTTCACTTTCTGCCATAAGGGTGGTGTCATCTGCATATCTGAGGTGATTGATATTTCTCCTGGCAATTGTGAAGTATTTACACTTTAGCAATTAACACAATTATCTGACTTCCTCCAAATAAAACTTAAGTACACACATGCAGAGGAGTGAGGTGCAGGCTGACAGGGACCACAGGACAGGATTCCACCCATTCCTCTTGCTGCAGGGTGAATGCTGGCCTCTCTCCAGGTGTAGAAGATAGCTGGGTCCTGAATAATTCTTTAAGTACCTATCCCCAACGTATTCCCTTCCTAACCTGATATAAAGTGAAAGTGAAGTCGCTCAGTAGTGTCTGACTCTTTGCGACCCCATGGATTGTAGCCTACCAGGCTCCTCTGTTCATGGGATTTTCCAGGCAATAGTCCTGGAGTGGACTGCCATTTCCTTCTCCAGGAGATCTTCCCAACCCAGGGATCGAACCTGGGTCTCCTGCATTGTAGACAGACGCTTTACCGTCTGAGCCTCCAGGGAGTTCACAAAAGTGCAAAGGGGCACACCTGTGGGCTCCACAAAGCAGGGCATGGCAAGCTATGTGAGGACTAAAACTAAATCCTACCTATTGTGGCTCCACCCATAAGCCACACATTTTTAAATGACTGAAAAAAAAATCAGAAGAGTAATACTTTGTGATACATGAAAAATATTTGAAATTCAAATTTCAGGGTCCTGTAACATCTTACTAGGACATCTTATAGTCACAGCAATTTCTCTGAAGTGCTGTCTATGGCTGCTTTGGGGCCACAATGGAGACCTGCATTGAGACTATGGCCCTCAAAGCCTATAGTATTTACTTTCTGGCCCTTATAGAAAACAGTGCTGACCTGCTGTATCTAGTCTGGCCTCTCATGTCTTTGCCTCTTCCATGGGGAAACAGGAGGAGGACAGACAGGTCTCAGCCGAAATGCATGGTGACCTATGTGCACACAGGCTTCACCAGGAACAGGGAATGACTCCACATTCATACCTGTCTGGAAAACACTGACTGGGCGCCAGATAGAATTCTCCTCTTTAGCGGTATCAGACTAACTCAGGGAGCCCCTACTTAAGAATGGGTGGTGGGCTCTGTGTACAGACACCTATTACCTAACAAATGTGCATTATTCATAAATAAGGGTCCATCACGTAAGAATCAGTTGGGAGGAAATACGCCTTTCATGATTTCTTTAAAGAAAAAAAAAAAAAAAACTGGTAGGTAACTAGATATAAAATCATTATTTTCTAATATACTACAATATGGAATTCAACAGAAAAGATGACACAGATTCAATTTTTAAAAAAAAATCATTATTTGAAATTAAATAATTTTATGCAAATCTTTTTTCATAAAAAACAAACTGTTACTTGGAAAATTTAAAAATTCTCTGCACTACCTATAAATTCCTTCCCTGTTCTCCCTTAAAATTCTGTTATGGTTGAAAAAGTGACACGGATGGGTGTTAAGAGAGCTTCATTCAAGCTGCAAAGGCATGAAAAACATTTCTGTTATTCAACAAGCTGATCAAAGAAATATCAAGAGAAAAATATAAAAACGGTGGCTTTCTTAGTGTTCACAAGTCATCAGAATTTCAGTGCTGACTACACCTCAGTGTAACAGAAGAGTAATAAAAAGGTATAATTTCTGTATTACTGTTATACACACACGTAACTTTTATATGTAAATTACAGGGAAATATTCCCGCCCTGCAGATACTTAGGGTATCCATATGTATAGCTATCTTAAAACACGTTAATAAAAGAAGTTCAACAGTGGTTTAAACATTCAGCCTAGTTAACAAAGAAGCTCTGTAACGAATACCCCTCTAGAGGACAATTTAGTCAGCAGGGCACCAACTCTATTCTTCTTTTCTAAGTACCATCAGATCTATGATGCCTGTAAAGAACAGAGAGACCTTCCTGCATCTCATTCTAAGCGAGGCACCTTCAAGCTACAGTGCCTCCATTTGTCTTGCTGGGAACTGGCAGACAAGGTAATTGCAGGGAGGACTCCTTTAAGGGGCTGGAGTCCCTCTGCCCCACAGCATTCCTTGCATCCTCCCTCTTTACTGAGGGAGTGAAGGGTAAGGCAGTGGCTTCATATGCTCATGCATAGTAAATTCGGTATTTTGCCATGACAATCTGATTTGATAAAGTCTTGCTATCAAGTTGGGTTTTCAATATCTGACATCACTCAGAATACTGAATACTTCCAGCATACCCCAAATAATACAGTCCCTACTATCAATGGTTAGTTTATATTTAGAAAATCAATGCTTTTTTGGGGGAAAAGCTTGTTTTACTTTAAAATGTAATTTAAATCATAGTTCCCCACAAAGACTTGCCCCTCTGTAACCATCATCCTTCCACCTTCAGCCCATGTAAAATTTTCATTCTAACCTAAGTGACAAGTACAAGAGATTTCACTGTGCTTAGAATGAAATGCCACCTGAGAGCAGTAACAATCCTATCAGACTCCGACAAGAGAAACACTGATGAATTAACATAGAGCAAAGATATGTTCTGATTCAACATGATGGGCCAGGGCAGTGATGACAGAATGTATAGAACGAGTGCCAGAAAGGAGCACAAGAGGAATTTTTAAATTTCTACAAAATATAAAATAGGCATACAACATTAAGTATAAATATAAATACAAATTGTACATGATCCTTCCTAAGAATATTTTACATTCATATATCATGACTTCACTACATCTAGAGACCTCTTTGGTTTTGATGGTATTCAGTTTATCTAATAAGTCAGCTTGCTAAAGGATAAATTCAGTCAATACTGGTGATGTCTTACTGTCTTGAACTGGGAATAAGTCAGAAAATTTTACTCCCTTGTTTAATTAAATAAGTGGGTTTGTGTTTTTTTTTAAAGCAGATCAACTCAAAAATACTCTCAGCTATGGTTCTTAATACAATTAGTTGACAGTATTATATCAGCCACTGGTAGAAAACTGCTAAGCCTCACATGAACTGGGCATCTCTTGCTCAGAAGAGCCCCAAGAGAGTATGAGGATAAACACTGAATTAGAAACAGAGAAGATATTTCAATCAATGAGACAAGTTCAGGTCTCTTGTTTAAGGGTTTTAATAGGATACAGTTAATGATTTCTCACTGTGACTTCCCATGGGTTTGAAGCACAGGTGAAAATGCCAGCTCAATGGTCTTTAAAAAAGTCAGTTATCTTCAAAAGCAGAAATAGTGTCTATTCTCCTTTTTAGAATATTGAGTATGAAATCCTGGCATGTAGTTTTTCTTTCTCTCTCTCCAACTAGGCCCTAACTTTCTTAAGGACAATGCTGAAGAGAGGAGGATTTGACCGGTCACTGATGAGTGTCACTGAATTTATAAGCTTTACAGTAAAATACAGCTGCAAACACCATACAAAGTAAGCCAGCACATGCAAACACTTCTAAATATTTACCAAAAATGCTCTAATGAAAATGACTGAGATTGCCATTAAAATTTAGCAATGAATTCTTGGCCCTCTGTTTCCAATTACCATTCCGGAGGCCAAGCACCCAGGCTCATTAGATGCTTAGCTCCTTGGAAACACACTGTAAAATCGTTTCATACCCTCCAACCTTATTTCAGAACTATCATTTTGGACATGTGATACAAATACACCTTGAGGTTGATATTAGAATTGAGCCAATAATTTGACTGACATATATACACAAAAAGAACAACCTCACAGTGACTGTTTAACTTCCATGATATTTGTAGGCTTCTTTTCAGCACAAACCTACATAACAGTGTACTTCAAGACATCCACCAAAGTCCCTGCTGCTTTCATTTGTCTAGACAGCAAATGAGTTAAAAGCTCAGACTTCCGGTGTAAAGGAATTAAAAATGGAAAGGCACAGAAAGAATCCACGAATAAAATCCTACCAAGCACTAAGTTTTAGGCCTGCAAAGCATCTTCTTACAAAGTTATATAAATATGTATCTTACTTTCTACTTAAACATATCCAAATAACAAATATTTATCTTTTCATTATATGTGATGGTGGTTTACTTGCTAAGTCATGTCCGACTCTTACAATCCCATGGACTGTAGCCTGCCAGGCTCCTCTGGTCCATGCTATATACAATTCTTAGCCTTAGTATGTATGATGTCAACTGGAAAAAAATGTTTGATTCTAATTTAAAAATAGTCACAAGATCAACAGATGACAAACTCATATCCAAAGCCAGGGATAACACAAGGAAAATTAATGAGTCAGAATTCATTTTAAGAGAGGTAGCCAATAACCACTTTTTGGGGAAACGACTTTCACCTGATTCATTTGCATCCTCTCTTAAGCAAAGATTCCTTGACTGGTAACTTTCATTTTAAAGGGATATTTACAAGATAATTAGCTGAACTGATACTTTACAGAAACAGGATTTGGAATTAAGCATGCTATCATAAGCAAAAAATTTTATAATGATTTTATTTCCTTTGATTTTTAAAAACTTTCCACCTAAATAAAAGCCATCCACAAAGTTCCTTCGGCTAAAACCCCTGATATCAAACTGCCACTCTAAATTTAGAAGTGGTAAACAATATAAGTATGAAATATGCATCATGTAAGGGAATTTTTTCCACTTCACAGGCCTCAAGCGGACCCTAAATTATTCTCAGTTTTTGAAGTCTGCCCAGGGAGAGTCTCTGCTCTTCTGCTATTAATAGCAGACATTATGTAGAGTAGGAATAACGACAAATAGACTCAACAAATAGTGTTTATCATATTGTGCAAACACAGTACAGTCTTGAAGTTAAAAATAACTTGGTAAGAAAATTTATATTTATCTTTTAGTTGTATAGAATTTGGGAATAATTTTCATCTGTAAATAGCATTGCCCTTCGTGGTTATAATCCTGGGACTACCCTCTCAGGTGATGATCCTGATGATTTGATGCTCAAGATCATGATCTGATGATTTTTAGGGGTAACAACTATAACCACAATTCTCTATAGCAGAGATACTATGTGCATTTTCTTTCATGAGGAGCCTACAACATCTTGTTAGCTCTAGCCCATTGTTCCTGCCATTCAAAATGTTTTTTAACTTTTTCACTGTCTGAAATAGCCAGGACCCTTCCTGACCTCAAGTGAAAGCCCCAAACAGTGCTGAAAACACTAAAAAAGATTCACATGTGAATAACTGCCGGCCCTTTGTTATTTAAGAACAATGAAATCTTAAAGAATATACTTAATACAAATGGAAGACTACTGGTGATACTAAAGCTATATAATAAAGTGAGAATACTAAATAATTTGAGGAGGGATATTTGTACTGTCTTAGGAACAGCCTCAGGCAGGCAGGCCCTCTCTAAGGTTTGCATACGGGGGTGTGGGATGGGTAGGTGGGAGGAAGTAGGGGAAAAGGTAGACCATTTTTTCATGTGGATGACATTTTACAATTAAATTGGCCTGCACAGGTGGTCTTGAACACTTCAGCGTCCTTCTTTCATGGAGTATCAATGGAGACAGAGAAACAGCTAAGCAGGTTTAAGTTCTACGACAAAGCAGAAATTCTGTGATGGATGGGTGACTTAACAAGTGTTGTGGAATACAGAATGGTAGGTCTTCAGCCAGCTCACATCAGGCCAGGGGCTGCTGTCTGTCACGGGTCCAGGTGAGGAGTGATAAGTAGAGAGCAGAGAGAACCATGGGTGCAGGCAAAATCTATGGGAGACTATGCCATGTGAGAAGGGGGAGGCTGGAAAAGCAGAATGAGTGAGGATGCAGCTGAAGAGGCCACCCAGGGACAGTTGTGAATGACTTCACAGGCTCAGGCCAAGGAATATGGACTTACAATTTTAGGAATTAGGGAGCCAACAGAGGTCTAAAAGGTGAGTTCCAATATTATCAAACAAGGAAAAAAAAAATACAGTGTAGTGCCAAATGAGAAATGTTAAACATTGTAAAGCAAAACAAAACAAAACCCAAAACCCTCATGTTTTCAAATGTTTATGAACACAGATTGCTTTAAACATGATTAAAATTGCAGGTACCATTCAAAAATAAATTTGTAAAATATTTTTTAAAAATCTATACATTTTAGTACTATATAAAACTTAATATATAGGTGAACAAAAGCAAAAGTGCTTAAATAACTATAGCCTGGGTTAAATATTAGTGTGGTTTCTAATTGGAAAATTTCATGAGCCTACAGTCATCTTACTTCTTTCATTTATACTTAAGAATCAATGGCTAAAACAATTTTAAGGATACAGATTTTACCGTTAAAATGGCACAACAATGTCTAAAGACTACTTATGAGTAACAATTTAACAGATTATATTCTTTAACTGCATATTCTATTTCAAAACCAAAATTCTGAAGACATCTAGTCTCAGTTCAGTTCAGTCACTTAGTCATGTCTGATTCTTTGCGACACCATGGACTGCAGCACACCAGGCTTCCCTGTCCATTACCAACTCCCGGAGCCTGCTCAAACTCATATCCATTGACTCGGTGATGCCACCCACCATCTCATCCTCTGTCATCCCCTTCTCCTCCTGCCTTCAATCTTTCCCAGCATCGAGGTCTTTTCTAAGGAGACAGTTCTTTGCATAAGATGGCCAAAGTATTAGAGCTTCGGCTTCAGCATCAGTCGTTCCAATGAATATTCAGAACTGATTTCCTTTAGGACTAACTTATTTGATCTCCTTGCAGTCCAAGGGACTCTCAAGAGTCTTCTCCAACACCACAGTTCAAAAGCATCAATTCTTTGGCACTCAGCTTTCTTTATGAGAACTCCACGAACAGTATGAAAAGACATCTTAGTTACACAGGAGGAAAATGAGCTCATGCCACGCAGGCACAGGGATGTGGGTATGTGGGCTTATGGTTTGGTGCTTTACAAGTATCAACACCAGGTATGAAACTGTAAGTATGAATGACCCATGTGCTTTAAAAGCAAACTGACAAACTAACAAGATCTGTAAATATGTAAGATTTAGAGTTTGTCTACTGATATGAGGTTTTATTACTGAAAGTATATCATAAATCTTTACAGCAGAAAAGCAATCGACACCATCTTTTGCATCTCTCAAGGTAAAAAACAACTATTGTATATCTTAAAAGTACAGTGCTTAGCACATAGAAATTCTGAAAATAAAAGTTAAAAACAAAAAAGCATGAACCCTCAAGAGACCTCTATTTCTTCAGTATACAGCAATGAAATACTTCAATAAGACATAGGAACTGCAAATAAATTAGCAACTTGAAAAACAAAAACAGAAAAAAACATAGCTCCCAAACTGTACCAGGTCTACATGGAGTAACTGGAAGTTCTGCTGTAGAATTAATACTAAAACTTCATTTTTTGACATTTTACCCAGTCACATGAAGCATATGAACATACATACTTATTCTACATACTTCACTGAATTTTTAAAACCTTTTGTTTTGAAATGACTTTAGCCTCACCTGGAAGCAGCAAAGACAGTACTGATGTTCCTTCACTCAGGTTGCCTTAACGCTGACATTTTACATGGTAACCAGGGCACATTTATTAAAACTATGAACTTGAAATTGGTGTAATACTATCAATGAAACTACAGACTTCATTCAAATTTGCAGCCTTTACAGTAAAGTCTTCCTCCTGTTCCAGGACACATATCACATTTATTCACCTTGTCTCCTTAGTCTCCTCTGATCGGTGACAATTTCTCAAATCCTTCCGTGTTTTCCACAACCACAACACATTTGAAGAGCACTCCTGAGGTATTTTGTAGAATGTTCTTCAATTTGTGTCTAGTGTTTTCTCCTGGTTAGGCTGGGGTTACGGATTTAGGGGAAGAATACCACAGGAGTGATCAGGTAATACTTCTGTCAGCACTAAATGGTAGTTGTTGCTGTTCAGTTGCTAAGTTGTGTTGACTCTTTGTGACCCCATGGACTGCAGCATGCCAGGCTTCCCTGTCTTTCATTATCTCCCAAAATTTGCTCAAACTCATGTCCACTGAGTTGGTGGTGCCATCCAACCATCTCATCCTCTGTTGTCCCCTTCTCCTCTTGCCTTCAATCTTTCCCAGCATCAGGGTCTTTTCTAATGAGTCAGTTCTTCACATCAGGTGGCCAAAGTATTAGAGCTTCAACTTCAGTATCAGTCCTTTCAATGAATATTCAGGACTGATTTCCTTTAGGATTGACTGGCTTGATCTTACTGCAGTTCAAGGGACTCTCAAGTCTTCTCCAGCACCACAATTCAAAAGCATCAATTCTTCTTCCAATTGAGATTTCATGACCATAAAACATTGGAGAGAGAAAAATACACACTCTATGCTCTTCCAGACACATGTAGAGGAATGTAACTTAGAATAACCACTTTAGACAAAAATTTATAAGCATTTTGTAAAGCTGAAGATGCATTTACCTTATGATCCAGGATGTCCACTCCTAGGTTTATACACTGGCACACACACATATGGAGACATATGTAAGCATAGTAGCACTGTTTCAGTATTGTATTGTTTAAAAAAAAAAGGGAGAGAGAGAGACAATCTAATTTTCCAGTGATATAAAATCAAGAGATCTATTCAGAATATGGGGTACTATACAGCAATGAAACTGAATGACCTAGAACTAAAAATGTTAATATAAACCTCACAAACAATACTGATAGAAAGCTAACCAAAACTCTGAATGTGGCAGTATGTATCTGACACAGAAGAGAAGGCATGGAAGAAAGGAGTGGACTGTAAACCTGGTGGTGGAATTCAGGCCAGAGCAGCAGCAGGAGCCGGGATCAGAGGAGGCGACAAGAGAGGCAGCAGCACCATCTGTGGATCAGAGGGAGAGGCTGCTCCAGGGACCTCTGCGCGCGGTACATTCGAGGAAGCCCTGCTTCCCTCGGAGAGTCTTCCATCACCACCTGGTAAGGCCTCCCCGGACATTTACACCACCAGAATGAGCTGCCCAGCCCCTTCCTCCATGGTCCTGCATCATACGTATCTACTACAGAACTTCCCAGGTCGAGTTTTAATGAACTGTCAGCATTCGCTACAATTGCAAACTCTGAAGGAGGACCACTTACTTTCAGACTTTGGCTTTGACCACTTTGACACTGACCATGGGCAACATACTTAACCTTTCTGTGCTTCATACTCCCCTTATCTATAAAATGGGGGAAATGCTAGTATCTGCCAACAAGAGATGTTGTGAGAATTAAATGGGAAGTTATACGTAAAAGAATTAGTGCTGCAGCATCTCTGTAAGTGTGAGCTGTTATCACTAGTAACCATAGAGGAGAGGCAGTGGGTTAGAGAGCCTAAACCACTGAGTCACTGGGGATACAGAGCCAGACCGCAGCGTCAGCAGAAGGACATGGCTGCAAAGTGAAGAGGAGGCTGGGAATTGCACCCTTCCCCAGTTTCCTGATCCCGGTCGGCACTGACCTAGCCGCATCGAACATTCATGAGCTCTGAGTAAGATAAAGACTGCCTGCACTGTGTTTATGAACACAGGTTTTCAACAATAATTCTAACAATGAAGTTATAACAAAATTATAGTACTGGAAAGTGGTTAAGGAAAATAACCATAATGACTCACTACTTAAGGTAAAGTTTTTACATTTCCATAGGAATCATTTTTAAGACTTCTGAGGGTTTTAGAAAAAAGTAGAGAATTCAAAAAAAATCTTTTAACATAGTCAGCCTGAGTAGATTACAGATGGAAATGTTGTGTAAAGGCTATTGTTGTACCTTGACCACCTGATGCGAAGAGCTGACTCACTGGAAAAGACCCTGATGCTGGGAAAGACTGAGGGTGGGAGAAGTGGGAGACAGAGGATAAGATGGTTGGATGGCATCATCAACTCAATGGACATGAGTTTGACCAAACTCCGGGTACTAGTGAAGGACAGGGAAGCCTGGTGTGCTGCAGTCCATGGGGTCGCAGAGACAGACACGACTGAGCGGCTGAACAACAACAATGAAATTCAGTACATGCAACACTCCCCTCAAAGGCAAACTTAAAAACATGAATGTTTCCTCATTTTCAGTTATGATTTACAGACTCAATGAGATGAAAGGTTGTTTTCAACTTTGTACAGGGGCAGCTGGTCACTTAATACCTCAAGTGCTAGCACTAAGGGGCATTTTATATAACACATCTTCCTAAGAACATATAACCATTTTATAATGTATTACTTCAAAACTACTTTTCCAAAAGAGGTGCTTATAAACCTACTCAGAGTTTCAGACAGAAACTTCTAATATCAATAATACTAATGATGGTGACAGTGATGATGATTATCAATAGATAAGGGCCTGAGTTAGGTCTTGAATTTTAGCACATTTCACATTTACCCACACTATCTAAGACTAGAGATCTCAAGAAAATTAGAGATACCAAGGGAACATTTCATGCAAAGATGAGCTCGATAAAGGACATGGATAAAGGATATGGACCTAACAGAAGCAGAAGATATTAAGAAGAGGTGGCAAGAATACACAGAAGAACTGTACAAAAAAGATCTTCATGACCAAGATAATCACGATGGTGTGATCACTCACCTAGAGCCAGACATCCTGGAATGTGAAGTCAAGTGGGCCTTAGAAAGCATCACTACGAACAAAGCTAGGGGAGGTGATGGAATTCCAGTTGAGCTATTTCAAATCCTGAAAGATGATGCTGTGAAAGTGCTGCACTCAATATGCCAAAGTGCTGCACTCAATATGCCAGCACATTTGGAAAACTCAGCAGTGGCCACAGGACTGAAAAAGGTCAGTTTTCATTCCAATCCCAAAGAAAGGCAATGCCAAAGAATGCTCAAACTACCACACAATTGCACTCATCTCACACGCTAGTAAAGTAATGCTCAAAATTCTCCAAGCCAGGCTTTAGCAATATGTGAACCATGAACTTCCTGATGTTCAAGCTGGTTTTAGAAAAGGCAGAGGAACCAGAGATCAAATTGCCAACATCCGCTGGATCATGGAAAAAGCAAGAGAGTTCCAGAAAAACATCTATTTCTGCTTTATTGACTATGCCAAAGCCTTTGACTGTGTGGATCACAATAAACTATGGAAAATTCTGAAAAAGACGGGAATACCAGACCACCTGACATGCTTTCTAAGAAACCTATATGCAGGTCAGGAAGCAACAGTTAGAACTGGACATGGAACAGACTGGTTCCAAATAGGAAAAGGAGTACGTCAAGGCTGTATATTGTCACCCTGCTTATTTAACTTATATGCAGAGTACATCATGAGAAACGCTGGGCTGGAAGAAGCACAAGCTGGAATCAAGATTGCTGGGAGAAATATCAGTAACCTCAGACATGCAGATGACACCACCCTTATGAAGAAAGTGAAGAGGAACTCAAAAGCCTCTTGATGAAAGTGAAAGTGGAGAGTGAAAAGTTGGCTTTAAGCTCAACATTCAGAAAACGAAGATCATGGCATCTGGTCCCATCACTTCATGGAAAATAGATGGGGAAACAGTGGCAGACTTTATTATTTTGGGCTCCAAAATCACCGCAGATGGTGACTGCAGCCATGAAATAAAAAGACGCTTACTCCTTGGAAGAAAAGTTATGACCAACCTAGATAGCATGTTTAAAAGCAGAGACATTACTTTGCCAACAAAGGTCTGTCTAGTCAAGGCTATGGTTTTTCCTGTGGTCATGTATGGATGTGAGAGTTGGACTGTGAAGAAGGCTGAGCGCTGAAGAATTGATGCTTTTGAACTGTGGTGTTGGAGAAGACTCTTGAGAGTCCCTTGGACTGCAAGGAGATCCAACCAGTCCATTCTGAAGGAGATCAGTCCTGGGATTTCTCTGGAGGGAATGATGCTGAAGCTGAAACTCTAGTACTTTGGCCACCTCATGCAAAGAGTTGACTCATTGGAAAAGACTCTGATGCTGGGAGGGATTGGGGGCAGGAGGAGAAGGGGACGACAGAGGATGAGATGGCTGGATGGCATCACTGACTCGATGGATGTGAGTCTGGGTGAACTCTGGGAGGTGGTGACGGACAGGGAGGCCTAGCGTGCTGTGATTCATGGGGTTGCAAAGAGTCAGACACTACTGAGCGACTGAATCGAACTGAACTGAACTGAACCTCCCGACAGAGCCATTTGTATGCCAGGCAATGGTATTACTGTACCTCACACTTACAGGTAATTATCCTGTTGCTTGGACCATGTTCTCAGGTCACCAAGAAGAATAAAGAGTTTTCTCTGATGACCACTTTAGTCTACCTTAAATGGTCTCAAAGAAGGTGTAAACAAATTAAGAGATAGGATTCTGAAAGGCAGAATGGTAAAATTCACATTTCCTTTGCCTTCTAAACCCTTTGAACAAGGGAGACACCTTAATAGCCTGACTCGCAAGACCATCACATTGCTGAATTCCTCTTTATCCCAGTAAATCATAAGTTTTGATATAAAATTGGACTCTTCAGCAACCTAAAGATCTTTGGAAAGTGCAATGACACCTCCTTCTGAATCTCTGCATCTTATTCCCCCCTTCTAATGACTGGCTTTTAAAATGCATTTGTTAGATGTTAGTTTTGTTTGGAATATTTTTATTGTATTGGGGGTAGGAAGTTATGGGGAAGCTGGGCTCTGGGACCACACCCTGGCTGGACCCCAATCCCAGCTCCTCTCTCACTGACTCAGAGGACTTGGGCAAACGACTGAGCGCCATCAGCCACAACTTCTCATCTGTATGCAGCACAGGCACAACAGAAATAATGACCTCACAGTGTCTCACGGAGAGTTCAGAGAGGTAAACGGTGTATATAAAGCACTAAGCATGAAGCCTGGTGCCAGGTAAGTGCTCGTTAAATATTTATTGTAATGTAGGTATACATTCTGGAGTAAGGGCATTTTGAAATCAAGTCCTGGCTCCACCAACTTCCCCTAATCTTGGGCAAGTTACTTAACTTCACTGAGCCTCAGGCTCACCATCTACAATAGGGGAGAAATATTAATTATGCCATGGTGAAAATTAAATATAATTATAAAAACTAAGCATACAGTAAATGCTCAATAAATAGCTACTATGTATGTAAGTGCATACATACACATTACCATATACACATTTCAAATACTTAACACTTTTTTAAAAACCCTGTTTATCATGTAAAAATACATTTTCAATACAGAATAAAGAATTTACAAATGACTTCTAGAAAAATATTTCACTTATAAGCTTGATGAGTATAACCAAATCTCATAAATAGCGAAAATATTAGTATTTTCAGAATAGATGTTAACACTTAATACAAAAGTATATGGTAATAAAATAACAAGACAAAGTTGGACAAATAAAAATTATGCTCCTGTGCACAGTTTTCACATTTTATCAGGGTAAGATATTTTAACAAAAATTTCCTCATGGTCTTCATTAGCAAGTCTGCTTGTACATAGTCAGATGGCCAAAAAACTTTAAAAAAAAAACCAGCCTTTATGCAAACAGAACAAAGCAAAAATATAAATACTGATTTTAACAGTATGGCCTTATGATACAGAAGTCCCAGACTGACACTGTAACCCCTAAAACTGAACACTCAACACACACAGACATGGGTGCTTTTAGTTACATGGGTCTTGCAGAGCTGGTTCCCCAAGAAGCTGGTACCCTGAACTCAAGGAATCTCAGAAGAAACAGAAGTCACATGCCTATCAGTATTTCAGAGAGAATCTAATACGACTATAAATCTGTCATTGTTGGCAACACTGAAGAAACAGGACCGGTTAATAGGAAACCACGGAATACCACCCTGCTTCAGGTTTCTCTGTTGTCTATGGTCTAAATAACTCCATACAGAACACTGCCGTCAAGGGTCTTGTTGTTAAGAGTTACGTGTTCAAAATTATTGATTTCCTTTTACTTCCAAAGAAAACTACAATTTTAAACACAATTCTCTTTGTGAATTGATGTCTTTAAATCTCCCACTTCATTTGGAAATTGTAAAAGAAAGCAAGCAAGCTAAACAGGATCTTAAAGTACCGAAATGGAGTTTAAATAATAACTTAAGTGTCATAAAATTATAACCAGAGGTAAATTTGTTCTGCTGAGCTCACTTTAACTTGAGAATGAGTAACCATACGTGGCTGTTGAGGACTGACACTATGGTCCACCAGTTTGCAGAATGTGATATGACTTTCTATGATCTGTCCTTGTGCTAAATACACCTGCCTCTTGTCTTTCTGTATTCCATTCTCTTCTGAATTATCCTCAACGCTGCTAAGTAAATAAGACATCATGTTAAGGAAAAAATGGATTTTGGCTCCAAGAATAAAAGCAGTATATTTTTTAAAGCATGCATATAAAGATTGGTGAAAACTACTTATGAATTAAATAAAAGAGGAATGAAGGAAAAATGTAAAACTACAACAAGCATAGCAATCTGTTATGAGCTGAATGAGTGCCAGTTTGTGGGCCCTGGGGCTCGGTAGGATTTCTCCATACAGTGCCAAACTCCAACAATATTGTTATGGTTAGAAAGGAATTTCTCACAAGAGCTAACAAAGGCAGAAGGTCATAAATAAACCCAGCAGGATTGCCTTGTCAGTTCTCATTATTAGCGCTGCAGGCACTTGCTTTTCTATGGGCTTCTTACAGGTTCATTTAAGTGTAAAAGTTCCTCCTCGAAAATTCAGATACTCATAAATAAAATGGTTCTTAATCTAGCAAAGAAAAATACTTGAAAAGTAAGTAAGAAAACAAGTGAGCAAGTAAAAAATATAAAAAGGACAGAAGCATGGCCAGAGGCAGAGCTCAGCCGGGCGTTTCTGAGAACTGAAGCACCTCCACTCCTGGCCTTCGCAGCTGAGCAGTGACCAACGGGACACTCTGCTTTCTCACCACAATAATAGTCTGCAGAATTCTATCTGGGCAGGAAATGAAGCTGAGCTCCTAAACTGATGCTGACATGTGTTATAAACTGAGGAAAGCACAGCTGTGTGATCATTATTACAATTATGAAGTGACATCTACTGTTAACTTTATTTTACTGAGGACTTTTAACTAGTAAGAAAAAAGGGGGTACAAATCTACTAATGATAGAGATGTTAATTTTTAGCAAGTAAAAAATAGGAATGTATTATTGGGTCTTTAAAGCTAAACATTACCTTTTACATAAGACAAATCTACATCTTAAGAGCTCTAATCAATGCTTCTCAATAAAACAGGAGATTTAGGTTTTTAATATTTAAAATATGAGATGAACATCTCAATTCTCCCTTAATTCTATGTCCTTGTATTCTAAAAAGAGCTGAGAACATCAAATCTCCAATTACCTCAATACACATATTAATTCAAACGAGAAAAAAATCTGATAAACTTGATTTCATTTCCTATTGACTCAAAACAAAAACAGACTTCAGTAACAGCAATAAAAACATACTACATGGTGTCATTTATTTTCTTTTAAAAGAAAAATAAGATAAATATCTTAAAATAATATAAACAAATAAGAAATCAGAAAACAAAAATCCTCAACAGTGCTGCTATTTAAGTTAACCAAATTACAACACTGTACCATATTTCCTTCTAGTCTTTATTCTAAAGTATGGCAAAACAGCGTACCTTTAAGCATATGTATCTTTAATTAAGCAAAACTAAAAAATGCACCAAATGACCTACTTGTCAGCCTCTATCAAGAAAATAAACATTTTGTTTCCCTGATGATTTTCCCTTTTATAATTTGTGAATTTTTAAATTTAAAAAATTCTAAGCATCCTACATCATCCCCTTTAAGAGAATAATTCAAGTTTCTAAGAGTAGCAAGTTGTTCTTGGAGGCTAGGATGCTGGAAAACCATTTTGTGCAGTCAGTTAGTTATAGAAACTGGGCTATTAGGTGCTGGTGTGTTACAAAGAAAGGTATGTTTGCAGAATTACTTTTCACTGGCTTGCAGCCTCTCATTACCTACCACTCATGATTATTAGTGTCAAGCTGATGTTGAATTCTTCACAGAGAAAATTCTCCATGTTTGCTTTAGATACTGGCAATTGGTCTATGTTCTCAGCATTCACAGAGGATTGCCCTTGACTAGCATAACATTACTGGTCCAAGAAACATGAATAAACGCTGAAAAGAGGAGAGTTTAAACGTTTCAAGAGTGGTAAGAAACTGAGATAGGCCTTACTTTACACTGGTGGGGAAAATTGGGCTTTTCTATAGAATGTTTCTGACGGAGCTAAGTTACTGCATTAACTGTAGCCTATATAAGACATTTGTGGAGTTAAATTTGCAGTGGGCTGCAAACATCAAATTACATTTTTTGATCAGTAATTTTATAACCAAGTCACCCATGGTTGACAGTATTAGGCCATAAAATGTTCTCAGGAACGTACAACTGAATATTCTGTTAACAGTAATAACAAGGTTCCCAAATCTGACACCCTTAGGGCACGAGTAGTGTATAAAAAATAAAAGGACCTATTTCTAGACTTCAACAGCTAACACATGCTGCTGCTGCTGCTGCTGCTGCTGCTAAGTCACTTCAGTCACGTCCGACTCTGTGTGACCCCATAGACGGCAGCCCACCAGGCTCCCCCGTCCCTGGGATTCTCCAGGCAAGAACACTGGAGTGGGTTGCCATCTCCTTCTCCAATACATGAAAGTGAAAAGTGAAAGTGAAGTCGCTCAGTCGTGTCCGACTCTTCATGACCCCATGGACTGCAGCCTACCAGGCTCCTCCGTCCATGGGATTTTCCAGGCAAGAGTACTGGAGTGGGGTGCCATTGCCTTCTCCGAACACATGCTAGTATTAGCCAAACTAGACTTCATCAAGTCTTAAGAGTTGTTGAGGCTCGTTATTTAATATTTCAGGTACAAATGTGTTAGGAGATAAGTAATAAAATGTGGGGATAGCAAAGTTTGACTCCTTTGGAAGAGAAACACTTAAGATGGACTGTCATGAACTGTACAGAATTTTCAGAAGTAAATGAAGCTTCAGTAAACATTTACTCCTATCCTGCATTTTTATTATACAATGTAAAACCAAGGTCCAGAGAGGCTAAATTAAATTATGCACAGCTTCTATAGACATAGACTACATTATAATGCAGTTTTCGAGGTATATTCATTAAAACACAACTACTGACATTAATACCTGAGGCTTCCCAGGTGGCTCAGGGTAAAGAATTCGCCTGCCAATGCAGGTAGACACAAGAGACACAGGTTTGATCCCTGGGGGGAGAAGATTCCCTGGAGTAAGAAATGGTGACCCACTCCAGTATTCTTGCCTGGAAAATCCCATGGGCAGAGGAGTCAGGCAGGCTCCAGTCCATGAGTTGCAAAGAGTCAGACAGGACTGAGCATGCATGCATCATGACGATACTGATAACCTCATTTAAGATTTCAAAGGACAGAGTGTGTGTGTGTATGTGCACGTGAGTGCGTTACTCTTTATGAGAGCACACTATATCTACTTGAGCACATTTTCTAACAGTTATTATTTCACATTATGTATCTAGGTACATGCCTCTATCTCAAAATCTCCTGTTTCACTGAGCAATAAAGATACGACTTTGTAAGTGATAAAAAGAACAACAACATGCAAAACCATGTAGCAGAGATGTCCCAAGATGCACGACAGTAGGACAGTTTAATAGGTTCTTTGGTGATTTAAAACAAATCTTTTATTTTCTAATTTCTATCTTTTGCTGAGCCTCACAGAATGTTTTCTCTAGTTCTCCAATTTTTTGTTCACTCCATCTCCTTGTGGGTGAATCACAATAGCTGATACACCCAAGTCCATAAACCAAGAATCATAAAGTGGCACCTCAGAGAGCAGTACTTCCCACGGCCACAGACAGAAAGCATATACCTGGCCTCTTACCTTGTGACCTACTCTGGGCAGGATGTCTGCCTCTAACACGGCAAAGGAATGCACGACTCCGTTCAGAGGGAATCCGAACAGTAATAAAATAAATGTTTGGGGCTTCCCTGGTGGTTCAGTGGTAAAGAATCTGCGGGCCAATGCAGGAAGACTCGGGTTCGATCTCTGGATCGGGAAGACCCCCTGGAAGGAAATGGCAACCCACTCCATTTTGCCTGGGAAATCTAATGGTCAGAGGTGCCTGGCAGGCTACAGTCCATGGGGTCACAAAGAGGCAGAAATGACTGAGCGAATAAACAACAACATTTTATCACATAAACTGACAAAGCAACTGATTTTTTTTCATTCTGGCTACTGATTACCCATAGGATTCACGAGCGTGAAATAGAAGAGGAGCAAATTGTGAAGACAGACTGTTTCGTGAAATCATAATCCATGAAGTATACCATCTGTGATCTAGCACAGTTCTCAACCTGCAATGGATCCCCAGTGCAATCTGATACGGTAAACAGTTTATTTTATAGAGTTCTGAGTTCTGAAGTATCTATAATTGTTTTAGGTCTTAAACATATGGGATACAGTACAAACTAAAATTAAATTCCTGAGAACAGTGAAATTAACTGAATTTATGGAAAAGCTGGCCACGTATTACATCTAGTAGATGTACAATTACATCTAGTAGAACAGAAAGAAAGAAAAGGGGGAAGGAGAGAGCAAAAGACAATGAGAGAAAGTAACAAAGGATAGGAAAATAGAAAACACAGTGTAACATGAATAGTAAGTGTTTAAGCAGTTTCTGGGTGAACAAAATGAGTACACTCATAACTATATGTGCAAAATAAAGCAAACAAAGGAGAGAAACTTGGGGCAGACCTGGCAAATAATAAATACTATTTAAGATTTACCCTTACGTTGGTAAGCTAAACATCAGGGAAAACCTGACATATACATTTGGACAGGAAGCATCTTTGTGAGAAGAAAAAAAAAAAAAAACCCTTCTGCACAGATGCAGCCCCTAGTCCACGGTGCCTCCGTTGGAAGAAAACTGAGCCTCTTTCTCAGGTCTTGGGAGGTGGGGTGGGGGGACTCTGTCTAAGCAGAGTGCATCAGCCTGATTCAACCTAATTATTTTAAAAGTACTTTTATCATTTAAAAAAGTTATTTTCTACTTTTAAAAGTAGTTGCTGGAAAGAACCAGCAGTTAGAAGCTTGGGCTTTGTGGGCTGACCCTGGTTCACTTCGTATTTCACGCACATAGGAAGTTGTTCTGGTCATTAGAATCAAGATTTTCTTCATTTTGATATTTAATATTACATATTTTAAAATCAGTATCTATTACTTAATGTCAGGAGACAATTTAAAACTCTTAGATTATATATAGTCCTCAGAAAATGTATATATACAAGAAAATATAACATATATACATATATATATAAGAAAATACATACGGAGGAACAGTTAAAACAAAATTGAAAAGGACAACTATAATTTCCCTTTTTTCTGATATTCTTAGTAGGTAACTGGTGAACTACTGCTTTTCAATGCAAAGGAAAAAATACTCTCTTACGTGACACCCATCACTTCTAAAATTTCTAAAAAACTGATATTGATATAAACTCCTTGAATAGGTATGTGTTCTCTTTGCACAAAACTTTTGACATTTTTAAGACTGTTTTCTGTAGTGAAACTAAATAAAGAATGGATTACCCTTGGTGCCCATGGACTCTGAAGTATCACTGATGATCATTCAGGATAATGGTAATCCTGGGTGGGGACTGAGAAGTAAATGGAATGATGATGCAAAAGGGACAAAAAGTATTTCCAGGGCTCTGGTGGGGTTTTTTGTACTGACTGATTGCGTATTGATTACGTGTGTGTTCACTTTAGCAAACACATTGAGCTGCAAACTTAAAATTTTTGCACTTTTTTGTACTTCTGCTATACTTCCACAATATTTATATTAAAAAAACTGACTTCGAGATAACAACCACAGTCATTTGTCGTGACACTGCGGATAAAGGCAACAACACCCACCACCACCACAACAAATCACCCATCTCTGGACTCCTGCCCATCCTCTCTCATCCTGATAGGTTAGCACCGACATGTGCCAAGCTCTTTTTCAGCATTCTCCCTGAATATATGACCTGCTTTCAGAAAAGCAAGAGTCCAATTTAAATGGAAGTTCCTATGGGTAGGTAATGGTTTGACCCCTGACCCCAACACCACAATTGTTCCACTTCTCTAATGATTTCCCTGCAGGGTTCATTTACCAGTTCTGGGTCAAAGACCAACATGGCCACGAAGTCAAAGACTGACATAAGCAGTGCTTGATGTATCTGGAAATAACTACAACATAAAGGCACATTTCATCAATTAAAGATGGTTTTCAAATTTAAATAAAAAGAAGTATAAATGGTATACAAGTAGTGAATGATACATCCCAATTAAGGTACAGAATTGGTAATCAAAGTAGTTCTAGCTTAAAAGAACTTTTTTCCCCCTTTATTACCTTTAGTATTATTATATTTGAGAGCATTTTCCATTTGTCTCATATTTTCCTTTAAATTTTCATTAATCTGAATTTCTTTTAACTTGCTACACCACATGACTTTAGCATGGTTACAATGGATTAGACAGCAACTTAGAAATATATATTTCCCCAAATATGACAAAAGCTGCTCCATAATCTTTTTGCTTAAATACTTTATACATTTCAGATATGAAAATAGAACTACTTGCAAATAATAATTTCTTTGTTAGCTTAAACAAACTACTTCAGTAGAGAATGTGTTAAAGTTGGTGCAAAAGCTATTGTTGGACTTGATGACAGAGTGATTATTCAGAACTGAATTCAGTTCTCAATTAAAAAAAACCCAAAAGACATGTAATTCCTTCTAATGTTTATTTGTACAGAAAAGGAAAGAAAGGGAGAAGACACCAAAAAGAAGCAGTGGGTGAGAAAGAAGAGAGAGACCTCAAGGTAAAAGAGGAAGACAAGGTTCTAGTGAAAGATTGGGGATTACACTGAAAAAGCAGAGACTTGAGAAATATCCCTTAAGTATGTTTCATTCGGGTGAGTCAGGTGATGATGTGGGGACAACGGGGCATGATACTCTTCAGGCTAACAGTTGCTAAGGAAGCATTTGGAAGACTTTTCTATGAATCCAGCCAGCATTGAACATTTGCCACTTGACTAACTTTGAATTGGATTACAAGGACTCATGAATGAGGAGGTCTGGAAGGGTAAATTAAAACAAAAGTCTTCACTGTGAACAACAATATATTCCAAACACAGAAGAAATGCTACAAAGAAGGTTTACACATAATTAGAAAAACAATACAGACTCTAAATGTTATCTTTTGATCTTCAGTATTACAAGTAGACACTGCTAAACAAGCTTTCTTAAGAAATGGGCTTTAGATTCTCAATGTCATAAATACAAGAAAAACAGTTAATGCTGTTGAATGTTATGTAAAGTTACCTTAAAGAGCAAAGTAAATGCCCAGGCTTAGACACCTTCCTTTAATCATACAAGTTAAACTGATCTACCTTAAAAGAAACTTAACTGATCAAATGAGGGGCTGACGAGCAGTAGAAGCACAGAAGAAGAAAAATCACAGAGGATATACAAAAAAAAAAAGCTGACAATGGGAGAAGAATCCAGCCCAACAGATACAGAAGATTACTGCATAATAACGGAGCATAGAGAACAACATGAAATGTTTATGTGGGAATGGATGTGTCTGGCTATCTGATACTATGAACCATCTGATACTACAGAACCTTCACATTATGTAACCATCCAACACTCTGAGGCCATACTCACAAAGTGACCTCTTCCTGTGTAGGTCTGTCACCAGGAAGACCACTGCCTTGCCAACTAGTGTGGTCAGTGAGTCTTCTTCAGAGAGATAGTTCAATCATCTCTTGGTAGCCTTCTGATAAAGTTGCTTTCTGAGCCTTACAGAATAGAGAATCAGACCCTGGACTTAAGCACATTTGCTAAAATAGTGTCACTCTGTGATGAACCATGAAGAATTATAATTCTCTGGAAACACCCCAGTCATCTGAAAGTTCTACAAGGAAGAGGCTGTCAGGTCTGCCCACCACACATGTGTGCAGGTGAAGTTGCTTCAATCAGGTCTGACTCTTTGTGACCCTATCAACCTTAGCTCGCCAGGCTCCTCTGTCCATGGGATTCTCCAGGCAAGAATACTGGAGTGGGTTGCCATGACCTCCTCCAGGGGATCTTCCTGACCCAGGGATCGAACCTTCTTTTATCTCCTGCATTTACCACCAATGCCACCTGGGAAGCCCATACATAAACAACCATTATAATTAGGAAATTTGACTTAGAAGTATATATAATGAGAGTTTCATATTTTATTATAACACGTTTAACTCATGAACACCTGGTAAGTTAATATACTGTTCTTCTACAGAATCACCTCTCACAGTAGTTAATACTGAATTCAATCCAGTTTGCATTAGACCAATCACTAACAGCATACTCAACAAAAAAATCTCTGACAGAGAGCCAAATGGCCCTTAAAATAAGCATCTTGGTGGCATGGGAAAAGTACTGGCTTTTTATTACTAACTACATTTCCTCTGGTATCAGCTACCTAATCTCTGAGCTTATTTCTTCGTTTGTAAAAGTGGCATTATACCACCTACCTCTTATGTGCTGTAAAGTACTTTTCAAAGTATCTTGTATTTACTTGTCGTTAGTAAATGGTAGACCCCACTCCAGTACTCTTGCCTGGAAAATCCCATGGACGGAGGAGCCTGGTAGGCCGCAGTCTATGGAGTCGCTAAGAGTCGGACACAACTGAGCAACTTCACTTTCACTTTTCACTTTCCTGCATTGGAGAAGGAAATGGCAACCCACTCCAGTGTTCTTGCCTGGAGAATCCCAGGGATGGTGGAGCCTGATGGGCTGCTGTCTATGGGGTCACACACAACTGAAGCGACTTAGCAGCAGAAGCAGCAGCAGCAGTAAATGGTAGATACTCTGTCCTGAAGCATTTGAGTATAATCTGTTAAGATGGAAAACAGGAAGAGCTGCCATACGGAATATTCTCTATATCCTTCAAACCCTAGAGCAAGGATGATCTGTTTGGTCCCATCCACTCTTATTCTGTGGAGAAGGAAATGGCAATCCACTCCAATATTCTTGCCTGGAGAATCCATGGACAGAGGAGCCTGGCAGGTTACAGTCCATGGGGTCTCAAGAGTTGGACATGACTTGGTGACTAAACCATCACTCTTGTTCTGAAATAAGACTTCTTTAAAAATATATTTTAAAACATTATCAGAAATACAGAAGGAACAGGAAGACAGAGTCCTGACTAGACCACTGTTACAAATTTCCCTTGGTACCCCGACTTTACATACTTTCTATGAGAAGTTTTAAAAACTCTGTAACCAAACTCATGTCAACAGTAATTTACAACAATTCACAGAAGGAAAAACAGAAATGGAGGTAAGCAAAATAGCAACAGAAAACAAAAGCAATCACCCAATGCTGTACTGCTGTACTTGGAAAAGGAGAGTCAGCTTATCACGACTGCTTTGTCAAACCTATGGCTATCTCCAGAGAGTGGCAGTGAACAGGGCCTATCTCACTGCAAACTCAGTGTTTATTAGCTGCTGGAAAAATTTACTATGATGTCTTACTCATAAAAATATTTTTCCACCTACAACATACTGCTGACTTAGGAAGACTATAGCATAGACACTTCAATTTAATTCTCCTTAATTGAGTGGTGTGAAAAACAAATACCAATTTTCTGTGTTATGAAAAAGTACAGAAAGGGTTTAGTCACCTATCCCTTAAATTTCTGGACCATCATTTAAGGACAGGCACAGAGCTGACACTCTGAATAGATGAATTAGGGTCACCAGATAAGATACAGGAACCGAGTTAAATTCATATTTCAGATAAAAAACAAATAATTTGTTAGTATTAAGTACATGCCATGGAATAGTTGGGACATATTTATATGAAATACTAAAAGGTTATCCATTTAACTGGTGATCTATAATTTATTTTTTTAATCTGGGAATCCTCAATGGAAAGATGGAAAAGTCATAATTCATAAGCCCAGTGTCCAGATCCACTATCAGCTGTCTGATGTTGAGCAGGTGACTTAGCCACTTGGCGCTTTTGTGTTACTCACTATGAAACAGACATACCCACCACAGCTCCCTTGCAGGGCTCATAAGAGAGACTCAAACAGAGCAGCAGCAGCAACAACAAACAGTGCTTCTCTCTGCCAGCTACTACTCAAAGTGCCTTTCAAAACTAATTCACTTAATTTTCACAACTTTTGAGGTATTTACTATTATAATTCCCATTTAACATTTTACTGCTATATATTCTTATTACTCAAGAGCTAACAATGTAAATTCAAACACAGCCAGGCTCCAGTCTTTGCTCTTTATTTACCATTATAAAAATAAAAATGATAAAATGTATGCAAAAATATACAAAACAGGAGATGTTCTTAATACTGTTAAATAATTAGAAGGAATTAAGCTGCAGTAGACATAAATATGATGATCTACGCTGGGGAACAGCCTGAGTAAAGAGCTCTGGGAGGAGAGATGCAGCCCACCACCCTCTGCTGTCCATAGGCTTGCCACGGCACAGAAGGCGGGGTTGCTCCCCTCTGTACCATTTTTGAAGAAGGCTAAAAATGAAAAAGACCAGCAGCTCCATGGGGAAGAAGCTGTAAAAGATCATTTATGAGTTAACTAACCATAGATGGACAAAATTAACCTTGGTGTGGACAAGGGATTTGTTGAGATGGAAAGGAAGGACATAGCTCAGAGAAGCCGAGAAGAGCAAATTAGCAGAGGGTTAAGGACTGAATCAAAAATGTGTAAAATAAGCCATAAGTAGATATTTATTACCACCTCAAGATTGTGACTCTGCTAAGGCAGTATGTGAGGACTCTTGAAAGTGATGAGGAAATGAGAGAAATGGAAAAGTATTTCAGATTTTGTTTTAAAGATAATAAAACGCTTTAAAAATAAATTTAAAATTGTATTTGTAATTAAGTTGAAACTTTCATTTGTGTGAATTTGTTTTTAATGAAAAGAGTTATTTAAGAAAAATTACTGTTGAGGTTACTGAGTATTGGAAAATGACTTTTTTTTCCTTTCAGTGACTATAGATCTTAATCTTAAGATTTTACATTTATTAATCAAAGTATGTAATATCTGAGTTCATACAGAGGGCGTATTCAATAAATAATTCACTTACTCTTGATACTTACCCACTCTGAAAAGATTTACATATGCATACTATACACTAGTATAAAGCAAAAATTGAATCTTCTCTGCTTTAACGTTACATTTGTTTATGAATCCAAAGCTGAGATGTACTATACATAATATACTTTAAGAACTGTTTTCATCATCTGATGGGCTGTCTTTGCAGATGTGAACTTATCAGTGTTCTGTTTAGTGTTAGTATCTAGACAAGGAGTTGGCAGCAAAGTTCCTGTTTCTCTAATTACATTCTTTTCCAAAAGTTCACCCTGCCTGGGTGTCCAGGTAATTGCAATTAAGTCAGGAATCTGGTAATTAGAAATTCAAGTGCCCTGCCAGGAACAATACACGTCCTCTTGACGTGCTGTCCACAAGACCTAATTCACTTGGAAAGGACAGACACTGATATGAAGTGGCAGTGTAGATGTTGATTAAGCAACAAGCACTGAAATGAATTTCTCCTTTCACTGCTCTCCTTCAAACCAAATGCATTATATCTCATTTAAACCCCTGCAAAGCATTTTGTGAATTTGGAAATATGTAGTCAAAAATCAGAATCACCGATTCTCAAAAAAGTTCTGTCACAAAATCTTCCCAAGATAGGAAGCAGATTTCCAGGCTACCACTTGCAGTCAGGCAGCAGTCAGGGAGACAGGAGTCACTTGCATTCTGCTCTTCAGTTATACCCCAGGCTTTGTACAGGGCCCGGCCCACTGAAGGCAATTCACAAATGTTGGGTGAAATGAGTCTCGGAGCTCGCCAACACTCTAATCCCATCAAACTTTTTGTAAAAAATCAAGAATAAAGATTTAACTTACCAACTGACTAATTTCCATTACTCAGACTCTATCTGCAACAAATCTCATATTTTATAGTATACTATTGAGCATTTGCAAACAAACTCACTACACAATGAAAGTTTATGGCAATAAAGCAAAGAACAAATACGTAACTCAAACTATTTCTTTAAGAAGCAATGAACTGATTGGGCTGATTATTTTGTCAAACTATTTACTAGCTAATGTAGTCATTTCACCAGTTTCTTTTATTTCTGACATGATGTAAATCTATTATATAACAAGCTGCTATAATGTAAAATTTTCATTTATATATTAATTTACTATTTTCCAAGCACTTTCATATTTTCTTATTTAATTCTAAAAAACTGAAGACATCCAACTAATCAGTATCTTTTCCAAATCCAGTTTTTCTTAAGTCAAGAGATCCTATTGGCAAATGAATTTTTTTTTTTTAAACCCATTTCCAAGCTGTAGCACCTTTGGTGATGTCTATCTCATCATGCTAAAACACAATGAAACATCTAGGCAAGCAAAGCCCTCCAACCTCTCTCCCACAAAAGTCATTCACCCCAGCCAAATCCGTCTATTCATTCCTGTCTGTTCGTGATGCTTCTCCAACGTCTGCAACGCAAATGTCCTTCAAGGCCATAGCATCCTCACCACATGGCACTTCCCTGCCCATGGTGCCCTGTTGTGTTGTAACCAGTCGGCACTTGACACGGGCTTTACCGCCCCATCTCTCCAACTGCTGCTGCTACTAAGTCGCTTCAGTCGTGTCCGACTCTGTGTGACCCCATAGACGGCAGCCCATGAGGCTGCCCCGTCCCTGGGATTCTCCAGGCAAGAACACTGGAGTGGGTTGCCATTTCCTTCTCCAATGCATGAAAGTGAAAAGTGAAAGTGAAGTCACTCAGTCGTGTCCGACTCTTAGTGACCCCATGGACTGAGGCCCACGAGGCTCCTCCGTCCATGGGATTTTCCAGGCAAGAGTGCTGGAGTGGGGTGCCATCGCCTTCTCTGCTCCAACTGCTAGGGAGAGTCAATGACGGCTAGAAAAAGCATCGTTAATGCCCAACAATGAGTGAACAAAACAAGAACCCACGTGTAACAGCTGCCTCCTCTCTGATAACGAGGCTGGCTCTTATTAAATATGCCATCAAAAAAGGTGGCCTTCAGAGTGGTGGGAAATGAAAGCCAAGTCTAGCACAGAGAAAGCAGTGCAAGGAACCGATGCTGACAATACTTCAGAGAAAAGCTTGGTGTCATCCAAGGAGGCATCTGAATCTGTCTTAACTCCCTAACCCTACTGGAGGGATTGGTGCACAGGGAGCCTTGGCAGTAGCTTGAACAATCTTTGTCACTTTAGCTTTAAGTAGTATTCGTCTTGTCATACTAGGCCCACTGCTTTTCTTAAGTGCTATACATCTCATCTTGTGGCTACACACACTTGCAAAAAGGTATGAATCTGTAAAATACTCCACTGAAACTCAAAAAGTTCTACAAAAGAAGCAAAATTAGCAATTTTTATGCCAACATTAGTAATTCCTCTGTAACGCTAGAAAGTCATCCTATTCTAGTTATGATGGATGTTGTTGCCATCATCAACCCTATCTAAATATAATCCTTCTGATTTTTATTTGATTCTAGAAATAAGTGCAGTAAATATTACTTTTTCATATTTATGTTGGCTGCGCTGTGTCCACATTGGTGCATGAGGGCTTTCTCTAGCTGTGGCAAGCAGAGGCTACTCTCCAGTTGCAGTGTGTGGGCTTCTCACTGTGGTGGCTTATGCTGTGGAGCAGAGCTCTAGGGCATACAGGCTTAGCTGCCCTGTGAGCATGTGGGATCCTTCCTGCGTTGGCAAAGTAAAAGTGAAAAGTGAAACTGAAAGTCACTCAGTTGTGTCCAACTCTTTGTGACCCCATGAACAGTCCATGTAATTCTCCAGGCCAGAATACTGGAGGGGGTAGCCTTTCCCTTCTCCAGGGGATCTTTCCAACCCAGGGCTCAAACCCAGGTCTCCTGCATAGCAGGCAAATTCTTTACCGACTGAGCCACCAAGGGAAGCCCAAGAATACTGGAGTGGGTGGTCTATCACTTCTCCAGGGGATCTTCCCAACCCAGGAATCAAACCAGGGTCTCCTGAATTGCAGGCAGATTCTTTACCATCTGAGCTACCAGGGTTGGTAGGTGGATTCTTAACCACTGGATCACCAGGGAAGTCCAATATTTACTACTTTTAAAAACTAAAGTTTGGACTCTGTGGGAGAGGGCGAGGGTGGGATGATTTGGGAGAATGGCATTGAAACATGTATAATATCATATGTGAAACAAATCTCTAGTCCAGGCTCGATGCATGATACAGGATGCTCGGGGCTGGTGCACTGGGATGACCCAGAGGGATGGGATGGGGAGGGAGGTGGGAGGGGGGTTCAGGACGGGGAACATGTGTACACCCATGGCGGATTCATGTCAATGTATGGCAAAACTAATACAATATTGTAAAGTAATTAGCCTCCAATTAAAATAAATAAATTTATATTAAAATAAAATAAATTTTTTTTAAAAAAACTAAAGTTTTGTCACATTTCCAAAGTAACTTCAAAACATCATTATATTTGCTTCACTTATGCCAGTTTAAATTTTTGGCTCAAGGGAAGTCCTCTATCAAAAGGACTCAAATCAAGTGAATAGAAATCCTACTTAAAATATATCATTTTCTTCTAAAGGAATTTTGAAAGGAAGTAGGTATCAAAGATAAATTAAAAATATCTTTATGTGGGTACATAATGTTAGTAGGATAAGTTAAGACTGATTTACAAAAAAGGAAAAAGGTAGTTTGTATTTTTTATATATCATATCTGGGCCTGATCCATAGAATTCATAGGAGAAAATACAATAATTATTTAAAAATTAAAACTTGATCTTTGTAAGCCGAAGTTTCTTATTCACTTTAAAAATGACTAGTCAAATTTGACTGTCAAAACATTTTTATTTAATAGTGAGTGAATTTTTTCCCCTTATTTAGCAGAGTTAGCAGTGCAAGTCTATAAAACTAACCAGAATCGCCACACTTAGTTTTCTAATATCATCACTCCTGTGAAGATGCTTGGGATCATAACCAAGCATATCCACTGGAAGAAGAAATTGCAGTAATCGCTGCAAACAGCCATGCAGAGCATTCTCCACCTGTCTCAGAAGTACATCAACTGCACAGTAGGAGTCCACAAGAAGAAACTACTCCTGCTCTACAGCAAAGCCTCAGGAGCTAACGATATGAGAAATAAAACTGCTGTTATGATGGATCACCCTGTTAAAGGTGCTCATCGTTTATTTTCAATATTGTCAGTCAAACATGTTCTATTATACCCCACTTTCATTTCCTCAGAACTGCATTTAAAAAAAAATTCACAGTAACGATACTTTGAGTACATGCAGACAAAACCTTCTCATCCCTAAAATCTGACAGCAAATGTGAACCCGTACCCGTAGTAGGCAGAATTTTGGATGGCTCCTATTCTTAGTGCTTAGTGTTTGCCAACCCAGTGGAAGGCTCTACTGGTAGGCAGGTTACTATCACTGGTTCTGCTGCCAGTATTAGTCTGGCCCAATATCTAATCAATGCCAGGCTTTCTTCTGAGAAGGGCATGGGGTGCAGCTAGAACAGTGTAGGTTCTCTCATAACCCTTTCTGCTGTTTTCCCATGATCCAACTGTGTAATTTCTGGTCAGTGATTCCAGGTTTTAAATAATTTGTAAGTGTTCAGTTTCTCCACAACTTTATCATCCGCTAAGAATTTAAAAATCACATTCTCTGTTCAGCTGTTAATGCTGGGATCCATATTTAGTTTTATAAGCTTTTCCCTGTTTTTAGTTTTGTTTTGGGTTTTTGGCTCATGAATTTTATTTCTGTTTGTCGATAAGAAATGTAAGAGTGGAATGTTAATAAATTTCAGTTTAGTTCTGTAATGTCGAGAATTTAAGAATTAAAAAATGGATTGGTTAAAAAAAAAAAAACTCTCCTGGCAGCAAAATGTTGTGCAGAGGGCCATGTGATGGGGGAATGGTTCATGACTGGCAAGACAATGGGGACTTCAGAGTTAGAGCTACAAGGAAGTGACTTCTGTCAACAATCAGTGAGCCTGGAGAAAGACCTGCAGCTTAGATGAGATCTCAGCCCCAGCAATACCTCAGTCTCGACCCTGTGAGATGCTGGGCAGAGCACCCCAGAACTGGATGGCTGGCCCATGGAAACTATGAGACAGTTAATGTGTGATCTTAAGCTGCTAAATCTGTGGTAAGTTGTTATTTGGCTGTAGAAAACTAATACATTACCAATTTTTCTTTCCTTTCAAATCTAACCAGAGGGCACCTGTAGGAATTTTTAAATTTTACTTTTTTAAAAATTTTGTTTCCTATCCTCATCAAGAGTGTTATAATAAGTTTAAGAAAGACAAAATATTACAAGGAGATATTACACTGACGCTAAAGCCTTGAAACTTAAGGTAACTATTTACATTAACGTTTTTGTCTCAAAGCAAAAATTTACATGACAGAGACAGGAAAAAAAACAAACATTACCTTACTGGCAAGAAAAAAAATCAAGACCATAAAAATCTTAATATGTGAACTGACCTCTTATCTTTTTAGTGGTGCATTATTGAGGACCTGGCTGGATGCAGAAGGAAAAGTAATTCTATGTTCCTTTTCAAGGAAATGAACCAGTAGTTGTAAAAGAGACCTCAAAGGGAAAGCAGTGTCTGTCTCCCAGGTCCACAGAGTAGAAACTTGAGGAGCTCACTGGATATATTAACAAAGCCTTCATTACCTCCTGACATCGTGCAAAGTTGTAGAGGGGGGAGGCTGCCTTCCAGCCTTTCTACCTATGCCTGTCGAGGTGCCTGCTTCCTAACAGTTGCTGTGTCTCCCCTAAATGTGCTTATGCTACATGCTTCTCCAGTTGTCAAACTTAATGGAATATGGAACCAATTAATGCATTCAAGTGAAAAGAGGGGAGGTGGAGAAAACTCTACTAAAGCTGAATGAATTGCTAAAAAATAATTGTAGAATTAGGTACGACTGAGACAACTGTAAGACATAAGATGGATGGAGAGAGAGGTACATATAAATACATCTTGTGTTAAAATGAAATGTATTTTTCAATGATTTGTTTGAACTAACTTGAGCACCCACACTTGTACTAGTAACCTCCAGAAAGCAGGTGTATGCGATGGTTCTTTACCCCTTCATGGATAGCATACACAACTATTTTCCATATATCTTGCTCATTAGGCAGAAATCATCTCCACAGGCATAAAAGAAAAAGCCCCATATTAGGAGCAAGGAGATTCTAGGGCTAGTGGGTCTGATGTCCTCACATGAGTCTCATTTGCTACCTTTATAACACAAGAGAAATGAACTGTATAATAATGTCTCCTGTGGCGATAATTCTATATTATTCTAAATTTTATAAAATAATATAATCATATTATTTAAAAAACATTATAATTCACCATCATTTAAAAAAAGCCCTTCAACTGGATGGTAAGGATATTAAAGGATGCTAAAGGAATTTAAGAAAGTTTATGTTGTCTCATGTTACAATTCTCAGTTAAGAAAGAGCATTTCTATGGGGAAGAACTTAAATCTAAGGTAAATGGTGACATGACAACTGTGTAAAAAAGAACAATTTCAAATTTATAGTGAGACACATTACATCAAATGAACAACAACAACAAAAGCCACAAATATGATTTTTTTTCTGACTACATTAAACAAAGCAAAACCTTTCAAAATGGAGAACTTTAAGAATCACTTTTACATTCAAGGATGATAATTATAGCCAAGATTTAAGCACAGTATCTCAGGATTGAATAACTGCCTACCAGGAAGGAAAAACAATAAACTGCTAGTAATTTTTTAAAAGAAGTACAAAATTAAATCAGTTTGTATACTACTCTTTTTATACTACTGACAAGAAAAAAGGCAAGATACCACATCTCCAAAGTGCTGCTTCCATCATTCATTATTGAGATGAAGGTGATATTAAGTAAAACATAAAATTTTAAATTAGTGTACCTAAAGCTTGTAAACATTGCCCTTCAGTGCTGTTGTTTGTTCATAAGTTGCTGCGTTTGTTCCTACCTCTGTCCATTTAATTGCATCTTTTCCTTGTAACTTTCACTAAGCCTTACAAGATGTTCTTAATCTTCTTAATCTTAGAAGCAATCCTTAATATTTTATCTGTCTCAAAGAGTTAGATAGTTATGAGTCTACTTGGGAATTCTAAGAAAGAGACTGAATAACAACATCCATGAGGAAACTTTACTTTGTTTGGGAAGGAATGTGCAAAAGAGGTATCAATTACACTGGGCAAAAGTGATCAGCTCCAACAAAACTTGAGCAGCAGAGTATAGCATCTGTCTGCAGTTGACATCCATTCCAAAAGGTTGCTTTGTTCTAGACAGATCCATTACCATTCAATAACCTGGCTGAAAGCTGTTCCCTGATAAATTCTGCTCTACTAGCTGAGTCACACAGGCTCTGAGAAGCTGGACAGTCTGGAGATAATGCAACAATATATAAGGTCATTTTCTTTGTTTTACAAAAAGTACAACTTCTGCTATTCAACCTGTATTCTCGGTGCTTCATCTACAAGACAAAATAGCACAGTTGAGGACAACATTCTCCCACATCATGATCTGGTAAAGCAGAGTGTGTCTGAAAACCTACAATGTGGGAAAGGCCTCAGCCTTCAGCTTCCAACAGTTTTCATAAACTGCTGGTCTGCCTGCATTCTCAAAATAGTTACCTACTTATTAAATGCACAAAGCTAAAATGAAGTAAAACACTAACAACAAATCATATAAATAACTATGCAGATTACAATGGATCATTTTTATATACTTTTGTTAAGATTAGACATGGGTGTGACAAAAGGAAATGATACAAAAGGGAAAACACCACTCTTTCATAAATTCTTTTTCCATAAAAATACCAAATGTACAGCATGTAAAAAATGTATCACTGGCTGTCTTCAATCCTGTCACTCAAGAATTAGTCATACACTCTCGCTCATCAATTCTGTTACTACATTTTGCTAGTATTACAAACATTCTTTTTTGTTTTCCGTTCTTGCCTTCCTCCACCTGCATTTACTGAAAGATATGCAGAAACAAAAAATCTAGATACTTCTAAGCTAACATTCAAAAGATACAAACCATGCAACTCGGAATAGCTGCATACTGCATTTCAATATAACCTAAAATACAGTATGAATTTACGAGGTTACAAATCACAAATATTGTCATCTCAAATAAAAACAATTTCTTTAACAAATGTTTTTGCTTAATATGACTATCTATTATAATATCTCCTTCCAATTATTATTTACTGAAGTCTAAACGGCACCTTTCGTTAATATTTAAATTGATAAAGCAAGCTGCCTGGATCTAGTTTCGTTGTGCTCATTTCTATCTGCTGCTTTAGTTTAAGGCACATTTTCCTTTATTTCACTTTTCCACAAGCCATAAAAAAAACTCATTTCTAATTCATCCGTTCGTTCAGCTTAACCTCTCTTCTCAGCAATTAAAGCACTCTGCGCATCCCTCATCTATCACACAGCCAGCTAAATAATGCATTGCGTCCCCCGCTCATCTTTTATCATCCCAAATGACAGGTATTAGCATATCTCCCCAGTCAATTACAGTGCAGCAGAATAATCACAGCATAATTGGGCGAAAGCCACTCTAATCACCAGCCCTGCAAACTCGCAGAATAAAAACTGAGTGGCAGTTCAGACAGGCCTTGCTCTTGTCCATGACTCTAGCCAACAAGCCTGGCAGATCTCCATTTCCTTCCTTTTCAAACTTATCCTTTAGGGAGGTCAACTTCTCCATACATTCTGTGTTTAAATAAAAAAGAATGTACAAATACATGTGCAAAAGCAGGAACTATTCACAAAACGCACATACACGTCTTTATTAATACTTGTGATTCTACATGTTTGCACATACTATTAAATAGCATACAATGAAAAATTCCACTGTCATTCAAAAAAGTCATTTTATGAATGATATCACTACTTGACTTCGTGACTAACATAAGGTAAAACAAAATATTCAATTTTTTATAAAGATACTTATTTACCATCAAAATTGAAGCCCTTCCCATGTCTACATGGTGAAGATATCTTCTGTACCCTAAAAAAATCAGGATTTCCCAAATTCTTTCCAAATTACTCATTTGTCACAGGATATACTTTTAAATCGAATATCTGTTATTCTTATATTATAGTAATAAATAATATTTTTTAAAACTATGACATTAAATACAGGTTAACACAGTATGATGGTGATGGACAGGGAGGCCTGGTGTGCTGCGATTCATGGGGTTGCAAAGGGTTGGACATGACTGAGCAACTGAACTGAACTGAACTGAACTGAACACAATATGATGAAGAAAATATACTTATACCTCGATAAAGGAATTAAAAATTAAATAAGTCAAAAACAGGAATGTGAGAAATTGAGAAGAAAATTACAAATTTAAGATGCAATAAATAAACATACATATTTTTAAATTCTGACAAATGTTCAGTAAATTCGTTTGAATACTTTCTAGAAGCTTATTGATTTTACCATGATATTTAATGTGTAATAGCCCATCTAGGCCTATATTTAGTTCTCATTCCATTCTTCATCCCCTCTCCCCCTCAGTGAGAGATAAGAAAGTCATCCTGAAATGAAAATTTAATTTGGGAAGAGTGGAGGGAGTTTAAGAGGAATTTCTTAGAAAAATGTACATGGCATCTTAGGAGGCAGCCAAATAAGGGCCTTAAATTGTAATGTGTAGCTCTGTAGGATTTAATTGACTTGATCACATAGAGCATGAGACCTACAATTCCCTGTACATCTTTCACTTCCTCCCCTGAATCATTCCTTTCACATTTCCACCTAAGATCAAAGGAAAGCCACACCAGAGGTAGTTCTGGCCTGGAAAGAAGGCTTCCCTGCTCAGCTGGAGGCCAGTGCCCACTCATGGGCAAAGTGGGCAACAAATCACAGCAGCAAGTCCTGTGACTTGGCATGTGGGACCACACAATCACTGCACACTGCAAGGACACTGTGGCTGTGTGCAAGTGAATAAACTATACACGGCAAAACTCTCTGCTTACTGATTCAGTGGTAGCCGTGACATCAGCAGAATTCAGGAAAATATTAAAATAGACCATTATCGCAACGAGGCAAATAAGATATATTTTTGACTTTTATTATTTAGAATTTGTGAGATTTTCAACCACAATTCTGCCAGACAATTCGGCCCTTAAACGCACACAAAGACGCTAAGGCAGTAATACAATATCAAAAATCCAACTGCCAAAAAACCAGAGTAAAAGCAGAATGTAGACACAACAAATAGTCTCCCAGACTTTTTCTTGTTTCCTAATCCTGTTATTTTAAAATTATAATACGAAATGTTTTATTTGCATTATTACTTCAAGAACTCTGCATGTATTTTTGTTGGCGTATCTTTGCAAATGTACCCACAGGATAGATTACTTCAGTTGTAAAATGGTAATTTTATTGCTTATTGGGGAATATCTGTTACAAGTATTTATCAGTGATACATCTGGTATGCAAGTTATTAATTCAACAGGTTTTTTTTTCAAATCTGATTTTTAAAAATCATCTAATATATTCCTTAATTTATATAAATGTTCTACTTGGCTTTAAGCATCTTCCAACATATTGGCTCTTTCAACACCAGTCACTTTGACATTCTCAACTGACTTGCAAAAATTGACATGACTTGGGTAAAAGCCAGATTTAAGGGAAGAGGAGGGCTTTCACCATCTGAAGAAACAAAACTGGCTTTAAAATTTGGCATAGGAGAGAACGTAAAACACATGCAATCAAAATCACCCCTCCATCTCCCCTGGAGTAATTGCTTCTTCCCAACAAAATCTTAAGCAGCTTGATGTTATTAATATGGTCACAGTAACTCTATGCTAAGGAATTTTCTAGGCAAGCCCAGAAACATGTCTCTAATCATTTGTGCACATCCCAATGAACAGGTGTTTGAAGGTGGGGATAAGGAGAATATATGCACATTTTTATTATTACTAGAAAATTAAGTCCTCAGGAAATAGTGCCAAAGTAATGTCCCAGTAGAAAAACAGTCAATCAAATGTCAGAATATGCAAGTAAATAAGCTTTCTTTCAAGCATTAACTCCTCCTTCCCTTAAAAAGATCAGTTTTGAGATCCACAGCACTTGAGGCCATGCTTAATTCCTAATATCTTTTCTTAAAAACCAATGCAAGCCTGACAAAAGCAGAGATGAATTCTGCTTGCCTACACTCAGTTTCCCATATTCACCACCTTTAGGACAAACATTTTTATACAAATACACTTAGTAGATCTAGCGGCCCATGCCATACAGTCAGGAAGTCCATCCAAAGAGTCTGCCCGCTACCATCACCTGACAGAGCATTTGGTCTAGAAGAAACGGAACTCCTATCACACTAAGAACCCACTCGGCCATGATAAATATTTCTGATTTTGTATATAATATCAGAGTGTATTCTCCATTGGGCTATGGGGCTTAGCAATTTCTTTCATGACAATTAAACTCCACAAACATCTTGTGATCATGTGATATTTCAAACAGAATGCATGGAAACATTCCAAATGGGATATCAGCTTTTAAATAAAAATAGTGTTTTCACTACTAAAATGTAGATTTAAAATGTATAGGAGAACCCTAATACATTGGACCGAGCCACATGAAACTGCCAACACTGGACCATTTATGAGCTGTAAAAATGTCAATTCCGTAAGATTCAATCTAATCTATAGTTCCAGTACTGGGAAGACTAAAAAAAAGCACTGCTGTAATTTTGTATAAAGGGCACTGGCCTGGGAGGCAGAAGCTTGAATTTTTTCCTCTCTGCCACTAAGGGCCTAAAAACAGTCATGTTACCTCCCTCAGCCTCATTCATTTTGAAAAGAAACAGAGTAATATTTTGGATTACTTTTCCTCTTTGACAAAACAAAGAACAAATAACTGACTCATGAATCTAAGGCTCTATAATTAGTTAAGGTGGCTTGAAAGGAAGTTAAGACAGAAGATTAAGGATGGCAGAAAATCAAATCCCTATACTTTGTTTCTCTTTTAAAAATTTGGCCTGGCTTTATTTCATTTGTAAAATATGTTCTTGAACAAAAAGTCTCATTTTCCCAAGACAATGACAATAGCTTCAACTAGTAAACACAGGGAGAAATCAGAAGAATAAAAAAATAGGATAGAATTGAAGATTCAACCTAATGAATATGGAAGACATGCAGCATTTTAGGGCTGAAAGAACTTTGGTGATATCAAGAAATCAATTTTCCAATTTTATGCTATGACTTAAAATAAAAGTAAACCATAGGTCTCCTCACTTTAGATCAAGCAGTCTTAATTACAAAAGAGTGGGGCAAAGTTGCTGTTTCATAGTTAATCCAAATTCAGAATTTAGAGAAGACATCGCCCACCAACAAATGTCAAGTAACTCCTCTGTGTGGCCCTTGAGATCTTTCATCAGTTAGTCTGTCTTTATCTCTTAATAGTATAAGCTTTGGCCTTCAAAATGTTCTTTTTTTTTTTTTCTAAACTTTATATTCACATACACCTCTAAAGATAGAGTTGGAAAAGAAGCTAAAATAGCTTTTAAAAAGATAATTAAACAAGTAAAATTACACCAAAGTATTACAGATGAGTATAAATAGAACATTTTCCTCAAATCTTTTCTAAATAAGAAAAAAAGGACATTTATTTTTAAAATCAAAGCTGTAAGTGTTTAAACCACCAGCAGATGGCAGAAGGAGAGGCTGGGAAATTCTCTAACAAAAGAAGGGAAGGACTCAACATGGATTCCCAAATCGGGACTTGAGAACTGCTATGGAGTTGTTTTTCTTTTCTCCTCCTCCAGTCTTTCTTTTACGGAGAAACAGAAATTCTTTTGCTTTACCAATACATCTCTCATTTTAAACTCATTAATTGAAACAGTAAAGAATAAGCTTGGTCCTTTATTCCTCTAAGGATTTCCATTCATAAAAAATTTTAAATGCAAAAATAAATTCATCATATTATGAAAAATAATGAGTTCATAAGATTATGAACTTCAAAAAGAAAATGTTTGCTGGTTTCATTTCACTGACATTGTTAACTGAAATATACTTTTTCACCTAAGCTTTATTCACACCCATCTTAGAGAGTTAACCAAGTAAATTCACTAGAAAATACATCCTGGAAAGAGATTAGAAGAACCAAAGTCAAATGGTTTCACAATTTTTTATTTTTTTATTTTTATTTTTTCCACAATTTTTTAAAAAGATGTGTTTTTAAACAGAAGATTTATGTATGCTTTCATGTGGCTACATTAACAAAGAAAAGATATTTGAACAGGTAAAATCTCTTACCATGTAAAGTGAAATATTCTAAATCTGAAATACTAACTCATAGCCTGCCAGACATAACCCCAGGTAAATAAATGAATTAATGACCCACTTAAAAGAGTCACAACCAGAAGGATGCCTAATTTCATTACCCAGTTTAAAATCTTTCTGCTCTCAAAATCCAATGGGAAATGCCAACCTTACTGCATTTTTTACACATATTTTTTTTACCAAATAGAACATCCCCTCTGGTTTATGTTACTTTACTAGAACAGCAAATTCCTTCTGCTCTCTACTAATCTGCTCTAATCCTCAGGACATTTCTTTTTTAATCAATTAAAACATTTCTAATTGTGAAATGTGTTATGTTACAATGTCTTACATCATGTGAATTCTTGAAACTTTTTTTCTAGACCAGTTCCGGCCAACAGAACTTTTTTTCAAGTTGGAAATGTTCCGTGTATGTACTCCATCAATATGGTAGCTAATAATGACATGTAGCTACTGAAATGTATCTACATAGTGCAACTAAAGAAATAAATTTTAAATTTAATTTTAATTAATTTAGATAGCCACACATGGCTAGTAAGTACTGTATTAGACAGCACAGTTCTAGATGACAGAATATGCAGTGAGAACTGATTAGGCTGAGTCCTGTAAGTTGGATTGTCCAGAAAAGAAAAATAGCAAGTGAACCTCCTCCCACTTTTCTCCAAGGTCACTTTTTTGGTTCTTTAGTAAAGGGAGCCCATTCAGAGATGAGCTACCAAGGTTGTGTTCTACTTCCCTCTTAGACCTTATAACAAGCAGTTAGATAAGATACAAATTGCATCATAACTTTTACTTTTATATGAAGGAGGAAAATAGAGAGATTTTCATAATGGTCAGATGTCAAAATAAAGGAGTAAGTCCAAAAGTCACTGAAGTCACTGCCAAATATAACCCTCCACCTAGACAATTTTCCATAATTAAAAGTAACTTATTTTTAAAAAGACAAAATAAGTTTCACTTTTATTTTGAAATTTTGTTTACAGATGACTATTGCCTTCATCATTTGTGAGCTTTAAACTAGAATCCTATTCCATTTTCTAGAATACAACAGATTCAATTAAAGCAATTATACCATAGAGTAGCAGAACATTAAATACAAAAGGAGAATATAAATTTGTATCTATCCTGGAATTTCTGCCTGGAATAAAATCATTCCAAAAGTTGTGTCAAGTATGTAAGGTCCATGGAAGCAAGGATTTATAATTCTTACTACTGCATTCCCAGCACATAACATGTATCTTCCACAGGTATTTGTTGAAATGAAAAGCATGAGAATGACAGAATAAATTCAATGAATTCATTAATATCTTTATTAACTTAAATTTAAGTTAATAGTGAAACAAATTGGAACCAACAAGTTATCAGTGTCAACTAGAATCATTCAATAGGCATTAACAAAGAGTAGGTTTTTCTTCAGTTGAGCTCTACAGAGTTTCAATATAAAACACCAAGCAAGTATATTAAGCCAAATAATGGAAAAATCAGTGAAAAAAATTATAAAATAGGGGGGAAAAGGCACAGTAATATGATAATATCAGGTTTTTTTGCTTTTAATCATGATTGTTAAGCAAGCAATACAATGATACCTAGTCAGCAACACTTATTCACTGCAAACCAAATGCAAGTCACATGGATAGAAAAGGATGAACAAAATGGAGTCTCCAAGCTTACAATCTTGCTGGGGCAAAGGGCCACGTAACAGAGCTGGGCCAGGTCAGACCATGCTGTCTCCCATACACAAAAGAAAAAAAAAAAGAAAACCAAGTTGGCAGAAGAGAAATTCCAAATACGTTTCAAAGGCGGTAAGTGTTGTATAAGCTCAGAGGATGAGAGCTCAGAAGTCTGTGATACCGAGGGAAGTCACGGTAGAGGTAGGGCATGTATATAACCTGAGTCTACAAGGGAGAATAAATGTCAAACACAACAAGGATGGAAAAGCGTTTGAGGGGAAGGTGAGGCATGAGGTTAGGCTCAGAGTGAGTTTAAGGACTCGGTACATCTGAGGCTTTGTTAGTTGGAGGTTAGAAGACTCCTTTCAACTTTGATGTCATGTTTTCCTAAGATACATAATCAACCAAGATGTGGATAAAAAGTAACATGTAAGAGTAACAAATTTAGTATTAACACAATAAATTTTAGTTGCCTAAAATAAATACTAAAAAATATTGTCAAGTGCTTGCATGTAACACCTAAAACATCCTGCATGCCACAAGGAATATAGAAGATCCTGCATGCTGCAACTAAGATCTGGTGCAGCAAAATAAATAAATGAAAATATTTTTTACAAAGAAAACAATTAAAAATTATTGCCAGTCAAGAGAATAAAAAGGTGAATAATATTAAATATTAAAATCTTGCTTCTTTATAATTCTTAACTTATTAATAGCTATATGCAGACTACATCATGAGAAACGCTGGACTGGAAGAAACACAAGCTGGAATCAAGATTGCCGGGAGAAATATCAATAACCTCAGATATGCAGATGACACCACCCTTATGGCAGAAAGTGAAGAGGAACTCAAAAGCCTCTTGATGAAAGTGAAAGTGAAGAGTGCAAAAGTTGACTTAAAGCTCAACATTCAGAAAACAAAGATCATGGCATCCGGTCCCATCACTTCATGGGAAATAGATGGGGAAACAGTGGAAACAGTGTCAGACTTTATTTTTTGGGGCTCCAAAATCACTGCACATGGTGACTGCAGCCATGAAATTAAAAGACACTTACTCCTTGGAAGGAAAGTTATGACCAACCTAGATAGCATATTCAAAAGCAGAGACATTACTTTGCCAACAAAGGTCCGTCTAGTCAAGCCTATGGTTTTTCCTGTGGTCATGTATGGATGTGAGAGTTGGACTGTGAAGAAGGCTGAGCGCCGAAGAATTGATGCTTTTGAACTGTGGTGTTGGAGAAGACTCTTGAGAGTCCCTTGGACTGCAAGGAGATCCAACCAGTCCATTCTGTAGGAGATCAGCCCTGGGATTTCTTTGGAAGGAATGATGCTGAAGCTGAAACTCCAGTACTTTGGCCACCTCATGCAAAGAGTTGACTCATTGGAAAAGACTGATGCTGGGAGGGATTGGGGGCAAGAGGAGAAGGGGACGACAGAGGATGAGATGGCTGGATGGCATCACTGACTCGATCGACGTGAGTCTCAGTGAACTCCGAAAGTTGGTGATGGACAGGGAGGCCTGGCGTGCTGTGATTCATGGGGTCGCAAAGAGTCAGACACGACTGAGCGACTGATCTGATCTGATCTGATTAATAGCTATCTACAACAAATGAGAAGGTAAAAGATTTATGGTCATGAAATGTTTAAGTTTAGATTTATTTAGATTTCTATGAGATCACTTAAAAAATTTATGGAAAAATCATATTTATCTTTTTCAATGACCCAGAGATATTTCACTCATTCTTCTTTTTTACTTCTCTACTATAAATTTCTTTGTAGAATCCATAAGCAACAAAGTGAAATTTTTAGCCTTTTTCTATGTTTAACAATTTTATATATATTTGCTTAGCTGATTTATCATCTCCCTGGTGGCTCAGACGGTAGAGTGTCTGCCTGCAATGGGGGAGACCTGGGTTCAATCCTTGGGCTGGGAGGATCCCCTGGAGAAGGAAATGGCAACCCACTCCAGTACTGTTGCCTGGAAAATTCTATGAACTGAGGAGCCTGGTAGGCTGCAGTCCATGGGGTCGCAAAGAGTCGGACACGACTGAGCGACTTCACTAGGCACTAGACTAGGCATCGCATTATCACTACCACCTTTACTTAGTGTATTATTGACACAGAAGGCATACTTATCTTGTAAAAAGAAGCAACCAGTGTTAACTGTCCCTCAGATTCCTGATTTATTATTCTATAGAATTAAAAACTTTTTAATATATTCAGGTCTTAACCAGAGTTAAAGTCAAAATCAGCAGTTTACAGTTTGTAGAAATTTCCTTTCCACATATCTCTGCTCACTTTTAAATTCTGAAACATTTCTTCTGTTTACTGAAATTCTTGTTTGTTAAGTACACATAATTTTAAATTAACTAAGCATTTCACTAGACCTAGAAACAACCTCAAGGAAATCAGTTACCAAATTCAGAGAAAAAAAATCAGAACCACTAGGAACAGCTGAAGTGTTTAATATACTATGCAACAGTAACCAATTCAAATTCTAAGTTACCAGTGACTGAGATAAGCCTAACAAAACACTGAGTCAGGATTTGTGTGAACTTAAGAATTGTGAAGAAGAAGAAAGAGCACAGTCATTTCCCATTAGATTAACTTTAAAAAAATTCATCTTAAAAGAGCCACAACAGGCAGATAGTTTTGAACGACTGCAAAACTGTTTCCCTGGGTTATAGTCTCCCCACATTCATAAGCAGAAATAGGTTGTTTGGGTCCCAAGACGCTTAAGTCATTTTCTAGTGAGACTGACAAATTCATGCTTGTAGGTATTAAGTTTTAGATTTTAGTTTGACTTGAGAGAAAGAGAAGTAAACAAGAATCAAGTAATTAGATAGGGGCCATAAAAAGATAAAGAGACAAATGCCATGTTAAAGATCACTAAATGAATCAGGGACATATATGGGACAGACAGACACTCCTGAGATCTACTCATCCACCAAGAAGATGCCATTAACATGTTACTAGTAAATCAGATACTTGAGTTATTTTTTCCCAGTGTAAAGATAGGAGAAAAGGCCAACTGCATATAAGTGATCAATACTGAATACCTAGATCTTTTAAGAAACAAGATAAAAATATATTTGCTGACTTACAGATAATGAAACAATAAAAATGTTCATATCTGTCATTTTTAGTTCTGTGTTTAAACACTTTGGAATAGATACGCAAAAGTGAAAAGAATCCAATTCTTTAAAAATCATTCAATTACTGGGAAAAACTTTCAATTGTGTTCCTACAAATGGATTGAAGGCTACAAAAGCAATCTGCTAGTTTAGCTACAGAACAAATGCAAAGTCATTACGCAGTAGGGTAGGCCATGGGAGTTGCTGGTGTAATCATCTTCCACAAGCCTGCTGCACACTCAGTAAGTACGAGGGATTATGGAGATGAGTCCACAGGAACTGACCCTACATGCTTATTAAACATGCAATGAATATTCTGCATGCATGCTGGGTATTAAGCAAAAACAATGAAAAATTCAGAAGATGGCCATATGTCAAATACTGCAAATCATACTGAATAAGCTCTATTTATAGTTAAAATTTTCTTTTAGTAGTTTTAGATATAGAGACATAAAAAGCATTTTAAGGATATAAAACTTGTTACTTTACTAAATATTTATAAAGTGTTAATATCTTTTTACTTTTAGATTGTATTTATTCATAATGTAATACCTTGTGCTAAGCTTATAACCCTGTAAACAGTTGTGATTTTGGTAGTATTACAATGTCATCCACCTGTACTTGCAGCTTAACTTGTACAACCTGTACAACTACTCAACTGCACTAACAAAATGTCAAGCATCTAGGAGGGAAAGCAGGGGTCAAGTAAGAGTTCTCAAACCTTGTCCTCTCAAATTGTCATCAACTATCCTCTGAAATTGACTTTCAAAGTAACTGATGGCAACTATGCAGTCCTTGTATATGAAAGTAAAGTCTGGCTTCCTTAGTAAAAAGTCCTCACTAGTTTAGTTACCTGGTTTAAGAATTACTAGCAAATATGTACAAAAGGTAAGTAAATCTAATAAAAAGCTACAGGTCTGGAAGACTGTAATTATAAAACTCTGTAACTTCTCCCTTCATGCTCTGTATTTCAGTGCAGCCAATCTATTCCTTATTTCACCCTCAGCGCCTTTGCCTTCCTCATCCTTCACATCTGTGATCATCAGGTCCCACAGGCTTTCTGCTTCAGGATCTTTCTCCTCTTCCACCATGGCAGGTCAGGCCCACATCATCTTTCACTTGACTCAGTCAACTGCCCTTCACTGGTCTCTGGCAAGTCCAACCTCCGCAAAGGGGCCAAAATCATTTAAGTTGCAAATCTAACCCCTTCTTGACTTCAAATTTTTCAATAGCTTCGCATTTTCTAAAATTCAAAAGTTCAACCTTAGATCTTGTCACAGGGGCGGAACTTAACTACTTTTAGTTCCCTCTGATTTTTTTTCACAGTCCTCCTCTGACCTGAAAACAGCTCTCCTTTTTCCCGTCCTCTCTTGCCTAAAAATCCAAGCCCTCAAGCTCTGCCCAGAGATAAACCTCCCAAAATGTCTTCCTGCTCAGCTCACCGCACTCCCACAATCCTTGGTGTAATTCTAGCATGGGGACAATCGCCCACAGGATAATTTATCTGTTTACAGGTCAAAACCTACAAAGTAACTATGAGCAACTCAAGGGCAGGAGCTGAGATTTAATTTAGTTATGATTGGAACATAAGGGCTCAATAAATAGTAGGGATAATGAATGAATGAAGCTAGAGTTATGAACCAAACACAGCATTCTGATACCATTCAGTGGTTGAATTTCACAGCCCCCAAACTGGAGGGAATTTCAGTAAATTCTATTCCAGGGCTAATTCAAATGTAAAAGTCAATTGTTACTAAATAAAACCTTAAGCTCCCTGTACTACTTCTCATATTCTCTACAACAAAGAAAGAAGAAAAAGGAGACACTGCCATAATCTAATCTTAATCCCAATAAAAAAGAAATCTTAAACTTCGGGAAGATTTTAGGACCTCACCATTTGATTAAAAAAAGAAGTCCTCTCTGTTGAGCCTTCCAATCCCTTAGGGGAGCTGATGAAACCTATACAATAAGCTATATCAGACTACACACCTTGAGTCCAAAGGCAGTATCCTCCGAGGTCAAGACTTCAACCTGAAATCATAAGGAAAAAATAATTTAGGCACTATCAAACACCTTCTTTGAGTCTAGCCACAGACACCAGAGCACAGGCATGGCCTGGAACTAAGTTTTGAGAAAGCTGGTATTTGATTTACATCAGGTGTCAAGAGAGTGAGATCTGTGAGTCTCTTCAAGACTAGGGTATAAATCCAGGTCACTGCCCTGGGTTCCAGTTTTACAATAGGCTGAGCACCTATCAAATTAATATATTTGCCACCATGTTGAAGTGGTGGTATAAGTTCTTCAAAATGATCTCGGAGGTAGGAGAAATCGTCCTTCTTACTTAAATCACAAGATGTTGCATATACTTTTTGATCGTTCACAGACAGTGATGGGAAAGTTATGCTCTGTAAAGCAATTCCATTATGCTTTGAAGCTGCTAGTCATTTCTTGTCTCGCTCACATCAGAGTGGGTAGTCCTGAATCTCGGGAATGCTGCAGAGCGAGAGTTCCTGAAAGCAACACTCAGGAAAAAGCAGGCAGAGTCTAAGCAACAAGTTGTGAAATGATGGCAAAACTTCAAAACTGCTTATCAGTCTCACACACTAGAAGACAGAGCTCATTAACATGAATTTTAAGAGCTGCGTCTAAAATAAGATGTGTATTGATAATTACAGTTTTTTAAACATAATTATTCAGTCTGGTCTATAAAGTATTTGATGATTAAAGTGCCAGTATATGGTGGAAAAGGGCAAGAAAAGAAAGCAATAGAACAAAGAAGAATATTTTCTTAAGTGTCCAGGGAAGACAGTGGGGGTGGGGCAATAATATCAGACTAGCCTGACGTCACTGTTTATTATTTTCTTTTATTTATTTTTAACTGGAGGATAATTGTTTTACAGTATTGTGCTGGTTTCTGCCATACATCAACATGAATCAGCCACGGTTAGTTTTAAACATCTTAAAATTAGGCATTTGTAGTAGGCACTTAAGTAGAAGACATAAAGGCCATCCAATGTATCTTGCAATTAAAAAAAAAAAATTAGCTAGGGGGAGGAAAAATAAGATCATTTCAATAAGACTGTCATCCAGCATGAAAGTAAAGTGTCAAAAAAAGAAATGAAGAAACAAACTGCTCCCTCCACTTGGTTCACTGAATGTGAGGCTCACCACAACCTGGTGTCTGACAGAGACTGGGGTGCAAAGCAGGAGAAATGCATGACTGGCACTGAGAAGACAAGCAGCCTAGTTTCGATGAAAAAAGTATGTTGCTGATACCAAATGTGATTTTAGGATAAAGACTGAATATTGGATACGTACAGCATGAAATCATTATGAGAGTCACTGACAGCATGTCTGTTTACACTTAACTTTCCAAAGCTAACTGTCAGACTTAGAGACTAGATCTTATTTTAGACTTTAAGAAAACAAAAAGGGGGAGGGGTTCAGTTATTTGCAATTTACATATGTTTCAATTTCCTAAGTTGGGCCTTTCACAACACTAGGTTACTAACCCCAAACATTTTTACATTAAAGCTTCTAATCAACATTTGGAGACTTTAGTTAAAGGAAAGCACAAGCAACAAATTCACCAAGTCTTAGGTACTTAGCTACATAATATGACATTTACTCTTGAATTATATACATACTTTATATGTGAATACCTCAGTGTTAGGTACACTCACTCTTGATTTGATATTTTAATATGAATAGAATTGTTTTTAAAAAACATATATGTTTAAATCTGCAAAAACCATATCCAGAGTGAGTTCTGCATTTGCTTAAGAGAGAAAATTCTATAGCAAATAGAAATTTGTATAAAGATATGGCTTTAATATATTTGACAACCTGAGATGACAGCAAACCAAAGCTTTCAAGCAGAAATTTAGGAACTCTCCAAGAAGCTTTGTCAGTAGATAAGAGACCTTGGGGATTGGTGTAAGGAAGTGGATCTCAAAAGTCAGCCTCATCCTCCACCCTAGTCAGGAGGCCTCAACATGATGTTCTGAAATTCCTAAGTATGAACTAGTTTAATTAAAGCAAATTTTAAAAATTTATGGTTTGTTCAAAAGCACTATGGTTTAAATACATATGCACTTTAGTTCAGTATCCTTTATATTATCTGTGTCTATAAGATTTCAATTGTAATAGCTATAAAAAACAGCTGATTTTTAAAACACGAGATTAATTTTAATTTAATAAAAAAGAAAGATTAAATTTAAATAGATTTAATTTAATAATAATAAACCAAAGGTTTTCATGCTGTTTCTATGAGTATTTTTTACCTAAGTTGGAAGGAATCCCCCTCTAGTGGGAGTAAGGGAGTATTTCAGCCTTCACACATGATTTTCAGGTGGTAGTAATTCAATTTCACTCTCAACAGAAATCAGCTAAGCTTTCTGGTTCTTTTATAATAAATTTCAATCTTGTAAAAACAAAAATAAGGTAAGTATTTTCTATTGCACAAGCCTAACACCTATAATTCCTATACAAAGCCAGAAGTAGATTTGTGCTTGTATGATGGGAGTTAAGTTATTATACAACCATCATCAGCAAATTTATATTGGCTATAAAGTAGTCTCAATTTTAAGTTAAAATAAGAATGTAAAACTGAAAAAATCAGTACAGTCTCAGTGTAAAGACTTAAGAATGTAGTGGGAGGATAGAGTGCTGACTGTCTGCATTTACCTTACTCATTAACATAGACTTTCTGGATATTTATTGGATGTTAGGCATGTACTCACTACTGTATGAGATAAAAAGCGAGTTTCACTAAGATATTATTACCTGGATGAAATCTATTTAAATATTCACTTTAAAAATAAATTCAAATTCAGAAATGACTAGACGAGATCGCTCATGGTGTCATTTTTCTCTTTAATCTTCAGTTTAGGGAGACTTGTGGCTCAGCTGGTTCAGAATCCGCCTGCAATGCGCGAGACCTGGGTTCGATTCTTGGGTTGGGAAGGTCCCCCTGGAGAAGTTAAAGGTTACCCACTCCAGTATTCTGACCTGGGGAATTCCCATGGGGTCGCAAAGAGTCAGACACAACTGAGTGACTTTCACTTCAGATCAGATCAGATCAGTCGCTCAGTCGTGTCCAACTCTTTGCGACCCCATGAACCGCAGCACCCCAGGCCTCCCTGTCCATCACCAACTCCCAGAGTTCATTGAGACTCACGTCCATCGAGTCAGTGATGCCATCTAGCCATCTCATCCTCTGTCGTCCCCTTCTCCTCTTGCCCCCAGTCCCTCCCAGCATCAGTCTTTTCCAATGAGCCAACTCTTCGCATGAGGTGGCCAAAGTACTGGCAGTATTATAAAATCATCAAGAAAAAGGTCACAGGTTTATCTAAATTAAAATTAAGATGTGATACCCAATGTTCTCCTTCTCCATACAGATGCTATAACAAGTGCAAAGATAACTCAATACCGTAATGAGAAGCATACGTGACAACACTGGGAGAGAGAACTTCTCAAGGGGTCTTGAGGTATAAGGTATGAAGGGATCTGTGTGGGCATACTACGTGGCTCAGATGGTAAAGAACCTGCGACGTACAAGAGGCGGGTTCCATCCCTGGGTCTGGAAGATCCCCTGGAGAAGGAAATGGCAACCTACTCCAGTATTCTTGCCTAGAGAATCTCATGGATGGAGGAGCCTGGCGGACTACAGTCCATTGGATCACAAAGAGTTGGACACAACTGAAGTGACTGAGCACGCACATGTGGGCTAACAAAGCAGAGACTTCCTAAGTACAGGATGAGGCCCTTTCCATTAAATTGTGCTTCTTTCAGATGATGCTATAATCAACACTTTATAACATGAGTGCCTAAAAGGATTCCATTTGTAGAGAATTCCTAAAATCACTGTGGAAATTCAATCTGCAAAGTTCAGAAGCAGCTACACCATTCATAGTTCTTTCATTCTAATCAAGCAAAAAGCCTTGAATTGGCTTTTCTCTCTTCCAATTACTCTAACAAGCCCTCCCTCTGCCAAAATTAAAATAAAACATTTTAATTTCCAATCATTCTATTACGAAAATAGGGAAAATGTGAATTCATGAATTTGGAAGTAGCAGTGGTTGTACCTTACCCCTTCTTAATCACTTTCAAAGCCCTTTCTACACCTCTAAAGCAGAAAAAAACAAATATCTAGCAGCATTTTCACGTATACATCACTATATTTAAGACTGATAACCAACAAGGACCTACTATACAGCACAAGGAAGTCTGCACAGTATTCTGTAATAACCTAAATGGGAAAAGAATTTGAAAAAGAATAGATACATATATATGTAAAAAAATAAAACTGCCCAAAACTATGTTCTGTTTTATAAGAAAAAGAAAATATTTTAAAATCAGGATCACACTATCACAAAAAGAAAGGGAACAAATGATGATGATTTATGGTCACACACAGATTCTTACTCACAATTAATGGAATGCAAATTAAAACTTACATTATTTTATTTTCTCACCACAGATTACCAAAGATTAAAAACTAAGATGTTAATAATATTGACAATGATGTGAGAAATCACTCAGATCATGGCCTTGTACTGACAAGAACATATACTGAAATAAAGCTCAGTCGCACAGAGTCGGACACAACTGAAGCGACTTAGCAGCAGCAGCAACATCCACCAAAATGTGTATGCATGTGATTAGGTGTTAGCCCAACAATTCCAGGATATCCAAGCATAAAAACAAAGATACACAAAGTTGCTCACCAAAGTTATCTGTAACAGGAAAAAGCTGAATACAACCATCCACAAAATGTTTACCAATAAGGGGATTTAATAACTTCTCATGCAGCTAAGCCTCAGAAAAGGCAATGGCAACCCACTCCAGTACTCTTGCCTGGAAAATCCCATGGACGGAGGAGCCTGGTAGGCTGCAGTCCATGGGGTCGCGAAGAGTCGGACACGACTGAGCGGACTTCACTTTCACTTTTCACTTTCATGCATCAGAGAAGGAAATGGCAACCTACTCCAGTGTTCTTGCCTGGAGAATCCCAGGGACAGGGGAGCCTGGTAGGCTGCTGTCTCTGGGGTTACACAGAGTTAGACACGACTAAAGCAACTTGGAGGTGGCGGCGGCAGCGGCAGCAGCAGCTGCAGCATGCAGCTAAGCCTAGAATATTATACTGCTGTTAAAAGGAGGTGAATCTATCTGTGTAGATAATGAAAATTTTCCATGATGTCATATGAAGTGAAAAGAATCAGAACAGTGTACACTCTAATATCTGTGTTAAAAATAAAGTGAGATTCAGCTATATGACTGATAGACTATTTTGAAAAGATATGCAAGAAACACTTTAGTGACTGCCTCAAGAAAGAGACCTTTTTTCATTGTATATTGTCTCACAATATAATAAGAAATTTTTTCCACCAATACATGTGTTTTTCTTATTCAATTTAAAGGAATTAGTTAATAAAATATGCAAATGATAACATTAAAAAGCATTCAATAAATTATTCAATGTCAGTAATAACCATAGAAATGTAAGTAAAAGTCTTATTCAATGCCTGTGTGTACAACTAGAACCCTCAACATCTGTGTGTGTGTGTGTGTGTGTTTGCGTGCTCAGCTGCTCCAGTCGTGTCCAACTCTTAGCGATTCTACGGACTGTAGCTCGCCAGGCTCCTCTGTCCATGGGGATTCTCCAGGCAGGAATACTGGAGTGGGTTTCTATAGGGGATCTTCCCAACCCAGGGATTGAACCAACGTCTTCTGCATTGTAGCCAGATTCTTTACCGCAGAGCCAGCGGGAAGCCCCAATACCTGTGATTGGGTATGTAAATAAGACTAGCCTTCCCAGAATACAGTTTTCCATTATATAGCAAACGCCTCAAACATATTCACACCCATTTACCTAGCAATCCATTTGCTAGAGAAATCTTTGTGATCTGACTTATGATCAAGTGTTTATATATTAAGTATGTATGCTGCGTCGCTTCAGTCGTGTCCGACTCTGTGCGACCCCATAGACGGCAGCCCACCAGGCTCCCCTGTCCCTGGAATTCTCCAGGCAAGAACACTGGAGTGGGTTGCCATTTCCTTTTTGAATTAAGTATGTATAGTACATCTTTATTTAAAATAATGACAAATTAGAAAAAAGCACAAACATAGGGAACGGTTAACGAATAATATATATGAAGTATAATATATTCATATGATCTATGTTACATAATTTACCATGAAAGTGAAAGTGAAGTTGCTCAGTCATGTCCGACTCTTTTCAACCCCATGGACTGTAGCCTACCAGGCTTCTCTGTCCATGGAATTTTCCAGGCAAGAATACTGGAGTGGGTTGCCATTTACATTAACATAAATAATATGATATATTTGTTACATAATCATGAATAACTCAGCTTTCAAGAAATAGTTTATAAATGCTTTTAACATATTAAAATTTAAAAGTAGGATTAAAAACAGAAACTTGACATTATAAATATTTAAATCTATTCATTTGTTCCCTCCATGCCTTCTAGAATATGTGCCATGCTGGGAAATATCCTGCTTAGTCCAGACTTTATAATATTTCTTCATGCTTTCTTTTAATACATTCCACTTTATATTTTTTACATTTAAATATTTAATCTATCTGTAATTTATTTTGAAATAACAAGGGGAAGAGATGACTCAGCTTTAATTTTCCTTTAAATAACTGTGATGCAGAATAATCCATTATTTTCTCCAGTGATCATATATACCATAGCTTTACCATGAAAATGAAAGTGAAGTCGCTCAGTCATGTCCGACTCTTTCCGACCCCATGGACTGTAGCCTACCAGGCTTCTCTGTCCATGGAATTTTCCAGGCAAGAATACTGGAGTGGGTTGCCATTTACATTAACATAATTCCAGGTAGGGATGAGAAAAATAAAATTATCCATGGCTCATTCAACCCAAAGGCAGGTGGAAGTGAGAGGAGGAGATGAATCTGATGCAATCTGCAATTACAATATTTGTCCACAGGTAAATTACTAAGAATTCAGATGCTTTAAAAAAATAATTTTTGCCTCGATTGATGTTTAAGGGGTAAAAATACTAAAGAGTGCTATGCCTCCTTTGGTTTATCCAAAAAGACCAATATACCAACTAGAACAATTATACACAGTTTTATCCAAAAGAAGGAGAAGCAGACATTAATAAACAAATTCATCTCCAAATTTGCTGCAGGATTTATGACAATTTAGACTATAGGAAGAGCCCTCTGTCCCCCACGTCTCTTCTTCTCCCTCTCACATAAGCACACAGACAGCTCACACTGGGTGGCAAAGGTTTAATTTTAGCAAGCAAAGAATTTATTTTGCCTTTTTAAATACAGTTACTATTATTACCACTATCATCATTATTATTTACTTTTTTGTAGTCTATTTAAAAAATGAACACTTAAGACATGTAAAACCCTGGTAGCATTCTTCTCTTATTATTCTCCTCATTCTCCTTATTAGCATGTACAGGCCACATGACAGCCCAAGGACACAGCTTGCAGAAACTGCTAGGTGTTTGGTTAGCTGGTAATAGAACTCACAATGAGGCCTTCTACTGTTAAGTGCTCTTAGTAGAACAACCATTCTCTGAATGCATTTAAAATTAGCTAAAAACTTATACCTATATAGGAAACCAATAAGTATTAATAACAATGGTAAATTTCATTTGTAACCAAAAATCATTTCTGTTCTACTTAATACAGTGCACTACAATTTGAAGGCAAATGACAGATATGTTATAATTATACTTTTCACTGCAAGTGTTATGTTCACAGTGTCTTCTATACTAGAATGTTAGCTGTATCTTCATATCCAGGCTAAGTTTAAAACAAAGGTTGTGAACATGTGGTCACACTCCCCTTTCTAGCTATGTTCTCTGACTGGGTGAGGATACCTTCACTTGAGATTCTCAAAGCGGTCACAAACTCATGATATGGCTCAGAGAAAACAGACCTTGAATACAGAAGAGGATGCAAAAATAGCCATCACTATGCAGGTGGAGTCAATTTCTCAAATCCTTTAGTCTGGGCTGGATATGTGATTTGCCTGGATCAACAGAATACAGCAACAGAAAGCAAAGTGTACCACTTCCAAGTCTAACATTCAAGAGGCAATGCCTACTTTTAGCCAGCCTCTTGGAAGTCAACCAGCGCATGCTAGTTAGTCGGCGGATAAGAGACATATGGTTCTGTTACCATGTCACCCTAGCCATGAGCCAGTCAACTTCAAGAAGCAGAGAGAGCCATTTAGCAGACCAGTATAGAGAGAGCCATTTAGCAGATCAGTATAGCTAACAGAAGAGAGGAGAATGAGACCAGCAGAAACCAGAAGAACTACCCAGGCCAGACTGGCAAACTGAAGAATCAAGAGCTAAAGAAGAGTTGGTCGCTCTGAGCACTAAGCTACCAGTTGGTCTGTTCCATAGCACAATTAACTAAGGCTCTCAGGTGTCATATGCCTACGGGTTGAGCTCCAGGCTAGAACATTAAATACAACAGGCAGTTCTGAAAGTGCTTACAGTGTCTACACAGGCAAGTCCCTCCTCCACCTCCACTCTCTATTTGAAACCTCTCAAGACCATAAAACGCTCAGTCCACAAGAAGCTCAACAGAGTGGCTCCTGCCTGCCTCTCTGATCCCCAGTCCTGACACTCTCCTCCGCACACATTGTTCCACCTAAGCTGGCTTCCTTTCTGTTCTTCAAAATGGCCCTCTCTTACCTCAGAGCCTGTGCGTTTGCTGTTCCCGCCTCCTGGAACGCTGTGCTATCAGATCTATCACTGGTTCCTTCAAATCCTCACACCTTAGTTTAAAGGTTCTCTTCTGAAAGAGCTCTTCTCCCTCTTTAGTGTCACCACCTGAAATTTCCTTGTTTATCCCTTTGCTGAATGTAAACTTCACAAGAGTAAGGACTTTGCACATGTCATTCACTGTTGTAAGTTTTTTATCCAGAAAAAAGCATATGACATGGAGAAGAAGCCCCTGAAATTGTTGAGCAAATAAGTAGGTATGAATGAATGTATTGAGGACTGTAACACAATGAAAATATGAATACATGTTTATATACCACAATTTGATATAGCTCCATGTCACAAGTGTAAGATCTATCAAGACTGAAAACATCCTCCACCTTATATAAATACAGAAGTTAAAGTCTATGTTCCATCTAGGTGACAATATACATACTTACATGACACACTAGTGTTATTAAAAAGTCAAAATCCAGTTTTACTAAATATAATGATGGTATGTAAGCATTTGATGTATTTATCTCTCTGAATGTGAAGGGACAGTGAAAATCGCTTAGCCGTGTCTGACTCTCTGTGACCCCATGGATTATACAGTTCATGGAATTCTTCAGGCCAGAATACTTAGAGTGGGTAGTCTTTCCCTTCTCCAAGGGAATCTTCCCAACCCAGGGATCGAACTCACATCTTCCACACTGCAAGCGGATCCTTTACCAGCTGAGCCATAAGGGAAGCCCAAGAATACTGGAGTGGGTAGCCTATTCCTTTTCCAGATGATCTTCCTGGCCCAGCAACTGAACTGAGGAATCCTGCATTGCAAGCAGATTTCTGCCAACTGAGCTCTCAGGGAAGCTTTGTCTCTCTGGTCAAGAGTAAATTTTAATTTCCTTTAAAAGGATTAAATTTTAAAATTGATGGCAATAAAGTAAGAACACTGCTCAAAGACAGATATTTTATCCCTATTCTTGAATTAAAATGTAATCATTCTTTTAGAATTATACTGAGAAATGACTATAGTAAATATTTCATAAAGAACACAGTTTATAATCTTTTCAAATTTAATTTTTAAATAAGTTTTGGTAAAATTTGAGCTCTGTACTTAAGTGGGTTGACCACAGCACAGCATTTGGTAGGAATGCCCGACCTCATGTGGCACGTCATCACTTGAAGGATACTGATGGAGATGCATTCTATAGAAGAATAAGGTTTAAATGGTCCCAAGACCGTGCTTACTCCATAGGGGGTCTCCTTGAGATCAAAGAGTACAATAGGTGCCCAAGTGTAACTCTACCAGTTACAGGACAGACAGATTTGTAGATCTGGGGCTATCCCAGTAGAAATCACATGATATAACAGTTAATCATTTTTACACTCAGTGTTTATCAAGAAATATGGACTATGGAATTATAAAAGAATAGACATATATATATATATATATATATTCACGATTTCCTTTGGCTTTTTCTAATGCAATAAGTGTACATAAATAATGTAAATTTGTAAACAAAACTTCTGAAACAGGTCATACTTTCAATAAAAGCAATGCTTTAATATTTACTTTAGATCTTTTTGCAAAGTGTATTTTATTAATGTAGAAAATCTATCTACAGTAAAACACTAATTATTCACCACATTATCACTTCTTTCTGATTGCTTTTCCTATATTCTTCAAGTTCACATCTTATCTTTTTTAAATAAGATTTTCTACACAATTGTCCTTAAGTTCTAGGAGATGTGATGAAGAAAAATACAAAAGCAGTTCAGGTATCCAGGCAGTTCAGGTGTTAGTTTTTCTAGACTTTATAACAATTTAAATACTATTATCTTATCTTACATTGTGTCATATTCTTTTTGAATTGTTATAATTCAATGCAGTTTTAAGCAATACTTCCCTGTTTAAATAAGTATCTACTCATTCATACATAACTGATATAAAAAGTTTATCAAATTTACTACAGTCTGAGAAATTTAAATGCACTAAAAACATAAGCCACAAATATAAACTCTTTTCTTCATTTTAATTTCATAAAGAGGAAAATTAATTTTTAAAAAATGACTGAATAAATCTACTAAAATAAAAGTTAAAAATTTAGCAAAAGTACTGTTTGACCATACTTAACCCTCTCTTCCAGTCCTGCCCACCATTAAGATCAAAATCAGAAAAGAAAGTTGAAAACTGTTATACAATTATTATTCAAAAGAGGTGCTATAGACACATAGGCTGCGGAGACCCACAAATAAAGCATTTGTAAAAATTAACCACTCTGCCTGGGGTAGCAGATGCAACAAAGATGATTTTAACTGATTAGATGAGAATGGAAAGGTATTTTCAAAACAAAAATATTTGAAGGTCAACAAATTAAACTTTTATCACTGCTTCCATAGGGCTGCTTGTACATTATTAATTTGACTGCCAGCCACCAGCTTCTTTTTCTGCTGCCCTCTTTCCTGTCTGCATGTTCCTAGCCCCCTCACTCCGTCACCAGGATCTGCATGTGCAAAAAATTAAATATGAAAAAACATCTATTTACCCTAAAATACTTCTAAAAAGTAGACTGGTCTAAAAAATATTGGAATAGTGATTACAATCAGACTTCTATCACAGTGTATCTTTCAGATCAGATCAGATCAGTCGCTCAGTCATGTCCAACTCTTTGCGATCCCATGAATCGCAGCACGCCAGGCCTCCCTGTCCATCACCAACTCCCGGAGTTCACTCAGACTCACGTCCATCGAGTCAGTGATGCCATCCAGCCATCTCATCCTCTGTCGTCCCCTTCTCCTCTTGCCCCCAATCCCTCCCAGCATCAGAGTCTTTTCCAATGAGTCAACTCTTCGCATGAAGTGGCCAAAGTACTGGAGTTTCAGCTTTAGCATCATTCCTTCCAAAGAAATCCCAGGGCTGATCTCCTTCACGGACTGGTTGAATCTCCTTGCAGACCAAGGGACTCTCAAGAGTCTTCTCCAACACCACAGTTCAAAAGCATCAATTCTTCAGTGCTCAGCCTTCTTCACAGTCCAAATCTCACATCCATACATGACCACAGGAAAAACCATAGCCTTGACTAGACGGACCTTTGTTGGCAAAGTAATGTCTCTGCTTTTGAATATGCTGTCTAGGTTGGTCATAACTTTCCTTCCAAGGAGTAAGCGTCTTTTAATTTCATGGCTGCAGTCACCATGTGCAGTGATTTTGGAGCCCAGAAAAATAAAGTCTGACACTGTTTCCCCATCTATTTCCCATGAAGTGATGGGACCGGATGCCATGATCTTCATTTTCTGAATGTTGAGCTTTAAGTGTATCTTCAAGGTCTTTCAAAATATAAACTGTTTAAGACTATCTTGATTATCAAATTGGAACAGAAAGATAATTCAACCAAAGAGAAAGAAGAGAATGTAAGCTTCAGTATACTTAAATTGAGACACAAGCCTCAACTTTTACCTTAAAACTAAGTCTTGTTTAGATGGGACTTACTTTAAAGAATCTACCTACTTAATTCGGTAAAACTAGTAACTGCACAACTAAGACATCTTTAGAAAAGACATCACTTTTTAATTCTTTTCATCATTATCTAAAGTGCTATTAGTCCAAGACGAATTTGTCCACACCAATCATGTCACCTCAACTGTTCTCTCACATAAACTGCTTAAGATATTCTAATGTGCAAAGGGTAACAATAGTAAAAAAAAAAAAAAATTTAAGCAAAGAGTAGAAGTATGTGAAGGAAACTGAGGTTAGTACAGGAAGTTCTGACAGAGGCAAATTGAGGGGGTGGTGAGGGGAAGAGTTGAAGTTTTCAAGGCAAGCAACTAACAGCATACCACTATTCCTGTCTGCCCAGTCTTTCTCTCCCCGAAACAAGAATATTGTCTAGAAAAACACTGCACAAGAAAAAGAGGAAGTCTTCAAAGACAGGTATTAGTTGTGTGAAAAAGCTTTGCTACCAAGTTTACTTTCATGCCTTTTTGAGTTCAAAACTATTCAGTATTAATCTTCTATAATAAAGGGCCATAGAGGCCTTGTCTCTAAAGAATCTCTTATCTTAAAAAAATGTTGGTAATTCAAGACATGGGCATTTCAGTGCAGAAAAATGTCAGGGAGAAGATAATTACAAACCCTCATCTGCTTATTGAAGAGCTGAATGCCTGAGGACACAGGCTCAGGTTAGACTGGAAACAACCAACAGAAACATGAAAAGACACAGCTTAGAAACAGACTGACCCAGAGGAGAAGGAAGATACCACACTTGTTAGTGACACTCTCATCGCTACTTCATGTCGGGACACATCTTGATATAAATAATAAAGTCACTTTCTAAAATACTGGTGGCATATGATTAGACTACTCTCTGGAAGAATAAATTTGTTGTTTCTTGTTTTAGTCACTAAGTTGTGTCCGACTCTCCCAAGATCCCATGGACTACAGCCTGTCAGGCTTCTCTGTCTACGGGATTTTCCAAGCACAATACAGGAGTGGATTGGCCATTTCCTTCTCCAGGGGATCTTCCTGACCCAGGGATTGAACTCATGTATCCTGCATTGGCAGGTGGATTCTTTACCACTGCCACACCAGGAAAGAATAAATTATCAAGGAGGAATCCTCTGGTTCTACCATAAACAGTAGTATCATATGGCAAAAGAAAACATGAGCAATTTCTTTAAAATCATGGGATTCAACCATGAGAACTGATTTTTGAAAAGTAATCTACTGCAGCAAAATAATAAGGTAGTCTTACAACATGATTCAGAAATCCCACTTCTATGCATTTACTTAAGAGAGGTGAAAACATGTTCCCCTGAAGACCTGTATGAGAATATTTAGAGAGGCTTTACTCAAAACTGTCAAAAGCTGCAAACAATCCAAATGTCTATCAACTAGTGCATGGATAAACGAAATTTCAGACTATATCCATACAACGGAAAACTACTCACCAATAAAAAAGGAACTGATTACTGATATAAGCAACAAGACGGATGCATCACAAATGTATTGTACTAATACGTAAAAGAAGCTAAAGCCAGACTCAAAAGGCTGCCTACTATAAGCTTCCATTTCTACGACATTCTGGAGAAGGCAAAACTTTCAAGAAAGCAAACAGATCAGTGATTGCCAGGAGCCAGGTGACCCTGGAGGAGCACAGTGGAACTCTGGGGTGATGGAAAACTTCCATTAAAAATGTTCTAAGGTTTTACTAGAGTACTATTCATCACATATCATCATAGTAGTTAATGGTACTCAGAAAATGTTACCATTTCCAAATATGCAGATAAGAACTAAAATAATATTCCAGAAAGCCATCCTCAAAACACCTGTGATTTTCATTGTAGAGTGTATCTTTTTTTTTTTTTTTGATAAAGTGTTCCAGATCATAGGACTGAAATTTTCAGGTGATAATTTCTACAGATTTTTGCATGATTTGGAGTTAGCTAGATTCTTCTTGTGGTAGGGGAAATTTGAGGTTTTTGAAATGTTCTGGTCAGGCAGAAATAACTTTAGGTTAGTTTTTTAAAACAAAAACGGGATTGTGTTTCTAATGAAAATTTTTGATATTTAATACAACTGCATATAAGTTTGAATCTCAACATGACAACCAGCAAATCAACTTAAAATCAAAAGTACAGCCAACACTGAAGTTAAAGTATTATGTACAAGTTCAGATAAGAATGGTATACAATCTTCAGATGTGAAGTATAACACTTAACCTCTTCGTAACAGTACCTATAGCTCAGAAATTCTAAATTCAGTTTCTAAAATTAAAATCTTAAAAAAAACCAAACACCTCTTAAAGGGCCACATGTTAATGCTTAAATTGTAATCCAGCTCCAGTAACTCTAGGAGATATGTTGAGAAAATTCAGAGTTACTGAGATTACACCATGAAACTACTTTCTACTTATAAAGTACTCAAAAGCTTGAAATACAGTCTCAAGGGTGAAAAGCTTGATTTTTAATGTATGAAATATTACTCTTGGTAGGCCCTTTCAACACTGTTAAATTAACCAGGCTCAGTTTTATTCATACAAAGTCTTCAGCTTTTTAAACAAAAACGAAGTCTCTGAAATTAAAAATGTACAACCAAACTTAAAATTAACCAGTCAAACAAACAAATAGCTACTTGGCAACCAGGAAAAAATTTGCCCCGCTCCCTCTTAGTAAGTCTGGGGATATTTGACAATGTCTAGCAACATTTTTCGGAGAAGGCAATGGCACCCCACTCCAGTACTCTTGCCTAGAAAATCCCATGGACGGAGGAGCCTGGAAGGCTGCAGTCCATGGGGTCGCTGACGGTTGGACACGACTGAGCGACTTCACTTTCACTTTTCACTTTCATGCATTGGAGAAGGAAATGGCAACCCACTCCAGTGTTCTTGCCTCGAGAAATTCCAGAGACAGTGGAGCCTGGTGGGCTGCCGTCTATGGGATCACACAGAGTCGGAAACGACTGAAGTGACTTAGCAGTAGCAGCAGCAGCAGCAGCATTTTTGGTCATTACAATGGGGGTTAGGATGGGGTCTGCTCCTGGTATTTCATGGTTCTGCAATGAACAAGATAGTCCTTTTACACCGGTGAATTATCTGGCTGAAAATGCCAGTGGTACCGAGGTTAGAATCCCTGGTCTAGATGGGAAATTCCAGTAACTGATATTAAGGAGCATGAGCACAGGAGGAAAAACCATGATTCAAATCTTGATTTTATTAACAGGAATACAAACAGTGTTTGGGACGAAAGCCACTTCAATTGCTGAAACAGTTAAACTGCATTATCATCATATTCATGACAGAGGGCTATGGAGCCAAGGTTTCCACAGAGCAGTGGTTTTAGTACTGCTGAAGTAAAATGCTATAAAACAAATTTCTTCCAGAAAGAAGATCACAAGCTCAGTGACAACTCTGCACAGGTGGATAAACTTACTCATACAATATGTGAGCTCAATGCCATGTTTTATTAAAAAAAAAAAATGGAGAGCTGTTACCAATTAATACAAATTCACTTATTCTGTAAAATGGGGAAATGGGTAAAAGTCAAAAGTAAAAATAAACTGAGATAGCTAAGGCCTGTAAACATATGTACATGCAGGTGTGTGTACGTTCACATGCGTGTATATATATCTTAGATCTAAAATCTAAATGCAAGATTAGTCAAATCAGACATTTGCTTGATTTCTCACTTAAATCTATTATTTGCTTTAAGACTCCCTTTGAAAAACCTGGAGGAGTAATACTCACACTAGGATACTAGAGAGGCAAAGTATAATTTCACAGTTTGCTACAAACCAGGCAAATGCTTAGAGCAAACAGAAACAAACTTGGAGAGAGTGGGCATAAATGATTATCCAAATAGGTATGTCTTTTGCGCTGATACTTAACTGTGTTGTTGCTGCTGCTGCTGCTAAGTCGCTTCAGTCATGTCCGACTCTGTGAAACCCCACAGATGGCAGCCCACCAGGCTCTCCCGTCCCTGGGATTCTCCAGACAGGAACACTGGAGTGGGCTGCCAGTTCCTTCTTCAATGCATGAAAGTGAAAAGTGAAAGTGAAGTCACTCAGTCGTGTCCGACCCTCAGCGACCCCATGGACTGCAGCCTTCCAGGCTCCTCCATCCATGGGATTTTCAGGCAAGAGTTTTGGAGTGAGGTGCCATCGCCTTCTCCAACTTAATTGTGTTAGGATTTTTGAAACCAAGACTTTATGATTAACAACAGAATGGTGACTTCTAAATAAAGTTTGATGTACCTACAATTTCAGATGTATTTTTACCGATGGGATTAGGGAGTAATCCATCCAGGGTTGCCTTTCTTTTGGGGCTTCCTTGATGGCTCAGATGGTAGACCCAGGTTGGATCTCTGGGCAGGAAGAGCCCCTGGAGAAGGGAATAGCAACCCACTCTGGTATTCTTTCCTGGAGTATCCCATTGACAGAAGATACAGTCCATGGGGTTGCAAAGAATCAGACAGGACTGAGCAACCCAACACTTTCACTTTCATGTAACCATGGAATATGCTGCTGGGAGGATGTGAAAGCAGCGAGATTGTTTTTTATTCAATTCATGTTATATCATTTTTAAATTCCATCAACTTATATGAAAGGGTTCATTTTGTTGTCTTTTGCAATTATGGATATCATTTTTGAGATATATAGAAATTAAGCCTGTCCATTAATTCAATATCCACAAAGTCAGAGAGTTAAAAAGCTTGTCAACTCAAAATTAATTTACCAGAACCACTATTACACAAGACTGTAGCTCAAAATCTAAAAAGAGCTGTTATCATGACCTACTGATGATCACCAATAAAGGCTTAACACTATACTGTGAGGAGGTGTTCAATAGCATACTCTAGTATATTACTCATTCCTTTTAACAAAATACTTGAAAAATATTTGATCTTAATTTAAAAGGGAACTGGCAAATGTCATATGGAGGCAACTATGATCAAAGTTAGAAACATCCCTGCTAGGATTCTAGTAGTTTTTACAAAATCTCGTTTGTATACACAATGCAAGGGAAAATATTATACATATTCATCTGCCACAATAAACATAACAGTATAAGGCATAAAAGCAAATGGAAGGTTAATATTCAGAACTATTCAAGGCCATTTCTCTTAAATTCTTCAAGACACATTTCCTTGATTTCACCTCTACATCAATAGTGATGTATTAATTAATTAATAGTGATTAATTAATAATTATTAAAAAAATAATTAATTAATAGTGATAAATTAACTCAAAACTACATTCCCATTATATCATCAAATTAAATTTCCAGAATTCCAAGATTAAGCTGACTTGCATACGACAGAAAGCAAACATACCAAATAGTAAACTATTTATTGTAAACAGCATCAATGAGTAAACAAGCTTTACAAATTACATATCCATAGTGTAGAATAAAAAAATTAAAAAACCAACTGGCCATAGTTGATTGTTATTGGTTGAATTAAAAGCATATTTTAATTAACCTACTATAGTCTTAACTATAATGACATTTAGCTTACTTGAAAATGTCCAAGATCTCGAAATTGCAACATTCTACTTAAAACTCCTAGAGAAGGTGATCAACGAGAACATTTAATCTAAGTCTTCACGAAAGAGAAAGGCTAAACAGCAGAAAGAATATTTCAAAAAGCCTCTAGCACTTAATTATGAGCAGGAAAACATGCAGTAGCTAAAACTTCACAAGCTTAGACCTTCCACAGCTTTTAAATTTTAATTGAAGCACAGATGATTTACAATGTTGTTGATTTTTACTGTATAGCAAAGTGACTCAGTTACACACATATATACATTATTTTTTATATTCTTTTCCATCATGGTTCATCTCAGGATATTAATCTAGTTCCCTGTGCTCTACAGTACGATTCTATTGTTTACCCATTCTGTATGTAACAGTTTGCATCTACTAACCCCAAATCCCCAGTCAATCCCTCCTTCACCCTTCTCCCAGCTTTTAAAAAAATGCTGGGAGTTGGTTTTCCTGCCAAGGAAGGTGGATGAGCATGTACTTGGCTCCAAACAGCAGTTATGACACAAATGGAAACCAAGTGCCTGTCTAAGCAGCCCTAGCCTAGGTCAGCCTGACTCCTGGCAGCCCTGAAGCAGCCAATGGTGGTGGCCACCCCGCCCCTCACCCGCCGGTCCAGCTGAGTTCTCATAGGCCTGGGCTTCAGGCTCCACCCGCCCTGTCCACAGGCACGGCCCCGCCCAATGTTTGGCAGCTGTGGGCTCTGACACCGCCCCTCGCCTGCCGCCCCGCCCTGTTTTTGTCAAGAGGGTTGAGTGTCGGCCCCGCCCTGTGTTTAGAGGCCTGGGCAGTGGCTCTGACCTTCCTCAGCTCCTTCAGTGCTTTTCCAACATCAGGCACTCAGTTTTAATCATGCAAAACGAGTTGCAACTTATCCAGCCCAAGAAGTTGGGTGGTGATGGAGCGGAGGAGGAAGAGGGGTGAAAAGAGAGACGCACCAAAGGAAACGGAAAAAATTAAAGCACCCAGCTTTTGGCAAGCCAAACTGGTGGAGGAGGAGAAGGTTAGGGGGCAAATGAAGCAATTCTGAGTGGAACTGGGGCCCGAAGTGGCACAGGAAAAACGCTCTCTGCCTTCACCAATCCAGCTGGTGTGTTTCGTTTAAATGTTAAGCTGTGTCAGCAAAACTTTACAGAACCACGTTCGACAAGGCACTTGCCACCTACTGCCTAGACTGCCAATTTTCCGGATCGCAGAAAGCTCCCGAGGAGGAACCCAGGGTCCTGCCAGTCTCGGGGAAAATGGCCACGGAGGCTGGGGCTCAGCCTAGTCAAGCGGGAAGACACCCCCTTCCCCACTCCGCCCCCGCCCCCCCAGCACAGGGCTCCCAGGAGGCGCGGGAGGGGAGGGGAGGGGAGGGGAGGGGAGGGTGGGCGGGGAGGGCGGGGCGGAGGCTGCCTGCCGGGAAACCTGGAGCGGTGGGCGGGGCACGGGGCCTGCTGGGAGCTCCCTCCCGGAGCTTTGTTGCACAACCTTGCCCCAGCTGCCCTGCCCGCTCCCCCAGGCTCCTCCGTGGAGGCTCTGCCGCCGCACCTCTGAGCATACACTCAGGATTCCTGGGGCTCCGCGCAGTACGAAGGGGATTTCTGAACTTGCTTAAATCTTTCCTGTCCCCCGCCCCCACCCCTTTCAGGTTTCCTTGTACCTTCTTCCTAAACATTGTCCTGAGTGCCAAATCGAACCACTGGGTGTATTAATTGCTCAACATATCTTGGTTATGAAAACGAAAAAAACAAACGCAGAGTTGTTTTTAATGTATAGAAAAACGAAAATAGTCCTATCAGGGCTAATGGCTATAAAGAGGTTCTCTCTCCTTCAAATATTCCATACTCTCCAAAGCCAGACTTTGGCAATGAATAAAAATAGATAAACTGTTAGAGTGATGAATGATTAACGCCAAAGCTGACAGGCAAGGAAAGAGGAGAAGCAGGAGGCACCCTGGAGCCAGAGCCCGGGAGAGCCACGGAGAAGGACCAGCGCTAGCGAGAAGGACTGGGAGGGCCGCACAGGAAGCGACTCCAGCTCAGCACTTGCTAGCATCGCTGCATCTGAAAAATCACCAGTAACACGTTTTTTAGACCAAATGTTTACAGTTTTAGTTTTCCAAATGTATATTTAACTACCAAAGTCTACAAATTAGCAGCATTCTGTCACTCATTAAGGTTATACATAATTTATAACGTAGAATGCCATATTATTTCTTTTTGGAAGAAAACAAAGGAATCAAGTAGATTACTAAAACAAAATATATACAGCATAAACTCACATATCATTAATGGGAAAAAATTACTGAGCTACAAACAAGAGTTATGTGGAGGGAGGTAACAATGGCTTGAGGAAACAATAAAAATTAGACAAGATTAGTTTTGAGGAAACTTTAGAATTTTAAATCATTAATGTGTAAGATTATGAATTTCAATTTGAGTGAGAAAAATGGCTAAAATTAGGTTTCATTGTTGTTTATATGAAACCATTTCTCATTTAACCCTACCTAGGAACAATAACAGAAAAACATTCATGGTTGCATATAGGTAAGATTAAACACAAGCCCTTATTCAAATTTTAAAGTTTAGGGTAATAAAAAAAGATGATGCTCATTAAATTTATTTTGGATTTCATATCTATTTTTTAGGTCTCAATTTACAATTACATGATTATAACAACATTTTACCAACACAAAAGATTTGCCCACAAACTTTTTATTTTTTAACTTCAAGTTACATCCCTTATGAAGTATTGAACTTTTATAAGAGTGTAAAAGAGTAACATATAAATAGCATAAATGCTGCTATCTACAAAGATGAAATACAAGAATTCAGAGAAGTATTGAAATCCATTTTAAGTAAATTCTTCATCAGAGAAGAAATGTTCAAAACAATTATACTCATTCTATTTATTTCTGAATGTCAATAATTTTCCTAAAACATACTTTGCACGAAATAGTTTTCAATCTTAAAGTTTTTTGAAACCATAAGTCACTGGCATTTCCTTAGTTACACATGCACTATTCCCTCCTTTCTGAAATTAGTCTCTCCCTCCTTCTGTCCCTCTCATAGCTACTTTTTGGTCTACGGTTTCTTTTCAGTTATCCAAATTATGTCTGTTGGTTGGTAGGTAGGTACTTATGTATATATGTATTTCTGTTTCCATGCACACACATTAGAAGACAAAGAAAGGGGGGAAAAAGTGCTTAAAGGGACCTAATGAGATTTTCAGATAGTTCTAATGAGATAATGACTACTGTGTGACAGTAGTCAAGATGACGTCCCAGTTTTCAACTTGCTGGGCTAAATGATAGTAAGGTTATGTCATTAACGAGCAACTAATGAGTTTGGTTTGGGGCTGTTTACTTTCACATGCTTGTGGTACACCCCAAGGAGGAGACAACCAGCCAGCTGGCTGCAGAAGTACAGGTCAGGGCACCTTTACTAAAGAATGTGAAGTCATGGGCAATTAGATGGTAGTTGAGTTCATGGGAATGGATGACTGAGCTTATTATATATAAAAAAGCATACAGAATCAGAGAACGGAGCAGCCTGAAACAGAACCTTTATGGGCATCCATCTGAAAAAGACAAGGTCCTCCCACTGCTGATGGAAGCAACAGCCACGAGGCTAGGAATGTTAGAACCTCAGAACTGTTTTTCTCCACATAGGAGGGAGAAACAGAAATTGAGAGCTTGGGCTCAGGCAAGACTACCAGGGACTGATTGTAATTCCTCCAAGCACTGGCTTGCATGTTTCTCAGCATCTCTGCCTCAGCTTCCTCATGTATAAAGTACAGTGACGGGATGGTTGTTAGGAGAATTAAATAGCACCTGCCTAAAAGTTAACTTTGCTCATCATCCAATCACTCCCCACATCTGAATTTTTCAGATCCATCCTAGCTGCTATTCCTGTTACCTGTGTCTTAACTGAGTGCTGCATCTCCCCTTTAAAACCTAAAATACTGAAACAGGCTTCCTTGACTTCCGGCTTTTTCCCACCCATCATCTTTCACAGCACCCCATTATATTGTCTTCAGCAAACACAGATTTGAACATGTCACTCTGCTAAAAATCTTTCCTAATATCAAGAGAATTAGGTTCAAACTTCTTACCCTGGGGTAAGAGCCCTGGGGAATCTCATTGGGAATCTGTTTCTAATCTGCCATTCAGTTTCATCTCCCTGTACTCACTCCTTTAGTGACTTGTTTGCTGAACCTACTGTATTGGGTGGTGGGGGGCGGGTGGTGGTGGCTGTATTCCTACAGAGCCCTTTACTTTTCCTATAATTTTGCCCTTTTGAAATCTCCATGTTTTCTTCCAAGATGACCTTCTTAATCCCCTTCTATTCTAATAAATTACTGCACTTTGTACAGTACTGGGTTGGACTGATATGATTTTATATGTAATCATACATGTCTATTTTTCTCTTAGATCTCTGAAGGCAAGGTGTATTTATGTATGTCCTCCTACCCATAAAACCCCTAGAAGGTGTGCTACACATAGTAGGTACTAAATTAAGCAAAAAATTTTTAAAAAGAGATAAATGCTAGGAATCAGACATTCTCATACCGCTCACGATACAAATCCTGATTAGTAAAACAGGAGTAAGGTTGAGACCTGAGGGTTCTCTCTCTCATACGCAGACAGGTAATCATTAAATAACTGTAGCAGGGTAAGTATGTCCAGGAAGTAGGCAGTTTTCTGTATCATCATAAAAGAGGTCATTTTTAAAATTTACAACTTAATTTTGAACACTCTGTTCCCTAGTAAATAAACTCAGTTTCCACTTTAGATGTTCACCCTGCAGACATCAGCACCAAACAGACAGAGCTGGAGCTATGTTTACTTTCAGTTTTAAAGCGTAATCTGAGAAGGTGAGACATCCCTAAACGTGTGTCCTCTTCACCTACGGATTGTCCTCTGTAACAGGTTTTGTTTCTAGGTGAATGAGGTCTGGTCTCAGGAGACAGACCATAAGAGGGATAAGCAGTAATCACCTAGAGGAACACATTTTTTTTTTTTTTTAATGGGGATCATTTTTAAAGTTTTTATTGAATTTGTTACAATATTGTTTCTGTTTTATGTTTTGGTTTTTTGGTTGCAAGGCATGTCAGATCTCAACTCCCTGACCAGGGATCAGACCTGCACTCCATACACTGGAAGGCAAAGTCTTAAGCACTGGGCAGCCAGTGAAGTCCCATGAATTTTTATCTCACTGGAATTTTGGCTAGCATGAGAAATTCCTAAAGTAACTAATACTACTCTTGGATTCCTAATACAGTGTCAATCAATTACTTACATTATAAAATTGACTACTTTAAATCCCTTTTGGAACAAAAAAGTAAAAAAACGTGTTTTAGAAAATCCAATAGTTATTCTCATAGAAATTACAGCCCATACAAACAAAAACAACTTCCTGTGGTCCTCAATAGATGGTTTTACTGGTTCCAAGTATTACTTTTCAGTAGCTCAATACATTTCAATTATTTCCCCAATTTGCCCTTTGCAAAATTCTCTGTAATCAACAAAGGTAGTTTTAAAAACCATCAGAATTGTTGCTAGATTACCAAAGGCTTCCACATTGGGCAGTGACATCAGAAACAAGAGCAATCAATCACTAACAAGTCCACAAGCAGGAGCAATTCATTTAGAGTGAGTGCAGGGGAGTGAAGTGTATTTGGTGTCGATTAGAGTCACACTGTCCAATAGAAATGTTGCAACCACGTATGTAATTTAAAATTTTCATGGCGACACATTAAGAAAAAAGGTGAAAGTAATTTAATACTATGTTATCTCACTCGATAAACCTGAAATATTGCCATTTCAATGTGTACTCAGTATAACAATAAATGAGATAGTTGACCTTTTGTATGCTGTCTTCAAAACCTGATGTATAATATACAGTTGCAGCATATATTTTAGACTAGCCACAATTCAAACAGTCAACAGCCATACTCGATAGGAATAGATATCTTGGAAAAATAACAAAACTATGTGGAACTGGATGACATAGTTTAAATTTATACTGAGGTGGATGTCTTTTTTAAAAAACTAAAGACATCACTGCATAAAGTGTATCAGCGATTCCTTTACTGATATGGAAATAAAATACAAAACATTAAAGGAGGATCTATAAAGATTAACATCAAAATGTTTGTAATAATGTAAAAACAACAGCCAAGTGCTCAAGTATATAAATTAGTCAAATATCTTCTGAGAGATAGAAATGAAGAAACCATTTCTCCTGACCCTTCCCTAAACCAAACTAGAAACATGTTTCCATCTGTGAGATGCTGTCCCTAGAGAAAGTCTCTTACAGCTATATCAAGAGGCTCTGATCAGTCTGAGAGCATTTTTGCTGACTTAAGGACAATGAAGATGCAGGAATCTGGTCATAATCTGCCTTTCATTCTGAAGGGTGGGAAGAATGTAGTGGTAGGATGGAGTAATGCTGTGACTGGCACAGTAAAGACAGTAGAGCATTTCCTACAATTTTACTATTATGCTGGGGATGAAAGTAGTGAAGGGAAGACAATATGACAGCAAATGCAATGTTAGATAGGCAGCACTCGCTAAATTCTAAATCAAGAGGACCAAATGAGTGCCAGGTTCTATCAAGGGTGGATGCCTTTTAAATAAATCTAACCAGCTCCAAAAATGTCAATTTGAAAATCCTCTCTCTTCCTTACAGATCTATCATGGACATTCTTATCACTTGTTCACCACCATGGCTTCTGACATCAAACATTTTGATTAATCCTTAATCTTTATCTGTATTTCCTCTAGTTCAGGTCCAGGACTGACCAGACCTCTCCAACTGCACACTGAAAAGTCTCATGAGAATGTCTCTCAAAATCCTTGAATTTAGCAAGTCAGAAGCTAAACTAACTTTCTCTTATTCCACTGATCTCAAACCAACTTCTGTATTCTCTTTGTTCAGTTAATGCCTAACTACCAGTTTGCCTGAGCTCAAAACTTTGTAATTTATCCATATCTCCTGATATGGCTCCAATCAGAAATCATACTGCCCTCTTTCTCTTTAATTCAGGCTCTCATCAACTCTTTCCTCTTCAGGGCACATTTCAAACTTAATTCCACAAACACTGTCTGCCACATACATAGCAAATATTGTGTGAAATATTCTTTATATAAAAGATGCACATGACATCAAATACCATCTCTTCTTTCCCAATTTTATATCGCAGTCAGGTTAGCCAACTCTCTCTCAAAATACTGAATTATAATGATCTGATTATTTGTTTTCTACTTCAGCCTGCAAAAGTTCCTAGAAGATACAGAACAACAAATTTTACTCCGCATCTTTTTATTCTTGGCATAATATAGAGACAGCAAAGTCTGTATTGACAAAAGTCAATCAATACATTCTGCTGAATAACTGAAATACATATTTGGTTTATCGCCCTTTAGTTTACAAAGGAGACTTAACGGTTCCATTTGTCATACCATCTATAGGTTCATACTGAACTAAATGCTAGATGATCACCCTTCTATCAAAAAGTTGTTTAATGGAGCTGATAACACTCCACACTGCATCGTATAAAGTAACGCTTGTCAGAAATCTAGAAGCTCTCATATGAAGTTTTACATCTATAAAGTCTAGTAGCAGTAACTGGTAAGACAAAAAGATGCTAATATTCCATAACAATGTAATTACAAATTAAGTTTTAATTCATGTAAGTATAGAAAGACCACCTCATCACTTACCTAGCAGAACTCAAGTTACTAGTGATTCATAGCATACTTTCCCTTAATTAAAAACTTCTATGGTAACTAGTATACAAACTATACTAATCAGAGTTCTTAAAAAGAAATGAAACTGAGTTTATCTAATTTATCGTAGGAGGGAATTTCACAAAATAATATTAGGTTAGTTCACAGAATTGGTTGTAGAGGACCAGGATTAGAAAAAAAGGTAAGAAACCAGGGAGATGGGTCAACAGAAATTAGTTGCCCAGAACATCACCACCAGCATTTATAATAACGGACACACAATCCTTCCAGTATTGCTAGACTCTCAACTTCTGTATGGTTTAACCAAGCAAGGGCTTACGATTGGCCCAGCCTTAGTCATATGCTCTCTCAACAGTTTCTAAGCTCTGGTCTCCTCTGGATTCAGTAGTGAAAAATACAATGTTGCTTTTTACCAAGTCTCATCCTTGGAGGACTAGCCCCCCAAAAAGTAGCCTTCAAATACACACTAAAACATACAGCAAATATTCAGTAACAGCAGCAAACGTATCATGATGCCCAAAGGCTTTTTGTATGTGTATTAGCAATGCACTAATTTGACATTAGTCAAAGCACTGATCTCAAGCAAGGTTTTGGGTATAAGATTCCTACAGTGCTGGCAGAGTTACTGAATATACCCATGTGGCTGACTCTTTAATTGATTTTTGCTTGTCACTTCTATTCTATCCAGGTATGCCTCTGAGTTGCTTTTGTGCTGACATCTAATTTTTCTACGGTGCAATCAGTTTCTAGTAAACACAGAAAAAAATTAAGTTCATGAGACTGTATGCAAGTACCACTCAATCTCCAATTCATACTCACCCAAAAACTTCACATGGTATTTAATGTGAGTGTTGGATACCAGGCTCACTTTGGGCAAAAAACACATGGAAATTCTTGCCTCATGACAGATCCTGTCTTCAGTGATCATTACATAATCTGGTAAATAACTTTTGTCCAACCAAATGAAGTAGATGTAAAGCAATACTACTACTCCTAGAATTTATTTTTTTATCATTAGGTTCAACTGCGACCTATATTCAGGCTGCAAAAGTTTTGATACTGAATTCTTTTTTGGCTGCCACACAAAACGAATAACGCTGAGTTAATATACTTCAGAAAGTATGGTATCTAAATAGCAGGGACTAGAGTTGCTAGTTCCTGGATCATTTCAGAAGACAAGTACCTTAAGCTGAGATCAAGCTTGGTAGGCACTGACTACCTCTACAAGGTGCCGCAGGCAATGTCAGACCCATGAGATGACTAGCTCACAAACTTCATCCTATCTGAAAACACAATATTTCTATCATACATATTATTTGAGCACATTCATTGCTTTCCTTGGTAACTGCAGGGGTATTCATAGATATGAAAGAAATACTAGATACTGAGTACACTTCTTACTTCATAGATGGGGCAGAGAAAGCGAAAGCCCAACAGGTTAAATGACTTGTCTAAGGCCACAAACATAGTTGTTTGAGAAAATCAAGACTAAACTGTACCATTCCAATAATGTCTTGTACAATATCTATATTTGGTGTGACTCAGCTACAAACTGAGGAATCTTTAGGTTAGAGGCAACCAAAGACAAGGCCAGTTGTGCGTCAGCAGCTTGACCATGCAGGTTGCCGTTAGCCCCCAAAATACCTTTCTATCTACCAAAATGTAGATTGTATACCTATCACGTATTCTTCATCTAAATGACTTTGTTTGTGGTTTCTACTTCACCTGTCTGCTGAGAATGGAGCCCTCCTAGTCTACTAGGAGTTACCACCCTAGTATTCCCACAACTGCCTGTTTAGGGTTCTTCAACCTGGATCAGCTCCCTCTGGGAATCAAGATATGACCACGAGCTTCTGACAAGGAAAACCTCTGTCAATGGTCCTGATACACAACACTACCTACCATGGAATCCCTCACATCCTTAAAAAATGACTTCCTGACACTTTTTTAGAGGCCAACTCTAAAGTAACTTAACTAGCCTCTTCCCAGCCCTTTCCTCTAGAATCTACTTTATACAGAGTAATCTGAAACTCTACATCTCTCACAGCTTTTACTTCTTAGAATTAAATATTCTCTCTTTCAAATATATTAATCCATACTCTATAGAATAGACAAGCAAGAAGAAATAAAGTTAAATAAATGTAACACAAGGAACATAAGTTAAATATGAGAAGAACAGTAAAGATTGTTCAATTAATGAATATAACCAGAAGAGTTAAAAATTGATAAAAATTATTGGGAAAAAAGAAAGAAAATGGGGAGAAGGGTTCATGGATTTATAGGAGCCTATAAAAATCAGATGTTAAGCTTTACTTATGATATCTGAGTTTTTCAGATATCATATTTTCAGAGATTCCACTGTTAAATGACTGCAGTGTGACTCGGGTTTGATGAGTTTTTAAAGCTTCCAGGTCATTCTAATTTTCAACTAAGGTGTGAGAATCAGGGCCAAAGATAAAGATATTGAGTTTGAAAATGTTATAGACCTGCACTATCTAACAGAAATATGAATAGTAACAAATATGATCTACATACATAATTTTAAATTTTCTAGTCACCATATTAAGAAGTTTTTTTTTTAAGTTGTAATCAATATAACAAAATATTAACTAGACATTTTATATTCTTTTTTTCATACCAATGTGTTATCACCAGACCGGGAGCTTTTACAAAATTAAACCTTTGCATGTGCATGCAAAGCAGTGAAGAGAAACAAGTGGGCACAGAAAGTAGATCATTCTGAGCAGGGAGTCTGGTTCCCAGGGCAACTACACGTCTCCAAAGGCTGTGGGGATCGTACAATGTGGTGTCCTCAGAGTTAGCAGATTGGGATAATAGGAAGTTTTGATGTTTCAGATGTCACTGCCTCCCCTTCACCCCAGATTCCAGCTCTGAGAATCAGGATTCTGATGAACAGTCACCTCCTTCAAACAAAGCAACAGAGTAGCTATACAGACCCGATAGTTTTGTCCCCTAGATGGGAAACCAATCAGGGACATCTCATGTGGGCACTGATAGTACAGCTTAAAGGATGCAGAAGAGTGCATATCACAAATGCTTCCAGTCTGAACACAAGTGGTGACTCAAAGACACCCTGGGTCACATTTCTCTATGGCCAGGAAATATAATTGCTACCAGTTCTACTGTTCAGGGCTTTCAAGTCTCTGGAGCAGAGCTCTCTGGTTATTCTGCCATAAATACAGGATTGAAGAACTGGCTCTCCTGGGAGCATACGTGAAGGTGTTCTAAACATGTCTCCATACAGTCTCCCCTATTGCTCTTTTTAACAAAACAACTGCCTCTTAGAGAGAGAGACAATTCACAGGCTAACAAAAATAACAAAAAGAAAGCACTACTGGCATTTATTTCTTTAAAAACACTTGAAGAGTTAGGGGAATCTGCTACAGAAAGAGTATCAAGAGTATCAAGGCTTTAAAGTGAAGCCAACTTGGGTTTGGACTCTCCCTTGTTACTGGTCAGCTATGGAGCCCTAATCAGGGTAACCTCTTGCAACAACTAATTTCTACTGTGTGAAATGGACAAAATAATACCCGTGTTCGCAGAACTGTTGCAAGAACTACAGACAATAAATAAGTAGAACAAGTAGCAAAGTGCCCAGACCAAAGTGGTACTCAATAAATGAGAGCAATTATTAGATTCAGAAAGCAGGAGAGAGAACACAGAAAAACATATGACAATTACTCAACACTAACATAATATATAAGCTACCTGCACTCCTATTTTCATCTACGATACTTATTTCATAAGCTAAGCACCTAGCAATCCCATGAATGTCAACAATCTTTTTAGGACTCGTAATCTCACATACAATAGTAAATCCTCAGTAACTTCAGTATCAATTACTGTAAACAAATTTAAGCTATTTAAGAGTAAAAACATCACTTCACTGTTCAGATTTGCTAATGATCTTAAAAGCCCTGAGATGCTCTAGTTGAGAACAGTTTATTTTGTTTTTGTAAGACTACTACCAGACTAGTAGAACCCCATCTTATTGTCTCCTCACCCCCCAGTTCACTGTTTTGTAGTATTTTTCACTCTTTTTAATGTTTCAGTGGTTTCCCTTGATATTTTAAAACATATTTAACTAAACAAAATCTCTTTACTTTCTGAACAGTAAAAGGACTTTAATTGCAATCTCCCTCATCCCAGCTTACATGCTCTTGTTGAAAAACATACCAATTCTTTTACTTATAATTCCACAAATTAGACCACTATTGTTTTATATCATGTTTGTTTGCTTTATAATTGTGCCTTCTATCAGTTTGTTATTCCATCTTACATTTCAGGCATTCCTCCTAGGATAATCTTTCTTTCTTTTGAATTATATCCTACAGAAGTTTCTTAGAGGAACTGTAGAGGTCTTTCAGTGATAAACTCCCTCAGTTGTTATCTATCTCTAAATATTTTCATTTTTATTACAATTCTTCAATGTCAGTTAAAATAATTTTTCTAAATTCAAACTTTGTAGACATTTTCCTACTTCTGGATTCCACAGCACTATAGAAATTTGTTACCATTCTGTTTCTTTATAGGTGACCTGTTCTTTTTTATCCAGTTACTTTCAAGACATTCTCTTTGTCTTTGATGCTCTACTGTTCAGAGAGGCATACAGTTCTTATTTAAACTTGGAAATAAACTGTTTTATGGATCTATAAATTCCTCATTTTCATAAATTCTGAGAAAAAACTATGCCTTTTGAAATATGCAACATAGGTATCAACTGAGACACAGTGATAAAGACAATAAATTTTTCGGTACTGATGTATTTAAATTCATTTGTAATAAAAGACAAATTCTTTGATAAGATCCACATTAACATCATTTTCCATTCTGAAATAAAACCACTGTCTAGAAACTGCAGCTGTGTGCTAAAATCTTCTTTATGAAAGAGATAACAGCACAGGCTCCTCTTTAATCTATTACAAATATTATGCTGTTCTGAGAATTTTGAACAAATTAAAATATTTTAATTTTGATTACACATTTCTTATCGACACCTTTCAATGTTAAAAAACTTGAAGATGTTTCTTTACAATTAATAACTGAAATAAATAAAACCTGTATTTGCTGGTAGCTTATTTTCTAAGAACGCTGAGGCATATCCAAAGGACAGCTTAATCAGAACTGAAATTGATACTTGTTTCCAATGACACACTACCTCTGCACAACAGCAGTATTTTTATAAAATAATATAAATTTGACTGTATGCTACAATTCCTTAAACATATTTTTTTCTGTTCAGAATGGTAACCTTAATGCTGGGAGTGGGTATGGGGGATGGGTGGAGAAGAGAATATGAGACAGTAATCCATATCAGGCACATTACATCGAGCTACTTTCCCCACCAGCACTTGTTTTAATAAAAGGGCCTGCAATACACCGAGATTCTGACATAACATTAATGAAATGATGATATAAAACTGCACATTAATGGTACAGCGTAGAGATGGTTCCAAACGGTCTTTAAATCAGGTCTCCGAGGTAAGAAACTTTCATGAGGTAATATGTGCTATGGATTTCTATAATGGTAACACAAGGTATGGAGAAGGCAATGGCACCCCACTCCAGTACTCTTGCCTGGAAAATCCCATGGATGGAGGAGCCTGGTAGGCTGTAGTCCATGGGGTCGCTAAGAGTCGGACACGACTGAGCAACCTCACTTTCACTTTTCACTTTCATGCATTGGAGAAGGAAACGGCAACCCACTCCAGTGTTCTTGCCTGGAGAATCCCAGGGACGGGGGAGCCTGGTGGGCTGCCGTCTGTGGGGTTCAGAGTCGGACACGACTGAAGCGACGTAGCAGCAGCAGCAACACAAGGTATCTGTGAACTTTTTAAGCTGGAAGGCAGATGGCTCTCTTTTGTTTGGATTGGGGGTGGGGTGTTGGTGGGGCACAAGGGGAAGGGAGAATGGAAGGGAAATGAAGAGGGCCAGTAAGAGAAAGGACAAAAGAAGAGAAGCTGTAAGTAAGCCTCTTAAAGCAACAGTGTAGCTACAGTACTTAATTCCATGGCCTGAGAAACAAGGCTGCTGCTGCTGCTGCTAAGTAGCTTCAGTCATGTCCGACTCTGTGAGACCCCACTGAGCAATCCACTAGGCTCCTCTGTCCCTGGGATTCTCCAGGCAAGAATACTGGAGTGGTTGCCATTTCCTTCTCCAATGCATGAAAGTGAAAACTGAAAGTGAAGTCGCTCAGTCGTGGCCGACTCTTAGCGACCCAATGGACTGCAGCCTACCAGGCTCCTCCATCCATGGGATTTTCCAGGCAAGAGTACTGGAGTGGGGTGCCATTGCCTTCTCCGAGAAACAAGGCTAGTGACCTAAATAAAACAAGCTCAGAGCTCAATTCTGGGCATTAGGAGGTAGCATAGAGACAATTTGGGAAAAGGTTAAAATGCTGGCCACACTGTGAAAAGCAATTAAAAAGATTGAAATTATGGCAGGTCAAACAGTAAAGAATCTGCCGGTGTGGGAGATCTGGGCTTGATCCCTGGGTTGGGAAGATCCCCTGGAGAATGGAATGGCAACCCACTCCAGTATTCTTGTCTGGAGAATCCTACGGATAGAGGAGCCTGGTGGGCTACAGGGGGGGCCACAAAGAGTTGTACACAACTCAGCGACTAATACTTTCACATGAACACAAAACATACTATGTTAAATGTACCTGCTCACAAAGTGTGGGTTGTTGGGGTTTCATCTTTAGTTTAACTAATTATTGATTCTTCCTGGAAACTGGTGAAGTGGACTTTCTTAGAATCAAGATTTTTCAAATGCTGTTTTGGTGAAAATGAATCTTGTGTCAAAAATGCCCCTGAATTTTTAAAATATACAGAAAATAGGTAAGGACAGGTATTACTCTTCTATAGATAATTTCTCTCCTATTTTGAGAAACAATTACATTCTTTTTACATTCATTAATGAAGATTAACAAAATTAGTAAGCAATATACTACAAAAATCATTTTCCTGTGGGTTTATAAAAGAGACCATTTTTAACTTTTAAATTACAACTTATGTTTAAAAATTTAAAAATCCTTATTTGGTCTCAGTATTCCATTGAGCCTTTATTTCAATAAATTACACTTCATAAAGTCAAGTAAAATTACGGTATTTTATTACTTAGATCTGTTTCTAATATTTATTCACAAGAGAAACAAAATGGCTTCACTTAACATCTTAGGAGTCATAAAATGATTACACTTACTAAACATTTAGCAAACATATAATTTACAAAACAATATAAAGTTGAAGCTCTTTGTGGAGAGGAGGTATATATTTAGTTTTCCAACTTTGAGACATTTCAGTAAAAACCACCATGGTCATGCCCTTAGTTGAAAAGGCAGAGTGGAAGAAGTTGCAAGGTTACTTAACAAAGCTGCCCTTGTCCCTCTGCACAGGATGGGCAATTTCTTTGTGAAAAGGGGGTAGAAACTATAAATGGACCTTTATAAACTGTAAAAGCACTCCTTTTCCTGTGTTGCCTTATCCACTCAGATAAGCCAACTCTGAAAACTGGGTGTCTTCCTAATTTGTCCCTCCTTCACCTTCATAAGGAATCCGTTCTAAGACCTGTGGCTGTTCTCCGTCAAAAACTCATTCTGCTTTTCTTCAACTCTAAGGTTGCTGCCTAAACCCAGATCACCATAGTCTCAACTCCCAGTGTCGACAGCTTCTCCAGAGCTGTTGTGTTAACATCGCCGAGTCCTGCACTAAAAACAGAGGTTGGACCATAACATTATGCTTCCTACAAGTCAATGCTGTGTAACCTGTGAGGTCATGATGGCCGTACACAGACAGTCCCTCTAATTCATGCTCTACACTGCGGTCAGAAGGATCTTTCTGAAATTCAAGTGTACTCAGGTTATGTTCTAGATTAAGATAGAATCTCCTCTCCAAAGTTTCCCATGCTCTCTGGATCAAGGCTAAACTAACGTGAATTTAAAAGGCTCTTGCGGAGTTGCACTAGTCGTCTACTTTCTAGCTTCCTTCACCAGTGGACACTGTATTACTTGAAATTCCTAAATTATTCCGTGCTTCCACTTACCTGATCTTAGCTGTTCCCTCTTCCTAGAGTTCTCTTCTCATTCTGGTGGCTCACTACTTTTCCTTCAGTTCTGAGATTACATACATGCCTCCCTGATTTAATAACAGATTAACACCTTGCTTGTGTGTAATTCTATGTTTCTTCTTGATGCAACATTTTATCAGTTTGCATTTTACCTGCAAACTGTTCTGTCCCAGTAAAGTAACATGTAAGAGGATCTGCTTCTTGTCTGTTACTCTATTTCTCTACTTAAAGCAGGTGCAACAAAAATGGACTAGATGATCAAATGAATGTTTTCATGAAGACCAAATTGAAACACTTCAAACACTATTTCACAGTTCTATCAAATGAGTTTATTATAACTTAAAAGTATTTCCAAAAGACAAATTTAACACAACCATAAAAAGTTTCAAGAATGAGGAGACCTCAGGAACCAGCAAATGCTTCTGGTGAGATAGCAGTATGGTAGATTAATAGACTACGTCCGTATCCTTCCTATAAATGCAAAAATTTGTTTGTTACAAGAGCCAACTTTGCATAATAAATTTAGCATATGAATATTTTTTAGCCTTCCTAGAGAGTAGGAGGTTTTAGAATCTAAGATTAATGGAGAAGATTCTAAAAAACTTCTTTTTAAGTAGTAGGAAGAAAGAAGGTAAAGATGCCTTTGGCAGAAGTTTCCTTCAAAATCAGACATATAGAGACCTTAAAAAGGAAACATAAAATACTAAAATTTCATAAAAAGTTACACGTTTAACTTCTCAAAGTTAAACATTTGCCTCAAGGTATTAAGTGAGCTACAATTATGAAATCTTTTTGACTTGGCAGTCTTAGAATAGAGGTGCAAAAGTAACTGTGAGTCAGCTGATGAAGGACAGGAGAATGCCTTGTTCACAGTTGGCATTTAGGTGCTCATAAACCTAAATATATAATTACTTCTACATTCTCTGTTTGTTTGGGGGGCGGTTTGGTTAATCTAAATAAAAATCTTAGTTAAGATTTGTTTGTAGTGATGCTCTCTAAGGCCCACTTGACTTCACATTCCAGGATGTCTGGCTCTAGGCTAGTGATCACACCATTGTGTTTATCTGGGTCGTGAAGATCTTTTTTGTACAGTTCTTCTGTGTATTCTTGCCTCCTCTTCTTAATATCTTCTGATTCTGTTAGGTCCATACCATTTCTGTCCTTTATTGAGCTCATCTTTGCATGAAATGTTCCTTTGTTATCTCTGATTTTCTGGACGAGATCTCTAGTCTTTCCCATTCTGTTGTTTTCCTCTATTTCTTTGCATTGATCACTGAAGAAGGCTTTCTTATCTCTTCTTGCTATTCTTTGGAACTCTGCATTCAGGTGCTTATATCTTTCCTTTTCTTCTTTGCTTTTCGTTCCTTTTCTTCTCACAGCTATTTGTAAGGCCTCCCCAGACAGCCATTTTGCTTTTTTGCATTTCTTTTCCATGGGGATGGTCTTGATCCCTGTCTCCTGTACAATGTCACGAACCTCATTCCATAGTTTATCAGGCACTCTATCTATCAGATCTAGGCCCTTAAATCTATTTCTCACTTCCACTGTATAATCATAAGGGATTTGATTTAGGTCATACCTGAATGGTCTAGTGGTTTTCCCTACTTTCTTCAATTTAAGTCTGAATTTGGCAATAAGGAGTTCATGGTCTGAGCCACAGTCAGCTCCTGGTCTTGTTTTTGCTGACTGTATAGAGCTTCTCCATCTTTGGCTGCAAAAAATATAATCAATCTGATTTCAGTGTTGACCATCTGGTGATGTCCATGTATAGTCTTCTCTTGTGTTGTTGGAAGAGGGTCTTTGTTATGACCAGTGCATTATCTTGGCAAAACTCTCTTAGTCTTTGCCCTGCTTCATTCCGTATTCCAAGGCCAAATTTGCCTGTTACTCCAGGTGTTTCTTGACTTCCTACTTTTGCATTCCAGTCCCCTATGATGAAAAGGACATCTTTTTTGGGTGTTAGTTCTAAAAGGTCTTGTAGGTCTTCATAGAACCTTTCAACTTCAGCTTCTTCAGCGTTATTGGTTGGGGCACAGACTTGGGATTACTGTGATACTGAATGGTTTGCCTTAGAAACAAACAGAGATCATTCTGTCATTTTTGAGATTGCATCCAAGTATTGCATTTCAGACTCTCTTGTTGACCATGATGGCTATTCCATTTCTTCTGAGGGATTCCTGCCTGCAGTAGTAGATATAACGGTCATCTGAGTTAAATTCACCCATTCCAGTCCATTTCAGTTCGCTGATTCCTAGAATGTCGACATTCACTCTTGCCATCTCTTGTTTGACCACTTCCAGTTTGCCTTGATTCATGGACCTGACATTCCAGGTTCCTATGCAATATTGCTCTTTATAGCATCAGACCTTGCTTCTATCACCAGTCACATCCACAGCTGGGTATTCTTTTTGCTTTGGCTCCATCCCTTCATTCTTTCTGGAGTTATTTCTCCACTGATCTCCAGTAGCATATTGGGTACCTACTGACCTGGGGAGTTTCTCTTTCAGTATCCTATCATTTTGCCTTTTCAGAACAGTATAGCCATCTGTAGCTGGTTAAAAAATAATTCACACAAAACCTGCAGTACCTCTCAGTTATCCATGACAACTGGGAGGGACCCTGAACTCTGATTTCAAGTCCTGGCTCTGCTATCATGAAATGTATGAACAGGGTCCTAGGCCTCTAAGCAAGCACTGGTTTCTTTACCTAAAAAGGGGAGACAATTTCAACCTGCTTTGCTGGGCTGCTGCAATGAGATCTTTTAAAAAATAATCTGGAATATAGTATGCTCAGCCAAGTTTTTAACCCCTACCCTCTGCTTCCTTATTAGATGGCATTAAGAGAATACCCTTAGAAATTAAATGTGTACAAAGTTCTGAGGGACCATAAAGAAGATTATAAAAATAGCCAATTTAAAATGCCCTGGAATGGTGCTGTAACACTCATTCCTAACCTGGCCATGCCTTATTAAAGTAGGTATCTGGAAAGAGTGTAAATCCATCATAATTACTGGAGAAATCACCCTTCCCCTAGTATGTTTACAGTGGTGAGAAATTTAAGACCATCATTCCACACCTATATAGAGCACTAAATACCAAGCAAATAACCACATATAAAGGCAAAATTAGAAAAATATTCTAAAATTATTTTACTATTCTATATTTTCAATGTGTATCTGGTCCACAGTAATACTCATACATCCATCACAAACAGAAAACATCTCCATTTGATAACTAAGAAAAATTTTCAGAGGCAAAGCTGCCCAATATTCTGGTGCACAGTGATTTTCCTGGAGTTCAATTATTTAGCAACATAACACAGAAAACCTCAAATGTGGACTCGCTCTGTAAAAACCAGTTAAAGCACCTGACTCTGCCCTCTCTTCCCCCTGTGACCTGAGTCCAGTTATGTCCCTCCTGTTCCAGTGCCACAGCCTGTTCTTTAACTGCTTACTCCCTTTTCCTGGAATGCTGTCACTTAGGATCTTTGCAGAACTGGCTCCTTGTCCTTCGGATTTCTAGCTTAAAAGTTTATCTCCTCTGAGAGGTCTTCCCTGACCATACAACATAGCCACCTGCTCACATAGTCACATCTAATTCTATGCACAGCAGTCATCATTCTCTGCCATTTTCTGTACATCTATTTGTTTACCAATCACCTTCTTCCACTAAAACAGGCTCCTTGAAAGCAAGCATGCCAGTCACTGCATGACTGTTCCTAGTATCGCACTGAAAAGCAGGTCCTAAACGTCTGCTGAAGACTGGCCTCTGATGTGGCTCAGAGGCACCTGTATGTGCACGACCTTGGACATCACAGCACCCAACACGTGAACATCGCCACCAAATGTCGTGCTGCCTGTTTGTTCCTTCAGCTTTTTGCTGCCAGCATCAGTGTGTGAAACCAACAGCAGAAACCGAAGACAGAGCAACAGCATTCTGAATCCTCACAAGGGAGCAACTCTCTGTAGTAACTGTGATTGAGCCCACGGGGAAGATGATGACAATGATAAGAATGACAGCGCAACAGAGCCTGACTGCGGTTCTCAGCTGCCAGGCTCAGATACAGGCTGCCCTGACACAAAAACTATGGTATGATTACCTTTATTCTACAGATGAGGAAATCATAACTTAGAGAAATTCAGAGACCTCTCCAATGTCACACAGCTCATCAGCTGCATGGTTTGGCTTTACTGATTAAATGTCCCAAGGATACATGGATAAAATGAAGCCTTTGATGGCAACCCAAATGTACTGACCATGGCAGCAGCTTCCTGCATTCAAAGAGCACACAGTACACGTAAACACGGAGTTCATCATGCATTCGGTCTCCACACAACTACATACATTTTGGGTCCCCTGCACTATGTCCATGGCATCCTGGGTTAGAAGTCATTGGCCAGGAACATTGTGAATAGCCCACACAAGGTTGAGAGCATCACTGAAGACAGGACATACAAACATTCTTCCTTTTCCCACCCCAAATTCCTTCCAACTACTCTGTTGAAAAACATGGAACATATTCTCACACCACTCAAACCTGCTGAGAATACAAAGAAATCTTTCCTGAAGAGCCACATACAATCACAGCTGGAGGAAGAGAACATCTTCTTTTCCTCTTTTTCAAGCAGATTGGCTTGGACTTAACCATTTTATCACAGAACCAGAGAAAACGCAGTGGTTAATTTTTACCTTACTGGTACACAGACCAAACTTTGAGGTGCACTGTTGTTTCTACTACGCTTCCTGACTCAGTTACAGAACTAGAAAGCAACCCCTGTCCTCAGGATGAGGGATAATTGGGTACTAAATATTGACTGTGGGGTTGGTCAGCTCCACACCCCTATCATTCCATACTCGTACAACCTCTTTGAACTTTTCCCACATTCTTTCAAAAGAGAAAAAAATTGGGAGTCAAAAGAGAAAAGCCAGGTCCAGGTAAATGACTCGCTCACATCACAAGCACATTTCAGGCTGCTTTCTGCCCACACCCAGAAGCAGTGTGCTAAGAATCACACCACACTCCCCAGTACCCATAATCCATACTCTGTATTCTGAGAACAGCAGACTACCAAAGTGACAACCTAAAAGATGATATGGCTGCTTTAAGCATTAGAAAAAAGTAGGAACATACCCCCAAATGTTTTCCCATATGCGAATTTATTCATACCATCATACTAAAATTACAACTTTGAGAATTCATTTTCAGACAAATGACTTCCTGGGATAATGATGTTCTAGGCTTATAGTTTATTTTATATACTTGTGTTTTTTTTTAACTTTTAGAAATAATATGTTTAAAATCAAATAACTTCAAATCAATTTTCAGTGAGAATCTCTTTAAATATTAAAATTCATTTCTTTATGTTGAAGTAAACTTAAATGTACAGTTCTAGAAATGACGGGAGGAAGGTTCTTGTGGGAACAGTTGTTACCTTGGAAATAACAATAAAAAAGAAGTTAAAATACATGTGCTTAAATCTCAGCTCTTCCACTTACCATTCAAACTTTGTAATAAAACATTTTCTACACCTATTACCTCTTATCTGGAATAAAGATAAAAAATGCTTGCCATATTTACCTCTTGGTAACTGTAAATATTTAGTAAGATAACAAGGCAAAACCTATAAATGCTATCCAAAGGTAAGAGTTAGTGACAATGACAACAAAGAATTGTATCATGCATGGCATGATGTATGGCAGAAACCAATACAGTACTGTAAAGCAAGTAAGCTCCAATTAGAAATAAATTAAAAAATAAAAATATACTATGAAAGTAAAGAAAAAAGTTCTATCTTCATAATAAGGTAAAAGCCATGCCAAATGTATAATAACAATCCCCAGCCGTATACAGAATAGGAAATAAGACTACAGTGTTGTAACAGATTGTAGGGCTCTTAAGACAGAACACCAGAGGAAATTGTCATACAGACATAAACCTCTATAATTTTGAGATGTGTGTTAAATTCAACCCCTAAATTTTTTCAAAAAGAGAAAAAAATGTTTATCTAAATGAATGGCATAATATACATAGTCAATCACAACTTTTAAGAACATTTTGGTGTTTTCTAAAGCACACATCAATTCATAACGTGCTTGTGAAAACAGCAGATTAAAAAATGATTCCTGGAAGTTTTTGTTTAAAGCATCTTTAATATTAATTTATCATTTTAATACTAATTTCTCATTTAAATGCTTTCTTCTCTGCAATCACCTTCTGTGGTTTTTTCAGTCTAATTTTACTGAGGCTTTTAAAGGCTAAGTCGAAAATCTCTCTTGGTAAATGTCACACTGCACTTGAATGTATGTGGATCGTTTTCAAGAATCTTTTGATGCTGATTTCTAACATAATTCTACAGTGATAACAGAACAAACTCTGTATGACTTCAATAACTTTAGACCATGAAATTTTTTCACTTTGTTTTATGTCCCTGGATATATTCTAGTGTCTTCTAGTTTACAGTCTATGGGAACTTGATTAGAATTTGTATCCTATTGTTGTGTGAAAACTGCATAAATCTTAATTATGTTGAATTGGTTCATAGTGCTTTTCAGGTCTACTATATCTTTCTACTTTTCTATTTTTTCTATTAATTTTTGAGAGTTTGATATTGAAATTCCAACTAAAAATATTAGTTTATCTACTTAAAAAATAATTGCAATATATAGTGGAACTATATGTAACCCTGTGCTGTATTTTCCAAGTCTTCCGTAATTGTGTTGTCACACTTTCATAATTTAAAAATTTAAAATATATAAAAAAACCAAACTGTTCTTATTTAAAAAAAAAGCCAACTCTATAAAATCTATTAGCTTTAAACAAATATTATATAAAAACAAAAGATATTAGAGAAATTTTTAAAAAGGTAATTCCCTGGAGACTGAGATTACTGAAAATCTATCTGTCATACATAATGCTAACGACCAGGTCTCCTGGTTCAACTTCATCATACTGCATGCTCTCTGTTAATGAAACAATTTTTTCTGACATCAACATCATATGTCATCATATTTTCACTGTGAAACTTAAGTCCTTATAATAAATAATCAGGATTAAATATTAACATGGCCACTTCAAGCAAAAATGTAGACTTTTTAAAAACACACACACAGAAATCAGGAAGCCATTATGAAACCATAATTCCAATCCACAAAATTTATTAACAGTTATGCAGGAAAAAATCTAATTCAATACAAAGCATTGCTGAGGCTTAAAGCTCAGCTGGTAAAGAATCTACCTGCAATGTGGGAGACCAGGGTTCAATTCCTGGGTTGGGAAGATGCCCTGGAGAAGGGAACAGCTATCCACTCCAGTATTCTGGCCTGGAGAATTCCATGGACTGTACAGTCCATAGGGTCACAAAGAGTCAGACATGACTGAGTGACTTTCACTTTCACAAAAGCTAAAACACTTGATAAAACTTTCTGAGAAACAAAATGAAGCGCAACAGTAATACTAAAAACCATTATACTCTTTATCTGTAAAATATAGTACAATTTATAAAACACTTTCAATACTTTGATTTATCATTTACTTTGATTCCCCAAACAATCCTTTGAGGGCAGATACTATCCCCATTTTATAGTGAATAAACTGAGGACCAGAGAAATAAGAAATTAAGTCCAGCTCTCACAGTGAAGCCTTGAGCATTGGCTCCAGAAGTTCATTCCTCTTTCATTCTGCCATCCTGTCTCTAACCAGGTACCAAGAAAGTGTTGGTGATGGGTTTATAGGATCCCCTTTCGGAGGCTTTGGGAAAATCTTAGAACACTCAGCCCCATTTGGTTGTCCCAGAATCTCATCAAGACACTCCTCACTGCAGAAAAAGAAATCTGCATCTGGGTTAGAGCTCGGCCATGCACACGTTCCTCATGGGTTTTGTACCACTAGTAGGAACGGTAAGGGCGTCTACATTCTGGTCAGACTACTTCATCATCATCCAACCTTCATTAAGGACAAAATTAATGAAAATTAAGATTTTTGTCAATAAAAGATATTTCTATTATTTACATGATACTTGAGTTTGACACAGGGTTAAAGGATTTAACTGAGTTTTGAAGAGCTTAAATATGCAGAGGAGCTAAAAATGAAGAATTCCAAAGATGTAGGGTCCTGAGGTTTTCAGCAGCTTATCTCACGGGAGAGAGGTCTCTTCTCATTGTCAAAGTGAATTCTTCTTCTATATGGGATTGTCAGACTTAACAGTATATTCTGTGCAACATGTCCCATGCAATATATGGGACCTACTTACACTCAACAAATTATTCATTCATCACTTGTCTGAAATCAACTTTGTCCTAGGTTTCATCTGGCAACTCCACTTCCATGGCAATGACACAATAACACATTACTAGGCTGCAAGCAGGTTGTCCAGCCAACCTGGTGACAGCTTAACAGCAGCTAGTACAGCATTAACTACAATTTAATCCTCCAGCACACTGTCACTGAACACATCTTCACAAGAACTATGCACTAGCCACATATGTGAAAACTGAGGCTCCAAAAGGTTATAGAGTGCAGGTTTGAGGACCTAGTTCCAAGCTGTCTGTCTTAGAACAGTGCCCAGCATCGCCGGCTCAGCACAGAGCAGACACGGCATAGTACAGTATCATATATGACTTGCCAACAAATACTTTATCTTTGTAATGCCATCACTGTGAAGAGTTTCCAAACCTCTGCTACTCATTGAAGACCCTCTCTGGTCCATAAAGCACCTCATCAGTGGGTTGCTCAATCCAGCTGTAAGATAGGGTTCAGATGAGCTATCAACACTCTCCTCTTGGCCCTTTTTGTACCTTTGATGCGACAAGAGTTCTTTGTGGTAAGAAAAAAATCAAGGGAGAAAAGAGAATAAAATTAATTTTTCAGGAATTTGTGTGCAAAACATCTCAGCCTATCCCGGGAGACACTGGCTTTCTATGCCCTCAGCGGACAACTGGGGCACCTGGAAGCCCAGGAGCACAGGGCACAGCCACGTCCTTGGCACTGCTCGGCTTCTCTCTGCAAAGGGACTCAATTGAGAAGTTCAGCGACTTCCTGTTCACAAGCCTGCACAAAAGAGGGGAGCCCCAGGGAGAACTCACTGAAGAGTCCACGTGCCCTGACTTCTCTGCCCCTTGTTTCACCCATGCATGGCTGGGCAGGTGGGGGCTTGGAACTCAGGGTAAAGAACCTCTTCAAAGAGAGACAGAGCTAGGGAGAGAGAAACCCAGATCATAAAGAGGAGAGGGCAGCATGTCTTCCAACAAGAGGAAGTGGTAGAGGACAAATCCTGGAAGCTGTCTTCTGTATGTCAACAGCTATGTGATGGGTCTTGGGTAGGTCACTAACTTCACTGAAGTAGTGCAGGGACTAGAGAGAGAGCAAGTAAGGTGACACGAAATAGCTAGCAATGATAATAGTTCTTGGAAGTAACAGGGCTTCCAGGGGGGTGGGGGGCAGTGGTAGAGGGTGCGCCTACCAGCGCAGGAGACGCAGGTTCGATCCCTGGGTTGGGAAAATCCCTGAGGAAATGACAACCCACTCCAGTACTCTTGCCTGAAATATTCCATGGACAGAGGAGCCTGCAGTCCATGGGGTAACAAAGAGTTGGACACAACTGACTGAGCATGTGCACGCACACACACACATTCATCCTTCTTAATGACTAAAAAATTTAAAAGGACAACAACAACAAAAGCTGCTTCTGACTATCCAAGTTTAACAAATGAGCTTTTACTAGGGAAAAGCATTTTATTAATATATTTTTGTTAGTATGTTTAAATACTGTTCCCTCCTTTGTAGGGAGTAAATCAATAAATGTACCCCATAAACTCTTCTGCACATATATAAGCAACCACAGGCATTCTTTGGAGTCAAACTGCTATTATTATACGTTGAAAGCCCACTGGTGCATTCTGCATTAAGACCACCTATCACCTACATGTAAGTCAACGTGTTATTAAAAGGGAAAGTGGACCAACATACATAATGAGCAGAGTTCCTGTCTTTACAATACTTTGAACAAAAGTAAAGGAGTGAGTCATTCAATTCCTTAAGTCAAATGAGTCATAAAGGGAAAAGAAATAATTAAAATAAGTCTCTTCTTCCACTGTCATTGTGTCGAATATTCTCAAATAATACTTTTAGAAAAAGCAAAAACAGAAATCCATGAACGGAAGTTTCCCAACAGTGGAAACACAGAACTCTATTTCTACACACCAAATTTCATTCCTTTGTAATCAACAGCCTTTTGTCAACCTAGGACATTTAATAAATATTGATTTTATAATTTGAATAAGTGTCATTCGATGACATCATTAGCTATTCAGTAAATAATTGGTACAAGAAATATAGAGAGATAATTTTTGAAATTTGAATCTGATTTTTACAAATTTTAGAATGTATTGTCTACATGTTTATCAACACAAATTCAAAAGCTAATCATCACAAGTCAATAGACTGTTTTTAAAAAAACACACACTTTTTGTTTCTACTCTTTATGAAACAGCAATGGTTCCAATCAAAGCTTGTCAGAATAAATATTATTTCTATTGCACTCAGAAAATTTTTGAATGCTGGAAGAGTTGTACTGATACAAAAGCAGCCTTGGTACTGTCATTAGGTATACATAACTTCACTACAGCCACCTGGAAGAATCAATATTTTTGAGAAATTAAAAAGATATAATAGTAAGACCTTAAAGGTCTAAAATATTTTTATATCCAAGTAACATATCTGTCTACAAACTAATATAAAATGAAGTAACACAAATGTTTCATAAAACAGGAAATGTTTGTGTTCCAGATCACCACACTGTGTGTCTAAAAGAATAATTCTGATAAAAGTCTGAGGATAGAAAGAAATCTCCCCTACCTTTTGTTACAATCAGAACACTCACCATTGAATAAATCTCAATTCTCTACAGGAGGCATTTGAATTTTAGACCTATTAATAAGGTGTGTCTTTTTAGTTCACTGAGTCCTGTTTTCTCAATCGTGGTTAGTTTTTGTTTTTCCTAATCTAATACATAAACTTGACTACCAGAAGAATGTTCCCCACCATTCTTTCTGTAGTTGGTGGCTCATTCAAGACGAATACCTGGTCTTAACCTTTGTACCACTGCATCACTGTGGTGCCTAGAAGCCTAACGGGACTTGTCTACAGCTAAGCCAACAACTGTCCAAAGTCCAGTGGCCTCTCAGCAGAAACAGGCCATGTGTGGGGAGCCAAGACAGCTACTCCAAGTTTTTATCAGTGAACAAGCCCAACAGATGGGAGCCCATGCTGAAAACCTCCCGCTCCAGAAGGCAAGGCCCTGGTGCTGGCCTTCTGTTCTTCTGTTCACTCGGCTCATTTTCTGATAAGGAAAACAAACAGAGGATGCACAAAGAGGGACACCAAAGTGGAAAACGTATTTAGAACAAAGCTGGAGAACTGCTGAAAATAAACTAACCATACTCTACATTCTATGGCTGTGAAAGGAAAACAAAAGTAACTGGCTTTTCATTTTTAAATTATGATCTTAATTTTTAAATGATTTTGAACAAGTAGGAAGGAACATTTAAAACATGATATTAATATATAACATTTTTTGTTCAGTCAGATTTTTTTTTCCCCTCGAACATGCAAACTTAAAAAGGAGAAACAGAAACTGCCATGGGACCAAATGGCTTTCCTAAATGGAGGGCTACACAAACACAAGTATGCTTGTGTCTACATGTGTAACTAACTGTTTACAGCTGAAAAATCATAAACCCAAAGCAAAAAGGTAAGGTTAGAACATCTAACATTTATATATTATCTGTACAGTTATTATATGTTAAAATATTATATATTATACTACCTAACACATATGAAATATTTCTCTTTTTTTTGTTTTTTTTTTTCCCAGAAAAATTAAGAAACTATGTTTCAATTGTTGTTCATAACCAAAGGGATGTATCTTTGTAACTTTGTTGATGAGTCTTAAAATATTGCTTTGTTACTAAATTAGGATAACAACTTTGTTACACATTTTTGGACAATTTTTAGTATTAAGAATTTAAACATCTATACTTAAACATATCCATAAGGAGCAAATTAAGGAAAAAATAAAGAGCAGTTTACAATTACTGCACCCAATTTCAACAGAAATTTTGAAGTATCAACAATGTTTGTGGGAGGGGGAATCAGGACATTTATAAAAATTACTGTTTATGTTTATGAAAACATTAAGTTTCAATTATTCTTGATTAAGTTGAGAGCCAATATTCTGATACTGTATTCATGAAAGTATCCTTTAAATTTTTGAAACTCAAGATAGATATAAGAAATGTAGATTTCTCTAATTCTAAATTGCTGCAATATTGTCAACAATCCTAGATTAAGATATAGGTGAACCCTCATTTCCTCATGAATATCACTACAGGCCAGCATAGTAGGTTCTGTGGGGCTACACTGCTGCTGCTGCGGCTGCTGCTAAGTCACTTCAGTCGTGTCCGACTCTGTGCGACCCCATAGACAGCAGCCCACCAGGCTCCCCTATCCCTGGGATTCTCAAGGAAAGAACACTGGAGCGGGTTGCCATTTCCTTCTCCAATGCATGAAAGTGAAAAGTGAAAGTGAAGTCACTCAGTTGTGTCCAACTCTTAGCGACTCCATGGACTGCAGCCTTCCAGGCTCCTCCATCCACGGGATTTTCCAAGCAAAAGTAAACTTCGAGGGTTCAAATGCTGACCCTGACATTTATGTCTTGATGTGATGTGAAAGTGAAAGTCTCTCAGTTGTGTCTGACTCTTTGTGACCCCAAAGGTTGCAGCCTGCCAGGCTTCTCTGTCCACGGAATTCTCCAGGCAAGAACAATGGAGTGGCTAACTGTTCCTTTCGCCAGGGGATCCTGCCTACCCAGGGATCAAACCCAGGTCTCCCACATTGCAGGTGGATTCTTTACCGTCTGAGTCACCACAGGGGCCCAAGAAAACTGGAGTGGGTTAGCCTATCCCTCCTCCTCCTTACTGCTCCTCAGAGCCTGAAAATAAAACAGCGCTAATGGCAACCCACTCCAGTATTCTTGTCTGGAAAATCCCATGGACGAAGAAGCCTGGTTGGCCACTGTCCATGGGGTCACAAAGAGTCGGACACGACTGAGCGACTGAGCGACTTCACTATCTATCTATCTATCTATCTAATAACAGTCCTCACAGGAATGTTGTGAAAATGAGAATGAGTCAATATATGTAAAATGCTTGCAAAAGTGCCTGGCTCATAAGGAAACCTTCAATCACTGTTAGCTGTTGTTATCACTATTGGTGTAATTATTAATCATCTTGGCTGTAAAATATGATTAGCCATGATACCTAATTATGGTCAATAAGGGCAAAAGAGCAAAAACATAAAATAAATTAAAAAGTTAAGAAAATCTGTCTTGGCTCTCTATCCAGTTCATTGATTCTACAATTCACTAGACTAAGTTCTTTAAGGACCAAAGCCACATCCTGTTTGTGTTTGCACTCCAGAACGGTAAGCCCAGGGCCTGGCAAGACAGCACATGCTCTTTAAGTGCTCACTGATTCAAAGTTAAAGAAATACTTTTAGTGTAAGAAATGCTACACTACTCACTGTAAAGTTTAAAAAAAAAAAACCCAAATTAACTGGCAAGAATCATACCGATGGGATAAACTACAAGCTTAGGTGTCTCTGATTACATACTAGATCACTGTTTCTTAGTACTATGCCCCACAAGGCAGCAATAGAGAAGGTTCTTGATATAATGCGAAATGACAAGAAATACGATTATGTCTACAGCTGTGACCACCACCTCTCTTGACCAAGCATCTTTTCTGTGTGCATACTAGTAAGAGAATGGCAGACGTTATCTCACCACCTCCTCAGACCAGCCATGACATGAGCTATCATCTGCATTTTACAGCCGAGGAAATGAGGAAACGTAGGTTTAGAGATGTTTAGAGATACTAAGTACATTGGCCATAGTCATACAGCTGCTAAGTGGGCAACCTGGGATTAAAACCCAAATGTCTGTGACTCAAGAATCCTTACTAAATGACAATCCACCAAGAGTAAAACTTCAGAATTTCTTCAGTTTATGCACTGGCTGTGTGTAGTTCAGCTATGAAAACTTCCAAAAACTTGTAGTCCCTGAAGATTCAATTCAGTTCACTTCAGTCGCTCAGTCGTATCCGACTCTTTGCGACCCCATGAATTGCAGCATGCCAGGCCTCCCTATCCATCACCAACTCCGGGAGTTTACTCAACCTCACGTCCATCGAGTCGGTGATGCCATCCAACCATCTCATCCTCTGTCATCCCCTTCTCCTCCTGCCCCCAATCCCTCCCAGCATCAGAGTATTTTCCAACAAGTCAACTCTTTGCATGAGGTGGCCAAAGTAACTGGAGTTTGAGCTTTAGCATCATTCCTTCCAAAGAACACACAGGACTGATCTCCTTTAGAATGGACTGGTTGGATCTCCTTGCAATCCAAGGGACTCTCAAGAGTCTTCTCCAACACCACAGTTCAAAAGCATCAATTTTTCAGTGCTCAGCCTTCTTCACAGTCCAAATCTCACATCCACACATGACCACTGGAAAAACCATAGCCTTGACTAGACGGACCTTTGTTGGCAAAGTAATGTCTTTGCTTTTGAATATGCTATCTAGGTTGGTCATTACCTTCCCTCCAAGGAGTAAGTGTCTTTTAATTTCATGGCTGCAATCACCATCTGTAGTGATTTTGGAGCCCAAAAAAGTAAAGTCTGACACTGTTTCCCCATCTATTTCCCATGAAGTGATGGGACCAGATGCCATGATCTTAGTTTTCTGTATGTTGAGCTTGAAGCCAACTTTTACACTCTCCACTTTCACTTTCATCAAGAGGCTTTTGAGTTCCTCTTCACTTTCTGCCATAAGGGTGGTTTCATCTGCATATCTGAGGTTAGTGATGTTTCTCCCGGCAATCTTGATTCCAGCTTGTGCTTCTTCCAGTCCAGCGTTTCTCATGATGTACTCTGCATATAACTTAAATAAGCAGGGTGACAATATACAGCCTTGACGAACTCCTTTTCCTGTTTGGAACCAGTCTGTTGTTCCATGTCCAGTTCTAACTGTTGCTTCCTGACCTGCATACAAATTTCTCAAGAGGCAGATCAGGTGGTTTGGTATTCCCATCTCTTTCAGAACTTTCCACAGTTTATTGTGATCCACACAGTCAAAGGCTTTGGCATAGTCAATAAAGAGAAATAGATGTTTTTCTGGAACTCTCTTGCTTTTTCCATGATCCAGCAGATGTTGGCAATTTGGTCTCTGGTTCCTCTGCCTTTTCTAAAACCAGCTTGAACATCAGGAAGTTCATGGTTCACGTATTGCTGAAGCCTGGCTTGGAGAATTTTGAGCATTACTTTACTAGTGTGTGAGATGAGTGCAATTATGTGGTAGTTTGAGCATTCTTTGGCATTGCCTTTCTTTGGGTTGGGAATGAAAACTGACCTTTTCCAGTCCTGTGGCCACTGCTGAGTTTTCCAAATTTGCTGGCATATTGAGTGCAGCACTTTCACAGCATCATCTTTCAGGATTTGGAATAGCTCAACTGGAATTCCATCACCTCCACTAGCTTTGTTCGTAGTGATGCTTTCTAAGGCCCACCTGACTTCACATTCCAGGATGTCTTGCTCTAGGCCAGTGATCACACCATCGTGTTTATCTGGGTCGTGAAGAGCTTTTTTGTACAGTTCTTCTGTGTATTCTTGCCATCTCTTCTTAATATCTTCTGCTTCTGTTAGGTCCATACCATTTCTGTCCTTTATTGAGCCCATCTTTGCATGAAATGTTCCCTAGGTATCTCTAATTTTCTTGAAGAGATCTCTAGTCTTTCCCATTCTGTTGTTTTCCTCTATTTCAGGAAATAGATAAATTTCTTATCTGTATTCAACTATCTCTCTGGAATGGAAGAAAGCCAAGTATCCACCATCCCTTTTATATTTTCTAGTGTTTTAAAAATTACTTCCAGTGAGTAAACAGTTTGTGCGGGGGGAGAGGAGGGATGTTTGGTTTTGTTTTTTGGGTTTTTAAGGCTTGTGGAATCTTAAGTTTCCCTAACCAGGGATCGAACCTGGATCCTCAGCAGTGAAAGTACAGTCTTAACTACAGAATTACAAGGGAATTACCAGCAGTTTGTGCTTTAATCTTTTAAATCATTTTTACTACTGTTATGCTAACAGAAACCCTTCAAAAATGGTAGCTCTAGCTTTAAAGAAATAAAGTTGACTGCAGTCAGTGTAAAAGAGTCTTTAATAATAATAATAATAATAAAAGGAACAGCAACAGCTAGTTAATTACTAAGTAACTGCTGTGTTGAGCAGTGCCTTACATGTTAATCTTAAGCTAACATAAAGGTATTATTGTACCATTTGACAGGCAAGGAAACTGAAGCACAAAGAAATCAGACAATTTGCACAAGTGAGTAGCAGAGTCAAATTCAAACCTAAGAGTCTAAACATCCAGTCCTGGCTCACTCGTCTGTAGATAATGTTAGTTAGCAGAAGGTTTACACTTTGAATAATGCTTAGAAATAGTCAAGCAAACTTGGAAATATAAAATTTTCATTAAACACAAATTAGAACTGAGACAAAAGTTTGTGTTTTATAAAATTCAGTCATGAACTTGTTTGAGAGAGAAAGAGAGTGTCTCCTAATGAGTAGAAATGCAATGCCATCCCACACAGGTTTGCTCACTTGACTAGTTTAAGAAGATGAGAGAAAGGTGAGGGTGGCTAACAAAATCCAGCCCTGAAACCATGACACCTGAGGGTAGAGGAGTAATTCAAGTTAACTCTGAAAAGAAGGGCTGGACAGCCTTCAGCGCTCTCCTCCCCAACCAGTTTGAATCTTGACACATCAAAGACAAAAGCCTGGCAAGCAAAGGAAATTTGGTAGAAGCAGATAAAAATTGAAAGAAAAATAGCAGGAGGTAAGAATACTAGTACTGAAATTACCTGGTACAATGGGATATCTCCTCTCAAAATGAAAGCTGCAAAGGTTCTGTTCTGGCTTCCCTTTAGTGAGCAAATCAGTTTCTGGGGGCTGATTCAAGGTGAAAGGCAGGACACAAATTTCTCAGGATGATTGGAACAGTATCAGGACACTTTGGTGGGAGTTCTCTTACAGAATTAAGTTCTGCAACAGTGTGCAGATGTTTAAGTTTTATTATCAATATGGTTCATGTTCTCAGACTATATAAAAAGCATATGCAAAAGTTTTGATAATAAAAAGAGCAAGATTCAAGACACAGTAGTTTATATCTATAAAAACTTTTATGTCTATAGGAAGCTGAATACTAAAGTAAATTAACACAAAATAAACATGCAATGTAATATAAAAACAGGAGTTAACTGAGGTTGTTAATGCCAGTTGAATGGCAAATGATCCATTACAAACCATGTTTAAACATGTGTCAATTAAATATGAGCAGACAGCCTTGCAATTCAGATTTAAAGATTTACTTCTTTCAGATTCATGTATTGTCTTTTGAACAGGAACACTCACTCTGAATTAAAAACCTTTCTTTACACTCTATATCATAAGGGATTTGATTTAGGTCATACCTGAATGGTCTAGTGGTTTTCCCTACTTTCTTCAATTTAAGTCTGAATTTGGCAATAAGGAGTTCATGGTCTGAGCCACAGTCAGCTCCTCGTCTTGTTTTTGCTGACTGTATAGAGCTTCTCCATCTTTGGCTGCAAAGAATATAATCAATCTGATTTCGGTGTTGACCATCTGGTGATGTCCATGTATAGAGTCTTCTCTTGTGTTGCTGGAAGAGGGTGTTTGTTATGACCAGTGTATTTTCTTGGCAAAACTCTATTAGTCTTTGCCCTGCTTATACAGTGGAAGTGAGAAATAGATTTAAGGGCCTAGATCTGATAGATAGAGTGCCTGATGAACTATGGAATGAGGTTCGTGACACTGTATAGGAGACAGGGATCAAGACCATTCCCATGGAAAAGAAACGCAAAAAAGCAAAATGGCTGTCTGGGGAGGCCTTACAAATAGCTGTGAAAAAAAGAGAAGCGAAAAGCAAAGGAGAAAAGGAAAATATAAGCACCTGAATGCAGAGTTCCAAATAATAGCAAGCAGATATAAGAAAGCCTTCTTCAGCGATCAATGCAAAGAAATAGAGGAAAACAACAGAATGGGAAAGACTAGGGATCTCTTCAAGAAAATCAGAGATACCTAGGGAACATTTCATGCAAAGATGAGCTCAATAAAGGACAGAAATGGTATGGACCTAACAGAAGCAGAAGATATTAAGAAGAGATGGCAAGAATACACAGAAGAACTGTACAAAAAAGCTCTTCACGACCCAGATAAACACGATGGTGTGATCACTGGCCTAGAGCAAGACATCCTGGAATGTGAAGTCAAGTGGGCCTTAGAAAGCATCACTACGAACAAAGCTAGTGGATGTGATGGAATTCCAGTTGAGCTATTCCAAATCCTGAAAGATGATGCTGTGAAACTGCTGCACTCAATATGCCAACAATTTTGGAAAACTCAGCAGTGGCCACAGGACTGGAAAAGGTCAGTTTTCAAAACTATCACACAATTGCACTCATCTCACAGGCTAGTAAAATAATGCTCAAAATTCTCCAAGCCAGGCTTCAGCAATATGTGAACCGTGAACTTCCTGATGCTCAAGCTGGTTTTAGAAAAGGCAGAGGAACCAGAGACCAAATTGCGAACATCTGCTGGATCATGGAAAAAGCAAGAGAGTTCCAGAAAAACATCTATTTCTCTTTATTGACTATGCCAAAGCCTTTGACTGTGTGGATCACAATAAACTGTGGAAAGTTCTGAAAGAGATGGGAATACCAAACCACCTGATCTGCCTCTTGAGAAATTTGTATGCAGGTCAGGAAGCAACAGTTAGAACTGGACATGGAACAACAGACTGGTTCCAAACAGGAAAAGGAGTTCGTCAAGGCTGTATATTGTCACCCTGCTTATTTAAGTTATATGCAGAGTACATCATGAGAAACGCTGCACTGGGAGAAACACAAGCTGGAATCAAGATTGCCGGGAGAAATATCAATAACCTCAGATATGCAGATGAAACCACCCTTATGGCAGAAAGTGAAGAGGAACTCAAAAGCCTCTTGATGAAAGTGAAAGTGGAGAGTGAAAAAGTTGGCTTAAAGCTCAACATTCAGAAAACGAAGATCATGGCATCAGGTCCTACCACTTCATGGAAAATAGATGGGGAAACAGTGGAAACAGTGTCAGACTTTATTTTTCTGGGCTCCAAAATCACTACAAATGGTGACTTCAGCCGTGAAATTAAAAGATGCTTACTCCTTGGAAGGAAAGTTATGACCAACCTAGATAGCATATTCAAAAGCAGAGACATTACTTTGCCAACAAAGGTCCGTCTAGTCAAGGCTATGGTTTTTCCTGTGGTCATGTATGGATGTGAGAGTTGGACTGTGAAGAAAGCTGAGTGCCGAAGAATTGATGCTTTTGAACTGTGGTGTTGGAGAAATCCCTTGGACTGCAAGGAGATCCAACCAGTCCATTCTGAAGGAGATCAGCCCTGGGATTACTTTGGAAGGATGATGCTGAAGCTGAAACTCCAGTACTTTGGCCACCTCATGCGAAGAGTTGACTTATTGGAAAAGACTGATGCTGGGAGGGATTGGGGGCAGGAGGAGAAGGGGATGACAGAGGATGAGATGGTTGGATGGCATCACTGACTCGATGGACGTGAGTCTCAGTGAACTCCTGGAGTTTGTGATGGACAGGGAGGCCTGGCATGCTGCAATTGATCGGGTCGCAAAGCGTCGGACACAACTGAGCGACTGATCTGATCTTACACTCTATATACAAACACTAAATAAGATTTTGCCAGTTAAGCTTTATCAAGGGCAGGAGATATTACATTGATTTTATAAAGGAAAAATCCAAAAACTATAAATTTTTAATAATTTTAGCAATTTTTACAGACCCACACCACAATATTCTCACTTCTCTTTGCTCTTCTTTCCTTCAAAGACTGCTATCAATAAAATATGTTATGGGGTGCTCTTAACAGCAACAGCCTGACTCTCAAAATGTTTAAAATACATTGATGCTTTCTTTCCCTAAGACCTTTTTTTAAGAAATAAAGCAGTGTTTGATGATAATCTACTGTGTTTATTTGGAAACGAAAGTCTTTCCTTGGAAAAGGAGTCAGTCTCTGAAACACACTCTGTTTCTTCATGAGCTAAATTTTCTGACTTCTTTCCAGATCTGTGTGGAAGCTTCACGCACAAGAGCTTCTATGGAGCACCTGCACCACCTGCTGCTTCACTCCCTGGAACTTTCTCCAAAGAATTCAGGGAGAGCTGCTTTTCCTCACTTTACTTTCCAGTAACATCAAATCATTATGACACACCCTAGAGAATTCCTAAAATGCCAGTAGACACCAAACAGGTCCAAAGAGATCCAAATTCCAATTTGGAAAATAACTGTTTTGAGCATTTTTCATTTATCCAGAACTCCCTTTCTTCCACAGTCCTGTTCAGGTACCTTTAAAAGTGCAGAGTCAGAGCCCTGTGGGACAAAAATAAGAATCTTAAAATTGTATTTTGAGAGAAGATTCAAGTGGAGATTTGAAAAGACACAAAAGAAGGTTGAGACACAAAAAAGCCTGAGTTTCGGGATGGTTAAGCTAATGGGCCCATCTCCCATGGCTTCCTCCTAGTTCTGGAGCGAGGCCATACTACTCCCGTAGCCAGGCTACACGCTACACGTTTTCCTGTCTCTAAGCTTTTGCTCTGACATATCACAAAGAGACAGCCAGCCAACCGCCAGCTGCTCTCTGCCCTCCTCCCAAATCCAGCCAATACCTCGTCTGCAACCACATGAGAGATGCCTAGCCAAAACCTCACCCTTCCTGAATTCCTGACCCAAAGAAACAGTGAGAGATAATAAAACGGCTGCTTTAATAAAATGAGGTTTTGGGGGGATCTGTTAATCTAAAGAATATTATATTACCAACAATACATGCTGATATAAAAGCAAAAGGATGAATGAGAAACAATTTAGAGAGAAGGAAGGCCAATCCTAAACATCTGAGGGGCACAAGAAGTAGGCTATTAATAAAGACCAAGCCAGGATAGCCTGCACAACCTGGAAAAGTCGAGAACTGGGATCACCAAGCTAAAACCAAGGTAATTAATTTAAAGTCCGTAAAACCAAAGCATCAAACCATTATATAGCATCCCCATTAGATAAGGGAGAGTGTCTGTAGACATGGAACAAGAAATGTTCAGGGCTCCCAGGAAGGAGACAGACTAGGAGATGGCAACATGCTGGAATGAAATAAGTACTGAACGCTGAGACCTGAACCCCTTCCCTAATCCAGCTCCAGAACATCAGCATCCAAGTGTAAACATCACTCACCATCTCTCCAAGCAGAAGACTATAGGTACCTCCCCAGAAAAAATCAACTAGGAACTCCAGGGAAAAAGAACTTTCACACGTGAACCTGAGAAGTCCCCAGGGAGAAAGCTGGCTGACAACAAGGTGGCCCAAAGCAACACCTGTCAGTCCACAAGTCCAGCTCACATGAGAGCTTCCCATTAGCAGTTCGAATATGAACACTATTGAGTGAAGCCTCTGGCCTAAGAGACATTATAAAAAAAAAAAAGAAGAAGAAGAAACAGAGACAATACAAGGAATAGAAGAAACTTTTTAAAAAAAAATAGCATTCTGTTTCAAAGAAGAATAAAAAGACATTGCATCCATGAAATAAAGAATGCTATAAAAAGATACAAAGTATAAACACCTTGAAATAAAAATATAAAAAAATAATAATCAGGTTGTAAGTAAAGTCAATGTTAGTTACCACTTAGAAAACAATAAAGAAATGGAAAAATCAGAAGAAAGAAAAGATCAATCTAGTTTCCAAATCCAACAAACAGGTGTTTCAGAAACAGCTAAAGGGAGAGAAAGAAATCATCAAATAAATCTCATAATTGCCCAGAAACGAAGGCTAGTAGAAACTCAGTGTCCAGCACAGTGAAGAACAATAAAAATCCAAAGAAACATACTTTGTTATTTTAGAACATGGGTGAAAATCCTATAGCGCCTGGAAGGTAAGGGGGAGTAGGAACACATGAAGAAAGAACCACTCATCAAAACAGCATCAAATTTTTCAATAGCAACACAAAATGTGTGAAGGCAATATATCAAAAGTTAGGTTTTATTTTTTTAATTTAGAGAATATTATATACCATTCCTAGATTATTTTTGTCTAGCCTAACCAAACAATTTAAATGTGAGGGTATACCGAAGGTAACTTAAAAAAATGAAGTCTGAAAGTTCTACCTCCCAAGCACAGTTTCTCATGAAGCTACTGAAGACTGAACAATCAAGTAAGTGATTCATGAAACAGAAAATCCATATATAAGAGGCTAAGAGAAGACTCAGAAAAATAAAGAAGGGAAATCCCAGGAGACAGCTGTGTACATCTAAAAGTAACACCCACTTCCAAATGGGATAGGAGACTGAAAAGTCTAAGTCTCTTGGGAAGAAAACAAATGGCATTGCAAAAAAAGTATCTGGGACTATCTTGGTGGCACAGTGGATGAGAACCCGTTTGCCAATGCAGGGGACACAGGTTCGATCCCCAGTCCAGGAAGATTCCATATGCCTCAGAGCAACTAGCTTGTGGGCCACAACTATTGAAGCCTGCTCACCCTACAGCCTGTGCTCCAGAGCAAGAGGAGCGACCACAGTGAGCAGCCCGCGCACCACCAAACAGTAGCCCCTGCTCACTGCAACTAGGGAGAGCCTGTGCAAAAGCAACTAAGACCCAGTGCAATCGGAAATTTAAAAATAAATAAATAAGTAAATATGTTGTTTTAAAAATTATCTGACAGGTACGACAGTACGGAAAACTGTCTTAGGGCTGAGCTGTTGGAATATGAGGAAAGATCTAGTTGAGTGTTCAAAGAAAACAAACCATGAGGAAAAATGAGGCAAATTTTAACTCCAGGCAACACTAAAAGTCATCCAAGAAAGTGTAATTATAGTATAGAATACTGTTTATCTTAATATGGGCAGTATTTTAAAAGAAACAATAATGAAAACAGTAACATTAGCTTAACCAAAAGTCAAGATATAATTACATTGGGAGGGTGATGAAGAGTGGGAAAGAGAGGGTATAAAGCAATCTATAATCGTCATCTACTCAAAGATCATTAAAAGATACCAAATTGAAGAATTTGAAAAATAACATATATTAACGATTGTATGAATATGAATTTAAGGATATATAGACATATATAAATTTTCTATAAAAAGAGTTTTGTTTGACTTTTTAATGTCACCCATGAGTTATAGTTTTCTAAATTTTGTCTATTTTTGAAAACTGAAAAAGGGACAGATATGTGCCTTTAACTCAGTTTTCTCATGTTTTATTCTATACACCAGACATGAAGAAAGGCAGACATTGTCCATTTCCTAATTTCAGTTAACTAGGCCATTAACGACCTCCCCTTCCCCACTTCTGTTTTTGTTCAGTTCCCCAGTCGTGTCTGACTCTGTGATCCCATGGACTGCAACATGCAAGGCCTCCCTGTCCCTCACCATCTCCTGAAGTTTGCTTAAGTTCACGTCCATGGAGGCCCTGCTTTTACCACCCCTCAATAAAACCAAACTCAACCAAGACAAAATTTGCCCGCCCTGCACATCCATAGGTAAAGTGGGTGTGAGGGCGATCTTAAAGAAAGAGCCGTATGGGTTCTCACAGTCAGGACAGCACAGGCATCATACACAGGGTTACACAGGAGAGGATGCTCGCTAGAAGTCTCGAGATATTAGACACCTTTTGATTTTTCTGCTGAGTCATGAATTAAAAACAAGCACAGTGGCTTCACTCAACTGCCGGGATGACAGAGTTCTATACCAAAATACTAATATCAAGATAAATACTGAGTAGATTTACCATGAAATTGTTTCTTCCAATGAATGAATAGGATTTAAATTCTGAGATCCTGCCTTAAAAAATGAAAGGAATTTTCTCCAAAACCATCAACCAACATCTATGCACTGCTTTACAAGTTGAAGTCTCTTCAGTGCTTCAAGCTAAAATCTCAGCTACTGGCATATGGAAAACTACTGCCCCTCTGCCATGTGCAGGTTCCACACTGCTGTGTAGGGCAGGCCCTCTCCACCGTCTGAAAGGCCTTCCCTCAGCTGCACAGTGACCTTCACGGGGACTCCTCCAGAACCTCAGACAACAGCACAGAGTTCACTCCACAGCACCACTGCAGGGAGTGTCTCTGCCAGTCAACTGGACACCCCCTCAAGGGAAGGCACCATGAATTTCACCCCAATAATCAGTACTGTGCCTGGCACATAAAAAGGAGCTCCATTCTTTCCCAGATATACTAGTCAAATTACAACACTATAATTATGGATCTAAGCATTATACATTTTGATGAATGTTTAACGAGAAATACTAAACTTTTACAGATAGTTTCTTTAGAGTCCTTTAACTTGGGTGGTTAAAAAAAAGAAGAAGAAGAAGAAAGAGAAGCTACATTGCATTCAGCATGTAAAAGGAAGAACCAACTGACTAAAAATAATCCATGTGTGTACTTCATGCAAATCTCTAAAGTTCCTGGACCATTACCAAACTCAAACTCAGGTAGAACAAGGAGCAATTTCTAATACCCTCAGCAGCAAAGCAAATGAGTAGCACCGTCCTGGCCTCCCACACCTGCCAGTGGGCTGGGTAGTTTCTCCCCATGGCAGGACATGGAGAGTATACATCTGAGTCAGTTTGTCCAACAGCATATTCTGTATAAGGGAAACAGGATTCATGGGAACTTGACCTAGAAAGGATGAAAGTTTTCCACTAGGCATTTCAGAGGGCTTCCCTTGTGGCTCAGCTGGGTAAAGAATCTGCCTGCAATGTGGGAGACCTGGGTTTGATCCCTGGGTTGGGAAGATCCCCTGGAGAAGAGAAAGGCTATCCACTCCAGTATTCTGGCCTGGAAAATTTCACGGGCTGCATAGTCCATGGGGTCACAAAGAGTCAGACACAACTGAGTGACTTTCACTAATAGGCATTTCAGCAGTTACTTTAGATGTGCGTTTTATCATAACATAATACAATATATAATTGTCTCTGAAAAGTTGGGATCTCTTAATCAAGAATTTTCAAATGATACTCTAAGCAGATAATATGGAAACAGTATTGACAGAACTACAAAAGTAAAATTTTAAAATCACAATCAGGTAATATCATTAACACTACTAGCTTTCAGGATTATTCATTTTACAAACTAAGACATAAGCACTGAAGGCATTTAAATCTTTCATTCATTAAGCAATTCAACAGCAAAAAAAAAAAAAGGTTTACTTTTAACTTAAAAATGTAAATGTACTATCATGTACATTTGAGTCAGCTGCCATCTGCATAAAAAATGGAAAGAGATTTGGAGAAAATAGAATAACAGTTTGATTCTGCTATTATAAGAAAGTCTGAAAAAAATGTGAAAATGTGTAGCTGGAAAAAACAATATATCGCATTTAAATATATCCTACTGGAGGGTAGAACTTATGATTCTCCAAAGGAAATGGTTCTTTTCTAAATTAACAAAACTCTCAAATTCTTTTTTGAATTATATTAATAAAGATACTCCTACCAAGGAACTAAATAGGATTTTAAGTAAAGATCCACCTAATAAAGTAGCACAGTGAAAATAACTTTACATAATGACACACAACAGTCTTTAATATTTGTACTGCAGAAGAATGAAGATTTTTCATGGTGAAGAACTGGGTTCTATACTATATACTGGGATGTTGGTGTTTCTTTAAAAACAACACTAAAATGATGTCTAGCACAAGTTTACTTAGTAAAACTCAAAGACAATAGCAAAATTTATGGAAGAAATAATATTCTCTCAGTATTAGTTTTGAGGGAGAAAATGGCTGAAAAGTTTCCAAATTTGATGAACTGTAAACACACAGATTCAAAATAGTCAATGAACTCCAAGCAAAAGACAAATAAAACTACAGCCACAGAGTTATACATATGACTACAGTCATACCATGATCAAACTGCCTAAACCCAGTTGATAATCTTAAGGGGGTTGGCAGGTGGGGAACAACAGGGGACACACACACACCCCCCACATCCACATGTTATGTAAAGAACAAGACAGAATGGAAGCCAGAAGACAACAAGGAATATCTTCAGAGTACTGAAAGAAAAATACTGTCAAACCAGAATTCTATATTCAGTGAAAATATCTATCAAAAATGAATCAATCATACACTTCACACATAAACTACTACAAGTGATTTTAAAAATGATAAACTGAACTTCAGTAAAATTAAAGGCCTTAAGGGAGGGAGTCTTCAAAAGATACTTTTAAGAAAGTGAAAAGATAAACCACAGACTGTCAGAAAATATCTGCCAGTTATATCTGATAGACATGATATATCTGATAGCCAGGATATATAAAGAATTCAAAAACTCAATAAGACAAAATAAATTCAATTTAAAAATGACAAAAGATTTGAATAGACATTTCCCCTAAAGAAGGTATACAAATGGTCAATGCCACATGAAAAGAGGTCCAATATCCTTAGCAATTAGGGAAACACAAATTAAAACCCCAGTCACAAGAAGAGCTACAAAGAAGAGAAAGCAAATACTCGTTGGTGAGGATGTGAAGAAGAATGCTGCTGGCAGAAATGTAAAATGGTATACAGCTACTTTGGAAACCAGCTTAGCACTTTCTTATATTGTTAAAACAGAAATTTACCACACAACCTAGCAAAATTCCACTAGTAGGTAACTACCCAAGAGAAATGAAAACATTATGTCTACAGAAAGACTCACACATGACTGTTTCTTGCAGAAGTATCCATAATAACCAAAAAGTGCTCCCCTGTCCATGGGGATTCTCCAGGCAAGAATACTGGAGTGGGTTGCCATGCCCTCCCTCCAGGGGATCTTCCCAATCCAGGGATTGAACCCAGGTCTCCTGAATTGCAGGTGAATTCTTTACCATCTTAGCCACCAGGGAAGCCCAAATATCCATCAAATGGAGGGTAAATAAAATGTTTAAGTAGGTAATTAAACCTACGACAATAATAGCAAAAAAGCCCAAGGCAAGAAAACAGTATACTACTCTAAGGTTCTTACAGTACCTGTGAAGTGGTATAATAAAAGTTGAAGATAGGCTGTGATAAGTAAAAATGTATATTCGAAACCCTGAGGTTGCTACTAAAACAACATAACAAATCACAGCCAATAAATTCTATGTTCCAGGTGAAGCTACCCACTGAGTTATAAACTGAAAGATAGAGGAGATTTTTATACATGCTTTCATTTGGCTTTTTAGTTATCTGAATCTCACTGACATAATGTCTTGTGTGAAGATGGCAGAGAATAGTATTGGAGGTCATTTTCTACTCTGTCTCTTTATGTTTTCAAGGAACAATTTAACCTTTGCCCTCTCCAATCTTAGACAAAATTGCAACACTTTGCACTCTACTGCCACATAATTAGCCTTCCATGCACATTAACCGAACAAGATTATTTGCTATAACACTATTTGATAACCATAATTCAACAAGATTTAAAATAAGGTATGCTGCAGAAAGAAGAGTCAATAAAGCTTTCCTTGTGAGGAAATAAGAAAGTATGAGTAATGACTGTAGCACTCTTATGGCTTCGTTATTACAAGGTTTATAAAGCCAAAGCTCCTAGAAATTTTACATGCTTTAAATCCGTGAACTGTAGTCAATATGAACTTGTTTAGACTGCACATCTTAATTCAGAGTATTAAAAGTAAAACGTACATAGACACCTTTGAAATATACCCACAGTGAAAATTAAAAATTCAAAACTACATTACAGTTTTTACTTCACTCCTCCCCATCCTCTCTGGGGTTTTTTGGTCCTAAAATCTGGACACTGTCAGTCCCTGAATGAATAATTTTTTCAAGTCAGGTGCCCTTTGGGAAATCACATCTAACTTGGTCAAACAAGATGTTGTAGAAAGATGTTCCATAAAGAAAACTTAAAACAAAAATCTGTTTAAGCCATATAAAAACTAACCAGAATAGCCAGGAAGTTTTGGAGTTGGAAATAAAACAAAAGCACATAGACCACAGCACGTTTTCATAATAACCACAAATAAATTTCTCAATATTTTCTTTTCTATTCATAATCACAGTAAAGAATTGTCACTAAATGGTCATGAAAGAATTTTTAAATAAATTTGATGTTAACTATTGAGATAAATTAGTAAATCAAGCCAAACCAAAAATAAGTATGTTCATGGGGACAGCAGGCACATTCATTCATGGAATGGTCTTGGAGAGCTAAAAATATAAATGGAATATTCTTTTATTAATTTCATGTGCCTCTAACTTTTTTAATAGTGGGAATTCTGTGATGCTTAAAAAACCTTAAGTTCCTTTTAAATCAATAATAAAAACTGGTTTCAGTGCATAAAAGTAAAAATATATATTCAGGAAGATGAGCAACTTAAGACACTCACTAATAAAATAAGCCTACATATCCTATTAAAATGCATTTAAAGTAATTTAAAGGAAACAATTAAAGCACAGAATTTGAGAACCAGAACGGATATTAAAACTCATTTAGTTGGCTCTTTATTAAATGAACTTATAAACCACATTCACTTTCACCAGCACTGCTCAAAAGAACTTGCTGTGACAAGAGAAACATTCTATACTCTGTGCTGTCCAATATGACAGCCACTAACCACATGTACTCACTTAACTTTAAATTCATTAAATAAAGTTTCAAATTCAGCTCCTCAGTTGTGCTAGTCACACTTCAACTGCTCAATAGCCACTCATGCCCAAAGGCTACTTGCAGCACAGCACACCTTAGACTAACACTTCTCACTTATCCAATATATAATGTGAGACTACAATAACACGGTTTGAATAGGTGCCAACCAATAAACAATGACTTATTTCTAAGATTTTTCCATTTATTTCCTTCAAAAGAATCAAAATACAAAAAAAATCCTGAATTTAAAGTGTCCTCTTAACAGAATTTTTTTAAACTAGAATTCCTAGGATAACCTTTTTTTGGTGGTTCTGTTAGAAGACTGTTTACTTCAAAGAGAAGTATCTCTGCTGCTTCTACTGCTGCTAAGTCACTTCAATCGTGTCCGATTCTGTACGACCCCATAGACGGCAGCCCACCAGGCTTCCCTGTCCCTGGGATTCTCCAGGCAAGAACACTGGAGTGGGTTGCCATTTCCTTCTCCGATGCGTGAAAGTGAAAAGTGAAAGTGAAGTCACTCAGTCGTGTCTGACCCTCAGTGACCCCATGGACTGCAGCCTTCCAGGCTCCTCCGTCCATGGGATTTTCCAGGCAAGAGTACTGGAGTGGGGTGCCATTGCCTTCTCCGAAGTATCTCTGAACCACAGTCAATTCCATGTCTGAGTTCCATAGGTTCCTTTGGAAAGATTCAATCCCATTATGAACATGAAGAGACTGCTGTAATTCAACTGCTCACCTGAGTCCTAAATGATTGCTAAGGAGAGAACAAGGGTCTCCCTGAAAAGATGTGACAGACAGCCTCCTATGTTAACAAGCTTCATCGGTAAGTTTCTCAGCCTAGGGGACTGATTTCAAACTACAGTACTCAAGTTTAGTCTTACCTGCTTACTAAATGTTCATCCTTCACTGTTACTAAGGAAACTAAGTTACTAAGATTACTAAGGAAAAATTCTTAATAATGTAGATCTGTACTCAGAGAGACAAAGGGGAGGGCAGTAGGTGAAATAGACAGCTCACTGCCACCCCTCTCTCACTGGGCTGACACTGAGCAAACCACCCGGCTCCCAGGGGCCTTCAGTTGACCCCCCCAACCCCCGCCCTGTGACCCCCATCTCGGAAATAAAGTTACCAGCCTAGGCCATTTACTTCTTACTTTTGGTTGTCAATCCCTCAGAGGTGCTAAGTGCTCAAGAAAATTTGAACTGCTACTGTTGACTACGTAGATACGAACTAAAATTCCTTCTAGAATTTCCAATCTTGTAATTTTTACTTAGGAGTTCTTACTTACCTGTCAAGTAAAATTTTTTAAAAAATTATCTTGAGCTTTTGAACTGTTACTCTTCAAAAACTGTTAAAAGTTCAGGACTCTATAAACTAAGGACTGTAAATCATTCCCAATCCACTCCCTTGCTGAGGTAGGTCCCCAAGATGCCCAGACCCTGATGTATGTACCTTCAATAATCCTCTCCCCAAGAGCACAGAAGAGGCCTGTGAATATGTTGGGATATTAAACCCATGATTAAGTCCCATTATATAGCAAGGTCAGACTTTGCAGATGAAATTGAGGTTACTATTCAATTGACTTTGAGTTAATTAAAAGGGAGGTTATCTTGGGTGGGCCTGATCTAATCAGGGGAGCCCTTTTAACAGGGTCAGATAGACTTCCTCCAGCTGTCCTTGAAAAAGCTAGCTGCCATTAAGTTTTACAGCTGTAAGGAAGATCAATTCTGCCAACAACCACAGGAGCTTAAAGGAGAACCCCATGCCTTAGATGATACCCCGGCCCTAACTGATGTCCTGAGCAGAAGACTCAGAGGTTGTCTCTGGACACACACACACACTTTGCTCAGTAACTCTGTTACATGATGCTACATGTTACTATCCCCATTTTAAAGATAAGGAGCTTGAGGCTAAATGACATGGGAATAAAGTCCTAAAGTAAGAAGGACTCTTAGCTCTTTGCATTAGGTAGCTCATATAATCTTCTATCAATAAGTATAGGAGATTCATTTTACTGAAGACATGGCAGTTTCAAAGAAGTTATAATTATTTTAAGATCACAAGCAAGTAAAAGCAATCAAGAATGTCTGAATTCAATCTATTTGAATCCTAAGCCCAAGGCCACCCCAAATTTGTTTTCACTCTATGATAATTATTCTTATTAATAATTAGAAATAAATTTCCAGGAATGTCATCTACAGTGAATTTTAGGACACACGAGGATGAATAAGAACACAGTAGTCTGTCGTTTATATGTATGCCTAGCATCAAAGCTTCCCTGGCTAAGGAAACCAGTAGCAAGAGAGGAAAATCAGCACCCCAGAGAAAATCAGCCATCCACACTTTGACACAAGACACAAACCAGGTTAAAATTATGTTTCTCCACTAGAGATTCAGGAATAGGCAGGATGGTCAATACAAGGCCGAGAGAGAACCCAGCAACTGCCCAGCAACTGACAGGCAGGCAGTATTGAGCAAGACACAAACACACTTCATGACACTCAGGGAACCAAAGCAAAATCTGAGGCAGCTGAAGGCAAAAGGTACCCAAATTGTTCTATCATGTCAGTGAGAACAGAGAGAAAATGAGAGAGAAGTACAACAATACAGGAGGACTGCTGCTGCTGCTGCTAAGTCGCTTCAGTCGTGTCCGACTCTGTGCGACCCCATAGACAGCAGCCCACTAGGCTCCTCTGTCCCTGGGATTCTCCAGGCAAGAACACTAGAGTGGGTTGCCATTTCCTTCCCCAGTGCATGAAAGTGAAAAGTGAAAGGGACGTTGCTCAGTCGTGCCCGACTCTTAGTGACCCCATGGACTGTAGCCTACCAGGCTCCTCTGTCCATGGGATTTTCCAGGCAAGAGTACTGGAGTGGGGTGCCACTGCCTTCTCTGACAGGAGGACTACAGGACATTAAATAATGTTTCACCACTACCTATAAGCAGTTGTTCTGTAACTAAGGATCTCTCTTTTCAATGTTGTTTACTAATCACGAAACTTTGGCAGTATTAATGAAATGGGATTAAAATAGTTTAGAACAAATTGCTAATATTTTAAAATTTAAAACATCATAGCAGACTTACTAAGCAATCTTGATTAAAATTGTAAAGTACATTTTGAGTGTTAAAGAATGAAATGTCACACATTTTTTAAAATGTAAAACCAAAAGTAATGTTCCAAAAATTCAGAGCCTTTATTCATAGTAATTAAATACAAAATTCTGCATAACATCTACATTCTATAGTTCACTAATTGACACTGAAAAGGTAAACATTAATTTTCCTTACAAAATCTGAATTGCTTTAACCTAGAATTGGTTTGTCTTGTACCAGCCAACTCAAAAAAGCATTATAGAATAAAAAGTAAGCAGGATAGAAAAAAAACTAAATTGAAGTTTTTGAGCCTTCTAAGTTATTAGACATTGTTTTCTTCCTTAGAAAATCAGGATATAATAATGATGTATGTTTATAGCTATTTCAATAAATGTTCTAGTGTTCAAGTTGCTCTAGCCACATAAAGCTCACATATATTAATTCATATTTCTGTACTTAAGAGATTAACAGCTATAAAACTAGTACCACTGGAATAAGGTTGAATAATTCAGTTCCCTCAACTGGAGAATCCCATAGAGGAGACTGGCAGGCTATAGTTCATAGGGTCACAAAGAGTCAGACATGACTGAAGCGACTTAGTACGGCAGGACACAAAGTTAATTAACTTGGCTTTTGGGTAACTATTATACATAAAATAATTGTTGTACTATTAAGGGTCTTTAAATTTTCTTCCTGACACTCCTTTGCAATAAATGCAGAAAATTCTGGCTCACTGACTACCATGAAGTTCAGTGGCTTAAACAAAATTAATTCAAACTACACTCCTTTCTCTAGCTGGTAGTCTTAAAACATATACCAGCACTCAGAGGGAAAGTACAGCACAATTCCAACCAGTCCAACAGTACAACTCGAACCACTATCCACCCTTGGGCTAGAATGAGATGTAATTCTAGCCTAGACCAAGAAACTTATTCTGAATAGAGATTTGCATTCATATTGAATATTTTCTGGAAAATTTTGTTCGACACAAGCACAAATAAAATCAACTGAGATATTAATAGCAGGGCATGTTTTTACTTGGTGTTCTTGAAATAATTTATAAAAAAGTTACATTTTTCAACTTCATCTCTAAGTCAAGTTCTTTGGAACCTACAATGCATTTTCTAGATATACACTAAATTGAAGTTAAATTTCTCAGCTCAAGAACAATTCTAACTCATATAAACAGTAGCAATGTCACCAGAAGCTAACCATCCTTCACAACAGTGCTCTCCTCTGGAGCAAAAGTCATCCAACTGCAGGCTGAGGGCCCAGCCTTCATGTGTCTGGGTTCTTCCATTCACAAGTTGTCAGAGATCTGTTCCTATTTCTTCACACAAAGCAGCCAGCACAGAACTTTAAGCCAAAATAACCATTAACAAAAAAAATTAGCTACCATTAACTGAGGTGCTGTACATACATGATCTTAAGTAATCCAGACAATAATCTTGTGAAAAAAGAATTTTATTCCCATTTTCAGCAAAACAAACAGGTGAAAAGTCAAATAAATTGCTCAGATCACAGGGCTAGAACTGGTGGTACTGAGGTTCAAATGCAGATCTAACTAACCTCAGCAGACTCCATTCTTATAACCACTGGTTATTCTTATAACCACTCAGCGACTCCATTCGTATAACCACTTTTGAAATTAGACGTCATCCCACACTCACACTGGAAATTTCTAAAAACACATACAAAACCCAAGAGCAAAGGTAATCCCAATGGGGCTTCTATACCAGACAAAGTGATGGTGACGATGAAGAAGATGAGCATGAAAATGATGCAGGAAGAAGAGAAGAAATGCTTAAATTTACACTTTGCCTTCTAAAACATTATCTCCAAGGAAGAGTAACTTTCTTGCTAAGGGGCAATGAATCTTCTGCAAATGTTTCACATCTTGGTATTATATTTTTCAGATTTCTCATCACTAATATTATCATCCTCAATTTCCCATTTTACCCTCATTTTTGTAAAACATTTGTAATGTAAGGGCAAAATGAACAAAAACATTCAAATATTTGTTTCAATTCACAATACTCAGTAACTAAAATTAAAATACTGGATACCAAGTAGCATTACCTATAACAATGGTTTAACAGAGTCATTTCCAGGTGATGGACAACACCCAGGTATGGTGTTCAAGGGTGTCTAGTTAACAACACAGGAGAGAAGGGCTCTGTGCACACTGGCAGTGCTGCATGCCAACCCAGTGGGCACAGGAAGGAACACAGGGACTGGGAAAGGTCACTAGTAACCTAACGTGAAAAAAAAGGACAATCCTTGCTCCTAGGACATAATGAACAGGAAACAAATTCAGTGCCCAAAAACCTACACACATCTAAATTTTGCGTATATCTACTACAAAGATTTGGGCTTCCCTGGTAGCTCACCTGGTAAAGAATCCACCTGCAATGCAAAAGATCCCAGTTCAATTTCTGGGTTGGGAAGATCCCCTAGAGAAGGGATAGGCTACCCACTCCAGGATTCTTGAATCCACCTGCAATTTGGGAGACCTTGGTCCAGTCCCTGCGTTGGGAAGATCCCCTGAGTGGGCAGCATGGCATCCCACTCCAGTATTCTTGCCTGGACAATCTCCATGAACAGAGGAGCCTGGCTGGCTACATTCATGCAGTCCCAAAGAGTCAGATATAGCACAGCATAGCATAGCACTACAAAGATTTACCTAACTGAAATAAAAAATAAATTTTGTACCTGAGTTCCCTATTGAATGAATCAGAGTTGTTTGTGAATCTTATTTCCACCACTGTCAAAATAACTGCAAGTCCCCCAAAGGAGGTTCACACAATATTGATGTTTCAAATACAACTGTAAGTTGATCTTCTAAGAAAAGATAATTTCAACTCACTGCTCAATTTAAACAATATTAAATACATTCAGAAAAGTCTAAAGCTTCAATTTTCACTCTGATACTAACAATAAAAACACAATATATGCTTTAACCTGTAACAGCAGATTAGAAATTTTTATCTCAAATGAAATACATAAGGTACTGTATTTTAAAACAAGTAAACTTTATGCACCAACTGTACAAATATACACCCACTGTTTCCCTCTTTCTCTCTCATTCTTTTATCCATCATTCAGAGAGCAGTGAAAATCAGTCAAAAAAGGGAAGCATTAGGAGGGAAAAAAATTCCATTTCCAAATTAATCATTAATGTCATTGATGACAGCTGATAAATCTTTATGACTTTTTCATACCTATTTAATGATATTTCCTATAGTGATTCTTGTCTTAATTCTATGACTATTCTTATCTAAAAAGTGTGTGTGTGTATACATGTACATATGCATGTATGAAACTAATTTGTATCCAGTAATGCTTATCTTCAAATGTTCAAATGAAAGGTATATTTCGAAAAACAGCAAGAATATTTTGACTCTTTTAAAGTCCAAAAAAGAATAGGCTTATGTATCTGTAATGATGGCTAAGATAAAATCTTTAATCAAGGCAACTTAAAAGTAGAACAACATTATTATCATTAACAAAGAGCAAATACAGTGAAAAAGGAAATGGACTAACTTATCAAAAGAGCTAGAAAAAGAGGCTATTAAAAGATACCTGTGTTTGTTTGTACTTTACTTATTCCACAAATTGAAACCGCTCCTTCAAAGCATTCGCACTCTCAAAATAAAAAGACTAACAAGATTTTAAAGCCTTAGTGTATTGTGGACAGCAGTATACCAAAAAGTAATAAAATACACCACGCTCCTTGTGCTCTGTCACTAAGTTGTGTCCGATTCTTTGTGACTATAGCCCACCAGGCTCCTCTGTCCATGGGACTTTCCAGGCAAAAATGCTGCAGTGGGTTGCCGTTTCCTCCTCCAGGGGATCTTCTGAAACCAGGGATAGAACCAGCGACTTCTGCATTTCCTGCATTTGCAGGTGGATTCTTTACCACTGAGCCACCTGGGAAGCCCAATAAAATGTATACCAATAAATAATAAGATATTTGCCCACTGTAAAGTCTTAATATGAATTTCCAGTTAAGCAAGAAATTGTTAACTACAATTTGTTTGGCTGTAGGTCTACCTGGTTGAATGGTATGTTAAAAGTATATACAAATGGAGACTCATTCCATTCACTGGAAAGAAAATGGGTAGCATATCCTAAATATCTCAGATAGTATGAGAAGCGGTAGTCTCTCTGCTGAGGCCAGAGATACCATCCAGTTCTGCTAGTACTGTATCAGCAAGCAGTAAATAAAAGCAAAGCATGTAAATACACAGAGAATATAGCTCAGTAATTAGTACACAAAAAGTATATACTACCTACATCTTAAAGACAAAATTAATTAAGTTTAATCTGAAAAGTCTCAGATAATAGAAAAGATTGTTAAATTTTCACATAACCAGCAATAAACTCCAAAGTGCATTTAAATATGACTTCTGGATACTCAAGCTAACAACAAAAAAAGTTTTATTGTTCACAAATTCCCCCCAAAGATAATTAGCAAGCTACAAAGTTATTTCTATTTGTATAACAAAGCTTTTCCCCTATACTGAAATTACTAAGGTTTTAAACTTAATATAGGTATTCTAAGTTTTCTACTACTATAAATATATACTCCTGAACAGAAGTGCAAATTTTGTTTATTCCTAGAAAAACAGGGAATAATCAACAGTAATTTTTCTTAAATGACACTCTGCATGCTGTTAAGAAAAACTGGATCAAAATAAACTGTGGAAAATTCTCAAAGAGATGAGAATACCAGACTACCTGACCTGCCTCTTGAGAAATCTGTATGCAGGTCAGGAAGCAACAGTTAGAACTGGACATGGAACAGACTGGTTCCAAATAGGAAAAGGAGTACGTCAGGGCTGTATACTGTCACCCTGCTTATTTAACTTATATGCAGAGTACATCATGAGAAACGCTGGACTGGAAGAAACACAAGCTGGAATCAAGATTGCTGGGAGAAATATCAATAACCTCAGATATGCAGATGACACCACCTTTATGGCAGAAAGTGAAGAGGAACTAAAATGCCTCTTGATGAAAGTGAAAGAGGAGAGTGGAAAAAGTTGGCTTAAAGCTCAACATTCAGAAAACGAAGATCATGGCATCTGGTATCATCACCTCATGGGAAATAGATGGGGAAACAGTGGAAACAGTGTCAGACTTTATTTTTCTGGGCTCCAAAATCACTGCAGATGGTGACTGCAGCCATGAAATTAAAAGACGCTTCCTCCTTGGAAGGAAAGTTATGACCAACCTAGATAGCATATTCAAAAGCAGAGACATTACTTTGCCAACAAAGGTCCGTCTAGTCAAGGCTATGGTTTTTCCAGTGGTCACGTATGGATGTGAGACTTGGACTGTGAAGAAAGCTGAGCGCCAAAGAATTGACGCTTTTTCACTGTGGTGTTGGAGAAGACTCTTGAGAGTCCCTTGGACTGCAAGGAGATCCAACCAGTCCATACTAAAGGAGATCAGCCCTGGGTGTTCTTTGGAAGGAATGATGCTGAAGCTGAAACTCCAATACTTTGGCCACCTCATGCGAAGAGTTGACTCACTGGAAAAGACTCTGATGCTGGGAGGGATTGGGGGCAGGAAGAGAAGGGGACGACAGAGGATGAGATGGCTGGATGGCATCACCGACTCGATGGATGCGAGTTTGAGTGAACTCCAGGAGCTGGTGATGGACAGGGAGGCCTGGCCTGCTGCGATTCATGGGGTCGCAAAGAGTCGGACACGACTGAGCGACTGAACTGAACTAAACTGAGGATAAAGTAGAAGGGAGACTGGCTAAGAAAGATAGCTACTTCAGAGAAACAGGCCTCATCCAGATGAACAGAATCATTTGTGCGAAGGTGGAAAACACCAGTGTCATATTCTTAACAGGGACAAGCCTAGATAAAATTTAGAAAATAAACTGTGCTGCCACATTAAACCTATGAAAGCAGTGCTAAATTTTATTACTTTGAACCATTTTTTTTTTTTAATAAAAAACTCAATCATAGTTGCTCTATGCAAAAAAACAGGTGGGGGCGGCAGTGGATAACTGAATTTCAAACTGCTGCTAACCAGTGTCTAACACATGGGGAACAGAATACATATGTAGATGTATATCCAATGAAAAAATAACTATTATGAAATATTCATTTGGAAAGTAATTAAGTACAGCAATTTAAAAGTGAACCTTTCAAAACACAAAAATCATCATGCAGCTTTGAGATTAACACATCCTTATGTCCTCTGGTGCTTATTATACTTTATTTAGCACCTCATCCATGTTAATATTTTGACTGTCCATATATTTTTCAGTTCCTACAAGCTAAAATAAAAAAGAACCTAAGAATAACTCTCGCCAAATATCTGAAACAAAACCTTTATAGACCACATGAACTTTAGTGAGTTTTCCTAAAATATGAAAAATAAACCTTTCCAAATAAGAGAATCTACACTTCAACTGAGGTTAAGCTGTTCAAAGAGAGGGTTTAAAAACATATCCTCTTTCTTGGAAAACCCGTAACTCCAAATTTACAATCTTCACAAGCACAGAAGCACATAAACACATACAGGCAACCTTCTATGACCTGAGTACACACATATGATTATGCTACTGAAAACAACTTTAAAACCATAAAGCTCACAAATAATCCTATCCCAATGTTCCCTACACAAAGTATCAAATTAGTCAGTCAATGGTCTTGGAATATAAACATGAAAAGATTTGGTTTTTTTGGTCAGGGGAAGAAATTAGTAGGATTTTAGGCTTCACTGGCCCAAACAGACTATTAGCTTCCATTTGGCCATTAGTCAAACAAGCAGAGTGGTCTCTGAAGTATCCCCAACAAATTGCAATAAATTTTCAAAATGAAAGTTAGTGCCTGCTTTTCTCATTGGGAAGGGATGTAAAAAAGCTGATTCAGCATATATAGTACATCTGTCCAAGTCTCATACTACTGATGTTACAGGGAGTCTTGACAGCTCCTACTTCTGAGGAGCCAGAGGTTGCAAGATGAGTTAATAAGGCATGCAGCTGAGTCCAAGACAAGGCCAGGCCTGGAAAGGAGAGAACGGGACACAGCAAGCCCGAAAGCAGAATCTCTATGATTCTCTCCAACACAGAAAAGATTCTGAAATAGAAACAAAAGCATGGTATGCAGCAATTTCTCATTCAAGTGTTATCCATGAGAGTGTCTTCCCACACTTGACAAGCACGTGTTTATTCTGAAGACAGAGAGAAGAGAAAACTGTCTCAGAACCCAGACTTACACCATGCCTAGTTCATGCTCCAGATTATCTGTCATCCCCCTCAGATTGCTACCCTTATAAGCACATCAAAATTTTTTCTTTTCAAAATAAACATGATACAGTTTCTATAAACAAGAGGAATCTCAAATAAACACATCCAGAGAAAAAGTTTGTTTTCAGGAATTGTTTATATAACAAACTGTTCCATGGTCTTGGTTTAAAGTAGTATCTGATCATTCTTAATAAATACCATTCAGAGTTTTTATAAAATATAAATATCATTTTGAGCACTAAAGATCAATATACAAAAAGAAGACAGCCCAAAACTGCAATGCTTAATTATACAGTATATTTAGGTTGCATATTTTCTTAAATGTGCTCTTTCATCATTCCATACGGATACTATGCAATTATTTTAAATGATGGCATACAACTATATTTGATAACAAATTATGTTCAGTTTTCTAAGCAGGTTATAAGATAGCACACAGATGATAGGAACCCTGTTTTTCTAAAAAAAATTAATTATCAATGAATGTACACAGATAAAAAAATCTAAGATACAAAAAATGGTAATCTCAACTTTATAATAAATATATTATTACTAACATCACTAACATAACCAGTAAAGCTATTTTTAAACAAAGAAAACTTTCATCACTGAACTGTAGGCTTCTTTATTTCCTGATCTAACTCTACATTCCTTATCTGATGCAAGAATGTAACAGTTAAAGTATAAGTAAAACAAAGAGTGATTTTTAAACATACTAAAATAAACTGAACCTATCAAATTAAGTTATGTCAATTATAAGCTAAAGAAATTGACATAGGTACAAATTTCTGAAACACTACCTTCTAAAACTAGAAACAAAATTAAGAAACACTGAGCAGCATTTTGCCCTGGTTTTATTTTGAAATTTTAGAAAGAATTGTTTAATGATAATTAAGGAGGGGAAAAGGAAATTTGAATTTACTGCTGAATTGCCATTTACCCTTCCGTAGTATTTTTAAAAGAATATATATGAATATATATACATAGAATTACTCTAGGAAGGAAATAAATCAGTATATTCATTCTTTCTAGTAAAAATAGTTGATTTATTTTTGTAAGAAAAAATACTGGCAGGCTACCTTTCCCCACCCCCACATGATGTTTCTTATTTTAGAATACACAGAAATAAATTTTCTTTTTAAAAAATGTATTCCTCAGTAAACAAAAACTGAACCATACAAGATCAGACCGAGAGCTATCCTTTAGCCTGGTGTGGCCATTTATTTCTAGTTCAAGAAACAACTAGCAAATACTAGCTGAGTATGGATTTCACATTCAACAGGAGATAAAAGCTATGCATACAGTGATCTTGCCCTTCACGCCTAATTTCAAGTTTTTATCAGGAGGATTCAAGGGGTGACCCTGAGAGAGGGAGCAGGACCCGGCAAAGGGCCTGGCACACGTGCTCCTGGAGGAGCTCCAAGTCTGTCACCCCAGATGAGGACACAGGCTTGGAGGGGTGATACTTGCCAAAGGGCAACAGCCAGCAAGCAGCTGAAGGGCTGGACCTGATGCTGTGCAAAGGAAGTGACCTCGGCTTCATGTGGAAAAGCCAAAGTCACAATTTTCTAAGTCAGCATTCATCGCCTCCCAAAGGTCCTTACTGGTCACTTCATTTCACTCTCCAAAATACACACCTCAGTTGTATGGAACAGAATCACATTTTTAAAATGTGGTTTGGCTTGAAATCTGACAGTGAAAGAAAGTTGAATAAGGCTAAAAACTAGCTTAGTTCTAGGTTTTGATGAAGTTCCCCAAGCTGGGAAGCTCAGCCCCAGAGGGAGCACTGACCCCAGGCCTCCCATGCTGGGCGATGCTCTAAGTTAGCAACACATCTCCACAAGAGCAGAGGGCCCTGGGGCTTCTTTCTCTGATTTCTAGGAGGGTGATTTCTTACCTTTCCTGTGAGAACTCAGCAACTTCAGATTTAGAAATCAATGTTCCATTTTACAACTATCTGTTACTCTTTAACTAGTAAAAAGGTGGCCCATTTTGCAACGATTTTGCAGAGTGGCACCCCAAACTGTATATAAGAAAACACAGTAAGCCCTCTAGACTCCCCAGTGCTCTTTTTCATAAGATGCTCAGGAAATAATTCTGCTTTTTCACTGAACAAAATCACCTAAGTTCAAGCCTTAAAAAACACAGGAAAGTGTGGTATGCCTATAATTCTAAAATCCTGTAACTTGGCTAAATCCAAACCTTCTCCTAGTTTACCAGGCTCTTTCCCCCTCTACCTCGAGAGTAATTTGGGGTTCTCTCCCATTTAACAGCTGGCCTAGAAGGCAATGGCACCCCACTCCAGTACTCTTGCCTGGAAAATCCCATGGACGGAGGGCCTGGTGGGCTGTAGTCCATGGGGTCGCTAAGAGTCGGACATGACTGAGCGACTTTACTTTCACTTTTCACTTTGATGCACTGGAGAAGGAAATGGCAACCCACTCCAGTGTTCTTGCCTGGAGAATCCCAGGGATGGGGGAGCCTCGTGGGCTGCTGTCTCTGGGGTCGCACAGAGTCAGACGTGACTGAAGCGACCTAGCAGCAGCAGCAGTACATAAAAATAAATGCAAAGACTAGAAGTGAAATTGTTGCTTTAATTTTTAAGGCTTTAGCCAATAGCTGCCCTACGGAAACCGACTCAAAGGAATGTACGCCAAACCCACACAAACTAAATACAACTGCTCATAAACAAAAATAGTGCTTTTAAGGGCAACATTTTGTCAATAAAACAAAGTCTATGCATATTATTTCTTGCTGATTGAATATAATTACCAAATGAAAATATAACTTTTGCTTACTATAAATTTGGATAAATTATTTTTAAAACAATAATTCCATTATATCAATGCACAAGGGAACTTATTTACAATGAGTCAATAAAGGACATCTGTCATACAAACAGATGCCACATCACACATGTAGAAGGTCTAATTCCTCATGAGAAAACAAAAATTACTGTTTTATTCTTAATCAAAGAAATTTAGGAACTGTAAAGTTAAGTGAAATACAGCTTTTCAAAAAATCACAACAGTAGTTTAGGGTGAACATAATGTTCTTGGGTAATCAAGAAGTGCATGATCTTCAAAGACAATTCTGAATGAAAATTTAACCAGGAAACATGGGCAGCCACAGAGCAAACCAGAGAAAGAGGTGTGGTGTGCAGACTTCTCATGCATCAGTCACAATTAAAGAAGGGCCGGGGTGGGGGCAAGAAAGTCAATAAAACTCAACTCATTCAAAAAGTAGACTATCCCTGATTTGAGAAAACGAAATGCTCTTCCAACAACCAGACTGACTGAGTGCTCTTTAAATGCCCTTTAGATCAACAAAGAGCGACCACAAGAAGAAATCATTATTTACGCTTCCTCCACCCCCATTTTAAGTTCATACCTTGGTGCTTTCTCAGCAGAAACAAAGTTTTAATAGCCAAATGCCTCATCTGTATCTGCTCAGTCACTTCTCACTCTGAGCAGTGCTGTTACAGATTTCATCCAACTCAACTACAAACAAAGAAAACTACAGTGGGAGAAACCTAAAACTTTAAATATTATTTCTTTATTGAGGGAATGTGAGGAAGGATCCATATTTTAAAAACTGACACTATATTTAAAAGGGCTGACTGAAGATAATGTAGTCAACAACTCAACTCTACCACTGTTACACTCTTTTGAGAGACTTCTTATAAAATATCAGTAAACTACTAAAATTTTATTTAAAGTAATAAATAAGACAATACATCACCCTTTGAAGAGGTTTTAAGAATGAAACCCTACACAGGGTAATGAACAACTCAAATTAGGCAAGATCTATGTCCACAAAGTGAAGACATGGTCATTTTCTTGCTTTTTCCTCCTTCACAGACTAAACAAAATAACAGAATATTATACTCAACCATTAAAAAAGAACACAAGCCAAGTATTCTTATTAAAAGAATTCCATTTTTGCAGATCATCTTTCTTGTGCAAGTCTCACCAACTCATTTAATAACCTTCCCATAATCTTATTAACAAATAAGTATGATAATTAAACTGTCTTTGAGGTTTTGTGTTTAGTTTGAGGCATATATAAGTAATTAATGATTCTATGTAACTAAAAATTCCAGATAAAGACCAGGCTGGAAGAAAGAGAAGGGGGCTTCTTTATTTTTCCTTACGTTTCAAAGTACTTTGCTTCATTAGTGAACTAACTCCCTATCGCTCCTGTCCTCATCTTCTTTTGTGCTTTGCTTCGTTAGCTGGACTACAATCACTCCTTGGTTTTAATAGAGGTTTCTTAATAGAAATTACCCAGATTACTAACTTTTCCAAAAGGCAAGGGGTGAGGGGAGAGAGAACTACTATTTCTCAAAAGAGGAAAAAGAAATCTGAACTATAATTAAAATAATGACTATTCAAAAGAAATACTGAAGACCGATGGGTAAATGCATACATATCAGAACAGAACACACTTGCCGAAAAGCGCTTCATAATCTTGGGGACTCTGGATTTCTTCATCTTTCTTCAAAACAGGAATGTATCCATCATAATGGCATACTACAAAGACTCAAGAATTGCTTAGTAAAATGAATTCATAAATTCCCATTCTCCCATCATAAATAAAGCAAATTAGGTTTATAGACGGAATGAGTAAGAACAACTAGTAATAATAAACCATCCATCTACTTTTGATGCTGAAGTGTACAGTATGCCACCAAATCAAACAAATATTGAGAAATTATTATTACTTATTCCTAGTGTTTTCTTCCTGGTGGAAGGTGGGGAGAGGTAAACAGTTTAAAAATAAAAAGATGTTCCCAGGTGTGGGATAACAACTAAGGCAGGAGGAAAAAAACCCAAACAGTCAATATCTAACCCTTTGATATCAGAAAACAGATACATCACACTGACTGTGCCATGCCTGTTAGAATATAGTATTTAGTGAAATGAATGTAGACAACAAGCAAAAGTTCAATTCTGAAAGCAGTGACGAGTGAATCGGAAATCCTGGAACTTATTATTCCAACTACATTATTCTGAATATAAAATATAGTTCTTATAAAAATTCTAAACATGTAGAGCACTTAAAAAGTGAATGAAGCAGCTGCTTTTAAATCTAACAAGAAGGCACTATTTACATACAAATTCTCTAACAGGTACAATATTCCAGTTGTCTGGGTGACCAGGAAGTGGCTGTGATATGGACTGAGTGAAACATCCAGGTTTCACTGGCATTATCCTCTTTATCACCACCTGGCAAATGAGGAAATCAGCTTGAAAAAGTCAAGAGTCCAATATCTTGCCTTGAAACTGTCACCTACTCTCATGCTCTACATATAAAATTATCTGAGACTCATGGAAGAAAACTCCTTATGGCACTTTACAATTAAATAGAAGGAAAACAATCTTAAGTATCAGTAAACTCTGTCCACATTCAAGGGCAATTATTGACAGCACCACAAGCTCAACCCTAACCTATTTCTCAAACATGACACCCAAGTTACGAGAAAGATGTCAAGTGATAGGCTTAAGACACTTTTCATTCCACACCCCAGCTTAACCCTGCACTGTGGGGCCTGTGGGCAACCAGAATCCTGGGACCTCACGTGACATGCTATGCTCCCCGCGGGTCACACCACCCTGCCTGACCTCGAGTCTCTGTGCCCAGGGGCCCACACTCCTTGTAGTCTAAACTCACCTTGACACACTGTGTATGTGGGAGGGAGGTGGGGGCAGAAAACCTTACCGTACGGGGGGATGCCCTTACTGTATCCACTTCTGTGACAGTTATTTCCAGTAAATATTGATAATTGAAAGTCCAGAGAAACAGGCAAGTAGAAAGACATATAGGCATGTCAGATTTCTAACTTCTAAAATAGCACTCAAATGCACAGCATTCATTCACGGGGTGTACAGTTATCCTTACTGCTGCAATCTTGATTTTCAACTTGTATGCCAAAGCTGTACAACAGAAAAGTTCTACATCTAAAATATCTTGGTACCTATGCTCTCCTGTACACGTGTACGAATGAGTTACATTTAAATGCTAGTTTAGAATGCACTGCAAATCAATGATTTATATGCCAAGAACTTGAATGCCTTAATGTAAATAAGCACATTATTATTTTCACCAAATCCACTTTGGAGTAAAAACATGACTACACAGGATCCATAATCTAGAACTGCACTGCCTAATAATGGTGGCTATTAGCCACATGTGGTTATTTAAATTTAATTAAAATTTAAAATTCAATTGCTCACACTAGCTGTATTCAAGTGCTATATAGTAATGCATGGCTGTCAGAGAACACAGATACGGAGTATTTCCAACACTGCAGAATGTTCTATTGGAGAGTGATGATCTAGACTATCCAAAAGTTCCTATAACATAAATTTTTGCTACAAATGCTATAAACAGGGAAATATCCAGAACTAAAACTCACCCATACTTTTCCTTTGGGGGAGATTCCTTTGATGAAGCTCTCATTTAGACTTTCAGTGGAGTTAGAATCTGCCCTTGCCTCACCTCAAATTCAAGCCAAAGCTTCTGGTCAATTAGAGAAGCTTAAGGGTCACCTAGATAGCATATTCAAAGCAGAGACACTTTGCCAACAAAGGTCCATCTAATCAAAGCTATGGTTTTTCCAGTGGTCATGTATGGATGTGAAAGTTGGACTGTGAAGAAAGCTGAGTGCCAAAGAATTGATGCTTTTGAACTGTGGTGTTGGAGAAGATTCTTGAGAGTCCCTTAAGGGGACTGCAAGAAAATCCAACTAGTCCATTCTGAAGGAGATCAGCCCTGGGTGTTCACTGCAAAGACTGATGCTAAAGCTGAAACTCCAATACTTTGGCCACCTCATGCGAAGAGCTGACTCATTGGAAAAGATCCTGATGCTGGGAGGGATTGGGGGCAGGAGGAGAAGGGGACAGCAGAGGATGAGATGGCTGGATGGCATCACTGACTCGATGGACATGAGTCTGAGTGAACTCCGGGAGTTGGTGATGGACAGGGAGGCCTGGCATGCTGCGATTCACGGGGTCACAAAGAGTTGGACACGACTGAGTGACTGAACTGAACTGAACTGAAGCAGAAATTGTGTACCTATCCTCCACGAATACATGAAAGGGCCTGGGACCCATTCACAAAAGAATGTCTTTTTTGTTAATGACCTACTAGGCTCACCCGTACCCTTCCCTGGCACAGGCAGTGCTGAGCAAGGAGGCAAAGCCCCCTATCCTAAGAAGCAGGTACTCTGGTCTCTGTCCCAGTACCAGGCCCCTGGCACACATCTTCTCCAAGGTTTGGATGCTCAGAAGACACTACACCCATTTTAACTTCCCCGGTACCTAGAACCTCCACAGTTCCGAACAGCTGCTGAAGGAAAGTGAAGCCTGAGGCATGTCTCAGATACACAGATAAATACAAAGAAATGTGGAAGTAGTAGAGGAGGCCCGTGCATCCACTACCTGCTATCTCCAGTGACCATCCTGACAGAATAGGCCATGGCTTCTGGGTCTCATTACCTGAAATCTTAGGCCGCTCAAATGGGATAGCTTCATTTCTAAGACTCCCAACCACCAGGGGCACTCTCTTCTGCCTTGGACCTATGACAGTCAGGGTTCTGTTTGCTACGGCCCTTCTGGGAATGAACACAAGTTGTTCTACCTTTTCTTCATGTTTATCTTGAATATTCCTCGTGGATATAGAGAAAAAGCCAATACATATAATCGGATGCAGCAATGTTAACTGGCTTACAAAGTAGATTCTCTTCTCTCACAGAGAAAAGTTAGGTTTAATAAAACTAAAATTATCTCCATAGCAAATTATGTTTAAGTTTCAATATTATAAAGCTTTTACATGTATTATTTCATTGCAAAAATCCTATATAACCCACAAGGAATAATTCTGAAAAGTAGTACTATAGCATACACAACAGGAATCTGGTTCTACTTGTTCTGGATACTCACCCTAGCCACTGACCAAGTGTCTTAGGGTAGTGTTGTGGCTAACACGTTGGGTATGACCTAGATTATTATAGATTATTATACTTGGATGAATGGCAAAACCAGAATGTTAAAAAGTTCTGCATTTGGCCCATTTAATTTTTTATATCAAGAGTTATTATGAGATAAAATTGACAGATGACACAAAAGTAGGAATTATACTAAATAGCTGTATATTGTCACCCTGCTTATTTAACTTATATGCAGAGTACATCATGAGAAATGCTGGGCTGGATGAAGCACAAGCTGGGATCAAGATTGCTGAAAAAAATATCAATAACCTCACATACGCAGATGACACAAGCCTTATGGCAGAAAGCAAAGAAGAACTAAAGAGCCTCTTGATGAAAGTGAAGAGGAGAGTGAAAAAGTTGGCATAAAGCTCAACATTCAGAAAACTAAGATCATGGCATCCAGTCCCATCACTTCATGGCAAATAGATGGGGAAACAATGGAAACAGTGAGAGAACTGATTTTGTTGGGCTCCAAAATCACTGCAGATGGTGACTGTAGCCATGAAATTAAAAGACGCTTGTTCCTTGGAAGAAAAGCTATGACCAATCTAGACAGCATATTAAAAAGCAGAGACACTACTTTGCTGACAAAGGTCCAAGCTATGGTTTTTCCAGTAGTCACATATGAATGTGAGAGTTGGACTATAAAGAGAGCTGAGCACCAAAGAATTGATGCTTTTGAACTGTGGCAGAGAAGACTCTTGAGAGTTCCTTGGACTGCAAGGAGATCAAACCAGTCAATCCCAAAGGAAATCAGTCCTGAATATTCATTGGAAGGACTGATGATGAAGCTGAAACTCCAATACTTTAATCACTGGATGCAAAGAACTGATTCACTGGAAAAGACCCTGATGCTGGGAAAGATTGAAGGCAGGAGGAGAAGGGGATGACAGAGGATGAGATGGTTAGATGGCATCACCAACTCAATGGACATGAGTTTGAACAAGCTCCGGGAGTTGGTGATGGACAGGGAAGCCTGGCATGCTGCAGTCCATGGGGTCATAAAGAATTGGACACGACTGAGTGACTGAACTGACTGACAATGGATGATACAGGATCCAACTACACATGAGCAGGCTTGAACTATGGCTTCAGACAAGACCACATTCAAGAAGTGTAAATGTGAAAACTACACTTGGGTTCGGGTGCAGGATGGATGAGACCTATGCCTTAGTAGTATGAATAGTTCCCACTAGAGTGCCAGTGTGGGATGCGGCTGTTACACATCATATATATATGATGTATATAGCCATATATATATATATATATATATGGCTATACTAGCCATAACTTTGGAGTATTTAGTTTAGTTTTGGATTCATATTTCAAAGTGCTTACACAAAAATGAAGTTTATCAAAGAGTTACGAACATGGTAGTAGAGGGACCTGAACCCCCATAATTGGTAAAATACTTAAAGGAACAAGTTAGTTAGCCTAGTAAAAACTTGGTTAAAAACTATCTTCAAATACATGAATAACCATGATATAGAAGACAGATATAGATTTATTTTGTGTGGTTTAAAGACACAGAAGTAGAATACAAATCCAAGGGAACATTTCAAGTTACTATGAGGAAGAATTCCCTAACAATTTAAATTATCAGAAATAAAATACTTTATGAAGTAGTAATTTCCACTGCAAAAGGCATTCAAAATTATGTTTTAGAAGCAATTTACATATCAGGTAGGGAGGGACATGTATATATTTTATGAAATTTTAAGATTCACCATGATTGTAATGACAAAACAATCAAGAATCAACAAATCACATGTAAATACACACACCTGTCTTCAGATCATAGTTAATAAGTGAGAGAATATAACTTATTAAAACCTGAAAAGTTATATGCACTAAACCTTTATAAGGTGTCCCACAGTTCCCCACAACTGTAAAGAGTCTCTCCTTCAATATCCCATGTGAGGTTAGAGCATAAGAGAAGGATTAAACAGAAACCTGAAACAAAAGAAACACTGAAAAATAAAGTTACTGTTGCAATTCACAGGAAAAGACTGATCACTTATCACTGTTTTATTCAGAGCTTTAAAAAATATACACCATTCATTTTTAATATTTTAAAAGCTTAGTTCCTCCTCAGAACTTTGTCTCCTCTGAAATCTTGCAAGATCAGGCCCACAATGAGTTAAGTCCAAAAATAAAGGAGCAAGAGAGCAAATCTGACTGCATGTTTGAAAAAGCCTATAAAATGTTACAAGCAAAACAGGAAAGCCTGTGTTAATAATGCATAAACCAAAAGAGGAAAAAAAAACCTACCCATTTAATGGAATAATGCTTTTATCCTTGCAGTTAAAATGAAATAAACCATGACTATTAATCTAGTAAGACCATGTAAAAATGTAATTTTTAAACATTTACTAAAAGGGTATAGTTCAGTAACCACTCTAAAAATCAAGGCCTTGTGTACAGCAGCATTTAAACGCTAAATACCAATCTCCTGTCTGTGGACTCCATTACCCACCCTGTCGCCATAGCAACGCTAACAGTATGCCTGACTTCAAAGACAAAGATGTAATTTCAGACTTCCAGCAGCCAGAGGGAGTGGTAAGAATATTCTACCCAGGCAGTGTCAGCTGATGATAAATTATAAAAATATCCAGGAAGGTTATGAGGCGGACTGTACCATATATTCTCATATTCCTGGGGGAAGACTTACATCAGTCAAACACACTAGGAGATGGCGAGAGTAAAACAAAAAGTAAACAAGAAAGAATCTCAATGGAATTTAATTTTTTTTTCTTTTTTTAAAATTACATGGTACAGACTTCTGCCTTCCTTTTCTCTTGCTCCCAGGAGAAAATAAAAATAGCTTCCACCATCCTGTTTCTCATTCAAATTAAGAGCGACTGAAGATATGCATGGATGTTCCAAAGGACTTGCAAAACCACCTCCGTAACTGCTACTCCTACGTTTGTGAACTCCAGCATTTGTCAAACATTGTTTTAAGCTCAAGCAGCCAGCTAAGGGAGCAAAATCGCTTTGTGCACTTCAGCTTCTGGAGAACAGCTACCCAACTCTTGGAGCTGTTTTCCAACCACCCAATCTATTCCCAACATACTCAAGATATTTTTCTAAGCCCACTGAAGGGAAAAGTCCTTAGAAAAATTTTTGCCAATTTATAGATTTTTGTGTCTTAAAAGGAAAAAAAAAACCATAAAGCTGACACAATGTTATTTCATGATTTTGCAGCTGAAAAATTTTTAAAAGCGCAAACCTTTATAAGCTGAGAAAGCCACAAAATCCTGAGCAAGTAATTTTCCTACAGGCAATGAAATCCTGACAAAGCTACGACAAACCCAGACAGCGTATTAAAAAGCAGAGACATCACTTTGCCAACAAAGGTCCATCTAGTCAAAGCTATGGTTTTTCCAGTAGTGATGTACAGATGTGACAGTTGGACTATAAAAAAGGCTAAGCGCTAAAAGAATAGATGCTTTTGAACTGTGGTGCTGGAGAAGACTCTGGAGAGTCCCTTGGACTGCAAGAGATCCAACCAGTCACTCTTACAGGAAATAAACCCTGAATATTCATTGGGAGGACTGATGCTAAAGTTGAAGCTCCAATACTTTGGCCACTGATGTGAAGAGCTGACTCAGTGGAAAAGAGCCTGATGCTGGGAAAGATTGAGGGCAGGAGGAGAAGCGGGCAATGGGGGATGAGATGGTTGGATGGCATCACCAACTCAATGGAGATAAGTTCAAGCAAACTCTGGGAGACAGTGAAAAACAAGGAAGCCTGGCCTGCTGCAGTCCATGGGGTTGCAAAGAGTAGGACATGACTTAGCGACTGAACAACAACAACAAATGAAGTACAAAACTTGGAGTTAAAGTCTTTTTGAAGATTCATTCTCTGTAAGGAGGAACTAACAAAATACTAGGACTTTTTTTTACTTGAAGGAGGTTAAAAATGACTTGACAGGCCGGCAAATGAACAGAGGTCGCTGTATTATAATGCTACTGCTGTTATGCTAAGTTTTCTTCTTCTCAAATTCAGTTTATTGGTTTGTATGTGTGTGCTCAGTTGTATATGACTCTTTGCAACCCCAAGGACTGGAGCCCTCCAGGGTTCTCTTTTTCCAGGCAAGAATACTGGCATGGGTAGCCATTTACTAAAAGTCCCGTTTCTTTACAGCAAGAGAAGCATAATACAGTTGTCCCTTTTCAACAGATCTAAAGGGCCCACTCTGTTCCCCAGCCCTGCTAAGGCTGCTGAATGGCCAAAAAGAAAAGTTGTGGACTAAAAACCAGGCTGCTGTCAAGATCCTTTTCTTCTACTGGGTCACTGGCCTGCTACCCATACCCACTCTCTGTAAAGCACAAGACCCAACCACCAAAATAGAGCTGTTCTCTCATGGCCAGTCCTGAGAGCTGGGCGGCAGGGGGGAAGAGGGTGTGTAGATATAGATACATCACACCTGTTTTAACATTCCTCCCCACTATAACTCTGAAGGAACTAGACACATTATGGATTTATTCTTTTTCTCCGGAAAAATAGATCTCCAACTTTACAGTGAACTCAAGCCAAGATGGTCAAGAAAAATAAACTGCATAAATTTTGCCATAAGATATAAATGGGAGTAATGATAATTAAACCATTTAGTGTAATGTTGTATTGTAAAATTTAGGACATCACCAGCCTCATCAATTAACCTTAAGTCCAAATGTCTCTTATAACACAAAGATTATCAATCTTCTCCCATAAAAACAAACAACAGGAAAATGCCAAAGTACAAAACAAAATACTATTTGTCCTTCAAAAAATTGATAAAATATACTCTCTTTACAACTGAACTATTTTCTCACTCGACTTTCATTCTATAATATATAATATGCTTACAAAATAATTATTTTTAAAAATGTGAAATGAAAATGGTTCAAGAAGCTACTAATTTGGACAAAACTGCTGAATTTATAATTTTGAGACTTGAGCAAGTTACAGAAAAAAAGAGCCAATCATTCATTCATGTGGCAGGATGCCTAATGCAGGCCCTGGATAATCATCCCAAGTAAAGAAGAAAACACTTCTTTTATATTATAAAAACCCAGAAAACCCATATTTTGGCATTATTCATTATTTTAACAGGAGAATTTTATATGTTCCTTTATAGCATATTCCTTTTAAAAAATAATAGGGGAAAAGTGATAATCCTTCTTTTAAAAATGTTTTTTCATTGTTTATAAATTACATAACCTCATTTCCCCCTTCTACCTTAGTAGTAAGGAATGTAGTCTTAAGTTTAAGTTATTTCTGGTATTGCATTGTCATGGTTTGTTTGTGTCTACCTTTTTAAAACATTTTTTAAAAGTTTGTATTCCACTTTCAGTAGTTTAAACAAATACTTTACTGTAGGTCAACTCAAACCTTTTTTAGAAGCACCCAGGTTGTAAATTCTATATAAAAACATCCTAGGAAATGAAAACCTCTCTCTCAACAGGACTCTTTTGAGTTAAAAGGGGCCATTGGTATATTTAAAAATAAACAAATTTATTTATAATTCATAGGAACACATGCTGAAAGACATCCAAGCTGTTTTTTAAACACTTTTGTACATGAAAAAAAAAATCTATACTCTTTAATGTGGTCACTAAGTTATACAATATCTTGGTCACACTTTATATTGGAATGCCACAATACAAAAAAATTCAGTCACTGAGGCCCCAAAATGTATTAATTACATTAAACTTTATATATTTTAGTAAGAAACTAGGTTTGTAATAGTTATAGGTAAATTCAGAAGTAAAACTGGTCAGTTTAATGGTCAGTATAATGAAAAAGCACTATTCAACATAGTTTTGGAAGTTTTGGCCACAGCAATCAGAGCAGAAAAAGAAATAAAAGGAATCCAAATTGGAAAAGAAGAAGTAAAACTCTCACTATTTGCAGATGACATGATCCTCTACATAGAAAACCCTAAAGATTCCACCAGAAAATTACTAGAAATAATCAATGACTATAGTAAAGTTGCAGGATATAAAATCAACACACAGAAATCCCTTGCATTCCTATACACTAATAATGAGAAAACAGAGAGAGAAATTAAGGAAACAATTCCATTCACCATTGCAACAGAAAGAATAAAATACTTAGGAATATATCTACCTAAAGAAACTAAAGACCTATATATAGAAAACTATAAAACACTGGTGAAAGAAATCAAAGAGGACACTAATAGATGGAGAAATATACCATGTTCATGGATTGGAAGAATCAATATAGTGAAAATGAGTATACTACCCAAAGCAATTTATAGATTCAACGCAATCCCTATCAAGCTACCAACAGTATTCTTCACAGAGCTAGACCAAATAATTTCACAATTTGTATGGAAAAACAAAAAACCTCGAATAGCCAAAGCGATCTTGAGAAAGAAGAATGGAACTGGAGGAATCAACCTACCTGACTTCAGGCTCTACTACAAAGCCACAGTTATCAAGACAGTATGGTACTGGCACAAAGACAGAAATATAGATCAATGGAATAAAATAGAAAGCCCAGAGATAAATCCACGCACATATGGACACCTTATCTTTGACAAAGGAGGCAAGAATATACAATGGATTAAAGACAATCTCTTTAACAACTGGTGCTGGGAAATCTGGTCAACCACGTGTAAAAGAATGAAACTAGACCACTTTCTAACACCATACACAAAAATAAACTCAAAATGGATTAAAGATCTAAATGTAAGACCAGAAACTATAAAACTCCTAGAGGAGAACATAGGCAAAACACTCTCTGACATACATCACAGCAGGATCCTCTATGACCCACCTCCCAGAATATTGGAAATAAAAGTAAAAATAAACAAATGGGACCTAATTAACCTTAAAAGCTTCTGCACATCAAAGGAAACTATTAGTAAGGTGAAAAGACAGCCTTCAGAATGGGAGAAAATAATAGTAAATGAAGCAACTGACAAACAACTAATCTCAAAAATATACAAGCAACTCTTACAGCTCAACTCCAGAAAAATAAATGACCCAATCAAAAAATGGACCAAAGAACTAAATAGACATTTCTCCAAAGAAGACATACAGATGGCTAACAAACACATGAAAAGATGCTCAACATCACTCATTATCAGAGAAATGCAAATCAAAACCACTATGAGGTACCATTTCACACCAGTCAGAATGGCTGCGATCCAAAAGTCTACAAATAATAAATGCTGGAGAGGGTGTGGAGAAAAGGGAACCCTCTTACACTGTTGGTGGGAATGCAAACTAGTACAGCCACTATGGAGAACAGTGTGGAGACTCCTTAAAAAACTGGAAATAGAACTGCCTTATGATCCAGCAATCCCACTGCTGGGCATACACACTGAGGAAACCAGAAGGGAAAGAGACACGTGTACCCCAATGTTCATTGCAGCACTGTTTATAATAGCCAGGACATGGAAGCAACCTAGATGTCCATCAGCAGATGAATGGATAAGAAAGCTGTGGTACATATACACAATGGAGTATTACTCAGCCATTAAAAAGAATACATTTGAATCAGTTCTAATGAGGTGGATGAAACTGGAGCCTATTATACAGAGTGAAGTAAGCCAGAAGGAAAAACATAAATACAGTATACTAACGCATATATATGGAATTTAGAAAGATGGTAACAATAACCTGGTGTACGAGACAGCAAAAGAGACACTGATGTATAGAACAGTCTTATGGACTCTGTGGGGAGGGAGAGGGTGGGAAGATTTGGGAGAATGACATTGAAACATGTAGAATATCATGTAAGAAACGAGTTGCCAGTCCAGGTTCGATGCGCGATACTGGATGCTTGGGGCTGGTGCACTGGGACGACCCAGAGGGATGGTGTGGGGAGGGAGGAGGGAGGAGGGTTCAGGATGGGGAACACATGTATGCCTGTGGTGGATTCATTTTGATATTTGGCAAAACTAATACAATTATGTAAAGTTTAAAAATAAAAAAAAAGAAAAAAAAAAAAAAGAATCTGCTTGCCAATGCAGTCTCGAGACGTAAGAGACACGGGTTTGATACCTGAGTTGGGAAGATCCCCAGGTGGACAGCATGGCAACCCACTCCAGTACTCTTGCCTGGAGAATCCCATGGACGGAGGAGACTGGCAGGCTATGATCCATAGGGTCGCAAAGAGTCGGACACAACTTAAGTGACTTAGCATGTACACATCACAAGACAGTAATGTTGAAAAAAAATACAGTATCTAAATCTATTTATATTTGTAAAGTCATCTTCATTCCCACTATCATCTGTCCTATCACTAGCTTCCACTGCTGGCTTAACAGAGTTGACATGAATTAACCATTTGCAAAAGTGCCTTATTTAGGATGCATACTTTAAACATCAATAAATACAACTCTCTGAAAGAGCAATACTGAAAAACCAGGTGTTTCTCCTGTGCAAAATATAACCTGATTCACAACATATTTATTTAACCTCACTGAAATCAGTTGAGATTAAAAAAGAAGAATTCAAAAGGAATTATTTTCTACATCAATTAGGCATGTCACTAGATAGACAGAGACGCAGACAGACATAGTATGTTATATATTTGACTTAAAAGGATATCTTGTTATTTCACATGTGTGCATGGCATGCTTATTCGCTAAGTCATGTCCAACTCTTTGAGACCCCATAGACTTATAGCCTGCCAGGCTCCTCTGTCCATGGGATTCTCCAGGCAAGAATACTAGACTAGAATTGGTTGCCAATTCCTTCTCCAGGGGATCTTCCTGACCCAGGGATCAAACCTGCGTCTCCTGCATGGCAGGCGGATTCTTTACCATTCTGCCACCTGGGAAGCCCCTAAATTTTTACAGGAAAGAACAAACTCTAATAAGTTGGTAAAATAATTAAAATTTTTATTTTATTACATCTAATATAAAATTTTAAACAAAGGAGGCTATCAATAAATGATTGTTAAATGTAGTTGAGTTTTTCCGTGTAAAGTGACATCTTGTGCCTTAATTGAGGGTGTCAACATTTAGGCATGATAGTTCAAGAGAAGCATAAATGCAGTAACCATGAAAAGTAAAAACTTGGGGAAATTTGAAGCGATTCATATTCATTCAAGGATGCTCATAATTTAATCAAATTGATAAAACCGTTTATTTTTTTAAAAAAGAAGGACTTTTAGGTTTAACAATCAAAGTTCATAAGGACATGAGGAGTGGGCATATAGGCAGCTGCTGTAATGGAATAAGCTACAGACTCAAAATAGCTCTGCTGCTGTCAAACTGCGAGGTAAGTTTCCTGCCATTTTCACATTTGGGAAACAGAATTTTAAAAACCTGAATCAAATTAAATATGTAAAAATACACACATTTTAAGAACTCATTTATATTAAACCTTTGCTCTGTATGTAGGAAGTGAAAATTACAGCACTTTTAAAAGTAAAGAAAATGTAGGGGAGAGGGAAGCTTGACAAAAAACAAGAGAGTATCCCTTAGAGTTCAAGGTCATATCCCTGAGATCTCACTTCCTCAGCTGGGATTCCAGTGTATCACAGAAACTCTCGGTGCTCAAAGGGTCAACGATTTCTAAAGTAAAAGAGAACATCTTTCAAAAACAGCATGTTAAAACTAGGTTCCCTGCCCCCTCGCACTGTCACCATTAAAGAAGAAAACACACACTGCCCCCCACCCGCCGCCACAAGACATAAATTTGTATACTAGGCTCACAAACACACATACTCAAAACAAGTTATGGAAAGAAGAAATTATAATGAGGTAACTAATGAATGTTCCTCCAAAATGAATTGGTACAGCAAGAAAAAAAGTCTAAATCACTCAAAAGTAAACCAAACACAGCAATATAAAACAACCTGGACCTATCTAAGGAAAGTAACATATTAGGGTATAACTTACTACACTATCCTAAAAGCAAAGAAAATGAGACAAGACATGAATGTCAACTGAAGAAAAAAAAAATACTAAAGTTTCATCTATTTCTTGAGATTGTACTCTTTTGTCTTATTCCACTTAGAGTTAGAAACTCTCTGGAATGATCTGCTGAGTTATTTATACAAACTCTGATATGACAGTCTTCAAATCATCTCCAAGAATTTAAATGAAATGTAAAGTTAAAGCCTATGCAACCATTTTTAACTCATATAAAGAACTATACAAAAAATAAGGCTGTGAGAGCAAAGCTGACTTACTTTCTTATAGGAGCTTTAGAATTCCAGCACAGTTATTCAGTTATTACGCTTTTTAATCTCAAAAATCTCTAGGTATTCATTTCTCCCCAAACCAACTCCCCACCACCATTCTGTGTTTGTCACCAACACTATCATACCTCCTGGTCACTAAGCTCAAAAACCTTAAAAGCATCCACCATTCACCCCTCCTTTTATTTCCACAACAGTCTCCGTTTGCATTCTCACTGCTATCACTTTTAAAAATTTATTTATTTTAATTGGAGGCTAATTACTTTACAATATTGTGGTGGGTTTTGCCATACATCGACATGAATCAGCCACTAGTGTACATGTGTCTCCCCATCCTGAACGCCCCCTCCTCACCCCATCCCTCTGGGTTGTCCCAGAGCACCAGCTTTGAGTGCCCTGCTTCATGTATCAAACTTGCACTGGTCATCTACTTTACCTTTGGTAATATAATAATTTGACTCACCTCAATATTGAGATAATACAAGAGCTCTAAAGTTGTCTGTCTCCGGCAGTAATAAGCGCACTTTGAAAATGAAGGCTTTTCATAACTAAAAAGCCTGGTATAATTCACTTGTCTTGGTAACCTGAAAGTCGCAGACATTCAAAAATAGAAGAATGGGGTGGGATGTGGCTTCGAGGAGGCAAAACAGATGTCAGGAAGTCCTGTCTTTAAAGTTTATGTACTTTACCTAGGATATTCACTAAAAATCTACTCTGGGCATATTTACTTTTCTGTTACTAGCAGTTTCCAGGGTCAATTAATTGAAAATTTTACTTATATAAAACAAGATATTTTAAAATGATAATAAATCATTATATATAATTCATGTATTATTATTTTGAAGCCAAATTTTCTCTAGATACAGATACTTACAAAAGACCAACCACATATTTGTAGTGGCAGAAGGTTATTAAGTGGTTCACTGCACTCAACCACCCAAATCCATGGAAAAAATAGAGACCAGTGAAAATCCCTACTTATATTAGAAAATTTTGTAAAAGGAGAAGAGTATCAGTATCAGGGCAGGTTTCAGATGGGAGCAGGAAGATACTGCTGTACAGGCCTGTCACTCGGTGGTCTCCAGGTTCAGTAACTCTAGCCTACTTTGAGAGAAGGCATTTACCTGTGGATCAGGTGGCGTCTGTGCTAACCACCTCAAGGTACACCATTATGTTCTTTGATAGAAAGAGAAGTAAAGTAACAGGTAAAGTTAAGACTTGTATTAATAGCATAGCATTCTACCCAGATCAAGCCAGCAAGCTCCAAAGCCTTAGAAAACACATAGAAACATAATGTAGAAATGCAGGGGGGCATTAAAACTGGTTTGGGTTCATTAAAAAGAAATGGTGGCTTTTATATTCCTGGGTCACTATATTTCCACTGGTGGTAAATCTCAGTTGAGAAAGCAGAGTTTTTATTAAACTACTTTATGATATATAAATGTAAACCTGGAGTGTCAGAAGTAAATAGAGTCCTCAGATATAGACTAGCAGGGCCTTTCTTTCACCAGCATGAAATTAAAATCCATTCATGCCTTATCATCTTAGTTCAGAAAACTGTCTCTACTGAGTTCCCACTGGTCCAGGAGAAAAAGGCATTAGACTCTGCATTACACAGTGACAAGATTTCATTGTTCTGCAGCAGCTTTGTCATTTTTACCCACCCCCCACTACCCCCAAACCCCTGCTTTAGCAGGAGTTCATAAAGAATCTGGAATATGTACTTCTCAATTTCTCTGTGAACTTTTCTCCTCCCTATATGTCCCTGACTCAAATACCTCAGACTCTCAGACTGACCATATGGGGAGAGAGGGGTACCTCTGCAATTCCTGAGAAGTTAGAGACAGAGTCCACAAAAAGGCCCATGGCTCCCCAATGACCTAAAGAGTAAGGCTAGGCTCTCAATCAGGCAACCCCAAATCCCTAAATCCCTAAGGGTTTCCCTAGTAGCTCAGCTGGTAAAGAATCCGCCTGCAATGCGGGAGACTCTGGTTCAATTCCTGGGTCAGGAAAATACGTTAGAGAAGGGATAGGCTACCCACTCAAGTATACTTGGGCTTCCCTGGTGGCTCAGTTGGTAAAGAATCTGCCTGCAATGTGGGAGACCCGGGTTTGAAAGATCCCCTGGAGAAGAGAACGGCTACCCACTCCAGTATTCTAGCCTGGACAATTCCATGGAGTATACAGTCCATGGGGTTACAGAGAGTCGGACATGACTAAGTGATTTTCACTTTCAAATCCCTAAATATGTTCAAAAGCAAATGGCTCCTAAGAATGGGAGAGAAACCACCAAGGGCATACACAGACCATTACTGACGATTATTATTAGACGGCTGCCCTTCTCTCATTTAATTTCTTCCTGAAAGCAGAGAGTTCGTTTTTATCAGTGCTTTTCTTATATACTAACAAAGAAAGCCTTTAATGTAAAATCTAGAAGTTGGAACATGCTCTAACATTCACTTTTCAGACACACACATCCTGAGCAGTGACACAAACTACTCAAGATCAGAACCTTGGCTGAGACTCAGTTCTGTTTCCCATTCAGCCATTATCATTACAACAGGTTTTCAGTTCAAAATATACTATTTTATTAAAACGAAGTCATCATTCCTTCCATACAAGTCATTATAAGCTGTTCACTTTCATTTCTGTGAGAAGGGAGGCAAGTAATATAAACTGCTTCTTTCTAAGTGAATCATTTTTATAATGATCTGATAGTAAAAAAATAATTACAGTTAAACATTTATATCAGTCTAGTCTACTAATCTGGAGAAGGGAATGGCAACCCACTCCAATATTCTTGCCTGGAGAATTACATGGACACAGTCCACAGGGCCGCAAAAAGTCAGACACGACTGAGCGACTAACACTTTCACTTTTGGTCTAATAATCAGGTACTACTTAAAACAAGAGAACTCTAGAAAATTAGCTATCAATAAGTGAATACTAAAGACTATGTGTTCAGTTTTAGAATCAGTCTTCTCATACACACTGTATGTGGACAACATGCACAGATACACACAGCACACACATTCCAGTGCAAATGAACACTACTCTGAATACTTTAAACAGTGAATGACAGGACGATAATGAAATAAAGAGAAAAAAATGCAAACACCACAGTCTAACACTGGATAAAACGCAGGTCATAAGGAAAGAGAAAACATCAGTACCTGGAAGCTTTTTTTTTTTTCCATAAAATGTATTATGAAGAAAAGTGGTTGTGAAAGCTTAATCACTTTTTTGTGGCTTAAAGCTTTTTTCTCCCCTCTTTTATTCAAGGCTTAAACAAAGTTCAGTGGGGCATCAAACTGCCTGTTTTAAATTACAGTCTATATTTTAAAATAGAATGCATGCACGGCATGTTCTTGAAGCTAGGGGGTGGGGGTGTTATTCACGGAAAATTGAAGGCTTGTTGAGTCAATAATCTTCTTTCACACAGTAACAATTTTCAGCTAAAATTTCTTGACCCAAACAAAGGAAAACAAGACCATTCAGTTATTTTACAACAATTTTGCGAAGGCAGAGAAAAAAGATGAGAGAGAGACAACTCTAAAATCTTACATCATGAAGGAAGAATAGAAATTTTTGCTCTCAGGTAAGAACCTTCTCTCTATATATTTATTTCCTTTCCTAAACCGACAGTTATTATTAAAAATAGTTACCTCCACTTCAAAAGAAAAATAAGAGCAATTAACCAGTTCACAAATGCTACTATGAGTTCCTGCTGGTTATATATCTCTTGTTACATAAAACAGACCTGTGCCTTCAGTTACAAAGTAGATCTCTGCAAATTAAAATTTACTTCCCAGCTAACTTGGCTAATATAAAGTTCAATGCATTCAAAGTCTTAACAATGGCTAAAGCCTGTATAATCTGGAGGAAGCCTGCTACCCCTCTAGTGGGGTAGAACAGGAGAAGCACTAGGAAGAAAAAGGGGAGGCTTTCTAGCTCAACATGCCCAAGAACTACCATTTATAGAGACAGAAACAGTAGGTTAAAATAAGAAAGGGTACTTCTGAACATCACTCATTTTTTTGTTCTCACATAAAAAAATCAAAATTAAAACTCAAAGGAGCTACACTGACAACGATCTACTTATTTAAAACTTCTTATATAAATTCTATTATGAAATACTTACTGAAAACATAATAAATACTATGAAAAGATTCTAGTCTGTTGGGGTGAGAGGGAGAGGCAAGACAATTATAAAATAATAAGAGGATGACTAGTAAATGCCATAAGGGCTAAAAAAGTTCAAAAGATTCAACAAAAATGGATTAAATCGTATTTTGAGGTCCCATGCCCACATATGAGGATCCCTCACACACAATGCTTTTTGTGGTTTGTACAAAAGTCCAACACTGCTGCCTGCCCCCTTCTGTTCAGAGACCGTAGCTCTGGTAAGACAGGCTTACGTCCAGGTATGATTCTGTGGCTGTTTGCTGACAGACTTGAGAGTTACATGCATTCCAGCCTGTGAGGCCACAGAGAAGGCTCCACGGTCTCACACAGGGCCCCTGAAGAGCCAAAAGCTGGTCAGAACCTCCCAGTCTCCCCTTTGTTACAGCAAAATATGTATGCCGACTTTTCTATTAGCCAGGAATATCTGCATTTATCATCCCTTACTTAATGAGCCTCATTTATCAACTATAGATCATAGTTATCCTTCTATTATCAAAACCAATATCCTGAAAATCAGTTATGTTTCAGCCTCTCTTCATCTCCAATTTTAGCTACTGTGTATTTTTTATGGGAATCCATTTTTTTTTTTTTTTGAATTGACAGTTCCATAAAATGGGTTAAAATTCATTTCCCCCAAATTTTTAAATGGAAAGCCTCAGAATATTATGTGAAAAGGTCTGCAGGGGGATATGCTTAGTTAAAACATGCTTTTAAAAATTAGATGATTTTTTTTAAATAACATTTTGCCACTAAGCAAATATCTCAGCTATAAGGAATTTAGAATTACCCATGTATTTCAAAAGGACTAAAAGATCTCAATTTAGAAACACTTTGCACACAACCATTTGAGTTATTTAAAAACAAACTATAGTTCTTTTAAAATACTTATTTATTTAGACTTTCCATATATTTAGCCTGCTGTAACCTGGAAGAAATCCAAACTGGTGAGGTTTTATTGAACATTCATTTACAGAACAAACATTTAAGTGGAAGATTGTTTTGAAAGAGGGAGAAACATACCTTTTCACTTCCTATGACTTCTTACCTTGCTGAAGTTCAACTGTTTCCTCTATTTTCAAAGTATCACAAAAATACTCTGGGGGATAAACTTACAAATTATCACATCTTAAAGAAATAATCCATGTTAGAAAATAAACATCTGTCAAAGTCACTATCATTTTTTCTAAATTAGGACTTCAAAGCAAGGTCTTTTCATATTTCTCTCAAATTTAATCTGAAAAATATTGACATCTCCATATAGCATAGATCAGAGGCTAAAATTACATTTGTAAATATGGTAAATCCTAGTTAAGAAACAGAGTGTGCTGTGCTCCACTTAACACTTCTCCAAGGTATTAAAATTTGTCTGTACCTTCAGTTTCAAAACTGTGCCAAATGGTTAACCGTGTCTACGGACACTCGTGTGGACAAGACACATCCTAAGAGAACCTCCTGCTCCCTTCACCAGGTGCCCACTTTCTACAACTCTTTCATGACACCAAGACTCAACACAGTCTAATGACACCTAGGAAACAGTGATAACCAACACATGATGTCTTCAGCTGCACATGGGGATAATCAATGCTGAACAATGGGCTAAGGGAACAACAGATTAAACTTCTCTTTTATTAACTTGGAATTTTTTAAATGTTCAGGATGATTTGAGAACAATCAACAAATGACAGTTATGCTCTTAACCTTTTAATGATAACCTTTAAATCAAGCTCAAGATACAAATAAAAAAAAATTTTTTTAAAAAGTTCATTCAGCAGCCATACATCTAATTCTTACTTGACAGATTTTAAGTTTTACAAAAACCTGCCAACTAACAGGTTAAGATCATCTTAATAATCTGTGTTCTTAGATGGGTTGAGAACTTGATAAAATGCAAAACCCAGTTTTTAAAAAATGCTCCATTTACTAAAGCTTTTTCCAATAGTTTCCAATCATTCACAGGAACTATATTATCAAATCCACACACTTAAAATGTTCTTATTAGCATATAACTTTTCTTACATGCTTCCAAAGTGCATGATAATCCACCCCTAACCCCACATATGTCATTAAAGACTAATAAAATAAACACATACATAGAGTACTCTTTTTCGGTAAAGGCAAATGATTACATGCTCTGTTGCTAATGCCTAACCCCAAAGAATATTCCTGGTAATAACAGCTTTCCAACCATTCTCTTTCAGGCTTCCAACATCCTGTTTAACACTATTTCAAAGAACAACCAGCATTTACTACCTCCTTCCTTTCACAAAGTGGAAAAAAATGTTTTATGTAATCCTCAATACTTCCTTCTAATTGCAAACTCAATAGAAGTGTCATAAGCCCTGTTTTCCACAGGACATTTAGAGTTTTTACTAAACTTGGAAAGCTCAAACCCTCTTCATGTCAACCTCTTTAAATGTTTCCTATTTAAGGAAGAAAAGGTCAGAACGAGGTTTTTAATGTCCTGATGGGCCTTCAAAGGCCTTTTGAATATGACTGACATTAGTCTGTATCTTAGGTAAACAGAATAATGGACCTACTATCAGAAATACAAACCGGTGGCAGGTCACGCTAAAGAAAAAACAAATTAAGTTATTTCTAAACTGAGGAGTATCCACAACTCTTCAAGACTCCCTAGAGGAGAGAGCACTATTTGCTTAAAACATGGAAGATAAAATTTCAAAACCTGTTTTTAAAATTTTTTATATATATTTATAAATAATTCATTAGCAACATATTTTTGTACTGTATTACTGAAATTATGATTACTGTTTGTCAATTTATTTATTTTCACGATTAAAAATATATATTACTAAGAAAATAATGTTTTCAAACTGTTTTTAGATTAATACTACAAAAGTGCCCACTTTTTCTTGGAGCTTAAGGTTATCGACGTAAACTCAAATGTCATTCTACAATAAAAGAAAATAGTTTTAAAAATAAAACCATCCTGCCAATACAGATATCACATTCGTATACTCTTTTAGAATAAGTAGCATATGGAGAATATATGCTCTTTGGATGTCAGTTTGATACCTTGGGAAAGATTCTATAAGCAATTAAAAGGAAAATTCTGAAGCTGGGGGAAGAATGTATTTAACAATTCTTAGATAAATTCTATTAGAAAACACTTACTGAGTCAAACATAATAATTAGGTATGAACCTAACAGAGCAGAAGATATTCAAAAGAGGTGGCAAGAACACACAGAACTATACAAAAAAGATCTTCATGACCCAGATAACCACGATGGTGTGATCACTCATCTAGAGCCAGACATCCTGGAGTGTGAACTCAAGTGGGCCTTAGGAAGCATCACTACAAACAAAGCTATTGCAAGTGATGGAATTCCAGCTATTTCAAATCCTAAAAGATGATGCTGTGAAAGTGCTGCAAACATGCCAGCAAATTTGGAAAACTCAGCAGTGGCCACAAGACTGGAAAAGGTCAGTTTTCATTCCAATCCCAAAGAAAGGCAACCAAAGAATGTTCAAACTACCGTACAACTGCACTCATTTCACACACTAGCAAAGTAATGCTCAAAATTCTTCAAGCCAGGCTTCAACAGTACGTGAACTGACAAATTCCAGATGTTCAAGCTGGATTTAGAAAAGGCAGATGAACCAGAGATCAAGTTACCAACATCCACTGGATCACAGAAAATGCAAGAGAATTCTAGAAAAACATACATTTCTGCTTCATTGACTATGAAGCCTTTGTGTAGATCACAACAAACTGTGGAAAATTCTTCAAGAGAAGAGAATGAGCAGACCACTTGATCTGCCTCCTGAGAAACTTGTACGCAGGTCAAGAAGCAACAGTTAGAACTGGACATGGAACAATGGCCTGGTTCCAAACTGGGAAAGGAGTGTGTCAAGGCTGTATACTGTCACCTTGCTTATTTAACTTATATGCTGAGTATATCATGCAAAATGCAGGGCTAGATGAAACACAGCTGGAATCAAGATTGCCAGGAGAAATATTAATAACCTCAGATAGGCAGATGATACCACTCTTGTGGCAGAAAGTGAAGAGGAACTAATAGCCTCTTGATGAAAGTGAAAGAGAAAAGTGAACAAGTTGGGTTAAAACTCAACATTCAGAAAACTAAGATCACGGCATCCAGTGCCATCACTTTATAGCAAATAGATGGGGAAACAGTGGCAACAGTTGGAGCCTTTGTTTTTTGGGGCTCCACAATGATTGCAGATGGTGAACTGCAGCCATGAAACTAAAAGACGCTTGCTCCTTGGAAGAAAAGCTTTGATCAACCTAGACAGCATATTAAAAAGCAGACATTACTTTGCTGACAAAGGCCCACCTAGTCAAAGCCATGGTTTTTCCAGTTCAGTTCAGTTGCTCAGCCGTGTCAGACTCTTTGCAACCCCATGGACTGCAGCATACCAGGCCTCCCCGTCCATCACCAACTCCCGGAGTTTACTCAAACTCATGTCCATTGTGGAGAAGGAAATGGCAACCCACTCCAGTACTCTTGCCTGGAAAATCCCTTGGACAGAGGAGCCTGGTAGGCTATAGTCCGGGGGGTCGCAGAGAGTCATACATGACTGAGCGACTTCACTTTCATTTTTCACTTTCACGCACTGGAGAAGGAAATGGCAACCCACTCCAGTGTTCTCGCCTGGAGAATCCCAGGGACGTGGGGAGCCTGGTGGGCTGCCGTCTATGGGGTTGCATAGAGTTGGACTATGGGGTCGCACAGAGTTGGATACAACTGAAGCAACTTAGCAACAGCAGCATGTCCATTGAGTCGGTGATGCCATCCAACCATCTCATCCTCTTCTCCTCCTGCCTTCGATCTTTCCCAGCATCAGGGTCTTTTCAAATGAATCAGTTCTTCGCATCAGGGGGCCAAAGTATTGGCGTTTCAGCTTCAACATCAGTCCTTCCAGTAGTCACATGTGGATGTGAGAGGTGGACTGTAAAGGAAGCTGAGCGCCAAAGAATTGATGCTTTTGAACTGTGGTGTTGGAGAAGACTCTTGTAGAGTCCCTTGGACTGCAATACGATCCAACCAGTCAATCCTAAAAGAAATCAGTCCTGAATGATTTCTTTTAGGAATGATGCTGAAGCTGAAGCCCTAATACTTTGGCCACCTGATACAATGAACTGACTCACTGGAAAAGACCCTGAACCTGGGAAAAATTGAAGGCAGGAGGAGAGGGGGATGACAGAGGATTTGATGGTTGGATGGTATCACCAACTCGATGGACATGAGTTTGAGCAAGCTCTGGGAGTTGGTGATGGAGAAGGAACCCTGGCATGCTGCAGTCCACGGGGTCACAAAGAATCAGACATGACTGAGTGACTGAACTGACCTAAAAACATAACAAATACTATAAAAAAAAGATCCTCGTCTCTTAGGGATAAGAGGGTCAGGCAAGACAACTATGAAAGCAATAAGAGGATTACTAGCAAATGCCATAAGTGATGAAAAAGTTAAAAAGACTCAACAGAAATGTATTAAAATTGCATTTGGGGAGTTATCTTAAAGTGTAAATTAAGATACACTCAGTGTTTACAAAATAAAAGTGTTGATAAGCTGTAACAGTTTTTTTTAGCATTCCACTGTATATTTTGCTTAATGATGGCTTCATTTCATATCAATATTAGAGGCAGAAAAGAACTATAGAATGTGCTAAAATTTTAAGTGGTAATATCCCAAGGAGACAGAATTCTTCAAGCTAATTCTTATATTATGTTATATACTAAGATTTCTTAATAATGGTAACATCAAGGATATGTAAGCTAATGAACTTCAACAGGAAAAAGGTTATATGATTAAGAAAGAAAGAAATTAGTATAGAAATCTTATTTCGGAAGATTTGTTCCGAGCTTAGGTCTGAGTGCATTAAGTGAAAAGTAAACGTTACTGGTGATGGCCCCAAGACAGCAAGACAACAAATATTAATTTACGTGTCACTGGCTTTACGTGGATGATCTAAAGAGCCTTGTCAGCCAGAAAACAAAACTGCATTAGCTACTGAAGATCATCAAGAATTTAATGACATGCAAATATAGACAGATACCAATTTAAACCATGGTGAAAGGACAGCTTGCTGAGAGAATCAAATTCTAGATCAAGCATAAGGAAATACCTTGATTTCTTATAATGGAGAGTTAACTGTATAACAAAAATACACTAAAGAAAATATCAAACATGCAGAGCTATAGGAAAACACTACAAACTCTTATCAGTCTAACTCAATTTAAGCAAAAAATTAAGAAACAATTACTTCAGAAGCTTCCTTCTTATAGTCACATATACAATGGTTATAGACTTGATTATACATTAGAATAATTTTTACCACATATTCTTAAATGAACAGGTAAGAGCCTGAATTTGACTCAAAATTACAAAACAAAAGATTAAAAATATGATGGATTGCCTTTAATCTTCAGTAAAAAGACAAAATTTTATCACTGACACTTGAAAAGGAAAAAACACAGCCTAAATCCACAAAAGATTTAATAACCAATTCAGATAAGATAACAAATATATATAGTTTCATGGTACTTATTCAATCAATTTACCCAAGTTAGGGAATATTTAGTAAGAGTAAAAATACATGATATTAGAGCCGTACAGAATAACAAATCTCTCCCTCAAATTGATATTACCTTAGTTTTATATAACATATTGATGCAGCATTTACATAAAGAAAAATATATTTGTAAACCCTACATAGAAAACGTTTCTACACAAACAAAGCCTGTTGAAAGAAAAGTAGAGCACTAAAATTCATTTAAATAAAGCCAATTTTTACCTTAACAGACTGAGGGCAGGGGGTACAACCAACTGCTCTACGATTTTTCCTTTATTCAGTAACTGATGCTTTTATGTAGTCACCATAAAACCTGGAAACTTTCATCTCTAAAAAAAGATTACTGAAATGTTATTGAGTCAATCAGCATCCTATTTATCTGTGAGTTACCAAAAAAAACAAAAAGAAAATACCAATCAGGGCATTTCTTTTTTCAACAGCTTCATAAGAAGATTTACATTATGAGCAACCTTAAATCCTCTAGGGGAGGAGGCAAGATAAACATTAAGGAAGAAGGTAAGCCATTATACATATACAAATAGAATAATCCAGAAGACTTAACTTCTTGAAGAATATACTAGTTCATTTCCTAAAATACTTCGAGTCTCTTCTCTAATAATTGACTTAAAAAGCAGCATCCCAAAGCAGAACTCTTCAATTTTCTGGGACTACCACACTTCTTGCCACCCCAACCCTCCCCTAATTATGCTATAGAGTTAGCTGAACATCAACCATTCATTCCAAAGCAGAGCAATGAAAGGAAGCATAGCCTAGTAAGTGACCCAAAAGATCAAATGGATATTAAGAAAGCAGTACACTGCAAACTACTCTTAGACCTATGCAGAAAAACCAGCATCAGTTTATAACAAACTTTCCAACCGGTAAACGGTACACATCACCAGCCAATGAGAAACCTATAAGGATGAGCTTATCTAAAACACTAAAAATCTGAGTGGAAAAAAGCAGAATTCACTGTCCACCTTTCCATGAGTCAATTTAAATTTCCTAAAACCACAAGCCAACTTCCAAATATTCAGCAAATGTTGCATTTATCGTCAGCATCCACGTGCATTTGCATGCACGCACACAGACAAACACACACGCTTCACCAAACTGTGGATTATCTGCTGAAGAGAAAAGTTTACAGCATAAAACAGAGTCCATTACCTTTTTCATTCCTTTAAAAACCAAATAACTAGACAATAAATATTTCAGTGTAACTAAAAAAATGACCACAGTAAATTTTACGCACCTCCCACCATAGAAATAAAATCTGTAAAAATTATAGTTTCAAGTACATGTGCATCAGATGCAAAGATATTATATATCATGTAGCCTCTACTTACCTTCTACTCTAAGGCCATATGTAACTTAGAAATGGGTATGTCACATATAACATTCTTCACAAATGCTGGTTCTCAAATGTTTAGCAACAATATGATAAATCTTATTTAATGTAAACATATTTGAAATTCAAATTACAATCATGGCTAGTTTGAACACTATCTCTTAATAGAGATTAAGCAATAACAATAGTTCTTTAAGTCAACATATTTTAACAAGAAAATAAATATAAAAATTTGTTTGCACACATATATTCTTTTAATTTATAAGGAATTCATTTTAATTTAAATGAGGTTGCCTATGGGAGGAAAAAGGAAAATTAAGCACAGATGAACTATTAAAGGAAATTAACATGTAACCTGTAACTCAGCTACTACCATAGTCAACAGGCCCAATACAGTGATTTGCTAATGGAAACACTTAGAAGCTATATTTTGCAATTCTAAATTAAAGTACTTTCTTTTGAGTAAAAAAAGATTAAGTCATTTCTCATGACATAAAGTCTCTGAAGAAATTCAAACTACCACTAGACACTTTATCTCATCATTTATATTATTTGCCAAATGGGAATTTCCTTTCCATTTAACTCTTATATAGATATCTCTGTTCTGAATCACTACCAGGAAGCACCATGTTATGCAAAGCACAACTGTACAACAGTAACATCTTTCTGCCACAAAACCTATCAGCCAAATAAAGGCTTCCAACTGGATTCAGAGATACCTACAACATTGGACATGGAGAGACCTACTAATGAAATAGACTTTTTCAGAACTACACAGCTCCTTTAAGAAGGAAATGCTCAAAAATTAATAAATCACAAATACATCTGAAATCTAGAAACTTGTCCCCCAAGTCTTAATACAAAGTACAATAAACAAAAGCAAATGCTAATTTTAGAAATCCGTAACTCATTGCATTTCCAAATCAATTAACTGTCTTACTGGTAAACTTGATGGTCTTTCTTGTTGTATTAAGTTCAAGTCTTCATGGTTAGGTTTTCCAGAAGCCAGAGGAGGTTGAGACCTAGTTCCATAGCCTTCCTGAGACATATCCTAAACAAACACAAATATAAAGAAATATCTCAATGAATTATAAGCTTCTTTGGTAATTAAGATGAAGCAAAGGCTTATCACAAAGTATCAACTTATGTTACTTTAAGCAGACATATACATGTAATTATCACTTCTGTAACACTTTCTCAGAAGCAAAAATAAAATACCCAAGAAGGCAGCATATCATCAAGAGCAAAAACATGTATAATTAACAATTAAATATATTATGTGACCATACAAACTAAAGACTGTATTTGAGTTTTGCAGGAAGGTGATAGTCAGTAAAAGATGGGAAAGAAAGCTAGCAATAACTAAACTCTTAGAGCAAACCAAAAGTTCATATTATTAATTTTTATTTTGGTTGAATTGCCTTTAATATTACCTTGAAACTGTTAAAATAATCAATGAAAACTTTATTATCACCTGACTTTTAAGATGTCCTCTCAATAACCCATAGAACAACAGTTAAGCTGACAGTATCCTGAGGTTTCTACAAGACCAATAAACACTCATATATAGAATTCCATACATTCACATAGCATAGTTATCAAAGAACCATAATAAAGCATGAAACAGTAGTGGGGAAGAAAACACACTCAAAATCTACTGAAGTACAGAAACTTATTATTAACATGGCCTTTCTGGCATCCTCTTGAATACTTTTCCAGAAAGAATTCTGCATGATTTAATAGTATGCTGAAATAATATTATACAAACCAAATATCACACCAAACTTACTGGATGTCAGCTCTCTAGTTGTTTAACTATGTACACTTAGTTACTAAACATTCTAGGCCCATTTACACCTGAAGTCAAATAGCAGGACAGAAAGTAAAATGCTTATTATAGCATTTCTTAATTGGCACTGTAAGTTGAAGAACCAGTTTCTGATAGGGAAGAAAAAAAAAGAACGGAAAATATCACTTGAAAATAAAATTCTCTTCTTTTCCCTGTCAGTTTAAATACATATTAGAATTAAAGAAACATTTTATATATAAGTTTTACTTCCCCTGTTAAATTTTCAAAATACCACTTTAGAAATTAATGGTAATGAGTTGAAACCCTATAAAAAGCTTCTGTTGCCCCACCCCTTTCTCATACAGTATACACTTGAACTTACACAGCTTCTGAAGCCAAGAAACTTTGGACCAACAGCTGGTACTAAAAGTACACAAGCTGTACAAACCAGACTTACCTAGCAAAGTTTTGGTTCAGACTGCCTTTAAAGAGGCTCTGAGGTAAAGAGCATGCCAACAATATAGCATTTCCCAACCAACTCCTTTTCCCTATATACACAACAGGTCAAGACATCTAGTAGTGCAGAATGCCCTACACTTTTGGAAGAAATTACACCCAGTTGTCCAGGCTTTTATCTGGTAACATTTAGGTGAAGTCTCCAGCACATGCAATCGGAGAATATTTAAAACAGTAGCTCTTCAATCAGGCTGCTGGTAGACGGTAACAACTGGGCTGTGGGGGACAAAAGCCAAGGTTGAAAGATGATTACCACTCATACACACACACACTCCACTTGCTTCTGGACCCCAGACTTTGATTTGTTACACAGACTTCCAACTGCATGTCCTGCAGGTTCCTTTATATTAAGAGCAAAGATTTCAAAACCAGGCAGGGCACAAGGCCTCCATTCAGGGACCTTCACCCTTTACAAAAACCCCAAGGCGGCACAAGACAGCCTCACAATGGGCAAACAAATGAGCAGATCCCCACCTGTGGCTCAAACACACACGTGTGCACACGATTTATGGGTAGTGGTTAGACACTCATTTTAGTAAACTGTTAATAAAGAGAAATGGGCAGGCTCACATGCCCTGTGCTAATAAGTCTTTTAAATTTCTTTTTATTTTCTCTTTGCAGCTAAATGAACTGATTTCTAAACAACTTGGAAAAGATTACTGCAACTACAGTAAACACACATTTTAAATCGGGTACTAGCCCCTCTAAAATAAGCAACGCTGAATAGACTATGAAAGACATCAGAAAATTTCACTATGACTCTACATTTCACTTTTTAAGGCTTAAAAGTTTAAAATAATTAGATTTCACAAAAGTCTCAAACACTATTCCTAACCACAAGAGGCTCTCAATTATTAAATATAGACGGAAATACAACAAAAACAAAATTTAGTGAGAATCACTGAAAATGGAACATGTTCTGCTTCAATTTATGTTTGAACATAAGGATTAATTTAATTGAGAGAACATCCAGAAAAGGTACCACATTTTACCCTAAAACAATCATCCATATATAACTTACACTGGGACTATAAAGTCTACATTTGGCAGCTTTAATAAAGACAAAAAAGTTACATCTCTTAACAAACCTGAGCTTTTTCCTCTTCAGAGCTATATTTATTTTCTGGTAGGTACTTATTTTCATCTCAGGAAGAGTAAGTAGGAATAAGTAATTTAACAGACAACATGAAGGCAATGTCACTATCAGAAAATAAATACATCCAGCACTGTATTTTATAAACTAATAACAACAGAGAACAGCCTTTATGCTTAACATATCACTGCAATCTCGGTTATTCACACATTTAAACCACTGCACACAAGCTTACACATAAGTTCACACATAGACTGTGACTGTGACAATACACAACTGTGACTCTTTAAGAGAATACCACACTATAATACTAGAGCACAAAGGAGCCACACAAGGAAGTGTGGACTACCCTTCCAGAGTCCTTTATCAGTATTATTTTTCTTCATCTCACCCACAAGCTTTTCACTATTGACAGATTCTGGCTTTAACCTTCTTCATGTTATAGATCAAAGGTAAAACAGAGACTCACAAACCAGCAAAGGTGTGAAAGGAGCTTGGGACAGGGGCATGTACACATGTGTTTCAAAAGTTTTCACGTTAGGTGTTACTTTTACCACGTGAAAGTGAAAGCGCTCAGTCGTGTCCAACTCTTTGCGACCCGGTGGACTGTAGTCCACCAGGCTCCTCCATCCATGGGATTCTCCAGGCAAGAATACTGGAGTGGGTTGCCATGTCTAAACATTAATTATCTTGTATCACAACAAATGGTGGAAAATTCTTAAAAGAGATGGGGATACCAAAGCACTCAATCTGCCTCCTGTGAAACCTATATGTAGGTCAAGGAGCAACCGTTAGAACTAGACATGGAACAACAGACAGGTTCCAAATTGGGAAAGGAGTGTGTCAAGGCTGTTTATTGTCACCGTGTTTATTTAACTTATATGCAAAATACATCATGCAAAATGCAGCGCTGGATGAACAACAAGCTGGAATCAAGATTGCCAGGAGAAATATCAATAACCTCAGATATGCAGATGACACCACTCTTACAGCAGAAAGCGAAGAGGAACTAGGGAGCCTCTTGATGAAAGTGAAAGAAGAGAGTGAAAAAGTTGGGTTAAAACTCAACATTCAGAAAACTAAAATCTTGGCATCCAGTCCCATCACTTCACGGCAAATAGATGGAGAAACAATGCTCCAAAATGACTGCAGATGATGACTGCAGCCAGGAAAGATGCGTGTTCCTTGGAAGAAAAGCTATGACCAACCTAGACAGCATATTAAAAAGCAGACATTAATCTGCTGACAAAGGTCCATCTAGTCAAAGCCATGATTTTTCCAGTAGTCATGTATGAATGTAAGAGTTAGACAGTAAAAAAAGCTGAGCACCAAGAACTAATGCTTTTGAACTGTGGTGTTGAAGAAGACTCTTGGATGGTCCCTTGGACTGCAAGCAGTGCAAACCAATCAATCCTAAAGGAAATCAGTCCTGAATATTCACTGAAAGGACTGATGCTGAAGCTGAAGCTCCAGTACTTTGGCCACCTGATACGAAGAGCTGACTGATTGAAAAGACCCTGATGCTGGGAAAGATTGAAGGCAGGAGGAGAAGGGGACAACAGAGGATGAGATGGTTGGATGGCATCACAGACTCAATGGACATGAGTTTCAGCAAGCTCTGGAAGATGGTGAAGGACAGGGAAGCGCATGCTTCCTGGTGCGGCAAAAAGTCGGAAATGACTGAGCGACTGAACGACGACAACAAAACATTTAGTAAACATCTTGTAGGGACTACTCCCCTTGCCGGGTGCCTAACATCTCACAGTGTGAAGCGTGACCAGGAAGGAAACAGCAGTTATACTGTGTTATTGTGAGGAGGGATGAGACCAAAACTGTCACCTAGCTCTGGTATAACGGCCAAGAGCAGGAGTACTTCTGTTTCCTTCTATAATGAAATTCATTAAGTACCGATGGCAATACGAGACTATGAAGAGAATGTGGAATAAAATGTCAAGGACACTTTAAAAAATTCAAAACAGAAAAATAATCCCATGGCATGTATGACCTCAAAAGATACAAAGATACAAAGAAAAGAAAGTTGTCCTCCTACTTTCCAGGAGTCCCTTGAAAAAGTTCCTGTTAACAGGCTGTTATTTATTGTTCCAAATTGTTCAAGGCACAACCAAGTATGAAGTGAATTTAAAACCCTTTATCTTTCAAAACAACTGAGCGGATTTGTTCTGTAAAGTCTGCGCTGTGGTCCCGTAACAAGAGATGTAATATATCTCCTTCTATATCTGCACCTAAATATCTATTCTTTTTCTTTTGCTACACAGTATCGTATTAATTCTGTGATTTATTTAACCAGTCCCCTTATTGATGGACATTTAGGCTGTCCCCAGTCTTTCTCTACTTATTGCAGCATTATAATAAACATCCTTGTGCATACAACTTCAGGTGAAATACTTCTGCGGCATCAATCTCCATCAGTTTCCCTGGAGGCTCAGTGGTAAAGAATCCACCTGCCAATGCAGAAAATTCAGGAGACGCTGATTTAATCCCTGAGTCAGGAAGATTCCCTGCAGGCGGATATGACAAGCCACTCCAGTATTCCTGCTTGGAAAACCCCATGGACAAAGGAGCCTGGGAGACTGCAGTCTATGGGGTCACAAGAGAGATGGACACAACTTAGCCACTAAACAACAACAACGTAAGTCTCCACAAGGGGGATATCTGTCAAAAGGCTGGCACATTTAACATTGTGATGGAGGCTAGCAAAGTGCATCACAATATGCCTAATCTCAGTACAGAAAGCAGCAAACACACCAGGAGAGAGGTGGGAGGACTGGTCATCGGCATTCATTTGCTCGGTTGTGTTCCATTCTTTGTGAACCAATGAACTGTAGCACTCCAGGCTTTTCTGTCCTTAACCATCTCCCAAAGCTTGCTCAAACCATGTCCATTGAGTTGGTGATGCCATCCAACCATCTCATCCTCTGGCATCCCCTTTTCCTCCTGCCCTGAATCTTTCCCAGCATCAGGGTCTTTTCTAGGGAGTCAGCTCATTGCATCAGGTGGCCAAAAGTACTGGAGCTTGTTTCAACATCAGTCCTTCCAATGAATATTCAGGGTCGATTTCCTTTAGGAGTGACTGGTGTGATTTCCTTGCAATGCAAGGGACTCTCAAGAGTTTTCTCCAACACCATAGTTCGAAACATCAGTTCTTCAGCCCTCAGCCTTCTTTATGGTCCAAATCTCACATCCGTACACTACTACTACAAAAACTATAGCTTTGACTATACAGACCATCATTGGCAAGGTGATGTGTCTGCTTTTTAATATGCTGTTTAGGTTTGTCATTGTTTTTCTTCCAAGGAGCAAGTGTCTTTTAATTTCATGGCTGCAGTCATCATGGGCTTTCCAGGTGGCACTAGTGTTTAAGGAACCTGCCTGCCAATGCAGGAGACCTAAGAAACACGGGTTTGATCCCCGGGTATAGAAGATTCCCTGGAGGAGGGGCATGGCAACCCACTCCAATATTCTTGCCTGGAGAATCCCATAGACAAAAGACCTTGGTGGGTGACAGTTAAGAGGGCCACAAAGAGTCGGACTGTGGCTGAACACTGAAGTGACTCGGCACACACGCACGCAGTCACTGTCCAGAGTAATTTTAGAGCTGAGGAAGATAAAACCTATTACTGCTTCCACTTTTTCTCCCTCTATTTTCCAGGAAGTTATGGGACTTGATGCCATGATCTCTTAAGTTTTCTGAATGTTGAGTTTTAAGCCAGCTTTTTCACTCTTCACTGTCTCCCTCATCAAGAGACCCTTTAGCTTCTCTTCACCTTCTGCCATCAGAGTGGTATCACCTGCAAATCTGAGGTTGTTGACATTTCTCCTGGCAATCTTGATCCCACCTTGTGATTGATCCAGCCCAGCATTTCCATGATACACTCTGCACGGAAGTTAAATAAGCAGGATGACAATACACAGCCTTGTAGTACTCCTTTCCCAGTTTTGAACCATCCATTGTTCGATGGCCAGTTCTAACAACTGCTTCTTGACCTGCATACAGGTTTCTCAGGAGACAGGTAAGGTGATCTGGTATTCCCAGCTCTTTAAGAATTTTCTACAGTTTGTTGTGATAAACATAGTCAAAGGCTTTAGAGTAGTCAATGAAGTATAAGTAGATATTTTTCTTGAATTCTCTTGCTTTCTCTATGATCCAACAAATGTTGGCAATTTAATCTCTGGTTCCTCTGCCTTTTCTAAATTCAGCTTGAACATCTGCAAGTTCTTGGTTCATGTCCTGCTGAAGCTTAGTTTGAAGATTTTTAGCATTACCATGCTAGCATGTGAAATGAACACAGTCACACGCTAGTTAGAACATTCTTTGGCACTGCCCTTCTTTGGGACTGGAATGAGAATTGACCTTTTCTAGTCCTATGGCCACTGATGAGTTTTCCAAATTTGCTGACATATTGAGTGCAGCACTTTCACAGCATCATCTATTAGGATTTTAAATAACTCAGCTGGAACTCCATCACCTCTACTAGCTTTGTTTGTAGTGTTGCTTCCAAAGGCCCACTTGACTTCACCCTCCAGGATGTCTGGCTCCAGATAAGTGACCACACCATGATGGTAATCTGGGTCTTTAATATAGTCCTTCTGTGTATTCTTGCCATCTCTTCTTAATTTCTTTTGCTTCTGTTAGGTCCTTACAGTTTCTGTCCTTTATCATGCCCATCTTTGTACAAAATGTTCCCTTGGTATCTTCAATTTTGTTGCAGATATCTCTAGTCTTTCCAATTCTATCTTTTCCTCTATTTCTCTGCATTGTTCACTTAAGAAGGCCTTCTTATATCTCCTTGCTATTCTCTGGAATTTTGCATTCAGTTGAATATATCTTTCCCTTTCTCCCTTGCAGGTAGATAAATTTAAAATATCCTTTCCAAAAAGAAAGCAATGTAAACCTATAAAGTATCCACTTCAAGAATGGTGCAATCAACCACCCCCTTGCCTCCTCAGGAACACCCTAACGGAAAGATTAATAACTAGGACAGATGACATTTCAGGCAGGGCTCTATGATAGGTACTGTGCCCAGTCCACCTTTACAATAACCCAGGAGAGAGGCCCTATTAACAATCATATTGTTTTTCACCACGAGGAAACAAAACCTTAAGCAATTTGCACAGCTAGTGTCTGAGCACACTGCTAGTATCTCAATATGATGGACTAATCTTCCTTTCTCCCCTAATTGCACTCTACAAACAACTGGAAGCTTCAAGTACTATCCTAAGGATTGGATGTAATCTTAACTTTTTAAAGATATTATCCTAGGCTTCCACTTATTCTCCTACATTACCTTTTCAAAAAGTATTAATCTTAAGCATTTTATATGTGGAACACTTCCAAAATATTAAATTATAATATTATGAAAAGAAATGTTAACATTTCAAACTCCCCACAAATCTGAATACAAAGCCACTCAATGTATGACTCATTATCATCAAGTAGTTGTTTAAGGTCCACAGGCTGATGGAAAGCAAGGTAAAAGACCCATTTGCCTCCTCAGGTTATGTTTAATGGTCTTCTGCTGGTTCCTCTCTTTCACCCAAAGACTCCATGTTGACCCTTGGATGGTGATGATTCTTGAATCTCTACTTCAAGTCCCCTGTATTTTTACTGTATTTTGAAGGAGTCTCTTGTGCTCACATCAAGGGACATCATCACTCTCCTAACTGTCCTCCTCAACTCTTGACACGCTTCCTTCAGGTTATCACCTGGTCAAGGGTGTTCCCATCCACATGGGACTTCTCAGAGCCATCCCACATTCCTTACCGCCTTCATGACTGAAGCACCTGTGCCACATGAGCAACCCTAAAGTCACTGTCAGCTCCATCCCCTTCATCCTCCCTCCAGCTGCCAGCCCCTTTGCGCGACATTCACTACATCAGGAGAGCCAGCTTGCAAAAATGCAAACGACCACGGTGTGCTGATGTGTGGAGAGGCCTCCTCTATGATGCCTAAAGAATGAGGCCTACAGTCCTTAGTCTGGTAGAGAAAAGCCCGTCAGCCTCCAGCTGCCCCCACAGTGTCATCTCCGCCTTCCTTGGGGCCCACAGCAAGTCCTCAGCTTCACCCACTGGCTTGCTCAGAGGCTCCCATGAGGCCACCTGTCTACACATGCAACACTCTTGGTCCCGGTGGACGCTCTTCCAGCTGTGTCTGCAAAGCATCGTTGTCTTCAAGATCCTGCCAGAACTTAATTCTTCCATTCCCCCAAACAACTACCTCACAACAACTTCTTATGTACTCTTAAAATACAGCATTTTAAATGAGTTATCTGTATATCTCCTGACCTGGACTCTTACTTTCTCTTGGGTTCCCAGCACTGACCACTGACAGGCACTCAAAAGCCTGGGGAATTACTGACTGAATGCCTTCTAAGAGCTTACATTTAGAATCAGACACAGCAATACAAAAATGAATGTATGAGGACAAACATAAAACTGAACAAAACTTGGGCTCATATCCAAGAATATCTATCATGTTAACAGCTACACTGCCTGGTAGCATGTGCTATATAAAACACATTTTGCTATTTGTTACTGGCAGTCTTAAGGCAAAAAGATGACTACAAAAAAATGTAGTAAAAATACTGGAAATTAAGAGGCACGGAGGGAAAAGACTATCATGAGTATCAGTGGTGCCACCAAAAATGGGAAAAAAATCAAGACATCCTTTACCTCCTAATGAACAAAACTGCAATGAAATATTTTTGCAGGAAATTAAAAAAACTTGATAATGAACTCACTAAGGGGTTTCCAGGTGGCACAGTGGTAAAGAAACTGCTTGCCAATGCAGGAGGCACAAAAGACATGGGTTCGATCCCTGGGTTGGGAAGATCCCCTAGAGAAGGAAACAGCAACCAGCTCCAGTATTCTTGCTTTGAAAATTCCATGGACAGAGGAGCCTGGTAGGCTTACAGTCCATGGGGTCACAAACGGTTGGGCACACTGAGTGTCTGAGTGTGCACACAGGTGCTTGATAAAGCCCTGTATTTCTATCGATTTAAGGAAATTAAAAAGGACCAAAAGATATATTAAACCATAGCTAATCAATCAGCAAATCTCAAACTGTAGGAACTTCTACTAGAAAAAAGACCTAGTTTCTTCAACGAATAAATTATAACAGTAAAAAGGAAAGGAGAGAGGGAAAGAGAAAAGGAGAGATTGAGAGGAAAACAACAGATATGAAAAGGTATTAAAATAAAGATTTTATTTCAATCTTGATTCAAACTACCCATAATGTAAATAAAACAAAAACACTTAATCTATTTATGTTCAGTTCAGTTGCTCAGTCGTGTTTGACTCTTTGCGACCTCATGGACTGCAGCACACCAGGCCTCCCTGTCCATCACTAACTCCCAGAGCTTGCTCAAACTCATGTCCATTGAGTCAGTGATGCCATCCAGCCATCTCATCCTCTGTCGTCCCCTTCTCCTCCTGCCTTCAATCTTTCCCAGCATCAGGGTCTTTTTCAACAAGTCAGTTCTTCGAATCCGGTTGCCAAAGTATTGGAGCTTCAGCTACAGCATCAGTCCTTCCAATGAACATTCAGGACTGATTTCCTTTAGGATGGACTGGTTTGACCTCCTTGCAGTCCAAGGGACTCTCAAGAGTCTTCTCCAGCACCACAGTTCAAAAGCATCAATTCTTTGGCGCTCAGCTTTCCTTATGGTCCGACTCTCACATCCACAAGTGACTACTGGAAAAACCATAGATTTGACTATTTATGAAACTACTGGAAATTTGAGTATTGGATAATTGGTATGAAAAAATATTTTTTAAATGTAATAACTATATTATGTTTCTCTTTTTTTAGATAAAACTATATGCTGAAATATTGACAGATTAACTGATACAATATCTGGGATTTACTTCAAAATAATATTGAGGGCAGGGGTTTGGGGGTAAAGGAAGAAAAAGTTTACATACAACAAAACTAGCCATGCTGCTGCTACTGCTAAGTCGATTCAGTCGTGTCCGACTCTGTGCGATCCCAGAGACGGCAGCCCACCAGGCTCCCCGTCCCTGGGATTCTCCAGGCAAGAACACTGGAGTGGGTTGCCATTTCCTTCTCCAATGCATGAAAGTGAAAAGTCAAAGTGAAGTCGCTCAATCGTGTCCGACTCCTAGCAACCTCATGGACTGCAGCCTACCAGGCTCCTCCGTCCATGGAATTCTCCAGGCAAGAGTACTGGAGTGGGGTCCCATTGCCTTCTCGGAAACTAGCCATATAATTATTGAAATGTGAGTGACGGGTTCATGGGACCCATTATACTTTCATCTACTTCTGTTCATTGTTTGAAAATGTCCATTGAAAGAAAAATGGAGATAATGGTACGAAAGACAAATTCAGGAGTCCAGCATTGGGGTGAGACTGTGGTGCTGATACTGGATTTCACCTGAAAAACTTACAGTCTTTCTGACTATAACTTCTGAATTGGTCCCTTGCCTTCAGCCCTCAGCCTCCAAAAAAGCCCATTATGCACTGAGCATTTAATCTTTCAGTTTCTTTATTTTTTAAGTTTTTATTATTAAACAATATTGTAATAGTTTCAGTGAACAAGGAAGGGGCTCAGCCATACATATATGTGTATCCATTCTCTTCCAAACTTCCCTCCCATCCAAGCTGCCATATAATATTGAGCAGAGTTCCACGTGCTATACAGTAGGTCCTTGCTGGTAATCCATTTTAAATATAGCACTGTGTACATGTCCATCCCAAACCCCCTAACTATCCCTTCCATCCCTTCCACACCTCCGTCCTTCCCCAGGACAACCACAGTTTGTTCTCTGAGAGTCTGTTTCTGTATTTTAAGTTAAGTTCATTTGTATCATTTATTTTTAGACTACACAATATAAGTGATGTCACTGGATATTTCTCCTTCTCTGATATCCTTGTTTCTTAACCCATTTTATCTGTAATATATTTGCTGCACTATTTAATCCTAACACTTAACTGTCTTAAAAAAAAAAAAAAAAAAAAAAACTCTCTATAATCTTAACCAAGTTAACCTTGCCAGTTTCATCTTCCCCCAGTTTTACCTTCCCCAGGTAAAACCCTCCTTACTTCTGACTTAGTGACCCTTTCTGGACCTCACCTACTGATCAAGCTGTCCTCCTTGCCTAAGTCTAATAATGCTCTCCACTAACTCTGGCCCACCCTCTTAAAGGCCCAGTTTCCAATTTCACTGACTCCAAGATGCCTTTTCCAGCCACAAATCTCGCCAAAGACCATGAGCACTTGAGTTAAACCCACCCAAGCTCAAATTTCAATCTAGACTCCTCACTAGCTGTGCAACCCGAAAAAACTCCTGAGTTCAGTTTCCTACTCTGGAAACTGGACTGGACTGAGTGAAGCTGAGGAGGCTCAGGGAAGAGTATACAGGATACAGCTTGTATAGTTTAGGCACACAATACTTCAGGAATAGGAACTGAATGGTTTTGTGTTTTTTTTAACATACCATGACTGGTTATGTTTTAGAATAATGATAAGTGACTTTAATTCTAAGTCCATATCAATATTTTCCCCTGCATCTTCCTTTATCCTTGCTCCAAAAATCTTTTATATTAGATTTAAAAAATCATAGGTCCAAAGTTGAAAGGGTTTTTCACTGCTACTGATTTCATAGGCTTATAAGACTCTAAGCTTATATTAAAACCTTATTATCTGTAATATACTATATTTACTGATGACTCCGAAGGCTAGATTTAGAATATCATTTATTTTCTATTAATTTAAATGAATAATTATTTCATTTTAAAAACTTTTTTAAAAGGAACAGGCTTGTCCAAACTGCTTTATAATATTTTCTGATGAGTCTCATTCAGTTCAGTTCAGTCGCTCAGTCGTGTCTGACTCTTTGCAACCTCCTGGACTGCAGCACACCAGGCCTCCCTGTCCATCACCAATGCCCAGAGTTTACTCAAAATTTCCATCGAGTTAGTGATGCCATCCAACCATCTCCTCCTCTGTTGTCCCCTTCTCCTCCTACCTTCAATCTTTCCCAGCATCAGGATCTTTTAAAATAAGTCAGTTCTTCACATCACGTGGCCAAATTATTGGAGTTTCAGCCTCAGCACCAGTCCTTCCAGTGAATATTCAGGACTGATTTCCTTAGGATTGACTGGTTTGATCTCTTTGCAGTCCAAGGGAATCTCAAGAGTCTCCTCCAACACCACAGTTCAAAAGCATCAATTTTTCAGCACTCAGCTTTCTTTATAGTCCAACTCTCACATCCAAACATGACTACTAGAAAAACCATAGCCTTGACGAGACAGACCTTTGTTGGCAAAGCAATATCTCTGCTTTTTAACATGCTGGAATCATGCTAAAGCAAACATGCTCTCTAGGTTGGTCATAACTTTTCTCCCAAGGAGTACACATCTTTTAATTTCATGGCTGCAGTCACCATCTGCAGGGATCTTGAAACCCGAGAAAATAAAGTCTGTCACTGTTTCCACTGTTTCCCCATCTATTTGCCATGAAGTGATGGGACCAGATGCCATGATCTTCGTTTTCTGAATGTTAAGCTTTAAGCCAACTTTTTAACTCTCCTCTTTCACTTTCATCAAGAGGCTCTTTAGTTCTTCTTCGCTTTCTGTCCTAAGGGTGGTGTCATCTGCATATCTGAGGTTACCTTGATTCCGGTTTGTGCTTCATCCAGCCCAGTGTTTCTCATGATGTACTCTACACAGAAGTTAAATAAGCAGGTTGACAATATACAGCCTTGATGTACTCCTTTCCCTATTTGGAACCAGGCCATTGTTCCATGTCCAGTTCTAACTGTTGATTCATGACCTGTATACAGATTTCTCAAGAGGCAGGTTCAGGTGGTCTGGTATTCCCATGTCTTTAAGAATTTTCCATAGTTTGTCGTGATCCACAGCATCAAAGGCTTTGGCATATTCAATAAAGCAGAAATAGATGTTTTTTCTGGAACTCTCTTGCTTTTCCCATGATCCAGCGGATGTTGGCAATTTGATCTCTGGTTCCTCTGCCTTTTCTAAATCCAGCTTGAACATCTGGAAGTTCACAGTTCACATAATGTTGAAGCCTGGCTTGGAGAATTTTGAGCATTACTTTACTAGCGTGTGAGATCAGTGCAATTGTGCGGTAGTTTGAGCATTCTTTGGCACTGCCTTTCTTTGGGATTGGAATGAAAACTGACCTTTCCAGTGCTGTGGCCACTGCTGAGTTTTCCAAATTTGCTGGCATATTGAGTGCAGCACTTTCACAGCATCATCTTTCAGGATTTGAAATAGCTCAACTGGGATTCTATCACCTCCACTAAGTTCATAGTGATGCTTTCTAAGGCCCACTTGAGTTCACATTCCAGGATATCTGGCTCTAGGTGAGGGATCACCCCATCGTGATTATCTGCATCATGAAGATCTTTTTTGTACAGTTCTTCTGTGTATTGTTGCCACCTCTTCTTAGTATCTTCTGCTTCTGTTAGGTCCATACCTTTTCTGTCCTTTATTGTCCTATATTCTTTGCATGAAATGTTCCCTTGGTATCTCTAATTTTCTTGAAGAGATCTCTAGTCTTTTCCATTCAATTGTTTTCCTCTATTTCTTTGCACTGATCACTTTCTTACCTCTCCTTGCTATTCTCTGGAAATCTGCATTCAAATGGGTGTATCTTTCCTTTTCTTCTTTGCTTTTCGCTTCGCTTCTTTTCTCAGCTATTTGTAAGGCCTCCTCAGACAACCATTTTGCTTTTTTGCATTTCTTTTTCTTGGGGATGGTCTTTATGTCTGTCTCCTGTACAATGTCACAAACCTCCGTCCATAGTTCTTCAGGCACTCTGTCTATCAGATCTAATCCCCTGAATCTATTTCTCACTTCCACTATATAATTGTAAGGGATTTGATTTATAGATAATAGATCCTCATTACAATTGAGCCCTGCCATCAACAAGAACGTTACTACAACACAGGACCTACCAGTGCTCCTGAGGCGGCAGCTGCCCCTACGCCTGCAGTGAAGAGGACCCTGAGAGGACTGGAGATTAGAGAGAGGCCCGCCAGTGAGAGCAGCTGCCTCCTCTATGTTAATCAAGTTAGGACCCTGGAGGCCACTACTCTGGCATTCAACTTAAGAAAATCCTTTCTTGTATTCTATTTTTTGCAAGAACTTCTTCCTAAACTAACAAGGGGTCAAGAGGGAAAAGGGAAGCTACATGGTTGCCTAAATTTCACCTCTCCTAAAATACTGAAGAGAAATATGAAGATACTCAAAAGCTAAGGACTAAAGTAACTAAGATTTTTATTAGATTGATTTACTTTCTTAAACTCACAAAGCAAATGAGCCACAGTAAATATTTGGGTGTGCTTTTTATAGAGAATAACAGTATATGTAATAATAATAATAATACACACAGCAAAAAGAAAACCCAGTTTTATAACTTACCATTTGAAGAATCCCCTTATCCATAAAACCAAGATATAGGAACTGTCTCCAAAAGTCATACTTAGGATTAAAGAAGAGACTAACTTTAAGCATCAGCACTGTGCTTGTCACATTTAAATGTTCAATAAATGTCAGCTATTGTTATTTACATTATCTAATACCACATTTAAGAATAAGAATAAAAGTTTTCACTGAACCCACTGGGAGTTTATCCGGTGGTGACCATGGTCCACTGATAGCAGCAGCTAGTGATTATGTAACATTTACTATTCACCAGGCACTCTTCAGAGTGCTTTACTCACTCAGTAAACGCTTATGGTCTTGACATCAACTCCACGAAGTACTTTTCTCAGATGAAGAAACTGAGGCACAGAGGTTGAATGACTCATGCAAGGTCCAAACTATAGAGTCAGAAACTCTGAGTATATATAGAGTTCAACATCTGTGTTTTAACAAGCCTTCTGGGAGATTCTAATGCTCACTAAAATCTGAAAAACCCTGGGTTAACAAATGCAAAAGCCCATATCAGTGATTTTAAACGCTTGAATACCAGCCTATTTCTGGAACAAAATGTATTTCTACTGTAAACAGCAATAATGATGGCAGTAAACCCTTCAGATTAAAACAGAATCAGGATCAAAACCAAGCCTCACCACATTCAGGTATCACTTGCTATATGACCTGAGGGTTATTATTAATATGATATATGAGGTAATATCCAACCACCATGCTAGAGTAAAAGACACTGGAAAGTACTGGTTAGAGCTTCTGCTCTCCAATGGCTCTCAAAGTTGGGAATGCATCAGAATTGCCTGTCAGAGGTAAATGCAGACTCCCAGGTTCCCTCCTCATCACCCTCCACACCCCAGAACCGTTCTGGTGTAAGAGAACTTACTTGAGTCTAGGGCCATACCACCCTGAACACACCTGATAGTGTCTGATCTTGGAAGCTCAGCAGGGCCAGGCCCAGTTAGTACCTGGACGGGAGAGCTTACTTGAGCAGACACTCCGGGTGATTCTGACGCAGACAATCCATTTTTTTTTTTCCAACCTTTTAGAAAACCACAGCTGTATAGTTATCCAACGGATCCTCTTTACTTCAACCTCCATCCTTTCTTCACCTCCCCAAGGCTAATGCAAAGAGACATGAATACATTCCTCTCCCCTAAAGTCTAGCACTCTTGAGAAAAATCAGTCAGCGAGACGAACCTGGTTCTGCTATCCTTACAGAGAAAAAGGTGGTCATTGCCCACACTAGCAATACAATTCTGAAAGTAATCTGATGTTCCAAACATCTACAGATAACCATCTTTCAGGATACAAATACATGGAGCTTGTTACTCTAAGAATTTTTAAAATCAAAGAAATTAATGAAGGAAGAATTTTAATGCTATACATGTAAGTTATGTTTTACTTTATTTTATGTATTTCAATAAATTGAAATGAGCATTAAAAGACAAATGAAGACAGCTAAGAGCAGCAAAAAGCAATCCAGGAAAAACAAAAATCCTTTCCTCTCTCTAGTGTCGGAATTTAAATATCAAGCAAAAAGAAATGTATGGATAAACATAATGGGCCTCAATGCTGCTTTTAACTGCATGACCTAATCCTCAACTGCATCCCTCAGTACTGGTGGGGGAAAGCGGGGGTGGGGGTGGAGTCCTCAGAGAGAAGAGGTTGAAGGGGCACCTAGAGACTCACATCAGGTTTGAGTGTTGGCTCCACCGAGTATCCCCACCTACGTAGGAGAGGCTTCCTCCTCCCTGCGCTGGCCAAGTCTGGGCAACCAGGATAAAGAGTTAGACAACAGGTCCCCGGTGTACCTAAGGTTAGGGCATCCAGTCCAACCCCACAGCACCATCTCTACTGGGGATGGAGACAGAGACAGGGGAAGAGGGAGGGAGAAAAAAGTGAGGGGAAGAACCCAGAAAGCTCACCCCCTATTACAGCTACATTAGAAACAGGGAATGGTGTGGAGCTTAAATGATTTTTAGACCAAATCCTGCTCTTGGGATTGATATTTTTCCTCAGATTTTAATAAAACATATCTTGAACAATGTAAGATTTTCCTCTTTTATCACCACAGCAGACATTCACAGACAGCGGATCTGATCTTCTGCCCATTTCTAGGTAAGCCTGATATTTTGATGAGCAGCTGCTGGACAGCATGGAGCAGAGCCTAAATCAGAACCAGGCTGTACACACACAGGCTCCAGGTCTGCCTGTGGCTTTCAGGTTACTCTTTTCAGGAGGAAGCCTCTAATCACCTTTCTAAAAGTAAATTAAGTATTGAAAATATTGCTATTACCATATAATTCTTCATTGGCTTTATTTTCCTTTACTTCTGGTATTTGAAAGGAAAAAAAAACTTTTTTCTTAAATATTTTAAACATGACCATGAATAGCATTATCAAATTGTAATCCAACAGAGTCACAGTTATAATCCAAAGCATAAAAAAAATAACTATTCAAAGTTCTCCATCAAAGAGCCAAAAATGCTTTATTACTGGAAATAATCAGTATTAAAAGTCAGAATTTTTCTCTTCCTTTTCCCCACTTCTAATAAAATAAAAGCAAAGACCCAGGCAGGTACAGCTGCACAGGCTAACCCTGATTTTTACAGCAAAACATTCATATCAAATTCTAATATTATCAAAATGCTTTTCTTCATTCTCCAGTAGTTTTTTCTATTTGTTTATTTAAGAAGCTTTCAGGAATAACAAGAACCAAACCAAAACACAAACACAAATATACACATGAAACTGGCCATTCTACATGAATCGAAACTTCGACGGCAGCAAATTATATCTATAGTATATTCAAAATCAGTGCTGAATTTTTAATATACTGTCCTGTCTCCCAAGGGAGAAAAAAGTAAGATAGAGAGGAAAAGTCATGTTCTCATTCCCATCTTCCTAAGCTCTGACCACCCCAGCCAAGAGAGAGCGAAGCAGGCTGCTGATTCCAACAACCTGAGCACCACCTGAGCCCTCAGAGTGGCTCCAACCCGAGTAGAGAAGCACTTACATGGTTGGTTACACAAGCCAACAAGTAGAAATCAAGTCTAGGAGCGGGCGTTGTTCAGACCTGAAAGTAACTTAAAAGTTTTCTCCTCAGATGCTCACAAGCTCTTCAAACATAAAAGGAAATACCCAGCCCTGGTTCAAAGCCTGACAACTAACTACAAGCAAGGTCACCAAGAGGGAGAGTCAGATGCAAAGGAAATTCCAGGCTTCACTAGCAATCTCCTTTAAAGCAAAGAGTGTCTTCATCAATCAACATTCCGAAAGTTTTTATTATCAAGTTAATTAAAAGACTCCTGTGTTAATATCCAAATCTAGGCAATTAGTGGCAGCAAACTAAATGTCCTCATCTTTGCTCTGACAACAAAATCTTATAAAGCAAATGATGCAAGCACTTCTGTAACTTAATACAGGCCTTCTATGCTTTTCTCCAAAAGCTGCAGAACAGAAGGGGCTTATAAATGAACAATCTGTTTTATAAATAATAAGAACCAAAGATTAGGATAAGTAATAAGCAATAATAATAAAGAAATGTTTATTCCACAATGAATCAATGTCAACATGCTAATTAACATCTGAGTTCCTTCAGAGACTTCAAAGGCAAGTTATTAATTCTGAAGTTATGCTACCCTCATGTCCAATACTATCACCTTTTCCCAAAACAATGCCCATTTGCCAAACTCTTTGTTTACTGCATCACCTTTTGAAAAATTCTGTCCACAAAAATGTCCAAACAAAGCAGTATTTTAGAAAATATAAACACTTGTTTCTACCTATGCACATACAGACTTCAGACTTCCACTTAACTATTTATTGAGCGATCCACTATTACAAGTGAATTGCTGAGCTAGAACTATTTTGTTTTAAAAAGTTATTGAACAGTTAACTTTTTATTTCATTCTTAATCACTGAGGAAAAAACAATGAAAGGCATCAGTCCCAAGCATAATTAATATGTTCCTTCTAACTGACCTTGATACTGAAACCAATCTCAGAGTCTTGTTCAGTATCACTTCAGGGTTGGGCATTATCTCTGTTCTCACTAACAAAGAATTAGTCCTACCCTAAAATCATTTCTTCTCTCACCAGCAAACTCTTACTCATTCTCCCAGACCTCCTCTGAGACACGTAGTATCACACCATGCCTTGAAAACACACTTCTCCCACTGTGCTATCATCTGCCTGTGTTGACCTTTCATTCAACTGGGAGTTCATTCCTTCACTTCAAACACAATGTCTTATTAATCACTGGATTCCCAGCATACGGAACATTCCCAAGCAAAAAGGGATTCAATATATAGTTTATGTTTTCCTTTTTCTGTCTTCTACAACTTTTCCAATAAGCCTGAGGTTTAAAAAAATACTAAAAAAATAAAAGCTGTACCTTGAGAAGTACACATTCATAGTATACCCAGTATTTCTCTCAAGAATCTGAGATAATTCTATCAGTTGGAAAAAAAACTATACCTAAAAAGGTAAAGTTTGAAATTCTCTCACTGCTTTAACTTAGTCTTTTTTTTTTTTTTTTAAAGATCCTGACACATCCTCTTTAAGTAAACTGAAACTTAATCTGAATGGAGTTACCTCCTACAAACCTTCTCTAAGGAAAGAAAGACTTTCTTCTGGCTATGAAAACAACAGTGTAGTTTAAAGCCATGGAAATGGTGTTCTGCGAGACTGCCAACTGTCACGGTCCTGGAAGCTGAACTGAGTCGGCACAAGATCACTGTCAGAGGAAAGGGTATTGACAGACAGTCTAGTTTCCATTCCAGGCGACTCCTTTCACATTACAGATCGTGGAACACTGCCTTCAACACCTAGCAGCTGCTTCCAGTAAGAGCAGTGGGTAGAAGATCTGGGAAAAACTTGTGCCACGATAAAAACATGACCTCTTCTTCAGCATCTCACAAGAGTAGATCTAAAGTAGAACTTCAGTTAGAAGTAGAAGGGGAAAGATGATGAGTCTATAGGTACAAGGAGGAGACAGGAAGGTAATGAAAGTTTGCCAGGAGGGGACAGAGAACCAGGAAACAAACCTACACATCAACTTTGTAGTTGTTGTTTAGTCCAACTTGTGTCCAACTCTTTGCAACCCCATGAACTGTAGCCTGCCTGGCTCCTGTGTTTGGGGATTTTATTATGAACCCAAAATGATAAAATGGAAACTTTAAAACAACAACAAAAGTTAAAATTTATGGCACTATAATTTTCTCTACTATACCAAATTATTAAATCTTGGGTAAAGCAGTTTGAGAAAGTAAGCTAGGATAAAAAAATGCTTCCAAATGCATGAAACTTCTTCAAATAGCTATTCTTTTTCTAAAGACTCAAAAATTAACGCCTTCTGAAAGAAGGAAATATCATGTTGAGTAAATAAAATGTTTGATGGTGAACGTACAGTGCATTTATTAGTTAATCTCTTGGTCGACAACAGAAAGAATAAGGCCTATTCTTACTGATTTTTACTGTGGTGTGTATCTACAAACTTAGAGTCCTCCACACTTTGGGGTAACACATTTTTTCTATTCAACAACTTAATATTCTTACTTACTGATTTTTACTGTGGTGTGTATTTTATATACAAACTTAGAGGCCTCCACACTTTGGGGTAACACATTTTTTCTGTTCAACAACTTAATATTCTTACTTACTGATTTTTACTGTGGTGTGTATTTTATATACAAACTTAGAGGCCTCCACACTTTGGGGTAACACATTTTTTCTATTCAACAACTCTGCTGAGCATGTTCTTTTAAATGTTCAATATTTTAATTTCACATAATCTCTGTTGTATGGTAATAAATCCCATCAAAGGGAAACTTTGTTCACAATTTTGAGTTGTTTGTGCAATATAACTATATCACTGTCACTTGTATCTGTTCATGGTTATTATATAGATGCAAGCCGCTGACTATTTTACAAGTCTTCTAATGTAGACACATCTGAGCATTTACTTAGGAAAAACAATATTTTATTATAAACTTTCTGTCCTTTCTATTACATGAATGTACATGTAATACATGAATTACATTATACTGATGTCTACTGAAATCTTGTATGTAGGAAACTCATATTATGTATACATTTTATTTCAGAAAAAAAATGAGGGAGCCCAAGTTATCTGTAGTGATAAGATTTCAAGGGGGGCAGCTAGTTGTCACAAGGATAAGGAAATGTAATGAAATTTAAGAGTGTAAGGTAAGAATGCTAGATTGTCCCATGATGAGACTGATCCAAAAGATTATTGCACCACATCCCACTTTCACTTCCAAAGTCCCAGCATTCATTTAGATTTCAGTTCAGTTCAGTTGTTCAGTCATGTTGACTCTTTGCGACCCCATGAATCGCAGCACACCAGGCCTCCCTGTCCATCACCAACTCCCGGAGATCACTCAGACTCACGTCCATCGAGTCGATGATGCCATCCAGCCATCTCATCCTCTGTCGTCCCCTTCTCCTCCTGCCCCCAATCCCTCCCAGCATCAGAGTCTTTTCCAATGAGTCAACTCTTCACATGAGGTGGCCAAAGTACTGGAGTTTCAGCTTTAGCATCATTCCTTCCAAAGAAATCCCAGGGCTGATCTCCTTCAGAATGGACTGGTTGGATCTCCTTGCAGTCCAAGGGACTCTCAAGAGTCTTCTCCAACACCACAGTTCAAAAGCATCAATTCTTCGGTGCTCAGCCTTCTTCACAGTCCAACTTTGACATCCATACATGACCACTGGAAAAACCATAGCCTTGACTGGACGGATCTTTGTTGGCAAAGTGATGTCTCTGCTTTTCAATATGCTATCTAGGTTGGTCATAATTTTTCTTCCAAGGAGTAAGCGTCTTTTAATTTCATGGCTGCAGTCACCATCTGCAGTGATTTTGGAGCCCCAAAAAATAAAGTCTGACACTGTTTCCACTGTTTCCCCATCTATTTCCCATGAAGTGAAGGGACCGGATGCCATGATCTTCGTTTTCTGAATCTTCATCAAGAGGCTTTTTAGTTCCTCTTCACTTTCTGCCATAAGGGTGGTGTCATCTGCATATCTGAGGTTACTGATATTTCTCCTGGCAATCTTGATTCCAGCTTGTGCTTCTTCCAGCCCAGCACATCTCATGATGTACTCTGCATATAAGTTAAATAAGCAGGGGGACAATATACAGCCTTGACATACTCCTTTTCCTATTTGGAACCAGTCTGTTGTTCCATGTCCAGTTCTAACTGTTGCTTCCTGACCTGCATACAGATTTCTCAGGAGGCAGGTCAGGTGGTCTGGTATTCCCATCTCTTTCAGAATTTTCCACAGTTTATTGTGATCCACACACTCAAAGGCTTTGGCATAGTGAATAAAGCAGAAATGGATGTTTTTCTGGAACTCTCTCGCTTTTTCGATGATTCAGCGGGTGTTGACAATTTGGTCTCTGGTTCCTTTGCCTTTTCTAAAACCAGCTTGAACAACTGGAAGTTCACAGTTCACATATTGCTGAAGCCTGGCTTGGAGAATTTTGAGCATTACTTTACTAGCATGTGAGATGAGTGCAATTGTGTGGTAGTTTGAGCATTCTTTGGCACTGCCTTTCTTTGGGATTGGAATGAAAACTGACCTTTTCCAGTCCTGTGGCCACTGCTGAGTTTTCCAAATTTGCTGGCATATTGAGTGCAGCACTTTCACAGCATCATCTTTCAGGATTTGGAATAGCTCAACTGGAATTCCATCACCTCCACTAGCTTTGTTTGTAGTGATGCTCTCTAAGGCCCACTTGACTTCACATTCCAGGATGTCTGGCTCTAGGCCAGTGATCACACCATTGTGATTATCTGGGTTGTGAAGATCTTTTTTTGTACAGTTCTGTGTATTCTTGCCACCTCTTCTTAATATCTTCTGATTCTGTTAGGTCCATACCATTTCTGTCCTTTATCGAGCCCATCTTTGCATGACATGTTCCCTTGGTACCTCTAATTTTCTTGAAGAGATCTCTAGTCTTTCCCATTCTGTTGTTTTCCTCTATTTCTTTGCATTGATCACTGAGGAAGGCTTTCTTATCTCTTCTTGCTATTCTTTGGAACTCTGTATTCAGGTGCTTATATCTTTCCTTTTCTCCTTTGCTTTTTGCTTCTCTTCGTTTCACAGCTATTTGTAAGGCCTCCCCAAACAGCCATTTTGCTTTTTTGCATTTCTTTTCCATGGGGATGGTCTTGATCTCTGTCTCCTGGACAATGTCATGAACCTCCGTTCATAGTTCATCAGGCACTCTATCTATCAGATCTAGGCCCTTAAACCTATTTCTCACTTCCACTGTATAATCATAAGGGATTTGATTTAGGTCATACCTGAATGGTCTAGTGGTTTTCCCTACTTTCTTCAATTTAAGTCTGAATTTGGCAATAAGGAATTCATGATCTGAGCCACAGTCAGCTCCTGGTCTTGTTTTTGTTGACTGTATAGAGCTTCTCCATCTTTGGCTGCAAAGAATATAATCAATCTGATTTCAGTGTTGACCATCTGGTGATGTCCATGTGTAGAGTCTTCTCTTGTGTTGTTGGAAGAGGGTGTTTGCTATGACCAGTGCGTTCTCTTGGCAAAACTCTATTAGTCTTTGCCCTGCTTCATTCCATATTCTAAGGCCAAATTTGCCTGTTACTCCAGGGGTTTCTTGACTTCCTACTTTTGCATTCCAGTCCCCTATAATGAAAAGGACATCATTTTTGGGTGTTAGTTCTAAAAAGTCTTGTAGGTCTTCATAAAACCATTCAGCTTCTTCAGCATTACTGGTTGGGGCATAGACTTGGATTACTGTGATATTGAATGGTTTGCCTTGGAAATGAACAGAGATCATTCTGTCGTTTTTGAGACTGCATCCAAGTACTGCATTTCGGACTCTTTTGTTGACCATGATGGCTATTCCATTTCTTCTGAGGGATTCCTGCCCGCAGTAGTAGTAGATATAATGGTCATCTGAGTTAAATTCACTCATTCCAATCCATTTTAGTTTGCAGATTCCTAGAATGTTGACGTTCACTCTTGCCATCTCTTGTTTGACCACTTCCAATTTGCCTTGATTCATGGACCTGACATTCCAGGTTCCTAAGCAATATTGCTCTTTACAGCATTGGACCTTGCTTCTATCACCAGTCACATCCACAGTTGGGTACTGTTTTTGCTTTGGCTCCATCCCTTCATTCTTTCTGGAGTTATTTCTCCACTGATCTCTAGTAGCATACTGGAAACCTACTGACTTGCGGAGTTCCTCTTTCAGGATCCTATCATGTTACCTTTTCATACTGTTCATGGGGTTCTCAAGGCAAGAATTCTGAAGTGGTTTGCCATTCCCTTCTCCAGTGGACCACATTCTGTCAGACCTCTCCACCATGACCCACCCAACTTAGGTGGCCCCACAGGCATGGCTCAGTTTTATTGAGTTAGGCTGTGGTCCTAATGTGATTAAATTGACTAGTTTTCTGTGATTATGGTTTCAGTATGTCTGCCCTCTGATGCCCTCTTGCAACACCTACCGTCTTACTTGGGTTTCTCTTACTTTGGATGTGGGGTATCTCTTCACAGCTGCTCCAGCAACCTGCAGCCGCTGCTTCTTACCTTGGACGAGGGGTATCTCCTCACCCCCGCCCCTTCTGACCTTGAACGTGGAATAGCTCCTCTAAGCCCTTCTGTGCCCGCGCAGCCACTGCTCCTTGGAGGTGGGGTTGTTCCTCCTGGCCGCCGCCCCTGGCCTCGGGCGTGGGGTAGGTCCTCCTAGCTGCCGCCCCTGGCCTCGGACGTTGGGTGGCTCCTCTCGGCCACTGCCCCTAACTTCGGATGCGGGGTAGCTCCTCCCGGCTGCTGCCTCTGACCTCGGACGTGGGGTAGCTCCTCTAGGCCGTGCCTGCATCATCGCAGCCTGGCACTCTCAGCCACTGCCCCTGACCTCAGACGTGGGGTAACTCCTCTTGGCCTCTTCCTCTTGGGCATGGGGTCCTCCCGGCTTCTGCCCCTGACCTCGGCCATGGGGTAGCCGCCCGCGCTAAATGTGCCGGTCGCAGCCACCCACAGCTATTTGTCTAAGCCTAGAACCCAACTCCATTCTGCATATAAGAACAAAGTATTGTTAAAACAACTTTATACTGAATTTTCCAGGAATAAAACTACCGTCATGTACGTCGAGGGAAGATTATATTTTATTTCAGTTGGACTTTGACCAAGAGCGGTTCTTGGTCTTAGAAGACGGTATCTCCCCATTGACAACCCTAGCCTGACATCCAGGAGGCTGATGCCACACTCCTCTATCAGCCTCATGATATGGCTGCCAGGTCCACATTGACACCACGCATACATGCAAACATTAATTTCACAAGCCTTCAGTGCAGTCATACACAAGAATCTAGTTAAATATATAATATTTTATTACATACTACTTTCACTTTTCCATACCAGTTAGTGCATTTTTCTGACTTGTTTAAAATTTTGCATAGTAACAGAGTTTCCATGGATTTTGTGTAGGTAACATATTTTTTATAACATATTCTTTATATTTCAAAAGAAAAAGGAGGCAGTAGGAAAGTTTCATTTTGGTGAAGGACAGGGAAGCCTGGCATGCTGCAGTCCAAGGGGTCACAAAGAGTCGGACACAACTGAGCAACTGAACAACAACAACAAATTAATATGTTCTAAATTACTTATTAAATTGCAATTTATATAGTTCTAAATTGTATAAAAGACATCAAGTAAACAACTAGAAAACAGAAAAGACTACCAGTTCCAGCAGTGTGGCAGACTGGATACTGTAAATGTCTATAACTGAAATATTGAAAACACTGGGAAACGTGCCTTTTTAAATGGATCACAAACCCGGAATGAATGTAAGTGAAACCAAGAACACATAAAATAAACCAAGAACATGGAAAGTAAGAGAGCAATAGAAGCTGAATTCTGTTACAGATTTTAACTTTCCAGCTGATGACTATACAGGGAACAGAAGAAAGGAGGAATCTAGGGCCGCCAAAAAGGAGCAAAATATGAGACGATACCTCTCAAATAAACAAGGGACTAAGAAGGGCTATATCCATCATGTATGAGCATTCACTAAAGAGAAAAGAAAAATACCTGTCTTGAACTTGATACTGAGAGGTAGGAAGAATTTTTAAATGACTCCTTTGAGAATTAGCAACCACAGGCTAACCATGACCAGAGTTTCTGGTCAAAATTAACACTAATGGTGCACTCTATAAAATCTCAAGAAGAGAATTCCATTTAAAATGGTCCCAAAGGCCATACCACCTGAACCCACCAATCAATCTTAACACTATTTGTTCTAGGACAACAAAATATTAGGGTGTATATCTCCTGATGTAATACTCTCAACAGCATCAGCTGTGAAGTATTCAAATCATATCGGTCAGTAACGATGTGTAACATGCCACCCCAAACTTAGTGGCCTAAAGACAGCAGCATGTATTAGTCTCACAGATTCTGTGGGTGAGTAATCTGGACAGAGTCCAAAAGGGAAGGTCTATCTTCATCATAATGGCTCTACGCCTCAGCTGGAAGACAGCTGATGGTCACCAGCTTGGGGCTGGAACCACTGGAGGCTCTTTCTCTCAAAAGGAGGGTCATGGACCCCTCCACTGAACAGAAATGCTAAGGACATGATTTAAATGCTGAGGACATAACCTAAATGCTGAGGACATGATTTACAATAATCACAAATAAAAATGTTTAACTTCAAGCCTGTGGATCTAACTGCCAATTTACAGGAAACAGAAGAGCCGGATGAACAAATTAAGCCACATCAAGGGAAAACATCCAGACAAAGCCATTTCACAGGAAAACCAACTCAAGTTTTTTTCAACATGCCAAGGGGATGAATGGGAGTGGGGTAAGACAGAACTGATCCAGAAAAATGATGTAAGGATCAAATCAATGTATTAACAGTCATTTGAATCTGGCTTGAAACGAATGAACTTTAAAGGCATTCTGATGACAATTGGGGATATCTGAATATGGCTAGGCTAGTACATGAAGGAACTTATGCTGGCATGTGAGTGTTCATTCCATTATTCTGTTTATCACTCTACTGAGATCTCTTTATATAATAAAACTTTAGAAAATAAAATACGAAATATGATTCCTAATGACTAGTGTCCACAAGCAACTGGCAAAAGCATACACCAATCCTTCTGAGGGAATAAAACAGAAACCCAGGTCTCAATAAAACAGTCTTTAAAAAATGAACGAAGGAAGTAAGAAAATTCTTAGAACTAAAAGAGAATAAAAATAATGCATAACAAAATTTGAGAGACTTAGCCAAAGGAATACTTAAGAGGAAATTTTTTAATCTTCTGTTTGGCTTCATCAGACAAAAAGTAAGACATAGTCAAAGTAAAGCACAGATTTAATTAAACTTATAAAAAAGAGACCATGTAAAAATCCAGAAAATTCTTAAAATCATGCTACTGGAACATGTGTAGGTACTCTCATACATCAGTGGCTGGAGTATAAATTGGTACAATCCTTGAGAGGAACAATCTAGCAAAATTACAACCACATGTACCCATTGACACAGCCAGGAATTTATCTGATAGATACACTTGAACATTTACGAACTGACACAAATACAAAGCATCATGGCAGAGTTGTTTGAACTGCAAGTAACTAAAAATAACCTAAACGCCCATTGAAAGAGAACTGGTTAAATATATTACGATATGTCCATAAAATGGAATGAAGTTATAAAAAGGAATGGAGGATGGCTTTACTGCTACTTTGCAAAGATCATAGAAAATATACTTAAGTGGGTGGGGAAGGGGGGTGATAAAGAAGAGAAGAATGTTTATAGTATATTATGGTGTACCAACATTTGTGTGAAAATAGAGCTAACAATCAGAGAAGGCAATGGCACCCAACTCCAGTACTCTTGCCTGGCAAATCCCATGGATGGACGAGCCTGGTAGGCTGCAGTCCATGGGGTCGCTAAGAGTCGGACACGACTGAACGACTTCACTTTCACGTTTCACTTTCATGCATTGGAGAAGGAAATGGCAAACCACTCCAGTGTTCTTGCCTGGAGAATCCCAGGGACAGGGGAGCCTGGTGGGCTGCCGTCTCTGGGGTCGCACAGAGGTTGGACACGACTGAAGTGACTTAGCAGCAGCAGCAGCAGCAGCAGAGCTAACAATTAAAATATGGTATTTTGCTTCTTTGTAAGGAAACTAAATAAACATAATAAAGTGGTTGTCTAGCAAAAGGTGAGCTTGCTGGTGAGCTAGGCAAGAGGAACTGTGTTGGGAGACTCGGATCTGTATCATTTCCTTGTACTTTTAAATTTTTGACACATGGGAATGTATTGATTATTCAGAACATTACACATTAAAAAGTGTTAAAGAAACAAAGGTAGGTATCTTAATGGAACTCTAAAATTAACTTTTGCATCATTCACATTAACAAAAGACACAAAGTAATACTTTCTGATGATCTCCTAGTTCAAAAATCAACAGATTATGCATGCAATGTCTAGAAAGAAAAGCAAAGTCTACAGGAACGAATGCTCTGTCTGTCATGAAACATTGGCTTCTTAAGTCAAAATAGTTGAGTTTCTTTGTTTTTTAAATGTGAACTCAGTATTAAAAATTCTTATTAAAAGTTAGATTGATTTTGAAGATATTCTAGTGGTTATTTTTACTTTGTTTTGGGATAGATTGGGGGGAGGTTGTTATTCTAGTTTTGGAGGTACTAACTATATGGAAAATGCTAGATGTCATTTCCAAGATAAACTTCCCCAATCTATATAAATATCTAACTCCCTAAAAATCAAAACTGTTCCTGTAAAACCAGACCCTCTGATTGGGGTCCCTAAATATCTCTGATTTCCACTTCTTTGTCCCAAAAGAGTTTATAGAAACTTAAAAAATATTTAGCATTCTATAGTGAAAACAAGAAAAAAATTCCAATATACTTTGGGAAATAATTGACTTTCCTCAGAATATATCAAAAAAAAAAGTATTTACATCGAGTCATTTTTATACAGTACTTCCTGACATATGGAAAAGGAAATGGCAACCCACTCCAGTATTCTTGCCTGGAGAATCCCATGGACGGAGGAGCCTGGTAGGCTACAGTTCAAGGGGTCACAAAGAGTTGGACACGACTAAGTGACTTAACTTCACTTCCTGACATATACTTTATTGTATTCAAGTTAATAAAACAATGGTAGTATCGCTGAAAGCATAAAATAGACCTAAACTAAGCACATTTGAATTGTACTCATTAAAATAAGATTTTACCTATAGTATGCTTTAAATATTTAAATATAAAGGATATTAAATAACTAATTGCCATGTGGAAGAAGACATCAGTGAATGCTTCATAAAGGAAGTAAATTTTGAACTTGGTCTTGAAGGAAATGATAGGCACTCAGAATCCTTAACCAAATTGGTTTTACAATCAGATTCATTTTAGCACACTGAAGTAAAATGACTAATGCAATATCTCCGTTGAGTCCTTCTTAAACTTTGTTAACATGACAAAACATTTTGTCTACAGAGAAGTTCAATAAGGCTCTGAAAGCCCATGAAAAAATCTTTAACTTTATATATTATAAACCCAGATACCAGTCTCTCACTTAAAAAGAAATGGTATTATAAGTTATTTAATTTTCCTGATTTTAAAAGAACAGACTAAATAACTTTGAAATAATGTACATTCCTACATCTATAAATTGCTTTAAATTTTGCAAAGTGAAAGTGAAAGTGAAGTGGCTCAGTCGTGTCCGACTCTTTGCCACCCCATGGACTGTAGCATCCGTCCATGGCTCCTCCATCCATGGGATTTTCAAGGCAAGAGTACTGGAGTGGGTTGCCATTTCCTTCTCGGGGGATCTTCCCAACCCAGGGATTGAACCCAGGTCTCCTGCATTGTAGGTAGAAGCTCTCACCGTCTGAGCCACCAAGGAAGTCAACACATATGCAAAACACAAGATTCTATAGCCTCTTCAATCTCAGCTGTTACACTGTTTTGTTTAAAGCTGTAAACTCTTTTTGGAACTCTTAAATAAAAATCACATGGAAAAAGCCTACAAAGAATCCAATAAAATCCTTACGAAATCAGCTGAATTTGTTAAAATTAAGCTTCATATATTTATATACTTTGCCTAGCATCAGCAATCACTCCAAGCTGTCTAGGAATCATTTTGAAGACTGAACAGTCAGTGCCACTGTCTTCCCCTATCTTCATCACTGCCACCCACAAAAAAGAAAGAAGAGGAAAATACAAAATGCAAAGTTACAATTTTATACTTATGACTGAAAGTGCTATGAACGTTCTATTTGAATTCAGAGTACAGGTCCTGAGTTCATGATGCCTTTTAATATCTTCGGTGACAATCTCTAAAACAAGATGAAACTGAATCACTGTACCCAACGCATATGTACTATTTTTCAACAAATCATGTAAGCTGAAATATGTAGCCCAATAACCTCAAAGAGTATTTAATGAGGCTAATTTAAACTGGAAACTGTTTAACATACTCAAAGTACATGATTCCCTTCAGTATTTTAATATATTGTAATTGAAGTGATTATCTGTTTATAAACTAGTTTAGGAAGAATAATACTGCCAAAGGCAACAATGTTTTTGATACAGTAGCACTTACCATTAAAACAAATCAAAAGAAAGCTCAAGATAAAAACACCATGTATGTGCCAACTAGCAAGATTAAATGATCAATAAAACCATTTTCCTCAATAAGCCTCAACAAAGTGACAGAGCACTTTCTTCAAAGATTCGGAATACACATGACAAAGAACATGTAATGACTGACGTTTTCTGCTGTCACTAACCGGTAATGTAAGAAGCTATTAAGCTACTCATTCTTCCCACCCTTCAATCTCAAACATCCATTCTTAAACAAACATTTAGGATATAGTTCTACATTTTCTCAAAACTTCATTTTTTCCCACTGAGAACAGAAATTCTCTAAGTGGGACAGGAAAATGTCTCAGAACCCGGGGTGGCCTTTGAACACAGGAAAGAGGCCTGGTGACCAGGAATGTGCTCACCTGCTGCGGCTGGTACCTCTGCTGGGACTGGGAGGGCAGATATGGCGCCTGCGGGGGAAGGTGCGGAGGCTGCGGCTGCTGGTTGTAGTAAGGCTGCTGGCCCTGCTGGCAGTAACCACTCACACCCTGCTGTCCGTACTGAGGTGGCATCTGTCAAGAGTCAAGACGGGCAAGTGAGAGAAAGTCTAAACATGCAATTCAATAAAATCAAATATGGTTTTGATTCAGCAACGTGAAGTAGGTTCTTTGCTAAGCAACTGAATTCAAATTTTTAACATTCTCTCCATTAGATAAATCGGCCTACTGCCTTCTCCTCACATACTATCAATGAAGACAAAAGATAATTTAACTTTGCTTTAAAAAATACTTTATCAGATATCAAATACTGATAATTTCACAAAAATCCAGAGGGGGTAAAAAGCTCCGAATACTGACATCAAAAAAATTGCTTCTGCCAAGGAAGTCAGAGAAAGATTATACTAATCCATTCTTATGCAATACACAAATGAAAATGAACTCCAGTTCAAGATCCCTTACTAAAATTTTGTAGGATGCTTGTGATTTGGGTACACGTTTGTTTCAACGAAGGTCAGAATGCCTCAATTACATTTTAGCAAATACCAGTTACATTAGCAATTCCATTCACTATTTTTGCTAAAAAGAAGCAACACTGCTTTACAATAAAATGAAACACATTTAGAAAACAATACTATGTATACCAAACAACGTAACTATCAATATGAGCAAGATATTCATAGCTATACAAGAATAGTATTTTCCTAGTTGATAAACAGTCAATGATGTAAAGTGTCCAAGTGTTAGTCACTCAGTTGTATCCGACTCTTTGTGACACCATGGACTATAGACCTCCAGGTCTATAAACTTCCTCTGTCCATGGAGTTTTCCAGGCAAGAACACTGGAGTGGGTTGCAATTCCCTTCTCCAGGGGATCTTCCCTACCCAGGGATGGAACGATTCTTTACCATCTGAGCTACCAGGGAAGCACTTAGCTGGAAATACCCAAGATGTAGACAGAATGACCTAAAATGGGTCTTCTCCATTTCTAGTTACATGAACCTAAAAAAATATTGAAATTGTTCAAAGAGAAGTTCTTCCTCATGCAATAAATATACCATTGATGATATTTTTTGATGTTCTATCAAATCAGAAATCTATTGACACATTTTTTTTTCCCTAACTGAGAGAAAGAATAGGAGAGGAAAAGAAAAACAAGGTATCAGAATGGCAAAAAGCACTCCTGGGACAAGAATGGTGAAGTCACTGTTAATACCACAATATAGTTCATTTGAGAAATCCAAGAACTTCATCCCCATAAGCCTATATACTTCTAAGAATTAAGTATCAGTTCCAGATATACACTTAAAAAACAAATTGACTACAGAATATTGAATGAGAGGGAAAAAGAGTAAGGAATATATTAAACATTTTGCCTCTAAGACCAATTAGCACAGTAATTTGTAATATGTACTATGAAGTAAAAAGAAAAAACTGCAAAATGCTAAAGTTCATACTCCTTTTGACCTAATCTAGATTATTTTCAAACTTCTAGCAATGGTGACAAAACATTTGGCCACAATGACTTACAAACGCTTCTCATCACACAGATCCTAAGTTACTAGAACAGACAAGTTTGTACTGAAAACCATTCAACAGCATAGTTGAATTCTTTGCTTTTATTTATTTTACAGCTTGATGTCTCATAATGAATGTATGTCCCTGCCATGAGCCAAGCCAAAGAATTTCCATAAAATACAACTCCACATGCTAGAATACCATATACTACCACAACACATATCCTTTCGTTCAACACCCATATGTTTGATTTGATATCTAATACTATATTTCACACGAGCATCTTTGCAGTTTGATTTGAAGCAGTTAGGGTAACACTTTGCCAGTGTTAAAATGACTGTAAAGCTCAGTCAACACAGCCAGCAACTCCCCTATGAATTGCACTTTAATATGTTGACTTTCTGGTTTACAGAAACCCTTAAACACAATATGGAAGTGTTGTTTCAGGGCAGGGGGTGGGGGTCCTCTATTTTCTAAGCAAGACAACAAGAGGACATATTGCATTAGTCTCCTAACACTAGAGCAGCCATGAGCTTACTATATCCTTTAACCACCTATCCCAACTCTGAAAAGCATGGAAGCAAGGCAGGTGCAGGTGAGGCAGGTAGAATGGGTGGGGACGTAAGCAATTCCACAATGGATCCGTAGCAACAATCTGCTGACCCCAATAAACGTCATGGGGAAAACCATCAAAAGCACCTGCTTGGGAGATTTTGTTGCTGTTTTCCTCAATTAAAAATCTACTTGTTATCCTTTTAGATACATGGTCTCATTATGTGGTACTAACTAACTGGCATCTAACCCTCTGAGAGCCTGGGATAACTTATAACATGGTACAGGTGGGCTATAAGACCTGGGGCCTAGAGCCAAGCAACTGCATGTGGTCCACTGTCCTTACATGGGAGACACAACTGAATAGAGGTGACTAAAATGCTCATCTACCTACAGAATTTCTGTATTAGCAATTTACGAAACCTAAATCCAAGTCCTCCTATACCTTAGTTGTGTGAATATAATCAATCACATAATGATATCTCTTACATCTCCATTTGCAAAATGGGGCTACCTCTTCTATTGATTCCTATTAATATAATAACCAGCAATATTATAATTCTACCTGGAATTCTACACATATTCTATTATTATTTATTAAACTACAAGTTGTAGCACTATCTCTAAATACTAATTATTAACTGTTACCTTTAAAAACCAATTTCTAAATATAATACCTCAATTGTCAGGAACTAATGTCTTAATTTTTTAATGATCAATAATGTTTTGCTTTAAATCAATTTAGATGTAGGGCTTTCAAAAATCTATTAGATGCTTTTCTGACATTTTAAACCAAACAATCATTATTAAGAAACATAAACTGAAGAACGGAGCCATAAGACAAGGAATGCCCCAGAGCCAACTCCAAAAGTTGTCTAACCAAAGCTCAGAATAACTCTGGCCCCACACTGCTGGCTCCTCACATGCCATCAAGGCATTCAGCCACTTCTTGTCACTCTGACCTCCATCTTTAACAGACTCTGCTGAGGACAGAGAAACCTACTATACTACACTGTCATGAAGGCCTGAAGGGCCAGTCCATGAGTGAAGTACATTTTACTGTCTCAAGTTTTGTGATATCTATTTTGGCTACTGGGAGTCTTTATTTATCTCTTACTTCATGAAAAAGCTGGCTTAAAGCTCAACATTCAAAAACCTAAGATCATGGTGTCCAGTCACATCACTTCATCGCAAATAGGTGGGAAAAAGCAAAAGCAGTGACAAATTTTATTGTCTTGGGCTCCAAAATCACTGTGGACAGTGACTGCAGCCATGAAATTAAAATATGCTTGCTCCTTGGAAGGAAAAGCTCTGACAAACCTGGACAGTGTATTAAAAAGCAAGACACCACTTTGGCAACAAAGGTCTGTCTAGTCAAAGTGATGGTTTTTCCAGTAGTGATGTATGGATGTGAGAGCTGAACCATAAAGAAGTCCGAGTGCCAAAGAACTGATGCTTTCAAACTGTGGTGCTGGAGAAGACTCTTGAGAGTCCCCTGGACTGTAAGGAGATCAAACCAATCAATCCTAAAGGAAATCAACCCTGAACATTCATTGAAAGGACTGATACTGAAGGTAAAGATCCAATAGTTTGGCCACCTGATGCAAAGAGCCAACTCACTGGAAAAGACGTTGATGCTGGGAAAGATTGACAACAGGCGGAGAAGGAGACAACAGAGGATGAGATGGATGGATGGCATCACTGACTCAATGGCATGAGTCTGAACAAATGCTGGGAGATAGTGAAGGACAGGGAAGCCTGGCGTGCTGCAGTCCATGGGGTTGAAACGAGCTGGATATGACTTAGCAACTTAACAACAATGAAGATTACCAAACTGTTGGATTCAAGTGAAATTTAACCAAGAGTTACTGAGTTTCAGGAACTGGGTGCTGAAAATTGAGGATACAAAGCACTTCTGTCTCAGATGCCATTCCTTCCCTGACCGGCCTAAACCACCATCATTCTCATGCCATTTCTGATTCTATTTTACCACAGGGGAGATTATTAGATTTAGTCAGTTGACCTTTGATGTGTTCCTGTTTCCACTGTTTGTCTTCATCACTTGACTACACACTCCTATATCTGTGGTATGCCTCCTGAAGAGGGCCTGCCACTCAATAAATGGTTGTTGGATGAATAAATGAATGTCGTTCAATGGATTATTAAATAAAGTTAATATTATATAAAATTTTAAACTAAGGATGGAAAACATTATAAAACTGAAATCACTTGTACCATCCAAGTCTTTGATACACATATGCTCAACCTAATCTAACAAACAAACACCCCAAACCTCATACTTACAGCAGCGGAGAAGCCTTGACCATTACCAGCTAACTCTCTAGGGCATTACCACCCAGGAAATGTACTGGATATTTATCACTAAACTAAGCCAAAAGGAAATCTCCAGAAAATGCCTACGATGCCTATTTGTTATTTAAAGATAAGAAAAACAAAAATTTCTCTCATTTCTAAATAAAGAGGATTTTGAAGTGGAACATGAGTACGCGATCATCTATGCTCAGTCATGCCTGATTCTTTGCAATCCTGTGGACTGCAGCCTGCCAGGCTCCTCTGTCTATGGGATTTTCCAGTCAAGAATATTGGAGCGGGTTGTCATTTCCTTTTCCAGCAACATGTGCATACACAGTAACAAAAAAAGTTATCTTAATTTTCAAAGAAATGTGAATGCTTCCAAATAGTATTAGAGAGGCAAAGTATAGCTAAAAATCATTCATTTACTATAAGTATTTGCTTTAGGAAACTACTCTGATAAAGGATATGATCAATAACTTTCAAATCTCTGTATCATGTTAAATGTGCAGAATTCCAGGCTTCATTTTTCATTTTACTTTTTACCCTGAACTCTGTTCATCCTTCAAAACTGAAGAAATAAGGTTTATATTCTCATCCTCTTCCTTCCTAAAGAAGTTTGATAAAAAGGGTCTCCCCACTAAGTTTCAAGGTGCACTTCCCTAAGACCTAGCAATTCACCTTGTAAATGCATCCCCATGAAACACTCCCATGTGTCCCAATAAGGATATTACATTGGACTATTTACAAGAGACAGAAAGAAGACACAATCTAATTCCAGCACAGTAGGTAAATGAGAAAAATAGATTTTGCTATAGTCATACATGGAATTCTAATCATAAAGTGCACAGTTTAGAGGCATCAGGTAGATTTACACCATTGTGCAACCATCACAACTATTTATCTCCAAAACTTCACCATCCCAAAATAAAATTCTATTGCCATTAAACAATAACTCCACTTGGGCTTCTCTAGAGGTTCAAACAGTAAAGAATCTGCCTGCAATGCAGAAGACCTGGGTTTGATCCCAGGGTCAGGAAATGCCCCAGAGGAGATAATGCTACCCACTCCAATAGTCTTACTTGGAAAATCCCATAAACAGAGAGGCCTGGCAGGCTACAGTCCATTGGGGTCACAGAGTTGGACACTACTGAGTGACTAACACTTTCACTTTCAAGGTTCACTCATGTTATAGCATGTATCAGAATTTCATTCCTTTCTAAGGTTAAAAAATATTCCATTTTTAATGCAAACAGTATTTTGTTTATCAAGTCATCCATCATGGACACTGTTAGTCACTTAGTCATGTCTGACTCTTTGCGACCCCATGGACTAGAGCCCGCCAGGCACCTCTGCCCATGGGATTCTCCAGGCAAGAATACTGGAGTAGGCTGCCATTCCCTTCTCCAGGGGATCTTCAGATGCAGGGATCGAACCTAGGTCTCCTGCATTGCAGGTAGATTCTTTACCATCTGAGCCACCAGGGAAGCCTCAAGGATAAAATAAAAGGCTTCAATACTAAAAGGGTTGTTCTATCTTTTGATTACTGTGAATAGTTCAGTTCAGTCGTTTAGTAGTGTCTGACTCTTTGCAACCCCATGGACTGCAGCACACCAGGCTTCTCTGTTCATCACCAACTCCCAGAGCTTATTCAAACTTGTGTCCATCAAGTCAGTGGTACCATCCAACCATCTCATCCTCTGTTGTCCCCTTCTCTGCCCACCTTCAATCTTTTCCAGCATCAGGGTCTTTTCTAGTGAGTCAGTTCTTCACATCAGGTGGCCAAAGTGTTGGAGTTTCAGCTTTAGCATCAGCCCTTCCAATGAATATTCAGGACTGATTTCCCTTAGGATAGACTGGTTGGATCTCCGTGCAGTCCAAGAGATTCTCAAGAGTCTTCTCCAACACCACAGTTCAAAAGCATCAATTCTTCAGTGCTCAGCTTTCTTTAAAGTCCAACTCTCACATCCATACATGACTACTGGAAAAAACACAGCTTTGACTAGACGGATCTTTGTTGGCAAAGTAATGTCTCTGCTTTTTAATATGCTGTCTAGGTTGTGAATAGTATTGCTGCTAAGTATAAGCATTGTAAGTACTGCTTATAGTATTAATAGTATTGTGAATAGTACTGCTATGAAAATAGGCATACAATTATCTGTTCAAGCTTTTACTTTCACTTCTTTTACCCAGCCCAGAAGTAGAATTGCTAGATTGGTATTGTACTGGAAAACACTCTTGAGAGTCTTGTGGACTTCAAGGAGATCAAACTAGTCAATCCTAAAGGAAATCAACCCTCAAATATTCACTGGAAGGAATGCTGCTGAAGCTAAAGCTCAATACTTTGGCCACCTGATGTGAAGAGCCAACTCACTGCAAAGACCCTGAGGCTGGGAAATATTGAGAGCAGAAGAAAAGGGGGCAACATAGAACAAAATGGTTGGACAGGATCACCAACTCAACAGGCATGAATGTGAACAAACTTCAGGAGATGGTAAAGGACAGGGAAGCCTGGCATGCTGCAGTCCATGGGATCCCAACTTAGCAACTAAACAGTAACAACAATAGTAGTTCTATGTTTAATTTTTTGAGAAATTGCCATACTGTTTTGCATAGCAGAATACCATTTTTAAATTCCTGCCAGCAGTGCACAAGGGTTCTAATTTCTCCATATCCATGACAACATCTGCTTTTTGTTTGTTTTTGTACTAGCCATCCTAATGGGTGTGAAGTGGTATCACACTCATTACAGGTTTGCTTTTCATTTCCCTAATGATTAGTGATGCTAAGCATTCTTGTCAAGCTTATCAGTTATTTGTTTATTCTCCTGGAAACGATATTCAAGTCTTTCACCCATTTTTTAAATTGGGTTGTTAGTTTTTCATTGTTGTTGTGTGGTAGGAGTACTTTATATATTCTGGATATTAATCCCATAAATGATACATGATTTCCAGATAGTCTCTCCTCTTTTGAGTGCTGCCTTTTTGTTCTCATGATAGTGTCCTTTCATGCACAGAAGTTTTTAATTTTGATGTACTCCAGTTTATCTTTTCTTTTGTTTCCTGTGCATTTGGTTTCATGTCCAATAAATCACTGCCAGATTTAAAGTCATAACACTTTCCCCTATGTTTTCTTCTAAGAATTTTACAGCTTTAGCTCTTATGTTTTTAGGTTTGACCCATTTTGAGTTAATTTCTATACATAGTGTAAGGTAAGGGTCCAACTTCATTCTTTTGAAAGACTTCTTGTTCTTACTCCAGTATGTGTCTTAAGAAGAACAGTTTGGCTTGGTATCTACACTTTCCTCTAGAACTATATTACATGTACACAATCAACACACTGTATATTTATATGAAATTCAAAATCAGGGAAAACTTATTTATAGTGTTAGTAGTCACAACAGTGGTTATGGGATAAGAGGACTAGATAGAAAGAGGGATGAGCAAACTCCTGGGAGGAACAAAAATATTCTGTATCTGAACTGGTCTGGTAGGTTCAAAGTTGTACATTATTTGTCAAAACCCATCAAGTCATATATTAAGATCTGAGCATTTCACTGTATGTATATCTTTAAAATATGTACATACACTTACTAACAAAGAAGGTATCCACACTTTGTCAAACTTTTGACTTCACATTTTTTATAATGTATTTATGTCAAACCACTTCTGCTTTACTTAGGCCTAGATATAAGTTTCCTATTTGATAATAAAAGAGTAACTATTTCGAGATGCTTAACAGGGAGTTTTCATATTTTCAGTTTACATAATTCTAACCAACTCGATGAACATGAGTTTGAGCACACTGGGAGTTGGTGATGGACAGGGAAGCCTGGCGTGCTGCAGTCCCATGGGGTCACAATGAGTCAAACACAACTGAGCAACTAAACTGAAAATATTACACAGCAATTAATACTGAAATAATTGCAATGAGTATGTAAATTCAAATATTTAATAAAAGTCGCAATATATATGGGCTTCCCTGGTGGCTCAGTGATAAGAATCCTCCTGTTAATGCAGGAGACGAAGGAGATGGGAATACAATCCCTGGGTCAGGAAGATCCCCTTGAGGAGGAAATGGCAATCTGCTCCAGTATTGTTGCCAGGATAATCCCATGGACAGAGGAGCCTGGTGGGCTACAGCCCATGGGGTCACAAAGACTTGGATATGACTGAGCATGTACTGCGTGCACAATGCACAATATATAGAAACAGTACCTCTTTAACTCAGAATTCTGCTTTTGAGAATTTTACCTTAAGGGAAAAATATAAAACAAGTATGCAAAGATATGTGCCTCAAAAAGGTCACGACAGCCCCACGACAGCACCCCCACTCAAGAGTGAAACAGCCTAAATGGTTAAAGTACATCAAGAGAGACTGGTTTAAAGGAGGAGGGTAATGATATTTTATTCAATGAAGTATCACAGAACCATTAAAATGAATGAATCTTAATTGTACATAATATGTATTGAATAGGAAGAAAGCATGTCCGTGGATTACTGGGGAGGGACGTAAGGGGTAGCAGGTTACAAAACCATATACGTGCATGAATGTGTGATTCACTCCTATCTCATTCTGGGATCCTATGGACTGTAGCTCTCCAGGCTCCTCTGTCCATGGGTTTTTCAAGGAAGAATACTGGAATGAGCTGCCATTTCCTACTCCATACATACATTTTTTTTAATATGAAAATCTGTATATGAGTGGTGGGTATAGCATAAATAGCCCAGAAGTATATACATCAAATCTTATGTATCATTTCCTAAGCCAACTCTGAGTTTTTCATGATTCTAGAACTAAATGCAATTTCTTTTGGATTAATTATTGCTGCCTTTCTAAGAATTATCAGAAAAGTATATTATTATAATAATTTATACTTAATAGCAGATAGCCTCTTACTTTTTGTTTTTGACCATAAATTTGAATTCTTCCAGGCACATTCTACAAAAAAGGAAAGCAAAAAGCACAGGAAAAATCATGAGCTCATGGCAGCTACATTTTAGTCATTACTGTGGCAAATTCTACTGGCTTCCAATTTCACAGGAAGAGTAAATGCTATTTTTCATACAAAAGAGACAGACTGAAAAGTCCCCACAGCAAGGAATTTAGATGCTGAATCTATGTGTGTCTGAACAAATTGCAAGAGAAAATTTTATTATGTCAACATGTCCAGTCAAAAATAATGTGTTAGAAGGTAATAAAGTTTACAAGGTCAAAATCCTACAAATGCTCCGCAATCTACCTACAGTCCTTTAAACTAAGTTCCCAACTGGGACTTTTAAACAATTAAGGTGCTTTTAAAATTCACTTTCTTATTATAAAAAGAAAACTAAATCTTGTCCTTAAGCTTGCTTGGTGGGGGTGGGGGAAACTCCACAATTCCTGAAATTACTCCTTCATGCTTGAAAACTGACAATCAAATGTACACAGAATATTGACTGTTATGCACTTTTCCTTCAGATTTCGTCCAGTTTCCCTTGAGTAACAGAAAAAAGACAACGTGGGGTTGGAAGAGTGGGCAGAACAGTCCAGGGTCAAACAGTGTCTAAACTCCAGCAGAACAGGCTTAATGACCAATCACACAAAGGAGCTGGTTACACAGCTCCCGTTGCTATGGAGCCCACTTCCATTTCTGTCCATGCCCTTGTTCCTAACAGATAACTTCTGGACCATAAACACTGCTGTTGTTTAACAGGCTGAAAAATAACCAACATATCTGGGCTGCTTTAGCCCACTCCCTTAGTGTAAAAAAATTTTTTCTACTTTGTATCAGAAAATAAATTTACTTTTTGGTTTGTGAAACTAAATTGAAAAGTTCTCATTTGTTATCAGCAATAGCTCTTCTCATGATAAATTCTGTTTTCTAAAGCTTCCTTATCAGGTACACACAATATAAGATTATAAACAGTGAGAATAATATACATGTAATCTCTCTTGGATTGTCTTTGTAATTATTAATTACCTACAAAATTTCACTGCTTATTCTAAGTCCAACTGTTCTATATTTAGCCAATCGCAGCTTAATGAATACTAGGTCAGACCAACGTTTTGCAGAGTGAATACTCTACGTGGCTGTGGGAACTAGTGGCAGTGCCTTTCATGACCTCAATTTCCAGAAGTCAGAGATATGTCCTCAACAGCCTTTATTTCCTCTGCATAATCACTATTCTATTATCCACAAATTTATTTATACTCTTCTTAAATTAATTTATATTTCTAGTCCAGGATACCTCTTGAGGGTAACAAGCTCTGGAACATTATTATCCATTTTGTAAAGTGCTACATCCTTCAGTTTTCATAAAATGAACTCCAAGCTTCAGAGTGTCCGCTGTCCGCTAATGCTACTACCTGGAACTTGATTAAAAAATGTATGGTCAGTCAATGCCAACCAATGCCTTCAAATCTCCTCGATCAGAGATTCCTTGTCAACTGCTTTCTGCCCTCAAGTCCCTTGATTATTTTCATTGCCTCATCTAAATTGCTTTCACTGTTAGCCTTCACTGTGGAATAGCAGCTAAAATAGCATAAATGATTCCAAAGGCACAGCAAGCAGGGCTGTACACAAAAGTAAAATCACTCTTGTATTTACTTTTAAAAAGAAACCTCTACTACAAATTTTGTATTCTCTTCTACCTCCTAACTACAGATGTTTTCACCTTTCTTTCCAGGTCAGCCAATTTGAGGACATTTTGTTTAAGCATTCATAAAATGCAGGCATTCATGGGCAGTAAAATGCTTCCTCTCATTTACAACCAGTGTTGAAATAAAGTCTTACTGTACACAAAATTAACACACAAGTGTATAATTGTAGTTTTATGCTCAAGTGCCTTAATTATGCACTTTAAAACACTTTCTTCCCAAGGATTCATCGAGGGCATTTGATATCACAGATTTATGAGGTCTACTGTGCGCTTCTTTGACAAAACAGAAGCATAACAAAAAAATTTGTGGCCTCAGAGAGAAAATAGTATGCAAAGTACAAGATGATAAATCTCATTCTAAACATTTTAGCTTAAAAAAGATCATATTTCCAACTACTATGAATGGGTGAGGGGTCAACCTAAGAGTAAAAGATTAATTCAGAGTCCTTATTCTTGAAACAAACAGAATCTGCATACCAAAACAAGTGGTCTCATCTTTCATAAATCATCATGGGGAGAAAAATTCACCCATGAGTCTATATGTCTTACTAATATAAATAGTAATACTGGCAGGAAGAAAATTTAATAGTAAAAGGAGCCTTGCTCATTTCTAATGCAAAAGCTTTGACATCTAGCTTATCAGTATTTATTTACATTTAAAACAAAACAAAAACTAAGTATTTTTCATACCAAACACATGTAGTCATTTTTAAATCACAGAATCAGAACTATGGAAATTCATCAACATGGCTTGCATGAAGGCCAACTTCCCCAGAGTTCACAGTATGTACAGAAAGAAAAGAAGGGCCCTGAAAGCCATCTGTAGTAATAAATAGGTCAACTCTGCTAACAGAAGCAACATTTTCCTAGAAAACGCTACTTAAAAATAATTTTAAAGAAAAGAAGGAAGGAAAGAGGAAGGGCAAAAGAAGAGGCCTGAGCTGTCTCACAGGACCTCAGGTGTCTCCATTCAGGAAAGCACTTAACCTAGAAAACAGACACATGATATTGTTTATTTAGTAGTGAATATACCTCACTGAAAAGCAATCTGGAGTTTCCATCTTTCTTGTCATCTTACTGCCCAAACTGCAGTATTTTTCAGTATCTGAACTGGTGAACACAGTCTTTGAGTGGTTTCAATTCTTTAAAAAATATATAAAGAGATTACAAAATCAAAAGCCAAAACAGTGCAGCAGGACCTCACACACACGTTCCAACAGCAGGGTTTTCTAACAAGACTTTAAGTGTGAGGCTACAGTATGTTCATGTTTTTAAAAACCACCACTTGGTCCACACGCACACGGTGAGAATACTATTTACTACAGGTAAAAATGGAAAAACTCGGCAGTGCAACTGATGGGAACTATCTATAGCTTCTTGCCTAGCTGCCCTTCTGGCCAGAGATTTCTATTTTCATAAAGCAGAAAAGAGGAGCCAAGAGCTTTGCCACTTTCCCATATAAACCCAGCTGCCAAAATGGATGTGCCAAAGGGGAATTTCAGAGAATTTTAGAGAGATAACCTCTGCTGAAGCTGCAATGTCAACTCTGTAACCGCATGACTGGAACATGTGCAGTGAATGCTAGATTGAAAGGACTGTTCTACTGGAGATAACCATGGAGCAGGAGAAACAGAGAAAACAGGGATTTACCAGAATCAGACTAGAATTTTAAAACAGCAAATGGAGAGACACACAACTGGTATCTTCTGTGGATGGGAACATGATGTGGGGGAACATGAGGAGAGAGATGATTCACAGCAGGCCCTTTCTGCCTTGAGGATTTTATACCACCCATTTAAATTCTGTGTGTGTGTGATTATTTTTCAAGAGTCAATGTGACTGTATTTTTCCAAGAGTCTAAGGTTCATCTTTTGGGGGTGAGGGGGTTAGTTGTTTTATATATCCTTTCTATATTTTTTCCTCTCCTGCTCCCCTGCAAAAAAGAGAGGGAAGGAGGGAGGAAAGGAATGATTTTAGTAACTGAGTTCATAAAAATGTGAGTACAAAACCACCCAGCCCCTCAAGAATGGACATCTAAAAAACAATATTATGTTAAAATGTGATCCTTTAAAAACATACAGTGTTCTATATCTTTTAAAGGAGAAACTTGTACTCATTAATCTATCCACCCTCAAATGTAAATTATGTATATGGCAAAAAATGTATGAATGGAGAAAAATAATAGTAATGGTAATTCAAAAGGGTAAGACAGACTTCTATACATAACACGGCCAAAACCCAAACCTGGCTTCCTCTGAGACTCTGAGACTTCAGTAGACTGAAGGATCTAAGAATAGACAGTCCCAGGGGACGAGCCAGTATGGGGACCTTGACCGGCATTCTCCCCGAGTAGAGGCACTGACACTGACTCGGAGAGGAGACAGCTGCAGACTTTGTCCTGTGCTACCCAGAGACAGAACAGGCTTCAAACAACCATAACTAGCTGGCCACTTTTTGCCCTAACTTTCAGAATGAACTCATAACAAATAATGAGGACTGCAAATAAAGGAGTCCTATTGGGAGATGTTTCTACTACTTATTCATCCTCTCTAAAAAATCAGTGATATCTTTCCTGAACCTCACACGCAAAGGTAAGACTAGAGGACATGTATATGTACATTAGTGGTTGAAAAACGGACTCCTTGCATTTTATTCCCTGGATCATAGTCTGAGATGGGTTGGGTGAAGAGGGCCGGTAGAAATGCTGAAAAACACAGACAACACACACAGTCACATATTTGGATCATTAAGCTATTGTTTTAAGCTGAAAATATACATCCATCTCCCCATCCTCAGAAGACTAAGCCTAATTACACTTTATTGTAAATTACTTTATTATGCACTATTAGAACCAGTAGGGATTTCAGAGATGACTGGTTCAACCCTCTCCTTATTAAGATCAAGAAGCTAGGGTCAAGGGTTAGGAAACCTGCACAATTTCACCCAGCTACAGTCACAAATAAAAACTAGGCTCTCCACGCACACCCCTCCCCAACCAGGGTTCATTCCACTCTCCCAGGATGCCCAGTCACTGAATGGAAAGAGTGGGGAGCAGTATGTAGGGGAAGCATGGAAGATGCTCAGGCTGGGACAGGAAGAGCAAAGGACACTCCAAAGATCTTCTCTGTTCCAGCAAAGAGAAGTGTAAGAACAGACAAGGATACTGGGGAGCCCAAACATCGGAGAAGCAGCTGGAGTGGGAAGGGGTTGAAAAAAGGAAGACAGGTGAGCAAAAACACAATGGTTACAAATGAGAAATGTACACAAAATGTTTTTTAAGTTTTAACTGCTGAAATCAAAAAGTATTGAGACATAAAACTTCTATCAACACAGATATATACTCAAGGCAAAAGGGAGGAAGGGGGAGGCTCTTTGTGCTGAGTCATTTGGCACATAAATTTAACCCATACGATAAACTTGTGATACTGGATAATATTAATAATTTAAAGAGAAGTTTCATTATGAGGCTGAGACAGCATGAGGAAATGATGCTTTAGATAAAAATATCAAAGCCCTTCAAATATAAATATATTTCAAAGCAAATGTTTATATAAGAGAAAAATCATTTAATTATTTCCCTTGAGGTCTGCAATTTTTTTATTTCATCAGATGGAACACATGTGTCAAATATTCCCAAAAGATTGGTCAGGAAAAAATATAAGACGTTGACATTTAAAAATCATTAACAGAAAGACACTTGGGGGTGGATAGAGGAAGATTTACTTAATGTAGAATTTTCAACAAATTAAATGTTTGACTTCTTTCTCTATCGTCTCCTCTATTTATATTTAATGATTTATTTTAAATCATTAAAGTAGACATTCTAACCTATTCAGTTCTGAAACACAACAAATAATCAAAATTATAATTATCCCCCAACAAAACTATACTTGAACACGGATGTGTTCTCAGACTATCCATTCCAAGCACCTTTGCAGGGGACTCTGGGGTAACACAAAAGTTGTTTAATTATTTTGCTAAAACATGAAGGGGTACAAAATAATCATACCAAAATACAGCCCTTCAGTTCAATGGCAAATAAAGATAAGTGGGCTAAAACATTTCTCATTTGACAGTAGGCTAATTCTACTTTAACTATTAAAAAATCAATTTATTATATTACCTTTAAAAGGAAAAAGCCAGAATTCAAACAGTATATCACAATAATTTTCACTTTAATAAATCCTTTAAATTTAAAGGATACAATATACATATTATGGGGTGGGAGACAATTTCCAGCCATTCATGTGACATATTTAAGTTTGCTTTCAAGAATGTTGCTTACAAGACCAGTGCAATGCCATCAGAGTAGCAAGAAAACACTGAGGTCAGGAAGTCTCCCCAATATCAAGACCAGGAATGAGGCATTAGTGAAAAACGGTCATTTTCTAACCAGAGATGTTAATCACATTCGATAACTAACAATCACTTAAAACCTATAGCTATTTCTTACTGCCAGAGAAAAGAAGTAACAACACTAGTATCTGGTCATTTGATGTCTCCTAAAACCTCTTTCCACTGTCCTCCACTCCCCACTCTGGTGGGACTCTGATCACCCCATATGTCCAGGACAAACCCACTGTGAGGGTGTGGGTGCTGAAAAAGTCCTAATCCTCCTGAATGAAACCTGCAGAAGAGCCTCCAGGTGGTGCCTTCACTGCAGGCTCCTTGGGGGCTTTGTCGGGACATGGGCTGCTGCCCTAACCACACCCTGTCGTGGATCCATGTGGCAGGCAAGCGACCTGCCCTGCAACTGGTAAATCAGTTAACTGTGCTTTTGATTTTCCATCAAGCTGCCCTGTGAATAGGCCATATTCTAATTCTACTTTGTCTCATCTACAAAAACACAAAAAAAAAACTTAAAAATTTCCATTAGAAAAGGAGGTGAGGAATCAAAGGAGCTAAAAATAACTAAAGGTTATCAGACCAATGGCTTTCAAATGTTTTGATTCCAAATCAAAAGAAGAATTATGTTTTAGATCACAACCTTGAACACACATGACATCCTTACTACACTGTGATGCATTCATTTTTTTTCATATTCAAATCTCTTAAAAAAATTTCTGGCTGCAGCTTAATATACCTTGCTTAATATACATTCATTGCCACACTAATAGATCACAATGAATAATTTTTAAAAACACTGCATTCAAGGATGATTTTTTCAGAGCCTCTCAGAGCAAGCTGTTCCAAGCGATAGTGTATCAGAATAAATCAGTGTCCATGGATATTGGTTCCTCAAGTTCCTCTTCCCTGACCTGCAGGGCCATTGATACACAATGCACTGCCAGAGAAACACAACTACTGCTGATTTGAGCAGGCTGAACAGTTCAACAGGAGATAACCAGCAGAGAGAAGGCAAACTGCAACAGAGCAAGGTAACAACCCACCAGCAGTGTCTACTGCTCAGAGAGAAGGAGACAGCAACTCCTAGAAGGAATTAGGAGTCACAGCAAGAATGGGTGAAGAAGAGACAGGAAGCCTGAGCAGGTAAATGTCCTGAGCAGACTCGGGAGTAGAGCATGCAATGGTGAGCAAGAGGCAAGTGCCAGAGATGGTACACAGCTCTCTTACAGCTGGAAGGAAGAAATGAGATTAAAAGTACAGGATGAACTGAATTCCAGAGGAGGCAAAGCAAGGAAAATGAGACAGGAGTAAAATTTTAAATATAAAGAGTATAGAGAAGAGCTATGACTTCTTTTTTAAAATATTTATTTCTTTACTTTACTTGGCTGCTCTGGGTCTTAGGTACATCACACGGGATCTTTTAGTTGCGGCATGTGGGATCTAGTTCCCTGATCAAGGGTTGAACCTGAGCCCCCTGCACTGGGAGCACAGAGGCTTAGTCACTGGACCACCACAGAAGTCCGAGCTATGACTTCTTTTGATTTCCACACAGATCCCAAAAGAAGAAAAGTAAAACCTCATAAGGACAAGGCAATATATCTATTTGGGGGTGGGGAAGCAGAGAAGACCTTCACTGTGGAAATCCTGACCACCATGTCCCTGGGACAGTTCTGACGCTCCCTAGCAGTGAGTTCTTCATCAGATTCATATGAATATTTGCACAAATAATCTCTCTGGAGCAAACACTTGGGAAAAAAATTATAACTATGACTGCCTAAAATTTCCAAGAAGAATAAGGACAATTAACATGTAATTAAAAAAGCAAATGCTCACAAGAAAGACTATCTCATTATAGGTAGAAAGGCAGTGGGCAAGAATGTTCTAAGAACAGGGAGCCTGACAGTGTCTCACAAATGTACCCTGACCAACTGACACTGGGAAGCAAAAGAACCTGAAGACAGTTGTATTCACTGAGTTTGTAACTTTAGAAAATACAGAAATTAAGCTATGGAACTCTCCCTCTCTTCGAACTTTCCTTGTGCTCTTTTATCATACATAACCTTACTTTGTTCTCTACCCTGAGGCCTCCATGTGAAATTCCCTATACCACAAATTATAGCATGAGGCTTATCAGCTTCTTTTCTCCAAAACAATTTACTACAGTAACTACCAGAAAGATGTCATTGTAAAAACTGTTCACTGTTATCAGCTAGTTTAGCTCAGTCACTCAGTCGTGTCCGACTCTTTGCAACCCCATGGACAGCAGCACGCCAGGCTTCCCTGTCCATCACCAACTCCCAGAGCTTATGCAAACTCATGTCCATCGAGTCAGAGTTAGTTGGTTATCAGCTAACCACTCCCCAAATTCATGACAGGATCAATACTTCGTATGTACACACACAGTGCTTCCAAACTTCTTTCACACTGCTGATTCATTCAACTCTGTGAAAGGGCAGTCACTCTTCTTTCACAGAGAGCCTTCTCCATGAAGGGTCTAAGAGCAGATGGTCAATTGGTGACAGAATCAGTGATAGCTGTCTGGTCTCCTGATTCAGGCTGCAGTACCGAAAGAGAAAGCTACAGCAAGGCACCCTTAGAGTTGGTACATGTACCTCTGCTTTGTTTTCCCAAATGGATCTCCAACTTTTCTATACATTCCATTATATCACATGTATTGATTCAACATTTTATTGAGCAATAATAAAGTGTCAAAGAATCACCTGAGGCGCTATAGAAGATAGAAATACGAATATTACAAAATCCCTGCATGTAGCAGCTTACAAACAAAAGGGAGAAATAACATATGTTTACAGTTCAGAATAAAAAAGATTTTGAGCAATAACAAAAGGACAGCAGAAAAGGAAGCAGGTAGTTTTCATTGGAAGAGGTGGGGAGACAAGTTCCACAGCATTAGGAAATGCTGTTCAGATCAGAAGTATTGGTCCCAGGCCTGGACAGAGGACTTGACTCTCAATTGGCAAGAGAAGAGAAAAAAGAGGATTCTCTGTTGAGTAACAGAAACCCAGTTGGCAAAGAAGGGAAACATTAAGGGAATGAGGCATAAACAGTTCAGTGCAGTGTGAGGTAATGATAGAGAGGAATTCTGATTAATTCCCAGGCCACACTATGTACACAGCAGATGCTTAAACAAACAACTAACCCCCCCCCCAAAAAAAAAAAGCACTGGCTGTATGAATGGTTGACTCTGTAATAAATGAGTACATTCCATTTTAAAACATAAACATGAGTTACCACCCAAGATAATGAGTTATAGTTAACTCTTAAGTATCAACTGCAACTTGCCCTTGGGAACATTTTCAGTGCATTAAGGCTTTCCCCCTCACCACACACACCTTCAGGATGTTTCCTCACATACTGGCCAAGAACACATCTTTTTCATGGTAACCCAAATAAGCCACTGGTAAGGAGGTAAACTTTCTGCTCTCTGAAATCAAATACTACATTCCAAAACCATGCAGTAATTTTTAAAGAATACCTACCATTTAGAAATTATTTCTGTAACTGCTCCCCTTTAATCAACATGAACAAACACTAAGCATGCCCCAATTGGTACCACTTAGACTAAAATTTCAATAATGGGTGATGAAAGGAGTCAATACTGAGATACAGGAACCCATGCACTCCTCAGACGCCCTGAAAAGTGACTGATACAAAATTGAAGACAATACATCACCCGTGAACACACTGAGAGAAAGACCATGAATATGGTATAGGTGATACTACATACATATGTATTTGTTTATTTGAAAAATAAGACTACTAAAAATTACCTAATTTCTTCCAGTTTGTTTTGGCATATCATGAATTTCAAATCTGATATCCAAAATTTCAAGTACCACATATCAAACCTTCATCTGGGTCCAGATAAGCAACTGGAGGATTACTCTGGCACTCAGTGACTAAAATCAGCTTGCTAAGGTTAGGAGAGCCCACAGACAGGCTGTTCCAGACCTCTCGGCCAAGGTGAGGGTTGTAGGGGAGGAGGAACCAGAGCAGCTAGGGGTTCGCGGTGGCTCGCTTGGGCCCAGTGACAAGACTGGCAGAGCTGCAGAAATTCCAGCAGGCCCAGGGCAGCATATGGCAACAGTGCAGCTGCACAGATACACAACCTCCTGTATTTCAAAGCCCTTCTAACCTCCATCAAGCCTACAGCACTTTCTCTACCAAGGTTCCAAATTCTTCTCTTTGGCCTTTTTCTCTACATTAGAGAAAACAACTAGACAAACTGCTGTCAAAGTAATATGTTTCCTATACAAAATTAACACCACCTACCAAAAGCCATCTTTTGTCTTTTTATATTCATTATTCTTATATTCATTATTGTAAGATGCATAACAGAAGAAACCTCAAAAGTTTATAAAAACAACCTGACTGTATGCATCCTTGTTTATACCCTTTAGGACCTAGATAGAAAATGTTGAAAAACAGAAGTAGTGGTGTATACATTATATTTGAAATAACTCAAGACATATTAGTGAAGAACTAATGAACAGGTGACATGTAGAAAATCAGTCTTCCATTGTTTTCTTCTGTGAAGAATCTGTAGATTTGTATACATATTAAGCATTTACATTTGATTTGTTTCATAGCTAAAATATGAACAATTGAGTACAGTATTGAAATATTCAACGTGCTGGCGTCTGTAGTTTTGATAAATCCCATTGCTGGCAATGGAGTCGTGCCAGAAAAATTTGATTTCTACTGCAAAAGGATTAGACTTCCCTGGTAGCTCAGACAGTAAAGCGTCTGCCTACAATGTGGGAGACCTGGGTCGGGAAGATCCTCTGGAGAAGGAAATGGCAACCCACTCCAGTACTCTTGCCTGGAAAATCCCATGGATGGAAGAGCCTAGTAGGCTACAGTCCGTGGGGTCGCAAAGAGTCGGACACGACTGAGCAACTTCACCTCACCAAAAGCATTTTTCTTATGCAAATTTTATACAACATATTTATTAAATACTTATAAAATTTTATTATTCAATATGAAGCATTATGTTTGACAACTTAAACACTACACCAACTTATCAACTTTCCTGTTAAGGCTTTGGAGTGGGCTTCTGTCTCTAACACAGTCACACGACACACAATCACATAACAGGTTCCCCAGGTTTCTCCTTCTTCTTCATGATCAGGAGTCCAATTTCTACCCGCTCCTTTCTCCCTCTTGTCATATCCGTCTTCCCCTCTGACTCTCCCAACTAATGACCGAGTGATTCTTCACTTTATGATGCCCTGCTCCCCTGAAAATATGTTTCTTCTAACTCCTAGACTCATGCTCTCACCCTCCTCGCCCTTTGGCACCAGTAACCTGGCACTCTCTCATCACCTGGCCCCCACCTCACACCTCAAATACACCAGGGAGGGCAAGGGGAGAATGTGGGCTCCTAGAAGAACAGACTTCTAAAACCTTCCCACGTTTGGAAGAGTTCTTCCACTGTGGCAACACTCGGCCATCTACCAATGCAGAGGGGGTTTGAGATTTTTGCTGTTTGTCTTTGCTTTGTTTTCCTTCCATCATTATGAAAGAGTCTACTCTCAGTTTTCCCTACAAGATGTGAGAGATCCCTAGTCTAAAACACAGGAATACTAAGCTTAGCACATATACCTATGCCCCAGCTTGTGTATATATGCATGTATCAAGATTATACCTTAACTCACAGCAAGAAGCGACACTATACTTTATAAAAAATAGTAAGATACAAACCCACTGTCCCTATTACATAAAAATTATCTAATATTCTTCAAATTAAGAATTTAAGAAATGTTCTTCAATAAAAGCAGAAGTGTTTAATATGATATGGGGAAAAAAATCAACATCAACACTTCTCATACTACTTGTTTTGAGGTAATTTATTTCCAAAACATATTTTCCAATGTTATAATCCTTTAAAGTGCTAATCTACCTGGCTTCTACAGTAATCTACAAATGTGAAACAAATAACAAATGTGAAACAAAAAACAATTCACAGAAAGGAAAAAAGTACGCGGGCTTAACCGACTGTACTCTCATTTTCCAGAGGGTAGAGGTGTGGAGCTCAGTCACAAAAGGGCTTGTAAATTCCACTGGTTTAATGAACAGATAGTTTTCCTAATTGTTATTGCTGTACTCCACAGCCTAGTGATTGCCAGGCCAATGCCAAAGTCCAGGTTCCATTTGAATGACATATGGCTTCAGTCAACCAGAGAGATGTTACAACAATGAACAATACAAGTAGACAGAACAAGAACAGCTAGTGCCAAACTGGCCTTCGCAGAACCAGATTTGTGCGTGCACATCACTGTCCTAGGAAGAGGTTGCGTGTTGAATGTACATGCTGTGAAGACACTTTTCTGAGCCCCGACAAGCACTGCACCAGGGCTCTGGGACTTGCAGGCTGGTGCAGTGGAAACAGGCTGCATGGACTCTGGAGTGGCAGGCACAAGGTCAAGCTTCAGTTCTGCGTGAACAGCTACAAGTTCTTTGTCAGACTGCATTACTTCTTTGCCCACCAGGTTCCTCATAAAACAGTATTATTACAATACTCCCTCCACCTCACTGAATGGCATGCTGACATGAAAACTTTCTAAACGAAAGCTTCCTAAACCACTATGTAAACAACCACATGATAATAACACATATCCCACCAGTAAAAACTTCCGGGAAGTGCGTCTAGTCCAAGTGGCAGAACAGCAGTGTGGCAGACACGTGTCCACCCATTTGGCTACCCAGGTTATGAACACTTCTAGTATCTGAATAATTCCTCATTGACTGTGATAGGATGTGATGATTTCAAGTAAGAGTGTATATATGTATATATTTGGTCTTTGTCCCCATTTGTGGCACTGAGCTCCAAAAACCCTTGAAACCTCTTAAGTGTTGAGAGCCTGCATGGGTACTCAGTTGTTAAGTCATGCCCAATTCTTTTGCAACCCTATGGGTTATAGTCCAGCAGGTTCTTCTGTCCATGCAATTTTCCAAGCAAGAATACCAGAGTGGGTTGCCATTTCCTCCTCCAGGGGATCTTCCCGACCCAGGGATGGAACCTATGTCTCCTATGTCTCCCGCACTGGCAGATGGATTCTTTACCACTGCACCACCTGGGAAGCTAATTGAGAGCCTAGGAGGTGTCTTTTGTTAGGGTTTTGAAAAATCACCTAAGGCTGGGGAATGGCTGCCAAGAGAACCAACCAAGCGATTATAGGGTAGGCCTTTCAGTCCTACCCCTTGATTCCTAAGGAGGGGGACAGTGGCGGGAAGTTGCAACAGTCACCAAAGACCAATGATTTAATCAATCATGCTTATGTAATGAAGCCTCCATAATACTGCAAAGGACAGATTCAGAGAGCTCCCAGGTGGCTGAACACGCAGAGGTGCTGGGAGAATGGAGCACTCAAGACAGCGGGTGCCCCACCCCTTCCTGCTCACCTACTCACCTCTTCCATCTGGCTGTTGCTGAATTACATCTTTTATAACAAACCAGTAATCTAGTAACTGAAATGCTTCTCTGATTTCTGTGAGCCACTCCAACAAATTAACGGAACCCAAGAAAAGGGCTGCTGAAACTTCTGGATCTGTAATTTGGATCTGTGACTGTCATCCGAAGTAGGGGATGGGGGCTGTACTGTTCCCAGGTAGTGGTAAAGAATCTGCCTGCCAATGCAGGGGCTGCAGGAGATGTGGGTTCAAACCCTGGGTCACAAAGATCTCCTAAAGGAGGAAATAGCAACCCACTCCAGTATTCTTGCCTGGGAAATTCCATGGGCAGAGGAGCCTGGTGGGCTACAGTCCATGGGACTGCAAAGAGTCGGACACAACTGAGCAACTGACTGTGCATGCACATCACACATGCATGTTACCAAGCGACCAACAGGGGTGATGGTGGAGGACAAGCTGTGGTGCCACGTACTGAGTGACTGTGAATACCGTCTGTCCTCATGACCCAGGCTTGTCATCATCCTCACAGTGTGGTAGGGACCCATATGCCTTCCCTTCTTGTGAGCCCAGTTTTCCACTTTCCTGGCTATTCTGCGGATTCCCACTAGCCTGCCAATATTTCCTTTTCTGGTTGGAATAGGCCAAACTGAGTTTCATTGCTTACAACCAAGAATTCTGGCTGACAGAAGCAATTTCTGAAATGGGAGAAAAGATAAGTAGCAAAACTAAAGGAGAACTTCAAAATGTGTAGCACAGCACAGGAAAAAGAGAAGACGTTAACATGATACACAGCCATCGTGATACACATGATGATGGGTAGTCTCTTGATCAAGTCAAAAGCAGGAAAAGAACCAAGTCTTTCATAAGATTTTAAGCAACTAATCAAAAGTCAAGAATAAATGCAGTGATGTGAGAAGTTCAACATGTAATGAGATTTCAGAAGCAGGCGGTTCTAATGTATGTGAAGATCACAGGTTAAGAAGTAGACACGATTCAATATAAATCAATAATTTTAACATAGGGAAAGAAGTTTAATTAAAATAGAAATTGCCTAAATGTAGTTGGGGGCCAGTGAGCCAGGAAGACTTCACTTGCTGAGAAAGTAAGCAAACAGGGAAGGGGGACACGGAACGGGTAATTTCAAACAGAAAGAATAGTGGGAAACAAGCATGGTATATAGTCAAACTACAAAACTTTAGTGGACTGATGTGTAGACACAAGGAGGGAGAGGGCTGGGAGAAGATAAGGTAGGAAAGTTCATAAGGGCCATGCCATCAGGCTGCTGCTGCTGCTAAGTCACTTCGGTCATGTCCAACTCTCTGTGACCCCATAGACGGCAGCCCACCAGGCTCCCCCATCCCTGGGATTCTCCAGGCAAGGACACTGGAGTGGGTTGCCATTTCCTTCTCCAACGCAAGAAAGTAAAAAGTGAAAGTGAAGTCATTCAGTCATTTCCGACTGTTCGAGAACCCATGGACTGTAGCCTACCAGGCTCCTCCGTCCATGGGAGTTTCCAGGCAAGACTACTGGAGTGGGTTGCCATTTCCTTCTCCTATGCCATCAGGCTACCAAGTTTATATTTTATATAAGACAGGACTTCACTAAAGAACTGTAAGTAGGAGAGCAATAGATCAGATTTACATTATAGCAAGATAACTGTGAAGACTTGTGAAGATTACGTGTGAAGAAATAAGTACACAAAAATTGGTTCTTAACCATCTGGGTTCATAGATACATCGAGAATATTGTTGTTATTCAGTCACTAACTCGTGACCGACTCTTTTCAACCCCATGATCTGCAAGTACTTCAGGATTCTCTGTCCACTATCTCTTGGAGTTTGCTATAATGACCAGAAAAATACAACTACACACATACATAAAAGTCTTAATATTTTACTCCAAACAATCCACAGGCTTCTGAAGTCCATCTGTGAACATTCAGGGGTCCATGGACCTCAAAGTGAGGATGACTTAAAAGCAGGAGAAAGACAATTGGACACTGCTGAGAGGCAACAGCAACTGCCCACACAGTGACGGCAAAGAACTCAACTCATGAAGAGAAAGAAAAGAAAAGGTCTGAGTAATTTGCAGGAATTAGTGATCAGCTGGATGTGGGTTGTAAGGGAGGAATACCAAGCATGACTTCCAGACGGATGACTTACATGAGTGAGCTGCACCACGATTTTACGGCACAAATGATGGGATGGGGGAAAGACAATTCAATGGGATACTCAGAACTGAGTTTTGAGAAATACATCCAGGTGGAGATGGCCAGCTGGCAATCAGAAACCAGTGTCTCAAACTGAGCAGGCCACAGTCCAGGGTAGTGTCACTGGACCAACATGGAACAGCAGAAGCTACAGGAGACATCTAGATACGGCAGGGTCTGGAGGACACGAGGCAGGCCAGACACCACAAGGGAAGCCAGAACTCAGCATGAGGTCCACAGAAGGGCTGACGCTAGCAGGGTCAGCCCACCACCATTGTGCCACTTCATAAACAGAAACATATTAGTTTGTGCAAGTACTCTGTCTACATGGTCACATCAGTGCTACTGACTCCAAAAAATATATATAAAAACCTTTAAATAACTCCATGTAGAGGCTTGTGGGAGAAGGCAATGACACCCCACTCCAGTACTCTTGCCTGGAAAATCCCATGGACGGAGGAGCCTAATAGACTGCAGTCCATGGGGTCGCTAAGAGTTGGACACAACTGAGCGACTTCACTTTCACTTTTCACTTTCATGCATTGGAGAAGGAAATGGCAACCCACTTCAGTGTTCTTGCCTGGAGAATCCCAGGGACGGCATGGCCTGGTGGGCTGCCATCTATGGGGTCGTACAGAGTCGGACACGACTGAAGTGACTTAGCAGCAGTAGCAGCAGCAGCAGAGGCTTGTAGATATAATAAGAAAATAACATTATCCAGAGATACAATTCTCAATCTCTGCAGAGCCCTGACTTCAAAAAGGATAGTGTGTGCAAACAAAAACTTTTAAGGATGATTTTTAAATATCCATAAAATTTGGAATATTCAATAATACACTTCAGAAACACTGAAAATCTAGAAAGGAATTTGCAACCTCTTTTCAGGAATGCAATTCTTTCAACAGAAGTATTTAGCATGTTATATAAACATGTTATTCAGAGAAACGTACAACATAGGGGATTTTCATCACATTTACTATATTTGTTAGCCAAAATGTAGCACGCTTGTAATCACCAACAGAGCTGCAGTAAAACCTCTATAACATTAAACAACAACAGAATGTGGCAGTAAGCCATCCTTCTATTAAGAAAAAGAAAACAAAGAAAACATTTTCAATAAGTACAGCTTTCTTTGTGACTTTTTTCCCTAAGGAACTCATTCTAAACAATAGCTTACTGGCAAAAGCATGATATCATTTAAATTTGGACAAAGTCTGGCATCTCTACTTTGTGAGAAGAATTTGGCAGTAGAAAAACTATAGTAATTTTAGGGTTTTCATTATTCTCACACTAAAATGCAGAGTATGAAATAGAAATAACAAAAACATTAATCCAGAATATAGTTGTGAATGGTCATGTATCTCTATTACTTGACTCAGCTTTTATCACTGAGAATTATAAACGTTATTAATTTTGAATAAATAGCAAATGGTTCTATACTTTCCTAGGGAATAAAGTCACCAACAGGACTGAAAGATGGCCACACATATGAAGAAAGTTTATAGCACTTAATTAATAATTTCTAAAGTTCTGAAATCTGATCATGCAGTACAATCATTTCCTAAAAAACTAAAGAATTTTTTCCTTCTACATAATGGATTTTCTGCTACATAACATACTGAAGTGCAATGGTACTTAAGTCAATGTAAAGAAGGAAAAGGAGAACAATGAATAAATGCTTATCAGTCTCAAATATTAATCTAGATACCACTAGACCCATATATTCAAAGAGGCAATTTAAAGACGGTCTTTTAAACTATTTGGTAAATTTTAGCAGCTATTAATAAGATATCATATGTCAACTATTCAATTGATTGGTAACTACTTGCAGGCTATTCTACTTTATGCCACAGCGATTAAGTCAAGATATGGCTCCTTTCTGCTCTTAAAGATTCCAAGGAGAAAGGACCAGTACTCAAAGTATCCTATGTCAAGATGCATCTACCATGATGAAACACACTTATGACACATTCTGGAAATGAAGACATGCTCCACAAAGGAGAAAGGAACTGACTGACAGGTATGGTCCACATCTCAGCAGAAAAGGCAATGGCAACCCACTCCTGTACTCTTGCCTGGAAAATCCCATGGACGGAGGAGCCTGGTAGGCTGCAGTCCATGGGGTCGCTAAGAGGCAGACACGACTGAGCGACTTCACTTTCACTTTTCATTTTCATGCATTGGAGGAGGAAATGGCAACCCACTCCAGTGTTCTTGCCTGGAGAATCCCAGGGACGGGGGAGCCCGGTGGGCTGCCGTCTATGGGGTTGCACAGAGTTGGATACTACTGAAGCAACTTAGCAGCAGCAGCCACATCTCAGTAGACAGAGATAAAGAGGTAAAGATAACAAAACTTCCATATAAAAACTAGTGGCAAAATAAAAAGCGTGAGGCATATTTAAGAAGGCAGAGTCTGTGTGAGAAGAAGAATGAAAGACAAAGACAGAAGGACATGAGGGGATGGGCTAGTACAGAGTTCATGTCCACAGAATAATTCTCAAAGGATAATCTAACAACTGACAGGAGTGTTAGATGGAATTCCAATCTGAAGGTCTCAGTTCAGTTCAGTTCAGTTGCTCAGTCGTGTCTGACTCTTTGCGACCCCATGAATCACAGCACGCCAGGCCTCCCTGTCCATCACCAACTCCAGGAGTTCACCCAAACTCATGTCCATTGAGTCCGTGATGCCATCCAGCCATCTCATCCTTTGTCATCCCCTTCTCCTCCTGCCCCCAATCCCTCCCAGCATCAGAGTCTTTTCCAATGAGTCAACTCTTCAAATGAGGTGGCCAAAGTACTGGAGTTTCAGCTTTAGCATCATTCATTCCAAAGAAATCCCAGGGCTGATCTCCTTCAGAATGGACTGGTTGGATCTCCTTGCAGTCCAAGGGACTCTCAAGAGTCTTCTCCAACACCACACTTTAAAAGCATCAATTCTTCGGCACTCAGCTTTCTTCACAGTCCAACTCTCACATCCATACATGACAACAGGAAAAACCATAGCCTTGACTAGACGGACCTTTGTTGGCAAAGTAATATCTCTGCTTTCCAATATGCTATCTAGGTTGGTCATAACTTTCAAGGAGTAAGTGTCTTTTAATTTCAAAGCTGCAATCACCATCTACAGTGATTTTGGAGCCCCCAAAAATAAAGTCTGACACTGTTTCCACTGTTTCCCCATCTATTTCCCATGAAGTGATGGGACCAGATGACATGATCTTCGTTTTCTGAATGTTGAGCTTTAAGCCAACTTTTTCACTCTCCTCTTTCACTTTCATCAAGAGGCTTTTTAGTTCCTCTTCACTTTCTGCCATAAGGGTGGTGTCTTCTGCATACCTCAGGTGATTGATATTTCTCCTGGCAATCTTGATTCCAGCTTGTGCTTCTTGCAGCCCAGCGTTTCTCATGATGTACTCTGCATATAAGTTAAATAAGCAAGGTGACAATATACAGCCTTGACGTACTCCTTTTCCTATTTGGAACCAGTCTGTTGTTCCATATCCAGTTCTAACTGTTGCTTCCTGACCTGTACATAGGTTTCTCAAGAGGCTACTATATACTATATGCTGGACCTATATGCTAGACCTTAGGCCATGTTGCTTCACTCTCTCAATAACCTGATGAGCTAGAGACCATCTCCTCACTTTACAGATGAGGAGATCAAGGCTACCCAGATGAGTGATTTCCACATCACACACCTAAAAAAGTGAACAAGCCAGACTAGGAATCTAGAATACCTAGGGCCAAGGCTCCTCTTTTATCACATAGTTAACCAATACAGGAAATCAGGGCAAAATCAAATATGTCTCTGGCATTGCCCCGGGGACTGAGGATACCATGGTTTTGTTAAGAGAAATAAATAAACCAATGGAGAAATAGCAATTTCTGAGACGGCTTGATAAACTCATTAGCAGGCAGCTGAAAAGGCAAGCCTGGAGCTGGGTGCAGGTTAGGGACAGAAGTCATGGCCTCAAGAAGAAGATAGATGAAGCTAAGTGGGGCCTGAGACTATCAAGAGAGGGGCTAAAAAGAGATGACAGGATGGATGACCAGGCTTATCCTTCAGGATACAATCAGGCAAACACATGTACATTAGGAAAAATTCTCAAAGTGCTTAAGATATCGAAACAGTGTCCAAGACTCCACTGCATCTACTAAATAATTTGCATTGTGTATCACAGCCGTAATCTACAAACTAATTGTGAAGAAACAGACTCTACGAAATTACATGGTTTATAGATTTCAAGTATATGATTCTAGACCTTCAATGACATGAATTCATATTTTCACCTAATCTGAGAGATACTGTTTCTCCCTTTCAAAAACCAGTGTCTAAACTTTACAGCAAAGTTCACTAAAATATGCATGTCTAAATTTAAGTTTAAAGCAATAAAAATAGACCCACATTAGTTGCCTTCTCCACAAGAAGGATGTTTCCTAAGAGAAAAGAAACTACGTACCTTGAACTTATATATCAGTATCATGAGTTGACCTATTATACCAGTGGCCTAATCCAGAATTAACTAATCATTAACCTAAAAGTTAGTTTTACATGAATACCAAAATCTGTGCCCCAGTCCCATTTATTCAACACACTTTCCCCAAAGACCTCCTATTCGTAAGGCACTATATGAGGTGACAGGAACAAAAAACAAGAAAAGTCATGCTCCCTGGTTTCTGACAGTTAGAGAGAAAGAAAATTTCAATAGCATTTTCCACAGAAATAGAAAAAAACTACCCTCAACTTTATATGCAACAACAAAACACCCCCAAACAGCCAAACCAAACTTGAGAAAGAAGAACAAAGCTGGTAGCATCATACTTCCTGATTTCAAGCTATAATACAAAGTTATCGTAAATAAGATAGCATGATATTGGCATAAAAACAGGCACACAACAGGGGAACAGAATATAAAACCCAGAAATAATACCATGTTCATAGTCAATTAATTTCTGACAATAATGTCATGAACACTCAATGGAGAAAAGACAGCTTTTTCAGCAATGGTATTGGGAAAACTGGATATCCATGTGTAAAAAATCAACGTGGATCTGTATCTTACATCAAACACACGAAAACTACAAGAAAACAAAGGGGGGAAGCTCCCTAACACTGGTTTTGACAATGATTTCTTGGATAAGACACCAAAAGCAAAGCCAACAAAATCGAAAATAAGTGGGTCACATCAAACTAAAGGACTTCTGCAGAGCAAAGAAAACAGACTGGAAAGACAGAATGAGAGAAAATATTTGCAAACCATGTATTTGATAAGGGGTTTATACAAAAGATGCAAAGGTCTCATTCAACTCAAAAGCAAAATAGCAAATAATCCAATTTTTTAAAAATGCAAAGTACCTAATTGACGTTTTTCCAAAGAAGACATACAAATGGCCAATATGTAGATGAAAAAGTGCTCAACATCACCAATCCCTGAAGGTACAATGGATAAGAATCCACCTGCCAATGCAGGGTACAGGGGTTCAATCCCTAGTCTGAAAAGATTCCACACAGCACAGAACAAGTAAGCCCATGTGCCACAACTACTGAGTCTGCATGCTGCAATGACTGAAGTTCTTGGGCCAAGAATCTGTGCTCCACAATAAGCGCAGCCATCACAATAAGACGCCCATGCACTGCAACGAAGAGTAGCCCCCGCTCGCTGCCACTAGAGAAAGCCCAGTGCAGCAATGAAGAACAAGAACCAAAAATAAATAAATAAATAAATAAATTTTTTTAACTTACTAAGTACTAAAATCCTTTCAAACATGATAGGATATCCAAAGGTCCTAGGTATCACAAACAAGAATGAAGAACACAAACATAAAACAGGTTCAGAATTATTCTGGTTGTTTGTGAGATGTTATTAGGGAATTTTTGAACAGAATCATCCCTAAATATTGTTGAAAGAAAGCAATGTTTAGTAAAATATTCTAACTTTGATTGGGTCTAGAGTCCAAAGTGACACAATTTTCTAAACTATTTCAACATATGTAAAATGTACAAATGTAACATACTTAGTATCTCCTCTCCGAGTTTATGAGGATATACATTACCATTTTCAGTACTGCTTAAAACGTATTTGCTTTTCCTAGCAAAACCTAGAATCCAGTTTGCCATCATAACATCTAAGTTACCACACACAGTCTTTGACAAGATTTGGTTCAAAGCAAGCTCTTCAACACAGAGCCACTAAACCACAATAAACCCTTTAAACAACACATAGATAAAAAGACAATGAATAAAATTTAACCTAGATAATTGGTTGGACAGCAAATATATATGCTCCATGTTATATCCTAAGCCCTGAAGTTAGGACATTTCCAGATGTCCTTGGCCTCTGGCGCCAGCTGGATGCACTGCATCCAGGGTCAGGCAGGGTCTAGCTATAAACAGCCATCAGAATGCCAGCTGGGAAGTCCCTGCCAGAGCCCTGTCTCTTAACACAAGCCAGGAGTGGGGCTCAGAACAGGGACTTGCTATCACATAATAAATGCATATAGCTGGGAGAAAGAAAGGAGGCTGACTGAAACTGCCAGTGAAACAGGGAGCTCTGTCCAGCCTCTCCCATTATCACCCATCAGAATGCAGGATGCCCGTCTCCACTTACAAGCCAGGACCAGGAGGAGGCATTTCAGTCACTAGTTTTTCAGCTTCTTCAGACACTGTAATCCAGGGCGTTACAGAGCTAGGACTGTCTGGAATGAAGAAGGTAAGCAGGAGTGACAGGAGAAGCAGAGTCCAGACCCAACCAGACCGGCTGGATGACTGGAAAAAAAAGACAACAACCTGACTGGCTGCCCTCCTGCAGTCCCACTCCCACTGGTCCCTGGTGTGTAGGGAAATCAGTAATATCTATAATTGTCGACTGCACTATTTTGTTGCAATGAATATTGGAAAAGATATTTAAATATGCATTTTCAACAGATGTCTAAAGTTAAGTATGATTTTACTAGTGGTTCTCAGAACCAATTTTCCCCCATAGGAATGTACCTTTTGTGTAATTTTTTTAAAGAATCTCAGTGGGCGCATAAAAATTGATATAAAGCAATCCACTTTATAGTTCACTCTAGACAAATCTGTCTCTTTACATATTATCTGACTCTTGGTGGCTGGCTTCCTCTTGCATGCCTAAAAGTCTACTAAATCAGTGTGAAGAAAAATAGCATAAAATTAGATCTTTATATGCCCCAACCCCTTAGATAGACTAGTTAATATACATCACTTTCCTTCTTTAATTCCCTATTTTCAGATAAATCAAATTCGTACAGAGTAACAGCTTAAAATTACTTTGAGTATAAAATTTCATTAATATTTATAGGACAGTTGTGTTCCTCAATGTTTACCTTCTAATAATAGAGATTTTTTTCACCCAAAAATGGATATACAAATTTCAAATAAATATTATTATTCACTTTTTATAGCCAGATGCTGAGGCAATGGAAGATGAGTGAACTGTACCAAAGAAAGAAGGTGACTATGAAACACAAAAGGTATTCTTTTGGTCTTGTCTTGGTAATTATCTTCCAGGAAAAAAGCTAAAATTATTATACCTGAGAATGTGGTCACTCTGAAACCAATTTGAATATTAATTTCCAAGTCTTTAAATCCTTCTTGAAAAATATATATACACGGTATATATACTACATCGATTAAAATGAAATTGAAAATCTCAGTTGGTAAATGGATAGTTTAATACGTTCAAAGAGAAAAGACTAAATTTACTGTTTAAATCAGAAGTTTTATAAACTATCATGTCTCTCCCTCAACCAGTTAAAATTAGATACCTCAAGTAAAATTTGCTATCTCAAAAATCGCTAGTCTTCACTAGTCTCTCATCTTTTATTATTCTGCTGAATCTTTCAATTTCACATCAATAAAACAGAAAATACCATATTTAATAACCGAAATTAAAAGTTGTCTCTAAATTCTATTTCTAAAAGAGACATCAATTTACTGCTCCGAATAGGTTTGGTGTGGGAATATTTATTATGTTGTTTTGTCTTGAAGCTTTTCAGCATTTCCATTTTCTAAAGTCATTTCTTCATCATACTAGGTTTAGCACCTTAATATTTATCCTAACATTATAAGAATACAAGAGTAGCACCCAGCTATATCAGTGATAAACACTAAAGAAACTCAATTTCCTCCACAGGAGGAGGATAGTGGTTGAGTATGCTTTTTTTTTTAACGTTACAATTCACCCAAATAGCCCAACAAATTAAATAAAGTCCATGAGGAAAATGGACCCAAAGTGATAAATCAGGTATTCACTCACGGCCGGGACTTGGGACACAGCCGCTTCTCCCGCGCGGGGACAGCGCGCTGACAGGCCCGTCATGCCCACGCCGCCGCGGGGACGTGACCGGACCGAGGGCACCGCAGCGGAGCCTCACGGGAGCCTCGGCGGCCACGCTCCCAGAGGAAGCGAGCACGCAGGCCGGACGGTAATTTCTGAAACAAACATTTGGGGTTTTCCCCTTTGTCCTCTTCCCAAAGGTCATGTGCGCTACAGAGGAGCTTGTACTCGGCCTGAAATGCCCAGAGCAAGGTCGGGAAGGTGGGGGCTCCGGGCTTGAAGCCACGAGGCTTCTGAGAGGAAATGTCCCCCTCCAAGTGGAGCCTCTGGCTCTCACTCCAAGGCCGGGCCTGAGACGCCCGAGACTGCCCATGGGAAAATTAAACAGTACCCCAGAGCAGTGTTCTCAACCTTCACAACCATATATTCAGTCGTTTTCCACACAGAACCAAACTGACTGAAAACGTTATTTCTGATACTGACAGAGTCTGGTAACTCTTCTGCACATTCGGTCACAGAATCCAATTTTCCACTGCAAAGGCTGACGGGCCTTCGTCGGGGAGCTGAGTTCCCGCCTCTCGCTCCACGCGGGCAGGAGAGGGAGACACCAAGGTCCCGGCGGCCACACCCCAACGCCGGGTCCACACGCAGCCGGGTGAGGCGGTCCCCAGGCCGGGCCGGCTGGTCAGCACCGGCCTCCCAGCCCCTGACAGCGCACCGCGCACTCCAAGACCTCGCAGGACAGCACCTCGGACAGCCTGAACACCTGCATTTTAATAGCCAGCGAGGAAACCTCCTCTGCCACCCTATGGTAGGTCCTCAAGGATCACCTGCACACCTTCTGCTGGTCATCAAGGATGGACGCTGGCCACGGGAGGGCGCAGAAAGAGAGGCTCCAGCCCCATCTACGCCGGGAGCTACAGGCAGCGCCGCGGTCAGGCGCCAGGGAGCACGCGCAAGACGCTGAGCCGGCGGGGCCACGCCCCTTCTCGGGCTGCGAGCCCACTGTACCTCGAAGCAAGGAAGACACGCCAACGGTGCAAGGATGGATTATCTGTACGTGCGCACATCCCTGCTTAGTCTGTCCATATATGCTTTTAAAGGAAAATATTTCTGAAACAAGTACCACGACAGCAAATGAACGCTGTGCCAAGCCATGTTGAAGGGGGAATTCGTCAACACAGAAGACCATGGTCACAAGTCATTTTTGGATGTCTGCATAGAAAATAAAATGCACGAAATCACATTTAAATGAAATGACTTCCATGATGCTTGCAAAATCGACTGCATTTAACTTGCAAATAGTATAAACCACTCAAAAGAGATCACAGAGTGTAGACAGTTCTTGTAGCTGTTAATTACATTTTAATGTCTGTGACAATTCTGTTTATATATTGGACAGCCTGTAACCCACAGTTATGTACATAAATTACAAGATATTTATAAGGTAGCACACTTGGGTCAGACCTACAAATTAAATGTACATATTTATAACCTAAAGAGAGATTCTGGGTACACATGGCAGATTCAACACACATCTACTATCATCCTCTCCTAAAAACAAAACCGACAGTAGTTTGCTTTTCATTTGTTTTTATAAAACAAACTCATAATAGGAACAAAAACAGCAACAAAATTGTGAATGCAAAAACAGACGGACAACTACATAGTGACTAACTTAGCCAACACAGTTTGACAATGTAGAATCTTCACAAGACTTAGAAATTGGTGGTACCAGGTATCTCTGAGAGCAAAGAGGCGGTATGCTGGGGGATGGGGGTGGAGAAGGTTAGTGAGCCTGTGCCTAAAACAAGGACCAAGAGTTAAAAGTTGACTAAGACCTCTCCCAGTAAGCACAGCACCCCTCTCAACCTAGAAGTCCAGAGAACTCCCAGAACAGGAGAAAGAGCAGTTCCAGACCATTGCAAGAGCAGTACTATAAGAATATCTACTGAATGTTGAGATACCCTCATACAACCTTGCCAAACGATACTCTCCCCTTGGTAAGTCAGACCAGCCCAATAGGAAAGATCTAACTATGTTCTGGGGCAGGAGTAGGGGTATCCCAAATTCTCTTCAACAGTACCCCACAGTAGAACCTATGGTCAGCCAAGGCACTCAGACAACCAACGATAACTGACAGCTGAGGAAAGTCTTCAACATGAAATAGAGACCAAAACAAAGAAAAAAAAAGACAAGCCAGAAGACAATGAAATGATATAAAACAAAATACAATCATTAATATTTCAAAGAAATAAAATAATTTACCCTGAAACAAGAACAGGATTCTATTAAAACAACAAAGAATTTTTTTAAATGACAGGAAAAAATAGGAAAGTGGAGGAAAAGGGGAGAAAGGAAGGGAGGGATTTTGAGAAGACTAGACAGAGCCTTGGAAATTAAAAACTTAAAGGAATGAAGAACCCTTCCAGAAATGGAAACAGAATGACACAGAAAATAGTAGAAAAGATAAGAAAGTAACAAATCCAATAAGTCCAATATCAGATGAAAAATGTTATAGAAAGGGAGAAGAGTAAAAATGAGGGCAATGGAGATCAAAGAAATTAATTCGATTTTCCACGACTGAAGGAGTGCAAAGGGCCGTGGATAAAAAGGGACCCAGATGAAACTGAAGGGCACTGGAAGGGAAAAGGCCTCACAGACACTAGGCAGGAGAGAGTTACCTAGAGGGTCAGGAAGCAGGAAGAATGGCCTGAGACTTCAGAACAGCAGCACAGGGAGCTAAGTGACAGGTGAGTAACTGTTTCCAAATTCTGAAGGAAAATGAGTTCCAGAATTCTATTCCCAGTCAATCTTTAAGTCATCAGTTCAGTTCAGTTCAGTCGCTCAGTCGTGTCCAAGTCTTTGCAACCCCATGGACTGCAGCATGCCAGGCTTCCCTGTCCATCACCAACTCCCAGAGCTTACTCAAACTCTTGTCCATCAAGTCGGTGATGCCATCCAACCATCTCATCCTCGGTTGTCCACTTCTCCTCCTACCATCAGTCTTTCTCAGCATCAGGGTCTTTTCAAATGAGTCAGTTCTTCTCATCAGGTGGCCAAAGTATTGGGAGTTCCAGCATCAACATCAGTCCTTCCAATGAATATTCAGGACTGATTTCCTTTAGGATGGACTGGTTGGATCTTCTTGCAGTCCAAGGGACTCTGAAGAGTCTTCTCCAACACCACAGTTCAAAAGCATCAATTCTTCGGCACTCAGCTTTCTTTATAGTCCAACTCTCACATCCACACATGACTATTGGAAAAACCTTAGCTTTGACTAGATGGACCTTTGTTGGCAAAGTTATGTCTCTGCTTTTTAATGTGTTTAATATGTTTTTAACATGTTGTCTAATATGTTTTTAATATGCTGTCTTTAAGTCATGTATGAGGGTAAAATACAGACATTTTTCAGAATTCAAGATCTTAACATTTTACTTCCCTGCACCATTCTTGAGAAAGCTACTACAGGATGGGCTTCATCAGAACAAGAAACATGAAGGGTCTAGGAAGCCAAAGATCCAGAGAGGTGAAGGGAAACTCCAAGATGAAAGTAAAGGGACACTGTGGATAACAGGTGTACATGAGATACAGATGGGACCTGAGAGACTGGAGTAAGGTAGAGGCTCTAGCAGAGATATCTCTAGAAGATAAAATGGATAATGTACCTGTTGGACCTGAATATCTTACAACAAAAGATGGACAGTTATAACTGATAAAAAATTTTAAATGGAGTTATAAGTATATGCAGATAATTCAAGAAAAATCAATTATTAACTCCAAGAAAAAGAACTGTATAGAAAAGGGTAACAGTAGTCTACTACATGGCTGTTTGCTGCACAGTTTCCCAGTCTCAGTAACGTAAACAGAACAGTGATCAAATCAAAATCATAATGCAGCTATATTGGGAGGATGAGCTGATATGAAGGATTCATGCTTGTGGCGAGGACAGGGTAAGAAAAAGAGAATGAAATTGTCATCTTCCAGAAGAAATCAACAGATAAATCTTAAAACTGAAAGTAGCGATTCAAGTACATTATTCAAAAACATGGAGGCATCCTGGAAAAATCAGCTAGTTCAAAGTGGCTGCCTCTGGGGAAGGCAAGTGGGGGATGGGAAGAAGTGACTACTGTTTTTGATGGCCACTCTTGTAGAACCACTGACTTTGTAAACCATTTACATCTATAACCTTGATACGAATAAAAACTTTTTAAAAACTAGGCTAAAAGAATAAAGACATAAGCGGAAAAGATGTACAGTATCATACACCAAACAAATTTAAAAGCCATCCTTTCTATATTACCATCACTTAGAATCAAGCAAAAAGCCCAGGGGAGGCGTTGAGGGTATACTCAGTGCTCAAAGCACACTTCTGAAAGACAAGATAACAATTTGTCAGATAGCGTCCTCTCCTTATCTCCCTCAGAGGGCTCCAAGATTATTAATCTTCAGAACACAAAGAAGTGGAAAACTACAATTCCCAGTATACCCTGCAGCCCATTCAATTACTTTAAGTACATGAGGTTTTGCTATGAGGGAGAAGATTAATTTTAAGAAAATATAGAACTAGTTCTCATAGGCAATTTCTAGCCGACTGTGTTCTACAGACATAATTTTTCCATTCTCTACTTGAAGAAAAAAAGGATAGAAAATAAATCATCTGTTAGAGTTGAACATTATTTTTTTAGTTACTTCAAAGAAAAATTCAAGATGATGGCACTGAAAGTCTAGAAACACAGAATGTTCGAGCAGAAAGGAAGTAAGAGGTCGCAGAATCTCTTCTCCCCTCTTCAAGCTCCATGTATCCAGTTGTGCAGTGGAAGAGTTCAGGGATCGTCGAAGTTCAGTGCCCAGCCAACATGCTTGGAGAATGCAGAATCGTGAGATCAAAATGACTCACTTATTCAACAATTTAAAATGCATTTTTGGTAACTACAATATGTAATTCAATCACAGAACGGGGATATTCACAAACCCAGGTTCCACTTCCTGTTTTATATTTTTGGTAAGTCACTTAATATTTTAATTGCTTCAACTTTCCCATCTGTAAAATAAACATACTGTATTTCACATTCTGTATTTCACAGGAAACTTTATGAAAACAGAGTGAATATGTTTAAGATTCTAAAAGGAAAAAAGAGATACAAAACACTCTACTACCATCACTATACACAACTAACACAATCACCCCAAACTCATCATATCCAAAATCAAACTCCTCCTCCGCCTCAAAACCTGTCTCTCCTTCTGAATTCGGGCTCTGAGTTAATGGTCCCCAAATCTTCTCTTCCACTCAAACCAGGGAACCTGGAATTATCTAACACCCTCCTCTCCCATCCTGTACCTTCATACCACAACATAATCAATCTCTAGCTTACCTTCCATATAGATTTTGTCTTAGTCTCTTCAAGCCATAACAGCAATACCATAAACCAGGGAGCTTATAAACAACAGAAAGTTATTTCTTAGTTCTGGAGATGGGGAAATACAAGGCATCAGCAGATTTGATATCTGTTGAGAGCCCACTTCCTGATTCATAGATGGTTGTCTTCTCACTGTGTCCTCATTCTGGGATCTTTTTTATAAGGGCACTAACCCCAATTCATGAGGGCTCTATCCTCGTGACCTAATTACCTCCCAAAGCTGCCACCTCTTAAAATCATCACAGTGATTTCAAGATATGAATTATGGGGAGACAAAAATACTCAGTCCCACCCTCTTCCTTTTTATCCTCACCATCACTATATTCACGAACTGGGGCCTTCGTTTATTGTGGTCTTTCGTGTGGCTAAACTCAGAACAGATCATTCCCTATCTCCAGGTTTCTTCCCTTTAAATCTTTCTTCCCCACCAAGCAGCAGACAGAAAACGACCTGCCTAAAATGCTAATTTCAAAGAGCCACCCGCCCCCTACTCCTTAAAACTAGAAAGGCTCCACACTGCTTTACAGGATCAAGTAAAGCTCCCCAACTTGACATTACGAGTTCTCCATGACTAGCACCCCCTCCAGTATCATCCAAAGCAAGGGCCGGCAAGCAGCTAAGCAGAGGTCCTGGTAACAAGCGAGACTGGCTGGCGCCACACAGCACTCCCCACCCGACCTGTATGCTATTCTTTCTGTCAGAGACACAAGTCCTACATTTTTTTTATAATGCCTCTTATTCATCTTACAAAACTTGCCTCATCATCTGATCAGAATCACCACCTTCCAAGACTACAGGCTCATCGAGGTTGGAAAGTAATTTAGTCACCACTTCCCACTGCCAGGGTCCAGCACCCAGGTGGACACACAGGAGGCCAGCAATCACATGCCAACTCAAACAACAGTCTACATTCACTGCCCCCTTCTTCATTCACTCCTCAAACCACTGCAATTTAGTTTTCCTAAAAATCACAGGGAAGAAAATCTCTAGCCACTCCGTCTCAGCATGGGGCATTGCTGGCCACTCGGTTCTCCTTTGTAAGGGACACTCATCTCTTTCACGACCCTAATACTCCTCTCGCCGCCCTGTCTTCTTTGCTATACTTTGTCTCCTCTTAGCCACTCACCCCTTAAGTGCTACGGTTCCCCTGGTTTGTCCCCAGTCCCCTTTCCTTTTTTTCCTTCAGCAATGCAGCTCCTTTCCTATGGCTTCTACAGTGGACCTACAATACAGATTCTCAAGATTCCAGGACCCACTCTAGGTGGGTGGGACCCACTCTAAATCAATTACACAGGGTCTAGGACCCACTCTAGATCAATTAAAACAAACTCCCTGGGGAAGGATTCACTGTGGACCCTTGTTAAAATTCCCCACTTGATTCTAAAAGGATGCCAGGGCTCAGAAGCACTGAGCCACACACTGACTTAAAAATAGAACCTCAGATTTCCTCAACATTCACAATCCCCAGACCCGTATTTCCAACTGCCCACAGAAAACTCCAGTTTCCTGCAGACTCCTTGTATAAAACTAAAGTCGATACCTCCCCTCAGATCGCTCCTTCTCCTAGATTCCTTTATTTCTATACTGACATCTACACAGGTGCCCAAGTTACACACTTCAGAACTATCTTAAAACCTTTCCCTTGCCTCACCTGATACTCAGTTACTAAGATCCATGAGTTCAACTATTAAATACACCTCAGGCAGCCACTACCCCTCAAGGCCTAAGTAGGGTAACTTCCTTGTTATTGACCCTTCTTCCAGGCTCCCAGTCCAGTCTACCCTCCACACCACCAGCAATCATCTTTCTAGACACAGACTTCACACTTACTCCCCAGGTAAAACTTCCTCCAAAAAAAGAAAACTCTCCTATTTAGATATGGTAACGCTCAAATGCCTTGGAGCAGTATATAAGACCACTCACATTCATAGCCTTTCTGTAATCTACTTTCCCAATCCAGACTTCCTGACACATTCTCCAGCAACTTTAGCCCTGTAAGAATCAGATTACTCTTCATCAACATACCAGTCAAGTTTAGGATTTAAAATATTTCCACTGTCAAAAATATGAAACACACACACACCTGCTGTTCTCACTAAGTCTAGTTCAAATACTACCTTCCTTTCCTGTAAAGCCTTCATACTCTAGCTTTCATAGAATCAATATCTCCCTCATCTGTGATCCCCACAGCTCTTTTTATAAACCTCTATTATACTAATTATCACACTACATGAAGTTGTTGACAGACCTGCTCTAAGGCTCTTCAATTGTTCTCTAAGGGCCTAGAATGTATCTCTTTTATAAAACCAAGTTTTTGTTATATTAGAGAAATTACCCAATGCTGGTTGCACAAAAGGCAAATACCGTGGCACAAAAGGGGTGCTTAAATAAACCAAAGGCTTTTTCCCTAAAGACACTCAAGTTATCATAGTCTAGAAACAAAATAGCAGGGAAAAGAGGATTTCTGTTTTAAGTTCTCTGTTCTCATTATGAGAAATATAGAATGCTGTCCCTCAAAAATCAATTATTGACATCTTAACTAAATATCTTTTATGGGAGTTACTGAAGGCTCCATTAAATGGAAGTTAAGACTATCATTTAGCCAACTGAAGACTGAAATTCTTTTTTTCCCATACAATAATTCCCAAGAAAATGAAAGGATAAAACTATCTTCTTCATCTTGGTATAGATGTTAGATAATTAACTTACAGGAAGAACAAAATTTACAGCTCTGGACTTCAGTAATCCTATCATTTTCTCTTACTATCTTTTTATTGGCATAAATCCCACTTTTTTTTTTAATGGTCTTCTTGTTCCTGACTATTAGAAATTATTGGCAGTTTACGCTAACAGGCTTCCGTCTTATTTCACTTCCAAATGCTATTGTGGCTGTTCATTCCAATCAAAACCAAAATCAATCAATTTTTAAGATTAAAAAAAGGTACATTAAAAAATAAATTATGCAAGCAATCTAAAATCCTTCCAATATTATCTATAATAAATTTTGAACATTAAACAAGATTATAAAGAACTATTAAATCATTAAATTTATTCTATACTAACTTTATAAAATGAAATTTGAGAATACAACATTAAAAATTGTTAAGAAAGTGAAATCTGCCTAAGAAAATGTATTCATAAATAGAAATGTTTTTACTCATATTCATCTCACTTATACAATGGACTTAGTCACTAACTTACTGAGCAGAGAGGTTAAATTCTGCATCTTTTTATGGTTTACCAGATTCTCAAATTTGCGTCAGTACCATGTTAAAAAACAGTCTTTCCCGGTGCCCCCCACCCTTTAAAAACTAGAATAAGACCACATGGCTAACAACTCCTGCTGCATGCGATTATATAACTAGAGGAAGGGTGAGAAAGTTTGAATGAAAATATTAGAAGTGACAGCTTTCCACCTTAGTCTTTCTGTGTCCTCTCCAAACTGCAGGGAGCAGATGGTACTTTTCAAGCACATTTAGACCAGGCTTGGAAGGACGACTCTGTGATAAAGAAATAACTGCACATGCAAAAAAACCACATGTTTTGCAACCTACAGTTTTTTAATCTAGAAAAACTTTAGTCCCGGTTAACACAAATGGAAAAGCCGCCATACACATGGTTCCACATAAAACACTGGTGTAGAAATTATAAAAAATAAAAGTTCCAACAGTTTCTTTTTCATATTTGCACTACAAAATGCCAGTTAAACACTGGAATGTTTAAGAAAAAACAACCGAAAAACTAAAATCTAAATATTATTGAAGTCACCAAAGAATACTACCTCTGATCCCTTTGTGGCCAGTGGGTGGCAATGCCAATGGCATCAACACAGGTGCTGCTCTCCAGCACATCCTCTCATCAGGTTGAAGGCCAAAGGTTTAAAAGGATAACAGAGAAGGAATAAATTAGACATTGCTGATTCATTTATATTTCAAATGGAAAACTGACTACTGTATTGATAAAGAACAGAAAGGAACAGAAAGCTATTTGCCTCGTTTTCTCTTCAAACCCAAGTAAAAAATGAAAATGAAAGCACTTTTGGAACAGGTGACCAGCGCCTTGGTCATGGCTCCTCAGCCCCTCTCTCACTTCCACGTCCACCTCCAATTTCCATTTCAACTAGAAATTTCAGGAAAAAAAAGCCGTCCCTCACACTGAGCCCAGGGATGCAAACAAGTCACAGAGCTGGCGCGCAGGAGAGCTTGGCGGAACCCCCACGCCAGAAGTCTGGACCCAGGCCACAGCCGCACCAGGGCCTCTCCTTCCATCCACTGGGCCACCTGTCCTTTAATTTCAAGTGGCTTATGCCTGGCATTTCAGCTTCAAAGGGGCCACAAACTGCCTCTATGTGGGGAGGATAGGGTTCGGACAGTCTCCTCAATGTAAGTAGCAGGAAAAGAACACACTTTTGTTATCAGAAAACCTAGGTTCACCTTTTGACACTTCAAAATTGTATAATCCTGGGAACGTTACTTATCCTAAACTTCAATTTCCTCATCTGAGAATGGTAATACTCCAGATACTATTTAACAGAGCCACAATGAAGTTCAAGTGAGATTCCTGGTTTAAAATCACTTAACAAACTGTACAAATCTTACTAAGTTGATGTTTAGTTGTTGTGATTCTTTTCCTTGGCGGGAAAGAGAAGTTTTCCTCAATCACAGCTGTCACTGCAGGACACCCATAAATTTAACACAGGCCTTTCTGAGCCATTACAACCTTAGAATAAACTAGTGAAGTCAAGAGGCCCCACCCTAAACTTGTATCATGAGCGCCTCAGCGTCAATTTCTCAAATGCTCAGTTTAGATATTCCATCAATCATTTTTCTCGTTTTTTCCCTGCAGTGTCTTCCCTTTACATTTGATACCACAGTTTCAACAAAATGATTGATACGTTTTACATTTAAGCAAAGCAATGTATTTTTAAACAATGTGGTTTACTAGACCAAAGCATTTTAAAGCTGACATTTATTTTCACACGTGTGACAATACACGTACAAAGAGAAACACATATATACATACAATATAACAAACAGGCTATGATGTGTGTGCATACATATATGTACATGTGTTGTCTGTACATGCATGTACATGAATGTACAAATACACACGTGTGTGCATACCAGAGTCTCTTATACCCATACATGTTTGAGTGTGTGTATACATGTGTGTATATATGTGTACACGTGTGTTTGTGTGTGCACACACATGGGGTATGATATATGTGTGTTCATATAACACACATACATGTATGGCTATTAGAGGCTGCTGCTGCTGCTGCTGCTAAGTCCCTTCAGTCGTGTCCGACTCTGTGCGACCCCATAGACGGCAGCCCATCAGGCTCCCCCGTCCCTGGGATTCTCCAGGCAAGAACACTGGAGTGGGTTGCCATTTCCTTCTCCAATGCATGAAAGTGAAAAGTGAAAGTGAAGTCGCTCAGTCACGTCGGACTCTCAGCGACCCCATGGACTGCAGCCCACCAGGCTCCTCCGTCCATGGGATTTGCCAGGCAAGGGTACTGGAGTGGGGTGCCATTGCCTTCTGAGCCACATATGATTATCTAGTCTACAAACAAAAGCTGGTGTGTGATGCTGAGGAAGCTGCATGGCTTAGTGGGCAAGAGTCTAGAGCAGCACTGACTGGAATGAATTCCAGCTTCTTTCCTATGGGTACTATGAAAAGTTACTTATTAATCTCTCCAGGCCTCAGTTTCATCATCTATAAAACGAGACAATATATACCTCACAGGATTGCTATGAAGTTGAAGGAGTTACGTTAAGTGCTAAATACAGCATATGGCACACACTGGGGGATTTTAAGTGTTTATATTAACATTATTCAATGTGTTCTAAAAAGTTAGTTACATGATCATCATATACACATGTACATATGGTTCTGTGCATTCAGGTGACCTTTAAACAACACAAGGTTGGGGCACTAAAAATCCATGTGTAACTTTACAGTCAGCCTCTGACCCTACAGTTCTGCATCCAAGGATGCAAGCAACTATGAAGCATGTAGCACTCTAATGCATGTTTAGTAAAAAAAAAATCTGCATATAAATGGACCTGGGATTTCATATCCATGCTATTCAAGGGTCAACTATATTGAATGTACTTATTTAAGCATACACACATCTTTCCATATGGTATCCGCAATAAGTTCATTTCAGTTAACATTAGATTAATGCATACTGAATGTTTATCCTATGCTGAACACTGTTCTAAAAACTCGATATGTTTAAACTGGAACATGTTTAAACCTCATAACAGCCCTACAAAGAAACTGAGGTGCAGAATGACTCCACAACCCATTGTTAATCTATTGGCCTCCAGTTTACATGAACACAGTTATAATTTCAGTATATGAAAACAGTAGATTATATAATCAAAATCTTTCCTTATGAATTTGTTAACAGAAAAATCACTATAGTCTATACTGTCATAGTGGTATTTTCAACAATTCTTTTTCACAAGAGTACTGCAGCATCTCTAAAGATCCCAAGAATAAGAGAGCAATCAGCTAGTTCCTATATTCTAGAGCTAATTTCAGTTTCTCTAATACAAATCAGAGGATTCTATATTCCCATCTCTAACCGTGGTATTTTAAACAATAAATATACAAACACAACACACACACACACACACACACCCCCAGATTTAGGACTCCATTCAAAATAATGAACTGTTTTGGTAAACTTAAAGCTTCATTGCTTTAATCAGTTTTCATACAGCTAACTTATTGTTTGGCTTGATTATTAATATTTCATCTTAATATAATTATAAAAGATTATTTTACAAGTTTTTTCAGAAACACTGCTTTAAAATATGTGATATTCTGTCAAAACAGAGAAGCTAAACATAAAAGTAAACTTGTAATTTGATCAAATGGTTATTTATTTATGAAATAAACACCAGTTAAACCAGGGCATATGAAACACACAGAGTGAACATACAGGTCTGCTATACTTCGTGTGTTGCAATCAAAATGCTCTAGTTTAACATACACCTTCCACAAAAGAAATACTCTATATTTTACAGAACGTAAACTTGTACCCACTTGTATACAGTAATGCTTTTATAGCTCAAGTTCACTCTCAGTGTCAATTCTGGTTAAATCCCCAGCTTTGGAAAATCAAAGAGCAATTTGCTCACTAACTTGCTTTTAAATTATCATGCATACCCTTTGAAAATCATTGCTAATTCTTAATAATAGCTTAGATACTGTTACAAACTTGTTCTTCCAAAATTGGACAGTATTCCAAGTCTTTCTGACCTGTATTCAGCCATCCCTTCGTGTTAAACTGACACCAGTAGTGTTAGTACAGAGTGGATTTTAACTTTAACACACACTTCCATCCCATATGAGAAGCATCCACCCCACTTACTCCTGCCCTGAGCTAGCCGTTTATCACAAAAGCCTTATTAAAGTGGCCCAAGTGGACAAAAACTGCCTAGCGGTTAACTGGAAGTTAACAGGACAAAGTAATGAAACAAACAGAAGCCCATGTTACCAGCCAACACATTTTGTTCATTTAGTCTGATGCTCATGTTTTTGCTTTAATTATTTATGGTAATTATAGCAGTTAATATGCTGTAACATTTTCACAAAAGAAATGAACTCAACATAATAAAACCTTCCCAAATCTTTCAATATTTCATCCACGCCCAACACACTCAAACACGATAACCAGACTGCAATGCATTAGCTCATTTCCAGAGTCTGAAACTATTAGCCATTTACCAGATCCAGGGGAGGAGGGGGCGTGCATCCTCAGTCATTTGATCAGAAAGATCTAAAGCAGTATAGGGAATAGAACAGTCTAGATGCTCCGAATCCTGAGACAGTTTGATCACTTTTGAGATGCACTGGGTCTGAAGAGGCTGTTTAATAAGCCTGGACAAATGAACCAGACACTCAAATCTTCAGCACGCTCTGATACTCCATCATCACCTAACCCCTGCCTTCCATCCACTCAAAGATCCTTAAACTGCCTTGGGTATGGGTGGGAGGATCCTTAATTTTCTGAATTCCATGGAAAAATCTCCAAATAAAAATCAATAATCACTCAAACCCAAAGAAAACAGCTGTTTCAAGTTCATTTCAGCTCCCTTTGGCAACTATGTTTGATCCTTAGCCAAATAAACAGAAAAGGAAAAGAAAGAAAACAGGGAGGATAGGGTACTACTCATAAGGTAGCTTTGGTTCATAAAAGAAACTTGTTAATGTCACAATTCAAAGGTCACTCAAGAACCATGATTTTGAAAACATAACGTTTTTCACATACACACAAACACATGTTTTCCAGTGAGTTCTACCAGTAAATTCTTTACAAGTATCATCTCATTTAACCCTAATAAAATCACACTATGGAGGCAGATTAATACTATCACACCTAACTTACAGATGCAGAAAACATCTCCCGGAAGTTAAGGGTGAGCTTGAGAGTTCAAAAGCAAACAGCAGTGAGTATGTGTGTCACAAAAGTGACATGATATAAAACAAGAACAACTGTGTTGGCAACTCAGAAGAAACAGGAGTTAAGAAACTTGGGCATTTTCCACCACAGAATGCCCAAACAGAAAGACAAAGAAGCAGACTTCTAACAGGCTCCAGCCATACCCGACCTCGGCCTCAACCCACAGGGTGATCTGGAGGCAAAGCCTCCCTGGAAAGGAAGCTTGGGCCCCAAACTGACCATCTTAATGATCTACCATTAGGGTCCATTATCATGCCCAGGGCAGAAATAAAGCTCATTCTCAGACACTCTGAATTCTAAAATGACAAAACTGTCTCAGAGAATATATCTAAGTATTTCAAGTCACTTTCACACAGACTTTTATCTATAGTCTCACAACACGGAACAATACAGCCTGATTTAAGGACTATAATTCCAGTGGGCTAATTAGGACTTAACGCATAGAGCTAAGCCTGGAATCCTGAAGTTCTAATTCTTAATCCAGTCCTTAAACTCTCTAAGATTATAAACTACCACTCTATACCATGGTCCTGGTAATTCCACCCGTCAAATAGATTACCTACTGTGCAAATGATGTGTATGGTACATTCCTCAAGGTAACACTAAAACTTTCTGGGCACTCTCCCTCCTATCAGCATTGTAACAGGATCCCCTGCATTTTACAACAAGCTCACGAAGGCCTAAGCAGGTTTGGGTTTTCAAACCTAAATTTGTTTCGTAAACTTCCTCTGCTCCCCCAATTAAATGGGAAGGAAAGACATCAAGTATAAAACTAAACCATAAGTGAAAAGAAAGAATCTTGTCTCTGGGAACACTATGACTATATCTGAGAGCTCTATAACACAATAAAGCATAGCTCACAGGCACAGGAAAATATAAGTCATTAGCTATTAATAGAGCCAGAGAGTCAATTGTTGTAATTAAATCATAGTTTAATCTTCTGTATAATCCTCTGAGTTAGTCTTGACAAGTTTTCTTGTGGTCAGTTTTGGGAAAACATCTGCTAATGGTAAAATTTTTGGTTCTGAGAGGGAAAAATTACATCCTTCTGGATGGAAAACAGTCATAGTCTAAGGAGACTAATTCTTATGAAAACATTATATTAATGAAGTCCAATAACTCACTCTCAATTTTTTTACATTAAAAGAGGCGTTAAACACAGACACAAATTTATGAAAGCTACTACAAACTGAACAAACAAAATATTCTGATTCAAAGATGCTATATGCTTATTCCAGAGATAAAGAACAGAAATATAACTTTCTCCAATTAGGAAATACATAAATAACAAGTATATATAAATAAAAACACATAAATAAATAACATGTACAACTGAAAATGTCCCTTTTCTAGACAAACTTAACACTAAGAGATAACAATACATCTCTAATACCCTTAAACAATAAGAGGCTAATCCCAGACCAGAGGAATCCCTTTATTGCCAATTTTTCTAAAGAGCATTTAAATAGCTATATTCCAAACCAGACTTTTTTTTTAAGCCAAATCAGCTCTGAATGCGTGCTGGTGGTTTTTCATTATTTTAGTATTCTATATGAAGCACTCCATCAGTAAATATTCAAATAAATTAACTGTGTAAGAAGTTTACTGTACTTAGTCATCTGAGTGCTGAAGTAGTAATTTTAGCAATCTTTGCAAAATTCCATGTTACATTGTGCAGGCCCAATTCAAACCCACTCCTGACACCCTGCAGCTATAAATTATCTCTGGAGCTTGAAAGTGAAAGATAGGCCAGGTCTGAAATAGCTTAACAGTTGGACAGTTCCAGCTTAGAGAAGGCAAACCCTGCAATAACCTAGATCCAGAGCCTCAGAAGGAGTCTAATTTACTGTTGGAAGAAGAAAAATCCCTTCCAAAATATATTCCTCCTTAAAATATAGACTCTTTACTGTTATTTCTTACATATAATATTAAAATGTGGGAGCACTAAAATCAAATCAGAAAACAGAAGCTGCAAAATAAGAAGCAATAAGCTGAACCCTTAATAATTACATGGTGTATGGGATGTTTCCTCCTCAGACTCAAAAGTTCTGTGCCCCCTTTCTGGGGTCTAAAGACTTGGGAACAGTCCCTACTGCTGGGGGGGTGGGAGGTGGGAGACTCTGGCAAAAACAGAGCCCAAGGTAACCGATTCTTTCCATGTGTAATGCTATGCTATGCTATGCTATGCTAAAGCACTTCAGTCGTGTCCAACTCTGTGCGAACCCATAGACAGCAGCCCACCAGGCTCCCCTGTCCCTGGGATTCTCCAGGCAAGAACACTGGAGTGGGTTGCCATTTCCTTCTCCAATGCATGAAAGTGAAAAATGAAAGTGAAGTCGCTCAGTTGTGTCCAACTCTTAGCGACCCCATGGACTGCAGCCTACCAGGTTCCTCCGACCATGGGATTTTCCAAGCAAGAGTACTAGAGTGGGGTGCCATTGCCTTCTCCGAGAATTCAAATACCAGAACCTGTCCATTCTAACACAGTAATAAACTATATGACCGCACAGAATGTGTATAAAATAGTGCTCAATACTGTTAATAAATATTTATTATATATGCAAGGTTCTAGAGATTCATACAGCACCTTGTTAGGAATATCTGAGTGGAAGGACTACAGTGGAATTTTTACATCTTTATATTTTTTACATTATCTGGACATTTTACAGAAAACACCTAACATCTCTCTTGTCAGAAAAAAAAAAGCCATTGTCCTTTTTGATTTTTAATTCAATATGGCTTCAAAGAAAGGATAATAAGCAAGTTTAACATCTTCAACCCGGTCAGTCAGTACCTTTCAAACATGTCTATAGAGTCCCACATCATTTGGGCCAAAAAAAAAAAGAACAGTTGCAACAACTGAAGCAAAACTACTTATCTGTCATGTGCCTAAAGGGATAATTTACACAATTCTTTCCACACAGAACGAATTCTGAAATACTAGGTCTAACTTCAATTTTCAGAGAGAAAAAAAATCACTTAAACTTCTGGTACATTAAATATTTATCTCTGGAATTCTGATAATTACAATGAGGAGCCACATGGTGATTACTAAAAATGACTATACGTTTAGTCTAACGGCATACTATAGTGTTTCCATCTATCCCATTCTACCTCACGTTATTTTCCATCCTTGAAGGCATTTACATCTTGCAACTCCAATCAAATCCCCACCTGGATGAGGACAGAAACTTTCTCCCACTTTGTTGAGCACTGCGCAGAGAAGAGTGTTCAATAAATTTCTGACCAATAAACATTATCCACTTTACAGATTTCCACTATTACTTGACTACAAAATCAAAAAGAACTCAAAGGCAGTGAATAAGTTCAAAAAAGTTTTCCTAGTATTACAGAATTCGGAGTGGATCATAAAACAGGAAGAAATAATGCTCACACCAAATAGACGGTATTTATCATTTTATTTCTTCCCAACCCAGGAACTGAACCAGGGTCTTTTACATTGCAGGCGGATTCTTTACTAACTGAGCTATCAGGGAAGCCCATCATTTTACTAATCATCTATTATAAAATTTAAATATTCTAGAACTCAGTTCCTATTAAGAAAGGCTGTTCAACTGCAGATCAAAGATAATCTGAGAAAGTTAAGTGACAAAAATTCCCATTTCCAAACAGAACTTAATCCTGGGAGATTTCCCCCTTCAAAATGCAGTTTACCTAGAGTCCCATAATCTTAATGATGTAGTCAAAGAATACTTCTTTAAAAAGCAGATGACAGGCCAAAGTTGAATTCCTGGGTTTTGATAGTTTTCCTCCGATTACAGGAAGAGTAGCCTCAATTCTCTGACCCTCCAATTTTACTGTCTAGGAATTTATCTTTAAAAAGTAATCTCATAAGGACACAACTGTAAGAGCATTCTTTGCAAAATCATTCGTCATAGTTGAATACTGAAATCAACTCAAATTCCTCATTCATAAATTTGGTTAAATACATGAACATATACCTATTCTAAGGAATATTGAGCAATATTATCTACATATGGATAATGGAAACAGGTAGAAAATGTCTAAGATCTATTAAGCAAGGCAAGCAAGTGGTGTAGAAGAATATGTATATTCTACTATTTTAAAACTTTTACATATATCAGACTTATCTCCAAGAAGTGAAATTTCAGAGGATTTTTAGTCTTTTATTTTCTGCAGTAGGCATTTCAAAAAATGTTTTAATATTTTACAAAAGTAGTACTTTATAATCAGGAAAATTAAAGGAAAATAGGACTAGTGTCCCATTCACCCCAAACTTGAAGTTTGTCATTTCCCTGGAAATTAAGCATATCCACTTGGAGTTATATGTACCTCGTTTACTGAAAACTAATACCATGTGCAGCAACAAGACTTGGAAATGGTCTTAATTCATTAAACCTACTAACCCTCCTGAAATTATGAATATAAAGGACATGAAAAATAAGATTGCTTTTATGGATTTCCCATCCTACAAAATTAAGAATTCACAATATTAATTTACAAAAGCCACTGTACTTTAGAAACAATTCTTCCAAAAGAAAAATATGTATTCAGCTTCTTGTGAAGAATCAGTTCTGAATGAGCACACTGGAGTTCAAAATCACCAGAACTGTCATAATCAAAACACCTAAATTCATATTGACCAGAAAAAAAGGGGGCTCTCCAATCTAATCATAATCACTCCTACACTCTGAAGATTTTCCACCAGTGTGTCCCATCTTTTCTGTTTTCAGAAAAAGAAGTGAAGGTTCAAATGAGAAGGTGGCAATTATATACACGTAGTATATAAACTGGCACAGTTCTTTGTCCGTCAACTCAGAGACATGTAAGCAAGACATTCTCTCCCAGTGACAGGCAGCCCTGTGTCGAGTAACTATGTAGGTGCTAAAACTTGTCCAGAGCTACCTGTTCAAAGACAGCTCTGCAAGGATACTTCAAGCTCTGACAGACATCACTTCGTGCAAAAACATCCACAGGAGAATTACAAAAAAAGACAGCAGTGATGTTTCAGCAAACTCAGTGTCAGAAAGGTATTCTCATGCATTTTTAATCCGTAGGAGAAAGTGAACAATTGTCCTTCAATCGTCAGTGTCAGGGCCAATGACACGGTTTCCCTTCCTCCGGGTCCACACAAACTGTTACAATCGGCTTACCAATCACGCTCCTTAAGAGCTTTAAAAAGACAAAACAAGACAAAAAACTTCTCCCCTCCCTAAAACCCAGACAAATATTGGTCTTTCTTCTTCTTTTTCCCTTTCCATCAAGTGGTAAGAGAGGAGGGAGAAAATTAATGGATTGTCTGCTCTTCAGGACAGAAGAACATACAAAGACCCAAAGAGTTTACACAAAGAGGTGTTTAAATTTGGCTCTTCTAAACTATATAAATGCAGAAGCTTCTACGAATTAAAATATTAAATAGTAGAATGTTACTTAAATCTTAGCACTGGGTCACAGGTCATGACTAACTGAAGTATATGGCTTGAAAATTATTTCTAATGAAAATTCTGTATCATCAGACCTCACTCCACCAAATTTAATAACAAAACTAAATAAAGCGTGACTGGCATTTTTTAATTTTAATCCCATGGTTTTGGTGTGTGAAATAGACCCAGGAAAGATGGCAGGGAGAAAAGAAGATAAAAATGACTTTCCAGGTATTGCTGGGAGGAAGGGGAAGAACTACAGAAACAAATGAAAACTTGAGAAGAAACCAAGCAACAAATCAGAATAAAAGGCAACATGCATAGTCGAAAGGAAATTCTGGACTTAATTTAGGGAAAATGCCACTGGACACAGAAGACCAAAAATGAAGACTAAATGTCCCCAAGTTGTTGACATTTAATAAACATGTTTCACTAGGAACCTGGTGCTCAATTAATTAGTAAAAGTATATGTACTTAGACAGCAAAGTTTCTCTCTAGCAGATGGTATAACAGGCTTGAAAAATAATGGGAAAATTTACTTCAAGTTGTCTCCTTGGTTAGTTTAACAAACATCTTACCAGAAGATATGGGGGAGGGGATTACTCTTGTATTTTTTTATTTAGGATGACAAATCTAAGACAAGATGGCAGCAGGGCCCCCCAAGCCACAGAAGACCCTACCCACAGGGCCACTTCAACATCTCCCCTTGGAGCTAAGCTCCATTCCCAGGCCAGACGAAGCTATAAAAAGCCTGGCCTCTGGCCAGCTGGCAGGACCACACACCAGGTATTTTTAACTCAAGGGGGCCTGAAGATGAGGCCAACACTAGGGCACCAAAACGTTCAGAGAAGAATAACAACCACCTCCAGCCCGGATGCTGGTCGATATGGAAGACTTCCCGCAAGTATCCTTATTACCAATCAGTGTTTTAATAGTGATGGAGACATAAAAAGATTACATTTGTGAAAGCTGATAAAAGTGGGCAGAGACTTCATTGTGAAAAAGCACAATCACTTGAAAGACTATGTACAGTTAAATAAATGGCAACGTGAACATCAGGCACTGGCCAAATAAACGGGACTCTTTTTATTTTTTATTCCTGACACGTAAGGCCACCAACTTGACTTTTGTTATAATTCCCCCAACGGTTTGCTGCTGTTGCTCTCAGTTCCACACTGGTCTTGGCACTGGGCCACACATACAGATACCATGAAGTTGTTCCCTCAGACGGAACTCCCGAGCAGCAAGATCACAGCGGGATGCCCAAGGGCTCAGGGATCTCGCCACTACAGTCAATGTCATTTTCTGGATAAGTATGTATTAATCAGAAAGTGCTCTTAGTTTCATCCTTTATTGTTAACAATTAAATGTGAAACATCGGCAATAGTAAGATTTTCAATTGTCTCACCTTTCTTTGAGAACTGAAGGCTGTCAGAAGTTGGTCATGATTCTTACTCTCCATTTTGAAAACAGAGTGGTGCGGTGATGGAGCCGAAAGCACCGCCACTTCTCTTTAACTGCTGCACTGATGGGCTTCTCTGGAGGGTCCCAGGGTGTGTGTGGGGATGAGGGTGCTGCTCACAGCCCCCAGACTGTGGATGGGCCCAGAACTACAGTCAAGAGTTTATTTCTAAATATAAGCTTTACAAAATTATACTTAAGTTGCCCTTTTTTTCCCCATCTTAAAAGCACAGGGCAACCAAAGAATGTTACCTACTTGCAGATTGGTATTAATAATTTTATTACTGAATGTATCCACGTTCAATATATCCTTAAAACTGAAAACACTAAGATCATCTTTGACCTAAGTGTCATTAAAATGTCTGCTCTCACATGCAATTGATCTCCAACTTTTTTTCCCCCCTTTTGTAGACTCTTCCTCTTGGTTCCTCTTCATTCGGAGCCTGTATCCAGACAGGGTATGGTCACTACGCTGGCTGGTAGGAGAGACTTACTGGCCTTCCTACTTCCGACCTCCCCTTCACTCCATCCTAAACACAGCTGGGGAGATCATTTTCCCCCCCAGCAGCACTTCCTGAATTCCAGGAGGCTTTTCCTGGCTCATCTAAACAAAGGCTACCCCCGCCTCACACAGTCTCCCCAGGCCAGGCGCCATGCCAACCAGAGGACACCCCAGTTGTGCTGTTCAATTCATTTATTCATAGGTCTCCTCTCAGTCTGCAGACTCTCTGAGCCACTGAAGTCTACTGTATTACCAGGCAGCACACTGTGAAAACCTCTTAAGTTCACAACAGATTGTAAGAAAGAAAACTGCTTTATTAAAGATGTCTTCCTAGAGATTTGCAGTAAACACATCAGATTAAATAATCTTGCTTATCTCTACTCCCTTCATAGAACCCCACTAAAATAAGAGCAAAGGAATTGTTTTAAACTATAAACCCACAAGGACAAAGAAAACCTAAGATGAGATGATAGCAGATAAGAGAGGTCAAAAAATTTCTGGAAAGGAGTAAAGCAGACAGACAAGTGATAATTAAAGTTTTAATTTGTTCTAGGTGAGAGGATAAGAAGCAAACTAATTAAAGCTCAGAACCCCAAAGACTCAGAATCAGAGGGTGGCAGGGGGCTGGGTGAAGTATCTGCAAGGAGTCTTCAGAGCCCCCTTTGCTAATCCCCACCCCAGTCCTGTCAGAAGTCAAGAGGATTACCATCTGGAGGGGTTGGCAGTAGAGAGGAGTCATTGGAAAAGAGAGGATTAAATGGAAAACACGCATACAAACACACATTCAGCCTCCACATGCCTTGACTTCCTCTATGGATGAGTTACTGCAGGGAGGGGTGAATACAGATGACAACATCTGAGGGGATGATCCCCTCCCCATCAACAAGGCCTCACAGTGGACAAGCCTGTGTGAGCACACAGAGCTCTCCATCAGTTCTCAGTTTTCTGTCCATGGCACCAAACTGTTAACAGATGACTCAAGAAAACCTCCAACGGGCAAGACAGGAAAGTGTAAGGACAGTAAGGACTCAAAGAAACAGACAAAGAACACTACGGAGCAAATCTTCAGAAACAGAGATCCTAAAATGATTTCCACTGAGATAAACTACTTCATCCAGGAAAAACAGAGTAAGACAGGATTTTTAAAAAGGCAGTTAAGACAAAAATAAGTTTGTGGAAAGTGAAACTATGAAAACAGAAATAAAAAAACACACACCAGAAGGGCTAGAAAACAAACTAAGACTATCTACCAGGAAATAGAGCAACAACAACAACAAAAAAAACAGAGATGAAAAAGGATAGAAGGGGAGGTTTAAAACATAAAGAATTAAATAATAAATAAACAAATCCAGGATTTCTAACATTCAACTAAGAGCAGTTCCAGGACAGAGCATAGAAAACCAAAATGAGGAAATTGTCAAAGAAATTTCCCAAATTTCTCCCAAAACTCCCCAGAATTGAGTTTCACACTGGATTGGTTCAGCAAAATGAACAGAAAAATCTCAACTCCAGGGTTCATCAAGATTTTAGAATCAGAGAGAGAAAAAGCTTTTAAAGTCACCAGAGAGGAAAAAGTAGGTGACATAAAAAGGATAAGGCACAGATATCTCAACAGAAAATTAGAGATCAAACAATAATTTACAAAGAAAAATTATTTCCAACCTAGAGTTCTATTCTCAACCAAACCACCAGTCACGTATAGTGACAGAAAACACATCTTTCTGACATGCAGGGAAACTTTCCTCTCCTGCACCCTTCTTAAGGAGTTACTGGAGAACATGCTGTGCTTTGCACTTGGTCGCTCAGCTGTGTCCGATTCTTTGTGACCCCATGGACTGTAGCACGCCAAGCTCCTCCGAAGAATCCACAGGGATTCTCCAGGCAAGAATACTGGAGCAGGCTGCCCTGCCCTCCTCCAGGTACTGGAGAATATAAGCCGCTAAAATGAGGAAATACACGAAGACATGGATTCAGGCCAAAGACATTCTAAGAATGATGGTTAAGGGAAATTTTACTACACATATGCAGCAAGATGTGAGAGTACTGGAGTTTAGAATGGAGAATGAGGCACACAGATTCCCATTCTGCCTGGGGACACAACCACTGCTTCCCAAAGCCACAGAAATTTGGAAATATGCAACATGCTTCATTCCAGATCAAAATCTGCCATGGTCAGTCTAACTGAAAGACTTTAAGTCATGTGAATGCATCCTAGCTGCACGGGAGGCTATGAATTTGGGTTCTGAAGTGCAGAAGCTGAGTTTTTCAATGTAAGGCATTTCTCCAAATATAAAACAGCTATTTAAAAGAGGGTGGGCATCCAAGAACATGAAAAACATTGAACAGAGTTGATTAATTCATGGGGTCTACCTTACTGAGAGGACCTGTTCAGTTCTATCAGAGGATGAAGATCATTTGGTGATATATATAAATATACTTTTCAAAAATAAAACAGTGAGGCAATTATCAACTCCAGGATAACAAACAACTGTATAGTGAGGAATTATATTCATAGTTCATGTCCCAACTAAAGATAGTCATTTTATAGAGTCTTATTAATGTAAACAATGAATGCTGATTTAGCCTTAGTGGTATCAGAAATGGAATTTTAAGGCAAGACAGTGTAAAAGAGTTAACTTTTACATAGTAAAATTAACACATACAGTCTAAATTTGAAAAAAAGAAAAAATACCAATATAATCATGTCATTTAGAAATGGATTTAAGGACCAGAATAAATCATTATGAGTTAAAAATGGATGCCTCCAGGTTATGAAACTCATGGGCAAGGAGAGATTGGTATTTTTCTCAAGAAGCCTTATAATACTATTCTTTAAACTGTGTACACATATTGAGGCAACTTTTCATTTAGATGTCTCCTCTACTAGACTGTGAGCCCCTGGATGGCAAGTCCTTCCTATTGAGGGGGAAGCACACTGCAGACCCGCTTTAATACTCCTCATTTGTAGCCAGATGTTCAACCAATGTTAAATATCTGTGAGACTAATTTTTAAAGCACACTGTATTTTTTTAAGTACAAAGAAGAAAGATCCTTCAGAATGAATATGATAATCCATTAAGAAGAGATTGTTGAGCTCAGCTGCATTGCCCAGCCAATCAGACTGACCGCATGGTCCGTGCACCAGACCAAACTAAAGTAAAACTGCAATGGGAACAAGGGAAAATTTACAAAAACTGACACTGACACTGATTTCCTTCTTAATATAATCTTTATAAATAATTTGCTGGATATAACAAGCATATGTTATCTGTAGGAGCGTTTGAAGTGTGCATATCTGGCAAAGCAGCCAAAACCTAAGTTCACATTCGGGTTTCCAAATGGCAGATGAGCCACTAGGGTTCACTAGGATTTTCAACCTTCCATAATCATATTAGAATTATAAGGATAAGGTAATCAACTTAAAACAAGGTAAGTCATCCCTTCCATCTTTACCTTGAAAAGAAATCATCTGATTTAATTCATATGTTGCCCTGGATTTCCATGTAACTAATTTTTAATATCATTTAAGGCCATTTAATATAAAAACAATGCAATGGATACTAATAAAAACGGTAATAAAAAACAAGAAAAGATATGCTATCTATTAATATGTTATCAGGACAATGTGTTAGTCACTCAGTCGTATCCAATAATAACAGATAAAATTGACAATAATCAGAAAAATTGATGAAAGATGCAGTTTTTTACACTCCTATTTATAAAGCAGAGGTCAGAGACGAACAACTAGTAAATTCATTTAAGGAGGAAAATAAACAATATTTAAGTTTTTATTCAAAACTTAGCTTCTTTATATATTTCCATATCATCATTTACCTAGTTAAACACACCAGAATTAAAGTTCAGAGTCCTGATTATGTTATCTGAATATTACTTGAGATTTTTGGCAGGTTCCTATTCTAAAAGCAAAATTCATCAGCAATGTAGACTGCACAGGTGAATATTCACTATTTGGGTATAAACTGCTACAGAGGCGTAACTGTATGATGCAGACACAGTTTTGCATAATAATCTGAGGCATAAGAAAATAAGGTCAATAGAAATCAAAGGCCATTTTTAAAAGGTCTACTTATTAAAACAATTCTATGTTTCCATCCCCTCTTGAGACATTTATTTTAATAATCTTCTCCATTTTGGAAGCCTAACAATGGAGAGACAGCTTCTCCCCTTAAAAATCAAACAAGATCCAGCCAGCCTGCATGCAGGAGCCCTGGTACTTTCTGAACTGATCCATCAAGGCACCAAGATGTGCAAAGATGAAAGGAAAATTTGGGAGCACGAGAAAAAAATATAAAAGTTAGAATCTATGCTTGTACTTAAACTTAAAATGTGGAAAAAATCTGTAAATTTCATGAAAAGATCATTTAAAGCCTAACTGAACTGAGAAGCACCCCTGCTTTCCTCTTCCAGACCCAGCGAACTTCTACTCCAATGTTCAGGTCCAACGCACCTACTCCAGGAAGCTGCCTCCCCTCCCCCACGCAGCTCTAGCATTCCTGGAGCATGTTACCCAAATCTACTCCACATACTCAGCGCACATTTGTCTAAGTACCTACACATGGCTTTCCTTGAGCATCTTGAGTTTCCCTACAGTTACCAATAAATGTCTGGTGACAATAAGTGAACAAACCATTAAGGATCCTGATAATAGTCCCTTAATTCAATAATTCAAAAAAAGAAAAAAAAAAAAAAAAACTAATGGGCATGTATATGAGATAATGGTATTTATCTGAATCCAAAAGACCAATTTTTAAAATCCAGTGGGGACCTCTTATGGGCTTCCCAGGTGGCACAGTGGTAAAGAATCGCCTGCCAATGCAGGAGACATGGGAGACTAGGGTTCGATCCGTGAGTCGGATCCCCTGGAGAAGGAAATAGCAACCCACTCCAGTATTCTCGCCTGGACAATTCCATGGACAGAGGAGCCTGGTGGGCTGCAGTCCATGGGGTCGCAAAGGGTCGGGCATGACTGAGCACACATGCAGGGACCTGTTAGAATCAGTCTGTATTCACACCTATAGTCTAACACTATGCCCACTTCCCTCTTCCTGTCCCCACCCAGTGATACCCCAATGTGTTCTGCTTGTTGCCATAGTGCCGCGGTTAAACATCAGTACCTGCGCTCACTACGCACTACTCAGTGAGTAAGCAACTCAACTTAGCTCTCTGCAGAGCGTCTCGGGAACAAAGACCTGAATATGGTCAGCTATACATTCCTCAGTGCCTAGTGCAGCACAGGACACAAGGCAGACATTCAACGTGTGTACGCTGAGCTAACCTTCGAGTGTGTGCACTCAACGTATAGCATGAGCTTTTTCAGTCACCACTTTAATTTAAATTATTTTAAAAGAAAACTTTGTGTTTACTACCATAAATAGAAAACCAGTATTACTTATCATAAACAGGAGATCACAAAACTAAGTATTATAAAGACAATACACTTTGATTACTTTCTAACTGGATGCTGATGCCTGCCCAAGGCTTTTAGACTGAGGCCTATTCTTTAGAAAATGAAGAAAGGGAAGGGGGGGGCCATGAAGTTTGGGAACGGTGTTCAACACATCTCAGTTCAAAAGAAAGACAAAACGGACAGGCGAATTCTTACTATACAATCCAGTGTTACTGAATGTTGTATATACATGCTACCCAAAATGATCTTGCCTAACACTAGTGGAACACAAAGACACCTTGGGCTAGGTGGTCTTTAAGGCCATCTATCTAAAGGAAAAGCAGAATTCTCAATTAATGCTTGTATGACCTCAGGCAAGCTACCTAACCACTCATGTCTCCCCACAGCCAAAGTAAGTAGTAGTACATCCCTCATAGATTTGATGAGAACTGTGTGATATATGGAGGGGGTTTGGTAAGACGCTCTGGCCTCAGTAAATAGCAGATCAGGGCTAAAATCCTGCGATTCTAATGTAAAATGGTACAACTGCTGTGAAAACAGTCTGGCAGCTCCTTAAAAGAGTTTAACATACAATTACCATATGGCTTAGAAATTCTTCTCCTGGGTATATACCCAAAAGAACTGAAAAGAGGCATTCAAATAAATACTTGTATACAAATGCTGATAATAGCACTATACATAATAGCTAAAAAGTAGAAATGACCCAATGTCCATCAACAGATGAATGGATAAATAAAATGTGGTATTATCCACATAGTGGAGTAACATTCAGACAAAAAAAGGAATGAAGCACCAATACATGCTACCACTGGGACAGTCCCTGAAAGTACTCAGACACAAAAGGACCCATATTGTATGCTTCCATTTATATGAAATATTCAGAACAGGTAAATCCACAGAGACAGAAAGCAAGTTAGTGGTTGTCACATGGATGAGACCGAGGAAGAGAAGAAACTAGGAAGTGACACTTAATGGGTACAGGGGGTCTCATGGCAATGACAAAGATGTTTTGAAACTAGAGAAAGGTGATGGTGTGAATGTACTGAGTGTCACTGAATGGTATACTTTAAAACTGTTAGTTTTATGTTATGTGAATTTGACCTCAATTAAAAAAAAAATTCTAAGTGTGATAGACATGGGAGGTAACATTCAGTTTCCAACTTGATAAAACTCACAAAGGACATTCCATGAAACTAATATGCAATGTCAGAATGAAGCTGCCTTAACTATAATGTCTTATTATTCAAGAACTCAAATGAACCCTAGTCTCAGTGATGAGAACCATTCCAGTTTCACCAGTATCATAAAATGTAGCGCCAGCATGGGCCCAGAGTTCAAGAGCCAAGAATCTGAAGTCCGTGCTGTGCCACTCAATAGGCACCTCAATTTGAACCTGATGAATGAACCTCTTTCTCACCTCCGTTTCCTCATCTATAAACTAAAGATCCTAACACCTACCTTGAAAGGCCATCATGAGGACTGAGTTAATGTATGTGAAGCAAGAAAACTAGTGCCTGACAGAGAACCAGCCCTAACAAATGTTGCATGCTAAGTTGCTTCAGTCGTGTCTGACTTTTTGCGACCCTATGGACTGTAGCCTGTCAGGCTCCTCTGTCCGTGGGATTCTCCAGGCAGCAATACTAGAGTGGGGTGCCATGCCCTCCTCCAGGCGATCTTCCCAACCCAGGGATCAAACTCACGTCTCTTACCTCACCTGCATTAGCAGGCAGGTTCTTTACCACTAGTGCCACCTGAGAAACCCAGGCTACTGTTATTAATAGCAATTTTTAAATGGAGATAAATAGAAGCATGGCCAAGAACTAAGCCAAGTTAATGGACATGAGTTTGACAAGCTCCAGGAGACGGTGAAGGACAGGGAAGCCTGGCCTGGCATGCTGCAGTCCATGGGGTCACAGAGAGTCAGACACGACTGAGCGAATGAGCAACAATGCAAAGGTATTTAGTATAACAACTGCACCACGATTGTTATTTGTCACCCCATGACCATCTCCCGTGATGATCATAGCAAAATGGGCCCAGGAAGATGACGATGCTAACTGGGGGCAGGGGGAGACCAGTGAACCCTGACCTTCCTTAAAAGTGAAAATGTTCTTACCTGGTATACATCCTCAACCAGAATAAACCACATGGCAATGACTTTTTTTAAATTCCATCTAAATCACCTTTCTTTACTCCGAGGTGTACTTGCATTCTATGTGCAGCCCCGACCTCCTGCTTCCCGGAACAAGCCACAGTACAGGGTGGGTGTACAGGCTGCAGTTCCAAATCTCTGTGGGCAAGACAGCCTTTCTGAAAGCTGAGGTTCTGAGAAAACTGCTCTGGCCCTTTAAAGCACGTCTACTAAGAATAGTGAGTTCAACTTTTATCAGTTCCACTTAGGGAAAACTAAAATGTCACAGTTAAGGCTTTTTTTCCATGAATAAACACTGACTTTTACACAAATCCCGTCTAAGCGTGGATGTAAAATGTTCCCCCCACCACTTCGCAACCCCCGTACTTCCACCACCCAGGGCAGAGTTCTGCCTCCACTGGGAAGGAATTCTCTTCCCTCCGGCGGTGCAGTAAATCCCTACCGGAAAACGTCTGTTTTCTATAAACGGCATCCTAACTATTTGGGTGGGGGGAGGGGGGGCGGAAATGGGGCGGGGACGGGACGGTATATCCTTCAATAAACCCTGTCAGATGTGCAGGGCTAGGGGGAAGAGCTGAGCTCGCATCACACCTGCAGCAGTCTGGCTCTGAGCTGCCATCTCTGCTCGCCTGTCCTTGTTGGAGCAGCACACTCAGCACCCCGGAATCCAGAACGGAGGCACCCGCCCGCAGTTAGAGAGCAGCTGCCTACACCCCAGTCCACGGGGTGCGCACCAGCCAGCGGAGGGCAGACCCCGCACTACATACAGTGCAGTAAGCAAGAGCAGGAAACCAGCCTCTGGAACCTCCTCTGAAGTCTAAAAACGGGGTTTAAAAGGACAGCTCCAAGGCTGGCAGCAGGCTTCCGACTCGGTCAGCAGAGGACCTGAGCCCTGAGCTCAGGCAGACAACAGGGAGGTGGCGCTGAGCGCGCGCCACCCCGGGCCCCAGCCCCCCTCCGCCCCGGGCCGAGCTCAGGTGGCAGATGAGCTGCTAACCTTGCTTGCACCTCTCGGCACTGGGGTCGACGGACTTCATTGGCCAGAGGCTACTACAGTTCTGCAAATTCTTCCCTCCAGGGGTTTGAAAATGTCTGTGAAGTGCCATGAACTGCTCTAGACGATGGGCTGGCTGTTGTATAGTCGCTCAGTCGTGTCTGGCTCTTTGTGACCCCGTGGACTGCAGCACACCAGGCCTCCCTGTCCATCACCAACTCCTGGAGCTTACCCAAACTCATGTCCATTAAATCGGTGATACCATACAACCACCTCATCCTCTGTCGTCCCCTTCTCCTCCTGCCCTCAATCTTTCCCAGCATCAGGGTCTTTTCAAATGAGTCAGTTCTTTGCATCAGGTGGCTAAAGTACTGGAGTTTCAGCTTCAGCATCAGTTCTTCCAATGAACACTCAGGACTGATTTCCTTTTGGATGGACTGGTTGGATCTCCTTGCTGTCCAAGGGACTCTCAAAGAGTCTTCTCCAACACCACAGTTCAAAAGCATCAATTCTGTCTGTGGGATTCCCCAAGCAAGAATACTGGAGTGGGTTGCCATTTCCTTCTTCGTCCTGACCCAGGATCGAACCCATGTCTCTTGCATTGGCAGGCAGGGCTTTTCTTATCACTGAGTCACTGAGGAAGACAAGGGCTACAGCCAGGCAAAAACCAGCTCCTGCGATCCGGAGATTCTGTCCTAACGAGAGCAGCCATGCTCGGGTGGTGAGCACCACCGAGGAGGAGGAGCACCACAGCAACGGAGAAACACCATGGCGGAGCAGGAGCACCCTAGTGTGGGGAGTACCACGCAGGTGGAGGAGCACCCCGGCGTGGTGAGCACCACAGAGGAGAAGGCACACCCCAGCTCAGTGAGCACCGTAGAGGGGGAGGAGAGCCCCGCATGGTGAGCACCACAGTGCCACAAAGGGGGAGGAGCACCATGGAATGGGAGGAGTGCCCCAGCATGGTGAGCAGCACCGAGGGGGAGGTGTGCCCTGGCGTGATGAGCACCATGGAGGAGGAGGAGCACCCTGGCGTGGTGAGCACCATAGAGGAGTAGGTGCACCCCGGGCTCAGTGAGCACCATGGAGGGGGAGGAGGGCCCATTGCCGCGAGACCACAGACAGGGAGGAGCACCACGGAGGGGGAGGAGCACTGAGGGGGAGCAGCGACCTGGTGCAGTGAGCACCATCAAGGGGGAGGAGCACCCTGGTGCAGTGAGCCACCACCGAGGGCATGATGAGCACCACAGAGGAAGAGTAGCAGCCTGATGGGAGAAATGTGTGACTTCACTGGAATATGTCGGAGAGGGCATCTCAAATTAACATGGCTTTGAACAGAAAGCTAGAAATAGCATGATTTACAAAAAAGACCTGGCCAAAGAAAGAACCAACACAAAGACATGGTGGAAGGACAGGGTTTGCTGTTTTGAGGGGTGGCAGGTAGGAGTGCAGCCTCGGGCACCCTGAAGGAAGAGGGGAGTCCAAAGGCAAGGCCAAGTGTACCCTCTAAATGGACCATTCTGGAGTCCACTGTGATAATCCCAATGGGAGATGGGGGCTTGGCCAGGATGGTAGCCCTAAGGTTTTGACTGAGAGAAATAGTCAGTTCCTGGATCTATTTTAAAAGAAGGGGCAATGGGATTATTTAACAGATTGAAAGGCTGAGGAAGAGAGGATGACTGTGAAGTTTTGGTCTGGGCAAGCAAAGCAGAAGCACGAAGCTGCCATTTATTGAGTCAGGAAGACTGTAGGAGGAGGGGGAGCGGATATTTTTTTACACAGGAGAACCTTTGGAACTGTCAAGTGTTCTCTACAAAGATTTCACCACCAAAAGCTCTGCCCTCAAGTTTTGAATTCAGAACTCAAACCCACAGCCTCCCTTGCAGCTAGGATGCCCCCAGAGGACTTAAACTCGTCCAGATGGACTGACCACAGCTGGTGTGACCACAGCTGGTGGACTGACCACAGCTGCCGGCTGCCCCACTTCTGCAGCCCTGGGCAGCAGTGGTCAGAACTGAACGCCTCCTGGATCCCTCTGCTTCATTGCTCATTTGGCACTTTATCACTCTGTGACCTGCTGCACGCATGAGTAAAACGTCCTCTACCTGCCATTCTCAGACTTTTGTGCTGAGATGCACCTGATGTTGTGAAGACGGGGCCAGTTACCCCTCCTTCCTCCCTTTATTTCTGAAGCCAGCAAGGAAGAGGAATGGGGGAGAGCTCAGTCAGAGCCAACAGCGCACAAGCAAGGGAGCTCTCTGGCAGCCCAGTGCCCGTGGAAGGGAATTCTGTCTTTCCTCCCCTCCCCAACCACCAAAATCTGGCCACCTACCAGGGAATGAGATCTTCTCATTTCCAAGATGCTGACCAGTGCCAAGGGACATAAGGTGGGAAGCAGAAAAGGGAAGTCATGTTTCTTTATGAAGCCCAGAATGCTGGGAAGAACCCCCAAAGATACAAATACCCAGGTTATTGGGATATCTCAAATCTTATTGGAAATTTCAAAGCAGCAGAGCAATGACAGGAAAGGGAAGTTTCCCTTCTGGCTGACTGTTTTATGAAAGTATTCCGAAGCCCACAGACGAAAAGTTGTTCTGACCCCTACCTCTCCTTCAGTTCTCTCTGGCAGCAATGATGGTGATGAAATACAGGAGAAAGGGACTTTTTGCTTTTAGTGCTGGGAACTCTCTCTGCTTGGCTGTCTCTTCTGTGGTGCATCTCAAATTGATGTTTCCTTCCCAGCAGACATCTCCCCAGCCCTCCTTGGGACTAGCTCCTACAACCATCCAGGCAGAACTAGACTTTTTTTCAGTCTCAGGGCCATTAAGTAAATCTTAATTACCTCAGCAATGATAGATTTTTTGCATTTTAATTCCAATAATTTTTTTTTGCTATTGCTACTCATCTTACTTTGAGGTTCTGAATGTTTGATGTTTCTTAGAACAAAGACAGTGCCTTTGACTAACCGTGAAGAGCCAATTCTACTGATGTGTTTGGTAGTTTTGTTGTTTTTTTTTTTTTTTTTTAAGTATTCTTTTAATGATTTAATACCAATAAAGGGAGACCAATTTGGCTAAATCTTTGGAGCAATCTGTTTTCTAGATTTTGTTTTTTTCCCTACAAAAAAAGTATCTGGGAAATGGGAAGCTGGCTAACACCTGCTACTGTTATGGAGTTTGAGTTTGGGGCTTTATTAGTAGGCAAAGGATGTTCATGTTATATGTACACACTAACCACACTCAAATCCCAGCTCCAGAGTGTCCAGGAACTTTCTAACACCTGGCTCACGCAGAGTTCCTCTTGAGGTCAGAGAAACCTGGACCGAGCAAGGTCCCCTGCGCTAGTGAGGCGTCCACGGCCTCCCCGGGAGAAACAAGACTCCTGCAGCTTCCTGCTCTTTCTGAGTCCCCTCTTCCCTCCATGCCCCCACCAATCCTTCTTCTCTTCTCTCCCTCTACTAACGTCTTTTTCTAGTTCCATTCACAACTACAGTTTTAACTTTTACAGATGTTTCAAAACTCTAAGGGCAAATGGCCTTAATAAATGTGCTGCATATAAAAATAATCACACTGCCATAAACAACTCTTTTACCAGGAAGAATTTCACTTTCTTCCCGGAGCATAAAAGACTTCTTTTACCCTTATGAAAAAAACCTGCTTTAAAAAAAACAAAGCCATCCAACTCTTCTTCGTGGAGGTTAAACAGGAGTTAAAGGAATGGCAGAGAACAAATCTTTTAACACGTATTATTTCTATTTAGAATTCACTGCTACATCTTATCCCAACGTTGTTCAGCATATAGTATTTTCAGAACTACTTAGAAAGTTATAATGTGTAAAATGTGTAAGTAATTACTGGCTCTCTTTGCTTCTTTTTGTGGTTCCAAGTAAAGCAAGTATCTCAATCTTAAGATTTTCTACATATTAAAAAAATTTACATATCTAACACACATTAGGTATTCAGAAGAAAGACATTCACTGAGAAAATTTTCATTTTAAAAATAGTTAGAAAATAATTTATTGTACTGATTACAACAATTTGTTAATCTTTGAAGAAGATACAGCTTTCTTTAGAAAGAATTTTAAAGAATTTGCTTTAGTAGTTGTATTAGTACAACCTGTCAAGCATCAACCCATAAATTTCAGAAGACTATTTGAAATGACAAGACTCCAAAATCCAAAACAAAAAGACATTAACTTATGATTATTTTAAAAGGAAAATCCAAGCTGGGAGATCTTATAGTCAGAACCACTTAGCAGATGAGCAGAGTGAGATACAGATTTTTCCAATATTGCACACAGATGGAGCATTTAATTGACAAGGACTCAACTGTCCCAATTCCTGGTTCTTTAACCCTTTCAGCAGTGGTGAGTCTCTGACTCACTGGAGGAGGACTAGAGAAGGAGCGCCCATTGAGTACAGCTGCACACCAGGAAGCTGCTTTGGGGCTGCTCTCTGATACCTGGTTGTTCACCTCAGCTGCACAGGGGGAGTCACCTGTGGAGCTCAGAAAACCAGGAAAGCAGGAAGCGCTTATATTCAGATGCAATTGATATGGGCATACATCCTGAGAGGTTTTAAACTGGGGGGGGGGGGTGGGCGGGTTGGGTGTGTGTCTATGTGCACACGTGCACTCACTCAGTTGTGTATAATTCTTGCACTGTAGGACAGTGGCTGAGAACCAATGGCCTAAGCTATGCCACCCAGTTTAACTTTCAGTTTATCTTCTGGTGTTTCTGTTGCTGCTGTTTGTTTTTCAGGGAGCACTGAAGAAATGTGGTTGGCTGATTTTACTGCTATCAACTGTCAGTGCTAACTGAACTGCTTAAATTTTCACATAAATATCATACTTGTTTCTTTGATGAAAGCAAATAAACCAAATTTATGTAGAGTATATTCAAGTAAGTATAATGCTACCTAAAACATATACTTGAGATTTACAACTAAAACTAGAAGTATAATAGAGAAGCTTAGCAGATATTTTAGGTTTAAAGTCTATATATGTAAACAATAGATTCATATGTAACTGACAAAATGGTATAAGCTACTAGCAGAGAATAGGCTCTATACACCTATAGAACCTTTAGCATCTCTAGAACAATGTAAACGTCTGCTTAAAATACACACACACACACATATATCAGTATAAACTTCCTACTATAAAAGTAGCTTTCCAAACTACAAAAGAAATCATTTCATATTTTCTCATTAAACTTTCAAGCATAAAACCGTGTCTTTCCTCATTTTTAAGGAAAAAAGCTAAAGATTTAAAACTTTATATTTAACCAAAGCATGCTGCAGTTCATGGGGTTGCAAAGAGTCAGACACGACTTAGCAAATAAACAACAAAATGTGATCTCTTTTACATACCTCTGTTAAAAATGTCACACTGAATGCTTTAAAAGATGTTGAAATTTAACTACAATGTAAGAAGTAACTAAAACCATATAGTCCAGAAATTTAAATTTTAAAGCACAAATAAAAATTACCATACCTACAGATCTTTTCAAAAATATTTTCTTGGTACAAAACTCCATCTACAGGGAACTTTGGCATCAAAGACAGTAGCATCTGCTATCTCCTTGGAAGCAGAAATGTGAGGTGTAAATGTATTTGCTAGTAAACTTTAAATACCTTCATATTCACTGATGAAGAACAACTGAGGAAATCAAGACAAAATGTGGCCAACAAAAGGCGATTATTTATATAAATCTGCAATCCACTGAAAGAGTTCCAAACATTTCAGGTGTACAAGCAAAACAGTTTTGCTCCAAGTCTCTTAGATAAAAATGCTGTAAGAGAGCAAAAGAAATCTCAAAGCACTCACTATGTTACTAGCCCAAAAGTTTACCCTTTTTTATTAATGTGTGTTTATATGTGTATATAGCTATACATATAAAATACATGTTTAATATATGTAATTCTATCTTCTTTATACGTTCTAAAAATGATTTAGCTTCCCATGGCCATTTTTCCTTTGGTTTTCTGTATACATTTTATCATGTGCTTATCTATATTTTAAAAACATCTTGTGGGATTTTTATAGAAATTACATTAATCTGTGGATCACTTGGGGATTCTCTGATGGCTCAGCAGTAAAGAATCCACCTGCCAGTGCAGGAGACACAGGTTCTATCTCTGGGTAGAGAAGATCCCCTGGAGAAGGAAATGGCAACACACTCCAGTATTCTTGCCTGGGAAATCTCATGGACAGAGGAGCCTGGCGGGCTATGGTCCATGGGGTCACAAAGAGTCGGACAGGACTCAGCGACTAAACTACAGTATATTTTGTCCAGGTAGGTGTCTCTGAGTGAATATGAACTATCAAAAAAAATTAAGACTCTGAATGTAAAACAGACACCAGGCACCCATTCCTCTCCATTGTGTTAAGCCTTCATTTACTTCACTGTCAAGCCTTTCTTTCTCACCCTATCACACCCTGTTATGCTCCTTATATAGGAGGTCTACGCTGTTTAGAGAGAAAAGCAAAATGAAGCCCTGACTAGAGTCCACAGGGTCACAAAGAGTCGGACATGACTGAAGTGAATGAGCACACTGAATTCATGCTTAGGATTCAGAGACTAAGTATAAATGAACATTTCATGTCAAAAAACTGGAATTTTTAAGAATTTTACCAGTCCTCATCACTCCATTCTTTCTAACTTTTCAAAAACATTGTTTAAACTATATCAAACTGTATTTTTAAAAAATACAGCTAAAGGTATGTTTTGATTTTAACTGTATTTTAAAAAGCAATTTTTTTCCCAGAATAAACTGACAATACAAAGTAACATAGGTGGGAATCCTAGAACTCACTTGGCTCCTTAATAACCCCAAAGAAAACATTTATTTTAGCCAAACAATTGTAATGTTTGTCTCCTTTTAGAAACATCTGCTGCCAAAATAAACATTTGCCCTGGAAGAAGTGTTTTGGCTGTTAGGATGGTACCAAATAAAATGCTTATGTTCTGAAACAAATATTTCACTCCAAAAACACATAGCAAAATACATATCCAGAGGGTGTAGAAGATAAAGACACAAATTAAAACATCTATTCATTTTTTAAGTCTTTTTCAAAACAACCTCAGTTTTAAATTCAGTTGTTATTTAGATTGAAAGTGGTAAGGGCAAATGGGTCACCTTAACAAAAATAACAAATTCTATTTAATTTTGCCATGGTCCATATTCTTGCTGTTGTAAAGGTCTTTACAATACACATGTGCGTTTCAAAACTAAAAAGTCATGTTTTCCCATTACAAAAGCACTCATGAACTTAAAATCCCCACTCTGCCCTCTTTCTCTTTCCCTGTTTTATAATTCCAGGGTTGGTTTTATAATCCAACAGGTATCAGGTTATACAAACATCTGCAACAAGATACAAAGAGTTAAAATATCAATTCAATTAACCCTTGATAACTCAGGAAAAATCTCAGACAACATGATTGAACTCTGCTTGACACAAATAAATATAACTTTGCTTCTGTAAGCTATTTCTTCTTGGTGCCATTTCTATGAAAAATCTTTTTTAGAGCAAGTCAGCATAGGCCTATGTACACATTTACAATCACAAAGGACAAGAAAAAGGAAATACAACATTTGCTTACCCACATCCCTGATCCCGCAAAAGACACACTGGTGTCTAAGTTAAAAAAACAGAAGCAGATTCTAGCAGCCCCACAGATTATATATCCTCTATGTAGCTCTGTATTAGATGAAATCAACCAGTGTACTTCTGTTAACCATCCCAGGTTTGAATTCCAGGAGCCTAGAGGCAGAACATTCTTCACAGAGGCATAGAAAATTCATTTCCCCTCTCAGCTCAATAAAAACCCAAGTAGACTAGTTTCCAGGGCACCGTGCAAAACTAATCTGTTTAGCTATGTATTTGCCTGATGATGTGAGAGAATCAGCAAGTGAAAGACCACAAGTCTAGTTCCAGTTAATAAATACCAAAATGATGTACTATTATCAGGTCATGCTTCAAAGACCCAGTCATGAGTATATTTCAAAAATAAAATTATCACCATACAAATCAAGAATCACTAGGTCACTAAAATCCAACAGTCAGTGGCCAGTTCCCCCTGACCCTCAGAGATAAAAAGTAAGCAGTGATACTCAGCATGTTAAATTTCATATACGCACTGTGGTTCTTTCAAACACATACTCATTTAAAATTCCTATCACAGGAATAGAATGCCAGCCAGGAATCAAAACTGTGACCCCTGAGCCAAAGACAACTTACCACTCAGCTGGTAAGTGGGCAACTCAATTTACAAACTTGAATTCCTGCATTTTAATCCTTTGCAGAAATATATGAGCAATATTAAATGAACTGGATTCAGCTCATTAGAGGTTCACAAACCAAGCACAGAAAGCTTTGGAGGTCGTCCAAAGTAAAGCCATGCCTAGGTGGTGATGTCCACTCAATAAAAACTCAATGTCATCATTATCTTCCAACTTTTTCCCAGAAGAACACCAGCAGTCATGACCACAACAATCCTTGGCCAATTGCCTTAGCCTGAGAGAAGAAGGATAGGACCAGTAGCCAATCACTGTGCCAGGACCTTGTTTGCAGACCAAATTTATAATTATCCAAAATTCGCAAATAAAGCAACTCACTGAATATTCCTGACCAAACACAGACTAAAGCTAACAAAATAAATGTGCTCTAATAACCTTCACCAAAACCTGCACCATTTTTTTTCCTTTCCAAAGCTATTAATTAGCCTACACCTACGATCACATGAACTTGGGAGTACGCTGTATGATTCCCCTTTAAAATGTTACACACACTCAAACATGCATTAGCAGTTCTTTTTAGCCTTTTAGATTTCAAAACAAGATATGTCATTTCAAGGCTATAATTAAATGAAAAAGTAAAAGAGCAGTACAGATTATTTACAAGTTTCAATTATGATTAAACTCCCAAATATGGAAGTTTGATAGCCAGGGCATTCAGTTTCTTAGCAGATACCCTATTTTCCTTTCATTATCAGAAAGAGTTGTGCTTGAACAGAATTAGGCTTTTTTTTTTTTTTGGTTAGCAGTAAAATATCTAATCTAAAATCTTAATTAAAAATTTGCTAAAACATTGGTGAGTAATCTTTAGCAATTTGTCCCTTCAAATAAATCCAAGAGTTATTGGATTTCAAAAGCATATACGAACCATGGGGAGTAAACAAAAAAAAAAAAAGCAAAGAAAACTGCAGTTATTCTACATAACTCCACTTTTAAAAGTGTACATCCTCCACTTTTAGCCTTATGTATGTGGGAAGGAAACAATGAAAAAAAATATTCCCAGGTAATCATTCTTCACATTTGTGAAGAATGTTAAGACTCCCACTCTGGGATTGCAAAATAAGCCAATGTCTTAAACCTCTAACAAGACTTTAACTCATTCAAGAAAGAGAAAGACAAATACCGTATATTAATACATATATATGGAATCTAGAAAGATGGTACCAACGAGCCTACATGCAGGGCAGCAAAGGAGACACAGACATGAAGAACAGACTTTTGGACTGAGTGGGAGAGGAGAGGGTGGGATGATTCGACAGAGTGCCGCTGAGACATATCCATCACCATGTGTAGAAGAAGCAGGGCGAGCTTGATGTATGACACAGTGCACCCAAAGCTGGTGCTCTGTGACAACCTGGAGGGAAAGGTGGGGAGGGAGGGGGGTTCAGGATGGAGGGGACACATGTATACCTGTGGCAGATTCATGTTGATATACAGCAAAAACCATTGTAATACTGTAATTATCCTCCAATTAAAATAAATTAATTAATCTAAAAAAAAAAAAAAGACTAACTCATTCAGAGGAAAAGGTTCATCCAGTAGCTTGCCGTGAAGAGCTCCTTTGGAAATGATTCTCCAAATTTCCCTTCAGGGAAATGTGGCAGAAAGGAAGGTACAGGGAGAGGGAGCGGCGGCCTCCACTGCCCCACTGCCCCACTGCCCCTGCTCGCTCCCTGTGGCCAGAGTCCCACACAGAACTGTCAGCCCCAAACCAACTGGTGATCAGGACCTGAGCAGTTGCCTGCCTGGGCCTTCTTCCCCTCATCTATGGGGAAATTAGCTTTAAAACTTAAAAAAAAAAGGGGGGGGAATTACAGCTCTCACCTAACTTTTCAATCATTTACAAATTATCTCCTCATAATTAGCAGTCTCAACTAAAGAGTTTTACTCTAGGTGGCAAAATATTACTAGAAGAAAAGAGTAATGTTCAAAAAAAAAATCACAAGTACAATTAACTATGCGACTGCTAGAATTCTGAGTGGCCAATCTCTGGTGGCTCAGACGGTAAAGAATCTGCCTGCAGTGCAGGAGACCCGGGTTCAATCCCTAGTTCGGGAAGATCCCCTGGAGAAGGGAATGGCTACCCACTCCAGTGTTCTTGCCTGGAGAACTCCATGGACAGAGGAGCCTGGTGGGCTACAGTCCATGAGGTTGCAAAGAGTCGGACACGACTGAGTGACTCACACACCATATTTAATAAACAAGGGGTGAGAACTTCTAACAAGAATGAAGAGCACTTAAAGAACCAACAGCTGGGATTCAAAGGCTGAACTGCTTCTATCTTCCCCTACAACCGCCTTAAAATAAAAGTATCACTGAAGGACAAACTAAGATAAAGAGGGAAGACAATTTTCAGTCTCTGAAACTTATTCGTGAACCTTTAGACACAGCTACGGAGTATATAAAGTATGATACAGCATACATCCACTGTAGAGAACCAAAGTTCTATGTTTTTTCCAGTGATTTTTCGTCAAACATAGAGAAAAACTTCCTGAGAGAAAGCAACTGTGAGACTCTGGAGCAGGCTGCTGGTAGCACTCTGGGATAACCTATCTGGGAACAGGAAAACACCCAGGTGGGCACCAGGCTGGTATACTGTTGGATTAAAGGCCTGGTGTGGGAATTTACAAGTCAGCCTTTCTGGTGTTTCTAGTAACTAAACCTGAAACAAGTCTGAATCTCCTCAGGCCAACATTACAAAAATACATTCTCCAGGGTCCAAGAGACTGAGGGCTTACTACTGCCAGAAGGTAGATGGTCATTTAAGGTAACTCCAACTATTTGATCCTACAGAAAAAGGAGAATATTTTTTTTAAGAGCAGAAAGTCTTTTTTGCTTGTTTTATGTAAAAACACAAAACTCATCAAACCTAGGAGAAGTGATACAAGTGAAATTCTCTTACAAGAAACACAGAAAGCTGTTTCAAAAGATACAGAAGAAATAAAAGCAAAATAACTTTTGGGCAGACTAAAGAAAACTTAAGCTGATGCCATCTTTATTAAAAAAAACCTTTAAATAACTTAAAACTTCACCTTAAGAAGTTTATTCACAGCTCAAAATCTGACACTGTCTGCCATCAGAAATATTAGAAAGCCAAGTTCACTTCGGGGCTCCGATCTATATAATCTGCTGCACAATGGCGACACGGTCAATCTTTCAAATAGAACAGGAACTGTGTCCACTTTGTTCTAAGCTTACTTTTCCTGCTTTTAAAAGAGATGGGAAACAGTTGTACCTGTGATCATTTCAAGAAACTATGAAAGTTTTTAAAAAGCAGAAAATCCATGAAATGCTTCCCAACTGTCTCAAAACTAACCTTCAGTAGACAGGAAAAGACAAAGACAACACTAGGAGCAAGTGCAGGAGGAAGTGGAGTAAAAACTAGCACAAACCTGCTGCTGGGGGTACTGCATGCCTCCCATGGCCCCCGGGGGCCGACCTTGAATGCCGATTGGATACCGCTGTGGGCCTGGGGGGCCATAGGAACCTCCAGGGTAAGGGCTGCTCTGCTGTGGCTGAGAATGAGGGTTACTGCCCATGCCATACAGCTGGGGTCTCTTCATCACCATGGGATCCATTGGGCTGCCCTGTGAAGAAGTAAAAGAAGACATAGGCTTATTACCTCATTATTGCAGAGACAGAAATGTCTATTATGCTAACATACACATTAAAAATGCAACTCTCCTTACTTGTGAAAATATGAAAAACAATGACCTGACAAAACCCAGAAAAGCATTTAAGAAAAAAAAACTATGTGGATACAAGACATTTAATTTTTTAACTTTTAGCAAGGCTTTAATAATTAAAAGGGATCTGGAACAAACAATGTATGGAAAGATTTTGCATTCATCTAAAATTCTACCATGCACACAGGAAACGGGCATGATAGTTAACCTCACCCAGCTCTTTCAGCTTCCCAGTAACAAAAGCAAAGTATAGTGAGTGGTTAGGAACCCTTCCTGACTTCAAAGTATTCTTAGAACAATTACCTTATTTTAGACCTGAGTCTGCAAGTCCTGATCAAACATTAATGTGTCTGAGTGCTCATTAGAAAGTGAAAGGATAGATTTCAGATAACACAGAATGTCTGGGGCAAAACTTTTCAAAGATCACTAGTGACATGAATAAGCACCCAGACTGTGAGTCATAAGCCACCTTCTCAATGCAAGTAAGGCTCTTACCAAACATAACCAGTTCAAAACTGGACTTTTGAGTTTTATTTTTGGCTTGGTGAGTCAGCCCATGGGCCTCAGAGCAAGGGCCATTCAGGAGGGCCGAACTGGAGCCTCAGCCCGGGCTTTCATGCCCAGGGTGCTTCAAAGGAGTGAAGTGGTGGCGGGGGAAGTCCCTCACCGTGGTGCTACAAAGACCCACAGATATTTTCTTCCTTCCAGAACCACATGCTGATGCCAACTGTGGGCCAGACTCTGAGGCCCAACTGTGGGCCACACGGAGGACACGGGGTCTCTCAGGAAGGTTCGAAGAATAGCAGGGTTGACGGAAGAAGCCATGTTCAAGGTGGGGAGGGCCAAGGCACAGAGGACCCCCAAGCAGGAGAAACATCGGGCATCAAGCACAGGCTCCATGAAGTGATGAACTGCCTGGCACGTGCAAGGAAACAGAAGCAGCTTAGACCCCAGCGAAGCAAAGCAGCAGCTGGAGCGGGCCGACACCAGTAAGTGGGTGAGCCTCACGCGTCACTTGAAAGGCTTCCGATTGCACATTGGGGGAAACCACTGGGTGCGTTTAACATTGAGTCACGGTCACATCTGCTTTCGGAAGGGCAGCGCCCCAGCAGCAGCCTGGAGCCAGGCTGGACTGCCCCAGCAGGCCACTGAGCCGAGGTCCTGGGCCGTTAGCGGTGGTGGGAGAAAGCACGCTCAGACTCAAGGAACAGGATGGAAGCAACTCGACCTGGGAATGATAGAAGACAGGTGGCAAGGGTGGCTTAACAGGTGGTAAGACACCGGTTGAGCCAGCAGCGTGCCGGAGTAGAAGCAGATCCACCCTCCCTGGGGGGTGGGAGCCTTCACTCTTCCGCATGTTAAAACTGCAATTCCAATAGGAAGTCCAGGTGACAATATCAGAAGTGCCACGATGCGTTCCAGCCTGGGGAGTCAGGTCTGCCCTCGAGTCGTAAGTAGGGAAGTGGGAGAACGAGGACAGGTGCTCCTGGAGGGCAGCAATTTCCATTCTGCTCACTCATACTGCACCTGCAGGACACAAGTCACACCTGGCACACAGCACACCTCAATAAATCCTGGATGTCTTCGGCAATATGAAGCACGTAAAACCCAAGGAACTACCCCGAGAGAATATGTAAAAAGAGAACAACGGGTAGAAGACAAAATTCGAGAGACTGACATCACTTAAGGAAGAAGGGAAAAGGAGGCCACAGCAAGGCCAGAGGAATGGTCAGAAAATGGAATTGGAGAGTGTGGTGCTTTGGAGAAGGGAGCAGGTGGAGACATATGCCAACTGCAGCCCAGGTGGCCAACAGATGAGTCCTAACGCGTGGGCTGCACCTGACGCTCCACTGATGACCGGGCGGTTAACTGCTGCCCTGGGCAAGGGCAGGCTCATGGCAGAGACGAGGGCAATGCCAAGAGACCAGGAGCTGAGCGCAAACAGCAGGTGAGGGGGAGCCAGGAGTGCAGACCCTACACCCCAAGCATGCAAGGCTACACGAACCACCAAGACTCCTTCCTCCTATGCTCCTACCCCACACACAAGGCTGCCCACGATCTCTGCCATCCTGCCTTCTTAGCAGTAGGTACCCTGGTGCTCACTGCAGTGCCTTGAGTAATCCACTCATTACACATTTACTAAGGGTCTACCGTGTGCATGGTGCAAGGCACTGGAGGCAGAGTGGACATGTGTCGGCGGCTGTCCGAGAGAGGTGACCAGGTCACTGAAAGAGAACGCGCTGGACAAAGATTACAGTGCAACCCAGCGGACATCCTAGAGGCATTGTGAGGGGGAGCATCCAGGTAGGTCTCAGTTTTAACAAAGCCTTCCTACAGAAACAGCTGATTCCGTCCTGAGAGCTTCATAGAAATTTGCCAGGAATTGATCTCACCGGAATGAAAATATGTGTAGGCCAAATGATTTTGCTCAAAATTCACAATTTCATGGAATTTTAACTGTGTTACTTTCACCAGTCAAGAAAAATGTTTACTTAGAACGATAGAAATTGCTCAAACAATATACTGATGTCACAAATGGTGCTGACTTCACAATTCAACACACATATACATATGACCTCATGTAATGAAACTAAAACTGAAAAGAAAGAATTAAGTTTTCTCAGAATGCTTCAAGTTAGAATTTATGCCTAAGAACAACAAAATGTAAAGATTTTCCACATTTACTTTCAAAAGGTAAAATAAAACTTTCTGTGGAAGTGTGAAAATCGAGGCTGAGCTGGGGATGCTAAAATCTGCAGAGTGAATGAATGGCCCATAGAGAGGCTGAGTAAATCAGATTTCAGGCTAAATTTCCAATATGGGGCCCAAGGCAGCCCTATCTTCACATTCAATCTGAATTAGACAGGGCATAGGAAAGGTCTGCTCACTTGACTTTAAACAGTGCACAACCCAAACAGGCTTAATTAAAGCAGAAATTTAACATGGGAAAATGATTGGAATGTGTATATTTTAATGCTATAGATAACAGTGCAGCAAATTCATCTTATCAGCGACTGAAATTGTTTTGTAATATCTTTCTCATCAGTGCCATAAACTCTCACAGCCCTACTTAAAATTCAGTTAATTTGCACCCATGTCAAAATGTTAGCTTAACCCTGAGATTTCTGAAAATCGAAAGCATGAAATACACAGATTATCTCTACCTCTCAAAATGCATCAGATGCCTTTCAGTGAGACTTCAGATAAGAAAACAGATACTTACACAGTGCAAATTATTTAATTTTAACCTTCTCTCCTTATGGCCTATTATTAAATATTCGCCCACAATTTAAATTCATCCTGCTGTGTACTTTCACTATTTTTAACACTGAATATGTACCACTGCAGGATCTTAACCTCTGCTTTGTACTACTCTCTCCTTAAAGAAATCAAAACGCAAATCAAATAGAAGGCTGTTCCAAAAAAACAATTCACTGCTCATAGTCATATCTAATGCAAAACCATTGTATTCTCATTATCTATCCTTCTATTGATGGAAGTATTTCAAAGTATCACCATTTTCAATTCTCACATATAATTTATGTTATACTAGAGACACCCACTGGAGAAGGCAACGGCAACCCACTCCAGTACTCTTGCCTGGAAAATCCCATGGACGGAGGAGCCTGGTATGCTGCAGTCCATGGGGTCGCTAAGGGCATGACTGAGTGACTTCACTTTCACTTTTCACTTTCATGCATTGGAGAAGGAAATGGCAACCCACTCCAGTATTCTTGCCTGGAGAATCCCAGGGACAGAGGAGCCTAGTGGGCTGCCGTCTATGGGGTCACACAGAGTCCGACACGATTGAAGTGACTTAGCAGCAGCAGCAGAGACACCCACTGGAGAAGGCAATGGCAACTCACTCCAGTACTCTTGCCTGGAAAATCCCATGGACAGAGAAGCCTGGCAGGCTGCAGTCCATGGGGTTGCTAAGGGTCGGGCACAACTGAGCAACTTCACTTTCACTTTTCACTTTCTTGCATTGGAGAAGGAAATGGCAGCCCACTCCAGTGTTCTTGCCTAGAGAATCGCAGGGACAGAGGAGCCTAGTGGGCTGATATCTATGGGGCTGCACAGAGTCGGACACTACTGAAGCAACTTAGCAGCAGCAGCAGAGACACCTACATAAAGAACAGTCCTCAACTATTTCTCTAAATATGTTATTCCAAGCACATTTTTCTGTTCTAGGTACCATTCCACAACTGCTGCAGTGTGGACTTCAATTCTGTGAAATAAGTGCTTTTAAAGTAACAGTGTATACAGCCCATTTTCAGAGAGGTCTTAAAATAACTAGTTTAGTTACTTGGTTTAGTTACTCAGCTTCTGATGAATTTTATTACCTGACTAACTCCTCCTTATTCAAATAAGTTTTCAGATATGTATGTATTTAGATATGTAGCTATGTATCTATGAGTTATCTCTCTCTCTCTCTCTCTCACACACACACACACCCTTTCCTAGATCTTCTGGGAAGCTGCCACTCTTGCCTATATCCTCCAATGCCTCAGAAAGTTTCCTATCCCCAGAAATACTAAATAAGAAAGAGTAAAATATATATCTTTTAAATATATATATTTAAATATCAATTTTGGACATATTGGGTAGCATAGGTAGGTTGTACTATAGGTTAAATAGGTTTTCAGAGGCTGGTCTGGAAATCCAACTACCCTTTAAAGATTATACAAGTTAAAGAACAAGTCACTATATATATTTTAGTGCCTTTAGAGCAGAGAAGGCAATGGCACCCCACTCCAGTACTCTTGCCTGGAAAATCCCATGGACGGAGGAGCCTGGTAGGCTGTAGTCCATGGGGTCGCTAAGAGTCAGACACTACTGAGTGACTTCACTTTCACTTTTCACTTTCATGCATTGGAGAAGGAAATGGCAACCCACTCCTGTGTTCTTGCCTAGAGAATCCCAGGGATGGGGGAGCCTGGTGGGCTGCCGTCTATGGGGTCGCACAGAGTCAGACACGACTGAAGCGACTTCGCAGCAGCAGCAGCCTTTAGAGAAGTTTTTATACTTAGATACTCCCTCATTATCACTCTTTCAGAGTATGCCTACCCACCCAAGTATTTATAATAAAGATATCTATGTTAACAGTGAAAGCTAAGTTGCTCAGTCGTGTCCAACTCTTTGCAACCCCAAGGACTGCAGCCTAACAGGATCCTCCATCCATGGGATGTCTGAAGCAAAAATACCAGAGTGGGTTGCCATTTCCTTCTCCAGGGGATCTTCCCGAACCAGGGATTGAACCTGGGTCTCCCGCATTGTAGGCAGACGCTTTACTGTCTGAGCCACCAGGGAACAGTGTTCACTCCTAAATACCAAGTTAAGGGGATAGCTTATTAGTAGATTCTTTATGAATATAACATTTCACAATTTTTTCAGCCAAATTCCTTAAACTACAAATTAAAGAAAGACATCAAAAAACCCAGAGAAAGAAAACTGTATCTTCTTCATCTATCGTCCTAAGTCGCTTCAGTCGTGTCCGACTCTGTGCAATCCCATAGACGGAGGCCCACCAGGCTGCCCCGTCCCTGGGATTCTCCAGGCAAGAACACTAGAGTGGGTTACCATTTCCTTCTCCAATGCATGAAAGCGAAAAATGAAAGGGAAGTCACTCAGTCGTGTCCGAGTCTTAGCGACCCCATGGACTGCAGCCTACCAGGCTCCTCCATCCATAGGATTTTCCAGGCAAGAGTACTGGAGTGGGGTGCCATTCTTCATCTATAATCACATCTATATATCAGGATTAAACAAGAGCTCAGCGGAAGAAAAACTGTCCCCCTTTAGAATCATTATTTGGAAAAATGTTCTTACCATCAACTAAAGAAAAATTGTGAATAGTCCATTACATATGAAATGGTGAAAATAATAAAACCCAACGTGAGTAAATGATTATTTGAACTATTATGTATAAAGCAGTGGTAAACTCTTTCTGAAGGGTAATTCGATAGGAAGCTTGAAAGCAAAGCTCTAGAAAATATATCTTGTTCCAACCATGACGCTCTCAAATGGGGAAGTGGTGCTATTTATCTGCATTTGTCTGCAGCTACATGACTCTCAATATTGAAGGGGGAAAGCACGGGCTGTGGGCACAGAGAGGGTCCACACCCTTATCCACCACTTACTACCACTGTGTAACTCTAAATCTGGTGCTCAGTCCTTAAGTTTTCTCACTCACCAAATGCAAGAAAGAATACCTGTCTCATGATTATAATGAAAATGGAATTGGGACTAAAAGTATCTAAAGGAACAGGCCATAATATATTGGCATAGTGGAATGGACAGGGATGTGGAAAAGTACATATAAAACAATGTCAACTGTTTTAAGAGTGATGTGCATGAATTACAGCTGTGCGAAAAATCAGCTGATAACGATCAGGGCCGGCCAGCGTGACCTGTAAGTAGAGGCTGTCACATCATGAAGCAATCTATGTTGACTTTTCTGTGATGATGTCTAAATATAACTATAAAATGCCTCTGTTTTTTCCCAGGCATCCTGCAAACACTACTGTGGCCTGCTGTGGGGGTGGGGTGGGGTGGAAGGGACACAGCTGTCCCACACTGGGCCTCCTCCACCCCCGCACCCCCACGCTCACACAGCTGGGCCTCCCACACTGGGCCTCCTCCACCCCGCACCCCCACGCTCACACAGCTGGGCCTCCCACACTGGGCCTCCTCCACCCCGCACCTACACGTGCACACAGCTGTCCCACACTGGGCCTCCTCCACCCTCGCACCCCCAGGCGCACACAGCTGGGCCTCCCACACTGGGCCTCCTCCACCCCACACCCCCACGCTCACACAGCTGGGCCTCCTCCACCCCGCACCCCCAGGCGCACACAGCTGGGCCTCCCACACTGGGCCTCCTCCACCCCACACCCCCACGCTCACACAGCTGGGCCTCCCACACTGGGCCTCCTCCACCCCGCACCCACACGTGCACACAGCTGTCCCACACTGGGCCTCCTCCACCCCACACCCCCACGCTCACACAGCTGGGCCTCCCACACTGGGCCTCCTCCACCCCGCACCCACACGTGCACACAGCTGTCCCACACTGGGCCTCCTCCACCCTCGCACCCCCACACGCACACAGCTGGGCCTCCCACACTGGGCCTCCTCCACCCCACACCCCCACGCTCACACAGCTGGGCCTCCTCCACCCCACACCCCCACGCTCACACAGCTGGGCCTCCTCCACCCCACACCCCCACGCTCACACAGCTGGGCCTCCTCCACCCCACACCCCCACGCTCACACAGCTGGGCCTCCTCCACCCCACACCCCCATGCTCACACAGCTGGGCCTCCCACACTGGGCCTCCTCCACCCCGCACCCCCAGGCACACACAGCTGGGCCTCCCACACTGGGCCTCCTCCACCCCGCACCCCCACGCGCACACAGCTGTCCCACACTGGGCCTCCTCCACCCCTGCACCCCCACGCTCACTTTCAGCACAAAGCAGCAGGAGGATGCTCCCACTCTCCCCTTCGCCTGTCTAACCCCAAGTTCACACAAGCCCGGGTTCAAGGACCAGAGAGCTGCCCCGGCACCACGCCCAGGAACACTATCTTTGGGGCCTGCTGGAATCTTTCCTATGCAGGTTGTAACCGACTTCTGGGCTGCCTTATATTGATATTTAACTCATGTACTGTGTTTTGAGGGTTTTTTTTCCCCATTTTTCTTATGTTAGTTAACCCCCAAGGAGACTAAAAGGGCCATGTCCGTGCTTTGCCCCTTTTGTGTCTCACTCAGCATATAGCATACGTGCTTAGTAGTGTCCGACTCTGCAACCCTGTTGACTGTAGCCCACCAAGGCTCCTCTGTCCATGGAGTTCTCCAGGCAAGAATACTGGAGTGGGTAGCCATTCCCTTCTTCAGGGGATCTTCCCGACCCAGGGATCCAACCTGGGTCACCGGCACTGTAGGCAAACTCTTCACTGTCTGAGCTGACCGAGCACACACACTCAGCAAACAGCACAGGTGACTCACGATGGTCACAGTGCCTCATGACTCCCGGGGATGAGGACCGGCCACATAAGTGTTCTCGAAAATAAAAAGATGGACTAACCAGTATCTGCAACAATTCTGTACACATACGCACGTATCCCAAATCTAAAATATCACTGGGTTCTTACTTTTCAGAATCATTAAGATTAGAAACAAAATAGTAATATGTTGTTACCTATGCATAAAGCAACTTCCATAAACTACCAATAACAAGTGACAATTATCAGCAACAGTTCTTAACTCTTAGAATACTTAAAAAAAAATACATCCAGGATGTATATACATCCCATATTTAGCATATGGTGTCAAAGGATCATATAACATCCTCTAGAAACCCATTGAAAGCCCGTCCTGACTGGCATCATCATATGATGACCAACATCTACCCTGCATTTCCAAAGCACTTCATACATTATCATTTGATCACAGCTCTTAAGGCACCCTGATAAAAGATTTGTCAGTGAAACACAGAATCGTAGAATTGAAAATAGCCCCACTGATCCATACATGATGAATGTATGAATCCCCTAAAAGTGTCTGCAACCATGAATGTTATTAATTTCTTCCTTCTATATAATAAAAATCCATTCCTTATAATTTACACCCACTGCTTTTTTTTTTTTAACTTTGATCCTTTTGAAGAATATTTGAAGACAGCTATATCTATTTCCCTTTTCTGAGCAAAATATGCCAATTCTGAACCCCCTTAACATGAAACATATTATGGGAAGGAACTTGCTTCCCTTCCAGATCCTACAGGAGTACAAACCTGGCCTCAGACCTGTCAGTCGACAGGCCCATCGCACCCCTGATCCAGTTGAGATTAAACCCTCCCTTCCCCCTCTTCTCTTACACAGTTGGTTAGCTGACCCTAGTGGCAGAAGTTTTTATCTCTGCCTATTTTCATTTGGTATGTATCTGGTCACTATTCTAGCCTGACATCTAACATATTAACTGCATTTCCTATCTTGATGTCAACCACCAATTAAATCAGCACACCATTTCATTCATGCCTTCCTCCAGGGCACTGATAAAAATACTGAAGAGGAGTATACTCTCAAAGGAGAGGACAGAGGCCTGGCTAACTGCTAGTGCCATTCATAAAGACTGACATAAATCCAGGCACCACAATGCTTGGAAGAAGGTCTTCTTCAGAAACCTTAGGAAAATCCTTCCCATTCATCCACAGCTCTCTACCAACTCATTCACTACACTTGTTACGCAAGCACAAGTCCCTGTCTGCCCTTGGGTGACAACCTCTTGCCCACTTCAAATTCCTCCATCTTTCCTAATGTACCATACAGTCCAAAGTTTAGAAAAACGCTTAGAATGAGACAAAAAGGTATAAGGGAAAGGGAGGTGGCTTAAGTCAGACAAACCTGGGTGTGAATCTACAGATACACTTATTAGCTCCGTAGAATCAAGCTCACACTTAATACCGTACAGTTGTGTTCACCTCTGGTGTTGCTGGGGGACTGATTAAATGAAGTACCACATGATTTATCACATAGTGAGAATTTCCTAAATCTTTTTGCTTTTCCTCTTAACAAATTGAAGTCAGAGCAAAAACCACTCAATAATTCAGTCTATTTATTTTCTTGTCTCTGCAGCATATTGTTAATCAAAGGTGGACATTCTGCCTTATTCATCTTTGCATACCTAGCACTCAGTACAATGCCTGGCATGAGGAACTTCTGCTGACCAGAGAAAGCAGCAACCTCCTCAACACGCATCGCCAGTTAAACAGCAAGGGCTCTAGCAGCCTGAGGCCTCGGACGGTCAACAGGGACAAGAGGCCAAGAGTGACACACCATCGCAAACTCTTCCCAAGTGCACATAAGCTACAGCTTCCACTGCCGCCCCGCGTCTGTGCCCCTCAAATGTGTCACCCTTCGCTGATTTCTCTCAGCCTCAGAGTTCTATATCCAATTGCCATCCAACATGCCTGCCTGGATAGCTAGGATGCCTTCTGTTCTGCTCTCAGTGAAACACATCCCCATCCAGATGCACAGTTGAATCCAGGATGCTCTCGACTCCCCGCCTCCCTTCCAACACAGCCAACCCCCCTCGCCGAGTCTGGTCATCTGGACACATCACTGCGGCCAACAGGAAATCGCCCCTCCGACCACACCGGCTTCTGTGGGCCTCTAGCGAAACCACAAATTTGCCCACCACCGGGCCTTCAGCCGAGCAGTTCCCTGCATGAAGAAGGAACCCCGCTCTCCTGCAGGACTCAGTGCTATAGCCCTGCCCTCAGAGAACCCTCCCTGAGCGCCAGACTGGGACATGGCCCTCTCCAAAACCACTGTGCTTCTCCTTCACGGAACTCGTCGAAGTCTGCAGGAGTATTTTTATGATGACTTCATGTGTGAAAGTCACTCAGTCGTGCATATCCAACTCTTTGAGACCCCATGGTCTATACAGTCCGTGGAATTCTCCCAGCCAGAATACTGGAGTGGATAGCTGTTCCCTTCACAAGGGGATCTTCCCAACCCAGGGATCGAACCCAGATCTCCCACATTGTGGGCAGATTCTTTACCAGCTGAGCCACAAGGGAAGCCCAAGAATACTGGAATGGGTAGCCTATCCCTTCTCTAACCAATCCTCCTGACCCAGGAATCAAACTGGGGTCTCCTGCATTGCAGGCGGTTTCTTTACCAACTGAGCTATCAGGGAAGCCCTAATAAAAGTCCCCAACTGGACTGCCCCACAGGAAAAGGAATAGGGAAGTGAGGACAACAAATATTAAACCCATTGGTAGCTATCGTCTTGGCACAACAGCATATATGTCCACAAAATAAGGCTGTTTTGGTTCCCTGGTTTTTACCTGATTTTTATAAATTGGCAAAACCTATCATTTGCCTAATACCCTCAAGTTCAGCAACTTGTAAGTCAATTCAGTGAGTAAATCACTGTCTGACTCAACTACACTTCTGAATTTCATTTAGCAAACAATGATTTTATGAACAAATCAAAGTGTGTATATATTTTATTTCAAGAGTAAATTAGATCTAAAAGGAATGTCAAAACAGTAATGGAAATATATTCCATTTCTCCTCAGATTTCTTATTCTCACCATCCAAAACAACTGTAGAACTATTACCATGGTGTTAACAACTTCTAAAATTTACATCTCAAAGTACGCAATATTGTTCATATCCTCGTACTACTACTGACAACCGAGTAGCAGGCTCTTATTTAAGAAAAGGAAATAATATGGTATATTTCCCATATAAACACAGATTTAAATCAAGAAAGCAAGCTTTTGTGAGAATAACTCAAATCTAAACCCTACCATTTTTAAAGCTGTGTGATGCTAAAAAAAAAGAAAGTTCACCTCTTAACTAAACTTCATCTCAGTTATCCCAGCTACACCAAGAACATTACCTCTTTACTATAGAGTTGTTTGAGAATTAGAGATAAGACAGTCAGGTTTCAGCATATGACAGGTTTTTAATAGTGATAGATTAACATCGTTATTATATGGAGGTATAACTCTAGATTATCAATCAGAGGCATGGATACCCTTCACTCTTCTACTGATATACGTAAGACAGGCACTGCTTATCAACTCCAGCATTCACTTCCCCAACGTCCAGTAAGCCTCAGAATCTTTCACCCTGTGGAATAGCTGGCCAGCCACTACAAATTATCAGTTTGCTAACATTCATCATATTTTAATGGCAAACAGGATCCTGTTTGAAAATAAACAGGAAAAAAAAAAGAAAAACAGGATCCAATTTACTCTTTCCAGTAAAGTGGAACTACATAAAGTTTGGCACTGTTCAGGTAGAGCTAAGCTCATATCCCTCTCCTGCTTTTGACTAGCTGTGAAACACGATGGGTAAATTATTCCAGTGCTCAAAGCCTTAGTTTTCCCATCTTTCAAGGGAACATAATACCACCCTCAAGAAGACAATTAGTCTAAAGATACTTGTTGTGTGGTTTACATGGATAAACAATTCCAGACCTATCAGAGCTGTACCTAAGGACAAATCAGAAAAGTTACTGATTTCTCCAGCAAGCTCCATGGATGACATCGTGCCTCTTTCAAAGCATTTTATCTACTTTTTTAAAATTAACAACTTTAAACTGCCATTAAAGAAAATGCCACTAAAATATGATGAATGTTAGCAACTGACTTACCTGTCTCTGCACAAAGAATGCCTGCTGTGCTGATACACAAGCTACAGCTCCACCTAGCCCCCACCCCCCCTCACTCCGTGTAAAATGCTCTCTTCAGAGACAGGGCCTTATTTAAGATCTACTTTCTCAGAGCCACAGTGCAGTGAAAGCATACACTGACTCTTATTGTAATGTGACTACTCAAAGAAAAAATTTAACATGACTCATATACAGTCAAATCTTATAGACTGAAAAAAGAGTTTCAAGGCAGCTACAAGCAACATAAAAGTTCCAGACGGGATACTGCAACAAAGGAAAGATTACTATACAGATGCTATTAGGACGACAAAATTAAAACATGGACTGTAGGTAAAAGTACTGCTTCCAAGTTAAGCATCCTGACAGTGATGACTGCACTGAGGTATATAAAAGAAAAACCTTGTTCCCAGGAAATACACATGCTACTAAGGACGTGGAGATACTAAGGACTAAAGGGGCAAGATGTATGCAGCCTAATCGCAAATGATTCAGGGAAAATATGCTGTAGACAGATAGGTGGGTAGACTCATACATAAACTCAATAGTAAAATGTTAAAAATTGATGAATAAAAGGTATATGGGATTTCTCTGTATTAGTCTTGTAACTTTCCTACAAATGTGACTTACTTCAAAATAAAAGCTAAAAAAGGGAAGGGGGGCAAAAAGGAAAGACAGGAGTAACTGAAAACCAAAAGAATCACTAACCCTCATAAGGGGTCTTCAAGCAAGTCTACAGGTGCTCAGAACCAAGAGGGTGCAACATCAGGGGCCTCTGGCAGGTTGGGGGGCACTGCGGCGTGGGAGGACCACAGGGCAAAGGAACCTTCAAAACACGAGGAGACAGCACAGGACAGACAGAAAAGAGAAGTGAGCGTGATAAAGTGGGACTAACTGGGAAGGGGTGGAGGTTGCTGTGCTTTGATTTAAAGTACTCAAGTTGGCAAAACACATGATGAACACAAACTTTTAGGGATATCTTTCTACAAATTCTTAGGAAGCTTCCATTCCACACATACACACACACACACAAATCACTCTCAAAAAAAGTGGGGGATCCCCCTTCCCTGGCAGAGACACTTTCTTACAAATCATGGCTGCAGGTTATCGCCCCCAGTCAAGACTTAATGAGGCTCTGCCCCCTTGGCTTTCTTAAGGATGCTTTCAAAAGATCTCGGCCCAGCCCTGAAAGACGTGACACACGCCATCTTTTAACCCAGAGCTCTTCCGTGTCATTTTTGTAAGTTTCAGAAAGTAGTTTTATAACCACTTGCACATGTTACCCTGCTCCCACCTCTTCCCTACAAAGGGTCCAAGCAGACCAGCTCGCCTCGTCACGCCACCATCAAGTTCTCAGGTGTAAAGAAGGAAAGCAACGACCCAAATGAAAACACGTCTGGGATTTTTAAATCTTAGAATAAACAAAAAAGAGGACTATATCAAAACTGTCCCCGACAAAGGCTTCAGCTGCAGGAAGCCAAGGGTTTCAAGACCACCAACTAATTACCAGTTCAAATGCTCACTATGCCGAAGGAGCCTAACTCTCTAGGGATTCAGCCTGAGGCCCGGAAGAAGCTTCCAGACAGTGGAGCAAGGCCCAGGACAGACTGGAGTTAAGGCCACCTGGCCTACACCCTGCTCTTCAATTCTCTGACCACCAGCTTCCTCCTCTGAAAAGGTAAGGATGGTAACAGTACCCACTTCACAGCATGGTTGTAAGTCTTCCACAACACGGCAAACACAGAACACTCAGAACATGGCCTGGCACATAGGGCGTGCCTGGTTACCGATACAACGTTAGATTACTCCTGGGCCATCTCACGCCTCTGCGCCCCATGTGGCAAGGGAGAGACTGAGAAATGAACTCTTACAATAGGTCTCTTACTGCACTAGCATTCTGGAACTCTAGAGTCATCATCCGCCTCCTTGACGGAACTTTCGGCTGTCATGGTAAAGGATCAGAAGGAACGTGGACATTAGAGGTTATTTCTCCTTTCTGTTCCAGAGATCTTGCCAATTATCTGCCCTGAAGGTCAACAGGGAGAGAGAAAGGCTCTACAGGGGTCTACAGAATTCAAAGTTCAACATGCAAACAATCAGGGTTGCCTACGGGTGACACGCCTGCCGCCCAGTAGGTCTTCACCCACACTACACCTGCCCAGCTGTATCGGTGCACACCGCAGGGCCCATGCACTTGGGAACATCCCCTTCTAGAAGGCCCATGCACCCCACATACTTCTGGCCACCTGTAAACTAGAGAAAGCTTTCTTTTTCAAAAGTAACACTATAAAGGATTCCGTCATCTACGGAGACTCTCTTATTGAAGAGACGCTAACCAACTGCAACTCTCTAAATAGCATCTCCCTCCTCCTAATTCCCCTTATAGACCCAACTTCTCATACACAATGAGCAAATTATCGTTGCTATTATTGCATTAATAAAAAACTAAAATAAAAGAATTCAAGTGCACCTTGACCCTTACCTCTGCAAGCCACCCTCTCCTAAATAATATTATACTGCCTTCCTAGATGTGTGAATTACAAGTAATAAAAGCTATGAAACCTGAGCCCGAGTCTGGCTTTAATAGGCACATAATAAACGTTTGATATATGAATGTGAGAAAGACATCCAACTGCGGCTCCAATTCCACGTGAGACTTCTCCTGGACTCGAATTGTAATGCTTCGAACAGAGGTATTTTTCATTTCCAGGCTACAGTGTCACCATTCCTAACATTCTTAAGACATCACTTTCCAAACTATGTTTATAGCTGCTACTGTAATTAAGATGGGAAGAGGTCTATAAAGCACTCTTTGAGATACATAATATATGTCAGCACGAGAAAAGTCTAAAACATTCTACAACAGAGAAAAAGACCTATTTAACTTGGTCAGACCCAAAGCTGTCTGGGCAAGTTTTCAGTTTTGCTTTGTTTTTTGTTTTTTTTTAAGTAAAACACTTGGAAAATATAAACTGATACAAAAATGCAATGATGCATTTCATTTTCATTGTGAGCTAGCTCTGTGTAGGTGGACAAGCAACAAAAGGGTGTGCGCGAGAACGCGTGTGTGCACGCACACGCATTCCACAGCAGAGTGTGAGGACAACACAGTGCTTGGCTTACCTGCAGGTACTTATACACAGTTGGGCAGTCGGAGCAACAAGATATTTTTACATGCAGCTGTTATAGTAAGAGTAACAACAAGGTATGCTGGTCATATATCTTTGGCATTTATGGAAAATTATTAATCAAGTCCCACCTGAAACAATTTGTTAAATTGATTTTAATCACTGGGCCTCTCATGTGAAGCTTTGTATAATCAGCATTTCATTTACAAAATTAATTGCCTGATTGATTCTCAGGAGGCAGTTGCTGTCATTACCCTGCTGTCATACTTCTGAGTAGGGTGTCACAACATGAAATTCTGACAGTATGAAGAGCACTGCTATTTTAAAAATGGGTGAGGGGTGAAAGGGAGGAAAGAGGAAAACCAAAGAAGTTACATTACCCAGTTCAGCCTTAGAAAAAGTTGAAAGTGTTTTATGCTAATTACACTGTATATCAATACCCTTCTGCTAAATTAACATACAAATCTAGGGTTCAGGGCATGAAGGTTTTTTCCTATATTAAAATAGTAACTAGAATGTAAAAAGCACAGATTCCCCTCTAGAGTTAAATCTTAATCTATGTCATAAAATATTTATATCTTGATAAAGAGCAGCCCTAAATTAGTCTGGTAGACTACTTGTCCACTGCTAACCATCTCAATTTCACAGACTCTGCCTTTCTCACTTTTCTAATAAAAAAGGCATGACCAGAAATTTTAGGAGTTTATAACTAATACCAAAATATATCTATTTTAAGCATATGCAAAAAAACACATTAGCATATGTTCATTCGGTCTTTTGAGAACAGAATCTAGTATTGTTAGATACATACTTTTTAGATTTCCTTTATTGCTCACTATTTAGTATCTAGTAGTCTACTAGTAATTGATGGATCTTCACCTATAAATCTGTCCAAAAAATTAACAAAAATTAGGCTAAAAAGTACTTTCTCTGTAAAAGGATAGGAAGACTATAGAACAAGATAGAAAAGAGGGAATTTTTAAGCTATTATTAAAAGTGAGACCAGGTTACCTTTGTCACCGTATTTTCAAATGGACCCCTGTGAGCATGAGACCCGCCAAAGATTCTGTTTTTCTTTACCATTAATTTTCCTTTGCAGAAAGAACGTACCCTACATCCTGCACCCTCCCAGCTCACAGGTGCATCGCCCACATTCTCCGCATTCCGTAAGAGCACGGTGGACCACAACACCCAGCCATTTTCAAAGGCTGAAAATTATTTCTCTAGTTTACAAGGGGACTCATTTAAAACAATCCCCATTCAATGCAATCCAATTCCAATGAAGGCCTCTTTTAAATGGGTCACTCTGAATTTAAAAGAGGCCTCCTCGGGAGACCAGAGGTAATTTACTTTCCTTTCAATACAGTGAATTTTGATTCCTCTGTACAGCCACAGATTTCCTTTTAAAAGGAAGATCACCTCATAAATTTGCTCTATTATCTTGTGACCGAACGTGTTTTGTTTGCTAGCTTGGTAAAGAGAGCTAATTGGCACGCTGTACCCACTACAGCCTGCTAAGAGCACAAGTTCACCGCTGGAGAACGTGAGGCAAAGTCTTTCCAGCGCAGCACGGGGAGGGGGCGGGGCCTGGGAAGGGCAGGCCCCTTCTTGACCTCCGGGTCACACTCACTCCCAGAGTAAGAGCAAGAGTTTTCAGTTTTTACTTGGCTCACAAGGGTGCCCTCCGTTTTGATTAGGCGACATCTACAAAAAGTGCTTCAACTTTGGAAAGGCATCATGAGAGCAGAAGGGATGCCTAGGATCACTCATTAACGGAGAAGGCAACGGCACCCCACTCCAGTACTCTTGCCTGGAAAATCCCATGGATGGAGGAGCCTGGTGGGCTGAAGTCCATGGGGTCGCTAAGAGTCGGACACCACTGAGCGACTTCACTTTCATTTTTCACTTTCTTGCATTGAAGAAGGAAATGGCAACCCACTCCAGTGTTCTTGCCTGGAGAATCCCAGGGACGCGGGAGCCTGGTGCGCTGCCGTCTATGGGGTCGCACAGAGGTCGGACACGACTGAAGCGACTTAGCAGCAGCAGCAGCAGGATCACTCCTTAAGCTGCACACAATGTAACTGTTTTGGAAAACAGGGTTCCCATATTGAAGCCTTTATCGATTCAATACCTTTCATTACAAAAGAACTGAAAAGGGGCGGGGGGACGACCGGGACCGAATTCTCTCAAGCCTGTGCAGAGGGTGGAGACTTCACCTAAACGTTTCATGCCGGCACCACTACTACCTAGGACAGGGCTCTACAGTACGTCAGAAATGGCTTAGAGCAGGAACTCAGAAGATAAAATGGACAAATGTTACATAAACAGGAATTAAACTGGCAGGAGGATGCAGTTGAAAACACATATTCAGGATTATAATTTTCCATTTGGAAAGAGGGAAGTATTATATATGTACCATACTATGTAAAAGTAGAGTTTGATTTTAAAAAAGAATCTTAATTGGTGAGGATGTGCAGGAAAAATTTAGCTATCTTTTCAAAGGAATTGGGGAATAGGGACCTGGTCTTTTGATAGGATGTATCTGAACGCTGGAAGAGGTTTGACAAAATTTATGTTTATCAAAAGAGGCGTGAATTATAAAAGGTTAACAAGGATTTAGATAAAAGAGGCAACAAGTTAGAGACCATATCCATTCATTCAAGTTTAAACTGAACAGACATTAACGTGTAAGTTGCCATAAAAGATAAGTAGATGTGTAAGATGGTCCTTGACTTTACAAAACATACATCATAACAGAGGCGATGAGATATATATAAACAATGCAAGGTAGAAATACACTTGTAAATACCACAGGACAGAGGAAAATAAAGGCCTATGAGAGTTCAGGTGAAGTAGTAATTCCAGCTGCAAGAAATGGAAAGATTCATGGGAAATTTATCATTTAACATGGATAATAAAAGATGAAAAAATATACAGAAAGATCAAGGCACAAATATGATAATAACAGCTACTACTTAATGAGAGCCTACTGTGAGCTGAGCACTGTGCAATGTGCTTTACAATCAACAGGACCAATCCTAACAAAAAACCCTGTGAAGCAGTCAATACTACAAACCAGTGTTTGGGTAAAGGAAGCCATCTCCCAGATTAGGCAGCTCGCCCAAGATTATCCTGCAATATGAACGATGGAGTCAGGATCTCCCGGGTCTGACTGGAGTCCTCCAGGGAAGGAGTCTCTACCAGGCATCTGATTTCCCCTCCAAGCTACTCCAATTAATGCTCCTTGATACAAAAAAAACTGTGAAAAGAAAACTCTTCTAACCTGAATTGTGTCCCATGTTAAAGCTCTAATCTCAAGTGTAACTGTGTTTGGAGACGGGGTCCGTAAACAGGGAACAACAGTGAAAATGAACACACAAGGGAAGGTCCCAATCTGATAGACCTGGCATCCTTGTAACAAGATGAAAGGCCAGGGCATTCTTTCTCTCTCCCCAGGCACACACAAGAGGCCGTGCGAGCACACGGCAAGGTGTGCAAGCCAAGAGTCCAGGCCTCAGAATGGGACCTGTCTCGCTGGTGCCAGGATCTTAGACGTCAGAACTCCAGAACCATGAGAAATAAATTTCTGTTGCTTAAGCCACTCTACACTAGTCTATTACAGAAGACTAAGACACACCACTGCTACTTTTAGTTTCAGCACAGAACCTGAATTCTGAGAGGGCTCCATGGGATTCTTGCCCCCTACCCCCAGGGTCCACAGTCCTGTGCTATGCCCTCCTCTGCAGTACAGGCAACACCTGTGACCTGCATCTAACCCAGAGATTACCACAAAGGTGAAGGGATTTTGCAGAGGTAACTAAAATTCCCAATATAGCTGACTTTCAGTTAATCAAAACTGAGAATATCCTCATGGGCCTGACACGATCAGATGGGCCCTTTAAAAGAAGGTCCAGGCCTCTCCAGAAGTGAGAGACCCCCAGCAGCACAGACCCTCTCTGAGAAGAAAGCTATGAATTTCACAGCCACGAGGACAGGAGCTCTGCCAGCAGTCCGAGGGCGCCTTCCCCAATCAAGCCTCCAGATGAGAATGCAGCCCAGCTGCTTCCTCGACTACAGCCTCTGACACCCTGAACAGAGGACCATGGAGGCGTGCCTGGACTCCCTACCACAGAAACTCAGATGATAAATGTGCGCTATTTTAAGACATTCAATTTGTTATGTAGCAATTTGTTATGAAAGCTAATCCACAACTTGGTGACAAGAATACTCTCCACACAGCTCACCATCACTTCCAGGTGCAAGCAGACCACTGCCCCTAACCTCCTCCCAGGCAGAAATGGCTGCTGCTCTGGCGTCGGTCCTCAGCATTTTCACTGGCAGGAAGCCCTAAAGCATACAGTCCCAGAAGTTACTGGGGGCTCTTTACACTTCCCATTTCTGGGCAAACTCCTCCTCATCCTTCAAACCTGGACTCAAGGATCACGTTCCGCATCAAGTTCATCTTGAAAGCATCAGACAGAATAAAAACCGTGTCTTCTATGACCTAAGAGAACTCTGAGGAAACCTCTATTATAGTATTTAGACGTTTTTGTTGCAATTTTCTGTTTACTTGTGTCCTCAACAGCAGAGGCCAGGTTAAACAGCCAGACAGTTTACAAAGATAAAAGGAAACACCCCCACACTGTAATCGAGATACAACTGGAGCAGGAATCAAATTCTCGTTCACCATCTAAGGGACCTGAGATGAGGCAAGTCACTCAATTTCTCTAGGCTTCAATTTCCTCCTCTACAAAACAGAATAGTTTGCCAAGCAGGTATTAAATTTTTATACCCCAGACCCCAGCACAATGTATACCTGTAAACTGAATAAGTCAATTATAATATGCTTGAAAGGTCAATGTAAAGTCTAACTCAAAAAATAGAAGTACTAAGCAGTGATACTAGTGTAAGAAAATGTGAACAAAACTGTGAATTAAAAATAAGTAGTTAAAACTAATGGAAACCATTAAGAGTATATACATATGTGCTGATAATGGATGTAAGTGATTTTACTTTTTTTTTTTGTAAATGATTTTAAAATGGGAGCTGCCTACTTCTCACTGCCTGTACCTCATATGAAGGGTACCCAAAGGTTAGAACCTGTGTCACCTGCCAGTCTTTACCTCATTTCTAAATCCTGTTCCATGGCTTTCAGCCACAGAGATTTCCTAGTTGGTTGCTTAAATCCTCACATTTAGGGCTGTATCTCTTTACCTTTTTCCTGTTACCTTACCACGTAACACATCCTGCCCATCTCCCAAGAACAAGCCTTGTCCAGCATGTGGAAGCTAATTTGAGAGACCATGTCACAGCTGTAGCCAGATTTATTGTCTGGTTGGCCTCAGACCAAGTGACTTGACATGGTTATTTCTGAACCATTTCTGAATGAACCAATAAATTTAGGGGAAAGGGGAGTTATTCTTTCTCCTTTTTTAAGTAAAAAAGGCAAATTTTTAAATGCTCTTGACAGTGGTGGTACAGAAGCCGCAGATTTGCCCACACTTATCTAAAAGCTACATCTAACCTAGTCGTTCCATATAACGCAATTGATTTGCTAGTATCATTTTACAAGTCTGATTAGGTTTCTCTGAAATCCTGTTTATTAAATTGCTTCCTTTAAGCATGCATAGTTACTAATTTGTTTCCAACTAAATCAGGTATCATATGAAAAGATTATACTGCAACAGTGAAAGAGCACTCCAGGGATTATGTTTAATCTAGATTTCAAAATTAAAATAGGGCTAAAATTTTACAACTGTAAAACTCCTTTTTAAAAAGAAAGGCAGCTGAATTTATACACAGGTTTCTGGGTTAATAAAATGTTAATACCCCATTATAATTTCCTGTGTACAGAACGACCGCATCTTTCACGAAGCCTATGAAGCAAAGACCGGAAGACTCATCGTGGGTCCTGTGCCATTTCTCCACAGTCAGGAGGGCCTTCACGACACGACGCTATTCAGCAATCAGAGCCAAAACACATGAGCCTTTATGCACCGGCCTGGTGCACAGAACAGATAACACACAGGAGCCCAAAAATAAGACGGCCAATGCTTTCTTACACTCGGTTACTGCTGTTTTAAAAGAATAACAGCAAATCAACTGAGTAAATGAGACAATGAATAAAAATCTCCAACAAGTAATCGTTCAGAGATCTGCTCAGCCATGTGACTTTGATTAACTTTAACGAGAGTCACACAAAACAAACTTCTATGTACAAACTTTATTCTCCCCACAGTCCAATGAAATAAAACTCCTTCACACTGTTTTTTTAAAAGAGATTTTAACTGTTTATTAAAAACAGTTAAACATTTAAACAGTTAAGCCTAAATGTTTATTTTTTCTTTTCTTTCATCAAGTAAAAACAAGAGGATATTCAGTTATATTTTAAAACCAGATCAACAAATAATCTGTGCAACTAATGAATAAAATCCTTATTAACAAACAACACAGCTGTTTTTTATTTTCAATTTTCATTAACTGTGGAGATTGAGTGTACTTGAAATCTTAAATTTCAGCTAAACTGAAAAAAATCAAGTATGAAAGACTGAAAGGGGAAAACGTATGACTTCATGGCAATCTGCAGTACAGGGCGACAGAGAATTACAAATCCTTCAGCAACCAGGGCTGCTCCGGGTCACATCAGTTCTGGCCAGAGCCCACATTCACAGGAGCACCACGGGACAGCGTGCCAAGAACACAAAGGCGGCTCCTTATTTCTTCCTAGAGATTTTAATTACAAAGTTATTGTCTACATCTGACCGGACTATCTATTTAGCATGTACCTGAAAAGGAATGAGAACTTAGAAGTATCCCAATCGTGGTACCTGCTCCACCATGTTCTTCTTGCTCTTGTTTCTGAAGTTAACTAGATATAAGGAAAATAACTTAAGGAAAAAAAAAAACCTGAGCAGATGCCTTCCAAATAGGAAATGTTCTCATCTCCTCTCAATTACTTTTGAAATTTCAATTACTGAATTCAATTATTTTGAAAGGTCTCCCCTCACTTCAGCTTTGGACTACAGTAGGATTAAAGCATCGGGGGCAGCACAGCGATGAAAAGGCTGCGTTTGTGTAAGACGCTCCTTGTAAGAGCCTGTCACGCAGCATACAGTGAGTGCAGGGAGGGTGTCAGGAAAGAAAGCAAAGCGGAGCCGGTGCCTGAAGACCCTTCGTGGTCCTTCCAGGCAAATCCTCTCGGGCAACTGCCTCAGCAGACAATGACATTCCAAAATGGCTCAGTGGCCCACGGTAGAAATGACAGTGTTTTGTTTTTCCTGGTGACTGTTTAAACAATAAAAAGAGAACCTCTACACACACCACACACACAAAATTACCCGGAGGAAAAAAATAAAACCACTGTGATGTGTCTGAAAGAGGCTTCAATGGGGCAAAAGGCCAGTCCCAAAATATGTACAGTATGACGGATACCTAGATGTTTATGTTCATATAGCTGCGTATGTACATATGCAGTATTTTAAAAGAAAAAACTAGATTTAAAAAAAACACATTTAACTTAAGACTGCATACTTTTGAGAAGTGGAAGCAGCACAGAGAAATTTAAACATCCAATGTGCATGTTGCCAGTGTCCGAATCTTTTATAGAAGAGTGTCTTCATGTACTACACTTGAATAATTAAAAAAAAATCTTCAGAATAAAACTCAAAACACTGCGGGAGAAACTAAGGAATTGACAGAGCACTTAGAACATGAAGAAACACAGTTAAATCATAGTAAAAAACAAACAACTCATTGTACGGAGAATCAAGAACCCTGGTTTAATAAGTACAGGCTCTATCACTAATGGGATTTCTAAGCTTGGGTGATCCCTTCACTCCCTCTGGACCACAGGTTCATCTGAAGGACTTAAAATCTTACAGCTCCATGCCAGCTCAGCATTGCTACTGGAGCCCAAATCCCAGAGAATAGAGAGTTGTGTAAATAAAGGCGGCTAACAGGGTGGGGAGGGGTGGTGAAAGATCTGGTTTGAACCTGAAATGGAAAACTGTGTCCTATCTACATCATGATCTACACTGGAGGTTGGCAAGCTACAGCCCACAGGCCAAGTCTGGTCCACCACCTGTTTCTGCACGACCAATGTGCTAAGAATGCTTTTTACATTTTTAACAGTGGGGGGGCGGGGGGGTGGGAATCAAAAGAAGTGTATTTTACAACATGTAAAATTACATGAAATTCAAATGGCTGTATCCGTACTGTTGTGGACACACAACCTCAGCCTTCATTCACAGACTGTCACAATTTTAGAGGACCATCAGCAGGAAGTCAAGGACTACACCCAGAAAACCGGAAAAGGTTACTACCTGGCCCTTAATAGGAAAAGTCTGTCCCAACCGGATCTAAATGCTAAGTGTGACAGTCACTTGAACAGATAGCATCCGCACCACAGAGATGGCGTGCGGTGCCAAAGCTCAGATCTGGGGCACAAAATCTCGTAGAGATCCAAGTTGCGTCCTTAACCCAGTCACTGTGCCCCAGCTTCCGCATACATAAAACGGGGACATTAACCAGCCCTCACAAGATGACTGTGAGAACGAGGTCATGGAAACACTCTGGAAATTAAGTGATCTGCAAAGTTATTATTACCAAGCAAAATCAAGCAACGCACACTTAAACTTTGGTTGAAAATGTGATGCAAAAAAGCTTCGGGAAATCTATTTTTCTGTGAAATGTGTTTCTAGAGGAAAGGACGCATGGAGGGAAGAACATCTCTAAGCCAGCTCTAGTGAAATTAGGAACGCCTCAGACAGAACCTGTTCTTCAGCTGAGCGCATACCAAGGCACAGCAACTTCAGGAACTAAAAGCACTTTCTGAAGGCCATAATCTATTTCTTTAACGCTTTACAGGTTTATTTAGATATGTTGTAGTACATGAGTTTATCCTTTATGGAAGACCTCATGGCACTTCACATAAGCTCCATTTTACTAATAAGGGCACAGAGATTTACATTAAGATTCTAAGGTGCAGCATTGAACCTAATTCAGTGATTGCAATAGAGGCAAAAGAGCCATTATATCAATTAGGAATGAGCTTTCTAACTGGAAAACAATCACATCACAAGGTTTCAAAATGGCAAATGTATGGGACTCTTTGCTACTTTTTTCTTCCATCCAGGTAGGGAAAAGAAAAAAAAATTAAAACCAAAGGTGGCCTTTGGATAGAAAAAAATTTTTTTTCTATGCAAAGGTAGCCACTGAATAGGAAAAAAAAAAAAAAAAAAAAGTTTTCTGGTAAGAGCCCTGAGAGCATAGAGTATTCAGTCAAAACAACACCCAGTCCTGCATCAAGTGTAGAGCTGCCTCCTCCATAATGGCAATGGTAATAGGTAGCAGTCAGCACTTAAAAACACTTTCTGTATGCTTTATGTGGACTACCTCATTTAATCTTCAAAACAACCCAGCACTTGATCACCTCTTTACACATAGTAAGTGGCAGAGCTCAAGCTGAATGCCTTATATGCTGGACTATTCTATGCATTCCCTCCCCTGCTAAACCTACTGCCCAGCAAGAAGCAGGAGAAAGGTAAGCACTCATGCTACACTTGCCTTCAGGTCTTTAATACACATCAGCAAAAAGTAACAACACACATAGGAAAAACTACATGAATGTCCACTCAGGACAGGATATGGAATTTGAAGCTTATAATGTGAGCAGCTTAGGAGGGACAGGAAGAACTGGATTAAGAAAAGGAAAAGGGAAAAAAAAGAAAAAGACAAAATGAAAACACGAAAGAGCAGGCTGTGAAAGCAACTGAAAAATGCACTTGATGTGGGAGGCAGGCAGGTCGTAAATAAATGCAAAAACAAAAGCAAACGTAAGTCTATACGAGACAGATATGCACACAGAGGGATGAAGATGACAGCAGACAGACACACAGACAGACAGCTAGTTAGCTCAAAGATGAAAGTCATCAAAGGGAAGGGAAAGGAAAATACTTGCGTTTCCTCTTAAAAAGGCAAGCAGCATCCGCTACCATCTTTGAAGACCTGTTACTTCTTTATATGTGAAAACTCACAGGAACTATACATGCATTTCTATTACATAAACTTCTAAATGTGGATTGCATTCCGTAAATAAAAGTGCTGGCTCTTGCATCTATCTTCATTGAAAGACTTTTTAATAAATATACAAAATCACATGCCAAAATAACTCCATCATCTCCACATACCGAAGTCGGTCTGATAAAAAGGAAACATGGGTGCTTGGATGCTGTATAATCAATTTATAACACCCCTTACATACATGTATCACGACAGCAGTAAGTAGAAAAGAGGATGAAAAAAGTGGTCATCCACATACACCCAAAAAAGTAACAAGCAGAGGGAAAGATGCAAAGCACTAACAGCTGTATCAGTGAGACAAGGTTATAGTCTGCACTACTGTTTGTACTTGAAGTTATAGTAAATACGTATACACACACACACATACACGTAAGACAACATACTCATAAATGTATATGTACACATATACTCATACATCCCCTTGCATATAAGATGCTAAAAATACTTAAAATATAAAAATAACTTATACTTAGCCACAGAAAAACAAAACCAATGCATACTCTTTCTCTTTATTAATACTTCTCCTTTCACACTTAGTGTGAAATATCTACTTTAGCCATTCTAAGCTCCATGTTCCATGTTTGAAATTAAAAGCCCCAGGAGGCTAGGAGAGCTGTAACTTTCTATTTGCTCTCTCTTAATGAATTCTAAGAACTTAAAGAGGAGCTTCAAAATGAAAAGTGGAGGAGTAGCCAAAAATATGAAATGCCCCCTATTAAAGGAAACTTCCAGCCATTCCCTAAATTAACATTTGATATTCTAAAAGTAAGAGGTCCATGATTTAAACAGTTCACTATCTTTCAGTACAAGTATTATTATTCAAACTAAATGCACAGCAAATGAATTGAGTACACAGGCATCGAGAACCACCAACAGACTTCACTCATCATCAAGCTTTCAGAGACACAAAAAATTTATTTTTGCTTCATCTCATGATGATGTGAAGCAAAATGTTTGCAAACAGGAAGTTTATTCCTTCTAATCCATAGCCTATAGGACTTCTTAACGATTCCTCCTAGCAACACTATAACCCTCTCAGAAGGGCCATGACTTTTCTGACACAGATTGAGGTCCTCTAGTGAAGACAAGCTGCAAGAAATCAGATAGGAGAAAAGGAGAAAGGTGCCATTTACACATTTATCTGCCCGGCTCACACCTTCGGTGGAGCATCAACAGCCAGTTAAACATTCGGTACTGTGATAATTCTGTCTCCATCCTTTTGACAATTTGCTTCACGCCTCATTTGCTATGAAGAGTTAAAACATTTCAGTCAACCTTGAGAAAGCAATTCGATTTTTTTCCGCAGCAAAACACACAACCTATTTCAACTACCCGGCCACTGGTTAAAGTTCAAAACTGTGACATAGACAGAAATCAAGTACTTCCCTTCAAACACTGCAGAAGACAAAAAAAATACTAACCAGTCTTACATTTATTTGCAGAGGATATAGAACAAAATCAAATCAAAATGCCCCTCACAGAGAGAATGGAGACATGTATATGTATGGCTGAGTCCCTAATGCTGTCTTTCTGAAACTATCCCATTGTTAATCAGCTATACTCCAACATAAAATTAAAAGTTTTTTTAAAAAGCCCCCCACACGCTCGGGTACAAACAGCAACAACACCTTTCCTGTCAAACACGGTAGACGACACAGAAGCCCTCCCCGTCCTCTCTTCCTCGGGCAACTTGGCAGAAACCTGGGCAGACCACTCCAAAACAGACAGAGAAATTCTTTCTTATACTGTTCCATTGGATTTTTTTCATTATTTCTTAAATTGTGGATCATCAGAATACATCTGTACTGCTGATAACAAAGACAGTTTCGAAAATGATTATTCAGGATCCTATTTATAACCATCCAAAAATTCAAGAGGCTTACATTTTGTACTTACTAACAGCAGTGCACACGATCATGTGTTTAAATTGTTTAAAAAACTACGAGAGGCAACCAGTTTCTGGAGCAGCACTGTCCAATAAAACTTTCTGCAACAATGGCGAAGTTCTAGTCTATGCTATATTTGTGCTTTTAAGCATTTAAACTGTCACTAGTCCAACTGCAGAACTGAATTTTTTATTTTATTTAATTTTAATTTGAATAGCCACATACGGCTACTGGCTACCAAACTGGACAGAGCAGCTCTAGAGAGTATTTTTAATGATAAAAAGGCTGTCTGCTGGAAAAAAGATGCTTCAGTCATGCTATGTGCCCTGATGCTGAGTTTTCTCTTTTGGAAAGGGGAATGGTAAAGAAAACTCAAACAAGTATAAAGGTCCGTCTAGTCAAGGCTATGGTTTTTCCAGTGGTCATGTATGGATGTGAGAGTTAGACCATAAAGACGGTTGAGCACCAAAAGAATTGATGTTTTTGCACTCTGGTGCTGGAGAAGACTCTTGAGAGTCCCTTGGACTGCAAGGAGATCCAACCAGTCCATTCTAAAGGAGATCAGTCCTGAGTGTTCCTAGGAAGGACCGATGCTGAAGCTGAAACTCAATACTTTGGCCACCTGATGCAAAGAGATGATTCATTACAAAAGACCCTGATGCTGGGAAAGACTGAATGCAGAAGGAGAAGGGACAACAGAGGATGAGATGGCTGGATGGCATCACCGACTCAATGGACGTGAGTTTGAGCAAGCTCAGGGAGTTGGTAATGGACAGGGAAGCCTGGTGTGCTGCAGTCCATGGGGTCACAAAGAGTCAGATGTGACTGAGCGACTGAACAACAACAAAGATCCCCTTCATGTTCTCATCAAAAAAGAAATACACTTTAGTGCAAATCTGCTTCCTAACGGGGAGACATGTGTGCCACAGGCAAAGGGGGAAGTCTCGGTCGAGGACACCAAGAAGAACACGAGACCTCCCGTTTCACCTACTCACTGTGTGACTTCTTGGAAGATTCTATTTTCTCTCTCTCTCTAACCAAATGATACCCATCTGTGGAAAGGAGCTATCTTTCTTCATCAACTTTTCAATATACTCATAGAATATCAAATGATGTGATTGCAACAAGCAAGAAAAAAAAATGCCAACTATGATGGCTTCCACAATATAAATTCAGGCCACTCACCCAAATCTACTCATGCTAATAACTGCTGAGTGTAAATACAGACAGCACAGGATCTGAGAAGGCAGAGCAGACAGATGCCTGGGTTCATGCTGTGACTGTGCCATTTCTAGACTGTGCCTTTGTTTACTCATCTGTAAAATGGGTATGACACAATAGCACTGAATTCATAGATAATTCACATATGGTTCTTAGCACAGTGCTTGACATCTTGTAACTGTTCAACAAAGTATATATTACAAATTACTCAATACCTAATATTTCAGTAATACAGAAAAGCAAATGAGGTTCCCTTTGAGGTTTTTATCTCAGGAGGGACTCTGACCTATAGTCTGTAATAGTGAAGAGGGGATGGGTATGTGAGCTATAATTTAAAGAATGGTGTCACTGTAAGTATACGGCAGAGGACACATACCTGTCTTTCATTAACAATTTCAGTATCAGAGACAAACTTATACACACAGAGCAAACTGTTCCAGAATTTTTAGTGGCCAATCCTGAAACGCCAGATCTCAAATGCCAAGATTTCAGAGGGAATAATGAGAAAACGTTTAACAACAGACACCACTACTGACCACTGCCTTTGCCTAAGATTATCGCTGAAGCCAGAGCTAGCTTCCCCGATGAAACCATCTGCGTCTTAAGTCTCTCCACTCATTAAAGACAGCTCCATCAGACCAGCTGACTTACATCTCGTGTTCACAAGCCAGCTTACCAAGGGTCTCAGGAGCTCTCAAGGATTAAGATCTCACCCAACAACGTGCAGCCCTCAAAAGGCAAACACCGAGTCCTGCCAACGGGGCTGCAGCGGGCACTGGGGACGCAGGAAGTGGGTGAGTCCTCCTATGCCCAGCGGAGCTGTGCCCAGTGTCCCGGGAGGAGGAGAAGAGCAAGGGACATTAGGGAGGAGCACCCAGCACTGGCCTGGGCACAAAGACGGCAGCACAGCAACGTGACATTTCCACCCTGCTTTCAAGTTAGGTTTTGGCGGGTTGTTGTTGTTTTTAAACAAACACAATAACCCCACTGCTCCTCCAGCCATCCCAAAGCCTCCTTCTCCTTTCCTATTTGCTCCTCGGCCTCCCGCCTGCTCTCCCACAGGTCACCAACAAAAAAAATGACCTGGATGCCAGCTCCTTTTCTTCCCCACCCGTCCCGCGATGCTCGCCACAGCTGTGCCTGCCTCTCTCCGGGAAGCCTCTGTCCTCCGTGGCCCCTGTGGAGCCTGCTCCACCGCTTCCATCTCCCTGCACAGCTCTAGGGTTGCCTCCCTCTCACTCAACATTAGTGCTCCCCCAAAGTCCCTCAGCCACCCTCTCCTTACACTTGTGCTCCCGACAGCACTCACGAGCCCCACTCTCAGCTGACACCCCTCGCTGAGAACCTGCATTTATATTCCAGGCCCTATCACCCTCCTCTACTCCAGATCCCTGTTTTCTCTCTGCCTACGACCATCTCCATTTAGCTGTTTGGAACACATCTCAAACCCAACATGTCCAAAACCACAGCCTGTTACTAAATATACAGGATGATTCAAAAGCAACTGAACACCTTCAAAAAGTTACCAGACCATGTGATTTCTCCCTGTGGAGTCAGATCCAGACACTGGGTTTGCACCGCCTCTTCCTCCCAGCTTGAAGACAGCACTGGGTCTGCCCCAGGCCACTTCATCCACTGATGGTAAAAACGCTGTGCGATCACTGTCCTGGGACACAGGGGTGCGTACCGAGCCATTTTTAAGAGACTATAGAGGCAACCACGATGGCTCCTTTACAAACTGATGTACAGATATTCTTACATAGCCTCATTACCACGAAAATGCTCAATTCTTTTGCCCTCCCCTGGGCTGCTCTTCATCCTACTCTAAAGAGTTACCACCCTGCTGTAGATGAGTGGTTCTGCTATCTCTGGGATTACATTTCACTGGAAGACAGACCCTATGGAAGCAGGGCTTCGGTTTTATTCACTGCTTATTGCTAGCACCTAACATATCTGTCACACAGCGGATGCAGGTGTGCAACGGGTATCAGTATCTAGAGAGAGATCCTGATGCCTGGGAAAGAGCGAGGGCAGGAGGAGAAAGATGACAGAGGATGAGATGGCTGGATGGCATCACCAACTCGATGGACATGAGTTTGAGCAAGCTCTGGGAGTTGGCGATGGACAGGGAGGCCTGGCGTGCTGCAGTCCATGGGGTCACAAAGAGTAGCACACGACTGAGCAACTGAACCATGACAACAATCTGTTGATGAGTCGAGCGAGCGCCTAAAGCAGCACAGTAGCTGCCACTCGTGTCAAAGCTTCCGCCTGCTCCAGCCCTGGATGCCCACTCTTTCCGCGGGGTCTTCGGGGTTTGGAGAGTATCCCTCACAATGTCCCCACCCCACAGACTCACCGCCTCTCCTACAGATTAGGGTCTGAGACTCTCAGAGACACCAAGGCCTGTAAGGTTTGACCCGCTTCTCCCTGAGTCCCTCAGAAGGTCCAAGGGACCAGCTAGCACCGCCAGTCTCCTCTCTGTGTCCTGGCAGGACGCGTGGCCGCTCACCTGTCGGCCTCCACAGGTGCTCGCTTCACACGGCTTCCCACGCTGCATGACTAGCTTCTCTGCTTTGTCCTTTTACCGTGGCCAAAGGAAAGTTACCTCAGGGAACCCAGTAACTATCGCCTGTGCCTGAAAACAAGGCGGTAATGGCCTTACTCTTCTCTGGCAGAGTCAAGTTCACTAGCATTCTGACAGTTATTTTCTTAGGGCTTTCTCAGCTGTTATAGAATGTTAAGACTGCATGTTGAAAACTCCAGAACTAGACGAATGATACATTCCTACAGAAATTCTCTGAAAGGATAAGGACAGACAGACAGGTGTCCGCTTTCTGGGCAAAAGATACCTCACATCATAATGAGCAAGATGAAAATGCAGATGCGCCCACCCCTTGAGAAGCGTGAAGAACCGAACAAAATTAAAGGTCCAGTCTTAGAGAAAAGGACGCGCCTGTGACATATGGTTAAAAAAGCACGTTACGGGTTTTGTTTTGGTCTTTTCTTTCTGTTTTAGTTTTTCCTTTCTGTGCGTGCCTACAAATAGGCTGTTAATTCATTTGCTTGAGATGGGTTAGGTACAGTCAGCGTTAACTTCAAAAACTATAAATCCATGAATATTGTAGTAGTGATATATTACCATAAATGATAAAACAAAATAAAATATCATTAGAAAATAGGAAACAAGAGACAAGAAACCCTTCAGTTAATTCTAAGCTAAAAACAGCATTATGGAGGTACGTCATTTGGAAATATTCTCAGCCTCAGGTTTAGGAGCAAGTGAGAGGTGAGGAAAACACAAGCTGAAAACCCAGGAAACAGACATGCACAGCCAGGACTGTGATCTTTCCTAATTCTCAAACACTCTGCTGCTGCTGCTAAGTCGCTTCAGTCGTGTCCGACTCTGTGCGACTCCACAGACGGCAGCCCACCAGGCTCCCCCGTCCCTGGGATTCTCCAGGCAAGAACACTGGAGTGGGTTAACACTCTGCAGCCACTGGTTAAGTGAAATTCAACGTACATCAGTTGTCTAAAAGAAGGTCTGAGCCAAACTGATTTTTTTCCAAAGCTGTGAGATTTGGCTTTATTGACAGATTTTAAAAGAGAGAAACACGTGGTGACATGAAAGGGAAGTTCCCCAGTACTGCACCTTACCATCAGATGTAGCTAGCAAGAGAAAGGCTGAAAAGGCCTCAGGACCCATCGCAACATCCTGGCCAGTCTAGAAGTTCCTCGACCGAGTACATAACCGAAACGAGGAACCTGCCTGGGTCCAGTGATGGGGTGCTCTTTACAGCTTCCCAGCATCAATGACTCCAGCTCCAATGGCTACGTGTCAAGAGCAAGAACAGAAATAATCATGACTCTGTGTCATGATACAACCTCACCAAAGAATTAGAGGATTTTTCTGCCCTATATTTATTAACTATACATCAACACCCCAATGAATTTAAGATATGCTCATCTGGGAGTTTGTCTTATAACTGCCCCCACCACAGGAGCTCACTCTGGGCACATAATGCCATTCCGTTTTAATGACTTTCTCCCTCTCCAATCCTCTCCTCCAGCTGCCTCTGCTGTCCCTTTTCTCCAGTCTCCTGGGCCCTGTTTGTCACGTGTCCTCTCCTCAACATTCTTAGACTTACAGATTTCTAGACTCCTAACACCAAGGGACCCTGAGATGCTGTCCAGTACATTCTTCTATTCTCTTATCCAAAACTATTTATTAAGCACATATTAGTAGACACTGTTCTCTACTCGGGTCCATCGCCTCCCTGCCCCATCCTTCAGTTACAGTCACATGTGAACAACCCCAGACAGAAGAGAATCTGTGCTCCGCTTTAAATGTCAACAGACCATTTCACAGCCTCCCTCGAAAACTCAACTTAAAGCAGTGACCCAGATCATGGGACAGAGATTCCCCCAACAGGCGGATGTAAATTAATGTTCAGTGACACCATCAGAAAAATCCAATAGCCATCACATGCCCTTGGACCGGACTCCTTCCTCTCCTTTGTCTGGTATGACCCTGGGGCCAAAAATCACTAAAAGCTCCTCAATTCTAAGAAGGAAATTCTACACATCTGAATGATGATGCCGTCTGTTTAAACTTTACCTCTAGCTTGTTGATGACCTGTGGGTGGCAGAAACATGGGTGTACAGGCCGTTCCACAGACTAAGAGCCGGTGAATCCTGGGAGAGGGGCCTGGGGACCTTGTCTACCTCCCTGGGCAAAATATGACCGAAAACCAGGTTTGAGAACCTCTCCTTCACTTGAGAGAATGTAGGCTCTAGCATCAGACAAAACTGGGGTATTGAAGAAACTTTTTTTTTTTTACGTTTGAATAGAAAATTTATTATTTTCATTTTCCAAGTGTTTTCTTTTTCTATTGGAGGGGAAAAAAAGAAATCTTAAGGACAGTTGTCACTTGCTGCCAAATTGAGGGTAGACTTTCTATGGTGTTTCAGTCGCTAAGTCACGTCCGACTCTTGCGATCCCATGGACTGTAGCCTGCCAGGCTCCCCTGTCCAGGCAAGAATACTAGGGAGGGTTTCCATTTCCTTCTCCATGAAGAAACTTCTTAATTCTATCAGTTTACTTGTCTATGAAACAGGAAGACTGGGAGGATTGCAATTACTGTATGCAACCTGCCTGGCACACAGAGGAGGTGTTCAAACACAGCAGTGACCTTATTAGCTCACTATTACTTAACTCTTTTAAAAATCCTTCTCTGAATCTGCATGTCTCTATTTGGGAGGCCGAGAGTGGAAAGCAGAGTGTTTGTAAGAGTTTTGCCAATCATGCCTGACAGGAATGAGAGGCTGATTTCATATGTCCCCACGATACAGTCTTACACAGGCCACCCTTTTTAAAAAAAAAAAGGAGAAATCACTTAAGATTTGGCTGCGGACTCACTGGCACCTCGCCATCTTTCCTGCTTCGCAGGAGCCCAGCAGGCCACTCCCCAGGAAGGCCGCTTGCACTGGTCCACGCCTCAGTCACGTGGCTGCCCTGCTGCTCCTCACCTCCACCCTTGCATCAACCTGATCCTGTGGGCGCACGTGCTGCTCCATCTTCCCAACTGCACATCAAGATGTGGGTCAGACACAAGTCCTGCCATCATCCACAGACCATCCCTCCCGAGGTCTGCCATGTTAACAAAAATCCATGAAAGGCCCCATATCCTGCATGATCACGACCAGGCACTTTTGCCAATTTTTTTGTTTAGTCCTCGTTTGGAAAAGAAGCAAGACTTCCTCAAGTTACAGGATAATTTTCCTTCCATCTTAGTCTACTGTGTCCATTAAGCGTATTCCCCACACAGATGTCCTATTCTGCACCCCATAGAGAGCTGGGTATCAACAACGCCTCCCACGGAGCCCATAACAGATGCTCTGACCCATAACATTTCACAGGCTCTAATGTACACAGGAAAGGCTGGGCTCTGAAAGTCACACAAAAGCACTCATACATTTCACAGTGCCCTCATCATCCCCTCCTTCTCCTAAGAAACTTGCTGGAGTATCACTTCAGATGCAGGATTCTTCTAAGAGCTTTCCTTCTCAATACCCTATCACATCAACCTAATCAAGTGCCGTGACTATTATTGACACTGAATCTGACTTTAATGTCAAGTATGCTTACTAACAGAGCAAAGGTAAACATTCTTTAAATCTAGGTTTATCTAATAAAAATCCCCAAATTCACTGTTCGTTACTTGCATTCATCATAAAACTGAGGAAGGACTCTCACGTGAGTAAAGCTATATCTACGACTATTGATTCTAAAGCTATATCTACGACTATTGATTCATTTCAAACTTCTGTAATGCAAAGCAACATGCTGATTCCTCCAGACACGCGCGATACATTCCAGTGACTTCTACTTTTCAAAGACTCAGCTAAATTAAATATATTTAAGCCCATGCTTGCCTACAAAATTAAAATTATTTAATTCTCGACTAGTATTAAGGAATACACAAAAATTCAAAAAAAGGTTTCAAAAATTTAGGTTGGAAGAGAAAGAGTCAAGTTAAAACTAATTAGAAATGCCCATAATGACCATTTCCTTTTTTAAAAGGACGTTGTTCCAAAACTCCCACGTTTATTTCCCTCTCTCTGTGTATGTATTGCTTTTTGGATCCTTCACATCAGCACATTACCCACACCACAGACAGTTTCACGCTAGACAAGGAGGTAAGCCTGCCTGCCTCCCTGTGTTATCTGTCCACGTTCCATTTGAATCCAATTTCCTTGCATTACCTCTGCCCAGGTCAGGGATGAATGGCTGTCACATTCCCAGTGGAATAAAAAGAAAAACCCTTTCTTCCTGAGGCAGCAAGTTTCAATTCACAGAGCACATGGCTAATCTACATATGTGAAGGTCATGGCACTTCAGTCAAAGAGGTTAAGAATGGAACAGCTCACGTAAGGGTTGTCTTAAACATCTTGGCATGATGCCCAACAAGTAAGAATGTTGAAAAGCAATAGATAGCTTCTGGCAGCAGCAAGGGGAAAAATATTTTGATCATGTGATGCGGTACACACTACTTCGTTTACTGCATGTGTGAAACTTTGAAGTCCCTAAAAAATACCACACATGCAAATCAAACCCAGATTTCAGCTTTACCGGGTAAGCCACGCTAGTACATCTCCCGCTTCACAAGATGCATTTATGTGAAATTTCTAGACACATGGACAGTAAAACTCACCCCATTGGATGACCAGTTGGCTCAAATAGCTGATTACAAAATTTTTTTTTGCATTAGTTTTTCAAAGAACCATTAAACATCAAGAAAAGGTATTTACACTGAGAAAGCACATTCCTTCAAGTTATCAGAATATAACTGTCTTAAATAAAATCCATCTTCTCCCTCCATTCTTCTCTCTCTCTTCACTAATAATAGAGCAGCATGGAAAATTATAGGATTTTCATACCCAGTAAAAGACAAAACAAAAAATTGCTTTTTATGTTCTATTTTCACTAATGAATCGTTGAATACAAGTGAAACACTTTTTAAATGCTCACACGTCTGACAGATATCTCAGGCGAGGAAGAAGGACAAAGTCCTGCCACACACACTGGGTACCAGGTAAGAAACCAAGGGGAACAGCCAAGCGGTCCACGAAGTGCACCTCTGCCCACCAGCAGGCAGGCTGGTTGGCATGGCCTCCCGGAGCTATGTCTATCCAGCCTCAGGAAGTGGAAGGGAGTTGGCACCCAGAGTAGGGGAAGGGAAGGGTTTCACACCCCACAATCTTGTTACAAACATGACGAAGATTTTTTTTTTAACTTTTCAACAGTTAAACTACTTGTTTAAAAACCAGAGAAAATTAATCGGAAGCAAAAGATCCATTTCACCAACTTGCAAATTGTCTGCCTACCACCAAATTACCTTCAACTCAAAATTTAGACTGCTTATGAGGCCAGTCTATAAACAGTATAATTCAATCCATATTTCTAGTCAAACTGAATAGTAAGTAAAATAAAAATATCCCACAAGCTATCTTTATTTACTTTACTTGCTGATGTTCATTTAGCAATCTAAGAATACTCCTCTATGCTAAACAATGAACACCATGATGTGTAACTATTTTCCCATATTCTCTGGATATCTTTTTAACTAATACAGTGTCCCTACACCAACGTCATTAAAGGTTTGTTGATGGTGGTCAAATTAAATGTTCTAATTACTAACCTTCCGAATTTCTTTTTCCTTACCAGGAAACATATGACTGCAAAATACAGGGGAAACTACAGGAGACATTTTAGAAATGTGATCAACTGCCTCATAACCTTTCCTAAACTCCTGGCAAGGTAATGACATACAGGGCAATAAGAAACTGACACTGCCTGGGTTAGAAATAAGCCTCAAATATTAACCTATTTGTTCCGAGAGGAAAGACCAATAGGCTGTTAAACTGACTAATACAGAATCACACTTAGCTCATTTCAGTTCCTTACCATGCATCCCTACCCTTGCCAGGCAGTATACCAGTATATCGTCAAATCAACTTCTCCCAAGAATTCCATGACTAAGAATTCTTTCCCATCTCTTTGAAATGAAGAAGCTACAAACCTTAGAGAGGTGAAGTGACTTGCTCAGGGTCACACAGGTAGTAAATGCCCAGCCTCCAGGTTCTCCAACCTGCACTCCTTTGGTTCTGCCCCTTGCTTTCATCCCCACACCTCTTCACGTGGTCAACTTCTGATCCTCAAATGGATCTTAGCTTACGAGACCTGCTGTACAGCAGAGCTTTCCTGCTCAGACCCACGCCAACCTGGTCTGCGAGGTACCCCTCTAACAGCTCAGCCCGCCCCACCTAAACCTGCACACTGTACTGTGTAGCATGCCTACCTGCCTTTGGTCTCTGCTAAAGACCAGGACTAGCTAAAGGCCAAGACTTCTCAAAGGATCCAACCCGCAGCCAAGTACCCAGTAGGCCCTGCAAAAACAGCAGCCTGGCGCTCCAGGTCTCACTACGCTGACATAAATCGATAGTCCCAAAGCCCCAACATTTTGAAGGCTGTTCAGGGAAGGTCAATGAACTGAATTTTAAATCCTTCACGGTATTGATATTATAAAGTCATTTCTTTAGCAGAAAAAAAATCACTGCATGATACCCAAAATAACATCCAAACTAAGATCACTTTCTCATCAGTGTCACAGCACCTAAGAACCACCTCCAAGTGTTCTGACCTTCCACATCAAATAGCAAAATGTATAATAACACACTCAACAGGAAATTTTCCATTTGGATACATTATCATCTACTCTTCAAATAAGATGATGCACTCTGACAGATATAGTCTTTCTGCAGAGAACTGCAGAAGAATAATGTAGCCATTCATTTTAATTTCCACTTTGTAAGACACCAGGGGTTTCTGATAATTCACCAGGGAAAATTACAGATCATATGTTATATTTATTCTTTGTATCTTAAGCACTAAGTGGTGCTTGTTAAGTATTTGTTCATAATAGAATTAAATTTTGTCCCTGGTACTTTTAAAAATCTCAGCATAAAAAAGAAAAATTGCTCTTCTCTGCATATTTGAGGCAGTCCCTTGGCATTCTCAGATTTTACGTTTCCGGTTTTGACTCTTTGAGGGCAGTCCTAAACTTCCATGATATGTAAATTATAATCTGGCTAAGGACCAAATCTGAACCGTACAGAAGTGAAGCTGAAGCAGATACAGAAGCAAGTTACTTAACTAATGAGAGACCAAGGCTTACCACTCAGAACGTCAGAGAACCTAATTTTAAATTTTTGAAACTTTGTTCCTTGCAAAAAAGTACTTCCACTAGAGAGACAGTCTTTTCTGCAGACCATTAAAGTGGAAAGGCCTAAGAGGCAGAAGAAAAAGAAGTGACTCTTGGCCAGAGAACAGAATTTCCTAATACATAGGAAGAATATCGAAGGGGTCAGTGGCGTGGTCTAAAGGCGTCGGTCTCCCCTGGGCTCTACCAGCAAACCAAAAGCAGTTTCATGTAACCGTTTACAAGAGTCCAATCAGCACATAACTACATTTTGTGAGGGGAATTACTCTGGAATTCACAAAATCTGTATATTTGCACTGGGCTCAGTTGATATTCTCTGAACATGTCTGGGATCTAGTGTAGTTTAATAAGATATTCAGTGGTGCATAACTGATTAGGCAGTATATTCTTTTAAAAACATTTCAAAGCATCACAGGGTTTTATAGCTGGAAGGGACTAGGGGTCATTAACTGATGGAGGCAGAGGCTTGTCCTCAACCGCACCCTGAGTGCAGCAGGGCTAGGCAGAGAACAAGATCCCGGGCCCCCTTTTCTACAGCCGCGGTAGACCAGTGGTGCCACTTAAAGATGCTACAGGACCGATGGCTATGCTCTCGGTGGTCACCCCGCCTAGCAGGCCACAGTGCGAGAAGGAAAACTGAGTCCTGTCAGATCTCCGAGAAAACGAGCACTGAAGCCTCCAGAAGAATTCAAGGTCTGACCAACTCCAAGCCCGTGACCCTTCCCTTACGTCGGGACAGATTGTGATACATTTATATTCTCATAAACCCTCATCATCACAAGAAACAAACTAATATTCAAACATATCAGTTCCCTCAGAAATTGGCCGGTAAGAAAGATACTTGCTCAGCAGTGGCCATGTTTTCCCTTTCTGTTTCCAAAGTCACTAATAATTCACTGGGTGAAGCGAATTTATTATTTAAAAAAAAAATACGATCAGTAAGTTACTCGCATGCATAAATATATGGTCCCTGAATCTTAAAATCTGCTCTTAAAATTTCAGAAATTTTATAGACAAATTCTAGACAAATTTCAGAATTACCAAAAATTTCCAAAAATTAGACTCTGAAGTATTATGAGCGGTTTCACTTCTGAGATGCTCATCACAAAAAGAAACAGGAGATACTAAGAATTCTGAAACATCCTCCACTAACCATCAATGCTTTGCTTTCTGAGGTTTATTTCAGGACCCAGAAGCAGTAGCTGAATTTACTCCTCAGCCAGCATACATTATCTAAACAGTTACCAAAAATACTCTAGCCATCTAAGTATCTTCCTAAATCTGAGCAGACTGTTTTAACTTTTTCCCCAAGAGCCCATATAATGTAGAAAACTGAGAAAAAGAAGAACCTCTCTATGTAAATTTCAAAGTGATCCTCTTCTTCTTCTAGTTATTATTCTCTGTAGTGGATCGCTATTTTGCTCTGGCACCAAGCCAACAACTATTTGGTAGAAATGAAGAGTCACTAGCCCACATCGTCTCTATCACAACAATCTACAATTATTTGTTTTGCCAAAATCCACTCCCACGCCCAAAAAAGGCAGGCCAACAGACTGCTGACCCACATGGTTGCTCTTTGCACACTGTTTAAATGAGCCGGTTCTAAGTCAACGAGATGCCAAAACTACCAAGGCCAGGCACAGCGGAAGCAGGCTCTGGCAGGATGTCTCTGGCCTGAGCTGCACACAGGAGCAGGAGTGAGCCCCACGGCCTGGCTACCCCCTGCGGCTGGCACACGGCTGATTAAGAAAGTGGGTGAAATAAATATTTCCCAGTTGATAGTATACAGTAGGTATTTACCTGCCGTACACCTCACAGCATACACAAATGCTAAATGTTTACACCTTGAGAAGTAATTGTTGCTGCCAGTATGAGCTCTTAAACCACAGCTCATTTTCTCTGTGCCCTCTGGAGAATCTGGGGTTAAAGTACATCACTGATCGTATAAAGATGTGACCACATATCAGCATCAACAGTAACCGAAACACAATGCCAATATTTTACACACACAGAGCCTGTTCATGAGAAAGACTAACCAGGGCCCAAGAAATATCCCTTTGCAGCTGCCTCGAACATTTCATCAAAAGGCCAATCGTCTTAATTTAGGAATTTTTCCACCTACAAAGACTTTCTGCAGTTTTGCAGAGGATGATAAAACCATGAGGAGGGATGCACAAACCTGGGGCACAGAACACTGAAAACACGCACGTGGTTTGGTTTGCTTGCTCTGGGTTAGGGGGTGAGATGCCTTAAAACATAAAATACACTTTTTAAAAAATTATCATTATAAGTGATCTCCACTAATAACAGAAAGGTAAAACCAGTAATTTTAAAAAGAGGCTAAAAATGCAAAAAATGAAGAGAAATAAGGGGATAAGAGAAATAAATGATCATGCTAACAGTTCATTTCCATATCCTATTATCTAACAAAGTCCCAGATTTCTCCCAACAAAGTACCTCAAACCTTTAAACAGAAAGGCTTCGAAAAGTTGCTTTTCAGCTTTTAATACCATAACTGACAATGAAACAACTAACCTACACAATGCACATCTCCAAACTGACAAAAACAGGGACAATTACGCTAAAGTTAGAATTAGAAGCAATGGACTAAAAACAAACCAAAAACACCATTACTGTTCCTTGGAGGGAGGATTTACTCATAAACTATGAAGTAGCAAGATTAATGGTTATAAAAATAAGCTTATTTTATTTACATGTTAATAGCTAACAATTTTAAATTTTGACAAAAAAGGGAAGAAAAATATTTATTCATTTTTATTTGGGAGGATGAAAATATCCTGGAAATAGATGGAACAATGGTTGCACAGCAATGTGAATGTACTTAATGCCACTGAACTGTACCCTAAAGTGGTAAATTTTATGTAATGTACTTTCTGCCACAACCAAAAAATACACACATATATAGCTTTTTTAGCATCCCATATTTAGAAAAATAAAGTGGTCTAGAATTTTCTCCTGGATTTCATCAAATATAGTTTCCCTTCTAGAGTCACTTAATAAGGAATAACTTCTACTCTGATTCTCAAATTTCATCTTTTATCAAGGCCCAAGGAGACAGGGAAGTGCATCTTAACAGAATGGAGGTAACAGAGGCCAAACCTACTCCATACTTCAGTTCAAAAGGACTGCCTTGCTGTGATAGATCTACTCCAGATTTTGCTGCCATCCTACCAAAAATAAGAGATTCTATGGATAGATGAGACATGCTTAAGATTTTACGGCTTTAGTCTCTTTCCTAGCAATGAATATCAATCAAGAAACAGATCAATTTCATCATTAGTTCACCTACTGAACTCCACAGCCTTCTAATATCCTTGTTGTTGTTGTTCAGTCGCCCAGTCATGTCCTACTCTTTGTAACCCCATGGACTGCAGCACGACATGCCTCCCTGTCCCTCAACATCTCCTGAAGTTTGCCCAAGTTCATGTCCATTGCATCGGTAATGCCATCCAGCCATCCCATCCTCTGACGCCCCCTTCTCCTTCTGCCCTCAATCTTTCCTAGCATCAGGGACTCTTCCAGTGAACCAGCTGTTCATATCAGATGACCAAAACACTGGAGTTTTAGCTTCAGCATCAGTCCTTTCAATGAGTATTCAGGGTTGATTTCCCTTAAGACTGACTAATTTGACCTCCTTGCTGTCCAAGGGACTCTCAGGAGTCCTCTCCAACACCACAGTTTGAAGGCATCAATCCTTTGGCGCTCCACCTTCCACACCATCCAGCGCTCACAACAGGACGTGACCACTGGGAACGCCATGGCCTTGACTACACGGATGGACCTTTTTACCTTGGCGTTGATCTATCCAGAAGTAGGTTTAAAAAACTGGTTACTGGATCCTATTCAACTAAGTAAATATAAGGAAACAGTTTTCTTAGAATTACTTGGAGTTAAAGACTTTGAAAATAGAACATATGTGTTGAAAACCTCCTGTGAAAACACATATTTTACTTTGATAAACTCACTCACTCAGTTAGTGAGTTTAATTAGGGGTTTCCCTGGTGGCTCAGCTGGTAAAGAATCTGCCTACAATGCAGGAGACCAGGGTTCGATCCCTGGGTTGGGAAGATCTCCTGGAGAAGGGAAAAGCTACCCACTCCAGTATTCTGGCCGGGAGAATAACATGGACTGGATAGTCCATGGGGTCTCAAAGAGTCTGATAAGACTGAGCAACTTTCACTTCACGTCACTCAATTAACATGAATCTTTACAACTACAGTATACTTACATCAACAATTTCATTCATTCCAGTGGCATACGGCAAAATAAGTGGATGCTTAATAATATTTAGGTAATTATACCTAAGTCATTCTAGGCAAATTTCTAAGAGAAAGAGTCACCACCATATAAAAAACATTTTAGGTCAAAATTAATTCACTCAACCACTCAATTAAACCAAAAAAGGCCGCTCAAGTCTTTTATAAACAGCCTTCAAACTGGAAAAAGCAGTACTGTGTAACAGATCTACACCTACATAAACACGTCCCTGGTGGATGAGCAGTTTTGCCTGGTTGCCCCCACTCCACACCCCGGGAAACCAGGACTTGGGACTCCTCGGTCTCAAGCATGCACACAAAGCAAGAACGCAGCTCTCCTTTACACACCCACAGTGATCTCCTGATGGAGACCCCTCTAAAAAGGCACGTGATGAAAACTACCCAATTCCCAAAAGGCCATGGACAGGAATATGGCCCTCAAGTAAAAAGAGGATTGTAAAATGTCCTAAGTTTTTGTAATATCCATTTTGAAAATCTATATATTATCCCCAAAATTAATGGGACTTGAGTTTTATTAATACTCATTCTGAGCCTCCATGAATCTGTTGTTTTAAGAAACACACAACAGTTCTTTCAAACACAAATATTTAAGACTCCAATTTATATATCTACACACAGCCCAAAAGGAAAGTGACACAAGTGAAATACTAGTTCCCTTTCCTCAAATATGGATCAAAGCACACAGCTCCATTAAGTGAGCAGTGTCAAGCTCCTGCAGAGAAGGAAGAAAAACCTCTCCACCCGGGAGAGGCAAAAAGCTAATAGTTTCCTATGCCAACCTGCCCCAAATTTACATCTCCAAGTCAGTCTTCAAAATAAGTTGCAAAATTTTATAGAAACCACCACCCCCCTCAAAAAAAAATTTTTTTTTAATGTAAACTACTTTCTTGCTAGAAGAGAAGAGGGTTAAATAAATGATCATCTTTTTGGTTTGCCTGTCACACTGGTATTTATCTTAGGGAAATAAGTAAGTTCCTATTACATCAGAATTCTTTTTTTTTTTTTTTTTTCAAATACACCCAGCTCCAAATTATAAAGTAATAAAGTCCATTCATATAGACCTGAAAATTCAACCACCCTCTGTTACATCTGTTTTCTTTAAAATGTGTCTATTTCTAATAAAACTACCAAATGGGTTGTATATTAAGAGACTTCCTCTACACTGTCTTACATTTTTTAAATCGGTTCTCAAGCCAGAATTAATATATACTTTTATGCCAGAGTGAAGATGTTATTCTTACAGTTTTAATGAAAGAAAATAGTAGTTAGAGGGTAGTTCATTAGTACAAGTGTCTAGGTGTGATTTGGAATATTTCCATATCCACAACACAATTCAGATGCTTCTGATACAACATGACATGGGAAAAATGGAACGAGTATAAAAAGTTTTGCCAAAAATTCACTCCTGAATATAGATAAAAAAACAAAATCAAAGAAAAACAAGGGATTAGGGTTTCTTATTACAGATGCAAGGTAAGAATATGTTGTTCCCTGGAATATATGTATTGATTTTGTGTTAATATAAACATAAATTTAAGTGACAGCTGTCATACAGAGTAGTTGCCTTAAAAAAAAACAAACTGCAAAAGTACACAGAAATCAGGATCCCCAATGAAAACAATTTTAAGCCATGCACAATTTCATTTCAGATAACCCAGAAAAACAGAAAACAGTTGACATTTTTCATTGTATTTTCTTTGTTTTTTAAATGAACCACAGTTGCCAATTCCACCTCCTCTTAAAGATGGGGCAGCTGACCAGTCATAGCTCAGCAAATGTATCAATTTAGTCCACAAATATTTCTTTACAAGATTTAACATATCATATAGGATAACTGCACTGAGCGGGGAAAGTGGGAGAGTGTTATAATGTATCTTATTCAAATTTTAAGGTAATCAGGAACCAGCCTGTAAGTCTGGTTACTTACAAAACTTACTGCTTTGAAATCAGCTAATCAGTTTTCTTTTAATGGTAAATAAGGCTTTTTAAAAATTATGTTGTATTATATTCTATAAAATTAAAGTTAAAATAGGATTAATGAAATTCAGCACAAATATGGACATCACAAAATCTTAGTTATGTGAGCAGTCCTCAGTATTCCTTTTGAGATTGCTTTATCTGAATACTTTATCTCACAAAAACCCACTAAGTATATTGTAAAATGCCTTATTTCACTTTTAAAAAAGACCCTCCCATTACAATATACACACGTTTTGTTCTCAATTACAAAAACATTGCCACCCAATGTAAACCATTCCTAAATCAAAAATGAAACTAAACGTGTTAAAAGCCATGAGAAAATTTAATAGTATTTCATGACCTATAGTTATATAGTAATCTAATGTTTTGGACAAACAACTGGTCCTTAGTATAACTATCATAACAAATACTAAAGAATAGCAGCCTTCCAAAAAGAAAAAATACCAAAAAAAGACACATTCCACATGTTATACGGTATAGTACCTACAAGAAATCAGTGAATCTAGGTCACACGCCCAGCATTTTTCTTCCCCCTTAAAAACAAAAAAGCTATTCCTAAGGGTCATACTGAGGACATAAAGGATTCACTCTCATTCCAAGAAAACAAAACACTTAAAATGACTGGTACCACTACGAAAAAATACCGGAAAGTAACACCGACCTGCATCTGCCTCTATCATCCTCGTTACTGGTTTACAGAGATGTGAATTCTAAACTGTCCCTTTAAAAGGAAGCTGACAAAGCAAATCTTTTCAAAATTAATTACATGGGTTTATTTACACAAAGTTTTCCTATGTTTTCACCTATCCGAATCAAAAAAATCAGAATCCCAAGTTTTCTATGAAGAATAGGAAAATGTATTATCATTAACAGTAAAACTCTACTAACTGAAGATTAGAAAGGAGTGGACTCCGAACGTCCTCAGCCTGGGATTCACATGATTATCTGTTAAATTCAGTAATGCACACATTCTGACAAGTCTCTCATCTAAAATACGGTTATTATTAAAATGCACCTTCCTAAAGTAAATGAGCTAAATAAAAACAGATATTACAGCCACCATTATTCCTTTTTAACATATTTTAACGTTAAAAAAGTTTAAAAAATTCTAATGTCCCTGAAAGAAAAACTATTTGGAAGAAACCCAGCACAATTTGCATGTAATACAGTTTCCCTAAAACACTGTGTAAGCAGTTCAAATAAGGCTCATATAACCTAATCTAGCAAAATAATCAAGGGGGGGGGAAAGATTCCTGAGGCATTTGCTTCCAAATCAGAAGCAAATACAAAATAATTTTTTAAATTTCACAACGTCCATTTCTTCCCTTTTAACTAATTGCTGTCTCCAAAAATTATTATAGTTTCCCCATTTCATGTTTTCTTAAACATCACGTCCATTCTAACTGAAACCCCTCATACACTAACATCTAAAAACGATCAGGATTGTTAAAGCACAACTTACCAGAAATATAGTTTTAATCTTGTTATAAAGCTAATATTACTAAAATATACCACTGGCTATCAGAATCATGACATTTTTAATGTTACAAGTTTTAATTTTATATTAAACTACTTGTGATGACATAATTCCAAATTTTTTCATGGTTTAATCCATAAAGGGTAATTTTATAAAAGCTTTCCAAATCCAGAAATTGGTAAAATTTTTGGTTTAATTCTTTTTCAATTGCCATATCCTCACCCTACAATTATAGTGAATGAGATATGCAATGGCCATGCTGAGACTGTCAAACAGCTGAATTTTCTAAGTGCCCAATACTGGACACCAGTGTAATGTTTTTAGGTATTTAATCCTCTTATTAGTAACTGTGATTCATAATAATTTAAGCTTTAAATAATATTCCACCTTACATCTGCATGAAATAGAGCTCAGTTATTATTTGTGGCAAGAATTTTTGTGACTGTACTGCTCAGCACTTCTATTTACATCAGCAGTGCTAAATGCCCAATGGTGAGAGGGGAGCCAATCAGATGGCAGATTAGATGTCAACTCAGAGGCAGCTGTCTGGAGACTATTACAGCCAGTTTACCTCCACAATTCAAATTCCAAACCTTGCAAAGGAGATCAAGCCAGTCTTTAGGCTCAGCCTCCGAGCGAGAAACAGCAAGAGTGCAGGACTCTTCCTAATAACGCTGAAGGACTTGGGGGGGGGGGGGGGGGCGGAAATTAAAAATCCAAATAAATCTGATCCAAAAAGATCCATTTTCTCTGGTCTGCTCCCTCCCTGGGTTAGCTGACTAAAAACGTACGCCTAACCCACGATCCAAATAAGTTCAGTTTAACCGGAATGTGTTCCTTTAACGCAGCCTGTCCGTTGAAGGTGACTCCTTTCAAGCAGCCTGCAAGCCAAATAATGGATTTCCCCGGCTTATTCTTGGGAATGAATCGATATATTTTAGGGTCGTTTTCCTCCCCAACGTTGTAAAACGTGGGTACTCTTTTTGGCTACTAAACGCTCAAAACTCGAAGCCCGCGTCGAATATCGCCGAATGCCTGGGCACAACTACGAAACACACGCTCGGCTGCCACAAAGCTAACCTTTTTTTTTTTTTCTTCTCCTGCCTTCACCTTGTGAGCTATAAGAGGGAAAAACGCGGTGTGGCCTGAGGTAGGACAAAGTTCCTCATTCTTTCCTCAGTTCGAGCTCATGGTGGGCGCTACCCGAGAAGCGGGGGGCAGTTATTCCTCCTCAGACCCTACCGGCCCGGAGCGCCTATTTCTGTGGTAAAAATAAATAAATAAATAAAATAAAGCTGCCCGAACGGTCCCCAGCGCCCACACGGCTTCCCGGTGGCGCGGTCCCGGCCGCGCGGCTCGGCGCCCAGGGCGGGGGTGTCGAGGCGGGCGCTCGGCGACCGGCCACCGCGGCGCCCGTCCCGGGCCTCGGCGAGGGGACCCCCTTTCCGCCCCCCGGGGCCCCGGGCCGCGCACTCCGACCCTGCGCGCCGCCGGGCCTCGGAGCGAGGCAGCCGCGAGTTAAAATGGCTTTGGGCGCCTCGCTCCCCCACCTCCCCACCGCCGCCTCACACACACACACCACCACCAACCCCCACCAGGGCCGAAGACGCAGAAAAAGTAACGCGGAAAGAAAAGAAACTACAGGGCTCGCGGCGCGCGGCGAGGCCGCCGCGGCGGAAGCAGGCCCGGCCGGCGCGGGGGTTACCTGGGATCTGCCCATGGTCGGGCCGGGGGTGCCGGGGCTCATCGCCGGGTGGCTCCTTTGTTGCGCGGCCGCCCAGGCCGGGCTGGCAGCGGCGTACTGGGCGCCCATGTCCTTGCCCAAGCCCATGCCCGCGGCCGCCTGCTGGCCGCCCGCCGCCGCCCCCGCCGCCGCTGCTGCCGCCTGGGACTGGGGCTGCGACGGCGGCGGCGGCGGCGGCGGCGCGCTGGGGCTGCTGTAGTCCGGGTAGCTGCCGCCGTAGCTCCTCATCATGGGGCTGGGCGAGGTGAGCAGCTGGTTGAGGGTCGGGGTGGCCCCCGACGGGTGCTGGTTCTGCCCGGCGAAGCGCTGGAAGCCCCCCGTCGCCGCCGCCGCCGCTGCCGCCGCCGCCGCGCCGGCGGCCGCCTTGCTGAGGCTCGCGGCCCCGCCGCCCCCGGGGCCCATCATCATGCCGCCGCCCTGCTGCCGGGGGGAGCTCAGCACCCCGTACCCCGAGGACGAGCCCCCATAGCCGCCGCCGCCGCCTCCTGCTGCTGCTGCTGCCGCCGCCGCCGCGGCCGCCGCCGCCACAGCTCCCGCTCCTCCTGCTCCTCCTCCTCCTCCTCCTCCTCCTCCGCTGCCTCCTCCTCCTCCTCCTCCTCCACCGCCGCCGCCGCCGCCGCCGCCGCCCGCGCTGGGCCGGCTGTAGCCCGGATAATGGTTGTACTGGCTGTTGGGGTACCCTTCGTGGGAGTTCTGCAGGGGGTCCATGCTGTTGGGGGCTCCGGCGGCAGCTGAGGCGGAGTGCATCAGCCCCATCCCGGGGCTTTGTTGTCCGCCATGTTGATCAAAGCAAGGCCCAGCGCGGCCGCCGGGGCCGCCGCTAGCTGGGGCAGCGCTGCCATAGTAATTATTAAACTCCGAGACGGCCGCCGGGCCGCCGCCGCCGCCTCCGCCGCCCCCGGGCACGGCGACTGGCGGCGGCGGCTGCTGCTGCTGCTGCGCGCCCAGGGCGCCCAGGCCCGGCTGCTCGAACCGGCCGCCTGCCGGCTCCCCCATTTTGGGCGGCGCGTCGTCCTCGTCGCCCGGCTTGCTCAGCAGCGGCTGGCCCGGGGGCTCGGCCTGGCTGCCCGCAGCGGCACCGTCCTTGGCGCCTCCATGTTGCGGCTGCTCCATGTCGGCACCGGGCTGAGGCGTGCCGCCGCCCGCGCCGCCGAGGCTGTTGTTGTTGGAAATGGGATGTTGGTGCTGCTGCTGCTGCTGTGGTTGCTGCTGCTGCTGCTGCTGGAACTGGTTTAGCTGCTGCTGTAGTGCGTGGTGGTGGAGGTGGTGGAGGTGGTGGGCATGGTGGTGGTGGTGGTGTTGGAGGTGGTGGGCATGGTGGTGGTGATGGTGGTGGTGGTGCTGCTGCTGGTGGGGCGCTGCGGCGGGGGCTTCGCCAACGGTTTTCAGTTTGTGGTTGGGGAGCAGCCCCGTCTCCATGGCCGAGCCCGGGCCCGACGAGGAGGAAGAGGAGGACGCCGCAGCCGCCGCGGCGGCGGAGGAGGAGGAGGAGGAGGACAGCGCGGTGGCGCTTCCACCCTCCGCCTCGGAGCCGCCGCTCTTGGCGCTGTTAGTGCTGGCGGCGACCGCGGCCGCGGCGCTCGCGTTATGGGCCATGTTCAGTTCGTGACGGGGGTGCAGGGGGTGGTGGTGCACATTACTCAGGCCGCTGCCGTCGCCGCCCCCCAGCATGGGTCCCGGTGCCGCCGCGCCGCGCGCCCCCGCCTCCAGGTCCCGGGCCCCGGGCGCCGGCCGCGGCCCCGGGGGCGCCCGCCGCTCGCCGCTGCCCGCCCGCGCTGCTGCTGCTGCCCGCGCGGCCATGATCGCCGCGGCGTGGCGAGGCCGGGGGGGGGGGGGGGGGGGGGCGGCGCGCGGGGGGAGACAATAAAACCCACTTTTTAGTCCGCGGCCCCTCCTGTGCGCATCCACACGCCCCGACGGGAATCGAGCGAGCCCCCTCCCCACTCCCCTCACTCCAAGGGCCCCGCCGGAGCCGAACCGGGAGTCTACGCCTTACGGTCTGGGCCTGTTCCCGCTGTGTGATTTCAGGGTGAAAGTTTTTAGTGCAGGTTTAAATGAAACTTTTTCTCTTTTTCCTCTCTACCCCGGATATGGGTAAAAATACACGACTGACTTGAGCCGCTCGGGCCCAGCATGGCTTGAGAGGGAGCCGGGCGAGCCCGAGCAACTATTATCCACTTCTCTCTGCTCGGGCGCACTCGCAAAACGCGGACTGGACTCAGCCCTGGGCCGCCGCGGCCCGCGGGCCCTGCGCCCTCCTGCCCACCCGGCCCGGGTGCAGCCTCGCGGGCACCGGCGGCCCCGGGCTGGGGAGCTCGGGTCGGTCCGCGCCGCTGGCGTCCGGAGCGCGGCGGGCGTGGGGCGACCGGAGGCTGCACTGTCCCCTCGTGCCTCCGTCGCCTTGCCAACCGGGCGTTCGCGTGTTTGTTTTCACGTCTAAAAGACACGATACAAAGGTGGAAAACGAGTCTGACGAGCAGACAAAAGAGGGAGAGAAGGGCCGGGGAACAAAGTTGTCTGTTGGCCTCAAAGGTTCCGAGGAGCCGACGGAGAAAGAAAATATTTGGGCAATCTGTGCAAAAGCACTGCCTCTCCCAACAGTTATGTAATTTTTCAGCATGTTAGCCTCTCTCCCTTGATTTCGGGCCATTAGTGTGATTCCCACAACTTCTTCAAACTGCAAAATTAGCAAAGAGTTTTAACTGAAGGTTAGCCTCATTCCAGGAGCTCTGTGCCCTATACACAGTAGGTACTCAATACATGCTTATTACTGACTGCACCTGCCCCAAAGAAATGCCGATATAACTTTTTTTTAAGACAGTGTGTGTGTGCCTGCACGCTTCGTCCCTCAGTTCTGTCTGAGACTCTGCGACCCCATGGACTATAGCCCACCAGGCTCCTCTGTCTATGGGATTCTCCAGGCAAGGACACTGGAGTAGGTAGCCATTCCCTTCTCCAGGGGATCTTCCCAACTCGGGGATCGAACTGGGGTCTCCTGCATTGCATTCTTTACTATCTGAGCCACCAGGGAAGCCCACGTAGGCTTTATTAATGAAAACACAAAAGTATTCCCAAAGGAGCATTTTCTCACAATGCACTTGCCTGTCTTCTCTCTGAAGGAAAGCCTTCAAATGTGTAGAGTGGTGTGTTATGCTCCCAACAACTTGCATGTGGAAATTTAACTATTGGTGCCATAATAGCAAGAGCTAAGGTTTATCTCATGTCTTCATAAATCTGTATGACGCCTTTCATCCTATTTTAGAGGTTATGTGCACAGTTAACCCTCTTGATATGAGTTCATTTCTAAGTAACGTGAAACAAAACTAAAATATGTTATATTTCATAAACATAAGATCAGTGATGATGTAAATCCATCAAATCTAATCCTGCAGCAAAAACGTTTCACACTTTTTCTTCAAATACTATCCATTGTTTTATCACTTTTTGATGTTTTAAATGTTTTTATTATTGTGAATCTGTCACCTAGTAACATCTTGAATATCTTCCAAAGCAGGACTTCTTAACCTAAACAATAGCTCAGTTGTACTAGCGTGGACTCAGTTTTCACAGAGAGAAAGCATCTGAAACCAGAGCTTTCAAGAAGTCCTGCTAGCTGAAATGATATGTATGATTTTGGTAGAATGTAGCTTTCTAAAATCATCTAATTCTTCAGCTTTCCATAAAGGCTATTTTAGTTTATTTCAACTGCAGTGGTTATTTTTGTTTGCTTGACCAAGTGTAAATATGTTACTTGACTAAATAGAAAAGGATAGATGTGAAAAACTGGAGACTGATGGTGGAGGAGGGGAATCAGGTGTATACCCAAGAGTCATTCTATATAGAATGTAGAAACAACAAATTGCAAATCTATGCAAACAACTGGAAAACAGGAGTTATATCATCAAGTGTAAGTGAGTAAGAGGAATGTAAGGTGAATTCATGCCAAATCATTCATCAGTTTTTGCCAAGAGAATACTACATCTTTGTCAGTGTGCCTCTTTTCATTTTCTCCTGGATTTTCTCCCTTTATATAGTCAAATACATACTAATTACATGATGATACCACACAAGTTGAATTTTTTAAGTTTTCATATGCAAATACAAATATATGTTTTGCGTATGTGTTTATACATATATTCTAAACTCAATTACATATTTATGCTTTTAGACATTTATAGTCCAACTAAATGTACACATATAGTCATAAAAATACATTTTTTCCAACTGATAAAATATATCAACATCAGTTTTACAAGTGTAGCCATATTTTGTGGCTTATTTTCACAACTAATCCTAAAAAGGGAAAATGAGTCACCAAGTTCACCTCTGGCCCTTTTCTTAACACTTTTTTTCTATATAGAAAAATCATGAAACTTGAAAAAAAAACTAGGTATATAGGTCGAAATCTCTTTTAATTCCTTTTGCTTCAGTAAGTGAACTAGAAGATTGGAACCAAGAGGCTATGAAATCGAGGCCCCCAGCACAATGAAGTCAGTCTGCTATAAAAGGCGACACATGCCAGCTTCTCCTCCCCAATGGCAGATGCCACACCCTAAAGCAGACAGAAGGCACTGCAGTCTGTGGGAGAAGCACGACACAAAGCCGGCAGGACTTGGTTTTGTCTCTTAAACCACAGAGAATGCTAAAATACCTTTTCAAAAGCGTCCCTGACAGTAGTAGTGGGCTCCTCTTTATTCAACCTAGGCTTCTCAAACACACCTTCTTGAGAAAACAAAAGAAAAGCCTCTTAACAGTTTCATTTAAAAATCCAGGACTTAATAAACAAAATTGCAATTGTTAGGTCTGTTAGAAAGTCATGTAATAGGTTCACATTTCTCAAAAGCAAAGTCATGTAATAGTTTCAAAAAGCACGATTCGAGCTGTAGATTATAGTTTCTGTTGTGTTAGTTGCCTCGATTATCCTATATGGAGACTCTACAGTAGTTTTCAAATGGAAAATAAAGTACTGGAAATGACCACATTCATTTTTCCTAATGAATTCTTTATTTTTACACCTCTTGCCTAAATTTCAAACCATATTGACATTAATAAGTTACTCTAGCCACGAAGGAGCTGAGGAGGTGAAGGCCCAAAAGCTGCAGAGTGGGATTACCCTACCTGCAGCTGACCTGACACCCACCAAATGCCCCACACCCTCACGGTTAGCCAGAGGATTACCCAGCACTTTGTTAAACATTACTTTTTGGTTACAAAAATGGGGTTGGGTTTGGGGGGGGGGTGGGGGTTAACGTTATGAAAACCTGATACTCCAATACGATTCCCTCTGAATAAGTTTTAGGGCACTGAATAAAAGGCTCTTCAAACCTGCCCACTTAAAAAGGATTGAGCCAGATGGTAGTTTAAGAATGCCACAGTTCTGTTCTCTCTGCCTCATCACACTGTTTGCTTTAAGATTAGTCCCCTTTTACTGTTCTGGTTATTTATTCAATAACTGAAACTATCACGATTCACTATCCATCATATTTCTCAGTGTTCTTTACATAATTTGGAACCAATTTATACTAAAGCCCTGTCAAAAGTTTTACAAATAAGAACTATTAAAGAATAAGGCTTTGGATACTTGCTTTCCTTTTAGATTTATGAGAAATGCTATGAATGGAGCTAATGGGATTTCCCTACTTATCTTGGTGAGGGACTTTAAAAAGCACTAAACAATTGTCCTTTTCACATCTCTGATTTAGATGTTCGCAGTGAATAACGGAGTAAATGCAAGATACGGGATACAGCATTTGACTTGAAACAACTATGCAAATGTAATAGTTGTTAAATTTAGGATGCAAAACAACTAGGATCTGAAAACAAAAATCTAGGCAAGAAATAATTTAAAGACATGTGGGGACTCTTGACTAACAAGAGCACTACTATATTTACTAAGAATATTATAGAGGGGATAATAAACTGGATGGGGAGAGGGACAAACTACACTTTTTTTTTTTCAACAAACTTGTCTAGAATCTAGCTTGTGACATTCCCTGAGAATAAAAAGAAAAATACTAGCTTCCTTCTGTCCTCAACAGGGGAGATAAACTGTTACCTAAAACATACTTATTGTTGTTCAGTCGCTAAGTCGTGTGCCTCTCTGAGACCTCATGGACTGCAGCATGCCAGGCTCCTCTGTCCACTTTCTCACAGGGTTTGGTCAAATTCATGTTCATTGAGTCCACGAGGCTATCTAATCATCTCCCAGGTGGTGCAGTGGTAAAGAATCCACCTGCCAGTGCAGGAGACATGGGTTCAATCCCTGGGTCAGGAAGATCCCCTGGAGAAGGAAATGGCAACCCACTCCAGTATGCTTACCTGGAGAATTCCGTGGACAGAGGAACCTAGCTAGCTACAGTCCCTGGGATCGCAAAGAGTCGAACATGACAGAGCATACACACACATACACACACACTCATTAGACATACATAGAGCTGCCATGAAACGTCATGGAGGATCTGGCCAGAAAAGACGTGAGTTCAGACTTTCCCACCTAACAGCGTTCCCTGCAGCTCTGCCTTGTTGGCTGCCATCGGCTGGGCACCTCGCCCTAATCCTCAGTCTAGTTTGAAGTGATGCTGGAATCCACCAATGCTGGAACTAGACTTCCAGAACCCTAAGTCAGGTTCACGAGAGAGTGAGTGAGTGTGTGAGTGTGTGTGTGTGTTGTAGTCACTCAGTCGTGTCCAACTCTGTGACCCCATAGACTGCAGCCCGCCAAGCTCCTCTGTCCATGGAATTCTCCAGGCAAGAATACTGGAGAATTGCCATTTCCTTCTCCAAGGTTCACCAGTGACCACTCCAGTTCCTCTCCAAAGTCCCTGGAAACGTAGTAACAGCAATGAAATAAATTACATTTATTTCTTTAATACATTTTGGAACGCTGTACTATGTATCTTATACTGGACTGTCCACATTTTGAATGTGTAATAATTTTTTTATTACAGCCTAGTTTAGAAATGTTCTATAACTTTTAGACAAATGTGTGTTCAATGGCATTTCTTCAGTTTATTCCCAGGATTGTCCTCGTTTTGCCATCGTCACAATCACTTATTGAGCACCTACTAGTGTATTTTAATATTCTCTCCAATGATTACATCATGTCATACATTCATCTGTATGGCTTCTGTCACTGATAACCTACTGCTTAAATAAAAGCACTTTATTGATAACATCACTCTAGTTCCCATAAGTAAATACTCAAAAAGTAAACATATTTAAGGTCATTTTGTATTAGTCAAGAATATAAAGGAAATCATTTAGAGAGCTAATCTCAATTTTCTGGAAAGATTTTAGCAACTTATCTGAAGGCCTGAATCTTTGTTATTGGTTATCTTTGTTATTGCTTCTTAGTACATATAAATTTCTACAATAAAACTATCAAGCACAATAAACTCCAAATAATAAATAACTCGTGCATTAACGTAACACATTTGTGACATTTATTTCACTCTCCTTATCTTCATTTTGTCCCTAATTCATTAAGAGAATCAGTTGGCACTCTGAAGGGTAAATTACTGACAGTCATTTGATTGTTCTCCTAAGGGCCAAAGGATTTGGTTATATGCTGTTCTTACACCAAATGACATAATTTCACTGGGGAATTTGTTTATCAGGGCATTCCTCTAGAAATGCCAAAGTGGTTAAGCATAAATATTTTTTTTCTCTCCCTAACTTAAAGGATATTTCCACATTGTAGCATGTTACTATAGGACTTAAGTCAGTGGCCTCCCTGGCGTCTGTCTGACCCTCAGACGTCTCCTCCCAGGCTGTCCTTCTGTCTGTGGTGCTGGTGACCTGCTTTTCTCAGGGACGATGTGGGGTAAAGTTTTCCCTCCCAAAGGATAAACTACAGGAACAGCTGGGCAGGCGGCTTCTTGATTCAACCCCATTCATTCAGCAGATAATTGCCGAGGCCTGCCTACTCCACACCAGCCCTGTGCTCGACTCTGCGGCCACCACACTGAGAATTTTTTTTTAAAAAAAGGAACTTCCAGCACTGTCCACTAGCTCGCCACTAATCAAGTGACCCCACGCAAAAGTGTCTAGTTGCGCAGAGACAACGCGCTGGGAAGGAAAAGGCGCAGGGCTCTACGAGGGAAGTGAACGAAGGCGCTGACGCAAGCCGGGGCCCCAGGGAAGGCTTCCCGGAGGAAACGTGGCTGAAACCCGAAGAGCGAGGAGAAATAACCCAGGCAGGAAGGCAAAGGGCGTCCCGGACGGCAGGAGGCGCGGGGCCAGCCCCCGCACCCACCCGCAGCCCAGCTACACCCGCGTTTGTCCCCCGAGCGCCGCGCGATGGGACTCGGGCCAGGCCTCCGCGCCCCGGGGGCTGACCCCGGGGTCCGGGTGGTCACGCGGCCCTCGGGCTGCTGGGAAGAGAGGCGGGGCCGGAGAGAGTGGGCGTGGGCCGGGGGCGGGCCCTGGGCGTCCAGCCCGCCTCCTTCAAGTGCGGAGCCTCCCCGTGCACAAGGACACTCAGGAATAATAAAAGAGCATCCTAAAGTGAGTCTGTTTTAATGGTTACACTTTAAAAAACATACTCAGCCTAGAAAATAGGAGGCGATACAAATGTGCTTTCCACAGAATTACCTCTGAAATTGACGTAGTTTTCATTAATTCACAGAGCCCCACAGGCTGTGTGGTCTGTTGATGGATCACAAGTCTAAAAACAAATAGCAGGATCAGCATCTTTTCTTTCCGTCTAGTCATTGTATCTCTAGGACTAAAGGGATAACCGTAATTGGGGACCACGCCGAAGCCTAAATTTGAGAGCCTTTGTGCTTCTCTCCCAGTTCTCTGTCTTGAGGGAGCATCCTCCATGTGAGAGATAAGAGATGGTGGAGGTGGAAGGAGGCAGGAGGGACCGTGGGGATGGAGGTAAGTGAAGTGATTCCGAAGAGTCCACAATTTAAGAATGTGTGGATTTTTCACCGACCAAGGGCTTCCAACCGAGGATGTGAGTGGGGTCTTCAGCCAGAGCCTTACTTGCCACCCAATGAGTCCTGCTTGAGGATGGGGTGTCTAATTTGCACAGTCTCCTGCATGCTTGCAGCGGCCCTCCATGGCAGAGAGGGCAAGGAGATAACATATTGATAGACTTTGGTAATCAATTAGGTATGGGGTAAGGAAATGGAAAGGTAAAGTTCCCACCTCTCCGTCCTTTTATCATCTCCCCACCACCCCCCGCTTCCTGGTCCATACCAATGATGAAGTAGCTGGAAACTCCAGCTTTTATCCCTACCATCCTGTCCACTTCACCCTATCCATCTATCCTAACCATCCAACTGCTCTGATAAGCCAGCTCTGTCCATAATAGAATCTTAGGCCTAAAAACAGCTTAGAAGTTTTAAGAAGCTGTGAAAAACTCATCAGATCCATACACTGTAGATGTTTTATGCTGTCAGAGCTGTCGCTCTTACCTAGGAATTTGTAAAGTTGAGATGATCCATGGGAAACTCTTTGAAACAAATAAACCAAATGAGTTGACACTCAACCCATAAGTTACAGTTTGCCCCCTTCCCAAAGCCTCCTGTTTGCACAGCGCCAAGGACTGTTGTGCTTATCATCACTGACATAAAGGACACCTGTGTCCAGTGTGGCTGCTTATCCCCTGGAGTTATGCAGTATGACTGCCCTGCTCCTTCTGCATTTGCGAGAGGCCAGAGCTATCATCTGCAGTCCCTGAAAGGGGGCACGGGAAGAAAGGAGGAGCCCAGGCTGGAACATACCCAGGCCTGGGCAGCATCCTTGCTTTGTGTCATGACCTGGCTTTCTGCTACCTTTCCACAGGTGCAAACCGTGGGGCAAACCACCTCCCATGTCTGGAGGAGAAAAAGGAGAGGCCAGCCCTGGGAGTTAGTGCTCCCAGAAGGCAGCCTTTGGAGCACCCAGCACATACTCCCTTCTTCTCACTCATCCCTATTTAAGGATAGGGTGTGAGTCTAGTAAAGGGAAAACTTCAGGCAGAAATAGATGTACTTAATAAACCACGCCACTTCTGGGCTGCTTTGAGTTTCATAATGATTATTGCTTAGCATTTATTGTGTTTATCCGGTGCCCAGCACTTTGCATACATGTGACAGACATGCAGGTTGCCTAATTTAACATCTGTTCTCACCTTTGGTCCGAGAAACCCACGTTTCTGTAAAAAACCATCTACACATTTCCCAGACCCCTTGGAGGTAGGTATGCCCATGTCTTTAAGGACAGCTGTGGTGCTGGCTTGGTTCCTTTCTACCTCCAAACTTGGTTTATGAGAGAGAGAAGTAAACTTCTGTTTAAGCTACTAATTTTTTTTTTTTTTGCTTTGTTTTGTTTGGATTTTTTCTTTTTAGTAGAAAACAAAATCTACACTTGACTGATATAGCGCGTTATGGTGTCTTATATAATTCTCAAACAACCCTTTGAGAGTTTAGTTAACCTCTCAAGCCTTGATTTCCTCCTGTGGAAAATAATAGTACCTACTTCTCTGGGCTTCTGAGGATTAGACTAAATAATTCCTGCAAAGCTCTGAGCACAGTGCCTGGCACAAGGGAAGTGTTTAAGGGCCTTACATCTCTCTAGTGGGATCACCAATTCCATTAAGTCCCTGTCTTCAATCTCTTCCATCCTCCACAGAACAATCCTGGACCCACAGTGGGCTCTACACTTAATTGTTGAGAGAACCTTGTGGCTGACAAATGTGCACATAAAATTATTTACATGCATTCTCAAATTACTTGTTTCTTTCAGTACTGAGAACTGAGGTAGCTCAAGCAGCCATAAATTTTCATATGGTTATACTTTTAAAATAAAGACAGGATTCCTAACTTCCTTTTTGTTTTTTTATTTGCTTCAAGGTGTGGGAAGTTTTTCTTAAAAGGTCAGGTCTACCTATCTGTCTGATTTCCCATCTTCTCCACTACGAAAGAACACTGGTAGTAAAGCCAGAGGGAAGGTAAGACTTCACTGGTCTTGTTGACTAAAGGAGCATCGTGTGATGCTGTAACTGGAGACAGTGTGGAGTGCTGCTTTGAGCGTGTTTAACGCTGTGGCACATCACAGTAGTCTTGGTTTGTACTAGTTTAGCACTTATTTACAAACAACATGATTATTAGTGCTGATTCTAGAAGACTGGTTTCCCACTGACCCCAAAAGAAACAATGCAAATATTCATCCTTTTCTAAAGCATAGTAAAACTCCTGTGGTTTTTGAAACCAGACCAAGAACACATGTAGAAAAGCCCATGGATTATTTTAAGTGAACTTATTTTTTTTTAATCTCATTAACTTTTCACCATATGCTGTTTATTTTTTATATCCTGCACAGGCTGAGAAATGAAAATAGACCAGGCCACTATGGTTTTTCAGGGCACATCATTACGAGGATGACATAGACAAACTGGGGAGTTCCGAGAAAAAACAAAGATGATTAGGGGCACTTTTTAAGATGACTTATTGAAAAAGATTTTTAAGGCTCTATACATTCGTTAACTCAGCAACCTAAGAGGCAAGCAAGAAAACTGCTTCCCACCACATGAAAAGTGTTACCTCGGGGGGTTCCTGAATGCAGAGAGAAGCTGGATTCGTGTCCCAGTTCCACAGTTATGGGCTGTGCCTGTTTTGCCATTTACTTAACCTTATTGTGCAGCAGAATGTTTGTGAGACCCTACAATTCTTTGGGGGGTAAGAATTAAATGAAAGACTATATGTAAAGCATTTAACATATTGCCTGGAAGCAAACAGGTTAAGTGGGTCAGGAAGATCCCCTGGTGGAGGAAATGGCAACCCACTCCAGTATTCTGGCCTGGCAAATCCCATGGACAGAGGGGCCTGGCGGGCTACAGTCCATGGGGTTGCAAAGAGTCAGAGATGACTGAATACACACACACAAAATAGGTCAGTAGGGTGTGTATGTGTGCATGTGTATTTTAATTTCTAAATAGAATGGGTGTCTGGCATGTGATTTCAGATGAATCAGCTACACTCCACTCAATGCCAAACATTTCTCCTGTTCGTCAGCATCTAAGTTGCTTCAGTCATGTCCGAATTCTGGGACAAATTCTGTTTCCTGGAAAATCCTGTTACCCTCAGAAACAGCGTAACATGTGAATGGGCGGAAAGCATATCTAAATATTGAAGAAGTTTTGCTTTCCATCTGAAAAGCTCAGGCTTGCAGAGCCTCAAGCATTTCCTAAAGGCTGGAATCCCAGGATTTGTCATGGCTGTGTTACGTTGACCCTTGGAAGATCAAGGTAGGCACTGATGGGGAGAGGGAGGCGGGGGGGAGACAGCATGGGGGTGTGTTTCCAGGCCGAAGATCATTCCGTGATTCTGTGGCTACAGAGGAGAGTGGATGATGTGGAACACCTTTGCTTTGGAGGCAATAATGAAGCACAGTGGCCCGGCTCCACTCTACAAGGATGCTGGCATTAAAGCCAGAGGGAAGGACACAGGGAACCCCTGCCCTGCAGTCCAGGGTCACTGGGTCTGGCTGCAGTGCAAGGATGGGTAGGGGCATGGCCTTGAGAGTCTGCCTCCTCCTCGGTGGGTCCTGTGGAAAAGAAGACAGAAAAAAAGAAACTGGAAGAACACACAAAGAGAGAAGAAAAAACAGAGAGGGAGGGAGAAAAACCACAGACAGAGACTTCCAGAGATAGCTAGACACACTGTTACTAGAAATCTCACAGGATCTGAAAAGATAGTGTTGCAAGTTGCAATGTATCCTGTGATACATTTGTCCTTCACTGGGCTAGACCCTCTTACTAATGTGAGATAATGCGTGGAAGTCATAAAAATTTTAGTTTCAAGTTTGCGCTTTAGAGTAACTTTTCGTGCTGACCTTCCATGGATACATTCCCCTGGACAGTTGTCCACCGGCCTCTGTTTTATTTCATAATCCCTTCCAGGGATTATGTAAGATTATTTGTAATCTTACCTGGCCACTGGGAAAGTTTCATCTCCAATTTCTAATTTCTCCCAGGAAAATCCACTTGCCTTTTCTTGGCTTTCCTTGGTTTCAATCTTCTGGAAATACATATATTGAAACCTGAAGCACAGTGTTCTGTGATTTTCATTCTACTCCTGTTTTATTAAAGTTTGTTGTTGTTTAGTTGCTCAGTCATTTCCAACTCTTTGCAACCCCATGGACTGTAGCCCACCAAGCTCCTCTGTCCATGGCATTTCCCAAGCAAGAAAGCTGGAGTGGGTTGCCATTTCCTTCCCCAGGGCATCGTCCCCACCCAGGGATCAAACCTGCATCTCCTGCATTGGCAGGTGGGTTCTTTACCACTGAGCCACCAGGGAAGTCCATTTTAAAAAGCTTGTTAAAGTTGGCGGTGGTCTATTCAGATTATCTAAGCTCTTCTAAGTGACAAGTAGGGATGAAACACCTGGAGGGCATGGATGGAATGACAGTTTCAAGGGCATAAAACAGAGACTGGTAGAGATTCCAACTTCCTGATGTGCAAAAGGAGACAAATGAGCCAGCTGGTGCCTACTCTCAAGTCTCCAAATTGTTTTTCTCATCCTCTGACTTCCTGAGGCCATCTAGCCCAAAGCTTCTGTGCTTTCTCTTCTCCCTTCACCACCTTTTCCTCTGAGCCACCAGCCCCTGACCCCGAGGATATACCTGCTCCTGTTCTCTCAGGGCCGCTTCCCTGAAGCCAGGCAGCTCACCCTGGTGACCCTGGGGACAGCCTTAGCCTGGCCGAGATGGCGCCCTCTCTGCCCTGATACACGCTGGCTGGTTCCTCCTTCCATGCACTTCATTCTGCTGCATGTCCAGCCACTTCCTCCAGGGTCTGGCTCACTGCTCACCTGCTCTGAGATGTCGTCCCTTGTGAATTACATTTTTGATTACTTGCCCCGCCAGACTCCCTCATACCTCCCTGCCTCTACATTTGCTGCTTTCTATTTTCTTTACCACTGTTTGGTCAAGAGCTTTGGTCTTTTGAAGTTCAGCTCAAAAGACTTCCCTTTGTGAAGTCTTCTGATCACAATTCCTGCATACCTAGGGGAAGAGTCCCTTGGACAGCAAGGAGATCAAGCCAGTCAATTCTAAAGGAAATCGACCCTGAATGTTCATTGGAAGGACTGATGCTGAAGGTGAAGCTCCAATACTTTGGCCACCTGATGTGAAGAGCCGACTTATTGGAAAAGACCCTGATGCTGGGAAAGACTGAGGGCAGGAGGAGAAGGGGGCGACAGAGGATGAGATGGTTGGATGGCATCATCAATGGACATGAGTTTGAGCACACTCCGGGAGATAGTGAAGGACAGAGAAGCCTGGAGTGCTGTAGTCCCTGGCATCGAAAAGAGTCAGACATGACTTAGTGACTGAAGAACAACAAGAGGAACAGACCCTGTGAGCTATGAGACTGACTGTGGACGTCACTGTTTGCGCCCTTATTTTATTATATTGTGAATTTTTATGTCTCCACCCCTAGACTGAGTGCTCCAGGAGGGCACCCCACATTTTTACAATATCCAGGGCCTGATGTAGGACCTGGTCCTCCATTAGTGTTTGTTGAGTGAATGAATGACCTCTGAACCTGTCAAAGTGGCCATAGGTCAACATCAACATCCCCTCCCTACCTCCAGCATGGTACCAGTGTGACTGATATACTTGAGCTCCTCTGACAGTTTCTGAGGTGCCAAAGAGTCCCTGCTCATGAGACTGCATTCTTAGTAATCAATACGTTATTCTAAGGAAATTAAGCAGAGTCCTCCACATGGCAGGATGTAGGTGGTGATTTGAGAAGATCGCTCAGTGGAACCATATCATTGCTCATCTGAATGCACTTCGTGGTGGTTGGTGTGGGCACAGGAAAGTGAGCCAGCCTCCCTCCTGCAGCAAGACGGAGCATCAGCATTCTCTCTTGGAGCTGGAGAATGTCCCAGAGCACGACCTCCTTGGGGTCCCTAATGGGGAATTCACAAATGGGGAATTTTGCCTTGGCACAATATGAAAAAAACTTCTCCGCTCCATGTAACAAGAGTCAAAGACAGAAGAATAGCTATCATGGATGTTTCAGTAATTTTCAGCTGGTAGTATCAGAGATGCCTAGAACAACATGAAAAGAAGATTTCTGTGAAGAGGAACAAATACGTATAGCCTCTAACTAGCAAAACTGACTTTTTGGCCACTTTATAGAATTAGGATTTTTTTTTAAGGTGCTATAACTAAAATATTCTGTTGCAAAATCTTTCTCACTATAATTTCAGAGAGCCCTGGAGTAGGTTGCCTTTCCCTTCTCCAGGAGATCTTCCTGACCCAGGGATTGAACCTGTGTCTCCTGCAGGCAGATTCTTTACTATCTGAGCCACCAGAGAAGCCCATTGTCCCAAGATAATTAAAATAAATAGATACATATACTAAATATTCTTTGTACTACAAAGAATAAAATTATTAGTGTGATTGATCTAAAACTAGGCTAGTCATAGCTGAGTTGATGTAACCCACTCCAGTACTCTTGCCTGGAAAATCCCATGGACACAGGAGCCTGGTAGGCTACAGTCCTTAGGGTCACAAAGAGTTGGACATGACTGAGCGACTAAACTTTCCAGATACTTTAGTTTAACTTCTAATTTTTTTTCATCCCAGTTTAAGATGCTAGTGTGATATGTGAGCCATCTCGGCCTTGTTTTAATCTGTCAGGATCTGATTTTATTTCTTGTTTTGAAAATTTTTACATTTCAAAGTTGGGGGAAATATATTTATTTCACAGTCTCAAAAAGTGTTAGTCTGGCTTGTGGCAGCCTCCATATGAAAATTCCCCAGTGAAGGTGGCCACATGATCGGCAGCAGGGGCCTCGCACAAGTGGGAGCATCGTCTCCAGGATGGAGAGGTGGACATGCCAGCACACCCAGGACTCCCTGCTGGCATCTGTTCTTCCAGTCCTGAGTACCAAGAGCCTCCCCTTTGTCCATAAAAACCCTTAGGCCTGCTCCTGGAGTTTACTCAAAACCATGTTCGATGATTAGAGTCCAAATGAGAAAAATATAAGGTAGAAGAAGATGTATCCTTCTAGACCCCATTCATTGAAAATCAAACTTAATGGAAATAACATGTGCTCTTCCACAAACTTGTCACCCTGGCTGGGGCCTCTGTGTGACAACTCTCAAGGTGATTTTGTTCTTAGTCTGCTAATTATTGTACTAACATGCATGTCTTCCAAAACTCTTCCCACCGCATCCCACGTGCCACAGGGAAGGCGGCAGCCAGAGGGCTACCGGCGGTTAGAGAATGAACATGGAGATGTTGCTCAGACACTGGAGGTCAGCCCAGTGTGGAGGAGACCCAGCATGTATTGGTGCAGAGGCTAGAGGGTGGCTAGGAGCCAAGATGGCCCCAGGGGAGGAGAAGTCCAGAACCCAGCCATCAGTCAGAACTTTCAGTTCTTCATCTTTCTTACCTACACAAGCCAGTCTAATTCACCATAGCCAGAACGCCTTAGGTTTTTGGATATATAACTAAACCCACATAACTAACCACAAAATAGTTGGATTGATGGCATTTAAAGGAAGAAAGAAAAGAAGGAAAGAAGGACCACTCTAAATAATAAAACATTACTTACTGTGGCTTTTATGAAAGTATAGTTCACCTTTCGTTGCTGCTGCTGCTGCTGCTGCTGCTGCTGCTGCTAAATCGCTTCAGTCGTGTCCAAATCTGTGCGACCCCATAGACGGCAGCCCACTAGGCTTCCCCGTCCCTGGGATTCTCCAGGCAAGAACACTGGAGTGGGTTGCCATTTCCTTCTCCAATGCATGAAAGTGAAAAGTGAAAGTGAAGTCGCTCAGTCGTGTCCGACTCTAGCAACCCCATGGACTGCAGCCCTCCAGGCTCCTCCATCCATGGGATTTTCCAGGCAAGAGTACTGGAGTGGGGTGCCATTGCCTTCTCCGTCATCTTTCGTTAGACTCCAGAATTATAACCTTCCCACCAGCTTGGTGATAATTGAAAAGTTTGACCTGATTGTTGGTGAGGCTGTGGAGGAACAGGAACTCTCATATACTGCTAGTATAAATGGAACAGTTCCTTTTGAAATGTTTGGTAATAATGAGCAGAATTTTCAATGAGCTTACCTCTGACCAGCCACTGCCCTTCTAAGCATCTCTCCTACTGATACCTTCTAGAAGTACAAAATAGTATCTAGCCAGGATCATGCTTTGTGCCGTTGTTTCTAATAGCAAAAGATGAGAAACAACCCAAGTGCTCAGCAATAATAGGAAATTTGTTCAAAATGACTGTGGTGTGGGACTTCCCTGGTGATCCAATGGCTAAAGACTCCATGCTCTCAATGTGGGGGGCCCGGGTTCAATCCCTGATCAGGGAACTAGATCCCACAGGCTGCAACTAAGAATTGGCATGCCGATAACAATCTCACACGTCACAGTGAAGACCGAAGATCCCACGTGGAGCAACTAAGACCAGGGGCAGCCAAATAAATGAATAAATAATTTAAAACTGTGATGTATCCATATGGTGGAGTTCTATGCAGCCATGAAACAGAACAAAGATTTCCATCTTCCAGTGTGGAGAAGTCTACAAGGTGTTTTGCTAAGTAAAAAACTGAAGGTATATATAGCGTGCTACCTTTTGTATAAGAGGTAAGGGGGGTAAGAATATGTACACATATATGTTTGTATTTATAAAAAGAAACACAGAAAGGATAACTCTCTGTAGTGGGTGGTTATCTGTAGGAAGTGGAGGAGAGGAGAGTGGAGAGGACACTGTAAGCGAGACTTCCCTTGTGTACCTTTTGTATAGCTTTCACTTCTGAATCATACATGTTCAAAAATAAATCAAACTAAAGCTGAAAAAAAATCCATTAATCTTTTCCAGCAGGTAGAGCCCTTTCTGGCTCAAGGACCAGTCATGAATTAACTGGAGTGGGGTGAGGCATATGGCAGATTTCAAAAGCTATGGCCAGAAGTTTTACACTGGACATCCACTCCGCTTTACTGCTGGTGGCCCAGGGCTATGCTGTGGCTTGTAGCCGAGGTCAGTCTTCATTTTCTCCACGAGGTTTGCTGGTTACACATCCTTGTCTTGTTTCCTGGGCTTGGGTCCCAGTCATTGAATCCTGCTTGTTATTCTATCCTGAGCTGGGAGTACTGCCTTGCTCTTACACTACAGCAGTTTAACTTCCCATCCTCCCTTGGCACTGGAGTCTGGTCCGTCCACTCTTGGCTCATGGCTGTGGCCTTGGTATCTGTTGACAGCTGTATCTGATGCTGCCTGACTGCCTGGATTGCCAAACATCATCTTCCTCCTTACTGAACACTCCCTGATGCCTACTGCTTACCTACTGCTTACAGTTACTTACTAGAGTAACTGTACAATGATGATGAGTGTTTGCTGTGGGATGGAGACAGGGCGTGGGGCCAAGGTCTCCACATGCATCGTCTCATTTGATCTTCATGAAGATCCTAGGAGGCAGGTATAGGGATGTGTGTGCCTGAGTGAGTGCTCAGTCATGTCTGACTTTTTGCAACTCCATGGACTGTAGCCCACTAGGTTCCTCTGTCCATGGAATTTTCCAGGCAAGAATTACCGGAGTGGGTTGCCATTTCCTTCTCCAGGTGATCTTCCTGACCCAGGGATCAAACCCACGTTTCTTGCATCTTCTGCATTAGAGGGCAGGTTCTTTACCAGTTGAGCCACCAGGGAAACGCAGGTATAGGGATAAGAATCATGAAAAAAGGTGAACTGAAATAACTTAACCTCATGAAACCAGTAAATGAAGAATCTGGGAATGGACACAAAATAAGTGTGACTCTAAACGGGAGGCATCTTCAGCTGGTTTTAGCTAGTTAGGGAAGTCCTGTGGCCAGTGGCTATGCTCTCTGAAATTAGGAGAAGCCTGAACTGCTGCACCTCTCCCAGTTTCCTGGGCTGAATTTGGTTCTGTCATTTCCGTTCAACTTAATATATGAGTCATATTCCAGGGTTGGACCCTGCCAAGCTGTTCTGGCCTCCTGTGGCTAGTTCATGCACACCTAACCCGTAACACAGGCACCATTTTCCTTACTTCTTCTAACTTGGGACCACCAATAATTTGGAATGGGCAGTATGGTGTGGTCACTCACCTAGAGCCAGACATCCTGGAGTGTGAAGTCAAGTGGGCCTTAGGACGCATCACTACAAACAAAGCTTGTGGAGGTGATGGAACTCCAGAAGAGCTATTTCAAATCCTAAAAGATGATGCTGTGAATGTGCTGCAACTCAAATGCCAGCAAACTTGGAAAACTCAGCAGTGGCCACAGGACTGGAAAAGGTCAGTTTTTGTTCCAACCCTAAAGAAAGGCAATGCCAAAGAATGTTCAAACTACCACACAATTGCACTCATTTCACATGCTAGCAAAATAATGCTAGCAAAATTCTCCAAAATAGGGTTCAAACATACACGAATGGAGAAGTTCCAGAAGTTCAAGGTGAATTTACAAAAGGCAGAGGAACCAGAGCTCAAATTGTCAACATCTGTTGGATCATAGAAAAAGCAAGAGAATTCCAGAAAAACATCTACTTCTGCTTCATTGACTATGCTAAAGCCTTTGTGTGGATCACAACAAAGTGTGGAAAATGCTTCAAGAAATGGGAATACCAGACCACCTTACCTGCCTCCTGAGAAACCTATATGCAGATCAAGAAGCAACAGTTAGAACCGGACACAGAACAATGGACTGGTTCAAAACTGGGAAAGGAGTATATCAAGGCTGTATATTGTCACCCTGCTTATTTAACTTATATGCAGAGTACATCATGTGAAATGCTGGGTTGGATGAAGCACAAGCCAGAATAAAGATTGCTGGGAGAAATATCAATAACCTCAGATATGCAGATGACACCGCCCTTATGGTAGAAAGCTAAGAGGAACTAAAGAGCCTCAATGAAAGTGAAAGAGGAGAGTGAAAAATCTGGCTTAAAACTCAACATTAAAAAAATGAAGATCATGGCATCCGGTCTCATCACTTCATGGCAAATAGATGTGGAAACAGTGAGAGATTTTATTTTCTTCAGCTCCAAAATTACTGCAGATGGCGACTGTAGCCATGACATTAAAAGACGCTTGCTCCTTGGAAGAAAACCTATGACAAACCTCAGTTCAGTTCAGTTCAGTCGCTCAGTCGTGTCCGATTCTTTGCGACCCCATGAATCGCAGCACGCCAGGCCTCCCTGTTCATCACCAGCTCCCGGAGTTCACTCAAACTCACATCCATCGAGTCGGTGATGCCATCCAGCCATCTCATCCTCTGTTGTCCCCTTCTCCTCCTGCCCCCAATCCCTCCCAGCATCAGAGTCTTTTCCAATGAGTCAACTCTTTGCATGAGGTGGCCAAAGTACTGGAGTTTCAGCTTTAGCATCATTCCTTCCAAGGAACACCCAGGATTTATCTCCTTTAGAATGGACTGGTTGGATCTCCTTGCAGTCCAAGGGACTCTCAAGAGTCTTATCTAACACCACAGTTCTAGACAGCATATTAAAAAGCAGAGACATTACTTTGCTGACAAAGGTCCATCTGGTCAAAGCTATGGTTTTTCCAGTAGTCATGTATGGATGTGAGAGTTGGACCATAAAGAAAGCTGAGCACCAAAGAATTGATGCTTTTGAACTGTGGTGTTGGAGAAGACTCTTGAGAGTCCCTTGGACTGCAAGGAGATCAAACCAGTCCATCATAAAGGAAATCAGTCCTGAATATTCATTGGAAGGGCTGATGCTGAAGCTGAAACTCCAATACTTTGGCCTCTGGATGGGAAGAACTGACTCATTTGAAAAGACCCTAATGCTGAGAAAGATTGAAGGTGGGAGGAGAAGGGGGCGACAGAGGATGAGATGGTTGGACAGCATCACTGACTCAATGGACATGAGTTTGAGCAAGCTCTGGGAGATGGTGAAGGACAGGGAACCTGGTGTGCTGCAGTCCATGGGGTTGCAAAGAGTTGGACACAACTGAGTAATTGAACAACAGGGAACTAGATCCCACCCGCCACAACTAAGAGTTTGCATACTGCAAGTGAAGGTCCCACATTAGCACGACTAAAAATCCCAAATGCTGCCATGAAGATTGAAGATCCCACACGCTGCAACTAAGACCTGACACAGCCAGACAAATAAATGCATAGTTTTTAAGGTTATCTGTCCAACCGTCTCAAGGAGGCTTGCTTGAACTTAATGGTAACGACTAGTAAATACAAGGACTGAGGAGTAGAAATGGGAGTGCAGAATATTTATCTATTTAGAAACATAAAACAATATTTTTTATTGTAGAACATAGAACCTTGCTTAATGGACTCCATTTCTTGTTCCATTTATTGCATTTACTTGAAGAAATTTTAAAAACATTAAAAATATTCAGACTTTAGACTAACTTAGATTCATCTTCCTCATTTAGTCTGAACTGGTGACGTTTGTAACCAATTGTAATGCATTTTAAAGTCAAGTGTAAAATAATTTTAAAACTTTGTTTGATTTCTCTCCCTGATTCACAGAGACAGTTGGGTAAAATAATTTCTGAACTATATGGTAATATGATATCCTAATCTAGTTTTCATTAAACTTTCTTTTCAAAATTGAAAAAAAATTTAATAATATTTTCAACTAATGTGTTTCATAGTCACTGTATAAAGTGTGAACAATAAAATAAAGTTTTAATAGAAAATCCAAAGCACCTGTAATCCCACTCAATGGGGACTATTTATTTAAATATGATGTAAATTTGGGTGTAAATCAAGACTTTTTTTTGTTACTACTGGTTCAGCAACATGAGGGACAGATACAGACACACTCATAATAAACACATAGCTTTGGGGAGTAAAATATAATCAATAAAGGGCTTCCCTCATGTCTCAGCAGTAAAGAATCTGCCTGCAATGCAGGAGACATGGGTCTGTGGGTTTGATCCCTGGGTGGGGAAAATCCCCTGGAGAAGGAAATGGCAACCCACTCCAGTATTCTTGCCTGGAAAATACCATGGACGGAGTCTCAAGAGTCAGACACGACTTGGTGACTAAAGCACCACCACTATAATCAATAAAATAAATTACTGATAATTGTGTTTCTAAGTAAGCAGACAATTGAGCTAGGAAGGAAGAAATAGAAATCCTCTGGTAGCTCGAGCTGTAAGGCTAGCCTGATAAAACCAGCACTTAGAGAATGGGGTCATGGTCATGCATGCATGCTGACTCCCTTCAGTCGTGTCCGAGTCTGTATGACCCATAGACTGTAGCCTGCCGGGCTTCTCTGTCCATGGCATTCTCCAGGCAAGAATATTGGAGTGGGTTTCCATGCCTTCCTCCATGTCCTGGATCTTCCCAACCCAGGGATCAAACCTGCATCTCTTATGTCTCCTACATTTTCCACTAGCGCCACCTGGGAAGCCCATGGAGAAATAGGGTATAAACCTTACACAGAAATAGAGTATAATAAACCTTACACAGAAACAAGAGACATGACTTTGGGTCTACCCAAGGTGAATATCTGGAATTAAGAGGTTGAATTAAGAACAGGCTCTTGCTGCTTAGTCCAAAGGAAAAAAAAAAAGTGAAAACTGGAAAAAACAGGGGTGAATCCACATTTTCTGGGCTTTTTAAGAAAAGAATTTCAAAGTATGAATAGAAAATTTGGTGCAAACGTTTATATTATCTTAGAATGAAAATATAAATCACAACAGATAAAAATCTAAACTGTCGCTAAATGCCACAAAACCTCACAATATCCAGGAATGTAATATAATCTTTAGTTATTTTCATCATAATTTTATTTCCTTTATGGAAGTGAAAATTGGTTTCTGTTTCTTGGCTACATACTCTTCTATTGTTTAGTTGCTCAGTTGTGTTCAACTCTTTGTGACCCTATGGACTGGAGACCCCCAGGTTCCTCAGTCCATCGGATTTTCCAGCCAAGAATACTGGAGTGGAGTGCCATTTCCTTCTCCAGGGGATCTTCCCAACCCAGGGATCAAACCCAAGTCTTCTGAATTGGCAGGTGAATTCTTTACCACTGAGCCTCCAAGCCTTGCATACTCTTTGCCCACCTCTTAATGTGATAATTACTTTTAAATATCACTTATATAAAGTAGAAAGATAAACCAGTCTTCTAACATAGTCAAAATGTGTTCTTTTTTTTTTTTCATCCATCATAGTTTAGGAAAGTTTACTTTAGCCTCATTATTGGTGGTCGGGGAGTATCAGTTAAGTCCAGTCCTTTCATCCTAGGTCACAGCAGGCTGACCAAAGTTGGCTGGGTTTCACCACGCCCAGTATCTCTCCTACCCGCTACCTTGGCAGGGCAGTTCTCAGCAGTGGGGTGTGCCAAGGTGACCACAAAGCCAAGTCACATGGCCCTCAAGCTGAGAGTGGAGCAGTGTCTCAGTTGGATTCTTCTCCTTGGGGAGATGCTGACGCTTCACAGGGCCCATCGAGTGTAGATTGTCACTGGAGACGTGCCCATCGCCTGCCCCATCTCCTGCAGTTCCAAGACCACCCCCCAGGAAAGAATGACCTCCAGGCTGTCAGGACTACATTCCGCCAAATTTCTTGGAGTTGCTGCTTCTTTCTGGTACCAGGGCCTCCAGAGGGGCTATCACATTAAGGGCCCTGAAGCACAACCACTAGCTTCAGGGTAAATCGGCCTTAAGTGGGGACTACAGCAAACACTATTGACAAGAACAATTACTTCCCACTTACACACCCATAGACAAGAGAACAGTTCCACCCCAGTCTCCATAAGGAATAATATAAGAACACTCTCAACTTCTCTCTTCTGCCTTAACCATGTCTCTTGGAAGGCAGGGGGATTGGATGCTTGAGGAGGAAGATCCAAGTAAGATGCTTGCCTCACCCCCCTGCTGTTCTCTCTCCTTCAGAACTGCCTGCCCGACTGAAGGAAAGCTCTAGTCCGCCTGTGTCCAGGTGGTGAGCGACCAGCCTTATTAGGGAAACCTTCTGGTGTTGCACTGCGCCATCAGGGGCTCAGTCCATCTATTTCAGGAGTAAAGTATCAGCAAGCCCATCTGGCCACTGATCTAAAACCACTTTCTCCCATCAGCTTTATCTGAAATAAAGCCAATATTGTATCTTGATTTTCTATCTGTTACTCCTACCTCTCCCCTCCCTTCTTTCTCCAAATTGATTCTGAATTCCAGAGAAGTACAATGTATGGGATGGGCCTTCCCTGATGGCTCAGCGGTAAAGAATCCACCTGCAGCGCAGGAGATGCAGGAAAAGGCAGGTTCCATTCCTGGGTTGGGAAGATTCCCTAGAGAAGGAAGTGGCAACCTGCTCCAGTATTCCTGCTGAAAAATCCTATGGACAGAAGGAGCCGGGGGTTTACAGTCGACAGGGTCACAAAGAGTCGGCCATAGCTGAGTACAGCACATGTATGGTATACCCTACAACCTTAATAATAATGGCTAATTTGGAGAGATTTTTAAAAACAGGTGAAACTAATAAGCTAAACAGCAATAATATAGGAGAAGAGAGATCAGAGCTATTGATTAACTTTGGCCTTTAAGTCAAGTGCAGCATATTCAAAATTCAAGGGTAACCTCTGAAAGAAATAGAATATATATCTTCCAAAACACTGGAGGGGGGAAAAGGGAACAAACTCAATCAATTCAATAGGAAATGAGGGAAAAAATCAAATAGTAAAAAAATATGGTAAATAGAAAACACAAAATAAGATGGTATAAATAAATCCAACTACAGCAATACTAAAAATGTAAACATTAACTTCATCTGTTAAAAAGCAGGAATTATATGAATTGGCTGAAGCTGAAACTCCAATACTTTGGCCACATGATGGGAAGAACTGACTCATTGGAAAAGACCCTGATGCTGGGAAAGATGAAGGCAGGAGGAGAAGGGGACAACAGAGGATGAGATGGTTGGATGGCATTGTCGACTCAAAGAACATGAGTTTGAGCAAGCTCTGGGAATTGGTGATGGACAGGGAAGCCTGGTGTGCTGCAGTCCATGGGGTCACAAAGAGTCAGACACGACTGATCAACTGAACTGAACTGATCTGAAGTGAAATACAATACTATATGTATGTCTTTTGCAAGCACGAAAGACAATGACCCTCAAAGTATGAAATAAAATTATGGGGAAAATATTCCGTGTAAATAGTAAACAAATAAAGGGAGGAAAGCAATATTAATTAGATGAAACAGAATTTAAGGCAACAATATTAGGTGAAAAAAATCATAATCATAAAAAAGCAATTACCAAGAGAATATAATCCTGAACCTGCATGCACCCCAAACCCTAGCCTCAAAAATATGTAAAGACAAATAACATTACATATTAAAATAACTTAAATTCCACCATCATGGTGGGTATTTTTTAACACACATCTCAGAAACTGATATAGAGAGTCCACTAATAATTGGGAAGTATAAAATGTCTTGAACAACACAATATGCTCGTTATAATGGACATATACAGAATCTTGCTCCCAGTAATGAAAGAAAACAGGTAATTAGCAGAGAGTGACCACAGTCCAGTCACACAAATACCAAAGGATTCATTTCACAACAGAGCACATTTCATATCACAATGCAATATGGTCAGAAGCTAAAAAAACAAGAAGGTAATTTAAATACTCTAATATTTTAGAAACCAAAAGCACTTTAACACTGAAAACATATATGACTAGATAGATAAGTATGAGATAAACAGATAAATAATCCATTGTCTGAATGTACCATGCTTTATTTGTTGTTGAACCATTTGTGAGTCAGCACTCTGGCTCTTTGGCAGAGACTGCAGGTTATCTCCTAACATCTTTTCTTCCCTTCTTCCTTAGCAACAAAACTTCTAGTTTTTTAGCTGGAAGGTACTGTTTGGAATAAAGGCTTATGTCCCAGTTTCCTTTGCAATTTGTGTGTGACCAAATGGAAGTGGCGTGTCCGTTCAACTGCCAGGAAATGTTCTTGAAGAGGAGACCTGTGTCTTTTCTGCTCTTATTTTTTCCTAGTGTATCTTCAGATATGATTTCTGATGTGTATGGATGAGATGCTTGGAAATCAAATAACTATCTTAGACCTCAAGGTAGAATCCTCATAGAGAAAAAACTGTAGACACAAGATAGACAGAAACTGGGTCATTGTTGATCATGGATTGCTTATCTCAGGACTTTATTTACAGGGCAGGGAAACACACTTCTACCTTATTTAAGCTACTACTATTTGGAATTTTTCTGAATAACATGTTTTCCTATGTATTTTGCTATAATGATCAGCTGCTATAAGCATCCTTTTATGCATGTATTTCCCCATTTCTTCTACTGGAATGTGTAAGTCATGTGATATATTCTTTTAAAGGCTTTTGAGAAATAGCACCGAATTTTACTCCGTAAGATTGTACAGCTTTACTCTTCCACTAACCAGGTATAAAATGCTCCGTTATTCCATACCCATTCCAACATTAAGTATCATTCTTTCCAATCCTCGCCAATAAGATAGGCCAAGAATATGATTGTATTTTTTTATTTCTAGGATGGGTTAGAGATTTTTAAAAATTTGTTTGCTATTTGTGTTTTTTCTTTTATATGTTACTATTTTTAAGTTCCTTGATCTTTTTTTCTATCAAGGTAGTCTTTTTCACATTGATTTTAAAAGACTATATACATATATATATATATAGAGAGAGAGAGAGAGAGAGACAGAGTATTTAACCCTTTGTCTGATTTACATAGCTTTAATATTTTTTTTCAGGCAGTTCATTATTGATAAACATTGTTTATGGTGTTTTTATGCAGAATTTTAAAACTTTATCAGGATTTTCTCTTTTGATTTTTTCTTTGGTATCATTTTTTCAGAAAGTTCTGTTTTCTTACAAGTTTAGAAGTATTTGCCTACAATATCCACTAATACTTTTGTGTGTTGTTTTGGTTTTCTTTGACTTACTTTGAAACTGTTAATCCATCTGGTATTTATTTTGTTCTAAGGAAGAGATCTAAATTTTTACTCTTCCAAGAGTTTAACCAGATATTTCAACATATGTGGAATAAGTCATCCTTTATCCCCTGATACAAGATGTTATCTCCAGGAAAAATTAAATTCCCTGTATGTACATGAATCATCTTAAAATCCCAGTTGTGTTCTATTTGATCTACATATCTATTCCTCCACCAGTGCCATAGCCTTAATTATTCTAGCTTTTATGTATTTGCATAATAACTGATGTGCTGTATTCTTCCTAACAGTTTTTTAAAAATTTTCTCATAGTGAATTGTGCTTTAAAAAATATATTCCAACAAAACAAAACAAAAAAACCCATAGATCTACTGCAACTGGGACACAGTTGAAGCATATGGGATCTTCAGTCTTCATGGCAGCATGCAAGATCCTTTAGTTGTGGGATCTAGTTCCCTGCAGGACTTGAACCCGGGCCTCCTGCAGTGGGAGCATGGAGACTTAGCCACTACATCACTAGGGAAATCCCACAGTTGGCACTTAAATTGGAACTTCATTAGAATTTTAGGTAGATTTGTAAATATTTGACACACAGAGTCGGACACGACTGAACGACTTCACTTTCACTTTTCACTTTCATGCATTGGAGAAGGAAATGGCAACCCACTCCAGTGTTCTTGCCTGGAGAATCCCAGGGATGGGGAAGCCTGGTGGGCTGCTGTCTATGGGGTCGCACAGAGTCGGACATGACTGAAGTGACTTAGCAGTAGCATCAATACATCATTTCTTTTTATTTTCATATGAAGTCATTTTGACCTTTTTCTGAGATGTTATCAGATCCTTGACATTAAGTTGGCTAACAGGCCTCTTGCATAGGTTAAACGTTTTGAGAAGAATTAAGAAAGTCATGAAAGCAGCGTTTGCCTCTGACATGCTCATGCCTGAGCTGACATGAAGCTGTGTAGAACAGAAATGAAATGCTCTGTAACTTTATTATTGTACATACACTGCTCTGTACTTAAACCCTGCAAATCTGGCCGCAATACAAGTGTCAATAAGAGGATTGATCTGGAATGGTGAAGGGGAGGGTAAAAGGCACTGCAGATGGCAAAAGGAGCATTTGGACTGGAGGAAGCAAGTAATGAGGCAGATTTACATGTGTTCTAGGCTAGCAAAGATAACATAAATATACAACGATTTTTAAAAAGGGGATTTAGGGAGATGATAACCAATTGTCAAAAAACATTTCAACATGGACCAGCAGTATGGGTTTTATGAGAGCAAAAATTTGGACCTGTTAGTTACTTAAAATGAGTCTGAAAGATCAAAATAGTGCTTAAGGAAGATAAATCTTGTTGCAATGAGCACCCATATTTGGAGTAAGAACGTAATTAAGAATTTCCTTAGGAAATTGGTACAATAATTTATTTTACAGTTTTATTTATTAATTCAATGATTTTTATAGAATATTACTCAGGATGTGCCTACAATTGTGTTAGCATTGAAATGACTTTGTTTGCATCCCCAAATCTATTTTTACAAGGCCTTCATGACAGATGTCTAATGACACCACTTACAAAGAGGGAGACATTCCCCAGGTACTTCTGTACTTTGTTCAACAGAAATTTAACTGCCCAAGCGGATGCTTGATTGATGTTATTCAATGATTAATGCAGCAAACTCCCTACTTTACCCTCTGCAGCAGAAATCTCCATTTAACCCCTTGGGATATGTAAGTGCCTCATTTCTTGAGAAACTACAGTGAGATTAGGGAGAAGGGAAGGCTTCACAAAGCAATTAGAAAGAGGACAGATTAATCCATCCTCCTCTTTATTGAAAAGCAGCTTCAACCAAGGTACTGTCTCCTGAAATAGACTTTTACCTACAAAGGCGTTTGCAAGAGAATTTGATAAAATAAGAAAATAAGAGAAATAAAAACAGCTATTAGAAAATAAGAACAATTTTTATTAGAAAATAAGAAAGAACTATTAGAAAAAAAAATAAAAACAGCGATTAGGACTACCTGTTTCTCTCCTTTATTTTTTCTCCCCAGTGCATTGAGTCCAATGGCAGAATATCTCACTGAAATAAGCATTTGTAAGTGAATCACAGTTGCTTTTCAGTCTGTAAGAGTCACTTTCCTGCAGCACGAATATTTTATTTTTCTCTCCACGCATAACTGATGTCTACATGATGTGAAGCAATCCTGGTTCTTGTTGGTGCTGCTATTTAGAATTGGAAGAGTTATTTGGAATTGAATCTATCCTATCAAAGATAGCTTCAAAATATTAGCTTCATTTTGTGCCTTTAATTCCTCTCCATTTTCGCTTACTCATATTTAGTGGCTGCTATGTGAGACAATATGAGAGGAGGTGAAAAGGGGCCATACATAAGTGTATGTTCTTTGCCAAAGCACTCTTTACTCTGGTTTTAAAGCCCACTTTCCCCTCTGACCTGGTGTACACAAGTTCCTAAGCATCTTCTGGCCTCAGAGGCATCTTTTTCTCTATAGGCAACAATTAAAGAAGAGTCCACCAGGGATGTTATGAGGGGGACAAGAGAAATAGGAACTGACAATATTCCTAGTCTTGTTCCTGTTGTTGGAAAAAGTCCAGATGTTGTGGCTCCCAGCCAGTTTAGGGACATTGAAACAAAATAGTTACGATAGGTAAAAATGACTTTCACCATTAGCTATTACATTTTTATAAAAAAATAGATGCTCATTGCAACAACCAAGCAAACAAAAAAATAAAACAGAACACCAAGAAAATGAAAGAGAGAGAAAATAAAGGACGTGGTGCAGGACAGAATAATGTACAAAGCAAAGGGCTTCTAACCATCCCACTTGCAATGTTTTTTTTTTTTCCAGAGAATATTCATAAAATATTTATTCAGACAAATGGGATTAGAATATACGTTCTCCAACTTGCTTTTTTTTTACATGAAACATTTTATCTTGGACTTCTTTCTAGTAGCATATATAGCTCTATTTCCTTCCTTTAAACATCTGCATATAAGCACAGATGTGCCATAATCTTTAAGAGAACCAGATCCTCATTCATGGATATTCAGCTGGGTTCTTTTTTTTTTTAATTATTTACAAATATATGGCAATGATTACTCTTGTTCATGTGTGTAAAAAAATCTATAAGGAAAATTTCTAAATGGAATCGTAAGATCAAAGGATATGTTATTTAAATTTAAAAACAAAATTCCTATGTTAAAATTTAACACATCCTGCCAAATTGAGCTCTAAAAAGGTTGTATCAGTTTACACTCCTACTGATGAATCTGAGACTGCAGAATTCCACACCCACAACAAATATTTTCATCCCTGGCAATATGAAAGAAGAAAATTCACTTTCAATTTTAGAAATTGTCATTTCTTCAACTGTAACTGAACTTGAACTTTTATTTGCTTACCAGTTTTTTCCCTGCAAACATGGAAAACTATTGTTTTAAAGTTGTTTACCTTTTTATTGACATGTAAGAATATATGGATATTAAAGAAATTAACACCTTGTCATATGTATTGAAAATGTTTTTCCAAGAATGTGTAATAAACATTTTGCTTTAAAAGGATATTTCTAATCTTACCAGTAGATCCCTTATCCAGAGTGAATTTTATTTAAAATCATTTCTATTTTTATCTCTCACTAGGGAACCTTGATTTAATCAATTTCCCCCAAAAAATGCATTCCTCTATTTGATTTAATTTTAAGATAGTTGTTTGATGTAATTTTAATACACCGTCCTTATCTCAAGGATAGATTTATGTTTCAGAAAGAAGGAAAAATTAGGAAAGAACAATGACAAACCAAAGAATAATGATCACCATCTTCATTCTTATGAAATCTATTAGGAAAGAACAATGACAAACCAAAGAATAATGATCACCATCTTCATTCTTATGAAATCTTTAAGAAAAAATAAATTAAGAGTATAAAGCATAGAACATTCATGAGGATTTCAAGCCTCACTCAGAACTTTCTCCTTTATTACTTTGCCAAATTTTTTCTTTATCACTTGTAATTCTCTCTTTGGGGGACATATTTCAGACTCCCTCTTTTTAATCCATACTCTCCCAAATTATCTCACACATCTTCTGAAATTTTATATATTTTGAGGGAAATAGACTTGATTTAAAAGTTAATCATTGTTAGATTTCGTACACAATTTTATCATTGTTTAAGGCTCAAATCACTGGGCATATGGTTATCAGTAACAGTGTTTTAACCCACTTGATTTAACTAATACTCATCAAACTGTTATTGCTGGAAAATTAGAACATTGATGCTGGATGAAGTAACCTAAATGCAAAAGGTGGGTTTATGAAAAATGAAATTCTTTAATTTTTCTAAATCTCTAAGAATCATATTATTCCATGCTTTAAACTCTAAAATTCTATGAACTTAACAATTCTAGAATTTTATGTGGAAGTAACTGTTTACTTGTGTTTACAAAACATGGTTTCAGGTTCAGATTATTTCTGATGGTTTATTTTTTTAATCAATTGAATAATCTTAAGAAATGAATTATCCCTTGGAGTACAGAGTCTATAGGGCTTCCCTGGTGTCTCAGCAGTGAAGAATCTGCTTGCGATGCAGGAGACATGGATTCGACTCCTGAGTCAGGAAGATTCCCTGGAGAAGGAAATGGCAACCCACTCCAGTATTCTTGCCTGGAGAATCCCACGGACAGAGGAGCCTGGCGGACTACAGTTCATGGGGTTGCAAGAGTACGACATGACTTAGCGACTAAACCACCACCACAGAGTCTATATAAACTTGCAGGCGTTGTAATGAAGTGACTAAAGTAAAATCTGATGATTAAAATATGTTGGAAAGTAAGCATTTTTAGTTTACTTTTAAATATGAATGAAGTAAGGGTTATTTAAAATATTATTTCATTTCCTATTTATTTTACCCTAGCTGGCTTCCCTGGTGGCTCAGATGGTAAAGAATCCGCCTTCAATGAGGGAGACCTAGGTTCTATCCTTGCATCAGGAAGATCCCCTGGAGAAGGGAATGGCAACCCACTCCAGTATTCGTGCCTGGAGAATCCCATGGGCAGAGGTGCCTGGCGGGCTACAGTCCATGAGGTCACAAAGAGTCAGACATGACTGAGCGACTAACACACACACACACACACTCTATTTGAAAAAATATTATAATATTCTATTTATTTTATTATATTTATTTTCCTTGTTTTTCTTTTTTTGGTTTGGGCAAGCGACACTAGTGTATTTTTGTCTTTGACTAAGTAAATGAAAAAAAGAAAAGATATATCAGAAGATAGGCAGACTTTTGACCCAAGGAATCTGGAAGTTGTAGCATTTACTGACCCTTCCATTCATTAAACTGATATTTCCTGAGAACTTGTTGAGGTTAATTTGGATGAGAACTGAATTAAAAGCATTTGAAGTCTGAGTCAGGTGCTGTTTGGACTTTGTGAAAGCCAGATCCATGGGGTTTTAATCCAGAAGTGTCTGTCTATCCCAAAATAAACTCAAATTTAAGTTAAGGTATATTAGTAATAATGTGGAAATATAACAAGCCTGTTGTCAGATGACTGTATTTCTTTTAAAATTACTTTATATTGCATTTTAATTTATTCATAAGACAAACATGGTTTGGGGGCAAAATGTCCCTATCTCTAGTTTAATAAAACATTTATACGTAACGAAATTCTTTCTGGTTGTACCTCTCTTTGCTTTCTGAGGATAAATTCTTGTACCTGCAGGGCTGTCAGTTTACTAGGTTCTGGATAAGCTAGAGGACTTGGGCTTGCTGACTAAATTACCCTGGTTAATAGGCGGGAGTAGAGGGAAGTGGCAAACAGGTTTAAATTGAGAAAATCCTGGAGGAAAGAGCGAAGTTCCAGTGAAGGTTGGGCTGGTGAGTGTGTGAGAAGTTGGGACTCCCGTTGGCTGGGGACCCGGGGTCAGGGATGGGGTGAGAGATGGCTGGGAACCTGGGGTCAGGGATGGGGTAAGAGGCTGTGGAGTGAAAGGGAGTGTGGGATGTAACTCATCAAGAAAGTGAAAGTGAAGTCGCTCAGTCGGGTCCGACTCTTTGCAACCCCATGGACTGTAGCCTACCAGGCTTGTCCATCCATGGGATTTTCCAGGCAAGAGTACTGGAGTGGGTTGCCATTTCCTTCTCCAGGGGATCTTCCGACCCAGGGATCAAACCCAGGTCTCCCTCACTGCAGGCAGACGCTTTACCCTCTGAGCCACCAGGTGCACTAAATCGTTAAGAATACTGGCCTGATTGGATTTCTAGTGGAAGCCTGTGGAGGGAAAGAGTTCATACCAATGTGGCTCTGGGCAGAAACAGCACAACAAGGATGAAAAGGAGAGCAGACACCTTAGGGATACTCCAGAAATAAATAAACAAGCACTGAGAGAGTTTTATGTCAAATGCTCTGCCATTCGGCTGCATCTGGGGTTGGCATGCTACTGGGCCTATGCGACATTTCTCAAGACACAGTGGCCTGCCCCCCTGGAACAGCAAGCAGAATTCACTAGAAACACGTTCAGAGACAAAAACCTCCCAAAGCAGGCCTCTCTCGGTGATGTAGTAAAGAAATTACATGAACATAATCTTCAACAGAATTTTAGGTCTTAAGGGAACTTAAATTCAAAAGGATCATGTTTTAAAAGTCAGTTAAGTATTTTTTTTCCCCCAAATGGTACACATTCTTAAATCTATTTAATTTTCAGTCAGGTATTAGATGAAAAATAAGCTTTTCTATGTATGCTGTTTCTGCTCCATTTTACCATATTTTGAGGCTACTCAGAATTAGGTCAATTAAACAACAAATCGATTATAACATGTATCTAATACTTACTGTTGGGGGAAAAATACTGTCTTCAAGTCCATCCTTAATGTCAGTAGTTTTCCTCTGTAAAGCTCTACTCACTGGGCATACTTGATGAGGTCTCTGTATGCTATCAAAGAAAGTAAAATCACTTGGCAAGAAATCTCTGACTCCAGTAGTATTCGTGCATTCACATACTGGTAAGCGATTTGCGTGCTAGTTAAAGGCGTTGCAAATACATCTCTAAGTTGTCTCACCAAGAGGCAGAGACTAGATGCTGATAGGATGTATGTGAAAGTACGTTTGTAAAGTTCCAATAAAATACAGTCCTTTAATATCAAGGTCAGACAGAGACTAACAAAATAGTCTCAGGAATAGCCATGAGGCAAAGGAAAAATACTTGCTCATGAAGCCAGAATTGCAAATAATCAATTACAAACAACTGTAAAAAATAATTTTTTGTATACCAAAAACCTTAAAGTTTTGTTTTCTTGTATGTATTGAGGTGATGAGATAGCTTAAAATATTCAGTTCATGTTTTAATATGGTTTGTGTTATCCGGACCCTTTTTACTGATACTATGGCGATTTTCATTTTCCTAGCAGCTATTGTTTTGTTACTAATTTCTAATTTTACTGCATTATGATCAGAGAATATGTTACATATGAATCCAGTTTTTCTGTTATTTATTGAAATTCCCTTTGTGGGAAACATTAGAATTGCTGGATTTTTCTCCAGCTAGATATACATTAACTTTTGTTTTTGCTGCTTGAGAATCAGTGTATTTCCACTTTTGGACTCTGGCATTTCATTATGAAAATTTTTACTGACTTTGTTCTGAAAGTTGCCTGTCTCCCATTTTTTACTCTCTATGTCTCCATGAGACATGTTCATTGGGCCTTCTCATTGTATCTTCTACATTTCTGACCCACTCATCTCTTTCTCTCTATACCTCATTCTAAGTGATTTCCTCAAATGTATCCTTCAGTTTGTTAATTTTCTTTTTGGATGTGACTAATATTCCAAGGTGGTGCAGTGGTAAAGAATTCACCTGCCAATGCAGGAGATGCCAGAGATGAGAGTTTGATCTGTGGGTTGGAAAGATCCCCTGAAGGAGGATATGGCAACCCATTCCAGTATTCTTGCCTGGAGAATCCCATGGACAGAGGAGTCTGGTGGACTACGGTCCACGGGGTTGCAAAGAGTCAAACAGGACTGAGCACACACATACACATAATATCCTATTTAGCTTATCTAGTGAGATTTTAATGACTACAATTTCCATTTCTAGACATTCTGTTTCTTTACAAATCTGCCTATTAATTTTCATGGTGTCCTATTGTTTCATGATGTTTTCAAGTCTTTTTTAAAAAATCTTTTTGCTCTTTTATTTACTTTAGAGTGTCTTTGGTTTTGATCTGCAATCTATAGTTATTTTGGTCCTTCTCCTTATTTTTGCCTCTGATTGCTCTCCTTTAGGGTCGTAATCCTTGTATACTTTAAAACATTTTGCTGTTGTTGTAAATTCATCTTCAGTGGGTTCAGTTGTTTTTCATGAGACTTCTGTTATGAATTGAATTGTGTACTCTCTTTAACTTCATACATTATAGCCCTAACCCCCAGTGGGATTATATTTGGACATAGGGCCTATGAAGAGCTAATTAACATTAATTAAGGTCATAAGGATGGGTCCTGATTCAATATGACTATTTTCCTTATGAGTGGAAGAGATATCAAGGCTCTCATACATAGAGTAAAGGCCATGAGAAAATACAGCAAGAACGCAGCTGTTTGCAAGCCAAGGTGAAAGGCCTCAGGAGAAACCAAACCTGCCAACACCTCAATCTTGTAATTCCAGTCTCCAGAACTGTGAGAAAATAAATTCTGTTAGGTAAACCACCCAATCTGTGATATTTGTTACCACAGCCTGAGCAGATTAAGACAGTTTCTGAACCCTAGGTTGTGAAAGTAACCTTTCTGCATTTGCTACAATCAGATTCCTAGGGGTTCAAGGCTCTGGCCTTGTTTTATGTTACTTTACTGACTTAGGGGTCCATTCCAAGAAAATGGACTTAGGGTTAGTGTTCTAAGCAAATAGTATAAATTCAGACCTCTCCATATGTGACCAGGCTGGTGTTATTAATAGTTTCTCTCAGCAGATGTCTCTTCCCTGACCTGTGCTCACTCTAGGGATCAGTAACAGCAAACTTCCTTGCTCCTTGCACAGGCCAATTGGTGTTTCTCTAACTCGCCTTCTGAGGCTCTAGACTTTCTGCAGGGGACTGGCCTCAGCTTCCCTACCCAATGTGTTTGAGGCCTTAATTCCCATCCCATCCTCATCTCCACAAATCTTTATCCAGGACTAAAACCCCCATGGGTCCTTGTAGCATCAGCTTATACTTATTTCTTTGGCTTTGATTTCTTGTTTTATTTCTGACATTCAGGGAGTTTTGTTGCTTCATTCTATCCATGACTTCCATGAATTTGTACTAGGAAGGCAGGCTTTCCACGTCCATCTGTCCACCATGCTCACTCTCTAGTTGTGTATACAAGAAAATGAAAAAATATTTTCTAACACACTAGAAGTACATTTGTCTTCATAGAGTTGGACCAAATTTGTCCCTGCAGGGTAGGATTACAAGAGTTAGTAGTCAGTAAATTTGTCACAACTATATTTTTAAAAGGTTCTATGTGAGTAGGAAGAATAAATTCATTCTAGAACAAATAAATTTCAATAATATGATGAAACCATCCGAAGGAACTTTATTTCCAGACTTGATATCAGGATGATATACATATAGACTTATGACTTTAAAGACAGCAAATGTAAGGAACAAATATAAGCATCTTTGTGCTTGTATTATAATTGCAAAGTAACTGATATCTTCATCAATGTTCAATGCACTGCTGTGGACTGAAATGGAAATGTGTCTTCTAAACTTGTATGTTGAAGCTCTATTCTAATGTGATGGTATTTGAAGACGGAGCCTTCAGGAGATAATTGAGGTTAGAGGAAGTGATGAATCAGGACCCCTAGGAATCTAATAGAAGCAAATGCAAAAGCACTTTGTGAGGTTACTCATGATGGGATTAGTAACTGTCTGCACACCAGGAACTGAGTTGGCAGCATGTTGATTTTAGACTAAATGTCTGTAGTTTGTGGTATTTTGTTATAGCAGCCTGAGCAGACTCATACATGCACATACTGTTCATATATAATAGCTGTAATCAGCTTTCCTACCATCTGTTTTTCAGGTTTATGCTGTCCCTATGTACTTTCTGTGGCTTCCCTGGTGGCTCAGACGGTAAAGCATCTGCCTGCAGAGGGAGATCCAGGTTCGATCGCTGGGTCGGAAAGATCCCCTGGAGAAGGAAATGGCAACCCACTCCAGCGCTCTTGCCTGGAAAATTCCTGGGACAGAGAAGCCTGGTAGGCTACAGTCCATGGGGTCGCAAAGAGTGGGACACGACTGAGCGACTTTACTTTCACTACGTACTTACTGGATAAGTATTAAATGATAGTTTTTGATCACTCAGAATTTAGCATAATTAACATGCAGTCAAGGTTTTGAAACATATTTTCCCCATTTAAAGCTCTCCTGACTCAAATGTACTCTTAGTTATTCAAGTATTTCTATGTTCTCCCTCTTATTCAGCTATCTGGGGTTTGGTTAAGATTAATGCATTCATTGGATAAAGAGGACGTGGTGCACATACACAATGGAATACAACTTGGCCACAAAAGAGAAAAAACAGTGTCATTTGCAGCAACATGGATGCATAGAGATGATCAAGGTAAGTGCAGTAAGTCAGAAACACAAAGACAAATACCATATAATATCACGTATATGTGGAATCTAAAATATGCCACAAATGAGCCTGTCTGTGAAACAGAAACAAAATCCGGGACATAGAGAATAGACTGGCCGTTGCCAAGGGGGAGGGAGGTGAGATGAATAAAGGTGGGAGTTTGGGACTAGTCAATGCAAACTAGTATACAAAGAATGGATAAACAATAAGATTCTACTGTAGAGCACAAAGAACTGTATTCAATATCCCGTGATAAACCATAACGGAAAATAATGTGGAAAAGAATGTACATGTGTATAACTCAGTCACTTTGTTATAAAGCAGTCATTAACACAACATTGTAATTCAACTATACATCAATAAAAAATTCTTTTTAAAGATTAATGTATTCAAGAGCCCATGACACAAGACTTCGTGCTGGGGGTATCAGATGATCTTACCAGTATGTAACCAGCGATAAACTGCATGTCCTGGGCACAGACAGCATGGGTGAAATGTGCATGCTTGAGACTGCTGTGGTGTTCTCTTAACAACTTGGCTTGCAGGAGGATGAAGGAAGAGATGCATAACGCTCTGTCTTGCTAAGGCCTCATGAATTCAAGTATGAAGTCTATCATATAGAGGGACTACTTTAGCACTTCTGTGGCCGTCTGAAGACGATGGCCACAGAGAAGGAGGGACTGGAGGGGGTCACGAGTGAAGCTCCAACAGGAACCAGGAGACATTCTGCCTTTCCACACTGTTCCGTTATAGCTTCAACTCTCCCAGAAATTCAAGGTGTCCTTAAGAGAGTCCTTGATGCTCCGAGTTGGCGCATTCTCTCCATTTAACAAAGCTGGTGGTTTGGGGTTTGTTATCCCAATGCCCTCAAGTTCCTGAAATGATAAGGCAAGTCACACTGTACTTGCACAGATTTCTTTTTGAAATAGTTGTCTGGAGCCTGACTTCTGCGAGAGTGGTCCTGACTGTGCTCCATGGCAGCCCCCTGGGAGCCTCTCCAGTGCAGCATCTGGGGCCCTATCCCAGAGCTGCTGAGTCAGAATCTGCACTCGATCGAGATCCCAGGTGACGCACATGCACATCATGTCTGGAAAGCAAACTGATGTAGAGTATTGCCCTCTCCACCTAATAGTTACCTCTTTTAACTCATTAATCATACCTAAGGAACAAGATGAAGGTTTCCCATAAACCTACCTAACGTGGCATTTTGTCTTCTATTAACAATTTGGAATCACAGTGGGGTCTCTTTTTTCATATATAAGGAAACCTAGTATTTAAGTCTATAAATGAATCAGAAAAATTGTTTCCGTTTCAATTTAGTATGAATGCGGTCTGGCTCATGCCTGCTAAATTGAAAGCAAAGCACTGTTTCCATTCAGGTTAATGGGTTCCTCCTCATCAAGCTGTCCTTCTTTCATGTAATCTAAACTTGCTTCCCCTTATTTACTTTTTTGTAACTGTTCTTCTTTTTAATAGGATTATTCATCCTTCCAATATTAACAGCAATTAGACTCACCTCATGGTGCGTCATGCCAACTCAATCTCAGGCTGTCAGAGTGGGATGATCTTAGTCTTGTCTCAGTAACAAACTTTGACAACCAAAACAAAGCAGCAGGCGAAATACACGAAGAGAATTAGCAACATCGGGTCGGAGATGACAAGAAGTTCTCGAACATGTTGGTTGCCTCTGCCTAGCATGTCCTTGTGGAAATAATGACTGCTCAGGCTGATGACGCTGTGATGCAGTCCTAAGCTGGATTTTTCAGGGAAGTTTTAAAAGAAGACTCTTTAACATCCTTAGAAACATTAGCATTCGCTTTCCAGATCTAATCTATTTAATTTTATTGGAAAACATTTACAGAGCTCATCAGCAGACTCTCTAGTATTGAGTAATATTTAGCATGCGGTAATCATGGGAAGGAAAGATTTAGATTAAATGCTGCTTTTTATTACTATTCAATCATCATAAGTTGTTCCACTTTTTATCTTTTTAGTCAACAGATTTCAAAGGTGGGAAAATATCTTCATTTGCAGTCATACCTATATTTATCTCCTATTATATTTTTCCATTAGTGTCTACATGAGATTTATTCCTGGTGATTCCCAACAAAGTGAGTGTGACTCTCCAGATGCTAATAATAAAGACAAATGCACCCTATCTCTTAGAGATGTTATGAGAATAAATTAGATGATATTTACAGGGGGATTTGACCTCACTAGAGATAGTATATAAACAAAATGCAAAGAAAAAAAAACTTTAAAGAAAAAAAATTCCATTCAGTTGTAGCTAGACCGACTTGACAGTACCGAATTATGTTCTGAGAAAAGAAAACAGGCCTACTAATAGTGGTTCCACTGGTCGTGGATAAATGCCAAATACTGACAATGAATTCCAGGTCTGGGCTGAAAGCTCAGGCATCAGTTTGAATAGGCACAAAATGAGCCCTTTGTCTTTTTTCTGTATATCTACATTTACTCTACTTGGGATACTGGTAAAACCTTGCATGTACTGGGTTAAATTATCAAAGTTATTTTAAACCTCTTTCTACCTTTAATAACATATAAAGATTGTTAACAAAGCAGTGATGTGAACAAATTGTAAGGATATATGTAACACATATGGACTTCCCTGATGGCTCAGCGGTAAAGAATCTGCCTACAATGCAGGAGACACAATAGATATGGGTTCAGTCTCTGGGTTGGGAAGATTGGAGGGGGAAATGGCAACCTACTCCAGTATTCTTGCCTGTAAAGATCTATGGACAGAGGAGTCTGGTGGGCTGCATTTCATAGGGTTGCAGAGTTGGACACGACTGAGTGTGCATATGTAACACATATACCTCTAGACAAACTGTTTTTACATTTATATTATCTGGAACCAAAAAGGAGCTTTCAGCAGGACAATGGGCAAAGCAGGAATCATCGTTATTGCAGACTGAAAGGCAAAGTGGTCCTTACAGGTATGGGGAAACCTTCAATTATACTCTTAGTATTATTTTGGGGAAACAGCAAAGCCCCGCCATCCCCATGTTTTTCAAGCATCCTGCCACCCTGCTCCAGATTCTGCCATTTAAAATTCTTTTGAATTAACGGAAATGGTTGCATATCTGTGGGAAAATCAAGATTAAAAATTGCAGGATGATGAAGACATTCAACATCATAATACACAAACACTGCACACCTACTATGTGCCGGGCACTATTTTCAGTGCTTTACCAGAACTATCTCATTTAGTTCCACTTCAACTACACGAAATAGATACTATTATTAACCCAGTGCCATAGATGCAGAAACGGGCGAAGAGAGGTTCAGGAGACTGCCCAAGATCACACAGGCTACACATGGTGTATCCAAATGCACATCCTGGTGGTCTGACTTGAGGCTCCATGCTCTGAACCAGTAAATGTTCCTACAACGGTAGGAGTTAGCACCATACAATATATTCCTCTTGAAACACGAAACAAACAATACGTTGCCATCTGGGATACAAAGAAAGATGTGAAAGCTGAACATTTTTGGATTAAGCAATGGTTCATTTTCCCAGAAAAGCCAAGATTTTCATGGCAGGACAGCCTCCACTTTTCCATCTTTGAACAGAGGACTCAGGGTCAGTGAACACTCATGGTGCCATCTTACAGTGAAACTCTTCACTAAGAATGGGGCACTAGGCAACCTGCACAAAGGAGAAGCTGTCTTGTGGAGCCAACAGCAGATATTCAGGTAGAAATGAGAAATGTCACAAGGAAATGAATTTAGAGATGAAAACATCAGAGGAGATTAGCTAATACACTCTGAGTAATTGCCATGTATGGCATTACTTATTGTGAATCTTAGGGTGCAGAATAACTTCTTGATACACACAATACAAAAAGGCCCTTAAAATTGTTTCCCAATGTCAGAAGTATGTGCTGTACACATTTTTGTTTTATTTTGTTTTATCCCATAAAAGGTATGGTTTTAAAAAGAGATGAACTGATACCCCGATTTCCCTGCTCCTAACAGAACACTGTAATATGGTTAAGCACAAACCTTTCCATAGCAACAGACACTGTATATCAGGCATGAGCCCTATGTATCTCCCTTGAAGAAAGCTTTAAGGTTATAACAGACAAATTCAAAATAAAGCCTGTGATCCCACCACCGTCAAGCCTGATTCCCCCATGAGCTCAAGAAAGGATACATTGACAAACGACTCACCATGGCTTCCTTTAGCTCATTTCTTTGCCTTTCTTTTTCTTTAAATGGCACTTCAGCCGTAATAGTTACAAAGATTTCAAGAGAGGACTAGCGCCACCTGAAAAAGAAAGGCCAAAAGTCCAATACAATCATGATTTGCAGAAGTTCAGCACTGGACTTACTGAATAGCCTTGGGGGGTGATGGCTTTTCTACTTTGAGACCAAAGGCGTTCCTTCTTGTCACCCTTTGCTGCTTTATTTAGTGGTTTTCCACTCCATGAACACCATGTGAATGCTGGTTACCTGTTAGCTGTAATTCTAAAATAGGTATTTTATATAGGGGAAAACGCAGCTTTGGGGGCATCTTGAAATGTTTTCATAAGTACATATAAAATTACATATTTTTACGTGATTGGAAGTAGTGGCTAAAATGGGGCAAACTGGATATGCCGCTGATACATATAGTTGTACATGCAAATTGTGCAGAGTGGACGCCTCCCTCTGCACCCCCAGTTAGGCAGGAGGCACTGCCTAGGGCCAGAGAGAAATCTACTCACTATTGTCTTGGTGGAGGGAGACATGAACCTCTGCTCGGCTAAAGTTGTGCTGTGCTTTTCACAGGGGGAACTAGGCTTGCAGACGCTATTGATTATACTTAGGAGAGAGGAGGTTACTGACATGTTGGGAGTGCAGGCGCTATATTTCATCCCTATTCAGGTTTTAAACAGCATCCTCCTCCAAATATTCTACTCCAAAGGTTGTATGCTAAAAAGTGAAACAGATGGTCCAGTTTTATACTTCTCTTCCTTTAGAATTTCTTATGCAGCTCAGGGACTTCGGTCTTCTGGGATCCCAAATTATATTTCAGCCCATTATACGTATTCAGTTTTGATACTAAGATGGTTTGTAAGAATTATTCAAAATCCACATGGCTGCAGCCTTTGCTGGTTCTTAGTGTGCCATGTGCTGTTCATTTTAATTGAAAATATTCTAAAAGCAAGATTGATGTGTTTTCTATCCCCCTAAAATAGAAACAGGTTCTGGGCTCATAATTGAGCACTCATAAGCCCCCTCTCCTTATTAACATGCCCTCTAATTTGTGCCTCTGTTTGCACAATATAAATGGCCTTTAACAGCCCTTCATTCATACAATGGTCTCACTAACCCAAAGAAAATTAGTAGCAGGCAAAAGCCTATTTTTACTGACACAGAGACAAAAATGCTAATTACCTTAAAATATTCTCAAGTGTATATCTTTGGCATCCTTCCAGGCAAGGCTTAAAAGTTTTTTTTTTCCCCCCTATTATTTACCAGTTATAGGAAAAGTTGTTTTTGTTTTACACTCAGGCTTATACATAAGTAAATCTATATTGATAATTTGAAATCTTTTATTTTGGGTCCAGAGTACTGATGATAGTTTGCTTTCTCCTCACTTTCTACTCACTTGTAGGTACACTTGAGAGCATTGACTATTTGTGATTAATTATGTTTTGTGTTTTGCTATTTTTGTTAAGGGACTTAGGGACATTTGCAGGAAAAAATACCTAAAATTTTAATTTTGTTTAAATGTATTAATTACCATAAAATATTAATATTTCCTCAGAATCTCTTTTTTCTTGATAATTAAATTTGTTTGTCCAACTTTATACTCTGAAGTATTCCTTCCTCTCAAAAATGGTTTTAAATCTGAAAACTCTGATGTACAAAATAAGTAATAAAGAAACAAAATTCAATTCAGTTCACTAAATTATGATACCAGGTGTGTTGAAAATATTACCATAAAGATGATGAGCTTTTTATCATTTGTGTGATAATTTTATATTGGAGGCCTAGTTTGTAAAAAATAAAGTACAGAAAGTGCAAGTGCTCATTCTCTTGAGGTAATTTAAAAATCAAGTTTGGAGAAAGTGTCCATTGATGGATGAATAAAGAAAATGCGGTACATGTTACGATACAATGGAGTATTATTCAGCCATAAAAAGGAAATCTTGCCATTTGTGATAACATGCATGGACTTTGAGGGCATTATGCTAAGTGAAATAAGTCAGAGAAAGACAAATACCATATGATCTCACTTATATGTGGACTCTAAAAAAAACAGCTTATTCATATGATGAATAGGTTGGTGTGGCTAGAGGCTGGGTTGAGGACTGTTAAATTGAAGGAGGTCAAAAGGAGGTACAAACTTCCACTTATAAAATAAGTCGGTCCTGGGGATATAATATATATTATGACGGCTACAATTAATAATACTGTATTGCATATTTGAAAGTTGCTAAGAGAGTAAATCTTAAAAGTTCTCATCACAAGAAAAATAATTTTATAACTATTATGGCAATGGATGTTAACTAGACTTATTGTGATGACCATGTTGCAATATATACACAGATTGAATTATGCTATACATCTGAAACTAAAATGATGTTACATGTCAATTACACCTCAATTTAAAAATTTTAAAATAAACAGGTCTGGGGAAAGAAAATGCATTTACTAAAAGGTAAACAACAATATAGGAGTTTAGTAATAGTGGAAGCCAGCAGAATACAAGAGCCACAAGTGAGTGTAAAATGACCTGGTAATTAACAGTGAAAAAAAAAAAACCAAGCAACATAAGGTAAACAATAATAAGGCATTCAATCTAGTTTTTTTAAGTGGGCAAAAATTTGAATAGACATTTCAACAAGGAAGATACACTAATGTCTAATAAGCACACACAAAGATGTTCAATATCACTAATCATTCAGTTCAGTCACTCAGTCTTGTCCGACTCTTTGTGACCCTATGAATCACAGCACGCCAGGCCTCCCTGTCCATCACCAACTCCCGGAGTTCACTCAGACTCATGTCCATCGAGTCAGTGATGCCATCCAGCCACCTCATCCTCTGTCATCCCCTTCTCCTCCTGCCCCCAATCCCTCCCAGCATAAGAGTCTTTTCCAATGAGTCAACTCTTCGCATGAGGTGGCCAAAGTACTGGAGTTTCAGCTTCAGCATCATTCCCTCCAAAGAAATCCCAGGGCTGATCTCCTTGCAGACCAAGGGACTCTCAAGAGTCTTCTCCAACACCACAGTGAAAAAGCATCAATTCTTCGGTGCTCAGCCTTCTTCACAGTCCAACTCTCACATCCATACATGACCACAGGAAAAACCATAGCCTTGACTAGATGGACCTTTGTTGGCAAAGTAATATCTCTGCTTTTGAATATGCTATCTAGGTTGGACATAACTTTCCTTCCAAGGAGTAAGCGTCTTTTAATTTCATGGCTGCAATCACCATCTGCAGTGATTTTGGAGCCCCCAAAAATAAAGTCTGACACTGTTTCCACTGTTTCCCCATCTATTTCCCATGAAGTGATGGGACCGGATGCCATGATCTTCATTTTCTGAATGTTGAGCTTTAAGCCAACTTTTTCACTCTCCTCTTTCACTTTCACCAAGAGACTTTTTAGTTCCTCTTCACTTTCTGCCATAAGGGTGGTGTCATCTGCATATCTGAGGTTATTGATATTTCTCCCGGCAATCTTGATTCCAACTTGTGCTTCATCCAGCCCAGTGTTTCCCATGATGTACTCTGCATAGAAGCTAAATAAGCAGGGTGACAATATACAGCCTTGACGTACTCCTTTCCTTTTCCTATTTGGAACCAGTCTGTTGTTCCATGTCCAGTTCAAACTGTTGCTTCCTGACCTGCATATAGGTTTCTCAAGAGGCAGGTCAGGTGGTCTGGTATTCCCATCTCTTTCAGAATTTTCCACAGTTTATTGTGATCCATACAGTCAAAGGCTTTGGCACAGTCAATAACGCAGAAATAGATCACTAGTCATTAGGGAAATGCAAATCCAAACCGCAGTGAGAAATGATTACGTATCTCTAGGATGACTATAATAAAAAAGACAGACAGGCAATATACAGTGCTGACAAGAATGTGGAGAACCTGGAACCTCCATATATTGCTGATGGGGGAAAAAAATGATTTAGCCACTTTGGATAACAGACTGGCATTTTCCTAAAAAGTTAAATATAAATTTACCACGAAATACAACAATTCACTCCTATGCACTAATCAAGAGAAATGAAAACATATGTCCAAAGATATATATGTGAATGTGGAATAGTGGAATAGTGGAATTTTTCATAATAGCCCAGAACTCGAAACAACCCCAATGTCTGTCAGCTGATGAATGGATAAACAAAACATGGTTTCCCCATACAATTGAATTCTACTCAGCAATAAAAAGGACCCAAGTACTGATACATGCTACAACATGGGAGAATCTCAAAAATGTATGCTAAATGAAAGAAGCCAGATGGAAAAGACAACAGCTGTATGACTCTCTTTATATAAATATCCAGGAAAGGCAATTTACAGGACAGTAAGCACACCAGTGATTGGGGCTGGGAGTGAGAAAAGGGATTAACTGCTAATGGACAGGAGGCAACTTTCTGGGGTCACGGAAATGTTCTAAAATTGGGTTCTGGTGATGGCTGCACAACTGCATCCATTTACTGAAAGTCAGTAAGTTGTTTACTACTTACAATGAGTGGATTCTACAGTATGTAAATTATACATCAGTAAAACTGTTAAAGGAAAGCCCAATAAGTTGTGTATGTTTTTACTGGAGTGGGTTGAAGTGGTCGTCTGAACTTTTTCTCTTGACTTCAGTGCTGAAATATAATTCAGACAAGTATCTACATCAACATTTACAGTTTTCAACATCCCTTACAATTTTCAAATTTACCTGCTTTTCACACCAGTCCTGTGAAATAGGGTGTATAGGTGAATCATAGACAATAAGCATTTTTCTTTTTCCTTTCAGCTTTACTCTGAGGAAACTTTATATGCCGAATACAGCATATAATTTAAAAATCAAGGCCAACTTGATAATTTAAAAATCAAGGCCAATGTAATCTGAATAACTTGGATAACAAACATCATCATTGCCTTAAGTACCCCAGATGCTTTTGAGAAGACAATTATCTTTCAATTACCAAACCATTCTGAACAACAGGTAAGCCCCCAGCTGGAGACCCATTGTGGCTCACTGTCTGTAGACTTGGCTGAACAGCCTCACCTACAGACCTGCCCCCTTGTTCGGCTGCCTCATTGAAGCCTATGGTAGTTGTTTGCTCTAAAGCATTTGCATTTATAAATATTGAAACACATGTAATATAATTGTATATACAATTAGGCACACAACAGCCAGTGTTACAGGAGCTAATAGTCCCCAGCAGAAACAAAGCTGCCAAAAACCAAGAATGGAATCCAAAGTATTAATTTGGTTCATAGCAAATCCTTCTCTACTATTTCTCTTGAAAGCTCAAAAGGAACCTAAACAAACAATTCTGACTTAGCCTGGAGCAGAGAATGGTATATTTAAAGAAATGTGACTTATAAATAAAATATCCAATTAACATAATTTTGAAAATGTATGTGGCATAGGCACAAATACCCCGGACTAGTTAAAAACCATGTAAACCTCCCTTATTGTGATAGTACATACACAAAACATACATCAACAATCACAGACCTTTGCATCCAGCCCCAAATTTCTTGCTCTGGGTTTATGAGAAGGTCAGCCTCTGGATCAGTCTTTCCCCACTTTCTGCTCAAGGAATTAGGTATGAGAGGAGCTCTCAGTGGAAGGGAAAGGACCAGACTCTTCCAAACCAAAGTTTCAGCCTTCCAATCTCAGCCTTGGATTTCCTAATTTGTCTTCGTAGCATGCTTTATGCAACCTCTACTTTCCAAGGAAGGCATGGAAGTTTTTTGTATTTTAGTATTCTCTGTCTCCCTGGATGACTTCCTGAAATCCTTTTGCAGGAGACATGTGTTGCTTAAGGATGTTTTCATGATCTTTGATCTAACACAAGCTGTGTTTCTTGCCTGTGACTGAACATGAACCAGACTGGATTAGGCTAGACAAACGTAGAAATATTAAACTGATTTCAGTCAATAGTTAATTCTGATATTTTCAAGTTGTAAAAGTCTCATATTGATATTTACACAATGCAACACACAGAAGAGTGGGAAAAGTGTGTGACTCAGGGCAAGATAATTGTGTTACTGTCTGGAATTTACTCCTGTAACCATGTTTAGATCCCTCAACTTCCAGTATTTTCAACTGAAAAAAAGATCAGAATCTTGGGGTGAAATAGTCTCTAAAGTCCTAATCATAATTTGACAACCATTTCTTGAGATGTTACTGTTATTCTACAAAGTAGAAATATTTATCTATATAATTTCATGGAGGTCACATGTAGTTTGCCCTAACATGCCCTCTGACCTCTTATTAAGATTTTTTTTTAAAGAGTTTGAAACTCATAATATGGAATCCATTTGCACTATCATAAAATGCCACAAAATTTGCAACCTGAGAGCAAGAAGGATAAAGACAGTAGTCAGATATTATCTGAGTCAGATTTCACAAATACACACATACAGTTGTAAGGAAGAGGTATGTCATCTCCAACACGCCCTTTATTTTTTTCTTTTTAATACGTTTTACAATACTACACTGGCTTTCACACTTCCCAGAACTCCAATGTTCCTCAAAGGTGCTTCTGTAGCCCTTGAAAAGGTTAAAAATATCAATACTAAAACCTGTTGCCCCACTGCCCACTCCCCGCAACACTGTTTTTTATCTGTTTTATTTATTTGGCTTCTACTTAATTTTTTTAGAAAAGAGTCCTTGGATAAACGCAGTCTGAAAAACGACTGCACTATATAATGTAAAAGATTTTGCCTAAATGCTGTACTTTTAAACAGTGTTTCATTATTATATATACTGCTTAAAATGTAAATCATCCTGCAAGTTGCTCCAGCAAAGACCAAAGGTTAGAAAATAATTTTCCATTTATAGTCTTTGAAAAGACTATAAATGACATGCTATATTTAATTTGAGAGTCCCTGTGCAAATCATCAAATACTTTAATAACTATACAAATATTAATATTTGATACAAGGATCTCCCAAGTTACAGCATATTCATAAATCTGGATTGATAGGGGCCTAAATGGGAAAATCCTATTTAGATAGCTCTAAGAGATGGGAGAGTGTTTAATGAAACAAGCTTGATAGTCTTATCATCAAAAAAACTGATTGATATTTGGTGCAACTTAATCTTTACCAAAAGAGAATTTTGAGGAAAGGAACAATCAGCAATTTAGATTAATCCCCATTCTTCCCCTTCAGTCTCATTCATCTACCTCTTACTCTGTGAATGGCCCTTTGGTTTGCTGGTTATAACAAATGCTTTTTTTTTCCACCATGGTTTAGATGATTAGGAGTCGGTTTTTAATTTTATTTAAGGACATGTGTCAATGTTGATTTGTAAAGGTGTAAGTGAAAGACTACCCCACTTTGAATATTATTCACTTTCTAAATTGACTCAAAGAACCTAATGGAATAGTAAAAACAAAATGTAATCTTTGGGTCATTTTCTCTATGACTTTGAATCTATTTGCCGCTTAGATAGGTTCCATGTTACTGAGAGCCTTGTGAAATAAAGGATAAGTTATTCCAGCCAAAGGGTTTTCTCATTTCAGTTCCCTAAAAATCTGTATTTTCCCCTTAATAATGGATAGATTTAGATTCCTCTGTAAAATGCTTTGGGGACCACTGAGATAAAGGGCCATAAAAAATGACCACTATATTGGAATAAAGTAGAAAGGGATCTTTTTTCTCTATGCAGAACACCCTCTAGTAAATAACCAGAGGTACAGAAACAGCTGGTACCACCATGAAGATCATTGGAGAATGTCCTGGAGGGTCGTGAGGAATGAAGTCATTTCTCAACTTTTTTCAAACCCCATGGAGAAGACAGCATGATATTCTTGTCAATTTGGGTTTGCAGCTCTTTTGGCTCTGACTTCCAGTAGGTTTAGATCACAGTACAAAGCAGAGTGCAAAAGACTTCCTTTATCTTTGATAAGTACTTTGCTTTCTCTTTTGTTTTCTTCATGCGAGAAAGCCTCTTTTTTCTGAGTTCCACTCCGTTCAAAAGGAAGGCATTGGTAAGCAGGGCCAGCCCATTCCATGGGGGGCTGATCCTTCCATAGTTCCCACTCCCACCTACTTCTGTCAGTTGTTTTGTTGGGAACCGGATTTGAGTGGGTGGATCTTCCAGAACAGGATTTTGGTCTGATGGAGCAGGGCATTGCAGAGGTTTGGAATGAAGCCACCTCGTGCCATCTTCCTTCTGCAGCTCTGAGTTCCTGTCCCTTAACACACACACACACACGTGTCCCAGGGTCTCTGAGCACTCCCCGGGGAAGCAGCACAACCTGGAAAATTAGAGCAAATGGCATCTCTGCAGCTTGGTTTCAAAAAGCACGTTAGTTGCTATAGCAGGAGGTTTGCAGATACACATGCTCAGAGGGGGCAAAAAAGAGGAATGGCTGCCTATCCCTGACACTATAATTTTTAAGGGTCTTAGAAAGAAACAACTATTTGGCTGGCAGTGTAAAAACATTAGAGAGCAAGGGGGGAAAAAAAAAAAAGATTCCATATAAAGATAAGGGAAACAGAGAACAGTGAGAATTAATTGCTTTCTTTAGGATCAACTTAGCTTCGTGCACAAAGTTCATTTTGACTGTTATACATCCCTTTAATCCTAACAACTCAAGTTGGTGGCAGAGCTCTGAAGCATTACTTTCTGAATATAAGCAAACGGGGCTTCTAAAGGTGAGGCTGAAGGTAAGCAGGCGGAGGGCACAGAGGTGTCCTGAGCCTGCAGCCCTGGATTCAGTGACCCCCTCACTGGTGTGTCCGCCAGGACTACACCACAGAGCCTTGGCGGCCCGCCCGCAGGACTGCTCCAGAAAGACTCCGGCATCGGCCACAGAGACAGACAGAGAGAGAGAGAGAAAGAAAGTTCCACAAACAACTCCCAGATCTCTCCGCCCAGGTCTCGTTACACCTGGTTTCTCAAGAGCAGATTGCTCAGTCAACCTTAATAATCCCAGAGGAACGGCCGGGCAAGAGGCTGGATTCTAGTCTACCTTTGGCCTAATTTATTGAGGGCTTTAAAAAGGGAAAATAAACTTTGAACTCGACTCATCTGAAGCTTTATGATTCAGGTGCGCTACTTGCCTTCAGGGGCACCGAAGATCACTGAAGTTAAAGTGACCAAAAAAAAAAAAAAAAAACCCCACACCTCTCTGAGCTGCAGAACAGAAAAGCATGTCCAGACCCGACCCGGCTGGTTCTCGTACCAGATTAACTTGGCAGCAGGAGCAGAAGTCCCCGGCTCTGCCCTCATCCTTTCCTGATGGGATAAGATTTCCCCCGCGTGCCGCCCTTTCATCCTCCGCTCTCCAGCCACCCTGCGTGTAGGAAAAAAAAGTGACTGCGTGGAGGAAGGGAGCAGAAAGAAAAAGGACAAGGAAAGGCGGCGGCGGCGGACAGGAAGACTGCTCGAGAGAAATGGTTGGAGGGAAAAAGGCTAGGTCAAGGTGAAGTCACGTCTAGGTTCCGTAGTATTGAAACTCGGGAGTTTTAAAAAGCTAGGCCGGCAAGCCTGAGCTAGTCTGTACGACTTGACACACGCGGCAGGACCTACGAAACCCTTTCCCCTCACCTTTCTAGGCAGAAGTGAGTTACAGTCCCATAACCTTGCATGAGGACAAGGTGAGCTGATTTTCGTGCAGGTGCCTAGCATGGTGCCCATGTCCTGATAGGGGATGGACTTGACTCTGAACCTAAGAGCCCACCGTTACTCCACGGAAAGCAGCTGAGTGGTGGTTCACGTGGGACGTAGCTCTTTTAGTTACAGAAAAGCCAGGCCCCCAAAGGAAAGGGGCGATTTGGGGCCAACCGAAGGCAAGGTGGACTTCCCTCCCTCGGCCTGGGCCAGGGCTTTCTAGACGCCGAATTCTGACCCCCTCTTCAGGGAGGGCCTGGAGCACCGATCAATTCGGCTACTAAGCACCTCCAGAGAAAGAGGGGCACCTACTGGAGACGCCTGCCTGCTCAGGGGACGTGTGTGTGGGTGCGCTTGCAGGTGACTGTGTGTGTGTGTGTGTGTGTGTGTGTGTGTGTGCTGGGCGTGGGGCAGGGTTGGGGTCTATTCTCAGAGGCCCTCATCAGTAAGGCAGACAGAAGAGTCGGGGCGCTGGGAGGGAGGCCCTGGGACGTGCCAGCCAGATGCCTGGTGTTTTCACAGCCTCCTGCGAGCCCCGCCTGGCCCTCCTCTGCCAGATCCCGGGTAGGCTGGCTCGAGAACCGGTTTCCCTCCTCCCCAGCGAGTGGGGGCCGGGTGGGGAGGCCCGGACGCCCCGCCTCGCCCCGCGCAGGCCGCTCCTTCCCAGAGGAAGCGTCTAGAACAGAACGCAGGCACCGGCTTGTGAACGCTGGACCGCGGTTCCCGGAGCGGGTGGTGTGTAAACAGAATTGCTGTCAATCACGTCGCGTCGGAGAGTTACAGGCACCGCGCGGTGGATTCTTTGGTGAAAGGAAAGCCTCTTTGCTGGGAGAATACACCCCCGCCATTTATATCATTGTTGATTTCAGGTGGTCGTCACCTTTTCCAGCTTGGCTCTGAGTTTCTCTCTTCGGTCCTCTTTTTGGATGATCTTTTCTGCCCTTGTAACCCTCCACTTCCCACCTACTGGAATGGCTGAGAAGCGTGTCATCAGGAGGCAGAATTTACCAGCTTTAAAAACATGGGCTTTTAGCCCAAAGCCTGTGGTGCATCCAGAAACCATGAGAACGTCCCCGAAGCTCTCCACTCTGCCTTCAAGGCGGAATGCGTGTCCCTTCACCTCACCTGCCTTTGATTCTCTTTGAGCTGGGCTCCTCACCCCCGGGTGTAGCCACTTGGGACAGGGCGCCCCTTACTTCTCTTGGAGGAGGCAGCTATATTTCACAAGGGATAGAATGATTTATGTGCACAATTTAAATAGTTTTGGGGGGCTCTAAGGAATGCAAAATGCAGCATAACTTGAAGGTACAGTATACTTTAGGGAAAACGTGGAATGCATCGAATGTTTTCTTTTCCTTCTTTGAAAGCTAGTTTAAATCTGTTTCACTGACGAAACTGTTTAACCATGTGCAAATGTGTAATTCTGCCTCCTGACACGTTGGCCAGGATTGGGATCACTGGCCATGCCAAGGCTGGAAGCGCAGCTTCAACACCATGGGGTTCTCCCAGCACAGATTCCCTCTACATTTAGAATACATGGAAAGAATAGAAGAACTACTACTTTTTCCAGATTCAATGCCTTCCTTTAAACTCCCTCTTTTAAGTATGCATTTTTTTAGAGAGGGTGTCATATGTATTAACTTTGTTCCCCTGTGAAGATCGTTTGAGTTTTGAACAAAATTGGGCAGTAATTGTAATCAAATATACTTATTTAAAGTCATTTCTATTTTTGCAGAAAATAATTATTATTCTTTGGAATTGTTGTTTATGCCAAAAAATGAAGATGTAAAAATATTTTAAGTAGTCCAGAAGTCCATGATTGCACCTTCTAGAAATGAAAATGAATTTCATTTCTAGAGATACATTTGAATTTTTATTTCATTATATAACTTTTATTGTGAAACATTTCAGGCATACCAAAAGCCCCACAGAGAATTATTAATATATAACAAGCATCTACTACTCAGCCCAAGAGATGAAGCTTTTCAAGTGTCATCGACGCCCCCACCACACCATGTGTCCCCTTCCTAATCTTATTGCCTTTCCTCACATCCCTCTTATGAACTGATGTTTATCATGGTCACACATTAAAAATATTTTTGTTATGTATGTATTGATTGTTGTTATTTTTAGTTGCTGAGTTGTGTCTGACTCTTCACCATACCATGGACTGTAACCCTCCAGGCTCCTCTGTCCGTGGAATTTCCCCGGCAAGAATACTGGAACGGGTTGCCGTTTCCTTCTCCAGGGGATCTTCCCCACCCAGAGATTGAACCCACATCTCTTGCATTGGCGGGCAGGTTCTTTACCGCTGAGCCACCTGGGAAGCCCTGTTGTGATAACCTTGATTACAGTAGCTCTGCTTCCGTCCTCTTAACTGCTGCCTAGATATCCACTGTCTGGACGGATGTGCTTCTGTTGAGAGATGGTGGTGGTTCCTACTTTCCCCCATTGTAAACAATGCTGCTGTGGACCTTCTTGTGGATGTTTCTTATGGACACATGTGAAGAATTTCACCCAGGACAGGAAATGTGTCAGGATTCTAGGTGCACAATCCATGACTTAATTAGACCCTGTCTACTTACTCTTGAGAGTTGCCAGTTTTACATTTTCACTGTAGAAATAAAAGAAAATCCAAATTGGCAATGAAAATAAAAAGGAAAAGTCATTTCCATCTCTCCATCCAAAGAAACTCACTTTAAAAAATTTGTTTTTGTGTGTAATCTTCCCTCATAACTCAGTTGGTAAAGAATCTGCCTGCAATGCAGGAAACCTGGGTTCAATTCCTGGGTTGGGAAGATCCCCTGGAGAAGGAAATGGCAATCCACTCCAGTATTCTTGCCTGGAGAATTCCATGGTCAGAGAAGCCTGGCAGGCTACAGTCCATGGGGTCGCAAGAGTTGGACACGACTTAGTGACAACACCACCACCACCATAATCTTCCAAGTTTTTTCTTCTATGAGATGTATGTATTTTTATGTATCATATGTGAATATATATAAGTACATTACATGGTATAGGTATATACATGTTATTATATGGATATATGTGTACACATACAAATATATATGTGTATGCAGTTGATCCTTGTAAAACACGAGTTTGAACACACATGCTTGTGTCCACTTACATGCGATTTTTTTTTTTCAATAAATACTATAGTGCTACTTGATCAGTGGTTGGTTGAATCCATGAATGTGGAACTGAGAATACAGAGGGCCGACTATAAAATTATATGGATTTTCAACTGCAGGAGGGCTGGGGTGCGGTCATGTCCCCTAACCCCTGAGTTGTTTAAGGGTCAATTGTATATTTGTATTTAATGTTTGGGGATAAAATAAAATATATTCTGTATTTTAAAATTCAACATTATATAGTGGGCATTCTACCATATCACTAAATATTCATTAAAGACGCAACTTTAATGGTTACAAATTAGTTGACTGTAGGAATAATTCTTTGGTTTATATAACTACTTATCTGTTAAACATTTAGATAGTAATTTCTCACTCTTATGGAAAATGCTGTGATGAAGTACAAAGTGTTTATGAACCAAAACATTTTTTTTACTTATCTTCTTCATGGTAGTTTTAGTGGCTTAATCAGTCCTTCTGTTGCTCGAGCAGCTAAAATCTTTAAGGATAAAATAACAGCTTTTAACTTATTTCAATTTTTTGATACTCTTCCCTTGTGGCTCAGCTGGTAAAGAATCTGCCTGTAATGCGGGACACCTGGGTTCAATCCCTGGGTTGGAAGGATCCCCTGGAGAAGGGAAAAGCTATCCACTCCTGTATTCTGGCCTGGAGAATTCCATGGACTATATAGTCCATGGGGTAGCAAGGGTCAGACACAACTGAGCGACTTTCACTTTCCCTTTCACATTAACTTGTCTTATTCCTTTCCTTGGCTGTATAGGGTTCTAGTACAGAAGTGTAACACAACTTAGCAATCCATTCTCCGGTAGATGGGCACTTGGGTGTGTCAGGTTTTTGCTGGTGTAAAGAGGGCTGCTGTGTGTGTTGCTGCTGACTTGCAGAAGAGCTTCCTGACGGTTCCAGCTCTTCCAGCTCCAACCTCCAGTGGCAGTTTTGGGAATGAACGAGTTACATCATTTTTCTGAGTCTCAACTGACATCATCTGCAGAATGAAGCCAACAGAGGTAATAACACTGACTGAAGGCTTATGACAAAGCAGCAACTGCTCTAAGTACTTTACATGACTTACCTCATTTAATGCTTACAACTCTATTGAGTACATACCACCATCGCTCCCATTTCACAGATAACTAAACTGAGGTAGAGAGAGCTTAATTACCCAGATTACAATCAATAAATGGCCAGGTCACAATTCAGACTTACAGATTCTGCCCCCATAGTTTGCCCTCTACTTTTAAAAAGGCATTTAATCACACTTGTTTTCTCTCTTTCCTTCTCTCTCCACATTCTTTATGCTGAACCATTTTATAAAGTTGTAGACATCTTGACATTTCACTCCCAAATACTTCAGAATTAACACTTAAGAAAATTAACAGTAATTTAATATCACCTAACATAGTCACATGACATATAGTCATTTAAAACCCACATAATATAAATTATAATGTGTGTAGGCTTACCAGTTTGTATGAGAATTTCTATAGTTTTTCATCATCATCAACACTTGGTATTGTCAGACTACAAATTTTTGCTAATCTGATGGGGTGCTGAAGTGGTGTCTCATTGTGATTTTAATTTGCGTTTTTCCAATTATTTACAAGGTTGAAGTTATGAGACCATTCTTTTCCCACTCTTATGTGAAACGCTTGTTCATTTCTTTTATCCATTTAACAAAAATTGGTTTGTCTTAAAAGCCTTCCTTGTTAAGATGGAAACTGGCATGACAAATTCTTACTGTAACTTCAAGTTACTCAGTGGCTCGGCATCACAAATAAATGGTCCATGGAGAATGAAGCTGAAAATAGAGGATTTTTTCCTAAAAGTGATTACTTGGAAATTTGGATTTCAAAGGTAGAAATGAGGCATACAACTTAATGCTGAATAGCAAAATATATCAATACTTAACAAAATTCCCCAAGATAAGCAACAGAAATAGCAGCAGTGCTATATTTAAGTAAGAGAGATGAGTTGAATTCTGTGTCCTATTTCCCACCTCTCCTATTTCCGGGAGTCGACATGTAAATTATAAGGATGCTTGTAGGAATGAGCCCAGGCTTTGTGACTGCCCTTCAGACGACGAGTGAACTGTAGTCGTCAGTGGTCCAAGTCACTCCACTTTCACCAGGACTGAGTCACGGAAAGTCAATAGTAGGATCGTTTAATAATGCTTCAGAGACTTGAAAAAAGCCTGTGAAGAGAGGTTTAAACCCAAATACAGAAACTACAGAGTAAGGTGTTCCCATACTTGTTGTTATTTTGTTTGATTTAAAGAGAACCATTTGTAGCTCCATACCCCTGTTGCTGGGAGATCCAACCAGTCCATTCTGAAGGAGATCAGTCCTGGGTGTTCTTTGGAAGGAATGATGCTAAAGCTGAAACTCCAGTAGTTTGGCCACCTCATGTGAAGAGTTGACTCGTTGGAAAAGACTCTGATGCTGGGAGGGATTGGGGGCAGGAGGAGAAGGGGATGACAGAGGATGAGATGGCTGGATGGCATCATCGACTCGATGGACGTGAGTCTGAGTGAACTCCGGGAGTTGGTGATGGACAGGGAGGCCTGGCATGCTGTGATTCATGGGGTCGCAAAGAGTCGGACATGACTGAGCGACTGAATTGAACTGACCGACCCCTGTTGCTAGCATGGAATTCAGTCTGGGCTGTTAATCCAGATTTTTTTTCAGATAGGAAAGAAGATAAGGTATATCGGCTTATTCATGTGGCATTATAAGAAAATATGAAAAGAAAATAAAGTATGATTAATCACTTTTCAGCAGACAAATGTTAAAATTTGTATTTTAAAGTACAAGTCACTTTACAGTGATTTATAGCATTTCTGTTTCTTATCTAAATGACTATGGAAAATAGAACTATTCTTACAGATGGGGCAAAATGTACTATTTACTACTCTGTAGCTCATTATCTTCAAGTCTTAGATACCGTTTCTAAAATTGCAAGTATAAGATTTAGAAGTAGAAGCCATTGTGTTTCATTGCTATTGGGTCCATCCAGAAAATAATTTTCCTTTAAAAGTGATTTTATGCTGTACCCTGATGGAGATGGGAGTATAATTTTATCAAAGTTAATAGAATTAAGTTAAAATGTGTGTATTTTGTAATATATAAATTATACCTCAATGAAAAAAAGAGAATTGTTGGGGAAATGACTTTTCAGAATGGGTGGCAGAATGGTCCTCAAAGTAGTCACGGGGCCACTCGGGAAGCAGGGAGGGAGTGCAGGGCCGGCCCAGGTTGTCCTGCCTGGTGGTCCTTGTGTCTGGGTGGAAATCTGCGCCATCACTGTGACAAAAGACAAAAGGCAGGGCTGCCTTTCTAGCTGCCATGAGGCTTAACAATAAAACCCATGAGCAAATGTTCCCACTGATACTGTCCCCACGGCCAGCTTGAGTTGGAAGGAATGTAATTAGACCCCACTTTCTCTGCACTCTGGCGGAGGTTCAGGAGGCCAGCTGTCTGGAAAACTGTAGGAAGAGGAAATGTACAATAGAAAGCGATTGCATTAGAAGTTTGTTCCAGGATCTTCCCTGGTGGCTCAGTGGTCAAGAATCTTGCCTGCCAATGGAGACACAGGTTCGGTCCCTGATCTGGGAAGATCCCACTTGTTGCAGAGCAACTAAGCCTGTGCACCCTAGGGCCTGGCCTCTGCAACACGCACCACAACCAGAGACCAGCCCTCATTTGCCACAGCTAGAGAAAGCCCGCACACAGCAATGAAGACCCAGTGCAACCAAAAATAAATACAATAAAAATTGTTTTTCAAAAAGCTCGTTCCAGTTCTCTTTTTGCATCCAACCCTTTGCCTGAGTGAGAAAAAGGGAACAAGTATGGCACCCCACTCCAGTACTCTTGCCTGGAAAATCCCATGGATGGAGGAGCCTGGTGGGCTGCAGTCCATGGGGTCGCTGAGAGTCCGACATGACTGAGCGACTTCACTTTCACTTTTCACTTTCCTGCACTGGAGAAGGCAATGGCAACCCACTCCAGTGTTCTTGCCTGGAGAATCCCAGGGACGGGGGAGCCTCGTGGGCTGCCATCTATGGGGTCGCACAGAGTCGGACACGACTGAAGCGACTTAGCAGCAGCAGCAGCAGGTAAAAGTAGGTGAGTGGTTTATGCAGTTTTCCCTGGGCTCTCCCCTCCTCCTCCCCACCCCCTTCCCTCTTCTCGTCAAAACTGTGGTGAACAGCAGCGGGTGCCGGGCTTCCTTAGTCCGTGACTTTCTGAGTTGGAGGCATCCCATGGAGGGTTTTCACCACTTGTGGTTCTTTTACCCAGACGTCTGCACGCCAACACGTTGGAGAACAGCCATCTAGTGTACCACTTTGCCTTCAGAAAGAGATTTTTATTAGTCAAATCATTCTCATATGTAAATATTTTACGGAAACAAGACTCTTCTAAAATGTCTATACTAACCTCTATTAAAGGTTGAAACATCCTTAGGGTCACATAATCCTGATTCATTCACTCTAATATCAATCTTTTCTTTTGCAAATGAAATTCATTTTCTCTCTCAGAAACCTCTGCACATAGAACGCTAATGCTACTACCAGTAACTGAAGATAAACTGTTATCAAATCAACCTCCCTAAGTTTTGTTTCCTGTTTATTCACGCTATGTTCTCTGTACATTTTGATTTGTTAAGGGGGCAGTTTTCGTGTGTTGCCTGTTTGTGTAGAATTACCCTTAGGGTGAATGACTCATCATTTTTCCTCCTTCCCTCTTTTTATTCTCCCTTTCTCTCCATCTATCCCTCCCTCCCTCCCTTCCTTTCTTTCTTTCTGTTTCACAGTATAGGGAAAGAATGTGAACATACATTAAAGCCTTTGTACTTGTATTCAGTCCAGTTTCATTCCTTTCCCTCCACAGGTACCCACTATTCTGAAACTGGTGCTCTTTCCTATCCTTATTTTCATATTTTTTTCACCATGTTGGCTCACATGGTAAAGAATCTGCCTGCAGTGCAGGAGACCCTTGTTCGATCCCTGGGTTGGGAAGATCCCCTGCAGAAGGGAATGGCTACCCACTCCAGTATTCTGGCCTGGAAAACTCTATGGACAAGAGAATTACAGTCCATGGGGTTACAAAGAGTTGAACACAACTGAGGGACTAATACTTTTACTTTTCACTTTCATCTGTCCGTTAACAATTTTATATTGATTCATGTTTTAACATATACATTCATATTTGTGTAATGTATGTTATGTCTCACTCAACATTATGTTTTTGGATTTTCTATTTTAGAATTTATTTAGGTTTTGTATTTTTGCTTTTTTCCATCTGCTTCATTTTTCACCTTTTATTCAACTGTCAATATCTCAAGTTCCCTTTTTTTAAATTTCCTTTTTTCTTCTTTTCATTTAAAAGTTATTATTTCTATTCTTTTAATGTTTATTCTTAGAAATTGTTAAAAGAATGTAAAGTTAATCAATATGTCTTCTCCTCCAAACTAACACTGGGTTTTATGACTGTTTAAACTCAGATTTTCCTTTACAGTGATTTGTGTGATTGTTGACTAGTGTATTCAGTTCAGTTCAGTCGCTCAGTCATGTCCGACTTTTTGCAACCCCATGGAATGCAGCACGCCAGGCTTCCCTGTCCATCACCAACTCCTGGAGCTTGCTCAAAGTCATGTCCATCGAGTTGGTGATGCCATCCAACCATCTCATCCTCTATTGTCCCCTTCTCCTCCTGCCTTCAATCTTTCCCAGCATCAGGGTCTTTTCAAATGAGTCAGTTCTTCGCATCAGTGGTCAAAGTATTGGAGCTTCAGCATTAGTCCTTCCAGTGAATATTCAGGACTGATTTCCTTTAGGATTGACTGGTTTGATCTCCTTACAGTCCAAGGGACTCTCAAGAATCTTCTCCAACACCACAGTTCAAAAGCATCAATTCTTCGGCACTCAGCTTTCTTTATAGTCCAACTCTCACATCCATACATAACTACTGGAAAAACCATGGCTTTGACTAGACGGATCTTTGTTGGCAAAGTAATGTCTCTGTTTTTTAATATGCTGTCTAGTCATAACTAGACATAGTTTGGTCATAACGTTCCTTCCAAGGAGTAAGCGTCTTTAATTTCATGGCTGCAGTCACCATCTGCAGTGATTTTGGAGCCCCCCAAAATAAAAGTCTCTCACTGTTTTCATTGTTTCCCCATCTATTTCCCATGAAGTGATGAGACCAGATGCCATGATCTTAGTTTTCTGAATGTTGAGCTTTAAGCCAACTTTTTCACTCTCCTCTTTCACTTTCATCAAGAGACTCTTTAGTTCTTCTTCACTTTCTGCCATGAGGGTGGTGTCATCTGCATATCTGAGGTTATTGATATTTCTCCCTGCAATCTTGATTCCAGCTTGCGCTTCATCCAGCCTGGTATTTCTCATGATATACTCTGCATATAAGTTAAATAAGCAGGGTGACAATATACAGCCTTGAACGTACTTCTTTCCCGATTTGGAACCAGTCTGTTGTTTCATGTCCAGTTCTAACTGTTGCTTCTTGACCTGTATACAGATTTCTCAGGAGACAGGTGAGGTGGTCTGGTATTCCCATCTCTTGAAGAATTTTCCACAGTTGTTGTGATCCACACAAAGGCTTTGGTGTAGTCAATAAAGCAGAAGTAGATGTTTTTCTGGAACTCTATTTCTTTTTCAATGATCCAATAGATGTTGGCAATTTGATCTCTCGTCCCTCTGGCTTTTCACAATCCAGCTTGAACATCTGGAAGTTTACAGTTCAGGTATTAATGTATTAGACTAATTAGTATTACACTGGTGTATTAGTATTACCTTATTTTTAAAGTCCTCTCAGATTAGTATCAGTTTTATTATTTACAGTAAATCATTATTTAATTTTGACAATGTGTTTACCAATTTCTTTATTCATCCTTATGGTCTCTACCTCTTTATTCTGAATTCAATTGTTTTTCTTACTGAAGCAAACCTTATGGTAGATTTTTTAGGAAGAGTTGATAAGTGGGAAACTCCCAGACTTTGTAGGTATGAAATTTCTGCTTCACTCAGTCTGAAATATAAATTTAGTTGGGTATAGAATTCTAGGATGAGTATTATTCCTCTTAGCAACATAAAGAGGCCATTTGCTTCCTGTAGACATCTGTGGTGACTGAGGACAAGTTTGATGATGGTCTAATTGTACACTTTTTTGCTTTTTGTTTTTAGAGTATCTGGTTGCTTTTAAGATTTTTTTTTCCCTATCATTGACATTCCAAAGTTGCACCAGAGTGTATCAAATTGTGAATTTTAAAAATTATACTGCTGGGATGTGTGCATGCTTCTGAAATCTGAAGACTCATTTATGTTTTGCTTTATATCTAGAAAATTCTCAGGTATAATTTTTCTTAAATATTATCTCTTTCTCACTTTCTCTCTTTTTTTTTTTGTCTGAAATTTCTACTTGATATATATTGAAAGTTCTTGATCTGTTTTTTATGGCTCTTGGCCACAATTTCATAGTTTTTCTGTCCCACATTCTGAGAAATTTCTTCCAGTCTATCTTCTGGTTTGTGGATTCTTTCTTCATTTTTGTCTTAAGTATTCATTCCCCTTTCCACTGAATTTTTAATTTCAGTGACTCTGATGTTCATTTATAGAGACTCAATTTTGTTCTTTTTCAGAGTTGTTTATTCTGTTTTTATGTTGTCTTCTTTTTTTCCCTGTCTTCTGTGCCTTGGTTTATATCTTTAGTCATGTTGTAGGCATTTCATAGTCTCTCAGAATGTTCTTTTACATGCAGTTCTCTGAGTGCGGATTCTCCTCCCTGCTGTATCTGTTGACTCACCCATGGTAGTTTATTCTTTCATAGACCTTGTAATTTTTGACTATGAACTTATCTTTAATTATGTTTCCTTCCCAGGAGATGTGAAAACATTCCCATGGAGTGCATGTACATTTTTACTGCTTACAGATAAGGTTTCAAATATCCTGGCTTGATTTTTAAATTTTATTTCTCAACTTAGGATTCCTGAGTCAAGCACATAGTATAAATTCAGCCACCATGCACTCAGGCCTGGAGTTGCCATTTCTCAAAGGTGTTTTTCTCCCATCCAAGATCCCAGACATACGAGACACTATTTAGCAACGCAACCAAACTTTACTATAGTGGCCTCATTTGGAAGAGTTTCATTTTTCTAACGTAATAAGAAGGTTGGAAATAGCAAGAGCAGGGAAGAAATACTGTCATCCATGTCCTTTTCCTCAAGCTCCTTATATCTTCCTACCTCTTTATCCTTAAGGAATGGCTTTTACCATTCTGCTTGTTTCATGGTGACAAACTGGCCTATTTCGCTTCCAGCCTCATGGCCACAGTCCAGGTGGGAAAAGGGAGAAGAAAGCAACAAGAAAGAAGGAATGGCTTCCAGATCAGGAAAACCAAACTCTCCCTGAAATCCCTAGCCCACTCTGCTTACCTCTCATTGGCTGGAACTGTATCACGTGGTCACCCCCAGCTGCAAAGATGTAGCCACTCAGCTTCCAAGTAAGGCCTTGCCTTTGATGTTTCTCTTCATTTGTGCCACTGAAGATTTCCTTTGCCTTCCTCTACAACTTGGCTGCTAAAACACATTTTAATTCATTCTATCCAGTTTTTTTTCCCCTCTGAGTCCTTTCAAAGGTCTGAGATCTCACAGGCTCTGCTCTTATTTCTTCAGCCTCAGATATCCACATTGTGAGGTTAGGGTGGGGGTAGTCCTTTTCAGAAAAACATACTTTTTTTTTTAAGTACTTGTTTTTTTTAAGTAGTTTTTATTTATTTCTTGGCTGTGCTGGGTCTTCAGTGCTGTGCAGGTTTTTATCTAGTTGCGACGGGCAGGCTACTCCTGGTTGCGGTGCATGAGTTTCTCGGTGTGGTGGCTTCTCCTGCTGTGGAGCACCGACTCCAGAGCGCACAAGCTTCTGTAGCTGCGGCCTGTGGCATCAGTCGTTGCGGTTCCCGGGCCCCAGAGTACAGGCTCAGTGGTTGCGGCCTGGCATGTGGGATCTTCCCGGCTCAAGGATGGCACCTGCATCTCCTGCTTTGGCAGGTGGATTCTTTACCGCTGAGTCACCGGGGAAGCCCTATATTTGGTTTTAAAAGCAATTCTGATACCTGTAACTAGGGACACAATGCTCAAAATCTGTACAGGAGGCAGTGGGCAGACTGGTTCAGGTATTCCTTAACCTTTAATTAGTTATCCTGGTCATTTGTTCCACTGTCCACTTCAGCACTCCGTAACTGCTGAGCTTAGAGCCCTGCTGAGAAGAATGGTTCCTATCTCCATGGCAGCCTCACTGGTGCTAGCTTCAATGTGTGGTTTCCTCTGGCTTATCTATCAATAGGCTTCCATCTCCTTTCTTGTCCTTCATAAATTTGTCAAATTTTCTAATTGACTGTTGGCACTTTTTCTTGCTTAAGCACGATTATGGAAATAACTAGTTTTTGTGTATCATCATTTCAACTTGATTTTGGGAAGTAGGCTGAGGAAATGTTTATAGACGATTTGCAACCTTGAATCTCCAAATATAATGGTCATGCATCCTATTTGCTCAGCACTAAGCCTGGCACTAAGTGAAACAAGAGAATACAGTATAATATCTAATCCTTAGCACCAGTGGTGTGCTATAGACAGCTATCACCAAGTCGCACGAACCAATGGATAAAATTGAAAGAATTTTATGACTTGGTTGACTTTGCTTCGACATCTTGAAATTAACCATGGTAGCAGTATTCATACCACTGAAATCAGCAAATACTATGAATCAGCCCCTTCACCTCTTTGAGAGCTGGTTAGTAGACGTTTGTCTGTACACCACTAGTCTTTAGTAACATAAGACATATACTGAGGAAAAAGAGAAGTCCAAGCAAGAGAGCCGTCAAGTACAAACCAGACACTCCAAATGCTAAGGAATTCAGACAGCAGGAATCATTGTTGACTCTAACAGCTGAGGAAGGCTGGCAAGGTAGCAGCAGGGCAGACAGAGCATTGCTGCACTTGTCAAAGTGCAAGAGTGGGCTCTGAAGCCAGAGTTTGAGTTCTAGCTCTTTCACTTACAGCTGTGTGACCTGGAAGAATGACTAAATCTCTCTAGTAAGCATAACGACAGTCAGCATTTACCAGCTCCTTATCATGGGTAGACACTGTGCTGGGTGCTTTTCCACAGATGAACTTAATCCTTACTTTCATCATATGCAAAATGCTGTCTACTGAAGGGGCTATTCTGAGTATTCCATGACATGATTCACGTAAAGTCTCCATAAAATGTGGTAAAACTGCCAAATTTCTTAAAGAAGGCAAGAAATTTCTACATGCAGATTTTCCTACAAGGCCTTGAAAGATGAGTTTGTCTGGTTATGTGAAGGGACTGGCAGAGGGCATTTCAGCCAAAGGGGAGGCGGGTCCCAAAGCACAGAGAAGAGGCAAATCGGAGTGTGGGCCCTGGTTCTGATGCTAGCCTGAATGGAGCAGAAACTGTGCTGTGTGTGGGGGATGGGGTATCGGATGAGGATAGATTGTACCGAGTCCAGTGTTCTAACTTTAAATTTCACATGATGGGAACTAAGGGAGCCACTCTAAGTTCTTGAAGGGGTAGAGAAATTATTAAAGTGGAATTTTTAAGAATAGGATTCTGGCAGGCAGGCACTTATGCAAAATGCATTGGAGAGGGGGCAAAGACAGAAGCAAGAGGTGGCAGAAATAGGCGAGAAAAGGCCGGATCTGAGAGGCAGTTCAAGAGACAAAAAGAATAAGATTATTTTATAAGTGATTAAGCCAGAAATATGTAGTCATGATACTTGGAGGAGTAATCTGGACCAGGAATTAAGAAAAATAAGAAATGGTTACCAAAGGAGAAGAGGGGTGGGGGAAGGACAAATTAAGAGTTTGAGGTTAACAGGTACTACTGTATAGCACAAGAAACTGTTTAATGTCCTGTAATAACCTAAAATGGAAAAGAACCTGACAAAGAATAGATACACACGAAAAACTGGATCACTTTGCTGTATACCTGAAACTAACATAACATTGTAAATTAACTACACTTAAATTTAAAAAAATAAGGGAGATTCTTTCTTTATCCCTACCTCCTTGATCCTCCCCCAGAAAACAAAACTATTCTAATTTAAAAGAACATATGTATATTTTAATCAGCAGAAAGTTTTTTTTTCAACATTCCATGTGGGTTTTGGTATTTACGTTTAATTAGATTAAGTTAATAGGAATAAAGTTTTTGAGTGTTTGTTGAGTTTTGTAACTGAATGTCATGGCATGTGTAGTTAATCTTATTTTCCTAAATACCCACAAAATGATGTTAAATAATGGTTTTATCATGGTTTGGAGCTAGAGTTTTTTTCTTAACCTTTGCAGAGGGTGGAGAAAGGGGACACACAACTGGGTAGCACAGGAGTGTGTGAGTGAATGTTGGTGCGCGCCTGTCAGCAGGACCGATGCTAGAGGTTGGCCCTGCTGCGGGGAGGCTGTGCGTGGAATGCCTGCCCGGCCCGGCTCGCGTCCTGAGCAGCAGCCAGCAGGGACACTGGGGCTGTGTGTGGCACCTCACCATTCTGGCAACAGCCGGCTGTGGCCAAGGCCTCGGGGACCTTTACGCTGCTCCACCCAGTGGAGAGTCCTTGGTCCCATCTTTCCTGAGTTCTGAACAGCCTGGACATTGGATCACTCTCTCCGTTGTGAGAAACACTCTTTCCTTTTACCTCGTGGGGCACCATATCCTTCTGATTCTCTTCCCTGCTCTCTGGCTAATCCTTTTTGATAAGTTTATCACCCGGATGTTAAATGTTGGCGCTCTCAACACTTATTCCTAAATCCTTTTCTCTTTGTGCTCTCTCTCTCTTTCTGTTGTTACTGTTGACTCTCCACCTGGCAAACTCACTGCTTCCCATGGTTACCACCTCTATGAGAGTGATTCCTAAAGTTCTCTCTCCAGCCTGACCTTTCCTTTGAATCCTAAACCTGGAGCCAACTGCTCACTCAACAACCTTTGCCGTCTCAAAGGCGCCACGGATTCAGCACGTTCTAAACCGCGCGGTCTTTTCCCTCGAGTGTCGTCCTCTTTCAGCTTTGCCCATTTTCATCGTAAGTCACCAGTGTTCATCGGAAACCTAGCCAGAAACTTCGGCATCCTCCCCAATACCCTCATCTCTCCATTCTGCTTTTCTGCCAAGGATCCAAATCTATCCCCAAACCCTCAAAAGTTTACCTCCTAAATAGCTTTCGGCTATATCTACATTTTTGTATCTCTGTGTTCACCATTGTGCAATTACTTGGCTTAATGTAATAAATGCCTGATTTGTTTTCCAGAACCTACTTTTGTTTCTTTTAAATAATCTATTGGGCTTTCTGAATAGTAGTTGCCCATCTTTTCCAGACACAAGTTTGGTCACGTTCCCTTGGGGCACACAAAATCCTTTGTATCTGTCAGGATAAATTAGGTAATACTGTAGTAACAACCACAGAAATCTCGTTAGCTTTCAACAGCAGCAGCTTACTGCTCATTCACAACATATCTGTGGCTTTGCTCCGTGGAAAGCCCACATTGGGATTCAAGCTGATGAAGCAGGCTCTGTGTGACTGCTGGTCACTATGGCAATGACAGTGACCAAAGAGAAAGTGTGATCTGCTTGCTGGCTCTTAAAGCTTCTGTCTGAAAGGGACACATGTCACCGCTGCCCACATTTCACTGGCAGGCAGGTCACAAAGTCTCTTCTTTTTATTTTTTAAAAATAATTTTACTTATTTTTCATTTTTGGCTGCACTGGGTCTTTGTCACGGTGCTTGGCATTTCTCCAGCGGGGGCTCCTCTTCTTCGTGATGCGCTGGCTTCTCATTGCGCTGGCTTCTCCTGTGCAGCACAGGTTCTGGGTATGTGGGCTTTGTAGTTGAGGTTTGTGGGCTTAGTCGCTCCACGGCATGTGGGATCTTCCCAGACCGGGAATCGAGCCTGTGTTCCCTGCACTGGAAGGTAGATTTTTATCCACTGGACCACCAGGGAAGTCCCGCAAAGTCTCTTCTGAGTTCAGTAGGGAGGGATGCATAATCTTTTCTCAGGGAGAAATGCTGGAGGAGGTGAAGCCGGAATATTTGGTGACCAAGAATGCAAATTACCACACTCTTCAGTCACTTCCTATTTTTCTGAGGATAAAAAACTTAGCAGGCCTACAAGAGTCCTGGTGATGTCTGAACTCTCACCTCCCTACCGCTCACTGCCTGTACTCCAACACATTATTCTTCCATTCTCTGAACAGGCCACACACTCTGTTTTTCAGGGTCCTTGAACATGCGGATCCTTCTATATGTTCTCAACCTGTCTTCCATGAAGACTATTTCTTCATGTCTCAGCTAGGTTGTCACTTCTACCCAGAAACTTTTCCTGGTCCCCCCAGCCTAGGTCGGCTTCCTTTGTCCTATGTTTGCAGAGAACTGTATTCTTTTCCTTCAGAGCACTAATGTGAACTTTTAATTATCAACCCACTGGTGTGATTAGGTGATGAATGTCTGTCTTCCCGGTCCTGACTCTGAGATCCATGTCGGTTCCAAAAGAGAACTCTGTCTGTTTTGCTCATCATTGTAGACAGTACCCAACATGATGCTTTAAACATGATAGATCTTCAATGACACTTGATTGAATGAATGAAGGAGAAGGAAGCTGAAATGCTTAGAAGAACCACAAGAAGAGTTGAGTATGTTTAGCTTGGAGACGAGAATACTCCTGTGGAATAGGCTAAAAGCTACACATGTATGAAGGTGAAGGGCTTCATGGAAAAGTGGGAGTACATTTATTTTTATTCCTTCAGAGAGCATATCTAGGTCCAAAGTTTAGAAGTTAGGGAAAATGCAAATCATGGCAACCTAAATGTCCACTGACATGCGAATGGATAAAGAAGACTGTGTTTTTTGTGTGTGTGTGTATATAAATGTATATGGGCTTCCCTTGTGGCTCAGCTGGTGAAGAATCTGCCTGCATGTGGGAGACTGGGTTTGATCCCCGGGTTGGGAAGACCTCCTGGAGAAGGGAAAAGGCTGCCCACTCCAGTATTCTTGTCTGGGGAATTCCATGGACTGTATAGTCTATGAGGTTGCAAAGATTCGGACATGACTGAGCAACTTTCATTTTCACCTCACTTTCATATATATATATATTACTCAGCCATAAAAATGAATGAAATAATTCCATCTGCAGCAACATAGATGATGGATCTAGAGGTTATCATAGTATATGAAGTAAGTCTGACAGAGAAAGACAAGTATCATTTGATATCACTTATATGTGGAATCTTTAAAAAGATACAATTGAACTTATTTACAAAACAGAAACAGACTTGTAGAAAACAAACTTATGGTTACCAAAGGAGAAAGGGGGGGAGAAGGGTAAACTAGGAGCATGGAGCTAACATAAACACACTGCTGTATACAAAATAGATAAACAAGGACCTACTGTATAGCACAGGGAACTATAATCAATATCTTGTCATAACTTATAATGGAAAAGAATCTGGAAAAGAATATAGTATACACACACAACTGAATCAGTATGCTATATACCTGAAACTAACGCAACATTTTAAATCAACTGCTGCTGCTACTGCTAAGTCGCTTCAGTCGTGTCCAAATCTGTGCGGCCCCATAGACGGAAGCCCACCAGGCTCCCCCATCCCTGGGATTCTCCAGACAAGAACACTGGAGTGGGTTGCCATTTCCTTCTCCAATGCATGAAAGTGGAAAGTGGAAGTGAAATTGCTCAGTCGTGTCCGACTCTTAGCGACCCCATGGACTGCAGCCTACCAGGCTCTCCACCCATGGGATTTTCTGGGCAACAGTACTGGAGTGGGGTGCCATTGCCTTCTCCCTTTAAATCAACTATACTCCAATAAAAAAAAAGAAAGAAGTTAGAGGCAATGGATCAGATTTCAGTTCACAGTAAAAATGAACTTTTTGATAAAGTGAGTATTGATATTAGAAATTCTCTGTTCTTTGTATTTGTTCAAGTAGAAAATGTCAAAAGACATTCCAGATCATAATGGACATCGTAAAAGACATTCTACCATCTAGATGGTAATGGAAGGTAATATTTGATCCCCAAACTCCAAAGTGGCATAATGCTATTAGAAAATAGAGATCGTAAACAAGGAGGCAAGAAAAATATAGGGCACTGATTATCAGATAATATTACTGTGCCTCTAGAATGGCACAGGAAATAGGCGCCATATAAATGTTCTCATCTGGGTTTGAAATTTCTAACTGACACAGAGGATCTTCAGGTAGATCCTCCCCAATCTATGCCTTCATCTATAATTGCTTAAATGATTACAGATGTGTCTTTTTTGGAGTGCCAAGAGGGTAGGCAAAATAATTTATAAACAGAAACTGCCTTAGATAATGAAAAACTACAACACTATATATCATGCCGTGCTGAATAGTGCTTAAATAATAGCAAACAGTTATACATACCATGAAAGCCATGTGTTAATTCCATTTTCAAAAGTGTTTTTATATATATACATATATATGACATACATGTAGCATACTTTTAAAAACTTCCCTCTTTTACATTTTTATCAGAATAACAGGTGCATGGCTTATATTACATGGTTTAAAAAAAGTGTGGATGAGGTTATAACATTGTAATGCATTCAGTAGATATAAATCACCATTGTAATATAAGGCAACATTTTACAGACTATTAGGAGTTACAGGAGTCAGGTAACACTGGAATAGTTAAAAGGAGTTTTCTTGAACGAGGAGCACTTAAGTGAGTCCCTAGAAATGGGGTAGGTTTTTATGGATGGATGAGCAGGAAGAAATGCAGTGTATATGACTATCATGTTCTAGGTCTTCTGAGTCAGTTTTGATTTCAAATATGAGCATGATCCTCCAGGAATGTTCATAATTGCTAGAGCTGGTGGGTTTGAAATACGGTCAATGTGGACATGAACGAGTGCATGGAAGTGAAATAGGGGATGGCTAAGCAATGAGTCAAGTGGATCAGTGCTTAATCAGAGCAGGCATTGGGACTGGGGCAGAGCAGCAGTAAGCGTCATCTCCCATCGTCCGATAGACGGCTATCTGTCCACGGTGTCAGATCCTTCCTTACCCCACAGCCCCATGGTAAACTCATATGACATCCTGACCTCCCAGGGGAAAAAACGTTTGCAACAGTTGGAAATGTGATAGAACAAGAAACACGCAATCAGTACGTGCAATCGGCTGCATAGATTGTGAAACAATAGTCATGGTACTACTTGTTCTGGACAGGATAAAAATTGTAAATCTTTCATAAGTTAGAAACTCTAGCTTAAGAGAGGGCTGCCAGGTCACGTGGTGCCCCCTCCCCTCCCCCTTCCAACTCCCCAGCCTCGTCTTTCCAGCTGGTGTCTGCCCCTCGGGCACAGGACACAGGTTTTGGAGGGCGGAGCAGTTCAGTGAGATTTTGCTCAAACTGTAGACTCCTTGTTTCTCTCTACTCCTATGACAAGGCACTAGAAATAAGGTAGAAAAAGGGAGTGGGGACTGAGAGAGTGTGTGTGTGTTCAGTTGCTCGGTCATGTCCTATTTTTTGTGGCCCTGTGGACTGTAGCCCACCCGGCTCCCCTGTCCATGGGATTTTCCCAGCAAGAACTAAAAGCAAATTAGATTTTCAGGGTTTTTTGTGTGTGTGTGTGTTTCTAGGCTATGAATAAAATGTTTGTGAACAAAGAAAAAGGTGCCTATGGAATACATAGAATGTAAAACCATGAATTCATTCAGAGGAAGCATCTCCATAGAAGGAAAACATTTGATCATTTTTAACTTTTCTTGGGTCCAAAATTCATCATAACAGTTAAAAACTGCTGTACTATATGGGAGCGTTTAGGAGGGGCTACATGAAAATGTGAACAGCAGGGAGGGAGGAGGGAGGAGGGTTCAGGATGGGGAACAAATGTATACCTGTGGCGGATTCATTTCGATATTTGGCAAAACTAATACAATATTGCAAAGTTTAAAAATAAAATAAAATTTAAAAAAAGTGTGAACAGTAAGGCAAGACTCAGTGCTTTAGTGTCATTTTTCTTCTGTTGATTCTTACTTGAATCTCTTCGTTTTATTGTTTTCATTCAACAAGAGTCTCGCTTTAATTAAGAAAATCCAGCATCTGGCAATGACATGGTGAAATCACAGGCCAAAGAGATGCGACTGTGGGCATGACAGAAGGATTCTGATTCCTGTTATCCTCATTACGCCAAAAAATACCACGCACTGAACTTTATTCCTGAATGTGAAGTCTTCCTCTGGATAGTGTGTGTAACTCACACTTCACTGTTAGAATTGTCTATGTTCCTTCCTTAGGGCTTCCTGATGGCTCAGCTGGTAAAGAATCCTCCTTCAATGCAAGAGACCCTGGTTCAATTCTTGGGTCGGAAGATCCACTGGAGAAGGGGTAGGCTACCCACTCCAGTATTCTTGGGCTTTCCTTGTGGTTCAGCTGGTAAAGAATCCACCTGCATTGTGGGAGACCTGGGTTCAATCCCTGGGTTGGGAAGGTCCCCTGGAGAAGGGAAAGACCACCCACTCCAGTAGTCTGGCCTGGAGAATTCCATGGACTGGATAGTCCGTGGGGTTGCAGAGAGTCGGACACGACTGAGCGACTTCCACTTTCAGTTCTTTGAGTCCTCCTAAGTCTGCAGTATTATCACTATCTTCATACCAAATAGAGATCTGTGACAGCTAAAAGTGGCTTCTTTTCTCGTCTCCTGTCGCTGCTGTTCCTTTCAGTGGACTCAGCTTTCGACTGTGGGTCACAGCAGCTCTGAACACACGGTCATATAATTCATTAGTGTTTAGACAGGACCTGTGTCTCAGCCAATTAACACATTCATTCAAACCTGTTTCTGAAAAATGGTTAAAAACCACTTTGTAGGGTTTGTGCTCATAGAGCAACCTGTGGGCACTAATAAACATAGTTATATCTTAGATAAATACACTTATTAAATATATTTAGTTTTGTTTTTGATTTGGTACCACCCTCCCCTAAATTGTCTTTAAGCTGTTGAGAAAGTTGGCTTCACTGAAGCAGAAGGAAAATGAGATGCATTTAGGTTTAGGGGAATGGTTCTACATTCTAGTTTGGATGAACTGCAGCAGTCAGTGATTCTCCCAGTGATCTCTCCAAAATGCCAGTGAAGTGAAAGTCACTCAGTTGTGTCCAACTCTTTGCAACCCCATGGACCGTATAGTCCATGGAATTCTCCAGGCCAGAATACTGGAGTGGGTGGCCTTTCCCTTCTCCAGGGGATCTTCCCAACCCGGGGACTGAACCCAGGTCTCCCACGTTGCAGGTGGATTCTTTACCAGCTGAGCCACAAAATGCCAAATGACAGGAAAAAAAGGTTGTGACAAGTGTGCTAGCTAAAATGATAGACAAAGTGAATATAACTGTTGAAGACAATAATTTAATGTAAATTCACACACTGAGGGCTTCCTTGTTGGCTCAGATGGTAAAGACTCTGCCTGCAATGCAGGAGACCTGGGTTTGATCCCTGGGTCGGGAAGGTCCCCTGGAGGAGGGCACGGCAACCCACTCTAGTATTTTCGCCTGGGAAATCCCATGGACAAAAGAGCCTGGAGGGTTACAGTTCACGGAGTCGTACAGAGTCAGACATAACTGAGCAACTAATACTTCCACTTGTCACATAGCGAAGTTTGGCCTAGACAAAAATGTTTCTTGCTCCTGTTTAAGTGCATTAAAGACAGCAATCTAGGCAATATATTGAGATTCATTACTAACTTTCTTCACAACTTTTAAAATATCTTGGTTTAATCAGGTCACTGATTCAAAACCATTCATTGAGTGCCGACATTGTGACAGATCATATATTCTGTGCTACTACATGCTACTTTCTGACGTATTGTTTCCTCATTCTCCTCCTCCTCCTCCTTTTCCTTCTATCTCTGAGACCTCTTAAACGTTCCTACTTAGATTTGTCTTAATTTTTTCCCTCAAGCTTTGTTTTCAACATATGAATGTGAAGTTTTCCCACAGAATCTATTTTTTCCCCTGTTTCAACCCTCTTGGAAAGGAATGTCCTCAACTGAAAAAGTGGAAAATATCCACTAATTTTAAACGTAAATATAATCATGCAAATCTATAATGATGCTGTTTCTTTAGCTGTGATGAAATGGTGAACTTGGTCATTGCTATGTTTATTTGGTATGTGACCTTGCTTTTCAGAGAACTTCTGTCCACTTTGAGAACCACCTTACATTCCTTACTCAGTGGACTAACAAGGACAAAGCAGCCCAACTAAGAGCAAAATAATTTCAACAACCTTGAAAATGTGTAAGAAAGTGTGGCCAACAGAAAGCCTTCATTCTCTGTGTTTATACTGGTACCAATCTTAACAGAACACCGTTAACTCAACCTAAAGCTATGCTTTTTCAAACAATTCAAGTTCAAGGGCATCCCACTTATAACTAATCATGTTCCAGACCCATAAAATATTTGCAGCAACAATCCAAGCTGGCATATAAGTTAAAGCTCACTCTGGGCTGCTTACATTTACACGATCAGCCTGGGACTGGCTCATCCCACCGCATTGGATCACAATACCTCATGATCAAGTGTAATTCACATCTCATGATTCTAGGAATCGATGTACATGGATACACAGTTATATTATTATTAAATCCAATTGCTTTGCAATTAACCTGATATGACACCTATACAAATGATTCAAATAAAGAGCCTCATGTTTCACAGGAGACAATCAATAAAGTGAAATCACAGCTCCTGACAATGCCAGCAATTTGGCTTGTTACTACAGTGCTACATTTTTCTCAGGTCGAGGCTGCTGCTCCCCTGTTGAATCACAGCTACCATAACTTTCAACTACTGGCAATGCTTATGCCTCACAGAAGCATAACATTCCAATATACTTGGACATTCCTAACCCATCTTTGCTGAGTCATGAAAAGTTACAATCAATCTGGGGTGTACTAAATCATACATCTTCCTTCTTTGCTCCTGAAATGGAATTAGAGCTCCTTTCCCCAGGAAAGGCTCCATAATGGTGAAAAGGAAAATAGTTGACTTTGTTGACTGCGTATGTTCTTAGGACAAAAAAAGGAAAAAAAACAATTCTGACTCTTCGTCTTGCACAAATGTTTTACAACTAACTGTCCGAAAGCAAAACCAAATCACAACAGCATCTGTCCCAGTTATTATTGTTGTTATTATTATTCTGTAGCTTAATTATCTCCATTTCAATTAAGTAAAAGCACTTCACAGCTACAACCCTGGTCTAAATCAACATTTTGTAAAAATGTTACAACCTTCTTTTTATCTCACCCTCTTTTGGCAGATTTTTGCCAGTGTGTGTGTCTGCCAGACAACTGGTGGTAGAGATTCGACTTCTTGAGAGCAGAGACTGTATATGTCCTTTCAAGATCTAAAAGACTTGTGCACAGACATTCCATAGGTATTTGATGACAACCTATTTAAGTAGTGCCTAGTTGAGACCTTATAACTCCTTAAGTAGACTGAACTTGACCTTATGAATATTTAGGACAGGCACTGATCAAAAAATGTGTTTTTCCCCACGTCTCTCTTTATATACTTGTTTTTAAACAGAGACCAGTCAACTCAGGGTATGTTTCCATGAGGCCATTTTCATCTCTTGAAATGGGGAGAATAGAGCATTAAGTATGAGAAATGTGTCTCTCTTTAAACAACCAGCGTGGCTGATTGAAAACAATGATTTATTTAATACTCTAAGCAGAGTCTGTTCTCCATGAATCATACTGTATACATAATGGTGATGAAAATGTTCAGTGTGAAATTTCTCCCTGGCCAGGGAGGAAACCATGGGGGTGAATCACAGTTTTGGTGATGACTGTCCTGAGGAAGCTAAACTGGGAAGCCACAGGTTAAAAAAGGAATGGCGAGAGAATCCTTAACAGGAGTGAATACAACGGTCATCAACTCCCAGAAGGCAAACAGACGCCCCCTTCCGCTGCTTATACCCAGAGGAGAGTCTGCAGAAGAGGAGTTCCTGGAGAGAAACTCTGAAAGCAGAGGGAACCAGACACACTGAGCATGTGGAGTGACCCAGGGACTGGGAAAAGAAACAGGACTTGTCCTTGAGGGAAGGGAGATAAACGGCTGCCTGTTTGAGGAACACTACTGCACGCACTCACTCCTGTGAAAGAAATTCATTTAAACGCAATTGGGTTAGAAATGGAGATTTACATGGATGGGTTTAACGGAGAGGAGCGTGTGAGAGACCGTCAAGATGTGCATCAGTCACTTGCTCAAAACTGAACAGCGCTGACGACTTAGGATAACAGTGTTAAGTGGGAAAATGGGCCACTAACTTGTAATGAAACTATGACTGCAATTATGTTAAATATGTGTGTTATGGATACAAACTGATCAGGAATCCAGAGAAATTAACATAGTTGTTGTGTTAATGGAGTGATGTTATTTGTCTTCCAGGGTTTATATTGCTTGGGTGTGAAAGTGAGGGAGAGATTATACGCTGACTCTGATAGTAAGACGGTGACACAAGGAATAATAGACAAGGAATCAGTAAACCGGTGTTGAAGTTTCTCCCTGCATGCCGGCTGTGAACCTAACCTCTCCAAGCCTCAGTGACTTTACATAGAAAATGGAAATAACAGCACCCACCCTGCACTAATAGGGTAGTGAAAACACTTGGTAAATTGGAAGTATTTTGTGAGATCGAGTGACAGATTAAGATCAGAGTGCCGTATAGACAAGATACTTAGAAAGTCCAGAACTCAAACAGTGATCCCCAAACTCTTTCTCCACAGTCACACAGGAGCTGGACAACGTGTGTTAGATCATAACTGCTCAATGTACAGAGTACAATCACTTATTGGGCGCCAACTAATTGTTTTCCTAACCAGGTTTCCCAACACCATTTATAGAATAATCCATTTTTCTTCCATTTGAAATGATTCGAAATGGTCCCTTCATCATATACCTGACTTTATTTCTGAACTCTACTGTTCCTTTCCTTACCATTCTCTTTTAACTTTATGACTATTGTAGCTTTGTAATATTTGTAATTTGGTTGGGCAACTTTTTACGTTTTTTTTTTTTAATGGTATCCAGGGTAGAGTGGGAGCTATTAAAGTTGTTAACCAAGCTTGGGCCCCAAAAAGTTAAGTAACCAGCCTGAGGGCGCACAGCGGTATAGCGTAGGCTTAGAAGCGTCTTCATAAACAGAGAAAGCTTAGTTTAAATCCTGATTTCTTACTTACCATCTGGGTGGCCCAGCATACATTACTTAATCTCTAACCTTCTTTCTTCATCTGTAAATGGACAATACCACCACCTACCTCAGAGTGTTGTGCTGGGGATTAAATTACAAAATGAGCTGGATTTCCCTAACGCCGTACTGGCAGGCAGTCCTCCTTCGTACGCACTCCTAGTGGCAGTGGACATAGCTTCCCTTTCTTAGATTTTCTTGCATCTGCAAAAAGAAGAGCCAAGAATTATCACCAGCTTCTACACAGCATCCTGAGGGCTGGCTTTGCGGTACAGAGATACATAACTACAGTAAGGAAACAAGGCATTTTTAAAGTACGTATGCGCGTCTCCCTGGCTGTGGCAAAGCAGGAGACACTGTGTCCCAGATAATCTGTAAAATGCGCTGTCATCATGCAGCCAAGAACACGGATGTCAGCCACGTAGGAATGCCAGGAAATATGTTCCCGCCAGTCTTGAGGCGAGAGAGGACATTGTCAAAGGCGGTGGAGACCTGGTAGGGAACAGGGAGAAGTAAGGGGGCCTCTCTTCTGCTCTGACAATTTGGGTTTTAAGTGATTTGGGGGCAGAGATCCTATCTATTACCCCCTTTCTTATAGTTTCTAGAAGATGATCTCATATTTACGGTATTCGATGATCAGCGTGAAGGGATGTCACATAGGCCTCATAGTGACCCTCTGCCCCCAACAGTGGCCAGGATGACTTTTGTGGGAAGCTGCTTTCTTCTCTCCCGTGGAAGTGATGGGTGGAGTCTGACTATAATTAATTTTAGTGAAGACCTGACACGATGTGCTAGAATCTTGGTCATTCAAACAACGTGGAGCCAGCCAGCCAGTTTGGACAAGAATCACCTCAGTTCCCCCTCACTGTGGGCTTTAGAACAAGTCAAGTCCAGCTAAAACGTATGTATTTATTGAGTGATTTTGTGCTAGTACTATAAAAAGGAATACAAAAAGAAGGACTCTAGACACCACCTGTCGAGCCCCTGACTCGCGCTTTGCCCTCCTGTTGTTGTTCAGGCACTCAGTTGTCTGACTCTGGACTGCAGCACACCAGACTTCCCTGTCCTTCATCTCCTGGAGTTTGCTCAGACTCCTGTCCATTGAGTCGGTGATGCCATCCAACCATCTCATCCTCTGTCGTCCCCTTCTCCTCCTGCTGTCAACCTTTCCCAGCATCAGGATCTTTTCCAATGTTTGCAACAGGTGGCCAAAGTATTGGGGTTTCAGCTTCAGCATCAGTCCTTCCAGTGAATATTCAGGGTTGATCTCCTTTAGGACTGATGTGTTTATAGTACATCATCTAATTCATGAATGCTTTTCACAAAGTGCCGATTCTGTGCCAGGCATCCTGGTTGCTGGGAACACCTCAGGCTGAAGGAGGGAGAGGACCCCGCCTTTGGGGAACCTGCATTCTGGTGCTTATGAGCATGTGGGTATACAAAATCACTTCACATTATGCTATGTGTGGTGAAGACCAGGAAAGCAGGTAAAGGGACAGAGAGGGATTTGAGAGTACTTTGGCCACCTCATGTGAAGAGTTGACTCATTGGAAAAGACTCTGATGCCGGGAGGGATTGACGTCAGGCAGGAGGAGAAAGGGAGGACAGAGGATGAGACGGCTGGATGGCATCACTGACTTGATGGACATGAGTTTGGGTGAACTCCGGGAGTTGGTGATGGACAGGGAGGCCTGGCGTGCTGCGATTCATGGGGTCGCAAAGAGTCGGACACGACTGAGCAACTGAACTGAACTGAGGGAATGTTTTAGGGGAAGCAGCTCTGAAGATGTGAGCTAGAGGAGCAGAATGAGCTGTGCACGGCCGTGAGGATGGGTGTCCCAGGTAGAGAGAAGAGCAAGCGTACAGGGGCCGGACTGAGTGGAGCACGGCACGCACACTGCAGGCCCAGGGTGGTTGGGATGGGCTGAAGGAGAAGGAGGGGCAGAAGCAGCGGGACAGACACGCAACGATGAGCGTTTCGGGCTTCACTCTGAGGACAAGGGGAAGCTCTCAGGAAACTCTGGGCCGAGGAGGGCCACCTGGAAACAGAGCCCGAGGTGGAGCTCTACATGCTGGAGACTTATTGTCCCGTGACTGTGAGCAGGTGAGAGAAGCGGGCCTGGGGAGAGGCAGACGTGTGTTTACTTCTCGGGTCCTGCTGGAAGCTGTGGGGTTGGGATGGCCCTTCAGTGTGCTCCCAGACTGAGGCGAAGGCCTGGACCTGTAAGCCAGCATCAGTTGCTGTCTCCCAAGAGGGGCTACGAACTCTGGGTGAGGCAGCTCCACTGCGGGCGATGCTTGAAGAGGCTTGTGCCTGTGGGCCACCCGCAGTCACCACCGTCGCATTGGGGCAGTGACACCTCAGTGACACTGGCATGGTCACCCCTGAAGGATCCCTGAAGGATCACGGTCATCCACCATCTCTGTGGCACACCTCAGGGTCACCACAGATCTGTTCGTGTTTTAATTCTCGTAACAATTCCCCAACTTGGGCATTTTTGTGTCCTTTCTGAGACTCAGGGAGTTTAAGAAACTTGTTCAAGGTCACACACCTAGCAGATGTTGGATTTGACTTTAAGTCCCTCTGAGTTCAGAGAACATGTACTTTTAAAAAATGTGGTAAAATCTACAGGACATAAAACTGATCATTTTAGCCATTTTTAAATGTGCAATTTTAAAAGTGGCATTTAGTACATTAATATTATATAACCATTACACCATCCATCTCTAGAAGTCTTTCCATCATGCAAATCTGAAGCTCTCTACCTATTAAACAATAAGATGCTGTAACAATAATATTGATATTAAGCCATTACTTCCCATTTTTCTCTCTCCAGCCCCTGGAAACCATTCTACTTCCTGTTCTGTAAATTTGACTATTCAAAGTACCTCATATATGTAGAATCAACACAATATTTTTCATTTTGTGACTAGCTTACTTATCATAAAGATTATACAGTTCATCCATGTGGTAACATGTCGGGATTTCCTTCTTTTTTCAGCCTGAAAACACGCCTACGTCTGCATCTACTGCATTTGTCTATCTGCTCTTCTGTTGATAGGCATATATGTTGTTTCCACTTCCTGGCTATTGTGAATAATGCTAGGAATACTGGTATACAAATCCCTATTTGAACTCCTGCTTTCAATCCTTTTGAGTGTATACCTGGAAATGGAATTGCTAGATCACATGGAAATTCTATTTTTAGTTTTTTGAGGGACTGCCATCCTGTCTCTCCCAGTGGTTGCACCATTTTACATTCCCAACAGCACTGCCCAAGAGCTCTCATGTCTCCACATCCTCACCAGCACTTTTCTTTCCTTCTCTTCGCTTTCCCTCCCTCACTCCCTTCTTCTTCCTTCCCTTGCTTCCTTCCTTCTCTTTCTTTCTTTTCATTCTCTCTGATACAGCCATCCTAATAGGTGTCCAGTGGTATCCCACTGTGGTTTGAAGACTGTGGCAACTTTTCAAGCTGCCATGCTGTCTCTCAGTCAGAGAGGAACTCAAGATGGCCAGCATGCATCCAATTCCACCTTTCCGTTTGTGGCTGGAAACGGTGACAGCACCAGGTTAAGACCCAGTGTCAGTAAACGTCTCTGGATTAACCGCGAGCTGCAGCAGAACACGTTCTGAATCACCCAGACACCTAAAGAACGACACAGAATTTGGCACTTTAGAAGAGTTAAAGTCTTTGCTCAAAGAGCCTGAAATAGTTCAGAAAACTATGCTCTTCTTTGCATATTTAAAATTTGATATTTATAATTTTATCATAATTTAAACAGGTGCAAAGAATATAATTTGTAGCATATTGTAAACATTGACATTTTAAAATTAAATGGTTACATCAGTTTTTTTTTTAAAGGTTTAGTCTTATCTTTATGGCAATTAATAGCTGACAACAGTATCTAATTAAAACCATCAGTTTTAAATGTATCCAAGTGGAATTTAAATCTTGTAACGGTTTGCTATCCACTATCATCCATTTAAGAAATAAACCCACAAGCTTCTCTTTAGCAAGCAAAAACTATATGTAACTTCCTGCCTTCCCTCTACTTCTGCCATGCCTTCCATGTTTGAAATTTTATTCCCATTCTACTTCCCCTTCAACATTTTATGCTAGTGTCATGTTTATGATTGAACATCTTTTACTGAATATCCCATCATATTTTTAATCTATCAAACATTTGTATAAAAGTTTAAATTTATACACTTTAAAAATTCCTGTAACCATAGGGTCTAAGTGATTTCTGGATTAGGTTATCATTACATTGACTAGTAGTATTACACAATTGCTCAAAACAACCTAAATGAATAGAACATTTTGATAAACACTAACATGAAAATTAAAGTCTTATTGGAAGCTTGCACTTAATACAACAGATGATGCTGTCCTTTTTTAAACATTGTATGTAGTATGGATAAATATTACTTATCACTAGAAAGACAAAATGTTTAGCAGCCATTCTGTTTTTCATTTTTTAGAGATGAAAAGTCCTTGTTCTTAAAGAGATGGAAATGGAGTTTTGTTATATAAATGTCCTTCAATTTTTGAAACTCCTGATTTATTTGCCCCAAATCACATGGTAATCCATTATCAAATGATGGTTTTAATGACCTGACGTCTTCACAATTTTTTCCTTCAGTTTTTTTCGAAAAACCACCTGATGTGCAGAGGATTTGTTATCCAGTCTCTATGGGTTGAGCTGTGTACCCACCAAAGTTCACATGTTGAAATCCCAACCACTGGTACCTCCCAGGGTGATTGTGTTTGGAAACAATGTTGTTGCAGATACAAGTAGTTCAGGTGAGGTCCTGAATGGACCCTCGTCCACTAGGACTGTGCCTTATACAAAGGGGAAACCAGGGCACAGAGACAGAGGGAGGAGGATGTAAAGACACTGGGGAGAAGCCGGCAGGCCGCCAGCCGAGTAGAAAGGCCTGGGAGGGAAGCTTCCCTCGCAGCCCTCAGAGGGAAGGAGCCCTGTCCACACCTAGATTTTGGATTTACCTTTCTGTTGTCCACACCACTGGTTTGTGGGACTTTGTCACAGTGAGGCTAACAAACAGATGCACAGTTCCTAGACCCATTCACCTCCCCTACACTTACACCAACACCAACATTTTCACTTTTTCCTTTCCTGGGGCAGGAGGTTAAACTCAAGAGCAAAGCACCCTAGAAAGACTGGTAATAATGAGAGGGGCCCCTTTCTCTTGTAAACTGAGGGAAGGACCATTGCAAGAAGTGAGGCAGGGCTATTTAATAAAAAGCATATACTGCATTTCAGATCGGTAGGCTGTTTCCTTCAAAATATTCTTGTCCGCAAGTTTCTTTGGAAAGCCTTATTCAGCCCCAGAGGAGTAAGTGTACCTACTTTGAAGATGACTGTGCTGAACTGTAGAAAACCTACTGAAATTCAGCGATGTGGAAAAACTTTTGTCAGCCGGAGGTGCTGATGACATTTTCATGAAGGCTATGACATCTGCTGGCCTTGTGAGTAGAATTTTGATTTGTGGAAAGGAGAAGGAAGGGCATTCTAGCCAGAGTGGACGCACCTGGGGAATGGACTTCAACTAGACTAACAACGCAGTCGGGTGGGCCCAGCCTACACAGGACCTGTACTTATGGGTCTAGGAGCTTGTTCTTAGGCGATGGAGACTCTTACGTGAGCAAGTGACATGATGAAAGTGATGCTTAGGAAGATTAGTTGGGTGTCAACACAGAGGATGGGAGGCTGTTTGCAGAATTTAGGAAGCAGGAAGTCATCCAAGGGCATGGTCGTTAATGAGTAGATCAGTGTAACGGCTTTGGAAATGGAGAGGCAGCTGCTTGTTGGTTGTGACGGACACAGAAATCTCAGGCCTGTATTATAGTTAAATTGTGTGCCAACTGCTCAACGGCCTTCTTTTCAGGTGGGCCGCTAAGTCCCAGAAGTAACTCTGCCTCGCCTCCTGTGTTGGTGGAATACTTAATGTCCAGAAAGACACTATGCTTTTCTGTTGTTCAACTAGAGGTACAATGGCGGTGACACTTCCCTATTGTTCGGCTGATCCTTTCATTGTAAGCACGGAATGAGCAAATGGATGGGGAACCACTTGGTTAAATATAAAGCAGATGGGGAGACAAGACTCTTCATTCCTCATTACTCTATTGTGGCTCACTACTCTTCCTTAGAGAGTGGAGAGGTTTCTGAGTGCCTCATTCACAGTAGCCTTGGGGAACTGAAATCCAGGTAATAGAGGCTCCGTTGTGTGCTGCCTGAGAACTTTACCGGACTCACATCCCTTTCCAAAGTGGGAAGGTGCTCCCAGAACCCCCACTGAGCCCCTGGGGGAGAAGAGCCACTCTTCACATTCCTCCTGGCCCTCCGAGGTGTCTGGCCTCCTGCCCAAACACGCCTCAGAGGACTGTTCACTTTCCGTCAGAACCGTAAGCCTTCCTGACTGTGTAGCAATGGAAACAAAGCTTTTCTATGCTCTGAAAAGCAAATATTTTTTACGGCCACATGCTCTTCTCACTTCCCAGTCGAAGCTGGGAAGAACGCAGAGCATTAAAACAATCCAGACACATAGATTTCTTTTTTTCTCTCTTGCATTAGAGACTACTGTGTTTTTAAGACTCTGAGAGGATAAGATACTGGGGGCAGGGTGGGGGGGTGGTCACTATCCTTATAGCCATTCCTCTAAGTCACATTCACATGAGTGACTCACTACCTGTGACCCTGAGGGTCACTGGACCCTTTCAGTGTTCCTAAGCCCGAAAGGACTCTCTTGGCTGTCATGGGAGAGTGATTTAGTGGTGATGTGGCTGCTGACTACTAAGACTTACCATTTGGCATGTCTTCCAAGGATGGAAAGGAGATTATCAATAACATCTGAGTGAGTTTTCTTACCTGCACCGGCTCTATCTCTTATTTATGCGTATCTTTATTTGTATGGCTACAGTAAGAGCATATCCAATGCTAGAAAGGCCATGTGCCAAGTGTCAACTGATTCCCTTGACACAGAGGCCTGATCCCGTTTCGTAGCCGGGGATGTAAGCCCTCCTGGTGAGACGACAACAGTCCCTTCATTGCATGTGTACCCCCCAGGTGCCAGGCACAGGGGCGGAGGGTTTATACATTAACTCATTCTCTCAACCACTTTATGCAGTGGAAGTACTAACATTCACATTTTACAGAGATAAAAATGGAAGCCTAGAGAGGTTAACTAACTTTCCTAAGGTCCGGAAACAAGTCAGTCAATGGCTGTGTCAATCAGCATGAGTTAAACCAGGCTTTGTGACAAATAGCCCCCAAGTTGTAGTGGCTGACAACAAGAAAGGTTTATCCTCACTCAGGCTCCATGTCTGTAGAGCGGCTTGGAGGCTCTGCTTCTCCTCACTCTGGGGTTCGGGCAAACAGAGCAGCCCCTCCATGGGAGTGCTGGTTATCGGGGCAGATGGGAGTAGAGAATGTGGCAGAGTGCTCTCTGGCGACACGTGTTCCTTCTGCTCATTTTGTTGGCCAGAGTCTGTCACACGGCCACTCCTAATGTCAGCTGGAGGAGGAAGTTCAGTCTTACCCTCTGGGAGGGAGAGGAGGAATTTCTGTAGGCAGAGGGAGCATCTGAGAAGAAAAATATTTTCTTAAGCCTGTGCTCTTTACTCTTTCATGAACGCTGCCCCTCACTGAGCACCTCCTGGGGGCCAGGCACAGTGTTAAACGTTTTACAGATATGATTTTCACTCCTCACCACAACTCGGTTGCTGCTGCTGCTGCTGCTAAGTCACTTCAGTTGTGTCCGACTCTGTGCGACCCCATAGACGGCAGCCCACCAGGCTCCCCCGTCCCTGGGATTCTCCAGGCAAGAACACTGGAGTGGGTTGCCATTTCCTTCTCCAATGCATGAAAATGAAAAGTGAAAGTGAAGTCGCCCAGTCGTGTCTGACTCTTGGAGACCCCATGGACTGCAGCCCATCAGGCTCCTCCGTCCATGGGATTTTCCAGGCAAGAGTAGTGGAGTGGGGTGCCATCGCCTTCTCCGACAACTCTGTTAGGGAGAGACTATTATTACTATCAACTTCACAGTTCAAGGCACAGAAAAGTCTCGAAGTAGCTTGAGTCCGATGGCACAGGGGAAAAAGCTGCTTTTTGCAGCATTCAGGTCAGCCCGACTCCAGACTGCCATGAGGATGTCCAATGCTGCGCGGGTCACTTTAGTTTCACAAGAAAAAGCCACATACATTTTTAAAAGATTAAAATGTGATTAGCTAATCACATTTATTTTTTAATTAAACAAGTAGTAATTGCACATTGTTAAGATTCAGACAGTGCTTATGGGTTTGAAGAAAGTGAAAAATGACTAATAATCAAAACGTCGAGAGGGAACACTGCTAACATTTTATTTTTTTAATTAAATTAAAAATATATATTTTAACCTAATGTATTAGATATGCCTTTCCAGAGGTGCTGACTTATAACTTGCTTCTTCACTTAGCAATGTATTGGGAACATCTTTCCAATAAATAAACTTCATTTTTAACGGTTGCATAATATTCTCTTGACTGTGCTGCAATTTAATTAGAATTCCTTAATGATTTACAAAATAAATAACATTTACCTTTTTTTCAATGTATCGCTGTTCTGTTGCTTTGAGTTCCATTTCTTTCCCAATAGTGATATCTAAGAGCTTTTCTTATTTTTCTTAACCAATTCACGTTTTCACCTATGAGAAACACTATATAATGGTCAAAGCTCTTTAATCAAAGCCTTTTTCTCTCTCTTCCATATGGACCCTCCCTCAAATGCTAATAATTTTTTGTTTTCCCTAGTGTTTCAAGACGGGGATTTTCCTTGGCATTTTTGTTTTCACATAATTTTTCTGAAATGCACATATAAACTGCTTTCCTTATTTTTCTTTTCTCTCTTCCTATATGTCCATACTCCTTATTTTATTTTACACTTGCATGTCCCTATTCTAGATCTCTTATAATGCCTGTGACCGCTTTTGCCTCTACAGAGAGGCATTCACTGCCTTCCAGCTCTAGCCATGGTGCTCCCAAGTTCCCCCGTTCAGACCCAACACATCCCTACCCTCTGCAGGACCCTCCTGTACCGGGGGTGTTCTCTGGTCATGGAACAGTCTTTCCTGTCATCTGGGGTTGGTCTGTTTATTCAAGAAGCCTTCTCTGGCCCCTTAGTCAAAATTAGTTGTCCTTTCGTCCGTGCTTCTCAGCGCTTTACTATTACCGCAACTACGGGCTTATTGAGGAAACATCTATTCAGCACCTGTGGTAAGTAAGCTCTGGAGTGCTGATGTAGATATTAGAATACAATACCATACTAAACCATACCATACAATACAGTAACCAGCCTTGGCATCCACCCTCTAGGAATCTTCTGCCCTCGAGGAGGTGGATGGGTGAACACACGAGATGGAGGAAGGTGCGAGGCGCCAGGGGAACAACAGGCCCGGCGGACACGGGTTGACTTTATTTGCAGCAAGTTTTCCCTTAATAAAAGATGCTGATCCTGAGGTAAGGGACCCATTTTCAAATTCGCCTTTGATCTGGCCAATTTGTTGATAGTAAGAGCCCGAGGTGGTGACTTTAATAAAGGAACGGCACAGGTGCGATCAGGGGAAGGGGCAGCGGGTGGTCCCCGGGCGCGGGTCCAAGCGCAATACCATCTCCCCGGACTCTACTTTTCACCTCTTTCTTTCTCGGTGAAATGGATGCACGTTCCCCTCCGGATTTAGAGGTAACGACTCTTCGGCGAAAGCCTGGAAAATATGACTTTTCCACAAATAGTATGGGTTGGGTATAGAGCTTCAGCTGTAGGACCGGCTGCGCCCTCACTGGGGGCGTTGGCTCCGAGACCCGACCGGGAGTTTCTCCCGGGCCCGGCTTGCAGGGCACCTCGGCCCGCCGACCACGTGCCCGATCCGGGAGCGGAGCCTCCGCGCGCTGAGCACGCCTCGTAGCCGGGGACGTTTCTCCGGCTCTTCCTGCCGCCCCGCGCCACCCCTACCTCCGCGGCGGCCGCGCCCCCGGCCCGCTCCGCGCCGGCTCCGGCCCGGGTTTTCCCGGCCGCCCTCCGCCGCCGCCGCGCTCGCCGAGCGGGGAGCTGGCGCCGCCGAGGCCGCCGCGGCCCGGGCGTGGGGACAGAGCCGCGCAAGCGCGCCCGCGGGGGTGGCGGGTCCCTGCGCTCGGCTCCGCGCGACCGGGGGCCCTCGGGCCGCCGCCCCACCCGCCCCCGCCCCCGGGGACCGCCCGGTAACCGGAGCCCGCACGGGCGCGCCGGCGGGGACGCAGCTCCCCGCCCGAGTCCTCCTCCCTGGGTTGGGAGGAGACATTCCTGCTCTCCCCGCCCGGCCCGCGCCCGTTCCTCCCCCGCCGCGTGTTTTCCGCCCCAGGAGAGACCGTGCCACACAAATAAGCCTCGAATGCCCTTTGCCGGGCGGGCGGGAGGGCATCGAGAGCCGCGTCCGAGCGGGCCATGTTCAGGGCGCGTCTCCGGAGACGCCAAAAGTCTTGTTTTCTCCCCAAAAGTGGAAGGTGTCGGGGGCGGGGGCGGGCAAGAGGCCGCTTCCAACTGCTACACACGCTCGAATAGTTGTCAGTAAAATCAAACTGACGTCAGCCCGGGGGAAAAAGATAGGTCTCTTTTGTTCTTATGTTCTCCCCCACCCCCTCCCCTGCGATCAAAGGCAAAAAACATTTTTTTTTGGAGGTGGAAAGACAAAAAGGGGGGAAAAATTGCAAGGCAAAGAGATAGCTTCCATTAGAGCTCCAGCCCGGGCGAAGGGAATGTTTAATGAATGCATCAAGCCTTTTGATCACCCTCGCTCGGTTGGGTTCAGTAGTGCCGGAAGGTTAGTTGCATATCCTGTGGCTGATCTGAAATTCGATCAGCAGAGGGGGCAAAGAAAAGAAAAGCATTTTAATGGGAATCAATAGAGGATCATAGGTCCTGGAAGGAAATACGTGTTGATTAAAAATGCCACAAGATTAAAAAATGTTCACGACCGGTTTAAAAAAAAAGAGGAGAGAGGAGAGGGGGAGGAGGGGGAAAAAAACCCCTTAGCAATCTATTTTCTGTGTGTGCTGCTGCCAGAGAGGCAGTCAGCAGACCAACAGTTTGTGTCATGCTTCAAGCTACAGCAGGCAAATTTAAAGCTGTATGCGCAGAACAACATAATAAATACTTACCGAAAATGCATTTCTGTTTCTAAGCGGGGTTCACTCATGCATTATACAAAACACCCAGGGCTGCAGTAGCGAGGCACAAGGGGACAAATACGGTGTGCTGTGACTCAAGTTCTTCAACTAAACTCGGGCTTTCAACAGTTGAGAGCCAGAGCATATATACTTGCTTTTTTTTTTTTTTTTTTTTCTTTAATTGAAACTAAACTAACAGCTTTGGAAGATACCATAGATTTAAATGGTCTGAAACTTAAAAAAAGTTGTGATATAAAAAAAAATCTGATATTTTGTGAATGTGAAGAGGAGGGTAGGGTGGACAGTTAACTGTGGTAGATAGCATATTGATTGGGTTGTGGAGTGGAAAATTATTGCCCTGTAGGTAGAGAGAGTGATCAACAATGTGATAAAAATGGTTGAAGGTTATACAGCTATTTACTTATTATTACAGTGGGAAAGGGAAAAAGGCCTTTTAAACCCACTCTTTAACACAGAAACACAAGTATACACCCTATCTGCATGGCCTCTTGGAGAGGACTCCATAGCGTTTAAATGTTTACACTTTAACGAAGTTCCTTTATTATTGGGAGGGAATTCAGCTGCCAGGGGTGGTGGCCCCTTCTTTTCTAGATGGTCTCTAGAGGCTCCTCAACCAGCTGGGCATTCCAGTCTTCACCCCTTTCTCCTGTTTTTCTTGTTTTCACCCTGTCTTTCAGACTCTCTAAAGAACACAAAAAAGAGCAAGGAGGCTTTTCAGGACAATTTCCCCTGTATATTTCCAATATTTACTGCAGTTGTTTGGATAGAGCAGGATCTATCAAAATTGAGATTTCTTTGTTCAAGCAACACCTCCTCTTACCTGAATTTGTTCTGGCTTCACTAGATGATAAAATGCTTGGTGGAAGGGCATTTTTCTCCTTTCTCATTCATAACAGTGCTTCTGAGAACCAAACCTCACACCTAGGAAACCAGTAGAGAGAGCTGAGTCAAGCTGACAGTAGCAGATCACACACTGACCACACTTGGAAATCCATTCAAAAAAGAAGATGATTTTTGGGTAAGTTCAAACAAGTGACTTAGCTTCTCTGAGCTTTGGGTTCCTCATCTGTACGATGAAGGATGCTTATCCCTACCCACCAGGGCTTTTGCGAATGACATAATATATGTAAGACACTGTGAGATACTTATATATATGTTTTTATATAAATGTCTTCCTTCTCCTAAGATGCCCCCACCCAGGATGCCTCCTTTATTCGTGCTCTTCTGTAGTCTCTGCTGTGAATCTGAACTGCAGCTGAAGTGACACTTGAAGACTTTCAAGGCTGGATCCTAAGAATCTTTCATTCTTCTACACCTGGGTCTCTTGGAATGCTCCTTCTTGGGACACTCTCTTTTAGAACCCAGCTGCATTCTTCGAGAAGCGTGTGGAGGCCAGGTTACCTGTAGTGCTCAGCTTGATAACATGTAATTGCTCCCAGCAACGAGTTCCCAGACAGCAGATAACATCAACTGCCCACCAAGTGAGTTGGCCACCTTGGTAGTCCAGTTCAGTTAAACTTTCTGATGACTTCAGCCCCAGCTGCTTTCCTACTGTAATTGCATGAACGATCTGAAGCAGAGAGTACCCAGCTGAGCCCAGTCAACCCATAGAACCCTGGGACATAATAAATAATAAGTGTATAAATGAGCAAATGATAGCTTTTATTAATATCTTAATTTTATAGTAGGTACTAAACCTGCCCGTTGTTGTAATAAATGTAAGTGAAATAAGCTAGGAGATTGACAGTCTCGTCCTTGCTCTTTCTCCTGCCCCTGGGTTATTCCTCACCACCCACAATATCATGTTAGCCCTTACTCCGGAAGGTTAAACCAGGTACTGGCAACATAAAGACAGAATTTTGTAAGCTCTTTTCTCTAGGGGCTTGGAGTCCAACTGGGAAAAGAGGATGCTTTTTCCAAGAAGGAGAAGCCATTTATGCACTGCTAGGTCCTGGCATAGCAATGAGTGTTGAACCATCTGTTGTTAAATGAAAATATTGTTTATTTTCTATAACATGTGCTTAGGAGGGAAGAAGCTCTCTAGGGTTTGAGCTGAGCTGGCCTTTGCTCATAGAAATTCTTTTTTTTCTTCAGCTTCTTTCTGGTGTAGTTCTACCTTTCTTGGGATTTTCAGAATGCTAAGTTCAAGAGGCCAAATATTTTCCGATTTAGGCACCAAAATGAGCAGATCTGGGGTCTTAGTGTTTATAATACCCTCTTATATGTGGTACAGACAGTGCCCTTGGTTGTTGGTTCAGAGTAAGCGATGGGTTTCATGTAGAAACGAACAGAACTTGGGCACAGCGTTCTTTTCTCTGAAACTTGCACGCCTACCCATGGGCTTCATTTCCCTGGCCCGCAGTGGTCATCCAAAGTTTCCAATCTGTCATGGTTAATTTCACCCAAGAAGGGCACGAGGGAATGAAAGGTGTGGGCCGGAAGTCAATTCAAGCTCACAAATCAGTAGATCTCAGCTTAATTTGTAAAAGTACTTACAACGTTTTTATGCTTTTTCTTAATTTACTATAAAATGTTTAAATAGATTAAAATTTTTTTGAGATGGTTGATATATATATGTAGACATACATATAATGAGACTGGTGAAAAACATTTTTTCAGGAGCAAACAGGTCAGCTACTACTCTTCACAGATCCTTTGGATGTTTTATTCTGAATGCAATAGTTACAACAACCTGCTGGAACAGAAACTGCTTTCTAAAACACAAAGTTGGGAAGTGTAATATCATCTCAGAAGGTGCCCGCCAAGGTTGTGTGCCATCCCGTGCTGCTATCTCTGGCTTGGTTTGCATCATCTCCGTGGTTGCTCTTATGCTTCATTCTCTTTAGATAGTTGGGTCCAAGATCAGTGTTCTTGGGGTTAAGCCTGGTTCATGAAACGGGGCCCTTTTCATAAGCTTGCCATCTGTTTACTTCTTCCTTCCTTCAATCCTTCCTTTTCTTCTTCAATTCTGTTTTCCTTCCTTCCTCATTTATTCATTCAGTAAACAAGTATTATCTGTCTACTGTGTGCCAGATGCTGTTTAGGACCTGGGGATACACAGATGAACCTTTCGACAGCTTCTAGGTTTGTTGAAAAGACCTGGAGGTAATCAGATAAAGGTTGATGGTGAGACTGGAGTGATTATGAAAACTCCAAGGACAGCAGTCAGGGAATGGAGAAGGAAGGGGAAAGCCTCAGAGAGTCTGACCTAGGAAAAAAATGTCTGGGAATTAGCCAGATGAAGGCCAGGGCACGTGAGAATATAGTAAGATGGGAGGTTGGATACTTTGCTGTATAGCAGAAATTAACATAACACTGTAAATCAACTATATTTCAATAACTTTTTTAAAAAGAAAGGAGATTGGAATTGTAAGTCTTTGAAATGTTGGGTGGAGGTTACTAATTTTGCACTGAGCTCTATAAAGACACCTAGATTCAGAGATATTTAAGCTAGTCTGGACATTAAAAATAATTTAAACAGTGATAAATGTAAGAAGTCATCACTTAGTCACCTTTCAAGCTACAAGCTGTTTTTCAGATTGAGCTCACTTCCACTTCTGTCTTTCAGCAAAGGCTTCTCTTGAATATGACTGACCCTTTTAAAGAGTTTTAAAGAGCGGCAGTAGCTGCTATTTTTGAGAAGTGATTTTTTTTTCTTTTACTTGTATGGTTATTGTACTTTAATATCTTATTGATGTTGATAATATTCTGTTCTACAAGTTGCTTACTTTTGTACCTACAAACGTTCTGAGGTATTTGTATTTATCTTGTAGTTACAGTATTTTGACTTCATTTTACATTTTTTATTATGGTGAAATATCTATGTGCCATAAAATTTACCATTTTAATCATTTTAAGTGTACAGTTCAGTGGCATTAAGTACATTTCACATGGCTGTACCATGATCACCACAATCCATCTCCAGCAACTCCCTTTTCTCCCCCTCCTCCCTCCTCTGGAAGCTACCCTAGGTATCCCCTATAACCATTTTACATTTTAAGCTTTTTGGCAGAACGGCATTCAGACTTGATGCTGGAGAAAGATTTCACAAGATGAATTACTGAAATTTTCAATACATTTAAGTGTTCTGCACACAGATTTTTAATTTTCCGTGAATGTGTAATTTATTCTGAAACTGACTATATCATTATGTCTCAAGTCATCATCCACAGGGTCAAAACTTTTAGCCTGATAAAGACTATTGAACAATTAGGATAGTACTATAAATTAAGTCTTAATCTAATTTGATTGGATCTTGCTTCTGTATGTAAAGTTAAGTGTCTTCTAGCTAGAACAATCTTATTCACTATTCCTCAGAACAACTCTGTTATTAACTCCCTTAATATATGAAAGATGATTGATATTATGATGTATTTTTATAATCACTCATTTTACACATTTCTAAAGACAGTAAAAATAACATTTTATTTCACACACAAATATCTTAAGAAATAGCACTTTATACTCTAATGTATAAAACTGTCTTAATTTAACTAGTAAAACTGACTCTGAGAAATAAAGATAGGAGACTATAGCTTACATCGACTCAAACCTTTGTAAAAAATATATTACATAGTAAGATTAGAGACATACACTTAGGTTATAAATAATTTTATTGCCTAGTTATTTGTATGAAAATTTAATTAATAAAAGTTATACACTGCAATAAAAATAATCTCTATAATAGCAAAAGTTAAGCATTTACAGCTTTTGCTTTCAATATGATGTCATCTTGGCCAGGATGATTTGAAAAAGGCCTTCACTCTTAGAACTAATTTCTTTATAAGAATTCTAGTTCTTAGGTTGCAGTAAAGACAGAGGAACCTCATTAATTCTCACTTTGCTAACCCATAAACCCTATAATTTCCACAAAAATTCCTCAGCAATATCATTTTACTTCACAGGAAACATTTTATGGTGAGGAGCTCTAGGCAAATCTCAAATCACTAAGAATTCATTACTTTTGCCAAATATACTACAGGCCATTCACTAGCTGACTATCATAAAGTATTATGACTCAACTACATTTATATAAATAAACTTGTAAAGCAAATACCATGATTTCAAATTCAGATGTAAAAAAAATCATTTTGTGCATATACTCACATTCCCACACATAAAATATATATTACGTGGTAGACTGTTACAAGAATAGCCCCACTGAAGTACACTTCCCTGTATTTGTGTACCTTTGAAACTCCTTCAGGTAAGACGTGGAGTACATTTCTCTATCCTTTGACTGTGGGCTTGGCTTGTGAGTTGATCTGACCAATAGAAAAAGGCAGATACTGAGTGCCTCCTGAGCCTAGATTTCTAGAGGCTTTGGGGCATCCACTTTTGCTCTCTTGTAACCCTGAGACTACCATGCTTTGAACAAGCCTGGCATAAAGGACTGTGAGAAAGGCTCAGATATCTCAGCCATCTCGGCTGAGCACGGCTGGTCCTTCGATGAACACGGTTGTATGAATTGGCATAGTTGGGGAGCAGCAGCAGACCTGCCTGACCAACCTGCAGAACCATGTGGATAATAAACTTTTGAACCACTAGGTTTGGGGGTGGTTTGTTGGATAGCAGTGTATAGTTGATAAATTAGAATTAAGTATTGATTGGTGTGACTAAAGGATTTCCTAGACAGCCTTGTCCTTGTAGTGGTGGTACACAGTTATAGTATAGTATAGTTCTTCACTGTGTGTCTTGGGTGACAGAAGTAAAATCCCCATGGCTGTTTTAAAGTTAAAACTGGGAACACTTAAGAAGAAAGGGCCAAAGAAATACGGAGTGTTACAGGGCCCAATTCAGTTGCTTGGGAACTGCTACTTTAATCTTAGAGACCTGTTACATTGCCGAATTAAGCAAAGATTTTTACAGTTAAATTTACTTGAGATCAAATTCTAGCTCCAGCACATATTAATTTTTAAATTAATAAACTTTATCTTTTCAGAGCAGTTTTAGGTTCATAGCAAAATTAATTGGAAAGTACAGAGATTTCTAATATATCCTTGTCCCCACTGTCCAGAACCTCCCCTACTATCCACACCTCACACCAGTGTTACCTTTGACACAATTAATGAACCCGCACTGACACATCATTATCACTCAAAGTCCATAGTTTGTGTTAGGGTTCACTCTTGGCGTTTTACATTCGATGAGTTGTGACAAATGTATAATGATATGTATCCACCATTATGGTATAATGCACAGTAGTTCCGCTGCCCTAAAAATCTTCCGTACTCCATACCACCCACTTACCCTTCCCTCTCCATTGCTACTGCTCTGGCAGCCACTAATCTTTTCACTGTCTTCATAGTTCTGCTTTTCCTAGAATGTTATATAGTTGGACTCATACAGTATATAACTTCTTCACTTGCTCTTTTAACTTATTAGTGTGCATTTCTTTTCATGGTTAGATGGCTCATTTCTTTTTTTTTTTAAATACTTTTCTTTATTAATGCAGTTATCTTTTGCTGCTCTGGGTCACTGTTGCTGTGCAGGCTCTTCTCTAGTTGCAGAGGGCAGGGCTACTCTCTACTTGTAGGCGGCTTCTCAGTGCAGTGGCTTCTCCTGTTGCAGAGCAAGGCTCTAGGGCCCGTGGGCTTCAGTAGTCGTGGCACACAGGCTTAGTAGCTGCAGCTGCCAGGCGCCAGAGCACAGGCTCAATGGTTGTGACACACGGGCTTAGTTGCTCTGCAGCATGTGGGATCTTCTCCAACTGGCGATCGAGCCCATGTCTCCTGCATTGGCAGGCAGATTTAGAAAGAAATGATTTAATTGGAGGCTAATTACTTTACAATATTGTAGTGGTTTTTGCCATACATCTACATGAATCAGCTACAGGTGTACATGTGTCCCCCATCCCGAACCTCCCTCCCAACTCCCTCCCCATCCCAACCCTCAGGATGGTCCCAGTGCACTGGCTTTGAGTGCCCTGTTTCATGCATCGAACTTGGACTGGTGATCTATTTCACATATGATAATATACATGTTTCAGTGCTATTCTCTCAAATCACCCCTCAGAGTCCAAAGTCTGTTGTTCATAGCTGTGTCTCTTCTGCTGTCTTGCATATAGGGTCATCATTACCATCTTTCTAAATTCCATTTATATGTGTTAATATACTGTATTGGTGTTTTCCTTTCTGACTTACTCCACACTGTATAATAGGCTCCGTTTTCATCTACCTCATTAGAACTGATTCAAATGCATTCTTTTTAATAGCTGAGTAATATTCCATTGTGTAAATGTACCAAAGCTTTCTTATCCATTGGCAGGTGGATTTTTTTTTTTTTTAAACCACTGAGCCACCAGGGAAGCCCCTCATAATATTCTATTGTTTGGATGTAACACAGCTTATTTATCCATTCACTTACTAAAGAACATCTTGGCTATTTCCAAGCTTTGGCAATTATGAATAAAGCTGCTATAAATATCCAAGTGTAGGTTTTTGTGAGAATATAAGTGTTCACTTCATTTGGTGAAAGAGCAAGGAGCTTGATTATTAGATGATCGGGTAAGGGTATGTTTTGTTAGAAACTGACAAACTGCCTTCCAAAGTGACTATACCTCTTTTCATTCCCACCAATATGGGCTCTACAATCTTGCCAGAATTTGGTGCTCCAGTGTTTTGGATTTTGCCCATTCTATGTAGTGGCATCTCATTTTTGTTTTAATTTGCATTTCCCTAAAGACATATGTGTGGCTTAGTGGTAAAGAATCTGTCTTCCAGTGCAGGAGATGTGGGTTTGATGCCCATCAGGAAGATCCCCTGGAGAAGGCAATGGCAACCACTCCAGTATTCTTGCCTTGGAAATTTCATGGACAGAGGAGCATGGAGGGCTACAGTCCATGGGGGTTACAAAAGAGTTGGATACAACTGAGCGACTAAAAACAACAATGACATATACTTCAGAGCATCTTTTATATACTTCCTTGGCATCTGTATATCTTCTTTGGTGAGATATCTGTTCAAGTCTTTGGCCCATTTTTAAATTGAGTTTTTCATTTTCTTCTTGTTTAAGAGTTCTTTGTTTGTATGAATCAGTCCTTTATCAGATGTGTCTCTTTGTAAATATTCTCTCCCAGACTCTGGCCTTGGAGAAGGAAATGGCAACCCATTCCAGTATTCTTGCCTGGAGAATCCCATGGACAGAGGAGCCTGGTGGACTGCAGTCCGTGGGGTCACACAGAGTCGGACACGACTGAAGCGACTGAGCAGACTCTGGCCTGGCTTTTCATTCTCTTGACATTGTTTTTTACAGAGTGGAAGTTTTTAATTTAATGAAGTTCAGCTTATGAATTATTTCTTTCCTGGATTCTGCCTTTGGTTTTATATCCAAAAGTTGTCACAATATCCAAAGTGATTCTGTGTTAGCTTAATAGTTTTATAGTTTTTCATTGTACATTTGGATCTGTGGTCCACTTTAATTTTTGTGAGATGTGTAAAGTTTGTGTATAGATTCTTTTTTTTTTTTGCCTGTGGATATCCAGTTTTTCCAGCACTATTTGTTGAGATAACTATCTTTGCTCCACTGCAGTTTTTGATTTTTTGTCAGAGATTAGTTAACTAAATTTATGTAGGTTAATTTCTGCACTCTCCTTGTGATTCCGTCAATCTATTCGTCTCATCTTTTGCCAATATCACACTGTCTTGATTACTGTAAGTCTTGAAGTTAGATAGTGTCAATCCTGTAACTTCTTCTCTTTCAATATTGTGTGGGCTATTTTGGATCTTCTGCCTCTCTATATAAATTTTAGAATCAATTTGTCTATATCCATAAGATAAGTTGCTAGATTCTAGATTGCACTGAATGTAGATCAAGTTGACATCTTGATAATATTGTCTTCTTCATAAACATGGAATATCTCCCTATTTATCTAATTCCTCTTTAATTCACATCTTTTTTTTTTTTTTTGCAGTTTTCCTCATATAGATCTCACACATATTTTGTTAGATTTATACCTAAGTATTTCATTTTGGGGGGTGCTAATGTAAATGGTATTATGTTTTTAATTTTAAATTTCACTTGTTCATTATTGGTATATAGGAAAGTGGTTGATTTTTGTGTATTGACCTTATATTTTGCAACATTGCTATAGTCAATTATTAGTCTGAGGATTTTTTTTTTAATTGATTCTTTAGGATTTTCCACATAGATGAATGTGTCATTTGTAACAAGGCCAGCTTTAATTCTTCATGCTCATTTGTGTAACTTTTCTTTCTTTTCTTGCCTCATTCCGTTAGCTACTATTTCAGTATGATGCTGATAAGCAGTGGTGAGAGTGGACATCCTAACCTTATCTTGATACTTCTTGGAAAGCTTTGAATTTCTCACCCTTAAATATGATGTTAGTGATATATGTATTTTTGGGTAGGTATTCTCTATCAAAATGAGGAAGTTCCCCTCTATTTCTGACTTACTGAGAGTTTTTGTCATAAATAGGTGTTGGATTTTGTCAAGTTCTTTTTCTGCATTTATTAATATGATCATGTGGTTTTCCTTTTCTCCAGTTGATATGATGGATTACATTTTTTTCCGATTGATTTTCAATTGATTGCATACTTAGGGTTAATTCCTCCTGGTTGGGCTTTTTATACATTGTTGGATTAGATTTGCTAATACTTTGTTGATGGTTTTTTGCATCTATGTTTATGAAAGGTATTGGTCTGTATTTTTCTTGTAATGTCTTTGTCTGCTTTTGGTATATAAGGGTAATGTTGGATTCATAGAATGAGTTCGAAAGTGTTATCTATGCTCTTGAGACTTCGAGAACTGGTATATTCAATTCACTGATGAATGTGTTCCAGCCTGGTGCTTTTGATTTGGAAGGTTCTTAATTATTGATTTAATTTCTTTAATAAAGGCCCGTTCAGATTACTTATTCTTGTATGAATTTTGGCAGATTGTGTCTTTCAAGGAGTTGTCGTTTCATCTAGGTTATCAAGTTTGTGAGCAGAGTTGTTCATAATAATTCTCCATTATCCTTTTAATGTTCATGGAATCTGTAGTGATTTTCCTGTCATTTAGTAACTTGTGTCTTCTCTATTTTTTCTTAATTGGCTTGGCTAGAAGATTATCTATCAGAGGATGAGATGGTTGGATGGCATCACTGATTCAATGGACATGGACTTGGGCAAACTCTGGGGGATGTTGAGGGACTGGGAAGCCTGGCATGCTGCAGTCTGTGGGGTTGTGAAGAGTCAGACGCAACTTGGTGACTGAATGACAGCAGAAGATCATTAGTTTTTAGATCTTTTCAAAGAACCATCTTTGGTTTGTTGATTTTTTTAAAAAAAATTGATTTCCTCTTTTCAGTTTCATTGATTTCTAGTCTAATTCTTACCTTTTTCCTCCTGCTTACTTTGGATTTAGTTCATTCTTTTTCTTTCTAGTGTACTTAGGGTGAAGCTTAGATTATCCATTTTAGATCTTTCTTAGTTTCTAATGAGTTCAGTTCAGTTGCTCAGTCGTGTCCGACTCTTTGTGACCCCATGAATAGCAGTACACCAGGCCTCCCTGTCCATCACCAACTCCTGGAGTTTACTCAAACTCATGTCCATTGAGTCGGTGATGCCATCCAGCCATCTCATCCTCTGTCGTCCCCTTCTCCTCCTGCCCCCAATCCCTCCCAGCATCAGGGTCTTTTCCAGTGAGTCAACTCTTTGCATGAGGTGGCCAAAGTATTGGAGTTTCAGCTTTAGCATCAGTCCTTCCAATGAACACTCAACCAATGCTATAAATTTCCCTCTAAGTACTGATTTCACTGCATCCCACATTTTGATGTTTTATTTTCATTTTCCCTTACTTCAAAATATTAAAAAAAATTTCTTAACATTTCTTTTTTGACACATGTGTTATTTAGTCATGTATTGTTCAATCTTCCTATATTTTGGATTTTTCCATCTACCTTTCACAAAATTGATTTCTAGTTTAATTGCATGTGGTCTGACAGCATACATTATATGGTTTTTATTCTTTTAAATTTGCTAGGTGTGTTAAATGTTCCATGTAAGATTGAGTAGAAATAGAATCTGCCATTGAATGATAAGGTAGTCTACAGTGTCAATTATATCCAGTTGATTGAAGGTGCTGTGGAGTTCAGCTATGTTCTTACTGATTTTCTCCCTGTTGGATCTGTGTATTTCTCATAAAGAGGTGGTAATGTCTCCAAATCTAATGGGTGCTCTCAGGAGAATCTATTTTACCAGCACCTAAACCACACAGAGTCGGACATGACTGAGCGACTGAACTGAACTGAACTGAAACCACTTGGGGGAAGGGAAATAGCCAACTCCAGGCTCCTGTAGACATCCTGTCCCACTTAAAGGGGAAAGAAAAAATCCTGAGAAGTATTGGTGAAGTTCATGGGCCAGGGACACAGATTCACCCAAAAACTGAGAGCTAATCATAGGACTGCAGAATGCTTTCATCCCCCGCACCTTACCACCACATTGGTGGTTTAGTTGCTAAGTCATGTCTGACTCTCTGTGACCCCAAGGACTGTAGCCCACCAGGCTCCCTCTGTCATGGGATTCTCCAGACAAGATTACTGGATTGGGTGGCCAGTTCCTCCTCCAGGGGATCTCCCCAACACAGAGATTGAACCTGTGTCCCCTGCATCCCCTGCGTTGCAGGCAGATTCTCTATCGACTGAGCCGCCAGGGAAACCACCACGTTTCTGAATGCCTCTTGACTATAGTCCCTTTTCCCAGTGCATCAGAAACTACACGGCAGACCGAAAAGCAAAAGCAGACAGAAGAGACTGAACAAGAATCAGAACCAGAGTCTGATATTATAGGAGTGTTGGAATTATCGGATAAGGAATTTTAAAAAATGGTGATTAATATGCTAAGGGATTTAACATAAAATGTAGACAAAAAGCAACCTAAGTATCCATCCTGAGAGCAGGCCCTTTTAAATAAAAATAGAATGCTTTGGTGTATGTCAAAATGGTTCTTTTTCTCTTCGTCCTGCTGGAAGCACAAGGGGATTCATCTTTGATGTTACTATGAGTATCTAATTCAGCTCCTGGAATTAAAACTCAGAAATGTTCACCTTTATGATTGGGTCCTCCTGGAGTTTTTAGCTTTGAGATTTGTCCACATTGAGCTTCCAGCACTTCCTTAATTACAGTTGAGATTTTCCTATACTGGCTCTGGTTTCCATGGAGTTTTCCGCGTATGGGGGTTTGTTGCTGTAAGTTGTGAGTCTTGGTATTTGCTTGTCTGTCTTTCCATTTTGGTCGGGGGGCGGGGACAACAGTTTGCCATGTAACCTCATTTCTTTGATGGATCTTAAGAGTTGTTGATTTTTTTTTCAGTTCAGCATTTTACTTGTCAGAACAGAGTGGTGACTTAAGTGTTCCTTTCATGCTGGACTGGACACTAGAAGTTGTCCTTATTAACTTTTGATCTTTGACAAATACCTTAATTGTTCTGGACCTCAGTCTTCTTTGTAAATCATGACTACAATCCTCATATGGCATGGTTGTTATGAGAATTTAATCAGATAAGGTATGTACATTTGGTTACTGTGCTTGACGATGGCAGCTGTAGAGGGTGAATCTTTTCTCTGAAGCAGTGTTTCATTTGGGCAGGCAGGGTTTTGGGACTGGATGCTTGGCTCATGCTCCCTACTCAGTGCCCTTTTCCCATCATTATCATAACCCGCTGTTTCCTTGGTTACTAGGGTGGGGTGCAGGCAGCAGGGCGGCTGGGAGTTACATCCCTCCTACAGCAAGAGTTCCTCCCCAGGCTATTCTTTGTAGCATCAACTTCTATTAAACCATAGCCACGAGCCCATCATCCTACTGTGGGCAGGAAGGCAAGAGCTCCCTCTCCTTGGACCAAAGGCTTCAGGTTAACCATGAATCTAAGTGGCAAAGCAACAAACAGTGACAAAACAGCAGCAAACCATGGGACAATTTATGGAGCATGGAAAAGACTCTTGAGTTTCCCACTGGTATTTAAGCTACATTCTAAGACTCAGAGAACAATTACTGTCAGGCACATTATCTTTGAATACAAAGGACAACAAAATGTAATACAGTCTGCTGTTCAGTCCAACGTTCTTGTTGGTAACATTTTCAATTTTTATTTTTCTCACTACTTGACAATATGATTTCTTCCTCCAGGGTATGAAACTGCAGGCCCCTGCCTATTTCCCAGCTTGGCTATTATCTGAGGTTCTATTATAAGCCTCTGGCAGAGTGCAGATGCAGAAATCTTTTCTTTTTAAAGGCTACACACATGGCCCTTGGTTTCCATTCATCTTTTTTCCACGCAGGTCATGGATGATGCTGAGGACAGGCCCTAAGATCTCACGAATCTTGGGAATCAGGTTGAGGTTTCAGAACTTGTGATTGTAGTAGTCAAATCAAGTAGATTTGGTAAAGCTGTTCCTGCCAAGCGCCCCTATTATCTGAATTAAAAATCATAGTGCCTGATTCCAAGCTGTGTGCTCATTCCAGAAACTGCTGTTTTCTGGCATCATTTAACTCTTAGGTCATCATAGCTTAAAATACAGCTTTGCCTTCTCCTGTTAACACCTAATAATAAGACTCTATGTTGTTTTGGAAAAGCACTGTCAATATTATGGTATTTTATATTTGGAAAATGAAAAAAATTCTGACTTCTTCCTCTTCAACAAGCTAGAGAGCAAGTAGGTGAGCAGAATTAGTGTCTTATTAATATTTACGTGACTTTTCAGTTAAAGCATCTTTCAAGATAAAAAAATGCATTTAAAAATTACTGTTTTATGTTTAGCCATGGTTTGTTTATTGCAGCTTTAAAACCACTGAATGCATATGTGACTTTGTGCTTATCAGAGAGAGCACAGGTTAACGAAGGTTGGAAAGACTATGACAGGTTTCAGTTTTATTATAAATTCACTGCTCACTTAAGGTGATTGTTACAGGCGGTTGTTACTCTGTCTTCTTTGAGAGAGAAGTCAAGGGGCAGGCAGGTTCATTACAGAAAACCACAGTTATAGAAAAACTCTTCTCTATAAATTGATTTGGCCAAACTTCAGGAATTGAAGGGAACTGGAGGGGACTGTGGTGCCATGGAGAACACAGGGGTGCACAGGAGACCATTTGTGGCTCCTGTGTCTGCGTGGCCCTGGAGGCAGGCGTTTAAGCGGCCACTGTCAGGGTGTGGCTGGCTTGGCTGGTGTTCCTAAGTGGCAGTGACAGCTCATTCAGCTGCAGTGTGACCTTTGGGGAGACGTCTGCCACTCGCCTACTTGGGAGAACCCCTGACTTTCAGGCTAGAGACTCCTTATCTATAAAATAAGAGATTTGGATTGGATGATTTCTAAGGACTCTTCCTATTCTAAAATGCTATGATTTTATACAGTTAAGCCCATTTGACCTAAAAGTGGAACTGAGAACCTTCAAGGTGTGTGCGTGAGAGAGAAGTGGACTGTATTACAGATAATCAGAGAAGACACTCCTTTTACCTTATTTCTACCTTTTCCCAGTGTCTACTACATGCGCTGTCCTGAGAAGGAAGATTCAGAAAATTTAGCGGAGGAAGGGACTAGTATGTGGAATAACCACATTATAAGGCTGTATTCTGTGTGGAACAGAGCTGTAGAGGAAAAGGTGACTTTTTTTTTTTTTAGTATTTATTTATAACAGTTTAAAAAATATTGACGTATAATTAATTCACAATGCTGTCTTAGTTTTAGGTGTACAGCAAGTAATTCAGATGCGTTTTTCAGATGCTCTTCCATTGTGAGTTATTAGAAGACACTGACTGGAGTTCCCTGTGCTATACAGTAGGATCTTGTTGTTTCTCAATTTCATATATAGTAGTGCATATATGTTAACCCCAAACTCCTAAGTTCTCTCTCCCCTGCCCCACTATCCCCTTTGGTGACCATAAATTTGTCTTCTATGTCTGTGACTCTGTTAGTTTCATAACAGGTTATTTGTATCATTATAAAAATTCCACATGTAAATGGTTTCATATTGTATTTGTCTCTGTCTAACTTCACATGGCGGTGAAGTGGGCCTTCACGTGGACCTGACAACACAGGTCTGTCTGTGTTGCTGCAAATGCATGATTTCTTTTTATGGCTGCTTATTATTCCATTGTATGTGTGTGTGTGTGCATATCATCTTTATCCATGTCTCTCTTGATGACATTTAGGTTGCTTCCATATCTTGGCTATTGTAAATAGGGTTTCTATGACCACTGGGATGCATGTTTTTTTTCCAAGTTAGTTTTCTCCAGATATATCCCCAGGAATGAGATTGCTGAATCATATGGTAGCTCTATTTTTAGTATTTTAAGGAATGCGGGCTCAGTAGCTATGGTGCCTGGGCTGTAGAGAATGGGTTTAGGTGCTCTGTTGGATGTGGGATCTTTCCAGACCAGAGCTCGAACCCGTGTCCCCCACATTGGCAGGTGGATTCTTTACCACTGAGCCACCAGGGAAGCCCCATTTGTAGACTTTTGGATGATGGCCATTCTGACTGTATGAGGTGATACCTCACTGTAGTTTTGATTTTCATTTTTCTAATAATTAGTGACACTGAGCATCTTTTCATGTGCCTGTTGGCCATCTGTAGGTCTTATTTGGAGAAATGTCTATTTAGGCCTTCTGCCCATTTTTTGATTGGGCTGTTTGTTTACATCTTTCACATTTTTGTGCAGATTTCACCTTGTTAACGAGGCCTAGCCTGATCACTTTTATTAGTTCACTCACCTTAATGCTCCCTTCAAAGGTCCATCTAGTCAAGGCTATAGTTTTTCCAGTGGTCATATATGGATGTGAGAGTTGGACTGTGAAGAAAGCTGAGCACCGAAGAATTGATGTTTTTGAACTGTGGTGTTGGAGAAGACTCTTGAGTCCCTTGGACTGCAAGGATATCCAACAAGTCCATTCTAAAGGAGATCAGCCCTGGGTGTTCATCGGAAGGAACGATGCTAAAGGTGAAACTCCACTACTTTGACCACCTCATGCGAAGAGTTGACTCATTGGAAAAGACCCTGATGCTGGGAGGGATTGGGGGCAGGAGGAGAAGGGGACGACAGAGGCTGAGATGGCTGGATGGCATCACCAACTCAATGGACATGGGTTTGGGTGGACTCCAGGAATTGGTGATGGACAGGGAGGCCTGGCGTGCTGTGATTCATGGGGTCGCAAACAGTCGGATACGACTGAGCGACTGAACTGAACTGAATGCTCCCTTCTGCTTTCCCTGGATTGTCTCCTCACCCTCCTACAGCTCTCTTTTCTTTCTTGTTTACTTCTCACAAATATATCCCCAGGGCCCAGAACAGTGACTGTTGAGAGAGCCAGCACAGAATGGATATTTGTTGGATGAGTGAATGAGACAGACCAGGGAGGGAACAGATAAGGAGAGGTGGGACTTAGGGCGGCTTTGCTGTGAAGGTGTGAGGTGACCTATGAGAGGCAGGGCTGCCTTACATGGTGGGTCCAGACTATCTGTTCTGGGCCTTGCTTGGTGAGATCAAGGTCCACAGAGAATCCTGAAGACCTTGGGTTCTTTCTCCCCACAGACACAATAAGCCTCTGAGGAGGCTATTTTGATGGTAACAGCCTTTTCTTTGGACTACAGGACATCGCTGGGTGGTAAACAATCTTGTGGCTTCCTTTCACTCCAGAGCGAGCAATTGTTAGACATGGTTCTCAAACCCAGTCACCCAAGCCACTGCTGATGGTGCATCATGGGGCCCTGCAGAGTGAAGTGAGGTTGGTGCTGAAGCATTTTGAGGGATCATCCAATTTGGTGATTGCTCCCCAATGTTGGCTGCACGTTCGGATCCTCTGGGGAGCTTTTAAAAAATACTGGGGCTTAGGCCTCCATTCCTTCCCCCCAGATTCTAACTTAATTGGTCTGGGAAGGAGAGGTCCAGGCCCCATGGTTGGTTTACAAGTTCCCCAGATGATTCTAATATGCAGCCAGCGTCAGAGTTACCTGCCTCATTTTATTCGTGAGGGAGCACAGGCCCAGAGAAATCAGGCAACTTGTCTAAAAGTGACAGGCTGTTATTCCCTTTAGAAATACATCGGAGGAGCTGCAAAAAATTTCTTTGGGTTGACAGTTTTCAATTGGGCTGATTCTGTGGTAAATTAAATGAATTGAGGCTAGATAATTAAGTCACTCATACAGACCAAATCTTAGAGAAGCCAGGGACCTAACCAGCTGATGAAGACTGGTGATGAAGGCTACAGGTGTGTGTACCGTGTGCCAGGGAAATGCACGCCCTGTGAGACCACAAATACATAACAAAGGGCTTTCTGATGAAGCACAAATCAAAGGGTTGGAAGTGACTGATGTTGCAGAGTCACATAAAGGGATTGTCCTGGCTTTGCTTTTTCATGAAAGCCTGAGTGGCAGAGCCCACTGTCTTGACATGCTCTGCTCTGGGTGTCCCAGTAGTGTTAGGCAGGGGGTGCCTGTTTCCCTGCCTGAGGGGCCTTTCTGAGTTTGGTCTTTCATAGGGCCAACCATTGCATTAGAGAAACCAAGGCTGGGGACTTCCCTGGGGCTCCAGTGGCTGGGACTGCGTGCTCCTAAGGCAGGGGGCCTGGGTTCAATTCCTGGTCAGGGAACTGGATCCCACAAGATGCAACTAAGAGTTTGAATGCCAGGCGCAGCCAAATAAATACATTAAAAAAAAAAAAGCAGCAGCAGCCAAGGCTGCCTTTTTCTGCTGGGTGCTCATTATCATACCATGGAAAGGGAAGTCGCTCAGACATGTCCGACTCTTTGCGACCCCATAGACTGTAGCCTACCAGGCTCCTCTGTCCATGGGATTTTCCAGGCAATAGTACTGGAATGGATTGCCATTTCCCTCTGCAGGGGATCTTCCCAACCCAGGGCTCAAACCCAGGTCTCCCGCATTGTAGACAGACGCTTTACCGTCTGAGCCACCAGGTAAGTCCTCCGCTCATTATCATACCATGGAAAAGGAATGGGCAAAACACCTTTGCTACCCAATCCACTTCTCAGACAGATGTATCATGGAAGAACAAGCTATCATTGCTACTTAGGATGACTGACACTCCAACAGAGCCCCATTGTCCAGTCAGTAATGGTTAAAAAATACTCCAAGAGACACACAGAATTAAAGGACAAAGGCTCTGGAGAACTCAGGGAGGAGACAGAGGCCCTTTTCCAGTGTTCACTTCTCCTAGAGCTAATGAGACACCAAGGGGTGGCTCTGACTTGAAGTCAGGCAGTTGTGTGGCTGAGCATCTTTGTTTCTGCTTTTAAGTAGGGTTCTCTGTTTTTTCAGTTCCTGGGTCTCCTGGCTGTGCTGTGGGAAGGGACTTTAGGAGTCCCTGTGGAAGGCAGCTGCTCTAAAAAAGAACTGTGGCCAGTGGTTAGCCCCATCAATATTTTAGACCATCTGGAGGATACTGATTAGTGGAAAATATATACAAGAGGTTGTTTCTTGGGGAGGGGGATTTATTCAAGAGATATCTAGTTCTTACTTGATACAGTGTTAGGCTTAGGGAGAGGGCAGTAGTTGATTTAGGTATAACCAGGAAAAAAACAAATCAAAATCAATGACCTGGAGAGAAGAGAAAAAATTAACGTATGTTTCTTTTTCTGATTGTGGATATAATTAGTGGGGAAAGGAAGTCTCATCTAAGAATTTGGTTGCTCCAAAGAACATATAAACTAAACTTTGTAGTTATGTGTTGTGATTAGGGAAAGATGGTTGCTGTCTTGAAAGGACAATTTTGGGAATATAATATCACAATATCCCTATTTTTATGGAGCTTATAGTCCACTGGGGGAGACATACATGTACAATACACAAACCATACACATGCACACACGCACACACGCATGCACACACGCACACACACACACACACACAGTTAAAGTATGGATAATTTCAAGGAAGAGGGTGTTTGCTATGACCAGTGCTTTCTCTTGGCAAAACTCTATTAGCCTTTGCCCTGCTTCATTCCGTACTCCAAGGCCAAATTTGCCTGTTACTCCAGTTGTTTCTTGATTTTCTACTTTTGCATTCCAGTCCCCTATAATGAAAAGGACATCTTTTTTGAGTGTTAGTTCTAAAAGGTATTGTAGGTCTTCATAGAACCATTCAACTTCAGCTTCTTCAGTGTTACTGGTTGGGGCATAGACTTGATTACCGTGATACTGAATGGTTTGCCTTGGAAACGAAAAGAGATCATTATGTTGTTTTTGAGATTGCATCCAAGTACTGCATTTTGGACTCTGTTGACCATGATGGCTACTCCATTTCTCCTAAGGGATTCCTGCCTACAGTAGTAGATATAATGGTCATCTGAGTTAAATTCACCCATTCCAATCCATTTTAGTTCACTGATTCCTAGAATGTCGACGTTCACTCTTGCCATCTCCTGTTTGACCACTTCCAATTTGCCTTGATTCATGGACTTGCTTTATTGACTATGCCAAGGCCTTTGACTGTTTGGATCACAATAAACTGTGGAAAATTCTGAAATAGATGGGAATACCACACCATCTGACCTGCCTCTTGAGAAACCTATATGCAGGTCAGGAAGTAACAGTTAGAACTGGACATGGAACAACAGACTGGTTCCAAATAGGAAAAGGAGTACGTCAAGGCTGTATATTGTCACCCTGCTTATTTAACTTCTGTGCAGAGTACATCAAGAGAAATGGCTGCAAGAAGCACAAGCTGAAATCAAGATTGCCGGGAGAAATATCACTAACCTCAGATATGCAGATGACACCACCCTTATGGCAGAAAGTGAAGAGGAACTAAAAAGCCTCTTGATGAAAGTGAAAGAGGAGAGTGAAAAAATTGGCCTAAAGCTCAACATTCAGAAAACTAAGATCATGGCATCTGGTCCCATCTCTTTATGGGAAATAGGGAAACAGTGTCAGACTTTATTTTTTGGGGCTCCAAAATCACTGCAGATGGTGATTGCAGCCATGAAATTAAAAGACACTTACTCCTTGGAAGGAAAGTTATGACCAACCTAGAGAGCATATTCAAAAGCAGTGATATTACTTTGCCTACAAAGGTCCGTCTAGTCAAGGCTATGGTTTTTCCTGTGGTCATGTATGGATCTGAGAGTTGGACTGTGAAGAAAGCTGAGTGCTGAAGAATTGATGCTTTTGAACTGTGGTGTTGGAGAAGACTCTTGAGAGTCCCTTGGACTGCAAGGAGATCCACCCAGTCCATTCTAAAGGAGATCAGTCCTGGGTGTTTATTGGAAGGATTGATGCTAAAGCTGAAACTCCAATACTTTGGCCACCTCATGCGAAGAGTTGACTCACTGGAAAAGACCCGATGCTGGGAGGGATTGGGGGCAGGAGGAGAAGGGGACGACAGAGGATGAGATGGCTGGATGGCATCACCAACTCGATGGACATGGGTTTGTGTGGACTCCGGGAGTTGGTGATGGATGGGGAGGCCTGGTGTGCTGCGATTCATGGCGTTGCAAAGAGTTAGACACGACTGAGCGAATGAACTGAACTGAATTTCAAGAAGAAAAATAAAGTAGAGAGGATATTTTAGGTAGGGTGGCTAGAGAACACTTCCTGAGGATGTGAGATTTGAGCAGAAAATTAAGTAAGTGAAGGATCTGACTATAAGGAGTCTGGGAAGAGCACATGGGGCAGAAAGAACAGCAAGTATAAGGGCCCTGAGGAATGAATCACTAGCATCTGGCACTGATAAACACCATGAGGGAGATAAACAGTACTATGATCAGGTGGTCACTTCTGGCCAGGAGGAGTTCATGGAGGCAGTGGCGATGTGAACTAGCCTTAATAGCAGTCATAGGATTTCTACAGGCAGATTCTGAGCAACACAAAGTAAGTGTAATCCCTTGATATGCATAAGGCCTTACACATGAGAGATGTTCAATAGTATTTGTGGAATAAGTGACCAGGTGGAGATGAGGCAGGCATGGCAGACAGAAGGAATGTCGTGAATAAAGATGTAGAACTGGGAACATACAAGTCATATTCAGGGAATAGTAGAGTTTGGTTGGAATACTGGTTACGTATAAGCCCTGAAAATGTCAGAATGTGAAAGATGTAGGTTCAGGGCCTATCACTAAAGGGGGAAAATACTAAATTCTGAAGCTTGGGCTTTATTTTGTAGGCAGGTAGGGATGGTGGAGGGTGTCTGAATAGTGAAACTGTGCACACTGAAACAGCTCAAGGTTTATGAAGAATAGGCTGGATGACTGGGAGAGAGAATGGAAGTGGAAGGCTGTTTTATTTTCTCCAGTGATAACATGGACTTGCGTTTGGGCTGTGTTTCGAATAACACGTGAGACTGAAATAAGATTTCTAGTATTTTGTCACTGATTAGACATGGGAAGAGAAGTAGAAGGTGGGGTCAAGGATGTCTAATGTTTTAAGTCTGACTGGGAAGACTGCGGTATTACCAATATGGAAATAAGGAAAAACGATATTGTCTTGGTCACTTTGGGCTGCCATAACAAAATACCACAAACTAGGTGTTTACAAACAACAGAAATGTAACTCATATAGTCCTGGAGTCTGGAAGTCCAAGATTAGGGTGCCAGCATGGTTGGGATATGGTAATAGCCCTCTGCCCAGCTGCAGAATGACAGCTTCTTGGTGTAGCCTCACGTGGTGGCAAAGGGGTAGCAGAGCTCTTTGGGGTCCTGTTTATAAGGCCACTAATCCTATTTATGAAGGCTCCACCCAAGGGAGCTAATTACCTTTCAAGGCCCTACTTCCACATACCGCCACACTGGAGGTTAGGACTTCAACAAATGAATTTGGGGGCTGCTGCTGCTGCTAAGTCGCTTCAGTCGTGTCCGACTTTGTTCGACCCATAGACGGCAGCCCACCTGGCTCTGCCGTCCCTGGGATTCTCAAGGCAAGAACACTGGAGTGGGTTGCCATTTCCTTCTCCAATGCATGAAAATGAAAAGTGAAAGTGAAGTCACTCAGTCGTGTCTGACTCTTAGTGACCCCATGGACTGCAGCCCACCAGGCTCCTCCGTCCATGGGAGTTTCTAGGCAAGAGTACTGGAGTGGAGTGCCATTGCCTTCTCCAGAATTTGGGGAGGATACAAACATTTAGTGCGTAGCAGATATGGAATGATTTTGAGGTGGTAACAGTATATCCAGATGTTTAATGTTTAGGTAACCAAAAAGCAGGGGCGATGCACTGAGGAAAAAACTGGGACCTGAAAGGAAAGTCTGGGGTCTCTGTAGAGGAGATACAGGCATTTGGAATTACTGAAACAAGTGTTTTAGGAAATGAGGAAAGGGACCAAGATGGAAACATAGTATTCAGGGACTAGAAAGGCCAACCTGGGAGAGAGTTTCAGAGGAAGGAGCAGGAACATACGATGCTGGAGAGATGGCAAGAACTGGAAGTTTCAATGGGGAGGTGGTCCATGGTGTTAAGTGCTGTAGTCCATAGTCAAGAATTTTGGCAATTAGGAGTCCCAGCAGACTTTTGGGAGATGTGTCAGTTAATTATCAGCTAACCAAGCTGGGATCTTTCTCAGGGGGAAAGAGCCAACCCTTATTCAAGGGGCCCTGGGATGGTGAACTTGCCCAAATGATGATTCAAGTCAGACTTGTCACCAGATCCAGTAAGTCATACATTCCTTTCAGTTCCAGAGATACCAAGATAAGTAAGTCAATGCCAAAGATTCTTATGGTTCAGCTATTCTAATTACTGCTTTAGCTCTCCTACCCATTATGGTAACCTGCCAAATCTTGTCTCTGTCATTAAAGCCCTTTGCCACCTGGAACTCCTTATCCCCAATGAATTTGGTAGTTTGATGGCAGTAGTTCCCACTGTCATTCCTGACCTGTAGAGAAGGGCCACCATAGAGCTCTTCAAAGATGCCAGGGTGCCCCTCACAAACTCATTTATCACAGCCTTGATGAAGGGTGAGCCCAGAACCTTCCCAGCAGGCATAGTTAGGGAGTGGGAGAACATGTCTTAGGTAATATGTCTCCTCTACAATTCAGATCCCCTGTAGCCTCTGGATGTCTTCTTTTAAAGTTTACTAATGAAGTTCAGGCATTTAAACTCCATTCTCTATAGGACATTTTTGTTTCTATGTTTAAGGAAACCAACGACACAAACTTTTAGAGCCACTTCCAGCTGCCTGAGTTAACACATAGAATTAAAATTTGGCCCAATCCAATTATTTCTTTCTACCCTGATCCAATACCTGTAGGATTCATTCCCAAACACATTTTCCAGGATGCTGTTCATAAAAGTTCATAAACCCTTTCAGTTTTTTTGGTGCATACTGCACCTCCTCTTGGGTCACACTTGGTACTTAGCTGTGGAGGCTGGCCAGGATTTGAGTCTGCTCAAGAAACCATGAGAAGGATGTGGGTAGGTCCTGGGGAGAACCAGCAATCTGCTGTGAGGCCACTGCCTCATGAAGACCCTTGCAGACTCCTCAGGTACAGGAAGAGCTCAGAGAAAACTCAAGATAAGAAGGAAGGGCTGCTTCCACTGACAAATAAGGTTTGGCAGAAACTATCTCAAGTTTCCAGGTCCCAATTCCTGCTCTGATAGTCTTTCCTTTTTTTATTTTCCCTTTCAAAAGACACTAAAAGTATAATCACCATCATGTGTTTCTATGTGTGTGCTGACTGAAGTGAGGAGTAAAATTCGTAATATGTTAAATAGTTCAGTTGCTCAGTCATGTCCAATTTTTTGCTACCCTATGAATCGCAGCACGCCAGGCCTCCCTGTCCATCACCAACTCCTGGAGTTCACTCAGACTCACGTCCATCGAGTCAGTGATGCCATCCAGCCATCTCATCCTCTGTCATCCCCTTCTCCTCCTGCTCCCAATCCCTCCCAGCATCAGAGTCTTTTCCAATGAGTCAACTCTTCGCATGAGGTGGCCAAAGTAATGGAGTTTCAGCTTTAGCATCATTCCTTCCAAAGAAAACCCAGGGCTGATCTCTTCAGAATGGACTGGTTGGATCTCCTTGCAGTCCAAGGGACTCTCAAGAGTCTTCTCCAACACCACAGTTCAACAGCATAATTCTTTGGTGCTCAGTTTTCTTCACAGTCCAACTCTCACATCCATACATGACCACAGGAAAAATCATAGCCTTGACTAAACAGACCTTTGTTGGCAAAGTAATGTCTCTGCTTTTGAATATGCTAAAAGGTCCCTCTAATTCAAAAAGTTTGAGAATCATAGTTTGAAGAGGGACCCATTTGATTAGTTTCCAAAAAAATTTTATTTTGGTCAAACACAAGTAACAATTTAACATAATTAAACTTGAGGGTTTATGATTTTCACATAAAAAATCCTGCAAGTTTGTGAATTCAATTTTCTTTATGATTCAGCAGTCCTTAGGACAGGACTTTGGGTCCCCACCTCTGAAAATCTTGGCTCCAGGAGACAAGAGCTCCTTTAGGGCAGTTTAGAAGTTTTACTGTCCTTCCTACAGGCCTAAAGCTGGGAATTAGAGACCCCAAATTTATCATTTTCTTCTGCTAAGTTCTCTAGTACCAACTGTATTGTATTTTTTATTTGTATCAAAACTTATTATAGCAGTACCTCCTCGATCACACAAAGCCTTATTTTCTAGAGACTTAGACAACTGTTACAGGTGATAAGTTAGTGACTATTTTGCCATTGCATGTAACAGGCATCAGAGTTCTCTTTGTTACTTGTGACAGGGTCATTAATGAAATCATTAGTGGGGGCCAGAAGTTGAGGAGAAAAGTTGGATACGAGCGGGGGAAACCGAGGACAAAGTAAAAGCACAAGGGCAAAGTGTAACCTGCATCTGTCTCTCCCCACGTCCAACCCTGATGAGTGGCCCAGTGACCTGCAGAAGGCAGTGCCCTTTGCCATGGACCTGCACACCTGCTTGACCCAGGACTCAAAAAAGCTGCAGGGGCAGACCCACAGAGGGAGGAGCTTTGGGCCGAAGTGCACTTCACACTAACGTGAGCCAGCAGGTCCTGGGCCCCCACCGACTTCCACCAGCCCCAAAGCCTGCAGCTTCACTCCCACTTCACAAATGTCATGACCTCACTTGGAGCCATGCAGGTTAGGAAATTCTGGCTTGTAGTTCAACTTGGCTTGTCACACTACAAAATTCCCACAGGAGAGCTATTGTTAGGGTGGAAGCTTTGCAATACGCTTAAGAGTAAGCAGGAGGTGAGGAAGCAGGAAGCAGCTGTAACCCCACGTTCAGTGTGTGCAGACACAGAAGGGAGAGCCTGCAGGGAGGTGATTCCCAAACTTGCCCAATCACACAGCTTCCCATGCCTGTTTCAGACCTGCTGGGTTGATATCCAGGGCAAAGTGCCTGGGAATCTGCATAACTAACAAGGGTCCAGGTGGCTCTTCTAGCAGAAAATTGTGTAAACTTTGTTACAGACAGAGGCATGGTTAAAAGGAAGGTGTGAAAATTTTATTCATAATTTGTTATATTTATTAGATTGTGAAGGCACCATAGGCTTGCAAGCAGAATGAAAGAGGCTGAGAGTAGGTCAGATGAAGGTGCAAGAGGGGATCATTGTTGATTCAAGGTGACTGAGTAGGCAGGAGACATTAGCTTTGGAAAAAGGAGGAATAACATCTCTTTTGCTATAAGAAGGAAAAACCCTGAAAAGTGGAGCTAACAGCATACTGGCAAGGTGAGGAGAGAAGAACCGAAGATTTGTGTAAAAGGGCCTTGAATTTTTCAGTAAAGTGGGGAGCAAATGAGTCTGAGGGAATTGGATTCATTCCAGAGGGACAGGATAGAGTCGTGAAGGAGCTGGTGGAGACAGAGTAGGACACAGAGGGTCTTGTGAGTGGAGGTGGATCCAGCCTGCGCTGATCCCCACAGCCTGAAGTAGGCTCAAATTGGGGCAAAAATCTATGGAATATCCTAGCTGCTGGGTCTTAGTGCAGTTTCTGGAGACTGGTTTCCTGGCCTTAACTTTTTATTTTTCCAAAGGGGGTGGTCTCACTAACTTTTCACACAGCCTTATTTCTGTTGTATGTTCCTGTACCTTTTGGCATCTGCTAAAGAAGAAAGAACAGACAACTGGGGGCAGCTTCACTCTACCATCTTGCCAGCACTGATGCAGGTCAATAAAGTTGGATTTTAGCATTTGGATTTTGAAGGCCATTGACTCCGTGCACCACCACCCCCCGCCCCCAGCTATTGCTAGAGGCATGGCATCTAGCAGCCAACCAGCAGAGTAGTTAGGGACGTGGACACGGGTCTGATGAGCTGGGTGCAAATCCCGGCTTTTCTACTTGCTGGCTGTGTTACCTTGGGTGAGTTTTCACCAAGTCTCTGTTTCCTCATACATAAGATGTACTAACACCCTTGCTAGAAGCGAATGAGGTGACCCACACGGACACACAGCATGGTGCCTGGCTTGCAGCAACTGCACTATCACTGTTCGCCACAGTGGTCAGATTATTCGGTCAAAGAGAATTGAGTATGGATCCATTTTAAAACACATCCATTTGTGGGTCCGGTAAAGAAGTGTCCTGGTGGATTTGGTATCTTTTATCTGACCTTCCAATACGCAGAATTCTTGTGCAGGGCTGTGTTTGATCATATAGAATCTCCTGCTTTCTGGTTTCATCTTGCTTTCGTTGCTATTGTTTTTCCATCACGTAGGGCAGAGCACAGAGCCAATTAGCACAATCACCGTCTGCCACTGGAGACGAGTGGAGCACTGCTAGGAGAGCTCTGCTCCTCCTTCCGCCTCTGTCCTGCCTCCTCTCGTAACTCCCTCTCCCACTCCTGCCTGTTCAGCTTTGTTCACCGCTTACACTTTCCAAAAACCGGATATGAAGAGCAGACACTCCTTCCTTAGGCTTCCTGAGACTGGGGTGTACAGCGCCCTCTAGAGGTGAGAACTGCGGCGGCCTCCTGTGTCCACCCCTGCGACCTCATGCACTGTAGCCCGCCAGGCTCCTCTGTCCATAGGATTTTCCAGGGAAGAATACTGGAGTGGGTTGCCATTTCCCCCTCCAGGGGATCTTCCCCACCCAGGGACTGAACCCCCATCTCATGTGTTGGCAGTCAGATTCTTTACCACTGAACCTGGGAAGCCTGCTACTGCTTATTCCCTGGGTGGGCTTATCTAGGCATAATCAGCTTCAAATGGAAAACAAAAGGAGGGAATGGCAGGGAGGGTAAAGAGATGAGGGGATAATTTATCTTAGCGTTTTTGTTTCCCAAAGCCAAGACTCACTTCCTGTGCTACTTGGCTGGGAGAGAGGATAGCAGTGACAACTCGTGGCTGCTCATATGTATGGAACCGCATGGATATTCACACCACAACTCACCTGTGTGATGAAGATAAGAGAATTTTATTAGTTTAGAATTAATTTGGAATTAATGGTTTGTCTTAGTGATGAGTTGTCTTTTTTTTTTTTTCCTGGAGGATAGCGAGGCTGTGAGGAATATTTTATGCATTGTAAGGCTGTCTACCCTCTGCTGAATTGAAGAAGAAAAACTCTGAAACCCAGCCCGTTGTAAGAGTTCCCTTCTCCCAGAGGCGGGGAACATCCACGTGTGTAGTGCTTTTGATTAGATCTGCTGTTTCGCCCATGGCAGTTACCCATAAAAACACTCTTTTCCTATATACCCTCATTCAAGCCTCCATACATGATGCAGTTGCTTCTTTCCTTTTTTTTTCCCCATCAAACAGGATGGTTTTTTCCCTTAGTAACATCTCCCTCCTTTTTGGCTCCATGCCTGGCTCTTCCCAAGGTGCTTGGAAAGAAAGGAAAAAAAGCAGAAATATTTCCTTTTGTTCTTGACTGATCCATGCGCAGAGGGGGGAAAGGGGTGGTTTTCAGTTTGAAACACAGAACAGTGTGGAAACAGTCTTTAAAATAGTATCCTTGAATCCTTATTTTGTGGCACTGCCCCTTTGGTTGCAGGTTTTTTTTTTCTTTTCTATTATTAGTCTTTGAATGATGAGCTCCCAGCACATAGTAGGTGTAGAATGCAGAATGCTGAGATGCTAGCTCCTAGGCTGTATGAGGACAGTCACATGTACGCTGCTGCTGCTGCTAAGTTGCTTCAGTCCTGTCCGACTCTGTGCGACCCCATAGATGGCAGCCCACCAGGCTCCCCCGTCCCTTGGATTCTCCAGGCAAGAACATTGGAGTGGGTTGCCATTGCCTTCTCCAAGGCATGAAAGTGAAAAGTGAAAGGGAAGTCGCTCAGTCGTGTCTGACCCTTAGCGACCCCATGGACTACCTATTAATATATATGTAAACTAAACACAACATTTGTGGCTACACTTTTCTTTGAAAGCTTTATTCATGGTATGCTGTGGCATAAATCAGTCTCACCTCTGCACAACCTCAAAAAGTTACGTAGGAGCAGGAGAATCAAACCCATGCTTTCTTAATTATAACACTGGTTTGAAAGCAGTTATTGACCTGCAGCATCTCATTGTTTTTCTGTCCATCCATACATCCACAAGTCTAATGCAGTCAAGAGGTCAGGCAGGAACACAAGCAGAAACATGGTGTCCTCAATGTGAGTGGTAAGAATCTGAGTTGGCGTTAATCTCTGTGGCTGGGCTCTATTTCCAGCACCAGTTAGAACCAAACCAGCAGCCTGAGGAGAAAGACCCTTCAGCAAGATGGCTTAGTCAGTATCATTATATGCAAAAAGGGGTACGCTTTAACACATTTATGTTATGAAATGAAGAAAATAAAAGGCAAAAAAAAAAAAAAAAAGAGCTGTGGAAAACGAGCACCATCTTACATGTTTCTTAAAAGGAAAATTCATTCTGTTCTCCCTGCCGGTGCAGACTTGCTGCCTTAGAGGAAAAGCCGTTAAAAGAACGTATTTGTGTGTGGAACAAGGTCATGCTCTTATTGGCTTTCTGCTGCATGGCATCAATATACCAGATGAGGAGAATCCGTTTGCTTTCCCTATAGCCTTCTACTGTGCACAAGGGCTGCAGCACATATATATTCTCTAATGCTGCCGGTGCCAAAGTACAGAGGAACCCAGAGGCAGGGGGTTCAAAACGAGAGAAGAGCCAAGTGTTTGTTGTAAGAAATAAATACGTTACCTGGACACATCATTACACTTGAGCAATTGGTGATGGTGGTGGGAAAGCACGGGACTTCTGAGGCTATTTCACAGATAAATTCCCAGACGTTCCCCTAATTCTCCATTCTCTCCTGTCCCAGTCTGTCCAACCACTGCAGCTTGACTAATATTATTAATCGCCTTCGTGCTGCTCCTCCTCCTCCTGTTACTAATATGGTAACACTTCATTTATCCAGCATCATCAGGGATGAGCTGTTCCCCATAACTCTATTTTCCAGCTGACTGAACTCCACTTCTTTGAGCACCCAAATTTAGTTTGTTTTCATCATTGTGAATAGCAATCTTTCTAAAATGTGTTAAACACCTGTTTTCATGAATAGCTTCCATGAGAATGATGTAAGCTTATCTCAGTGATTTGGGAGGCATTTTTATACGTACCAGTTATGCTGTGCTTATAAAACAGGGTGCCCCTAAGGTCCTTACAGGCAACTGTGCTCCCCAGGATTGCTCATTCTGAGTGAGTGCAAATCACTTTATCTTTTTCAGTTTTAACTTCTTTATCTGTAAAAGAGAGACTGCAGTGCCTACCTTTGTTGGGCTGGTGTGAGAATTAGATGAAATAATGTATGTGATGTTAGTATGGTGTGTGGCACATAGAAAGTGTCCAATTAATGTAAGCCATCCTTATTCTAAGTGAGGAATTACAGCAGTCATAACCACAACAATAGTGCAACAGACATGAAATTGGCACATGTGCCTAAACACTTTATAAAGACTTTGACAAAAAATTTTCTCCAACACAATTTAACATAGTTTACTCATGCCCGGGTGGTGCCATCCAAGCTGACCAGGGGAGGGTATAAATCCATGCAAGCATGAGAGTGGGGCAGCTTCTCTCTCTTCTCCTCCAGAACCTTTCCTCAAACACTTGTCCACTGTCTTTTGCCAGTTCAAGCTGAATGTTCCTCAGGACAGCTTCCTTCCTCTTTTGACCCAAACTGCATTTTCCGCATCCCCTTGGCTTCACGTGCAGTTTGTCCTGTGGCAGTTCCCACCCGCAGGCTGGCTGCTTTGTGAGGTGTTCTTCAGTTCAGTCGCTCAGGCATATCCGAGGTGAATATGGGCTTAATCAAGTCAAGGCATCTAAAAGCCCATTCAAATCACCCAGCATCTTTCTGGACATGCTGGTCTGAGATGCACAGAATGAAAGATGAGGAGCGATCTGTAACTCACCCATGTGGGAGGGGAAGGCAGTCTGACACGCACAGGGCTCCACGGGAGTGGAAGAGGAGTGGGCACTAGGCTCTGAGGGATGGCCCCTCTCCATCCACGTGATGGAGGTCACACTGGGCTTTATTCAGCCCTGCATTCACCTGCCTTTGCCCTCTTGGAGGCATTTTGTTCTTTTCACTTAATGTCCAGTCCTCACTCCTGAGCCATTTCACAGACTACTGGCCTTGATGTACAATTGGTTGTTGAAGCCGACGCTCTCCAGAAGTGAAGTTCAGTTTTCTTAACTTCCAACTAGAATCTGCATTTAGTCATCACCACAGCCTCTGCATTCCAGTCTCTCTGCCAACAGCCAGGAGCAGAGGTCTGGTTTAGTTTCCAGCAATCGCCCCCTCCTCTCCGCTCCCCTGCTGGGCTCCTCCCATTAACTGCCCTTTCGTTGCTGAGAGATGTCCTTGTTCTGCAGAGTAGAGTGGTGACCCGCAGCAGCGCAGGGCAACAGTCCCCGTCTCCACCTCTCTAAGGGATGCGGCCTTCCTGGGTTCTGTCACTGCTGCTTTGCAATGGGAAAATAACTATGAGAACAACAATTTTACTAATAACTAACAATGAGAGAAGGCTTTCTTTCACATTTTGTATTACATAATAAATGTGATCCCAAAAAGTATATAATTGAATGGTGTACACAGAATCACGTTGACAGGAAATAGGCCAGTTGTTCACAATCTCATTCAGGTGGCAGGGTACCTGGAAGTCTCGAAATGCTTTCCAGTACAAACCCATGATAAAGAGATACATTCAGTAGTATCCTATGATGCAGGCACAATTTTACCAGCAGGAGGTACGAACTACCTCCTTTTATATTGCCATGTAAGTACAATATAAAATCAGGAGCATCAAATCCTCAAAGAAGAGCAGGCTGTCAAATGTGACACAATTAGTTCTTTCTGAGTCTTTTCTTTAATGATTTTTGGTCCATGTTTATTTGCCTTGTTGTCAACTCACCCTCAAGGGCAGATTAGTGGTACAAACATTAGAAGTTTAAGAAAAATACAGGGTAGACAAAAGTAAAATGGTTAAAAATTGCATTCAGTAGTCTGTTTTTCTATGCATTGGGAATTATGCCATTAATTTTTCAGTTTTAGTGGCCAAATAGTTTTGTTCAATAGGCAGTGCTTTTTGTTTTGTTTTAAAGAGTTTTGTTTATAGGCAGTGCTATGTAGCACCTTGTTTTGGAAATTTCTCACTGCAAAGAATCTTTCTGTAAACTGAATATTAATACTGTAATGTAAACCATATCCTCTGGTTTTTCAGAGGATAAGTCTGAATAAGTCTGTAAGTCTGAATATGTGCATGCATGCTTCTCCCTTGATTCATAACATCAGAGAGGACAGTTACTTATAAAGTAACTGCTAACTCTGAGATATAGTTCAATTTATTTAGTTATGGTACAATACCAATTTAAGGGATGTAATACAATGATAGTACAATATGTGTCCCCCAAAGCTATCAACTGTGCTGTTGGAGAAGACTCCTGAGAGTCCCTTGGACTGCAAGGAGATCCAACCAGTCCATTCTAAAGGAGATCAGCCCTGGGTGTTCTTTGGAAGGAATGATGCTAAAGCTGAAACTCCAGTACTTTGGCCACCTCATGTGAAGAGTTGACTCATTGGAAAAGACTGATGCTGGGAGGGATTGGGGGCAGGAGGAAAAGGGGGCGACAGAGAATGAGATGGCTGGATGGCATCACCGACTTGATGGACGGTGAGTTTGAGTGAACTCCGGGAGTTGGTGATGGACAGGGAGGCCTGGCGTGCTGTGATTCATGGGGTCGCAAAGAGTCGGACACGACTGAGCGACTGAACTGAACTGAAAGCTACCAACTACTCAAATTAGAATCACCTGGGGTATTTTATTGAAAACAAAACAAAAACAAACAAACAAAAAACCAGATTCCCAAGGCAAACATGGGGCCTGCTGAGTCAGAATCTTTGGAGTGAGGTCTGCATTTTAAGCAGTATTTTATATGATTTTTGCATATATTAACACTTAAGAACCACTGGTATAGTATTTGAGAAGGCAGTCTCGGGAGTCAAACTTTGCCTCTGTCGTTTACTTGGCCTGTGGTAATTACTTGAGCCTTGGTTTCTTCTTCTGTAAAATCAGGAACAGCAGGAATATCTACTTCCTAGGGCTGCTGTGAGGATGAAATGACCTAATATATTAAATCACTTATGCAGAGTGTTTGGCTCAAAACAAGGACTTAATTAATGTTGTTAATGGCCTAGACTATAATTCTTGATAGTACTGACTTCAGATCCTTTCAGTTAGGCAGACATTTTGGTGCCGACATGCGGCTGCACGACGTGCACTACACACACATTCTCAGCTGTGTGTGGAGGTGTCCAGCTATGGTACGATGACTTCTGGAGGAACAATTTTATTGGGACATTCTGTACTGGTCCACAGTGGCTAACTGGGTATGAATAGGTTCACGGGAACAGGGTTCCCCAAAGTCTGTGATCTAGGAGTTGGTTGAGCTTCCACAGTGGAGGGTCCCACTAGCGAAGGACTTCAGTGTGTTTGTTGTGGTGTTTCATCCTGTAAACAGTTTCAATGAAAGGCAGCAGCAAAGGGAGAAGTGAGTAGGATAAGGAGTGGCGGCTCATGGTGGTGGATATTGATAATGTCCCTGCCTCCCTTCCTCCCTCCCTTCTTCCTACAAAATCTCTACATTCCCTCTCCCTTTAAAAAACAAGACACTTTTTTCTTTTTTTTTTTTTTTTTACAGTAAAGGATAAACTTTCCCCTGCTTCAGTCTTCCCTATTTTATTAGGTATTCATTGCTTTAAATCTTTACATGGATCAAGTATTCACTGACTTTTAAAAGTGAAATCTGTCCTTAATTCTAAATATTCTATTGTTTTCCTTCAATAACAGGCCAAATGCTTGCTACAATTAACACCTCACCTCGCCCAATGTGATTTTTACATTTACTTCCCCTCAAAACCACATCATTTTCTACCACTTCTCATAAGGCAGTCAAACTGGTAACTATACTCTGATACTATTTACCAACCACCAGATAGATGCCCTGACAAATGATTACTGAAAATAGAAACTAACAACAGGAAAGGACTTTATTTTATTTTCAGGCTTTTCAGACCCTTTGTCTCCACATGAAAGTTGCTAAGTCGTGTCTGACTCTTTGCACCTCCATGAACTATACAGTCCATGGAATTCTCTAGGCCAGAACACTGGAATGAGTAGCCTTTCCCTTCCCTAGGGGATCTTCCTAACCCAGGGATGAAACATGGGTCTCCCACATTGCAGGCGGATTCTTTACCAGGTGAGCCACATGCGAAGTCCAAGAATACTGGAGTGGGTATCCTAGCCCTTCTCTAGCGATCTTCTTGACCCAGGAATTGAACCGGGGCCTCCTGCATTGCAGGTAGATTCTTTACCAACTGAGCTTTTTCTTTCAGTTCTGTGCCTCTGTGTGTGACCTCTTATTTTCTGACACTGGATTAAATGTGGGCACCAAATGTCATCTGATATTAAATATTAACAATTTCTTACTGGCTTTTTTTTTTGGTGATAAAAACAAAAGTTGTGATCCTTCTTTACACACCCGAAGGCTCAGGTGGATTCAATCCACTTTGGGGATTGTTGTTTTAGCACAGGGGTTGGCAAAACACTGCCTGTTGTTATAAATGCAGTGTTATTAAACACAGCCAACTTGTTTGTCTATGCATTATCTTTGGTGGCTTTTGTGCCACAGTGGCAGAGTTGAGCAACTGTAACAGAGATGCTATGATCTTCAAAACCTGAACTAGGTACTGTCTGGCTCCTTACAGGAAAAGACTGCCACCTTTGCTTTAGAAAATGGATGGCACTTGAGGGATCCCAGGAGTTTAGTGTATGGTGTGTACTCAATTCATTGTTCACTAGGACAGGGGCAAGATGAAGTATAAAAGACATCCATGGACTTCTGGGAGAATACATTTCTATGTTTATCCTTGGCAGTATAATTCTGGCTGAAGCTCAAGGCCTGGCTTTGATTCTTCCAAACAGACTGTATCCTGGAACTCAGTTACGATTTGAACTTTAAGTGGACCAATGGTACTCTGGCAATGCAAATGACCAGGTGTATCTACCATGGCATCTTATCTGCTGCATTTGACAGGAAACATTCTTGGTCTTTCTTGCTATCAAGTCTATCCTAAATTACACGAGAGGATTTTGCTCCTTCCTTGTCTCAGAGCCTGTTTGTCCTATAATCTATATAAGCTATAATCTCTATGAGCTATGCCTACAATGTTCTGAATTAAAGAGCACTTTTAGGTATTGTACTTTTAGGTATAAGCCACTGATGCTGGCAAAGATCTTTGCCATTTCCAGGGGGTAAGGGTGGTGGGCAAGACAGTTAGGGACAATGGATTAATCTCCAAAATATACAAGCAGCTCAATGCAGCTAGCTATCAGAAAAACAAACAACACAATAAAAAAATGGGTGGAGGACCTAAACAGACAATTCTCCAAAGACAACATGCAGATGGCCAACAAACACATGAGAAGATGCTCAACACGGCTCCTAATTAGAGAAACACAAATCAAAACTCCTACGAGTTATCACCTCACACCAATCAGAATGGCCACCATCAAAAAATCTACAAACAATAAATGCTGAAGAGGATGTAGAGAAAAAGGAACCTTCTTGCACTGCTGGTGGGAATGTAATCTAATATAGTCACAGTATAGAGAACAGTATGGAGATTGCTTAAAAAACTAGGAATAAAACTACCATATGCCCCAGCAATCCCACTACTGGGCATATATCCTGAGGAAACCATAATTCAGAAAGACTAACTTACCCCAGTGTTCACTGCAGCTCTATTTACAACAGCCGGGACATAGAAGCAACCTATACACCCACTGACAAATTAACAGTATATGTCTTTTTATGATTGGCTTATTTTACTTAGCATAATGTCCTCCAGTTTCATCCCTACAGTAGCATATGGCAGAATTTCCTTCCTTTTTAAAAGCTAATATTCTTTGTAGGTATATACCATATTTTGTTAATCCATTCATTTGCTGATGGACGTCTAGACTGCTTCCACAGTTTGCTTATTGTGAATAATGCTGCCATGAATATGGGTGTAGTTATCCTTTCAGGACCCGGTTGGCAATACCTTAGGATAAATACCAAGAAATGGAATTGCTGTCCTAGTGTTTGAATGAATTTCTCATTTGTGATTCTCTCACCATGAAAACAGTGCAGATTTGTACAGAAGCTCCCTGGTTTCAACTTCCTAAGACTACCTTTCCTACCAACTGCCCTAAGCTGATGGCAGTCTTCTTTGCTGAACCCCTAAACTGATGTGCTGAGTTTCTAAATTCACTGTCACAATCCAGGCAAAGCGTCATGACTCCTAGTTTTATAAAGGAACTGAGTTTTTGCTCCCTGCCTTGCCTGGGCCCAGGGTTTTGTCTCCTGTTCCAAGGCAGGAGTTAAAATGCAAGTCCCCGGCCTCTGAGGCTGTACCCTGTCATGTGTTTGGCTTCGGTTCCCACACATTCATCTTCTTTGAGTTGTTCTTCATGTCTGACATCTGGGGATTTCCTTTCCTTGGTTTTGAGTTTGGCTATGCATTAAAAAAATAGTTTATCCAGCACTTTCATGTGTTTGGAGTGTGCATGTGTCCTTTTAGGCCAGCTTGGCCTGTGGTGCCAATAGAGATTATTTATTCAATATTTTTTGAGCATTTATGGTTTGCACAATGATAAGCTCAAAGTGGGAGAAGGAAATGGCAACCAACTCCGGTATTCTTGTTTGGAGAATCCTGTGGACAGAGGAGCCTGGTGGGCTGCTGACCACAGGGTCACACAGAGTCGGACACGACTGAAGCGACTCAGCATGCATGCATGCATTGGAGAAGGAAATGGCAACCCACTCTAGTATTCTTGCCTGGAGAATCCCAGAGACAGAGGAGCCTGGTGGGCTGGCATGTATGGGGTTGCACAGAGTTGGACACGACTAAAACGACTTAGCAGCAGCAACAGCACCAAGCTCAAAATCACTATATAGTAAATCTTCTGAACTCCTGCAACTGGGAAAGAAATTTAATCAAAATACACATAATGCAAGATATGGACACTGCTGTTCAACTGGGGCAATGGAATCCATTTTTAGCTTGGACCCCAAAAGAAGAGGTTCTCTTTCTGCCAAAGCTGGAAAATGAGCTCCTCCTAAGGTTGCACCATTGTGGAGTAGTTAGGGCCAGAGCGGGAGTGCAGTGGCCTGCCACTGGAAGTTGACAACAACAATTGAGAGTCATCACTGAAGCTGATCCACTTACAACTACACAAGAAGCTGCCAAAGAACTCAATGTCAACCATTCTACGGTCATTTGGTATTTGAAGCAAACTGGAAAGGTGAAAAAGTTCAGTATGTGGGTGCCTCACAAGCTGACTGCAGTTCACAAAAAATCATCATTTTGAGGTGTCATCTTCTTGTATTCTATGCAACAATGATAAACTATTTCTCAATCAGATTCTGACGTGCAACAAAAAGTGGATTGTGTACAGCAACTGGCAATGGCCAGCTCAGTGGCTGGACAGAGAAGCTGCTCTGAAGCACTTCTCAAAGCCAAATTTGCACCAAAAAAAAAAAAACAAAAAAGGACATGGTCACTGTTTGGTGGTCTGCTGCCAGTCTGATCCACTGCAGATTTCTGAGTCCCAGTGAAACCATGACATCTGAGAAGTATGCTCAGCAAATCGCTGAGATGTACCAAAAACTGCAATGCCTGCGGCTGGCATTGGTCAACAGAAAGGGCCCAATTCTTCTCCATGACAATGCCCGACTGCATGTCGCACAACCAACATTTCAAAAGTTGAACGAACTGGGCTAGGAAGTTTTGCCTCATCTACCATATTTACCTGATCTCTCGCCAACTGACTACCACTTCCTCAAGCATTTCAACAACTTTTTGCAGGGAAAAAGCTTCTATAACCAGCAGGATGCAGAAAATACTTTCCAAGAGTTCACTGAGTTCCTGAAGCACAGATTTTTATGCTACAGGAATAAGCAAACTTAATTCTCATTGGCAAAAATCTGTTGATTGTAATGGTCCTATTTTGATTAATAAAGATGTGCTTAAGACTAGTCATAATGATTTAAAATTCATGGTTTAAAACCATAATTATGTTTGCACCAACCTAATATATTGAAGGATAGTCCAAGCTGTGGAGAGGTGGCATTGTTAATCAGTATATAAATACACATTATAAGCTAATCTTAATCTGCAAAGACTAAGAATTTTCTGCAAATAGGAATAAGGCAATGAGACAAGGAAGAGTCTACCCCTGAACAATTTAACATGGGAAAGGAACTGTATTGGATACATAGCAGAGGATTAGCGGGGTTTGGAAAATACAATGAAAAGGAAAATGTGGACAAGGCGAGATCCTTTTATTAATCATTGTTATTATTAATATTATCTGTATTGGTTAAAGGTTTCAACAATCGTTTATTAAGGAGTGATTAGAAGTTTATACAAGAGCATTACTATAAAGCATTTCTAGTTTATTTTATATAATGTCTAAACTAGCTGAATAGTAAAATATGCATGATACTCTTTTATTTTCGCTTTAATCACAATTTACGTTTCTGTGCTGCATATACAGGCACACCTTGTTCTGTCATGTTTTGCTTTACCGTGTCTCACAGATACTGTGTTTTTTACAAGTCGAAGGTTTGTGGCAATCCTGCATTGTCAGATGACAATTAGCATTTTTTTCTTAGCAATAAAGTATTTCTAAATTAAGGTATACACACTGGCTTTTGTTGGACATAATGTTATTGCACACTTTATAGACTACTGCTGCTGCTGCTGCTAAGTCACTTCAGTCGTGTCCAACTCTGTGCGACCCCATAGACGGCAGCCCACCAGGCTCCCCCGTCCTTGGGATTCTCCAGGCAAGAACACTGGAGTGGGTTGCCATTTCGTTCTCCAATGCATGAAAGTGAAAAGTGAAAGTGAAGTCGCTCAGTCGTGTCCGACTCCTATTGACCCCATGGACTGCAGCCTATTAGGCTCCTCTGTCCATGGGATTTTCCAGGCAAGAGTACTGGAGTGGTGTGCCATTGCCTTCTCCTTATAGACTACAGTATAGTGTAAATGGGATTTCTGGGTGGCTCAGTGTTAAAGAATCTGCCTGCCAGTCCAAGAGATGCAGGTTCGATCCCTGGGTCAGGAAGATCCCCTGGAGAAGGAAATGGCAATCCACTCCAGTATTCTTGCCTGGGAAATCCCATGGACAGAGGAGCCTGGTGGGCTACAGTCCACTGGAAGCAAAACAAAACAGTCGGACACAACTGAGTGACGAAACAACATCAACAACATAGTGTAAACATTATATACCAAAAAATTCATGTGGCTTGCTTTACTGTGACATTTGCTTTTTCGCTGTAGTCTAGAACTGTACCTGTAATCCCTATGAGCTATGCCTATAATGTTCTGAATTAAAGAGCACTTTTAGGTATTGTACTTTTAGGTATAAGACACTGATGCTGGCAAAGATTGAAGGTAGGAGAAGGGGATGACAGGGACTGAGATGGTTGGATGGCATCACTGACTTGATGGACATGAGTTTGGGCAAGCTCTGGGAGTTGATGATGGACAGGGAAGCCTGGTATACTGTAGTCTATGGGGTCACAGAGAGTCAGAGATGACTGAGCAACTGAACTGAACTTTATGTATTGTAGTAGGTAGATACTTGAACTAAGAGGGTCTTATCCAATTTTGAAGCCTCGGTTCTGACTCTGAGTATGCAAAACCAGGAAAGAAGCCATTTCATAGAACATGACTTAACAAGCTTGCTTCTAATTACTAATAATTAGTGTATATAATAATAATTCACACAACAACTCAGTGAGTTAGATATCATTTCTACTCCCCCCTTTTTTCAGATGAGAGGTTAATTAGAAAGAGTAAATATTTGCCTGAGATTATACCAGTAAGTAAAGGAGTTTATTTGGTCATAGAAGAATGAGTAGGATGTTTTTCCCTAAGATATTCTATCATCAGTGGGTGTTCAATATGTTCAAAAGATTTTTCTGCATTGATACAATTATGTGACTTTTCTTCTTTAGTTTAATATGATGGATTACACTGACTGACTTTTGAATATTGAACCAGCCTTGCATTCCTAAGATAAACCCCACTTGGTCATGGTATATCCAATTTTTAAATATATTGCAGAGATCTATTTGTTAGTATTTTATTAAGGATTTTAAGATCTATTTTCATGAAGGATACTGGTCTGAAGCTTTCTTTTGTGGTACTGTTTTTTTTTTCTCATTTTAGTATTAGGGTAACAATAGTTTCATAAGATAAACTGAGAAGTGTTCCCTCCTCTTCTATTTTCTGGAAGAGATTATGTAAAATTGGTGTTAATTCTTATTTAAATGTTTAGCATAATTCTTTAATGAAATCATCTGGGCCAAAACTAATTTTGGGTGAATTGTGACAGTGTTTTTTTTTTTTTTTTGCAGAAGTGGTCCATTTAAATTTTTAAATTTATGTATGTAGAGCTGTATTCCTTTGTTATCTTTGTTGAGGTTTTCTATTTTTTCAAGCATGACTATAATTGCTTGTTGAAGCACTTCTGTCATGGCTGCTTTAAAATCGTTGTCAGATAATTCAACATTTCTGTCATCTCGGTGTTAACATTTATAGATTGTCCTTTTTCATTCAGTTTGAGATCATCCTGATTTTTGGGATGAAGGGTTATTTTCAATTGAAAGCTGGGCATATTTGTATTATGCTATGAGATTCTGGACATAAATATTTAAACTTTTGGTGTTTCCTGGCTTTCTCTGCACTGCTGTGGCAAGGGAAGTTGGGTGCATTGCCTCAATACTGTTGGGCAGAGGTGGGAGTTCTGGTTCCCCACGTGATTTCTACTGATAACCACTTCATGGGCAAAGTGGTGGGGAGTCTGATTATCACTTGGTGGGGATGAATATCCTGACTCCTTATTTGGTCTTTCCTGATTGCTCCCTAATGAGAGCACTGGATTCCTTCTTACAGCCTCTTGAAGGTGGAGGTCTAGACTCCCAGTCAACCTCTGCTGGTGTGAATACAGTTTTATCTGTGGTGTTTGAGTGGAGTAGAGAGGTCATTGTTTAAATGTTTTCTGTCTTGTTAAGCTGCCTGTTTCCTGGTCCTTTGGTTAGAGAGGGCAGGCTTTTGTTGGGACTTTTTTGGTTAGCATCTGCTGGCATTTCAGGGTTGCCAGCTTTTCTAGTTTCAAGTCTGTAATATATAAGACAAAAATAAAACCCAGGGAATTCCCCATGGGCTGGATTCTCAAGTCCTAAGGTGCTAAGTCAGTCTGTCTCCTTCCCTCTACTTTTCAGAGTTTCTGAGTTTGATTTATATATGTACATATGATATGTGTAGTTTAGTTGCTAAGTTTTGTCTGATTCTTGCAACCCTATGGCCTGCAGCCTGCCAGGCTCCTCTGTCATGGGATTTCCCAGGCAAGAATATTGGAATGGGTTGCCGTTTATATTGTTTATTCATTTATTATGTGTTATATATATTACATGTAATTATTATACAAATGAAAGTATTACATATAGTATAAGCAAATATAAATGATATAATTATATATAAATATATTTATATAATAAATGAATATATGATATATATAGTATTTATATAATAAATGAATAAAAATATATAATGACTATATTAATAATAACGACATATTTACTAGATTATATATATTGCTGTTCAGACTTTTCAATTGTAATTATATGAGGAATATAAAAAGTACATCTACTCCTTCCCGGTGGATAATATAATTTTTTAAGGATTAAACTAGGTGTGTTATTTATCTGATTATTAAAATACTATATGCTTATTAAATTCCTGATAATACAGAAAGGCTGAAGTTGAAAGTAATAATCGGGCTGGGTAAGACTGTGAAGTATGGTGAAGGAAGAAAACATAATAAAGGGCAGGGATATGGGATTAGCAGAGCTTCATTTCACTACAACTTCAGAAACTTCCCACATTTTTCCCTGTAACTAAATTTTTCAATTTTAAAAAGAAAGATGAATACAGAGGGACTTAAAGGAAATTTAAGAAAACGTGGGACATGCCGAACTGGATTTATAAGGTGAATAAATCAGGGTGTGACGCTGAGTTTTACTCTGAATCACACAAAACTTAGGCATTCATGTATTATGTAACATTAATTTGGAATATTTTCACTTGATAACCACTTTGGGATTCTTGGCATAAATATAACTTATGTAAAAAAGTACAGTAAACCCTTGTTTAGAAAGTTCTTGGCTATCATAGATTATATTACACTTGATTGTTGATCAAATCACTTCCCATGCATACTCCCTGATATATGACTTGAATAAAGCAACCTATGAAGGAAATATTTTTCTTGCATTCTGACATCACTGTCATAACAGGGTTCTACTGAATTATTAGTAAGAAAACATTTTCAATGAGATGTCTGGCCCTGGATGCAAACTGCAGTGAGGCATTGATGTTTCCACATTAGCATCATTACGCTGAGTGTTACTGTAATGGCATTCTCATGTCACACAACATTGGGGCCAAAATGAGTTTTCCCTAAAAGAGGCCTCTTTTACAAGGTAGCCCCAGCCATTTCACACTATTTTTCTTATGCTTCTGTTTTAGTAGACATTTCCTTATCTTGTTTGATCTCCCTGCAAGAAATAACTACAACCCGCAACATGAATTACAATTTTAACTATATTGTAAAATAGTTATTTAAAAACCAAAATGTATGTTTTTGATAGGCAAGTATAAGGTGGGGAAGAGCACACAGCCCAGTCTTCAAAGAATAAAAATCTATACTAGTCTTAAAAGCAAAACACAGAACAGGATTTCTTGTCTATTTTTTCTACAAAAGAAGGCCATTGAACTTCCGTTCCTGGCCATGTCAGCAGTGATGCTCTCCCCTCCCACAATTTTTTTTTCCCGAAGCATTGATTGTTGACTTCCCCTGACACCCCATCACAACCCATTGGTACTGAAAACTGACAAGCCCAGCTGCAACAGCAAAAAGGCAAGTTTGAAAGAAAATATCTAAAGCACAAGCTAAGCTCAGCTATTAGAACCCACACCAGCCAGAGATGCAACAATTCCCTCTCCTCACCCCCATGGCACCTTTGTGAAGGTCAGCAAAATCAGCAGATTTTCTTTAATCCAGACTCCAAGGTCTGGAGGAAATGATGAGGAGTATCGCTTTATTTTTACTTTCATTTTCAGAGGAATTTGGGTTAAGGAATATGAAAACAGAGTCAGCTCAAATGCTTTTGCTGATAATGCCAATACACATTATGTCTCTTTTCAGCAAGCGTTTCGGATGTTAGTGCCTCAGCAGTCCTGGGCTCCTGAAGACCACACTTGAAACCCTGGTAGCTTCTTAAGTTACGAGTACCCCCCCGCCCCCAACTTTTTTTTTAAACTCGGCAGACTTGTATGGTGTCTGTGTCCCCAGAGTTACACTACTGGCAACAGCAAGCATTCCGTGTGATTGTACAGTTGATTGCCCAGGGGAAAAAGTGACAACTCCAGATTTCCAGTAGACCTTGTATTTGCAGAGAGAGAAGTTCAAGCAAGGGCAGCCAACTTGTCAAAATCTTAAGAGCCAAAACACAAGCTGAATCTAACTTTAGTTAAAAAGGCTAGATACAAGTTTTGTACTGTCAAAGCCCAGGAGATGGGCTAACTGAACGAATAGTGGCCACCACCTATCTAGGAGAAAAACCCAGTGGCAGATGGTCACTGAGTCAGTAAAAGAATACAAGAGCAAAGGAAACCTGCACTGAGTTGGGAAGCACCTGCGGAGAGGTCATTGCACGCAATGACCAAGTCTGGGCCAGCAATGATCACACAGCTATTAGGATCTGTCCCGGGGAAGGGAGCACCGGAAAGCACTTATTTAGCACCATTCTTGCTGGGTGTGGACAGCTTTAGAGGGGAAAACAAGAACGGGTCCTTTTAAGTGAGCTTCATGGTCTCCTCCAAGCCTGGTGTGCTGGGGACTGACCCACTTCGCCCATCGCCTCTGATCACGTTTTGGGTCTGATCCGGTGCTGACCTATTTCGTGCCAGTCCAGACCTGGAGAAGTCTGGAGCTGCCAGCCCCGCGGTCCTGTGGTTCCGCCAAACCTGCCTGACCACCACCCTGACGTCCTCCACACCGTCTCCTCACCTGCTCTGGCTGAAATCCCAGCACTCCTAGGTTTCTCAGTTGCTTCGTTCAACAGCTGGACGCTGGGCCCGTTCGTGGGAGCCACTCAGGGAGGGCCACGCGCCCTGCTGAAGCCTGACCTGGACGCAGGGCGCTGTCTGCTGCATGTTCAGCGTCCCACCCGTGGACCCGAGAAGCGACAGCTTCGTCGCGGGCTTCAGTTCTGAACCAGTCCTTTCGTCGGCCGGAGGCTTTGAAGGGACCTGGCCGTGCTCTGTCTTTGTTTTCTCTAACTATGGCCTTGGGCCTGTTAATGAACACCCGGCGAGGGCCTCGGCGCCCAGGCTCTTGTCCGCCACAAGAACCTCAGGTCGCGGCCTGCTCTGCCCTGTTTCACGCCGTCAGCCTCACGCTCTGCCCCCAGCAGCTCTGTTTCCAGCCGCACGATCTTCTCGCGTGGTTTTCTTGCGTGGTCTTCTTGCGTGATGTTCTCGCGTTGTCTCCAGTCTCGTGGTCTTCTTCTCGCGCTGTTTCCTTCCTTGCCACCTGCAGGGGTACTTGAACTTCCGGGAATCACCTCTTCTTCAGTGACTAAGGTAAACCTTTGGGTCAACTGGGGTCCACATCTTTGGCTCAAAGCGTGTTATGTAGCTTTGATTAAAGACGCCTGCTGGTTTGGGTCCATCTTTGGTTCTTGGCCTTGAGCGCCATCTCTTCACTTAACCACTCGTGACTTTGGCTTCATGTGCTGACCGCGGCCCTTACGCCCCGAGAGGATGACCTGGATCTGGTACATCCGGGATACTCTTGCAATTCGATCTTTCTAGAAGTTATTCTGTGTTTTACTTGGCTGAACAACACCAGTCCTGAAGTGTCTGAGTATCTGGTTTTCCTTCCCAGCGGCAGAGTGGGACAGCGGGGGAGGGAGAGGGGAGTAGGAAGTGGGTGTTTTACCTGGGGTTGCGGGTTTGAGGATAGAGGGCAACACTGGGATCAGATGCTGCAAGAAGTCTGAGATAGAACTAGAATGGTGGGTACAAAATGGGCCACTAAAGCAAGCAGACCCTGACTGTGTGTGTTGGGAACTGGGGCGGATCCCGAAAGAATACTCGGAGAACCACTTCAAGATGGGTGTGCAATCATGGAAGAAATTGTGTGGAGGGCGATCCAATTGAAATCCAGAGATGGGCTGTCAGAGCCTCTGACTGTTATTCTACATTCTCCAGCCCTTGTTTTTGTGAGTGAGGCAGATCTATTAAAGCTGCTGTGATATGGCAGATATTGGCTTATCATCAATACATATTTATTAAGTACCCCTGCCTACAATCCTCTGAGTCCTTGCAAGGTTGGAGAGCTGAGGTTCAGACAGGAGTCTGAAGTGGAGATGGGGGAAGGGTGTTAGTAGGTGCCTGTAGGATCGTGAATTTTCATGGCTCTCTGATGAAAAATTCCATGTTATTATTTCAAAGAAATAGTGATGAAGAAGTAGGGAGGGGGACGATAGTAATCATGTGCTCACTGCCTGTTATGCAGTGAGCCTCTCTCTCTAATGTGTATGTGTGTGTGTGTGTGTGTATAATACATAAAACATAGCATTATAAAATAAGTGTAACATATATGTGATATTAGTTAGTCCTGACAAAATCACATGAAGCAGATATTACTATTAATGCCTTATTGGTGAGACAAGTATTACTAAAATTCCAAGATTTAACTTTTGTACATTTCCTGCTAGTTCCTTCCCAGACTCCATAATGATTCTTCCCTGTTTAAGAAGTACCAAAGCTAAGTTTCACTAACAAAAATGCAAACTACAAATGATTGAGATTGTCTTGAGATAGACCTCTTGCTCATCCACTTAATCAGGTCTGAGATATGCAAGACTATCTCGAGAGGGAATTTGTAATTTATATTGAAGACATGAGAAAACACTTTAAAAAACTATTATGTAAGTTTTTTCATAAAAGATGAAAAGAATAACTCTACTTTCCTTGGGTAGATTCTTTAGTGAAATAATTTGGTAATGATCAAGGTATGCATTTAGAATAGTGGTTGAAAAAGATCAAATTTTTATCTTCACTCTTTGGTATGATTTTTCCAGGTTTTTACTGAGGAAAAGAAAAATTGTATGTTAAGAAATGGACTCATAGTGAATGTTTATATATTTGAGTGTGTGCAAAAAGCAGAAAGAAACAGAGTAGAAGAGGAAAGAAGGGAATTAAGCATTATTTCAAATAATAAACTAATGAAGCCTGGTGCAGCATTTCCCCTAACTCTGAGTTAACATAAGACCTTCCCCTAGATGTAGCAAATGGTAGGTAAATTATGATGGGCAGACTTGGGTGGGGGTTACACAGCAGGGTTTCTCTGCTTACCTGGGGGAGTGTCATTCTATAGTGACACTGGGGGAGCATTTCTATACTTAAAAAAACCATTATAATTGAAGGTGTTTTAACTTAAAATGTTCTTCTAGGTACTTACTTAGTAGACTTCTGTGTGAGTCCTCATAAACCTGTCTAAGAAAATATGAGACAAACAAGCTGCCTTGGAATTTGGAAATGCTGCAGAGGTTGACTGGTACCGTCATATAGAAATGTGTCATCTGAGAAGCCAACATCACAGAGGCAGTGATGCCTAATTATTTGTGATAAGCAAGGGACCAAATTCAGAAATGTACAGCTTTGGTCTGAGCACCTAGCACGTTTTTATTATGTCCCGTCTGTACCCAGCAGCCTACTTCTAACCTAAGTCACTGTAAAAGTCACATCTTAGCACAGTGAGCCTGGTGCTGCAGGCTGAGCTTGGCCCCCCACCTGGAGCTGGGCACTCGGGTCCTGTTTATCCTGTGAGGTCACAGTCCTCTGCGCAGTGCCAGGTGATTTTTCATTATGCAGTGAAACACTTCCCAGCAGGCTGTTTTCATTACAGCAACAGGAGAGTCTCTTGATTTCTTTTCATCATGTCATGCACCATAGACCTTGAAGGGACTCAACTGCCTCATGGTCACTCGAAAGCTCTTTTGTGATTACAGCCTTGGCCCCACCTCCAGTCGCCCTCCTGTGACCCTAGACCCAGCTCATCAGCTCCACAATGTCCCTGCCACGTTTCCCCATGAATGTCACTGTGTCCAGCCTCCTGGTTGTCATGCTTTGCCGTTGTAATAATACTAAGTGCTATGCCTGTTAAGTGCCTGTCCTCCGTGGGATGGATATTGGGCAAGTTGCTATTAAATCCTAAAAGTAAAATTGTGAGGTCATGAGAGCAGAGGGTCTAGTGCTATGTGCAAGGACATCCCCGTGTGTGGCAGAGCCAGGGTGGACCCAGAGGTCGCTCACGTCCCACATATAACTTACTTTCCCCTTTACTGTCTTTCCAAACATCAGGCCTTTCTTGCTCCTCTCCTCAGAAGAGTGTCACATCTCCTCAGTGCTGCTTGAAATCGACGAACAGTCAGACTTATTTCCCCCTTAACCTTCCTGAACACTTTAGCATTTCAGTTTCTATAAACGCTATTTAATGCCCATTGCTTTCTTAGTGAGAGTGTGCAGTGGTGACTCTTTTAAATCAACCACATAGCATTTGTCTTTAGCTCATTATAAGATACTTGTTAGGCCTGATTTGTAGTTTCAGAGACAAATGGTGGCTGGTAAAATTTTCAAGTGGGCACATCAACTGAAGTTTTTAATGGGTTTCAAGCCAAGTTTGCACATGACGAGAGGTTATGGAAATATATTAAGGTTTACAGATCAAAAATCATCTCCATCTGTGGTGAATTATATACACAAATTATCGGTATATAATTACACACTTAATATATGTGTTTATCTGTATAGACATGTAGGTATAGATATTTCCATATAACATGAAAAATTTGATCATTTGTTTTTAAATACAAGTTTTCTATCCACTCCTATACCCTTGATTGTAAATTACCTAAAGACTAAGCCTAATTATAACTTGGACCTGAAATACAATGAAAATAGCATTTCACCTTATGCAAGAGAAATATCCATTATCTCTTTTAAAATATATTTTTAAAAATTTATTAAAATATAATTATCTACAGTGTTGTGTTAATTTCTGCTGTACAGCAAAGTGGTTTCATTTTACATATATATGTGTGTATATATGTATATATACATCCTTTTTCATATTCTTTCCCATTATGCTTCATCACAGGATACTGAATATAGTTCCCTGTGCTATACAGGAGGACCTTGTTGTTTATCCATTCTATATATAATAGTTTGCATCTGCTAATCCCAAACTCCCAGTCCTCCATTATCTTTTTTGAGGCTGGTTTATACACTAAAATCAGGTATTTTGATTTGATTTGTGAAATAACTGTTTTTGCAAAGTTGTAAGTAAATACAATCTTATTTAAAATGCACTGGAAGGAAAGACAAATGGCTAATTAACATATGAAAAATGTTCAAACTTATGAGTATCAAAGAAATGTAAATTAAAAGAACTGTGAGACTTTTTTATCTTTCAAATTGGCAAGTTTAAAATAGTATTACACTCAGAGTCTGAGAGGATGAACATGTGGTGGGAAAGCGCTTTGGCAATATGTATATGTATTTTTTACATGTTCATGTCTTTTGTCTCAGTAATCCTATTTCTAGGACTCTATCCTAAGGAAATATTGAAATATTTATGATGCAACATTATGTACAGTAGGTTTAAATTAAAAACAACAAAATATACATAATAGAGGAGTAGGGAAATTATGGTAGATCTCTATGGTATATATGATATATAGACATCTATAACAGAATATTATTTACATATTTTATATATTTGATAAACATTTTATTATTTTTATTGGGGTATGGTTGACATATGACATTATATTAGTTTCAGGTATACAACATAGTAATTCAATATTTGTATACACTACAAAATTATTATCATAGTCAGGCTAGTTACCATCTGTCACCCTGCTGCTGCTACTGCTGCTGAGTCGCTTCAGTCATATCTGACTCTGTGCGACCCCATAGATGGCAGCCCACCAGGCTCCCGTCCCTGGGATTCTCCAGGCAAGAACACTGGAGTGGGTTGCCATTTCCTTCTCCAGTGCATGAAAGTGAAAAGTGAAAGTGAAGTCGCTCAGTCATGTCCGACTCTTCGCGACCCCATGGACTGTAGCCTACCAGGCTCCTCCGTCCATGGGATTTACCAGGCAAGAGTACTGGAGTGGGGTGCCGTTGCCTTCTCTGTCTGTCACCCTACAAAGTTTCAAAAAATTATTTTTTTCTTGTGATGAAAACTTTTAAGATTTACTCTTTTGACAACTTTCAAGTATGCACTTCAGTATTATTGACCCTAGTCACCATGCTATACATTGCATCCCCATGACTAATTTATTTTATAACTGGAAGTTTGTACCTCTCAACCCCCTTCACCCCTTTTGCCCACCTGTCTAGTAACCACCATTCTTTTTACTGTATCTATGATTTTTGTTTTGTTTTAAATATATATGTTAGAAACATTATGTATATATGGAAATGCCTATAATATATTAAATAGATAAAGGCAAGCTATAACCCTGTGTATTACATTAGTCCCACAATCTTATGAAATAGTATGTATGCACAGAAAAAATACTGGAAAGAAATGTATCAAAATGTTAACAGTGGTGACAGATTAATGTTGATTTTTGCTTTTATATTTTTTGCATTTCCAAATACTTACAAGAGTAAGCCTATTGTAAGAATCTCAAATATGGGAATACAACAATTAAAACATGCACTGGGATGGACTTTAGGCAAGATGTCAAAGTGAGTAGATGTGCAAAATTCTCTTCTTTTCCACACATACAGAAGTTATGGATGACTTATAAAGAAAAGTTAGAACTGTTTAATTGTACTGAAGCAAAAGAGGAAAACCTCCCAGGACCAGGGGAAGCAGGGTCTGGAAGCAGTGAGGTTGGCTGAACCTAGGAGTCTGTGAGAGGTGGGGATGAAGGAAGCAAATTTGGGATCAAGGATTTCAAAGTAGGAGGGGGACAGAGGTAGGTGAGTGGTGAGTCTTGCTTGAGCCTCCTGTCATGAAGCCAGAGCTGGCATTGTGCTTCTGTGCCTGTGACGAAGCTGAGAACATTCCAACCAACCCATCTGGAGTTTCAGCAGGTAACAAGCTGCTCACCTTTGGCAGAGGGCGGAAGCAAGATACCTGCATGACTGGGACGTGGACCAAGTCCTGTCCTGGCTTGGCGTCAGGAACAAGGAACACCCAGCGAGGCGAGACTGCACTTCTGAGCTGTAGTACTCCTCGGGGTTAGACTGAGGCATCCTATTGCTGCAAGTGGGGAAGCCGCCTCTACCAGTTTGGGATAATTTTAGCAGCAAGTAACTGTGCCCTAAACCATACAGGCATTTATCTTTCTCAATAGTGAGACCTGGAGGCATGTTGTCTCAGGATGGTCTAACAGCCCAGCAAGGATCCAAGGATCCATCTCCATCAAGGATCCAAGGTCTGTCTCCTTTCTGCTGAGTCTGTTGTTTTTTGCTTTATGGTTGTTAGATGGCTGCTGCAGCTCCAAATATCACAATTCCTGCCTTCCCAGAAGCACCCAAGCAGAATTTACATTATGTCTTTTTAGGCAGAACTGGATCACATGGCTTCCCTTGGCTCCAGGGGAGACTGGGGCATGGAATGTATGGTAAAGGGAAAGAAATATTCACAACTGACTTAGGCCAATCAGACCTATTGGCCAGGCACATGGCCACTCAAGATAAAACTGCATTTTAGTAGCAGAGATTCAGGGAGGCAACTCCCATGCAGTATGAATTGTCAAACAAAATTGGAGGAACTCATATCCGAAAAGCTAAATATAATAGAGGAATCTGAAAATTACTCCAAAATAAGCACAGCTACAGTTATTTTAGAGAAGGAAATGGCAACCCACTCCAGTACTTTTTGCCTGAAAAATCCCATAGAGAGAGAAGGCTGGTAGGCTGGTAGACCATGGGGTCTCAAAGAGTTGGACGTGAGCTGAATGACTTCACTTTCCTTTCATAGTTTTTTAGTAGCATAAAATAACAACTACAAAACATGACTTAAGTAGGCAGTTAAATGAAGAATAGATGAATGTAAATAAAAATGCATCAGAAATTTTGGAAATGGAAAATACTATCATTGAAATAAAAACAGCCCCCATAAATGAAATATTGAACTGGCTATAGTAGGTGGAAGTGAGGTGGGAGGTAGGATTTTGCAAGTCACCTGGGATGCAACATTGAGAGGTTAAAAAAAGGTGAAACATGAGAGGAGATTTAAGAGGGCCATGGAGGGCAAGTTGGGAAATTGTTACGTTCTTAGCCATGAAATTAAAAGACACTTGCTCCTTACAAGGAAAACTATGACAAACCTAGACAGTATATTAAAAAGCAGAGGTATTACTTTGCCAACAAGGTCTGTACCAGTCAAAGCTACGGTCTTTCCAGTAGTCATGTATAGATGTGAGAGTTGGACCATGAAGAAAGCTGAACAATGAAGAATTGATGTTTTTGAACTGTTGGAGAAGTTGGAGAAGACTCTTTGAGAGTCCCTTGGACTGCACACAGATCAAACCAGTCAATCCTAAAGAAAATCAATCCTGAGTACTCATTGGAAGGATTGATGCTGAAGTTGAAGCTCCAATACTTTGGCCACCTGATGCAAAGGGCTGCCTTATTGGAAAAGACCCTGATGCCGGGAAAGATTGAAGGTGGGGAGAGAAGGGGATGACAGAGGATGAGATGATTGGATGGCATCACTGACTTGATGGACATGAGTTTTAGCAAGCTCCAGGAGTTGGTGATGGACAGGGAGGCCTGGCATGCTGCAGTCCATGGGGTTGCAAAAAGTTGGACATGACTGAGCAAATGAACTGACTAATAGGTATTCTTAAGAGAGTATAGCAAGAATGGGAGAGAAGCAATATTTGAAAAGGTAAGAGCTAAGACTTTTTTAGAATTAAAGGTAGACATGAATCCTGGGATGAAAAAGGCATCTTAATTGTTAAATAGAGCATAAAAGCCTAGATAAACTTAGTGACACTACAGTCTAGCAAGAATAAAGAAAGAAAGATCTCTGAGAGAAATACAGATTACTTAAAAGGAACAACATCAGACGAATAGCAGATTTTTTCTTCAGCAACATGAGATACCAGATGATGGAATAATAACCTTAAAAGTGCTGAGAGAAAACAGCTGCCATGCTGGATTTCTACACCTGGTTGAATCATCTTTTCAGAATAGGTGTAAAAAACAAAACCCCAAACAAACACAAACAAAACAAGAAGGCATATAAAACTAGAAGAAAATACAGAAGAAAATATTTTTGACCTTCAGTTCAGTCACTCAGTCATGTCTGACTCTTTGCAACCTCATGGACTGCAGCACAGCAGGCCTCCCTGTCCATCACTAACTCCCAGAGTTTACCCAAACTCATGTCCATCGAGTCGGTAAGAAAGACAAAATTGCTCTGATAGGACACAAGTAAACATGAACGTGAAAGAAAAAAATCGATAAGTTGAACTTTATCAAAGTTAAAAATTTTGCCCTCCAAAAGATACTGTTAAGAAAAAGAAAAACTAGGGAATGGAATATTTGCTACACATATATCTGACAAAGCTTCGCTGGTGGCTCAGTTAGCAAAGAATCCACCTGTAGTGTGGGAGATCTGGGTTTGATCCCTGGGTTGGGAAGATCCCCTGGAGAAGGGAAAAGCTACCCTCTCCAGTATTCCCGCCTGAAAAATTCCATGGACTGTGTATAGTCCACGGGGTTGCAAAGAGTCAGACATGACTGAGTGGCTTTCACTTTCACTTTATCTGACAAAAGACTTGTTTCCAAGATCATGAGACACTCTTACAATTCAATGATAAAAGTACAAATAACCCAATACAAAAATAATGAATATTCGAGCCAAACACTTTTCAGAGAGAAATAAAGAATGGTCAGTGAACACTTGAAAAAATGCTTAATATGATTAGCCATTGGGGAAATGCAAAAATCAAGAAAAATTGTAATGAGAACTATAATGAGAAACCACTATATACTACAGAAGTGCTAAAATTAAGAGACCTACAATACCAAGTTTGGTCAAGGATGTCGAGTAAGTAGAACTCTAATGAACTGCTTTTGAGAATGTGTATAGCGGAGAAGGCAATGGCACCCCACTCCAGTACTCTTGCCTGGAAAATCCCATGGATGGAGGAGCCTGGTGAGCTGCAGTGCATGGGGTCGCTAAGAGTCGGACACAACTGAGCAACTTCACTTTCACTTTTCACTTTCATGCATTGGAGAAGGAAATGGCAACCCACTCCAGTGTTCTTGCCTGGAGAATCCCAGGGACGGGGGAGCCTGGTGGGCTGCCGTCTATGGGGTCACACAGAGTCAGACACGACTGAAGTGACTTAGCAGCAGCAGCATAGTGGTACAACCACTTTGGGAACCTGTACATTCGTGTCTTAACAAAGTTACACATATACTCAGCATGTGGTCTAGGTATTCCACGTTTAGGTATTTACCACCCCAAACTGAAAACACACACACACACACACACACACACATATATATATACATACCAATATTTATGCAGAAATGTTCATAGTAGCTTTAATAACAATAGACAAATACCTGGAAATAATCTAAAATATCCATCTACTGGTAAGTAGATAAGCAATAGTTGGTGTATCCAGGGTATGGAGTATTGCTCAGCAGTGCAAAGGAACGAACTTTGGAAACATGCAGCAACGTGGATCTTTAAATCATGCTGAATGAAGGAAATGAGATACAAAGAGTATGAACTGTATTTTTCCATTTATGTAAACTGTAAAATAATCAGTAATGACATAAAGCAGATCTGTGATTTTCTGGGGCAGAGGGAGGGGTGGGTTGCAAAGGGGCACAAATAATCTTTTAGAAGTGATGGTAATGTCTGTATGTTGATTGTAATGGGAGTGTTATGAGTATTTACACATAATGAAAGTCATCTAAATGGATTCAATTTGTTGTATTAATATGTAAATTATCCCTAAAGAAATCCAGTAAGGACAAAAACCATTTTCAGACACACAAAGTTTAAATTTGAAGTCTTGATAAAAAACGCTTGATAAAAAACAAGGTATTGGAAAATACTTTGGATGAAAGAAAACAGATGAACACAAAAGGGGAGAAGACATAAGGTAAGAAATTTAAAGGTTCAGTGAAAAAATACTTTGGACGTCTCATAATTCTGGGTGAATCTTTGCATAACACGGCCAACTAGTAAACTCAATAGTTCTAACTTAAAACATTTTCATTATAAAAATTTCAATTCACAAAAATGTTGGTATAGAGAACTCCCATAGAGTTGGAAAAGTTTTTACTTGCATACATTTGAACTTGCTGAATTAGGAAATACCTGTATTTGTTAATCATTACAAAACAATCTTTGTTTTAAAAAGGTTATTTCCTTTATGTTCTCTCAAAATGAGTCAGATGAAAAAGATCATCATTTTGCATATTTACAATATTTAAGAAATATGAAAGATAAAAGATCAAGAATGCAAAGTGTATTATGTTCAAAACCTCAGATAGTATTACAAATATCTTATGATGGTGAAAGACCTCCCTATGGTATGCACCCTTCAAATAAAGATGTCTTGGTCACTGGTTTTATTTTTCAAATATATATTTCACAACTTAAAGACTTAGACAGATTAACTCAAATTCTGTGTTTACTGAGCAACTGCCATTTGCCAGGCATTGAACTCAATAGAGTTAGAGGGAGTAACAAATTTGAATAAGGCTTTATTGGCCCTAAAGGAGCTCATATTTCTGTACGAACTCTGCTTCATTACTGTAGATGTCCTGCCACACTGATAGAGAAATGGAATGAATATTATTCCTGTTTTTCGTAAAGTTAAGCAGAGGTCGTGATGTCTCTGCTTTGGCCTACACCTAAGATATGCACATGCTAGCTTGGACTCAGGCGGGACTCCTAAACTACATTTCCTAAAACATCCTTTTGTTTTAAGAGAATTGGAGGAGGGAAAAATAAACAGTATTCTATCATTCCTGGCACACACACTATCTCATTCCAGAAAATTTATGAGTAAATGCACAGCACCTCGTGGGTGAGCAGTGGTTGTCCTTACAGCAATTTGTAATGAAATAATGTCATAAATCACCAGGGACTGGCCGGCACCCTAAATAAAATATCTATGGTTTCAAACTACAAATGTCTCATGTGTTAAGATGTGTCATATGCTACGTTCTAACACAGAATGTTAGAACTGTAAGGAAAGCAGCAGAAAAAAGTAAAGTTTTATCACCTCCAGTCTGCCTTATTCACTATAAATTGGTAATAAACACACCTAAGTTACTTCATTACAATGTGATAGATTGTAACAGCAACTTTGAAGGTCCATTATATAAATCATTTAAATAGAGATTTAGACAATTTGAAAAATTCCCATTAATTACCAGAAATTCAGTAACAATAACACCAGTGAAGTTCAGCATACCCTGCACTTGTGAATATAGATACTTTAAAATGCAGATTGTGACCCAGTGTAGCAGAGTAGCTCATTAGTGATGTATAATTTTTATTTTTTAATTTTGATGGGATGACAATTGTTGAACTAATAGATTATAATTGATCTCTCACAGTGAAGAGGCTGCGGTATCTTTAGCTCAGCCTACTGCCTGAGATTGTTTATGGTCTGTCCACCTTTTCAGAAACTGAGTTATCAGATAACGAATATGTTTGGAGTGCCTAGCACTGTAAAGAGGGATATAAAAGGTGAAATACTTAGTCCCTTGCCTGGAAGGTGAGGGGAGGACCCCCCTATTTTCCAGTTTATGGAATAAATATCTTGAAACAGAAACCAGAAATGATTCCTAGCACAGCCCTGATACTGGTAAGGGATTTACAACTTACACTTCCTTTTTAGTGCAGCCAGTCTGTTTTCTGCTTCTAAGAATCAGTGAGTCCAACATCTTCTGTGCCAAGGATGCTGAGCTGTTAGTCATGTGTTTTGTTTTGAGAATGTGAGACTGCTAACTTTGTTTCAGCTCTCCTCCTCCCCACCCTCCTCCTGGCTCCGGCTTAGTCTGTTATTGCTGAAAAGGGTGCCTGTCTTCTCCACTGGAATCTGAGTATCTTGAGGGCAGGGGTCATTTATTACTCACAGGTAGGCATGCGTGGTGCTTGATTCAGCAGTCTGCAAGTTGGCACTGAACTCATCGTCATTAAACACCCGTGTATGTGCACACACGCACGTGATCAAGAAAGGCAGGGTGTTGAAATCTGTAACCTGAGTGAATTGAAAAGAATCTGGGGATCCTTCCTTGCTTAGTCTGTCCTGCTTTCCTGCTCAGAGGCCAGCCTGGGGTGCTGGCGTAGGCCCAGCACCTCCGTGCCACCTGTCCAGCCACGTCTCCCATCTTTGTCCTCCCTTCACTTTAGTCGTCCTGGCCTGATTAGGGACCCCAGGTTTGCTTCTGTTTTGTCCCAATAGATGCCTGTCTTCATATTGCTGTCTAGTCTGTGCTTGTTGAAATGCTCTTCATCATGTAAGAATCACTTTGAATGTTCTTCAACATGCTTATTGAGCCAACCCGTCCCCCCAAGTTTGTAATCTCGACTTTCTGTGAATGCTTATGAACTCTGACGTGCCTCGTGGCGCGTATGCACTTGCCCATTCATGCATTCAGCAGATAGATACCTATTGACTGCCTGCCCTGTACCAGGTACTCCGTATGCACTGGGGCTGAGCCTGGGGTGCCACAGACCATTCTAGAGTCAAGGGGACTGAGACCCTGGGTTGCTCAGTTTCTTGATCCCTTGCCTCCTGGGTCTGAACTTTTCCTGTGATAATCCTTGATGTGGTCCATTTATAGTCAGCTTGCTGGGTATTCAGTGGGTGCTTTCAATATAAAATTCATATCCATCGATTTAGGGAAATTCCTTGAATGATTTCATTGGAATTCACCCCTTCTTTACACTATTTTTCCTGTTCTTTTTTTCTGGACTTCCTATTGTTTGGATATTAACCTGGATATTGGATTCTACCCCCCGCCCCCATTTTTTCTTTGCTCTTTTGCTGTGTTTCGTTGGAGACTTCCTTAATTTCATCTGTCAGCCTTCTACTGAAAATTTTGTCTCTGTCATGATTTTATTTATTCATTTTTGTTGTGGTAAACTATAGTGTAAAATTGAGCATTTTAGCTATTTGTTTTTGTTTTCTAAAAGTTTTTGTTGGAGTATAATTGATTTAGCCCTTTCTAGGTATACAATTCAGTGGAATTAAGTGCACTTACAGTGTTGTGCAATCATCACTACTGTTTCCAGAAATTTTTTTATCATCCCAAACAGAAACTGTGTATGCACTAATAAGCATTATTTACTCTCACTTTCCCCTCCTCCCAGCCCCTGATAATCCTCATTGTACTTTCTGTCCCTATGAACCCTATTCTAGGTACCTTATATGAATGAAATCATACAGTGTTTGTCCTTTATTGTCTAGCTTATTTAGTATGTTGCTAAGTCACCTCAGTCCTGTCCGACTCTGTGCGACTGCATAGACGGCAGCCTACCAGGCTCCCCCGTCCCTAGGATTCTCCAGGCAAGAACACTGGAGTGGGTTGCCATTTCCTTCTCCATTATTTAGTATAACATTTGAAAAATATTTATTTGGCTGCACCGGGTCTTAGTTGCAGCACGTGGGGTCTTTTTTTAAGTTGCAGAATGTGGGATTTTTAGGGCATGTGAACACTTGGCTGGGGCATGTGGGATCTAGTTCCCCAACCCACGGTTGAACTGAGCTCCCTGCATTTAGTTGCACAGAGTCTTAGCCACTGAAATACCAGGAAAGTCCCAGCATAACATTTTTAAGGTTCTTCCATATTGCAGGAAGTATCATAATTGTATTCTTTTCTATGACTGGATGATGTTCTGTTGTATGTATATACTGTGTTTACCCATTCATTCATCTGTTGATGAACATTTGAAATGTTTCTACCTGTTGGTTATTGCAAATAATGCTGCTGTGAACATGGTGTACAATTTTCTATTTGAGTCCTGTTTTCAATTCTTCTGGGTATGTACCTAGGAATGGAAATGCTGAATCATATGGTAATTCTATATTTAACTTTTTGAGGAAGCATCAAAGCACCACAGTTTTCCATAGTGGCTGAACCATTTTGCGTTCCTACCAGCAATACATGATTTACTCTATTAATTTTTATATATAATATATTTCAGTATTCATTTTATTTATCACGTGGTACATTATATCCCTGGGTTTCCCAGGTGGTGCTAGTGATAAAGAACCTGCTTGCCAATGCAGGAGACGTAAGAGACGAGGGTTCAATCCCTGGGTCAGGAAGATTCCCTGGAGGAGGGCCTGTCAACCCACTGCAGTGTTCTTGCCTGGAGAATCCCATGGACAGAGAAGCCAGGTGGGCCACAGTCCATGGGGTTGCAAAGAGTCAGACACGACTGAAGTGACTTAGCACATACATTATAGTATTTACTTACCTTATAACTGGAAATTTCTACCTTTTGGTGGTCTTCATCCCAGTCCCCCTCCTCTCAGCCCTTACCTCTGGTAACCACAAATATGATCTCTTTTTTCCTATGGGTTTGTTTGCTTGTTTTTGAAGTATAATCTACCTATGATATTATGTTAGTTCCTATCATGTGATATAGTGATTTGATATTTCTATGCATTTCAAAATGATCACCACAGTAAATCTAGTTACTGTCATCATACAAAGGTATTACATAATTATTGACTCTGTCCCTCACACTGTACCGTTCCATATCCTTGGCTTATTTATTTTGCAACTGGGCATTCATAACTCTTAATCTCCCTCACCTGTCTGTCTGACTCCCCCACCCTACTGCTGTCAGATAGCTGCCTGTTTGTTCTCTATGGATTTGTTTCTGTTTTGTTTGTTCATTTGTTTTTTTATTTTAATTTCACATATAGATAAAATCATATGGTATTTATAGTATTTGTTTTTCTCTGACTTATTTCATTAAACATAGTACCCTCTAGGTTCACCCATGTTGTTGCAAATGGCAGGATTTCATACTTTTTTATGATTGCATAATATTCTGTTATATATGTGTGCGTGTGTGTGTGTGTGTGTGTACCACACCTTCACTGATTCGTCTGTTGGTGGACACTTAGTTAGCATCTATATTGTGACAATTGTAAATAGTGCTGCAGTGACCGTAGGGGTGCATATATCTTTTCAAATTAGTGTTTTCATTTTATTTAGATAAATACCCGGGAATAGAATTTTTGGATCATAGGGTCCTATTTTTAATTTTTTGAGAAATTTCCATACCCTTTTCCATAGTGGCTGCACCAATTTACATTCCCACCAGCAATGCTCAAGCATTCTTTTGTCTCTATGTTTTATTGACATGTTATTTGTTGGGTGCTCTCTTTCTGTTATCATAGGATCTGTTCTTAGTAAAAGCTCTAGCAGATATGTTTATATACCTATCTCTAAAAAATGGAAAAGACTCTGAATTTAGGCAGTAAATAAATTCTGAGTGGAGTAGAACCCCAGCTGCAGGCTGGAGAAGTCTGCAGATGACTCTTTAGACAAGGGTTCTCCTGATACCTTCTCAGACTCCACTGTATAGTAGCCCTATTTATGTAGAGCTTATTATGTGCCTAAGACTGTTCTCTGTACTGTATATACATCATTTTTTTAAGTCTTCAGCCTTGGTGTAGGTTCAGTTCAGTTCAGTCGCTCAGTCGTGTTTGACTCTTTGTGACCCTGTGAACCACAGCACGCCAGGTCTCCCTATCCATTACCAACTCCCGGAGTCCACCCAAACCCATGTCCATTGAGTCAGTGATGTCATCCAACCACCTCATCCTCTGTCATCCCCTCCTCCTCCTACCCCCAATCTTTCCCAGCATCAGGGTCTTTTCAAATGAGTCAGCTCTTCGCATCAGGTGACCAAAGTATTGGAGTTTCAGCTTCAACATCAGTGCTTCCAATGAACACCCAGGACTGATCTCCTTTAGGATGGACTGGTTGGATCTCCTTGCAGTCCAAGGGACTATCAAGCGTCTTCTCCAACACCATAGTTCAAAAGCATCAATTCTTCAGCGCTCAGCTGTCTTTATAGTCCAACTCTCACATCCGTACATGATCACTGGAAAAATCATAGCCTTGATTAGATGGGGATTCCCTGGTAGCTCAGATGGTAAAGCATCTGCCTGCAATGTGGGAGATCTGGGTTCAGTTCCTGGGTCGGGAAGATCCCCTGGAGAAGGAAATGTCAATCCACTCCAGCACTCTTGCCTGGAAAATCCCATGGACGGAGGAGCCTGATAGGCTACAGTCCATGGGGTCGAAAAGAGTTGGACACGACTGAGTGACTTCACTTCACTTGACTAGATGGACCTTTGTTGACAAAGTAATGTCTCTGCTTTTTAATATGCTGTAGGTATTCCCCCCCCCCCCCTTTTATAGATGGGAAAAGTGCAGTCCAGAGTGGTTAAGTAACTTGTCCAAAGTCATACACCTAGTCAGGGACAAAGCCAGGATTCAAGCCAACCTGGCTCCAAAATGTATGCTCTTAACCACTGCGCCCCAATTGTTCTCTCCTGCCCTGGACAAGGAGGGCACTGATGCCTAACCCAGGAAGAATAAGAGAAGTCTAGATTCACTGGAAATATTCTGGGTGCCAGCTGAGTTCTGAGTAAATTATATGCATATTTCACTTTTCAGTATTTCAGATTTGTTTCTTTGAAAAATTTTAGACATATGAAGAAGTTACAGTAATGGTACAAAGGATTTCTGAATACTCTTCAGAACCCAAATTCACCAAATACTAACATTTTACCAGGCTTCTTTCTTTTTCTCTCTCTGAACATATCCATCTATCTATGTATCTATCTGTCATCTCTCTCCGTATCTTTGTCTATGTATCAGCCTACCTGCTGTTTATCATGTCTGCCTGTTATCTATCATCTATCTATATCTCACATACACACATTTTTTCTGAAACACTTGATAATAAGTTGCAAATATTGATGCCTCTTTAAATTCTTCAGTGTGTGTTTCCTAAAACAAGACCATTCTCTTCCATGACTAGCACAATGACCCCTATCAGAAAATTAACACTGATACAGTTATACTAGAGTTTTCAGCTGTACAACTTACTTTCTATATTTGGTCCAAATTCAGTCCAGGATCATACATTACATGTATTTGTCATGCCTTTTTAGTTTCCTTTAAGCTGCAATGGATCATCCTTCTCTGTTTTCTTTCATTGTGTTAATTTCCCATGCTGCTGTAATGGTTTACCACAAAATCAGTGACTTCACCAACTAAGTGTGTTGTCTTATATCTGTGTGGGTCAGAAGTCTGGCATGGTCTCACTGGGCTAACATTGAGGTGTCCGCAGGGCTGTGCTCCTTCCTGGAGGCTCTATGGCATAACTTGTTTTCTTGCCTTTTCCAGCTTTTGGACACCTCCTGCATTCCTTGGAATGTGATTCCTTCCTCTGTCTGCAAAGCCAGCAATGGCCAGTTGGGTTGAGCCCCTCTTGAATGGCTGCATCACTCTGATGTGTCGTTCGTCATCACATCTGAGCACACCTAGGGCAGGCAGTCTCTGCTTTCAGGCCCCACGTGATTACATTGGGACCACCCCGTTCATCTAGGATAATTGCCATATCTAGAGAAACCCTTTGGCTAGGTATTTTCGAGGGCGGGGGAGGGTTTTTGTTGAAGAATACAGGCCAGATGTTTGCAGTCTCTTGTTTGTGTTTGCCTGGTGTTCCATCAGACTAGACTGAGACCGTGAGATTTTGGTGGGCGGCTGTGCTGTGTGTTCTTCTCAGTCCTGCTCACGGGGTGGCGTGTGGTAAGGTCTGTCCCATTAGTGGTGACGCTGTAGCTGTTGGTGCCTTCACTAGGGTGGTGTCTTGTTTCTTCTCTGTGAGGCCACTGTTTTCCCCTGTGTGTTTAATAAGTATCTCCTGGGCAGCTTCTTTGAGACTATGTAAATATCCTGTTTCTTATCATCCTTTTAATCACTAATGTTAGCATCTTGGTTGATGATTTTTCACTTGAAACAGTTACTACTGTGATGGTTGCCAAATGGTTACATTGTCTCATTCACTATTTACACCCATGACCTGGGGAATGCTACCATCCTGTACATTAGCTGTGGAGAAACAGGCTTCTGTAAACTAGCTTTCCCAAGGTCCCACAGTTAACAAATATAACGTGTATGGTGGGACTGCAGCCTGGAGTCGCAGGGCACTTTGACTCACTTTCCTGGGTAGAAAGGTGGTTGGCAAGATACGTGTCAGCTATTCTTAGAGAGAGAAAAAGAATTAAAAAGGTCAATGGACCTCATTTGATGTAATGCTACATCAAGTTTGATCCATTTATTTTTTTGGGGAAAAAACTCTCACAGTGATGTGTTCTAGGAACAGAGCAGTGGAAATAAAGTTGTTCTCAAAACTGCTGACTCTGAGGAGGGTCTTCCTCATGGAAAAGCACTCAGCACTTCATCTAAGGCTCTGCCCAGGGATCCTTGAACCTCTGACCTTGGGTTCCAAGCAGGGCTGTGTTATAGAGGAGCCCTGTTCAAAAGTGGCCTTTCTGCTGCTTTTGGTAATGAAACCTCCCTGGAAGGGCGCCAGTGTGGGCTGGGGTTAGATTGGGTTTCCCACTCCAGGGGGGTGATGCCCCAAAGTCCCACTGAATTTGAATTAAGCCCCCGATTATCTTTCCCCATCGAGCTCCTTTAACTGCTCTCAGCCAATCAGAGAGACATGACAAGCAAAAAAAGCCACTTGGCGGGGTTTCCATGGCCGAGAACCCGAGGCCCAAGTGAGCCCAGTTCCGGCTGATGCTGTCCAGAGGTGCCTCCGAGGCAGGCTTGCTCAGCCGTGGAGAAGGGACTGTCACTGCTGGGGGATGGCCCGAACCATCGAGCAGGACTGGCCCGGAGCGCCCTGCAGGCACTTGACAGCAAAAGAAATTTATGACCTCTGCTTTCTCCTGGTTCTGTTCTCCTGACTCTGACCCTAATCAGGAACTCATCACACAAACAGGGATAATTAGAAACAGGTGATGCTGGGATTGTGCCTGGAGAGTTCTGACTGCTGGGCTGTGGGTTTTCTGTTTCCCACACCGAGACTGGGAATTAGGAGCTCAGAACTCGCTCATCGCTAATTCCGTGTAGCAGGTTAAGTCCTCTTACCCAGCTTTAATTTTCCCACCAGGGAATAGAATTTTATTGTAGAAACGTACTAGTGCATCAGGGCTAATATGTTTGTGATGTTTGCTGAGCAGCCCAGAGCAAGGGGCTACTGTGTAAACCCCGCAGCCCTGTGTCTGTGGCACACATGGCTCCAGTGGTAACAAAGTAACCTCACACTGGAGACACCTGTCTGCTTCTGATTCCACCTACTGGTAGATCCCGGGTCTCTATGCTGAAAGAGAAAACTGACTGGATAGTACATGAACTCGGTTAGAAGAAACACCATAATTCACAAAGGTGACTGACTCATTTCTAGCTGCCTTTGGCAGGTGATTTCCTAAGATGAAGTGGATGGTCCCAGAAGTAACACGAAACCTAAGGCTCACGTGTAGAGCTTCGTGCAAGCAAGGACTGGGTGTCACTTAGAGGACATTTAAGAATAGCTTGTGTGCCTGCGGCTCTGCTGTGTTCAGGGTTCTCCAGAAGGACCATTCTTGTAATTTTCCTGAGAAGCAAATGGCACAGCTTTTCTTAATAATGCATTCTGTCACCCTTGAGTTTTTTGCAGGTGGCACTTCATACCTTTGTATCACCTGGGTTGGGTTCAGTTCCTGGCCTGTGGTGTTTAATAAACGCCCATTGAATGAATATGCAAGCAATCACAGTTCCTCCCCTAGATGAGTGAAAACCATGTTAGTCACTAAGTCGTGTCTGACTCTTTGCAACCTCTTGGACTGTAGCCTGCTAGGCTTCTCTGTCCATGGGATTCTCCACGCAAGAATATTGGAGTGGGTTGCCTTTCCCTTCTCCAGGGGACCTTCCCGACCCAGGATTGAACCTGGGTCTCCTACATTGCAGGCAGGTTCTTTACCGTCTGACCCACCAGGGAAGTCCCTCCCTCCATTAGATAAGCTCTTATTTATTAACCTTAATGTCTCCTCTCACAAATGACATCCTTGTTTTCTTCTACTCAATTAGATATTGAGTAGAGTGGTTCTCAGTGTAGAGGGTAGTTCTGTTATGGCTTCTCTGCCCGCAGGCTTTCTTGCTCTAAAAGGCCAGGTCCCAGTAGATCATTCACTTCCCTTGGCCTGGGATGATCCAGCAAGGGTAGGAGGCTCCTGGCTCCATGCTGTCTGGGGACTTAGGTCTTTTATGGCTCGGTTCTTTTCTGTAGCTTGAAATTATGAAAATGAGAAAGACTGCGGCCAGTGTGCAGGCCATGGAGACTTAGCGTCTGCAGTGGCTGTCTTGGGGACCTGGCAAGCTGATGGATGTACCTAGAAAGTGGTCTTTAGGGAGAGGAGAGGGGACAGGCAGGAAACTGGAAGGGGATGCGAGCCGTGGGGGTCCCAAGAGGTGGAGCGAGTGGCCTTGTTCCCAAGGATAGTCCAGCTGTATGCAGTCTCTGGGCTTCTGCGAGACATTTCTGTGACCTTACTTTAAATTCTCTCCCTTGTCCTGGGTTTGCTTCAGTGAAAATCACTCTTTGGTGAGAAGGCTCTTAGGCTATTCTATTTCTCTTTCTAAATTGTAAACAAACACTCATTTCAGCTCCTTTAATCATAAACCGTGTAAACCCATGGCCACTGGTTTGGATTTAAGCAGGCATTTTCTGAAACTTCCATGTGTGCTTTTTCCCTTCAGTGCAGCTCTCCAGTGTTCCCATCCCTTGTCTCTAATTGGGTATCCTGAACAGAACATAATACCCGGGTGGGGCTAGTGGTAAAGAACCCACCTGCCAGTGCAGGAGACGTAAGAGACTTGGGTTTGATCCCTGGGTCGGAAAAGCCCCCTGGAGGAGGAAATGGCAATACACTCCAGTGTTCTTGCCTGGGGAATCCCATGGACAGAGGAGCCTGGCAGGCGGCAGTCCATGGGGTCAACAAAGAGTCAGACACGACTGAAGCCAGTCAGCACACACACAAACGAGCTTTCATTTGGTTTGTATTTTTCTGGTGTATCCTTTCTCTGTTCTTATATTTCTAACCTTTCTGTAATATTATGTTCTAAGCATAACTAGCGGAGAAGGCAATGGCAACCCATTCCAGGACTCTTGCCTGGAAAATCCCATGGACGGAGGAGCCTGGTAGGCTGCAGTCCATGGGGTCACTAAGAGTTGGACACGACTGAGCGACTTCACTTTCACTTTTCACTTTCATGCACTGGAGAAGGCAATGGCAACCCACTCCAGTGTTCTTGCCTGGAAAATCCCAGGGATGGTGGAGCCTGGTGGGCTGCCATCTATGGGGTCGCACAGAGTCGGACACGACTGAAACGACTTAACAGCAGCAGCAGCAGCAAGCATAACTAGTACAAAAATATATATAGACAGATTTTGATTTTTTTCTTGGGCAGTTATTTTATTTCTCTGAGTCTCACTGTCTTTTTAAAAACATTTATTTATTTTGAATTGGAGGATAATTGCTTTACAATATTGTATTGGGTTCTGCCAAACATCAGTATGAATCAGCCACGAGTATACGTATGTTCCCTCCCTCTTGAACCTCCCTCCCGCCTCCCACCGCATCCCACCCCTCTAGGTTGTCACAGACCACGGGTGTGAGCTCCCTGAGTCATGACAGCGAATTCCCAGCAGCTACCTATTTCACATGTGGTAACATATGTGTTTCCATGCTACTCTGTCAATTCGTCCCGCCCTGCCCACCCCCTCCTGTGTCCACAAGTCTGTTCCCTATGTGTCTCCATTGCTGCCCGCAGAGGGGCTTATCAGGCGCATGTCTCTAAATTCTAGGTCACATGCGTGTCTTTGGTGGGGTTATCTGTGCATTTCTCTGTGGCCTGAGTTTGGGATGCGCTCCTTCAGGGTAGTTTTAAGTCTTCTTCTGCCAGACACCTTAAAGATATTAGCATTTTGGAAATATTTTCATCTTAATTTCTTGGCCTGAAGGTTTCTGGACCATGTAAACCTATACATTTAAGCCAAAAACTAGAGTGAGAAGTGGGTCCATTTTTTTTTTTTTTTCAAATTCTCAGCATAATCTTTTTCCAGCCAAAGCTCAGGCCAATAATTAAAAACTTCCTTGATATTTCTCTGGGCCAGTGGATGAATTCCCCCCTGGCCTCCGATTCATCCTTTCATGGGGAATGTAGTCGTTTGAAAGTCTTGGCTTCATTTATGGGTCTCAGTTTTAACTTTCAGTCTTGTTGGGACTAAGGTCTTGTCACCTATTCCTGTGAGATGTTCTAACCTGTCTCTTGGTTTGCGTGGAGCCTCTCCTGCTTCAACATAGCTGACTTTAACTTTCTGATTTCTAATTCTTAATTCTTTACTAGCCCTTGGGGAGTTGCTTTACTACACTGTAAGTTCAGCTGTCCTTTTAACAGAGTATTTGCTACGCTTCATCTGTATTTGAGAAGGTTTTTTCAAGTGGAAGGTTTTCAGGTTGTTTATTCCATCTTACAGCTTGAAACAGAGTTATTACCATTGTTTCTCAGGTGTCTGTGCCGAACCCCTGTCTTACAGTGTCATTTAGGCTAGAGAGAAGTGTTTGGTAAATGAAGTCCAAAGTCATGTTATTATCAGTCAGTTCTGTAGAAATTGCTGTGTATGAGGAGTAACTCCCCCCCAATTAGTTATTTATGTATAATCTTAAAAGTGTGCTTTGGTATTCTTACTATTCTTTTTCACTGGAGATATGGAGGTGTCATGATAAAATAGTGATTTCAATGAATCATAGTCAAGACATGCAGCCAGTGTATGGCATAAATCTTGTCTGTATACAACATGATACAAATATATTTAAACGTTACCAGTTATTTTGAGATATTGTGTAACTTTCCAGGGATACTTTCCTGAAGTGTGTTCCTTAGTATTTTGGTTCCTCAAGATATTTTACCAAAAAAGTTTCTATTGGTAAATACATTTGGAAAATCCTACACTGTCTACCTCCTTTTGGTGAGGTTAAGCATGCCAGCAAAGGAAACTCACTGATGAGTCTTAAGGTAAAGAAACCAATTTGAACTTTTTAACCCAATGTATTCCAAATCTGCTGGACAAAAAAACAAAAACAAGCAAACAAAAAAAACTTTATTGGTTTAATTAACACTTTTTTAGTATTCCATTTTATAAAACTTGACTTGGGAAATGCTGTCCTATTGGGCATATGCTTTTGTAAAGATAATATTTAAATATTTACCTTAATTTCCAAAATAAGGAATATTTCATTTACTGTTATGCTACAAACATATACTTAAAACTAAATCAATATGTAAAATTAAATGGAAAAATTCCTCAAAAGAAAATACAATTTAAAAAAAATCAATAAAAATACTCAAATTTATTAAATAAATGATTTTTAAAGTAAAGTGAATATCTAAATGTTCACATATTGGTAGGAAAAACCATTCCAAGAATGAGTTCCATTTTTGAAAATTAAAAATAATGTTTGAGGTTTAATAGGATCGTGTTTAGAACATTTTTATACCGAGCATTATAGTATTATATTACTCAATGTAGGGGAAGATTAGCATAAAGTGGGTTTGGCTCATATTTCCAATAAATAGCATCTGAACCAAGAGAGTTTGTAGTGGCTGGGACCTCATTATTCTTCTGTGTGATTTTACATAGCCCCGTGGCCTGAGTTCTCTGGGAAGCATGATAGAAAAGCTCTAGGGATGTATCTATGTTTTTGTCAATCTAGATCTAATGTTGTTGTTGTTTAGTCACTAAGTCGTGTCTGACTCTTTGTGACCCAGTGGACTGTAGCTCTCCAGGCTCCTCTGTCCATGGGATTTCCTAGGCAAGAATACTGGAGTGGGTTGCCATTTCCCTCTCCAGGGGATCTTTCCAACTCGGGGATCGAACCTGTGTCTCCTGCGTTGGCAGGCGGGTTCTTTACAGCTGAGCCAGCAGCTAGTCTATCAGTTAGCACATGGGAAGAATCGTGTTTGACATTCTGTCATCTCTTGCGTTTCAGGTGAAGCCCCACAGGCTGGGAACAAATATTAGCTGTCATGCGCACCCACATTCTAAAATGAGGTGCTAGAGGGCCTAGGTAGGACTTGCAAAGGGAGTCCTGCCCGCCCTGGACCCCTGCACACCTGCCTCAGCTGCACAAGGGGAATGGAAGTTAATTGGCAGGGGTCTTGGTCAGGGTTCATTCAGAGGAGCAGAACTGCTGTGAGGGCCCTTGGGGTTTCTTACAGACTGGATGTCATGTAGCTGCGGGAGACCCCGGGGCAGCCTCTGCTCGCTTGCTCCTTATCTGCCTGTGGGCCTGAAGTTATGGAGAATCTCCTGGACCAGCAGTTGGAGTGTGGATGTGGATGAGAACCAAGAGGCAATGAAACCCTCAGAATGAACTGGGACACCCTCCCACCCCCGACCCCCGCCACAAGGAAAACTCAATCCTGCCAAACCAGTTCCAGCGCCTGGCTCCCCAAGTCCGGCTCAGAGCAGGAAAAGGGAGTGCTTCTGCCTTGGAGCAGCATGACTGCTGGGCCCGGGGAACCAGAGGAGCTGCACATGGGGGTGTCACCCCTCGGCAGCTAGGGAGACCACAGACCAGCGAGCTGCCTACATGCCCAGCCAGGGTGTCTTTAGGGCCCAAAAATGATGGCTTCCACTTCACTTCCATCTTCTGCATCTACAAGTTTTGTCTTGTGGCCAACTCTAGCCCAGAACCATAGAGGGAGGGGAATTCTGGGAAAGATGGTTCAAGAAGCCTGAGGCTGATGGTGAGGAATTGTTTGGGGAGGAGGTTAGTGTGCTGTATCCCCAGCCTGCCACACGGGTGGTTCCCCACACCACTAGCTATGTTGGGTTGGGGGGTACTTCAGGAAAATCACAGGGCTTGATGGGTGTTGCCTGGAGCTTGGGGACGCAGGAACTGAATGTCTGCCAAGGGAAGATTGAGGCGTGAGGCATGGGGCTGCTCAGAACAGTCTGCTAAGTTCCCTGAGGGCATGGCAACCCGCTCCAGTATTCTTGCCTGGAGAATCCCCATGGACAGAGGAGTCTAGCAGGCTACAGTCTGTGGGGTCGCAGAGTTGGACACAACCAAGCACAGCAGAGCACATATTTATCATATAGAAAGTTACAAGGATACTTCCGAGAAGGCTACTTAAGGAGAGCTGACTCAGCTGGAGAAGGTCTCTTAGCTTTTGCTCATGGAAGTCCAGCAGCCATTTTGGATCATGAGATGACCCTGAGTGGAGAAGTAGCACAGTATTCTCTGGTTCTTCTGTGCCCCTGGCTCCAGCAGGGTGACTGGCATTATCCTAGCCATTGTGTTCACAACGCTTAACCCAGTAAGAGAGTGGAGCAACTGTGGCATGGGGGTGCTGGTGTGAGAGGAGGGGGTGTTTGAAGAATTCTTTGTGAAAACAATATTTAAAAAATTGAAATACCACTGACATAACACTGAGTCAGTTTAAGGTGTACACCTTGTTGATTTCATACATTTATATAGTACAATATGATTACCACATAAGGTTAACTAACAGCTCCATCACATAATTTTCGTTTCTTCTTTGTAGTGGGAACAATTAAGATATAGTCCCTTTACGTTTGAAGCTTCTGACACAATACTGCTGACTTTAAGGACCAGTGTTTTTTTGAGGGGAGGCATATGGTATGCAGCCATGTCAACTGGCCTCAGTTAATCGAGGAGCAAAGTAAAAGACTAAAAACTGCATTACGCATTGGGCTTTCTGCCTCTCCAGAAAGTTAAAGAGGATAATCGTAAGAGAGACTAGAAAATATAGACTGTCAAGTGTCACATGTAATCTAGGCTTTGGGCCATTGCTTCTCCCAGACCACTAACGGCCTGTGTGGAAGGGACAGGGTGTTCTTGGTTCCAGTTCAGCCAGAACATGCAGTGAGTACCAGGAGATGGTATCACTGACGCTGCTTACGTTCACACAAATACAACCCTTTTTTTTTTTTAAATGAGCATTCGTCTGACTCAGCCTTTGAAGGGAAGAAGTTCAAGTTGTAGCTTTTCTCTGTGTCTTTATGTCTGTGTCTCTCTGTCTTTCTCTGTATCCTTGGGTCTGGTCCTAGTTATGTACGACTGTTTTGGCACATCTGTGTGTGTGTGTGTGTGTGTGTGTGTGTGTGAAAGAGACGGAGAGGGACACATAGAGATGGGGAAAGATGGGGAGAGAAGGGGGGGAGCAAGAGGAGACTACGTCACCGGCTGACTTTCAGCTCCTTTGTTTTTCTCCCTCTGTTCCTGGCTCTTCATTTCCTTCTTGTTCTTTCTCTCCTTTGACTTGATCTCCACGTCTGCCCTGTGAAAGAATTGACCCACATTGTGTTTTCCATATATTTTTGATTCCTCCTCCCAGATCCTGGGCCCTTGGTAAACATGATGTTCGTCACTTGGTCGTCTGGCCCGATGGAGGAGAATGAGGGCATCAGCGGGCCTTCAGCAGGGCTCTGACCAGTACCCAGTTCAATGGGCTTATCTGATTGATGCTACTAAAATCTCATCTCCATTTAAAAATGGCTCCAGTGGAGCGCCTCATCTGTGTTCTTGAAATGATGTGTGGTTGCTCAGTGTCAGTTTTTAGGTGTCAGTGAGGTATTAGTTGTGAGAGTCTTGGGCATAGCCTCCCCTGAGGGCTTCCCTTCATCACTGTGTTCCATGGGATTTGAGGACCTGTATTAAGCATATGTGTAAGTCTCAGGGCCCAGCTTCACTCCCTGCCAAATATTTCCACAGGTGCCCGCATCTTTAACAGAGCTGACCTCGAGGACAAGAGGGATGGGAAATAGGGAGATGTGTGCGTAATTCCGGAGCTGAGAGGCGGCTGGCCCGGCTGTAATAAAGCTGTCTGTTAGGAAGTTATCTTTCATATGCAATTGCTTCCCCTAAGCTCTTAAGCACATTAACTGCACCTGTAATTATACACACCTCAGAAAATGCATAAAAGCTGCCTTCTTTGCCAGACTAAATAAAACTGCAGTCTCCTTCATATCCTCTACTGCCTACTGTACCTTAATGTTAGGGGGGGAAAAAAGGAAAGAGAAATGAAGGAAAAGAGAAGAGGTAATTGTCCATTAGAGAGTTGCTTATAAGTGAACTTTGCCTCTCGTTTCCAGCATTAATTTTGCTCTGTGTGAACTGCACTTGACACCATTCTGCGGGCCCGAGAGTCCTGGCCACTCTTGGTGGCCTGCACAGCTACTCGCTGTCCATTTGCATTTCAGACAGTGTGTGAGACCGCAAAAACAACATTTGCTGTGACTCAGGATAGCTTTGCATCAGGGTGGAAAAGCACGTATGATTTTCACTGAGTCTATCTTGTCTTTTCCACTGACCTACTTTCCAGCATTTGACTATTTTGCACCATTCGGTCCTAATGAGCCTAAAACCCCCGCTAAGATCTCCCTTTATGCCATACCAGTCACCTCCTCCCTCTCTGGTAGCTCTTTCTCAGGTATTTTTGGGGGCTGCTGGAGGGAAAAGACAAATTCCCTGAATCTGGACTCTTCAGGCGTAATCTCTCCTGCCTGGGGTTTCTCTGTCTACAGCAGGGCATAGCCACAGAGACAAATCTGGCCCAGTAGCCAGACACACTTCTCACATTAGCGGGAAGAAGATAATGGGCGATGACTTACCATCGCCTACTTTCAAAAACTACTTTAATGTAAACCATTCCTTGTACAGTGTCAGTAGAATTAATTGGCTGGTAATCCACAGGGGACGTTCAGGTCGCCTACAGTTTATTTTATGAGTCCTCCAGGATCAATTTCATGTTTGAATGACTATTCCTATCATATATTTACATACACAGTTGTCCTTTGTATTCCGAGATGACGTGGTTGCCTTTTTACTCCACAGGCATATTCTTTCTGGAAGAGAAAGGCAAAAGTGTTACCTGAAGCCCTTTAGGAAATAAGCAAATATTTATCCAGCAAATACGTGGAGATCAGCTTTGGAAGGAATCTAAGAGACATAAAAACGCAAAGTGTCTGTCCTCAAGAATCTTACAGTCTTCTTGTGGGGGAGAAGTGCACACCCACATACACACATACAGACACAGACGTGAATGGAACAAACTGGGAGCAACTGCAGACAGCGTAATAATAAGTGTAGGATGACGACATTGGCATTGAAGTAGAGTCCTGTTGGGCTGCCAAACAAGTGTGGTGACCAAGGAGAGTGGAGTGAACTTCCTGGAGGGAAGTTGAAGGTTGACCTCTTGAAGATGACGTCGATCCTTCGTCTCCCGTTGAACTATCACAGGACCTTTCTCCAGCTGATCTGGGAAGTGGGTTGAGGGAGAAGGTCAGGGCACTGAGGGCATCAGTTGTACGAGGAGTGTGAAGTCACTGTAACTTACAGTGTGAAGTTACTGTATGAGGAGTGTGAAGTTACTGTAACTTACAGTGTGAGGTTACTGTATGAGGACTGTGAAGTTAATTGGGCTTCTCTGGTGGCTCAGAAGGTAAAGAAACCACCTTCAATGCAGGAGACCTGGGTTCGATCCCTGGATTGGGAAGATCCCCTGGAGAAGGGAATGACAGCCCACTCTAGTATTCTTGCCTGGAGAATCCCCATGGACAGAGGAGCCTGGCGGGCTATGGGGTCATAAAGAGTCGGACACAACCGACAGACTTAGCCCAGAGAGGAGTGAAAAAGACCAGGAAGGCCAGAGGAGGCAGGAGTGAAGGGCGAGGAAAAGCAGGAAGGAGGCAGGGCAGGCTGGTGGGGGGCGGCGCTGGGGGAGCGATGCGGGGCTGCGGGAGCAGCTGTGCAGGGTGAAGACTTCTAGGGGAATGTGGGGAACCGGGAAATGTGATTTGGGGGAAGTTTGCTCCGTGTATATCATGTGAGGCTCCCTTTGGGGACTCCTTTAGAGTCATCAGTAGAAGTGTGGTTTTGCAAGGCTTTTCGGAGTCTAGTTTAATGTTTCTTTGTGGTGCGTGTGGCAGAGTGCCAGGTTAGCCATGGAGAGAAGGGATGCTGCTCTTGAGACCTGGCTGCGTTAGAAGGAGAAGCTATTTTATTTGTATTTGAGCTGAGAAAAAAGGGAATGAAATGAAGTCCTTAGAGTTTTGATGACATGATGGGTCTCCCATTCCACTTGGCTGTTTTGTTTGTTGTTAGGGATGTGGATGTGTTTGCAGGCCCATCATCACTCATTCATTCACTCACTGGGTATTTATCGAGGGCCTTCGTTGTGACAGCTCCTGTTCTGGGTACTGGCTGTACAGAGTGGAGTGGAAGAGATGAAACCCCAGGTCTCACAGAGCTCACATTCTAGTGAAGGTTTTCAGTGTGGGAGTTGGAGGCAAGTGTTTTTCTGCTTTGGTAGATCTTGAGATCTTTCAGATACGACTCAAACCTCATGTCTGCTGTTGACAAACCTTAATCAGCACTTGGGCAAACAAAATCTTGTGCAGCAATTCTGAAATGCAGGTCTGCAGATGGGTGTTGATCTCTCTCTGCAGCATAGTCATCTGAGATCCCTTTTAAAAATGCCTTTTAGAAGCCTGGCCCTGAGGTTTCTTCTGATTCACTCACAGAGCCTGATTCAGAAGATCTAAGGTAGGGCCAGAGAATGTGTATTTAAAAATTTCCCAAATGATTCTTTTGTACAATAAGCTTTGATTACATGCATAATTCTGAAATCTACATTTGATAAAGTTGTACCTTCATCCTGTTCTCAGGCCCATCCCCTTTCCTCCTGAGTTATACACACACATAACACACACACACACACACACACACACACACATTTCTATAACCTTACATGTGTAGAGTTATAGTATTGTTTTATGGGCTTATTTTATATAAATGGGATCATTCTTTCCATGTGGTCAATTTCTCATCCTCCGCTTTTCCTTGTTCTCTTTTTAAGGCAATGTCCAGGTATATGAGTGGACACATGTCTTATTCTGTGTTAGAGCAGCTGGGAAGAGCTGGGGTCTTTGGGACCAGTATCTTTACTTCTGGCACCAGGGCAGTGGCCCTGTGGCAGGTGGCAGCAGCTTGCCCTTGGTTGCACAGTGATGTCTGTGGTGGGGACAGCTTCACCCAGTGGGCTCTCCTCCCTGACTTGGGAGGCGCTCAGCTGCATCCTCCATCCGGCCTGCTGTGGGCTACCTCCTCCCACTTCTCAGGCTCCACACGTGGCCCGTGCTCTCTCAGCCCAGAGCCTCTCTACCAAAACTCCAAACTGCCCCTGATGCCTCACAGGGGAGGTTAAGGCACACAGACGACCTTTCCCAAGACAGTGCCCTATTCTTCCAGGCAGTTTCTTGAAGAATCCCTGGTGTATGTTAAAAGCCAAGGTCTTTCCCTTGGCATTCTTTTGGTACCAAGTCCTAACCATCCTCCAGGCAGACAGATGCTTCAGATGGAGTAGGCTAGGGGCAGGTATGTGCTTAGAAAGGTGGAAAGTGCATGACTCATTTTAAAACATTGCCCTGTTTGTCTCAGAAATGTGTCGTCTAGCCGTTTGTCACTGGGTCATGTGACTGACAGTGAAAATGCCGCCAGGGTATTTACTGTGTTCTGCACTCTTTTCAAATGAACATATGGAGTGAAAGTCGCTCAGTCTTGTCTGACTCTTGTGACCCCATGGACTATACAATCCATGGAATTCTCCAGGCCAGAATACTCGAGTGGGTAGCCTTTCTCTTCTCCAGGGGATTTTCATAACCCAGGGATCGAACCTGGGACTCCTGCATTGCAGGCAGATTCTTTACCAGCTGAGCCACAAGGGAAGCCCTCAAATGAACGTATTTGAATGTAATTCTTGGCCAAAGATTAGGAGACACTCCCCTCTCCTAGCCAGGCCCTAAATTAATTAATCTGTTCTTTTTATAGTTTAATAAGGAAATGATTCATAAACACCAAAGGCTGACATAAGTGAAAAATCTTTTCCAACAGTTCCCTTTACTTTCTGCTTAGGAAAATGTAGGGTAATTGTGGTGAACATACCATAAGGTGATTCCCAGTGAGTCATGTCTTTGCATAATCGCCTGCCCTCAAGTGTTCGTTGAAACCGTGACTTTCTTCTGGTCCACAACACGTGGCAAAGGAGATGAGCTGCCACTCCTGTGGTTATGTTATATAGCAAAGATGGACGGGCTTTTAATTAAAGTCCCAAATCAGTTGATTTTGAGTTAATAAAAAAGATTATCCTGGGTGGGCCTGACCTAGTCAGGCAAAAGTCCTTAAAGAAGGGTCTAGGACCCTTCCTGAGGTCAGAGACTCTTTCTCCTCACTTTGAAGAAGCAAGTGCCTATGAGTTCCACGGCCTCAAGGAGACTAGTTCTGACAGCAACCTGGGGGCACTTGGAAGTAAGTCTTTTGCTAGTTGAGCCTCTGATGAAATGTAGCCCAGCTGACACTTTGATTGCTATCTTGTTAGACCATGAGCAGAGGAACCAGCTACACTTGGTATACTCCTGATGTAGAGAAATTGTGATGTAATACGTATGTGTTGTTTGAAGCCACTACCTTTGTGCTAATTTGTTTTGCAGCAATGGAAAACCAGTGTAGTCATAACTAGTTGCAGCCCATCCTGGTTTCTCAGCTCTCTGCTGGTGAGGTTCCTCCCTCTTCTCTCACTCATTTCCTTCCTTTTTCCCCCTTCCACCTGTTCTCTCTTTTCAAAAGTCTGGACCGTGTCGATTTCTCTCCCTAGGATGGGGAAGAGGAGACCAAGCTTGGCCAAGTTCTGTGGATAGAACCTGGTCACTGTGGTGAGATGAATTCACTTAAAGAAAAAACAGACTTTATTTTTTAAAGTAGTTTGAGGGTCACAGCAAAACTGAGCAGAAAGTACAGATTTCTCATACACTCCCTGCCTCCCCACGTGCAGAGCCTCCCCCCATCAATATCCCCTACTTGAGTGGTGCATTTGTTACAGCTGATGCACTTACAGCGGCATGTCATTATCACCCCAAGCCCATGGTTTACATTAGGTTTCAGTCTTGGTGTTATTCATTCTGTAGTTTTTGTAGGTCTTGAAAATCATAAAATGAGGGGTATCTACCAGTGTAGTATCACACAGGGTATCTCACTGCCCTCAAAATCCTCTGTACTCCTCCTGTTCATTCCTCCCTCCAGCCAAACCCTGGAAACCACAAATCTTATTTATTTGTTTACTGTTTCCATAGTTTTGCCTTTTCCAGAATGTCATGTAGTTGAAATCATACAGTACGTAGTCTTTTCAGATTGGTTTCTTTCACTTAGTATGTACATTTAAGTTTCCTCTGTGTCTTTTTATGGCTTAAGCGTTCATTTCTTTTTTTTTTTTTGGTGAGTGATACTCCATTTTCTGGATGTACCAGAGTTTATTTCTCCATTCACTTCCCAAGAGACCTTTCAGTTACTTCCAAGTTTTGGCAGTTAGGAATAAAGCTGTTGGGACTTCCCTGATGGTCCAGTGGTTAAGACTCTGTGCTTCCACTGCAGGGGGCATGGGTTTGATTTCTGGTTGGGGAGCTAAGATCTTTGCATGCTGCAAGGTGTGACCAAAAAATAAATAAATAAATCTTGAAACAAAACAAATAAAACAGACACACTTTGGGGTTGAATAAAGCTGTTATAAATATCTATGTGCAGGTTTTGACGTAGGCATACGTTTTAACATCATTTAGGCTATGCCAAAGCCTTTGACTGTGTGGATTACACTAAATTGTGGAAAATTCTGAAAGAGATGGGAATACCAGACCACCTGATCTGCCTCTTGAGAAAGCTATATGCAGGTCAAGAAGCAATAGTTAGAACTGGACATGGAACAACAGACTGGTTCCAAATAGGAAAAGGAGTACGTCAAGGCTGTATATTGTCACCCTGCTTATTTAACTTCTGTGCAGAGTACATCATGAGAAATGGCTTCAAGAAGCACAAGCTGAAATCAAGATTGCCGGGAGAAATATAAATAAGCTCAGATATGCAGGTGACACCACCCTTATGGCAGAAAGTGAAGAGGAACTAAAAAGCCTCTTGATGAAAGTGAAAGTGGAGAGTGAAAAAGTTGGCTTAAAGCTCAACATTCAGAAAACGAAGATCATGGTGTCTGGTCCCATAACTTCATGGGAAATAGATGGGGAAACAGTGGAAAGAGTGTCAGACTTTATTTTTCTGGGCTCCAAAATCACTGCAGATGGTGACTGCAGTCATGAAATTAAAAGACGCTTACTCCTTGGAAGGAAAGTTATGACCAACCTAAATAGCATATTCAAAAGCAGAGACATTACTTTGCCAACAAAGGTCTGTCTAGTCAAGGCTATGGTTTTTCCAGTAGTCATGTATGGATGTGAGAGTTGGACTGTGAAGAAGGCTGAGCGCTGAAGAATTGATGCTTTTGAACTGTGGTATTGGAGAAGACTCTTGAGAGTCCCTTGGACTGCAAGGAGATCCAACCAGTCCATTCTAAAGGAGATCAGCCCTGGGTGTTCTTTGGAAGGAATGATGCTAAGGCTGAAACTCCAGTACTTTGGCCACCTCATGTGAAGAGTTGACTCATTGGAAAAGACTCTGATGCTGGGAGGGATTGGGGGCAGGAGGAGAAGGGGACGACAGAGGATGAGGTGGCTGGATGGCATCACCAACTCGGATATGGGTTTGGGTGGGCTACGGAAGCTGGTGATGGACAGGGAGGCCTGGCGTGCTGTGATTCATGGGGTCGCAATGAGTCGGACACGACATCGACTGAACTGAACTGAGGCATATACCTAGGAGTGATGTTGCTGGATCATATGATGAGAGTATGTTTAGCTTTGTTCATAAACTGCCTAACTCCTCCGTGATAGTGGTACCTTGTTGTTGATTTAATTTGTGTTTCCTTGAAGCCATGACGTGGACCATCTTTACCCACTTTTTTATCTATATCTGAGATGGTTGGCAGTGGTGAAATCCATGTATGACCTTTTCTTTCACCCGTAGGGGCTCTGAGAGGTGGGCTTTCTCTGCTCTCTAGTGAAAATACTGCAAAGTAGCCAGCATGCATAAGATCTGTTACAAGAAAGCATGTTAAAAATTTGTGGATTGTCTTCATATTTTATTCCTATTCTTTATTTTAATTTATAGAAATTTTCTTTGGGAAATCAGATGGTCTAGGTCTCAAATGAGGAAGGGACTGGGGAGTGGACAAAGAAGCTCTGAGGGTCTCCCACACTGGGATGAGCAATGAAGGTGATATCTTAGGAAACTGCTTTTGTTACAGTTTTCTTTTCTGGTGGGTGTGAGGGAACAGACAGGACTTCAGGCTTTGTGTTTATCTGCCATCCCAGTCTCTTCTTGCCCATCATCTTAGTGCCCACGCCAGAGAGCTGGGTCAAATGAGGTAACGGCTCATCCAGTTAGTATCAGAAATCAGCTCAGCTCTCCCTCTGGGCTGCATAAATAGCCCGGACTACTGGCTTGGTTAACTGGTTAACTTGCCCTTGTTAAAGACTAGGGCAAGAAATCACATCCGTTTCCTTTACAAGTGAGATATTCTTCCTCTATTTTACAGTTTCAAAATTTAGAAGTTACAGAGTGTCCAGAGCTCTGGCAATGGTACAATTTAGTAGGCTGCACCATTTCATAGTCTCGACCTAAAATAACAGTGGCGAAGCCTTGCAACAAATGGTCTAACTCCCGCTCAGATGATGGCCTTGTTACTGGAGACACGAACAGTTGAGGCTGGCTGGCTGGCTTTTCTCACTCTTCTCTGAACATGAAAAGAGACTGCATAATTGAAGGGGTCAGACTTGACAGAAATGTTCTGCAGTGGGGGCACAGCTCACTTGTTTAGTCAGAGCTGGTGGGTCCTGAGTTTTGCAGGTTGCAAGTATATCCTGTGTAAAACTCATAGATCACATACGGGCTTAGACACACGCTTTTCTTGCCTGTGAACGTATTTTTGTTTCAGAAGAGCCAGTTAAGCATGGCAGATGGAACAAATGTGTTTTGTAGTCACTTCCTCTGAAAATTGCATTAAGATGATAATAAAGGCAGAGAAAGGCTTAGACTCATGGGGCAGAAAGAACCGGGGAGGACACGAGCTACAAGCAGCCGCATTTTGAAGGGTCTAAGTCAGATATCTCATGGTCGCTGATTTTGCAGACGTGAGCCAGCCAAGGAAGATAGCCAGAAATTGGAGTTTCCAGCAACTTTCTGGAGGGATAGGTGGGGACAAAACCAGGATTGGTTGAAAGTCTTTCTCTGAAGCAGTTCAAACCCTCCCATCACAACCCCTTCTCTTCTTCCACAGGGAATCCTGAGCAGGAGGTGAGAGTTCTCCAGTCTCAAGAGGCAAAGTGGAGATCTTAGACATGCTCGTGAGTAGGGTGCCAGCTCAGTTGAAGGCGGGGGCCACAGTGCCAATGAGGAAACCAGCCGAAGTCAACATACGGACCATCCTGCAGGGCTCCTCTCCCCCAGCGTGGTGGCGCCGTCCAGTTAGAAGGCTCTTTCTAGGGGGTGCTCTGCCTCTAATGCCCACTGCCCTGATCATGGGGGTCCCATGCTTTGGGGCCAGCTCTCGTCTTAGCTGTGTGTCTGTCTCACTCTATGATATGATGAATGTTTACGAAATTTACTGTGGTGATCATTTCATGATATATATAAGCCAGGTCTTTATGCTGTGCACCTTCAACTTAAACAGTGCGTGCATGCTAAGTCACTGCTGCTGCTGCTGCTGCTGCTGCTGCTGCTAAGTCGCTTCAGTCGTGTCCGACTCTGTGCGACCCCATAGATGGCAGCCCACCAGGCTCCCCCGTCCCTGGGATTCTCCAGGCAAGAACACTGGAGTGGGTTGCCATTTCCTTCTCCAGTGCATGAAAGTGAAAAGTGAAAGTGAGGTCACTCAGTCGTGTCCGACTCCCAGCAACCCCATGGACTGCAGCCTACCAGGTTCCTCTGTCCATGGGATTTTCCAGGCAAGAGTACTGGAGTGGGTTGCCATTGCCTTCTCTGGCTAAGTCACTTCAGATCAGAGTAGATCAGATCAGTCACTCAGTCGTGTCCGACTCTTTGCGACCCCATGAATTGCAGCACACCAGACCTCCCTGTCCATCACCAACTCCTGGAGTTCACTGAGACTCAAGTCCATCGAGTCAGTGATGCCATCCAGCCATCTCATCCTCTGTCATCCCCTTCTCCTCCTGCCCCCAATCCCTCCCAGCATCAGAGTCTTTTCCAATGAATCAACTCTTCACATGAGGTGGCCAAAGTACTGGAGTTTCAGCTTCAGCATCATTCCTTCCAAAGAAATCCCAGGGCTGATCTCCTTCAGAATGGACTGGTTGGATCTCCTTGCAGTCCAAGGGACTCTCAAGAGTCTTCTCCAACACCACAGTTCAAAAGCATCAATTCTTCGGTGCTCAGCCTTCTTCACAGTCCAACTCTCACATCCATACATGACCACAGGAAAAACCATAGCCTTGACTAGACGAACCTTTGTTGGCAAAGCAATGTCTCTGCTTTTGAATATGCTATCTAGGTTGGTCATAACTTTCCTTCCGAGGAGTAAGCATCTTTTAATTTCATGGCTGCAGTCACCATCTGTAGTGATTTTGGAGCCCAAAGAAATAAAGTCTGACACTGTTTCCACTGTTTCCCCATCTATTTCCCATGAAGTGATGGGACTGGATGCCATGATCTTCGTTTTCTGAATGTTGAGCTTTAAGCCAACTTTTTCACTCTCCACTTTCACTTTCATCAAGAGGCTTTTTAGTTCCTCTTCACTTCAGTCGTGTCCAATTCTGTGCGACCCCATATACTGTAGTCCGCCAGGCTCCTCTGTCTATGGATTCTCCAAACAAGAATACTGGAGTGGATTGCTGTGCCTTCCTCCAGGGGATCTTCCCAACTCAGGGATCAAACCTGCATCTCTTGTGTCTCCTGCATTGACAGGCAGGTTCTTTATCACTAGCGCCATTATATCTCAATAAAACTAAATGAAAAAAAGAAGATGCAACCATTCTGAAAGCCATCTCTCAGTTTTTAGGTCACTGTATTTTCAGTGCTTATGCCAATTATCTATTCTTTTATCTGACTCTTTAAAATTCAGTTCAATACATAACATACTAAATAATTAAGAGGGCTTTTTCTAACCTCCCCTTACAGCTGTGGTGACCATATTTAAAATGTTAGCCATGGGACAGAGCTGCTTAGATGATTCCTTTTAACCAATTTCAAATCAGCTTAATAGCCGTTTTCTTTTAACTCCTTTCTTTCATCTCTACTCAAGTGTGCATCAGTTTTGCACCCTGAGTAGTTTCAAAGACGTAGGTTTGATTGGAAAACATCCATAGCGGTCCAGAACATGTCTCCCACATTGCCTGACTGTAGGCGCCCTTCAGATGTTAGTCTCTCACAGGCTTAGTGACATCTCACTATTAGTGAATGAACATCGCTTATACCTATACCTTGAGAATGTCACTGTGAATTAAAATATGCCAAGTTTCCTAATGGCACCAACAGATTTCCTAATTAACCTATGAATACTGTCAATCTGTTAATATAGTTCTCTTGTTCTTTTAGGATGAGTTGTGTTACATTTCTTTTATTGACTCCAGCAATTTCAGAACTGAAGTGCTCCTAAGAGTATTCCAGATTTCCTTTTAAAACTAAAGAAAATACGAGTAGCATGAATTCAATTCACCAAAATGGTTCAAGACTTTTTGGCTTCTAGACGTTTTCCCAAGCCAGTCGGTTGAACTTCACACATTGCCCATTCTGCAGTGCATCCTGTCCACATCGCTTTCTTTCCTGACAGAATTCCTAGGGTGAGGTGGATTCCTGACGCTGGGCCGAGGAATCTGTAAACAGAAGCTTTTGTGATTCTTAGTCCACTTTCTTGACAAACTTGCTGCAGTATGCCCTTTCTAAATGGACTTAAGTGCACAGAATTGGATTAACCATAATCCTTGCTTCATGCCATAGTCTCACTACTAATCCATGTCTGGATGTTATTAATTACTGGGATATAATGGATACCTAAACGTCCACCAGCCGACCCCACATACGGAACACTGGTAATATCTTTGGTCTCCGTAGGTGCTTTCTTCCCATCCTTTCCCCTACATTCCATGGTTCTCAAAAAAAGGGAATAGCCTTTTTTCTTCTTCTCCTCCTCCTCCTTTTTAAATCACTCATGTTCCAAGATTCATCTTTGTTGTAGCTTGTAGCTATAGTTAAATGTTCACTGCTGGGTATTGTTCTACTCTAGATATAGTACAATTTATGTATCTGTTTCCCCATCAGTAGGCACAGTCTATAACTTTACCATGCCCAACTCTTGGCAAAGTTGTGAAGTAGGATGGAGTTTGTCTTTGATAACTTTAGTATATTTTTCTACCCTTCCTTATCCTCTTCTCAGAAGATCGTCTAGGCCTCCTGCCTGTCACCTAGTGTTGTGTAATAAATGTTTATTGAATGAAGATTTTAAGTGACAGAGAAGATTGAGGGCAACTCGAGTCAAATGGATGCAACTTCCCTGAGCACTGCGCTGAAGAAGCTTCTGCAGCCTCTTCTCAGCTCAGAGGGAAGACTGCCAGGGTCAGTGACCAGTGTCTGTATGGGAGGGGGCTGGGGCGTGGTAGTTTGGGAGCCCCTTCTTGCCACCCCAGATTCAGTCCCTCATGGATATTTACAGCCAGCTTGGAATCCTGGGCATGGGTTAAAAGCAAAAGAATACAACTTCCATTGTAGAATATCAAGTTCCAGCTAGGAAGGTCCTTTTTACGAGGGGCGAGGGGTAGTAGTTGGGCTTCGGAGATGGTATGGTTGGCCATCGGAGTTGGAGTAGCTGGGCATGGAGGTGGTCTTAAGCCACACTGCCTTGCCATGTCCATTAAGGGTGATTTTTCTTTTTTAAAAATTTTAACTGGAGGATAATTGCTTTACAGTGGTGTTGGTTTCTGCCATACATCACCATGAATCAGTCATAGGTGTACACATGCCCCTCCCTTTGAACCTCCCTCCCGCCTCCTACCCCATCTCATAAAGGTTGATTCTGATTTTTATTCTCTGTTAAATATCTAATATAAAAATGTGCATGTTTCTGAGGAAAACTGTGCAAAGGATGTCATTTCTTATCCTTATGGTTAAATGCATATTTTCTGTTTGAATCTTTCACTTATAAAGATCAAATATGATGACACTTAAAATAATGTGTTTTTAAATTGTCTAGCTGTTTAAATGTAAAGTGCTGAAAATTAATCTGTTTTTGGCTGTGGACTCAATGTCCTTTCTCTAAAATTTTTGTTTTTTTTATAGATGTTTTATTCTGGCTCAGGTTTTGATAGCAATATTGGCTTTACTGATACCAATTCCATCTGTAGCTTTGCTTGTAAATGGCATTATCATAAGATAATAGAGCTGGAAAGAAACATCAGGTATCTTAATTGAGTGTTTCAGATCCATGGCCCACCTGCATAGAATCACCTAAGAAAACTGCATAAAATATAGATTCCTGGGCCCCATTCCTGGTCAAATAAATCAAGTTATTGGGGTAGAAGCCCAGGAATCTTCATTTTATAAATTTCCCAGGTGATTCTGATCCATGTGAACTTTTGAGAAATGTTAATCCAGTCTAAATTTCACTGTATAGTGAAGATAACTGTAACCCAAGAGGTTAGTGACTTTTCTAGGGTTGAGAAATAACTGGTTCAGAGCTGGGTAGTCACTTGAGGTGAGGTTATGGCAGAAGAATTAACATATTTATTTTTCAGTTTATAGGTGGGATTTAAAATGGCTTATTTTTAAATAACCTCCAAGCCCCATAGGCTGCAAATATGCCCCAAATGCCTGTTGTTAGGTTAATAGTTTCTTGTTACCCTGAGTATCCTAAAATAGGCAGATATTCGATGTTATTGGAAATCCATGAAAAAGTCCTGAGATCCTCTTTAATGACTGTGTAATTATTTGAGGGGTGGGATTCTTTTGGGAACAAAGAAAATAGTCACCATTCTTACAGGATCTCTGGATCTGTTTTCCAAAGATACTTGTGCTTGCAACATGAGAGAACAGTGATGTCTGCAATCTTCCTTCTTAAAAGTTCTTCTTTGTTTATTAACAGAAAATGTTTTATGATTCAGTTGAAGAACAGGGATTAATTTCCTCTTAACTCCTATCTCTTCCCTAAGCGAAGTACAAAAGGAACTAGAACCTTCTACTCCACCCCACGTGGAACCTTGCCAGGCCAAGTCCATGGAAAGCTCCTCTGTGTCTTCCTCCTAAGACTAAGTTAAGCTGCACCAGTTGAAGTGGCCAGGACAATTTAGACATTTGAAAAAAAACGAAACAAAACTCTTATGTTTCAGCAGTGTGGGTTGACTTTTGTTTGAAACTATAATGATCAGAGAAAAAGGGAAGTGAAAATCTTTAGTCCAGGTCTTCTAACGCCTTCTTTGCTGTCACTGATACTATTTATAGAGGCAAAGGACTGGATGTCAGCCCTAACTTGGGTTGTTTCTAAAACACCCAGGATCAGTATCACATTAACACTGTAGCATGAATTAATTTCATAATTTGGTGGGCATTGGTCTGGTCTCCTTAAAATAGCCTGAGTGTGGGCCTGTCATCAGTTTTATATGGTGGACCATAAAGAAGGCTGAGCACTGAAGAACTGATGCTTTCGAATTGTGGTCCTGGAGAAGACTTTTGAGAGTCCCTTGGACTGCAAGGAGATCAAACCAGTCAATCCTAAAGGAAATCAACCTTGAATAGTCATTGGAAGGACTGATGCTGAAGCTTAAGCTCCAGTACTTAGGCCACCTGATGCAAAGAGCTGACTCATTTGAAAAGACACTGAAGCTGGGAAAGATTGAAGGCAGGAGGAGAAGGGGATGACAGAGGTTGAGATGATTGGATGGCATCACCAACTTGATGGACATGAGTTTGAGCGAGCTCCAGGAGTTGGTGATGGACAGGAAAGCCTGGTGTGCTGCAGTTCATGGGGTTGCAAAGAGTTGGACACGACTTAGCGACTGAACAACAACAGATATGGGCTTATCATCAGTTTTAGGAAAACACCATCAACATCAATCACAAAGTAAACCTGGACTGACCTATGGTCCAGTTGAGTTTACCTGTACTATGGTCATTATTCTGATGCTATTCTGGTTCTAAAACGAGAAAGTTCGTGGTTTCATCATTTAGGAACAAGCTCTGAATTATTAGTTTTTGTATCCTCAAAGATTTCAAACCTAAAATCATTTATATACTTTAATAATTTTTTTCTTGAAACTGTGTATGTCTTCTTTCATCTGTGTTGTGTGTATCAGTAGTTTGTTATTTTTTGTTCATGGGTAGTATTCTGTTTATGAACATGCCACAATGTTTATCAATAGTTGATGGATGTTTGTTTCTAATTTTCATTACTTTGAGTACAGCTGCTATGAACATTTAAGTACAAGTGCTTGTGTGGTCATAAGTTTTCATTTCCATTGGGTGCCAATCTAGGATTAGTATTGCTGGGTCATATGGTAAGTATATATTTAAAGACATTGCAAAACAGTTTCCAAAGGCCATACTATTTTGTGTTCCTGCCAGTAGTGTGAAAACTTTGCACAGAGTCGGACATGACTGAAGTGACTTAGCAGCAGCAGCAGTAGCAGCAGCAGCTGATGGAAGCATGGGAAGGATGGACGAGTTGGTTTTCATAGGGAAAATGTGAGTTGCTGTTGGAGCCATTAGAGGTGGTCATGGTTGGTGCTCAGTGTCTTTTCAGTCACTGAACAAAGTGACTCCACACTGCTGCTAAGTCACTTCAGTCGTGTCCGACTCTGTGCAACCCCATAGACGGCAGCCCACCAGGCTCCCCCGTCCCTGGGATTCTCCAGGCAAGAACACTGGAGTGGGCTGCCATTTCCTTCTCCAATGCATGAAAGAGAAAAGTGAAAGTGAAGTCGCTCAGTTGTGTCCGACTCTTAGCGACCCCATGGACTGCAGCCCACCAGGCTCATCTGTCCGTGGGATTTTCCAGGCAAGAATACTGGAGTGGGTGGCCATTGCCTTCTCCACACTAGTCACACTTTATGGCCACCATGAAGTCAGTTGGTGTGTCTGTTGCTCCTCTTGGACTAAGAGCTGCCTGAGGATGAGGGTCAGACCTTATTCCTCCCTGTAGTCTCAGATCCCAGCATGTCTGGTCACAGTAGGCCTTAGGATGTGCTGGCTGGGTTGAACAGCAAATATGTTTAGTAGCCAGGAGGGTATTAGGAAGGGAGAGCTCAGGTGGGGGGCCTCCTCTCTTACCCTGGACTTCTTATCCTCTGTGATGGAGAAGCACCCATGATCAGAGATTTCATGTAATCACACGGTGGACGTGGAATGAAGTTGAAGAAGAGAGGGTTATAATGGCCATTGAAGGGTTTATCAAAGGAGAGTATGAAATCCATAAAAGTCAAGCATATTGTGATCAAAACCATCTGGAGGTACCAGAGCCATTTTTCACAGCACACCTCAATTGCCTTCTCCCCCATGTGCCCTGCCGCCTGTACATCTCCCTCCCTGGATTTGTTTGGAGGGGAGTGGAGAGTGCTGGGATGTTAGGATGCTACCTGAATTTTACTTGGGCTGAAATCAAGTAAGCCCCACTGATGCCTGCACGTTGGTAAGTCCTGTTCATGGTGCTCTGTTCATGGTGTTCTGCAATGTCAGTGACCTTATGTTTAAACCATCCCCCGTCCGTTCTCTTTTTTATTTGTTGTGCTTTAGATGGTGAAAGATATTCAATTGAATAAAGTGTGTGTGGGGTCACTCATTCTTAACAAAGTCAGTCGACTCTCCTATAAGATGTTTCCATTTAGCAGACAAAGCCATGTTTTTTCCTTTCTCCTTCCTCACTTCCCCCACCTCCACTTTTATCCCTGAGAGCAAGTTCAGGGCCCCTCTGAGTTTATATCACCTGTGATTAATTGGCCCTAATGCAAGTGTTCATGGCTGTGCGTGGGATGTTTCTTAGTGTGACATGCATCCTTTCGGTGCTTAGGAACGGTTGCTTCCCCTTAAGTGTGTAATTCATTGTGCTGTGAAATGCATTTCCTGCGTGCTGCTGTTGTTCCAGGAGTGGCCACGCTCAGCGGCCACTAAGGTAGGACTTGGATACACACGTTTGCTTATGGCCATTTAAAATGTGAGTAAATCTTATTTGACATTGCTATACATGACCACGACCTGCAATTACAGAAACAAAGAACTTTCCAGCGAGCTGAAGCAATCCTAGAAACACGTGGGCTGCCTTAGAGGTAAGGGGTGGGGGGTGTTCCATCAAATTCAGGCAGGGCCCAGCTTGAGGAGCGCAGAAGGGAGCACCCTTATTTCATAATATATAGGTATAGAAAATCATCACACTGTACACCTTGGTTGTTCGGTTGCTAAGTTGTGTCCAGCTCTTTGCAACCCCATGGACTGCAGCACACCAGGCTTCCCTGTCCTTCACCATCTGCTGGAGTTTGCTCAAACTCACGTCCTTTGAGTCAGTGATGCTGTCTAACCATCTCAACCTCTGCTGCCCCCTTCTCCTCTTGCCCTCGATCTGCCTCAATAAAGCTGGAAGATAATTGGATTGTGTTAATCGAACGAACGATAAGTGTTTAGTACGTGGAGTAAGAGGGGCAGAGAGAGAGCTGCACCTGTGTCATCCTCTGACCGCAGCTCTGGGCCCCACACATCCTTGCCCCCGACTCTCCCGCGGGGATGGGCCTTTTCTCCTAGCTCCCTTCCGTGAGCTGCAGAGTGTTTTCACTAGTGCTCCAGTTTGCCCTTCTCTCCACAGATGGAGGTTTTCGTTTCATAGAGGAGATAGAACACAAGAGTGTGGGTGGTTTGTAGCTCTCCTCCAGGTCTGGACATTTGTAGGACTCTTTGCAAGTTCTTGAGCTCCTGGTAGGGTCCATGGACAAAACCCCTGAATAGGATGTTGATTCCTCCAATTTCTTGGACTCCCTGGGGCCTTGTGCACTTGCTGGTATACACACCTTGGTTTTCAGCAGGTCATCAGCTGCTGTAGCTGAACTCTCTCACTAGTATCCACTTGCATCTACCCAGGCAAACAAGAACTCTTTGACTGAAGGTGTATATGTAAAGTATATATATATATCTCCTTAAAATTTGAGTCATTTCATTGTCTTGCAACCTGAGTTCTCTGATGAATGTAATGAGCTTTCACATTGTCCAGGTTTTCCTCGTTTTGGTGTGGAAGTGATGCTCTTTATAACTTTCTATTAATACATCCCCAAGCATCTTTTTTTTTTTAAATATTTTTTTTTCCTGGGTATAACAACCTCTAATTCTTGGAGCTGACCATTGTATCTTTCAGCTTTTTGAAATATTTTATTGTCTGTTGAGTCGCATTGTTTCCATTAAAAAGTCTGTGGTCAATCTTACTGTTGCTCCTTTGATGGTAACATGCCTTTTTTTTTTTGGTAATAGATTTTATTTTTTATCTTCACAGCAAAACTGAGTATGTGCAGAGTACCCACATACCTCTCATCTCCCTCTGTCATACTATCAGCGTTCTGCATATGAGTAGTACGTCTGTTACAATTGACAAGCCTACACTGGCACATCATTATCACCCAAATCCATAGCTTACTTTAGGATTCATCCTTGGTGGTGTACATCCTGTGGTTTTGGAACAATGCATACTGACATGCATCCAGTGTTGTTGTATGATACAGAATAACCTTTACTGCCCTAAAAATCCTCTGTACTTTGCCTTTTCACCCCTCCCTCCATTCTGTCTTTCAGCAACCATTGATGTTTTTACTGTCTCTATGCTGCTGCTGCTAAGTCACTTCAGTCGTGTCCGACTCTGTGCAACCCCATAGACGGCAGCCCACCAGGCTCCCCCACCCCTGGGATTCTCCAGGCAAGAACACTGGAGTGGGCTGCCATTTCCTTCTCCAATGCATGAAAGTGAAAAGTGAAAGTGAAGTCGCTCAGTTGTGTCCAACTCTTAGCGACCCCATGGACTGCAGCCTACCAGGCTCCTCCATCCATGGGATTTTCCAGGCAAGAGTACTGGAGTGGGGTGCCATTGCCTCCAGAATGCCATGTAACATGTAATGTCATATAGTATATAGTCTTTTCAGACTGACTTTCACTTAGTAATATCCTTTAAAATTTCTTCCATGTCTTTTCACGGTTTGATAGCTTATTTCTTTTTAGCAGTGAATGATATTCCATTTTCCAGTTTTATCATAGTTTATCCATTCACCTACTGAAGACTGTCTTGGCTGTGGCTAAGTTTTGGCTGTTATAAATAAAGCTTCTGGAAACATCAATGTGCATGTTTTTGTGTGGATATAAGTTTCAGTTCATTCAGGTAAGTATCAAGGAGCATGATTGCTGGATTGTATGGCAAGAGTATATTTAGTTTTGTAAAAAACTGCCAAAATTTCTCCCAAATTGACCATACTATTTTGTATTTTCACCAGCAGTGAATAAAAGTTCCTGTAGCTACACCTCATTGCCAGAATTTGCTGTTCTTTTGCTGCCTTTTAAGATATGCTATTTGATTTTTGTTTCTAGAAATATTGTCTATGATGTGTGTGTCTTTAGAATTGTCATGCTGGGGAACAAATCTGTCATGCTTTTTGAACCTGTGTTTTGGTGTCTTTCATCAGTTTTGGGAAAGTATCAGCCATTATCTTTTCAAATATTGTTCCTATCCTGCATTAAGTTTCAATCAAAGAGGCCGGACCACTAGGAGATACATGTACACACACACACAGATTTAGTATTGGGGTTTGAAATTGCCTTATGAAATTTCCTGAACCAGTTAAATGGAGGAAGTTGTTCCTTCTGTTCCTGGCACTGTAGCTTGAAGTCGATAGGATAGATAGAGAGGAAGAGAAGAACCGGGAATCCACAAGAAAGAACTGGAAAGAAAGAACTGGAACCCATATCAGTCTCTTACTATCTCCAGGCATGCATGATATTCTCACTCTTCTCTTTCTGAGTGCCAGTTCTAGACATTTTCTTGTTGTCTCATATCTCTTACATTGATTATATTTTGTACTTTCCTTTCTTTTGAATCTCTGTCCTTTAGTCTGGATATTTTCTTATTAACTGTCTTCCTTGACTAAATCTCTGTTCTACCATTTTGAATTTGCTGATAAATCCATCCATTGGATTCTTAATTTTGATTTTCCTGTTCAAGATTTATCTTTGTTCCTTGTTTTAAGAAAATAATTTCTGGTTCTTAGCTGACGTTGTCTATATTCTCATTTACTTTCTCGAACATGTTAATCATAGTAATTTTCACATTTATATCATATAATTCAAATATCACAGTCTCCTGTGGGTTTGTTTGTGTTTTCGTTTCTTTTGGTTTTTGTCTATCCTTGTCTTTTTATTGATTGAATCTTCCTAGTTTCTTTTGATTAAATTATAGACATTGTATATAAAATCTTGGAGATTACTTGAGACTTCAATGCTTTTATTTTCCTTCCAAGAGGATTTGCTCTTCTTACAGCAGTAAGTGTAGGGACTGAGCTTCCTCAAGCTCAGCTTTGTCTGTATAAGGGCCTGCATGTTAGGAGCTAAGGAGCCTCCTGATGAGGGTGAAAGAGGAGAGTGAAAAAGCTGATTTAAAACTCAGCATTCAAAAAACTAAGATCAGAGTGAAGTAAGCCAGAAAGAAAAATACCAATACAGTATACTAACGCATATATATGGAATTTAGAAAGATGGTAACAATAACCCTGTATACGAGACAGTAAAAGAGACACTGATGTATAGAACAGTCTTTTGGACTCTGTGGGAGAGGGAGAGGGTGGGATGATTTAGGAGAATGGCATTGAAATATGTATAATATCATATATGAAACGAGTTGCCAGTCCAGGTTCGATGTATGATGCTGGATGCTTGGGGCTGGTGCACTGGGACGACCCAGAGGATGGTATGGGGAGGGAGGAGAGGAGGGTTCAGGATGGGGAACACATGTATACCTGTGGCAGATTCATTTTGATATATGGCAAAACCAATACAATATTGTAAAGTTAAATTAAAAAAAATGTTGATTCAAAGACAAAAGAAACCCCAAAAATTAAGATCATGGCATCTGGTCCCATCACTTTATGGCAAATAGAACGGGGAAAAATGGAAGCAGTAACAGACTTTATTTTCTTGGGCTCCAGAATCACTGTGGATGGTGACTGCAGCCATGAAGTTAAAATACACTTGCTGCTTGGAAGAAAAGCTATGACCAACCTAGACAGCATCTTAAAGGCAGAGATATCACTTTACCGACGAAGGTCCATACAGTCAAAAGTATGGGTTTTCCAGTACTCATGTATGGATGTAATAGTTGGACTATAAAGAAGGCTAAATGTTGAAGAACTGATGCTTTCGAACTGTGGTGCTGGAGAAAACTCATGAGAGTCCGTTAGACAGCAAGGAGATCCAACCAGTCAGTCCTAAAGGAAATCAATCCTGAATATACATTGGAAGGACTGATGCTGAAGTTGAAGCTCCAATACTTTGGACACCTGATGTGAAGAGCCAATTCATTGGAAAAGACCCTGATGCTGGGAAAGACTGAAAGCAAAAGGGGGAAGGGGGCAGCAGAGGATGAGATGATTGGATAGCAGGTTAGATGGCATCACTGACTCAGTGGACATGAGTTTGAGCAAAATCCAGAAGATACTGACCCGCAAGGAAGCCTGGCGTTCTTCAGTCCATGGGGTCTCAAAGAGTCAAACTGAACAACAGCAACAATGACAGTATATTTACATGTACTTCTACATGGAAAAACATATTTTTCAAAGAATAACACTTTAAGGGTCCCAACTGAAAGCCTCATTCAGTTGGAAAGGACACTCCTTCTTCATGAGTCCTATATTTTAATCTTTGTCTCTCCAGCTCTGTTTGACCCTTGAAATTGTTGCTCAGCTTCTCGGCTGTTACTTTTGAATAAAAGTATCTGCAGGGAAAAAGTGGCTAGCTTTCTCCTGAAGGATTTTGGTCTTTTAAGTCTTTGCTTCCTTGGTGGTCCTCTTAATACCTTTGAACAGATATTTCTCATATTTTTCCACGTTTTCTAGCTGTTGATGGGAGATGTAGTCTGAAAAACTATTTATTCATTGTAGGAATACCTTCAAATGGCACTCTTTAAAATTGTTTTTCAGGGGTTTTATTTGGTCAATATTTTAGGGATTTGAGAATTGATCTTTCTGAAAGAAAAGCTATTTTTGAACCTTGAGCTTTAACAATATTAGGTGGAAGAACGCCCTCAGTGAAGTTTCTATTGTCTGCTTGTTTGTTTTAACAAGTAGATGTACACTGCCATGGCCTGGGAGATTCATCATTAACACACTCATCTCGAGGAGGAAGAAGCAGGCAGGAGGAGCAATCTTCTGGGTTTACAAGAGACAACTGAAGATCCCTTAGGGTTTGGGTTTGTATGCTCCGTTCTTAAGCTCAGAGAATCTTACAGCTTTTGATTTTTCTTCCAGTTATTTTGCTTGTGTGGATGCTCAGTCGCTCAGTTGTGCCTGACTCTTTGTGACCCAGTGTCCTGTAGGTTGCCAGGCTCCTCTGTCCATGGGATTTCTCAGACAAGATTACTGGAGTGGGTTGTCATTTCCTCCTCCAGGGGATCTTCCTGACCCAGGGATGGAACCCATGGCTCCTGTCGCATCTCCTCTATTGCAGGTGGATTCTTTTTCGCTGAGTCACCGGGGAAGCTCAGTTTTACTTATATTCATAAACCAGAAAAATGTTTTAGACCGCTTCTCTTCAGCCACTCATGAATGCTTTTGGCTGAGATTTTGCTGCCGTTTTGGCTTCTAGGTTCCATCTCTTCGCATTGTTTGGGTGACTCTTGGATATCTCCACCTCTTTTAGCTCACTGGATTGTGTAAATTTACACACACAGCAGGAAACAACATCCTTTCAATTATATGTACAGATTCTTGAGAAGTGCTTTCATTTTTTGTAGTCATCCTGACTTTGGATTTTAATCTTGTTGAATTCCTGTCTTTTTAGCTCTTGTATTTGTTGTTTTCCCTCTTTTTTCTCTGTGTTCTTGCAGTCCTGGCCCCCAATTATGTGCATTCCTTCCCAGCTCTGCCTCAGTAGGTCATATTGGTAGCTTAGAAATGACCACGATGGAAGTATTTACAGCACGGGAATTGGAAATACTGCCTACCAAGCTTTCATTTCCCAGAGAGCAAGTTGTTAAGGATTTACCAGCTCACCTGTGCCCTAATCCCTCGATGCAACAAAGTGCCATCAACCCTAAGGTGGATGTAGGTGTGGTACCAGCGTAGGACTGCGTCACCCACCACTGAGTCTCACGGACAAACAAGAATGGAGGTTAGCGCTTCTCGTTCAGAAAACCCCTTGATTATCCCTGCTTCCATGAGTCATTCATTTGTTCCTCTTTTGTTCAGTCTCCCTCTTCTTTCGGGAGGAAAGAAGTAATTTCTTTCTTTTTTTTGACCCCTTCAACCCACAGCTTGCACAACTGCAGGGAGCATCACTCCCAGTGTATCGTGTGTGGTCGCGTTTGAGTGGAGTCCCCGCACAGCGCGAGGCAGTGGTGTCGAGTGTGTATCCCTAGTCCTAGCTGTGACGTGTTGTCCTGGTCTGCCTTGGTTTTACTGCACTGTGGGGCTGAGGTATAGACCAAGCGGGCGGTCACAAGGTAGAAACTTCAGCAGAGAGACACGTGCCAGCCTCAGTGTTCCCTGGCGCACCGTCAGCAGAGCTGATGAGATGGGCCGCTGCTGTGCCTGCTGCCATGGCTGTGGGTTTCTCCCTGGGGCTCCCCCAAAGCGCCAGCACAGGCCCACAGTGGGGACCAGCGCGTGCGGACTGGGAAGCTGGGGTCTGACCTTCCATGTTGATGGGCCACATGCCAGTGCCTTTACTTTGGCTGTTTTGTTTTTTCACCTGTGAAATGAGTGCAATGCTAGTTGACTTTTCTATCTTTTATTACAACCACAACAGGGCTCATCACCTTATTTAATCTTTGTAAGAATCCTATATGGTAATAACTATAAATGATTTCAGCAGCTACTGTTGATCAATCACTTATCTGCCATCGTAATCTTGGGTACTTCACACAAGTTACCTTGTTTAATTTTCACAAACTCTTAGGGGTTAAGGGCTTCCCTGGTGCCTCATATAGTGAAGAATCTGCCTGCAATGCAGGAGACTGGAGTTCAATTCCTGGGTCGGGAAGATCCCCTGGAGGAGGGCATGGCAACCCACTCCAGTATTCTTGCCTGGAGAATCCCATGGACAGAGGAGCCTGGTGGGCTACCGTCCGTGGGGTTGTAAAGTGTTGGACATGATTGAGCAACTAACACTTTCACTTCAGGGGTTAAGTGCTGCCATCCTGATATCCAGAGGAGGAAACTAAATCTACTAAAAGTTGAAGAGGATTGGTCCAGAGTATCACAGGAGATGGCAGATTCAGGGTTGAGCTAATACAGGCCTCTGACACCTGCGTTCTCAGCCACTGTTACCCTCAGGAAAGATGAAACGAGCGCAGGGGGCTGTCCTCTTGCCTGTCAGAGAGGAGGGAGGTGACCCTGGCCTTCGGCTGGCGCTCACCACACTGCGGTGTGGGGCTGTGCCCCCCGCACAGGCCTCCTGGGGGCCCCAGTTTGGGTCCGGCCACTTTCCTGCCCCGTGCTCCAGCTTCCTCTCCCCTGTGGTTTCTCTGGGATGGGACTCCTGCTCTCCAGGGAGGAAAGTGCTTCTTGCCAGCTCCAGTCTTCCACCACCGCCCTCCGTGGGGATTCGCACTGTGGAATCAGTGTACAGACCAAACCCGAGTGTCACAAAATAAATGTTGCACATTTCATGTTAAATCATATCCTAAAACAAGTGTGAATCATTGGGATTCAGTGAGAAACGCACATTTCAGGGATCGAAATGGGTTTTGATCAGGGTGCAATCCTAGCAATGCCCTTCCCTGTCACCGCCTTCTCTTGGGGGGTCTGGACATTCGTCACCAACAGTGGAAGGTGGCAAGGCAGGCGTCGTGGGTGCGGTGGACGGAGTTCCACTAGCCACACAGGGACTGCGCGTGTGGAAAACAATGTGGGACTTGGGGCTCAAGAAAAGTCATCTTTCTGATTATGCATCAAAAGTTAACAGAGAGAGGACACTGGGGCCGGGAATAGCCACAGATAGGTACATGCAGCATCTATGAGGGGGCTTCCCTGGTGGCTCAGGTGGTAAAGATTCTGCCTCTAATGCAGGAGATCGAGGTTTAATCCCTGGGTTGGGAAGATCCCCTGGAGAAGGGAATGGCATCTATGAGATTAGTTCAGCATGTTTTCACAAGTGACTAAGGATTCCAGGCCCCAGAGTCTGTCCTTAAATGCTGCCCCTGCCCTTGCTTTGCCCGGTCTTTGCACGCAGTGGCTTGCGGGGCTCCATGGTTCTGTTATGTGGGGTTGGCTGTTCGGCTCCTCTGTGGCTGACAGGTGTCCTGGGTGTGTCCACAGCTGGGGGCGGTCCTGTGTGAAGCCGAATCCTGGCAGGTCCGGGAGGAGCTCCCCTACCATGGAGGTCCTCGCATCTCCTGGCCCTGAGCTGGGGCCATGGTGGTTTCAGAGAAAGGCAGGGCTCTGGGTGCTCAGGAGAGCAGGGAGGGGCTCCATGGTGGGAAGCAGAGGACAAGCCGAGCGCCTGGTGGAAGTGAGGCTGACCCTTGAGAGGAGCCTTGGGCCTCCGTCCCGACTGAGAGGGCAGCTAATTTTTACTTCTTCCCTTCTTACTTTGCTGAAGTGTTTGCTTATTTAATTAAGGCATTATTGAGATTTTGTTTTTGTCTTTGATGTTGTGATTCTGTGACAAATAACTGGTAGATAACTTCATGAGAAAATCATTTTTTTCCATCAGGATTTCTGTGTGGGTAGTCTCCTTGATGTGTTATGTATCTGCCTGACATAACACATATCTTTGGGATGACTGTGTGGATCCCAGTCAGTGCTTGATGTGTTATCAATGGCCCCGATAGCGTCATCTGCCTTGTCACCTGTCATCGGTCTTCAGTGGTGAGGTGGGCATCTCCTGGGGGAGAGAGGCTAACCCCAACTCGGGTACCTGCATTGTCACCCTGTCTCAGTCCATTTTGCAGAAAGCGCGGCCCTTGTCAACCTCGGGTTCACAGATGTGCAGAGACCCCCTCTCCTGTTTATACTAAGGCCATGTCCTTTAGCCTGCAAGGGCGGGCAGGGCTGCTTCTCTGCTGCATCTTCCCCGTCTTACGACTCCACTTTACATGGAGGCCAGGACGGCTGTAAACACATATCACATACTGAGGGTGTGGGGGAGCTTCAACAACACGTTAATTTCCCCACCATTCCGGAGCCTGCAAGTGTGAGGTCAAGCTGTGGGCGGGCAGGGTTGTTTTCTCCGGAGGCCTCCCCCCTCAACATGCAGACGGCGTGCGCGTCTTATGAGGACGGGCTTCCCTCAGAGCTCAGTTGGTAAAGAATCTGCCTGCCATGCAGGAGACCCCAGTTCAATTCCTGGGTCAGGAAGATCCCCTGGAGAGGGGATAGGCTACCCAATCTAGTATTCTTGGGCTTCCCTGGTGGCTCAGCTGGTAAAGAATCTGCCTGCAGTGCGGGATACCTGGGTTCGATCCCTGGGTTGGGAAGATCCCCTGGAGAAGGGAAAGGCTACCCACTCCAGTATTCTGGCCTGGAAAATTCCATGAACTGTATAGTCCATGCTGTCGCAAAGAGTCAGACACGACTGAGCGACTTAAACTTTCACTTTTACTTCTTATGAGGACACCAGCGATATTGGGTTGGGAGCCACCCACGTGACCTTATTTTAACTTAATGTTTTCCTCAAAGACCTCATCTCCAAGTCCAGTTGCATTATCAGGCACCGAGGGTAAGGACCTCAATGTAAGAATTTTGAGGGCCGTAACTAAGCCCATTACAGTAACTGGACAAAAGTGACCAATAGCCAGTGACCGTGACATTTAGACAGCCCTAGAGGGAAGGGGAAACAGAGGAGATGGTCCTGTTACCAGCAGGTAGCACAACTTTGGTGATGCTGGGGGCCCACCAGGCCCTCCAAGCCTGTCCTCAGCCTGGACCCCCACCTCTTTATCCTTTCATCTGTTGGTGAACTTGGGTGGCTTCCATGTCTTGGCTGTTGCAAACAGTGCTGCTGTGAACACTGGGCTGCATGTGTCTTTTTGAAGTGTTGTTTTCATATTCTTTGGATATAGATCCAAGAGTGGAATTCCTGGATCATTATGGTGGTTCTATTTAGCTTTTTGAGAAACCTCCATACTGTTTTCCACAGTGGCTGCACCAGCAGTGTACAAGGGTTCCTTTTCTCAGCATCCTTACAACATTTGTTATTCGTGGTCTCTTTGAGGCTAGCCACTTTTCATGCTCATAGCTCATTCTTAAAGCACAGGTGAATTTAACCTTTTACTGATTGGAAGTGTGTTCCCAATTTCACTGAGCACACATACCTATTCAGTTCAGTTCAGTCACTCAGTCGTGTCTGAGTCTTCGCGACCCCATGAATTGCAGCACGCCAGGCCTCCCTGTCCATCACCAACTCCTGGAGTTCACTCAGACTCACGTCCATAGAGTCAGTGATGCCATCCAGCCATCTCATCCTCTGTCGTCCCCTTCTCCTCCTGCCCCCAATCCCTCCCAGCATCAGAGTCTTTTCCAATGAGGCAGCTCTTCGCATGAGGTGGCCAAAGTACTGGAGTTGCAGCTTCAGCATCATTCCCTCCAAAGAAATCCCAGGGCTGATCTCCTTCAGAATGGACTGGTTGGATCTCCTTGCAGTCCAAGGGACTCTCAAGAGTCTTCTCCAACACCACAGTTCAAAAGCATCAATTCTTCGGTGCTCAGCCTTCTTCACAGTCCAACTCTCACATCCATACGTGACCATAGGAAAAACCATAGCCTTGACTAGACGAACCTTTGTTGGCAAAGTAATGTCTCTGCTTTTGAATATGCTATCTAGCTTGGTCATAACTTTCCTTCCAAGGAGTAAGTGTCTTTTAATTTCATGGCTGCAGTCACCATCTGTAGTGATTTTGGAGCCCAGAAAAATAAAGTCTGACACTGGTTCCACTGTTTCCCCATCTATTTCCCATGAGGTGATGGGACTGGATGCCATGATCTTCGTTTTCTGAATGTTGAGCTTTAAGCCAACTTTTTCACTCTCCACTTTCACCTTCATCAAGAGGCTTTTTAGTTCCTCTTCACTTTCTGCTATAAGGGTGGGGTCATCTGCATACCTGAGGTGATTGATACTTCTCCCGGCAATCTTGATTCCAGCTTGTGTTTCTTCCAGTCCAGCGTTTTTCATGATGTACTCTGCATATCAGTTAAATAAGCAGGGGGACAATATACAGCCTTGACGTACTCCTTTTCCTATTTGGAACCAGCACTAGTATAATATAAAAGAAGAAACGGGGACATTGAACTGCGATTCCTGGTGTTCCTGCGGCTTGTTTGTGACGACGTGGTGTTTGAGAATGGACATTTTGGAGCGCAGGTTCTGGCTGCTGGTGTAGAAGCAGCTGGTGGGCGGGCTGTGGAGTGGAGGTGGACCCAGATGAGATAACTGTCCACCACGGCGGGTTCAGGAGCCCATGAGATGACCGGCACAACATCCCAGGGGTATGGAAGTTGCTTGTCCTCTCTTCTCATCTCCCTAGTGAAAATTCTTTGTGAATTCCAAGGCAGTACTTCTCAGTGCAGGCTCTCAACATTGCACTGCCTGGAACTTGTTAGTGGTACATATTCTTAAACCAGAAATCCTCGGAGGTAGAGTAGGACCTAGTAATCTGTATTTTTAATGAGGCTTTCAAGTGATTCAGATGCATGAGAGGGTTTGGGAACCACGGCTGTAAGGCCACCTGATACAAGACTGAGATACTACTTACTACCTGCTCTTTGCAGGCTGGGATGGAGTTGATATGTGTGCACACAGGCGTCTCAACTACGGTAATCTGGTCACCGCTCATAGATGAAATAGCGTGTCATCATCTTACTCTGTTCAGCAAATGCTTTTAATAATTATCACGTTTGCATTTCACAATATACTTTTAACCGGTGCGTGGTCACCTATGAGTCATTTCATTCATTCACAAAAATTTGTTGGACATCTATTACCTGCCGCCAATTTGTTGGCTCTCAATTTCAGTGGTTAGCAAAACCAGAAAGTATTCTTAGGTGACTTCAAGAGTGTGTATTTGAATGTGTGATGGTTGGAGGAGGGGTATGCATTAAATAAGTAATCAGAGAAATTACAGTTGTGATTAGTGCTTTAAGGAGAAGTAGAGAGTGCATTCAAATGACTAAGCAAGTAAATGTAAAATCACAGATCTGATACAACCTATGAAGGAGAAGTATGTGGTAGATTGAGGGATCAGGTCACTTCTCTGAAATCTTCTGGAAAAAGTGGCTTTCTCTTCTTGAACGTCTTCTTAAACAAGTGACTTTTAAGCTGCAATCTCAGGGGCCGCAGGCCTGGTGTGGGGAAGCAAAGCTCATCTAAGGAAATACCTAAAGGTAATGAGAAGCCCCATATATTAGCATCCAGCTGCTAATGCTGTGTAACAAACAGACCCTAATATTTCATGAGCTTCTAGGAACAAATGTGTGTTTCTTGCTTGTGTGATGTCTTGACTGTGGGCCAGCTGTGCTCTATGGGGCACTCTAACGTCCTCACTACACTGCAGGACTCAAGTTGAAGAAGCAGCTCAAAATAGGGGGTCCGGCCTCTCTCAAGGCAGAGTGCAAAGAGCAGGAATAAAGCCCCCAAATGTCTTTGGGACTCTTCCTCAGCCATGGCACCCGCCGCCACTGGTCACGGCCTATCGGTCACGGCAAGTCACACGTTTGAGAGTGGCAGCAGTAGCTTGGACGAGGCCTCCTTCCACTTGGCCCTGGAGGAGTCTTCTGTGTGGACGTGTCTGGTGGGGACATCATCAGACTGTTTTGGAAAGTGCAGCGGCTGGACTAAAGCGGATGCCAAGGTTCATCGGTGCAAGCCTGTTCTCTCTGGACGCTCCAGGTGAGCAGTGACAGGAGCCTGCACTGGGGAGGGGGCAGTGGGTGTGGGGAGAAATGCGTGTGAGAATGTTTTGAAGATGAAATGAGTGACCTTGGTGATTGACAGGGGGGCCTAGGGAGAGTGAGCTTTAAGGATGACCCCTCCATTCTGCCTGATGCTACTGAACGAAAATGAATTACTGATGAATGGGACACAAGATACCACCATTTGGGCCAAAAATATCACGAGTTTGGTCTTGAGGATGTTCTGTTTGAGATACCGTGGAACCATCCATGTGGCTGCATTCTACCAAGTAGGCAGCTGGTGCAATTAGTATATTGTTGGTAACAGAATTCTTTTTTCAATTTCTTTTAAGGTATTACCTAAAAGTTAACCTGAGAGTAACTTTCTTTATGTCACCATTTTTTTTTTTTTTAACCCGTGGAGTACACAGATATTAAAACGCTGTCCATGGGTAATAAATTTTTCCTGTTTTTGTCTCAGGCTATCCAGTGGAAGGAAAAGCACCCTTCGCTTGTATTTCTCAGGTGGCTGATACAAGTGTTCCTGCCTCTCCACAAACTAGAGAACACGCCTCCTTTTCCTTGGTAACGCGTTGGGGTGGGAGCCGGGGGAATCAATGTGTAAAAGTCAGCATCTCTTTCCACCACCGTGTCTGCTGACTCGCGAACGAGGCGCGGCACTGAACACCTCCGCTGTTTTCACATCAGAAAATTGGCAAATATCGTCAAGGACGACAAGCAGCTGAAATTACAAAGGGCTCCTGGACCACTGAGACAGATTTTAATCCTTTTAGGATCAGCCAACCTTTTCTGAATGTTGCTTCATCTTATGTAAATTTTTGGAGTTCAAGAAAATTCAGTATTTATCAAACAAAACAGGACGGATCAGAGCCTTCTTTTTTGTTTCTCCTGGTTTTTCTAGAGTAAATATGGTCTCAGAAGACCCACCATTTGATTTTTAAAACAAATCTTGGCCAGAGTCAAGGCAGTACCCCTTCTTATGATAATACCCTTCAGTACTGGAAGTTAATGGGGACCAAGATGACAAATGTCACGGAATGTGAGATGTCTTCACAATCTCACGTGAAGTTCAAAAGATTTGCACAGAGTGTTTTAGTAAAAATCAAGGCATTCTGTTTTCTCATCAGTTGCCATCCAGTAAAGTAAAATTTCTCAGTTTCTTTTAATACACAGCTGAGAATTACCATGTTTGATATTCCATATTTCTCCAAACTGAAGCCTGATAAGTCAAAGAGAGGACTCACCAAGTATCTGTCTGTGAGATGTGAGGTCCAGAGGAGCCAGGCCTGCCTCACCCTGGTGCCTTAGAGCACCTGCTGCAGGGTCCAGCCTGAAGAACATGCCCCGCTGGGGCTCACTGACTTGCCTGGGATGCCTAAGCTTTGGTTTGCAGGGGGAGTACCCACCTGCCAAGGACGGCTGCCCCTGCTGGCTGGACGAGATGAGTTGCAGGAACTAAGTGAGCTTGGCAGGGGCCATTGTGTGTTCCGCAATCAGAAGACCCCACTTGGGAGTCCTGGCTATGTTTGCCAGCCATGGAATCTCAAGCAAGAGCAAGTTTTGGGGTTTAAGCTTTCGTTTCCTTTGGAGTGTGTATTGGAATTGAGTGATGCAGGGTGCAAAAAGCACAGAGGCAGCTAATAATAGTAGCTCAATAATGGGGCCGTCATCACACCCAGAGTGGGTTACAAGATCCACTTGCAATATGGATTCCTGACTGATTCAGGATGCAGCTGTCTATTAACTGGACTCTCTCATGTGAATTGTTGCCCCAGGGCACTTTACCAGAATCAGGGCTCTCAGCACCTGTGCCCCCTGAGAGCTTTGTCCCAAGTCCTGTTCAGTCGGATCTCTGGCCAGAGAGGGGTTTCAAAGCCTAAAGGGATTTGGTGCAGTTGGCAGCTTGTTGAGTCCACTTCACTTGGCTTGAGCCTGAATATTGCACCCTCTCTCCCCACCCAAGTTTCCTTACCTTTGTAACCATGTCTGTAGAAGAGCTTCGTGGTCAGGATGTACAATCCCTGTAAATGTTAGTGTGAGGGGTTGTTTCTGCCTAGTTGGTCTTTTCATCTCTCCCTGCTGGGGAGTCGCACTTGCGTCCCAGAAAGAAGTGTCTCTCCATGTCAGTGTGCAGGGGAGTGACGGGAAAGCCTGTCTCCTGCACCCCGGGAGAGCTGAGAGCTCTGGACGTGAGCGAGAAGCCCTCATGTGGATCTAAGACCTGCACCGTGAGGGTGCGACGAATTAGCCAGGAGCTCAGATTCCTTGTCGGAAAGATGAGGGTGTGGCTTGCCCTCCATTTTTTCCTGGCAGCCTTCTCCTGGGTGTCAGCTACGAGAATGAAAGTGCAAGAGTATTATTCAGCCGAGTAAAGGAAGGGAGCCCGGGCACACGCTGAGGCATGACTGAACACTGAGCACGTCGTGTTCAGTGAAACAAGCCGGGCACAAAAGGGACAAATGTTCTATTGTCCTCCTTTCATGTGGTGCCTAGAACAGGCAGGCAAGTTCATAGAGGCAGAAACTAGAAGGGTGTTTGCCAGGGACTGGAGGAGGAGGACATGGAGAGTTCGTGTTTAATGGGGACAGGGTTTCAGTTTGGGAAGATGACATAGTCTGGAGACGGATGGTGGTGGTGATGTGTGACGTTGTGAATGTACTTAATGCCACTGAACTGGACACTTGAAAATGGTTACCATGGTGCATATTATATTATTTTACCACAATACAAAAAAAATTGCAGGAAAAAAAAAAGAATGCAAGTGTCATTAACATTGCAAGATCTGGCACAAACTCAGGTTATAATATGAAATGTTAATTTTTTGATTTGCTTAGTGGGATACCAGAGGACAGAATAAGAGGAAGTTGGGGCTAACCGATGTCTCTGGTGGCCTTTGCATCTTCTGGCTGTGGTCGGGGTTGTGGCGAGGAGGACACGGGCTCAGAGTCAGGCGAGGTCTGGGAGCGGTCTGGCCTTGGTTTGTTAGTGAGGATGGTGTGAACTCCCTGGTCCTCAGGTTTCTCTCTGTCAGATGAGGGGTTCATCTCTGCCAAGGGAAGAGATGGCCTTCAACTCCCCACCCCACCCCACAGAAGTACAATTCTAAAATTTCATTTTCCTTCTTTTGATTCTATTCTATTCATTTTATTCATTTATTTTCATAAACACGTAGGCGCACATCATATTATTTGGTTACTAAAATTTTAAAAAGTGAAGCACACACTCACACTCACACACACACACATGCAGATGTCTGCAGATTCTGGGGAAAAAAAGCCAACCTTTCCAAGGAAGAAATAAACACCCCAGACTGCTCCAGTGCCCGGGTGGCCAGTCCCTGGCCCTGGAGGGGGCAGGCTGCGCTGCTCTGGGGCGCCCTCTGGTGGCCGCTCTCCACCATGGTCACTGTCACTGGAGGGTTCTCCCCAGTTGGTGCCTTGGGCTGAGTAGGGACACTTGTCCGAGGAAGAGATGTACTCAAACAGTGGGTGTTTGGTGCTTCCAGCCGAAACATGGAAAGTGACATCTGTCTTTTCTGAAGGTCCCTTTATCAGTAGCCAGTGATGGAGTTGCAGGGGAAAAGTGGCCTATTCATTATATTTATGTGGTGTGATATTATAGCACAGAGGGTAAAGTCAATGAGAAGAATTAAGTAATTGAAACAAGCATTTTTTTCCCTTGGCAGAAATTCACTCATTAGCAATATACCTTTTTACAAAGGGAGATTAGATAAATTAGAGATTAAAGAAAGTGGAGCAGATGTTTTTCCTCTGATAAGCATCACTCTATAAGAAAACTCTAGAGAATTAGAACCAGAGCACGAATGCACCTCTTTTTGGTGCTAACGAATACTAGAGGGAGGGAGCACCGCCCCAGCCCCGGTCACACCCAGGCCGCCGGCTGGCACGCCGACAGCAGTGTCCCTGGTGGCGTTGTCTCCTGTCTCGTGAGCATCGGCAAGCAGCTCTGTGAGCCCCGTGCTCTGTCCTGATGGACCTTGTCTCCAATCCCTTCAATAATAGCAGTGAGGCGGCTATTAATATTATTATCTCTGTTTCACAGATGAGAAAGGAGACTGTGGCTCTGAGACAGATAACGACTTGATCAAGATCAGGGGCCGCGTGGTCTCAGCCGGCAGCAGCAGCAGCATTGCCTGGGAGCTTGTTAGAAACACAAATTCTTGGTGAAACTCAGTTATGGGTTGAAGCATTCTGTTTTAACGAGCCCTCCGGATGATTCTGTTGCTGCTAAAATTGGAGAACCCCTGAGCAAGAGTCCCATTTCTCACCCTCACCAGGCATCTGTACCCGCTGGGAGACTTAAAAACAAACAAACAAACAAAAACCACAGGTGTCTGGATCCCAACCCCAGGAGACTTAGATTTAATTTCTCTGGGATGAGGCCCAGGTAATTCTAACACGTGGCCGGGACTCAGCGCCACTGGGGTAGAGGAAAGACGTGGTGGGAATTGAATTCAGATCTGTCTTGTCTTGAGACCTCTGCTTGGAACCACCTGACTGGCCATTTCTTTGGTCCGCAGCCTGCCTCAGTGGTGGGGAGAACGTGAAAGACATCCGCCCGACTAGTTCAGAAGGTGGAAATGGCCAGATGGCAGCTGCATCTGCCCTCCAACCCTGGTGACCAGGCAGGCAGGATTGGCTCAGGAATGGGCCTCTAAACTTTGTTGTTCCTGGAGAGGGGCTCCATGATGAACCCACCTGGGCACAGCAGCGGGGGAGGACCCATTGGCTTGAGCTGTTGAGAACACCTGTCTTTGGGTTCAGCCAGAGAACGAGTTCCCTGGCTGGTTAGCACCCAGCTGAAGCTGCTGTCCCTTGCCGGTGAAGCATCCTAACCAACATGCCACTGGTCCAAACCCCACCCACCTTAGGGCTGCCTTCCAAGTCCTGCTTCTCCTCCTAAGGTGCCCCATCTGGAGGAACTCTGGTGCAGTTGTGACCTCCCATGCATCTTGCCTCATCGCCTCTTCTCCACTAGTCAAGTTCTGTGTGACAATGTCGTTATTTCTGTGCCTGTCTTATCTTCCTCTGTGAGATTTTGAGAGCCACGTTCACATTGGGATTTGTCTCCCTGCCCCACACATAGTCTGGTGGGCCTTGGACATCTTCAGTGATCAATGAGTAGTTCTTGCAAAATGAACAACTGAAGGACTGTTGATGTCTGAAAGATCCAGGAACTGGGGTAGAATTACAAGACATGAGGCGTAAAAGAAGCATTCAGGAGGCGAGTGAGAGAACTGAGGGCCCAGGAGAAGTGACTCGCAGATCTGGGTGAGTGTCTGGGGGCTGAGGGGTGGGATTTCTCTGGAGTCATGGTTCCCAGAATCAGACAAGGGCCTGTCCTGGTCCTGTTGCTTCATTAGGGTCTTGCTTTTCTGAAACTGCAAGGTTGGCTCAATCCCTCATGTCTCCAGCTTTTGACACATGGAGGTGGCCTGACACTTGCACGCTTTTTCCTTCTTACAGATGCCATTTCAAGTCCTTCGTCTCAAGTAGGAGGGGAGATCCATTTCTTCCTATAACAAAAAAATAAGCTTCCTATAACAAAAAAGCCTTATAATGGGGCCCCTGGAGCTGGCAAACTGCCCCTGCTGCTGCTACTAAGTCACTTCAGTTGTGTCTGACTCTGTGCGACCCCACAGATGGCAGCCCACCAGACTCCCCCGTCCCTGGGATTCTCCAGGCAAGAACACTGGAGTGGGTTGCCATTTCCTTCTCCAATGGGTGAAAGTGAAAAGTGAAAGTGAAGTTGTCAGTTGTGTCCAACTCTTAGCGACCCCATGGACTGCAGCCTACCAGGCTCCTCCGTCCATGGGATTTTCCAGGCAAGAGTACTGGAGTGGGTTGCCATTGCCTTCTCCGGGCAAACTGCCCCAGGAGAGAACAATAAGTGATAATGATAATTTTTCAGTTTCAGTTCAGTTCAGTTCAGTCACTCAGTCATCTCTGACTCTTTGTGACCCCATGAATTGCAGCACGCCAGGCCTCCTTGTCCATCACCAACTCCCGGAGTTCACTCAGACTCACGTCCATTGAATCAGTGATGCCATCCAGCCATCTCATCCTCTGTCGTCCCCTTCTCCTCCTGCCCCCAATCCCTCCCAGCATCAGAGTCTTTTCCAGTGAGTCAACTCTTCGCATGAGGCGGCCAAAGTACTGGAGTTTCAGCTTTAGCATCATTCCTTCCAAAGAACACCCAGGACCGATCTCCTTTAGAATGAACTGGTTGGATCTCCTTGCAGTCCAAGGGACTCTCAAGAGTCTTCTCCAACACCACAGTTCTAAAGCATCAATTCTTTGGCTCTCAGCTTTCTTCACAATCCAACTCTCACATCCATACATGACTACTGGAAAACCATAGCCTTGACTAGATGGACCTTTGTTGGCAAAGTAATGTCTCTGCTTTTGAATCATTTCTTCATTCAACAGATGTTTATTGGGTAACTAGTGTGTACTGGATGCTCAGTTCAATGAGATAACGAGAAAGTGAAGGACAGTAAACCCCCTACATATAAATAAATTCCATTCTGAGCACATGTTTGTAAGTCCAATTTGTTCATAAATCCAATAGAGTTAGCCTGGGAACCCAACTAACATGATCAGCTTACAATACTGTACTGTAGTAGGTTTATAATACTTTTCATACAAATAATACATAAAAACAAAAGATGTTTTCCATTTTATAGGGCAGTACCTTGAAAAGTACAGTACAATAGGTGGCATACAGAGGCCAGGGTCAGTGAACAGGCAAGAAGAGCAACTCACGTGGGAGATAGTAGAACTGAAGGATTGTCAGCAACAGGAGATGGAGGGCAAGCTGCAGTTTCACTCACACCTGACGCTGATGGCACAGATTCTGGTTCCTTGCTGGGTTCAATTCAGTCTTCACCCCCTTGCTTCCGGACATCATGGGCTTGATGGTGCATGACTGTATACAGTACTGTACCGTAAAATACACAAAACCACAGCCACCTGTAGAACATGCACGCACAGGACAATGTACGCCAGACACGAGAACTCACTTACTCGATCTTACTCGATTGGACGTGGAAACACGTTTGCCTCTTTGAAAGTTTGCCACTTGAAGGTTTGTATGTAGGGGACTTATAGTGCTACTGTTTAAAAGGTTCTGTGGTAGGGAGAACATGTTTCTCTGGAGGCATCAAGGACAAGCTCCTAATCCAGTGCTGGGGCGGGGGCGTGGTGAGAGCAGCCCAGGAGAGGTGGGGAAGATGCCGTCTAAGGCAGAGGGTTTGGCAGGTGGGGAGGAGGCAGGCATGTGCCACCTTAGGCATGGGGGCCAGGAGGGGAGAGGAAGCCTGGCTATGCTGGTGGGAAATGTGGGCAGAGGGGGAGCAGAGACAAGGCATCGCACCTGCCCGTCGGGAGCTCATCCAGAGAGCACGGGAGTCTTCCTGGAAGGCAGAGCGGAGGGCAGCACCAGTAGGGTTTGGCCAGAAGACATGCATTTAGCTTGGGAAGTGGGACACTGCAGGCCTGTTTAGAAGCACAGGGAATGACGAACTGAAGCTGCATGTGCCCATCGCCCACTTTCTTTTTTAATATTTATCTGTTTGACTACTCCCAGTTGGTCTTAGTTGTGGCACATGGGATCTTCCATCTTCATTGCAGTGTGTGGGATCTAGTTCCCTGACCAGGGATTGAACCTGGGCCCCCTGCCTTGGGAGCACAGAGTCTTAGCCCCAGGACCACCAGGGCAGTCCCCCATCACCCACATTCGATAGTGGTCAATTCACAGCTCACTTGGTTTTCTCTCTTCTGTTGCTCACTCTCCTTTACCTCTACCTGGATTATTCTGAAGCAGGTCCCTGGCATCTTGTCATTTCTTCCATAAACATTTTTATATGTGTCTCTGAAAGATACTGCTAAGTTGCTTCAGTCATGTCCGACTCTGTGTGACCCCAGAGACAGCAGCCCACCAGGCTCCCCCGTCCCTGGGATTCTCCAGGCAAGAACACTGGAGTGGGTTGCCATTTCCTTCTCCAATGCATGAAAGGGAAAAGTGAAAGTGAAGTCGCTCAGTCATGTCTGACTCTTCGAGACCCCATGGACTGCAGCCTACCAGGTTCCTCCGTCCATGGGATTTTCCAGGCAAGAGTACTGGAGTGGGGTGCCATTGCCTTCTTTGCTCTGAAAGATAAGAACTCCTTTAAAAAATAACCATGGTATTATTATGGGAAAGATTGAAGGCAAAAGGAGAAGAGGGTGGCAGAGGATGTGATGGTTGGATAGCATCACTGACTCAGGGGACATGAACCTGGGCAAGCTCCAAGAGATAGCGAAGGACAGGGAGGCCTGATGCGTTTCAGAATGTGGGATCACAAAGAGTCAGACACGACTTGCTGACTAAACAACATCATTATGTAACAGTTCTAAGTAACACTAAAGAACTAAATAAGTGAGTGAAGTTGCTCAGTCTTGTCCGACTCTTTGCGACCCCATGGACTGAAGCCTAGCAGGCTCCTCAATCCATGGGATTTTCCAGGCAAGAGTACTGAAGTGGGTTGTCATTTCCTTCTCCAGGGGATATTCCTGACCCAGGGATTGAACCCAGGTCTTCTGCACTGCAGGCAGATGCTTTACCATCTAAGCCCCCAGGGAAGTTCTCCAAGAGTACTGGAGTGGGTTGCTATTTCCTTCTCCAAGGGATCTTCCCAACCCAGGGATTGAACCCAGGTCTCCCACATTGTGGGCAGACACTTTACCACCTGAGCCATCAGGGAAGCCCTAAATAACTAAATACCCAGTCTTAAGTTTCTCCTTACTTCTATATGTATACACACACACACACACATATACACAAACTGACTTTATATATAAATGAGGAAATTGTATAAAATGTTTCTTACAGTTTTTTTTGATCCAGTAACGTTCATATGTTACAATCATTGATATTTCTGAAGTATTTTATAGTCTGTACCCCTTGCATCTCTCTTTCTATTTCTCCTTGTATTTCTCTGCAATATATTTGTTGAAGAATGCTATTTATTTTGGGTTCTATAGTGTTCTCCACAGTTTAGATATACTGCCTGCTCACGGTGGTATCATTTAGCATGTTCTTCTGTTCTCTTTAATTCCTGTAAATTGGGGGTGGATGAAATTCAGGGTTGGTCCTGTGAGTGAGTGGACCTCATAGAATCTGTCTTGGTTCAGGACTTGCTAGTATCTTATTAATTTTTCACGGTCCCAAAGAATATTTAACAGTTCAGTTGACTGAGTAGTTATATTTAAACAGCCTACTAAATACTTATGCCCTAGCAACTTAGTGGCCTTTTGAAAATTAATATGCAGAAATTGAATGAAAAAAATTTTAATTGCATTTTAAAGCACAATTTCTTACTAGTTGAGCATGGAAGAGCTTCTCACACCTTGGAATCCTATTGGACACCACCACCCTTATTTCCTCTTTCATATTTATTTTTGCCAGATTTTACTTTTTTTGTGGTAAAATAGACAAAACACAGGGTTTCCCAGGTGGCTTAGTGATAAAGAATCTGCCTGCCAATGCAGGAGATGTGGGTTTGATCCCTGGGTGGGGAAGATACCCTGGAGGAGGAAATGGCAACCCACTCCAGTACTCTTGCCTGGAGAATCCCATGGAGAGAAGAGCCTGGCGGACTGCGCTATAGTCCATGGGGTTGCAAAGAGTTGACCATGTCTGAGTGACAGTGCGCATGCAGACAAAACATAAAATGTGCCATTGCAACCGTTTCAAAGTGTACAACTTAGTGGCATTAGCCCATTCAAAATGTTGTGCGACCACCACCATCAAACCCATTAAACTCTAACTCCCCAATCTTCCCTTCCACTAACCCCGACCAGTCATTATTCTTTCTGACTCTAAGAAATTAGCTACTCTAGCTACCTCAGCTCAGATGGTAAAGAATCTGCCTGCAATGCAGAAGACCCAGGTTCGATCCCTGGGTCAGGAAGATCCCCTGGAGAAGGGAATAGCAACCCACTCCAGTGTTCTTGCCAAGGACAAAGGAGCCTAGCAGGCTGCAGTCCTTGGGGTCGCAAAGAGTCAGACGTAACCAAGCGACTAACACACAGCCGCCTCAGAAAAGTGGAATCATACGGTGTCTGTCCTTTTGTATTTGCTCGTCTCATGTACATGATGCTTTCCAGGTTATTCTGTGTCGTGGCGTGTGCTAGTTCTGCCTTCCTGTTTAGGGCTGAATAACATCCTGTGGTACGCATGCACCACGTTTTGTCCGCTGTTCCTCTGTTGGTGGACGTTCCTCTGTCTGGGATGTTGCCCGCTGTTGGCTGTTGTGAATAATGCTTCTGTGAACCTTGATGCAGAAGCATCTGCTGAGTCCTCGCTTTCATGTTTCTGGGGTATTTAGCAAGATGCTTGCTTCTGTCACGTCAGCCCGGGTACCCAGACTCACAAAGATGTGCTGTCCTTGGAAAGAGTGTGGGGTGATCTCAACGAGGAGAACGAGAACTGCCTGAACTCATGGTTTGCACTGTGCCGACAGTTGTTGAATTCTGCCGCATCCCTTAAAAATTCAACATCTGTGGCAGCCGTGTGAGTTGAAGGAGGTGCCTCAGCTGCAGTTTGGCTTGGAAATTGTAGGTGTCAGGTTTATATTTGGGAAGACCTTCTGACTTGGAGGGGGTTGAGGAGGCTGGGGACCCAGACACAGGAGATGGTGATGGGGGCTGAGGCAGGGATGCTGGACTTGAGAGGTGCGGAGGGAGCTGGTGACTCTCGCTGGAGTTGCTTTTTGTTCAGAGGGAGAAACGTCTCAGAGCCGCCGCAGCCTGGTGCGCACAGGAAGGCACCGTGCGATGGGGTGGCCACCTTCGGTCTCCAAACTGTAGTGCTGGGCCTGTCACGAGGCTGAGGCCAGTCACCACGGTGACCTCCATCCCAGTTTCTGAGTAGCTTGTAGGTGCAGCTCTTATCACTACAAGTGCTTCACAGATAAATCAGTTGGCAAATCAACCCGTTCTTGCTTTGGCTTTTCCTCGTCTATTCGGATCTTCTGCCTGGAAAAGCAGAGGGGAGGCAAGTGTTGAACCGTCTATACCAGAGCAGTGGCTTCAGTTCAGAGGTGGAGACCCTGGCTCCGTTAGAATACTCTTCTTTGCTAGGTTGAAGGAATGAAAATTTCTTATAGATTTGGTGGAAAAAAAAAAAATCCAGTGTTTTGTCTAACTTGCAGTGGATCGCTGAAACTGCCCTAATGACCGGCAGGCAGGAGACATTCAGCTCTGCTTCTCTTCTTGTTCTGAGGGTTATGCTTACCTGCCTGTGATGGCTGATGACACTATCAGAAATTGGTCTGTGACCCTGGAAGAGGTTCTCATAGAGCTTGGCGATCACCCTGTGTGGTAGGACCAGTGTCTGGTTCAAGTCTTCACTGCTTTATCCAGAATGAGTTCTCTGACAGCTCTTTTCTGCTGGACTCAGAGACTCTCTCCAGCAGGGAGGAGGGCAGAGCCAGCCCTGCCAGTTGTGGGAACTTGGTTCTCCCCTGTGACATGAGACTTCCAGGGCCTCCCGCACAGGGTCAGGGGTGGCTGTTGGTCTCCTCAGATCACCTCAGAAGCTCTTCAGGAAGAGCTTCGCCAAGTGCCAAGAGCCAGTCAGGCAGTATCCCAAGCCAGGAATCCATGACCCGGAGCAGGCTCTAAGCTGTGGAAACTCAGGAAACCAGGGGCCCAGCCGTGTCCCCACAGGTGGCAGTCGGTGACGCCAGGTCTCCTGGCAGCTCTGAGTTCTCACAGTGAGTTCGTGTTGGTGCCCGATTGATCGTGTTGACCTGAGAGTCAGCGCATCCCTGTCCCATGTCATGCTGCAGAGAGAGGCGTTTACGACGGGCGATTCCTCAGTATTTATAGAGCACCTCTGAGGAGCCAGCGTTGTTCTTCACTCCGCCAACACCAGGAGGACAAATAGACTTTCTCCCTGGTCACGTGGGGCCTGCTGTGAGGGTGAGAAAGACATGAAAAAACCACAACAGCAACAGCAAATAATCCCCACATGAATGAATGTGTGGCTGAGAACTGTGACAAATGCCAGGAGGGAAAAATGAAGAGATTCTCACAGGAGGGCTGAGAGGGGGAGTGGCTCTGTAAGGAAATAGCTTGGGCCCAAGACCTGTGGTGAATGGAGGTGACCCAGGGAGACCCCCCACCCTCCAAGGAAGGCCCGAAGGCCAGTGTTATCCAGTTAGCCATCAAGGTGACTGGCGATGAGCTGGAAAGGGCAGCAAAGCCGTCACCCAGGGTTCCACAGCCCATGTCATCTGACCTGCCATGGAAACTACCCAGGGTTCATAAGCAGGGTGGTGCCCCACGTTTAGAAGGGTCTGTCTGTCTTCTCCCATGGAGGAGAGGCCACAGCAGGCAGAGCAGACATGGGAAGCACTTAGGTGTCGCCTGTGTCCCCAGGTGGAGGTGGTGGGGCTGCAAGAGGAGACGTAGGATTGCAGAGAGCTGGGCTGGGCTGGATGCACAGGGCGCCAGCGAGGGAGGCAGCCAGGCCCGGACGTGGCCCAGGCTCCTGATGAAGGTCAAAGTCACTCAGTCATGTCTGACTCATTGTGACCCCATGGACTATACAGTCCATGGAATTCTCCAGGCCAGAATAATGGAGTGGGTAGCCTTTCCTTTCTGCAGGGTATCTTCCCTACCCAGGGACTGAACCCAGGTCTCCTGTATTGCTCCTGATGGGTACAGCCAAATGCAGGAAGCCCTGTTTACTGAGGGGACACTGGAATCCTGGGCCAGGCATTGTGTTAGCTTCCTAGAGCTGCTGGAACTGAGTGCCACACACTGGGTCTTGGGTGTGTGCTTAGTTGCTCAGTTGTGTCCTACTTTTTTGACCCCATAGACTGTAGCCCGCCAGGCTTCTCTGTCCATGGGATTCTTCAGGAAAGAATACTGGAGTGGTTGGCATTTCCTGCTCCAGGATGGAAGTGGGTTGCCATTTCCTTCTCCAGGGTGTCTTAAAGCAAAGCAATTCATTTATTTGATTTATCTTCTGGAGCCAAGAAGTCTGGCATCCACGTGTCTTCTGGGCTGTGCTGTCTTTGAAGTCTCTCGGGGAGGACCCCTCTTCACCCAATCCAGCTCCTGGTGGCCGCAGGTGTTCCGTAGCTGGTGGAGCATCGCTGCGCCCTCTGCCTCTGTCTTTGGGACGTCTCCCTGAGTCTCTGTGTCTGCCCATCTCTGTCTTCTCACAGGGACCCCAGTCATGTTGATTCGGAGCCCACCACACTCCACTGTGACCTCTCCTCAGTCACTGACATCTGCAGTCAACTCCCATTTGGAGGTACTAGGGGTTATATCTTTTTTTTGGGAGGGTGGGTGGGTGGGGGGAACACAATTAAACCCATAACAGGCATGCTGCATTTGAGATGGTTGTAGATCTCCAAGTCAAGAATGGCTGTTGAACCTCAGAAATGAAGCTTGGGTTTAGACCCCACATGAGGATGGATGAGATCCTGTAATGAAGAAACATTGGATGAGAAAGAAGAAGAACTTGAACTCAGTCCTGAGGACCTCCAGAGGCCAAGAAACTTGAAAAGGAGACTCAAGAGGGAATTACACAGATCAAACCTCGTGTTCTTCCGCAAACTAGAAAGTGTCCCATCTGGGACATGGCAGACCTGAAGAATTCTGGATCTTAGAGGTTGAATATTTGTTACTACCCAATGTTACCCATAATTACTGATTCATGAAGTTTGTGCTCTTGCTAGTGAAAGAAACTTTGATTAATCTCTTTTTGAAAAGAGAACACACCTTTTCTGAGGGAAATCAGCCACTTAATGTCTTCCTTCTCAAGTTGATCGATTCACCTCTCAGTTGTACCCAGCGAAGCCTCTCTCATTGGACTCACTCCCAGGAGGTTATGAAGGATGCTGTTGTTCCAAGGTAGTTGAGATGCAGAGTGAAATGAAAATGGACAGATGTACACTGGCCTGAGCCAAGGAGCAGGTTCCCCTGATGTCTGTCCCCTGGGTGGAACCTCCTCCCCCATGAAACAGTGTGCTTGCTCAGATTCTCGGTCAAGGCTGAGCAGGGAGCCGTGGAGGAACGGGTATGGGAACCAACATGTGGGTCAGTGGGCTCGGCACTTCACGTCCGCTCTCCCGGGAGAGGTGCTAGCATCCTCCCCACGCTGCAGACAGGAAGTGGATGCCCCAGGAGATCCACTGATTCATCCAGGGTCATGTAGCAGAGCTGGGATGTTTTTTCTCCCCGCTAAGTATGCCTTCAATATGGTCTATCTGACTGCTGAAGGAAGCTTGCTAGGCCCGCCCCCAGTCACATTTACGAGACACAGTGGCTACCTATCGTAGAGAATGAAGTCCTTGTTCCAGGGTGGCAGGATGAAGGAATTCTCATGGCTTTGTGTACCATCTGGGGGAATTTGGGATCTTTTATCTGCTTCTCATGTCATGAAGCCTATTGACTCAAAATCCCCCCACTGGTGGAGGAAAGAGTTTTATTTGGGAAAATATCCCTGGTGGTTTTGATGTTTCCTGCTCTTCCAGATTAAGGATGGTCTCTGCTGTGCCCTGGAACCGGAGGGGACATTCTGGTTGGATTGGCCCTTCCTTTGGCCTTGCTGAAGGGCCTGCTGAGTTTTCATGTGATCTGAAGCTTTAAGACCTAGGAAGCCTCAAGTGCCCACGTGGTGGAGCCTGTGACCCTGGGGCGCAGCATGGCACTCCAGCTTAGCTGGTGTTTGGTGGCCTAAGCAGAGCTGGAGGTGACCGTCAGAGCCTCCAGAGAGATCTGGAATTGAATCCCAGCTCTCCTGGCTGTGACTTTGAGTAAATTGTTTAACGTCTTTGGGGCTGATTTTCTTCATCTCAAAATGGGTGAGTAAATTGTTTAACATCTTTGGGGCTGATTTTCTTCATCTCAAAATGGGAGCATCTTTCTCATACATTTGAGAAGAACATGAATGTTAGGACACAGTGAACCTCCATTATGGAATAAGGGAAAGAGTAAAGCTGTGCTAGACCCTGATGCTGGGAAAGATTGCAGGCAAAAGGAGAAGGGAGTGACAGAGGATGAGATGGTTGGATGGCATCACTGACTCAACGGACATGAATGTGAGCAAACTCCGGGAGGTAGGGAAGGACAGGAAAGCCTGGAGTTCTGCAGTCCATGGGGTCACAAAGAGTCAGACACGAGTGAGTGACTGAACAGCAAGGGTGACCAGCTTGCCCAGAAGTTTCCTGGTTTAAACCTAAAAATCCCTTGCCCTGGGAAGCCTTCAGTCCCAATAGATCTGGGGCATTTGGTCACTCTGTGCTTGATACAAGTTAGCCACTCAGTAATAAAGATGACTAACCTGCTTTGTTGCCTTCCCTCAAGTCACATCGTGTTGGTACTCACTGGTGGAGCCAGTTTTTCCTTGAGGCAAAGGAGGGAAGTCTTCTGCATCCTTCCCGTGGATGACGGTGCCTTTGAGACAGAGGTGTTGAAATGACGACTCTGTGAGTTCCCTCTGATCTGCACCAGGTTGGGTCTGAAGTCCCCTGAGGTGTGTGCCCCCCATTTACAGAACTGCCGGTCCAAGCAGAAGTACAAGCAGTGTGCCTGGAATCTGGTGCGGATTACAGTCCTTGGGGAAGCAAATGACCTCCTGAGGTGGGCCTGCCAGGTGGTTATTTCTTATTTTGGGGTGGACAGAGCAAGGCACAAAGCTTCCAGAATCTAAATCCTCTAGCAGCAGGAGCTGAGGCAGGCAGGAAAGATCTCCCGTTCTGTGCAAGGAAATCCAGATCTCCCCATGAGCAATCTCTATGTGAATTAAGCTCCTGAAATTGTGCTAAACTATTTGATTTAAATACTGGTCTGTCTAGGGATGAAGACCCAGGCAGTGTGGATTCCCATTAATAATGAATGATTTGCTGCATCCTAATCCTGTTAAGCATACAGCTCTCTGCAAATGTATAATATTAGTGGCAACGTGTGTTTGTGAATTAAGCCCTTGGTGTATCAGGTTTATGAGCCTAATTGTCTATTCAAAAGGCTATCACTTTATCATGTCATGAAAATTAAAAAGGTCCCTTTTGTTGGAGTGTTCTGTTAATCCTCCGAACGATATTTTCTCTTTCTTTCTCATTTTCTTCTTATTGAGCTTTATTAGGATTTAAATGCAACTGAAGCAAATCCTACCGTTCCACTGAAATTGATTATTAAAATAACTGATAATTATACATAGGTACTAGAAAATAATACATATGGCACCCTTGCAGGGAGATTAAGGGTTCCCCTCAGATTATGCTAAAGAAGACACAGGGCACTAAGAACAGAACAGTACAATGCATCTCTGAAATGGGTTAAAGATTTAATGACGGTTCTACCTCAAGGAAGTCTGAGTGATTTCTGCTAAAATTATCATCTGGATCCAAAAATGACATTCGAAGGGAAGGTCTGAACAATTCATTTGCTGGTAATCCTAACATCAGGCACTTCCATGGTTGGGAGCGCTTTCCTGTTTAGCTCTTTTATTCATTTTCTTCCAACTATGTCTTTTTCTTTCTTGAAAGAAAAAAAAAATCCTTTCACATGAAAAAATTTTGGTGCCTGGTCTCAGTCATAAAATAGCACTCAGGGGAAAGTTGTAGCTAAATTCTGCTGGGCTGTATTTGAACACCAAAAGAATTCATTGCTTTTTTTTGAAAGTTAAAAAACAACCTTTCTTTTAGTGTGTGTTTAGAAAACTCAGAAGTATCTTTGTTTTTATACTTCAACTGACTCAGGACTCGTAACTGCTTTGTTTGAAGAAACTGGCTTTTGAAAAACAAAGTTTGGGGAGCAGAGAAAGTGCAGGCTCAGCGCCCTGCCCCGCCGCCTGGCACGTGCCTCCCTTTACAGGGACATCCAGAGAGCCCATGTCTGAGTGTTCATAGCAGTGGACCAAGGGACAGATGACTGAACGTAGAGAAGGCGAGGGGCTGACCCAGGAGGGGCACCTAGGGAGTCACGGGGCTGGTTGTTCAGTCAGTCAGGTGAATGTTCCTTTCAAAAATAATTTCATTTTACTGATTTAAAAAAAATTTTTTTTTAATGTGGGCCATTTTAAAGGTCATTATTGAATTTGTTACAATATCGCTTCCGTTTTGTGTTTTGGATTTTTGGCCACCAGGCATATGTGGTATCTTAGCTCCCTGACCAGGGATTGAAGCTGCACCCCCGGCACTGGAAGATGAAGTCTTAACCACTGGATATCAGGGAAGCTCCCCAGAATAATTTTAAAAACACTTGTGTTGGGAGACTAGACAGGTTTTCCAATTAGGCTCCAATTAGATTAGAATCACAGACTGTAAAGATGGAAGGGACCTTCTAGGACACGGCATAGTCCAGAAAACATATGTGGATGGATGCCCTTGTGGTAGGATAGCTTTTCTCCTAGAAACTTCATTGGGTGCTTGAAAATTGCCCAATGCCAGTTAGCGTCATAGTTGGGAAGTAAGGTGGTTCACCAAACAGAGAGCTTTTGCCCACTTGACATTTCCCGTCCTTCTTTTGATGCTGCTCCCTAATTTTTATTCAAGGAAAGCACCCACTCCCTGGTCTCAGTCTGCAGGGATGGGAAGGGACCCACTCACCTTATACCCCTGGCTTTTGGCCATTGGCAAACCCTCTCTTCTTCATGGTGATTGTCCAGGATTGACACGCCTAAATGAGCCAGTGAGAGTCAGGCCCTGAACTTGTGTTGCCACCTCTGGGGTGAAAGGAGGGTGAATTCTTGAGCTACTGGCTGACATCTTGCCACAAGGGAGGAGCCAGCTGGGGAAAAACACAAACTCAGAGGAGAACTCACCTGGAGAGAGACCATGGCTGCAGCCCTGCCTGCACCCGACTTTCCAGTCTTTCCCTTTTTATGTTTCAAGCCTGTTTGAGTCGGAGTTTCTATCACTTAAACACAAAAGAGTTCCGCATGTTAGTGTTGGCAAGCTGGACAAAATACTGTAGAGAACAATGTTTGAAATAAAGTGATAGATTAATATTCCTACATGGCTTGGTAAAAAAGGAATTAACGATTCTTTGTGTCCTCATCATAGAGCCCATGTCACCTTTGGAAGGTAGGGTGATACCGTGGTTAATGGGAAAGAGCAGAGTGTGGTCTTCCATCTTAGAGGCATCTGATTTTAATTCTGGTGGGAATAAGAAAGTCTATATTTGCATGTTATAGGTGCCAGTCATGTTAGATCTGTATCCTAAACTCTAATATGTTATGTACCAGTCTCTGCACTGGCCTCAATCCTGAATTAGAAACTGTTGGTGTAGGTGTTGGGCTGAGGTGGTCCAGAAGAAGCATAAACCCACAGTTTTGGAAGAGGGTGTGTTAGTTCCCAATACGTGTGTAACCAAGGAGCAACAAGCTTAGTACGTTTATCATCGGATAGTTTTCATCAGTCAGGATCTGGGCACAGCTTAACTGGGTCCTCTGCTTGGGGTCTCATAAGGCAGCAGTCATAATATAGGTGAGGCCAGTTTCTGTCTGGAACTTGAGAGTTCTCATTCAAGTTCATGTGGTAGTTAGCAGAATTCAGTTGCTCTTGGTGTGGGTCCCATTTTCTGTCTGTTGGTGACACCGTCAGCTCCTTCTTAGGTGCTCTGACAGCATGGAAGCGTACTTCCTCAAGGCCAGTCTGCAGTCCTTATTGCTGCTGCAGCAAATTACCACAGAGGTAGTGGCTTAAAACAACACCAGTGTATTACTTTATGCTTGCCGCTCTGCAGAGGTCTGGGCACAGTTGGAATCAACTGGTTTCTCTACTTTGGGTCCCACAAGATGTGATCACAAGGGCTGTGATCCTTTCTGGAGGTTTTGGGGAAGTAGCTGCTTCTAAGCTCACTCTGGTTGTTAGCAGGATTCGGTTCCTTGTGGTTGTAGGACCGTAGCCCATTTGCTTGCTGGCTGTCAACTGGGGGCCACCTTCGGCTCCTAGAGACCTTTCTCTGGTCCTTGTACTTGGCCCCTACGTCTCAGAACCAGCAACAGTGCCTTAAATCCTTTGACTCTGGGAGCCTCTCTAGCTTCCTGTTGGCCGCATCTCACCTGCCTCTCTACTGCAGCACTTCTCTGACTCCCGCCAGAGAAATTTCTGTGTTTTTAATGGTTTATATGATGAGATTGAGCCCACTCACATAATCCAGAGTAATCTCCTTAGAAGTCTGTAATCTTAATCACATCTGCTGAGTTTCTTTTGTTACCCAGTGAGTTCTGGAATTAGAGCATGGCCATCTTTGCTGGGGTAGGGGTGATCATTCTGCCTACCAAGCCAATGAAGAGAATCTCATTCCCTTGGCTAGAATGGAGGTAGGATGTGACATAATCACAGGAAGGACTATCCAGTCACTTCTGCTCTTCTCTGTGGGCCAGAAAGACATTCCAGGTTCCACCTGCACTCAAGGGAAGGGGACTACATGAGTCTGTGACCCACAGGGGTCTCACCATGGGGGTTAACTGAGAGCTGGGTGGCCTCATGGTTGTTGAACTAGGTGACCTTTCCAACCAGTGCTCCAGTGAGAAGGAGGCAGGCCCTCTTCCAGCCTTACCAGAATATTCTTTCCCCACCCAGGTCAGCTCTGGGCAGCGTTCTCTTGCCTGGGTCTTCCCTCTCTGATTTACTACTGTTTCTCCCCACCTATGTGAGTTTAGTTGGGAATTTTGAGGTTTCCTTTAGAGTGGCCTGGCCAGGCCTTACTTTTATACTTTAGATCTGCAGCATCTATTTCTCTGGGCTGAAAAGAGTGAGTCTAAGGTTTAGATGGGGAGTTGTTTTGTGCCTGAGTGAGGGTTGTGCTGCAGGACATGTAGTGTGTCCCTTTGGGTCCACGTATAGGGCGGACTCTTGGACCCATCTGCCTCTGGTACAGCCTGTGGAGTGAGGGGATGTGGGATAATGCAGGGAGAGTGGGGTGGTCCTTCCTACTCTGGGGGACATCTGAGGAGAGCATTTAAAACCATGCACACACTCTTGTTGGGAATGTAAATTAATGCAGACACTATGGAGAACAGTGTGGAGATTTCTTAAAAAACTAAGAATAAAACTACCGTGTGACCCAGCAATCCCACTACTGGGCGTATACCCTGAGAAAATCTTAATTGAAGAAGACACATGCACCCCAGTGTTCACTGTAGCACAATTTACAATAGCGGGGACATGGAAGCAACCTAGATGTCCACTGAGAGATGAGTGGGTAAGGAGTTGTAGTGTATACGTACAACGAGATAATACTCAGCCATAAAAAGGAGCTCATTTAAGTCATTCTAGTGAGGTGAATGAACCTAGAGCCTATTTACAGAATGAAGTAAGTCAGAAAGAGAACAAATATTGTATATTAATGCATATATATGGAATCTAGAAAAATGGTACCAATGAACCTATGTGCAGGGCAGGAATAGAGATGCAGACAGAGACAACAGACTTGTGGGCACAGCGGAGGAGGAGAGGGTGGGGGAAATGGACAGAGTAGCACTGAAACGTCGTCACTGTATGTGAAACAGACGACCAATGGGAAGTCGCTGTATAACACGGGGCGCTCAGCAGGGTGTTCTGTGACAGCCTGGAGCGGGGATGGGGAGGGAGGCTCAGGAGGGTGGGGATGCGTGTGTGCTTACGGCTGATTCACGTTGTTGTGTGGCAGAAGCCAACACAATACTGTAAAGCAATTATCCTCCAATTAAAAATAAATCTGAAAACACACACACACACAGAAGTGTTGTGCTGAGAGCCCACTCTCCTTGGCCTCGTTCACCCTGGCTGCATTCTCAACCCTCTTCTTCCCGTTTCTCCAAAAATTATTTGCAAAAAGATATTCTTACTGACATTCCTAACCATTTACCAGGCATCAGAGATAGAGCCCCTCTTAGGGTGTGAGTGAGTCCCAGTCCTCCCGAGATAATGGCTTGGCTGTGGTCTCAGTTACTGCAAACTGGGTGTCTGGTTAAGTAGAGGTTTATCACAGTCACAGCAAAAGAGAATACAAGATGCCATGAAATATCGGAGTACAAAACCGTTTCTTTATTTCTATTTTCCAACAAAACACAAATATGTTCCTCTCCCAAATAGTGATACTTCTTTTATATCTTTTCTGAAATACACTGTTTTGCATTTTGTCTTATCTAGAAAACAGCCAGTTTCTGTCTTCCCTGCCACCTGCCACCTGCCACCTGCCACTTTCAGGCTCTTTGGGAGTTGTGAACTGTGTGTGTGCATGCGCGTGTGCATGTATGTGTTTATGACTGGCTATCTTTGGGATAGGTGGGGGTCCAGAAGTTGACTGTCTTTAAATGAATTGAATAACACTAAAATATTGTCCCTACTCTTTGTCGATTTTATGCTGAATGTTCTAAGCCGTGAAGTGGCAGCTGTCGTTTTGTGTTTCCACTGAATAGTGGATAGCTCAAATGTCTCCCCCTCTTTAATGAGACCCAAGTCTACTCATCTACCATGTGTGGAAAGAGATGAGAAAAATACATACATGCCCTGTCGGTTCTGGGTATGCGTTTTGTCAGTGCCGTGAACTTGCTGGGGATCAGTCTTAAATGTCCAGCTTAAGGTGAAACTCAAAGAGAAACTGTAAAATGTGATGTGATGCTCTTGGTCCAGTGGTTTTACAGGCAGATTAATTCTGAGATGTATTTAACTAGGCTGGAGTATCAGAGATTTTGATAGATAAGAATAAGAGCTCTAAAAGGATCCTCTGATAAATTAAGACTTATTTCACTGTCTTTTCCTGGTCCTTTGACAAAGCCCTTTCATCCAAGTGTCTGGGCTTTCACCTTCATTACTACATCATTCTTTAGACAGATCATCTTATATCATTTAACAGATCCCAAGCTCTGAGGGTCAGTGAGCTCTCTTCCCTTTTTTGACCTGATTTGTCCTCGTAGCCGCTGACTTGTTCCTCTTTCTTGCTGTGAAGACTGGCAGGTGGAAGAGAACCTCAGGTTAATGGTGACTTTTGCCCAAGGTCCCAAATGTTCCCAAGTGGAGATGGTGCAGAGAATGCAAAGTGATGGAGAAGGCAATGGCACCCCACTCCAGTACTCTTGCCTGGAGAATCCCATGGATGGAGGAGCCTGGTAGGCTGCAGTCCATGGGGTCGCTAAGAGTCGGACACGACTGAGCGACTTCACTTTCACTTTTCACTTTCATGCATTGGAGAAGGAAATGGCAACCCACTCCAGTGTTCTTGCCTGGAGAATCCCAGGGATGGGGGAGCCTGGTGGGCTGCCGTCTCTGGGGTTGCACAGAGTCGGACACGACTGAAGTGACTTAGCAGCAGCAGCAGCCAAGGTAAAATTTGTTTGTGTATATGTGGTTGTATTATAGACATACAGTAAAGCAAAAAATATGGAGCAGTACTCAAGTATATAGCTTGAGCTTTTAAAAAAAGCATATGTAAACACTCGTGTATCCATCATTTAGTGACGATATGATATAACATTTCCAATATCGCAGAAGTTTCCCTCGTTCCCCTTCCCAATCTATACGCACCCCCGTCTTTTCCCCGTTTTTTTTTTTTTTTTTAAAAGAATGCAAAGTGAATGATGCCTTTGCTGTTTAGTTTCTATTAAGACCCGTTTTCTGACTTATTAGTAAATAGCCAGGTGCCCCCATAGCCGAGTGGAATGAATCTGAGGGGACGGGGGCTCCCCGTTGTGCCCAGCTGCCCTGTGCACGTTGCCTAATGTCCTGGGCTCCACAGAACATTCAAAAAATTAACACGCTCACCAAATATGTTTTTCTTGCTCATTAACTCGATAAAGCCCACTGGTTTTTTAGAATCACAGCAGCAAGTTGTAAATGATGTATGAAATGAAAAATCTTTTCTTGCCCAGTGAACAGGGAGAGAGAACTGAATGCTTTCTCACTGTGGCGCTTACAGTCACATCTAAACGCAGAGATGGCCACGTACCAGCAGTGACCTCAGCAGACGTCCGGGGTGAGCACGTGTGAGCTCACCGTCAGACCCCTGTGTCCCCAGGAATTCCTCCTCCTCCACATGCTCTGCCGGAGCCCAAAGAGTATGTGGCTGAGAGAAACGCAGCAAGTGACCCAGCTGTCTGCCCTCTGGGGACAGCAGCGGCCTGGGTTCTGATTGGATGTCAGGACCACCCCTCGGGGGCCACTGGTGTCCGAGGCTTGGTTTGCGTCATGCAGTCGCAGTTGGTAATATGTCGTCCAGCTGCTGCTCTTCACTCGCTTGATAAACTAACACCTATCTGCAAGCTCAAGCACCCAGCACTGGGCCAGGCATTGTGAAGGACAAAATAAACATAAAATGGAAAATTCCAGCTCCGCATTCAAACTGCCTGTAAGATGACAAAATGGGGAATTTACTAGACATTTCTCCCCCAAACGGAATACTCTTATTCTTGTTGTTGCCCTTGTGGTGTTGTCACAGTGATTCATACAGAGTGATCAACAGTGCCTTATATGTTTACTCTTGAAGATCATGTGCGTTCGTTGTTTTGAGAAATGGGGAAAGACTGAAAAATGGAGGAAGACAGTTTTCAGTGGCTCTGTCTCATGGGGATGGACCCACATTAACCCAACTCAGGAAGGCCGATGGTGTAGACCAAAATGCTGATTTATTGTTTTGAAATGTGTTCGTGACCTGGGAAGGTGCATTATAATCAGAAGATTGCAGGTGAGCATGGACTCCTAACAAGGGGCTCTGAGAACCCACCCCAGTCATCTTTCTCAGAGAAGCTGGCCTGCCCCCGGGATGGCTGTTGGGTGTCTGGACCAGGCAGCTCTCCCCTCTCAGTCAAGTCGGGAGTCTCCTTCTTTTCCATCTTTCCATGACCGTCCTTCCCTCCTGACTGATGTATTCTTTCTTTAGATATTTAACCTCATCAGCCAGTTGACAGTCATGTCCTACAAGCCTGCGGGTCTTTCTTTCTCTAGTTTTAGGAGACCCTGCATGTCTCTTTGGTCTGCAGATATCAATTTTATAGTTCAACCTTAAGAGGAAATGTTGTCTCCAAGTTTATAGCCCCCTTTTGTCCCTGTTACCTTCTTCTGTATGGTAATTGTCATGACTCATCCAGGACGCTATAGTAGAACAGACAGCATCAAGTTTGGAAGTCTGGAAGTCTCCCAGAAACCAAGGCTACATCCCCACCATGAACACTAACTATGGATTTTTAAGTTTGGCTTTGGTTTTGGGGTGAATTTCTGGGAGGTTATCTTTACCCATTTAATCCAGCTGCTTAAATGATACCCATTCAGCAGCTTGGTGGTACATGAATGTAAATGTGTTAATGTCTTCTTGGGAGAAGACAGAAGGCATCCCCTAGAATGGCCGGGTCATGACCTAACTGCCTGATCGTCTGTCCATCTTAATAGTCACTGTGTATTTCTATATCATTAGTTTCTCTCCTGGTGCTGCCCTGTCCCTCATGATTGAAAAGGTAGCTGAAATAACTGGATTGCCTTGCGTGGTCGATTTTGGGGGTTGTGTGTCTATATATACACACACATATTATACATATATATATATATTCTGACTCCTCTTAATAAAAAACTGCTGATAGTTCAAAAGCTTCCTATGCTTTCATCAATACAATGAATGTGTCCTGAAAAAGACAGTATTCTAAAATGAGAAATACATCGTTGACATCAGTTGCTCCGTAAATGCCAGAAAGACATTCATGCTCGGGATTCAGTATAGCCACATTTGTAGAAGATAGAATTTCCACATTTCAATATTCATGGAAATTACTCCATTATTTGCCACCCCTCCCCTGCCCTACCCTAACAGCACTGCATTGGAGCCAATTCCATTTTGCATAAAGATGAGCAAATATCAGTCCGAATCCACACAGACGTTTACATAATTATGACATAAGAAATATCATTTTTAAACAATGAGACTCTGAATAAAGCCTCAGGTGAAGTTATCTCAGAGGCCGTAGGAAGCATGCAGTTTTGAAACGTTGTTTGCACTGAGGATTTCACCCTGACAGATGAGGAGGTTTGGGGTGGGTAGAGGACCCGAGAAGGAGACAGATGTGCTGGCAGTGGCCAACAAGCTCCCTTCTCAAATTAAAGGGTTGGTAGAAGGAGGTGGACCTCACTTGGAATCCCTTTACAACCACAGAAAGAATGGAAAGTAAGCATGGGCCATAGAGGCTTAAAGAATTTGGCAGAATGAATGTAAGATAGAAGTAATGTGTCTGCTCTAGAAACAGATCTCATCTCTGACCAGAGATTTATCCCTGCGAATGCTGGCTGTGTTTACATGCGTCCTGTCTCTGGGAATGCGCATGCTCTCAGTTTCATTTTTCCTCGTAAAGAAGTTCTGTGTGTAAAATGTCCTGGGAGTCACCTTCCATACACTTAATCTGCCTCAGTAGCCTGGGTCATTCCCAGAAAAGCACATTGGGTTTTGCTGTTTACATATCTTGACAAACTCAGCCTCTGAGGCAATGCATATTGAACCAGCTGTAAGGACATTAAAATGAAAAGCTAGCATCTTCCCTGTTCAGTGAAATATTCACTTCAAGGCACACTTACCAGTCTGAATTTAAAAGACACTGCTCGAATGGAAGTTGGAGTTAGTTTGAAAGTTGGTTCACTGCAGAATGCCCTGCAATCAAAGGGGACATTGCCCCTTAAATTTTGAAAGTGTCAAACATGCACCCCACCCAGTAGGACTATATTGATGACAGAGGATAAAATACACATGCATATTTATGACACTTACCTAGGGCTTCTAGGAAGCCTTTCTTCCAGGAACTCAAAAGCTTCACTAGAATTACCTCGGGGACTTCTGATGCTGGGGGAGTCCCCCTAGACTGCCTGGTTCACCTCTTTGCCTCCAGGCAGCCTGATCTCGACAGGTTCCCGCCTCTCCTCCTGCAGTCTCTGGGGGAAGGGGACTCACAACCTTTATGATAACCCATCTAATAATGAGATTCCTCTGTTACCCTTGAAGCACATTTGTTCTTTTCTTTAAAAGAGACGTTAATAGTCTGATCACAATTTATACACTCAGCCTGTTTTAAAGTCACCTTCTCAGCATGCTTTTCTTAAATACTACAAGCCATTCTTTTCAGGTCTCACTTTTGGATTATCGAGTTGATTTCCTTGCTTTCCTTTCTTCCAGGTGGAGTGGGGCCCTGGGGAGTAAGCATTGGGTGTTTAAGGGAGAGGCGTCTGGGGTCAAATAGACATCAGTGTGAGTGTTTTGAGTGTCAACTCCAGTATTTACTGGCTGTGATTTGGAGCAAATTACTTGGCATCTTAAAGCTTTGGTTTCTTCATCTGTAAAATGAAGATAATATGGTTGTGACTCACTGAGTTGTCCTGAAGATTAAATGAGATGATAAAGAATTTATACCACGCTGGGCACAGAACTGTTTCTTCCACTACATTATCTTCAGATTTGGCGTTCCTTATATTCCAAAGGAGATACGTCTTTGAGAAGCCGTGCAAGAGTTCCAGTTTGAAAGTGGGGTAGGGGTTTGGGTCTTTTGTGGCCCACACCTGTTCTGTTTAGTCCTAATTTCTTTCCATGTGGTCACTGTTCTTCCCATGCCAGTTGTCAAATATTTAGAAATGAATGAATTTTGAGTTAAGCTGGGAGCTAGCTGAAAGGATATGCAGTCATCTTGAAGTTGCTAAGTGGAATGGATCAGAGACAAAAGGACAAGTACTCTGTAATTCCGCATAGATGAGGTACCTAAAGGAGTCAAGTTTATCGAGACAAAAAGTAGATAGCCCCAGCCAGATGTGTTGTGGGTGGGGAAGAGATGAGGAGTTATTGTTCCATGGGTAGAGTTTCGATTTGGAAAGAAGAAAGAAGTTCTGGAGATGGCTATATATATGCACAGCAGTGTGAATATTCTCAATGTACACTTTAAAGTGGTAAATTTTATGTTATTCTATTTTATCACAATAGAAAAGAATATATAATGGATAATTTCATTTCTGCAAATAGGAACTCCTTTGATACTTAAATGATCAGTTTTTTTTTTTAGTTTTACCGAGGCACATTTTTACATATTAGGCTCTCAGTCAATCAACCAAAAATATATTCCCTGCTTGCTTGACCTCAGGGTGTGTCAGAGAATCACAGACGTGGTGAAAGACAGCTCTCTTGTCAATACAGTTGGGGAAAAAGTGAGCACTCAGGCAAAGGGAGGGGAAAACAGAGAAAGTCTTGAAGAAATCAGTTCTGTGCTCCTGCTGAACCCCGAGAAAAGGCAGGGGGAAAGAATGCGAGCTGGAGGCTGTGGAGGGTGGGAGAGAAGGTTGAGATAAGCAGACCCACCTTCTGGGCAGGAGAGAAGGGAACCCCTCCAGGTGAGAGAGACGCCCCGCCCCACGCAGGCCCCTCTGTCTGAAGGCAGCTTCCAATCGAGTGGGTAAATGAGAGGCTTTCATGGGACCCGGGGAGGCAGGCAGAGAGGCCTTTAGAATGCAGTCAACAAGGAGCCAGTGTCGAACTAGAGAAAATAAGCCCTGTTTCAGCAAGGCTTGTCTGTGGGCGGTGGGGAGGGGGCGGAGTTCAGAGCGGCCTATCTTTTTTCTCTACACGGCTGCATTGTTTCTGAGGCCCTGTGCAATTCTTTTTGTCTCAAGGGCCCCCCTGCCCTGATTTGGATTTCTCTGTCTCCAGGAACCTGCTGAACGGATCTTAACTCTCCCCCCCAAACCACGTTTCCCTCCCCACTTCCCAGTTTCTGTTTTGGCAACACGTTTCAGACACACACACTTGAAACACTAATATTGTCTTGGCCTCCTGCCTTTCCTTCAATCTGCATATTGTAGACATCAAATCATTCTGTTTTTTTTTTTTTTTTGATGGAGGCCTGGTTACAAGGGTAGGTAGTCTAGTGTTATGAAAATGAAGGAGAATAAGAACTTAAAAGGAGCCAGGGGATTTGGCAATGAGGTGATCACCCGGCGGCGACTCTCCTGACATTGTTTTCAGTGTAACATTAGGAGCATGTGTGAGACCCTAGTGATGAAGCAGGGACTTGGTAGGCAAAACGTGGCTGAGGAGGGCACAGCACCTTGTCCAGCTTTATTTCTGTTCAGGACGTGCGTTCATTTCAAGGGTAAAACATGCAAGAAGATTCTGCTGCTGCTAAGTCGCTTCACTTGTGTCCGACTCTGTGCAACCCCACAGACAGCAGCCCACCAGGCTCCCCCGTCCCTGGGGTTCTCAAGGCAAGAACACTGGAGTGGGTTGCCATTTCCTTCTCCAATGCATGAAAGTGAAAAGTGAAAGTGAAGTCGCTCAGTCGTGTTTGACTCTTAGCGACCCCATGGCCTGCAGCCTACTAGGCTCCTCCGTCCCTGGGATTTTCCAGGCAGGAGTACTGGAGTGGGGTGCCACTGCAAGAAGATTCTACTCGCCCAATAATGCAGTCCAGCATCTGAGCCTCTTCCCTGCCTTCCTTCCGCATTTCCTGGAGGGTGGTGGAGGGGTGGCGATGGGGACTTACCTGCCCTCCTGTTCTGTCTGCAGTAAATGAACACTCACCTGAACTTCACTACCGCACGGAGGTTGGGGGCTTAATGTGTAGCAAGGACTTGGCATCACACACGGTGTAGATATAAAGAATAATGCAGTTTCCCCCTCCACGCTTCTTTTGTCCAGATTATTCACCTTTTTTTTTTTTTTAAACAAAAGCTTATGCTTAAATGTACAGTAGGTGCCAAGACAACACTGGATTCCAGCTATAGGTGGCAATGGATATCATGGCTGGGAATCCAGATGTTTGAACAGGAATGGAACTAAGGGTCATCATTGCCTCGGGCACAAGGAACAGCTTACTTTTTGTCAGACTTCTTAATTCCACCCATGGCCAGGGGGCCTTTCACCTGGGCCTTTGGTTTTAGCTCCTTGAGTGTCTTTTGCCCCTCCTTCTGTTTCCCCTTGAATGCCTTGTCTTCCTCGTCCATGTCCTAGGCCTGCTTCTTGAGCTGCTTCAGGGGCTTCTTCTGCCACCTTCCCGGCCCAATATGGTGCCTGCTGCCCCTCCCCGGACCCCACTGCAGGACTGTTCACCTTCTTGAATTAAATAATTTTTGAATATTACTGAGTTTATTATATGTTTTTTTTTTTTTGTCTATTGTTGTCAAAAGCACACCTATTAATGACCCAAGAAAGCGAAAGAAAAAAACCAAGAATTTGATTTTCTGGACAGTGGAGTTTTCACTGCTGTCCAGAATATCCCTTTACACTTGGCTCTTCCGCTCAGGCTCTTGGGCTGCACACCAGACAGAGCTGGCGACAGCAGCGCCTCGGCCAGCCACCCGGGCCAGATCCCCCAGGAGACGCCGCGTCGCCTGCGCCTGCCTTCCGAGCCCTGGCTGTGGGCTCATGGCCCCCTCATGCTAGGGCCTGTTACACTCGGATTCCTCCTTGACTTTTTCTGTAGAGGCTTCTGGTCACTCTGCTCTCCTGCCCTCTGGTGTGGGCCTCCCCAGAGGTCTCCATGGCTGGGCCCTGCCTCCTCATCTCTGGGCGGAAGGTGAAGCTTTGGATATGGTAACAGTGGTTCACAGATGTGACATCATTAAAAAATAAAAAGAAAAACAACATGAATCAGACCATGTAACTTACCCACTTAAAACTGTTCCCGGGGCTCTTACTCCTCCCTTCTGACATCCTTTACTTTGGTCACTCCGACTTGCTTTCCACTTCCTGAGTCTGTCTGTCTGTTCTCTTTCACCACTGAGCCCTTGCAAGCAGCCATTCCACCCTCAATTTTTGCCCTGGAGTGTCCCCAAAGTATGCAAGACATTCCCCAGGGGCCACACTGCAATCCAGGCTGGATGGAATATCGAAAGAAGCCAATGGCTATTCTAGAAGGACTGTGAACAGCAGTTTATGGGGAAGGGAGCAAAGTCAGGGATCAAGTATATGGTGGGGAACTTGGTCTCTCAGCAGAGGGATCTTACAGATAAGCGACAGGATCTTTTGTTTTTTAGTTGCAGCATGCAGCAGTTAAATAAATAAAATATTAAAAAAAAAGGAAAAATGACAGTGATTGTTTCCAAAGTTTCCAGCATTTGACTGCAGAGCTCTGTGGTCACTGCTGAATTATTTCAAGGGGTTGGTGGATCCAAACACTGCCTATAGAATAAAAGTTCCACATATAACTTTTTCATGTATATTTATATTGAAATGAATAAAATACAAATTTACTTTAAAGTATAACTGAGTTCACTGTTACTTAAAAAAAAATGATGGTGTATTTTCTCTAATAGTGCCTTCTAAAGGTATAATTTGAAGTCGGTGTGCTCAGATTTTCAAGAAATCTAGGTGCGAATCCTAGCTTCACCATTGGGTGATGTTTTTTAACCTTTTTAATCTCTGTTCCACCTATTGAATGGACTTTATAATTCCAGACTCATCATACTATTGTGAAGTTTCAATGCCATATTAAATACTGCAGTTTATAAATATGCTCCACAGTACTTAATTGCAAGAAATGTGTGAGAATCCTTTCTTTTTTTTGAAAACCAGTCAGCAGAAATCCCTGTCATCCACCAAAATGGTGCGCAAGTCAGTCATAGGATGCAGTGGTGATCTTGTTGCTAAATATGTAACAACTGGGATGCTGAATTTAGTTAGGACACAGGTATCAGCTGATAGTTTCAATTTTATTGCTCAGTCATATGGAAGTGATATAATAAAGCTGTGTTTTGGAACTTCATTAATTTGCAACATCAATAGATATAGGTATCTTCTTTACTGAATTGGAAAACAGTTTTGAATATTAAAGAATATTAAAAAAAAATTTTTGTGCTACTCAAACACAACTCCAGGCAACAGATAAAACACATTTTAAAGTTTAATTTGCACTATTAACATTTTATCCATCACTTTCTTAAGTCTATTCTGGGGGTCAGCAAAATTTTTCTGTAAAGGACCAGGAAGGCAGGCCATATCGTCTTTCTTTCTTTTAAATTAATTTTTATTGGAGTATAGTTGCTTTTCAGATGTTGTGTTAGTTTCTGCTGTACAGCAAAGTGAATCGTATATCCCGTCTTTTTTGGATTTACTTCCTCTTAAGGTCAGCACAGAGCACTGAGTGGAGGGTCCTGTGCCATATAGTAGTTGCTCATTATTATCTGTTTTATACATAGCAGTGTATATACCTCTGTTTCAGCTACACAATTCCATTGTTGCAGAAAGGAAGCAGGAAAAGCAGCCATTGACAAAGCATAAATGAATGAGTATGGTTACATTCGAATAAAACTTTATATATAAAAACAGGTGGTGGGCTGGATTTGTCGTGTGGGCCATAGTTTGCTAATTCCTGGTCTTAGAATATCACGCCCTGCTTTGCTGCTGCTGCTGATGGGCAGGGGTTGCTAATTTCTGCGGTGTAAACACTGTCATCCAGGCTGGTGGCAAGCTACCAGTGTGACATCACTGCACACGGAGTTGGCTAGAGCTATCCCCATGATGGTATTTCTACGATTCAGGTACAGCCAGGGTAAAGGACTCCAAGAGCACAGATTTTAGTTATAGTCCAATCTAGTCAAATACTGAAGAAGTGATTAGTTTTAAGTATTTATTGCTTCTTATATTTAATATAATTTATTTAGTTTTAAGCTTTTATGATTTCATTTTAAAATAATGACCGTGTTTAACCAACCAGCTCACAAAAGGCCTGAAAATTTAACAATTGATTCTCCTGAGCCAGTAGAGCCTGGTTGCCTTCCCCCATCTGGGACCACATGAAAGTTCCAGAAAACAGAAGAAAAGCTCTAAAGTCTGCCACCACCAGTGCCGGTGAGGTGTCCTGGCCCAGGCTGGTGGTTCTGTTCTGGTGGCTAGTGGAGCACAGAGATCTCACTTCAGCTCATCGGGTGCCTCATGGGAACTGTGCACAGGCCCCAGCCCCTCATGGGACCCACCTTTTCCACTCATCTCCATTCCCTGTCCTCTGGAGCACCCCCTCCCCCAGGTAGAAGCACCTCGGCCTCCAGCAGCAGCACATGCAGCCACCTCTCCTCTTACGTCTCTGTGTGCAGATGCGATCCTAGTGGGTGAGGGCCTTCTGGACAGGTGCCTGCTTGGCTTCTATGTCTCTGGTCCTCAAATAAGAGGGATGTTAGAGTCGCCTTAGCTGAACCCCACCACCAGCATCCAGGCAGAGTGAAAAGCAAAGGGGAAAAATAGTGCCTCTCATTCTTTTATGATTCCTCTTGTAATGAGAATAAAATAGGAATTAACTCATTTAAAAAATTATCTGGCTACTTGTTTCTCTTGTTTAAAGCCGTGTTAGCTATCACTATTAATAAATAGAAGAAACTAGATGTCTAGTGTTTACAATAAACTTCACAGTGAAATTTTAAAAATTAGGTCAAAAAATTGGCTCAATCCATGTGTTTAATTTAGATTTCTAAAAATGCCTAACGAAAGTAGGTAATTGAGGCCCAAGTGTGTATTAGTGACACTAGCTTATACAGAATTTGAGAAAATCAGGGACTTCCCTGGTGGTACAGTGAATAAGAATCTGCCTGCCAATGCAGGGGGCACGTGTTTGATCTCCGCTCCCAGAAGGTTCCACTTGTCACGGGGCAACCAAGCCACTGTACCACAACTACTGAGCCTACACTCTCCAGCCCCTGCATCCCAGGGCCCGCGCCCCACAGCAGAGAAGCTGCCCCAGTGAGAGGCCTGTGCCCTCTCCAGCCCCTGCATCCCAGGGCCCGCGCCCCACAGCAGAGAAGCCGCCCCAGTGAGAGGCCTGTGGACCACAGTGAGAAGTAGTCCCTGCTCAATGCGACTAGAGAAAGCCCGTGCAGAGCAACGGAGATCCAGTGCAGCCAAAAATAAAGTAAATAATTAAAAAAAAAGAATAATTTGAGAAAATTAGAAAACCATAAGAAAGTTCTATCTACTGCAATTGAACTTTTCTACAAAACCAAGACAGAGTTACAGATGTAGAAAATAAACTTATGGTTAACTGGATGGCGGGGAGGGGTTGGGGGAAGGAGGGGTGAATTGGAAGATTGTTACTGACGCATACACAGTACTGTATATAAAGTAGATAACTAGTAAGGGCCTACTGTATCGAACAGAAAATTCTACTCCATGCTCTGTAATGTCCCATATGGGAAAAGACTCTAAAAAAGAGTGGGTATATGTGTAACAGATTCATTTTGCTGTATGCCTGAAACTAACACAGCTTTGTAAATCAATTGTTTTGTTGTTTAGTTGCTAAATCGTGTCTGACTCTTGCAACTCCATGGACTGTAGCCCCCCAGGATCCTCTGTCCACGGGGTTTCCCAGGCAAGCATACTGGTGGCCATTTCCTTCTCCAGGTGATCTTCCCAACCCAAGGGTCAACACCGCGTCTCCTGCATTGGCAGATGGATTCTTTACCACTGAGCCACCTGGGAAGCCCAAATCAATTGTACCCCAATAAAAATTTAAAAAAGAGAATTAAAAAAAGAAAAGAAAATTCCAGCTATTTAAATTGCTTGACTTTCAGTTCAGGGCATGTGGCAAAACTGGGTCTTCAACTTCCCCAGTAAGTAGGCATTTCATTTATGTATTTATTTTTCATAATGCAAGTATCAATGTTTAGGCCAAAGTAGGTAGATATTAAGTTTGATCTCTTCCAAGTATCATCTTCAGGAAGCACAGTTTTTCTTTTCTATATTCTAAGGTATACTCATCAATAAATACTATTGTCCTATTAAAGGTATACAACAAAAACAGCAAGGCTCCTAATCCTGACCATATGTACCCCTGAGGTAGCGCACTAGCCTGAAGAAAGTTGAACAGAATGTGGAGGGCGCGCAGCTGCTCATCTTCATGCTGTGTCCTGACATTTAGTACCCCAACAACCGAAGTCTCAACATTTGTTTTCTCTCCTATCTGGATTCTATATTGGTCTCCTAACTTCAGCTAACTTCCATCTTCCCTTTTCCCCTTCCACTCCTTTTAAGAAAAATTAATAGACTTTATTTTTTAGGGCCATTTTTGCCTTCCAGGAAAATCAAGCAGAGAGTACTGAGTTCCCCTGTGCTTAACCCCACAGTGCCACGTTCAGTTGCTCAGCTGTGAATGACTCTTTGCGGCCGCACGAATTGCAGCCTGCCAGCTCCTCTGTCTGTGGGATTTCCCAGGTAAGAATACTAGGTTTCCATTTCCTTCTGCAGGGACTCTTCCTGACCCCGGGTATGAACCCGCCTCTCTTTCATATCCTGCGTTGGCAGGGAGATTCTTTACCACTGGTGCCACCAGGGAAGCTGACCCCACCCCACAGTGGTCCCTGTCATAACATCTTGCACTATTAGCCTGGTAACTTTGTTGAGATTAATGAACCAGTACTGATACATTTTATTAATTAGCTGAAGTCCACTGTTTACTTAGGGTTCCAACTTTGTGTTGTACAGTCAGTGGGTTTTGACAAAACCATAATGTTAGGCATCCGCCATGACAGCACCATCCAGCATGGTTTCAGCCGGGCTCCACCTGTTCACCTCTGCCTTCCTCCGAATCTCTGACAATCACTGATCTTTTTTTTCCCCCTCACTGGTTCTAAAGTTTTGCTTCCTTATTTATTTATTTATGGATTGCTGCATTATTCTTGCTGATTGGCTAGGTCACTTTGTCTTATTTCCCCACCTCCATTCTGAAACTCAGTTCTCTAAGAATTGGTTTCACTATTACAAATTATAATATTACACTATTTCAAAGTAAACCAGGATTCTGTATAAAGGAAAATACTTAAATCCTTTCTAATTTAATGTGGTTTCCTATTTCTTTCAGGAAACTTTTTCCTCGAGTATCTACCCACAATTTCAATTAGGTCTAATAAAGCATGTCCAAGTTGGGAGGCAGATCTGAAGCAAGTGTATTCTGCAAGCCCATTTACTCCTTTAATTATTTTGAGCCGAGTGTTTCCAGTGCCTAAGTTATGCTCCCACTTCCCATAAATGGGGCCCTTTGGAAGATGCAGTCTCTTTGAGGTTCCCAAGGTATCATTTACTGTACTGCAGCTTTAGTTAATTGAAAGCATCTTGCTTAGATCTTGGAGCTGAAGGCTTGTTCTGTGTGCATCTGCCTAAAGTGAGTTATACTTACAGGACAGGCAGTTTGCAAGTGTGATTAAGTCATATATAAATAGTAGTAATCCCCTTTTCTTGGACTATTAGATCTGGCCCAAAGTGAAACTCCAATGGGAGTTGCTTAGGTAAATATACAGTGTTGAGAATCGCCACATAGAGAGAAATGTTATATGAAGCAGTATGCCATATTTAATTTTAATATTAGCCTGTGAGATTAGTGGATTTGAAATTTACCTTGGGAAAGAGAGCTGACAGAGGTCACCTGAAAGGGGAAAAATTTCTTTGATTTTCAAGTTCAGCAGAGAAAACAATTCCTTCATTCATTCCTTCTTTTCCTTTTGTCCTTCCCTCCCTACCGTGTGGGACCCCAAGTTCTCTCTTAAGCTCTTAAGAGGCTGAGATTTGGGGCCTGTGGTCCTGCCTGAAGAGCATGATGGAGGCAGAGGGGCCTTTGAGTCTGTAGCTGTGCTCACTGAGTTATGGGCTTCCCAGGTGGCACCAGTGGTAAGGGATCCTTCTGCCAATGCAAGAGCTGCGGGAGTTGCGGGTTAGATCCCAGGGTCAGAAAGATCCCCTGGAGGAGGGCATGGCAACCCTCTCCAGTATTCTTGCCTGGAGAATCCCATGGGTAGAGGAGCCTGGCAGGCTATACAGTCCACTGCGTTACAGCCTGGGGTTCTTTATAAATAAACAGAGTATGAAGTGTAAGATGCTTTGCCCTGTGTCGCTAGGGGCATATTTTGATCTCTGTTGCCTTGCTTTCAATCAATGGGGTCTCTCTCTTTCTCTCTTTGAAGACTTTGTAATAGCCTGTATTCTGCATTTGGTAGGTGTCCTCACGGACTTTACTAAAGCTTTCAAATCTGAAAAGCCAGATTGGCCGGGGCAGTTGTTTTTCCTTGTTTCAGTTGATAACCAGCTCTATTTATTTATTTGTTGTAGTTTTGATTGATCTTACAAGGCACTGAAAACAACTCCTATTGCCATCACAGTGAATCTATTACATAAACATCAGACCAGAGAATTAGTTACCTGCTGTGTGTGTGTGTTAGTTGCTCAGTTGTGTCTGACTCTTTGAGACTCCATGGACTATAGCCGCCAGGCTCCTGTCCATGGAATTCTCCAGGCAAGAATACTGGAGTGGGTAGCCATTCCCTTCTCCAGGGGATCTTCCTGACCCAGGTATGTAACCCAGGTTTCCTGCATTGCAGGCAGATTCTTTACCGTCTGAGCCACCAGGGAAGCCCACTACATAGACATCTTGTGTGCTTTTCCTGGTGGGACAGGCCAGAGAAGGTTCTGGGATATGGTAGCACTATCCTGCTGTTGATCCACACACAGGGGAGCAAAACCCCATGGGTTAGTTGCGTGTGCAGATGGCTGTAGACCCCTTTTTCCTCTCTTACCTCAGTGGCTGCGGAGCTTCTACTTTTGGTCATAACTTAAGATGGGTTTATTTAACTTGCCACCCTTGAGCTGTTCTGGTTTCTGGGAGAGGTACCTTGGAAAGTCTGGTGTGAAGAGTGTTACATGGTGAGCATTCGGGCTCATTAGATTTTATTTACAGTTTGCAAATCCTTTCTCATACCTAGAAATGCAAGAGAACGGGTTTTACTTCTTACAAAACAAAACCAAACAAAAACACGGTGGCAACAAAGCCAACTATTTTTAGACTGAGAATTTTATGTTGCTTCTGCCTACACAGCTCTGAACATTTTTTCATCCTATTTATCCCCTGACTCCAAGAACATTTACAGCCTTGGTTGCTTCTGGAATTTGAAGTACAGTAGATGTTTTTATTCTATGTCTATATTAGGACTTCCCTGGTGGCTCAGATGGTAAAGCATCTGTCTACAATGCGGGAGACCCGGGTTCGAGCCCTGGGTTGGGACGATACCCTGGAGAAGGAAATGGAAATCCACTCCAGTACTATTGCCTGGAAAATCCCATGGACAGAGGAGCCTGGTAGGCTACAGTCTATGGGGTCGCAGAGTCGGACATGACTGAGTGACTTCATTTTCACATCCTAAAGGAAATCAGTCCTAAATATTCATTGGAAGGACTGATACTGAAGCTGAAACTCCAATACTTTGGCCACCTGATGCGAAGAACTGACTCATTGGAAAAGACCCTGATGCTGGGAAAGATTGAAGGTGGGAGGAGAAGGGGACAACAGAGGATGAGATGGTTGGATGGCATCACCAACTGGATGGACATAAGCTTGAGTAAGCTTTGGGAGTTGGTGATGGACAGGGAAGCGTGGCGTGCTGCAGTCCATGGGGTCGCAAAGAGTTGGACATGACTGAGTGACTTAAATGACTGACTGCTACCCCTACTCTAAGAACATTTACAGCCTTGGTTGCTTTTGGAAGTTCAGTAGATGTTTTTATTATCTGTCTATATCATTGAATTAAAATGTAGTCAAGTGCCTATGCTCTGGCCTCTGGGCTGTGAATGCAACTGTTGTTTCATTTATTTTAGTATTACTTAATATTAACTCTGGGAGTTGGTGATGGACAGGGAGGCCTGGTGTGCTGCAGTCCATGGGGTTGCAAAGAGTCAGACTCGACTGAGCGACTGAACTGAACTGAACTGAATATTAACAGTGGTTGAACATTAATGTTAATGGTTAGCTATACACAGCTGCCTAGAGAGAGGCAGGTGGTGGGGTAGGAGAAGAGAGCCTCTGTCTGGCCGCTGCCCTCCAGGCTTCCCCCTGTGCTGTGGCTGAGTGGTCTTTCCCTGAAGGCTGAGCTCTGTTCCCGGCTGTGGAAATGACACAGAAGGGCTGGTAGAAAGCCTGGTTCGGGCATTCTGCTAACTCTCCATCAGATTAGGTCGAATGTACTACTCCTCATTTTCCAATTGTCTACTATAGTTCTAGTAACTAGGCTTCTCCCCTAGTCCTGAGCCACCACGCCAGGCTCAGTTCTAGGGACTGGGTCCTTGCCATGACCCAGTACCCACTCATCCTGCCAGCGCCAGGCCTCCACACATGGCCTGGCTCCTGCCAGTACTTCTCCCCCAGAAGTGAGCCCACTTCAACTTCCTCCTCTTGCCATCTCTCAGCATCTTCAAGGTGTTGGTGTTCATGGGCAGTTGCTGGAAATTACATTTTGTTGAATATCTATTGCTTACCTCAGTTCAAGCACTGGCTACAAGGTATTGTGATTCTTTGTTTATATGTCTGTCTTCCTCAATAGACGATGAGCTACTTGAGGGCAGATGCTAGGCTGGTTCATCTATCCATCCATCCATCCATCCTCCTCCATCCATCCCTCAATCCATCCATCCATCCATCCATCTCTCCTCAGCATTTATTGAGCACCTATCATGTGGGAGGTACTGAGTTCGGTACTAGGAATTGAGTGACGATGAACACAAGATTATGGCAGAAAGTGAAGAAGAACTAAAAAGCCTCTTGATGACAGTGAAAGAGGAGAGTGAAAAAGTTGGCTTAAAGCTCAACATTCAGAAAACGAAGATCATGGCATCAGGTCCCATCACTTCATGGGAAATAGATGGGGAAACAGTGGAAACAGTGTCAGACTTTATTTTTGGGGGCTCCAAAATCACTGCAGATGGTGATTGCAGCCATGAAATCAAAAGACGCTTACTCCTTGGAAGGAAAGTTATGACCAACCTAGACAGCATATTGAAAAGCAGAGACATTACTTTGCCAACAAAGGTTCGTCTAGTCAAGGCTATGGTTTTTCCTCTGGTCATGTATGGATGTGAGAGTTGGACTATAAAGAAAGCTGAGCAAAGAATTGATGCTTTTGAACTGTGGTGCTGGAGAAGACTCTTGAGAGTCCCTTGGACTGCAAGGAGATCCAACCAGTCCATTCTGAAGGAGATCAGCCCTGGGATTTCTTTGGAAGGAATGATGCTGAAGCTGAAACTCCAGTACTTTGGCCACCTCATGTGAAGAGTTGCCTCATTGGAAAAGACTCTGATGCTGGGAGGGATTGGGGGCAGGAGGAGAAGGGGCCGACAGAGGATGAGATGGCTGGATGGCATCAGCGACCTGACGGACATGAGTCTGAGTGAACTCCGGGAGTCGGTGATGGACAGGGAGGCCTGGCATGCTGCGATTCTTGGGGTCACAAAGAGTCGGACACGACTGAACGACTGAACTGAACTGAACTGAACACGAGATTGTTTTCCTCTGCACTTTCTGTCTCAGCATCTGGCACAATGCCCAAACTAGTGGCTGGTCAAGAAATGTCCACTGAATGAACTGATGACTTGTTACAGCCTACTTCTCTTACGCAGTGAACTGGCTTCTCACACGGCTTTCCTCTGGTTGTCTGAAGCAGGGTTGGCTCCTTGGGGCTGATTCTCTCTGCTGGGCATGCCCAGTCTCCTGCCTCTTTTGATCAGATGTGAAGGAAATGGCAACCCACTCCAGTGTTCCTGCCTGGAGAATCCCAGGGACTGGGGAGCCTGGTGAGCTGCCGTCTATGGAGTCGCACAGAGTCAGACACGACTGAAGCGACTTAGCAGCAGCAGCAGCAGTACAAGGCTAACAATTCCAGAACTCTATTCTGATTCAATTTTTTCTTTCAGCTCAACCAGTGGGTTGGAGGCTACTGGCATCTTAGAAGATAATTTTGCCCTGGGCTCGTGAATCCCTGTTTCCCTGTGAACTGTTGTGCTGGAGTCTTTTCAGAATCTGAAGTGATAATGAGTGTTTAATACACAATAAACACTCTTTAGTCAATTTATCATTTTTTCCTTTTTTTAAACTCAGTGTGGACTAGTGATTCTCAGTGTGGTTCCAAAGTCGTTAGAAGTCACCCAAACTCTATCAAGAAGCCCACTGTGTCCAAACCATGATCAGAATATAATAAGTGTTTTTTGGCTTATTTATTCTTATTCTCTCATGAATCTATAGTGGAGTTTTCCAGAGACAACATGACATGTAATTTGCAATAAATTAAGTCCAGAAGCAGATATGGGTATTCAGTTCTTTTGTATTAAGCCAGCATTAAGAGATTTTCAAAAAGATAAAATAATTCCATTCTTCTCAATGCATTTTTTTTTGTTTTTGTTTTGCAATTAGAGTTTTTTTAAATTAAAAATGTATTATTTATGTTAACATGTGATGAGTTTGTCATTGCTATTTTGAGGTGAATTTAAAAAATTGTCATTTTAAATATGGTAGATATTAAGACATGCCAATAGAAATAACCAATTAAACAGAAGCTCTGATGGGGGAGCTGCAGTAGTTTTTAAAAGCATAAAGGGATCTGAGACCAGAACGGTTGACAATCGCTGATGTAGACTGATGTAGCAGTGTGTGGGCTTTGCAGTTATAGGGCCTGCGTTTACCCACTTCACACTTGCAACCTGCCGCCTATCCACTGTCTATTGTGTAACCTTGGGTGAGTTACTTACCCTCCTTTAGTTTTAGTTCTTAACTGATAAAATGAGGATAATATACTCATTATCTAACCTACAAGTTTGTTGAGAGAATTAAATGAGATAATACATACTGGATGCTTTGACTAGAGCCTGGCACAAAGTAAGCATTGATTATTGACTTAGACAATGTTTCAAATGTAACATATATTTATCTTAGATAACTTAGAGAATATAGATAACTTAGATAACTTAGAGAATTCCAATAGTTGTTGGAAGAAAATGAACCATGACCTAACTACTCAGAAAGAGCCGTTGTTTATATTTTGGTGTCTTTATTTCCAGTTCATGTGTTTGTGTGTCTGTGTATTTGGTGTTTACACAAAAGTTTGTGCCTGACATTGTGTAACATATTCTCAGCAGTCTGTTACATAGTCTTACGAAACATGATTTTTCATAGCTCTATTATATCACTTATATTTCATTATACAGTCAATATATGCCATAATAAATTCAACCCTTCTCCTTTTAGACCAGGTCCAATTTTTCACCATTATAAATAATGCATAATTAACTTTCCTGAACATAAATCTCTGTCCATATCTGTGATTATTTTCTTAGGATAAATTTGCAAAAGTATAATTACTGGGCAAAAACTCCCTGTAGATATTTCCAAGTTGCTGTTTGGAAAGTTTGTTTCCATTGCATTCTTTTCAACAGTGTATGAGAATGTCCATTTTATGGTGTGAACACTTGCCAGCATTTAAAATTACTGTTTTACTTTATTTTTTATTTTATTTATTTATTATGTTATTATTTTTTAAAATTTTAATTGGAGGCTAATTACTTTACAATATTGTATTGGTTTTGCCATACATCAACATGAATCCGCCACAGGTGTACATGTGTTCCCAATCCTGAACCCCCCCCCCCCACCTCCCTCCCCATACCATCCCTCTGGGTCATCCCAGTTGCACCAGCCCCAAGCATCCTGTATCCTGCATCGAACCTGGACTGGCGATTCATTTCTTGTATGATGTTATACATGTTTCAATGCCATTCTCCCAAATCATCCCCCCCTCCCTCTCCCACAGAGTCCAAAAGACTGTTCTATACATCTGTGTCTCTTTTGCTGTCTCGCATACAGAGTTATCATTACCATCTTTCTAAATTCCATATATATGCGTTAGTATACTGTATTGGTGTTTTTCTTTCTGGCTTACTTCACTCTGTATAATCGGCTCCACTTTCATCCACCTCATTAGAACTGAGGAAATACCGAGGAAACCAGAATTGAAAGAGACACGTGTACCCCAATGTTCATTGCAGCACTGTTTATAATAGCCAGGACATGGAAGCAACCTAGATGTCCATCAGCAGATGAATGGATAAGAAAGCTGTGGTACATATACACAATGGAGTATTACTCAGCCATTAAAAAGAATACATTTGAATCAGTTCTAATGAGGTGTTTTACTTTAAAATTATTTTTGCCAATTCAATAGGGCAAAATACCACAAAAGTAAACATATTTTTGTGTACTCATCAGTTACTGAGTATAGTTTTTGGAAATTAAAATTTTCATTCTATGAATTTCTATTAAGTTCCTTTGAATTAAAAAAAAGTGATATATGATTATTATATGTATGTGAATCCTATTGATTTAACAGAGGTCTATAAATTTTATCTGTTAGACATACAGCAAATAATTTTCCTGATTTGTTGGTTGACATTTTTTTCCATATTTAAAAACAGGCTGAAAATTCTTTGTGAAAAATTTACCTGGTCAGATCTTTTTGTATGTTTAAAGATTTTTTTCTTCTCTGCTTTTATGCTTAGAAAGTCCAGCCCTATCTTGAATTTGTCTACATTTGTGACACATTTTCTTTTCTCTCCCTTTTCCTTAGTTCTCCTTCCTTCTTCCTTTCTTTTTTCTCTGTGTCCTTCTGTCTCTGTATTTGTCTGAAACATCAGCTCTTTTATACATCTGGATTTTATGTTGCTGTACAGTTGAATTTCAGCTCAAGCCTGATTTTTTCCGAAACAGCCAATCCTCTTGGTGGGAGTTTTTGAATCGGCCTCCTTTATTTGGGATGGTTTCTTTTCACTTATGAGCTTCATATATATGGGGGTTGTTTGTGGGCATCCCGTTTTCAGTCTGCAGCTCTGCAGAGTGGTTACTATGCCAGGTTCATGCTGCTGTAGTTAGTCTCATGATACGGTTTAGTATCTGACAGAACCAAATTCTTCTTGCTAGTTTTCTTTAAAACCTCCCCAGACATTTACATCTTTTATTGTTTCAGATATCTTTCTGAATCAGTGATTTGGGTATCCCCTCTCTCATTCCTTGCATCCTAGTGATTGACATCTTTGCTGTCTTTTCCTGAGGCGCATGCTCTACTGCTGTACACATTCAGTTCTTCTTTTATGTGCATCAGGGGAGTTTTAGATTTTTTTTCACACAAATATCACACAGTTACCATAAGATTATTTCTAGAATTTTTCTGTGCATCATCTTCCCTTCCTTTAGAACCTCTGTTTGTTGCTGGAATACACAAAGCTATTAATTATTGTATATATAGCTCATATTAAGAACTCTTGAATGGTGTTTTCAAGGTTTATAGGAAGATTTCTTGCTTTTTGTGTGTATAATTGTATTATTTACAAGTTGCTATAATTAATGTGTTCAAATATAAAAATAATCTGTAACATGTTATATATCATGCTACAAAACATCATCTGTGTATTTTTTGTTTCATGTTTTATTGATTAATTAGCATTTACCAGCAGAATGTTACACAGTTAGAGTTAGCAGATATTCTTATCTGGGTTCTTCTAGTGTTTTGCAATTAAATGTTAACTGGTAATGTGAGATACACAGACTTTGTTATATTGATGATTTGTAGTGGGGTCCTTCTACCAGTCTGTCCTTCCTTTCTTTGCTCCTCCTTTCCTCCTGTTTTCTTTCTAACAGGACTTGAGTAGAGTATTCCCAAGCGGCTTTTGGCATTGACTGCACTGAGTGACGACTTCACTTTCACTTTTCACCTTCATGCATTGGAGGAGGAAATGGCAACCCACTCCAGTGTTCTTGCCTGGAGAATCCCAGGGACGGGGGAGCCTGGTGGGCTGCCGTCTATGGGGTCGCACAGAGTTGGACACGACTGAAGTGACTTAGCAGCAGTAGCAGCAGCAGCACTGAGTGAAGTTTTTCTTATGTGATCTTTTGATGTGATGTGTCGTATAATACAATCCTTAATAGTAAACTATCCTTGCATTCCCAGTATAAAACCCATCTGGTCAAATTTTTATTCCTGCTGAGGTTTACAGGATTCTTTAATCTTTCAAAGATAAAAGAAAAGGGAAACTGACTAGGTTTATAGGTATTGGTAGTAAACTGACCAACTGCTTTAAAGATGCAATTGCAAACTTTCTGAATTCAATCACAAATTTTATTCCAGAAATTACTTTTCAAGTTTTAAAACTGAAACGATACAACCTTTTCTTTCTGTGCAAAAAATATTTTATATTTTTCATCAATAAAGGCAGTTCTTTTCCTTTTTTTTTTTTTTCTATTTTCCTGTTTAGTATGACTTGGATCTCATGTGTTTGCAATATTTAGAGACTTGTAGTCCCCATGGAGAGTTACACGTAGAGACTTACAGTCCTTATGCACCATAGTCCATGGAATTCTCCAGGCCAGAATACTGGAGTGGGTAGCCTTTCCCTTCTCCAGGGGATCTTCCCAGCCCAGAGATTGAATCCAGATCTTGATTCTTTACCAGCTGGGCCACAGGAGAAGCCCTTAGAGAGCTGTGATCTTAATCAATTAGGGAAAATGATTACAGTGCATTAAAAATGAATGTCTATGAAGAATTTCATTCCTTTCTTTACATTGCACTACGTTACATTTATATCACATTACATTATAGAAAACAGAGATAATAGGGATAAAATATGGGTGGTCTAGAGACTGCACATGGAATAAAATAGTTATATAATAATAATTAAGTTATAATACTTTAGTTATTAAATGTGAATATATTTTTAGGGTACTGGGATTCAGAAACATTATTTTTAGCAATTTTGACCATGATTACATTTATATCTCCAAAAAGAATTATAGAATGTTCCCTGCAAATAATTTTTTCTCATTTTATTAGAAATGAGTTGACTCATTCTAGCTGCCAGCAGGAATAAACCAATTATGACTTCAGTTAAAACTTTTAAACTATAAAAGAAGAGTCAAACTTTCAGTGAAAACGTAGAACAGAGAGTTTTTCTAGTAGATGAGCTTTTCGAGGGGGGCAGTCCTGGCAGCCAGCTATCAGGGCCTGTTTTGTTGCTAGGGCCATCTCCCTGAGGGTTCTGCACCCTAAGGGCTCAACTTCAGACACATGAGGACGGCTGCTCTCACTTCCTCCACCACCTGTAGGGTCTCGGCCGTCTCCACAGATGCAAGGGTGCTTGCCTGCCCCTTCTTCTCTCTCTTAGGGGTGAGGGGCGGGCCCTGGTCTCAGCCTGGTCGAGGGGAACCAGCCACCTGTCAGTGTATCAGCTGATTCCTCAGGTCGGCTTCTCTGTCTCCTAAGCACTAGGCTTTAGTTGTCAGACTGGGGTTTATTCATGGCCCCATGAACAAGAGCAGCACATAGATGCACATGCCTCATCCTGGGAAGAGGAAATATAAAAATGTAAGTCCTATCTCTGGCACAGGTTAAAAGCCAGCTGCAGTGGGCGGGAATGACTAAATGTTCTGTCTGCTTGTCCATGTGCTGCTGCTGCTGCTAAGTAGCCTCAGTCGTGTCCAACTCTGTGCGACCCCATAGACGGCAGCCCACCAGGCTCCCCCATCCCTGGGATTCTCCAGGCAAGAACACTGAAGTGGGTTGCCATTTCCTTCTCCAATGCATGAAAGTGAAAAGTGAAATTGAAGTCGCTCAGTCGTGTCCGACTCTTCGAGACCCCATGGACTGCAGCCCACCAGGCTCCTCCGTCCATGGGATTTTCCAGGCAAGAGTACTGGAGTGGGGTGCCATTGCCTTCTCCGGCTTGTCCACGTAGATGCTGCCTACTCGGAAGTCAAGTCGAGTGTTGAGCACCTACTACCGTCCCCTCACTGTGCTAGGTCCTGGGGCTAAAAACATCAGGGTGACATTGTTTCTTAACGCCCTTGAGATGTTCTGCTCCACTCCTGAGCCCACAAACGCTTGAGTGTTTTCTGCATAGTTGGAGCTTAAGGACGGGAAGGCTGCTTCTTGGTCAGATGATGAACATGGCTGGACTCTAGCCTCATGAAGCGATGACCATTAAATATCAGTGCCAACGGGGGCAAAATGGCTGAGGGACCAAAATGACTGAGGTCTAACATGGTGAATGACACAGTTAATGTTACGTATTCACTTCCTTGGTTGGAATGAGGATTAACAAAAAGTAATTCTTAGTCAGCTGAGTACTTTGGCTTAGCAAAATTGTTTGCTCAGTTTCAAAATTAATATTGCAGAAAATATCAAATGTGTGATTATTTATACTAATTGTTCAAAGCTATTAACCTTAAAAGATTATTTTTCTTGTTTTTATATCCTGTGTTTATATCTTGGTTATAGCAAACCCAAGGTAATCAACATTGGAAGAAGAGCCTCAAGGCTTTAAACTCATGCAGGGGAGAATCTATTTTTAGATGGTTTTGCATTTGCAGTGGGACACACCTCATTAATGTATGGTATAGACATGTCAAGGAGCAGAGCGATCAGGTGGATTTCACTGTAATTCAGCCTCTTGTTGGCTGGAGCTCCCAGAGATGTCAGATGCTCTAACATGGGCGGGACATGCCGTGCCTCCCCAGGGTGGTTTCTCAGACTTTAGACAGAGGCTGAACGTTCCCAGCAAAGCAGGGTTCGCAGTGTCCTTTCCCTTCGGCATAAGTGGAAACATGCCGTGAATGGTAGCAGAGGAAAAATGGCAGGAGAACTTGTTCCGATCAGAGAGTGAGATGCAGTCATGCCAAGTGACAAAGGCATCTCTGGGAGTTTAGGAGGCCGATGGGCTGATGATGTTCTTCTGGCGATGCTGGGGAACCAGGGAACGAGGGAGTCACCCGTCACAGCCCCGGGTGAGCGGGGACCTGGAGTCTGACAAGCACCTGAGCACACACTGGGGGTCCCGGGGGCAGCAGAGGGGCCCTGGGGAGACTTAATGTCAGTTCCCTCCAGGATCACAGCCACCGTGGTCAGCGGGCCTGTGTCCATCAGGGCCCCTGGAGGGCCCACTCTGGGCCTCAGCACCGTGACCCCCACTCCTGGACTTGCCATCTTCTTTGAGAATTCCTTGTGGAGCACACCAGGCCCCACATCGGCAGCCTACAGAGTTGGAATTCTTCAAGCAGGCCTATAAGAACCAGAGCCCCGAGGAGTAGCTCCATGGCTTTCTGCTGGGTCAGGGGAGCAAGGAGGCGGTAACATCTAGTGACTCCCTGGGTGGAGGGCTGCTTCCCCAACTCACGTGGGGGAGATAGCAGAGCCTCAGCAGGGCAGCCAAGGCTGTTTGAGGTGTTATCCATGAGACACAGTCAAGTCCAAGAACCTCCAGGGAGAATTTGAGAGTCTGATGTAGCAATAAGTGGTGATTTCAGAGGAAGGACACAGAGATTCAGAGCGATGGGAGCACCTGGCTCACAGCAGTGAGGGGTTAGGGGGTGAGGTGCCAGCATCAAAGCCTCCCAGGGACCACTGTTGAGATGTGAACCCTGAATGCGCCAAGTCTGAATGCCCCTTGGAAGGTGAGGAGTCTCCAAACCAGTACCGTTAGAGTATATTGTTTTAAAGTTGCATCATTTATACACAAACACACACAAAGAGAGGGAAGAAAGAATGACCAACAAATACTCTTTTTCTCAGTTAAACCCTTTGTAGGAATTATAATGCTTTATTGTCCAAGTCTTTAAAAATATACTTTATGGGTTACAAGTAGTAAGAGTTTGAGAGGAAGTTTTGTCTGGGTTAGGAATCTTCTCATTAAGATAAAATTGGGCATTTTGAAGACCCCCAAAAGCTACGAGTAGTATGGTTTGTAAGTTCTATCTCTCTTATTCCAGTTCTTTACATATCAGAAGCCTGACTAATAATTGTATTTTAACCCAGGGAGCCCGCATGCCTCTGGCGGGGTTGGGAGAAAGCTTCCTTTCTCTAGAGTGGGTTGCAAAGTCCCTCGGTGCCTGGGGGGGAGTGGAGGCTGTGGCCACCTTCCCTGGGTGCTCCATGACGTAGGCAGTCCCAGCACAGGCCTGTCTGATTTCAGGGGGAAAGAAGGCGTGAGGATAAGGTTGGTTTTCCTTTGACATTAATAATCTCCTACAAAGGGTTTTGGTAAGACAGAGAAACCTTAAATAGCACTTAACACCTCCCTTGTTTTCCCCCCAGGATGGTGAAATCTGAGGACTGCAGGGCTTGGGGAGGGGGTTGTGGGCCAGTCCCCAGGGAATGTATATGTTCCCAGGACTCCATGGGCAGGACAGGTGGGGCAGCCCCTTCTTAGCCTCCTCTGCTGCTCCTCCCCAGTGGGGCAGCCGGGGCAGAACAAAGAAATCTCCTGCATCTCTCTTCCACCCAGCCTAGACAGGAAGGAAGCCCAGGGAAGCATCTGCTTGGCTGCTGTTTCCCTTTTCCATCCCACTGCAGGAGGCAGGGGACCCTTTTTGAATGAGCTCAGTCTTCTTGTTCAAAGGCCCGCTCTCCAGACAATATTTGGAGAAGTCTGGCTCTAACAGTCTGTGTCTTCTCATGACCATGACTTATTTGGAGAGAGAGACTCTTTCCAGGACAGATTCCACTGGAGAGTTTGGACCAATTTTGAAAATGCTGTAAGGATAAATATTCCAGATATGTTGAACTTGGGGTGATGGGTGGATGCTTTAAAAGCAGCAAAACCAAACCAAATGTAATAGTGGCCTCACACTCAGACAACACTCCCACTGTGGCCTGATGTCGTGTATCTGTGAGACTGAAGTCCACGGTGGTGGTGGGGGACATGGGATGAGGGAGATGGATTTGGAATGTTTGTAGACTGTTGTATACATAGCACCTTATTTAATCTTGCCAAGAACTATTGTGCGCTGAGATGTTTTAGATTGCTATTTTATCAGTAAGGAAACAGAGAAGTTAAGTGCATGTGTGCTATGTCGCTTCAGTCGTGTTTGACTCTTTGCAACTCCATGGACCGTAGCCCACCAGGCTCCTCTGTCCAGGGATTCTCCAGGCAAGAACACTGGAGTGGGTTGCCATGCCCTCTTCCAGGGGGTCTTCCCAAGCCAGGAATAGAACTTGCGTCTCTTCACGTCTTTCCCATCCCCACTGTTAGCACTACAGTTAGTGAGTGGCCTGCTGGATGCCATCGGAGTGCCCCACCCCAGCATCTTGGTTGGATTTGGGGTGTCTTGTTGGGTCCACCCAGGGCAGATGCATCTGTGTCACAATGTCTAAATGGCATGCTTTATTCCAGGACTCCTGGAAACAAATCAAGGAGAACCAGAATAACAACCCAAGTTAACATGATGCAGTTTTCCTCAGCAGTTACACCAGAGAGCTGCTAGTGAGGGACTTTGGCATGAGAGAACACAGGTCTGAATCTAATGGTGTGACCTTGGTCAAGCTACTCCATCTCTGGACTCAGTTCCTCTTTGGTGAAATGGGGCTTAAAATAGTTTGTACCTCAAAAGGGTGTTGGTGAAGATTAAAGGAAGCAATGCAAATAAGCACACAGTGTCTGGCACACAGTGAGAGCTGATGGGACTAGGTATTACTGCTACATATAATTAACTGAATTAATTCAACAGAGCTGGTTTTGCTAATCACCTCATCATTTGGGTTTGAGATTTGTCTTGTCATTGGTGTCTAAGAGGCTAAGTTTCCATCTCAGTTCCTTCATTCTTGCCTTAAGTGTCAAACTTTTGGTTGTTCAGTTCCTAGGTCGTGTCTAACTCTTTGTGAAGCAATGAACGGCAGCATGCCAGGTTTCCCTGTCCTTCACCGTCCCCTGGAGTTTGCTCAAACTCATGTTCATCCAACCATCACATCTTCTGTTGCCCCCTTCTCCTTTTGCCTTCAATCTTTGCCAGAGTCAGGGTCTTTTCCAATGAGTTAACTCTTCCAATCAGGAGGCCAAAGTATTGGAGCTTCAGCTTCAGCATCAGTCCTGTCAATGAATATTCAGGGTTGATTTCCTTTAGGATTGACTGATTTGATCTCCTTGCAGTCCAAGGGACTCTCAAGAGTCTTCTCCGACACTACAGCTTGAAAGCATCAATTCTTCGGCGCTCAGCCTTCTTTACAGTCCAACTCTCATATCCGTACATAATTACTGAAAAAGCCATAGCTTTGCCTATACAGACCTTGGTCAACAAAATAATGTCTCTGCTTTTTAATAAGCTGTCTATGTTGGTCATAGGTTTTCTTCAAGGAGCAAGCATCTTTTAATTTCATGGCTACAGTCACCACCTGCAGTGATTTTAGAGCCCAAGAAAATAAAGTCTGTTACCATTTCCATTGTTTCCCCATCTATTTGCCATGAAGTGGTGGGACTGGATGCCATGATCTTTGTTTTTTGAGTGTTGAGTTTTAAGCCAACTTTTTGATTCTCCTCTTTCACCTTCATCAAGAGGCTCTTTAGTTCCTCTTTGCTTTCTGCCATTAGGGTGGTATCATCTGCATATCTGAGGTTATTGATATTTCTTCTGGCAATCTTGATTCCAGCTTGAGCTTCATTCAGCCTGGCATTTTGCATGATGTGCTCTGGATATAAGTTAAATAAGCAGGGTGACAGGATACAGCCTTGACGTACTCCTCTCCCAATTTGGAAACAGTCCATTGTTCCGTGTTTTGTTCTAACTGTTGCTTCTTGATCTGATATAGGTTTCTCACGAGACAGGTAAGGTCGTCTGGTATTCCCATCTCTTTAGGAGTTTTCCACAGTTTGTTATGGTCCACACAATTAAAGGCTTTAGCATAGTCAATGAAGCAGAAGTAGATATTTTTCTGGAATTCTTTTGCTTTTCCTATGATCCAACAGATGTTGGCAATTTGATTTCTGGTTCCCCTGCCTTTTATAAATCCAGCTTGTACACCTGGAAGTTCTTGGTTCACATACTGCTGAAGCCTGGCTTGAAGGATTTTGAGCATTACCTTGCCATCATGTGAAATGAGTGTTAATTGTATGGTAGTTTGAACATTCTTTGGCATTGCTTTTCTTTGGGATTGTAATCAAAACTGACCATTTCCAGTCCTGTGGCCACTGCTCAGTTTTCCAAATTTGCTGGCATACTGAATGCAGCACTTTCACAGCATCATCTTTTCGAATTTGAAATAGCTGAGCTGGAATTCCATCACCTCACTAACTTTGCTTGTAGTAATGCTTCCTAAAGCTCACTTGACTTCACATTCCAGGTTGTCTGGTTCTAGGTGACTGAGCACACCATCGTGGTTGTCCAGGTCATTAAGACCTTTTTTGTATAGTTCTTCTGTGTATTTCTGCCAACTCTTTTTAATATCTTCTGCTCCTGTTAGGCCCATAACGTTTCTGTCCTTTATTGTGCCCATTTTTGCATGAAATGTTCCCTTGGTATCTTTAATTTTCTTGAAGAGATTGCTGGTCTTTCCCATTCTATTGTTTTCTTTTATTTCTTTGTATTGCAGAGAACTAAGTTATAAAGAGAAAACTTAGAAAAGAGGAACATTTATTTAAACTTGCAGCAATGTAAACATGAATAAATATTCTCGCATGGAGCTGTATTTCTTTTCTGGTAAGTCTTCCTATTTTGTAGTTTGGGGATTTTAGGACCTTGGTGTATTTATACTCCTTCTCTCGTGCATATGGCACATGTGTAAAGAATTGTCCTTACAGTCTCCAGGCTGTAAAGAAGGCCCCACTGTCCAGAGTGATCCCAGGGTGCACAACACAGTTCTAATATAGGAATATCTTGCTGTTTTCCCAATCCTGTCAGGATTTACTCGTCTGCTTTATTGCATCCTACACATAAAATATACAGGGATAACAATACTAATAGTACATAACCAATTCTGATTACTGAAAACAGTGAAATAAAATTACTAAAAAGAATCAAATAATTTTTGCATTGGAGAAAAAAAGAAACCCAGACATTATATTCTTCCTAATGTAATAACAGCATCTATATAGTCTTTCAAAAGGGTCAAGCCTGAGTCTGCTCAAGTCTCTGTATACAGAGACTTGTAGATTTCTGCCAATTTACAGGAAATATGCTATCCCTCTTCTTCCATTTGAAAAATTATTATGCTTTACTTACACGGCCAGATCACTTACTGCTGCATATTATTAATACAGTCTCTCCCTTTAAATTCCCTTTTAGTCTCACTTTGCTAATTTATTCCATGTTTATGCTCATCGCAGGTCTTTTTGTTGATGTCCCTCTAGTCATTCTTTAAATCTTGTTTTCTAATGGATTCCTTCAGAAGGCCGCATCATGGCACCATGGTTCTCTGAGGTTTGTGTGTTAACAGGAGTTTGTGCCCTATTTACTTGAAGGTCAGGTTTTCTGGGTATAAAATTTTTGACGCATGTTTTCATTCTTTGAGTATCTGAAATGTATTTCCTTGTTTCCCTTTGTCACAAGAGCTGCTATAGTCAGTCAGTCAGTCAGTCAGTTGCTTCAGTTGTGTCTGACTCTTTGCGACCCTATGGACTGTAGCCTGCCAGGGTCCTCTGTCCATGGGTATTCTCCAGGCAAGAATACTGGAGTGGGTTGTCATTTCCTCCTGCAGGGGATCTTCCCAACCCTCATGTTTTATGTCTCTTGCATTGGCAGGTGGCTTTCTTTACCACTAGTGCCACCTGGGAAATCCTGATGAGAGTATAGTAATTGTTTGATGAAAACCTAATTTTATTCTAAGTCATATGCTCTTCTGTCCAATGTCCAAATGACTTTTTCTTTTTTTCTTTCAAGTCCAGCAATTCTATTAAAATGTCACTTGATGTTGATCTTTCTGGGTTGATATTCTTAAAGACATATAGAGGTCTCTCAATATGTAAACATATAGAGTTTACACCTTTCCTTTTTAATTTGAGACAAGGTTTTTTGAGTTATGATTTTTATTATTTATTCTGCTCCCTTAGTCTGTTTTCTACTCTGGGGATGACTGCTATCCACATGTTATATTTTCTTTGCTTATCTTCAATATTAATTTCTCTTGATTCTTTAAAAGTCTTTTTATAAAAAAAATCTTTTTATACATTAATTTTTTAATGAAAAATCCTCCCTTTTATCTTCTGAAGGCACTTTTTATTGTATTTATTTGCTCTTATGCTCCTTATAATTCAGTATTATTTCTAAAATGACTTTTTATGTATAATTTTTTTCATGAGTTTTATCACTTCATTTCTGAGTTTTTCTAATTCTGGATTATTGTTCTTTCAAATCTTGTATCATTTTTCTTAATGTCTTTGGTGTGTTTGGAAGAGTACTTTAAAGTTTTAACGTCTTTCTAGCATACCTTTTTGTCAGTTGTCACGTTATTCTCATGAACATTTCATTTGTTTCTGATAGTCACTTTCTATGGACATTGACCCATATCTTTTGTGATCACTCATTTTTATGTGAATTTACTTTTCCTGAATTTTAGAAGGTGGATGAGTTCACAGAACTTTGCCAACTTTGTGGAGCTCCCTCTTACATTGCTTTTGTCCAGTGTTACAGGAAACAATTTGCTTTCTGAGATCTCCTGTTTCCCCTCTTCCTGCTCCCACTTTTATTTGCTCTTTCTCTTCCCTTTGCCTCTGTTATCCTTACTCTGCTCAGTGTTTGTTACATTCCTAACCTTGTTTCCTTTGGTGAGGCCTTACCTGGAGAGAAAGCTAGTCAGTGTGGAGGGTTGAGAGAGCCCCATCAAATTTCTTGCCACAGGCCCTTGGGACTCACCTTCTGTGGGAGGCATAAACCTTTCCAGATTCTTCTGTGATTCACCACCACACTTTCCAGGGATACCTCTTGTTTCTTTGGGTTCCCCTGCTTGCAGGCTTGCCCTGTTCCTTCTCTCTGCTTTCTGCCTCACAAGTGCCAGTAACATCAGGTACTTTAGCAGTAGCCACTGGCAGGCTATAGTCCATAGGGTTGCAAAGAGTTGGACATGACTGAAGCAACTACGCATGCACACACTTGTATTTTAGGATTTGTGGAGAAACCTTGTCACCTAGTTTCATCACAGATGTTATCAATGTGTTTGGTTTTGCCGTCTACATGCTCTTCCTGTTTTATGGAGAGATTCTGGAAGATCCAAACCGGTGCTGTTGACAATGCAGACATCTTCCCAGAATTTCTCTCCTAACTGGTTTTCTAGAAATTTGTGCACCTGTGTTACTTGTGATGTGGTGTGAGTCAGGACAAGTTCATCCAGTTCCCTCCACCCCAGTCCCACCCCTGCACTGAAGGTCACCTGAGGGTTGGAACTACATTCTGCTTCCTTCTGCAGAAGCACACCCCTAGGCTGAACTGAATGATAATGGTAGACCTACCACCTGGAGACCATGTGTCTGGAAATAACAACCAGTTAACGTTAAAAAAATTAAAATTCCAGAGACTGCTGGCCTTTGTCCTTTCACTTTTCTCATATGCTCCAGAATTAGCAGCAACCTCTGTAGCCAGAGCCCTCGAATATGCTTCAATAAGTCCACTCTTCTCCACTCTAACCCCCAGAAGACTGAGTGTGAGCCAAGATTTAAAGTTAACATCGCACACCCCCAACCCTTTTTTTACCTATAAAATATTTGTTTGGTCTCTGTGTAAAATGTGCTTTATAAAAGCACAAGGGCAGACACGTCTGAAATAACCTTAAGTGAAAGTAAGTAAATTAATTAGCATACAGTAGACTCTTATTGTTAAGTGGGAATGTAGCCCTTCCTGTGGGGCTCCGTGTTAAACAAGATGATTGATAAATTGTTATATTCGCACAGTGTCGCTCCGTGATATAATCACGCCTTTTGTAAATATTTAGTCAAGAGAGCAATCCAGCTGTTCCCAGTCAGGTTTCATCCGGTGTCAGCCAAAGCTCTGTGCTTCTGATTTATCTCTCGTGCTGTTTAAGCATTGAGGAAGCTCACATTTTTATGAGCCTCTAAATACCCATAATAGTAAATAGTGAAAATGATGGCTATAATAGCAATAGCCCAAGTAATTATAAGGAAGGATATCTGCGATGGCCAGAAATAAGAATACGGAAGAAGCTGGGCCTTTTTATTTCTTTGTGTAGATATAAATGTTAATCCCCTTACCTTTAGCACCGTTGATGTCAAGAAACCCATCACCCTTCTTTATCAGGGTCATAAAAGATCTGTTGATGAGATCAGAAAGGTCTGGAGAACTGAATTTTTAACCTTTGACCATTTTTGGACTGAGAAGTAAAACAGTGTTCTAGAATGTACTTTTCCACTTTCTTATTTTGAGTTGTTGAACAGGAAACAAGTGTTTGAGGTGTTTAGAGTTACAGCATTGGGAGTGAGGGGGCGCAGTTTTTATGAACCCTGCAGGCTACCTTGTGACGTGGGGGCAGGGAGGGAAGATGGCTGCCCTGTGACGTGGGGGTAGGGAGGGAAGATGGCTGCCCATGGTGTGGGGGCAGGGAGGGAAGATGGCTGCCCATGGTGTGGGGGCAGGGAGGGAAGATGGCTGCCCGGTGACGTGGGGGCAGGGAGGGAAGATGGCTGCCCTGTGGTGCGGGGGCAAGGAGGGAAGATGGCTGCCCTGTGGTGTGGGGTAGAGTGGGATACGGCTTTGCGGAGGGATGCTCCCTTCTGTAAAGGGTGCGAGGGGGTGTGGTGCTGTGACTACTTGTCCCACTGGAGGAGGGAGCCAGCTGTGGGGCTGGAGGCACAGGAGAAGGGCCCATTTGGAGGCAGCCTCCATGGGTCTGGGCCCCTGTAGACTGAAGCACCCACCCCAGGGACTCAGAAGAGGGATGGAAGATAGGAGGGTCAGTCGAGGCTGCAGCTGTAGGAAGGAGCAGGTCTCCTTAGCCTAAAAGACAGCAGATGGAGAAGAGCAGAAGTGTAAAATCTACCTATTGTTCATATTGTTTTCTGCTGCATTTAATAATTTGTTTAGCTTCCTGTCATTTGGAATCTGAACCTAAAGAACTTCAGAAACACTGATACTTGAGAGGGTTTGCATTTCACCACCATGATTTTTCTGGGTTACCCGTTGGCCCCTTCTGTTATAATCTAGAGTTAAGATGATCAGGGTAAGTAACAGTCAGATTTTTATGACAAAAAATACTACACTAAAGCAATACAAGTTAAGGCTGTTTTCTTTAATTAGACGAGGTCTCTTTATGATCGTGAGCTTCTGTTAAAGTTTACGTGGCCCATCATTACTTAGAAGTTTATGTTATGTTTCCATTTATGTAATAAGCCACTGAGCTTATTTAATACGTAGATTTTTTTTTTTTTTCCTGGCGAGAGACTATTTCAAAAGAGAGAAAAGGTGAGGGTGAAGATGAGGAGTTGGATAAATTGTTTCATGGAGAGGCGTAGGAGAGCACCAATAATAATTATAATTCAGATGGTTGATATCAGACACATCAGTGTTGCCAGTATCTGACCACTTAGGAAGGAAAGTGACAAGTGTGCACCCAAAGTGGAGAGGTTCCCCATCAGATGGATGCAAAGCACAGAGATATTTCCCTGGAGGTCCTGGCTGAGAGCAAGGCCACATTGTATAGGTATTGCTGGCCTGCTGGGAGGAGTGGGAAACTCAGCTGGGTCCATATGCTTCTTGCAAAGCTCACACAATTAATTAAGGATCTTTCCTGAAGGTCGTGTGACATTCTAAAGCCACACCTTCAGAGAACCTTTCCAGACTTGGATAAGCACTTCCTTGCCTAATGACTAGCTTAGTTCTACAAGTAATAGAAACCGCAGTGAAAAGCCCATTATTTACATTATTCCAATTGATATTTCCTCATAAATTACACTTTTGTTTTCCAGGCCCATTACATTTCCTGTGTGGCTAATTATATTAGGCAGTTCCTTTAATTTACACACCGTTTCCTGCAATTTACACTCCTTTCTCAGAAAATGCTTGGTAAGCATCTCCATCCTTTGCTTTTAAAGAGCAGAGCAGACCAAGGTTACTGCGAGCGTCCAACAAGTGTTTAACACCTGTAAGGACTGGTCATTTTCTAGCAAGAGTCCTATAGCAAGTACTTTGATAAGTCCCTAAGAATGGGGACTGAGACCATGGGGAAAATGAAAATGTGAAGGAATAAATTGGTGAGATGGCACAAAATTGCCTTGGTAAGAGGTGATTTAGCATGGGGATTGGGCAGGGCAACCTGTAAACTCTTGGAAAATTTTTAAGTGAACAGCATGCTCTAAAGGAGACTTACATTTCACTTGCTGGGTTATGGCCTCGTTTCCGATTCTCTGTCTTTATGCCCTTTATGCCTGTTCATGTGTGTGTGTGGGTGCTCAGTTGTGTCCTACTTTTTGTGACCCCATGGACTGTAGCCTGCCAGGCTCCTCTGTCCATGGGACTCTCTAGGCAAGAATACTGGAGTGAGTTGCTATTTCCTCCTCCAGGGGATCGTCCCAACCCAGGGGTTGAATCCACATTTCCTGGGTCTCCTGCATTGGCAGGCAGATTCTTTACCATTGCACCACCTGGGAAGCCCCAAACTAACTACCAGGAGTGGGGTTTGAACCCATGTAGACATATGTCCATTGAATCTTACGTCCAATGCCTTAACCACTGACCATCCTGGTGCAGGCTTACCCTCGATAAAACTGCTGGGAATATCACTATAATCTTGACATGATGGTCATCATGTTCACGTTGCTAAACAATGCCCAGGCCGGTCTGGAGGGAGACCATCCTCCCCTGGATTGGAAGGCAGTGACTTCCCTGTGACACTGAGGTTCTGGGAGCAGATTCTGGACACAATTTTTGGCATCAGAAGGATGGAGCCATTTCTATATTTAGCTGCTGTCAGTGTTTGTGAATCTGACTGAACTTGGAACTGTGGAGAGGTCATTCAATGTTTGCCCTGTCTACATTTTGGAAGCCTGTTTTGATGTAACTGGGAAGTATAATAAAAAAGTGACTGTCTCAGGTATTTACCAGGGCACCTGTCTGGGCTGTGACCAGCTTGGACCAAAGCTGGGCTGAGGACCAAAGCTTGACAAGACTGTGAAATGTTTGTGCCCAGAGGGTCGGATCAGTTGGAAAACTCCTTCATGGCTCAACTCAAAGCAACCAAAATAAGCAGACACACTCAGCTGCCTGGGTCTCTCCAACTTTTCTCTCCCTTCAGCCTGTAGTGGTCCATGGATTGGACAGTGGCCTGGTAGAGGGACTTTCCTGTGCCATGAAGAGGCTATCGAAAAGGAAATGCAAGTAGACTTTGAAATAATCACATGAAAGGAAAGGAACAGTTTAGTTGTTGGTACACTGTTTGAGAAGATGAAAAAATATAAAGTTTTGCCTTTCTGTTGGTATCATGGCCCTGAAAGTGAAAGTCACTCAGTTGTGTCTGACTTTTTGCAACCCCATGGACTGCACAGTCCATGGAATTCTCCAGGCCAGAATACTGGAGTGGGGGACCGTATTTGATTCCTCCTCCAGGAATCAGACTGGGGTCTCCTGCATTGCAGACAGATTCCTTACCAACTGAGCTGTCAGGGAAGCCCATGGCGCTGATTGATCTCAAATCGAGAAGGTGAGGGAGAGACATATTTATTTGCTTGTCTTTCTTTTGTGCAAGCTTAGAAGTTCTTTGTAGGACTGCATGAGCTTGAAGGATTCTACTGGTGCAGTCCTGAAAGGTGGGGCAGTTGGCTGGGGTGGGGTTAGTGTCTTTCACCACATCGCTTAGAACTCTTTAGAGGCCAATGATAGAATGTGAACGCAAAGTAGCTTAGGCAAAAAGGGGGATTTTTAAAGAAGGTTTTGGGTGACTCTTGGAACCCAAGTTGAAGAATGTGCCCCATCTCAGGCAAAACAGGGACCATAATCTTGGGGTTTTAAAATTCTCTTGGTCTGTTCTCTCTGTAACCACCCCCCCTCCTCTCTTGTCTTTCTCTGTTTGGTTGGCTGTCTCTGTACCTCCCCACCCTTCTGTCTCCCTCTTTTTCTGTCCTCTCCCCCCCCACCAGTAGGAGGCATCCCCCGGCCAATATGACTGTAAGCATGGTATCCCCAGTTTCCAGGCACTACATTTTGAGTTCAGTCACTAAAGAGAAATTGGCTGCTCTGCTTCAGTTTTCCTACTACTGTCTGTTAAAAAAAAAAAAAAAAAGTGATTGGCTTAGCTTGGGGCAATTAACCACCAGGACTGACTGACTGATATTGGGCTTGGGATCACATTGACGGCATAAAAGCTATGCAGATGGTGTATGAAAGAGGGATAGTTTCCAGAAGAGGGAGCTAAGCCTATACAAGAGTTTGCTTCATGTATACAAACTGTATTCTGGCAGTCATACAGTGATGGTGGAGGTGGTGGTTTCATTGCTAAGTTGTGTCCAGCTCTTTGTGACCATGGACTGTAGCCTGCCAGGCACTTCTGTCCTTGGGATTCTCCAGACAAGAATACTGGAGTGGGCTGCCATTCCCTTCTCCAGGAGATCTTTCCAAGCCAGGGATTGAACCCAGGTCTACTGCATTGCAGGCAGATTCTTTACTGTCTGAGTCAACAAGGAAGTCCCAGTCATATAAAGGTGAACATATTTCTCTTTCTAATAAGGTCACTAGACTTCATAGGTCGCAGGATGCTATTATATGGCAGATGTTCCTTTTATTAAGGATTTTGATAGAGTTTCTTACAACGAAAATTTTTCAGCAATGAAGTTGTATGAGTGATGGGCTAGCCTCAAGGGCAAAGGACATCTAAGGGAATAATAACATCAGCTGGTTTGAAGGGAGAGCTTTCAAGCAGAGACTGGTCTCTAGTGGACAAGTTGGTTCATTGGGATGAAGAACCAGGAGCACTCGACCTTAGAGGAAAGTTGACTACAAGGATGGGAGGACCGGCATCAGGCTTTAGGGGAAACCCAGTACCAAACAGGTCCTTAAGGGGAAGCCCAGATACATGGACAAAAAGAAAAGCAGATCCCAAAGGAGTGGATCCAAGGGGATTTCACATACTTCATTCCTTTTGCAGTGATTGCCTGTGGCTGACCCTAGACCAGTGCCTGAAATGAAGTATGTGAACCAAACACTGAGCAAATTCATTCCTAGTTGAATAAACAAAGGATATGAGTTAATGAGCTAACACTAATCAATGAGGGGCTGAACTGTGGCCTCTTATAGGACTCTACTCTAGGCTCTGTTTCATTGGATTGATTTATGAATAATTTGGACAAAGACATGAAAAGACTGACCCACAAATCTGTGCAGGATAAACAGTGTGCTAGAGAGCAGTCTTGAGAATCATAAAAAAGTGCTGGGCTGAAACAAGGGGCGTGAATAAGAAGAGAGAATGTAATGGTTCTACATGTCAAGTCTTTCACTGAGTCACCAAAGGCACAGGTGCAGAACACAGGCTTGGTGGCTGGAAAATCTTGCAGCTGCTGGGAAAACACCTTGGATTTTGAGTAGGTCACTTGAAGTCCATGGTGTGAAAGAGCAAGTCTGAGAGCATCCAGAAAATGAGAGGACACAGTCTTGCTGTCTCAGGCATAATAGTTTAGTATGCAATAGAGACAAATTGAAACTGTCCAGAATACGAGAGGAAGACATCTGGAGACCCTGTTCTAGGAATGGTTATTGAGGAGGCTGGAGATGTTTGTCCAAGCATGGATGATGGTGTAGACCCAGCAGTTTCCCCTCCCTTGTGGGTCCTCAAGTGCAAGTGAGACTAGGTTGGCTTATTCTAGATGGCACAGTGAGGAGAAATCAGTGAGCATTATATAGACATTTATCTTTGTCTTTTAAAAACTGAAAGACTGAATAATAATTTAAAAATGAAATGCAATTCTTGTGAAGTGATGAATCCAGCATCCCCAGATTTGCCTGAGTCTCAGGGATGCTGGGGAGGGCATTCCTGTTTGAGGTAGCATGTTGAGCTCCTTAATTTCTCACCTTTCTTCTGGCTAAATGTCCAGAAGACCAGCTTCCATCCCTGGCCCTGCCAATAAAGAGCTGAGTGATTTGGGGTAAGTCACTTACACTCTAGGAACCTCTGTAAAATGGGGTTAATAATTCCTGCCCTCTCTCTCCCTCAAAGGATTGTGAGAACTGAAATGAGAGAGAGAAAAAAAAAAACCAGGTGAGAGGAGATTGAAAAGTTGAAATCACTCTATCCTTGCAGGATTTTATTTTGACTCTTCTCTTTGTGGATTTCTCAGACAGCCGCCAGCCTCCAGCAGTCCTGCTTCCTGCAGCCTCTTGCTCTTTTGACGTTTCATCCTCCTGAAAGTTTTGTTCAGTAGTTTACACTCCAGGCTTTGAAGCCATCCATCAAAACTCCTCTGCCAGGAACTGCATTAAGATGTTGGCAGCAGGTGGCTGATTCTCCCCAAATGTGCTGCTTGTTCCAATGAAAAAACATTGGAGAAAAGTGGGGAGAGGGTTTTTTCCCCCTTTTCCTGCCAAACCACGTATATTATGATGCCACTTAAAATCTAAAGAGGTGGCGTCTTCCTCAGGAACTTTCCACAAGATGCGAGTGTGGTAAGCTCATTGTGCTAGTAATTATTACTTTCTGATTTTTTCATAAATAGATGAGTCACCACCTTGAAGAAATCAGCCCCATAGCTGTGGTGTTGTGTTGCTCTAGTATTTCCTCCACTCGCCCCTTCTGGAGAGGCTGCGTACGAGCAGAACAAAGCAATCTGTACCCAGAGAGGGACGAAGGCAGTTTGTAATTCCATAAAACACTTTGAGGCTTTCAGAAGGTGCTATATACATCAATAAATAATAATAATTTTCACTCTCTCTTCTTTGTAATACTCCCTTAGAAGGTTGAAAATAAAATTTCTTTTGCTATTGATTTTGTCCTTCTACATTTGGCAAACATTGATTTTTCCCTTTCCTAATGGAGCAGAAGCCAACATAGCTGTATTTCATTTGCTTCACTCTCTGAACTCAGCATCTCAGCTGATGCGAGCAGGACTTACAGGCAGCTCCCAGGAACACCCAGGGCAGTTGTTTAACTGGAGGGCATGGGGGTCTTATAAGACTCTGCCTTGCACATCAGGCACATAGTAGGTTCCTGGTCAAACTTTCAGTTCCTTGTAATTCAAAATATTCAGATTGATTCAGGAAGGAAAAGAGCTTCAAAGCATAGAATTATATGTGTGGAAATGTTGCTAACAATTGGAAAAATGAGGAATGGAGGGGGCTAAGAAGGAATAAAGTACAAGGAAGATGAGGACATATTTGTCTTAGTCTGCTTGGGGTGTTGTGACGAAAGACCATGGGCTGTGGCTTAAGCAAAAGGCATTGAGTTGTCATAGTTTTGGAGGCTGGAAGTCCAGGAGCAGGGTGCCAGCACCATCAGGGTCCTGGTGAGGGTCTTCTCCTGCCTTGCAGTTGGCTACCTTCTTGATCCATCCCCACGTGGCACGGAGAGGCAGCAGGTCTCTGAGATCTCTTCCTGTGAGGGCACTGATTCCATCCTGAGGGACCCAGCCTCCTGTGTGTGTGTGTGTGTGTGTGTGTGTGTGTGTGCGCGCGTGCGAAGTCACTAAGCCATGTCTGACTCTTTGAGATCCGTGGACTGTAGCCCACCAGGCTCCTCTGTCCATGGATTCTCCAGGCAAGAATACTGGAGTGGGTTGCCATGCCCTCCTCCAGGAGATCTTCCCAATCCAGAGATCGAACCTGCATCTCCTGCGACTCCTGCATTGTAGGCAGATTCTTTACCGCTGAGCCACAAGGGAAGCCCCTACCCTCATGACCTCATCTAGGTCAAATCACCCCCCAGAGATCCCATTTCCAAATACCATTACACTGGGGACCAGGGCTTTAGCAAATGAATTTTGGGGGAGACGTAATTCAGTCTGCAGCAATATTCTTCCACCATTGTTTATTTTGTGCCAGTGATTAACTGAGTTCCGTGCACAAGCATCACCTAACTTAGTCCTCACACCGGTGTCAGGCCCACTGAAACGTGGAGACCAGGTGTATGTGAGCCTTGATGTTGCATCATAAATCCACCCGCCAGAACTGCAGGAGCTGGGTCCAGGGTCCTGCTGTGTCCCAGTGAACTCTCCTAGCGTGACCTGGGAGCCAGCTGGAGATAAGAGAAACATCCTGGATGCACGTGTTTATTTTTAATCTAACCATGCTGAGCTAAGTAGGTTAAATAGGGGATGCCAGCTTAGCAGGCCTGCAGTCAACAGTATTACCTAGAAATGGAGCTCTTATTGTTTTAAGAGGAGGGAGGAAGGCTCTAGGTTTAGACCGGAGCAGAAGCCACAAGGTCTGGGGTGAGAAACAGGGGGCTGAGGCACGTACCTCAAGGTCACACTTTCAGATGAGATCACTGCTGAGTGTCACCAAGCAAAGTGGTGATGGTGATGATGATGGTTGTTATGCCTCTGGGCCCCGTGCTTGTGCAGGAGAATCTGACTGTCGTGGCCACAGCTCAGGAGCACGTGGGGTGCTTGGAGGACAACCTTGAGCACAACCGGGTCTTCCACACGCATTTGCTTAATTGAGAAGATGACAGCTGTGCTGATAAAGTCATGCTATTAAACACGGAACATGGACCTGTAGTGAGAATTGGAAGAGAAAGTACATAATATATTAAGACCTTCTATTTATTATTTTTTAGTCTCATCTGTCTTTTCCCTGTTCAGTAAGGAGGGGTGGTATTAGCAAATTTATCCGGAAGTAAAATAATTTGTTCTAGCATGCGTGGAAACAGTGGGTCTAAATTCCCTCAAATTGATCTTTTCTGTTTCTAGCAAAATCCAAGGGAGTGTGAATCTCACTGCTGAGGGATGCGACATCCTTGTGTCAACTACTTTGCTAGAGAAGATTTCTCTTTGGAAGACTCCTTTCAGCAAAGCTGCCAGAGTCAACATTCTCTTTTCAAGGTGGGCTTTTTATGTGTATGTAGTTCACTTAGTATTTCTATACCCACTGATTCCAAAATAGATTTGAGGCAGTTGTTTGTTCCAAGGGATTAAAACTGTACGGTTTGATTACATGTACAAAGGGTGAGAGTCAAGGTAATTATCCTGATAATAATGAAGGTTAAAAAGGCTTTTTTGGTGAAAACCCAGATAATTGAAACTAATTTCTATTTTGGCTTGTGTCAGCTAGATAATAGCTTCACTTCTATACCTCGCTTTGCACACGTAGACTCTGCTAGCAGAAATTTACACAGTTTGCATGTTGGAGCCTCTGTAAATCTGAACTGCAGCGTTAATAACAGACAAGCCAGGCAGCTGGTTTGCCAACTGCGAGAAGATGAACAAACGCGGCTCGACTGTCGGCCTCCTTCTTGTTCTTTTAAGCAACATGAACCCACACGCTCAATGAAAGTCTGAGTGCATTTATGCAGGATTCCTGGAACTCATGGATTTTTAACAGTGTTTAACTTATATATCCACTTTTATGGAGACAATCTGGGGAAAAATTAACAAGCGAAAATTGCTCGGCTCTATAAATGTGAAGAAGCCGGCGTGGGCGATGGAGAGTCCTCATTTGCTAAATATACAGCTCCTTCGTCGGAGACATAAATAAGAACGCCGCTAAGTAGGTCACATTCGAGCCTGGGCTTCTCAGAAGACTTGAAAGCGGCACCGTGAATATACACTTCAAAGCCAGGATCCGTTTTTTTGTGTGCACATTTTGTTCCTGAGAAGTTTCCCATCTGTTCGCGTGTCACGGCTGTGCCACCACGGCATGTCCTCAGACTCTCAGTTTCTGGCGGCTCACAGGGTTTACTTTCTAATGTGGCAGGTAGAGGAGGTAACGTGCCCCGGAGGGCTGGCGGGGGACTCCCTTGGGAACTGAGGAAGGGGCCGGATGCTCTCGCCAGGCCAGGAGCCGCCAGGGTCTCCACTGGCCGCAGGACGTTGCAGGAGAGGAGAGAAGGGTCTGAGATGCTTCCTAGGGGCTTACCCAGGACGAGGCACAGCCTGACAGAGGTTGACAGAGTTTGGTTCACTCGTCTCTGTCCCAGCGCTGCTCTGAATTCGGGATTCTGACAGATTTAAGCGCCTGTTCCTCGGCAGCAGCGCTACATGCTCTGCCTGTCACTGTCTCAAGTGCTCTCTCTCTCTCTGACTCCTTTTCCGAGGAGCTCCACACAGGGAGGGAACTTTCTCACTAACATGTCACTCAATCCACCTACCCAGACACCCACTGCTCGTCGAGACTGGCAAAAAAGAAAAAATAAAAAAAATCTGGATTTTATACAAATCTGAGAAAATGCTTCAAGCCTTCCTCCCATACATGTGATTAATGGAATGTGACACGAGTCTGTAGTATTATTATCAAAAAGCCTGAGCTTTTAGGTGAGACAGGGCAGAAACGAACTCTCTGTTGTCTTCTCAAGCGATTGCTCAAACTGATCCAAGAGGAGGCACGTGTTCTTTTTTCTGGATTGTTTGGCATCGGTGGAGTTCTGCTGGTGCTATTTGGAACAGCATGTGAGAATCACGTTTATCTGCCCTTTGAGGTGGAATTGTTTGTTGCAGAGCAGTTTTCTTTTTCTAAAAAAAATTTTATTGATTGATTTATTTATTTTAACACCGAAAACATTTTGTATTGGGGGCATAGCTGATGAACAATGTTGTGATAGTCTCAGGTGTACAGTGAAGGGACTCGGCCATATGTACACATGTAACCATGCAGAACAATTTTCTTTGCAGGCCACACACTGGTTTTGTACACTGGGCTTCCCTGGTGGCTCAGATCGTAAAGAATCTGCCTGCAGTGCAGGAGACCTGGGTTCAGTCCCTGGGTTGGGAAGATCACCCAAAGAAGGAAATGGCAACCCTCTCTAGTATTCTTGCCTGGAAAACCCTATGGACAGAGGAGCCTGGAGGGCTACAGTCCATGGGGTCACAAAGAGTCAGAGACAACTGAGCTACTAACACTTTCACAGTTCTTAGTACTGGCTGGTGCTGCAACCAATAGATGTTTTAGTTGTCAAAGTGGCATCCAGCCTCTCATTGGAATGCATGCAACTCCAGGACCATATCTTGTCAGCTCCTTCAAGATGGAGATTCGGGCAACAGATCCAGGGCAAAAGAGAGCTCCTGGAGTGGGGAAGCTGTAGCCTAGGCAGCCCCCAGAAGACAGGCCTCACCTGTGTTTGGTAACACCTGTGCCAGGGAACCTGAGCTGAAGGACACAGGTTCTCATTCCAGCCCCAGAGGCTCTGATCACAGAGTCCAAGCTCTCTGATCCTTAGTTTCTTTATCTGTAAAAGGAGTAGAACTGATGATCTCTCATGCTTTACAGAGTACTGAAATGCTTTCATTTCATAGGTACTGCTGCTGCTGCTGCTAAGTCGCTTCAGTCGTGTCCAACTCTGTGCGACCCCATAGATGGCAGCCCACCAGGCTCCCCTGTTCCTGGGATTCTCCAGGCAAGAACACTGGAGTGGGTTGCCATTTCGTTCTCCAATGCATGAAAGTGAAAAGTGAAAGTGAAGTCGCTCAGTCATGTCCGACTCTTAGCGACATTTGGGGATAATTGGTATTTACAGACTCCCAGACCTGAAAGTACCTTAGAATTTGTCTAATTGAGTGGATATTAAGTTGAGGTTTATGGGTCTATAAGAGGTTCGGCAGGTAGATGATGGCCTTAAAAGTGTACACAGCACTTGGAGTGTCTGTGCATTTCTCTGGGAAGAGTGTCCATAGTATGCATAGGACTTTTCAGAGCCTGAAATCTGGAAGGGTCTTGCTCTTGACTTTGATCAAAGGTCCTCCGATCCAAAGTTTCTCTTCTGCAGTGAGGAAGGAGGGTGGGGTGCTAAGTATATTGCAGAGAAGCTAGCTGGTGCCGGAAGCAGGAACTGAACAAGGGTCTCCACTTTCTGACCTCTGCTTCTCGGCCCCACAGGTGGTAACAGTCTCGGGGGTGGACAGGGCCTTCTAGAGCGACTGAACCTTATGAAGTTCTGGCCAGGCGTGTCTGAAATGAGGTCTCTTCTAGCACGCTGCCGCAAAACCACACTCAGGACCCACAGTGACTCTGTCTAGTCAAACAGCTGTTGTGTCCCACACCCAGGCCCAGGGATGGTTCTTCTAAGCACTGGCTCAGCACCTTTTCCTATTTACACGACTTTCCTTTCAAACACTGCAATCCAAGCTCTCACCCAATATTTATAATTTGCATTCTTTTTTTTTGCCTTCACTGCCTACATGGGTTCATTTAATCTTTCTCTTATTTCCCCTTTAAAACAGAGCAGAAGGAAAGAGGCAGTCAAGCAAAAGAGGTAGGTCAGGAGGGAAGAATGAGTGTTGCATTTGCCTCATTCACTAAGTAGGAGGAAATTTAATGTACGGGAGGAAATAGAAAGAGAACTAAAATCTGAATTTAAAACCACACAGTTTGTTCCTTCCTAAAGAGTAATAGCAAATTGAAACAGTTCAGATACTTGGAGGTTGTTATGTATCATTATTAGATTTTTTCCAAGAGAGGAAAGTGATTTTATGGCATTCTGGTCATCACTTGGATTACAAGACCTGATAAGGGTCTTTTAACACCACTGAAACATGCTATTTTCATGAGGAAAATGGAGAAGGAAGTCCAACATTCATGTTTTGATTATTTGTATTTGTTCCTGATGGTCTCTCTCTAATGTATTTATTAATGGAGATTCAAGAAGCAAGGTAACTGCAATGATTTACTTCCAGTTTTGCACTTGGTCACTCTAAGGCCACCATTGTACAACCACCATTTTTAAGCCATTATAGCCTTGAACTGTTTCCCCTTTGAGTGAAAGATAATCCTTACACTGAAATTGAGAAATAATATAATATGGGCTTCCCAGGTGGCTCAGTACAGTTCAGTTCAGTCACTCAGTTGTGTCCAACTCTTCGCTACCCCATGGACTGCAGCGTGCCAGGCTTCCCTGTCCATCACCCAGGTGGCTCAGTGGTAAAGAATCCACCTACCTATTCAGGAGTTTCAGGAGCCACAGGAGATGTGGGTTCAATCTCTGGGTTGGGAAGATCCCCTGGAAAGGAAATGACTACTCACTCCAGTATTCTTGCCTAGAAAATACCATGGACAGGGAAGCCTGGTGGGCTACAGCCCATGGGATCACAAAGAGTCAGATACAACTTAGTGACTGAGCATGCACGCACACATGTAATGTGGTAGGAAGGGTTCTAGATGCAGCGTGGGTGTGATTGTTGGGACTACTACTCCTTCAGGTGTCTGTCTCATTCCTCCCCTGTGGGACTACTCCCCTCCACAGTCCTGAGGGGTGGGCCTGACTGGCCCAGCATCCTAGCCACAGTGGATTGTATCCTTCCTGAGCTCTGTCCCCAAGATGAGCTAATCAAATTCATAATTTGCCAAATTGGAAGAGACATGGAACTTGTGGTCAGAAGGTGTTGGGCTTTGAAGTTGGGAGCAGATTTTGGTACGATGACAACTCATACCAAAGTTGTGAGGGGCAAGAATTAAGAGTGTGACAGATATGAGAAGGGAGCAGATGTTCAGGAGGAAGAAGAAACAAGAGGCTGGTGACTTTCCAGTTCCGTCAAAGCCGTGATTGAATTCTGTGGGAGTCCTCAGTATTCTTATGATAAATATTCCTTTACTTAATTAAGCTACCTTGAGTGGATCTCTCTTTATTGCAACCCAATATTCCCTTACTAAGACATCGTGTGACCTAGTCAAGCCCTTTGTGTCTCTGATCCAAGTTTCATCTTGAATAAAATGAGGTAGTTGAATTAGAAGCCTCTGAAGTGCCTTTAGATCTCAGGAATCTATCCTTTAATTGTCTGTGGTGGTTGTATATGGGGCTTAAAAGCCAGGGGATGCTTGATAACTCTGCCCTTCCCTGTGCCCTGGGTAGGCTGCATGTGTTGATGTAGTTAGTCCTGAGGACCTTCCAGTGCCAATCCAAGGTGATGTGTAAAAAGAAAGGTGCTGGCTGGGGGAGAGAGACTCCCCCTGCCCGACTGGTGTGTGATGGGCTAGATTAAAGGACTCCTCGGGTTCGTCCTGTCTTGACTCTCCAGTGGATGCAGGCACTCTGTGAAAGACGTTGGCAGCCCCTGAACACTCACCCTAAATGAGCAGTGTAACTAAGTGCAGCCTTGTTGATTGTACATCAATTTGATGGACTAACTATGGAACAGTAATTAAGCCAAAGAGAACATTCAGAAGTACTTATTGCTATTTGCTGTCTGTTCAGTCCCCAGAGTGCTACAATAAATAGAACCATAAGTTTAATTAATACCTGCAGGTCTGCTTACCCATTTAGGATAGGCCACAGTGGACCAGAGGTTAAACTTTCCAAGGCAGCCTACCGTGAGTGATGCTGGAAACATCTGTATTTGCCTGCAGCAAAAGTCGGCACACGGGACTTGTGAACTGCCGAGTCCTTGGGGGTCCAACAGAGCTGGCACCCCCCACTCTCCAGTCAGATTTTGGGGACTTAGACTAATCAGTCCAGAAGAGCAGCGTCTCCTAGTTGGCGTCCACCACACGCACATTTTCTCTGCTCTGCAGGCCTTGACACTTTGAGTCCTCTCTTGGTGCTCCAACTGTGGTGTCACATTTCCATTGACATGCATGGGCCGCTGTTCCCCTTCCCATTGCACCCCAATCTAGTTTCCACAGGATGCACCAGGTAGAAGAGTCTGCCAAGTATCTGAGACCAGCCACTGCCCCTAGGATGCAGACATCATAGCCACGAGGAAATCAGCCATCTTGACTGTGCCTGACACAGAGTCAGTGCTCATCAGGGCTCAGCTGTCGTGGCTGTGATTGCCATTAAGATGGTTGTTGCAGCACTTACCATGGTGCACACTTGTCTCCTTTAGAAGATGTGTCCTGATATGATAGCTCACGTGGTGAATACTGCCATCTTGCCAAGCAGTGAGCCAAGCATTTAGTTGCATCACCTGCACCAACACTGTGGGTTAGTGTATTTCATCATCTCCTGGGGAAGGGAACGGCTACCCGCTCCAGTATTCTTGCCATGGAGAGTTCCATGGACGGAGGAGCCTGGTAGTCCATAGTCTATAGGATTGCAAAGAGTTGGAGACAACTGAGCAGTTTCACTTCATTTTTCATACATTTGAAAAGATTGTCCCCATTGAGTCGATTAACATATCCAAAAGACCCTAAACAGCCAAGGCAATCTTGAGAAAGAACAAAGCTGGAGGCAGCACACATTCTGATTTTGAACTATATTACAAAGCTTTAGTAATAAAAACAGTATGGTACTGGCATAAAAGTAGACACATGGATCAATGGAACAGAGTAGAGAGCCTGGAAATAAACTCATAGTTGGTCAATTGATTTTTGCAAAAGAGGCAAGAATATTTAATAGGGAAAGGATGGTCCCTTCAATAAATGGTGCTGGGAAAACTGGACAAGAATATTGGAGTGGGTATCCATTCCCTTCTCCAGGGGATGATGAAATACACTGACCCATAGTGTTGGGTTAGTAAACCCAACATGTAAAAAAGTGGAACTGAACCAGTATGTTACACCATACACAAACATCAACTCAGAATGGATTGAAGACACATATAGCCTTTCTTAGCAGAGCAAGAGGCTTAAGAGTTTTCCTATGTGTGCTGGGGTTGAGTCATGAGTCGAGTCAAAGCTAAGAAGTGTTTTTCCAACAAGAAAATTCAAGGAGGAAATAGTGTATTGCAGATAGTCAGCAAAAAGGTAAAGACTGAAAGGGGAAAATGTATTTACAACAAAAAAGAAAGAAAGATGGAAAAGAAGGAAAGAAAGACTAAAAGAAAAAAAATTGAATTGAAAATAATTGGAGCTGTGGTGGTTTAGGCACTAAGTTGTGTCCAACTCTTAACTCCGTGGACTGTGGCCCACCAGACTCCTCTGTGCATGGGATTTCCCAGGCAAGAATGCTGCAGTGGGTTGCCATTTCTTTCTCTAGGAGATCTTCCCAACCCAGGGATCGAACCCAGATCTCCTGCATTCAGGTGATCTCCTGAATTGCAGGTAGATTCTTTACTAACTGAGCTACCAGAGAAGCCCAAATGGAGCTGTAGGGAGCAACAAATAATCGCCAGGAAGTGAGGAGAGGGAAGTAAGAGGTTAAAATTCTAGAACAGTGAATCAATCAATCACTCTCATGTAAACACATACACATGTCATGCAGACATTAACAGTGGTGATATTTAATAATTCAGCCCCCTGCTGGACCAGGGTTGATTTTCATTCAGGGACCATGCCGTGTTTAATAAAGCAAGGCAATGGAAAGCAAGCCACATCCTCCATCTGGGTGAAAAGTCCTTGACATTCGGCTTCCTTCTGAGTCAACAACTATGGCTGTGTTGTTGAGGAGGAGGCCACTAGACTAAGCCAAGATTGTGCATCTGTCTTGTTAGTGCTTAATTAGTGAGGAAGAATTATTCAGAAACAGCAACATGGGAAGTTTCCATGAATTATGCAGCAACCAGATTGAAAAGATATGTTGAAATATTTGTCACCACTTTGGACATTTTGAAACACTTTCAGTAATGAGTCACTTCAGTGCAGTCACTCAGTCATGTCTGATTCTTGGTGACCCCATGGACTGAGGCACTCCAGGCTTCCCTGTCCATCACCAACTCCTGAAGCTTGTTCAAACTCATGTCCATCGAGTCGGTGATGCCGTCCAATCATCTCGTCCTCTGTCGTCCCCTTCACCTCCTGCTTTCAATCTTTCCCAGCATCAGGGTCTTTTCCAATGAGTCAGTTCTTCGCATCAGGTGGCGAAAGTGTTGGAGTTTCAGCTTTCATTTCAGCATTCCATTTCAGTAATGAGGTAGTATCTAAATAGGAATCTTGTTGTAGATGCAAACAGGAATCTTTGTGTTAAGTCTGACTTCAAAAAGCTTACTGATAAACCCCTATAAGCTGAGCTTACTTGACGAAGGCAAGGTGTTTTGTGGAGACTCAAAGCCATTTCTGAATCTGAAACCAAATTTCTGATACAGATCTGTGATAGATCTGATGCCAATCAACGTTTTTACTGGCTTTCAAAAGAAGTTTAGAATCATTCTTGCATCGTCTCGTGTCCAGTTTCTCCAGAATTAAGTTGAGATCCTCTTGATTTATAAGGGGATAGACCAACTTTGTTAATAACATAATAAAATATACTAGTTGGAAAGAATGCCGCTCACTGCTTTGAAATAGTTGGATACTTGGCTCAAGCAGCTAGAACTTAAGGGTTTGGCAGGACCATGGCTAGTCCAGTCTTTTTTTTTTCCCTTAAGAGTTCAGATCAATGCATGGTTGATATGGTTAAGTGTCACACAATCAATTGAAAAATTAAGGCAAGAGAAAAAATACTTTGTTGATTGTGCAGTAGCAGTGTTGTTTCATTATGCAGATGTGTTCTGAGTCTACACAAGTAAATGTAGTGAAAAGCAAGAGAAAAATTGAGGCAATTTCCTGAATTATTCAAGGAAAAAAATCCCCTAGCTTCAATTATTCATATAGTCCTTTTCTTTGAAAGTGAGGAGAGTGGGAGAAAAAAAAAAAAGGGAAAAAATAAAGAAAGCCTGATTGCGTTAATTCTCCACTTCATTTTGGAGATTAAGGCACATCTACAGCCCTTATTACACATCCTTGTACACTGCAGTTTACTTCTTGACAAAATATTTCTTGGCCATTGTGTTTATGCAGATTTTACCCACCCTTCGTTTTTCTCTAGATAAATAGTGAGAACTTGAACTGACACTATTCTTTCTTTCCCATAAATAAGGTGCCTATAAAAAGACTAATTTCCCAGTAATCCAACCTTTTCCAAACATTCCACCCACAAGGGAGCAACTTAGGGAAAAAGAGAATTTTGCCTGAAGATGTAAGTTATAATTATCATCAAGAGATCTATCCCACCTCCATTTCCTTGGTGGTGGAAGCTATCAGTGTTGGGACCTAGCGTAGAATTTTTTGAACAAATGTCTCCAGTTTATCTGCGTGCACGCAGGCTAAGTCGCTTTAGTCGTGTCCAGTTCTTTGTGACTCCATGGGCCATAGCCCACCAGGCTCCTCTGTCCATGGGATTCTCCAGGCAAGAATATTGGAGTAGGTTGCATTTACTCCTCCAGGGGATCATCCCAACCCAGGGATCAAATCCAGGTCTCCTGTGTCTCCTGCATTGGCAGATGGATTCTTTACCACTAGTGCCAGCTAGGAAATCTCAGTTTATTTGCTGTGCTGTGCATAGTCACTCAGTCCTGTTTGATTCTTTGTGACCCCATTAACCTGCCAGGCTTCTCTGTCCATGGGGATTCTCCAGGCAAGAATACTGGAGTGGGTTGCCATGCCCTCCTCTAGGGGATCTTCCCAACCCTGGGATTGAACCCAGGTCTTCCACATTGCAGGTGGATTTTTTACCATCTGAGCCACCAGGGAAGCCCCAGTTTATGTGCAGGGGCCACCAGGGGCCACCAATTGTGGTGTTCAGAGAGAACATGACAACCTAGATCTGTCTGCGTGTCTGTCTATCTGTCTGCCTATTCATGTGGCTGCCAGTCACGTTACAGACATTACATAGTTGTATACTGATTAGGACAAATTTCTGCCAGCAGTAACTTGTCCTAACAAAATTAGTGTTTGTGACAGTTTTCCATGAAATGGAAGTAAAATGTCTTAAGGAAGGGGTGCTATTTTCTGTTTCACATAAAATCACGGTGTGGGTTAATGGCAGCTCTGAGTTGCCAATGATTGTAAGGTTTAGGTAATATGGAGAGGATCTGGAGGATAGTAGTGGAAATAATTAGTTTGGGAAATAAACCTTAGGAGGAGATGCTAAGGAGATGAAAGGAATAGGGTTACAGAGCCAGGAAAGGAGGATGTTTGATAGCGAACTAATATCAGCCTTCCCGAATATGAAGGTGTGGTGACTGATGTACAGGCTCTTCTTGGTGTCCACTACAGGGAGTATGAAATGGAACAGACTTAAATTATATGGACTCAGAGTGTATCTAACCTAAATATAATTGCTTAGCTGGAGTTGACTATGAAGAAGTCCCAGTATGGCACTAATTTCGTGTTAAAGTAGGTCCTTCTTCGAGAAGCAATTTCTCACTATTAATTTCTATGAGCTAGTGTTGTCTTGTAGGCTGTGAGAAGGTTGGGGAACAGCTCAAAGCCCTAACGATGATGTGTCTGTGTGGTCAGAGGCTTTTCAGTGGCCTGTCCAGCTCATAAAATGTGCTTCTCGAGTGCAGGGAGTGCTGAACTCTGCACCCCAGGTCGGGCTCTCTGAATCAGAACCTTTGGTGGATGAGGTCCTCGATGCTACACCTTCTCCTATCTGTTTGTTTTAGAAATACTAAATTAAACTGTGAGCTGTTTGGTGACATGAATCAGATATTATTCATCTCTACTTGTACTGCATTTTATAAATCAGGCTTTCAAAAATGAATCTTAATTATTGCTGCACGGAACTAACAATACAGTAAATGATAAGGTTATGATATTGAAATAATTTTATGCTAGCAACTCTGATTTTGATAAGTTTCAGGATTATTATATAAACATCATTTTGTGGGGTTCTGAAAATTAGAAAAGGATGAAGCTTGTTAATAAAAATAGGCGCTAATACCTTGATGACTATGTTCAACATAAATAAGTCTTAGTCTAGTGTGACACTGATCATGAAGCTTTACTTCCCAGCATTCTTTTATTATGTTGACAAATGCATTTTCCATATCACAGGGGAAGGAAGAAATCAAGGGATTTGTCTATTTGTCAGTGAGTGAGGCATACTGAGTCCTGGCAGGTGGTACATAGCTGATCAAAAATCTTGAATTCGTACCTGTGCTAAGGTTTAAAACATGCAGCAAGACAATATTATAAAGTAGAATAAAAGGACAAAACCTACATCAGCCTAGAACGAAGCTCCCTGCTCCCTATGTGCACACGTGCCCCCCACCCTGCCCCAGACTTTACTGTTGGAAATAGAATTCAACAGTAATCTACCAGCCAGCAGTTTTTGCTGTAAAACAGGAAAGAGAGGGAGAGTTTTGTCATAGCAATAGCATCCAAAGAACGTGTCCCCCATGAAGTCTGCAGGCTGTGTAATCCTGGACTTCCACGTCCACCTTTTGTTGGCTTTCTCCATGTGATTCCATAGAGAGGCTTGGTCCCTGTATTTTTGCCTCCTTCAGCCCTCTTCCCATTCATGTGCAACAGAAATGTGCTTCATGGGGGATTTCCTGGTGATCCAGTGGTTAAGAATCCACCTTCCAATGCAAGGGGTGTGAGTTCCATCCCTGGTCAGGGAACTAAGATCCCACATGCTGCAGGGCACCTAAGCCCGAGTACCACAACTCCTGGGCCCGTGTGCTCTAGAGTCCACATTCCACAGCTGGAGAAAATGCCCGTGTCCTGCAATGAAGACCCAGTGCAGCCACAGTTTAAGCAAATAAATATGCTTCATTGATAATGCCATCCCTCAGCTGCACTCCTTCTACAGGCACAGATGAGCTAGGTAATACATTCAATTCACCCTTGAACCTCCTAGTAACCAAATCAGCTTTTTACCCAACCAAAAGTTTCAATGGTGGTAGCAAAACCAACTGTAGAGAGTCTTCTCTAACAGATTCTCAGGCTTCCTGTTCTCTGCTGGTGGCCACGGACACTTGGGTGGGCGGGGAAGGGGGAGCCTGGGAGTTATGGTCGTGTCTGTGAATTGGTAACTCCTCCTCCTTGTCCTCCACTGCGATGTGACGAGTCAGACTGCACCGGATGCTGTATACGTAGTAGGTGGAACCACAGGAAATTGCCATTTTTGTTGGTCAAAACAGTTGTATGTAAGCAATTTACTATGATTCACCCTAATAAATGTTATGTAATCGTCAGTAACTTTTTGAGATTAGTATTACTACCCTCATTCTCTAGATAAAGGAAGCTGAGGCTCACAGTGATGAAGGTGACCCAGCCAGAGAGTGTGGAGTCTGGAACTATCTCTGCTTGCCATCTGCCAGCGCTCTAGGGCTCCACATTGTGCCAGATGACCATTTTGTAAGCAATAAACATTATCCATCACTTGAATCATTGTATTTCTGGCATCATATGTATGTTAGCACTCTCGAATGTATGTAGGTGTCTTCTGATGAGTACAGTAAATTTCATTAAAATATTTTCTAAATTCATGGTAGTGTTTCTGAAATGAGGTATCCTGTCAATCAAAGAGTGTGTAGAGAAATTGTCCCAATAGTCCATGGGTATACAGTACTGATTGCATCTCAGTCCCCTCCCCACTAATCCTGAGGCCCTGATATCTCTCTTGGGAAGGGTTTAAAACTTGTTCCCTAGACCACATTTACCGAGATGTGTTGGCTCATGCCTCTTAACTGTCTCACTTCCCTCTGAGCTGCTGCTCTGTAATTTGAAAAGATTCTGAGAAGTTGATGAGATAATCCATACAGAGAGTGTAGGTGAGGTGCTCGGCAGTGCCTGCAGCAGGGGAAACCCTTAGCAAGTAACACTGTTGTTTGTGTTATTTGGACTTTCTGATGACCACAAACTCGGTCTGTCAGTTCAGTTCAGTTCAGTCGCTCAGTCGTGTCCGACTCTTTGCGACCCCATGAATCGCAGCACGCCAGGCCTCCCTGTCCATCACCAACTCCCGGAGTTCACCCAGACTCATGTCCATCGAGTCAGTGATGCCATCCAGCCATCTCATCCTCTGTCGTCCCCTTCTCCTCCTGCCCCCAATCCCTCCCAGCATCAGAGTCTTTTCCAATGAGTCAACTCTTCACATGAGGTGGCCAAAGTACTGGAGTTTCAGCTTTAGCATCATTCCTTCCAAAGAAATCCCAGGGCTGATCTCCTTCAGAATGGACTGGTTGGATCTCCTTGCAGTCCAAGGGACTCTCAAGAGTCTTCTCCAACACCACAGTTCAAAATCATCAATTTTTTGGTGCTCAGCCTTCTTCACAGTCCAACTCTCACATCCATACATGACCACAGGAAAAACCATAGCCTTGACTAGACGAACCTTTGTTGGCAAAGTAATGTCTCTGCTTTTGAATATGCTATCTAGGTTGGTCATAACTTTCCTTCCAAGGAGTAAGTGTCTTTTAATTTCATGGCTGCAGTCACTATCTGTAGTGATTTTGGAGCCCAGAAAAATAAAGTCTGACACTGTTTCCACTGTTTCCCCATCTATTTCCCATGAGTGATGGGACCGGATGCCATGATCTTCGTTTTCTGAATGTTGAGCTTTAAGCCAACTTTTTCACTCTCCTCTTTCACCTTCATCAAGAGGCTTTTTAGTTCCTCTTCACTTTCTGTCATAAGGGTGGTGTCATCTGCATATCTGAGGTCAGTGATATTTCTCCCGGCAATCTTGATTCCAGCTTGTGTTTCTTCCAGTCCAGCGTTTCTCATGATGTACTCTGCATAGAAGTTAAATAAGCAGGGTGACAATATACAGCCTTGACGAACTCCTTTTCCTATTTGGAAGCAGTCTATTGTTCCATGTCCAGTTCTAACTGTTGCTTCCTTACCTGCATACAGATTTCTCAAGAGGCAGGTCAGGTGGTCTGGTATTCCCATCTCTTTCAGAATTTTCCACAGTTTATTGTGATCCACACAGTCAAACGCTTTGGCATAGTGAATAAAGCAGAAATAGATGTTTTTTCTGGAACTCTCTTGCTTTTTCCATGATCCAGCGGATGTTGGCAATTTGATGTCTGGTTCCTCTGCCTTTTCTAAAACCAGCTTGAACATCAGGAAGTTCACGGTTCACATATTGCTGAAGCCTGGCTTGGAGAATTTTGAGCATTACTTTACTAGTGTGTGAGATGAGTGCAATTGTGCGGTAGTCTGTCAGTACTTTTAAATTGACTTGTTATACAATCAAACTTTCTGATTCCTTTCAGCTTCCACCCATATCTGTTAATTCCATCTAAAAATATTTCTGTATCTTCTCTCTTGTTCTCTCTCCTCTGTTATCTATGTATCTATCATCCATCCATAGATAGATACATTCTATCTTCTCCATCCATTCCTCTGTCTATCCTCTCTCCCTCCTTCCCTCCACCCCCCACCCTCCTCCTCCCTTCTCCTCCTTCTCTCTCCCATCTGTAATCTTGGAAGCATAACCTAATATCACTTTGAAGTTTTCTTCTTCTCATTCTCCATTTTTTTTTACCAACCTGGGACCATATTATTTTTACAGAAAGCCACAGTTAATTTAAATGTGTCAAAAATGGCAAGAGATTGCATCTGTACTGCAGATACAGTACACGTTTATAAACGTACGTATTTATAAACGTACACGTTTGCCTGGGTACTGGGCTTCCCAGGTCGTGCTAGTGGTAAAGAACCCACCTGCCAATGCAGGAGGCATAAGAGATGTGGGTTCCATCCCTGGGTTGGGAAGGTCCCCTGGAGGAGGGAATGGCAACTCACTCTAGTATTCTTGCCTGGAGAATCCCATGGACAGAGGAGCCTGGCGGGCTATAGTCCATGGGGTCTCACAGAGTCAGACATGACTGAAGTGACTGAGCATGCATGCACTCTGGGTACTGATCCTAGTCACTGAGGCTGAGTGCCTAAAGGAGGCAACAGGGCAGCAGAAAGTGACAACAACTTTGTGACGCTGTGGTTATGGACTCTGTGGCGGAAAGTATTGATGAGTAGGTTTCAGTATCTACCCTTTAGGGAAAATGAAAATGTATGTGAAATAACTTGAGGTATTGACAGTGTGAGTGAGTGACAGTGGTGGGTTGGTTTTATGATATGGCGGCATTTGAACTGGATAAGCTGGCATTGAATCACCCAAAATATGTATTTATGCATTAAATTTGTTCAAAATTCATGGTGCAGTTTTCGTTTTAACAGAAAAATAAATGGTGGTTCTGATTTTTGTCCTTCAGTTGCTCATGACAGTGATCCAGCATGTCCCTGTACTAAATGGGATTCATGAGGGAGGTAAACACATTTAGAAACCAGTTTGAAAGTCATTCATTGGAGGAAAAAAGCTCAGAATGAAAAACCATCTCTTTGAATATACAGGATTTGTTGTGTCGTCATCAGCCTCAACAGAGATTTATTGAGCACCTACTATGTACTTAGTTATAATTCAGATAACTTTGATGCCAACTTTGCAACAGAATGATTTCATTAGAATGTTAAAATGAAGGGCCGTTGGTGGATTACATTCATTATGTGTACTTATTCAGAGTATATTATTTGTGTTGGCCTATAGGTGATTGGCTATTATTTATGTATTTATGGGTTTGATTATGCTTCATATATTGAAATGTTTAAAATAGCCAGGAAAATCAATTTCTTGTCAAGTAAATGGAAGTTTCCTCAAAAGAGTTCTCTCTGCCATGAATTTTGTGTAGCATCTGAACAGAAATACTTAATGTTTTCCTTCAGATAGAGCACTTCCGTGAGAGAATTGCCTCATGGAATTAAACAGCATCAAAACTCAATCATGGTAATTCATTAGGCACCTTTAATTTAAGTTTTTTAAGGGCGTTCATGTACATTAGTTCAGTTAATCATCTGACAGCGTCTATTGCTCTTTTGCTAAATGGAAGGCATTATTCTAGCCATCTCATTTAATCCTTTCAACCTTCCTAAGTGGAAGGTACTATGGTCGCCGCATTTTACAGACGAGGAAACTGAAGCATACAGTTACTAAGTGGAAGAGCCAGAATTTGACTTGGATATTTTGGCTGTAGAGCTCGTGCTCTTAATCATGACTGTGCCCACACCCTAACTCAGCAGTGCTCTATAAACTGGCATTAAGTACCACTTTCTCTTTGAAGGTTGAAGGTAGGGTGCAGAGGAGCATGGAAACAAAAATTGAGCAGTTTGTCTGTCGAATGCTATTCATTTCAGTGCATTAGTAAATGCAGCATCTTTGCCATGATTACTCAGAGTTGCTGCTTCCACATGTCCCCCTCACTTCAACCTGCTCTGACCTTTGCCTGGTTAATTCCTCCTCATCCTACATTCTTCCCCTTGAACAACCCATTTCTATGTTCTCCCAACACTCAGTGGTCTATGCAGTCAGTTTATTGCACAGTCTGAATTTGGTAAGGATATGAAAAGACATGATTTGAGGTTTTTTGCTTTTGTTTCTTTCAACTACTGTATTAATCATTGATTTTTTTTTTTTTTTTGACTCTTCCAGTCCCAGCCCTTAATTATAACTCTGGAAGATTTCTTTATTTTCTTTCTTTCTTTCTTTTTAAATTTTATTTTATTTTTACTTTATTTTTTATTTTCTTTCTTTCTTTTTTTATTTTTAACAATGTTGTATGCTTTTCTGCTGTACAGCAAAGTTAATCAATTATATATACACATATATCCACTCTCTTTTAGATTCTTTTCCCATATAGGTGGTTACAGAGTACTGAGCAGAGTTTCCTGTGTTATACAATAGGTCCTTATTAGTTATCTATTTTATGTATATTTGTATGTATATATCAATCCCGATTTCCCAGTTTATCCCCCCCACCCCAGTTTAGGCAGATTTCTTAGATCTGTGATCCCTTTCAGTTATTAAAAATCCATGTCAGTTCAGTTGAAAACATGTTCTTTTTCTCCTCCTTCTAAACCCCCTGACTCCTCAGCTCAGGCCGAGGATGGTCAGTGGGGAAGGGTAGGGACCCGCCTCTCACTGTCTCCCCCCTGCCCATTAAGGCCTTTGGTTTCTTAAAATCCTATGGCTCTCTCTAAGGGTGCGACTTCTTCAGAGGTCTCTAGCCTCCTGTATAGGTTTCCCTATGGGAGGTCATTTCTTTTCTTGACCTCTTTGAAGCTTTCTTCAGCTCCTGCCTCTGTGGAACACCCCACAGCCTCTGCATGAGAATGAAAGTTGCTTGGATGGCCAGGCCAGCCCCTTGCACAGAGGTTCTGCAACTTGGCTCCCATGTGGCCCCTTCCATGTGCCCGGTCAGGAAGAGCCGTGCATCTCACCACACCAACGGGTGAAAGCAGGTTGCTCTGCATAGTCCCCACTCCCTGCCTTGCTGTGGTCTCTCCAGTCCTTTCCTTTCCCCTCGCCCCCATCCCAGAGAGGGCGGATGAGCAAGCCCACTGAACAAGCAGATGGCCAACCAGTGTGAGAAGGTGCCGAAGACAAACCTAACTTCTAGGAGACGAGCTCTTGGAGCTGTCTTTACTTATGGAGGGAAGACTCATGGTATTTGCCCCCATCCAGCTGTATTATTAGTTTCTTTCTCAGTCTTATCTTCTCTCCCTGGTCTTATTTATTTTTTAAATGAAGTTGGCTGATTCTTGATAAATCCTGAGGGTTTATCTTGGTCCAGTTTCATCTCTCTCTCTGTGACTTATCTTTGTCCTCAGCTTTAAGTCCAGCAAAAGTCACTTTAAATATCCTGTTACCTTGACAATTACTTATTTAATATACATCTTCCTATGAGACCCAGTGCAGTACTCCCTCTTAATCTCATTTACCCTGTTTCTTCTTGATTTGCTGTGGATGATAAGCATACTGATGGGACGAGGATTTAACTCACAGGAAGAAAATACTGATTGTAGTATTGGGATGATATGGTTTGAGCCAGGGTATAGAACTCATCACCATCTGATCCACATCTTAAATATTCCATCTTTGGTATAAGATATTTGTGAGGAATAAATAATGTGCAGGGCGTCTGTAAATATGATTGGGATGCTGCTGCTAAGTCGCTTCAGTAATGTCTGACTCTGTGCGACCCCATAGACGGCGACCCACCAGGCTCCCCCATCCCTGGAATTCTCCAGGCAAGAACACTGGATTAGGTTGCCATTTCCTTCTCCAACGCATGAAAGGGAAAAGTGAAAGTGAAGTCGCTCAGTCGTGTCCAACTCTTCGTGACCCCATGGTCTGTAGCCTACCAGGCTCCTTTGTCCATGGGATTTTCCAGGCAAGAGTACTGGAGTGGGATGCCATTGCCTTCTCCAATGATTGGGATACTTTGTGCAAATATAAACTAAAGAGAAAGAGCTCAGCCCTCAGTTCTTCTCATTGCTGAAATGCAAAGAAGGATGGGCATCTTGCTTCTTTTTTTCAGAGCTTGTCACTGGACTGTGTCTTCTTTTTCCTTTTATCTGGAGTGATCATTATCCTTATGTTCACTGCCCCTCTATCAATAACTCACTGATGTAAATGTTAAAGGGCTTCCCTGGTGGCTCAGCAGTAAAGAGTACGCCTGTAATGCAGGAAATGCAGGAGATGGGGTGGGTCCGTTCCCTGGGTCGGGAAGATCCCCTGGAGGTGGGCATGGCAACCCACTTCAGTATTCTTGCCTGGAGAATCCCATGGACAGGGGAGCCTGGCAGGCTACACTCTATAAGGTCGCAGAGTTGGACACCATTGAGTGACTGAGTACATTGACTATAAGTTAATTACTGGGATAGGGTAAAACCAGGGAATGAATGCATAAAACTGATATGTTACCATAAAATTAAAATATCTAATAGTTGCAATTTCTACTTATTAAGTCAAATTCCTTAGTAAAATTCCTATAATTATATTTAATTTCCTTTCCTTTTTTCTGCTCGCATTCTGGGAACTGTCCTATTAATAATGAAATGGGAGATAAAATGATAAGGAAAGTAACCGAAAGGGTAGCTTATTTTTTCTGTGATTAATCAAGGAGTCATGAATATTTGAAGGATATAATACTATCTCTTTAAGAACAACAAACCCCCCCCTCCCTAGAAACATGTGTAACAAATAACATATGCAAAAGCTTCTTAATTAGGAGAGAGTTAAGACTTCACACGTAAGATTAAAGTTCACTGAATTTAAATCACAATACAAAAGGAAATTAATCCTGTTAGTATTTTTGCAGAAGTTTGCAGGGCTTAGACATGTTGTGGCAGTTTTCATCCTATGGCATTTGGTACCCCCTTAACATGTGTGGCTCAGAGGTTAAAGCGTCTGCCTGAAATGTGGGAGACCTGGGTTCGATCCCTGGGTCAGGAAGATCCCCTGGAGAAGGAACTGGCAACCCACTCCAGTATTCTTGCCTGGAGAATCCCATGGACGGTGGAACCTGGTGGGCTACAGTCCACGGGGTCGCAGAGTTGGACACGACTGAGCGACTTCACTTTCACTGTAACATGTGATACCCCCGCCCCCTTCTCCCTGCAACACCCACTCTGCATGTCTGCAAGATTCTTCTCTTTTTTTTTCAGAATTGTCAGTGTGAATGAATCCTAGTGAATTTCACAAATAATCAGGCTATGGGCAGGAATCAAGAATGGAACAGTCCTATAGTATTTCTCCCTGGCTCTGGAGGTTCTCTGGTGATATAGAGACAAGTCTGCTCTCAGCCTCTGAAGACAATCCTTTGTCCATAGAACTTGCACATTTTAAGCAATTTCATTCTTCTCTGCATTCAAGTCTATGGAACATAAGTTTAATCAACTTTATATTTATTAATGATGATCTTAAAAGCACAAAGGATGCTCCAAGAAAAAATTCATAAACCTAGAATTAATTTTTTAAATTATGAGAGATTTCAAATATATACACATGAATAGAAGTTACCGTAAAGAACACATATATACCTAACAGGTGTGTGGTCATCATGTCCAACTCTTTGCAACCTCACGGACTGTAACCCACCAGGCTCCTCTGTCCATGGGATTTCCCAAGGAAGAAGACTGGAGTGGGTTGCCATTTCCTTCTCCAGGGGATCTCCAGGGATCTAGGGATCAAACTTGCATCTCCAGCATCTCCTGCATTGGTGGGTGGATTCTTTACCACTGCACCACCTGGGAATACCTATCATACATCTTTATTAATCTTAACATGATGCCATATTACTAGATATATTTTTTGGTTATATAAAACATTAGGATGCAATTGAACCCTCTTATAAACTTCTCTTTGATCTTATTTCTATTTCTTCCCCCTTAAACTATTATCAGAAACTCAGGATTTGTTATTCCCATTCCCATGCATGTTTTTATATTTTCAGTATAGGGTATTAACATATAGTATTTAGCATAGTATAGAATTATTTTCAAACTTTTTGACTTTTTATTAGTGGCATAATACTGTATTTATTTTTCTGTAAATTTTTTTGCTCATTATGTTAATGAGAATTATTCATGTTGATGGATATAACTTTAGTTCACTGAGGATTAAATGCTGCCTAGTGCTCCATTGGATGAATGTATGCTACTTTGTTTATCCATTCTTCTGTTGATGGGCGTTTGGATGGGTTCCAGCTTTTTGTAATACAAGTAATGTGGAACTGATAATGCCTGTTTGTTCATATGCGTAAGTTTCCCTAGGACAATTTCCCTCACACACTTCTTAAAGTGTGGCCCATGGACTCCCTGGGCTCCATGTTACCTTTTCCAGGGAGTCTTCAAGATTGAAACTATTTTCATGGTCGTACTAAGATGTCAATTGCCCTTTTCACTGTGCTGATATTTGTACTGATGGGGAAAAGCAATGATTAGTGAACTCATTGCTGCTTCAGAATGAATCAGAAATGGCTGAAATGGTGCTGGCAGTCATTTTCTTCTTCATCACTCTGCACTCACAGAAAAGAAAGTCGTTCGTTTAAGAATGTCCCTGGTGAAGCATTGAGTACTTAATAAAACAATCTTAATGTTTAACAAAATGGATTAGTTTTATTAAATCTCAACTCTTGAATACATGTCTTAAAATTCTGTCTGGCACGGAGTGGAGTGTCCGTATAACCCTTTGGCTGCACACTGCAGCTGTTTAAGTTACAAGCTGAACTAGCTGCTTTTTCGTGGAACACAGTTTACTTGAAAGAATGACAGACTGGCTGTCCTGCACTGACGGATAAACTCCTGGGTGCCTGCAGACATTTTCTCCAAAATGAATAAAGAAAGGCTTTTGCTTCAAGGAAAACAACTGGCAGTGTTTTCTTCCAGTGATAAAATTTGAGCTTTCAAGTGAAACTTAGAATCTTGGAAAATTTTGCCACTGTGAGGTTGATATTTCCTAACACTTAAAGACATTTTCTGACTTGGAACAGTGGTAAAGAATCCACCTGCCAATGCAGGAGACACAGGAAACTCAGGTTTGATCCCTCAGTCAGGAAGATCCCTTGCAGAAAGAAATTGCAAACCGCTCCAGTATTCTTGCTGGAAAAATTCCATGGACAGAGGAGCCTGGTGGTGTACAGTCTATGGGGTCGCAAAGAATCAGACACAAATGAGCGACTGAGCACAACACAACACAAAGTTAATAAATAACATATCTTTTGATACTGTATAAATAGCAGAGACATTACTTTGCCAGCAAAGGTCTGTCTAGTCAAAGCTATGGTTTTTCCAGTAGTCATGTATGCATATGAGAGTTGGACTATAAAGAAAGCGGTTGTGTGTGTGTTAAGTCACTTTGGTTGTGTCCGACTCTTTGTGACCCCATGGACTGTAGCCTGCCCAGGCTTCTCTGTCCATGGGATTTTCCAGGCAAGAATACTGGAGTGGGTTGCCATTTCCTTCTCCAAAGAAAGCTGATTGCCAAAGAATTGATGATTTTGAACGGTGGTGTTAGAGGAGACTCTTGAAAGTCCCTTGGACAGCAAGGAGATCCAACAAGTCCATCCTAAAAGAAATCAGTCCTTAATATTCATTGGAAAGGCTAATGCTGAAGCTGAAATGCCAATACTTTGGCCACGTGATTTGAAGAACTGACTCATTGGAAAAGACCCTGATGCTGGGAAAGATTGAAGGCAGGAGGAGAAGGGGACAACAGAAGATGAGATTGTTGGATGGCATCACTGACTCGATGGACCTGAGTTTGAGTAAACTCTGGGAGTTGGTGATGGACCAGGAGGCCTGGCGTGCTGCAGTCCACGGGGTTGCAAAGAGTCGGACACGACTGAGCAACTGAACTGAACTGAATGAAGTGTGTCCACACTTGGAAGGTCTGTAGAACTCAGTACATCAGTATTTCCCGTCATGTTACACAACTATGCATGGCTAAATGATTTGTTCCAATTACAGGGCTAAATTTTCTTCATATTCTTCAACCAAAAAACCTAATTCAGAAGACTGAAGGCAGAAGCAGATCTGAGAATTCAGCCTTGTTTAAACCAGATATTAAAGAGATTTGCAAAGCCTTACTAAATTTTGTTGGTTTTAGAAAATATAGTTATTTTTTTGGAGAAATGGTATCTTAACATGTATTAGGTATCTCCCATTTATATTTTTAATGATGTTGATGTTTATAGATACAATGCACATAAATAATAGTTCTTTGGGGTCCTGAATGATTTTTAAGAATGTAAAGGGGTCCTGAACTTCTGTTTTATGGCATAGTTTATGAGTGAAATGTGCTGAGTCATGGTACAGGTATTTTCAAATTGCTCTTTGAAGGTTGATAGGAATTTGTGCTCCAGACAGTGGACTATGACAGCCCTGTTTTTCCACAGTATCCCTCACCAGAATTTTGTCAGAGTATAAATACTGGCCAACCTGAAGTGTGTGAAACGGTATCTCATTATTGTTTTAATGTGTCTTTCTCTGATTACTAGTGAGTTTGATGTAATTACACATATCGGTTGGCCGTTTGGTTTTCTTCTTCTATGAATTACCTTTTCATATCTTTTGCTCACTTCCCATTCACATCTCCTTAGACTGTCCTTTTTTGTTTGTTTTCTTGATTGATTTTTAGGAGTTATTTGTATTACTTGGTTTCTAGTCAATTATTTTGACTATATGAGGCAAATATTTTCTCTCAACCTGCGGCTTGTCTTTTAATTTTGTTCATCATGTTTTTGTTGAACAGAAGTTTTAATTTGGATAGTCAGACTTATCAGTTTTTCCGTTTTGTATTTTTTATCTTGTCTAAGAAATTCTTCTCTACCTGAAGTCCACACATATCTATTCTTATATTTTCCTGTAAAGCTTTTAGGATTTTGTTTTCCGTATTAAATCTTTAATTACCTTGAATTTAATTTTGTGTATGGTGTGAGATGGGGATCAACTTATCCCCAGCACCCAACACACTTTGTAGTCAGTTATTCAGGACCTTTCAATAACAAGTTCAGCATTTCCCCACTGATTTGTGCTGCCACTCCTGCCACATATACAGCTTCCACATAGGCATGTTTGTTTCTCTAGGCTTCCTTTTACTTTCCATAGGATCATTTGTTCATCTGTACATAAATACTCCAGCCTCTCTTGATTTTATTATAAAGCTATAATAATCAGCTACATAATAACTATTTTTGAAGTCCTCCAACGTTGTTGTCATTGAGCTGCTAAATCGCGTCCAACTCTTTGCAACCCTGTGGACTGCAGCATGCTAGGCTTCCCTGTCCTTCACTACTTTCTGGAGGTTGCTCAAACTCATGTCCATTGAGCTGGTGATGCCATCCAACCATCTCATCCTCTGTTGCCCTCTTTTCCTCACGCCCTCAACCTTTCACAGCATCAGGGTCTTTTCCAATGAGTTGGCTCTTTGCATTAGGTGGCCAAAGCATTGGCGCTTTAGCTTCAGCATCAGTCTCTCCAAAGAATATTCAGTGTGGATTTCCTTTAGGATCAACTGGTTGATTTCCTTACTGTCCAGGAGTTTTCTCCAGCACCACAGTTTAAAACATCAGTTCTTTGGTTCTTAGCCTTCTTATGGTCCAACTCTCACATCGGTACATGACTACTGGAAAAACCATAGCTTTGACAATACAGAGCTTTGTTGGCAAAGTGATGTCTCTGCTGTTTTGGTTTGTCACAGCTTTCCTTCCAAGGAGCAAGCATCTTTTAATTTCATGGCTGCAGTCACCATCTGCAGTGATTTAGGAGCCCAAGAGTATAAAATCTTCCACTGTTTCCACTTTTCCTCATCTATTTGCATGAAGTGATGGGAGCAGATGCCACGATCTTAGCTTTTTGAATGCTGAGTTTTAAGCCAGCTTTTCCACTGTTTTCTTTCACCCTCATTATGCCAAAGAATGCTCAAACTACCGCACAATTGCACTCATCTCACACGCTAGTAAAGTAATGCTCAAAATTCTCCAAGCCAGGCTTCAGCAATATGTGAACCGTGAACTTCCTGATGTTCAAGCTGGTTTTAGAAAAGGCAGAGGAACCAGAGATCAAATTGCCAACATCCGCTGGATCATGGAAAAAGCAAGAGAGTTCCAGAAAAACATCTATTTCTGCTTTCTTGACTATGCCAAAGCCTTTGACTATGTGGATCACAATAAACTGTGGAAAATTCTGAAAGATACGGGAATACCAGACCACCTGATCTGCCTCTTGAGAAATTTGTATGCAGGTCAGGAAGCAACAGTTAGAACTGGACATGGAACAACAGACTGGTTCCAAATAGGAAAAGGAGTACATCAAGGCTGTATATTGTCACCCTGCCTATTTAACTTCTATGCAGAGTACCTCATGAGAAACGCTGGACTGGAAGAAACACAAGCTGGAATCAAGATTGCCAGGAGAAATATCACTAACCTCAGATATGCAGGTGACACCACCCTTATGGCAGAAAGTGAAGAGGAACTCAAAAGCCTCTTGATGAAAGTGAAAGAGGAGAGTGAAAAAGTTGGCTTAAAGCTCAACATTCAGAAAACAAAGATCATGGCATCAGGTCCCATCACCTCATGGGAAATAGATGGGGAAACAGTGGAAACAGTGTCAGACTTTCTTTTTCTGGGCTCCAAAATCACTGCAGATGGTGACTGCAGCCATGAAATTAAAAGACGCTTACTCCTTGGAAGGAAAGTTATGACCAACCTAGATAGCATATTCAAAAGCAGAGACATTACTTTGCCAACAAAGGTTCGTCTAGTCAAGGCTATGGTTTTTTCTGTGGTCATGTATGCATGTGAGAGTTGGACTGTGAAGAAGGCTGATGAGCACCAAAAAATTGATGCTTTTGAACTGTGGTGTTGGAGAAGAGTCTTGAGAATCCCTTGGACTGCAAGGAGATCCAACCAGTCCATTCTGAAGGAGATCAGCCCTGGGATTTCTTTGGAAGGAATGATGTTGAAGCTGAAACTCCAGTACTTTGGCCACCTCATGTGAAGAGTTGCCTCATTGGAAAAGACTCTGATGCTGGGAGGGATTGGGGGCATGAGGAGAAGGGGACAACAGAGGATGAGATGGCTGGATGGCATCACTGATTCAATGGACATGAGTCTGAGTGAACTCCGGGAGTTGGTGATGGACAGGGAGGCCTGGCGTGCTGCGATGCATGGGGTCACAAAGAGTCATACACGACTGAGCGACTGATCTGATCTGAAGAGGTTCTTTAGTTTCTCTTCACTTTCTGCCATTAAAGTACAATCATTAAGATTACTTATATATTTGAACTTATTTCCACCATCTTATTTTGTGTTTCCTTTTACTACGTTTTTCCTTTGCCACCTCTCTTCTTTCCCTGATTTTTGTTATGTTGCTACAGTTTTTAATGTTTCATTTTCTTCAGATGTTTTGGAAACTGCAAAGTGTATTTTCAGTGTTTGGAGGTTACTTTTAATTTTAAGGTAGTTACTTAACTATCCTTTTTTTTTTTTTTAAATAAGTCTGTAGTTATTCAGTATTTTCTTCTCTCAATGACTACAAGGATATTAACACATGTACTTAAACAATTGTTATTGACTGTTGTAGTTTAGAGTTGTTATTTACTTTTTAAATAGACAATACTTAATAAAATTATTGCCTTTGACAAAGTTCTCCGTTCATCTCAAGTTCCACATCTTCTGGGTTCTCTTTTTTCTTGCTGCATTCTTTTTTTTTGTTGTTTAAACAACAGCCTTGGCTGGTATATTCTTTTAGTCTTTATATGCCTTGAAGTGTCTTTATGTTGTCTTTACTCAAATGATAATTTGGATGAGTATCAATTTCTTGGTTGTCAATTACTTTTCTGTCAACATGTTGAAGATACCATTTTTCTGCCTTTGCCATCTATTTTTAGGAAAAAAGTCTAAATTTGTTTCCTTAGTTAAGTGGTAAATCTTCCCAGTCTCTAAGTCGACAATTTTGAATACTGAAATAGGTTGGATTTGCAAAGGAAGCTCTATGGCCCACGGATCCCTCCTCAGTATCCCGTCTGTGGTATCTCGTTTACGGATCTTTCCAGGAAGTGCCTAGATGGATTGTCGCAGGAATGTGTGAGACTCAAAGAATTGGTCATGTTATAGCCATAATTTTTCCTCCCCAATATACTTCTTTCTTTCTATGTTCAGTTGTAAGAGAAAGCGTGGGACCAGGTTAATGGTTTTGAAGCTGTGTTCTATGGAGTCCACATGTGGCTTGGACTGGTTGGGGCCTGGTGGGTGAGTGCTGCACCTCTGGTACTTCCCTGGACTGTTCTCCTTTTCTTCTGCATTAGTGACCTGTGATGCTCCTGTTCAAAAGATTTCTCTTAAAGAAAGTATTCTGGTAGCCCAAACGATTAATCACTGAACATGGACTCTGAAAGCCCACATCGAGCTCTATGAGGGGCTTTACACAGAATATAAGCATAACCACTCACTCGTCTTATGTATTATTAATTACTGCTTCACCTGGTCAAAGTTAGACTCTGCTTTTTAACTTTTACCTACCTGCAGAGTTTCCAGACATCGTAAAGCAGCTATTGTGTCAGTTTTTCTAGTTTCACATGCTTCTTCTGTTTCAGCATGAAAACCTTAAAGATGCTTTACTTGAGTTTTAGTAGAGCAAGAGTGGCGGCCCTTACTTCTCTGATTAAATCCTCACACCGCTGCCTTACTCTACCCCAGTAGGTTTCTCCCAGGGCCTTGATTTATGGCTCCCTTTTGACCATATGATCAGCAATGGAGGCCCTCCAGTGTGAGCTGAGGAAGATCGTGGCTTCTCCTTTCCTTGTTCTCTCCCTTCCTTGTGCCTCGTACTTAGGGAATTTTACCTGGATGACTATGGACCCAGGGGATTTACTTTTTTCCATTGTGATTGATGGGCTTCACTAGTGGCTCAGTGGTAAAGAATCCACCTGCAATGCAGGAGATGCAGGAGACACTGGTTGGATCCCTGGGTCAGGAAGATCCCCTGGAGGAGGGCATGGCAACCCCGCTCCAGTATTCTTGCCTGGAGAATCCCATGGACAGAGGAGCCTGACGGGATACAATCCATAGGGTTGCAGAGAGTCAGACACAACTGAAGCAGCTGAGCATGGTTGTGACTGATAGAGTGTTAGGTTCTGATGATGTATCTCAAAGCTTCATTCCTGGGGTTTTCTGAATTTCGGCTTGGAAAAGGCTATGTAAAAAATAGATGATTATATATCACAGAATTTAAAAAAGAATTCAGCTTGTTCGTAATGCTTAACTTAACAGCTTTTGAACATAGTTGTTTTTTTTATATATCAACAAAGAATATCTTTCTTCTGGTCTGGATGATCTTAACTTGGTGTGAGGTCCCATGCTACCCTGGCATCTTCCATCTGCAGAATCCAAAGTTGCTGCTATTTACAGAAAGCAGTTGAAGAAGAGGATGTGGTGAAATTTAAGATGTGCTGGAGAGTTTCCATTGCTAGTGTGCATATTTAAAATAAAATATTTCACCACTTCTAAAAATTCAGATGATGTCTTAATACCAAGATTGTTGTTTATAAACTCTCTATAGTATGTATGGATAGTCCATGGAATACTCCAGGCTAGAATACTGGAGTGGGTAGCCATTCCCTTCTCCAGGATCTTCCCAGGGATTGAACCCAGGTCTCCTGCATTACAGGCAGATTCTTCACCAGTTGAGCCGCAAGGGAAGCTTCACACAGTATGTATGTATGGGCTCCATGTGTATTATAAATATTTCTTCATCGTATGGATTAGTATTTGCAGTCTAGTCCTTGAAAATTCTCAGTAGTCAAGTTTCATCTGTGCACTTACCTTTTATTTAGATAGGTGATATGTTTTAGAACAGATTTGGCCATTTTTATGTGTTTCCATTTTTGATGTTTCTTTCATGTTTACTTCAGGTGACCAGGTTCTTAACTTTTCTGGATTAATTCTTCTTTCCTTCCCTGATGATTAAATATGTATCATTGTGCTCTGTTAGTGAGTTTACTGTGTCCCTTTCCATGGAATATATTGGATTCAGAAGACTTTCTTAAAACTTACCCTGGGGGTCATAATCCAGTGCTGAGATGAGCTGTCTGTCATGTCAGTTCTAAGATTTCACTGGAGCCTATTGAGAATGCAGTACAATAAAAAGTTGCCGTTTCTTAACTGTAATCAAGGAATATTCCATACCTTTGCAGAAATATGGAAATGCAGGAGAAAACCATGAAAGCTGATCTCTCAATGTTGTCTAATCACCTTTCATATTCTCGTTATTGCTGCGGTTTAGCGTACATACAGAACTTGTTTTTCTGTTTTGGTCTCTATTCTGGGAATTCTTTTTTTATATTGTTTAATTTTGGAAATAGTATTGAACTAGTAGCAGGTGGGGAGAAGGCAATGGCACCCCACTCCAGTACTCTTGCCTGGAAAATCCCATGGGTAGAGAAGCCTGGTGGGCTGCAGTCCATGGGGTCTTAAAGAGTTGGAGATGACATAGTGACTGGACACACATGTATTATGCAAATTTTATCTAATAAGCAAGGTATGACAGTGTTTGGTTTAACAATATTTAGACATAGACCACCTTAAAGTTATTTGCTGACATGAGTATAGAGAATCGACACAGCAGGAAAAAGAAAATGTACCTAGGGAAGACATGTCCAAGAATGCACATAATTCGCTGTGATTACTTTTTTTGGTGTTAGTGAATAGATATTTTTTTGAAAAAGAAAATCAGATCATATAATATAGACTGATGAGCAACCTGTATAATATAGGCTGATGAGCAACCTGTTTTTAATTTACTGTAGAATAGATCTTGAGTATTTTTTCAAGTTACCAAAAAAGCCTGTGAAACATACTTTTATGGCTCCATAATATCTTGTTCTGTGTTTTACAGTATTTTATTTGATGAGTTGTTAGCCACTTAGGTTATTTTCAATTTGTTTATATTATAAAGAGAAAGCAGTGATCATTATTGGAGCTCTCTCTTTGAATGTATTGTAGTAATTTACTTAAGATGAGTTATTAGAAATGAACTTGTTCTTCCACAAGTACTTAGTCTCTTTTTCCCCCTTGAATTCTTTCACGTGATGTTCATCTTGGAGTCTTGCTTTTACTCCTATTATTATTTCAAGGCTTCCCTGGTGGCTCAGGTGGTAAGTATCTGCCTGCAATGCAGGAGACCCAGGTTCAATTCCTGGGTTGGGAAGATCCCCTGGAGAAGGGAATGGTAACCCACTGCAATATTCTTTCCTGGACAATTCCATGGACAGAGGAACCTGGCGGGCTACAGTCCAGGGGTTTGCAAAAAGTTGGACATGACTGCCTGATAGTTCTTTCTCTATTCTTTGACTTTTTGGAGGACATTTTGCTTTATGTTACCTTCTCTCTTCCCCTCCCTTCTTTCTTTTCTTCTTCCTTCCTCACTTCCTTTCTTTCTTCCTTCTTTCTTCCTCTCTCCCTATTTTCCTCTCTTCATCTTCTATAACCTGCCGATTCTCAGTTCATTAATTTAAATTTACTGTTATATGCAATGCATTTTATTTTCTGTTACTTTGTGCTTCCTTTGACTTTTATATAAACTGTGAATATAAGCTGTGTTTTCATTTCTTGAAAAGTTTTGGAAAGTTCTTCATGCTTATCACAATGCTTGACATCAGAGCAATCACAGAAACAAGCAGGTTCTGCTTATAGTTCACGTTTGCTGTTTCCCCCAAAGGTTTCAGGAGCATATTCTGACCGTAGGTGTCATACTCAGAGGTCAAGGGTGCTCTTCTGCTTGTCTTCCCTTCTTCAAGAGAAAGGTGTATACAGTAGCCTTTTCTCCTCTTGTCTCTGCAACATTTTGTTTCATTTATTATGTCCTAAGCCACAGGACTGGAAAAGGTCAGTTTTCATTCCAGTCCCAAAGAAAGGCAATGCCAAAGAATGCTCAAACTACCACACAATTGCACTCATCTCACACGCTAGTAAAGTAATGCTCAAAATTCTCCAAGCCAGGCTTCAGCAACATGTGAACCGTGAACTTCCAGATGTTCAAGCTGGTTTTAGAAAAGGCAGAGGAACCAGACATCAAATTGCCAACATCCGCTGGATCATGGAAAAAGCAAGAAAAGCATCTATTTCTGCTTTCTTGACTATGCCAAAGCCTTTGACTGTGTGGATCACAATAAACTGTGGAAAATTCTGAAGGAGATGGGAATACCAGACCACCTGATCTGCCTCTTGAGAAATTTGTATGCAGGTCAGGAAGCAACAGTTAGAACTGGACATGGAACAACAGACTGGTTCCAAATAGGAAAAGGAGTACGTCAAGGCTGTGTATTGTCACCCTGCTTATTTAACTTATATGCAGAGTACATCATGAGAAACGCTGGACTGGAAGAAACACAAGCTGGAATCAAGATTGCCGGGAGAAATATCACTAACCTCAGATATGCAGGTGACACCACCCTTATGGCAGAAAGTGAAGAGGAACTCAAAAGCCTCTTGATGAAAGTGAAAGAGGAGAGTGAAAAAGTTGGCTTAAAGCTCAACATTCAGAAAATGAAGATCACGGCATCCGGTCCCATCACTTCATGGGAAATAGATGGGGAAACAGTGGAAACAGTGTCAGACTTTATTTTTTGGGCTCCAAAATCACTGCAGATGGTGACTGCAGCCATGAAATTAAAAGACGCTTACTCCTTGGAGGGAAAGTTATGACCAACCTAGATAGCATATTCAAAAGCAGAGACATTACTTTGCCAACAAAGGTTCGTCTAGTCAAGGCTATGGTTTTTCCTGTGGTCATGTATGGATGTGAGAGTTGGACTGTGAAGAAGGCTGAGCGCCAAAGAATTGATGCTTTTGAACTGTGGTGTTGGAGAAGACTCTTGAGAGTCCCTTGGAATGCAAGGAGATCCAACTAGTCCATTCTAACGGAGATCAGCCCTGGGATTTCTTTGGAAGGAATGATGTTGAAGCTGAAACTCCAGTACTTTGGCCACCTCATGTGAAGAGTTGCCTCATTGGAAAAGACTCTGATGCTGGGAGGGATTGGGGGCATGAGGAGAAGGGGACAACAGAGGATGAGATGGCTGGATGGCATCACTGACTCGATGGACATGAGTCTGAGTGAACTCTGGGAGTTGGTGATGGACAGGGAGGCCTGGCGTGCTGCAATTCATGAGGTCACAAAGAGTTGGACACAACTGAGCGACTGAACTGAACTGAAGCATTATGATCGGAGAAGGCAATGGCACCCCACTCCAGTACTCTTGCCTGGAGAGTCCCATGGATGGAGGAGCCTGGTGGGCCGCAGTCCCTGGGGTCGCTAATAGTTGGACAAGACTGAGTGACTTCACTTTCACGCATTGGAGAAGGAAAGGGCAAACCACTCCGGTGTTCTTGCCTGGAGAATCCCAGGGACGGGGGAGCCTCGTAGGCTGCCACCTATGGGGTCGCACAGAGTCGGACATGACTGAAGCAACAAGCATTATGATTCCTCTTGTTGATAGTACTCTTTAATGTACATAGAGGACTTGTTTTATTTGTACTCCATTAATGCAAGAAGAATTTTCTAAAAATTTTCAGAATTCTGCAGTAGATTATTTTTATAATGTTACTCTGCCACTGAGTGACACGGGTGTGAATATTTTCCTCTCTTTACTCAGCATCGAATGGTGTCCAGACCCTAATTTTTTCCACAGACATTAGCCCGGATGGTGCTGGGTCTCTCCTCTGCCTTTGTGAGTGATATTTGGACCCTCTGTTCAGAGCCATGCCTAAAGGGCTGACTGTGTGTCTCTCAGTCTGATGTTCAGGGGACAGACAGCAGACTTCCATCTGCAGCACCTCTGCTCTGTCCACAGGGATTTTTCTCCTCCTCTTTACTCCTGTTCTTAGATATACTGGAACAACCGAACAGATAGAAGTAATAATTACCAGAAGTCACTCCTGAAAAATGTGTTAGTTGCTTAGTTGTGTTCAACTCTTTGCAGCCAATGGACCGCAGTCCACTAGGCTCCTCTGTCCATGGGATTCTCCAGGCAAGAATACTGGAGTGGGTAGCCATTCCCTTCTCCAGGGGATCTTCCTGATCCAGGGCACTCTCAAGCCTCTTTTTGTGCCTGCCCTTGTCTGTGCTATTTGACAGTTGAGGCATTGCCTGAAGAGTGCACTGTATCACAGGTGTACCCATAGGTTCTTACTCGCTGGTTTTCTGGGAATCCAGAAAGAATGAAGGGTGTGTGTGTGTGTGTGTGTGTGTGTGTGTGTGTAAGGCAGAAGAGAGAGAGCTGTGCTGTACTTTAATAACCCTTAACGATAACAGTGTGGCTTAGTTGATGCAGTTCAGAAACCTGGGTCAGTGAGATACTGGAAGGGAATGGAGTCACTGACCATATAAAAATCTGTATCTATATTCAGCCATAGCCATAAAATACCATGGTAATGGATTCTTATTTTAAATGTATTCAGTTCTTTTTTTCTCATTAAGATAAGTTTATTTATAGTTTGTGTAACCTCTGATTGGCAGGAAAATTTACGGATCATTTGAGAACACTCTCCCCCTGAAGTGTTAAACTATGTTAGCATTTAATGAATTACTCTCCAGGTCTCCTTAATGACTGATTCCTGAAAATCTTCTGATGACTGAGATGTAAAGCAAATGCACGTTATGATAATTTCTCCCATGGATTTTCTGCCTCACTGTTCCTCTGCCAGAACACAGATGATTGGTTTTGATACTAGAGTCTGTGGTTTTGAAGATCAAGTTTAGATTGTCCACTGATAGGAGGAGCCATTATGTAAAATCCCTTATCCAAAAGAAATCACATATCTTAGACGCTTCCTCTAAACACAGTGTATAGGTTTCTTGTAGCTGCTATAAAAAATTACCACAAATTCGGTGGCTTAAAACAACAGAAATGTATTTTCTCACAGTTTAGTAACCATCTAAGGTATCAGTGTCAATTAGTTAATACAGTTTTGAGGCCTGAAGTCCAAAATCAAGGGCGATACTCTCCCTGGAGGCTCTGGTGGAGGGTCCATTCTGTGCCTCGTCTCAGTTCTGGTGGTTGCCTGCATTCCATGGCTCATGGCCGTCTTGCTCCAGAATCTGCCTCCATGGCTCATGGTTGCATCCCTCCCATCTCTGCCTCCATGATCACATTGCATCCTCTTCTCTCCATGAAATCTTGCTCTACCTCACTCTTATGAGGACATCTGTCCCTGGATTTAGAGCCTACTCAGCTAATGCAGGACACTCTCTCATCTCATGATCCTCATCTTAATTATATTACCAAATACCCCCTTTTCTAAATTAGGTCTCATTCACAGGCCCCAGGGATTAGGAAGTGAAAGTTGTTAGTGGCTCAGTCATGTCTGACTCTTTGTGACCCCATGGACTGTAGCCCACCAGGCCCCTCTGTCCATGGAATTCTCTAGTCACGAATACTGGAATGGATTGCCATTCCCTTCTCCAGGGGATATTCCTAACTCAGAGCTGGAACCTGGATCTCCTGTGTCTCCTGCATTGGCAGGTGGGTTGTTTTTTTTTTTTTTTGAACCATCTGAACCACTTGGAGATTAGGACATGGACAGATTTTTTTTGGAGGGGGGCATACACACCATTCAGCTCACTGCAATTTATCATTTATACCTAAAACCCATTAGTGTCTTTTTTATTGAGCAAATATTAAAGTAAGACTAAAGCTTGAGTTTCCATGGGAATGGAGACAAAAGTTGTACATACGTCAACTCCGAATGTTTTTTTTGCCAACGTTTAAAGAAAGTCGGTAAGTACCTCCCCAGGTCCACTGATTGTGACAGCGAGTGAGCTTTGACTGTTTTCCCCATCCTCCTCTTTTGCCAGGGTACCCAACCAAAACACAGGCAGCAGAAGAGCCTGGGGACAAATAACTCTGCTGTCTGGCCCTTGAGTCAGAGTTTGTTGTGTGTGGCTGGAGGACATGGAATCACAGAGTGTTAGTCATGGAGAAAAAGAAATGCTATTAATTTTGAGAAGAAATGCTAAAACTGGAGGGAGGGAGTGAGAACCACAGGGCGGGGCCAGGCCTTTCTGGGCCTTCTGGGGATGACGAAGGGAGGATGAGGAGGTGACCAAGAAGGAAAAGAGTCTTAAATAAAGAAAATTTCAGAAACAACTCTGTCTGCCATCAAGAAGAGCTGAGGAGGAATGTTGGTAAGTCAGGGATATTCTGTATTCCCTGATGCATCCCCTGTCCTCCACCCACCCCCCACCACCGCCCCAAACTCCAGGGGGGTGATAAACAGGTGAAGATCAAGGAGAATAACCTGTATTTTAAAGTACATTTCTTCAAGGACCTCAAAGTAATTGTTGATTTTCAAAAGCATTCATCTTGCAGAGTTAGCTACTGTTTTATTTTTAACTTGTGAGACCTCAGCTCACAAATGCCAGGGTTACACAGGAAATTAATGTGAAGGTCTCCTGGCTCACCTGGGAACATTTTTCACCATCACATCACCTGATCTATCTCGACAACCCTGACCTCTAGCCCCTGGGGTTCCTGGAAGAGGATGTTCTGAAGGTCAGCTCCAGGAATCAGGAACTGCTGGAAAGAAGACCTCACACATTTAGACCAGAAAAGGCTCACTTTTTTGAAAACTTGCACAATCTACCTGGGCTTCCTTTTTGCTGTCCAAAGAAGGAAAGATAAGGGGCGGAAACGAACATTTGTTGGGCTCTTCCTATGTGCGAGCCAGTTTGAATCATTTCTCTCCTTTACTCTTTGAGTGATAAACATATTTATTATTCCTATTTTGATAGATTTGGGGGGAAAATGTTTCTGAGAGGTTAAGTCACGCGACTGAAGTCCGTCTGACAAGGGCTGGGGCCGGAGTCTGGTCCTGACCCCGTAGAAACTCTTGCCCCCATCTATCCAGGACTGGCTCCCCTGCGTTCCCTGCATCCACTTGCCTCGTTCTCCCCTTTGCCTGCTGCGTCCATCCTAGCTTCTTTTTGTTTCCTGAACATCCCAGATCAGTTCCAGTTCCAGACTTAGCTCATCTGCTCTCTTTCTTTCTGGAATGTTTTCCCTCTGACCATGGTCTGTTTTTTCCCTTAGTTTTCAGCTCTACTGAAATTTCAGCTCCACTAGAGTTGAGTGTGATCTACTCCAGGGAGCCTCCCCGGACCACCCCACTTACACCGCTGTCTCCCCCGGCTATCTCATGCCAGCTCATTTTCTTCCTACACCAAACACTGACATCTGATGTGTGTCCACCCACTAGAATGTTAGCTCCAAGAGGGCAGGATATTAGTGGTCTCCTTCATTCTCTGGCTGGGCACATTTCTCGAATGAATACGTTTATTTCAATATATATTTGTTGAATAAATGCATGAATGAATGAATGAATACATGAATGGCAACATATTGTCACTCTAGTGACATTTCCTAGACGTTTTGGTACCATTTCCCTCTGTCGTCAGTGTGGTTCAACTTTAATGTTAATTGTGATGTGGTTTTTTTATGATCTGAGAAGTTGTCTCCAGACTATCTACATACTCTCTAGGTAGTGTCTACATGTCCAGAGTAAAGTAGAAGAATGAGTGCTACACTCAGTTGAAAAAATTGAGATTAGGCAACAGAAGTAGTAAGTCCTTGATTTTTGAATTTTTTCTCTCTGAATTTGTACAGACATCTGCATTTAGCCTTGGAGAAGGAAATGGCAACCCACTCCAGTATTCTTGCCTGGAAAATCCAGTGGAGGGAGGGCCCTGGTAAGGCACATTTCATGGGGTTGCAAAGAGTTGGACACGACTGAGTGACTTTTTTTTTTTTTTCCTGCATTTAGCCTAAAGAAATTATACATGTTACAGGCAACCTATCTTATGTAACAGAGGTGTGTGAGAGAATAATCTGTTACCCTAGTTAGCTATTAGCCCAACAGCAGTCACTCCTGGGGGCTTCTCTGGTGGCGCAGTGGTAAAGAATCTGCCTGCATTGCAGGAGATGCAGGTTTGATCCCTGGGTCAGGAAGATCCCCTGGTGAAGAAAATGGCTACGCATTCCAGTATTCTTGCCTGGGAAATCCCATGGACAGAGGAACCTGATGGGATATAGTCCAGAGGGTCACAAAAGAGTCAAATACAACTGAATGACAACAAAGACAACAACACCGTTCACCCCTGGAGTCCAGGTGTCGTATTAAGAGTTGTAGCCTCTTAATGGCTCTTAATGGCTCCAGGTGTTGTATTAAGAGTTGTAGCCTTTTAATGGCTCTCAGCACTGTGGTGAGAAGCATGTCCCAAACTGAGCTCATTGTCCCTGAACACTTTCTCCCCAGCCCCCAAGCCTTCCCAGTCTCAGTGATGCAACCTACTTCGTTCCTTAAGCCAGGTACCGAGTAGGAGAGGGGTCACACTAAACTCCTCTCTTTCCCTTCAGATCCCAAGATAAAGAAGTCCTGTTGAGACCACTTCTTGCTTATCTCTTCAGCTCCATCTTTGTAGGTAACTCATACCCTCCTCCCCACTGCCAACCCCGCGGCCACACTAAATGATGGTCACATCCGTAGTGCACCATGCTGTTTCACATTTCTACGCCTTTGCTCATACTCTGTGTAGAATGTCTTCTCCCTTGGCTTACCTCTCAACATCCACTCCATTTTCAGTACTCAGATTAAGTGTCTTTTTTCCATTGAAACCCTTTCCTCTTCCTTCCCACCAGCAGAATTAGCCCCTCCTATCTGTGGGCATCTGATTTGCTTGATACACACTTAATTCATCTTTTCCCGTAGTGCCTAGCATACCGCCTTGTTCCAAGTCCTCCATGCCCAGTCCCTGAATGAACACTGAGACCTACAGGAAAGTTGGCTTGCTTTCCCCTGCAGCTAAATCTATAGCATGGTGAGATGTCTGACATTGTGTCCCCGAAGTCTGTATGGTTGAGAAGGAGGAAAGCCTGGGGTTTAGAAATCCACAGTGGATGCTCCACAGAGTGTGTCATGGATAATCTTGACATGAATAATTGATAGTTGACTGTAGCGTCATCAATTAGTAATGGAGGTCAGTCTTGTTTCATGAGAATGTAACTTCCTGGAAGTACCGCTTTTGTTTATTTATGTCCTAATTTTTTTAAAAAGTACCATGTCAAAAATGGTGTGGTATCCAAAAAGTTGAAAATCAATTAATCAAGTATATCAGGTTCCAGAGTGACCAAAGGAGAGGCTGATATTCAGGAAACCCATTTGCTCTCATTAATAAAACAATCTTATCCATATTAAAGTAACAGTAGATGGAGGATAGGAGAAGGATCTATTAGTGTGGTCCAGCTGGGGGCCTCTAAGATCATTCCTTCCTTCACGGAGCTCATGAATAATAAAATAAATCAGTGTGGCACCAGGGAATAAGCTGTAAAGTGTCACAAAATGCCAGGAACAAAATCCATCCAAAGTGCTCTTTTTCTTCCTGAGGAAAAACCTAAAAGAACTTTTCTGATTACCTGACAGTCCATTTAATCCCCAGGAAACATTCCTTTGTTATAGTTTCAAGGAGAATTACTTGAAATAATCCTTTGTACAATGTGCCTGGTTCTATTTTAGTTTTAAATCGTGTCCCCTTTCTTTTTGAATTTGTTAAAAAAAAAAAAAAAGACATCTAATCAATGCCCAAGTGGAAGTGGTATGGCCAAGTGTGAGTTTCTTTCTCTCCTGGATGAAGTTACCTTTTGTGTCGAGGCCCTTTTAAAAGAGACTTAAAAGACTTCAGGAGCTGAGAAAGAATAATAAAAAAAATCTTGAATGTTATAATTAAACTGTACAGACTTAAGCATCTCTCTTGAGTATTATTGAGGAGGAGCATGCCTTTTGACCAGCTTGCTCCATGTACGGATGCTCACAGTGACCCAGATTTTAAGGGACTTGGGCATTTCTTGGATAAGTACCTATGAGAATTTGTCTATAGCATGTGGTCAAGGCAGGAGGAGAGGGAGCACAGCCCTGCCAATAGTCAGGCCTGGTCTACTGATTAGCAGTTGAAAAGTGGGATAAAAAAGAAAAGGAAAGGGAAGGAAAGGAGTCTTACAGATATCCTGTACGCCTTTTAGGCTTCCCCATAATTTGGCTTGGAAATGCATCAAAGCAAAAGAATAAAGAGGGAAAAACATCAGGGAGATTTTAATTTAGGAAATAAGGCAACATTTAAGCTCACACACGTGGACTCTGTTTGGGAGACAAAATCAAGACTCTTTGGGTGAGCTTTCCAGTGCCCCCCCACCTACCTCAATTCTAGAGTACCATGAATGGGAATTTATTCCTTGTAAGAGTCTCACTATCCTGAGTTATCCTGTGTTTTTCTGATTTAAACATTTTCTTCTCTCTCTCAGGTTCCTCCTTCCTCTTTCCATTCTCCAAGGCAGAGGTGGGGGAACGTGTATAATTCCTGGTTCAATTCTAGCATTTCTGAAACCCATCCCATCCAATGACTCCATCCAAATTCAAAATGCAAAATTAATGATTAGTTAACATGGGTGCAATCACTCAGTTCACAGCTCAGGAACCTTATTTATTTATTTATATTTTGTCTTCCAAACTTGTATTGCTTTCTTCTTCCTCTAGAGACAGAGTTTCTTTTTGATCTCTAACTAGTAACATAAGGTTAAACCTCAGAGTGATTTCTTTTTTTTTTTGCAAGGATGAAAACTGTCCTGATAGTTTTGAGGTAGCTAGTTGCAAGGAAGATTAATGAAAAAAATTAAGGTAGAAATTTTGTTCACTCTTTCACCTGGTGAGGGGTTTTCAAATTTTTCTTACAGTTCTTTTTCCTTTTACTTAATTTTAGGGGAAAATGGTAGATTATAAGAATGCATTTTAAAACAAATGTTTGGTTAAAAATAATATCCAATTTGGCCTTAACTAGAGCATGGCAGAAATAAAAAAAGGCAGTTAATGTGGGATGAAGTAAATGCTCATGTCAAGTTGCCAGCACATTATCTTCGTGTCTTTTACAAGAAGGGCTTCACTTGCAGAAATGGCTCTTGACAAAGTTAAGTGGTCCTATATATTGTTGGGGAAATTGCCCTTATTTTGTGTGCTTCTTGTTCCAGTAATGGAACCCATGAGCAGTAGATAATTGTAGCGGCCTCATCTATCAAATAATATTAGAAGTCAACAGCTATAATCTGAGCCACTTGCTTTACACAGCTTTTCTCTGTATTTTCTGCTCAAATTGTCAGTTGTTACCTGTAAGTGTCCCCATTCCCTGTGGTTGAGAGAAGCAAAAAGATTTAAGTAAATCAGGAGGTGAGCTGTGTGCAAGCTCAGGCCCAAGCCCTGTAGCCAGCGTGCCGCAGCAGATGATAACAGCGCCCTGAATAGGGAGAAATCACGGTTCTTTGTGCCACATTCTATGTCACTATTACTGGTGCAGAGGCTAGGAGGAAGGGGGCTTTTAGAGATAGTCTGGGCAGTTAAAAGCTGAGTTTAAGGGGGTCAGAAAGGAACCTCTCATTACTGGAGAGTAAATCCATGTAGCATTTCAGCATTCTGACCTACTTTTGTTCATCTCTCACATGCCTGTGCTAAAAATGAAGTTGCTCGAAAATAGAGTTGTGCAAACTGGGGGTAGATACTTAGATGGTTAATAAATTATTCCATAAACTCATTTGTGGGTGTAAAATACTTCATGATAGAAAGGAAAATGTTAGTTTTGCAGGAATAGTCATTATAAACATCTTTGGTTTGCTTCCTCTATCAATGAGAAGTCAGAAAAATACCAAAGCAATCAAGTAAAATTATGAATGTACTTCACTTGATGGCAGACAGTTTTTATGCATATAAACTACTGTTATATACATATCTAAATTATAGGGCTTATATAAAAAATAATAGTATATATAAAAAGAATAGTATATATAAATAATAGTATGTATATAATAGTATGTGTATATATATATATATACACACACACACATATATACAGTAAGATCACATTGTGTCTATCATGTATCCAGCTTAATGTATAATAAGCATATTCTATATTCATAAGTATTTACTTACTACATCATATTTGACGTCTGCATTATATTCCATTCCATGTATTCCTTATTATTGGACACTTTGGATATTTTCAGAGCTTCACTATTATAAACAACGAATATCCTTATAGCTAAAACTTATCAACATCTATGATAATTTCTTTAAGTGAAATTATTAGAATTTTATTAGAAGGATTTCTAATAAAGGAGAAGGAAATGGCAAGCACTTCAGTATTCTTGCCTGGAGAATCGCAGGGACTGAGGAGCCTGGTGGGCTACAGTCCTTGGGGTTGCAAAAGTCGGACATGACTTAGTGACTAAACCACCATAGAAGGATTTCTAGAAGGACAACGGGTTAAACAGTTTGTACAAAAGAAGGCAGACCAGTTTCTATTATTACGAGCAGTATGTGAAGGATCCTGAGTTGCCTTTTTCCTCAGTATTGACTATGTACAAGGCATCATGGATAGTTCTCATGGTGAGAGGTGGTCAGTGGAAGAGGGGTGCTTGGGTGCTGTGAGGTGGTGGCATCATGGATTAGGGACAGCTGCAGCTCAACCACTCCGAGATGGAGGGTCTTGAGCAGGGAGCGGGGCACCTGAATTTGGGGAGTGATATGTCAGAGGCACGAAGGTAGCATTTAGGCACAGATAAGCAGACTGACCCCATCAGTGACTGGCAGAAGCGCCTGGCCCTGCTGTTTTGGGGCCAACAACACCTCCCTTCTCTGAACTCCTACAAAGTTTAATTGTATCATCCACTTTAATATGGAAAAGCTGCCTATTCCCTCATATTGTTCTGTCATTGGATGGTTGTTATCTTTGCTTTTCTGATGGGATTGCAAAGTCTTTGGAGGCAAGTGCCCATTGTGGTCGAAGCAGAGAGGGTCTGAAAGCTGCCCCATGCTCCACACTATCCTTTCTGCCCCCTGAAAGTTAATAGTTCTCCGTGTACCATTTTCTTTCTTTTACATATGATTTTGTTTGAGAGAAAGTTCTGGGATTATTAGGGCTTCCCAGGTGGTGCTAGTGGTAAAGAACCTACCTGCAAGTGCAGGAGATGTAAGAGATGTAGATTTGATTCCTGGGTCAGGAAGACCCCCTGGAGGAGAGCATGGCAGCCACACTAGTATTCTCAGCTGGAGAACCCCCATGGACAGAGGAGCCTGGTGGGCTGCAGTCCATGGGGGTCACACTGAGTTGGACACTACTGAAATGACTTAGCAGCAGCAGCAGGTGTTATTAAATGTACACCCTCCTTTTTTTCAAACCACTGGGTTGATTTTAAGATTTAACCCAAATAATCAAACCAGTGATTCAGTTCTCTATTTTTCGTGGCATTATTATTTAGGGGCATTTCTTTGACCATCAGTTTCCCAGCTTGCCTACTATGTCTCCGAATCACCAAGTGTTCAGTTGTAGGTTTGTCCGTTCAGCTGTTACTGTAGGTACTCAGAAAATAAGAATGGGGAAATTACATTTTATGCAGCCTTTTTCTAGTATAGGGCAGGGGGTTCGAGGGATAGACGGTAGTTTACCCTCAAGTACTAATCTTTCTGGGCTTCCCCCAGTGGCTCAATGGTAAAGGATCCGTCTGTAACACAGGAGACGCAGGAGATGTGGGTTTGATCCCTGGGTGCGGAAGGTTCCCTGGTGGAGGGCATGGCAACCCACTCCAATATTCTTGCCTGGAGAATCCCATGAACAGAGGAGCCTAGAGGGCTGGAGTCCATGGGGTCACAAAGAATCAGACACGACTGAAGCGACTGAGCATATACGCATGCACTGATCTTCCTAGAGCTTCTTGTGCTGGAATTCATAACAATCAGGTGTAAAATCAGGTATAAAGAACCAGTGGTAGCTCACTGTGAAGCTCAGTGGAGAGATCTTTGCTTGAACAGGAATACTCAGTGCTGCAGACCGTGGTCTAGCAGCAGCTGTTCTTCTCAGCCTTTGCTGTAGGATCATCTTTGCAGCTGGTGGAGACACTGGGAGTATTTCTATTTCAACTGCTGACTAACATCCCAGGGCCAGGGCCATGCTCACTTCCTATCAAGAGCCAGTATTTTAGCCCTGATACCCTATTGTTGTGGTTCAGTCGCTCAGTCGTGTCCGACTGTTTGTGAATCCACGTTCTGCAGTGTGCCAGGCTCCCCTGTCCTTCACCATCTCCCAGAGCTTTCTCAAACTCATGTGCATTGAGTTGGTGATGCCATCCAGCCATCTCATCCTCTGTGGTCCCCTTCTCCTCCTGCCCTCAATCTTTTCCAGCATCAGGGTCTTTTCTAATGAGTTGGCTCTTTGCATCAGGTGGCCAAAGTATTGGAGCTTCAGCTTTAGCATCAGTCCTTCCAATGAATAGTCAGGGTTGATTTCCTTTAGGATGGACTGGTTGGATCTCTTTGCTGTCCAAGGAATTCCCAAGAGTCTTCTCCAGCACCAAGAGCCAATATTTTAGTTCCAGTGCCCTGAGACACAGTCATTTGCATTCCTAACATTGATCATTTCCATATACTCTACAGTATTTCAACAAAATGTTCACATAGTGCAACGGTGGTTCATGACACAAACCAAGAAAAAAAGGTGCTAATTGATACAAATGTGTGACAGAGAATTACCAGTTGCCATTAGAAATATGCCATGTGACTTTTCACTAATGCATGCTGCCTAAAGGAAAAAAAAAGCAGTCAAAATTCCAAATGGTGCCGTCACGATTGAAGTTGCAGCAATACTGGTGGGTGATAGAATGTGATCTTGAGATGCAAAGCTGTGGGTGGCTGACCTGGAATTTGAAAAGATCCTCGGATACTTGAAATCATTTCAAGGTTAAATGTGAGTGAGGACTATCTGAATCCTCCTTTACCTGGATAATGTATAAAGAAATATGAAGTGGAGAATAAACCTGTTCACAAATGTGTCACTGTTAGAGAATCACTCTCCTGAATGTGTTCAAATTGCTGGAGAGCAGTTTGACCGTGTGCTTCTTTAAGTAAGCTGCTATGGATTTGAATACTGTAATTTTGTAATAAATAGAGATTATTGAGGGCTGACCTTCTTTTGAAGTACTTATGTCCATTTAACAGTCTCTAAGAAATTCGGTATAAGGTTAAATTCATACATATACTGAAAATAAAGATAGAAACTGTTTAGTCAGGGACTCCTCCAACATCTGTTATTACATTCTCACAACAACACTTTGAGGTACTTACAATTAATCTCATTTTACAGATGAATAAACAGAGGCCCAGAAAGGTTAAATAGAAAAGCTAATAAGTGGTAGAGGCACAGGTAGATTTGATCTCCAAGGCAATGTGCTCAGCCACTCAGCTACACCGAATACTTTGCTAGAACCCTTTTCATGTTTCTGAAAAGAAACTTATCTGACCTGTAGGGCTTAAAAATGACTGTGTTGATTACAAGATAGCAATATTTAATTCCACTCATTTTCATTCCTTTAAAGGAAAAAAAAAATCATCCATTTGCGGCTGATTGCTTTGCCCTTTGTGCATCTGTTTTGTGTGTGAAGGTTTATAGCATTATATTGACTTTCTTCATTATCTAAATTTTATGCACCTAATGATACTTATTAGTATGCCTAGTGACCTCCTTTAAAATTTTTGCAATAAGGATGCACCCCAAACAATTCATCCAAGCAGCTTTTCATTGGTAAAATGCCTTCAGTGACCAAGCTGAAGCCACATATACTCATTTATGTGAGTGCTATTCTTGCAATTACTGTTGGAATGACAGTTTCTCTGAGGTATTTGAATGATGCAACTTGTTCAAGTTTAATGCCATCTATTATGAACTCTGCTGCATGCTGTTAATAGCTGGAAGGCATTGATTTTGTTTTCTGCTCTCTTATCTCAAGCCCATACATTTTGCTTGCGTTATTGACTGTTCTGATCATTTCATGCACCATGTCTTTAGAAGATGTATAAATCAATGTCAGCCATGAAACTTAAGTTGTTTATTAGGCTGCCATGTAGGTTTACACCTTCATGAAAATCATCTAATGTGGTTGGTGTCAGATGTTTCAAACAATTGTTGGCCAGTCTGATGAAAGAGGACAGCCTTGGAACATGTCACCCCTAGAGTAGGAAAGTTCATTCAGTTATTTATTTGGGTCACATGTTATACTTGACTGGATGCACTTTTTAATGATGTTAATTAACTTCTTCAGGGTGCTAAATTAGTTTAGAACTGCTATGATTATAGCATGACATAAATTGGACTCTCTATTCTAAGAGATGCATTTGAGTTTTGCAGAGCAAAAGGATATTTTGTACTGAATTAGTGCAAATGAAACCACATTGCTTACATTTGAGTATACTTGATAGAAGACCCATACAGACTTCAGATCAATTTCACACTTAAATCAGAGTCAGAAAACAAGTGCAAGAGCCTGAAAGCCTGTCTATCATTTTATACAATTACTGAGTCCTTTATCCAGAATCCAAAGAGCATCGAATTGCACCTCTAATCCAATAAAAAGTGTTTTTCATAATTAAGGCAATTATGAAATGCCTTGCAAAATCCATTCTTAAGAATCAGCTTCTAAATGCTTCCTGTGCATAAAGCAAATTTTGGATTAGTTTAGACTTTATATTCTTCCTTAATTTTTATAGTGCTTTCGATTCATGTCTCTTGGTCCCTTGTTTAGGATTTTTCAGAGCATTTTTCAAATATGGAGTTCTCTTGGTATGGGAGGTGCAGAGTTGCACATGGCAGCATTACTCACACCGGTTTCTGGAACAGCTGTGAATCCAGTCATACGAGGTGGCTGGTATTTCCACTCATGTGATGATTGATAGGTTTGGGAAAGTCTCCCTCAGCAATCAGTCATATGGCCCTGGCCAAGATCTCAAAACCCTCCCAACTGGTTAAAAATTAAATTCAGAAACATGGCCATAAGATTATCTTTAAGAATTTATTGCCTGGATATTTTTTGATTCAATTCATAACCAAAAATAAATACAAGGAAAGTTATTATTATTATTTGGTCACGACGTGTAGCTTGTGGGATCTTTGTTCCCTGCCCAGGGACTGAACCTGGGTCCTCAGCAGTGAGTCCTAACCATTGGAATGTCAGGGAATTCCCAGAAAATTTATTTTTAAAGTTATACATTTATGTGAGAGGCACCCTGTAGAGGTCTGAATTGTGCCCCCATAAAAATATGAACCTCAGAATGTAACTTATTGGAAAAAGAGTCTTTGCAGAGGTAAGGATCTTAAGGTGAGGTCATTCTGGGTTAGGGCAGGTTCTAAATCAAAAGATAAGTCCTGAGAATAAGAGAAGGAAATGGAAAGGGAGGGGAGGGAAGAGAAGAAGAAAAAGATGGGTGACAGAAACACAGAGAGATGAGGGCCATGTGGGGATGGGAGGCCGAGAGTGGAATTGTGCAGCTCCAAGCCAAGGAGAAGTCAATGGCACCCCATTCCAGTACTCTTGCCTGGGAAATCCCACGGATGGAGGAGCCTGGTAGGCTGCAGTCCATGGGGTCGCGAAGAGTCAGACAGGACTGAGCGACTTCACTTTCACTTTTCACTTTCATGCATTGGAGAAGGAAATGGCAACCCACTCCAGTGTTCTTGCCTGGAGAATCCCAGGGACAGGGGAGCCTGGTGGGCTGCCATCTATGGGGTCACACAGAGTCAGACACGACTGAAGCAACTTAGCAGCAGCAAGCCAAGGAACACAGGGGTTGCCAGCTGCCAGCAGAAGCTAGGAGGAAGGCAGGAAGGGGTTTCTCAGACAGAGCCTCAAGAGGGACCCAGCCCTCTGACATCCTGATTTTGGACTTTTGGCCTCTAGAGCTTTGGGAAAATAAATTTCTGTTGTTTTAAGCTGCTGAGTTTGCAGTACCTTGTGATGGTGGCCCCAGGCCTCCAAAACATGCCCCAGCCACTTCTGTCTGATATGCAGGTGTTACCTGCTTCCTCCTTCCCATTCAGGAGTGTGCTCACCGTGCCCTGCACCAGTGTGCCCTCTGTTCCCGCCTCTGCCTGGTGAGGGCCCCCATGCTTCCAAGGCCAGTTCATCATCCCCTCAACCACTTGGTTCTGATACTCCCTCTTCTCTAAACGCCCACAGCCAGCGTGTCTATATCCAGAGCAGTGCTGCCCACGCCCGCCTTGTATTATGTTGTACGTATATGCTTCCTCCCTTATTGTTTGGAAACATGCCTTGTTCAGCTTTAAATATGCTAGAATGCTTAGCACAGACCTTCATCTATAGTCGGGCTTCAAAATATGTTGAATCTAGTTGCATGGCATCATTTGCCATGAGACAAATTCTGTTTTTGTTTCACAATTTGGGTATGAAATTGTGTATGCAGAAAAAATTGAAGCCATGGGAGAAGTAATTTCAACAAAGCCAAAATTCGATGATTCTAAAAGCAAGCGTGAGAGAGCTGCTTATATTTCAATATGTTTTTGAATGAAAATATGTTGTTCAACGGATAATTCCAAGTCCAAATATTTTCCTGGGGAATATGATGTAGAATCATACTTACAGTTGGGGATACTTAATTCACTGTGTTAATGAGTATGCATTTGACTTCTCTATTTTTAGTCGTATTAGTCACTCAAATATTCTTCTGAAATATATTATCCTTGCATAATAAAAATGCTGTTCAAAAAGTCTTCATTCAGGACTTTAAAAACACCTTATTCACATCTAGTCAATTTCTGATCGTTTTGTTTAGCAATTTATTTTTATACTTTGGAAGTATAGCTTCTTTTTAAAAAATGTATTATTTTTTGGCTTTGCTCTATCTTCGTTGCTGCACAGGCTTTTCTCTCGTCGCAGTGAGTGGGGGCCGCTCTCTGTTGTGGAGGGCAGCCTCTCACTGTGGTGTCTCTTGTTGCAGAGCACGGGCTCTGGAGCACAGGCTCAGTAGTTGTGCTGCCTGGATTTAGTTGCTCTGTGGCATGTGGGATCCTCTTGGATCAGGGACTGAACCCGTGACTCCTGCACTGGCAGGCACATTCTTAGCCGTTGACCCATCAGGGAAGCCCTTGTTTGGCAATTTAAACAAGATAATGTATTGGAAAGTACTTTCAGAGCTGCTACATGCAACACACATTAATTATGAAATTTGAAAAGTAGTTTGTGAGTCTGAACTGCCAAATTTAAGTCAGTGGTTGACGACCTTTAACCTTGGTGCAAAGCCTCTTTTTTATCCCATCTCTATTTGGCACATGCTTTCTGGATTTAAGCCCTTTCTTACCATGCCTGTGTGTAGGTAGTCTTGCTGCTGCTCCCTCTTGATGCCAGGTTTTGGTGGGGAGGACCATGCTTAGATGGATCTTCCCAACCCAGGGATCGAACCCATGTCTCCCACATTGCAGGTGGATTTTTTACCAGCTGAGCCACTAGGGAAGCCCAAGAATACTGGAGTGGATAGCCTATCCCTTCTCCAGCAGATCTTCCCCACCCAGGAACTGAACCAGGGTCTCCTGCATTGCAGGCAGATTCTTTACCAGCTGAGCTATCAGGGAAGACTTAGATGGAATAAGCAAGGTTTCTGGCTTGAGGAAGATTTACATATGAATGCCGGGTCACATTTTAGCTAATTGTACGTCTGTCACCAAATCATTTAGCTCAGCTGAGCCACAATTTTACCATCTGTAAGCATGATTAATAGTATCTACATCATAGCACTGTCATGAGGGTTAAATTGGGTAAAATAATATCTGTAAAGTGTTTAGACTTGGTCTTGGCATATTCAGGGTGCTCAGCAAATAAATTGTAGTCATGATTTTGTTGTGGATGATCAAGAATTAAACCCTCTGAATTTATTTAATTCATTCAACAAATATGTATTGTTGTAGGCTTTGAGAATACAACAGAGATGAGACACGGTGTCTGCCTTTTCAGATGGGAGCCAGATATTTAAATAGGTTGAAGGAAGTCTGAGAGAGAATCTGAACAGTATAATGGACACATGTTATAACCCATCCCATTCAACTCAACTCTTTCTGGTTCAGTTCAGTTTAATTGCTCAGTCATGTCCAACTCTTTGCAACCCCATGGACTGCAGCACGCCAGGCCTCTCTGTCCTTCGCCAACTCCTGGAGTTTACTCAAACTTGTGTTCATTGAGTCGGTGATCCCATCCAACCATCTCATCCTCTGTCGTCCCCTCTCCGCCTGCCCTCAATCTTTCCCAGCATCAGGGTCTTTTCCAATGAGTCAGCTCTTTGCATCAGGTGGCCAACGTATTGGAGTTTCAGCTTCAACATCAGTCCTTCCAATAAACACCCAGGACTGATCTCCTTTAGAATGGACTGGTTGGATCTCCTTGCAGTCATAGGGAAATGTCCATACCTCTTTTTCTCCTTTCTGTCCCCAAATTCAATTAAAATGGCTGGAAAGGAGTAAAAATAGGTAAACCCACAAACACAAAGGAAGATGAATGGAGACACCAGCAAATGAAAGAAGCCTAGAGCTGCAGCTGAATGAGCAGCGTAGAGGGAAGAAACAATCCCAGGTGCCCTCAAGAGGGAGACTGTGAGGAGCAAGCAACCCAGAACTTGAAGAGGAGGGACATATTGAGGCTTCATGATGGGACGGCAGGCAGCAGAGAGGCACCAGGCAGATACACTGTATATGCAGTGGTTGGATTCCTTGGGTCCCGCCCCGTTCCATGCATCCAGTTGACAAATTCCACAGGCAGGGCGTGAGAGGTTTGTATTTTGGACAAGTGAAACCAGAGAGAATTAGAATTTACTGACAAGGAATATGGCTTCCTAGGTGGCACTAGTGGTAAAAAACGCCCCTGCCAGTGCAAGAGACATAAGAGACGTGGGTTCTACCCCTGTGTTGGGAAGATGCTCTGGAGGAGGGCATGGCCACCCACTCCAGTATTCTTGCCTGGAGAATTCCATGCGCAGAGGAACTTGGTGGGCTGCAGTCCATAGGGTAGCAAAGAGTCAAACACGGCTGAAGAGACTTAGTACAGCATAGCACAGCACAACACAGGCATAGGGAAGGGCAAGGATGGAGTGGATAATTAAATACGAGGAATGAAGTGAGTGTCTGTACGTGACCTCTGGTTCCCTTCCCCTACTCTGTTATTAATACTAACATGTTAGAAGTCAGACATGTCATCCTAACCTCCTCTGCCTCCACTCACTAAACACACACACATAAACCCAACTGGGCCAGAAGATAGATTCTTCTCTGGAGAAACAATATGACCATAGAGAAAAGACCTTTACATATTGACATTATGGTACTCTAATGAAAAGATTAGATTAATAGCCCGTCACACTGTAGTGAAAACTATCCAGTAAGCCCAATCCAGGCAACTAGAACTTCCACTTAGATTGTTGTAAATACAAGCAGACAACCAAGAATTTCTACTCATTGGAGGGAGATCTGTGAAATGAGAGAGACTAAAACAAAGAGAAAAAAGGAACTTTAGAAGAAATTGATATAAGGCAGGAAACTGAAGAAAACATCTAGAAAACTAAAATTAAGATTTAGTTCAGGAAATAGGGAGAGATACTGCATATATGAAGGAAGAATAGGACACTGGGGAAAAGGAGTAACCAGAAAGGATGAAATGCTATTGGAAATTAAAAATATGATAGGTGACATAAAATCCCAATAGAACGATTGGAAGATAAACTTGAATTCTCCTCCAAATAGAACAGAACAAAACACCAAAAAAACTAAGAGATGCAAAATAAGAGAAAAGATAAGAACTGGAAGATTGATCCCAGAGGTCTAACCTGTGACTAATGAGTTAAAAAAGCAGAGAAGAGTGAAAGTGTAGCTGAGAGAAGTATTAATGAACTAGCACTAGAAAATTTTCTACAACTGTAGAAATAAATCTTTCAGTTGAAAAGGCCTATTGAGTATCCATCATAATGAATGAATAAAGAATGATTAGAGATGGCTCATTATGACATACCAGGATACAGGGGAAATGAGAAGTTTACAGAGTAAAAAAATGTATTGGGAATCAGAATGGCATTGCATTTCTTAACAGCAATACTGAATGCAAGACCTGCAAAATTTTGAGGGAAAATAATTATCAAACAGGATTCTGTCCCCAGCTAAACTATCTTGTCATGTGTGAAGGCAAAATAAAAGAATTTCCTGATGTAAAAGATTAACAGATATATGTGTCACATATATATATATATATGTATGTATTTTATATATAGCATATATTTACACATATAGAGATTAAAAAAATTTTGACTATGTTGCATGGCATGCAGAATCTTAGTTCCCCAGCTAGGGATTGAATTCCTATTTTTATATTTGTATTCCTCCAGGTCCAAACCTTTTCCTTCTCTTTCCAAATATAATCCATGTGATATTATGTTAAGCATTCTCTTGCTTTTCCTTATCATTTTACTATATGTTTATATTTCCAAACAATATATCATCAGGAGGACAGGAGGCTCTGGGTGGAAGGGTGTTAGGGGGAAAAAAAATCACGATGGCTTATATGATAATTTTGAGCTTTTTGCAAATAATACTGAGGTGAATTTTTTAGATCTGATGAAATGTGAAAAAAAATTAATAGATGCTTCAGTTCAGTTCAGTTCAGTTGCTCAGTCGTGTCTGACTCTTTGCGACGCCATGAATCTCAGCACGCCAGGCCTCCCTGTCCATCACCATCTCCCGGAGTTCACTCAAAGTCACGTCCATCGAGTTGGTGATGCCATCCAGCCATCTCATCCTCTGTCATCCCCTTTTCCTCCTGCCCCCAATCCCTCCCAGCATCAGAGTCTTTTCCAGTGAGTCAAGTCTTCACATGAAGTGGCCAAAGTACTGGGGTTTCAGCTTTAGCATTCCTTCCAAAGAACACTCAGGGCTGATCTCCTTTAGAATGGACTGGTTGGATTTCCTTGCAGTCCAAGGGACTCTCAAGAGTCTTCTCCAACACCACAGTTCAAAAGATCAATTCTTCAGTGCTCAGCCTTCTTCACAGTCCAACTCTCACATCCATACATGACCACTGGAAAAACCATAGCCTTGACTGAAAATTAATAGATGCTAAGCAAATGAAAAACAAGGAAACCACTAACTCCTGTCTCTCATTTTTCCTATTTGGGTATGAGTCGTTGGAGGGAAATGACGATGCGTTTCCACATCTGTCTGCCTGGTCCCTCACCTTTTGCGGACATTCAATACATGTGCATGAGTAGATAGAATGAAAATTGTTAATGAAGACATAGTCAAACCAACAGATAAACAAGCCTCCTTTATGTATCAATCTGCGTATGCAATTATTCCTATAATTTGGTGGTAGTGAAGCTTGTGTCTCCTGAAAAATGGTGATATTTTAGTTTATCAGACAACAAATACTTATGAGTTTATGATCTTACTCTTTTTTATTCAACCAGAAACTTACTGTCTTCTAAAAACTCAATCCACAATTGGGGTGTCTTGTTTCCTTGAGATCTTGGTGACTTCCCTGTGGCGCCTATTTTCTGAGTGCGTATCTGTGGGGACCTCACCAGGTCTCTGTTGAAGCTGGGGTCCTGTCCTTCATAGATGATTTAAACTTGCTTGAGCCAGATATTTGGAGGGCATGGCGAACCTGGGATCCTTTTAGAGTAAGACTGCTGTTTTCCCAGAATGCCAGGTTGTTTTAACTTTGAAATCCAAGCTCACCTGAGGCAGGCTTCTTTGTGGTTAAAAATTTGCAGGGAAGATTTTTTTTTCAGCTTTGAAGTTCAAGACATAATCTTCCTTGTGCTGTCCTGGAGAGTGGAGGATTTATGTTTGGTTTACCTGTGTTGCACATACAGCCCTTTGGCATTGTGTCTTTATGCGGGGTGTAGTGTGCACCTCCTATTTATGTTCCATCTTAGGCTGTGTGTGCTGTTCCAGCACCGCTTGAGGCCTCGTAGACCAAGTTCAAGTCCATCTGGTTTGCCTATTGACATCAGTTTGAGAGGCAGTTTTGGGGCTCTGGTCTTCATTCAGAATCTGGCTGTGACCTGGATTTTTGCTTCTGAGAATTCCTTACTTTCTTATCAACTCACTGATGTAAGTTAGAAAACAGATTTTCTATTTCATTAAGTATTTTTAGTCGTTTGTAGCAAATAGTTTGGCTAGAGTATCTAGTTCACTATACTCCTGAAAATTTAAGGCAGTAGTACTCTTTTCAAGTATATCAATGGATATTCTTACAATATACCAATCAACAATTCATCCTTTATAGAGAATTGAACAAAAGAAAGTGAGACTAAATTGCAAGTCTAATTAAAAGTTCTGTGACTAAAAGGCTGATTGGACTCTGGCCAAGCCAAGTGACTAAGAGGAATTTAAATATCTCTCTGAATATTTAAAAAACAGAAAGGGAAACAAAACAGTACCTGCAGTCATTTATCTTGTTTGATGGAGTCCTCCTTTGCCTGAGGCAGGAGGCTGGAAAAGATGACCTCTTAATGCCCTTTGAGTTCTGTCATTTTATTACATTTGTGAGAAATAGAGCTAAACTTTCAGAACAGTTTTTCACTGTGAGTTTGTGAAGTGATATTATGAAACTGGTCTAGTTTCTATCTGTCAATTTCAACTTCCTGCAGTGAAATTTCCAGGTACTGAGTTTTACTCCACAGGACACAAATTTCTTTTTCTTGTGATTTGTCAGTTTTCTCAGGCTTTCCAAATCATATACAAAAATGTGTAAAGAACGGTTCCCTCTGTCTGTATCCATAGGGATTCCCTTTGACTTTTCCTAGATAAGATAGACGAAGCATCAGAAATAACGAAATCAATTTTCCATTAATAGTTGGTAGTGTAGTAAATGCAAAGATTAAGGGAAGGGGAAATACTTTTAGTATTCAGAAAGATTCTGTCATTGTCGCGAGTCACCAGGGTCTTTTGTGAGCTGGCTGACATAGAAATGTGCTCATCGGGGGTTATTCATTGATGTAAAATTTGATGTCTGATGCCGTGTTGCTCCCCCAAAATTTACCACTGTGTGCGACGGTGACTGTCTCTTTCAGCCCTGGCTTATTAGGACGAGCAATAGCCATTGTGATGATGGCATATTTTTCTCAGTAGATTCTTGACTCTATAGAGTTTTGATTTTAGAAAAAAAAAAAAAATGCCATCACAGGCAACTTTCTTTCTTTTTTATCTTTCTTTGTTATGGCAGCCACATATTGTTTTATAACTGAAAAAAATCCAAGAGAGTTAAAAAGAAAAGACGGTGCTAATTCAGACCTTGCTCTTGAGGGAAAGAGGAAGGCTAGACTGTGCATCCAGTGAGCCAACTTATAAGTTAGTTTGGCATTTTCTGTTTGTTTTATATAGTTTTCCCAGTGTAGGGGGAGGAGTCACTCTGGGCCTATTGAGCAATTTTACTTCAGTTCAGTTCAGTCGCTCAGTCGTGTCCGACTCTTTGCGACCCCATGAATTGCAGCACGCCAGGCCTCCCTGTCCATCACCAACTCCCGGAGTTCACTCAGACTCTTGTCCATCGAGTCCATGATGCGATCCAGCCATCTCATCCTCTGTCGTCCCCTTCTCCTCCTGACCCCAATCCTTCCCAGCATCAGGGTCTTTTCCAGTGAGTCAATTTTTCACATGAGGTGGCCAAAGTACTGGAGTTTCAGCTTTAGCATCATTCCTTCCCTTAAAAATTCCTGAATATGAGATGAGCAAGGTTAAATCACAGATGACTGAATCCTTAGGGAATCCGGCTGCCTTTCACTCTTTTCAGATATAGAATCTGAGCAGTTTAAAGAGCTGTGGCGAGCACACACACCACAGGGCTCCCCGTGGCTGTGGACGGCACTTGGCAGATGATCCTAAACTGATGCCATGGTCCTCCAGGCTGGCCCACGGGTCCCTAAGACTGCCCGCCTCATCTGTGAAACCTTTTGAATCCACATTCCTCCTTTGTGATTATTTGTTTTTACTTGCAGATGATATGTAAGTATTGCTCCCATTGTTGTTCAGTCGCTCAGTTGTGTCCAACTCTTTGGACCCCATGGACTGTATGGCACACCAGGCTTCCCTGTCCCTCCCCACCTTCCAGAGCTTGCTCAAACTCATGTCCGCTGAGTTGGTGATGCCCTCCAACCATCTCATTGATACCTAGATGTTTTATCTATTGTAAGATATATACAGAAAATATAAATTACCATCAGATGAGGGAACAAAAGAAATGTAAAAGAGAACATGTAGGGTATCTTCCCAACTCTACTGGATGGATGCTGTCCCCACCTTGCATGTACCTACTTTGGAGGATGCCAAGAAAGGATACTTAAAGACCTAAAGATGATCAAAGAACAACTAACTTCTCATGTTAAAGAAGTGAACAGGGAATTTTCTGGGCAAGTGTGACCTGATGCTACTCTTGACAGAGGAATATATGAATAGTATTTGTCTGCCTCTAGTTCTTTTGGCGGAGAAGGCAATGGCACCCCACTCCAGTACTCTTGCCTGGAAAATCCCATGGACGGAGGAGCCTGGTAGGCTGCAGTCCATGGAGTTGCTAAGAGTTGGACATGACTAAATGACTTCACTTTCACTTTTCACTGTCATGCATTGGAGAAGGAAATGGCAACCCACTCCAGTGTTCTTGCCTGGAGAATCCCAGGGATGGGGGGGCCTGGTGGGCTGCCGTCTATGGGGTCGCACAGAGTCGGACACGACTGAAGCGACTTAGCAGCAGCAGCAGTTCTTTTGGGTTTCCATGTCAGGTTGATAGCAAACCGTGTTAGAGAAGGGGGGAAATAATGAGATACCTAAATTATGATAAAAGGAAAATAAGAATCTCCCTAATTAATTTTGCTCATCTTTAGAGATCACAGGAAAGGAAATGAAAGGTGGCGGGAGCAGGCAGAGGGAAAATCTTGCAAATTCTTCAAATACGAATGAGATTCTGTGATAAACCCTCACTTTCGGGTAAGCATTTTAATGGATCCCTTAATTAGCTTTTCTGGAGAGCTCACTGATGATATGCTGGAATAATGATCCCCTGTGCTCCGAGTGTCTAGTCATTAGCTTGCAAGGTGACTGAACATACTAATACACTTGCCTTTTAGACACTTTAAGCCCATGTTCCTGTGATAAGGGTCTTGCCTTTTTTTGGCTCAACCATAGAAAGACGTAGGTGGGCTGGGTTCTCTCAGAAGGGCAAGGACACTGAGCCAGTCTCCATGTAACTCCAGGTCCTAAAAGGAGATTCTTGGGGCGGATCTTTCTGGAACTTTTCCCGTGCTGCCTGCCACTTCTGTACCAAAGCTTTGGCTCAGCATTTATAGGCATCCCCTAGATCTGGAATTCATTCTAGTTTAGAAAATTAATTACCTCTTGTCACCTTTATCTGCAGCATCTTTTTGAACATGCAGCTTTCATCTATGTGTATTTATGTTGTACTTCTAAATGGTGGATTAGTTTTCCATTTTATTTCTAAGGCATGCTTTCTACACTTCACGGTTGTAGATCAGACAAGGTGAGAAATAGGTTAGGCAAGGTGAGTGGGTGGAAACTGGGAAGGTGCTTCAGCTCCCAGCTGAGCCAGTGACTTGGCTTTGCACCAAGTCCGTAACAAACTGGGCTCGGATCGCCTCTGACGGGCCCAGCCTGGTTTGGTTCCAGCATGTTAGTACATGCTGGTGTGCGCAGCCTTTTGCATTGCATAACTTCTTCTTGTGCCCCTGGCTGAAAGCAGCTAAACTGCAGATAATTTATTCAGCATAAATTATTGCTAACCTTAGCTGGAATAACGCACGCTTTTGATCCTCTTTAGATATGGAGCCGATGGGGGATTGGCTGGCTACAAAGTTTTCCCTGTATCTTTCAGTTAAATCAAACTCCAGATCTTGAGGACATCTGATATTCCTCAAGGACATTAAATCTATAAAACTGGTGCCTGAATCATATGCTAAAAAAAATATAATTCACAGTTTGTTTTGTTAGTGTGAGCTATCAGTAACGTTTTAAACATCTAATTACTTTTTTCACTTAATAATTCATTCCTGTATAATTAGAGACAAGTTATGCAACATGCCTAGGTTTTCAAATGTGGACATCTTCTTTAAGTGTTTTACACCAGTATCTACGAGATGAAACATAAGAACAAACGCATATTTTAAAAAATTAATGCTCAAGTTTTGTTTTGTTTTTGTCCTGGCACAGCCTCTCTCTAGGCAGTTTTGATGAGGTATGTTTTGAATGGTAATAAAAGTTCCAACCTGCCCAAACTACATATTCTTCACTAGGCAGTTTCAGGGAAATCTTCCCACTGTGCTTGCTTTTAACTTCCCTCCAGGTAGACACACTTTACCCAAAAAGTATGATTGTTTAGGTCAGCAAGCAACCTTATGAAGGGATTTTGCACACACCAGTCGAAAGTGTGTGTGTGTGTGTGTCTGTGTGTGTCCTATCAGAGTTCAGAATTCCTGGCCCAGCTCCTATGCTTCCACATTACACTCAACTCACATGGAAGCCTGGAAGCAAGTCACGCTGTCCGATTGGTGAATGTTGATCCTAATCATGTAAGGAAAATAATGTCTGGTTTTTAAATTGAAAACGTAGCACTTCAGTGTGGTAAGAACAATTCAAACACTGCCAAAGGGCATATAATGAAGACACGTAGATCTTCCCACCAGATCCCAATCTCTAGTTTTGTTCCACGGGTAACCACTCTCCCCACATTCTTGGGAATCCTTTCTGAAATAGTCAGTGCACATATCCGTTTTATATGTATGCTTCTTATTTTAAAAATACCCAAGGGGCATCCTATCTGTACTGTTTGGCTCCTTACTCATTTCACTTATCAGTCTATCTCAGTGTGGTGCCAAATTGATCATGCATCCTTTCCACGTTTGCACAGCTGTCCACTCTTTAGATGAGTCATGCTTTATTTACTTATGTTAAATATTTATTTGTTTGGCTGCCTTGGGTCTTAGTTGTGGCACGTGGGATCTTTCACTGTGGCGCACAGACTCTCTAGTTGTGGTGCGCAGGCTCAGTAGTTGGGGTGCAGGCTTAGCTGCTCTCCGGTATGTGGGATCTTAGTTCCCCAGCCAGGGATCAAACCCACGTCCCTGGCATTGCAAGGCGGATTCTTAACCACTGGACCACCAGGGAAGTCCCAAGCCATACTTTCTAACTCATCCCTTATTGCTGGACATTTGGCTGCTATTACAAACAAGTCTGCATACATTTTTGGGATCCGATGTGAGTAGATCTGTGCTACCCCGGTGGCTCAGTGGTAAAGAATCTACCTGCAAATGCGGGAGATGCAGGAGACATGGGTTTGATCCCTGCGTGGGGAAGATCCCCAGGAGGAGGAAGTTGCAACTCACATCAGTCTTGTCTGGCAAATCCCATGGAGAGAAAAGCCTGGTGGGCTATAGTCCATGGGGTCACAAAGAGTCACATGCACATGAAAAGATCTAGAGCATGAGTTACTTGAAGCAGGTTTGTTTGGTCCAAGGGGATGTATAGCTTAATTTTCATAGATGTTGAAAAATTGCCTCTGCAAAATCACACAATATAAGATTGTAACAAAAGTAGACTCATTTCAAAGGAATACATCCAGACCCCAGTGTCTCCAAATCTCAGAGCAACGGCCACTGAGATGGGGAAGCCTGGGCAGGCAAACTTTCTGTCCTTCCTGTCAACCAGGTAGTATCCATGATTTACACTCCTGTAAAATGCTTCCCATGTATCATCTTCTTAAATCCTCAACACACACTCACGAAGCAGAGATTTTTATCCCATTATAAATCACTACATGATGCCAATATTTGGGATCAGTCAAAAATAAATGACAGCACGAACGTTTGACTTGTGCTTGCCCAGGATCTCTTTGTAATTGAAACCCTGCACATGGCTTACACAGAATATTCTAGGATCACTATGAAGTATAGGTAAATTCTGTCGTTCTGTGTCTCTGTAATACTGGCGATGAAATGACTTAAGAGCAGCACACTTGCATTTTAACGCTACTTGAGATCTTGATAGACACAAGCATGTTTAGCCCAAGCCATTTAGGTTATAGTTCAGGCTCAACGCAAATCTGTGACCTATTCAACTCTCCTTTATTTCAAGATGGCAAAGCGTGCTTGACAAAGAAGAGCAAAATTCGTGATTAATTCCAACGTCTGTAAAAAGAATGCATCCAACAGCACGTCCTGTTTGTTTATTTGTTGAGGTATTAGGGACATTTTGTATTGAATTAAAATACTTGAATATTGAAAAGTCTTAAAGTGCACTATATAATGATGAATGGGAGAAAAATCCATTGTGCATGGATGTGTAACCCTTATCAGACGGGTAAGAAGACAGGAAATGTTGAATGGAAATATTTCACAACCTTGTAAAATCTTCTCCATGGGTGACCTCAGAGCACCCCTTCAGGGACATACAAGCATCCATGGCTTCCTGGCTTACCGTGGTAGTCATGTGAGTTACAGGCCGTGTCTGTTCATTACTGCTTTTATTTGCTATGTTCTTTTTTTGTGCCTGTGTGCATAAGGATGGCTGATCCTGTAAGCTTCTCACTAGTTAATGACCATCTAGCTGGCTTTGTTTCCTTCTAGTTAAGGAGAGTAGTCTTGGAAGGCAGAGCATGTGGATTTGAATCACGGCCAGTAATTATTTGTGTGTCTCTGGGCTTCAGTCTCCTCATCTGTAAAATGGGATCTTGATATTAATTGTCTCATAGGGTTGTAGTGAGAATTAAATGAATTCATCATGGAAATCTCTTAAAATAGTTCAAAGCCCATCATTTAAAGTAGGTCTTTACAAAGCTTCCTGTTACTATAACTAAGCCCCTTTCACACGAGAGCGCTGTAGTCAAGACTGAGAAGTAAATAAAAAATTTAAAATGAGAACGTCCTTGTCAGTTAGGGGCTCTCAGTCTAATTTGATAAGTATATACCACGTGCTAAGAGAGCATAAGGAAAGGAGAGATTATTGCTGAATGTGTGACTTCTTTTTAAAGATTTATTTTCTTAATTTATTTTATTTTTCAGTTTAGTTCAGTTGCTCAGTCATGTCCAATTCTTTGTGACCCCATGGACTGCAGCACACCAGGCTTCCCTATCCATCACTGCCTCCCAGAGCTTGCTCAAACTCATGTCCATGGAGTCGGTGATGCCATCCAACCATTTATTTATTTTTAACTGAAGGATTATTACACTATCGTATTGTTTCTGCAATACGTCAACGTGGATCAGCCATAGGTATACTTATGTCCCCGCCTCTTTAGCTTCCCTCCCACCTCCCATCCCATCTCACCCCTTCTGGGTTGTCACAGATTACTAGTTTGAGCTCCCTGAGTCATACAGCCAATTCCCACTGGCTATTGATTTTACACATGGTAGTGTATATATTTCCATGCTACTCTCTCTATCCCTCTCCTTCCTATTCCCCCGCCCCATGTCCATAAGTCAGTTCTCTATGTCTGCATCTCCCCTGGAGTGGGTGGTTTCTTGGAGGAAGCTGGATTTACCCTAAATAGTAAGACTCATGTCTTTCATAGAAAAGATGGATGTCCTAATAGGAGCAATTCCCTGAGCCCATGTAACTATTACATTTACCTAATATTTCTTGACTACCTATTATTATGTGTTGGCAATGCATTAGGTGATGGTGATCTAGTTAGGTCCCTGCCTGCACAGAGCTTCTCACTGAGACAAACACAGTTTCTGAATGATGTGTTCGTGCCTTCCTCAAGAAAGGAGGTCCAGGGAGAAGAGATACATGCCATATTTGGTTTTGCATATTATCGTGTGTCACTTTGTGATACAATCATTGATATATATATGAAATGGAAACAGGATCACAGTTTGACATATAAAGCATATAAAGCAATGGAAATGATAATTTTCAGAAATAATTTCAAAGGAAATAGGAGAGACTAAAAATTTCAAATTTAAGTTTTTTAAAAGCAGATACCTTTTTAATATTGGAAAGGGTTTTAACCTAGGCTGATTTTGTATGTCCATAGCTCAAATCACCGTAGGAATGGTTTCTTTTAGGGCATGCTTTCCTTCTTCCATTTACATCATTCATTCACCAAATACTATTGGGTCTACTCTGTGATAGGTCTTGTGCTAGACAGGCGATGAGGAGCATCACTGAGACAAACAGAGTCCTTTTCCTCATGAGGCTTGTATGTTCTTGGACTGAGTTAAAATGAAATGATCAAATAAAGAAACCACCACATGCAGTATGCTCAGAACTTACGTGTCCTTCCTGAAATGAATCTGTTGGAATCTCAAAGGTTAGTATGGAGCATTTGGAATGAGCTGTGCTTTGTGTAAGGAGTGGGGTAAGACCTGTGGTTCATGTTGGCAGTGGGGTGTGACTGTTGGTTGGGTAACCTGTGGTTCCTGTGGGGAGTGTGTTGTGTACCCCCAAGGAAGGGGGAGGGGCATGGCAAGGAAAAGGGGTTTTCCTCCCCTCCAGATTGCTCACATCACTTTAAACTGCAGGATAACACAGGGTAGAAGAAGAAGGAGCTCAGATGGTAAAGAATCCACCTGCAATGCTAGAGACCTGGGTTCAATTCCTGGGTTAGGAAGATGCCCCTGGAGGAAGGCATGGCAACCCACTCTAGTATTCCTGCCTGAAGACTTCCCATGGACAGAGGAGCTGGGAGGTCTACAGTCCATGGGGTCACAAGAGTCAGACACGACTTTGTGACCTAAGCACATCAGCATCCTTGTTTAATGGTGCTTGATGAATTTCCTACCCAAAAGCCTTTGAGCCTGTTCCCAGGATTCTGGGCTACTATTTCTTTTTTTTTAAAAACTCTTTATTGATTTTATTACAGTGTTGCTTCTGTTTTATGCTTTGGTCCTTTGGCCTCCAGGCATATGAGATTTTAGCTCCCCAACTAGGGACTGAACCCACACCCCCTGTATTGGAAGGTGACGCCTTAACCACTGGACAGCCAGGGAAGTCCTGGTCACTGAGTATTTCTAAGGGGTGGTTGGAACTTCTTGCTACCTTTTAAAGAACTGGAAGTAGAGCCTGTCTGAGATGTTTGGTCCTGGGAAGCACTCTTAGTCCTAGAAGGTCTTAGAACTGGCTGGCATCAAAATTGTCCTTGATCCAGGGCCAAATGTGGTTTCTGCTGCTGGGTGTGAGCGCTCCCTAAACCTGCTTGTCTTGTGGTTAGGGAACTGTTTTCATATCTCAGATTTTACCGTCATTGTGGCTAATTGACATTAAAGGTATAAGACCCAGGTGGGCCTTCCACTGCCATGGGTAAAAATCAAGAGCCCCAAAATCAGGAGGAAACCTGCTTGTGAAGAAGTGGAAAATGTTTCCCACCAGGACAGAAGAATGATTTTTGGGGAGAAACTTATTTAAAGTTCTTTTGTATTCTTGGTGCTTTTCAAGGCAGAAATATATTTGTTTCCTTGGTTCAGTGAGTGCCTGTCCAACGACTACATCATTAAGTAAAAGCTAAATGCAAATTGAGTGGTGATGATGTTTCATATGTTGACCTCACAGCAATCCTGTATGATCAGCTCTCTGATCATATATGGGGGTGCCTTGGTACCAGACATGCAGCAGAAGCCTCTGAAAATTTGCCTTCATAATAAAAAGTTTATGGTTGCTTACATTTGAAATGGAAACTGCAGGAATCCTGCAGGCTGCAGGAATCAGGCTCGGGCACGCCAGTGACCTATTTTGCAATGCCGAGCTCACATCCAAGACCCTCTCAGGAATTGTGAGTAATGTGTGTGAAGCAAGAGACTGAAAACATGAAACAATCCCAGAAATAATTTAAAGTTTCAGATAAATTATAACATAATTTGGTGTTTCTTTGAAGATGAAAGTCGTTAAAAGTCTTTATTGCAGTACATTGTGCTTTGTAAAGTAGTTTGAAAAAACAAGTCAAGGATTCTAGCTTTTTTGTCTGACTACCAGACCCTTATCAGACCCTGGGAATTGGTGGGCGGCTGGGGTAGGAACTCAGGCAGGGTGAGGTGGGGAATTCGGGCACCTGAGAGTGTGGCCTGGGTCATGAATTCTTGCTTCTGCTAACCTGATGGGTCTGTATTTGTGGTTGAAATAGTCTGAGAATTCCTGGGAAATACAGATGCGATAGTCCCATTGTGTGAATCCTGCCTGTCTGCTCAGAGTCAGTAAAGAAAGCTGCCTAAGATGTTATCAAGTAAATCCTGAGGGATAGGTTGGCTTAGTGGTCTTGTAGGTAAATAGGAAAGGTAAGAGAGGCTGTAAAGCTATTTCCAGTGAGACACATGGAGAAACTCCCAAGAGGGTTGAGGCCAGGCGTCCCGTCCTTCTCCACTTCAGGTCTAGGAGGTGCCCCTGGCTCTCACTCCAAGCCTTCTGCTAAAATGCATCTCTAATGCATGAATTGGCTCTTCTGGGTCAGATACATAGGGTGATAAAATCACCAAAATGCAAAACCAGCTTTGCTCAAATGAGATGTTTTTTTGTCACACAGCAACTAAGCTTTGCACTAACAAGAAACACCAGGTGACAGCGAAAATGCTTTGCAGGTGGTTGTGAGAGCCTGCAGGGGAGCACACGTCTCATCCTCTCTCTAGTGCCTCAGTTCATCCTTATACAGGTTTTTCTGCGCATGTGTATCATGCCATTCTCCTGAGCTTGCAGGTTTTGTTGTTAAAAAATTATTTAATACAGCAATGGAAACATGAACGAGTCCTTATAAAGAATTCCAGTGATGAGCAAAAAGGAAGGTCTTAAGTATTCAGGAGAAACTGAAAATAATGAAAAGTTTTAAAAGGTATAAGAATGAGAGACTAGGTGGTAGATCTGAAGGAGTCATCATCAGAGAGAATGCCAACAAGAGAGAGATTCACACATACACACACACACACACACAAACACACACACACACAGAGGGTCACAGAGAGAGACAGAGAGAGAGAAGTGAGAAGTGAGACCTGAGCCACGAACGCCGTGGACATCGTGGTGGCTGTGCTGCTTGTTAAGCTATTGCTCTCGTTTCAGACCTGCTGTTTGTGCTCCGCTTTGTGAAGCAAGCCATATTTCTGCTTCGCCCTTTGGCAGCTGCTTCTTGTTGGGATCTGTCCATGGAGATGGAGGCTTGAACCTGGAGCAGCAGTTGGTTCCAGTCTTTTCCTCCATTCCTGGACCCTGATCTGTTTACCAGCGCAGAGGTAGCAGTGCCAGCTGGCAGGTTCCTCCCAATCAGAGATCTGAGTTCGAGCTCTGTGGAGCCCCTCCTGTAAGTGCTTGAGGCATCACCACCAGTCAGGCACCACGATTTCCTCAAGGATGACCAACCATGCCCGTTTGCCTAGGACTCTCCTGGTTTTAGCCTGAAAAGTCTGTGTCTCAGAGAAACTTCTTCCCAGAAGTCTGGTTTGGTCATATGATGCTCCTCTTGGGTTCTGCTCCATTTCTCTACATTTTCCTTAGCCTCAAGGAGACCCTGATGCTGGGAAAGATTGAAGGCAGGAGGAGAAGGGGATGACAGAGGCTGATGGCATCACTGACTCAATGGACATGAGTTTAAGTAAGCTCCGGGAGTTGGTGATGGGCATGGAAGCCTGGTGTGCTGCAGTCCATGGGGTTGCAAAGAGTTGGACACGAATGAGCAATTGAACCGAACTGAGCAGTGGTGAGTGCTTCCTAAAATTGCCCAGATTTTCCCTTTGCCTTTTCAGTCATCCATTACCCACTTATGCAATCTCCTATATTAAATTCTCACTTCTAAGATAACTTGTGTGGTAGTTACCTAAGTGGGGTAGTTATTTAAATGATGCTTTAAATGGGGTTTAAAAGCACCTCCAGTGAACGGAAGATGATGACTTAATGCCAAATACAGCAAATTAGACATTTTGTAATTAAAAGAGGAAACCAGCAAAAAACTGCAAACCTGAATTTCTAATTTAAATCAATGTAGGAGAAAAAAATGTAGAATGATGAGCCATAAGTATCTACCTCTGATGTCACTGCATTTCATCCTAAAAATTCAGATGTCATTTCTTCCACTTCTTCTTTGTAATTCAGAAGTAATAGATTTCACATGCATACTTCCATGAAAAAAGAAAAATTCATGCTATTTGTTAAGGTAATCTGCCAAATCATGTTATTTTCTTTAAAGTATTAAGGACTTAAAATGTTTGGCATTTTAACAGTGCTATTTTTCTCCTTCTTCTTACTTTTCTACTTTATGGTATATTACTTAGAAAACAGAGAAAGTTTGGGGTGTCTAACCCAGCCCCATTGTTCCATAGGCCCATGTTTTCTTTTGGGGTCACCCGAGGAGGACCCTGAAACAAGACCTCAAGTACAAGTCATTTAAATGAGAGGAGAAGGAAATGCTGGAAGGAAGTGGGGAGATGAGACAGGAGGAGAAGACAGCCAACAAAGGCATGTGAGGACAGTTTTAGTTGTGGCAGCTGGAACTTAATCCTTCTGAAGAAAATGAAGGAGCCAGTTCAGAACATGTGCTCCTGACTTATCCCACCTGAGGGGCAAGGGAGCTGGGGTATTTATGCTCCGACTCCTGTTTGAAGGAGCCAGTTCAGAACATATGCTCCTGACTTATCCCACCTGCGGGGCAAGGGAGCTGGGGTATTTATGCTCCGACTCCTGTTAGATATTGCTTAGAGTGGCTCCTGGGAATTCTTGATTTCCCAGCATCCCTAGTCTTCCACGTGGACAGGCAGAGAGGGCTTCAGAGGCCAGAGACCTCAGCCAAAGAAGATAGTCACGTGAGCAGGCTGTGATAAGTCTGGTCCACGTGCTATGAAGTGATGAGGGTACGAGGATGTGGCTGAATCACTAACAGCATCTGCTGTATTTTGTTATTTTTATTGCATGAAGTTCTGTAACATGAAGACAGTTAGGAACACATATTCATTGATGTAGGAGAAATCACTGCCATTTGATTTGTCAACCTATAATCAGTTCCCAGGGCTTGGAACTTATCATTCTTGTGTTGAAGGATTCATTTCTGGTGGATGTTAGAGCATCCAGGGACATATTTTAAATTGGGAGCTAGAGAGTTCCAGAAAAACATTTACTTCTGCTTTATTGACTACATCAAAGCCTTTCACTATGTGGATCACAACAAATTGTGGAAAATTCTTCAAGAGATGGGATTACCAGACCACCTTACCTGCCTCCTGAGAAATCTGTATGCAGATCAAGAAGCAACAGTTAGAACTGGACATGGAACAACAGACTGGTTCCAAATTAGGAAAGAATATGTCAAGGCTGTATATTGTCACCCTGCTTATTTCACTTATATGCAGAGTACATCATGCGAAATCCTGGGCTGGATGAAGTACAAGCTGGAATCAAGATTGCTAGGAGAAATATCAATAACCTCAGATGTGCAGATGACACCACCCTTATGGCAGAAAGTGAAGAAGAACTAAAGAGCCTCTTGATGAAAGTGAAAGAGGAGAGTGAAAAAGTTGGCTTAAAACTCAACATTCAGAAAGCTGAGATCATGGCATCTGGTCCCATCACTTCATGGGAAATAGATGGGGAAACAATGGAAATAGTGAGTGATTTTATTTTATTTTTTGGGGCTCCAAAATCACTGCAGATGGAGACTGCAGCCATGAAATTGAAAGATGCTTGCTCCTTGGAAGAAAAGCTATGACCAACCTAAATAGCATATTAAAAAGTAGAGACATTACTTTGCCAACAAAATTCTGTCTAGTCAAAGCTATGGTTTTCCAGTAGTCATGTATGGCTGTGAGAATTGGACTATAAAGAAAGCTGAGCCCCAGAGAATTGATGCTTTTGAATTGCAGTGTTGGAGAAGACTCTTGAGCTTCCCTTGGTCTGCAAGGAGATTAAACCAGCCCATCCTAAAGGAAATCAGTCCTGAATATTCATTGGAAGGACTGATGCTGAAACTGGAACTCCAATACTTTGGCCACCTGATGCCAACTGACTCATTAGAAAAGACCCTGATGCTGGGAAAGATTGAAGGCAGGAGGAGAAGGGGACAACAGAGGGTAAGATGGTTGGATGGCATCACTGACTTGATGGACATGAGTTTGAGAAAGCTCTGGTAGTTGGTGAAGGACAGGGAAGGTTGGTGTGCTGCAGTCCATGGGGTCACAAAGGGTTGGACATGACTGAGCGACTGAACTGACTGACTGACTGGAGATAGAACACTGGCTTTCCCAAGTTTATCTTTCAAAATTTCCAAATACTATGGAACAGTTGAAGTTTTAAAAGGGGCAAGGGAGTTCCAGGAAGTAGTGAGCAAAAAAGCATCTTACTCTCTTTGTTCAAATGGGGACTCAAGGAGAGAGGGAGGGGAAGGAAATGGAGAAATTGGACATGGGGGAGGAGCAGGTGTTCCAGCCCAAATCAAGCTGGAGCAGGCAGAGTGGAATGGATCAGGAGGTGACCTGTGAGTCAGGAAACACACCAGTGAAGAACAGCCCACGTTTTCACTAAATATTAAATAACTGATTTAGAGAAGCTAAGAAGGCCATCTTCTGCCTTTGGGGAAGGTGTGGTGGACATGGTGTACTAATTTACAGGTAAGAACAGGTGTCAGTAGGGATGAGGGAAGAGTCTTTGCCATGAGAGAACAGAGATTCACAGGAAGGCTGACATGCGTAGATCGCCTCCCACTGCGCCAATTTCTATACCAGATTTTGTGGGCTCAGGGAGCATGATATGAAAGATATTTTGATGGAATCTCTGAAGTTTGGAAATGTACCAGAAGCACACCATCCAGCTTCTTCTCTGTTAGTAGTCACTCCTAAGGATTTAGTTTTTGATAAGACCTAGCTATGGTTTTCTTTCAGTCTGAACTCAGCTGGGGGCACTTTTTTTTTTTTTTTTTTTAGAGAGTGCAGGGAGTTTATTTCATTTTTTAAAAATTAATTGATTAATTTTAATTGGAGGATAATTGCTTTACAATATTGATGATGTTTGACGTACATCAACATGAGTCAGTCACAGGGGGACACCTTTTATTCCTGTGTCCCTGGTTGGACTTCAGAGACTTAAGGAATCGGGTAGCTTACTTGTTCTCCAGGGAGGGCTTGGCATCATCACAAATTGATGACTTTGTTACGGCGTTGAGTATCCTCTAAATTTGCTCATCTGTCTCCCAGGTCAACAAAAACGAATATGATATCCTCTGTCCTCTATGGCAAATCTAAGAGAAACTATTTGGGGGTATGTTTTGATGAAAACATTTATGAAAATATTAGTTGCTCAGTCGAGTCCAGCTCTTTGTGACCCCATGCATTGTAGCCTGCCAGGCTCCTCCCTTCATGGGATTTTCCAGGCAAGAATATTGGAGTAAGTTGCCTTTCCCTTTTCCAGGGAATCTTCCCAACCCATGGATTGAATCCGGGTCTCCTGCATTAAAAGCAGATTATTTACCATCTGAGCCATGAGGCATAAGAGCATCTATTGCTGAGCAATAATTTTATTGATGAACTTTTCATAATGGAGGGAAAAAACTTCTTCCATGTTGCAGGCATTATCCGGACAGTGTGATCTGACTTGTTTCTTTTTATTTATTATCTAGAGTTTCCATGTGACCAATTTCAGGTCTTTAGGTTTAAGCAGATTTTGTTTAACTATGTCAGATAAAATCCAAAAACAGTTATATAAAAAAAAGAAACTGAATTTAAAATTTAGTAGGATGCTGACAATGACTTAGGATGTATAAAGCTCAGCAAAAGAAAAGATGACAAAAGTCCCTTTTTCAGAGATGGAGCCCATTTGTTTGGAGTGTGTTACAATGTAATGGTATAAACATAAGCTTCGATTAGTAATGATCAGGAGCTGGAATAATTGGGCATAGGCTCATTTGAGCAGTTCCAATTCAGGACAGTTCTATTTGTATGGAATTATTTGCATTTATGTTTTTCCTGAGTTAAAAAAGAATACCCCTGGGTCTTGCTTAGAGCGTGGGGAATTAAACATACAGCTCTCATTAACAAGCCTGTGAATTGTACAGTCTGCTTCATTCCCTAAACACTTTGTGGAAAGTGCTCTGTCTGCCAGCGTGCTGGATACAACCGCGTTTTCCAGATTGGAAGGCTTAGCAGAGTGACATGGCACTGAGAAACAGGCCACATATGGGAGGTCTGTCACCCAAAAGGTGCCTTTGGAGCCAGACGTTTTCCTGGAAGAAGGCCAAACGAGGAAGATGGAGCAGGTGAGGGATGGCCGGTACTGGGATTTAGCTTCCCGTTGTGAGTTTTCTTTGAGGAAAACTTTCATGACTGACATAGGATCTCAGAATTCTTGGGTTCCCTTAGTGTGAGAACATGGGAGCTGAGAAGTGTCAGGAAAGGACCTCTCTTGGCCACAAAGGCGATGTCATAATTAAGAGTATGGCCTTCAGCGTCAGATTTCCATACCTCATTTACCACCTGTTTGACCTTGGAGATGCTTTTTATCCTTTCAACCTTTGCTTTTCACCACTGCAAAATGAGTTTGGGGCTTCACAGGTGGCACTAGTGGTAAAGAATCTGCCTGCCAATGCAGGAGACACAGGAAATGCAGGTCGGGAAGATCCCCTGGAGCAGGAAATGGCAACCTGCTCCAGTATTCGTGCCTGGAAAATTCCATGGACAGAGGAGCCTGGCAGGCTACAGTCCATGGTGCCGCAGAGTCAGACACGACTGAGCGACTGAGCACACAAAATGAGTATAAAAATAATACTTACCTCATGGGGTTATGATGAAGCATCCATGTAAGAAATGCCTAGTGCATAGTAATGACTCAAGAATTTTTTTTTTCACTCTTGGATCCCAGGGATCAATTCATTTCAGAAGCCATTTCATCAGCACTTGTGCTTGCTGCAAATCAATGGGCAGATTGCCTGGATTGGGCTTGAAGGCAATTTAATTCTGGTGTCTCTACTGTTTGCTTTGTCTTGCTCTGAATTCAGGCTGTGAAAGGTGAGTTGGCATCAGCAGCCGGCTGTTCCCACCTCCATCTGAATGCCAGTCTTCTCATCTATTGACACAAGAAGAAAGTAAATAAGGGAATGTCCTCGGAATTTTCTTTACACTAAACATGTAATTAGCCACTTACCCATGATGAGTAAAATTTAATTTCAGCTAAGTGAAAAGGAATGCTGATTAGATTTATTTTATTATCTGTTTACTTTCTGGGAAGAGGGCAGCTGGATTAAATATCTTCTTGAGCTGCACTGCAAAAGTCCTGCCGTGCTTACCAAAGAGATTTGTGAAAACTTGTAGGAACTGGACGTATAAATGCAAATGATGATTTTGTGGGCATTTTCTTTCGTTTCATTTGTCAGAGTGATGGTAGGTCTGGCCATGAAGCTCCCATATGCCCAAATGCAGAGGGAAGAAGGGCAGGAGGAGGGTTGGGGGTCTGGGGGGAGGAGGCAGAGGCAAAGCTGTTCGGAGGGGTATCTCCCTTCTGCTTTCTCAATTTCTCGCTTTCCAGTGACTTTGCTTCCCTTTGGCAGCTCAGAGCCCCAGCCTGGGCCACTTTCCTAGGCTGCCTCCACCCTAGGACTCCTGGCTGCTCCCCAGTCACTGCTCTTCCAGCCTTTAGTTTATCCAGACCCCGTTTACAAAGGGCCCAGCTCTCGACTAACAGCTTTAAGGAAATAAATAGAATAAATTCCTCTGAAGAGTTTCATAAGTGATAGCAACTTCGTGCATTTTCTTCATAACGGGTATTCTTATAAAGTAGAAACTTAGCATGCATGTACGCATGCAAAAAATTTGAGGTGTCAGTGTTTTAATTTTAAAAGATGAATCAGAAATGGTGGAATTTTAGAAGGCCCTTCTAATTGCCCTTCAAATCAGATCACAGACTCAGCTCCAGCCTTGCCTTTGCCTAAGAAGGGAGACAACTGTGGGGTGGGCTATGGAGCTGCTTGAAGGGGTCTCCCCTACCCCTCCCCCATGGAGCTTAGGCCTAAAGGTTACTGGGAGACATACTTTGGCAGCATAAGGAAGAATTTTTATACCAATCTATTAGGACTATGTAGCTTTGTGAGGTAATGAGTTCCAAGTCTTTGGAAGCATTTAAGCAGAGCTTAGAAAGATACCTGAGAGAAACACTGTGGAGAGGATTCAGATGTCATGCATATCAGTCAAGGTGGAGCAGGGGCCCCAGAAGGACTCTAGGAAGTCTAGACTTAGAACCATAAAGAAGGCTGAGCCCCAAAGAACTGATGCTTTTCAGCTATGGTGCTGGAGAAGACTCTTGAGAGTCCCTTGGACTGCAAGGAGATCAAATCAGTCAATCCTAAAGGAAATCAACCCTGAATATTCATTGGGAAGACTGATGCTGAAGCTCCAATACTTTGGACACCTGATGCGAAGAGCCGACTCATGAGAAAAGACCATGATGCTGGGAAAGACTGGGGGCAGGAGGAGAAGGGGCTGACAGAGGATGAGATGGTTGGATGGCATCACCAACTCAGTGGACATGAGTTTGAGCAAACTCTGAGAGATAGTGAAGGACAGGGAAGCCCCGTGTGCTGCAGTCGATGGGGTCTCTAAGAGTCGGACACAACTGAGCGACTGAATAACAACAGTCTAGTCAGGGGGCATTTCATCCAGGTTATGTTGGCCAATAAGGCAATTGGAGACTAGAATGAAAAACAAGCATTACCCATAGGACTAGAGGGACAAAGGGAAAAGCTGGTGGTTTGAGGACCCAGAAACTGGGCCACTCTGGCCAGTGTTGAAGCTGCTCTGGAGCTTCCCTGAGAGAGCTGGGGCCGTGGAGAGAGGTGTTGTTTGGGCTGGAACCTCAGAGTGGGGACCTCCTGCTGCCATAGAAAGTGAGGAGCAGTACCCTGACCTCTCCCTTCCTCCTGCTTTCCAGTGTCCAACCAGTGCTTCCCATTGGCCAAAGCCAGCTGGGAGCCTGTCGGCTGGGAACTTGGACCATGGTGAAGGCTGGGGCATGGGTCTGAGAGCCACCTCCCAGGTACAGGGGTCTTTGGACTAGATGAACTCTAAGCTTCCTTTCAAATGTAACAAACAAAAGCTGGTTGTTGTTTACTCATTGAATTGTGTCCGACTCTTTGTGACCCCATGGACTGTAGCACGCCAGGCTTCCCTGTCCTTCACTATCACCTGGAGTTTGCTCAGACTCAACGTCCACTGAGTCGTGATGCCATCCAACCATCTCTTCCTCTTCCGCCCACTTCTCCTTTTGTCTTCAATCTTTCCCAGTGTCGGGGTCTTTTCCAATAAGTCATCTCTTCACATCAGGTTGCCAAAGTACTGGAAGGTCAGCTTCAGCATCAGTCCTTCCAATGAATATTCAGGGTTGATTTCCTTTAGGATTGACTGGTTTGATCTCCCTGCCATCCAAGGACTCAACCCTCTTCAATTCTGTTTTAAGACACTCCCGCTTAGCAAGTATCAGTCAGTTCCTAGAAAAAGAGACCAGTGAACATCCAGAAATCTAGCCTATGAATTCCACCTCCCCTGTTTCAGGGACATGTATACATTGCTTATCATCTGGTGCCACATAAGCTACACTCGATAGGATATTCTCCTTCGATATTTTTTCAGGCCATGGTGAAAAGTTAGGGATTGTGGATGCCTTCTTTGTTCTTGTCTTTCTGGTTTCCTGGTCATAGAATTAGATTGAAAGGGTTTTTATCATTGCATTTTTTAAAATTCTTTGCTAAGTATTATTATCCTTTTTTTTTTTACTTATAGAGGATTTGGGGGATGGCCATTACAATAGCACATTCTCAGTGCCCTCACCCAGCACTGCCACTACCATTCGGCCAGGTCCCTCCTTGGGGTCATGTTGGGTTGGTACTTGGGGGTGAATGGGAAGCATCTGTGGGGTGTCTGGGTCTCATTATGACCCTGTTAAGATGCCCTGGCCCCGCTCCTTCTCACAGTTTCAGCTGTCTCCCTGAAACTGGGTGTCTGGGTGCTCTTTCTTAGCGGTACAGTCAGCCTGGCCTGGCTTTGCTACAGCCTGGCATGATGTTTTTTGTTTTTTTTTTTTGGTCTGGCAACCCACTGAAGATGAAAGCAGTTCTTCCCTTTCAAGTGGTGGCAGTGGGCAGGTTTTCAGAACTGGAGTGTGCTTTGCAGAGCTGCCATGAATCTGCCCATGGCTGTGGCTTTGAAAAGGAAGGCGTTTAACCTTGAAAGTCATCGAGAATGGAAATGGTGGGTGGGTGACCAGGCGTGCTGCTTACGGCCTCTCTCTCAGTTCAGCTCGTCTCCCCTGCTCCTGGGTCATGGAAGTTCAGGGTCAAGAGGTGAAGGTACAGAACTGGAGGTGACTGAGTTGAAGTCACATGGTTACCAAAAATGGGATGCCTTCCTAGGTTAGAGCATGAATGGGAGTCAGAAGCAGTGTTTGCCTTCTTCTGGAAAGAACGCTTACTGCCCCAGACTTAGGGCACAGTGCTGCCAGACACATGGAAGAGGCCCAGAAAACATTAAGCAGTGGGCTTTGTCACCTCCCCTAAAGGTACGGATTTTACTATTTCATAATGCGCCATCACCTCCTGGCATGGTTGGGGCTGGATTTTGAATGTGTCACCCGGTGCAGTTAAATGTGAAGAGACGAAGCGGCGGGTGGCGTTCCTGTGCTTCTCTCGGCCCCGCTGCTGCAGCTTACTTTTTGAAAAGTGGAATGGAAATGGCTTGCTTGGACAAGTGATATGGTTATTAATAAATATTTCGATAGCACCATCCACTTTCCTAGGCCTGAGCCATAAGCAGAATTGTGCCAAAAGAACAAAGGGAACAGGATCTCCTTGCCTTGGGAGCAGAAAGCTCCCTGTGTCTGCAGTAGCCACCGGTCCGGATGGCTGCATTTTGACGGCGGTCCTCTGGGTTCCATTACTTAAACAGAGGATGCGCCTGTCGTCCACCTCTGGCGGGTCACGCGATGCTTCCTGCTGGGGCCGAGAGGGAAGGGAAGCTTGAAGTTAGGGGTCAGAGTTCCTGTCTCAAAAATACCCATTCCTTTTGGTTCAAACACTGAGTAAATGATATTGATGGTAGCTCCGCACCTATTAAATATTAACTCAGGTGAGGTGTTCCAAGTAAATGACTTTTCTATAGTTATTATCAAAATCTTTCTAAAAACAGGCTACACGCTTACTTGCCTTGCAACATAAAGGATATGGAACATATCTTAACCTTTCCTAAATAATTTATCGTCCTCAGTGTGGGTTGACATTCAATCTAGAGGCTGTATTTCAGGGTGATAATTCCTGGGACTTGTGGGTTTTTACTTTTTATCTTATTTTCTTATTGGAGTACAACTGCTTCGCAATGTTGGGTTAGCTTCTGCTGTACAACAGAGTGAATCAGCTGTGTGTGTCTACTTGCCCCCTCCCTCTTTAGCCTCTCTCTGCCCATCCCATGCCAGCCCTCTAGGCCAGCACGCAGCTCGGAGCTGAGCCCCCGTGCTCTACAGCAGCCTCCACTGGCTCTCCAGTGCACACACGGTGGTGTATATGTCAGCGCCACTCTCCATTTCGCCCCGCCCTCCCCTTCCCGCTCTGTGTCCCCATGACCATTCTCGATGGCCACAACTTTATCCCTGCCAGGACTTCTGTTTGCTGTGTTTTCACTCTGTCTACTTTCCATAGGTAAGTCCTTCTTTGAGCAAATATTTATGGAGCATGTACCATGGTTGAGGCCGTGTGGCTACAAAGGTATATGCCAAATAACCTCTGCTCTCAGGAACTGCTGAGTTTGGCCAGGGACGGCAGAAACATACATTATGATCTGCATTTGATGCAGTGGCACAGGTGGACAGACATGATGGGAAGTCTCACGGAGGAGGGGGTATTTGGGTTGGATCTCAAAGGATGAGTAGGTGATTGATGACCAGACACCGGCCCTAGGGAAGGACATTCCAGGCACTGAGCCCACTGTGTGTAGAGGCTGTGAAAATACATTGCATTGATGACCAGAGACCCTGGGAAAGGGCATTCCAGACACTGAGCCCAGCATGTGTAGAGGCTGTGAAAGTGCCTTGCCCAAGCGGGGAAGGCGCAGAGTGTCTGCAGGGGCAGGTGTGTGTGGGCCTCTGGAAGTGAGGGGCTCTCCCCTACCCCTGGGCTCTGTTTGTTTTCCATCTCTGGGGTCACTCTGCCTGACTGTGCCCTCCTCTCTTCCTACCATTCGAGCACTTTGTCTTTTGTTGGTTGTGAAACTACATACCTGATCTCATCAGAATTGTGTTTAAAGGCAGAACAATCAGCTTCCAGAGGGAGGGCTTCTTTTGTGCACGTATTGTAATGGCTTGGGTGGATCTGTTGGCCACTCAGAGGTTCTTAGCTCTCATTTGCCTACTGAATGATGGAAGATGCCAGAAAGGTGACCTTCTGAAAAATGAGGTGTCTCTCTAATTTTTCTCTTATGTCCAAACAGAGACATAAATAGTTAACATGGAGCTCACTCATGACGGAGGATGAATGGACTAGTGTTTCCAAAGCATTTGGCTGTCGTTCTGCAAAGAGTGCTGTTAGATGCAAGAACACCATTGTTGGAAATTCAAAAAATGATGGATGGTGGCAAATCTCTTTAAAAAACTCGCATCAGCTCTCATCCACATTCTTCTGATGCACCGACCCTGTGCTTTGATTCTGGGATAACCCCCTGCTCACTGTAGATGTGAGAACTTGATAGGTATCAAAGCGTGAGAGAAAATAATGTCATAAAAATAACCAACATCAATAGATCAAGGAGTAAGAATCACTTCCACTCTGTGGGCTGCAGGAGCAAGCGGCACAAAAAAGAAATGATTGACATCAGCATATAAACATCTGCCTGATGAGACCTGGCCATGTAGTACAACAGGAAAGTTACAACCCATGGCCACAAGAATGAACGTGGGCTTAAAAGTGAAACACTTGGAGGACATCTCCCTGCCAACCCCCAGAGCCTCCGAAGAACCATATTGTCAATTTACTGCCCTTATCCCTGTCTCTTCCTGCTATACAGCTTTGGAGTCCAGGTTCAAACACAGTTGAGTATTTGGCTTCCTGGCAGGGGCTGTTCTTTCTGCAGACCTATTAAATGGAGTCCAGTGCAGGCAGATTCTGGATGCCCTCTTCCCCCCTTCCCCGGAGCTCTCTTGAAGATCCCAGCTTATATAGTATTGCTTGCTCAACAGGAGTGGTGTTGTCGCTTGAGCTGGAGCCAAGCATGGAAACACTATTGAGTCAGAACATAGCTCAGGATTGTTCTGAAGCTTTCTTAAGAAAACAATCATTTCACTGATACCTACTGTATACTTACTAGTGCTTCCCATGTAGTACTGGTGGTAAAGAATCTGCCCGCCAATGCAGGAGACACAAGGGACACCGGTTTGATTCCTGGATTGGGATGATCCCCTGGAGAAGCAATGGCAACCCACTCCAGCTTCCTTGCTTGGAAAATTCCATGGACAGGGGAGCCTGGTAGGCTGCAGCCCATGAGTTGTGAAGAGTTGGACACGAGTGACTGAGCACAATAACACATACATGAAGCATCATGCTATGAACCATTGAGGGATTAAAAATAAAAACGTGGGGTTGTTTTTAAAGAGGGTTTTATAATCCTGTTGGTAAGAAAATACATAAATACAAAGATCAACGTATCAACCCTTGGGTTCTGGTTGAATGGAGATTGGCTTTACCTGACGAAGCTTGCTAGGAGGGCATGATCTTATCTCCAATGCAGGAGGAGGCAGTAGGGCCAGGGCACGTGACCTAGGCAATCACACAGCCCTAAACTGAGAAGGGCCCCACGCTTGTTTTACTGCTCTGTAGTTAGCACGTTCAATTCTTAATGATTTTTGAGCAAGGAGACCCACATTTCACCTTTGCTGTGGGCCCCACAAATTATGTAGTTGGTCCTGAAAGGGGGATGTTTGTGACGTGGCATGCCTAGGATAGCAAAGTGGTATCTTGTGAATGAGTGCTTCATAGATTGGCTTGGTTGAGTTGAAGAGTCCAGGTATAAGAAGTGTGGGGAAAGGAGGGGTCCCTGGAGGGAAGATAAGATAGTTGGATTTAAATGATAGTATGGGATCTTACTTGGAGAAGGAAATGGCAACCCACTCCAATATTCTTGCCTGGAGAATCCCGTGGGCAGAGGAGCCTGGCTAGCTACAGTCCAGGGGGGCCACAAGAGTTGGACATGACTTAGTGACTAAACCACCACCACCACCATGGGATCTTACTAAAGCTAGTGGATGCAATGAAATTCCAGCAGAACTTCAAATCCTTAAAGGTTGATGCCATAAAGGTTTTGCATTCGTTATGTCAGCAATTCTGGAAGACCCAGCAGTGGCCAAGGACCGGAAAAGGTCAATCCTCATCCCAATTCCCAAGAAGGGTTGTACCAAAGAATGTGCTAACCATCAGACAATGGCACTCATCTCCCATGCTAGTAGGGTCATGCTTAAAATCTTGCATGCTGGCTTCAGCATCATTTGAACCAAGAACTTCCAGATGTCCAAGCTGGGTTTAGAAAAGAAAGAGGAACTAGAGATCAAATTGCCAACATTCGCTGGATTATAGAGAAGGCAAGGGAATTTCAGAAAAACATCTGTCTCTGTTTCATCGACTATGCTAAAGCCTTTGACTGGGTGGATCATGACAAACTGTGGAAAGCTCTTAGAGAGATGGGATTACCAAACCATCTAACCTGTCTCCTGAGAAACCTGTATGTGGGTCAAGAAGCAACAGAACTCTGTGTGGAACAACCTGGTTGGTTCAAGATTGAGAAAGGAGTGTGACAGGGTTGTCTGCTGTCACCCTATTTGTTTAGCCCATAAGCTGAGCACATCACGAGACATGCCAGGCTGGATGACTTACAAGCTGGAATCAAGATAGGTGGGAGAAACATCAACAACCTCAGATATGCGGATGATACCACACTAATGGCAGAAAGTGAAGCTGGACTAAAGAGCTTCTTGAGGAGGGTGAAGGAGGAGAGTGAAAGAGCCAGCTTAAGACTAAACATTGAAAAAACTAAGATCATGGCATCTGGCTCCATTATTTCTTGGCAAATAGAAGGGGGAAATGTGGAAGTAGTGACAAATTTCCTCTTCTTGGGCTCCCAAATCACTGCAGACAGTGTCTTGCAGCCATGATCAGAAGACAGTTGCTTCTTGGCAGGAAAGTGATGACAAACCTAGACAGGATGTTGCAAAGCAGAGACATTGCCCCTCCGACAAAGGTCCGTATAGTCAAGGCTATGGTCTTCACAGTGGTCATGTACAGTTGTGAGAGCTGGACCATAAAGAAGGAGAATGCCAAAGAATCGATGCCTTTGAACTGTGGTGCTGGAGAAGACTTCTGAAAGTCCCTTGGACAGCAAGGAGATCAAACCAGTCAATCTTAACAGAGATCAACCCTGAATATTCACTGGAAGGACTGATGCTGAAGCTGAAGCTCCAGTATTTTGATCATCTGATGCAAACAGATGACTCACTGGAAAAGTCCCTGATGGTGGTAAAGAATGAGGGCAGGAGAAGAGGGCATCAGAGGATGAGATAGTTGGATGGCTTCACCAATGCAATGAGCATGAACTTGGCAAACTCTGGGAGATGGTAAGGACAGGGAGGCCTGATGTACTGCAGTCATGGGGTCACAGAGAGTCAGACATGACTTGGGGACTGAACAACAACAACAACAGCGTGGGATTTTAAGAGGGAGTTGCAAACATGACCAACACTGCCTGTTTATGCATTTCCTCATAACTTACATTAGCCTACGGTGTCCCAAGGGATAGACAGGGTTAGAGTAGGCTTGAGCGTGCCATTTTCCTTTTGGGCCCAAGATGTTGTGTGGGCAGATCCATCCCACCATTCCACTCCTATTTTCACCTCAGTATTTGGAACAAGGCTCTGCATAGCTTTCCCCAAGAGACATTCATGCCAACAATACGGAAACACCTTAGCCCACCAGCCTTTTGCCTGGAGGAGTTAGGTAGATCAGAATTCATTCCATTCAACTGATGAAGTGTGAGAATCAAATAACCCAGGTTAAATTTTACACTGTGTTCCAAGATGTCTAATTGAGATTGAAATTCATCTGGTTAAATCCAAAATAAACTGACTCCCCTCAAGTCTCCTCCAAGTTCACTCTCAGGTTAGCTTTGGATCATGGTTAATGTTCTGAGGCTGGTCAGGAGAGGTAGGGAAGGAGGCTTCCCAAGCCTCAAGACCATGTGATTATTGGGAGTTGGGAAGAAGTGAATTGGCTCATTATTCTGAGTCACTTTTTGTGGGGAGCTGTGTTCTGGAAGGAATGCACTTGGCATTGAAGATCACAAAATGTGAGCAAACCTCTGGTGCCTCTGCCTGCGTGTCCTTGGGCACGCTTAGTTACCAACTCATTTCTCTGTCCCCTTCCTTTGCCATACTGAGATGTTTGGAGGATTGGCTGTGAGTGCATGATGTTTTTGGAAAGCAATTTCTCATATAAACTTAAGGTATTTTCATTAACTGAGTCAGATCTTTGAGAGGATTTCATAGAGCCAGGCTAATTAAGTATTATTAATTGCGTCTGATTCCTTAGCCATGGTTGAAAAAAAATCCATCTCTTTCATTCTCTGTCCATTTCCATCTCTTCCTCTTGCTTTTTCTCCTCACAGCAATTCAACTTACATCTTGGGGAATCTCACAATTAGTCCTAAGTGGTGGTGGCTTATGGGTATCATGCAGCATTTTACAAGGGGAGAGCAAGGCTTAGTGACAGGAATGATTGAAGCTGGCCGGCATAGGCTGTTCCATGGCATTAAGTCCTGCTCTGGTCACTCTTAAATCTGTCCTCTGCCTATATGGGAAATTGCCTGGTGGTGTAAGGGGATTTTTGTAAGTAGCAAGAAAGCGTAAACTGATGGAACTCTTAAATTAACCAGGTCGTTTTCTTATCACATTTTATAGTTAGACATAATTAAAGCCACAGCAAATGCCTAGACGAGTTCACATGGTAGAACCTTCCCAAGTCCTCAGGGGTCGGGTTACAGAGGTTCCATCTTTATTGTCAGTGGGTCATTAACTCAGGAAGCATGCAGAAGGTGGAGTGAATCATCTCTGTGAGTGGTGAACGTGGTGAACTGGGCATGTCTCAGGAAGGTCTGATATGCTTGCTGGAAGCCTGTTTAAGGACCTTTGTCCTCCCTTCTAATTACTAGCATCAACAGAGATATTTGTTGAGAATTCACAAGAAATGACTACAAATCACAGGAAATTAGCATTAATTGTGAAAGTGCATTATATCTATAAAGAGAAGGTAATGGGTTTGGAAAAAAGGTGTAAATTGTGAGGAAATATAGTGATATTGTAAAAATAGGATTCACCATAGCACTTTGCTGAGTGAATCCTTCAGCAGGTTGCAGTAGCTTCAAAATACTGGCTCCAATTGGTAGAGGGTGGTGACTGAACAGATATTCTTCATGGTGAATGGCCCTTCTAAGAACAACTGCCAAACCAGGGTCTTCTCAGTTGAGTTCACTTTATTCCCCACCCCACCACCACCCCCTGTAACTTTGTAATCACTACGCTGATGGTACAAAGATCTGGGGCTTCTCTTCAAGATTGTTTTATAGAGTCCAGCTTTTTTTTCTTTTTTTTTTTCTCATTTGGCAGCTTCCCATCTTCATCTGGGCAAGGGCATTGCTTGTGGTTGTGGGACCCATGGTGGTTTGTGATTGAATAGTTATCTCTCTGCTCATTTGTTTAGTATTCATTTTCTTTACTCATCTCTAAGCTCAGTGACTGTAGAAACCATATTTGTTATCAGTTTGATTACCTAGAAACTCAGGCTGAATATGGATGTTGTTATCTCTTAGTGTTTCCATATGGGATTTCTTTCTTGGGATTTCTTGTGAAATTTACATGTTTTTCTGAATCATAAATCCCAAGACAAGCCAGTCATAAAATCAGGAAAATTGGAGAAAATAACATACTTTTATAAGGATGAACACAGCATAGAGATTGTTCTTGGTTTTGAGGAATCCACTGATGTCAAGTAGAAAGCAAGAGCAGAAAATAGTGATACTTGGAATCAAGTATAAAGGTCAATGGGCTTCCCTGGTGACTCAGTGGTAAAGAATCCACCTGTAGTGCAGGAGCTGCAGGAGACTTGGGTTTGATCTCTGGGTGGGGAAGAGCCTCTGGAGGAGGGCATGACAACCCACTCCAGTATTCTTGCCTGGAGAATCCCATGGAGAAAGGAGCCTGGCAGGCTATAGTCCATAAGGTCGCAAAGAGTTGGACACCGCTGAAGGGACTGGGTACACAAGCATGCATAATGTCAACAACTTAGGGGTAATGGGACAGGGATGTATAAGAAAGAATTGCTCACAATCTAATCAGCCATGCTGTTATAAGTGTGGGTTTGTGGCTCTATTTCTGATGGTGAACCCTTCTTAAAAATAAAATACAAATGAATGAGTTTATATGCATAGTATATTTTATGCAAATCTTATGAGTGATGCTCCAAGAAATAATATGTATTAGAAGCAAAATAAGCTCTTAACTTGGCTATTTAGGCACATGATTTTGTTAGTGCTTGCTAGGAGATTGAAATGTTACATTTATTTGAATACTACCCAATAATGTTTGCTGATATTTTCCAATGAATATTCTAGGCTCTAACTCTTTGAAAATACTACTAAATTTAATATTTCTTATTTATTAAAACTTTAAAAAACTATCTATAATAATGAGTAAAGTTTTAAGGAATATTAGAAGTATTAAAAAATAACATAATTTCAGGAATTTTCAAGAATTCTCAGGAGTTAAAAATTCCCATTCCTAAATTCCAACAATTAATATCTGCCATGATTTTGGAAACACAAAGCTATATAATAAGCCACCCCACAATCCCATTGCTTAAAATAGCACCAATTATTATCTATCACAGTTCTCAGGGTTGAGTAAGATCAGCCAGATGGTTATTTCTCCATCTCCTCATGTTGGCGGGAGCTGCAGTCATCTGGGGGCTGTTGAAACTGGAACTCCTGAGATGACTCACTCGCACGCCTGGCAGTTGATGACTGTCAGTCAAGACTGAGCTGTGGCTTTTGGCCCTAATCCTGCTCTTCTCATCTCAGTGACCTCCTCATTTGGCTTGAGCTTTTAGAATGTAGGAGCTGGGTTCAGGGAGGGTGTGTCCCAAGATCAAGCTTTCCAAGAAGGAAGGAAGAACTGCAAAGTCCCTTAAAACCTGGGCCTGGGAGCCCCAGCCTCTCACATATGCTGCCTCCTGTTAGCTGAAGCAGTCACAGAGCTATGCCACATTCAAGGGGAGGAAACGTAACTCTTAGCTCCTGATGGGAGGAAGGACTGTATAGTCTGTCCTGTACAGACTGCATACTACCCAGGCTCCTCTGTCCATGGGATTCTCCAGGCAAGAATGCTGGAGTGGGTTGCCATTCCCTTCTCCAGGGGATCTCCCAGACCCAGGGACTGAACCTGCATCTCCTGCATTGCAGGCAGACCTTTACCGTCTTGTCTCTGCTCTCTTTCTGTCTGCGCAGGCTGGAAGGTCCGAAACGACTTCTTGACTCACATGCTGAGGTTGCTGTGAATAAGGCTTGAGTGAACTGGGTCCTTGGTTCTCTCTCTCCATTGGCTCCTCTGTTCTCTCTGTGGAGTCTCAGGGCCCTTCCTTCTCTGCGTGATCTCTCCACCAGTGTAGGTGGACTTCTTATTAATATACGGTGGCTCAGGACTTCCAAATTAAGAGTTTGCTGTGGGTGTTCATTGAGTGTATGAATGAGTGACTGAAAGATGATGCCCTGTCACTAGTTCATTCACTTCCAAACCTAATTTTGGACCAACAGGATCTTTCCCTGAGGGGAGCCTGGCTTCAGTCTATCTACACTGTCCATCTCAGTGCCCGTGGCATCTGACTAGACCTGCAGTCCTCGGACCTGCCCATGGAGACCTGGGGCCCTTCTCCTGATTTCCAGCCCTCACAGATTTAGTTAGTTAGTTGATTCAGTTGCTCAGTCATGTCCAACTCTTTGTGACCCCATGGACTGCAGCACGCCAGGCCTCCCTGTCCATCACCAACTCCTGGAGTTTACTCAGACTCATGTCTATTGAATCAGTGATGCCATCCAACCATCTCATCCTCTGTCAGTCCCTTCTCCTCCTGCCTTCAATCTTTCCCAGAATCAGAGTCTTTTCCAATGAGTCAGCTCTTCTCATCAGGTGGCTAAAGTATTGGAGTTTCAGCTTCAACATCAGTCCTTCCGATGAACACCCAGGACTGATCTCCTTTAGGATGGACTGGTTGGATCTCCTTGCAGTCCAAGGGACTCTCAAGAGTCTTTTCCAACACCACAGTTCAAAAGCATCAATTCTTCGGCACTCAGCTTTCTTTCTAGTCCCACTCTCACATCCATACATGACCACTGGAAAAACCGTAGCTTTGACTAGATGGATTTACTCATACATTTCCGGAAATCACTTATCACTTTCCTCTACTCCTGAACCATTTTTCTCAAAGCCCATTTTTGGTTCCTTTAGATTTTTTGAGTTGTCAGGACCTCTGGAAGCTCCTCTAGTAGTTTAATCCTGAACTGTTCCCTACCTCAGCCTTGTTTCTCATGTTGTAGTTCACCTCTGCCCAGACATGAGCTTCTAAAATCTTGTATATATGCTTCTTAGATCATAAACCCACACATTGCATAACTTATTTGAATTTTAGATTTTTTACAATTAAATGATGCTATTTAATTGAAGGCCATTTGTATGTTTGGGAGAAAATAGCTCAATTAAACTTTATATTAAGGTCTTCCCTGTAGCTCAAATGGTAAAGAGTTTGCCTGCAGTACAGGAGACCCGGGTTTGATCCCTGTGTCAGGAAGATCATCTGGAGAAGGGAATGGCAATCCACTCCAGTATTCTTGCCTGGAGAATCCCATGGACAGAGGAGACTGGCGGGCTACCATCCATGGGGTTGCAAAGAGTCAGACACGACTGAGCAAATAACACTAGAGTTTATATTATACACACGCATACACATGCAAATACACATACACGTACGTGTGCACACACACTCCTAAACTCAGAATTCTTTTTTCTCTTCTTCCCCCAAACTGCTGTCTCCAGAAGGGCCAGTCCTGTGCTTCGTTTTTGACTTTGAACCTTGGCTGTAATGAAGCTTCTCTGCTGTGTTTAAGCTTTGGCTGGTCTCCTATAGATCCAGAGCCAATTGAAGATATGGATTTGCTCACTGGGACATGAAATCCCAAGGGATAAACTGGTATCACCCACATGATTTCAGTTGTAATAAAAATCTTTATCATGCACGGGGCTTGGTTCCTGGACTCTCTTTGACTTTCAGAAATATTTTTGCAAGCTTAAATAATGTCAACAAATCCTGAATGGAGGAGACAGTTCAAGAATTATAACCAAGCAATAATGATGACATTAGGCAGGAAAATGCAGATGAGCATCAGTTTTCTTTTATCTCCTCCAGTAAAATCCTTTTAAGAGAAATTTGGAATTGTGTTACCCTGGAAAACATAGCTGCTTATATGGAGAGATGAGGTCATGTTTTTCTATTGTACTGAGGAAACTCAATTATTAGAAATTCCAGACTTTCTAGGGGACTCTGACTCATGTTTTGAGACCACATTTTATTCAGCAAACCATAACATTCACATGACCATCTCTCTCTCCACTGAGGCATCCGGCACCACATTCTGCTTGCAAATGTTTAAGCGTTTTTCTTAGAGTAGAATTCTGTGTGAGTCCCTGCCTTATTTCTTTTACTTCCCACCCACATCGTCTGCCTCACAGATGGAGGCAGAAAGTGCACATTAATATTCTTCACTCCCCCAACTGGTGGGTGGCAGAATAAAGTCACACTTTCTAGTCAAGGACTGAAAGTTTTGATCACTACTCTGGTTCTTCCTCTTGCTCGCTGACCTGTCTCCTTATCCCCATCCCCTCCCTCCAAATCTCAGCTCAAACAGGCTTTTGAGTGAACCTTGGGCACGGATTCATCTCTCTGAGAGGTTACCTCATTCATTTATTTGGTCATCTGTTAAACAAATATGTGGTGAGTATCTGACAGTGTTCTAAGCACAGGAAATAGAGCAGTGAACAGAACAGATAAAATCTCTTGTCTGCCTGAAGTTAACATCAGGGGGAATTCACACTGCAAACATGATATGTAATTGTAATATATAATTTGTCATGGGCCCACCAGGCTCCTCTGTCCATGGAATTCTCCAGGCAAGAATACTAGAGTGGGTACCATTCCATTCCGCAGGGGATCTTCCCAACCTAGGGGTCTCCTACACTGCAGTCAGATTTTTACTATCTGAGCTACCAGGGAAGCCTGGTAGCATCAATAGTTGGTTGGGAATGAGGGCGATGAGAAAAGTACAACAGGGAATGGGAAACGGAGCCTTAGAAGCAAGGGTTGCAATTTTACTTTATTTAATTTTTTTCAACTTTATTTGAGGTATAATTGACAAATATAATTGTATACATTTATAGTGTATAGCATGGTGATTTGAGATACATAGTGAAGTGATTATTAAGATCAAGATAATTGACATATTCATCACCTCACATAGTTAACTTTTTAAAAAAATTTTTGGTTATGTGAATGCTTAAAGTTCTACACTCAGCTACTTTCAAGTATACAATACTGTATTATTAACCATAGTCACCATTCAGTCTATTAGAATCTCAGCACTTACTCTTCATAAAACTGAAAGTTTATATCCTTTGACCAAAGTCTCCCCATTTTCCTTCTTACCAGTCCCTGGGAAACCACCATTTTATTTTCTGTTTTTATGAAATTGGCTTTTAAAAGAATAGATTCCACATATAAACATCATACAGTATTTATTTTCCTCTGTCTGACTTATTTCACTTAGCATATGCCCTCCAGGTCCATCCATGTTCTTACAAATGGCAGTGTTTTCTTCTTTTTTCTGGTTGAGTAATATCCCATCAGATATATATATATATGGGGTTCCATACAAGTTTTAGAATAATTTTTTATATTTTTTGTCAAAAATACCATTGGAATTTTGACAGGGATTACATTGAAGCTCTAGGTCACTTTGGCTAGAATGGACTTCCCACAATATTAATTCTTCCATTTCAAGAATATGGGGTGTCTTTCCAGGTATTTGTGTCTTCTTCAATTTCTTTAATTAGTGTCTTATACTTTTCAATGCATAGGTCTTTCGCTTCCTTGGTTAAATTTATTACTAAAGATTTTATTGTTTTGATGCTATTGTAAATTGGATTGTTTGTTAATTTCTCTTTGATATGGTTCATTAGTTATATATCCATTCATTAAATATTTATATATATATGTGATTCAGCCTTCTTAAGTTGTCTGTTTCTAGGAATTATCCATTTCTTTGAATTTATTTAATTTGTTGGCAAATAATTGTTTATAATAGTCTTTCTGATTCTTCACATTTCTGAGGTATCAGTTGTAATGTCTCTTCTTTTTAGAGTAATTTTATTAATTTGAGTCATCTCTCTTTTTTTCTTAGTCTAGTTAAAGGTTTGTCAATTTTGTTTATCTTCTTAATCAACTCTGGGTTTGGTGATCAAAAGATTGCCTTTCTAGTCTCCACTGGATTTATTTCTGCACTAATATTTCTTGTTTCCTGGAACCCCTGACTCACTGCCTCTGGGCCCTGGTTGTGTCTTTGTCACACTCATTCACTGTCTACCTAATTCCTAGTTCAGCATCTTCTGTTCCACCCAACCCCTGTGCTGATTCTTGGCAGCCTCAGCCTCTGGGTGGATGGTCTGTACCACATCCTGGCCTCTTAGTTCCTGCACTTTCTCATCCGCAGTGTTTTTCTTTTTTCTGCACTGGTTAGCCACCCACTCCCATGGCCACATCTTAGATTTCTGCACCAAAATAACTTTTACAATTCCCTTAATATCTGAAATGCTAATGCCCACGCTCTTACAAAAGGCTTTTTATTCTTTTAGTTAACTTTTTGAGGAATCCCCACTATAATCATTCTTTGGCCTTATTGAGTCAATTGAACACCCTAATTTCTCATTGTTCATTAATTCTCCCTAAGCTTTCTTCGTGTTTTTTTTTTTTTTTGTCCAGCTTAGGTTCTGTGTCGTTGTTCAGTCGCTAAGTCATGTCTGACTGTTGCAACCCCATGGACTGCAGCACACCAGGCTCCTCTGTCATCCACTATCTCCCGGAGTTTGCTCAAATTCATGTCCATCGAGTCAGTGATCCCTGCTCAGTCAGTATTGTCTTGCAGATGCCTGCTTCTTTTTGGCTATGATGCTGTCTTTTCAGAACTCATCATCTAAAGCACTTTAACACCACCAGTGCTTACGTGCTAAGTCACTTTAGTCTGACTCTGTGACCCCATGGACTGTAGCTCGCCAGGCTCCTCTGTCCATGAACATTCTCCAGGAAAGAATACTGGAGTAAGTTACCATTCCCTTTTCCAGGGGATCTTCCCAACCCAGGGATCGAACCTGGGTCTCCCAAATTAGGGGCAGATTCTGTACTGTCTGAGCCACCAGAGAGCTTTCCAAATTATCCATGCCTGGGCCCCTGAGGTGAGTTGACCAGTGTCTGGAGGAGGAGGCCAGGTATCAGCGTTTGTTAAAAAGCTCCCTGGTTGTTCTAATATCCAGTCAAGGCTGGGAGCTGCTGCCTGGATGAACCCAGCTGTGTGCATTGTTCTGCCTGTCTGAGCCTCTGAGCCTTGTCAAAGAAAACCACAACTGAGAAGACTGAATTCCTCTTACATTCTTGATCTCAGACCTTGGGAGGGTTTCCAGTACTCCCTGGACATCTGGTCACATATCTGCCTGTGGCCCCCTCAGAGAGGACGGTTTTATCCTTTTTCTTTCTTCTCAAATCTTCTTTCCTTCTCTGTCCAGTCACACTTAGCTGGTGAATTTACCTCATTCTTCATTGGAGACATTACTTTGCGAACAAAGGTCCGTCTAGTCAAGGCTATGGTTTTTCTTGTGGTCATGTATGGATGTGAGAGTTGGACTGTGAAGAAGGCTGAGCGCCGAAGAATTGATGCTTTTGAACTGCGGTGTTGGAGAAGCCTCTTGAGAGTCCCTTGGACTGCAAGGAGATCCAACCAGTCCATTCTGAAGGAGATCAGCCCTGGGATTTCTTTGGAAGGAATGATGCTAAAGCTGAAACTCCAGTACTTTGGCCATCTCATGTGAAGAGTTGCCTCATTGGAAAAGACTCTGATGCTGGGAGGGATTGGGGTGCAGGAGGAGAAGGGGACGACAGAGGATGAGATGGCTGGATGGCATCACTGACTTGATGGACGTGAGTCTGAGTGAACTCCGGGAGTTGGTGTTGGACAGGGAGGCCTGCTGCTGCTGCTGCTAAGTCACTTCAGTCATGTCCGACTCTGTGTGACCCCATGGACGGCAGCCTACCAGGCTCCCCCATCCCTGGGATTCTCCAGACAAGAACACTGGAGTGGGTTGCCATTTCCTTCTCCAATGCATGAAAATGAAAAGTGAAAGTGAAGTCCCTCAGTGATGTCTGACTCTTAGCGACCCCATGGATTGCGGCCTACCAGGTCCTCCGTCCATGGGATTTTCCAGGCAAGTACTGGAGTGGGGTGCCATTGCCTTCTCCGCAGGGAGGCCTGGCATGCTGCAATTCATGGGGTCTCAAGGAGTTGGACATGACTGAGCGACTGATCTGATCTGATCTGATCACTGGAAAAGTGGAAACCATCTGATGGGGACTCCCCAGTCTCCTCGCTATCCCCCTTCCAGGCGCTGGGTGTGGTCACTTTAATTCATACTTATGCCTTGTTTGTTTTCTTCTTATTGTCTCTCTTCCATGAGACTGTGAACTCTGAGGGGTCATGTTGGTTATTTACTGGTGTAGACACCCAGCACAGGGCCCAGAGCCTATCAAGCAGGAAGGAGACACTTGAATATTTGCTGCATAAACAAGGCAAATCTTGATGACACGCATCAATACAAAGGTGTAGATCATACTTGCAGCTGTTTTTGTGGTTGGACAGAGGTTAGACATCATTCCAGCAGTCTCGCTTTGCCCAGACTGAAGCAGGTCACAGGACTTCCTCATGACCACGCAGATGGTGGATTGCAGAGGCGCTCCCAGAACTCTTAACATGGCCCAGCCCGTATGGTCAGCTGCAACGAGTGTTTGAGCCAGACTCCATTTGTCCATTGATATTTGGCTTTGGGACACAGGGTCTTATTTTTAGGGCAGAAGATGGTGATGTTGGGTTCAGGCCAGTATCCCAACTGGCTTGTGTTTCCTCAGCACCGACTAATAGAGGTGGGAATGGTTTCAGGAAGGAGTTGGTATGGAACAAGGCCAGCCTGCAGAGCACAGCACTGAATTGTTCTCACCTGTGCATTCGATACTTTCGTTTAAAAAAAAAAAAAAAAAAAAACCCTCTCATTTAAAGCACTTTGCTAAAAATAAAGTTTCTAAGATACTGAGTGACTTTACGGAAGAAGTACCTATAAGGACTTACACTGTGCTTGTCAGTGTATAATCATAGACATTTTGACAAAGGTACCATTCAAGCAAGAAATAATAGAAAGAGAAACAAAGAGATTTCCTTCTTCCACATTAAACTGGCTAAAAAAATCCCAGATTAACTCAAGCAAAGATTATTCTAAGAAAGAGTGCTTCTCTGGTGTGATTTAGCCAACATCTGACAATCCCTAGATGCAGACTTGCTGTGTAGTGATGGCTTTTGTCACAAACTTGAAAAACTTAATTGGAGGAGTGTTCAGTCTTTAATAGGTACAGGAGGCCTTCCTGCATGCATTAAACATCAGAGAGGACTGTTATGAAGTAGCAGTTCTGTTTATCCAATTCCAATATCCAGTTCCTCATGGTGGTCAAACTATGACCCTTTTAGGGTAACCAACCATCCCAGTTTCCCTGACATTGATGGGTTTCATGGAATGCAGGACTTTTGGTGCCAAGTTGAGAGAGTTCTGGAAATGCTAAAGTGATTAGTCACCCTAAACAATGGTAAATGTTGGAGAATGGCTCTTTTCTCTCCATCATAAGTAAACCCCTTCTTTAGTTCTGTCCATAGAAAAAGGAGCCATGAATCCAGACTGCTCTCTAACCTGCCCAGTATTCATCAGACCTCCTTTGGAGGCTGAAATCAGTTGCAGATACTCTGGCTCTAATGTCCTACTAACTCAAAAGTGAAAGTGAAAATGTGAATTGGTCAGTCACCTCAGACTCTTTGCAATCCCATGGATTGTAGTGCACCAGGTTCCTCTGTCCATGGGATTTCCCAGGCAAGAATACTGGAGTGGGTTGCCATTTCCTTTTCCAGGGGATCTTCCTGACCCAGGAACTGAACCTGGGTCTCCTGCATTGCAGGCATATTTTTTTTACCATCTGAACCACCAGGGTTCAGGGACCACCTGAAACCCCAGCTACTCTCTTAGCTCTTATCCGGGATTTTCTATAGACCTGGACCCATGTAAGGCCTTTGCCTAACAGGAATATTACTGCAATTTTATATGGTCCAAATTATTGTAACCCACTCTTCCCATCATTCCCTAACCAGCTTAGAGTTAGACCAGTGATCCAGGTTGGTTAGCCACTGTCATTGTGGTGATGGGGAAGTCACCTGAATGCTCTGGTTCTTCATTTCCACCTTTGTAGACGAAGGTGTGGCATTTCCCACATTTTAAGTGCAGCCTATAATATCTGGGGAGTCCAAGATTCTCTTTGAGAATGGATAGTAAAAATAGGATAAAAGAATTCTCCCATAAATATTTCCAAAATCCATGTTATAAAATTATATTGTCAAGTTCCTGTCTATTCATCTTTTCATACTTGCTTGCCACATCCTGACATTGGAAATAGTTGTCAAAATAAATCAAAATCTCACTGTTTGAAACAGGCATTAGTGATATTAGATGAGAAGAATTTTCCAGACAGTTTTGAACTCTTGCTATGATATGATTTATGCTGAAGTGTTTGGAAAGTTGGCCTGAAGTTTGGCAAATGATCACAAATTGCCTGGAATTATTTAGGTCTGTACGATTGTTTAATTTTTATGAGTGTGTGCCTTCTTTCTTCAATTAAATTGTAAGATTATTGGGGCCATTAAGCAGGGGTTATGGTTCCAGAAATTCCCCACAGTGCTTAGGACAGAACTCTGCACACATTGAGTGGGAAGAAGGCTGTGCATAGAGTCATTGAGCAAAAGCATTGTATTTCTTCAAGTATTGGCATTTGTGTTGGTTGGTGGATGGCCAGTCGGCAGAGTGGCCTTGGAGAGTGAATTATGTGTGGAAATAGCTCTAGGTTATGTGAAGAACATCCATTCATTCATTAGGCTGTAATTAACCCTACAGGTTCCCACTGTGGTGTTAACTTGAATAAAAACAGAGACAAGATAAAAAGCTCTTTCATGTTGACACAAACTTGAATAGGCCAGCTATTAACCACTGATGTTGAGCTCTATTTTGTCAAGATAATTTCATGCCTCACTTTGAGGTGAATCTAATATTGGGAATATTTCTTCTACTGCTCAGCTTGTAAACCCACCTCAGGGTATTATGGCACCACACTAAGATAAGCTTGGGAGAAAAACCAGAGTCATCAGTTTTCTTATTTTTAAATATAAAATTGAACAGATCTTGTACCAATTAGTTCTGATTAAAACGTCCAACCTTTCTAGTCTTATATTTCTCATATTTTTAAGTGGAAAGGAGTCTAATTATGGCTGTGGAGACCTGAGATATTTGTGTATATTATGTCATAGAAGTGCACAGTGTAATTATTATTATTATCAATAAATCTTCTCATCAACAAATCTTAAAACAGTGGAGTCCTTGCATTCCCTTTTAGCAGGGAAATTGTACATTCTATACTAATGGAGATTACTATGAATCATTATGACCTACTATGCCAGGGATGAAAATAGGTTTTTTCTTGGCTGTCACCACTGCTCTATTGGCAGCAATTGACAGGAGCACTGAGGTATGGATTATGAAGCTGCCTCTAGACCAGGAGTCAGCAAATATTTTTTTGTGTGTAAATGACCATAGTAAATATTTTCGGCTTTTTGGACCATATGGTTTCTGCTGCAACTATTCAACTTTGCCATTGTAGCATAAAGATGGTAAGTAAACTCAAGGGCATGGCTATGCTCCAAAAAACTTTATTTACAAAAATGGGTGGCAGTGAGATTTGGCTCGTGGTCCATGGTTTGTTATCTCCTGCTCCAGACTCAGAAAAGGTAATGGCTGCTTAGCTTTGTCTGCTGGGGCATGAGAGTAAGAAGTAGCGTCATGGGTACCCTTCCTTTCTTCTCTTTGAGTGTCCACAACATTCATTGTAAAAAAAGTTCTGATCATAGCTCTGGCTATTGATTAGCATGCATAACCTAGATAGATCAATAGAAGTTTTAGATGAGAATTAGCCAGTTGTGCTCTACATAAATTAAAACAGTCTGTAATCACTTACAGTTCTAAAATCCAAAGTTGTGGAAATCCAAAGTTTTTTTTTGTTTCAAGTGGCAAAATTTGAGCTGTCTCACTTGGCAGTCAAACCTGGCTGGAGTGGACATAAGGCTCTTTATAGTCTGTATTTATCTTGCTTAATGTGGCAATTGATATGTCTTGTTGTTTGATCACAGACTGTCTTCCTAGACTCTTCATTATATACTGAAAGGTGTATGTACCAAATCACCTTTCTGAAATCCAGAAATTTCTGAGGAAACCATTTGATATGGAGGATTTCTGATGAGGGATTGTGGACTTACAAACACAAACTACTTCTTTTTCTTTTGTGGAAGGAGGAACACCTTCAATATATGCATGTCTGAATAATGACAATAAATTAGTCTAATCAAGCCATTTGACCGATTGCTGGTTAAAATAGTGTAATCAGCTTAATCACCTGTGTTAATGAAGAGTTAAGCTTCTGATTTTAAACCCAGTAAAGCCAGGAAAATAAACATTAATCTTTTCCATAATGACCTTTTCTCTACTCCTTTTATGTAAATATGTTTTGACAGTGCTGTTTGGCACATCTATCCATACAAAATGGTGCAGATCTTTTTGGTCAATAATTGGCTTCTACAGTCTTGCGTTACCTCTGCAGGTGCAAACAAGTGTGGTATATTGCAGTGAAGGTCAAGGGGATGCATGAGCACTGAACTGAATGAGACCTCAGGACTCATCAGAACCAGAAGCTAGAAGGACTGGACCTCACTCTTGCTCTTCCACTAGGTGTGCCATGTCCCTACTTACCCATAAAATGGGGCTATTGGCACAAGGGTGGAATTGCACATCTCTCATTGTCTTTGTATATTTGCCATGTTTTATCTTCTTTTATTTCAGCATTTACAAGTCCCCACTTTACACTGGACAACAATTTCTTAGAGTGTAAGAAAAGCAGAGACATTACTTTGCCAACAAAAGTCCGTCTAGTCAAGGCTATGGTTTTTCCTGTGGTCATATATGGATGTGAGAGTTGGACTGTGAAGAAAGCTGAGCGCCGAAGAATTGATGCTTTTGAACTGTGGTGTTGGAGAAGACTCTTGAGAGTCCCTTGGACTGCAAGGGGATCCAACCAGTCCATTCTAAAGGAGATCAGCCCTGGGATTTCTTTGGAAGGAATGATGCTAAAGCTGAAACTCCAGTACTTTGGCCACCTCATGTGAAGAGTTGCCTCATTGGAAAAGACTCTGATGCTGGGAGGGATTGGGGGCAGGAGGAGAAGGGGACGACAGAGGATGAGATGGCTGGATGGCATCCACTGACTCGATGGATGTGAGTCTGAGTGAACTCCGGGAGTTAGTGATGGACAGGGAGGCCTGGCATGCTGTGATTCATGGGGTCGCAAAGAGTCGGACATGATTGAGCGACTGAACTGAACTGAACTGAAGAAAACCCTTGTATCGTCAGTCTTTATCACAGAGGTCAGTATGTTTGTTGACCAACTGAATGCTTGTAGATTCAAGGACTTAAAACTAATTGGGAACTCTAATACCATCTTTTCAAATCTTTCTGTTTTATAGATGAGGAAACTGCTATCTAGAGAGGTTTATTAGATAGTCCCACATATTGGATACTGTTAGCCAGCACTTTGCTGACATCATTTTATTAATTCCTACAATAGCTCTGGGAATTAAGTGAACCATCCACAGTTTCACAGGTGAGGCAATTGATTCTTGAAAGGTTAAGTAACTTGGTAAGAAGCAGTACAGATCACTCTAGCTGAATCCAAAGTCTATCTTATTTTAATGTGTAATTTTCCATCATATTATAGGATCATGCCTGCCTCTGATGACTCATAGATGCTTCTAGATCCTACTAGGATATTCTGTTCATTTTGATTCATATCCACTGGAGAATATTAAGATGAGTCAACATAATACTTGTCTCTGACAAAGTTTACAGCCTGGAGGAGAAGCAGATGTTTATAACCTAGGTTATTTTTATAACTTCTCCCCCTGCCTCCTTGTACAGCTTTCTATAAGATATAATTAACAAATAAAATTGTAATATATATAAAGTGTACAGTGTGATAATTTGATACACAGTGAAATAATTACCACAGTCAAGTTGGTTAATTAACATGTCTATCACCTCACGTCTGTTGTTCAGTTGTTCAGTCATGTCTGACTCTTTGTGACCCCATGGACTGCAGCACGCCAGGCTCCCCTGTCCTTCACTATCTACTGGAGTTTGCTCAAACTCATGTACATTGAGTCAGTGACATTATCTAACCGTCTCATCCACACTCTCTAGGTTTGTCATAACTTTCCTTCCAAGGACTCACGTCACATCCTTATCTTTTTTTTTTGGTGAGGTGTCTTAGCAAGTTTCACATGTATGATACAGGATTATTAGCTATAGTCACTATGCTGTACATTAGACCCTCAGAACTTACAATTCTTCCAGCTGAAAGTCTGTATCCTTTGGTTAGCATCTTGCTATTTGCCTGTCTCAGGTCCCTGGCGACCACCATTCTTCTGTTTCTATGAGTCTGGCATTTTTTTAAGATTCCACATGGAAGTGATGTCATATACAGTATCTGTCTTTCTCTGTCTGGCTTATTTCACTTACCATTCTGAAAGAGATGGGAAAACCAGACCACCTGACCTGCCTCTTGAGAAATTTGTATGCAGGTCAGGAAGCAACAGTTAAAACTGGACATGCAACAACAGACTGGTTCCAAACAGGAAAAGGAATACGTCAAGGCTGTATATTGTCACCCTGCTTATTTAACTGATATGCAGAGTACATCATGAGAAACGCTGGGCTGGAAGAAGCACAAGCTGGAGTCAAGATTGCCGGGAGAAATATCGCTAACCTCAGATATGCAGATGACACCACCCTTATGGCAGAAAGTGAAGAGGAACTAAAAAGCCTCTTGATGAAGGTGAAAGAGGAGAGTGAAAAAGTTGGCTTAAAACTCAACATCCAGAAAACGAAGATCATGGCATCTGGTCCCATCACTTTATGGGAAATAGATGGGGAAACAGTGGAAACAGTGTCAGACTTTCTTTTTTTGGGCTCCAAAATCACTGCAGATGGTGACTGCAGCCATGAAATTAAAAGACGCTTACTCCTTGGAAGAAAAGTTATGACCAACCTAGATAGCATATTGAAAAGCAGAGACATTACTTTGACATCAAAGGTCCGTCTAGTCAAGGCTGTGGTTTTTCCTGTGGTCATGTATGGATGTGAGAGTTGGACTGTGAAGAAAGCTGAGCACCGAAGAATTGATGCTTTTGAACTGTGGTGTTGGAGAAGACTCTTGAGAGTCCCTTGGACTGCAAGGAGATCCAACCAGTCCATTCTGAAGGAGATCAGCCCTGGGATTTCTTTGGGAGGAATGATGCTAAAGCTGAAACTCCACTACTTTGGCCACCTCATGTGAAGAGTTGCCTCATTGGAAAAGACTCTGATGCTGGGAGGGATTGGGGACAGGAGGAGAAGGGGACGCCAGAGGATGAGATGGCTGGATGGCATCACTGACTCTATGGACGTGAGTCTGAGTGAACTCCAGGAGTTGGTGATGGACAGAGAGGCCTGGAGTGTTGTAATTCATGGGGTCGCAAAGAGTTGGACACGACTGAGTGACTGAACTGATAATGCCCTCCAGGGTCATCCATGGCAGAATTTTCTTCCTTTATGGCTGAACAATATTTCATTGGGCTTCTCTGGTGGCTCAGTGGTAAAGAATCTGCCAATTAGGAAAGCGGGTTCGATCCCTGGGTTGGGAAGATCTTCTGGAGAAGGAAATGGCAACACACTCCAGTATTCTTGCCTGGAAAACCCCATGGACAGAGGAGCCTGTCGGAACTATGAACCATGGGGCGGCAAAAGAGTTGGACATGACTGAGTGACTGAGCACTTGTGTATACTATATGTTATATATATGTATTTATATAAAAAAAGTTTCTTTATCCAATCATCTGTGATGAATGGTTAGGTTGTTTTGGTGTCTTTTCTGTTGTGAAAAATGCTTCAGTGAACATGGGAGAGCAGGTATCTCTTTGAGATAATTACTTCATTTCCTTTGAATATATATTCAGAAGTAGGATTGTTCTATGTTTAATTTTTTGAGAAACTTCCTCACTGTTTTCCGAAATGGGTGTACCAATTTACATTCCCCCCAGCAGTGTGTAAGGGTTCCCTTTTCTCTACATCCTCACCAACACAACAGTATCTCTTATCTTTTTGATAATAGTCATTTTAGTATTTGTGAGGGTATATGTCATTGGGGTTTTGATTTGCATTTCCTTCACAGTTAGTGATGTTGAGAATCTTTTCATGTACATATTGGCCATTCATATATCTTCTTTGGAAAAATGTCTGTTCATGTCCCTTGTCCATTTTAAATTTTTTATTTTTCTATTGAGTTGTAAGAGTCCCTTATATATTTTAGATATTGACCTCTTACTATATATGGTTTGCATATATTTTCTCACATTCTGCAGATTACCTCTTCATTTTGTTGACTTTTTTCCTTTGCTGTGCAAAAAATTTTTAAGTTAGATATAGTCTCACTTGTTTAATTTTTGATTTTGTTGCTTGTGCTTTTGTTATCAGATCCAAAAATGATCACCAAGACTGGTGTCCAGGAAGCTTTTCTTTCATGTTTTCTTCTAGGAGTTTAAAGGTTTCATGTCTTACAGTTAAGCCTTTAATACATTTTTAGTTCATTTTTGTTTATGGTGTAAGATAAAGTTCCATTTCATTCTTTTGCCTGTGAATATCCAGTTTTCTCAACACCACTTAAGGGAGAGATTATCCTTTCTCCACTATGTATTCGTGGTGCCGTTGCTGAAAATTAGTTGACCATGCATATGTAGCTTTATTTATGGGCTCTTCATTATATTCCATTGATCTGTTGTTATGCAGATACCATACTGTTTTGGTTACTGTGGCTTTGTAATACAGTTTGAAATCAGGACATGTGGAGTCTTCAGTTTTGCTCTTCTTGCTGAAGATTACTTTAGCTATTCTGGGTTTCTTTTGTGGTTTCATATGAATTGTAGATTTTTTCTATTTCTGTGAAAAATTCCATTTGAAGTTTGATAGGAATAGCATTAAATCTGTAGTTCACTTTGGTTTGCCATAACTTCTTAACCAGTATATTTGCTTTTCCCCTCATCCACTTACAGCCTTTACTCTGCACAGAACCAAAGTAATTCTGTTGATTTGTAAGAAGATCGAGTCCCTTCTCTGTTCTAAGCCCCTCAATGACTGAACTCTGTTCTAAGCCCTTCAATGACTGAACTGAATGAACAGAGTCATTTCAATGACCAATAAAGCCATTTGCAGTCTGGCTGCTATTATTTCTCTGACATAAACTCTTACCTCTCTCCCCTTGCTCCTCCCATCCCAATTGTATTGGTCTTTCTGCTCCACCTTGAATATATCAGGCACATTCCTACCTCAGGACCTTTGTATTTGCTATTCTTCAGGCTTGGAAGACTCTGAGATAACTTGCATGGTCTTCTGCTTTATCTTCTGTAGTGAGATTTTCCACTGTTCATCCTATCAAAACTTGTAATCTCTTCTACTCTTCATATGCCTGCACATAAAAGGCACTAAAATATTTGCTGGATATTGAATAAATATATTATTTGGAATGTAACCGGAACTTTGAAAATGTCTAACTGAAGTGTCATAGGAACCCAGGAATCCTTTCTCCTTAAGCACACAGGATTTGTAATTCCTCTATTTGCTGAGGGTCAAATTTCTCATCAATCATGAAACAAAGATTAGATTCAGCCACACAGAGATACAAATACATTATGCTGGAATTAACCAAAGAATCTATTCTTTAAAAGAGTTATAGGACTGGAAGCAATCTGGTTATCAAGATACAAGAAACCGGTAAAATTATGGGCTATGTGGTGAATGGAAAATGATGCAATTAAATAAAAATATTTGTCTTGGAAAAAATTAATGATGTGGATTTATGTTATTTTATATTATTAAGAAAACTTAAAAAATCAAGTTATTAGTATAAAAAGATTCCATTTTTGTATGTGTATTTCAAGTAAAGTTTAAGATTATTTTTGTATGTTTTAAAAAAAAATTTCTATGAGTTTTTCACCTATTTTGTTCCATGGAATCTCATAAAGTCTATGAATTTCTTCTTAATGTCTTTAATTGCATAAAAATAGGATAACAAAAGGAACATTATATTTAAATGTACTTCTCAAGATGTTGAAAGAGAAAATTTTGATGTAACTATATATGTATTTTAAATTATCACTCTGAATAATAAGACACTTAAATACAGTCATGCTAAAGTTAAATTTTACTTTCTAGTGACATATCAGTGTGAAAGCTGTGATAGCTTAGCTTGAATAAGAACGTTAAATTGTGGAATGGTCTTTACCAAGGCAACACTCATTCATGTTGAACATCCAATCAATTTTGATTTCTTTGTGATAACTACAAGTAGTGGAAATCTAAATGTACAAAGGTCTGCCTTTGTAAGTGGAACAAATTACTTCCATAGCTTGCTTTAGAGGATGACAATAGGCTCTCTCGAGGAATACAGGAATTCTTCAAACCTTTTTCTCTTTCTAGATCTTTGATTTTTTTAAATGTTGTTTAGCTTTTTTAAAACTGTAGTATAATTTATATATAGTGAAAATCACAGATCTTAAGGTAGAGTTCAATGAGCTTTGACTAGTACCTAATCCTATTTTCTCCCACCTCAAACATTTTTGGATTTTTGAATTTCAAACTATAGCTTACTTTTTGCTTATTTCAAAACTTTATGCAAATAGAGTAATGTAGTATGTATTATCTTCTATTTGCCTTCTTTTGCTTAGTTTATTGTCTTTGATCAATATCTAATTGTATATATTAGCTGTTCATTCATTTTAATTGCCAAGTAGTGTTTCATTATAAACAAATGGTTTATCCATTCTTTGTTGATGGAATTTTTGGTTGTTTCAAGTTTTTTACTATTATGCATAAAGCTGCTATTATCTTTATTGTATGTCTTTTTGTGGAAATATATTTTACTTTCACTTGGGTAAATATCTAGGAATGTAATTTCTGGGTCACAGGATAAATTTATGTTTATATTAAAAACTGCCAGTTTGGCAATTTCTGTATGTTATTTTTTGTTTCTTGCTCTCATTTTTGTTCTTCAGTCTTGCTAAGGGTTAATCAATTTTACTAATATTTTAAAGAAAAAAACCTTTTTACTATGTTAACTTTCTTTATTATTTATCTGTTTTTCATTTTGTTCTGATCTTTATGATTTTTTCCTTCTACTTCAGGTTTAAATTATTCATTGCCTTCTAGCTCTTACGGTGAAAATCTAGATAATGAATTTTAAACCTTTCTTCATTTATCATATAAATCTTTAAAGCTAAGATTTTTCCTCTAAGCACTGCTTTAGTTACATCTCATCCATTTTGGTATGTTAGATAAAAGTAATTATTCAATTTAAGATATTTTCTAATTTCCTTTGTGATTTCCTTTTCAATAGGTTGTTTGAAAGTATGATACACTATTTACAAATATTTGGGGAATTTCTAGATTTTTAAAATTGATTTCAAATTAATTACAGTATAGTCAGAGGACATACTTTGTATGTCCTTTGAAAAGTATTGATATTTGTCTTTCCTATTTATTCTGTCTTTTGCTCTCTTACTTGCTTTTTTAAGGTTAATCTAAATTTTTATATATCATTTAATCTCTTCTATCACTTTTCAGCTATATCATTGTAATCAGTTTCCTATTGCATCTATAACAAATTACCATAAATCCAGTGACTTAAAACAATACAAATTTATTATTTTATAGTGCTAGAGGTCATACGTCTAAAATGAGTCTCACTGGGCAAAAATCAAGGTGTCGGCAGGACAGCTACATTTCTTCTGCAGACTTGAGGGGAGAATCCATTTCTCTGCTTTTTCATCTTTTTTGTGGCTGCCTATATTCTTTGGCTCATTGCCTCCTTCATTCTTCAAAACCAACAATTATACCACTTGGACCTCTGGCTCCATGATCAGAGGTCACATGCCATTTAGTGACAGGCCTAATAATATAATTTCAAAGTATTGATGAATATAAATGATGTGATAATTCATCTTCAGTAACTGTAATGTGATTCTTTTTGATGATAAGGCCACAAGCATTGCTCATATTGCTGTGGTTTGTAATTTCTATTTTACCTGGGTTCTGGTTCACTGATCTTTTCTTATTCAGTGTTTAATCAGCTGTTAAGGCTATTCAGTGAAATTTCATTTCAGATATTGCATTTTTCGGTTTTAGAAATACCAGTGTTTTTTTTTTTTAATTTTTCCTTTTCTATTAAGATAACCTGCCTGTTGCTACTACTGTGGTTTATTGTCTACTTTGATGGTTAAAGAAAATGTAAAATTCTAGTGAGGATATAAAGACGTATTTTATTCCCATCCAGATTGGGTCAGTTGTATCCCAACATATTAATACTGGTTACCTCTGGGTGATGACTATGGCAGATTCTTATTCTTTGCTCTTTTCTGTTTTTTAAATATTTTTTCAATGAGCATGTATTACTTTGTAATTGTAAAGACTATATATATATATATAGCTTAAATATATTAACATTTAAGTGGCATGTACATAAATGTAATATTCTTTTCTACAATATTATGTATATTTTAAAAAATGTGTTGCATAAATGTTAAATTCATTATATTCCTGTTAAGGTAAAATGATTAAACAGATAAGTTAAAATGATGGTAAGTTTTCTTGAGTATGGAAAACAGAAAAAAGCAATATCATTATCATATCAATATTTATTATAGCTATTCTCTCAATTTTAACATATTTTATATTCTATAAATAAATCTATTTCATATATAGAAAACCAATTATTTTTAAAATTATAATTTATATGAATAGAGTAATTATAAGTACTTTATTATATATTTGTGCCTTATTATTCTAAAACATTTTATTTTTCAGTGTTGGAATTCATTAATAATTATGTCTTGTCACTGAGAGAAGATAGTTTTTTGATTATTCATTATAGTTTACTACATATATCTAGCTAGCTTATTTAAAGGTAGTTACTTCATGAAAGTAGGTTAAGCTCTTGAGAAGTAAATATCTTTTCCTTCAGGATATTTATTAAATCACTATTATGCAGTGTATTATTAAGGTCATAAGCATTAATTATTAGCTTCCAAATGATCACGTTAGGCAATCGTTATGTAATATAAAATAATCCTGCTTTCCTTTTGCTGTGTTCGTAACTCTGTTAGTCCTGGGCAGTAGCATAGATAGAAGAGACACTTGAGGAGGCAGAGTTTCTAGATAAACAGCAAACTACATTTAAAAGATGACCTACTTAAAAATGTAAAAGCCACAAGACAGGTAACTGTTAAAGGAACCACCCAACAGCCTTTTAAGAAAAGCACAAAATCTTTTCTCTCGAGTTGAGCCCTGTTACAACCTGGGTCCTGGGGCAGCTTGAGGGATGCCAAAGGCCAGCTTGTGTTCCCCACATATCACCTTACATAGGGCGTAAGGCGGTCACCCTCTGGATCTCGGGTTTCCAGAGTGGCTCAGACAGTAAAGAATCTACCTGCAATGCCGGAGACCTGGGTTTGACCCTTGGGTCAAGAAGATCCCCTGGAGGAGGGAATGGCCACCCACTCCAGTATTCTTGCCTGGAGTATTCCACGGACAGAGGCTACAGTCCATGGAGTCGCAAAGAGTCAGATACGACTGAGTGACTAACACTTTCACTTTTTCCTCTGGGTCTCACCTCTCCTGTAGGTCCTGCTCTGGGTACAGTGTTTTGTGCTGCGTGTACTCGTAAGTGCTGCAGCCACTGCCCAGATCCTCGGTGCATTTCTCTTACGGTCTGGCATACACATTCATTTCCTGGTGTGGAAGCAGCACTCCATCTTCAGCCTGGGCTGTGTGATTTGCAGTGTGTTCAGTATTAATTGCTCACTATTCTGGGAACTTCACATATCAATATGACTGTGCCATACAGTGTGATCATTCACTACAAATGTGTTTGAAATATTTCCTTGCAGCGGCAAGTGCTAAAATGAACAGATATTCCTGTTTATCATAAAGTGAATTATACCCTAGACCTTCAAGCTTGAAAGGCGCCGTGTGGAGTCAGTCCCCCATGCAAATAACAAGGGAAAGAGGGATCTTCATTTATAAGAAGTTCAGGTGTAACATCCAGCAAGTGTCCATGTGAATGCAGGAAACAGATTCTTGGCTTCTTCTGGGATGGAGATGAGCAAGTCCTTCAGAAACACTGTTTTGTCACCGTTGTTCACAAGTGTAGTCAAGGCAGTGTGGTCTCATCCACCCCCCCATCCCCCGACCCCAAGAGGCCCTAGGATAGTGAGGAGAGATTCCTGAGACTTCAATCACAGTCACATTATAATAAACGGCAAAGAGAAACAGTTTCCATCATTTTTTTCTTCCCCTTTACACTCCATTTTGCAACAACTTTCCAGAACTTCGGTCAGTACACAGATCCCCTGAATCAGTTTTGGGGCTTCTCTTCTGCTGACCTCTGAACCCAGGGACCTCCTCATTCTAGGGCCTGCACAGAAGGACACACTATCTCCTACTCTTAACTATTCAGACTTCCCAGTCTGGGATATGTAAAAGTTGTTTTGCTAATAACTACCTGGAGAGAAAGAAAGTGTTAATCACTTAGTAGTGTCTGACTCTTTGCAACCTCATTGACTGTAGCCTGCCAGGCTCTTCTCTCCATGGAATCTCCACACAAGAGTACTGGAGTGGGTTGCCATTCCCTTCTCCAGGGGATCTTCCCGACCCAGGGATCGAACCCGGGTCGCCTACATTGCACGCAGATTCTTTTACCATCTGAGCCACTAGGAAAGCCCCCACCCGGAGAGAGGTAGGTGTAATGCAAAATGACAAAGAGGGACCTCATAAGAAATCTAAGAAAGGTAGAGCTATGGTCACCCTTGTCTCCTGTCTGCACAGAAATGACTTGAAAGAGTGAGGCAGGATATTTCTTAGCTTGTGTCTTTTGCTTTATGATGTGTTTCTCTTTCGAGTTATTTCTGTCCATACCCTTCTCTTTTTCTTTTAGGACTACTGAATCCTGAATTTGAGTTTACCAAACCACCCAATTATAGGAATCACCTGAAGTTCTTTGAAAAAATGGATCAAACGACCCTATCTATGATATAAAAAGTAAAAGTCTCCAGAGGAGAGACCCTGACTGTCTGTGTTTTAAATCATTGCTCAGGTAATTTACATTATCAGACAAACCTGGGAAACACCATACAGACTTGTCTATGGTGGCGATGGTTTAATTGCTAAGTCATGTCCTACTCTTGTGACCCCCATGAACTGTAGCCTGCCAGGCTTCTCTGTCCCTGGGATTTCCCAGACAAGTGACTTGACTATAGTGCCAAGTAAAAGTCCATCTCCAATTTTCCGTGTCCTGCTGGGATCTTTGGAGAGTGGGATAAAGGTGAGTTTGCCCAGGAATTCAAACAAGTTTTTTTTTCTTCCTAGTTCAGAAGAAACATTAGAAAATAATTTTTTACTGAAAAGTATAATGATATAATAGAGATAAAATCATAAAATGTAATGTAATAGAGAATTACTATTGCTCACTTATTTGCTCACAGACTTTACCCTTACTCGAAAGTTCTGGAAGCCATTGAGAAAAGGGCAGAATACTACGCCTGGCATATTCTTCTCTCGCATGTGTGAAAATTCTAGAAAGCTCTGTGGGAAACAACCAGCTCTTAGCGGAAGAGGATGGATGTGGTTTTCAGTCTAGATATTTCTATCTTGACTGATTTGTATTGCTGTTTTGCAAAAAATATTATCTTTACTTTTTAAAACTAATAAGAATGAAAAAAATTGCCTTTCTCAGTATGATGGGTTAAAGTTTCTCCACCTGAACATAGACATGTGTGACTGATAATGGAGGCTGCCCCTCCATGAGTCTGATGGATGTTTTCATTCGTGCATCTGTTTCCTTCTGGCCATACAGGTGTGATTAGGTTTCTTGGGTTTCTTCTTTCCTGTGGCCTTTTTACGGAGCTCTGCAGAGCCCTGGCTTCTCAGGAGAGCCATCCAGGAAGACTGGATGTGGGCTGGAGCAGGGCTGCATTACCGGCCTGCTCTGGGATTTGTTGTTGTTGTTTAGTCGCTAAGTTGTGTCCAACTCTTTGTGACTCCTTGGGACTGTAGCCCACCAGGCTCCTCTGTTCATGGGACTTCTAGGCGAGAATACTGGAGTGGGTTGCCATTTCCTTCTCTAGGAAGGCAACCTAGCTTTAAAACAAAACAAAACAAAACACCCAGAAGGTTCATAGCAATATAGGCATACCTCAATAAACAAGAAAAAAGTCAGATAAATAACCTAACTCTACATCTAAAGCAACTAGAAAAGGAAGAAATGAAGAACCCCAGGGTTAGTAGAAGGAAAGAAATCTTAAAAATTAAGGCAGAAATAAATGCAAAAGAAACAAAAGAGACCATAGCAAAAATCAACAAAGCCAAAAGCTTGTTCTTTGAAAGCATAAATAAAATTGACAAACCATTAGCCAGACTCATCAAGAAACAAAGGGAGAAAAATCAAATCAATAAAACTAGAAATGAAAATGGAGAGATCACAACAGACAACGCAGAAATACAAAGGGTCATAAGAGACTACTACCAGCAATTATATGCTAATAAAATGGACAACGTGGAAGAAATGGACAAATTCTTAGAAAAGTACAACTTTCCAAAACTGAACCAGGAAGAAACAGAAAATCTTAACAGACCCATCACAAGCACAGAAATTGAAACTGTAATCAGAAATCTTCCAGCAAACAAAAGCCCAGGTCCAGATGGCTTCACAGCTGAGTTCTACCAAAAATTTAGAGAAGAGCTAACACCTATCCTACTCAAACTCTTCCAGAAAATTGCAGAGGAAGGTAAACTTCCAAACTCATTCTATGAGGCCACCATCACCCTAATACCAAAACCTGACAAAGATGCCACAAAAAAAGAAAACTACAGGCCAATATCACTGATGAACATAGATGCAAAAATCCTTAACAAAATTCTAGCAATCAGAATCCAACAACACATTAAAAAGATCATACACCATGACCAAGTGGGCTTTATCCCAGGGATGCAAGGATTCTTCAATATCCACAAATCAATCAATGTAATACACCACATTAACAAATTGAAAAATAAATATGAAAAATAAAATACGATTACCTCAATAGATGCAGAGAAAGCCTTTGACAAAATCCAACATCCATTTATGATAAAAACTCTCCAGAAAGCAGGAATAGAAGGAACATACCTCAACATAATAAAAGCTTTATATGACAAACCCACAGCAAACATTATCCTCAATGGTGAAAAATGGAAAGCATTTCCCCTAAAGTCAGGAACAAGACAAGGGTGCCCACTTTCACCACTACTATTCAATATAGTTTTGGAAGTTTTGGCCACACCAATCAGAGCAGAAAAAGAAATATAAGGAATCCAAATTGGAAAACAAGAAGTAAAACTCTCACTGTTTGCAGATGACATGATCCTCTACATCGAAAACCCTAAAGATTCCACCAGAAAATTACTAGAACTAATCAATGAATATAGTAAAGTTGCAGGATATAAAATCAACACACAGAAATCCCTTGCATTCCTATACACTAATAATGAGAAAATAGAGAAATTAAGGAAACAATTCCATTCACCATTGTGATGAAAAGAATAAAATACTTAGGAATATATCTACCTAAAGAAACTGAGACTTATATATAGAAAACTATAAAACGCTGGTGAAAGAAATCAAAGAGGACACTAATAGATGGAGAAATATACCATGTTCATGGATCAGAAGAATCATATAGTGAAAATGAGTATACTACCCAAAGCAATCTATAGATTCAATGCAATCCCTATCAAGCTACCAATGGTATTTTTCACAGAGCTAGAACAAATCATTTCACAATTTGTATGGAAATACAAAAAACCTTGAATACCCAAAGCAATCTTGAGAAAGAAGAATGGAACTGGAGGAATCACCCTGCCTGACTTCAGGCTCTACTACAAAGCCACAGTCATCAAGACAGTATGATACTGGCACAAAGACAGAAATATAGATCAATGGAACAAAACAGAAAGCCGAGAGATAAACCCACACACCTATGGACACCTTATCTTTGACAAAGGAGGCAAGAATATACTATGGAGAAAAGACAATCTCTTTAACAAGTGGTGCTGGGAAAACTGGTCAACCACTTGTAAAAGAATGAAACTAGAACACTTTCTAACACCATACACAAAAATAAACTCAAAATGGATTAAAGATCTAAACATAAGACCAGAAACGATAAAACTCCTAGAGGAGAACATAGGCAAAACACTCTCCAACATACATCACAGCAGGATCCTCTATGACCCACCTCCCAGAATATTGGAAATAAAAGGAAAAAAAAGACAAATGGGACCTAATTAAAATTAAAAGCCTCTGCACAACAAAGGAAACTATAAGCAAGGTGAAAAGACAGCCTTCAGAATGGGAGAAAATAATAGCAAATGAAGCAACTGACGAAGAACTAATCTCAAAAATATACAAGCAACTCCTGCAGCACAATTCCAGAAAAATAAATGACCGAATCAAAAAATGGGCCAAAGACCTAAACTGACATGTCTCCAAAGAAGACATACAGATGGCTAACAAACACATGAAAAGATGCTCAACATCAGTCATTATCAGAGAAATGCAAATCAAAACCACAATGTGGTACCATTTCACACCAGTCAGAATGGCTGCGATCCAAAAGTCTACAAGCAATAAATGCTGGAGAGGGTGTGGAGAAAAGGGAACCCTCTTACACTGTTGGTGGGAATGCAAACTAGTACAGCCACTATGGAGAACAGTGTGGAGATTCCTTAAAAAACTGGAAATAGAACTGCCTTATGACCTAGCAATCCCACTGCTGGGCATACACATTGAGGAAACCAGAATTGAAAGAGGCACTGTACCCCAATGTTCATCACAGCACTGTTTATAATAGCCAGGACATGGAAGCAACCTAGATGTCCATCAGCAGATGAATGGATAAGAAAGCTGTGGTACATATACACAATGGAGTATTACTCAGCCATTAAAAAGAATACATTTGAATCAGTTCTAATGAGGTGGATGAAACCGGAGCCTATTATACAGGTGAAGTAAGCCAGAAAGAAAAACACCAATACAGTATACTAATGCATATATATCGGAGAAGGTGATGGCACCCCACTCCAGTACTCTTGCCTGGAAAATCCCATGGATGGAGGAGCCTGGAAGGCTGCAGTCCATGGGGTCACGAAGAGTCGGACATGACTGAGCAACTTCACTTTCACTTTTCACTTTCATGCATTGGAGAAGGAAATGGTAACCCACTCCAGTGTTCTTGCCTTGAGAATCCCAGGGATGGGGGAGCCTGGTGGGCTGCCGTCTATGGGGTCGCACAGAGTCGGATACGACTGAAGCAACTTAGCAGCAGCAGCAGCAATGCATATATATGGAATTTAGAAAGATGGTAACGATAACCCTGTATGCGAAACAACAAAAGAGACACAGATGTACAGAACAGTCTTTTGGACTCTGTGAGAGAGGGAGAGGGTGGGGTGATTTGGGAGAATGGCATTGAAACATGTATAATATCATATGTGAAACAAATCACCAGTCCAGGTTCGATGCATGATACAGGATGCTTGGGGCTGGTGCACTGGGATGACCCAGAGGGATGGTATGGGGAGAGAGGTGGGAGGGGGGTCCAGGATGGGGAACACGGGTACATCCGTGGCAGATTCATGTCGGTGTATGGCAAAACCAATACGATATTGTAAAGTAATTAGCCTCCAATTAAAATAAATAAATTTATATTAAAAAATAAAATAAAAGTTATTCTAAAAAAAAAAAACCCAAACCCAAACCACCAAACAGCATGCAAAAACAAACTTCCTGTTATCCAGCAAGTAGCAAAGTGCTCTTTTAATTGTAGCTGTTACTATAATTTAAATGGAAAGTGTTTTACATCCATTTTTCTCAAACTGCTCTAATCACAGTAGTTTTCATTTTGCCTTAATGTAGCAAATACATCTGATGACTTAATTTTGCTCCTTTTTATAATATAGCATTTTACATTTAAGTATCCCAGGCTGCTGTTGTGTATTTCCAAAGTAGAAATGATAAAAACTCCCTTAGTTATGCTATGACTTGAAAAAATTAAACTGTACTTTCAAATGACTTACTTCATTCAACTCCAAATGAAATAATGGCTTTAGATGTCTCTTGTATTTTAAATTTAGATGGAAATTAAATCCAACACAAACCACATTGGGTATATAATAGTCAAATATCATTTTAAGAGATTATTATTTGAATGGATCATTTTCTCGGGGGCTACTATCTGTAGCTAAGTGAGTTAACAGTGGGTTCTCCCTATCCTTATTAATGCATGGATAAGAATTTCTTGTTTTCAATCCCACAGAAAAAACCTTTTTCCAAAGATAGAGAGAGAAAAAAATTCCCACTGGGATATTGTAATTGTCTCCTGTGACAAAAATTTCTCCATACATTTGTCTTGACATGTTGGCTTAGCCATTGTCCATGTGGTGATTCTTGACTGAATATATGCTAAAGGTATTTTAAGTGTATCTGTACCTTTTTTTTTCTGGAAACTTTTTGTTTCAGTTTTATGAGTGTTGTTGGTGGGTTCTTAAATGATGACAGAGTTCATCCTCAGTGAGGAGTAGGTAGGGAAAAGATGATCTAAGAAATCATATTTGCCTGAACTTTATAACATTATCAATCTCTGAAACTTTATGCAGGCCTGTTCAGATTGGTTTTTTGTACACCCTTCCTGCAAAGTCCAGACTAAGATATTTAATAAGTTTGGGGGGTAAAGTTGTTGAAAATCAGAGTACTTACCTTTAAAATGCCAGTCGTTTCATTTTGTGCCTTTTGTGATACTCTTAAGCTGCTTAACATATAATAGCTTAATAGTCTATTGTCATTGTTTTCATTTAATTAAAGTATATGAAATGCATAGAGAATATAATAAGAGAACTTTTTTGATGCAAATGTCGGCCAAATGCCAAAGAAAGACGTCTATAGGAAGGCAGAAAGTCTGGACTGCATTTTTTCTGTGCTCATCATGAACTTGGAAGTCACTTAACATTTTCAGGACTGTGTCGTCCTTGTTCGAAAAGTGGAGATGATAATACTTGCCTGTTATGAACTTTGTTTCTTTACCTATGAATTGAGCTAGACTATTTGCCCAACTTTTCTTCCCCTTGTGTTCTACAATAAAGGATTATTTTAAAGATATGAAACAACTATAAAAGTATCATCAAAATATCTAGAGACTGCGCATATCTATTGGAGAAGGAAATGGCAACCCACTCCAGTGTTCTTGCCTGTAGAATCCCAGGGACGGGGGAGCCTGGTGGGCTGCTGTCTATGTGGTCATATAGAGTTGGACAGGACTGAAGTGACTTAGCAGCTTAGAAGCAGCACATATCTATGAAATACAAATACATTTGACATAGATTGTTACCACCTTTTATTATGGTAGGTTTCGGACATGAAGAGTGGAGAAGCCGCTATTTTTGGAAGTCCTGAAAAGTAAGCCCCATCTTTCCTGAGGAGGGGGAAATAACTTCTTAAAATTTTTTAGGACATGGATATTAAAAAAAAAAATTCCTCATTTTTTGGTTAAGTGGGCCTCAGATGTGCTAGGGCTGTTTAGAAGTTTGTGACAGAGGTTATAGTCTGTAGTTTGCCTTAACTTTTTCTGAATTACATAAAAAATATTGCTAAAGCAGGTAACAAATTTCCTTAGCTGTTTGAAAGCAGATTTTGCCTGTATTTAGGGTGTGAGGTGCCTATTTTTAAAAAGCAGGGCATAAATAAAAGATATAAATAAAATATCATTCCACTAGGGTTTGTTTTTCTTTTTTATCCTCTCTAGCTCTTTCAAGGGTGTTGAAATCTGCTGAGATTTATTTTGATGAAGGTAAGTGTCTTCTTGTTATCAGGCAGTAAAGATGTTCTGTTACTGTTTACTGTCTCAGCAGCTCTGAAAGGTGCCATCTGAACACTTGTGGTTATAATAGGCAGAAATAATGAAAAGCCATTTTTTTTGCTAGTGATGTCCAAAGGTTTGATTTACCCTCTTCAGAAAGTGAAAGATTTATTACTGACACATAAGGTGGTTTTGAAAGATAACAGGCCACAGAGCCCTACCTGTGAGAGACTTTTGAGGTTTGATTCCTGGAAGCAGTGGGTTAGTAGGTGGAGAAGGATTTTCAGAGATGTGGATCTTGGTGGCAGCGGCTGCAAGGCACATACAGAGAAGGGAATCACCAGGTGTGGAGGTCCTGGTCAATCACAGGATGTGAGGTTTTAAATCATCACCTTGAGTTGCTCTTCTAAAAACGCTATGTGTTAGATGTAGCACATGCATTGCGGGGGCAGTAATGTGGCCTGATTTTGTCTTTATATAGCAGAGTCCTGGACGAGGAACAAAGGGACCTGCCTGGGTTGGATGCTGGCCACATAGGGAATCCTGAGAAAGTAGTCTGTACTTTCTAAAACCCAAACAGTGCTGAATCAATGGGTGTTGAGGTATGTGTGTGCGTGTGCGTGTGTGCGTGTTAGTCGCTCAGTTGTGTCTGACTCTTCACCACTCCATGGACTGTAGCCTGCCAGGCTTCTCTGTCTGTGGAATTCTCTAGGCAATAATACTGGAGTGGGTTGCCATTTCCTTCTCCAGGGGATCTTCCCAACCCAGAGATTGAACCTGGATCTCCTGCATTACAAGCAGATTCTTTACCATCTGAGCCACCTGGGAAGCTGACCATTGAGATGAACTTCCCCAAATGAATTCATCTTATTTGTGCATTTGTTGAAATGTCTGGACATTAGGTATCTAAACGTGAATAAAGCTGAGTTCTTGTGGTGGTGGTGGGTTAAATATGAAAGTGAATGTTTATAAAGCAGTGTGGTAAGAGACATATTGAAGAATGGGTATGGCATGATGGACACACAAGTTAGGAAGCTATCTCTTTTGAGGGTAGAAGGGCTAATGAGAGGGAGTTAAAGGAGATTGCTTTTGAACTTATTCTTGCATGATGGTCCAGGAAAAAAAGGCCAATGGGAAAAGGTGTACTACATAAAGGGCCAGATAGTAAATATTTGCAGACCATATGGTTTCTGTGGTAACTACTTTGACACTGCAGCACACAACCACCAACAGGGAATGAAGGGGCATGGCTGTGTTCCAATAAAACTTTATTTGCTAAACAGGCCACATTTGGCTGGTAGTGTTGTTTGTTGACTCCTGCTATACAAAGGCCATATGCAAAGATGGATGCTTTTTCCATCTTGGAGTTTTAATAAACATGACTTCACAGATTAATATATGTGTGTGTAGGTATAAACCTGGGGATGTTTATCAGAAAGGTGCTCACATCCCAGTAGCACTACAATCTCCAAGCAAACTGGCCCAGCTTCTAGCTCCTACACTGATGACTAGATGTCTAAAGGTTTTCTCTGGCTACCAGAGCTGGTAGGCCAGGCATGTGGAGCAGGGCAGGTTGCTGGGGAATTAATATGGCTCTCCCCTTCTCAAAGTCCTCAGTCAACTATTGACTGAAGTTGGTGGACAAGTATCCCAATCACTGCCCCCTGGAGAGGGTTCTCAGAATGGGATCAATGGACAGTCTCGGAGTTGCCCACGGGACTGAGTCCAATGGCCCGAAGTTTCAATTTTCATCCCAACACACTCTTATTGACATCTTACCTGGCCTTCACCTGCAAGTCCATGGTCACCTCCCAGATCCCCTATGTGTACTCAAATCTGTGTATTAACATTTGTTTCTGGAAGCATGCCAACTAAAACAGTGTCAGGGGCCTGGAGGACATAAATTGAACTCACTATGTGATTACTTGGAAACCCCTGGTTAAGAAATGCTCCTGAGAAACGTTCTCAAAGTAGGGCAGCCCTCCTCTGCAGACCTGATTTGGGTGCAGAGACCTAATAACAAAAACCAGTTTTCTTTAACTATGGGCTTTGCTGTAGCTCAAATGGTAAAGAATCCTTCTGCAATGCAAGAGACCTGGATTTGATCCCTGGGTTGGGACAATCCCCTGGAGAAGGGAATGGCAATCCACTCCAGTATTCTTGCTTGAAGAATCCCATGGACAGAGGAGCCTGGTGGGCTGCAGTCCATGGGATCGCAAAGGGTTGGCCATGACTGAGAGACTAACGTTAACTATGGACAGATCTGCCTACTGTTGGATCAGGGCCTGTGGATTCCATCTTTGATCCCCCTTGACATCCTCTGTGGCTGCTGACATTGTCCCTGCCTCTACCTCAAGCTCCCGCATCCATCTCTTTTCCTCCCATTTCTGGAGCTGTTGACCCGGGCACAGGTGCATCTGAGACATGTGTGATCAAAGCTGGAGGAGGTTTGGAGAGGTGGATTCACTGGAATAAGTTTGAAGGGGAAGGTTGAACAGATGGGAGAGGGGGTGGGGCCCGAGCTTGATGGGCCAGGAATGACTGGATAAAGCACTTGGATGCAGAGTTGAATCACTGACAGTCTTGGAGGAGGCAGTGGCAAGAGTGTTCACTGATCATTCCTAAGTACTTGCTGATAGTCTACACTATGCCTTAGGGCTTCCCTGATAGCTCGGCTGGTAAAGAATCCGCCTGCAATGCAGGAGACCCTGGTTCGATTCCTGGGTCGGGAAGATCTGCTGGAGAAGGAACAGGCTACCCACTCCAGTATTCTTGGGCTTCCCTGGTGGCTCAGTTGGTAAAGAATCCCCCCACAATGTAGGAGACCTGGGTTCGATCCCTGGGTTGGTAAGATCCCCCGGAGAAGGGAAAGGCTCCCCACTTCAGTATTCTGGCCTGGAGAATTCCATGGACTGTATAGTTCATGGAGTCGCAAAGAGTCTAACACGACTGAGTGACTTTCACTTCACTTCACTTCACTTCTGTACTATGCCAGGGATTGAGGACAGGTGCAGCCACATGGACAGGGAGGTGCTGAAAAGTTACTTCCTTTATGAAACACTTTCTGGTTCTCCAGGTACCAGGGCCCCTCTGCATGCCACTATTCCTTCTAATAAGTCATCTCAGCACTTCAGGGACTTATTAAGCACACAGGGATCAAACCTGTGTATCATGTCCCCTGTACTGGCAGGTGGGTTCTTTACCACTAGAGCCACCTGGGAAGTTCCCAGGTAGCTCAGTGGTAAAGAATCTGCCTACAATGCAGGGGCCACAGGAGATGCAGGTTTGATCCCTGGGTCAGGAACATCCTCTGGAGGAGGGCAGGGCAACCCACTCTTGTAGTCTTGCCTGGAGAATTCCATGGACTGAGGAGCCTGGTGAGCTATAGTCCATAGGGTCGCACAGAGTCAGACACGACTGAAGCAACTTAGCATGCATACTCCAAAGTCCTCAAACATCCTCTCCTTCACTCCGAGTCAATAGTTAATTAGAATTTCCCCATTCTTGTTTCCTCTATTCATGTCTTTACTTTTTCTCTTAAGTGTTGTAAAGTAAACCCCAGCCATCATCTCCCTTCACACCTGTCCATGTGTGAGTATACATCTCTTAAAAATATGGCCATTTTCTTACATAATCAAAATGCACAACTGATCGTAATTTCTTAGTATCATCAGTCTATATTTAAAACTTGGGGGCTGCTTCAGATAACCTCTTGTTACTGTTTGTTGGGACAAGAAATCGAACAAGAACCACATGTGTCCTTGGTTTGGTCTGTCTCCTGTTTCCCTGCTGGAAACTCAGTGTTGCTTGGGTTCTGACCACACTGTGACTGGGGCCTTGTGAGAACCCGTCTGCTTTGACAGTTCCCATCTCTCCTTTTACTCTCACCCTCTTCCTCTTCCTCCTTCTTTCCTTTTTTTTTTTTTTGTTTTAATGGCAGAAAAGTATGTTACATGCAGATAGTTTTGGTGGGGACACTGAATTTGAACCTGTATTCTTATCTTAGAGGACTGGTTCTAATCTTTGAAGATTTAGCCTGAAGGTTAAAGCATCATGAAAAATAAAACTACAGGTATAAACCTGCAGTCTTTTTACCCCTTACAGCTTTGGCCTTATTACCCCAAGCAATAAGTCTAACCCCTTTTCCTCAGTGTATTGAAACTAAAGAGTAAGTAGTTGATTCCCACTGTTCTTCCCACAAATTTTCAGCAGGGTAGGGCCAATTCACTGCTTGTTTTAGGCTTGAAACTCCTCCTGAAGTGCCGGATGAAAGCTGGTGTGTAATTGAAGTCGCTGGATATTGTGCGCTTGAGATGAGAGAGTGAGTTGAATTTCATGGGCTTTTCTGCAGCTTTCTCTCTTAACTAAAAATGTTGGCATTTTCTAGGAAGTTTGCTATATGTTTATTGAGAAAGATACTTCTCTTCAGTACAGTGTGACATTTCTACAAAAATCAGTGATTTAGAAACAGGTATCTGAAATGAAATGTGCAACTTCAGTTTCCATCTGTTGAAAAGCCTGCTGGGCTGGTTTTGAAATCTTCATACATGTTTGGTACACCTTCAGGGAGTAAAAATTATATTGACTCTGCACTCTGGAACACGTAAAAATATCTTTTGGAATGTGGCAAAAAATATAACCACCACCTAGTCCTGTGTTTTCCAAATTGACTGTGGGATATTTACTTAATTTTTTTTTTGACTTTTAGTACTAGTGTTTACTATTTTCCTTTTATCTTGGGAGATTTTCATTTTTATTACACATGATTACCTAATCCAGTGAAAGGAGTGGCAGTGAATGCGGCTCAGGAGTGCCATATCCCTGTGTCAAGTTGAAACTTGTTCTTTGATTATTAGAGGTAGTGAAGCTTATAGGAGCATGATGATGTTTTAATTTGGATTTCGAAAATTAAAAAAAGCCAGGCACTAACTATGGACACAGTGAAGAGGGAGAGGCTGAATCCATTTTGAAATCCAGCTCCTCCCCCCTAGATACTCAAGAATTTTTACATCTGCTTTCAAGCCCTTAAATATAAAAGGATTAACTTCTAAAGTTACTGATAAAGGGGGGAAGAGAAAAAGAGCAAAGAGTATAGAACGACTCTAATGAAAACTCGGCACAGGGCTAACACTTAATTCCGTCTCACAATAACAAGAAGAGAGCATAATGGAGAGTGAGGAGCAGAGCCATTTACTTAATAACTTCCTAGCAACCGCTGTAATGAACACATACGGGCAGATGAGTCAATTCTCTAAGATACTACCTCACATCAGGGCTTAGAAAAAAGGGGAAGAGGAAGCAACAGCTAAACACCTGAGATTCCTGAATTTGGGTTATGTTCTATGCAGTTTCACACTAGACCACTTGATCTTTGTGACTGTGGTTTAAAACTGATTTGGCAAAAGAAAAATAACGTGGTGAGATGAATATCATCTCCATCTAAGCATAAGTGGGAGTGAAGCGTGGAAGGTCTACCTTGTCTGGGAACAGATGGTTAGGACTGATGCCTGTGAATTTTCTGGCTTAACTTGAACGTCATTAACACCGAAATCCTCCTCACCCTCATCACTGCTATCCCTTTTTGAGTGGCTCCTTTATCTCAGATACTGTGTTAGGCACTTTACATATGTTTCTTACAAACCTCACAGCACTCATGGATAAGTCGATATGATGATCTGCATCTTTTTTTAAAAATTTATTTATTTTAATTGGAGGCTAATTACTTTACAATATTGTATTGGTTTTGCCACACATCAACATGAATCTGCCACGGGTGTACACGTGTTCCCCATCCTGAACCCCCCTCCCACCTCCCTCCCTGTACAATCCCTCTGGGTCATCCCGGTGCACCAGCCCCAAGCATCCTGTATCCTGCATCGAACTTGGACTGGCAATTCATTTCTTATATGATATTATACATGTTTCAATGCCATTCTCCCAAACCATCCCACCCTCTCCCTCTCCCACAGAGTCCAAAAGACTGTTCTATACATCTGATTATCTGCATCTTACAGATAAGGAATCTGAGGCTTAAAGAAGGAAAATCACTTGGCTAAAATCTCGATCAATAATAAGAAAAAGTAAATATAGTTCATCTTGACTGAGGATGTACTGTTCCAGGTGCCTGGCGCTGTGTTGAGGGCTTTGTGTGGACTTTTTAATGGGATTGTACTCAGATTACAGATGAGGAAGAAGAGCCACAGGGGTGGCATATGGTTTGCCTGAGGTCATATAGCTGCTCAGAGGGAAAGCTGAAACTCAAATTCAGCCCGTTGTGGCAGAAGGATGGGAGAATTAGAATTCAAACCAACCATGCAGGCTTAGTTGCTCAGTCATGTCTGACTCTTTGTGACCCCATGCACTATGGGGTCCTCAGGCTCCTCTGTCTGTGGGATTCTCCAGGCAAGAATTCTGGAGTGGGTTGCCATTTCCTCTTCCCAGGGATCTTCCTGACCCAGGGATTGAACCCGCATCTCCTGCACTGACAGGCAGATTCTTTTACCACTTAGCCACCTGGGGAGCCACAAACCAAATGTGCTCGATGCTAAAGCTCAGGCCGTACAGCTGCAGCTCACCATGTCCATGGACACTTGGAGGGTGGAGGCAACCATACTGTTCAACAATCATGTGAGTTTGGGTCTTTATAATCACTCCAGTGGATGTAACAAAATTACCAGCAGCTACATTGGGCTTCTGGAAAGTGACTAAAGCCAGTTTAAAATCACAGAGAACTTGTGTGTCCAAAAGCATGTGAATGTTCACACCTGGATGGTGCTTCTTCCTCTGTGGACTCCTCCTGGGCAGTGTGTCTTGCTCCAGAACTTTCTCTCAATATTCACTCAATTTAGGTTCTTTTGTTGGTGTTGGAGAAGACTCTTGAGAGTCCCTTGGATTGCAAGGAGATAAAACCAGTCCATCCTAAAAGAAATCAGTCCTGAATATTCTTTGGAAGGACTGATGCTGAAGCTGAAACTCCAATACTCTGGCCACCTGATTTGAAGAACTGACTCATTGGAAAAGTCCCTGATGCCAGGAAAGATTGAAGGCAGGAGGAGAAGGGGATGACAAAGGATGAGATGGTTGGATGGCATCACTGACATGATGGACATGAGTTTGAGTAAGCTCTGGGAGTTGGTGATGGACAGGGAAGCATGGCGTGCTGCAGTCCATGGGGTCGCAAAGAGTCGGACACGACTGAGGGACTGAACTGAACTACTTTCTTCTACCTCAGTCTGGTTGTTGACTGGATACTCGTTAAGAAAACACTTTGTCTACTAAGAATGGATTAAAGGATTCTCTTTCTAGAATAGCACACTTACCTTTTTTAAGGTGCAGATGTTTTCAGTGCTTCACACAAGATAAATGATTAGCTGTAGAATTTCAGGTCCTTGACAGGGAGCTGGAGGAGCATACTTGAGGTACCTGTCTATGGAAGTGGGAGTGAGGGCTGGCTCTGAGGGGATTTTCTGGGCAAAGAGAGGACTTTTGCCCCTCTAAAGATGTCAAACAGGCCCATGTTGCTTATTCCACCCACATTATAATCCAGGGGGGTTCTTTTCCCCCCCTGTTGGCTTCCTATAGGAAGATGCAAGGGGGCGGGCGGGGATCTGGGGGAGATGTAGCCCAAGGAAAGTGGGTCAGTAGGCTGAGAGACGGGACAAATCTCTATTCAGTTGCCTAGACTGTGCCCTTTGTCAAGTTGCCTACAGATACAGCACCTGTATGCTCCCATTTTGCAGAATTACCTTCCCGGATTAGTACCCAGAGCCCAACCCCAGTGAAAGTGAAAGTCATTCAGTCATGTCTGACTCTTTGCGACCCCATCGACTATACAGTCCATGGAATTCTCCAGGCCAGTCTGGAGTGGGTAGCCTTTCCCTTCTCCAGGGCATCTTCCCAACCCAGGAATCGAACCCAGGTCTCCCACATTGCAGGCGGATTCTTTACCAGCTGAGCCACAAGGGAAGCCGGATCTGTATAAATACTTGCTGACCAACATCCTGTTCCCTTCCTCTCTTTCTCAGCTGTTCGGCTTCCTCCCACTCTGCTGGGATTCGGGGCCATCTGATGAGTGAACCGTTTTTTCCAGCAGGTCTTATCTTTGCTTAAACACAGGCGAATGTCTGGACCCCGTTTTGAGCTGGCTCCTCTCCCTGGACATCTTTGAGTCAGCCTGCGTCTTTTAAGAGCTTCCCTTGTAGCTCAGTTGGTAAAAAATCTGCCTGCAATGCAGGAGACCCAGCCCGATTCATGAATCGGGAAGAACCCCTGGAGAAGGAAATGGCAACCCACTCCAGTATTCTTGCCTGGAGAATCCCATGGACAGAGGAGCCTGGCAGGCTACAGTCCATGGGGCCGCAAGAGTCGGACACGACTTAGCGAGCATCTTTTAAAGGGAAAAACTCCTCGGAGGGGCCCTCTTTCCCGTCTCCCTGTAGGAGTTGGGGTAGGGGTAGCAGTGGGGATGGGGAGCAATCCTGGCCTCCCGGGATCTCTCTAGGCTGGTGTTACTCCATGGGTCTCTTCGCTGTTCACACTTTGAGGGCATTTTAAAAAATGCCTAAGGCTTAACTAGCTGCCGTGGTGAAGGAGACAGTACCTAGGGGTGGGGGGTGGCAGCGCCATCTTGGAGCAACTCACCTGGTGCGCGAGGACCACCTCCTGCCCGACCTCCCTGGCATCCCAGGCAGGGAGGTGGGGGTGGGGGTAGTGAGCTTGGAGGCACCTCACCTGCAGCTCTAGAGTGCATGGCTGGCGGCCACCTCCTTTCTCCAGAGCTGGTGTCTGAAGGTCACTAAGACGGGAATCTTTGTAAAATTTTATTTCTTAGTTTCCTTCCCCACATTTTCTTTCTCTGTCCCTCACTAATGACAGGATTTGAGAAATTCATTGATTCCCAAGCTTGAAATGGCCAGCGAGAATCACTGACATCATGCTTGTCTTGCCAGCTTTTGTTTGGGGTCCACTTGAAAGTCTTTGCATCTGAGATAGTTTAAGATTGTTGTTGTGGTTTGGTGGCTAGGTTGTGGTGTCTGACTCTGTGCGACCCTATGGACCGCAGCCCCGCAAGGCTCCTCTGTCCATGGGGTTCTCCAGGCAAGAGTACTGGAGTGGGTTGCCATTTCCTTCTCCAGCAGATCTTCAGTTTCTTAATTTTGTTCTTTCCTAGTGGGGAAAAAAATACAACTTACCTTTGCAGTAAGAATTTCCCCCACCTTCCTTTTAGAGAAAGCACTGGACAGCACCACCATCCTAGGTTAATAGACTAATAATTGCTACATTTCATACCATGTAGGGTTCCCTCTGAAACCTCAATCACATTCAGATACTGTGGTGGGGGTTTAAATGCAGCAGTTAATGTGCATTCCCCACCTCTAATCTTCTTTTTTTTATTGAACCTTTAAATGGAATTTGTGCTCCTGTGGGTCGAAGCAGGGCTTTGAGATAGAGTTCCATGGTTTGGTTTGGTTCTTCAGTGAAAATCCTAAGAGTGTGAATTGCACCAGGAGATGCATTTATTGTTGTGGGTTTCAGAGGAAAGCATGAAATCTCACTGACTTGCTGAACATTGTGGTTTTGAATCAGAGCTTTGGAGACGAAGCTGCTAAACCTCTCTGACCAAACTCTGAAGGGAAATCACCAGCTTAATTTGCATATTGGTTTTGCCACAGTTTTAGCTCCACCCCTTTTCAATGGCTCTCCTTTTCAGTGGCTACAAAGTCTTACAGGTAGGAGTATTTTCTGATGTTTAACCTAAAGCCCTCTTGCTCTTTCCAAAAATCCGTTGCCTCAGACAACCGAGGCACCTGTGCTATGGTTTGGACAGTATTACTTCGTGTATTTAAGGGCTGACTTTCCCTCCAGACTAAATAAATCTGGTGTCACCGTCTATTAAGATGAAAAAACACAACCCTTTGCTGACTGACATACAAAATGGAAATGCAAGAGGCTCGGGCTTTCCTTTTATTTTTCATTCTCTCTTTTTAACCCTTGTAAAGGTGTTGCCACAGATTTCAGTATGCTGCCAGTGAGGTTATATTTTTGATTAATGATGGCTCTGCTTGGCATCACAGACTTGAATTGACCATTTACTGTGGGGCTGCCTGACCTGGTCATGGCCAGACCAAAGGAAGCCACGCAGACCACTGACCACAGCTGTTGCCATCTTTCTCCTCCCTTATAACTGCTTCCAGCATGGAAGTCAAAGCATTTTGTTTAACAGCAAGTAGAGAAAAACTTGTTTCTTGCTTGTTTTCAAATGGTGAAAATTAAGTCAGTTGGCAACAGGTGCTTATTTCCCTGTGGGTGGAGGAGGTGCCAGATGATGTGGCTCTGTGCCTGTGGATCTGGGCAAGCCCGAATTGTAACCATACCACCCCAGAGCAGAGTCCATTTAGTTCCAGCAGTTGGATAATTTGGCAAATCTTTGAATCACTACCCAGGGTTTCACAGATGGCATCTCCACTGCAGAGACCCTTCTCTTACTCACAAGAAGAAAGGGAAAGGGGAGACAGTCGAGCAGATGCACTGATTATTGCCCAGGGGTGAACACCTGGAGGACTGGCCATGCGGGTATTTGTGGAATGATGGCTTTTCCTTCATAACTAGAACAGGTAAAGAACTGTCAGGTAATGCTGAAGCTAAAAAATAGGCTGGTATCTTTGGAATTGTAAGTAAGAGTTTGGTGCTCACAGTGATAAATGTGACCCAGATAGTCTCCAACCCCTTTAGAAATTGAAATTTAAATGTGGGATAAGAGAGCCTTAATTACTTATAGTGAAGACATCTCTTCCACTGCTGGTTGGAATGTATGTAAACAGATCAGACATTCCACAAGTTTTTGATCTTGAACACCGCTGTAATTGAGTATCCCACACAGAATGTTACGGTGAGGGGTCATTCTTATTGAAACATGTTTTAAAATCTCTGATGCAGAAGCCTTTATCTGCTTATCATTAAAGATGTTGGTCATGAAGAAAGTTGTTATCTTGGAGACTTTGATACCTGTGATAGATCTTGTAAACACTATTTTCTTACACTGTTTTTGTCAAATCAGATTTCATCTGGAGTAATAATGCTCCATCCTGATCCCGTGCTTCTCAAGGTACCTCTGATTCTTTCATTTGGTACTGAAAAAGTTTTCATTTTTAAAACCTTTTACAGATCTTTCTAATATAACACTGTATTTAAAAAAAAAAAATCTCATCACCTTTGATGGCTCATCAACTTTTGATGGCTCTCCATTGCCCTTTGAGTCTTGAAGTGGAAAGGGATCATACAAATCCAGTCTCTTGCTGGATAAAGAAATTATCTCCCCAATAATCTTCTTTGGTTTCCTGCTTATCGCTCTAGCCATAGGGACTTCACTGCCTCACGAAGTGATGGGTTTCATTATTCGCCAGTCTGAGGTATTAACAGGATTGTTTTTGTATCGATTGAGGTGAAATCAGTTCCTTGAAGCAAGCACCTATTGGACCCAATTTTGCCCATGAGAACAATCACAACCAAATAACCTGCTCTCTTTGTGCTCAGTCGTGTCCAACTCCTTGTGACCCCATGGACTGTAGCCCACCAGGCTTCTTTGTCCATGGGATTTTCCAGGCAAGAATACTGAGTGGGTTTCCATTTTCTCTCCTCTCTTTGGGCATGGTGTTTGAAGACATTACTTTGTCATGGTTTCCTTCACCAGTTCAAGCTTTAGATGTGACCTCTGAGTGCGTTTTAGTTGGTCATTGCTCCTATCAAGTTGTAAAGGTCAAGCCCAGACTTATCATCTGGGTTTTCAAGAGCTACCCTGCCAACCTGTCTACTGTATCTACCATATTTGCTTCCAGGACTTCACCATACAAATATCCAGTTTCAGCTATCTCTTCAATGCCATTTAAATAAAGCAATGATAATTCTTCTTTCTTTGGTTTGTCTGAAAGATACAACAGCAGTGTAAGTTATGATAATACCTTTAATGATGTGATTTCAGGAACCTGCTGTGTGCACAGTGCTGGAGTTAGGTGAATGACTCTACTCTGCCATCTTGGAGCTAACAGTAGGCTTCTAGAGGGACAGTAAAAAAGTTAACAAAGAAATCGGTGATTGCAAATTTCAATAACTGCCGTCAAACGCTGAGCCAGAGAATTAGGACCACATAGGTTTGCATGTAGAAAGCCTGTTTTTTAGGTTTGTCACAAAGGCCTCTCTGGGGAGGCAATACTGAAGTGACACCTGAAGGATTGGGACTTCCCAGGTGGCACAGTTTGCCTGCCAATGCAGGAGACACAGGAGACCTGGGTTTGATCCCTGGGTTAGGAAGATCCCCTGGAGAAAGAAATGGCAACCCACTCTGATAGTCTTGCCTGGGAAATCCCACGGACAGAGGAGCCTGGAGGGCTATAGTTCATGGGGTCGCAAACAGTCGGACATGACTTAGCGACTGAGCACGCACCTGAGGGATGGTAAGAAGTGGACTCTGCTCGGAGTGGAGGAAGAGGAGGGGGAGAGACCCAGTCTGCTGGCATCTGAGGAGAAAAGAGCTTCGTTGCTCAAGGGACCCAAAGAAGCGCCAAGGGGCTGGGGTGTGGAGAGTGTTAAGGGCAGAGGTCAAATCCAAAGGGCTTTGCAAGCCATTTAAAGCTTTGAACTTTTCCCTGAAAGCAAAGAGGAGTTCTACTCTGAAGACATTTAAAGCAAAGTGTGTGTGTGTGCGTGTGTGTCTGAGAGAGGTTTAATTTTAGAGAGACTCCCAGACAACTGTGTGAAGAAGGAAGAGTTGTGGTCCAGCTCTGTGATGGGCGTGTGGTGTGGTTGGTGGGGGAGCCTGCCTGGTCCGAGTCCGTCCTGTGCTCCCATCAGGGACCTCCGGTGTCAAGGAAGAGCCCTGCGGTGGAGCTCAGGGCGTGGCCATCCTCTGGGTAGGGCTTGTCCAGAAGAAGCTCAGGCAAGAATGAAGAACCACCTCGGTCAGGAGCCAGCACCTCAGATCTGGGGCTGTTGGCCAGGTCCTTTCAGCGTCTTCCTCTCTCCCCTGGGGACCTGGAAAGCCACCTGATCCTAGAGTCCCAGTGACTCCCGGAGCCTGAAAAGAAAACCCGAGTCTTCCTGAGTTATAGGCTGGAGACACAAGGGGAGAGATGAACGAAATGATCTGTGCCCATAAACCTGGCCTACTGGCTGTCTTAAAAGTTAGATGAGGGTCAAACGTAGTGAAGAAGTAGATGGGTCTGCTCCCCAGTGGCCCCTCTCTCCCCTCCCGCTCCATCTCCCCCACTCTTCAAACCATGGTCCAGATCGCAACCCAGGGAGACAAAGGACTCAGCCTTTCCTCTAAACTTGACCTCTGCAGGTAGGGCCTCACAAGCAGTTACTGGAGGGAGGAACTCTTGCTTTGTCACCTAACTTCTGCGGTTGAGAAAAGCCCACTGCTCTGGGCCAAAGAGGAGGGGGAGTGGGGAGAGGCGAACTTAATGGTTGGAAAGGGGAGACATTTAAGTGGAGAACAGAAAGTCCACTGAAGACTTTTATCCGTTTCCGCTGTGTGAATTCTATAATGAAACTCTTCCTTATCTCTCCAAGAAACTAGCAGTAGAATGTGAATTTCTCCTCCAAAGAATTGCAATTTTGTAGGGAGCTGTCATTTAATTGACAGCTTCCCAGGTGGCCCTAGTGGTAAAGAACCCGCTTGCCCATGCAGGAGAAGTAAGAGACATGGATTTGATCCCTGGGTTGGGAAGATTACCTGGAGGAGGCAACCCACTCCAGTATTCTTGCCTAGAGAATCACATGGGCAGAGGAAACTGGAGGGCTTCAGCCCATAAGGGTTGCAAATAGCAACTTAGCATGTCAATTGAAGTAATCTTTCTGTCTTGATGGGCAATGTAGGCTGTGTCCAGTTATGAACTGTTGTGAAATTGGTTTACACAAACATAAAAGAAAGGGTGTGAGACACACACACACACACACGTTTCAATTGGTTTGGTCTTGACTTTTCCTTTGTTTGGCCACTCATGACTCCTGTGAGTGCCAAAATTCTAGGTTATCCCTGACTTTTTTTTTTCCGTTTTACAAACCCTTGTATTGAAGGCTGACTTTCAATAGATCACGGCAAGGGAGCTGCTCTGCTACATACGAAACCCCGACCCAGAAGCAGGTCTATCACTGACTCTTAAAAGGGGAGAGTCTGGGTACTGCCAGGATCCTGGCACAGGGTTCTGTAATTGCATTATGGTTCATAATTGTTTGGAGCTGGATTATTTGTCCAATTCCATCACACATGATTATTTCCTTCTCTTGCCTTATAAATTGGATAAAGCTCTTATCAGCGTTCGCTCAGCCATAGGAAACGGCCTGAGTTTTTCAGGCCCTCACACTGTGCTTAAACAGAATTTTAATGTATCTAAGAGTACCAGGCCTAGTGTTGTTTGTTTAACACTGGTATTGCAGAGCCCTCTTTTTGACCAAACCGGTCCCAGCTGCAGCAAGCAAGGAATGCAATGAATAAATATCCACAAAACAGGAGCACTGCTCACTGGCCATCTCACGTGGAGAAAGCTGGGTGTTCGCTGCCTGGGTTCAGCAGACTGGGTCTTCAACAGCCACTCACGCAGGTTTGCAGCCAGGAAAGCTGCCTCCTCGGAGTTCCGTGTAGATGGTCTCGGGCCCCTTGGGCAGGGACAGAGGCTCTTGTGTGGCAGGCAAGCCTCTGGACCAGTGCCGACCTGGTGTCTTGTCTCCCTTTATCTCTCCCTCATTTGACTGGTGGGCACGGTCCCTGGGACTTTAAGGTGGATTTGTTTTCCACCAGCTCGATGGATAACCTGGAGCTAACGTGGACAGGGGAGAGATTATGGCTCAGAGAGGCTTCTCATCACAAATGCAAGTCAGAGACTTCATTGTGTCTTGAACCTTTGCCTTTTGACTCTACACCCGGTGCTCTTTTTGTGACACTGCTGGCATAATAGAATCCAAATGCTTCTTAGTTGTGAAAGAAAAGCTTTGAGTCAGAGAAAGGCTGAGATGGTTGGGTTTGAACTTTCTTGGATGTTAGTGGAGATTTAAGCAGAAGGGGAAGAGAAGGAGGTCTTAGGCCTCCATCCAAGGGATTGACTCAATGTTTCGTGGAGATTATGCAGACCAGGGGACATTCAGTAACTCAGCCTCGAATCCTTGTAGGTAGCTGAGACCCACAGCTGGGCTTGAGCTGACATCTTTTGCCCAAGATTCCGTGGGATTTGGGTATTCCTGGCCATTGCAGCAGCAGCCCTGGGTATGGTGAAGTAACAAAGGATTTAAAAATACCCGACTTGTGTATGTTAATGAGCAAGGGCAGCAGTCTTTTAACTGAAAGAACCATTAGCACTTCCCCTGTTAGAGGGATTTTATATAATTTAGAAGAAAACACTCATTATTTTAATTTTCGTTGTTAGCTGTAATATTCTTTACAATCATAATGTATCCCTAAGCAGTTTTTTTTTTTTCAGAGTTCAGTAGTCTAGTTAAAAAGAGGAATGTCAAAAAAAATCAAAATTTCTAAAAATGGTTCCTGGGTAGGATTTATTTAAAATCTACTTACATATTAATATATACAAATAACAAATATAAACAATGTCAAAAAGCAAGAAACACAACCAAGTATTTAAAATTCTCCCTATTATTATTCAACTAAGACAAAGCTGTTCTATTTTTCTTTTTAAAGAAAGCCTTTCTTTAGTGAGCAGTCACTAAAATTACTGGTAATATGGCATAATGCATTTTGCAGTTTTACAAGTGCATCTTAATTTCTCTTATGTTTCTTTCCTTCTGTTTCTCACCTTTGTTTGCATCTCATCGCATTGGAGACGTTTTCTGTTCTGTCCTGGATGGGGCCATCTCTCTCTGCCTTTGTCCTAGCTCCTTGTCTACCTTGGGCCTGGCTACTTCAGTGCAAAGGTCTTGGTTTGTGTGTGACACCTCAGTCCTTGTTTCAGCGCAGTGGCTGGTCCTCCTGTAGCCTTGTCCTCCTTTGATGACAGTGCCTTGGTCCCCAGCACCTTACAGGCTGCTCTTGAGCCCTGTGTCCCCCCATCCAGAGTTTGGCCAGATCTATCTGAGCAACATGGTGGATGATGCCACCATTTCCTTTGCTCTCCATAACCTTCTTCTCTGTAGAATTAAAAAGGACACCTAAAGAGAACTCAGATCTGTTACAAGGCATCTGGAGGAGGCCACTGGAAGGGGTTGCCTCTGTTCTTGCTAACAGCAGACAGGAAGAGCTTTATATTAAGGTACAACCGGTGGTTCCAGCCAATGGTCCAGACCAACCAAAGGTCTAGTTCCTGGTTAAGACATGCACCTGAAGATTTATATGAGACCAAGGTTCCTTAACTGGGGGCCTAGTGTTCGACATGAATATCACATGGGAAAGTGTTTTGAAATAGTCTGACCTAGGCCCTGGTCTGTATCCATTGAGTCAGTCTCCATGGGGGCCTCATCTTTGGAAAAAGTCATCAGGGGATGCTGACACACATCTTAGTTAAAAGCCAATGGTTCAGAAAAAATGCCTGGTTCTTTGGAGGCCATCTGACAGCCAAGCTGTGATGTGTTTCCTTCAGGCCTTTCATCTGCAGTGAGCACTGTTTTATAGGGCACTGAGGTATCACTCAGAATGCACGTCTGGGGGAGGCTGAGATTTTGGGGGCTCAGGAGAACGATTGCATAGCATGTTCTGTCATCTTCACTGTGCAAAAGAGTGTAGTGAGCTGCCTTCATGAGGGAGGGCAATGCCAGGGCCCACAGGCAGCAGTGAGCCAACTCCACTCCTCGCTCTGTTTGTTAAATTAAAAAGAATTAAAAAAAAAAAAAAAAGAGAAACTGCTAAGTCATGACTGACTCTTTGTGACTCCTTGTGAGGACTGTAGCCTTCCAGTCTCCACTGTCCATGGGATTCTCCAGGCAGGATTACTGGAGCGGGTTGCCATTTCCTTCTCCAAGGGATCTTCCCGATCCAGGGATCGAACCTGCATCTCCTACACTGTCAGGTGGATTCTTTTCCACTGAACCACTTGGGAAACCTGTTTGTTAAATTAGCTCACTTGATTTCTCTGGGCTTCGGTCTTCTTGCTGTTAAGATTAGATTAGGTGATGTGTAAGTTCCTCTGAAGTTCTAAGGCTACTTTGACTTCAACTTAAAATAACACAAAACTTACAGTATAATTAATACAAGTGATTTATTGTACAAAACCATGAAACTTGGGAGTAAGTAAAAAGAAAAGGAAAAGTTCATTATCCTATGACCCCACCACCCTGAGATGACCTTTAGGTATAAATTCTTTTCATCTTTGTGCAAAGATGAACACAGGTGTGCATGTGTGCACATAAATATGCAAATACATATATTTTAGTATAGTTTGCATTTTATTAATACAGAAAGGTGATCATATTGGGTACTGTTCTGTAATCTGTCTTTTTAGTTAATATAGCAAGAACAGAGGAATGCCTTTCCATGCCACTAAATGTACACCTGGTGCTTATAACTTGGGGGTGGAGAGCTTAGTGATCAAGAGCCGGGCCTTGGAGCCTGACTCTGGCTGTGGTCCGTACTCTCTGTGTCACCTTGAGCAGATTACCTCACCTCTCTAAATCTCAATTTCCTCCCACGGAAAATGGCCATGGCAGTAATGTCCACTTCATAAAGCATTCTGAGGATGAAAATCAGACAGTGCGTGTTAAGTGCTCAGGGCAGTGCCTGGTAAGTGCCCACAGTAAGGGCCCAGGAAATGGTAACTGAGAATGCTGCATATCGTTTCATTTTACTAATGTGCGTAATTTCACCAGTCCTCTATTACTGCTTATTTAGATTTTTGTTCGCTACTATACACAGCGCTACACTGATTGTTTTATAGGTAAATATTTGTACATATCTGTATATAGTTTTTGGACATACTCCCAAAAGCAGAATTGCTGAGCTAAATAAAGGGCACGTATATTTTAAAGATGTCAATACATAGAGCTCAAGTTTCCTGCAGAAAAATTGCAGTGACCTTCCCCGCATCCAAAGGATGTAGGTTTTTTTTTTTGAATTTAAAGGAGAGGGGAAATGAATGTAAATGGTGTCATCATTTTATTTTGCATTTATTTTTATAAACCTACTCATTTTGCCTGCTTCTCTGCTGCACTGTTTGCCTCTTTATCAATGATTTGTAGAAATATTCATACATTCAGAGCAGCAGCCTCTGTTTTCCTTTATTAATTCATGAGAGCCAGCTCCATAGCCCAGAGCTGGGGTAAGTGCTAGTGGTGAACAGATAGTCCCAGTCCTTGCCCTCATGTTTGCAAGATTCAGGGAGGAAAATGGAGATTCATAAAAAATGATTTTAACCTGCAATAAAGAAGGATCACAGGGTTATCCTGGAAGACTTTCCAGAGGCAGCGATGAGTGAAGAGAAATTGGGGAAAGAGGGCTCAGCCAGGTTCAGATGGAGTTCCAGGTGTGTAGGAACATTTTTCTTAGTTGGTTCTTTGCCTTTAAAAAACAAAACAAAACAGAACAAAACAAACCTTGTCTCGTGGTTTATGCTGACATCTCAAGATTTTTCAATTAGTAAAATCTATAAATATTTATATTCATGTATATTTTCTGCCTTTGATGATTTACTTGGAAAATCTGCCCTATGAGGTTTTTACTTAAAAAGTTTTGTTGCTGTTAGAATACTTCATCCTAAGTGAGCAATTGTGGGTTTCTAAAACTACCTTGTGGGTCTGAGCTCATGGACAATAAGACTAACTTTTACAATGGTCTTTTGAAACCTATGCTCGGTGATAAAAGGAGGGAAAATGTCTTAATTCACAGAAGAATAGTGAAAGGGTAGAGTTTGTATTCAGCACTCTCTTCTGAGCTGTTTGATTTGTAGCACGTCATGCTTTGAACAAATCTGTATGGGCCCAGATTGATCTACTGGTATAAGAAAGTTTTCTTTCAAATTAATTCATGCTAAGATGTGAATGACTGAATAAACTGTCCCTCATCTATTTACATCTGAACAGAACACCATAAAAAAGAATAATGCTTGTAAAAAATTGCAGAATTTCAGACATCCAAGTCAGGCTGAATGTAGGAGATGTTAAAGTTTTGGTTAAATGAGTTTCTATAAGCATTCTTCTATGTACTCACATTCCTCAGCCTAATCCCATTCTTAGTTGTCATCTTTTCTCCCACTCCTCTCTCCCTGGTCCACTTATGACCTCTTTGAGTGGTTTCTCAAATTCATATCACCACCCTATCAGTGTGTACATGCTCTTGGATATTTTGTCAGTTGACAACTGTGCATGTGTGTACATGTGCATATTTGCTGTAATGATAGAAAACACAATTTAAACAGGCTTAAACGATAGGGAAGTTCATTGTTTGAAAAATCCAGAATATGTGGGTTCAGGTATGGTTTGATCCAGGGACTCCTATGGTAGACTGAGGCCCTGGATTTTCTCATTTTTTGTTTTCCTTGGGATTGGACCCATCCTCTGAGAGTCAGGACCTTAGTGAGAATCTACAAAGTACTCATGTTTCTTGTTTTCCCATCATGCCACTGATAGGGAAGAGAGAGCCTCTCTCTACAGCTTTAGAGGAGCATCAGTTCTACCACACTTGGTAGCTTACAATCAGGGCACTGCTTCATGAAAATAAGTATGAATGAATGCTGATAGGCAAAACCCAGCAGCTCTTCTCTACAAATGCACTGCTTTCCCTCAGATTCATCAACACACAACCAAGATGGTACTTGATGCTTTGGTTCTGACTTTACTAATTCTGCTGGAACAGTTACCACTCTCCCATTTTCTGAGTTCATAATCTCAGCATTCAAATTTGTTGTTTTGCATTCCAGCTACTAGGTCCTACAGTACACTCCATCCATGTTGATGCTTCACTCACTGGTCCAGCTCAGGGCAAGCCCCACCTGCTCTGTGTAGCCTTCTGTAGACACTGGGGTCTATACTGAATTCTGCTCAATTCCTATAACAAGGATGCCCAGCTTATTATATGCTGCTTTATACTGCTACTTATCTCTGCCTTACTTCCTCCCACTTTTACTGCCTAACTGGATTTAGCATGTGGGCCTCTGGGCACTCTGGTGTTTCCCTGAATCTTCCCACACCACCCACCACAAGCTGTCTGAGCTGCAGGGACACAGTTGAATCTTCCATTGACTGAGGGAGCCCCCAGGCCCCATGGAGGTGTGCTGGGGTGGGATTTTCTGCAGTCAGCATGGAACTTTGGGCAAGCCTTGGGCTTGACAGCTGCCCGGTGGTATGCCCTGTGGAAATGAGGGAAATTATCTCCCACAATTGCAGGAATGCTACCTCAGACAAGGTTATTTTCTCTACTGCATGAAGTTTCAGCACCTTGAAGTTTCTGGGTCTGCACAAAAGGGGCTACAAGCTGAATTGTGTTGGATGGAATCTACATGCTCCCTCCCTCCCAAAATGTGACTGCATTTGGAGAAAGCATCTTTAAAGCGGCAGTTAAGTTCAAACAGGGTCATATCCTGGCTCCAATTCAAAAGGACTAATGTCCTTATAAGAAGGGGGAGTAGGACACAGACACAGAGAAGAAAGAACCACGTGAGGACAGCCATCTGCAAACCAAGGAGGGAGGCCTCAGGAGAACCAGCCCCACCTGCGCCTTGATCTCCAATTGCTAGTCTCCGAACTGTGAGAAAATCAGTTTCCAGTGTTGAGGCTCCCCAGTCTGTGATACCTTGTCGGAAACGAATATGGGGGAGGGGGTGTAGTTTTGTAAATGAATTTGAGGCACAATCTCTCTTTTACCAACAGAATTTCATTCCTTGGGCTACCGTGCTGTCAACTCTGTTGGGCACAGCAGATGCCTCCTGGGGACACTCTGGTAGTGCTGGATGCTCAGCCATTTACACACATTTGTGCACGTGTGAGCTCCACCACTCTCTGCCCTGTCTCCTAGCCACGTTCATATACTAATGAGCTGGAGCGTATGATGAGTCCTGCTCATAAGTTGTCAAAGACTCTGATTTCTATTTCATACAGCAGCACAATCTTAGCTGGGATTGTCTGGAAGTCAGAGATGGTATTTGATTTGTAGGATAGAAGGTGGACACAATACTTGGTACCTGGCTGAAATTAAGAGGAAGACTTAGATATGCATGCAGTAGGCATCTCTCTCAGAAAAGATCTGGTTTGTCTTCATTGCTTTGAGTAGAAGTGTCTGAAGTCTCTTTTCCTTGAAGAATGTGTTGTCCTTCAGAAGGATTCTATCTCCTTTTTAACCAAAGGACCTGTGTCACATGATGTAAGACCAGGATTTGGTAATAAGGATGCATTTAGCTCTCTTCATTCCTTGTACACATTTTCTTTTCTCAAAGGTTTCTCCTTTTTTTTTTTTTTTTGGTTATAGAGCTTGCTGTTTGGCCACAAGAACTGTAGCTTTGTAGCATGAGAAGATGCTACTTATTTATCAGAACGTATAAGCGGACGCTTGAGAGTGGGGGCTAATGTCAAGTATAGACCATAAGTAGTTTTTATAAGGCTTTCACAGAGGGGTGGAGAGACTCTTTTAAAGATGAAATGATTTTTGCAGTGGCAAGGGGGGAAAAGAAGAGACAAGGCTCTGGTGTTTCCCTGGTAAATGCAGCACTCATTCAGAGAGTCAGACTAGCATCTCTGGAAAAGTCACAGCACAGGTTCATCCTGAGAAGAGAGTCAGGTGAGCACTTCTATTATATGTTATAAGTGTGTGTGTGCATATGTGTATATGGAAAATAGCACCTCAAGTAAGCGTGGCTGTGGTGGAGAGTGGGAACTAGGAGGGGCTGTGGATGTCTGGGTCTTAGAGGCATCAGCCCCTCCTAAACTGAACCTGGCATCAACCTTGGTCACCATGACTGACCAAACACAGCCAGAGAGCTGTGATACCAGGGACACAAGGAAACTAAGATGGAAGTCAAGTTATCACTCTTTTGAGGGTCAAACTCCAGTGTGCTCGTGAATTATCTTTGAATGCTTGTTAAAATACAGATTCCAGGAATTCTTCTCCCCCAGCTTTGGATTCAGGACTTCTGGGGTGGGGACCTGGCATCTGTGTTTTTAGCAGGTGCCCAGGCAATTCTGGGCTTCCTGGGTGGCTCAGTGGCAGAGAATCCACCTGCTAAGGCAAGGAGACAGGAGAGATGCAGGTTGACTCCTTGGGTTGAGAAGATCCCCGGGAGGAGGAAATGGTAAACCTTTCCAGTATTCTTGCCTGGAAAATTCCATGGGCAGAGGAGCCTGGTGGGCGGCAGTGCATGGGGTTGCAAAGAGTCGGACACGACTGAACAACTGAGCATGCACGTAGGCGATTCTAATGTAGCGAATCTGGCTTGGGAACTGCTGACCTAGAAGGCTGTTTTTTCTGGGCAGTGGATGGACCTGCCTGTCTCCTTGCTGATAAAACCTGCCAGTAAGCCACGCAGCCTGGCTGTGTTACGGAGATAATACCATGAACGGAACCCAGATGACTCATATGTAAACTTATTAAGTTCCAATGTTTTCATAAGCAACTTATCCTTTCCAAAAATCAGGTTATAATAGATTTTGGAAGGAATCTTTGGGCTTGCTTGTCAGAAACAATGGCACAGGTAGATGGTAGATTTAGGGACGTTGCCACACCTCAACAGTGGATGCTGTCATCTCGGGGGGCACAGATCTTGGCTGACGATCAGATGACTAATTGCACCGGATTTCTCTGCAAGGGTCCTGTGAGGGTCACGCACATGCCTGGCCTCTTATTTGGACCACAGTAAACCAACTGCCTGTTAATAGCCCTTTGCTCCCTTTAAAAATGTCCCAGGAGGCTTTTTCTTTCTGTCCTGCAGAGTTTAGAGCCTCTGCTGAGAAATGGGCCTCAGTCTTGGCTAAATTAACTCTTCAGGTGTTATTTCCATCAGGATAGACTCAAAAAGGGGGGGCTCTAGATCCCTTACAAACCACAGAGGCAGCACTCTGTGGGACATTTATGTAATCTGTGGCCCTGTGTTTAACCTAATCCTAAAACAATTTAGATTTTTTTGTAAAATTAGTTTAGTATTGGTCGTTGCTCTTTCTGGACACCGATGAAATGATGTAAGAAAAACACGAAAGATTTCCCAAAGTTCATGTCTGTTTCATTGGCCTTTAACATGTAGACAGGAATATTTTATGGGCCAATCTATAAAACCTCATTGTGTATCTTCAGGCCATTAGTGTTTCTCAAAGTCTAGTTTCTCAAAGATAGTTTCACAATACTATCGTCAAACTCTAAGAGGCAAAGAAATGTTCTTTTTTTGTCAAGTCAAAATCCAATTTACATGGTGGGAAACACTGCTGTTTTTCTATTAAATGTGTTTTTAAGTCATACTACAGCAGTTAGATAATTTGGGTGCTTCTCTGCCTGTCATCAGAGAAGGCAGTGGCACCCCACTCTAGTACTCCTGCCTGGAAAATCCCATGGATGGAGGAGCCTGTTGGGCTGCAGTCCATGGGGTCGCAAAGAGTCAGACGCGACTGAGAGGCTTCACTTTCACTTTTCACTTTCATGCATTGGAGAAGGAAATGGTAACCCACTCCAGTGTTCTTGCCTGGAGAATCCCAGGGACAGGGGAACCTGGTGGGCTGCCATCTGTGGGGTCACACAGAGTCAGACACGACTGAAGCGACTTAGCAGCAGCAGCAGCAGCAGCAGCAGCAGCATCTGCCTGTCATGGGAACTCGGAAGACACACATCCACTTCTGTGTTTCTGACAAAATCCTTTTTTTCTTTTCCATTGTGGTTTATTACAAGATACTGAGTATAGTTCTCTATGCTGTACAGTAGGACCTTTTTTATCCATTCTACATATAATAGTTTGCATTTGCTCATTCAGGCTCCCACTCTGTCTCCTGCCCACCCGTTTCCCCCATGGCATAATCTTAATATTACATATTGGAATGACCATAAGACACTGATGAATCCCCTGCCTGATTATTATCAGAAAGGATCATATCAACTAAAATTACTCCAGTTGGCTAAGATTTCTCAGAGTTGAGTTGGATTTTGTCCTAGCTGGACGGTTCTAAAGGAAAAACTCATTCACAGTTAAAGAAAATAATGAACGTTTTGGGTAAAATGTGAAGCTTTAGTCATGTTAAAAAGACCGTTTTTGTGTGCTTGGGGCTACCTATGGCAGCTAACATCTTGGTGAGCTCATCAGAATTTAGAGCTATTGAAAATCAGAAATTCACTTGGGGCCATATTGGGATTTAAAAATTGTTGAGCTAGCCAACCAGTAAGACTTAACTTTAAAAAATTTTGAAATTCTTTCTTTCCTTTTTGGACCTAGAAATCTGGGAGTTGCAACCCCAAATCTGTCTGAGCACTTGGCAGATTTAAAGTCCAATTTTTGTGAAAGCCTTTGGCCCTACGTCTGGGCCACCGGTGCTCAGCTGGGTCTGTTCTCCCCCTGCCTCCTGTGCTGCATGACATTATGCTTGCCATACCTGGGCCGAGGTACTGCTGACGTGTAGGGGCCATTTAGCAGGATGCTGAATACCCTATTGTGTGTTCTATAGCCTCTCCCCTCCCCCACAGGAAAGCATTTAGCCCTCTTTTTTTCTCTTTGTAAGTTATGAAAGCATGATAATACATTTACTGGAGACTTGGAAAATACATAACAAAGTTACATACAGTTCCACGATATGTTACAATTATTTTTCTACTATATATTACAATTATTTTTAAGTAGATAAATTAAGATTTTTAGTTGGAGTTTCAATATCAAACTCTCAAAAATTAATAGAATGAATATATAGAAAAGTAGAAAGATATAGTAGACCTGAAAAACACCATGAACCAATCAAACATAATTAAGATTTATGCAATTTTCATGTAGCAGTAGGATACAAATTCTATTCAAGTTCCCAATATAGACTATAAGCTAGGTGACACTGGAACATACCCAGGGACCATTTATCCCTCTTATGTGTCAATAGTGCTGAGGTTGAGAATCCCTGTTCTAGGCCTTGCTGGGACCATCCCGGTGTGGTACTGGGCTGACATCCCATGAAGGTGAGAACCAGGCTTCTCTGTCTTCTCAGAGGACTTCAGTTCTGCATTTGACATCAGTTCAGTTCAGTCACTCAGTCGTGTCCGACTCTGTGACCCCGTGAACTGCAGCATGCCAGGCCTCCCCATCCATCATCAACTCCTGGAGTTTACCCAAACTCATGTTCATTGAGACAGTGATGCCATCCAACCGTCTCATCCTCTGTGGTCCCCTTCTCCTCCTGCCCTCAATCTTTCCCAGCTTCAGGGTCTTTTCCAATGAGTCAGCTCTTCACATCAGGTGGCCAAAGTATTGGTATTTCAGCTTCAACATCAGTCCGTCCAGTGAGTACTCAGGATTGATTTTCTTTAGGATTGACTGGTTGGATGTCCTTGCAGTCCAAGGGACTCTCAAGAGTCTTCTCCAACACCACAGTTCAAAAGCATCAATTCTTCAGCGCTCAGCTTTCTTTATAATCCAACTCTCACATCCATACATGACTACTGGAAAAACCATAGCATTTTACATCAAAGACTCAGAAATTCCTCTTTAGTAGACTCTAAGACTTACTAATTACTGAGGCCCTTTTGGGGATGTCCACTCTAAAAACAACCCGTAAGTCATTGAAAGGTCAACTGAGTTTTGATTTGAGGGAGACAATTCAAGGGAAATTTTGCCCTTTCATTCATCTATAGTCTCTAAAATCATTCCCTGCATTGAGTAGACTAGACGCTGAGAAAAATAAAAACAAGCAAACAAACTCAATGCGTATGCATTTTGTTATCTTAGTTTCTCAGGTATTTCCTAATGGAAGTGATGCGATGATAAGCTCCTGGGATGGGTTGAGTTCACGAAAGAACACTGTGGTGTGTCATGTAAGTGTGCTGCTGCTGCTGATTTGACATTTTTCTTGTAGCTTTTTTGGGTGGTGTTATTTAGAAATCATTCACATGACGAGTATTTCTGTGACTTTATCCATCCCACGTATACATCCTACAACCTAACAGTGTTAAGTTCCTGAGACATACGGCACAAGGAGACCAGGCCTGAGTTCCAGCATGCTTTCCTCTTATTGAATCTCCCCAGGTGACACAGGAGCCTCAGTTGGGTTCATAAACTGGACCAGAGCCGGCCTGAAGCTCAGTTCCTCTTTTCCCCCACTCCCTCACTTCCAGGAGCTGGCCTGGCTTAGCGTCCAGACCCAGAGCTCCTCTTATGAGTCTGGTTCCCCAATCTCAACTTTCACCTTCCAGAGCGATGGCAAAGGAAGATGAAAGTTTCTTTAACCTGGAACTCCTGTCTGAAGAAATTCTGCAGGATGGAATAGGTGCACATCAGGCCATGCTCCCCCTGAGAGGCCTTCACGTTGAAGTTTGGGCCGAAGGGGTGATGAAGGTATGGGGGAATACTATATCAGAGATGAAGACTTTCCTAACCTGTCACTTCTTATATAAACAGGCTAGCAACATAGTCTTCTTGGAATGTAGAACCTGGAAGCTAAAGTAATCTCTTTTTGATGACTTGATTCTTCCCTTCATTAGGAAGCCAGGGTGGGCTAACAGAAAGCCTGTTGGAGTGCACAGTCGCAGTGACTAATTAAACCCAGATGCCTGCCTCTGAATTGGTTTTGATCTATCTTTTACTTCGAATTTTTCTATATGATTTAATAATGTAATACAACTCACCCTCCTTAGGATGTAAGCAGGGTAGAAATGATAAATAACAGGTAAAAAAAATAGATAAGAAATTTTCATGTTAATGCCTTTTTAATATCACTGTACTCACAAAGTACCTTTGCTGACTGTGGGATGAGTCGTTTGGGTGTTTTGTTTAGGGTGTGGTGGTTGCCTTGGATGTGGATGGTTTCCCCAGTATTACTTGCTTTCTTTGTTTGTTCATCCTTCGTGGACTTGGCATCCTCCACTGTCCTTCCTGTTGGTGCCTCTTTTCCCTTCTCCAATTCTGCATTTACACTTGTCTGAGTCTCTTGACAATCTTAAAAAACAAACCAAAAAACTTCAAAAAAGTTTATTTCTTTGCAAAGAAAAGTTAAAGTTGCTCAGTCATGTCCCACATTTTGTGACCCCATGGACTGTATGTAGCCCACCGGGCTCCTCTGTCCATGGAATTCTCCAGGCAAGAATATTGGAGTGGGTAGCCATTCCGTTCTCCAGGGGATCTTCCTGACCCAGGGATGGAAACCAGGTCTTCTGCCCTGCAGGCGAATTCTTTACCATCTGAGTCAGCAGGGAAGCCCTTTGCAAAGAAGTCTGCCTGTTGGCTGTCCCTATGCTGACTTCCCAGGTAGCGCCAGTGGTAAAGAATCTGCCTGCCAGTGCAGGAGATGCAAGAGATATGGGTTTGGTCCCTGGGTGGGGAAGGTTCCCTGGAGTAGGAAATGGCAACCCACTTCAGTATTCTTGCCTGGAAAATTCCACAGACAGAGGAACCTGGTGGGCTATAGTCCATGGAGTTGCAAAGAGTTGGACACAACTGAGCATATGTGCATGTGACATGCTGTTACAAGCTGGCCCAGCATTATACGAGGGCAGAAATCTGGTGTTCAGTTCCTTGACTTCTGAGATGATTGGTTTGAAAGATGCAACACTGACTGGCCCTTCCCTTTCTGTCCTTAGCATCTACCGCTGCTGAATCTTCTCTTTCTATTGATTCTGGTTCTCCCTGCCACAAGGAACCTTAGGGATTACCCCTCCTACTCAGTTGGATAACAAAACATGCATGAGGACTAGAGTAAATTCTCTCTTTAGTCTAGTGCTTTTCCTATAATATTTCATGGGCCTGGCCTCAAAACACTTTGAAGCTGTGTTCTTGCTGTTATTACTTAACAGGACGAAGTCATACTAACGTAGATGTCCTAGAGCTGAAATTTATGGTTTTTCTCCTTTGGCTCTTGTGCCAGATCTACATAAAGAGTCTCCTAATTCAGCTTTTCCTAGAGTGTGCTTTTCTGGACACTGATCCTAGTAAATGCTAGAAAAGACAGTTTTATCATCAAATAAACAATGTTTGGAAAATACTACGTATTGTGCCTGACTCTAAAGAATTCAGAATGTACATTATTGGTGCATTATAGTCTCAGAGAACTCTTGCAGAGCTCAAATTTATTTCACTCTGTTTAACTCAGTGTTTCCTAAATATGCTTAACCATAACTTCCCCTATCCCTTCCTCTTTTTTCTTCCCCAGCCCCTGCCTATAAGCATCAACTAATAATATCTCCATGAATTAAAATTGCTTGGAATGCACTTTGGGAAATGATGTTCTAAGCAAAGATACAGGAGGGCTCTCAGAGCTCCTCTCACCATGAGGTTACCTGGGAAACCGTGCTTTTGGCACACTGCACAGTACCAGCCCCCTTTTCATGTCCCTCTACACGTGACACCACATCTATCCGCCTCCATCTCATCCATGCATTTCGAAGGCTCAGTATTTTTCTGGTCCATATTGTCTCCGATTGCACCAAATTGTAAACATATGACAGAACAAAATATTTCAACTACAAAGTGGAACTGAATTCTTGCAAAGGAGCCAGGATTTCGTGAACTTCATGAAAATGATGTTGGAGAACAGTTCAAAGCTTATCTGATGCCACTTACAAATGAGGTTCTGGGAGAGTTAACCTACTTAAGAGCAGAAGAGAACCTCAGTGGGGATAAAGGCTATATGGATTCTCCCGACAAGGAAGTTCTGAATCTCCAAAGAATAAGCGCTGACACTGGGAAAATTAATGATGTGTGTGTGTATGTGTGTGTGTGTGTGTGTGTATATATATATACACACACACACATGTATATACCTATATATACGTGTGTGTGTGTTTATTTATATTATCATGTATGTGTGTGCTCAGTTGTTCAGTTGTGTCCAACTCTTTGTGACCCCATGGACTGCAGCATGCCAGGCTGGTCTGTCTTCCACTCTTGGTGTTGAACATGCTGTGGGTTTCAGTTCAGTTCAGTCTCTCAGTCGTGTCTGACTCTTTGCGACCCCATGAATCACAGCACTCCAGGCCTCCCTGTCCATCACCAACTCCCGGAGTTCACTCAGACTCATGTCCATCGAGTCAGTGATGCCATCCAGCCATCTCATCCTCTGTCGTCCCCTTCTCCTCCTGCCCCCAATCCCTCCCAGTATCAGATTCTTTTCCAATGAGGCAACTCTTCACATGAGGTGGCCAAAGTACTGGAGTTTCAGCTTTAGCATCATTCCTTCCAAAGAAATCCCAGGGCTGATCTCCTTCAGAATGGACTGGTTGGATCTCCTTGCAGTCCAAGGGACTCTCAAGAGTCTTCTCCAACACCACACAGTTCAAAAGCATCAATTCTTCGGCACTCAGCCTTCTTCACAGTCCAACTCTCACATCCATACATGACCACTGGAAAAACCATAGCCTTGACTAGATGGACCTTTGTTGACAAAGTAATGTCCCTGCTTTTTAATATGCTATCTAGATTGGTCATAACTTTTCTTCCAAGGAGTAAGTGGCTTTTAATTTCATGGTTGCAGTCACCATCTGCAGTGATTTTGGAGCCCAAAAAATAAAGTCTGACACTGTTTCCACTGTTTCCCCATCTATTTCCCATGAAGTGATGGGACCAGATGCCATGATCTTTGTTTTCTGAATGTTGAGCTTTAAGCCAACTTTTTCACTCTCCTCTTTCACCTTCATCAAGAGGCTTTTTAGTTCCTCTTCACTTTCTGCCATAAGGGTGGTGTCATCTGCATATCTGAGGTTATTGATATTTATCCTGGCACTCTTGATTCCAGCTTGTGCTTCTTCCAGCCCAGCGTTTCTCATGATGTACTCTGCATATAAGTTAAATAAGCAGGGTGACAATATACAACCTTGACGTACTCCTTTTCCTATTTGGAACCAGTCTGTTGTTCCATGTCCAGTTCTAACTGTTGCTTCCTGACGTACATATAGGTTTCTCAAGAGGCAGGTCAGGTGGTCTGGTATTCCCATCTCTTTCAGAATTTTCCACAGTTTATTGTGATCCACACAGTCAAAGGCTTTGGCATAGTCAAGAAAGCAGAAATAGATGTTTTTCTGGAACTCTCTTGCTTTTTCCTTGATCCAGCGGATGTTGGCAATTTGATGTCTGGTTCCTCTGCCTTTTCTAAAACCAGCTTGAACATCTGGAAGTTCACAGTTCATGTATTGCTGAAGCCTGGCTTGGAGAATTTTGAGCATTACTTTACTAGTGTGTGAGATGAGTGCAATTGTGCGGTAGTTTGAGCATTCTTTGGCATTGCCTTTCTTTGGGATTGGAATGAAAACTGACCTTTTCCAGTCGTGTGGCCACTGCTGAGTTTTCCAAATTTGCTGGCATATTGAGTGCAGCACTTTCACAGCATCATCTTTCAGGATTTGAAATAGCTCAACTGGAATTCCATCACCTCCACTAGCTTTGTTCGTAGTGATGCTTTCTAAGGCCCACTTGACTTCACATTCCAGGATGTCTGGCTCTAGGTCAGTGATCACACCATCGTGATTATCTGGTTCATGAGGATAGTTTTTTTGTACAGTTCTGTGTATTCCTGCCACCTCTTCTTAATATCTTCTGCTTCTGTTAGGTCCATACCATTTCTGTCCTTTATTGAGCCCATCTTTGCATGAAATGTTTCTTTGGTATCTCTAATTTTTTGGAGATCTCTAGTCTTTCCCATTCTGTTGTTTTCCTCTATTTCTTTGCATTGATCGCTGAGGAAGGCTTTCTTATCTCTCCTTGCTATTCTTTGGAACTCTGCATTCAGATGCTTATATTTTCCTTTTCTCCTTTGCTTTTCACTTCTCTTCTTTTCACAGCTATTTGTAAGGCCTCCCCAGACAGCCATTTTGCTTTTTTGCATTTCTTTTCCATGGGGATGGTCTTGATCCCTGTCTCCTGTACAATGCCATGAACCTCCAACCATAGTTCATCTGTGGGTTTAGACAAATGTATAATGATGTGTATCCACCATTGCAGTTTCATACAAAATAACTTCACTGCTGTAAAAGTCCTCTGTGGTCCACTTTTCCCCTCCCTTCTTCCATCCCTGACAATCACTGATTTTTTAAATTGTCTTCATAGTTTTGCCTTTTCCAGAATATCATGTAGCTGGAATCATAGACTATTTAGCTTTTTCAAATTGGCTTCTTTCACTTAGTAATATGCATTTAAGATTCCTCCCTGTCTTTTATGGCTTGAGAGCTCATTTAATTTTTTTATGCTGAACCATATTTCATTGTTTGGATGTATCATAGTTTGTTTATCCAGTCACCTACTGAGAGACCTACTGAGAGCATCTTGGTTGCTTTCATGTTTTGGCAATTATAGAGAAAGCTGCTGTCAAGCCCTGGACAATTTTGAGATAACTCAGGAAAGGCGAGACAGGAGTACATTTACCTTGGGTCTAGTGGGATGCATGTCTGTGATTCGTAGTCACTTCCGTGTCTTGTCCGGCATCACTAGTTATCCCAGTGCAGAAATAGTTCCAGGAATGCTTCTCACTGCACCGCCCCCCAGCGTCGTGGCTCAGAGGTGCTGAGTCAGACGCCAGCCTGCAGTTGGCGCGCTTCATCAGCTGATCCCCGAAATGCGTTGGCGGTGGAGGAGAAGCAAGGGTTGAAATGTATGGAGCCAGAGGCCAATGTGTGAAAATGTCATCAGTTACATGACATTGTAAGTTAAAGATTTGGTTCTCATCAACACCTAGCTGAGTGGAAGTTCTCTCTTTGTCAGGAATATAATTGTTAATGCAGCATCTTTCTGTCAACTGTGCAAGAGGACAGGCTGAGCTATCTTTTGGTTCTCTGTGTAGAACATACACAACACTTTTTTTTTCCTGATGAAGAGATGCTCAAATAACATCCAGCCAAAAATGAAGAAAAAAGTATTATAGAGCTTTGTTAATTATTCAGTTAGTAAAAATATTATGGCATTGTTGCATTTTATGCTCTATGTGTGTTTTTTTTGGTCAGTTTTAACTATAATTTTTTGAGATTCCCTTTCTCAAGTATATATGAAATATGCTTCTGTACTTCAATAGCAACTCCATACTTATAATTTCACATTCTTTTTTATTAAAGAGGAAGCATAAGAGTGTAGAGTCTTTTGGCACTAACCCTAGATCCTTCTGTAACCCTTGGCTTCTTTATGTTAAGATCTGGTTGCTTTTTGTGGCATCTGACCAATTCTCTTTGTCACATCTAGGTCATTTTAATACCCAACAATAAAGCAAATGTTGTTTTAATAGGTTCTTGACTCAGAGAAATTAAGGAGGGCAGAGTGTTTAAAGGAAGAAGTAGTGTGAATGCTGCCTACCTCCTAGCCTCACCCATCTGAGCACATCTGTGCAGTGTCTTTCCTGTGCTTGCAAACCTCGTAGTATTAAAGGAGGGATTCCTAAATTTGTCTTTTAGAGAGTCTTTCATCATGTAATTAAAAATAGCACTATTATGGAACAGTTAAACAGTGTTTTAAAATTCTGCAAAACTCCTATGTGTTCTTAATGTTAAGATCACTTATTAATCTTTTATTGCAACATAAGTGAGTTCTACTTCTATTTTAACTAGGGGACATTTGATTATTGTTAACTGTATTTTTTATTTAACAAAAATTTTCTATATGTGTTTTTTAACTTATTCATAGAACATTGAAAAAGTCAAATAATGATACTGTTTATCGATAGAATATGCTATGAGGACTGGACTGAAATTTAACAGTGAGTAGAGAACTGATATAAATTTCTAAGCAGCTTTGTTCCCCAAACTCCACTTTCATTGTCCTTTATTTGTTATTTCAGATTAAATTCAGTTATGTTACTTGAGCTGAACACATTTCAACCTCATTTAGGTGGGCAGTTTTAGCTTCAGAAAGATGAGAATTTGCATATTTTGGTTTTTAAAAGAGCTATAATAAAGGATTCTAAATCTTTAGTTGGCCAGTTTAGATAAGATATAGCTAGAGGAAGGCTGGGCTCCCTTTAATTTTGTGTTTCCTGATTATTGCTGAGGGCAGGAAAAGGAACAGCCGGTGCTTTGTTCTGCATCTGGACATGAAACACTGGCCCCAGTCCCTCTTCCTAGAGTGGACTGCATGTTGTGTGGGCATCCTGTCTCACACCTTCACCACAAGGCACATCACCATTACGTGGAACTGGCGAGCTCTGCAAATCCTGAGACTATAGAGATACATTTTCTGGCATTGCCGTCAATTGTACAAATCTTATGGAGTTGTCCTTAAATTATGCAAACTGTGCTATAAAAAGGAAACAGCTTCGGAAGAACTGTGTCAGGGTCACATCAAGATGACTATAATGCTACACAAAAGAAGAACGACTTGTAAATTTGATTTCATTCATTCGTTATTGGCAACAAGCTTTTAGATACAGAAAACTCTTCAAATCGTACATGCCTCACTGGAGTTCTTAAAACACCAGACTTGGTATATCACAAACACTGAAACTGAATCGATCCTATTTTCAGTCCTTAGCTCCTTCCTGAGTCACTGCTCTGAGGTTGGCATGGTGTTCAGCACTACAGGTGTGTGGTACTGGGACCCTTGCTCTCAGAAGGCTCCAGTTCAGAGTGATGTAAAAGAAACCAGTGAACCAGTGCAGAGGCAACCTGAGTGCCACACCAAGGAAAGCAGAGGAGGGAAAGGGGGCAGAGACTGAGAGAGGGCACTTGGGAGTGAGTTTCCTGAGAAGGCTTTCTGGAGGTGGTGACGTTTGAGTAGAGAACCTCCTTGCAGTGAGAGAGGGAATCAGATGTGGTTCTAAGAAAAGAGCTTTCTAGATGGAGGGAACTGCAAATGCAGGCGTCTTGAGGTGAGAATATGCAGGGCTTGTTCAGGGAACAGCAAAAGGCCAGTGTGACTGGAACGTGAGTGGTGGGCTGATGATGGAGGGGAAGCCGGTGGGGGCAAAGGGGTGCTTGGTCTTCAGTTTCAAAAGATCACCGGTTGCCCTGTGGAGAGCATGCTGCAGGCTGACCTGAGAGGGAGCCACGTCTATCCGTTAGCATTTGCAGAGAAACCATCCTAAGATGTAGCAGCTTAAAGCAACAGCCTTGTGTGAAGCTTATAAGTCTGTGGGTCAGCAACTTGGGCTGGACTTGGCAGGCAGTCTCCACCATGCTTAAATATTTCAGTTCAGGGGAACAAGGCATTAACGAAACATCATGTGGTTGGAGAAGGCTTCCTGGCAGAGCTGAGACCTCAGGTGTCCCTGAAAGAGGCAGTGGGTTTGGACAGATAGGTAAGGACATTCTAGGGAGGGGGAAGCATGAAGGGAGGAACTGGGGTGAGTGCACACATGGTGTGCGGGTATGTGCTGTTGACTGCACTCTGTGTGGTCTGACTGGGGGTATGCTGACTTGGGCAGGGCTGCAGAGGTGGTTGTTTTCAGTCGCTCATTCATGTCAGACTCTTTGCGACCCCATGACTGCAGCATGCCAGGCTTCTCTGTCCTTCACCACCTCCTGGAGTTTGCTCAAACTCATGTCCATTGAGTCAGCAATGCCATCCAACCATCTCATCCTCTGTTGCTCCCTTTCTGTCTTCAATCTTTCCTATCATCAGGGTCTTTTCCCATGAGTAGGCTCTTTGCATCAGGTAACCAAAGTATTGGAGCTTCAGCATCAGTGCTTCTAGTGAATATTCAAGGTTGATTTCTTTTAAGATTGACTGGTTTGAAGTGAAGTGAAAGTCGCTCAGTCATGTCTGAACTCTTTACGACCCCATGGACTATACAGTCCATGGAATTCTCCAGACCAGAATACTAGAGTGGGTAGCCTTTCCCTTCTCCAGGGGATCTTCCCAACCCAGGGATCAAACCCAGGTCTCCCACATTGCAGGCAGATTCTTTACCAGCTGGGCCACAAGGGAAGCCCAAGAATACTGGAGTGGGAGCCCATCCCTTCTCCAGGGGATCTTCCTGACCTAGGAATTGAACCAGGGTCTCTTGCATTGCAGGTGGATTCTTTACCAACTGAGCTCTCAGGGAAGGTTTGATCTCCTTGGTGTCCAAGGGACTTTCAAGAGTCTTCTCCAGCACCAAGTTTTGAAGGCATCCATTCTTTGGCACTCAGCAAAGGTGGCAGGTGTGTGGCTAAGCTTCAGAAAGACTGGACCATGAGAGGATCAGCTCGGAGGTGGAAGGAAGTATCCCTGGGAGACATTTGAGGACGGGAGCAATGTAGGAGGTAACAGAGAACCTTGGCCTTGTGCTGGAGATAGGGAGTAGGTGGGTGCTGGGAGCTGCCCACTCATGGGGGAGTATGGCACAGAGAGGACCACCCTGGACTGATTACCATGGGGTCAGGAGGTGGATGTGAGCTGACCTGTTAGATGAGGCAGGCCTTGCTAATGGCTCCATGAGGGAGGGGAGGGGCAGGTGTGTAAAAGGTGATCCTGCAGCAGGATATCCTCAAAGTGTGTTCTCTCTCCCATAGAATAATAATGTACTGGTGTTTGACTTCTCATATCATCACGATGATGGACCATAAAGAATGGATGCTTTCTAACTGTGGTGCTGGAGAAGACTCCTAAGAGTCCCTTGGACTGTGAAGAAATCAAACCAGTCAATCCTAAAGGAAATCAGCTCTGAATATTAATTTGAAGGGCTAAAGCTGACACTGAAGCTCCAATATTTTGGCCACCTGATGTGAAGAACTGACTCATTGGAAAAGACCCTGATGCTGGGAAAGATTGAGGGGAAGAGGAGATGGGGCTGACAGAGGATGAGATAGTTGGATGCCATCACCGACTCAATGGACATGAATTTAAGTAAACTCTGGGAGATGGTGAAGGACAGGGAAGCCTGAAGTGCTGCAGTCCATGGGGTCACAAAGAATCGGACACAACTGAGTGACTGAACAACAGCATCATCACGATGGTCAGAGATATAAAAGAACTCCAGGTAGTCAAGAAGAACGGGACTTAGTACAGGGGAATACTTAGCCTTTAGAGAGACAGGAAGTAGTGAGGTCTCCAGGAAGCCACTAGATGGAAGTACCCCCCAGCACAGATGGTGGTTGACTGAAACACCCCTGGGCTGCCAAAGCCCTCACTTGGCCACCCCCTCCCCAGAGGAGCGCTCCCCCTGATGGCTTCTCTTCTGCCTTTGATCATGTGTGAGCATGTGTGACCCCTTCTGTGTGGGGTCTGACAAGGAGTCCTGCAGGCAGAGGTTCTGGAGTGGTGGATATGAGACCACCAGCTCCGCAACACGGGGTGGGTTATAGCAGGGGTAAATGATGCTGAGGAATCCACAGACAGCCTGACTCCTGCAGGTTCGTCCTTCCTCCCTTCCCTTTAATACCCATTCCTGCAGAGATCCGTGCCCTATTTTATAAGATTCCTTTTGGCAGAGTTTGGTCAAAATCCACCTTGGCATTCCCATAAGCAGTTGCAAAGAATAATTTAATGTTAAAGACCACTTAGCAGTGTTCCTTATTGTTTCCTATTATGGAGCGAGACTGGACAGAAAGTCTGATGAAATAATTCATTGGGTTACAGAAACTCACTTGTAGTTGCCTTGTATATTTTATCTATATATCTATGCATTCATCAAAATGCAAGTACAAATGCACAACTTGCTCTTGCTAGTTAATTGAATTCCAAACTCCTCTGGCGTGACTGTGTGTGTATTTTATTTTTACTTCTTGGCTGCTTACACTCTGCTAGTCCTCTGCTCCCCTCAGTAGCCCTTCACCTGTACTGCAACATCAGTGCACACAGAGAGATGGGAAAGTGTTGCTCATAAATTCTTTTTAAGGCCAGCTCTCTTATTTTCCTTTCTCCTTAATGCTTGGTGAAGCAAGAAAGGAAGAATAAACAGAGGAGAAGAGAGAATAAGAAAACTTACCTAAAGTTCATCAAAACCCAGCAGAGAGGGGTAGATTCCTGGGGTGCATACTTGAAGCTGTCTTGCTGTCATGCATGACAGGAATGCTCATGCTCGTTCTCTCACTGCCGTACCAGCTCTGATTCTCCTATTCCTTCATCCTGAAAATATTTATTAGGAGCCTAGGGTGTGCCAGAGATTGTGTTAGAATTGGAAGATGAAAATATAGAGTCTCAACTCTTGAAACTTCAGTTTAATGTGGGAAATAGATATATCCATATGTAATTAGGATGTAGTGTGAGTCTTGCATAGGAGGTCACAGATTTACAAGGATTTCAAGCTGGGAGAATTTATCTTTTCTACATTCTATAGTGGCCTTTTCTGGCAGTCCCTACAGTGGTTGATTTATGTCTCACTGCACTGGGCTGAGGGCTGCCTGGATCGCTGGTGAAACACTGTGACTGTATGTCTGTCAGGTGTTTCTGGATGAGATGATCATTTGAACCTGTGAAGGGAGAGAGCAGATGGCCCTTCCCAGCGTGGCAGGCATCATCCAGTCCTGTGAGGGCCCGGACAGGACAGACAAGCAGAGCAAGGGCGAATTTGCTCTCTTGTCTGCTTGAGCTGGGAAATAATTGTCTCCTGCTCTTGGACATCAGGACTACTGGTTCTTGGTCTTTTCGACTTAGACTGGGACTTATCCAAAGGCCCCAGGTTCTCTGGTCTTTGGACTAGGACTGGATTATACACCAGCTTTCCTGGTTCTCCTGAATGCAGACAGCAGATCATGAACCTTCCATGCCTCCATAATTGTGTGAGGCAGTTCCTATAGGAGGTGTCCATACTTATGTATTTATCTCTGGAGGACCCCAACTAATGCAGTCCCCATCCAGTTCGATGTGTTTTGAGTGTGTGCTGGGCTTTACTTGGTAGCTCAGCTGGTAAAGAATCCACCTGCAATGCAGGAGACTCTGGTTCGATTCCTGGGTTGGGAAGATCCGCTGGAGAAGGGATAGGCTATGCAATCCAGTATTCTTGGGCTTCCCTTGTGACTCAAATGGTAAAGAATCCGCCTGCCATGTGGGAGACCCTGGTTCAATTCCTGGGTTGGGAAGATCCCCTGGAGAAAAGATAGGGTACCCACTTCAGTATGGTTGGCCTTCCCTTCTGGTTCAGCTGGTATTATGGCCTGGAGAAGTCCACGGACTGTATAGTCTATGGGGTCACAAAGAGTCGGACACAACTGAGTGACTTTCCCTTTAGTTATCTTGATCTAGCTAGTAAATTTAGTTACTAAACTCAATGCCAAATGCTTGGTGAATTATCTCATTCTCTTCTTGCACATAAAATCTCTTACAGGTCATTTCATTCCTTCCTGGTATCTGTCCAGCAAGGACTCAGCCAGTGAAAGGCCACATATCCTTTGTTTATTCCAGCCCTCCCGACTTCCTTTTCCTCTCTATAAAGCCTTCTCCTGCCTTGCAGGACTCACCATGGTTGTAGATCCTGAACTGCAATTCTCTACTGATCTCAAATAAAACCATCTTTGCTGGAAAAAAAAAATCTATCTTTGCTGGAAAAAGTATCCAGTAGTCTGTTTCAGGCCAACAGGACATATATAGGGAATATTTATAAAACCCTGTTCCTGTGGCACTTGCTATTTGGGGGAATCAAGGGGAACATCATAGAACTAGTAATTCTTAAGCGGGGACTTGAGGGGTTAGTTAAGAGTTTTCTGAGTATTCAGGAGTAGGAAGAGCATTCCAAGCTGAAGCACAAGTAAGCCATAGAAGCACACAAGGCTTTTTGGCAAGTGCAAGAAAAGAGTGTTTTGGTCTCTGTTATTTCAGAAAGTCCTGGACAAGAGTTATTTTTGTTGGTGGGAGTCACCTGGCCAGCACCAATGAGCTGACTCTACAGTAAAAATAAAAACGTGTGGTTCCAGTTTAAGATGGGCTTAGAGCCCATGAATTTCTCTCTCTTCATTCCAGAGATGACCTCTAAAATGACAGTGAAGGGATGATAGCAATAATAATAATAGTAATAATAAGGAAAATGACAAATATTGGGATTCCCTTTTATGCCTCTACCATTTACTTTTGCATTTTGATTCCTGGATTGACACTGGAGAAAAACAAATGAAAAAATAGGAAAAGCGTTAGTGGGTATGTCTCCTTGGAGGAGGCAGGGCAGGCCTGAGAACTCTTCGGCATCCACTGCCCTCTCACTCATCTGCCTGATGAGCAGGCATCACCAAAGGGTAGTTCAGGTCCTAGGATCTCTGGCTCTGTGGTCCTGTCCCCCTGCACCTCTCTTCCCAGCCAGAGCCATCCTCCCAATCGTTCATCCTCCAAATCTTGCTTTTGCGTATTGCAATCTTAATATAACGTGCAATCCTATGCTGCCTCTGCCCTTCCGGCTCCTGCAGCCCTCCTGGCTCACAGTTGTCCTGTGCGTCCTGGTTCGGTGTCTCAGCCTCGTGCCCTCTCATGTCCCGGTGCACCCATTCTCCGGACCTCAGTCATGCCTTCCTCACCAGCTTGCCACGCTGCTTCCTGCTTCTGTGCAACCAAGAGTTGCCAACACACAAAAATGTGTTGATGGATCTCCTGTGTATTTATTAAATACATCACACAGAAAAGAGGAGTGGAGTTTTGCTCCAGTTAAATTCTATTTGAGTCAAACTCTCAATCCAATATTCTTCACGCAGTCATGGAAGATGGTCTCGATTCAACTTTCACATGAAGAGTGTTTCCGCTTAAATTTGGTTCCCTGGTGTCCCTCCTCTCCACACGCGTCTGTATTTCTGCTCTGCTTTCCTACTCCTTTCCTGTGTCAAGGAAAGAAACTGCCCTTCACCCCTCTATGTTCCTCCATCTGTGCCGTGGGCTGAATTCTCTTCTACCTCCTCACACGTCTAGCATCAACAGTTTTCTACACTTCCAAATTTTTCTGCATTCTCTCTCTTTCCATGACTCTCTTTCCTGTCTTTTGATATATTAATATTTTCCAATCTTAAAACACATATCCCCTATACTCTGCTATCCCCATTAACAACTCCCCTTCTTTTCACCTTTGAAATTCTTGAGCTAGTAGTCGGCACTTCCTGCTTCTTATCCTACACTCCGCTCTTTGTCCCTTCAACATTGGCACTGTTTCCAATATTCTATTGCAACTTCTTTCTGGAAGGTTATCAGTGACCTTCAACCCCCAAAATCTAAGAACTTTTCTCAGATATAATTTCCCTTGACCTTGCTCTAGCATTTAACATTGTTCATGAACTTCTCCAGCTTGAAATCCTCTCAGCTCTTTGTTTCCATGACAACTCACTTCACAGATTCTCCCCCTTTTGATTTCTCTTTCTTCTTCTTCTTTTACTCTTTTCTCTTTCCTCTTCTTCCTCAAATGTAAACATCTATTTATATGTTATATTTAGGACTTCCCTGGTGGCTCAGATGGTAAAACGTCTGTCTACAGTGCGGAAGACCCAGGTTCGATCCCTGGGTTGGGAAGATCCCCTGGAGAAGGAAATGGCAATCCACTCCAGGACTATTGCCTGGAAAATCCCTTGGACAGAGGAGCCTGGTAGGCTACAGCCCATGGGGTCTTCTTCTTCTTTTACTCTTTTCTCTTTCCTCTTCTTCCTCAAATGTAAACATCTATTTATATGTTATATTTATATATAATAGTATAAGTTTTGCCATCATTATTAACACTAATATTATTTTCTTGAGCACTAAGTATCCACTGTCCTTCCGAGTGCTTTCTCTATGTTAAAGTGACTAATGCTTATCACTAGTGGCAGCAACTACTATTATTCTAATTTTCCAGATGAAGCTGTTGAGGGACGAAGAGGCTAAATGACTGATCAAGATAAGATTACAGGGCTAGTGAATGGTGGAGCTGGGATTCAAACTCAGGCATTCTGACACAGAAAGTCCAAGTTTCTAAGCATCTTGGTCATCTGTTCTTCTCATATCCAGGTTTTCTAATTCTCTCTCTCTTCCCAGGCTTTGAAGCTCATCCCCAGTGTGTGGCTACTCCTGGACGCGTTTCCCATTTTACACTACTGACTCCATAGTACAATGTGAAGCAAAGTGAAAGTTGCTCAGTCGTGTCTGACTCTTTGCGACCCCATGGACTATATAGTCCATGGAATTCTCCAGGCCAGAAAACTGGAGTGGGTAGCCTAGTCCTTCTCCAAGGGATCTTCCCAATCCAGGGATCGAACCCAGGTCTCCCTCATTGCAGGCAGATTCTTTACCAGCTGAGCCACAAGGGAAGCCCAAGTGGATGCCAATTAACAACCCCAATGAGTCCCATCAAGACAATGCACACACAACAGTTCAGTTCAGTTCAGTTCAGTCACTCAGTCGTGTCGGACTCTTTGCGACCCCATGAGTCGCAGCACGCCAGGCCTCCCTGTCCATCACCAACTCCCGGAGTTCACTCAGACTCACGTCCATCGAGTCAGTGATGCCATCCAGCCATCTCATCCTCTGTCGTCCCCTTCTCCTCCTGCCCCCAATCCCTCCCAGCATCAGAGTCTTTTCCAGTGAGTCAACTCTTCACATGAGGTGGCCAAAGTTCTGGAGTTTCAGCTTTAGCATCATTCCTTCCAAAGAAATCCCAGGGCTGATCTCCTTAAAAATGAACTGGTTGGATCTCCTTGCAGTCCAAGGGACTCTCAAGAGTCTTCTCCAACACCACAGTTCAAAAGCATCAATTCTTCAGCGCTCAGCCTTCTTCACAGTCCAACTCTCACATCCATACATGACCACAGGAAAAACCATAGCCTTGACTAGACGAACCTTTGTTGGCAAAGTAATGTCTCTGCTTTTGAATTGTCTCTGCTATCTAGGTTGGTCATAACTTTCCTTCCAAGGAGTAAGGGTCTTTTAATTTCATGGCTGCAGTCACCATCTGCAGTGATTTTGGAGCCCAGAAAAATAAAGTCTGACATTGTGTCCACTGTTTCCCCATCTATTTCCCATGAAGTGATGGGACCAGATGCCATGATCTTCGTTTTCTGAATGTTGAGCTTTAAGCCAACTTTTGCACTCTCCACTTTCACTTTCATCAAGAGGCTTTTGAGTTCCTCTTCACTTTCTGCCATAAGGGTGGTGTCATCTGCATATCTGAGGTTAGTGAACATACACAAAAGCACAACCACTTGCAGAGGGTACACACACGTGACAGTGTAAGCCAGGCACGTGAATAACTTGTGTGATGGGACATGTGAATTCACATTCTCATCTTTGAAAGTTTGCAACTTGAAGGTTCGCATGTGAGGGACTTACAGTATCACCAGCCCGATAGCACTGCTTTTGTTAATGGCGCCACTTGGTTCTGCCCTCTGCATTGTCAGGGATGTTTCCACATCGATTTGCCCCTGTGAATTCTGTCTCATCCACGTATTTCTTCTGCTGCCGTCACCCTACTTCACTCTCTCTGTGTCTTCTCTTGACAACCTCTCTGCTAGCTTCTTATCCACCAAAAAGATGATTTAGGGTGTATGAATAAAATACATTGTTGTCATAGAGGGGGCTCTCTGGAAAATTCTTCTGTGTTTGATGTCACCAAATGGCTGCTCCATTTTTAAGAGCCTTTTAGCTCAACTCTATGGGTCTGTCAGCAGGAGCCTTAGCCAGGCCAGGTCTTAAGTACAAATGTTTACAACTTTGAAAAACAATCTCCCGTCTACCTCTACAGAAAGATATCAGCAGCCTCATGAGCGATTTCTAACCCCACTTAAGGGAAACCAGTTCTGTTTGATGGACAGGCGATTGAGCAAAGCATTTTCATGTGAGATGGAGCTGAGGCATCCACAATATGCCAGGCCGGAAGAATAGCCCCCCGTTGAGAGGACATCATGGAAGTGGGTCCTGATGCTAAGTCCTCTTGATAGACATTGGCCGTGTCCCCTGATTTTGGTGCATTGTTTAGGCTCCTGTTCTCACAGCTGACCTCTTCTCAGGATGTATATTTTGGATTTTACCTCCCCAGCCTTATAATTTCAACACGTGGATTTTCTTCTCTATATTCTTAACGCAAAGGTTGATTTTCATAGCAACTTGGTTTAGTGACTAGGCTTTTAATAAGCTTAAAAAAGTAACTTTTTTTTTTTTAATGAAAAGATTTTGTTTTCGAGTGAATGATACATAAAAGAGATATACTCAGAGCCTGGGGACCTAGGGAGTCCAGTCCAGTCACTGCCTTCTCCGATGGGCAGCTCTCAAAGAGGCCCTGAGGGTTGTTTTGAAAATATACAGAGTGTGAGGAGAAGGTATACATGGAGCCCTTGGGTGTGAGGTTCTTGTTCCTTGGTTTTCCTTGGTAAAGCAATCAGTCCCTGGGAACCTTACTTTCCTTCTGTTTACAGTATGTCTATTAAATAATACTTGCCTTACCTAATCCTACCTTGAAGGATCTTGCAAGTAAGGTACTTTTTTTTTTAAGGGCAATATGAAAAAAGTGAAAAGTCTCTGCAAAATGGAAAAAGTTTTGCAAACGTTAATTGCTACATTCAGATTAAAAGAACTTCCCTGAATTTAGTCAGTATCTGTTGACTTTTAAAATGGTTTTAACAAATGAATGGGTGCCTGTAATTATTTTTAGCTACTGTGCATCTTTCTCATTGTGTCTCCTCCAGTAAACAATTCCCAAGGCTGCTGTACTAAGCAAAACCAATAAAAATGTGAATAGAAAATCTCATTCTTGTTAAACGAGAGATGGGTACACGCTGTGGTGTATTTTGTGCTCTAACTGTGGGAGGCTCTGAAAGCATATTGTTGACTGAAAAATAAAGGCATTATATTTGCTCTTATTTTCATTTTCCATGTTCTGTATCTGAAAGCCACGAGGAAAAATGCCCAACGGACCAAAGTAATGGGGGTTCATTTATGTATTTGGCCCTTTATGCCCTGGAATAGAATTCAATTGGTGAATGTACTTTGCATGATTTTCCCATAGAGCGTGCTGTATTTAATAGCATCTGGCACATCTCAGAGAGCCCCATTGCATATCATGAGATGTTTAAATTGTATTGAATACTTTATAGAAGCAATTTCCATTCTGTTGTGTTCTTTCCACAGATGGTGATCCAAAACAGTTAACAGTGATAATAATACTGTTCACTTTACTTATTTGTGACTTATCACTGTTGCAGATGAAAAACCAGCATTTAGGGATCACTGTTGCTATTCCCTGATTTGGAGACTGACTTCTCCTCAGGTGATACCTCAGACTTCACATTTAGGTCCCTGGAGCCAGATGGAAGCTAGCGTGTGTGTGCTTGGACTTGATTTGTACCTGTAATAGTCAAGTAGAGTGCTCAATTTAATAATGACTGGTACCTACAGAGACCAATGAACTCGGTTCTTAAGGTAATGGAACCAACACAAATACCGTTTGAAGAATGTGTCTGTCTTGCCCAATTTCAAATGCCCATGAGCACACACTTATTCAACCAAGATTGAGCAGAGTGCTTGGCTCAATGGGGCTGTGCTGTTAATAAGATACTCTTCCTGCTCTCAGGGATTATATAATCAAGCAGGGAGGAGTTGTTTGACAATAACAAGTATTTGTCAAGTGTCTCCTTTGTTCCAGGCATTGCACTATTTAAGACAGTAGCAATTGTGTTTTATTTAGAGTATTTCCAGGTAAACTTAACAAAATGTCCAATTTGAAGATTTAAGCAGGAAAAATAAAGACATTGAAAGTTACTATGATAGGCTTAATTAGCCTTGATTGCCCAAATAACCCCGCCAAATACAGTCTACCTTGGTAAACTGGGTATTTGGTTGGTTGGTAAGTCAAAGGCTATATGTTAACCCATTCGCCAAAGAAGTCTCTAACTTCTGCTTTTAAGATCTTAAAGTTTTGATCTAGGGAAGAGAAATAAAATCAATATCAGTGAAGTTTTTTTCTGATTCACTTAAGGAATGTGGAGATTTACATTTTAATGATAGGCTCTAAACCTCACTACATATATAATCACATCCAGAGTTAAGTGCTAAGATGCTTTTTATGTGTGAAGTGTAACCATACATAATGAAATTGATTGTAAAATACTAGAATACACACACACCCTCCTTAATCTTTGTGTTTCTATAGGGCTCCCCAAGTGGTTCAGTGGTAAAGAATCCTTCTGTCAATGCAGGAGCCACAGGAGACATGGGTTCAATCCCTGTGTTGGGAAGATCCCCTGGAGGAGAAAATGGCAACTCACTCCAGTATTCTTTCCTGGGAAATTCCATAGACAGAGGAGCCTGGTAGGCTACAGTCCATGGGGTCACCAAGAGTCAGACGTGAGCACGTGCGTGTGTGCACACACACACCCACACTTGTTCCAATATCTCTCAAACATCTACTGTCAGACTCTATAGGTAGGTGTTACTGAATTCATGCTGTTGATGATAGAGAAGAAAAAAAATCTGTCAACATTTATCCATTTGTTCATTTAATCATTTAGTTAAAAAATCTGTATGCATTAATACACATATAAATGTTTAAAGGGTACCTATTAAGTACTAAGTATTGAATGTTGGAAAGATAAATGAATTAGGCAGCAAACCTGCCCTCAGGTATCATGAAAATAAATGCATTTAATACCCTGTGATAAGACCTCATGCGGAGGTAAGCAGTGGGTAGCGAGCGTGTTTTCATGGAAGGAGGGAGATGACTTCCTGCCTTGAGGGCCTGGTGAGTGGTAGTGACTCTTTGAGTTAAGCTTTCTCAGAAGTTGCTGTTGTTGTTCAGTCACTAAGTCGTGTCCAACTGACTGTTTGTGACCCATGCACGGCAGCACGCGAGGCTTCCCTGTCCTTCATTATCTTCTGGAATTTGGTTAGATTCATGTCTGTTGAGTTGGTGATGCTATCTAACCATCTCCCCTCTGCTACCCTCATCTCCTTTGGCCTTCAATCTTTCCCAGCACCAGGGTCTTTTCCAAAGGAAAACGAGAGCCACGGTAGTGTCACATTTAGCAGGAGAGAGAAGTAGGAAGAGAAGCCGTATTTGGTTGCAGAGTAATGCACTTCGTTCTGTCCCTGTTGGTATTGGACCCTGGAGGAGGGGAACTCCTGCAGGCAGTTCCGGCAGAGTCTCACTCACAGTACCATGCTGCCTGGGAGCGTGAGGGTACATAAAGCATGAGCTGCTGCAGAGAAGTCACAGTCTGGCAGAGGAGTTAGTGTCCACATCCTAGAGGAATGCACGCCAAGGCCAGCCCTGAGCCATCACAGAAGTTCCTGGGGGCTGTTCCCACCTGTGGCCCTGCCTGCAGACCCTGCAGCACTCCCCCCTGAAATCCAGGCTGAGACTTGGAACACATTTTTAATTACATCACTCCCTCGTTAAAAACCCTTTTGACAGTTCTCAATTACCTGTGGAATAAATCCCGTTCTCCTTCGTGTGTCTTATAGGGTTCCTCAGAGCTCATATTCCACACCTCCTCCGATAGTGATAGTTGGGGCCAGTGCACCTGACTGGCTGCCACTGCGCCTGTGCGCTCCTGCTCCTGAACTTGGTCCAAAGTGTTACTTGGCTTGGATCGGTGTCCCCAGCTGCTCAGTGGTGACGGTTGTACTAATTCTCTCAGCCTTGCCCCCTGCTGCACCTAGAATAATGACTCCATAAAAGAATAGTATACGATGAAGAGTGGATACTGGTTGGAAGACCTGGGTTCTAGTCTTGATTCCGTACTTTCCAAATCCCAGTGGTCACGTACGGTTGTGAGAGCTGGACAGTAAAGAAGGCAGGGTGCTGAAAAACTGATGCCTTTGAACTGTGGTGGTGGAGAAGATTCCTGAGAGTCCCTTGGACAGCAGGGAGACCAAACCAGTCTTAAGAGAAATCAACCCTGAATACTCACTCATTGGAAGGACTGATGCTGAAACTGAAACTCCAGTATTCTTGGTCATCTGATGCGAACAGCTGACTGATGAGAGAAGTCATGTCTTTCCTTGATGCTGGGAAAGATTGAAGGCAGAAGGAGAAGAGGGCATCAGACGGTGAGATGGCTGGATGGCATCACCAATGCAATGGATATGAACTTGGGCAAACTTTGGGAGATGGTGAGGGACAGAGAGGCCTGGTGTGCTGCAGTCCATGGGGTTGCAAAGAGTCGGACATTGCCCATAAATTTCTTATGTTTGATTGCATCTGTAAAATTGAGTTAACAATGCTCTTGTAGTTTTCCCTGGGTGATGGAGAAATTCAGAGTGATATGTAGATATACAGTAACTTGTGAATGAAGTGCTTTAAATGTATTTTATAAGGACATTTCATTTTAGGCATTGATATGCCTATTTCTAAATAACAAGATGAAATGTACAATTAATGACATCTTCCAGTGGCACACCTTTTTTTTTTTTCCTGAGAAATTTTTGATGAATATATGTTAAAAATAGGGAGTACCATCTATCACCAACCTAAATCGATCACTTACTTTGTACTTGGTACCCTGCTAGATATTGAAAATTCATCACTTACTTTCTCCTTTTGGAGATCACATGTATTTACATGTCACAAGTAACTAGGAAGAAAATTATATGCTTTGATATTTCAGGGAAATTCAGATCAGATCAGATCAGTCGCTCAGTCATGTCTGACTCTGCGACTCCATGAATCGCAACGTTATCTCAAATTCCATAACTAACTTGTACTTAGGTTTGGCTACACAATGGGTAGTAGATAATTTCTTGCACTTTTGCTCGGTGGTCCTCAAATATTTATGGTCCATTATTCTTCTCTTCCTGCTTCCCAGGTGGCTCAGTGGTAAAGAATCCACCTGCCAAGCAGGAGATGTGGGTGTGATCTCTGAGTGGGGAAGATCCCCTGGGAAAGGAGATGGCAACCCACTCCAGTAATCTTGCCTGGAGAATCCCATGGACAGAGGAGCCTGGCGGGGTACAGCCCATGCGGTCACAAAGGGTCAGACACAACTGAGTGACTAGACACCAGCAGCAGCGTTCTTCCCCTCACGTTAATCTGACGGTGCTTGGAAGATCCCTTGGTGAAGACCGCGCAGCTGGGAAGACACTGATGGGGAGCCCCTTTAGCAGTTGCATTAAAATTTTTATCTGCTTGTCCGCGCAGCTACACAAGTGAACCCACAAACACAGTGGAAGAATTGAAAATGGGCTACTTCGGAGATAAAGGTGTGAATGTGTCTTCTGAGCTGGAGTCCTAACTGGCCCTAGATAGCTGCTAAAAACATTCTTTGATCTTCTCCTTTAACCAGGGCTTCTGTATTCAAAATGATTAGTTTTTCTATTTTTTTCTGTATCAGCAAGCATACAAAATGTTTGCTTATCCGCATTTTCTGAAAATTCACATTTTCATTCCTCATTTCTAACCTCGAAGCACTGACCTTTAGCTCCAGATATTATTTAGCAACATCAGTAGCAGTACTTGTATTACTAATATAGCTAGTTTTATTGAACATTCCATGCACAGGCTCTGTGCAGCGTGTTTTATTCACAGTATCTAATTTATTCTTCACAACATAGGTGGATGAGAACAATTATATTAATAGATAGGGATTATTTGATCCCTGTTGTCCTGATTAGAAAAATGAAGTCTGGAGAAGTTAATTTGCCCAAGGGCACATATCTAGGTTGTGGAAAGGCAGAATCTAAACCCAGAACTTTCTGATTCTAAAGCCTGTCTAACTAACCACTGAACTACACTGTCTTCTGAGGCTTTGTCACTGGGTCACATTTCTCTTTTGCAAAAGTATACTTCTTCAAAGAACTGCACATTAGTTTGCGTGTGTGTGTGCCTGCGTGCTAAGTCGCTTCATTCAGGCATGCTAAGTCATTTCAGTTGTGTCCGACTTTTTGCAACCCCATGGACTGTAGCCTGGCAGCCTCCTCTGTCCATGGGATTCTCCAGGCAAGAATACTGGAATGGGTTGCCATGCCCGCCTCTAGGGGATCTTCCTGACCCAGGGGTTGAACTCACATCTCTTACTTCTCCTGCAGTGGTAGGAGGGTTCTTTATCACTGGTGACACCTGGGAAACCCTCACTTTAGTTTGCATCACCTGTTTCTTCTCTCTTCTTACAACCTTCCCTCCACATAATTAGATCCCAATCTATGCCTGCTTGAAAGCAAAGTATGTGACCTGGAGGGTTTCGAATGAGTGACCAGCAGTGATAAGGGCGCCATCTCCCCTGTCCCTGGTAGCTGGTGGCTCTGGCTGTCACTGGCCCTGAGTAGCATCCACTTACCCTTTGGTGTGCACGCAGACACCAGTCTCTGTTTTGATGTGGGAAAAGGGTCTGTTAGGGTCTGTGTCAAGCCTGGCTCCTCCAGAAAGCTTCCATAAAATTCTGGCTCCTCAGCAATCATAGCATTATTTTCATATTCCCTCTTTCCAAATCCAGCTCTTGAGAAGTCCCTGTTCACATTTCACTGATCTTTCTAGAGTCCACGTGTTGACTGCAATTAGAATAAAACTTCCTGAGGCCAGTGCGAGGCACATAGGAGCTGCTTATCAATAGATGAGCATTATAAATAAATAAGTAAATAAGCTTCTGCCCTGTACAATGACCTGTTATTATTCTGTGACTAGGTTTCTAAGTCAAAGTGAAATGGAAAATTGAAGTAATTATTTGGACAATTTAGCAGGAAAAATAGTGGCAGGCTAAATTTTCCAGATAATGTGTGACTGCGGCTCATCTCACTGAGATTAGAGAGTCTGAATTGTGTTTGCACACCTGGGTCTATATGTTAGGAGTCAGCTCTCAGCCCTTTAGGAGACAACTCTGGATGTTTATCCGGAGAATGCATCTAAATGCACCTCCCCAGCCTGGCCTCTGGTAGTCTAGCAATGTACACAGTGTGATCACGAATCACGTTGTCTGCAGTTCCCGTTGACCACCCTGTTGGAGAAGCTGGTAACCGTTCCTAAGTATACATGTCCCACGTGTCTCAAAAATGTCCGTATATGGGAAGTGTTGCAAAATGCCATGAGCTACAACACACACGGCCTGGATAAAATGCTTTCTTTATAGAACCATCTCTGGTGCAAGAATCGTTGTCTAATGAAGGCACCAGAGCCCACCCCGCCAATAGCAGCAAAGGACACAGCACTGAAGCATCTCTTTCTCCCCAAAGGCATGTTATTTTGTGCTGGAGACTCTCCATAGGTGGAAAAGCACAGAGACAGCACAGCGTTTGGGCTCTCCCACTAGAGCGGGACGGGGGGGGGTATAAGAGTCGGGCAAGGACGGGGGCGGCGGGGTGGTGGGGTGGTGCTGAGACGACTTATTTCCATTTCTAAATAACACAGAAAATTGGCCCCTTTCCTTGCAGTAGCTACGATACCTGTGAACATCTCTTTCTCTGCCCAGATCTGCATTGAGTGTTTCCTCCTTGATTTCTCAGCTCAGTCTGTGGTCATTGGTATAAACCAAACAGATCCTTAGAGCCCTTAATAAATCCAGAAGAGGCTTATAGGGGAGCCCTTATAAATACATAATAGCTACGTCTGGATAACACGTAGATGTTTTAACTCCCTGAAAGGGATGTTATTTTGAGGGTCTCCAACGGTAACATCAGAAAAAGAGCCACATGGATGATGAGGAAAAGGAAGGAGGAGGCTGCATTTAAGATGGCTTTTTCGGACCACTCTTTCATCAACTATTGATTTGATTGCAAAAGCCTTTAGTTAGTGCAGGAATTCCACTGGTAATAATTAAATTTTCAAGAGAAACGCTCGCAGGAGAAATGAGGGGAGTTGGGTAGGGAGGGGCTGTATGTGGAGTGGGTTCCACGAATGTTAATGACTCCGTTAGAGTTACATAAAATTAACAGAAATTAGATCTACGGTTATTGAAGAGCCTCCTTTATATTGAGAGGAGCCATTTAAGTATAACGATTGGGGATTATGGTTCAGTGGAGCCTTTTAACTGTTCATTTGCCTGCCTAACTGACCGCTGGGCGGAATGCGATAAATTCAGGATATTGTACGACGACTCCTGTTTCCCTTTAATTTGGATTCTGTTACCCAGTTTTCTTCCCGACATCAGAGTGAGGGTTAGTGTTGGGGTTTATCTGTTCCTGAGTGAGGTTGACTGACTCTAACAGTTCTTGCAAAGTGTACAGTCATTAATGGTTTCCCAGCGCCCCATTTATCGCGATTTCTGTCTAAAAGACACCTCCCTCCATTTCTGCAGCATCTACTTGGGATGTAGTTTGGGCATGTCCTTCTTCCACAGGGCCCTTGATTGCTTTCAAACGTTACCATGATCTGAACCTTCATTATCTCCAAGGTGGGGTGAGTGAGCATTCTAATGGAGGATGGCAATGTTTAAGACAATGGAGTACAGCTCCTGCAATTGATGGATTTTTTTTCCCCTCCTATAGACATATTTTGTATGCTAATGTGCCTCTGAAGGCGAAACCTGACTTTTTACTGCAAATTCCTGCATTGGCTGCCGAGAATGTTAGCTCAGGTTTCATGGGAAAAGATATTCTTTGTGAGTAATGGGGTGAGAAGCGAGAAGAGTGCAATCTGCCTGCCTATGATGAAGACTTGACAAGAAAGAGTTAAATCCCCATCTATTGTCTGAGGCGGGCTTACTGTTAGGAAACTGGGGCGTATAGATTAATTCACTGGGGGCCAACTGTTTGATTTCTCTCCCTGCTGCTTGGCACAGGAATGAAATTGTAGCTGCGTTTATAGCAGAAGGTTGGATTATATTCTCTTTTGTAGGAATTAAACCCCATAGAATAATTTATGCAGAGCCAAGCAAAGTCGAAACACATAAAGAGAAGTTGGTGGAGTTATCTCGAGGCAAACACCCTTGGTGTCAGTGTCAAAGTGGTGTGTGTGGTGTGCGCCATTCTTTGGGCGGTGTGTGTTCCTTGGAAGAGAAATGTGTACAGAATATTCTTGGAGCTTTTGCTCTGGGTTCTCGTTACGATAGAACCTAGGAAAGCTTAGCTCCTACAGAGAACGGACAGACTCGTTCACCCTCAGGACTCACCACTGCCAGACATTATGATACTTTATTGGGATAGGAGTCCGTATGAAAAAGTGTGTCACCCATTAGCTTGGGACCTAATGTGCACTTACTCAGGTTAAATAATTCAGCCAGTTCAGGGAAAGCTAGGTTTTTACATAAATATTAAAGGGCCTGCTTTAACTGCTTGTTGTGCCAGAATGCCCATGGCATATGAGACAGGGGTGGCCAGTGTTAAACTGATAAATCAAATGATGACTTTTGTTCTAAGGGGCTGTGCAAGGGATGATGAAAGAAGGATAAATTGCAGGATGCTGTGTTCGCCCCCTTCCCCCAATATGCGATGCTATAGTGGTCCCCCTTATCTAGGGGGGGTATACATTTCAAGACCCCTAGTGGATGCCTGATGGAGAAGGCAATGGCACCCCACTCCAGTACTCTTGGCTGGAAAATCCCATGGATGGAGGAGCCTGGTAGGCTGCAGTCCATGGGGTCACGAAGAGTCGGACACGACTGAGCAACTTCCCTTTCACTTTTCACTTTCATGCATTGGAGAAGGAAATGGCAACCCACTCCAGTGTTCTTTCCTGGAGAATCCCAGGGACGGGGGAGCCTGGTGGGCTGCCGTCTATGGGGTCTCGAAGAGTCGGACATGACTGAAGTGACTTAGCAGCAGCAGCGGCAGTAGATGCCTGAACCATGAATAGTACCAAATGTTACATATGCTATATCTTTTTTTTCCCCTGTGCATACATATGATAAAGTTGAATTTATAAATTAGGAATGATAATATCCAAATTGCCAGCATCACCACCCTTGTGCTTTGGGGCCATTATTAAGTAAAATAAGAGTTCATTGAACATTAGCACCTCCGTCCTGTGACAGTGGCTCTGGTAAGGGAGGTGACTGCTAAGTGACAGATGGGTGTGGGGGCACCAGGCAGAGGCAGGGCTCAGTCCTGGGTGGGAGGGCATGAGATTTCATTATGCTGCTCAGAACCATGCAGAATTGAAAATGTATGAATTGTTTATTTCTGGAATTTTCATTTAATATTTTCACACCATGGTTGACTGTGGGTAACTAAAACCTCAGAAAACAAACCAAGGATAAAAACCTTGGATAAGGGGGGAGCCACTGTATTTTGAGAAGAAGTGCTTTTCCAGGTAGTTAGGTGTGTGGCACTCATTGTCAGGGAGAAAGGAAACCTCTCCTGGGTCGGGGCCCAGGGCCTGGGTCTCTATCCACAGGCTGTAAACCAGGTTGCTCTGGAGCCTGAAGATGCTGCTGGAACGCAGACCCTGCTGCTGGGGGCGGGGCAGGCTTTCAGCTTTAGCCACTGGTATTATTGTCCTTGTTTTAAAATCACCAATGAATTTTTTGAATATCATTTTTTTTGAGTTGCTTAGACAAGAACAATAATTCGATAAACTTGGAGGAAGAACATTGTTTTGCAAAAGACTAGAATATAAATATTTGTAGGTCAGTTCTGCTCTAAGGTTTATGTTGAAACCATGAGTTTGTTCCAGTGCTAGCGATCTCTTAGGGAATGATTTGAACACAAAGTGAATTTCGTTCATGTCGGCGTATGTGTGATTTCATCAGTAAGAAACACTACATGAATGCAGAAAACTGCACCCAACTGAACCAAGCCTTAGACACAAAAGGAACATGCCTCAAAAAGCGGCCAGCCAACCTTGTCCACCACGTGTGTGGCGGGCCACAGCCATGCACAGGGTGATCCGTGTCACCACTTTCCATCCTGTTCCGATGACCTCCCTGACACCACTTCACAACAACTCACAAAGAGCAGCCTCATGAGGCACACAACCTTAGGCTGGTAGTGTGCCATGTTTATTGTATACATAACTTCTTAACCTTTTAACACAAATACTAATGTTTTATATAGGTTCTTATCTTCAAATTTGGAAAAACATGGCACTCAGTTTTTGAGTCTTGTGCCCTAATCTCATTTTCTCCATAACCCTTACTGCTTTTATCGTGTGATTTTGCGTAGTACGATGAGATGGTGATATTTAGGAGCACGTGTCACCTGATGGGCTTCCCTGGTGGTTCAGGTGGTAAAGGATCTGCCTGCCATGTAAGGGACACACGTTGGATCCCTGGGTTGGGAAGATCTCCTGGAGAAGGGATGGCTACCGCCTTGAGTATTCTTGCCTGGAGAATCTCATGGACAGAGGAGCCTGGCAGGCTACAGTACATGGGATTGCAAAGAGCTGGACTTGACTGAGCGACTAAGCATGCACACATGTCACCCTATAGTAGAACTGACTGTATTTGTTACAGTCATTCAGCAAAAACTCATTTTTTTCCGTATCTCTTCTTCAAAAAATGTATTTTCTGGGTTTATTAGAGCTCCTTCTAGTTTCAATATAGAATAATATTCAGTATCATATGGATATTTAGCTTTGTAAAATCATAGATCTCTTCATATTGAGTTATCTGAATAAATGTTTGTTGAAATGATCTGAATTGGCTTATTCACTCTTTAAATAATAGAACCTATAATTATGGATGCTAAGATTCCTGTCTCAGATACCTATTCAACCTCACTACTCTTATACTCATGAATTTTCCAGAGCTTATTTGCAGAATTAAAATTCTATGGAGATAGCAATATTTCCAGATTGAGTTTAATAATGATATATTGAAAGCAAGATTTTAATAAAAACAGTTAAAGGATCAATTCACTTTCTCTTTGCTCTGTAAATGTTGTTGTTGCTAAGTTGTCTCCAACTCTTTTTCGACCTCATGCTCCTCTGTTCATGGGATTTTCCAGGCAAGACTACTGGAGTGGGTTACCATTTCCTTCTCTAGGATATCTTCCTGACCCAGAGATCGAACCCAAGTCTCCTGCATTGGTGGGCAGATGCTTTACCACTAAGCCACCAGGGAAGCCTGTAAGTGTTACTAGTTTCAGCTTAATCTAGGAGTGGGTTGATCAGAAACTCTTAGCATGGTCCTTCCTATGCTAATTTCATTCTTACGTTGGAGGTTGTTGCATTGGAGGCCTGGTCACAATGCCAGCATTACAGATCATATTGACAAGGCCAATTTACTTGCTGAATTACTTGCTGAACTACTGAATACATGGCTTATGAACAGATCTCATTCTCTACTCATTTTCAATTCTCTCATAATTCCCTTCTTTCAGAGGAAGAAAAACAAATTACAGTATGAAAATTCCCAGTACAGCAAATACAAGTTTCCAATCCCTGTACAGGAAGAGAGTAGTATTTTTAAGTAGATACTGGAGGTATTCTGAATTTTAAATTTCATGACCACCTTCTTCCACTGAGGTTGTATCAAGTAGCATTTAGTGCACTCCTGGAGCAGATCAAAATGCTCTATTTAGTAGAAGAATTTTGCAGGACTGATGCCTTTAAAACATTGTATCCCCTCTCACTGAAGTTTGAAATATTCAAAAATATTTCTGTGAGAATTTATACTTAAAATTTTTTAAATGTGTTTTTGAAATTAAAAATTACCTGCATCTCTTGCATCTCACTGCACTGGTAGACAGATTTTTTGACACTGCTTAAGTGACTTAGCAGCAGCAGCAGCGCCACCTGGGAAGCCCTTAAAAAAATTGCTCTTGGGTCATTTTAATTCCTGGCATTGCTTTTTCTTGATTCTTTTATTTTTCTTTGCTACTTCATTATTTTTTGTATAGCTCCTATGTTGATTCTTTTTTTTTTTTTTTTTTTTACTATTGTGCCTAACTCTTTGTAAGAAATTATGTTGGCTCAGAAATTAAGAATCTGCCTGCGATGCAGGAGACCCAGGTTTGATCCCTGGGTTGGGAAGATACCCTGCAGAGGAGAATAGCTACCCACTCCAGTATTCTTGCCTGGAGAATCCCATGGACAGAGGAGCCTGACTGGCTACAGTCCATGGGATCACAGAGTAAAAGACACGACTGAGCGACTTTTGTGAAGAGGTCAGAATGATGTTTATTAGGAATTCTTCTCATTTCATAAGGTCGTGTGTGAGAGAAGATTCTTTTACTCCTTACTTCTCTTCAGCTAGCAGAATTTGGTAATCATAAGCCTGTTTACAATCTGACTTTCTCCATCACCATATCATTTTGACAGATTGCTTCCTGCAAATATGGCTTGTTTGTGTAATTCTTTGTTCAGACTCAGCTATTCTGCACCTGATGGAATGATACTGGAGAGGAAAATTCCAACAACAGGAAGCCAACATGCAGTTGGTGGGGAAGAGGGATGGATTGGAGGGAGGCATTCAAAAATACAGCACTCACATAACTTGGACCTAATTATACTTAGACTCTAAAGATAATTCTCCAAATTAGTTTAAGCAGTATTTCTTAGTTCCCCAATATTGAGACTTCATCAGACTAGTCACTACATAAAAAAGGGACTGACAGTTCCAGAAATTCCTTTTGTCCTTTCGTCACTCACCCTGTGAAAACAGAGGTGACGTCAGGCAATAAGAAGACTGCAGGTAAAGGGAAGTCAAATGTAAGTCGCTCAGTCGTGTCTGACTCTTTGTGACCCCATGGACTGTGGCCCACCAGGCTGCTCTGTCCATGGGATTTCCCAGGCAAGAATACTGGAGTGGGTTACCATTCCCTTCTCCCGGGGATCTTCCTGACCCAGGGATCTTCCTGACCCAGGGATCGAACTGGGTCTCCTACATTGCAGGCAGATTCTTTACCATCTGAGCCACCAGGGAACCCCAGGTTAGGGGAAATTGCAAAGTCAATAACTAAACCCTAGTTATTTTAAAAAATGGACAGGTGTTGTAGTCAGGAAATTTGAACCAAAAAATATGAGGGCAATTGAGATAATCAGTGAATCTTGGAATTAAAGAGTTGCAGATCATTCTTGTTATTCTGGTCTTAGTCTTGCTGTAAAAACCTCTCCTGATCCTTCTTAACATATATACCTTGGTTTTTAGAGCCAGATGTTTCCCCCTCTAAAAACAATATATTGCTCTTGGTTCATGTGATAAACATGTAATAAAGTAGTTCTAGAGATTTCAAAAATCGAAAGTCCTAAATATCCACCATAAAATATATATATTGAAAAAGCATGTTAGGTAATGATCTCAAATGTTCAGAAAAGAAGAACAGTAGGCAGTGGATGTTCAGAAATCGCAAATAAATTTTCTCAGCCAGGCTTGTTAACTTCCTCTTAGTTTGCTGAGCTCTCTTCTCTCCCACAGACTGAGAGAGAGAAAGACCAGCAGATAAAATCATTTTGCAATACAGAAGCAATCACACCAACATTGTGCTAGATAATAGCCCTGTTTAAGTCTGCAGGGGTCACTTTATTGGCTGTAAACTCCTAGAACCTACACACAAATATTGGCAGGCAGGTAACCAGCTAACAGCTGGAAAAGGTAGGCAAATAGATGAAGTAGAATCAGTCTGAAAAAAAGATCTTCATTGTTACAGCCACATAAGTGGAGGATATTTTTGCTTACTCCTCTGCTTCTACCTTATTCCTTGGTCATCTTTCTCAAGTGATTACTTCTGGCCACACCTTTGGTCTACACCAGTGGTTTTCAATCCTGGCTGCATGTAAGCCTCACTTCGGAGGTTTTGAAAAATACTGACATTGGGTTGGCACCTTGGTAGATTCTGACTTCTTTGGTCTGGAGTGGGGCCCAGGACTGGGTGGGTTTTAAAGTTACCCAGGTGATTCTAATGTGTGGTCCATTTTGAGTGGCACTGGTCCCATCCGTTTCCTGGCAGTGTAGCAGTTCTTGGGTCTAGAGAAGTGACTCTTAACCTTGGCTGCAGATTAGGATCACCTGCACCAGCGTTTTAACATGCCAGTGTCTAGGGCACGCCTCTGACCAATTAATTCAGACCCTCTGGAGTTGGAATCCAGGAATCATTATTTTTTAAAACTCCTTCATGATTCAGTTGTGTAGCCAAGGTTAAGAACCGCTGATGCAGAATGCTGTGGGGCCACGCAGGAGAACAGTCCAGGTGTGAGCAATACCTGTCTGTGGAGAGTCGTGCTCTGAGGGGATGACTGGCTCTGTCCGGAGCCAAGGAAAAACCCCCGACACCTCACAGAAAATGGAGAACTGAATTGGCTTCCATAGTCTGTCGTTCAGGAAGCTGGGATTTTGACTTTAAGAGGGCACCTGAGCTCCATGGGGAGGATGATGGAGGAGGACAATGGGGGATGAGGAGAGAGAATCTGGAAGGTGTGGTTTCCCTGGGGGCTGCACCAGAGAGGTTGGGGGAGGCTGGGGGTCTCTGAACCTGAGGGCTGCGAGCATTCATCGCTCCTGCACCCTCACTGCTTCTCATTCTATGCAGCACCCTTCTCCCCATTCCAGAAGATCTGTGGCTGCCCCAAATTCCCAAATGACCCTTGTCACAAACCTGTCTCCAGAACACCCAGGTACCCGATCAAAGCTATGGCAAGTCCTGTAGTCGCATCTTCATTAAAGAGTAAATAACCATGACCTCTCAACAAAAGAGCTTCCAAAGTCTGTGTGTCGACATAGGACTTCCTCGAAAGCTGGTCTGACTTGTGGCTTCCTGGCTGCCCTTCTTGTGGATCCACCGAGCCCATCTGCAAGGGCCCAGGATCTGTGTCTTGCAGCGGGCATCCAGGCTGTTCCAATGGCCTCGGTTCTCCAACCTCGAGCAGAGAAAGTGTAGCAGCACCTGTGGGTCTTTGACTTTTAGGGGAAATGGCTGATCACCCAAACGAAGATCTGCAAGTTGTTCTGTTATACCACATTCAACTTTATTTTTTAACATCTAGCTGTTTCTGCAGGACAGGGTTTGAGCCCATATCTGTTGTGTATTTCTATGACATTTGTGGTTGTCTTGAGTCATAAGCTGTGTATCGTGTGAGTGTAAAACAAGTACTTGTCCCCAACGCCCGCCCCCCCCATTCCTTAATGATGAGCCTCTCTTCCAAAGCATGGTCGGACAAACTGTACAGAAGCTGTACACTAAAATTCGTATGAAACACAAAAGTGGAGCAATAATGTAATTTTCTTGATAGTATGGTTCTCCCATACTATAGATGTATGGTTACATAGCATCACTGACTCAGTGGACATGAACTTGAGCAAACTCTGGGATATAGTGGAGGACAGGAAAGCCTGGTGTGCTGCAGCCCATGGGGTTGCAAACAGTTGGACACAACTCAACAAGATCAACAAATGGTTCTCCCAGGCATGGTGGGGAGATGCCTAACAGAACTGACTCCCATGCTGGCCCTTGGACTGACTCCCATGAGTGACATCACTGGTCCTTTATGTGTAGATCGCAAAGCTGTTTAGGGTTGAGAACATGGGCTGGGCTTTTCTTTGATGCATGATCTTAGCCTCCTTCAGTCCGTGCTAAACTTCTCTATATCTGAGGTTGGGTTTTCTTTAGCATGACTGGGGTCCAAAAAAATTGAGTGAAACTTGAGATTTTTTTTTTTTACAGTCAAGTGTATTAATATGAGGACTCTAAATCAGTATCACCAATTTTGGAGTGCCTGCTGTTGCCCAGTCTTTGTAACAGAGGGATTTCAAGTTAACGTCTTGTCTACTCAACAACTCAGGATTAGTCTAGTTTATTCATGAGAAAATGGAAGTGCAAACAGGAAAGTAACCTGTTCAGTGTAAGGTAGATGATAAGTGGTCAAGTCATGATTCAGATCCAGACCTACCTGCACACAAGCCTGTGTTCTCTTTCTACTACCCTGTCTCTCTGCAAACTGCCCTGAATGAATTGAGAGTGGAAATTTTGTCGTTGTTCAGTCACTAAGTCTTGTCTGACTCTTTGTGGCCCCATGGGCTGCAGCACACCAGGCTTCCCTGTCCTTCACTATCTCCTGGAGTTTGCTCAAATTCATGTCCATTGAGTCAGTAACCATGTGGAATCTGAAGTCTACCCTAGACCGATGGAATTAAAATCTTCATGTTAAAAAGATTCCCATGAAATTTGCACACACGTCAAAGTTTGAGATTTCTTGTTCTTGAGAAACAGTTACTGGAAAAGACTGGAATGTAGAATCAGAAACCTCTGATAGAACAAGAGAGTGGTAGATTTGTCTTAGATATCAGACTGTCCCACAAAACCAAATTAATTTTACGGTGTAAAGTTTAACAATACCGAGGATAGAGTTTACCTTCCAGTGCAGTCCCCCTCCTTTCTTCCTCTGTTTCCATCATCCTAATCCACAGGCAGAGACTTTCTGGAATGCCCAGATTGGTTGTTGTGATGTGGAACTCAATGTTGGGATATAAGGATGGCTCAGTGAGGAAGCTGAGATGTTTGGGACTGGCTAGGGCAAGGGGCGGAGAAGGCAATGGTACCCCACTCCAGTACTCTTGCCTGGAAAATCCCACGGACGGAGGACCTGGTAGGCTGCAGTCCATGGGGTTGAGAAGAGTCAGACACGACTGAGCGACTTCACTTTCACTTTTCACTTTCATGCATTGGAGAAGGAAATGGCAACCCACTCCAGTGTTCTTGCCTGGAGAATCCCAGGGACGGGGGAGCCTGGTGGGCTGCCGTCTATGGGGTCGCACAGAGTCGGACACGACTGAAGTGACTTAGCAGCAGCAGGACAAGGGGACAGGATATCACCCTGGCTGTCAGTCACTTTTCAGTGTCTGAACAGCAAACCAAGATGGAATCTGGTCTGAACCTGCAGAAAGTCCGGCTGCTTAGTTAGCAATAAATCATCCCAAAGAAGGCAGGCCCTTAGTACCTGCAGCTGAGTGGAACTGAGGCCGGCCAGGCTGACTCTAGTCATTGGTGAGCATTAGTCAAGGGCTCACATGGCTGGTGTGGGAAGAATGAGTCATACTAGTCGCTGTAACAGACACTCCCTCTTGTCAAGGTTTAACCTGATGGCAGTTTACTTCTTGCTTGGGTCCCAGCCTACTGTGGGTCAGGTGGCTAGCCCAAACTTCACATCCGGGACCAGGACTGTTTCCTCTCTGTGGCTGTGCCAGTTCCTGGCTTCAGGCCTCCTTGACCTCATTCAGAACTCAAGACAGGATTGTGTGGGATGCTTTCATGAATCAGACCTGAATTGGCATCTGTGGCCGCAACCTACACTTCATCCAGAATTTGGTCATCTGGTTCTACAAAATTACAGGAGAGCCTGGGGAAATGGCAGAGAGCATTGGCTTGGTGGCCATCCAGCAGAACACTGCCTTTGTCTGAATTCATAGAGGAACCAGGACTGCCTCACTCATCGGGAAAGTGATGAAAAAAATCCGCTGCTCTTCCTGTGTTTGTTTAGGTGATACCCATTTGTCTGAGATAAAATGTATTTTTCTGCCTGTGTTCTACATAAATGAGTATGGGGAATAACAATTTGACAATGTCCTACAACTGATGGATAAAGATTACACACTGGGAAATTTATCCGAAGACCTGAAGGAAGAGATAGGGACCCAGTTAGAGTCCTTCGTGCCCTTTGACATGCCCTTTAAAATCAGGAGGCCGCACACTGGGTGGGCATTCTTTAAGAAGATCATCTATGTGTTTCCGTGGTCAGAGGAGGGCAGGAGGCACGGGAGGAAAGGAGGAAGGTGGGGAGGAAAGACTTCCAACAAGCTGGTTGGTCCAGCACGCTGCCCAGGAGAATCCCCATGGCTGAATCAGGCTGCTTCAGTCTTTGGCTCCTGGTTCTTCCTGGTTGTCGAGCGTGGCCTTGGTCCTGTGCTTGCTGTCTGCCTGTCTGCTGTGTCCGTCTTTCCAACCTTGCCCCGTCAGGTCTCCTTGCTCTCACACAAAGCACCAGACATAATTTCTGCCCCAGCGCTGACCTGCTCTTAGCTCCTTTTCTTCTCCTGGATCTCACCCTGAATGTCTCATTTTCACATGTTGACCAGTTTAATGGCAGAAAGAAGGAAACCAGTCCTCACTGAGCACCTGTCATGTTCTGACTCTGTGAAACTGGCATCGTCATACCATCAGTCTTTGACATGGGTGTTAATACTTCCATTCAGAGGAAAATAGAAAAAAAAAAAAAAAAAAAAAAAACACCACCAAAATCCTGACCCAGATGAAGGTTAAATTGTTTTTCTATTCCACCCTTCTAGTGAGGGCTGGAGTTAAACTTTGAGCCAGATGTTTGACCCCAGACACTGCCCTTTTCTATCCCAGTTCGGATCAGCCTGCCATGAACCCTCATTACCCCATCACCCCCACCCTGGAATTTGTCTTTATCAGTATCACCTTTGAAGCTCGGTTTTGATAGCCAGCTTTCCCAGCTGACAACAATACAGGCAGAGTCTGGCCTAGACCAGGGCAAAAACTCTGATGCTGCTGGAGACTCACAAAAGAAGAGATGAAAAACCAGTCATGGGAGCTAGAAGGAAGAGGCCAGAGCCTTTATCTTTTGCTTCTTCTCATCTTCACTTGATTTTCTGTGGGAAGCACTCAATAAATTGTTGTTCAGTGAATGGACCCAAATCCCTGTGATGTTAGCCATGGGGCTGACCAGAGGTGAATACAGGGATTTCCTGTCTGGAGCTTTGTTAGTGACCGACAACCAACACTGAAGCGGTGGCGATCAGGGACCCAGAAAATCCTGACAAGGTCATTGCTTTCGGGAAGCCCTTCTGTTTGCTGCCCGGGGCAGCGGAGCCTAGCAGAGGAGCAGCGTGGTGAGAGGAAGCGCACGGGTCTGAAGAGAGACAGATGGGTTTGAGTCCCGGCCTGACTCCTTGCTGACAGTGTGGCTTTGGGTAAGTCACAGAACAGGTGTGAGCCTCTGTTCCCTATGTTAAAATTTTAATTAAGGAACAACTGTATTGAAAAGGCTATTGTATGGAGTGTGTGTGTGTGTGTGTGTGTGCGCGCACTGGCAAATAGCAAGCTCTCAATAAATTGTAGCTATTATCTTTATTCCAAGCAGATGCAGTCTCTGCCCTGTGGAAATGTGTTCTCTGAACCAGCTAATATTTACTCTGATTCCTTACTGAAATGATAAATGGCAGTGATCGGGAAAGGTCCACTTTATGTGCAATAGGAGCTGGTGTCATCTAAGGCTTTGCTACTCAAAATTTGGTCCATGGATCAGGAGCAGAAACATCACGCTAGAGCTTGTAAAGGCTTCAGACTCCCAGGCTCCACCCCCGACCTCTGACCCGGAAGCTGCCTTGTAACAAGAACGGCATGTCATTTATAAACATATTAAAGACCCTGGTAGCATCTGCAGGCTTAGATCCCTATCTTTAAACTGCAGAGAGGACAATGCTTAATTCATAGCACAAGGAAGAAATGTTGGCATTTTTCCAATTTTCTCTTTTGGGCACAGATTCGCTGTGTAGCCGAGCAACATCTGATGGGTTCTCTCCCACCACATGGAAGAGGTATCCACCCTATGTGCAGTTCTCATTCTTGATGTGGTAGAGTTACAGGGAAAGAAGCTTCTCGCCTACATTGACTCTGGGCCTCAATCTGACTGATTGCTTTTGGCGGCGCGTGGCCGGGACGCGTGGCCTCCGATGCTGAGTCAGGGCGTGCAGAGGAGGGGAGAAAGGCGTGGGTCTGCTGGCGGTGGCATCTGCAGTGGTGACCCGTGGCCTCCACGGAGCACAGTGCAATGGTTGCCATGGTAACGGCTGTGCATGGTCAGGGGTGACTAACTGAGCCGCAGGAGCTGGACCAATGGCCCCGTTGTCGCTGACACAGCAGTGTGAGTGCGGCTTGGGCTCCGCCCACAGGGGAATTTGACAGAGAGGCACATTGGAGCCTTCTTGTTCCTTGTTTGCTGTATGTCCTTCATTCTGGGGAAAACCTAGAGATCTGAAAAAACTGAAATGAAAACAATATGAAATTGAAAGTATTCTGTGCTAAGCACGATGAACACAGAGCACATAACGGGGGTAGGAACTGAAGGCACAGAGGGAGGGGCCAAGCCTGCACCCCTGCTTCAGAGCTAATCAGGGTGAAAGCTTCCTGGGAGCTACTGGGACCATCTCCTCCCACCCCTCATTTTACAGATGACAAGTCTGAAGCCCAGAAAGGGTCAGCGATTTGCTCAACATCACACAGCAGTGGGTAAAATAAATAAAGGCACTTTATGGTCTTTAGAGGGCTCCCCTCGTGGTAAAAAAAATCCACCTGCAATGCTGGAGACCTGGGCTTGATCCCTGGGTTGGGAAGCTCTCCTGGAGAAGGGAAAGGCTACCCACTCCAGTATTCTGGCCTAGAGAATTCCATGGACTGTATAGGCCATGGGGTTGCAGAGTCAGACATGACTGAGTGACTTTCACTTTCATGGTCTTTAGAAGCTTATGGTTTTGAGAAGCTTAAGAGAAGGGCTGATTCTAGAGCTCAGGGGTCCTTACTCCTAGTGCAGTGTGCTTTCCAAGGTAACACCCTGCCTTTTTTTCTTATGATTTATGTTTTTTGGATCTCAGTGTTTCCCAGGCAGAAAAGAATAATGTCACCGGTATCTGCTTTTTGTTGGTGTGGGCCAGAGGAGGACTGTAGGCCTGTAGTTGTGCTAACTTGGAGTCCAGCCACGGGTGTGTTACCTACCCACAGTGACTTTGAGTCAAGTTATCTTTCTCCTTTCAAGTCTTTATGTATACAGTGGAAATAACCAAAACGATAACATCTTGCTCCTAGGGGTGTGAAGATCTTATATGTAAAGTGGCTGACGTAGTCAGTGTTTGAGTTAGTTTTCATTCCTGACCTAACCTTGAGATGGAAGGGGCTTCCCCTTTGTGTACCTGACCTAACAACTAGGGAAAATTTGCAATATTGAGTGGAGTGCATATTAAATGTGTGTCATTAGTGTGTGATTTCAGAAATGGTGAAGTGAAAGGCGAACAGTAAATGGGTTATAACCTCTAAACCTCCAACAGTCTGTGGTTCCTATGTGACAATAGCTAGTACTTGAAACCACAATGATAAAGCCACACAGAAATGTACCAACAGCTTTCAGAGGTGTGAATAGAGTGTATTGAATTTGAGTCAAAGGGAATTCTTCTACCATTATGTAAAAGGACTAGCAGAGTCTCATTTAGAATATCATTTTCAATTCTTATCACTTTGGTGTAAAAAGGATGTTGTACTGAAGGAGAAGGTGAAGAAAAAGCAATGAAAATGATTCAGGGACAAGAGGAACCTCGTCAGATGGAAAAGTCAGAGGATCTAGGCTTGTGTTGAAACTAAGGTGATGTCAGAGAGGCGTAGGCGACCCTTTTGAGGACATGATGAATCACCACTGCACAGATACTGCATTTGTGCTCATGAGAGAAGGGATCATGCAGGGGCAGAAATTAAGTTTTGTGCTACATCCAAGCAAATTCCCAAAGATTCTAGGGTTTATATGCATGGTATTAAATGCATTAGTTCCCTAAGGCTGTTTTAACAAAATACCACAAATGGGTGACTGAAAACAACAGAAATTTATTATCTCGTAGTTCTGGAGGCTAGAAGTCCAAAGTCAAGGTGTTGGCAGGACCAAGGTCTCTCTGGAGGATCTAAGAGAAACTCCCTTGTCTCTGCCAGCTTCTGGTGGTTGCCAGGAATTCTTGGCGTTCCTGAGCTTGCATCTGCACCCCCGAGGCTTTGCTTCCATCTTCACATGGGCTTCTTCCCTGTGTGTGTCTGTATTTCTCCTCTTCTTATAAGCATGCCACTCATATAGGATTAGGGGCCCACACTATTCCATTATGACTTCTTTTAACTAATTGTATCTCCGATGTCCCTATTTCCAAGTCAGATCACATTCAGAGGTCCCAGGACTTGAACATATATTTTTGGGGGACACAATTCAACCTGTAATACATAGAGATCATTCATTGAATAGTCCACTGAAAATTACTTTCTGCTCCCATGAGGGTGACCATGGAGATTTCTGAACACAAGATTTTTTTAATTTTTATTTTTACTTGAAAAACTTTTTATATTTTAAAAATTGTGGCAGAAAACACAGAACAGAAATTTTACCGTCTTAACTGTTTTGAAGTGTACAGTACAGCAGCGTTACTACACGTAAGACCACAGGGTATCTGGGGGCCAAGTGGGGGGCCACTGGGAGAAGACTCTGAGACGTGCCAGAGTCCAGCACAGGAGAATGGGCAAAACCCCACTAACTCTACAGCACTGGGCAGCGCAACTTCACTTTCGAGTAAAAGTTGCAGAGTGGGCAAGAAAACACACTCATCTGGAGATTAAAAGGAAAGAGCTGGCAAAAACAACAGCTGAAATTCATTGAATGGGGAGTAGAGGTGGGTTGTTTGGCTGTGATCCCAAAGTAGAATGGATGCTGAGAGCAGCAGAGGCTGGAGTCACTGGTTTCTTGGCTCCAGAAACTTTCCCTCCCTGGATTGGGGCATTCCCATATCCAGAAGACATGTGGTGCGCCACCAAGGAAGACAAGGGGCTTCCCTGGTGGCTCCGATGGTAAAGAATCTGCCTACAATGTGGGAGACCCAGGTTCAATCCCTGGGTAGGGAAGATCCCCTGGAGGAGGGAATGGCCACCTGCTCCAGTATTCTTTCCTGGAGAATTCACGGACAGAGGAGAGCCCTCCATGGGGTCACAATGAGTCGAACACAACTGAGCAACACACACACACACACACCCAAGGAAGGCAGGGGGAGGGAATGGAATCCTCCAAGATCCATACCAGCTTCTGAACTTCCTGCTGTGGTTTGGGGGGGACGGCAGGGAGGAACAGCAGGCAAGGATCCCCTGGCAGAGAAACCCCTCCTCCCCTTGACTGGAAGTGTGGGGCAAGAGTGAGGACCACAGAGGATGACCAAGACTAGGACTGCATTCTCCATCTGCTTGTCCCCACTCTGCTCTCCTTCCCTCTAAATCAGAAACCTGCCATCCTTTTCCAGGGAGAGGGGGGGAGAACCAGGACTTTGTGTCCCACCACCTCTTTCCCTTCATTTATTATAACTGGGTTGCAGGAGGCAACCCTCATTATCTCATGAGCTGGCTTTGAAGGCTGTCTGAAGAGGAGGCAGGCACTCTGCTGTGTGTTGGGAGGCGAGGATGCCTAGCGCCCCTTTAGAGGGGTGTTAGGGACAGAGAGTGCAGGTCTGAATGGGAGAGGGCCCGGTGCTGGGAGCCCCGAGGGTGTATGTCTATCTGGTGGATGAGGCTGTGTCCTGAGTTGTGAGCAGGAGTACCCAGGTGAGGGAGGAGGCAGGGGTCGTCCTGTGTGAAGGGACAGTGCGTGTGTCCCGTGCATGGAGCATGGGGTGTGGGGTCAGTGGGCAGTGGGCAGCCCCTGAGGCCGGAGGAGGAGGAGGAGGCCTGGACTGCATCCGGTGATGAAGGTCCACTTCTGTCTATCAAGAGGGAGATGGTGAGAGGTGTCAGAGGATGACTTAGATTACAGGCAAAAAGCAAGACTGTTCCAGTATATTGTCTAATGGCAGGCAAACTCTTAACGGTATTACGGACTGAATGTAATATCCCCTTACAATTCACATTTTGAAGCCTTAACCTCTGATGTGATTATATTCGGAGATGGATCCTTTGGGGATAGTTAGGTTTGGATGAGGTGAGGCTGGGGGTCAGTGTTCTAGAAGAAGCACCCTCTCTCTCTCTCTCATATGAGGATGGGGGAGGGCAGCTGTCTGCAAGCCAGGAGGAGGGCTGTCACCAGGAACCGTGTCTGCCTGCTCCTTGACCTTGGACCCCTCAGCCTCCAGACCGGTGAGAAGTAAATGTCTGTTAACACATTTTGTTACTGAACCCGAGAGCGGTTTGTGAATTGGGTCTAATACAGAGCTCAGATTGTAATGGAGAATGCCCAGATCTGTCTGAATGGGCAGAGAGAAGAAGCCCCTTGATGTCTCCAGTGCTGAAACCCCGTGGCTTTGAACCTCATCTCAACAGTTCCCAGTCGAACTGCCCCCACCCTGTACTGCGAGCGTCTGCATCTCTGCTCCCCCTGCTCTGTGCGTCCGGAGTCAGACCTGCCTTTCCCGGTCAGCGGTCGGTAGCATCCCCTCCTCGCCCACTGCCGCCACAGTGCGTGGGAGGCCAGGTTGAACCTTTAATGCGCATGGCTTGGAGCCCTTCCACAGACTCAGATGAGATGGCTCCCTCCCTCTCCTCTCTCTGCATCTCTCCCTTTTCTTCAGTTCTGTGGTCTCGTTGGTCTGAACTCCTCACTGACCTACCAATGACACCTCCCTCCCTGCGCTCCTCATCTCCAAGCTTCATGCCCAAGGTGCTGGCGCTGCCTTTTTCAAACCCTAAGCGGAGAACGGGTGCCGGCCTGGTAAACAAGCCTTTCCTGCAGCGTGGAGGAGAGCTCGCCTCGCTTCCAGAGGCAGCCGAAAGCCGGCATCGCTGGGCTGCCCGGAGCCCTGATTTCCTGGTGTGTTGTTGACACTGAACACATGAGTGCCCAGCACTTGCTGACATCGGGAGCTGTAAATGTGCCAGGAGAGGGGAGAGGCAGGCCGGCTGGGGAGCTGGGAGCCGGGCGGATACTGCAGCGTCGTGAATTATTTTTACGTGGATAATTAATACTGGAGAAACAATACAGCCACACAGAGCCTCCCACGAGAGAACACTGTCAGTCTCCGTATTCATTTATTCTTTTCTAACCAAATTGATGGGCCAGTCGACGGCCTTTCTAGATCCACACGGATGATGAAACTGCAAACAAATTTCATTTAAATAATGGGCAAATCTTCCAATTAGTCAAAGCCTAATCCTCATGCCTTAAAAATGACAAACTGCTCTTACCACGGCTTCTGTTTGTTGAAAAGGTAGAAAAAAAAGTTGGGGGTGGGGGGTGGGGTGGACCCAAATGAAAACATTGATTGAAAAAAAATTTAGATGCACAGATTCTATTGCACATTAATCTAGGGGGAGCTTTACAAAGTCAATAATTGTCATAAAGATTCATTGGTCAACATTTAGGGCCTAATTAAAAAATATATATTTTGATGGTTTTATTCCTTGAGCATCTGCCTTTTTTAAACTATTGGAATATTTTAATTTCCTTGTAAAACCATAGAGTTTTCAATAAAGGAGCATGTGTAACTGATATAAATAAGTAACTTTAAAAAATAAGTACCTTAAAGTGAATTAATTTATTATCTATATGTTTAAAGTTTTCTGCTGTTGATGAAGATAAAATGAATCCTTTACCAGATAACTGCTTCAGTTCTGGTTTAGAAATCATTCGTAAATATGTAAGAACAAATACCCTTCAACATGTTCATCACTCCTTCATCTACTCAGCAGGCATCTCTGAAACACCTAAGTCACAGGCCCTCCTAAGAAACTTAGCAACAACAACTGCCTGTCTTCTAGGAGACTGATAGGTAAATAAGCAACTGTCATACCATTAAGTTGGCCAGTCCCCTGACTCGTAGTGCTTGGCAAACCTTAATGAGAACAGGGATCACTTGAGGTCTTGTTGAAATGCCGGTTCCAAGGTAGTTGGTCTGGAGTAAGACCCAAGATTCCACACTCCTAATAGAACCCCTGGAGAGGCTGGGGACCACTCTTGGAGAACAAGGTCCCCAAAGAGGCACAGAGGGTTGTAGGATAATGGAGAGGAGGGCACTTCAGCATGTGGATTGCAGCTTGGCCATGGCAGGGCTCAGGAAATGGCCTCTTGGAAGAGTATACAAGTGAGCTGAGAGGTGAAGGAAGGAGGGGGGAGGCCTAGTTGGGGAACTCTTGGGAAGAGGGTATGTCCTCACATTCTAGCCTCAGTCTCAGAGGTCGAAGAAGCCCTGTGTTTGGAAAATCCCAATTAGTTTGATGTGGCTGGAATACAACTGAGTTAACCAGTTGCATCTGCCAAGGAGTTCATATCTCTAAATATATAGGCTTCATCAATATAAATTTGCCCTGGATAGGTTGATTTTCAAAGTGTGACCCTTGGGACTCCCCAAGACTGTTTTGGGAAGTCTGTGGAGTCAAAACTGTTTTCATAATAACGTTAGATATCATTTGCTTTTTTCCACTTTTGCAATGTTTGCAATAATGGTACCAAAGCAATGATGAGACAGACTGTTGGTGCCTAATGGTTGAATCAAGGCAGTGGCCCCAAAGTGTGCTGGTATTCGTCCCGTTCCTCACCACCAAACATTCAATGCAAAAAATTAAAAACAAAACTAGAAAACCAAGGAAATCCCAGTTTCAAGTAAGAACGTCTTGTGGATTCTTTGCCATCTGAGCCACCAGGGAAGCCACTAATACAGCATTAAAAAGTTATTAATTTTATTAAAGTTTGGCCCTTGGTACTGATGTTCAAGCTGGTTTTAGAAAAGCAGAGGAACCAGAGATCAAATTGCCAACATCCACTGGATCATCGAAAAAGCAAGAGAGTTCCAGAAAAACATCTATTTCCGCTTTATTGACTATGCCAAAGCCTTTGACTGTGTGGATCACAATAACTGTGTGGAAAATTCTGAAAGAGATGGGAATACCAGATCACCTGACCTGCCTCTTGAGAAATCTGTATGCAGGTCAGGAAGCAAAAGTTAGAACTGGACATGGAACAACAGACTGGTTCCAAACAGGAAAAGGAGTACGTCAAGGCTGTATATTGTCACTCTGCTTATTTAACTTATATGCAGAGTACAGCATGAGAAATGCTGGGCTGGAAGAAGCACAAGCTGGAATCAAGATTGCCGGGAGAAATATCAATAACCTCAGATATGCAGATGACACCACCCTCATGGCAGAAAGTGAAGAGGAACTAAAAAGCCTCTCGATGAAGGTGAAAGTGGAGAGTGAAAAAGTTGGCTTAAAGCTCAACATTCAGAAAACGAAGATCATGGCATCCGGTCCCATCACTTCATGGGAAATAGATGGGGAAACAGTGGAAACAGTGTCAGACTTTATATTTTTTAGGCTCCAAAATCACTGCAGATGGTGATTGCAGCCATGAAATTAAAAGACGCTTACTCCTTGGAAGGAAAGTTATGACCAACCTAGATAGCATATTCAAAAGCAGAGACATTACTTTGCCAACAAAGGTCCGTCTAGTCAAGGCTATGGTTTTTCCTGTGGTCATGTATGGATGTGAGAGTTGGACTGTGAAGAAGGCTGAGTGCCAAAGAATTGATGTTTTTGAACTGTGGTGTTGGAGAAGACTCTTGAGAGTCCCTTGGACTGCAAGGAGATCCAGCCAGTCCATTCTGAAGGAGATCAGCCCTGGGATTTCTTTGGAAGGAATGATGCTAAAGCTGAAACTCCAGTACTTTGGCCACCTCATGCGAAGAGTTGCCTCATTGGAAAAGACTCTGATGCTGGGAGGGATTGGGGGCAGGAGGAGAAGGGGACGGCAGAGGATGAGATGGCTGGATGGCATCACTGACTCGATGGACGTGAGTCTGAGTGAACTCCAGGAGTTGGTGATGGACAGGGAGGCCTGGCGTGCTGCAATTCATGGGGTCACAAAGAGTCGGACACGACTGAGTGACTGAACTGAACTGAACTGAACACATCTCTTTAGTGTTACGTGTGACAAAGCAGGAAGCACATGTGAAACACTTCCATTACATAGTGGAGCCCCAGGATTGTCTGTAGGAAGAGCAGTTGTGTGATTGACTCGTGGGCTGAACTAGCTGCTTTGTTCCTGAAACACTATTGCTTGAAAATGTCTGACAGACAAACTGGTTATTCAGACTTGGGTATTTGGCAGACGTTTTCTTTTAAAAATGAATGAAGGGAGCCTGTCACTTCTAGGAAAACAACTGACAGTATTTGTTGCCAGTGATAAAATCTGAGCTTTCAAGTGAAAATTAGAATTTTGGGAAACTTGAATCTGCCTCTATGAGTTCGACAGCTTCCCAATGCTTATAGACATTTTTGGTGAGGTTCATGGTGATATAAATGAATTTTTAAAAAATATTTATTTATTGAAGTATAGTGGCTATACAATATTATATAAATCTGACTCTTTGCAACCCCATGGAGTATAGTCCGCCAGGCTCCTCTGTCCCTGGGGATTCTCCAAGCAAGAATACTGGAGTGGGTTACCATGCCCTCCTTGAGGTGATCCTCCCAACTCAGGGATCAAACCCAGGTCTCCCACATCGCAGGCAGATTCTTTACTGTCTGAGCCACCAGTGAAGCCCATTATGTAAGTTACAGGTATACAATCTAGTGGTTCACAGTTTTTTAAAGGTTATACTCCATTTTATTTTGTTGTTGTTGTTCAGTTGCTAAAGTCATGTCTGATTCTTTGCAACCCCATGGACTGTAACCCACCAGGCTCCTCTGTCCTTCACTATCTCCCAGGGTTTGCTCAAATTCATGTCCATTGAGTGGGTGATGCTATCTAACCATCTCATCCTCTGCCACCCCCTTCTCCTTTTGCCTTCAATCTTTCCTAGCATCAAGGTCTTTTCCAATGAGTTGGCTCTTTGAATCAGAAGGCCAAAGTATTGGAGCTTCAGCTTCAGCATAGTCCTTCCAATGAATATTCAGGTTTGATTTCCTTTAGGATCGATAGATTTGATCTCCTTGCTGTACAAGGGACTATCAAGAGTCTTCTCCAACACCACAGTTTGAAAGCATCAATTCTTTGATATTCAGCCTTCCTGATGGTCCAACTTTCACATTGGTACATGACTACTGGAAAAGCCATAGCTTTGACTAGATGGATCTTTGTCAGCAAAGTGATGTCTCTGCTTTTTAATACACTATCTAGGTTTGTGATAGCTTTTCCAAGGAGCAAGCATCTTTTAATTTCACTCCATTTATAGTTATTATAAAGTATTGGCTATATTCCCCGTGGTGTACAGTATATCCTGGTAGCTTATTTTATGTTTAATAGTTCGTACTTTAGTCCCCTACCCTTATACTACTTCTCCCTCCTTTCATCTCTCCACTGGTAACCGCTAGCTTGTTATCTATATCTGTGGATCTGCTTCTTTTATGTTATATTCACTAGTTTGTGATATTTTTATGTTCCACATATAGGTGATATCAAACAGTATTTATCTTTCTCTGTCTAACTTGTTTTACTTAACGCAATGCCTCCAAGTCCATCCATGTTTCTGCAAATGACAAAATATCATTGTTATTATGGCTGAGTAATATTCCATTGTGTGTATATACACCACGTCTTCTTTATCCATGCATCTGTTGATAGACGCTTAGGTTGCTTCCATATCCTGGCAGTTGTAAATAATGCTGCTGCTGTCTGGCAGTTGTAAATAATGCTGCCGATATATGGTCCATGTATCTTTTCGAATTAGTGTTTTTGTTTTCAGATATATACCCAGGAGTGGAAATGCTGAGTCACAGGGTAGTTCCATTTTCAGTTTTTTGGGAAACCTCCATACTGCTTTCCATGGTGGTGGCACCAATTTACATTCCCACCAACAGTTTGTGAAAATTTCCCCTTTCTCCACACCCTTTCCACACATTTGTTATTTGTGTTCTTTTTGAGAATAGTCATCCTAACAGGTATGAGGTGATATCTCATTGTGGCTTTGATTTGCATTTCCCTGCTGATTAGCGGTGTTGAGCACCTTTTCACGTGTTTATGCACTTTTGATATTATGTAATAACAGAGCCAACAACTGGAAGGCATGCATGAGTCAGTAAACCAATCTTTTCCAAATGATCAGTGCATGAGTGAAAGATCCATTTGAAGTGTGATGAATGGATTTAATACAAACACACACAGGGAAAAGTTCATCAATATACTTTTGGATTCCATATTCCAACTAACCTTTAAGAAATGACCACTGTTGGGTTTTGGCACAGTATTGAAGAATATCCACAATTATCTTAAATGGCTATAAAATACTCTGCCCTTTTCCAACTGCACATCTTTGTCAGATTGTATTTTCTTCATATGCATCAACCAAAATAAATATCTCAACAGACTAAATGCAGGGAAGAAATGAGAATTCAGCTATGCTCTGTTAAGCCAGATATTAATGAGGTTTGTGAAACTACAAAGCAATGTCATCCTTGTCACTATTTTCTGTTTAGAAAATAGTTGTTTTCTCACAAAATCAAATAATTTTGGCAGTATGTGATAGACTTATTATTTTTTGAAAAAGTAAAGTAATAAATATTTTAAAATTATCAGTTTCAATTTCTATTATGTATTAATCAATATATAAAATCCCCATGAACCAAAATTCTTTGGGGTCCTCAATAAATTTTAAGAATTTTAAAAAGTCCTAAAACTAAAAATTTTGAGAATGAATATTTTGAATTACACATTTATAGAGACAGAGATGGGAAAAAGATAGATATTTTTGCTTTCCCTGTGTTCCACTTGTGAACAAGTATCATCAGCATCTATAGAGTTGCTCAAGCCTTATATCTAGAAATTATTCAGTGGTTAATCCCCACCCTAGTGAACTACCTGGTCCTGTTGGATCCCCTTCTCAGCCCTTGTGCTCACCAGCCTCACCCACAGCCCAGACAAAGCTGAGCAGGTTGCAGGTTTCTTCTGCTCATCAGCAGTCAAAGGGGAGAACAGAAAATGGGGAAAAGGAAGGTCCCCTTTCCTTCCATGCCCAGGTGATAAAAATTTCAGCAGATCAACAGGTCCTGATGTGTATTATCTATTTAGATTTCTAGCATCATTCCTAGGAATTTGGGTGTCATTAAAATGTTCCCACAATAGCTGTGGACCCTGAGGTAATAGGTAATGGGACACCCTCACCCCTTAGGTTTATTGAGGATGGAAAGTATTTTCAGTTTCTAAGTTACTCCATAAGCACTAGAGCTGAAGCCATGTGATGCCACGTTGGGCCACAGATTTGATCAATGTAGTTCAAGAACTGCTTCACAAGGGCAGGGGCTTTGTTGTTGCTGTTTAGTTGCTAAGTCATGTCCAGTTCTTCATGACTCTGTGGACAGTAGCCCTCCAGGCTCCTCTGTCCATGGGCTTTCCCAGGCAAGAATACTGGAGTAGGTTGCCATTTCCTACTCCAGGAGATCTTCCCAACCCAGGGATCGAACCTGCATCGCCTGCAGTGGCAGGCGGATTCTTTACCATGGAGACACCAGTGAAGCCCTAGGACAGGGGCATCGGGTGTTTAATGGAATTACCTAGTAGTTGAGATGGCAGTTTGGGGATTATTTAGCAGGTTGGCTGAGAAATGGTAGCTTAGTGAGGACAGATACTGAATTATGTGCTTTATTTATGTAATATGTGTTTTGTTTTGTTTTTTGTTTTTTTTGGACTGTTTATCTGATACAGCATCAGGTAAAAGGTGGAAAGGATTTTAATAAAATGCTACAGTAATATAAGAATCTTAACTTCATTAGATAGATATGTCAGAAGCAATAAGAGTGCAGCAAGTCTAGAGCATCATGAATATTCTGGGCACCAGATCACCAGAGTGGACACCGTTAATCCTTACGATACTGTGGCTTTGAACCAGTTTCAAAGTTGTGAAAAAGACTGTTTTTGTGTCAACTCAAAAAGAAAAATATACATGCATATTTAGATTTCAGTTCAGTTCAGTTCACTCACTCAGTCGTGTCCGACTCTTTGCGACCCCATGAACCACAGCATGCTAGGCCTCCCTGTCCATCAACAAATCCTGGAGTTTACCCAAACTCATGTCCATTGAGTCAGTAATGCCATACAACCATCTCATCCTACATCATCCCCTTCTCCTCCTGCCCTCAATCTTTCCCAGCATCATGGTCATTTCAAATGAGTCAGCTCTTCGCATCATGTGGCCAAAGTATTGGAGTTTCAGCTTCAACATCAGTCCTTCCAGTGAACACCCAGGACTGATCTCCTTTAGGACGGACTGGTTGGATCTCCTTGCAGTCCAAGGGACTCTCAAGAGTCTTCTCCAGCACCACAATTCAAAAGCATCAATTCTTTGCTCAGCTTTCTTTATAGTCCAACTCTCACATCCATACATGACCACTGGAAAAACCATAGCCTTGACTAGACGGACATTTGTTGACAAAGTAATGTCTCTGCTTTTAAATATTCTGTCTAGGTTGGTCATAACTTTTCTTTCAAGGAGTAAGTGTCTTTTAATTTCATGGCTGCAATCACTATCTGCAGTGATTTTGGAGCCAAAAAAAATAAGGTCAGCTACTATTTCTACTGTTTCCCCATCTATTTGCCATGAAGTGATGGGACCAGATGCCATGATCTTCGTTTTCTGAATGTTGACTCTTAAGCCAACTTTTTCACTCTCCTCTTTCACTTTAATCAAGAGGCTTTTTAGTTCTTCTTCACTTTCTGCCATAAGTGTGGTGTCATCTGCATATCTGAGGTTATTGATATTTCTCCCGGCAATCTTGATTCCAGCTTGTGTTTCTTCCAGTCCAGCGTGTCTCCTGATGTACTCTGCATATAAGTTAAATAAGCAGGGTGACAATATACAACCTTGACGTACTCCTTTTCCTATTTGGAACCAGTCTGTTGTTCCATGTCCAGTTCTAACTGTTGCTTCCTGACCTGCATACAGGTTTCTCAAAAGGCACATCAGGTGGTCTGGTATTCCCATCTCTTTCAGAATTTTCCAGAGTTTATTGTGATCCACACAGTCAAAGGTTTTGGCATAGTCAATAAAGCAGAAATAGATGTTTTTCTGGAACTCTCTTGCTTTTTCGATGATCCAGTGGATTTTGGCAATTTGATCTCTGGTTCCTCTGCCTTTTCTAAAACTAGCTTGAATATCTGGAAGTTCACGGTTCACTTATTGCTGAAGACTGGCTTGGAGAATTTTTAGCATTACTTTACTGGCCTATGAGAAGAGTGCAATTGTGCAGTAGTTTGAGCATTCTTTGGCATTGCCTGTCTTTGGGATTGGAATGAAAACTGACATTTTCCAGTCCTGTGGCCACTGCTGAGTTTTCTAAATTTGTTGACATATTGAGTGTAGCACTTTCACAGCATCATCTTTCAGGATTTGAAATAGCTCAACTGGAATTACATCACCTCCACTAACTTTGTTTGTAGTGATGCTTCCTAAGGCCCACTTGACTTGACATTCTAGGATGTCTTTCTCTAGGTGAGTGATCACACCATCGTGATTATCCGGGTCGTGAAGATCTTTTTTTATACAGTTCTTCTGTGTATTCTTTTTTTTTTTTTTCTTTCTTCTGTGTATTCTTGCCACCTCTTCTGAAAATCTTCTGCTTCTGTCAGGTCCATACCATTTCTGTCCTTTATTGAACCCATCTTTTCATGAAATATTCCCTTGGTATCTCTAATGTTCTTGAAGAGATCTCTAGTCTTTCCCATTCTATTGTTTTCCTCTATTTCTTTGCATTGATGTTTAGAATTACTAAATTGATATTTGACCTTGGTCAAAATTAACATTACATTTTGTATAGCACTCATCATGATGATACATAACAATCACATTTAAGCATTATGAAGTATCTTATTACAATTGCTTTGATATTTGATAATTTTTCCAAGTAATTAAATATGTTTCCCTTCCTTTGAATTTTCCTTTTTATTTATATCTAGATGGGCTTCCCAGGTGGCCCAGTGATAAGGAATCCACCTGCCAGTGCAGGAGACACTGGAAATGTGGGTTTGAACCCTGATTCAGGAAGATCCCCTGGAGTTGGAAATGGCCACCTGCTCCAGAATTCTTGCCTATGCAATTCCATGGACAGAGGAGCCTTGCGGGCTACAGTCTCGGGGGTTGCAAAGAGTCAGATATGACTGAGTGACTGAGCATGCATATTCTATAGATATACAAAGGGTATGAGTTGGTTAAGTTCCAGATTACTTTTTACTACCTAATTGCTCATGGAATGCTACTTTCAATAGAAGGCACCCTCCCCATATAAGTCTCACCAGACTTTATGATCAGGGGAAGCTATTGCCTTATTTGGAAAGGAATGGGCATTTTGTAGAATTCAGCGATGAGTGAAAATCAGAATGAGTGAATACATCATGTTAAAAAAAATAAAGCTCCTTAACTTTCCTAGAAAAAAATGAGTGGTTTAACTTCCAGATCCTCCACACACATAATCAAGCATAATAGTAGGAAAAGAAGCATTTAACCAGTGGAACCACAGAGCTTGACACAAGGCAGAATTGCATCATTGTCTCCTCACTTCCTGCTGTTCCTGTTATGACCTCAGACTTGAGAGCATCTGCCTTAACCACGGCAACACTTCAGAGAGTTTTAGGTATAACTCTGCCTCTCATTGCTGTGTATGAGTTGAGGCAAGTCAATTCAGAGCTCTAAAATCTCATTATTATTATTATTTTTTCACAAAATGAGGAGCTTGGACTAGTTTAGTAGGCTTCAGACTTACAGTAACTCTGTAAGTTTGGAGCAGATAATGGTGGGATGCTTTAGCTGAAGGAAGGAGGTGAATGGCCCAGAAGCTTCTCTGACGAATGTTTAGAGTTCCAGGGAACACAGTTTGAAGGTATGTGGACAAGTCAGGCTCTAGGATCCTAATAACATGCCATCGAAAATAGGCATTGATAATAGGCATCGGTAATACACCTCTATACTACTAGCCAGGTGGTTGGCATATGTAACTAATATTTTTATGGTAACTAACCCTGCCAGCCTAGCTATGTTCTATAATATGCAAGTATTGACCAACATCTCAATTTTTGTACAGCAGAATATATAGATTTGAAACAACTAACAAAAATATTGTCATAATACTTTTGGTGATTTTCTTACAGTAACTAAGAGAGGATATATTTCTTGCACCCCTGTGTCTAGGAAAGGTGAACACGTGAAAGGTAGACTAAGAGAGTCTGTGTTTCAAGAAAATGAAGATATTCCTCTGGGTTTAATGTGCAAGTGCACACACACACACCACCACCACCACCACTAAAAACAACGAGAGAGTAGCATGGAAACATACACATTACCATATGTAAAAGAGAGAGCCAGCAGGAATTTGCTGTATGACTCAGGGAGCTCAAATTGGTACTCTGTGACAACCTAGAGGGGTGGGCTGGGGTGGGAGGTGGGAGGGAGGTTCAAGAGGTAGTGGACATATGTATGCCTATGGCTGATTCATGTTGAAGTGTGGCAGAAACCAACATAATATTGTAAAGCAATTATCCTTCAATTTAAAATAAATAAATTAAAAAAACCACCAAAAACAAACAGAAAGAACCACAAGAAACCCCACGACCCTTCCCTACATATTTTTCTCCCTTGGCGGCCAGGGAGCCACTGGTGTCCACCTGCTTTCCCTCAGCTCGCCCTTTTCCAGCAGCAGCTGTGCTTCCCGAAGCTGCGCCTTCTTCCCGTTTCTCTCCTGGCCGGAAAGGCAGCTTCACGTGCTTTGTTGCGACAAGTCCAGACTCCTTCTCTGGCCTCACCCCAGAACCCCACCCTCCAAATCCAGTCCGTGCTGCTCTTCCAGGGCTAATTTTGAGGATTCCCCCATGTGCTCCTCTTGATCCAAGCAGGCTTATTTCTTCCCTCAAAGACACAGATGCTCCCAAAGCCACCTTGCTTCCTGCCTAAAGGCCAGACTTCTGTTCTTTCCACTTGACTTGCGGCAGCCCTAAGCTTGTGTTAGGAAGAAGGACTATTGCTACTGGAAACCTCTCATAACTTAAAAAAAAAGGATGTCAAATTTTACAAATACTGTAATTTTTACATATGAAAAAACACTAGAAAAATATTTTAAAAAATCACATTGGCGATATTAGAAGGTAGAAATCAATAGGAGATTCTCTCTTTTGTTATTTTTTCTGTAAGATTCTTATATTGCATTGAAATTACACTGAATCCAAAGAAAAGTGATGAGTTTTAACTTTACATTAAATTCTGGACCAAAAACAGATCTCTAATAGTCCAAATTTAAAATTCTGTGGCTTCATGAGATGAAGTAAAAATGTCTCAAGAAAATGAAAGGATGAATAAGCCAATAGATTGTTTATAGCCATCTACAAACACAATCTTCATATATACAACTGTAGGTAATATATATTAATAAAAGATAAAGGTTAAAAATGTTCATCTATTGAATCAAGAACCTAGATGATAAACTATATTTGTTTAAGAAAGATTATTATTTTTTCAGAAAAAAGTTCTCTGCTTTTTCTTCCCAAGCTTGCTATTAGAGATGAGCTATTAAGGCTTATCCTTTTCTTTTTTTTTTTAAACATACAAAGCCAACTTTACAAAAAGAGGAAAAAGAAAAACCAGCCTCTGATAGATTGCCCAGTAGAGAATTATTTATATGAAAAATCCTGCCTAAGCATAATTTTTTGAGATGACATGTGCTTTGAAAATACAATGTGATTTCATCTTGAATGTAACTGTTTTTTTTTTTTTTTTGCTGACACCAAAAGATACAGAACCTGCTGATATAACATGGATAGTAGTTGGCTCAGTCAATCCTGAAGCCTATAAATCCATGTGATATAGAGTTTACAAAATGGTATTGAGGAAAATATCATTGATTTATGTAATTGGAAATTTGAGCAATACGATTTTACTTAATTATGTTTGGTCTTCCTCCTTGAGAGCCTGCGTCTCTGATGACGGGGGTTGGCTGTGGCTCTAACAGAGCCTGTTTCTTCCATCCTGGTTCCTCTTTGGAGAGCAGTTTTGGATCCATCACGACTGTTTTGTGGTCCACTGAGTGTGGGAGCATGCAGTGTGCCCGAGAGTAAAGACGGAAGTGAGTTTTAAGGGTTACTCATGAATAAAACTGCAGCATATGACACTCAGGAAAGGGAGAAAAAAAACAAAAACCACACACAGATAAAAGCAGACTAGCCAGCGAGTCTCCTGAAAGTGTTCATATCTCGGGCTTCCCAGGTGGCTCAGGGGTGAAAGAATCCACCTGCCAAGCAGGAGACACAGGTTTGATCCCTGGGTCCGGAAGATCCCCTGGAGAAGGAAATGGCAACCCACTCCACTATTCTTGCCTGGGAAATCCCACAGACAGAGGCAAATCTCAGTCTTACCTGTCTCCCTTAATGGGTATTTTGAGTGTACCTGATCTTTCACTCTAGAAAGGATGTTTGTTGTATATTAGCTCTTCTCACGCCAAGAGAGAGCAGACGCAACAGATGTATGTTGAATGAATGAATCCTCTCCAGTGAAGTCTACATCCCTCTGCCAGAAAAACCATTCTTAAATGTTGCTTTCATTACTTCATTTCCTGTTTTCAAAACTTCAGAGGTCTCACTTCACCCAGAGCCCACATTTATCTTTCATGGTTCTGTGCAATTTGGCTTCAACTCTGGTTTTCTAGCTTTATCACCTGCTCAACTGCTTCCCTAGGTCTGCCCCCTACTGTGCTAGATGCCCAGCTACTCACAGACTCCTGGAAGGAAGTGCAGGCCAAGAGCTGTTGCTTTCTCACTTGTTTCCGCTTACTGATCCCAGCTGTGCCGCTGCTTGATCCCTCCTGCTTCTAGGGAGCTTGTCCATAAACTTCCAACCCGTGAGTGGTGCAACCCAACTGGTAAGTGGTCGCAAACCCCTCCTTTGAAGCTGTGCCAGAGGTGCGAGTACTTCTCAGTTGGTCCTTATTCTCTTACTTTGCCGTAATATCAGTTGTGCGCTTGGCTATGGTTGTGCATAAGTTTGTCATGTTCTCAAATATGACAAATGTTATGAGACGACCTCAAAATATTTTGAATTCCCACCAGAGTCTGGCACAGTGTTATATACATAGAGTGTTATGAACTGAACAGTGTTTCAGCAAAATTCCTATGTTGAAGTCCTAACATTAAGGACCTCAAACATGACCATGTTTGCAAATAGGGGTATTGCAGGTAAGTAGTATATGAGTCTCAATCAGGGTGACTGATGCTCTTAGAGAAAGGGGAAATTTGGAGACAGACACATACGCAGGGAAAATGCCATGTGAACATGAGATCAGAGAGTGGGAATGTCAAAGATTGCCATTAAACCACTAGAAGCTAGGAAGAAGACATGGAACAGTGCCCTCAGAAGGAACCAGCTCTAATAACACTTTGATCTTGAATATCTAGCCTCCAAAACTGAGAGACAATACATTTCTGTTGTTTAAGACTTAGAAAACCAACTTATGGTTGCTGGGGTCAGAGTGGGGGAGGGATAGTTAGGAACTTTGAGAAGGTCATGTACACACTGCTATATTTAAAATGGATAACCAACAAGACCTATTATATAGCACACGGAACTCTGCTCAATGTTATGTGCCAGCCAGGATAGGAGAGGGGTTTGGGGGAGAATGGATACATGTATATGTATGGCTGAGGCTCTTCGCTGTTCACCTGAAACTACCACAATATTGTTAATTGGCTATATCCCAATACAAAATAAAAAGTTGAAAGTCCAAAAAAGAAAAAAAAAAAAAAAAAAAACTCTCCTGTTTAAGCCATGCAATGTGTGGAACTTTGTTAAGACAGCTCTAAGAAATTAATACCACATGCTTAATAAGCATTTTATTAGATCAAAGTGAAAGAAAGGTCAAGGGCTCACTGTGGGCCCCCCCTTTGAAAAATAAAACACATTTATTAACATTTGGAAAAGTAGACTATCTTCAGAGCAGTGTTATGGGCTTCCCAGGTGACTCAGTGGTAAAGGAACCACCTGCCAATGCAAGAGACACAGGTTTGATCCCTGGGTTGAGAAGATCCCCTGGAGAAGGAAGTACAACCCCCTCTGTATTCTTGCCTGGGAAACCGCATGGAGAGAGGAGCCTGGCAGGCTACAGTCGTGGGCTTGCAAAAGAGTCGGGTGCAACTTAGCGACTGAAAAACAACAACAAAGAGCAGTTTCAGGTTCACGGCAAAATCGAGTGGAAAGTTCAGGGATTTGCCATTTTTTCTGGTCATGCGTGCACACAGCCCTCCCCACTGCTGTCATCCTATGCCAAGTGTTCCATTTGTTCCAGCCGATGAAACTGCACTGAGGCATCATTCTCACCCGAAGGCCGTAGTTTACCTTAGGGTTCTCTTGGTGTTGTACAAATGGGTGTTGGCAAGTGTAGTCACTGTTATATATCATACAGAGTCTTTTCACTAAAATAAAAATGAAAGCTTTTAGGATTTCACTTAAAAATCCTCTGTGCTTTGTCTGTTCATTCCTCTCCCAACCCCAGTTCTTACAGCTGCTGATCTTTGCGTTATCGCCATCGTTTTACAGTATGTAGCCTTTTCACACTGGCTTCTTTCCTTACCGATAATGTATTCAAGATTTGTCCATGTCTTTTCATGGCTCAATAGTTCATTTCTTTTTAGTGCTGAATAATTTTCCATTGTATAAATGTACCAGTTTATTTATCCATTCACCTACCAAAGAACCTCTTGGTTACTTCCAAGTTTTGGTAATTATGAATAAAGCTATGAACATTCATGTGCATGTTTTTGTGTGAACCTAATTTTTCAACTTATTTGGTTATATACCAGGAATTGTGATTGCTGGATTGTGTGGTAAGAGTATATTTAGTTTTGTAAGAAACTGCAAAAGTGTTTTTCCAAAATAGCTGTTCAGTTCAGTTCAGTCACTCAGTTGTGTCCAACTCTTTGTGAACCCATGGACTGCAGCATGTCAGGCTTCCCTGTCCATAACCAACTCCTGGAGCTTGCTCAAACTCATGTCCATTGTGTTGGTGATGTCATCCAACCATCTAATCCTCTGTTGTCCCCTTCTCCTGCCTTCAATCTTTCCCAGCATCAGGGCCTTTTCCAATGAGTCAGTTCTTTGCATCAGGTGGCCAAAGTGTTGGAGCTTCAGTTTCAGCATCAGTATTTCCAATGAATATTCAGGACTGATTTCCTTTAGGATTCACAGGTTTGATCTCCTTGCTGTCCAAGGGTCTCTCAGGAGTCTTCTCTAACACCACAGTTCAAAAGTATTAATTCTTTGTTGCTCAACTTTCTTTATGGTCCAACTCTCACATCCATACATGACTACTGGAAAAACCATAGCTTTGACTAGATGGGCTGCTGCTGCTGCTGCTGCTGCTGCTGCTAAGTCACTTCAGTCGTGTCTGACTTTGTGCAACCCCATAGACAGCAGCCCACCAGGCTCCCCCATCCCTGAATACTGGAGTGGGTTGCCAATTCCTTCTCCAATGCATGAAAGTGAAAAGTGAAAGTGAAGTCCCTCAGTAGTGTCTGACTCTTCTTGACCCCTTGGACTGTAGCCTACCAGGCTCCTCCATCCATGGGATTTTCCAGGCAAGAGTATTGGAGTGGGGTACCATTGCCTTCTCTGTGACGAGATGGACCTTTGCTGGTAAAGATGCTGTCTAGGTTTGTCATAGCTTTTCTTCCAAGGAGCAAGCATCTTTTAATTTCATGGCTGTAGTCACCATCTGCACTGACTTTGGAGCCCAAGAAAATAAAGTCTGTCACTGTTTCCATTGTTTCCCCATCTATTTGCCATGAAGTGATGGGATTGGATGCCATGATCTTCGTTTTTTGAATGTTGAGTGTTAAGCCAGCTTTCTCACTCTCCTCTTTCACTTTCATCAAGAGCCTCTTTAGTACTTCTTCACTTTCTGCCATAAAGGTGGTGTCATCTGCGTATCTGAGGTTATTTATATTTCTCCCTGCAATCTTGATTCCAGCTTGTACCATTTTGCATTGCCACCAGCAATGAGTAAGAATTTTTACTGCTCCCATCCTTACCAACATTTGGTGGTGTTAGGATATTTGTCATTCTAGTAGATAGGTGGTGGTATCTCTGTTGTTTTTAGTTGCATTTCCACAACGATATATGATATTGAGCATTTTTTTCATATGTTTACTTGCCATCGGTGTATCTTCTTTTGTGAAACATACGTTCAGGTGCTTTGTTCATTTTTAAATCAGTTTGTTCATTTTCTGATTCCTGAATTAAAAGTTCTTTGTATATTTTGGATAGCAGTCCTTTATCACATATATCTATTGCAAATAGTTTCTCCCAGTCTGTGGCTTGTATTCTCATTCTTTTAGCACAGTCCTTTGCAGAGCAGATGTTTTTACTTTGTGAGGTCCAGCTTATCAGTTATTTCTTCTGTAGATCATGCCTTTGGGGTTATATCTAAAAAATCACTGGCAAATCCAAAGTTACCTACCTGGATTTTGTCCTCTGTTATATTTTAGCAGTTTCCTAGTTTTGCGTTTTACATTTAGATCTATGAACCATTTTGAGTTAATTTTTGTGAAGAATGTAAGGTCTGTCTAGAGTTGTTTTTTTTTTTTGGCACTTGAATGTCCAGCTCCTCCAGCACTATTTTCCATTGTGATAACTTTTCTTTCTTTATTTCTATAAATATATTTAGTTGAATAAAATTTTGAGTGGGTCTATTACTGGGTTCTCTGTTCTGTTTCATTATTTGTCTGTTCTCTTGCCAATACTGTATTGATTACTGTGGCTTTAATGAAGTGAGTCTTGAAGTTGAGTAGTGTCAGTCCTACAATTTTATTCTTCTCCTTCAATATTGTGTTGGCTATTCTGGATCTCTTGCCTTTTTACATACATTTTAGCATCAGTTTGTCAATATTTGAAAATAACTTGCTGTGATTTTGATTGGGATTCAGTTCAGTTGTTCAGTCGCTCAGTCATGTCCGACTCTTTGCGACCCCATGAATCGCAGCACGCCAGGCCTCCCTGTCCATCACCAATTTCCGGAGTCCACCCAAACTCATGTCCACTGAGTCAGTGATGCCATCCAGCCATCTCATCCTCTGTCGTCCCCTTCTCCTTCTGCCCCCAATCCCTCCAGCATCAGAGGCTTTTCCAATGAGTCAACTCTTTGCATGAGGTGGCCAAAGGACTGGAGTTTCAGCTTTAGCATCATTCCTTCCAAAGAAATCCCAGGGCTGATCTCCTTCTGAATGGACTGGTTGGATCTCCTTGCAGTCCAAGGGACTCTCAAGAGTCTTCTCCAACACCACAATTCAAAAGCATCAGTTCTTCGTTGCTCAGTCACAGTCCAACTCTCACATCCACATGACCACTGGAAAAACCATATCCTAAGTATTTCAATTCTGGAGTGCTAATGTAAAATGTATTATGTTTTCAATGTCAAATTCTACTGGTTCATTGTCAGTATATAGGAAAGCAAGTTGACTTTTGTATATTAACCTTGTATCTTGCAACTTTACTATAATCACTTATTAGTTCCAGGAGTATTTTTTGTCTATTATTAATTTTAAAATTTTCTACATAGACAATCATGTCATCTGTGAACAAAGTTTTATTTCATCCTTCCTAATCTGTATATTTTTATCTTACTCTTTTCTCTTATTACATTAAGCTAGTACTTCCAGGATGGTACTGAAAAGGAGCTGTAGAGGGGACATCCTTGCCTTGTTCCTGAACTTAGTAGGATAATTTTGAGTTTCTCATAATTAAGTCTGATGTTAATTATAGGGTTTTTTTGTTTTTAGAAATACTCTTTATCAAGTTGAGAAAGTTCCCCTCTGTTTCTAGTTTATTGAGAATCTTTATCATGAATGAGTGTTGCATATTGTTCATTGCTTGTTATGAATTTTTTGATCCATTCATGTGATTTTTCCTTTTTTAGCCTGTTGATGTGATAGATTACATTAGTTGATAATTGAATGTTGAACAAGCCTTGTATACCTGGAACAAATCCTACTTGAGAATGGTGTATAATTCTTTTTACACATTATTGGATTCAGTTTTCTAGTATTTTTTGATGATTGTACATGACAGTGTATTGGGGAGGAGGAGCTGTGGCAAATGGACCTTTAGTGACTTGGAGGGGAGGTATAGGGAAGGGAAGTGTTCTGTTGTCCTCTAGTTAGGTTTTAGTCTCTCAGTGGGCCTGTTCTTCTGGGCTAGGAACTTCACAAGTGCTTCTTAGTCTCCTACTCCCTTTGATGGGATGTGATAACCTGAAAAGCAGAGACATTACTTTGCCAACAAAGGTCCATTTAGTTAAGGCTATGGTTTTTCCTGTGGTCATGTATGGATGTGAGAGTTGGACTGTGAAGAAGGCTGAGCGCCGAAGAATTGATGCTTTTGAACTGTGGTGTTGGAGAAGACTCTTGAGAGTCCCTTGGACTGCAAGGAGATCCAACCAGTCCATTCAGAAGGAGATCAGCCCTGGGATTTCTTTGGAAGGAATGATGCTAAAGCTGAAACTCCAGTCCTTTGGCCACCTCATGCAAAGAGTTGACTCATTGGAAAAGACTCTGATGCTGGGAGGGATTGGGGGCAGGAGGAGAAGGGGACGGCAGAGGATGAGATGGCTGGATGGCATCACCGACTCAATGGACGTGAGTTTGAGTGAACTCTGGGAGTTGGTGATAGACAGGGAGGCTTGGTGTGCTGCGATTCATGGGGTCACAAAGAGTTAGACACGATTGAATAACTGAACTGAACTAAACTGATAGCCTGAATGAGCTAGTATTTCCCTTCCCCCAGATCACTTAAGCTCTGATCAAACCCCAACATTTTAGGATCTTTACATAGCTTTCTTTTGAGGAAAGGATTTGTTAAGAAAGCCAGAATGTTCTAGCATGTTCCTAAATGGTTTCTTTTTCCCTCCACCTTCCAGATATGAGGAATTTTTCCTCTGATAGTCAGAACCTGGTCTATCTTTTGGAGGTAAAACTCACAAAAATGTGGAGCCCCCCCATGACTGATCCCCCTTGGAGTTTCTGTCTCTCGGAGTTGTTTACAATGAACCTCCAGCAATTTCTCAATGATTGGTCAGGTTTTTCTAATCCGGTAGTAGTTGCTGTGGAGTTTTCTGCTCTGTAAGTTGCGATTTTCAGCATCTTTCCCATTTTTGAGACAGCAATTTGCACTGTGACCTCAGGTCTCTGGCCTCTTATTGGAAGTGACACCTTCCAAGCTCCTTACAAATTAGACTGGAAACCAATAGTCCTGTGGACTTTTTAATTACTTGCTGGAGTCACACACAGCTACTTTGGCTATGTGTTCAAGGCAAAGATGACTCACTATTGTGAATATGATGCAGTTTTAAAATTATAATCTACTGCGGGAGCTTTAGTAGGAGTTCATTAGATACAATATGAGTTTGGATTAAAATACCAATAAAAGCTTTCTCATATAAATTAATTGCTGTAAGAAATCAAATTTAATTCATCAAAACAGAAAAAAAACCCCAAAATTTAGGTAAATTTAATCCTTTATATTTTATCAAGAGCCAACTATATATAGAAATATAAAACATCATTCATTTTGCCTTTTGCTGCTCTAATATGTGGCATTCAAAAAAACTCCATTCAAAAAAGTGAGAACAATTTGCCATTTCTAGGCTCACATAGTCATCTGATATCAAGAGTCACGTTGGATCATATGCATGCTCAGATCTTTCTCCACCTCTCTTTTTACATTCATAGCTCAATAATCTAATTCTCATTTCACAAGAGTTTCTCTTTAATAAATGGAAGAGAAACATCACTGCACATTTTACAGCAGTTGCATTTTTTTGAACTAGGCTGCTCCAAAAATTAATTGCTTCATTGTGTAGAGCTCCTCTCCCAATTTTTTAAGAAATGGGAGCTATAGCTTGCCTTCTTTGAAGTGTTTCATCATTTTGCTTATTTTGTTCAGATGTTTTGAAAATGCCTGAAAGATTAAAGAAACTTAAACATAAAATATATTTTGTTCAGTCATGGAAATATTTAATAGTAATATTAAATATGAAATAAACTGGATTCTTTACTGGCTGAGCCACCAGGGAAGCCCCAAAATAAGCTGAAGTGTCCCAAATCTATATTGAGTTAACTGGGTGTCTCTAGTGGCTCAGCAGCAAAGGATCTGTCTACAATGCAGGAGCCACAGGAGATGCAAGTTCTATCCCTGGGTTGGAAAGATCCCCTGGAGAAGAGAATGGCAACCCACTCCAGTGTTCTCGCCTGGAGAATCCTATGGACAGAGGAGTCTGGTAGGCTACAGTCCATATGGTTGCAAATAGTTGGACATGACTGAAGTGACTTAGCACAAGTATGCAACAACATAACTAGAGGTAAGTGGGTGACATTCATATGTCATGTGATTTCCCACACTGTTCTGGGCATGGTCTGCCTTTAAAGACATATTGTGTATATAATATATATTATACAACTACCATTATACTATATACAATTATATATAATATACAATATATTAATTATAATATTAATATATAAATAATAAAAAGAATAATATGTAATTGTATAATATAATAATATGTAGAATACAATTTAATATATAATTATGCATATATAAGAAGCTAGTCAGGACTTTTATTTATCTTTAATTAATCTTTTGCCCATAGAATAGCTATTGCTGACTCATGGAATGCTCTTTCATCAGTGATTAGGAATCTCCTCCTGGTTTGAGCACCTAGAGGGGTTTATTTTTAATGACATAATTTATTTGCATATTTGAAAAGCTCTACTCAGTTGAAGTACATTTTATATATGTGTGTACAAAATCCATTACTGGGTTAAGCTATGATTTTTGGGGAACAAAGAAATAAATCTCTCTGCATTGAATTGTAGTTAAGCTCTGAATTTTCTCAATTTCCTCTCCAGCGTGTATCCTAATTTCCCTTCCTCCAGTTTGATAAGTAATATTGGCCTCATGGTTACCCATTTATCTGTTATGCCTTTATTTGAAGCTCTTCAGGAGATGCTATGTGTAGAAATACCTGGGTCTCTCAGAACTGGTGACATCTTTCTGTTTGACTTATTCTACCTCAGATGTGTTAGTGTTCATCACGTTTGTTTTTCAGGGGGTAGTTTGGAAGGTTACCTTATCTCCTCCGTGGAGGCCAGGGTCAAAAGAGACTAGCATGCTGAGTTTCCATTCAGCACGTGCTCTGCTCCAGCCTCTTCCTCCTCTCTGAGCTGACACGTGTGGGGAGACACAGAGACAAGCTTACAAAGGACTGTAGTCCTGATCTGAGGCCATCAGTTAAACCTTTTCCTCCAGCCCTCAGCACAGCATGGCTTCCAACTTGTCTAGGGCACACATCAGAAGAGAGGCAGGGAGGATGAAAAGGTGATGCACATATGGAGTAGAAAGCCATCATGTCCTTGCATGCATCTCTTCCCTTATCCAACTTAACTCCAACAAAAGAATGGGAAGCTCTTGCTGAAGATATATATCCTAGACTCCTATGAAATAATAATCGATAGAGTAGTGGAATTTATTTTTCCCTCAGGATGAATGAGTATTAGAGTTGTCAGATGAGATAAATCTTTTTTTCTATTTTGTTGTTGTTGTTTAGTCGTTAAGTCATGTCTGACTCTTTGGGACCCTGTGCACTGTAGTCCACCAGGCTCCTCTGTCCATGGGATTTCCCAGGCAAGAATACTGGAGTGGGTTGCCATTTCATTCTCCAGGGGGTCTTCCCAACCCAGGGATCCAACCCACGACTCCTAGATTGGCTGGCAGATTCTTTACTGCTGAGCCACCACGGAAGCCGATACCTCTCTCCAACTCTACCACTAGCCTCATAATTTTTAATCTGTGCTGCTGCCTTTAGGATCCTGAATATGCATATGTTCATATATGACTCTCTGATGTATGGCGATGACTTGAATAACAGTATCAAGTCACAGTTGTCACTCAACTTTGTAGTATTTAGTTGTGTGTGTGTGTTAGTTGCTCAGTCGTGTCCAACGCTTTGCGACCCCTTGAACTGTAGCCCGCCAGACTCCTTTGTCCATGGGATTCTCCAGGCAAGAATACTGCAGTGGATTGCCATTCTCTTCTCTAGAGGATATTCCTGACCCAGGCATCCAACCCAGGTCTCCCGTGTTGGAGGAAATTTCTTCACCATCTGAGCCTCTGGGAAAGCCGGTGGTATTTAATTACATATGATCAATGAAATTACCCAATCTGACAAAAAGTCTATAGGATAGTATCTCTAAATGGTAAATGCTGCTGCTAAGTCACTTCAGTTGTGTCTGACTCTGTGTGACCCCATTGACGGCAGCCACCAGGCTCCCCTGTCCCTGGGATTCTCCAGGCAAGAACACTGGAGTGGGTTGCCATTTCCTTCTCCAATGCATGAAAGTGAAAAGTGAAAGTGAAGTCACTCAGTCGTGTCTGACTCTTAGCGACCCCATGGACTGACTGCAGCCCACCAGGCTCCTCCATCCATGGGATTTTCCAGGCAAAGTACTGGAGTGGGGTGCCATTGCCTTCTCTGAAATGGTAAATATATTGGTATAATGTAGAGATTATACATTATAGAAATAGAAAGGTACACATTTCTATTGTTGTGATAGATGTAGTATTCCCAATTCAAATGTTTCTTCAGAGAAAAATATCAGAATAACATTCTCTTCTGCTCACCACCTCTCAATTTCTTTTATTTTTCTGCACCGAAATATATATATACTTTGAGTATGGAAAGACCCGCGGTTGCTGACATATGAGAAGGAGCTTGTTTTGACAGAGTCTCCAGATTAGTTCAGTAGAAGAATTTCTTGAGCTTTGGTGAGCAAGATAATTTATAAAAATTCTAGGATTTCAGCAAACTAGTCAGGAAACATTAGAAAAATTTGAGTGTACATCTCCAATGTTAAGTAATATTTTCTGTCATTCTCCTTTTTCCAAGACATACAAAATCAGGAATAAATAAGTCCCTGAGTAAAAATGCCAGTGGTTTTTGACCTCAAAGTACCAAACGAGTGGAAGTACTGGAATTCAAACACCGCCTTGTCCTCCTTTTCTCTGGGTAACTTGGCACTTTCCTGATGGTCTTGGCATCCCCACAGTCTTAGGCAGCTTTACTCTGGCTCCTTGCTCTCTGCTTACAATGGGGCAGGCATCTCAGCCTTCCTGTTTCTCTCCTGATCAACTTCCAGGGGCCGGATAGAGGCTCCTTGAGTACATGCCCCAGTGCCACATACATCTCTCCCCATCAGATAAGACCTCAAGGTCTTCAGCTTACTCTTTCCGTTCAGTTCAGTCACTCAGTTGTGTGTGACTCTTTGCAAACCCATGGATGGCAGCATGCCAGGCCTCCCTGTCCATCACCAACTCCAGAGTTTACTCAGACTCGTCACTGAGTCGGTGATGCCATCCAACCATCTCATCCTCTGTTGTCCCCTTCTCCTCTGCCTTCAATCTTTCCCAGCATCAGGGTCTTTTCCAATGAGTTGGCTCTTTGTATCAGGTGGCCAAAGTATTGGAGTTTCAGCATCAGCGTCAGTCCTTCCAATGAATACTCGGCCTGATTTCCTTTAGGATTGACTGATTTAGCCTCCTTGCAGTCCAAGGGACTTCCAGGAGTCTTCTCCAACACCACAGTTCAAAAGCATCAGTTCTTTGGTGCTCAGCTTCTTTATAGTCCACCTCTCACACCTGTAAATGACTATTGGAAAAAATGATAGCTTTGACTAGATGGACATTTGTTGGTGAAGTAATGTCTCTGCTTTTTAATATGTTGTCTGATTTTGTCATAGCTTTTCTTCCAAGGAGCAAGTATCTTTTAATTTCATGGCTGCAGTCACCATCTGCAGTGATTTTGTAGCCCAAGAAAATATAGTCTGTCACTGTTTCCATTGTTTCCCCATCTATTTGCCATGAAGTGATGGGACCAGATGCCATGATCTTAGTTTTTTGAATGTTGAGTTTTAAGCCAACTTTTTCACTTTCTTTTTTCACGTTCCTGATGTCATCTGTGTATCTGAGGTTATTGATATTTCTTCCAGCAATCTTGATTCCAGCTTGTGCTTCATCCAGCTTGGCATTTTGCATGATATTATTTAACTCTGCATAGAAGTTAAATAAGCAGGGTGACAATATAGAGCCTTTCCCAGTTTGGAACCAGTCATTGTTCCTCGTCCAGTTCTAGCTGTTGCTTCTTGACCTGCATACAGATTTCTCAGGAAGCAGGTATGGTGGTCTGGTATATTCCCATCTCTTGAAGAATTTTCCACAGTTTGTTGTGATCCACACAGTCAAAGGCTTTAGTGTAGTCAATGAAGCAGAGGTAGATGCTTTTCTGGAATTCTCTTGCTTTTTCTATGATCTAGTGGATGTTGGCAATTTGATCTCTGGTTCCTCTGCTTTTTCTAAAGCCAGCTTGAACATCTGGAAGTTCTTGGTTCACGTACTATTGAAACCTGGCTTGGAGAATTTTGAGCATTACTTTACTAGCATGTAAAATGAGTACAATTGTGTGATAGTTTGAACATTCTTTGGCATTGCCTTTCTTTGGGATTGGAATGAAAACTGACCTTTTCCAGTCCTGTGGCCACTGATGAGTTTTCCAAATTTGCTGACATATTGAATGCAGCACTTTCACAGCATCATCTTTTAAGATTTGAAATAGCTCAGCTGGAATTCCATCACTTCCACTAACTTTCTTCATAGTGATGCTTCCTAAGGCCCACTTGACTTCATACTCCAGGATGTCTGGCTCTAGGTGAGTGATCACACCATCATGGTTATCTGGGTCATTAAGATCTTTTTTGTATAGATCTTCTGTGTATTCTTGCCACTTCTTCTTAATATCTTCTGCTTCTGTTAGGTCCATACCATTTCTGTCCTTTATTGTGCCCATCTTTGCATGAAATGTTCCCTTAATATCTCTAATTTTCTTGAAGAGACTTTATTCCTTAGCAAAAGTAAATTCTCTGTCTCCAAAGGACACCTCCCACCAGACTTTGGGGAGCTGCTTACATTATTTTACTGGGAGAGTTAATTCTGGCGTTCAGAGGTTCAGTTCTCCATCTGACATTTTTCCAGTATTTCTCCCAAGGTGCTAGTGAGTCTTCAACAATTAAAAAAAATTCAAATATTCAGTTTAGGAGTTTCCTTTTGCTACAGTTGAGGCTGTCCAGTTTATAATTAGTGATTGAGAAGATGCCTGTATGTGTATAGGATAAATAGTCCTACAAAGTTCAATATCAATCACCTGTTTCCCTAGGATCAATAACGATGTGTGTTTTGTTACCATGTTTCTGAACTATGTCCCAAGGGAACAAAACTCAGAAGGAAGATTAGTCTCCTGTTCTTGTTTGTAGTAGTTTACACTATTAATACACATGTAATAGGCATTTAAAAATTCATTTTGCCATCATTTTCTGTTTCAATGCCACTGGATCATTCTTTTTTTTTTTTCCCCCCCACTTAGTAGCTAGGTGTTGAGCATTTACTCTTTGGAGAAGGAAATGGCAACCCACTCCAGTATTCTTGGCAGAAAAAATCCCATGGACAGAGGAGCATGACGGGCTACAGTCCATGGGGTTGCAGAATCAGACACATCTAAGCAACTGAGCATGCACACACATTGGATGCTTACTACATGATTGCGCCGCGTCTGTGCTGGGCACACCAAGCAAAGGAGATGGACAGGAACTTGACTTCACAATCTTATGGGCTGTTAATCATATAAATGGTTAACATCATCACAGCTGCCCATCTCAACTTGGAATGATTCTTTTGTTAAGACCTGGCACTCCAGTTACTTTCAAGGTGAGAACAAATACCGTTTTAAAACACAGAAGTCAAATAATTCAGAGAGGCACTAGTATATGTTACATGACCTTCTGAAAAATATTAATTTGCAGAGTGTTTCCATATTTGGCAGTATGCTCTGAGAGTTGTAACGAATGGTATTTGCTTATTAATGCAAAATGGTTGTGAGTATAATATACTTGTTTGTATAAAATGCAAATTAAATATCAAGAATACATTTGATTGTTCTGAGAAGTCAACGTAAAATGTAGAATGTTAATGCTTTAGGGACCTGGAGAATGTCTCATCTCGTCCCCTTGTTTTATAGAAAGGAAATGAAGAGGCGAGAGATAGCGCCAGGTCACCCCTAGCCTCTGCTTCACACAGAGGGTTTAATTGAGATCAGCTGAGGCCGAATGGCCTTACCACTGACTCCAACTATAAAAAGAGATTTGTAGAGGAAAACAAAAACTTAGAAGGGGAAGCTGGGTTTTCTTCAGGGAATTGGTCTAGTGCAAAGCTTTGTTGTCCAGGATAGCTTAGAGACAGAAGCCTGTTACAGAGATGTTGCTTCAGGAGGTCACTGGCTTGAGGTTTCCAGGAAGAGGAGATGGATGATTTTGAAATCCTGAAGAATAAGGGAACCAAGGGCTATTCTCAAAATTTCACTCTAATGGTAATTAGTTGAAATTCCTTGGGAATTTTAGCCATTTAAGAATGAATTGCAAAATGTTTTAGAGTGAAAGGATTGGCTAAAATACACTTCTTAAAAACCAGTTATCCATTTCATTAATTCTAAGTCACAATTGACTTAAAATGCTCCATTATTTTATATGCCACTGAGAAGGAAAGATTGCTGCCCATGAAACATTGATACGATGCTTTCTTACCACTTAGAATTCATTTGATACTCATTTGAAGTCTTTGGACTTAGATATAGGATTTTTTTTTTAATTAATTATTTATCACTCTTTTGCCTACAGAAGAAAGGAAAACATAAGGGAACTGAGTAATTGTGGTATTCTAACGTTTCTTCCCATCCAAAGGCCAGTTCTTTTGCATCCCTTTTCATTCACCGTCATTAATGTCCTTGTTTGTGTGTATATCAGCCTCTTCCTTTGAAGACATTGACGGTTGTTGTTTCTTAAAGAATCTGTAAGAAAACCCAAAGCCATGGTGCAGGGCTCTTCACCTGGCTTGGACTTCTAGGTCGGGAATGGGGCTCATCATTTAGTTACCACCCCAGACCCAACTCCCCACCAACATTTGATTGTAGGCTCTTTACAAGAGTGCCTTTCTCATTTTCCAGGAGTTTTTTTCCAAGTTGTTGATGTTGGGTCACACCTGGGCAGTGAGAACCCTGTCATGATTGCCACAGGTCAGACAGAGATTGTTAGATACCACCTAGAGACATCCTGATTTTGGATTTCAGAGAGTAAAGTGTAAAGAAGTGTGACTCTCGGAACTAATGAAAATCTGGCACTAAAGGACCCCTCGCCTTTATTGCTTTTCTCCCTTTGGAATTTGACCTGTTTTGCAGACAAAGTAAATTAGCTGCTTTGTTGTGTTACTGTGAGTAATTGAGCTTGGGGCTGTGCATAGTGCCTGCTGCCTTTCTCTTGGTCAGCATTTCCTGTATGCCTTTGCAGAAGGCAGGGGATCTCCCAGTTGTTAGCAGGTTTCCCGCGTGGAAAGAATTCTGTGGTTGCAGAAGTCTGGGAGATGCCATCCACCACCTTTATCTCTTGAAGAAGCACCATTCTAATGAGCAGCAAAGCCTCTGAGTTGTCCTACGGTGAAGAACCCCACTTAAAACCTCACCTCTGTGTTTTCAAACTTGTGTGACTATAGAAGTCTTTTCCCCCATTTTATGAGTGCACTCTAGCAGAGTTTGAGATATTCTTCTCTAGGTCCCCCTTAGCTTGTACCATTCCTCTCGTATGACCCATTCTCACCTATGGGTCAGTATCCTAACACACCATTCCTGGATGGTCTTCTTCACACCCAAGGCTTCACTGTGTACATCCCGTGAAGATTTTCAAAGCCACTTCACCCTAGACATGATCTGGAGACACTGCCTTGGCAACAGATCATCCCCAGGTCAGAGTCTCCCATGCCCTTCCACCTCAATGTGTTCTAAAAGAAATTAATAATATTCATGTGTCCCCAAACCTAGGGTTCTTGGGTTCTCTCTCGATAACACCCCATCAAGGCACAACCATCTTCTGACTCAGTGCCCCATGGTCAGCCCTGTAAGTCCTGTAAATTCAAATCCATGAGTCTCCAGCTGGGTCCTTCCCCGTCTGGCCACTGCTGCCTTAATTCAGCCCCTCTGACTCCAGCTGGAATGCTGATGCCCTTGGAGTTCTTTCTGCTGGGATCTATCCTCTCTGTTGAGCTTCCCAGGTGGTTCAGGGATAAAGAATCCACCTGCCAAGCAGGAGAGGTGGGCTCAAACCCTGGGTTGGGAAGATCCCCTAGAGAAGGAAATGGCAACCCACTCCAGTATTCTTGCCTGGGAAATCCCATGGACAGAGGAACCTGGTGGGCTACAGGCCATGTTGTCACCAAAGAGTTGGACATGATTTAGCAACTAAACAACAAAAGCAATAATCCCATGGACGGAGGAGCCTGGTGGTGTACAGTCCATGGCATCGCAGAGTTGGACACAACTGAGTGACTTCACTTTCACTTTCACTGGTGGTTTTCAACTGAGTTATGCTGGACATTCTCATTTAATGGGAACTAGAAGGTTTTTTGTTTTTTTTTTTTAAAGAAGGAGAGAGGCATGATATGACTGTTCGGAAACAATCAGGCAACAAGAAAGATAGTTTTGGTTGTTTAGTCACTAAGTAATGTCTGACTCTTTGCGACCCCATGGCCTTCAACCTGCCAGACTCCTCTCACCATGGGATTCTCCAGGTGAGAATACTGGAGTGGGTAACCATTTCCTTCTCCAGGGGATCTTCCTGACCCAGGAATCGAACCTGTACCTCTTACACTGGCAGGCAGGTTCTTTACTGTTGAGCCACCAGGGAAGCCACACCCTCCCCCCCCAATTACATATGCATTTATGGTAAAATACTATGCAGTCACTTTGCAAGTTGTACTTATTTTCATATTTCTTAATATGGAAGACAGTTCAGGCTATATTTTTAAGTGAAAAAAATCAGATTACAAAATAGTTTGTATCATATATTCCTCACTGCTGCTGCTAAGTTGCTTCAGTTGTGTCCAACTCTGTGCAACCCTATAGATGGCAGCCCACCAGGCTCCCCTGTCCCTGGGATTCTCCAGGCAAGAACACTGGAGTGGGTTGCCATTTCCTTCTCCAATGCATGAAAGTGAAAAGTGAAAGTGAAGTCGCTCAGTTGTGTCCAACTCCTAGCGACCCCATGGACTGCCGCCTACCAGGCTCCTCCGTCCACGGGATTTTCCAGACAAGAGCACTGGAGTGGGGTGCCATTGCCTTCTCTGATATTCCTCACTAGGGACACATAAATATTTTCCATATATATATATGGCTTCCCAGGTGGTACTAGTGTAAAGAGCCTGCTTGCCAAGGCAGGAGGCATAAGGGACCCAGGTTCAATCCCTGGATCAGAAAGATCCCCTGGAGGAGGGAATGGCAACCCACTCCAGTATTCTTTCCTGGGGAATCTCACAGAGGAGCCTGGCAGGCTGCAGTTCGTAGGGTCACAAAGAGTCCAATATGACTGAAGCAACTTGCCATGCATACCATATACATATAAAGATTATGCAAGTATATAAAAATGCTAAAAATCATTTATCTGTTGGCACTGGGTACCACACACGGTTTTAATTTATTTTTCTCTGTTTTGCTTATGTGTTTTGAATTTTTTAATACTGAAGTGGTATACTTCTAAAATTAAAAAGTTAAAAATTATTTGACAGATTTGATCCTAAAACACTACTCCCTGTGTAAGTTTCCCTAATGTGACTCTTCCCAGCACTCACTACTCACGTGCTTTGTTGCTCAGAGAACAGTCCAGGCTGTGCTCACATCTGTTCCGTGTGCTGGGCTGTGAACTCCTTGAGGACAGAAGCCATGTCTTAATTATCTTGTATCCTGTTATTTAGCCCAGTTTGACCCTCAGTGAGTGCTCAGTAAATATTTAATGAATGATTGAGACTGATTTTGTAAAGAAGGCTAGATTTGAGGTTCTTTCTTGCTGATACGTGTGTGTGTATATCTGCCTCTGCTCACTAATGCTGGGCCCTGCTCTAGGCACGTTATATGCATTCCCTACAGTGTAGATAATCCCATTATTACTGCTGTTGCTGCTGCTGCTGCTGCTAAGTTGCTTCAGTCATGTCTGACTCCTAGCGACCCCAGGGTATAAATGAAGGCTTGAAGGTAAGATCGGTCTGTGGATTTGCTCTGAGTTGCATATGCCTTACTCGAAAACTTCTGCTTTTAAATACTATTACACTGTCTCCTAAGGGATTCTCTGGTGGCTCAGTGATTAAAGAATCTACCTGCAGTGCAGGAGCTGCAGGAGATTCGGGGTCCGATTCCTGGGTTGCCAAGATCCCTTGGCGAGGGCATGGCTACTCACTCCAGTATTCTTTCCTGGAGAATCCCATGGACAGAGGAGCCAGGTGGGCTACAATCCATGGGATCACAAACAGTCAGACACAGCTGAAGCAACTTAGCTACACTGTCTCCTGGGGCTCCACCATAACCACACAACACTTGGAAATAAATGCACTTCATGCAGCAAAGGCCTGGGATGGTGGCAGGCTCCTGATGAAGGGAAGGGTGATTCTGATCTGAGTGGAGACATGTTCAGAGCCAACGCTATTTTCCTGCCCCACACTTCTGCCCAGAGTGGCCCTGTGTGTGGAACCTAATGTGGTACCAGGTCACCATGTTGACCTGAAGCCACATCTGTGTCTTAAGTTGGATCTTGAATGTGTGGGCCTGGCATTCATAGTTCCAGAGCCCTGAGGAGAAGAGAAAGCAAAAGCAAAGCAAACACATAAGCCTAGAATCTTCTATCCTGTGTGTGTATTAGTTGTTCTGTTGAGTCTGACTCTTTGAGATCCCATGGACTGTAGCCTGCCAGATTCCTCTGTCCATAGATTTCTCCAGGCAAGAATACTGGAGTGGGTTACCAGTTCCTTCTCCAGGGTATCTTCCCGACCCAGGGATCAAACCCAGGTCTCCTGCTTTGCAGGCAGATGCTTTACTGTCTGAGCTCTACTATTCTGATCCAATCTAAAATCCTTTATTGTTGTTGTCATTCTGTCACTCAGTTGTAGCCAACTCTTTGCAACTCCATGGACTGCAGCATGCCAGGCTTCCCTGTCCTTCACTGTCTGCTCAGACTCATGTCCTTTGAGTCAGTGATGCTTTTCCCAGCATCACGGTCTTTTCTAATGAGTTGGCTCTTTGCATCAAGTGGCATAAGTGTTGGAGCTTCAGCTTCGGCATCAGTCCTTCCAAAGAATATTCAGTACTGATTTCCTTTAGGATTGATTGATTTTATCTCCTTGCTGTCCGAGGGACTCTCAAGAATCTTCTCCAGCCCCACAGTTCAAAGGCATCAATTCTTTGGCATTCAGGCTTCTTTATGGTCTAACTCTCACATCCATATGTGACTACTGGAAAAACCATAGCCTTGACCAGACAGGCCTTTGTTGACAAATAATGTCTCTACTTTTTAATATGCTGTCTAGCTTTGTCATAGCTTTTCTTCCAAGGAGCAAGAGTCTTTTAATTTTATGTCTGCAGTCACTGTCCACAGTGATGTTGGAGCCCAAGAAAAAGTCTGCCACTGTTTCTATTCCCATCCCGCTCCCCCGCCCGCCATCTATTTGCCATGAAGTGATGGGACTGGATGTCATGATCTTTGTTTTTTGAATATTGAATTTTAAGTGAAATTTTTCATTCTCCTCTTTCACCTCAAGATTCTCTTTAGTTCCTCTTTGCTTTCTGCCAATAGGGTGGTGTCATCTGCATATCTGAGGTTATTGATATTTCTCCTGGCAATCTTGATTTCAGTTTGAGCTTCATCCAGCCCGGCATTTTGTATGATGTACTCTGCATAAAAGTTAAATAAGCAGGATGACAACATACAGCCTTAACATACCCCTTTTCCAATTTTGAACCATTGTTGTTCCATGTCCAGTTCTAACTGTTGCTTCTTGACTTGCATACAAGTTTATCAGGAGGCAGGTAAGGTGGTCTGGTATTCCCATCTCTTTAAGAATAAAATCCTTTTATTACCTTGCCCTGAATCAGCAACATGCCTCTGCATATGAAAAAGAGAACATGGTGAGAACATGGAGTTGCTCTTACCTTTCCATGCGTCTAGGGTGTTGCCTGGGTTCCACAAATCTAAGTGTCCTGAGCAGCTCATCAGGAAGGGTCAAGTGGCTTCCAGTTGGTGAGAGCTATAAAGGCATCGGTGTGACTCCCCCTCCCAGCAGCATCTGTGCCGTCCCCTCTCCTGGTTGGGTGACCAGCCATCCAGATGTGGTTGGGACCGAGGGCTTTTCTGCAACCAGCTTTTGGTATGAAAACTGGCATGGTGGGCTACTCACCACCTCTTCCCTATGTAACCCCATTAGGCAACTTCTTCTTACCCTTTCTACCACACACACACACATTGCAAATACCATTTACTCTTTTTTCTCAAAAAAATTAATGCATTACAAGAGGTTTGGAAAATTAGAAAGGTGTAAGGAAAGACAAAATACATACCCACAGAATCCTACCATCATCCAGGAATAACTACTGTTAGCATTGTGATATATTTCCTTTCACTTTTTTTTTCTATATGGACAACTTTTCTGTGACTTATTTTCACATTTCATAGCTTCCTTCAATACTCATTCCAACCAAATTATCTTCATAAAATTATTTGTAGGTGTGAGGACAGCCTTGGATGATTTATTTCATCCCATAGTCCTGAGATATGGTCCTGGACAGATGCCCGAGCTGGAACATGCAAGAACTACCAAGGACTTCAGAACCAGGTAATTAAATCCTTAACAGAGGGTAGCAACCATTTTTGAGGTTGATAGGTAAAGGAAAGCAAGGGAAGTTGCAGAGCGTTTAGCAGAGAACCACAACAACCTTGGGATATTGCATTATGAGATTGTAGAATTAATTCCATAATTATGATCAGTATGTGAGTGTTTCTTATATGAAAGAGAGTGATAAATTATTCCCTGTACCTCTAGTGAACAGTCAGACAAGAAGAAATGAGTCTTGAGCATAGTGTGAAGGATTTAGGCTAGATAATAAGAAAAGTTATTAACTACCTTAGTGGGTTAGAGAGAGTCTAAGAAATCTTCTCTGAAAGTCTTTAAAAATGATAAGAGATTTTCCTATCAAGGAAGGATTAAGTGTGGGCCTGCCTAATGGAGAAGAATAAACAAAATAGCTTTGTTAGAGTCTTAGCCAGCCCTTAGGTTCTATGATTCTATATAGAACAGAGAGCACATAAATTACATGTAAAATTGATTTTTATTTCACATTTTCCTTTGAGAAACAAAGAAAAATACAGTGATATTTTCAAAGTCTGAGTCGAATTTTCAGATGGTGACAGAGCAACGTGTTGCTTAGGGTTGGATAGTAACAGCAGAGGAGGGGCACTGGGCTGTGACGAAGTTGACTTTCATTATTTTCCCAAATTGCATTCTTGTTGCTTTTCCCTGAAACTTTAAAATAGGTTCACTTAGTTTAGTAAATGTCTTAGCTGAGATTTTAAGCCCTATTTGTGTTTCAAGGGATTAAACAAATCTGCCTGGCTTGCAACACCGCGGGTGACTTCCGGCCTCTGCTTCTTCACGCCTGTTATGTAGATCCTTCTTAATTGTTCACAATGTTCAGCGCAACACACTTTATATTTTCTGCTGGTCTTCCCCTCTCCTGCACAGTCATGCGAAGAGTGTATTCATGGTAAATATGGTCCATGGAGAGAGCATCCCTTTCTATGCAAATTGGCTGCTCAGGGACTAGTTGGGAGCTTACAATGTCATTGAAAGTCGCACAAATCAATTGGCAAACATTACTTTCTGTGATTATCTTGTTTTTGCACTTACATTTTTAATTTTGACAGTTTAAGTGTGCTTGGGGTTCATGGTAGTGAAAGGCCAAGTAGAATGTGGGGCAGGTCACTGCTGAGATTCCCGTCGCTTGGCTAATGAGGTTTTCTTTGGACCGTTGGTGTCATTTAATCTCATTAAGATTAAAGAGAGGTGCTTTAGAACAAAACAAATGAACAAATATTTATTGGGTGCCTGTGATGTACAAGGGATGTATTAGGTAGAATGGGGCATGCAAATTAGAAGCACTTGCTTTTAAGAGCTTTACTATCTAATTAACAAGAAAATAAATAGGAAAAATAAAAGAATACAGACCACACAGAAAAAGGTGTCACAGAGCAGGACATGATTGAATGTCAATTGAATTATTCAGGTGAAGATGATTTTGGAAAGAAAACTGTGTCAGGCTCCTTTCTTCAGGTTATAAGCTATAAGTTGGTCTCAAAAGCCTTGGTTAAACAGCAAAGGGACCTTTCAAGATAGCAAGTTAATGTGTGTGAAGGCTGCCTAGCAGAAAGCAAAAGGTATGTTCAGGAAGCAAAGAAGATATTTTGGTTGGAAAGGAAACTTGGAGCAGGAGAGTAGTGGGAATGTTTGGAGAAAGATTCTCAGTTAATACCACGTGAATTCATTTTCTATTGCTTTGTGATAAACTCCTGCAAATTTAAAAGCTTAAAACAGTACCCATTTATTAGCTCATAATCTTATAGGTCAATAATCTGTGTAGGTGCAACTAGCTTCTCTGCTTAGAGTCTCACAAAATCAGAGTCAAGGGGCCAAGTGGGCTAAATCAGGGATTCTGGAGAGAATGCTTCTGTTGCAGAAGAACGGAGAGAAAGCAGTCATACCCCAGGTCTTGGGTGAGTCCCTGGAACAGGCCACCAAGATAGCGCCCTTGGCTTTGCAAAGGAAGAATTCAAGAGAGAGCCAGAGTAGAGTGAAAGCAAGTTTATTTAGAGAGATACACATTCTATAGGCAGAATGAGGTCTGTCTCAGAAGGGATGTGGGATGGTTAGTTTTGTCCATTCTGAAGGAGATCAGCCCCGGGACTTCTTTGGAAGGAATGATGCTAAAGCTGAAACTCCAGTACTTTGGCCACCTCATGCAAAGAGTTGACTCATTGGAAAAGACTCTGATGCTGGGAGGGATTGCAGGCAGGAGGAGAAAGGGACGACAGAGGATGAGATGGCTGGATGGCATCACTGACTCAATGGACGTGAGTTTGAGTGAACTCCGGGAGTTGGTGATGGACAGGGAGGCCTGGCATGCTGCGATTCATGGGGTCGAAAAGAATCCGACACGACTGAGAGACTGAACTGAACTGAATTTCATATGCTAACAAGTGGGAGGATTATTTCAACTATTTGGGGGAAGGGGGAGAGATTGCCAGGAATTGGGCCACTGCCCACTTTTTGGCCTTTTATGGTCAGCCTTGGAATTTGTCTTGGCACCTATGGGTGTGTCATTCAGCATGCTAATATGTTACAATAAGCATACAATGAGGCTCAAGGTCTGTTGGAACTTGAATCTTCTGCCATCTTGGCCCTTAGTTGGTTTTAACCAGTTTTTGTCTTTTCCTCAATGGTCATGTCATTGTTTTACTGGTTGTGCCCTGACTCTTTCTCTCCCATCTCACGTCCAAGCTCATTCAGATTGTTTGCAGGTCAAGTGCTTGCAGGAGTGAAATCCTTGTTTTCTTACTAATTACTGGAGAGGTACCACCCTCAGCTCTTAGATGGCACACTCATGTCCTTACCTCATGGTTCCTTCCATCACAGGGATAGCCAACCTCCCTCACGTTGAATCCCTCTCCCTCTTCGCATCTCCCTTATTTCCTTTTCTGTTACCAGCTGGAGAAAACATTTTTTTTTTTGTAAAGGTCTCCTGTGATTAGTTGAGGCTCTTGCACATAATCTCCTTTTTGATTAGTTCAAGGTCATCTGCTTAGTGACTTTAATTATGTGTGCAAAATCTCTTTTCTCCATGAAATGTAGCAATCACGTTCACAACACAAGGAGATGAAGATTGTGAGGGGTCAACTTAGACCTCTGCTTCCCACACTCAGCCCTAACATTCTGCTGCATGTCCCCTTCTGTTACCTAAGAACTCAGAAGTGTGAGGAAAAAGAGCCTAGTTTAAACAGAGACAGAAATATGGTGGAATTTGGCACTTTTGTCAACTCTGTTTTATTTTCAATCAAATATCTTTTTCAAGGAGGAAAAAATGAACATGTAAGGAAAGTTCTTAGATAGCCTCCCATTCATCTTTCAAGGTTATAAGCATGTGAAAGGCTTCCTTATGCCCATAAAGACTTTGGCAGCATTACTGACTTGACCTAGATGGGAAGACATACTTCAAAGAGTAAGAAAAATTCCACTGAGGGTGTGTATACTATTCATAAATCCTCCTTTTTCTTTCCCTGGCCCAAGTATTCTTATATTTGTTACATTTTTAAAGCATCGTGTCATTCCACAAAAAGTGCAAAATCCTATTTCAAGGGATAGGCAGGAGAACTGGTGTCAGAATTTAGTTAAGAAAAAATAACTCTAGATGTTTATAACTCAAGTTTACCATGCTGATGGCATTCTCTGTTCCAACATGGCTGTAACATGTTGAATCATTCAGGGAAGAAACTATTTATATCTCTCTCACTGAGTCATTGCAGTCAGTCTGAAGTTGGACAGTCATCAGAGTGGGCAGAGGAAAGGGGAAGGCTGAGTATAGAGTGCAAAAGAACAAGGAAATTGTTTCTTGTATGATATTGTTGGACTCAGTTGCAATGCAGTGTCACCAGTTTCATGCAAGTCGGATAAATATTCCCAGTTAACACATTCCTGGTGCCCCTACTAGTTTTGCAGAGAGCACAGCACAAAGTGTTGCTGCTGCTGCTACTGCTAAGTCACTTCAGTCGTGTCCGACTCTGTGCGACCCCATAGACAGCAGCCCACCAGGCTCCCCTGTCCCTGCGATTTCCCAGGCAAGAACATTGGAGTGGGCTAGACTTTTTCAAAATCGTTTAAGTCCATTTAGACTATAAAAGTATCTCTTTCCCTTCACCGGTTGCTTAACTTCATTTCGGAAGAGTGTTAAGACCTTTTTCATAATTTATGAATCCCATGCTAATGGATGAATGCAAATATTGTTATCACCTTCCATTGACAGAGGACTCCATTATTACAGTGGAGAAAAGTGTTAATCCTTTTGTAATTAATGCCTTATTGGGGTCTGTACAGGTCAAGGATGTAGTTGGATTTTGGTAAATTAACTTTGAAGTCCTATCCTTAAATCCTCATTTTTTCTTTATCTTTAAAAATAACACTGCTATAACTTTGTTCTTTTTCTTTTACTGATGATATAAGATGTAGTGTATATGCTGAAATGAAACTAAACTGGACAAAAAGTGAGTATGAAGGACACATGGCTCTTAATATAACACCTCCTAACAAAACAGGCAGGAAGATTTAATGTACAGAAAGGACTATGGTGGTGTTATACTCGTGGTAGAGATGAACCACGAGTATAACAACTTGGTCTTATTATACTGGTCTTTCCAAAAATGATAAGGAAAACTATTTCTCCTAAATATTGTCACTGACAATGTCTTAAACCCAAATGGAAGCTAAAACTCAATATATTAAGTAATGAGCTCATCAGTCCATGAATATTTATTAAGGATTGTGTGACATAAAAATATAAAATGTATTGATATTTTTCCCTCTTGGTTGCAACATGGATTTGGAGAGACATGAAACCAGTAAAGAGCTTGATGGGGTGTTTGAGTCCAGGGATCCTAATTGTGGCTCAGACATGAGAGGCAGGTGTCCAGGAAGGTGCTCAGGAGGAGTCTCACTCACTGAGGAGTAGATTCTGGGTTGTTGGGGACAATATAAGGTGAGCTTAGCAGCCCAGAGAAAGGCATGACCAAAGGCACCATCACAATAGCTTTGTTATGACTGATGACCTTGTGTGTATATGTGTATGTTGGCATACAAAATGGTGAGGAGCAGTGTGGGCTTTGCACCCAGGCAGAGCTTGGTTTCAGTCCAGCACCATCACTTATGAAATGGCCTTGGGCAAGTTATTTAATCACTGGCCTTCAGTTCCCATCTGTAGAATGAGAACGAAAATAATGATTACCTCGAGGTTGTGAAGAGGACTGAATGAGAGGATATCTATTGATAGCAAGCACTTAGAATGTATCTGACATGTAGAAATATTCAATATTATTTAGCTTATTAATGTTGTTTTTTTTTAATAGTTATGGGATTGATCAACCAAGAGCTCCTCTCTCGTGAATAGAGTAAAAATATCCAACCACCGTTGTTTCCTGCATGCCAAACATTCTTTGGGAGTACCTGGCATGTATTACCTTATTTACTACTCACACCAGTGCTCTGCCTGTGTTACCTGTGGGGAAAGCCAAGCAAGAAGTGTAGTAACTTGTGCAAAGTCACAGTATCTAAGAGCTAGTATTTCCACCCAGGCAGTCTGGTGCTGGTATCTGGCTTTTGGTCACCATTCTGTGCCACCCAGGACTCCAACTCCATAACTGAGGCATTTAACCCAGTTATGATTCTACTCCTTATCAGAGAGGAAGGAGGCTAGCAGTCATCATCTGCCAGTCTATACTGAGTGTCCTGAGCATGCCCCATTATGGTGTACCAGCCTATGGCAGGATGCTCAAAGTTGTTTTTTTTTTCTTTTAAAGATGTCTATGCCTTACTGGGCTTCCCTGGTGGCTCAGAGGTTAAAATGTCTGCCTGGAATGCGGGAGACCTGGGTTCGATCCCTGGGTCGGGAACATCCCCTGGAGAAGGAAATGGCAACTCACTCCAGTACTCTTGCCTGGAGAATCCCATGGAGGGAGGAGCCAGGTAGGCTACAGTCCATGGGGTCACAAAGAGTCGGACACGACTGAGTGACTTCACTTTACTTTCATCCCTTACTAAGAATGCTAGTAAGTTGTAATGGCTTCAAACATGTTGAAGAATTAGGTAGTTCATTCTAGAATAAGAATTTATCTTAGGAGATACAGGATTTTCTTCAATAAAGATTTAAAAGATTTTTTCAAAAGAGCAGTGGAGGAAATAGTGGAATATACATTGAATCTACAAAGCTCATAAATCTGTATAGTCTGTTGTTTTATTGCTGATCTTATTAATGGACATGTATGCTGATAAGTTACCACATGCCTGATACTCAGAAAAGCAAGGCAGTCTCTGATTCTTAAGGATGAGCCATCCAGTTGAATGCATAGAATGCTAGAAGAGAGCTTGGTGTATGGATTCACAAAGACCCAGAACTGGCTTGCTAGCTGTGTGACCCAGACTTTGAAGTTTCTGAGCTTTGGTCTCCTTATTGGTAAAATGCGGATAATGGCACCTACCTCCAGGGTTGTTAGAACTGAATAAACTGAGGTTGTATCTACAAAGCACCTGGTATGGCAGCTGGAAAGTAACGGGTTCTTCTTAAATGGTATCTATTATGGTTACGATTAATATTATTTTGACATCTGTACATAATCAGCCATTACAAATATATGAACCTAGGTGTGCAAACAATAATTTTACTAGGTTCAGAGTGGTGAGGGCAATGGGATGGAGTATTCAGAAGTTATTTTCTGAAAGAAATGGAGTTTGAGTTCATGTTTTCCTGAGTGGTTTCTAAAATAATCCCTCTTTTGTTAGGAGTAAAATGATCCTGGGGCTTCCCTGGTGGCTCAGATGGTAAAGCATCTGCTTGCAATGCAGGAGACCCAGGTTCCATCTCTGGGTGGGGAAGATCCCCTGGAGGAGGGAATGGCTGCCCACTCCAGTGTTCTTGCCTGGAAAATTCCATGGACAGAGGAGCCTGGCAGGATATAGTCCATGGGATCGCTAAGAGTTGGACATGACTGAGCAGCTAACACACACAAAACGGTCCTACAGGCAAAGACATTTAGGTATCACTGGCTAGAAAGGTTAAATGAGTTTCTTCACAGTGCTGTTTCTCAGGGTCTTTTTATGATGAACACACAGTAACTCTCCAAAAGGAACTCAACATGCTGTGTTTCTCAAGCATTTTTATCTCTTTGTTCTGACATGGAGTTCTCACGGGCTGGGTGGTGGAGCAGACTCTGGGAAAGGTGTGATGGGACCCTGTCTGGAGGATGGACTGGCAGCTTTCTGGAGGGAGATGGGGCAAGGGTACAGGAGTAGTGGCTGGGGCAGGGTGCCCATGGGAGATCAGACTGAAAGGGTAGACGCGGGACTTGTGGGCCAAAATGCTGGATGAGGGAAGGGTTTGTTGTTTTGTTTTCAGAAGTTTTGTTTTTTTTGAGTGTTCCCTGGTGGCACTGCAGATGGTGACTGCAGCCATGAAATTAAAAGACGCTTACTCCTTGGAAGGAAATTTATGACTAACTTAGATAGCATATTGAAAAGCAGAGACATTACTTTGCCAACAAAGGTCCATCTAGTCAAGGCTATGGTTTTTCCAGTGGTCATGTATGGATGCGAGAGTTGGACTGTGAAGAAAGCTGAGCGCCGAAAAATTGATGCTTTTGAACTGTGGTGTTGGAGAAGACTCTTGAGAGTCCCTTGGACTGCAAGGAGATCCAACCAGTCCATTCTGAAGGAGATCAGCCTTGGGTGTTCTTTGGAAGGAATGATGCTAAAGCTGAAACTCCACTACTTTGGCCACCTCATGCGAAGAGTTGCCTCATTGGAAAAGACTCTGATGCTGGGAAGGATTAGGGGCAGGAGGAAAAGGGGACAACAGAGGATGAGATGGCTGGATGGCATTACTGACTTGATGCACTCCGGGAGTTGGTGGTGGACAGGGAGGCCTGGCGTGCTGCGATTCATGGGGTCACAAAGAGTCAGACATGACTGAGTGACTGAACTGAACTGAACTGGTGGCTCAGATGGTAAAGCATCTGTTTGCAATGCGGGAGACCCGGGTTTGATCCCTGGGTTGGGAAGATCTCCTGGAGAAGGAAATGGCAACCCACTCCAGTATTCTTGCCTGGAGAATCCCATGGACGGAGGAGCCTGGTGGGCTATAGTCCAGGGGGTGGCAAAGAGTCGGACACAACTGAGTGACTTCACTTTCACTTTTCAATCTGACAGCATGGTCCAGAATGGTCTGGATGGGCCTAGTCTGCAGCAGGAAAGCCCATCAGAAGATTTGGGGTTAGTCCAAGCATCAGATGACCAGGTTTCCCAACCTTGTCTTTCTATTATTAAGTCTCAGCTGATGATGGTGTGACGACTGCTGTGCTTGGATGCATCACTGCCAAGTGTCTGGCTTCATCAAGGGCACCCAGCATTTGTACTAGGTCTCCAATTCAGTGCCTTCGTTAGCTCAGGAATGTGCCTTCTAAGATTTCTGTTGCTCTAAGTCTTTTAAAAAGTCTTTTGCTTCGAAATCATTTAAAAAGGGCATTTAAACATGTGGAGATATTCACTGTTAGGTACAGTTTCTTTCACAGCTGGCTGATCTAAAACTTGCAGAAACCACAGCCCTTTATGGTACATTTCATGTTTGCATGTCTGTCATTTGAAATGCCTCCCAGAATATATTGGCAGCTCACCAGGCTGAGCGCATAAATGGAATGGCCTGCCAGCCTTCGTGGCCTTTTCCTTTGAATTATCAAAAAAACAAAATTAAGAGGTGGGTTTGTGTGTGTGTGTGTATGAAAATTAAAAAGATAACTGGAGAAACAGCTGGTAGATCACAGTTTACAATTACTGGAAGTCCCAGCTAAGAAGGATGCAAGTACTGTGTGATGATCTGCATGGAAAGAAGAAATATTCTTGTTCTTTTTTTTTTTTGAATTCTCTTTCTCTCTCTGTCTAGATGTTTCTCTATTCTCTGCATCCTCATATTACTGGGATTGGCAGGTCAATCCTAGTGAGTTCTAGATGCAGAATGAGTTCCCTGTCTTCTCCCTTACTTTCTAGTTCACCTTGACCTTGACCTGAAAGATACCCTTCCACAAGGCAGGAATCTTCAGCAAAAGTGTTGTGCTTGGCAATAGCAGCAGTTTGATCACATGGCTATTTGGTATGAATTGCTTTTTAAAAAATATACAGAGAATAATTTATTTATATTTCCTTATTTAACAAGTGAGGGGTGAAATAAAGGAGTTCTTCATATATAGACACTGAAAAACAAACCAACATATTCTAACCACCTTACAGCCAACAGCCAACAGCTGCCCGTTGAATGTTATATGCGTGGATAGCAGAAGTGGTCAGTGACAACGCAGGAGAAGGCAGTTCAGGTCACAAATCCAGAACAGGAAATATATTTTCATCTTGTTATTTATGACCCAGCCTTAAAGGAAAACAGATGGTAGTACTTTCAGAGCTGTTTTGCTCTTGTTTCAAATGGCTAATTCAAATCAAACATGGGATTCTATTCTTAGTCAAGGCAGCTGCTGCATTGTCTGAACAGGGCTGTTTTTCCCAACCACATCCCCTCCCCTGAACAGAGTAGCCAGACAAGACCATAGACAAGTTCCCGTCACCCAGCAACCCTGAGAGAACTGCCTCTGCCCGCAGAAGAGCTGCATCTCCTGGGGTGTCACCACGTCCAATAAACTGGCTGCATTTTGAGTATAATCCACCACTTCCACACCCTGCCCTCGTGCAGTTCACCCTGTCAGAAGCATAACTTGCCCTTTGAAGGCAGTGATTTATTCCAATTTTAGAGCCGAGTGGCCTCTCAGGGACTCCTTTAGGGTGGGGAAGATTGCAGAGATGGGAATAGAAGTCAAAGAGGGCCTGAAGAGGAAATGGAATATGAGATGTTCCCACAAGATGAAGGAAGAGCCGAACACTGTGGAAGTGGCTTCACCCTGGGTGGCCATATTGCCCTGCTGATTTCCTTTAGTCAAAGGCTCTTTTATAAGACTCAATGGCAAGCAGTTGAATAGTAAATGCTTGAATTAACCACTCTTTTAAAAAATGAATTTTTGAAAACAAAGTAATGTATGTACATCATTGAAAAAATAAAGCACTTTCCAGTCTTTGGTTTTCTTTCTTCACTGTCTGAGAGAGTTCCTTAGCTCCAGCCTTCCACAGAAACCTCCTCCCTGCCATCCCACAGCCCGGAAGCAATCAGTTCAAATACTTCCGGCTGTTAACTTTGGGCATTTACCTCTGTATTTCTAAGAAGTACACTTATATTGTTGTTTTTTTACATTTTAGACACTATTTCTTAATGTTCTCTGGTGATATTTGAAGATTTATCCCCCTAGAATTCCTTTCCCAACTTACCCATTCTCCAAACTGAGTTATAGTACATTTTTTGGTTAATTACCTGACAGTTTTTATATTATTACAAGTAAGTAAATATTTTTTATTGTCAAAATATCTGTCACAGTATTATTAGACTTCCTTTCTTGTACAAATTTTTTCTTTTTATGCAATTAATTATTGCTCAGTTTTTAAATTTTCTTTTTTTATGTTCTTTATAAACTTTTTTCCTTTGATATAAAAACTTATCCAATGTATAACTATGATATTTTTCAAATAATGGAGTATGTCCAATAATCTTTTAGCATCCTTATACTCCCTTATTCCCCCTTTCTTCTGGAAACCTTCCTTCTCCCTCTTTCTTCTTGCTCTGATCTAGGCTAGGTCTTTTGAACAAAGCTTAATCTAGGACTTTTTGTTATTTTTACCCTGGGTTGGCTCCTTTCCCCAGGATTCCATGTCCTATGATAGCATCTTAAACACAGATGCATGGAAAGTAAAACTTCTGATTCCTTGCATTCTTGAATCTATTGTTATTTTACCCTGACATTATACATATAGTAATTTGACATGGCAGTGATAATAAGAAACTAAGATTAATGAACTTGAAGTCATACCAATAGAAACCTAAAACTATAAAACTTCTATAAGAAAACACAGGAGGAAATCTTTATGATCTTGGGGTTAGTCGAGGATTGCTGAGACATATCACTAAAAGTATTCATTAAAACACTCAATTTTACCAAAATAAAAAACTTAGACTCCTTCATAAGAGTAGGAAAATAAAAGTCACAGACTGGAAGAAAATGTTTGCAAAACACATATCTGATAAAGAACTTGTAAGTAGAATATATTGTTAACTTAATTAAATAAGAAAGCCATTAAGCTGAGTTGGTCCTGATGCCTTAGCAGCCTACATAAGCAAACCAAAACCTAAGCCTATAAGTGCCTCAAGGTTAAGAAATCAACACCTAAGAACTGCCAGTTACAAACAACCAACTAACCTTTTTCCAAACGAGGCAAATGCTTAACCATTGTCTCATCAAGTAATTTCATGGCTTTGCTTCTGCTCTTTCTCTATAAGTTTATACCCTTGCTCTTAGTGATGGAATATTCCTAAGCACTTGGCATTTGGCATCACCTGATTTAAATAGGTTTTTGCTTAAGCAAACCCTTAAAATGTTTAATATACTTTAGTTCATCTTTTCACTGTTCTGGCGCTGTAAGTGGAGAGCCCTCATGGCCTCCAGGAGCAACAAGCATAGAGCAGGCATAAGAAAGTCCCTGCTCCCTTTGTGCTCACTGTTCTCTTCCTGCTCTTGAAGATCACAGTAAGTCCTTTTCAGATATTCGTGCTACTGAACACAAGTTTGTGCCTGATGCGCAGTGAGACCAAAGAAACCAAAATGTTATTAGAGTTTGGAGCAGGGAAAGGTTTATTGCAGAGCCATGAAAGGAAAATGGGTAGCTTGTGCTCAAAACCTCTGAACTCCCCAGTGAGTTTGGAGAAGTTTTTACAAAAAATTATTTATTTATTTATTTTTGAAGGATAATTGCTTTACAATATTGTGTTGGTTTCTGCTGTATATCAACATGAATCGGCCATGAATCAATAGGTATACATATGTCTCTTTCTTCTTCAACCTCCCTCCCACCTCCTACTCCATCCCACCCCACCTCTAGACTGTTACAAAGCCCCAGTTTTAGTTCCCAGAGTCATACAGCAAATTCCCACTGGTTCTCTATTTTTACATATGGTAGTGTATATATTTCCACTCTACCCTCTCCATTTGTCTCACTCTTTCTTCCCCGCACCCCACCCCATGTCCATAAGTCTGTTCTCTGTGTCTGCGTCTCTCTTATTGCACTGCAAATGGACTCATCAGTACCATCTTTCTAGAGTCCATGCATATGCCTTAATATACGATATTTGTTTTTCTCTTTCTGACTTACTTCACTTTGTATAATAGGATCTAGATTCATCCACCTCATTAGCACTGACTCAAATGCTTTGTTTTTTTATGGCTGGGTAATAGTCCATTGTATATGTGTACTGCAGTTTCTTTATCCATACTTCTATTAGTGGACATCTAGGTTGCTTCCATGTCCTAGAGTTGCAATAAACACTGGGGTACATGTGTCTTTTTCAATTATGGTTTTCTCAGGGTATATGCTCAGTAGTGGGATTGTTGGGTCATATGTTAGTTTTATTCCTAGTTTTTTTAAGGAATCTCCATATTGTCTTCCATAGTGGCTGTATTGGTTTACATTCCCACCGACAGTGCAAGAGGGTTCCCTTTTCTCGGGGGGGAGGGGGAGTTTTTACAGGCAAAATTTGGGGTGAGGGCTATAAGGTGTGTGACTTTCTTCTCATTGGTTGGAGGTGAGCTAACAGGGTTGTGCTCCAAGAATCTTGCATTCAGCCTGAAGTCACCATCCTCGACCTGGATGGGGGCCTTTGTTCCAACAGAAGAACTCAAAGATATTGTATACATTCCTTGAAGAGAAACCAGGACCCTGTCTCAAGGCTGCACTTTTATTTCTTGACTGCTCTTCCCTTGTTTCTGCATTCACTCCATTCCTTGATTAGCAGCCTTTTGAATCTGCCCTTTGGAGCTCAGGGAAGCAGGCTGAAATCTTCTGCCTGAAAATAAGAAATGGAGGACACAGAAAGGATTTGTGCCTAGGAGGGTCCCACAGAGTCATTTGGTTTCACTTGAGCCCCACAGATTTTGTGCTATGAGCTCTCAGACTTTATATACACATTTCTTTTTCTGAACAGCATCCAAGATTGAGCTGCAGCTAACTTAAAATGTACTCGGTCCAGTGTTAGGCCTCAGGTAATCAAAGCTTTGTTTCAAGGGGGGGCAAAAAAAAAAAAAAAAGAGAGAGAATATGGGTTCCTATGATTACAAAGACTCTGAGACTCCTCCACCTGGGACTCTGGCTAACTATCTGTATAAAAATTATGGCTCCACTTGTGTTTGAACAAGTAGATTAAACTTACTGAAGATAATCTTAATTACAGTAGCCACAGTAGGAAACTTTTAACCTAGATAAGCTTATCAATTTACTTGATGCCCTAGAGAAACAGGGATCTTAGCCAAGAATTCAATGTAAAAGATAAAGAGAAAAATGTTTTTTCTCTTCTACAGTTTCTGGTGACCAAGATGGGACCTGCTGAGACATCTCACTTGCTCTGGAGCTTGCAGATGGAATCCGAGGAAAACTGGCAGAAGCTGGTGAAGGGTAAGAACTTTTATGAAAGTCGGCTGTTTCAAATATCTGTCTATAGGGCCTGGTTGAGAGAGGAAGGTAAAATTTCATGTTGTCCTTTTCTTTTCAAACTCAGACTCCTGACACTTGTTTTTGGAGTATCCTTTGGTTATAGGTTCTTTCCCTCCCAAGGAGGGCTATTTTTTCTTCTTTGTATTGTTTGGTGTCCTCAGAACTTGACTTTCTGCCATTTGTGGTTAGTATCCTGTGAACTGTTGCCCATCTCATGGGAACTGGCTAAATCATGCCTCCTTTTGGTTGTCTTTAGTAGCGGTTCTGGATCTTGGGAAGGCTGCATCTTTTGCACCCTCTTAGGGAATGCCTCTTGTATCCATGGGTAAGCCTTACTTGGTTTGGTTTTGAGTCACTTAGTAGGTATACCTTTTTTTTTTTTTAAGAAAAAATGTTCAATACTGCCAGAATATTTACTGTTTGTCCCAAGTAAAACCTGGTAAAAAGATATTTGAAAGATTTTTTAAACATGAATTCTATGGGCAGAAGTTGGGCAAACTGGAAACTGATATTCAAAGTTTGATAGAAAAATTTTAAAGACCTTTCCCCCTAACTTAGAATGAAATTACATGCCCACAAGGGGAAAAAACAAAACAAAACCATTGAAGAAGAATTTACTTTTGAAGCCATTGTGGAAGAATTTACTGAAGCATTCCAAAGACACATAACTCTAAATCTAGAACACAGAAATCTTTTGATTTCCATCTTAGATGGAATTCTTTTACGTTATATATAAGAAAATTGAAGATAATATTTTGGTGGGTGGGGCAATTCCTTGATATCATCCAGGTTGCAACTCAATTCTTTGAGGAATTAAAAACAACTGTACTTGCCTGACAAATGAACTCTATAGAACAGAATTATAGCTCTAGAAGCAATTCAAAGCTCACCTATCCTTTTTACCAATCCCCAAACATCCCCTATTCATCTCAAAGGTCTGCAGATACTGTAAAAAGGTCTTGACTTAGGAAACAAAAGTCCTTTTGGAGGAACTTACATCCTTTCTCTGTGCCTTTGAGGTGTAAATGTTCTACCAGGTCTTCTCTAAGAACCAAGAGCCATCTCTTTGAAATGCAAACTTCTGTGGGGTAATTCTTATCAGAAAGAAAAAGGAAGCTATCTGGAAACTAGGTGAATAAAATTGTTAAAAGTCTTCTCCACAAATATTAGTAAAAAGCTTAAGCCTTTTGAGCAGGAAACTTCAAATTATTTTCATCTTCCTGAAACACAATTCAGATCCAACTGTTCTTTTATAAACTAGTGAGTTTTGCATTATTGTACTTGTCTCATGACTAAGATTTTAAAATGAAATCTGTAGGATCTCTGTTTCAGTCTGTCTATATGTTTATATATGTCTATATACATATGTTATAGATGTGTGGTTTTTCTACCCATGGATAGTGTTTCCAAAATTTGTAAAAGAGCTCTATTTAATTGGCTTAAGGAAAAATAAACATGTATATAAATTAAGTATTCCCCTGAATTATAGAAAATAACTCGAATGATTTTCAAGTTCTCATGATTTGGAATAATCTTTAGCAAATAAAAACTGGTTTAAGTGTTGCTTTAATTAAAATAGGCATGTCTTTGGAGTTATCAAGATTAAACATAATGCAGACATGAAACTTTTATTCTACTTGGATTTGCCAAAAATCAGATAAGCTCATGTTATGTGTTATAAAGTTTGTCAGCAAGAAAAATTCCTTATGATGATGGTTGTTTACTGTCTCATGAAATTTTTATGAGTAACCCAAATGTAATTGTTAAGAATAAGAAATTTAAATAAGAGTAAATAATATAATACTGGAGTGGGTTGCCATTTCCTTCTCCAGGGGATCTTCCTGACCCAGGGATTGAACCCAGGTCTCCAGCATTGCAGGCAGACGCTTTAACCTCTAAGCCACCAGGGAAGCCCAAATAAAATAAACGTTTATTTAAAAACTTTACAATAATAATTATGTTTCAATCCACTCCAGTACTACTGCCTGGAAAATCCCATGGACAGAGGAGCCTGGTAGGCTACAGTCCCTGGGGTCGCAAAGAGTCAGACACGACTGAGTGACTTCACGTTCACATTCACGTACATAAAAATAGTTTCCAAAATCTTTTTGGTAACTTGAAACATTAAAGTTATATTAAGTTAAATAAAGCATATTCATTGGATATCTAGATTGTTTCCAAATAAGATAAAATACTGAAGCATTAATTACTGAACATAAGCTAATCTACTTTTGGTATTTTGTTAGAGGAATTTAAGGTATTTTGGTTTCTGACAGCCAAGACTTATAATCAATACATGTAATTAAAACTTCTAGAAATAAGAAGGATGAAGGGAAGTAGCTATGTATGAAGAGTACATAAGAAAAGTAGAGTGCATTTTTGGGATAAGCCAAGATATAAACGGCATGTTGTTGTTGTTAAGGGAAAAAATCATTTTGCCCTAAGTAGGATGACTGGTTGTTCCAGACTAAGAAGGAGGAAAAAATATAGGACAGTTATAGAAGAGAAGGCAATGGCACCCCACTCCAGTACTCTTGCCTGGGAAATCCCATGGATGGAGGAGCCTTTGGGCAGCAGTCCATAGGGTCGCTAAGAGTCAGGCATGACTGAGCGACTTCATTATAGAAAATTTATGGAAAAAGAGTCTTGGAAAAGAAATTTTATGAATGGTCAAGATGGCTAAGAGTGGGTTAGATTTACTTAAATGTTTTAAGAATGAGTCTTAATATAAAAATATCCTGGTACAAAATTAGAATTTGGTTGTCTCTATGTTAAAAGATGATGCTGTGAAAGTACTGCACTCAGTATGCCAGCAAATTTGGAAAACTCAGCAGTGGCCACAGGACTGGAAAAGGGCAGTTTTCATTCCAATCCCAAAGAAAGGCAATGCCAAAGAATGCTCAAACTACCGCACAATTGCACTCATCTCACATGCTAGTAAAGTAATGCTCAAAATTCTCCAAGCCAGGCTTCAGCAATATGTGAACCGTGAAATTCCTGATGTACAAGCTGGTTTTAGAAAAGGCAGAGGAACCAGAGATCAAATTGCCAACATCCCCTGGATCATCAAAAAAGAAAGAGGGTTCCAGAAAAACATCTATTTCTGCTTTCTTGACTATGCCAAAGCCTTTGACTGTGTGGATCACAATAAACTGTGGAAAATTCTGAAGGAGATGGGAATACCAGACCACCTGATCTGCCTCTTGATAAATTTGTATGCAGGTCAGGAAGCAACAGTTAGAACTGGACATGGAACAACAGACTGGTTCCAAACAGGAAAAGGAGTACGTCAAGGCTGTATATTGTTACCCTGCTTATTTAACTTATATGCAGAGTACATCATGAGAAACACTGGACTGGAAGAAGCACAAGCTGGAATCAAGATTGCTGGGAGAAATATCAGTAACCTCAGATATGCAGATGACACCACCCTTATGGCAGAAAGTGAAGAGGAACTCAAAAGCCTCTTGATCAAAGTGAAAGTGGAGAGTGAAAAAGTTGGCTTAAAGCTCAACATTCAGAAAACGAAGATCATGGCATCTGGTCCGATCACTTCATGGGAAATAGATGGGGAAACAGTGGAAACAGTGTCAGACTTAATTTTGGGGGGCTCCAAAATCACTGCAGATGGTGACTGCAGCCATGAAATTAAAAGACACTTACTCCTTGGAAGGAAAGTTATGACCAACCTAGATAACATATTCCAAAGCAGAGACATTACTTTGCCAACAGAGGTCCGTCTAGCCAAGGCTATGGTTTTTCCTGTGGTCATGTATGGATGTGAGAGTTGGACTGTGAAGAAGGCTGAGTGCCGAAGAATTGATGCTTTTGAATTGTGGTGTTCGAGAAGACTCTTGAGAGTCCCTTGGACTACAAGGAGATCCAACCAGTCCATTCTGAAGGAGATCAGCCCTGGGATTTCTTTGGAAGGAATGATGCTAAAGCTGAAACTCCAGTCCTTTGGCCACCTCATGCGAAGAGTTGCCTCATTGGAAAAGACTCTGATGCTGGGAGGGATTGGGGGCAGGAGGAGAAGGGGACGACAGAGGATGAGATGGCTGGATGGCATCACTGACTCGATGGACGTGAGTCTGAGTGAACTCTGGGAGTTGGTGATGGACAGGGAGGCCTGGCGTGCTGCAATTCATGGGGTCGCAAAGAGTTGGACACGACTGAGCGACTGATCTGATCTGATCTGATCTGATGTTAAAAGAACTGTTTCTTTGGACTATTGGTCTGCTCTTGACAGTGATTCTGAAAGAGTTTTCTTTACCCTTTGAGTAGTCTGCTTAAAAAGCATAGATTTTGAGTGTCTTATCAAAATAAATTTTCTAGGCTTCATACTGTCTTTATCAAGTTTTTGATTACATGGGAGAACTGAGTTTTCTCAATATTAAGAGAAAAAGTTTTTTTTTTTTTTAAACCATATAACCTTCTGTATTTGCCTTTACGATCTTCTACTGTCACTTTGGTTGAATAGATAATTGAGTATTATTTCATAATTACCTGTGGTTTTACATAATCAAATATAAAAGCCTTTTGCCATTTTGACAACTTCCCCAAATCATATTCTAACTGGAATCTTTTTGAGGATAAACTAACTTTGAGAATTCCTGGGGGGTCCCTGAGAAATCTCAAAGGACTTGTGTCTTACCTTGTGCAAGAGAGATATTGAACTGATTAGGTTTATTTGGTATGTTAAATTATTAACATACCAAAGAGGCATTATCAAATAAGAAGTGATGATAAACCTCAAGTTATATGTGTACAGATATATGTTACTAATATAGATACTCCAGAAATTGCAGTTCATAGAAATTGGTCAATACTTTCATTGTTCAATTGTTATTTTAAACTGTTGTATGCTATAGAAATAACTATACTTTTATATCAAACTCTCATCATATGTTTAACCATTGCTGTTTTTTTCAAAGTTTTTTGTAGACAGTTATTGTTTTATTTTCATCCTTTTATAGAAGACTTTATTTTCAGAGAGATTTATTGAAAGGACTCTGTTAAATATCCTAGAGTACAGATTTCTGATAACTTTATGATCATATCGCTGAACTGGGTAATAATTTCTAGAACCTTATAGGAAAAACCGGATTCAAGCACAAGAATTAATAACCATGGATTGACTGAATAGATAAGGATGATTGTAAGTTTTCATGAGTTTTTGTTAGAAAGATTGCTGTCTCTTTAATGTTTCGGCTTTCTAAGTTTAAGGAAATCTTTTCCTCTTTGCTCTTAATCTCTCTACGATTTATAGTAGTTTGGCATATATACTTTTGTTAACAGAATTGAAACATTTATTTTTTTTCCCCTGCCTGATCCCTCCTTTCTTTTTTTTTTTAAAATTAATTAATTAATTTTAATTGGAGGCTAATTGCTTTACAATATTGTAGTGGTTTTTGCCATACACTGACATGAATCAGCCATGGGTGTACATGTGTCTCCCATTCTGAACCCCCCTTCCCTCCTCCCTCCCCATCCCATCCCTCAGGGTTGTGCCAGTGCACTGGCTTTGAGTGCTCTGTTTCATGCATCAAACTTGGACTGGTGATCTATTTCACATATGGTAATATACATGTTTCAATGCTATTCTCTCAAATCATCCCACCCTTGCCTTCTCCACAGAGTCCAAAAGTCTTCTTTATATCTGTGTCTCTTTTGCCATCTTGCATATAGGGTCATCGTTACCATCTTTCTAAACTCCATATATATGTATTAATATACTGTATTGGTGTTTTTCCTTCTGGCTTACTTCACTCTGTATAATAGGCTCCAGTTTCATGCACCTCATTAGTACTGATTCAAATGTGTTCTTTTTAATAGCTGAGTAATATTCCATTGTGTATATGTACCACTGCTTTCTTATCCATTCATCTGCCAATGGACATCTAGGTTGCTTACATGTCCTGCTATTGTAAACAGTGCTGCGATAAACATTGGGGTACATATGTCTCTTTCAATTGTGGTTTCCTCAGTGTGTATGCCCAGCAGTAGGATTGCTGGGTTGTATGGCAGTTCGAGTTCCAATTTTTTAAGGAATCTCCACACTGTTCTCCATAGTGGCTGTACTAGTTTGCATTCCCACCAACACTGTAAGAGGGTTCCTTTTCTCCGCACCCTTTCCAGTATTTATTGTTTGTAGAATTTGCCATTCTCACCAGCATGAGATGGTACCTTATTGTGGTTTTGATTTGCATTTCTCTGATAATGAGTGATGTTGAGCATCTTTTCATGTGTTTGTTAGCCATCTGCATGTCCTCTTTGGAGAAATGTCTGTTTAGTTCTTTGGCCCATTTTTTGATTGGGTCATTTCTTTTTCTGGTATTGAGCTGCATGAGCTGCTTGTATATTTTTGAGATTAGTTGTTTGTCAGTTGCTTTATTTGCTATTATCTTCTCCCATTCTGAAGGCTGTCTTTTCACCTTGCTTATAGTTTCCTTTGTTGTGCAAAAGCTTTTAGGTTTAATTAGGTCCCATTTGTTTATTTTTGCTTTTATTTCCATTACTTTGGGAGGTGGGTCATAGAGGATACTGCTGTGATTTATGTCTCTGACACTCTCTAGTGCCTTGCCTATGTTTTCCTCTAGAAGTTTTATAGTTTCTGATCTTATGTTTAATCTTTAATCCATTTTGAGTTTATTTTTGTGTATGGTGTTAGAAAGTGTTCTAGTTTCATTCTTTTACAGTTGGTTGACCAGTTTCCCCAGCACCACTTGTTAAAGAGATTGTCTTTTCTCCATTGTATATTCTTGCCTTCTTTTTCAAAGATAAGGTGTCCATAGGTGCATGGATATATCTCTGGGCTTTCTATTTTGTTCCATTGATCTATATTTTTGTCTTTGTGCCAGTACCATACTGTCTTGATGACTGTAGCTTTGTAATATAGTCTGAAGTCAGTCAGGTTGATTCCTCCAGTTCCGTTCTTCTTCCTCAAGATTGCTTTGGCTTTTAGAGGTTTTCTGTATTTCCATACATGTTGTGAAATTATTTGTTCTAGTTCTCTGAAAAATACCATTGGTAGCTTGGTAGGGATTGCATTGAATCTATAGATTGTTTTGGGTAGTATACTCATTTTCACTATATTGATTCTTCCAATCCATGAACATGGTATATTTCTCCATGTATTTGTGTCATCTTTGATTCTTTCATCAGTGTTTTATAGTTTTCTATATATAGGTCTTTTGTTTCTTTAGGTAGATTTATTCCTAAGTATTTTATTCTTTTCATCACAATGGTGAGTGGAATTGTTTCCTTAATTTCTCTTTCTGTTTTCTCATTGTTAGTATATAGGAATGCAAGGGATTTATGTGTATTAATTTTATAACCTACAACTTTACTATATTCATTAATTAGCTCTAGTAATTTTCTGGTGGTGGCTTTAGAGTTTTCTATGTAGAGGATCATGTCATCTGCAAAGAGTGAAAGTTTTATTTCTACTTTTCCAATCTGGATTCCTCTTATTTCTTTTTGTTCACTGATTACTGTGGCTAAAACTTCCAAAACTGTGTTGAATGGCAGTGGTGAGAGTGGGCACCCTTGTCTTGTTCCTGACTTTATGGGAAATGCTTTCAATTTTTCACCATTGAAGATAATGTTTGCTGTGGGTTTATCATATATGGCTTTTATTAAGTTGAAGTATGTTCCTTCTATGCCTGCTTTCTGGAGGGTTTTTTTATCATAAATTGATGTTGAATTTTGTCAAAGGCTTTATATGCATCTATTGAGATATTCATATGGTTTTTATCTTCCAATTTGTTAATGTGGTGTATCACATTGATTGATTTGCCAATATTGAAGAATCCTTGCATCCTTGGGATAAAGCCCACTTGGTCATGATGTATAATCTTTTTAATATGTTGTTGGATTCTGTTTGCTAGAATTTTGTTGAGGATTTTTGCATCTATGTTCATCAGTGATATTGGCCTGTAGTTTTCTTTTCTTGTGGCATCTTTATTTGGTTTTGGTATTAGGGTGATGGTGGGTGGCCTCATAGAATGAGTTTGGCAGTTTACCTTCCTCTGTAATTTTCTGGAAGAGTTTGAGTAGGATAGGTGTTAATTCTTCTCTAAATTTTTGATAGAATTCACCTGTGATGCCATCTGGTCCTGGGCTTTTGTTTGTTGGAAGATTTTTGATTACAGTTTTGATTTCTGTGCTTGTGATGGGTCTGTTAAGATTTTCTATTTCTTCCTGGCTCAGTTTTGGAAGGTTATACTTTTCTAAGAATTTGTCCATTTCTTCCAAGTTGTCTATTTTTTTGTCATATGGTTGCTGATAGTAGTCTCTTATGATCGGGCACTTGGGGAGTTGCTCATATGTGCTTACCGGGTTTCATCCTGGAGCCAGAAAAGCTGCTCACTTGTATTTGTAATATCCATCTCCAGTCTTCTTGCCAAACTTATTCTCTGCTACCAACTTATTCAGGGATGGGCTGGCTGAAACAGGGGGTTCTTTGAGTCCATTTCATGCCAACCATCCAGGATGAACTTTGTAGTATACAGCCCAACATAATCGAGGCACTCAAATGGACCCTTGGGATACCTGGCACCTGGCGTCTTAGCAGTATCGATGTCTTCCTTGGACATGTCACCTCATTCATACAGCCTGACTGCTTCTATGAGGTATGGCACCAGAAGACGGTTCATAATAAATCCAGGTGTGTCCTTGCAAGCAACAGGATGCTTTCCCAGGGCTTTGCTGAGGTCTAGCAGAGATTCAAAGGTCTTCTGGCTGGTCATTGGTGTTTTAATGACCTCCACAAACTTCATCAAAGGCACTGGGTTGAAGAAATGGAGCCCAGTGAACTGGTCCTGTCTCTTGGTGTAATTGGCTAGGCTTGTGATCTGCAATGAAGAAGTGTTGCTGGCAAAGATAGTGTGTTCCACAGCAAACTTGTCTAGCCTTTTGAAGAGCTCGTTTGTCACCTGCAGATTCTCTACAATGGCCTCCACTACCAGGTCTGTGCTGTGGACCACGGATGCTGCACCCATGCTGGGTGATATGCTGCTCAGAGTCTTTGCCACAAATTTATCAGCACTCTTTGGGTTTTCTGCAGACTTCTTCTTGGCCACTTTCTGAAGACTTTCCTCGATACCCTTTCTAGATTTTGCCAGGATGTCCTCTGTTTGGTCCACCAGCACTACTGTGTGGTCAGTTGCTGCAGCAACCTGGGCAATTCTGGAGCCCATCAGCCCACCGCTGATGACCGTCACGTGCTTGATGAGGATTTTCTTTGTCGAGGCCATGGCGGTGGAGGAGGAGGACATGGAACGCATGAATTGCCAGGTTATGAAAGCCATAGTGCAGGTGGTGAAGGCAGCAACAGGGACAAGACCTGGCAGAGAATGATTCCTCTTCTCTTAATCAATCTATGAATTATAGTAGTTTGGCACATATACTTTTGTTAACAGAATTGAAACATTTATTTTTTCCCCTTTCCTGATCCCTCCAGAATTCAGGAAATTATTGAATATTCTTATTTTCAGGGTAGTATAGTTATTTGCATAAGTTTAATAGGAACCTGTTTTATTATAACAGGACACAATTAGAAACACTGATTACATTATCAAGACTTTGGACTTTGACTGGAATGTCATCTCTGTAAATGATGTGCATAAAATCACATATGTACAGATAGGTTAAAGGAACTAAGGTTGAATTTCTGGAAACAATAAAGCCCCTTGGAAAACTAGTTTACAGAATTCCAAGCCTTACAAAGTAAGGAAGAAAGGTCACTTCCTGGAAGCCCTAAAACTCTCAGGATATTTTGGGGACCTTGAGAAAAGTGGAATCAACCCAAATCTCTCTATCTCTCTATAGAGATCACAGGTAAAGCCTGATGGTGTTCTGGGCTTGGCTTCTTAGCCTCAAGAGATTTTAAAAGTCCAATTTGAGATTCCTCATGAAAAGTTCCAGCAAAGATGATTTAAACAAAGTCTATAGGGTCAATCACTATTTTTTGCTTCACTTATGCAAATAGTCAGGTCAAGTTTAAAACAAATCAGTCTTACCATGAGTATCTGATAGAAATGATGGTGACTGTACAGAAGAGAAAATTAAGTTTCAATAGGAAACTATAGCACAGTCTTGTGGATATTAAATTCTGGTCCTATGAATTGTTTTGTCATGTACCTGTAAACCAAACTAGATCCTGAATTATTCTAATTTCCTCAAATACTTGGCTATGACTCTCCAAACTAATGTGTCTGACTTTTCTCCCACCTTCTGATTTGGAATCACTAAGAACAATATTTGCCCTTGAATTTTGTTGGAAAGTACTGTACCTGGTCCTCCTCACTATTGAGACTGCAGTCAGACTTGAACCTTGTGTCTGCACTGCCCAATTACAAATGGCTTCTCCAGATTCTTGGACTTATATACCAGCTAAAATCTAATATTAAAATTGATTAGAGATATTCTTCCTCAGAGGCAGATGGCATCTTGAGGCAGACAGCTTTCTGAAGATCTCAGAGCAAGATTTTCATCTTCAATATGAAACCTTTATTTCTTTTTGCCTTTTCCCAATGTGTGCTTTCTCTTTGTCAATGCTTGGGAAGAAAATACACCTTAACTCTGAATTATCCTTGAATCTATTGCTAAGGCCACATCTGTACAACAGAAGTCACTAGACTTTCTTGCTAAGGTGGTTTTAGATAATCAGATTGCTTTAGATTACTTACTGGCTGAACAAGGAGGAGTCTCTGCTGTGGCAGATATTACCTGCTGTGCCTGCATCAATACCTCTGATACTGTAGCAAAATACAAGAAATTAACAAACACACCATTTGGCTAAATCAAGTTCACACTCCTTCGGGTATATTTCCTGATTTATTTGATAATGAACTGATTTGGTTCATAAGGCCTTCTGGCTAAGAGTAGTAATTCAGTCTGTTGGTTTTATCCTCCTGATAGTCATTATTGCAGTCTCTCTTGTGCGTGGTATTCTCTCAAGGGTCTTAAATACCCATTTGCAGCCACCAGCAGTGAATCAGGTGGTCTCTCTGAGCCTGGACAAACAGAAACAAGATGAACAGCAAAGACAATTTTTCCATGAATCTGACATTATAACCTATAAGTTTCACAATGAGACAAAAACAACCCTGATGGTGAGTGAGAATGTTGCTAATAACAAATTTTTGGTCAATTTCTCATGTATGCAAAGATGTCCAAAATGGGGGAATTATAAAATAAAGTGAACAAGGAGGCCATTAGATTGAGGTGCTTGAACCTTAGCAACCTATGTAAGCAAACCAAAACCTAAGCCTACAAACGCCTCAAGGTTAAGAAATAAAAACCTAAGGACTGCCAATCAACAAGCCTTTTCAGAATAAAGCAAACACTTAAGCTGTGTGTGCATGCATGCTTAGTCATTTAGTCATGTCCAATTCTTTGCGATGCTATGGACTGCAGCCTCACCAAGTTCCTCTGCCCATGGGATTCTCCAGGCAAGAATACTGGAGTGGGTTGCCATGGCCTCCTCCAGAGGATCTTCTCGACCCAGGGACTCAACCCATGTCTCCCGAATTGCAGGTGGATTCTTTGCTGCTGAGCCACAGGGAAACCCAACACTTAAGCGATAGCCAATCAAATAATTTCCTACCTTTGATTCTGCATCTTCTCTATGAAAGTCTTTCCTCTTATTTCTGCAGAGGGAGTGCTCCTACTTTCAAGTTAAAGTGCTACCTGATTTGAATTGATTTTTTTCTCAAATAAACTCTTAAAAATTTTAATATGCCTGACTTATCTTTTAACTGAACAGTAAGAAAACGACCCAATTAAAAAATTGTACAAAGATTTGAACAATTTACCAGAGAAGATATATGGATGATCAATAAGCACATGAAAAGATACTCAACAGTAGTCATTAGGGACATGTAAATTAAAGCCACAGAAAGATAGTACTTCATACCTATTAGAATGAAAAATTAAATAGACTGACCATATCCAGTATTAGCAAGGAAGTAGAAGAGCTGGAACTCTCATACACTGCTGGTGGAAATGTAAAATGTCCCAACAACTTTGGAAAGCAGTCTGGCAGTTTGTTAAAAAGTTAAAACTTACACCTATTGTGTAATGGTCAGCCATTCCAATAATAGGTATGCACTTGAGAGAAAATAAGGTATATGTCCAATGTTCTTAGCAGATATTTTGTAATAGCCCAATCCTTGATGAAAGTGAAAGTGGAGAGTGAAAAAGTTGGCTTAAAGCTCAACATTCAGAAAATGAAGATCATGGCATCCGGTCCCACCACTTCATGGGAAATAGATGGGGAAACAGTGGAAACAGTGTCAGACTTTATTTTTCTGGGCTCCAAAATCACTGCAGATGGTGACTGCAGCCATGAAATTAAAAGATGCTTACTCTTTGGAAGGAAAGTTATGACCAACCTAGATAGCATATTCAAAAGCAGAGACATTACTTTGCCAACAAAGGTTTGTCCAGTCAAGGCTATGGTTTTTCCTGTGGTCATGTATGGATGTGAGAGTTGGACTATGAAGAAGGCTGAGCACCGAAGAGGTAATGCTTTTGAACTGTGGTGTTGGAGAAGACTCTTGAGAGTCCCTTGGACTGCAAGGAGATCCAACCAGTCCATTCTGAAGGAGATCAGCCCTGGGATTTCTTTGGAAGGAATGATGCTAAAGCTGAAACTCCAGTCCTTTGGCCACCTCATCTGAAGAGTTGACTCATTGGAAAAGACTCTGATGCTGGGAGGGATTGGGGGCAGGAGGAGAAGGGGAGGCCAGAGGATGAGATGGCTGGATGGCATCACTGACTCGATGGACGTGAGTCTGAGTGAACTCCGGGAGTTGGTGATGGACAGGGAGGCCTGGCGTGCTGTGTTTCATGGGGTCACAAAGAGTCGGACACGACTGAGCAACTGAACTGAACTGAACTGAACACTTAGAAAGCCCTTTCAGTTTCCTGAACATTTAAAAAAAAAACGTATTTACATAACCAGTTATTTTACTGATGAGAAAACTGAGGCAGAGAGAAGGAAGTGCCCAGTGTCACTTGCCCAGTGTCACTCAGTAAGGGGCAGAACTGAGATGCAAACCCAGGCGTTGTGGCTGTGGTGTCATGGTCCTCCCTGTTCTGCCTTCAGGATTTCAAGGTGAGGGGTGTGAAGTGTGCCCAATGCAGAGATGGCGGGCCACGAGACAGCGCCACCTAGTGTGTGTGGGAGGGGTGTGGAGTGGCCGGCTGGGGGACCTGGGTTGCAGTGGAGAAGGGACCCGTAGGGGCCATGCAGGTGAAGGCAGTGCATTTTGGGCAGTAGGCATGCGAGACTCGATTCGTTTCCCATATTTACCTATCTGGTTACTGTCTCCATTTTTCTTGCTCTGTGTCTCTTTACTTCTCTTTCTCTAAAATGCATGGGGATGGGGAACTGTATATGTGTAACTCTTGATAACCACAGGGTGTAGAACTAGATCAAGGGAGCGGGTGCCGGAAGCAACCATGTCATCTTTCCTGGCGGAGCCCTGGAAGGCTTGGCGAGAGCGATTGGAGAGCTATAAACATTGGCTGAAGACTCCACTCTACTTTCAACAGGCGGGGGCTTTCATATGTATTTAGAGACTCTTATTAAGTCTTCTGAGAGATTCCTGCAGCTGCTGAAAGCTATGTCCAAATCCAATTTTTTGGAGAAAATATGTAAATGATTATGATATTGTAATAGTGTCATTCAACATACCAGTCTGAACTCGTGCTTATTCACATCAAGAGGGAAGATGAACTCAGATTTGCAACTGCAAAAGGCCAAAGCTGATTCTCCCCAACCCCCCAAATCTCTAAACTAAACACATTACAGAATTAAAATGTTGAATAATTGGTAATTAGCAGTGGTCCTAAAGAGTGCCGGGCACTATTGCAAAGCTGCTATAACCCACGGATATTACTATAATTGTTTTTCAAGGAAAAACTGGATTAGAGATGAGACACGATGACATGAAGGACGTTCAGTGTTCGGCAAGTTGAGACAGGCAGCTCAGGGGCCCCACTAATCTTTAAGTCCCTGAAAGGTATATTGTTAATACTACATGACAGATAAATTATATTGCGAACCCCAAGAAATGCCTAGGGGGAAATCAAAAAATGCCGTTAGCAGACAGACCTTTTATGATTTTCCCAGGATACTGCTGTGTTTCCAGAAACACGGCTCACAGTCTCACTGAATCACGTACGTCACATTACCAGAAACAGTTGCTGACGAATACTTCATTTAAATGGTATTGAGATAAAAGCAGGAAGGCTGTGAACAGTTAAAGGCAGAAAAGTAACATATGTGTCCATTGGTGTATTGTCCCAAATGGGGAGCACCTTTATCATTTTTTTTTTTTTTCATTCTGCCTTGTTCTGCCAGGGGACTGGAAAACATATGTCACTTTTCCACCTTCACGGGGTATTTTCTAGTTTGTTTGGATTTATGTCACAGGCTTAATGAGATTTAAATGGAACTTTTGTATGTGAATAATATGGAGCATTAATGCAAAAATTGTAGTTTGCTGGGCTGCTGGCAGAATTTGCATAAGGGTTTACATATGAAACAAGAATGTTGAAGCCCTTGTAAATCACAAGGCACAACACTACTGGAGAAATTTTGTTGTTGTTGTTGTTGTTTAGTCGCTAAGTCATGATTGACTCTTTGCAACCCCATGGACTGTAGCTCACCAGGCTCCTCTGTCTATGGGATTTCCCAGGCAAGAATACTGGAGTGGGTAGCCAGGCCCTTCTCCAGGGGATCTTCCTGTCGCAGGGATCGAACCTGCCTCTTCTGCATTGGCAAGCGGATTCTTTACCATTGAGCCACCAGGGAAGCCCTACGGGAGAAACAGAGGGAGCAGAGCAAATTATCTAAGTAACTATGGTTTTAGGAACAAAGAGACATCTTTAGTTTCATGAAAGTCGCCTCTGTTGAAAGAACAGCAAACCGGCGCTAGCCTGGAAGAGGCACAGTGGTACCTTGGACTCCTTGAGTGAAGTGAAAGGCGCTCAGTTGTGTTTGACTCTTTGTGGCATATCTGACTCTTCGTGACCCCAGGGAGTGTATCCCACCAGGTTCCTCTGTCCATGGGATTCTCCAGGCAGGAATACTGGAGTGGGTTGCCATTTCCTCCTTCAGGGGATTTTCCTGACCCAGGGATCAAACCCGTGTCTCCTGCATTGCAGGCAGATTTTACCATCTGAGCCACCAGGGAAGCATCCTTGAGAGTACTTCCTGGTTCCTGCCTTCATCCACACTAACCTTCTATACAAAAGTGGGTCATCATGGACTCCTATTCCACATTGTGCTGTGTAAACAGGATTTGATGGAGAGCTGGGGAAGAAAGAGAGAGTAAGCTGTTAAAATTCCTGAGAAAGAGTGCAGCTTGCTTTATCTGGACAAATTACTTAGCATTTCCAATTCAGAGACCCCCTTGCCCTTAGAGGAGCATGGAGATCATCTTACTGCTCCCTTGCTAGCCTCAAAGGCATTCTAAGGCCTCCTTCCACTTTCTGGAACCCCCTGGAGCTTGGGGAATCTCTATGAAGTTGCCTTACTTGTTTTGAGTCATGTTATGGGGGTCCCCACCCACCCTGGCATATTACTCCCATCCCCACTCCTGCCCTCTCAGGAACAAAAGAAGATGGTTCGATTTACTCTGGAGGACTGGAAGCTGTCCCCTGACGGATGTCACCCTTCCCTGAGGCTGGGTGGGCAGGGAAACAGGTGAGGAGTGGGGGACAGCCTTCCAGAATTTCTGCAAGTTTCTCCACGGGTTTTTCAGTCTGAAGCTGCATCTTAATCCAGTCAGAGTAGGTTGGGCTGTGGGGTGGCGCCCAAGGCGGCTTGCTAGAAGTCCAGGCCCTCCTAGGGCTCTTAGGGAAATGAGATTGTGATTTCCATCTTGATCATGAGCAGACGTCCTGACGTGGAGCCACATGAAGTCACCATGTCTCTGGGACAGCCAGAGGAGAATTAAAAGGAAGGCGCCAGCCACTGTCATAAGTCACCCTGGAGATGCTCCTCCTGGGCTGCAATGGCTTGAATCTCCCAGGTTTGGGGGTGGTGGTGGTGATGCATGTCCAGGCTACCACTGGGGACAAGAAGCCTGGTACTAGAATGTGAGAGAGGAGTTTAGAGATGATCGAAATCATGACGAGGAACAGAGCTGTGCCGAGACCGAAGGAAAATCAGCGATCCTCAGCCTGTCTTTATTTAAGCATTTTCCATTTTGTTCATCATGGATCTTTTGCATACAGGGGCTTCCCTGGTGGCTCAGGTGGTAAAGAATCTGCCTGCAATGCAGGAGACTCTAGTTCGATCCCTGGGTGGGGATAATCCCCTGGAGAAGACAAGGGCAACCCACTCCAGTATTCTTGCCTGGAGAATCCCATGGACAGGGGGGCCTGACAGGCTATACAATTCATGGAGTGTGAAGAGTCAGACATGACTGAGTGACCAACACTTTCACACTGAAGTTTTGGTGGCCCTGTGCATTTTGCACAGGGCATGACTAATCTCACTTGAGTCCCCCTAGTCCCGGCCCTGGGTCTGATCTAGTCCCGTAGATTTCAGGTGAGCAAACTGATGCACAGAGCACAATGTGGCTTATGCTCTGTGACAGAGATAATTAAGGGGAAAATGAATTCAAGTTTATATTCAGCCTAGTGGATTTTTTTTCTTTCCTACCTTACCATACTGCTCCTTTGCTTGCTAATTTTTTTTTTTCCTTAATGAAAAAAAAAAAAAAAATTCCAGAAATCTTGAGAAAGTTTCCTTCTCATGAAGTTTAAGGCCTGTGCTGAGAGGTGAGGAGGGAGCAAGGTAATGACAGATGTGCTGCAAGAGGGAAAAAGCCAGGGACCTCAACGCTGGTTTCACAGAGTGGGTCTCAGTGGAGCCCACTTTTTCTGTAGCTACAGGTTATTTCTTCTAAGGTAGGTCAAGTAGACTCTTTAAATGGCTGCTTCTTCAGATTTACAGCTATTTTAATTTAACTCCAAGTGCTCAGAGGAACGCTTTTATTTAACTTCAATAGAATATAGCTTTATTAAAGTCAAATAAGGAACAGGGGGGAAAAAATGAACCCAGAAAGAAAATATGCCAATGGAAATTCTTATTTGAGAAATGTCCAGATATTACATGTCTTTCATTTGAATTCATTTCTTAAGCACCAAATGAAATTTTAGGCCCACCCGAGAAGCAAAATAAGATTAGTCCACTGAACAATAGGTAACCAAGTTTTGAAAAAAAGACAGCAAAATTTGCAGAGATAAAAGTTTAATTATGTCCTAGTTGCTTGCTGAGATCTGGAAATCAATGTAGTTATTTCAATATAATTCTTGGTGGGCTATCAAATGACATGAGGGATCTTTGTCCCCCTTCTGTTAAAATATAGCCACCATAAAATAATTAACAGTAATGGAGTTGACATTAGATTAATGTAGCTAACCTCAGGTTGGTAGTGGAATTGCTTTTTGAATGAAACAGAAAAAAAAAAAAATGAAGAGCAGACCTCTGTGTGAGTGAAATAGTAAGAAACGTGCTTGGAACTCTGAAGACATTTTCTTCTTTGTCTCAGTGTGGAATAAAATTCTAAACCCTGCCTACAGAATCTCTTTTAGGAAAAATATGAAAAGTACCTTAAATGGAAAAACCTGGGTGGTATGAAATTGATCAGTTTTATACCTTTTCAATTAGGTCTAAATACTTAATATACCACATTGCAAAATCATCACCCCCCCCCCTTTTTTTTAAGGGAATGGTGTTGATCATGGGAGACTAAGATAGATTTGATTCCCACTTGAGCTACTTAGCAGATGGACAACTAAGCCTTAGATTTTTCATGTATATAATTATAATAATAATAACACCAACTTATTTATTTTGCAAAGTTGTTGCACAGAATAAATCCCCAAATTCTCTCTCTCTCTATATATATATATGTAAACTTTTATTTAATATTTATTAAAGATAAGTATTTTAGTATTTTTTTAGAAGTTAGAAAAATCTTCAGAGCTACTTATTAACTAATACAAATATTCTTGTGAATATTATATGTTTGGCTTCATAAACTAAGAAAGAACATTTAATTAAAAAAGAGAAAAAGTTTCTTTGGAAACTTTCTATCTCTGTGTATATACTGCTGGTCAGCTGGATCTCAGCAGAACAGACTTTTTAACCTCATAAAAATACCAGTTGTTTCTGTTGATATTATCCTGCTGTCTGACATGTAATTCTACACTTCGTTTTTTGAAATTTGTGTAATCAGATTCCATGGTAGCCATTTTGGGAACCAGTGGCTTTAGCCTAAATACCCAAGAAGCTTCTTCTTGAAGTTATAAAAATGTTGTGGAGGTGTTACTGGAAGTTCCTTAATCTGACCCCTTCGCTCTGGGCTTCTGGTTCCAATAGCTGTCTGGATCTGACTGCACATCATGGCAAAGAGATGAAATTTTGGTGAAATCATTTAGATATGCAGTGGTTTAACTAACGAGAGGGAACCTTTTATGGCTTAAAAACAACAGCCACAACCAACCTAGGGCTCAGAATATGGAACCAACAGCACCCTTGAATCATCAGTCTCCTAACTGATTCTTGACTTTAACAAATATTTATTGCGAACTGACTATAATGCTAAACACTTTGCCAGGTTATGGGGATATATTGTTGAGTAAAGCTCAAAGACAGAGTCCCTGCCTTCATATAGTATTCAGTGTAGTAAAATAAGATTTTAAGCGAAGACTCACATAAATGAACATAAAATAATGACTCTCCTAGTGCTACAAGGGAGAGGTCCATGGTGATTTCAGACTTTGCAATAGAGGATGTGACAAAGCCTCCCCTTGAAGAAGATGTACGTGAGCTGAGATCTGAAGGAAGACTGGCAATTACAGAAAGGCAGGCAGGCAAAGGAATAGGGAAGAAGAAGCACTGCAGGTAGAAGGCGCACCAAGTGCCAGAGCCCTGGGGCAGCGGGGGCGTGCACATCAGAGGAACTGAGAGCAGCCGGGTGGCTGAAGCACGCTACAAGGTTCCCATGTGGATGTGGATAGAACAAGACCGTGGACATGTTGGTAGTCACATTAACAATTTTGGTCTGGATCCTCAGACCCCTGAGAATCATGGTTTAATCTGCTGTGGGCCCCATCTGTGTATGTGTGTATGTGAAGATCAGATTTTTCAGTGTGAAAAACATGACTGTGGTTAAAATATGAACAAAAGATTGAAGACGGGCTCAAGTTGATGCAGAGAGATCCTTTAAAAGGTTCTTGTTGTCTTGGAAGGAGCTAGTGGTGGTTGGGATTAAGGTGAGCAGGGCAAAGGTGGGGGAAGGTGGGAGGTTTTGAAGGATACTTAGGAAGTAACTTGATAAAATTCGGTGCAAAGATAGGTTTTACCTTGGAATTTCTTCTGATAGTTTTAGGAAAGTCCATTTTGTTCTGATTTTTCATATTCTGTCTTCTCAAAAAAAATTTATTTATGCACAACAAGAGTCAAGAGTGTGCAAGGCACTGGGATTTCATGAAGAGCCAAAGAAAATGTGCCTGCTCTCTTATGTTTACAGCTGGATGCTATGGTTGCTTGCTGTATAGTGGTACCATAGGACTTCCCTGGTAGCTCAGATGGTAAAGGATCTGCCTGTAATGCAGGAGACCCAGGTTCGATCTCTGGGTCGGGAAGATCCCCTGGAGAAGAAAATGACAACCCTCTCCAGTATTCTTGCCTGGAAAGTCCCATGGACAGAGGAGCCTGGTGGGCTACAGTCCACGGGGTCACAAAGAGTCGGACACAACTGAGCAACTAACACACACACAGGGGTACCGTATGCCCATTTCTATACTAATATTTTTATGTTTCTCTCACCGGCACCTTGAAATGCCATAGATATGTTAGCATTGCAATGGTTGTCATCATGAATTGTAATGAGCAGCTGAAATCTGTTCCATGTACAGATAACCAAGTTTCTTATAGTATTTTCACTTGTGGGTTTCTGACTTGATCTTATATTGACATTCTTGTTTAAATATACTGAAACTTCCTGTGGTCTAAAAGTGTGGGGCACCTCATCTTTTTCCTTTAAAAATATGGTTTCCGTTGCTCATGTTACGTCTATTTCTAGTGGTACTTGGCAACAGGCTCTGAACAATGATGAAGGGACTGGGTGCCCAGTAACCTGAATGCTCTAGATTAGGACACTGAGCACAAACGGAAAGGTATAGTATTCAGTCCTGACCAGACAGCTCTCAGAATTTAACCTCCCACTGGGCAGTTCTCTTATGTGAAGGGTGAATTGTGCTAGGTGTTTTTTTTGGGGAAACTGTCTCTCTAATAGCTAACTTCAAAACCTTTCCCCTTTGACTGTTTTGGAGTCTTTGTTGTTAAAAACAGAAGGGAGTTAAAAGTAGAACGAATATAAAATAAAGGATAAAAGGCATTCTCTTAAGCTGTTTTCTAAGCACAGTGGGAACTGTAATATCTGTCTGTCTGTCTAGTTGCTATCTATATACATTTTAAGATCTTTCTTTCCATTTAGTAGAACAAAAAAGTTAAATAGTGAATTTATCTCTATTAGAAGCAGAATGATTTTTTCTTCACAATACCCTTTCATCTATCTTTGTTTTACTTAGATGGACACATTTAATGACATCTTATTTATTCTGATCTTTAAGATTTCAATTAAGAAATTATTTCCTATTAAACTCGGGTTCTCTTGCAGGAAAATGCTTCCTGTCTGTGTGTGATGTTTTTCTTTCGCCTAATCTCTCACAAGTGATTTGACTCTACTAGGGGTTCTCAGAATTGCACAGTGATGGTTAAAATGCTCTATGCCAAGGCCCTGACATTTTTACTCATTGGATCTAAGATGAGGCTGAGGAATCAGAGTTTTCATGTGGCATTTCAGGTGACTCTCTTTTTCAGCATCCTAGGACAACTTTTTGACACTGCTTTTAACCAGCGTCAAATAAGAGAAGGCAGGATTTAGCAAATGTTTTGGCTATTTTAAAAGGTTCCTCAGGTGAAGCGCCGTCGGAAGAGTGCCAGTTGTATGCACATTTTTGTTCCCTCTAGTTTCTGCTGCATGTCTAATAAGTCTCATATGAAATGTTGCTCTTTATTTTCAAGTTCTCTTATTGGGAGGTTTTTCTCCTTTTGTCTCTGGGAGACAAAAACTCAATATTCGCTTAATAACTTAAAAAAAAAAATGAGAACATTAAGCCGCGAATTGAGTCTTCAGATCGCTGAGCCCATTGCTAATTTTTGTGCTGTAAGCGATGTACAATTTCCATTGTTATCTTTTTTATTTAATGGATCTGTCATAGAGCTGTCACATCCCAGCCCTGCATTTTGCCAAACGTTCTTTAAACATATTTGAAGTGGATGAACATCCGTAGGACAGATTTAGGCTTTACCTATGGAATATTCTAAGGTATCCTCCAGTATGCACCTAGGTCCCCCTGACTGCCACGTGGTGATAACCAGTGTATTGTTCAGTAATTGCTAGATTAAAAAGACCAAAAGGATCATTCATTTGCTTTTAGATTGCGCTACTTGGCCTTGCTCTTGTGGGACACTTGAGAACCTCAGATGACACAAAATAAATGTTCCATGTACAACAATACAGTGAGGGTTTCTATATTCTTGCCATTGTTACCTACAAAAGTTAATTCTTTCCAGGTGCATCTTGAGTATTTGATTAAAACAGCCCCATATGAGTTGTCATTGATTCACTGGAATAGCATCTTCAACCTCTGAATCCCATGAGCAGCTGGAACAAACGCATGTTTCACCCACCCACACATGGGATGGTTTTAGGAGACTTTTAAAATAGGGACTTTCAGAATTGATTTTCTAAGACAGAGCTCAAAATATTCAGGTAGAATGGGATGGCACGAAAAAGCTGATTACCGTAGAAATACTCCAGGAGGAACAGTTATTAGGGGTGAGGGTTCTTGTGTGGACAGCAAGAGAGATATCATTGGATTATTGTTTGTTATGGCTACTTAACCAAGAGTCATGACTGAGAGGTTGCCAACTTACATTTGTTGATGAACATGAGATTTGGAATATTTGTGCTGAGCTTGAGAAATTCCTTGATAAGTTATTCATGAGAATTTCCATATTATTACCATAGGGGAGGTGAATTGACCAGGATAAGGAAAACTAGCTGCAAAAACAGCAATCTCCAGATCTTAGTGGCTAACAAGTCTGGGTTTATCCCTGCTCCTGTGGCAATCTGGTGCAGACTGGGCAACCTTCTCTGAGAGATGGCGTAGACACCCAGCCTCTTCTAACTTGTGAGGCCACCGTCTTACACACGGGACCTCCGTGGATACAGAACTAGTGTGGAGAGACTGCAAGATGCTCTCTGGCCAGGCCTGGAAGGTGCTCACATTCTACTAGCCAGAACCTGGTCTCGTAGGCCCAGCCTGTGTCCACAGAGACAGGAGTGTGGTCTTCCTGCGTGCTCACTCAGAGGAAGTCAGCCTGGTGAGGACCAGGCCAGTCCCTACTCAGGAGAAACAGGCACCCTCTCATAGTGTAATATCTCTTGGGTGTGGCTGGGTCTTGACAGAAAACAAAGAGACTTAGCTTAAGGAAAGGAGTTTGTATTCTGTTTTGGGAAAGAAGTCCTGAACTTTGGCAGACTTGGGTTCTAGTTCTTATTCTGCCCACTCAAACTCCTGTGTGATGTTGGATGAGTTTATAAAATTAGAATAATATCAGTATTTCGTTCATAGGATTAGTGTGAGAATTAAATGTGTTAATGCTCAGAAATTGCTTGTATAGGCTTAATAATAATAACAGTTATTATAAAATGATGTAATTATCAACAACTAATAATACTTAGTATTAATAATATTTTAATAATTATTACTAGTTATTAATAATTGTTACTAATCACAAACAATGGTTATTAATAGTTCTTTATTTCCCCAGTGACCTGAGAAGAAAGAGATTTACACAATAGTGATTTTCGACACTGTGTCCATAGGGGACTCACAAGTGTGATGTAGAAGGACACATGGTAAGGGGCAGTCCCAGCTGTGCTGAGTCTGAACCTCCTTCTACTGGAAGGCCACACAGGTGGAGCCCCTGCACAGCCAGGACTCGGAGGCTCTAGTCGACACCCGGCACAGGATGGCTGGGGGGATTCAAAAGGTGGGAAGAATAGGTGTATTTTTGTTAATCGAACTATACTTGATTTACAGTGTTGTGTTAGTTTCAGGTGTACAACATAGTGATTCACTGATACATATATATCTATCTATCCTTCTTCAGCTTCTTTTCCCTATCAGTTCAGTTGAGTCCAGTCTCTCAGTCGTGTCCAACTCTTTGCAACCCCATGAATCGCAGCACACCAGGCCTCCCTGTCCATTACCAACTCCAGGAGTTTACCCAAACTCATGTCCTTCGAGTCGGTGATGCCATCCAGCCATCTCATCCTCTGTCGTCCCCTTTTCCTCCTTCCCCCAAATCCCTCCCAGCATCAGGGTCTTTTGCAATAAGTCAGTTCTTCACATGAGGTGGCCAAAGTACTGGAGTTTCAGCTTCAACATCAGTCCTACCAATGAACACCCAGGACTGATCTCCTTTAGGATGGACTGGTTGGATCTCCTTGCAGTCCAAGGGACTCTCAAGAGTCTTCTCCAACACCACAGTTCAAAAGCATCAATTCTTCGGCACTCAGTTCAACTCTCACATCCATACATGACCACTGGAAAAACCATAGCCTTGACTAGACGGACCTTTGTTGGCAAAGTAATGTCTCTGCTTTTGAATATGCTATCTAGCTTGGTCATAACTTTCCTTCCAAGGAGTAAGCGTCTTTTAATTTCATGGCTGCAATCACCATCTGCAGTGATTTTGGAGCCCCCCAAAATTAAGTCTGACACTGTTTCCACTGTTTCCCCATCTATTTCCCATGAAGTGATCGGACCAGATGCCATGATCTTCGTTTTCTGAATGTTGAGCTTTAAGCCAACTTTTTCACTCTCCTCTTTCACTTTCATCAAGAGGTTTTTTAGTTTTCCTCTTCACTTTCTGCCATAAGGGTGGTGTCATCTGCGTATCTGAGGTTATTGATATTTCTCCTGGCAATCTTGATTCCAGCTTGTGCTTCTTCCAGCCCAGTGTTTCTTTTGATGTACTCTGCATATAAGTTAAATAAGCAGGGTGACAATATACAGCCTTGACGTACTCCTTTTCCTATTTGGAACCAGTCTGTTGTTCCATATCCAGTTCTAACTGTTGCTTCCTGACCTGCAGATAGGTTTCTCAAGAGGCAGGTCAGATGGTCTGGTATTCCCGTCTCTTGAAGAATTTTCCACAGTTCATTGTGATCCACACAGTCAAAGGCTTTGGCATAGTCAAGAAAGCAGAAATAGATGTTTTTCTGGAACTCTCTTCCTTTTTTGATGATCCAGCGGATGTTGGCAATTTGATCTCTGGTTCCTCTGCCTTTTCTAAAACCAGCTTGAACATCTGGAAGTTCATGATTCACATATTGCTGAAGCCTGGCTTGGAGAATTTTGAGCATAATAGCGTGTGAGATGAGTGCAATTGTGCAGTAGTTTGAGCATTCCTTGGCATTGCCTGTCTTTGGGATTGGAATGAAAACTGACATTTTCCAGTCCTGTGGCCAGTGCTGAGTTTTCCAAATTTGCTGGCATATTGAGTGCAGCACTTTAACAGCATCATCTTTCAGTATTTGAAATAGCTCAACTGGAATTCCATCACCTCCACTAGCTTTGTTCGTAGTGATCCTTTCTAAGGCCCACTTAACTTCACATTCCAGGATGTCTAGTTCTAGGTGAGTGATCATACCATCATTATTATCTGGGTCATGAAGATCTTTTTCATACAGTTCTTCTGTGTATTCTTGCCACCTCTTCTTAATATCTTCTGCTTCTGTCAGGTCCATACCATTTCTGTCCTTTATCAAGCCGATCTTTGCATGAAATGTTTCTTTGGTATCTCTAATTTTCTTGGTGAGATCTCTAGTCTTTCCCATTCTGTTGTTTTCCTCTATTTCTTTGCATTGATCACTGAGGAAAGCTTTCTTATCTCTCCTTGTTATTCTTTGGAACTCTGCATTCATAATCACAGAAAACTAGCCAATCTGATCACACAGACCACAGCCTTGTCTAACTCAATGAAAGTAAGCCATGCTGTGTGGAGCCACCCAAGACGGACTGGTCATGGTGGAAAGGTCTGACAGAATGTGGTCTACTGGAGAAGGGAATGGCAAACCACTTCAGTATTCTTGCCTTGAGAACCCCATGAACAGTATGAAAAGGCAAAATGATAGGATACTGAAAGAGGAACTCCCCATGTTGGTAGGTGCCCAGTATGCTATAGGAAATCAGTGGAGAAATAACTCCAGAAAGAATGAAGGGATGGAGCCAAAGCAAAAACAATACCCAGCTGTGGATGTGACTGGTGATAGAAGTAAGGTCCTATGCTGTAAAGAGCAATATTGCATAGGAACCTGGAATGTTAGGTCCATGAATCAAGGCAAATTGGAAGTGGTCAAACAGGAGATGGCAAGAGTTAATGTCAACATTCTAGGAATCAGTGAACTAAAATGGACTGGAATGGGTGAATTTAACTCAGATGACCATTATATCTACTACTGTGGGCAGGAATCCCTTAGGCGAAATGGAGTAGCCATCATGGTCAACAAAAGAGTCCGATTTGCAGTACTTGGATGCAATCTCAAAAATGACAGAATGATCTCTGTTCGTTTCCAAGGCAAACCATTCAACATCACAGTGATCCAAGCCTATGCCCCAACCAGTGACACTGAAGAAGCTGAAGTTGAACAGTTCTATGGAGACCTACAAGACCTTTTAGAACTAACACCCAAAATAGATGTCCTTTTCATTATAGGGGATTGGAATGCAAAAGTAGGAAGTCAAGAAAAATCTGGAGTAAGAGGCAAATTTGGCTTTGGAGTACGGAATGAAGCAGGGCAAAGGCTAATAGAGTTTTGCCAAGAGAACGCACTGGTCATAGCAAACACCCTCTTCCAACAACACAAGAGAAGACTCTACACATGGACATCAGATGGTCAACACCAAAATCAGATTGATTATATTCTTTACAGCCAAAAATGGAGAAGCTCTATACAGTCAGCAAAAACAAGACTGGGAGCTGACTGTGGCTCACTCAGATCATGAACTCCTTATTGCCAAATTCAGACTTAAATTGAAGAAAGTAGGGAAAACCACTAGAGCATTCAGGTGTGACCTAAATCAAATCCCTTATGATTATACAGTGGAAGTGAGAAATAGATTTAAGGGACTAGATCTGATAGATAGAGTGCCTGATGAACTATGGATGGAGGTTCGTGACATTGTACAGGAGACAGGGATCAAGACCATCCCCAAGGAAAAGAAATGCAAAAAAGCAAAATGGGCTGTCTGAGGAGGCCTTACAAATAGCTGTGAAAAGAAGAGAAGCGAAAAGAAGAGAAAAGGAAAGATATTCCCATTTGAATGCAGAGTTCCAAAGAATAGCAAGGAGAGATAAGAAAGCCTTTTCCCTTATAGGTTAATACAAAAGGTTGAGTAGAGTTCCCTGCGCTATTCAGTGAGACTCTGTTCATCTATTTTATATACAAAACTTGTGAAAGTTAGTTGTTCAGTAATGTCCAACACTTAACGACCTCATAGATCGTAGCCCACCAAACTCCTTTGTTCATGGGATTCTTCAGGCAAGAATACTTAAGTGGGTTGTCATTCCTTTCTCCAGGGGATCTTTCCAACCTGGGGATAGAACCCAGGTCTCCTGCATTGTAGGCAGATTGTTTACCATCTGAGTCACCAGGGAAGCCCATTTTATATATAATATAGTGTGTATCTGTTAATCCCAAACTCCTAACTTATTCCTCCCTGCTGACTCTCCCCTTTGGTACCCAGAAGTTTGTTTTCTATGCCTGTGGGTATGTTTGAGGAAGAGCCTGTCTAATGTAGGTCTGCATGGTGAGTCTGAGACAGAATAAGATGGAGGGTAATTAGACTTCACTAGTGGAAGGGGGGTCTAGTGTCTAGCACTGCATGTCACTCCACAAGGTTAGGGAAATCACATACAAAGTTAATGGGAGAAAGCTTTGGGAGTGGACCTGTGACATCTGGTATTGGCATCTCAGATCCTGGAAAGTGCCTCTCTGTGGTCCTTTTTCCACTCATCTCTTGGTCCTCATCCAATCTGAACCATTTGCCTAGGAGGTAGCTGGAGGGATCTAACCATTCTAAGAAAGAGGGGGAAAAAAATCTTCCTCTCCCTTATAGGATAATGGCATAGCTTCCATATGTTCTGGGTCTGAGAAGTCATTCCTTTTCTTGGGAAACATAAAAAAGTTCACACACACAGAAATCCCAGACTCAGTGGTGGCATGCTGAGGGCTTTTATTTTCTTCTCTTCCTTCTCAATTCCCCTTGGAGAGAAACCCTGAGAACATTTCATGGGTGAAGTTAAAAGGAGGTATAAATCAGGATAGGCTTAGTTATGCTGCAGTAACAAACAACCCCGAATTCTTATTGCCTTATTAGAACAAAGGGTTCTTTCTTGCTCTTGTTACATGTCACTCAAGGCCAGTTGGGGGCTCTGCTTCATGGTCTTCTCTCTTCAGGACTCAGGCTGAAAGACCAAGGGAATGTGGCATGATTCTGAGAAGGGAGTGCTATGTGTGTCTAACAGGGACAATTAAATGCTCCCATGTGGACATGAGAGAGTCAGATGTCAGAACTATGGCTGACTTTCAAGCACCTGCCTAAAGAAAATGAATAGTTGAGAAAAAGCATGGCCATTTTGAGTAAATATGTCAAAGAAAAACCTCTTACCCCTAAAATGCACTGAAAAATTACTAACATTAGCTTTTTAAGAGGAATTTCTTTTCTCAATTTTGTTAAAGTGGCTAAAACAGAGTTTATCAATGGCTTGTTCTTGAGCTAAGAGCTGAATTCTTTGGAAATTTTTAATTTTTCTATTTTATTTTTTCTATTGAAAATTTTTTGAGAGGTTGGGAGGTAGATTTTTCTTATATTAAAGAGCAAGTGAATGATCTTTCTGTTTTAGGATATTGGTTGGTTTCTCTGCTCCATGTAGGTGGGGACTGTCTTAAAGTACTGGTTTTTGTATCCTTACTGGCTTTCCAGCTGTGCCTAGTATAGAGCAGTCAATCTTTCCTTATTGACTGGAATCAGCATTGCACGGTCAATGAGTATGAAAAATGAATAAGCACTGGTTTCATAACACATCAGCCCATGTCCCATGTATTTCTGAGGAAGTTGTGAAAATTTCAAAACAAACTTAACTTCAATTGAGTTTCCCTTAAGAAAAAATGTGACACTTCTGGTAATGTCACCTTCAAAACAATAAAACCATATCTGTTATGTAATTTTTGAGATATTATAACAAGATTCCCTTGAACATCAGAATAAAGAACATATTTCATCTTTGGTAAGAGACTCCTGCTTGCTTGTGGGCATAGTACTTAGCAAGGTATAGTGTGAGATCCTAATTACATAGACTTTTCCAGATTGTCCCTGGAAATATTTTGGGGATTATTTGTTGACAGCAGTCTATTTTTATTAGTCTTTTGAAAAGTTCTGCGTAAAAGGCGTTTCTCAAGAAGAAAGAAGTTTTCTTAGGTCTTTCAGTTTGAGTACTTCCCTGGTGGCTAAGTGGTAAAGAATCTGCCTGGCAGTGCAGGAGACACAGGTTCGGTCCTGACCCGGGAAGATCCCACATGCCGTGGAGCAACTAAACACGAGCACCACAACCACCGAGCCTGTGCTCTAGAGCCCTGGCACTGCAGTTACTGAAGCCTGTGTGTCCTAGAGCCTGTGCTCTGCAACAAGAGAGGCCACGGCAGTGAGAAGTCCATGTACTTTAACTAGAGGGTAGCTCCTGCTTGCTGCTACTAGAGAAAAGCTTGTGTAGCAGTGAAGACCCAGCACAGCCAAAAATAAATAAGTAATTAAATAAAAATTAAAATCATTAAAATCAGTTTGAAAATCATGTCTGAAAAGTCAGGATATTTGAATATGAATTGATTGTGACTTAGTTTAGCACCCAGCTTATGAGCCTAATCAGGCAAATGAAATAATTTTCATTCAGAAGATTAAAAAAAAGATCCAGTCTCTCTTGTCTTTCAGTATCTTCTAAAAAGCATTCTTCTTATTATATGCCTTTTGCATTTCATAATATTCCTCCTCCTTTCTCCTTGTATAAGATGCTTCTTTCAAAATGCACCTACAGTTCCCCAGCACTTTCTCAGCCTAATGCCTCCTGCTTTTCCCTCTGAACATTGGACTTGTCATGGCCATTGTTTAAATAGTAGGGACAATTACCGGGTGTCACTGACTGTGGCCGGTTCAGCTTGTCCTCTCTGCCTTGGCCCGGGCAGTACAGTCACAGCTGAATGGGAGCCCATTAGTCCTTGTATCCATCGACAACTAGAGAATGGATTGCACACCAGGCGGTTCTTTCTCACCTTGTCACTGTTCCCTGACTGTAGGCATTCTCAAGGCTAGAAATCACCATTCTTAAAAATTTTTATTTTATATTGGAGTACAATTGATTCACAATGTTGTGTTAGTTTCAGGCATACAGTAAAGTGATACAGTTATACATATACGGTCACTCTTCTTTAAAAAAGAGATGGTTGTGCTAATCAAATCTGCTCTAAAGATATATAACAAATACTATATGTAATGATATAAAGCAAAAAAATAAACACTGAACAAATACTGCAGCAATTAAGAAATGCTCTTTTTTTTTTTTCCTCCCAAATGCAGCTGGAGTTTTGCATAAAATTCTTAGGCCCACTTTTGAGTTATCAGCTCCTCGGAACCAGTGGAAAAATCATAGACTTTGATGTGTAAAATAACTGAGAAAAAGAGTGTAGAGCCTTATAAAATACCCGAGTTTAATCTGGACTAGTCAGGAACAAGACCTGAAATCCTCTTACTGAGGAAAAATGGACAAAAGCACACTTGCCTTCTGAGGCACAAAATAAAAGAAACTGTAAAATGTGTGTGGGGCAGTGTCCCAGAAATCAATTATGTAATTTTGTACAATCATATCAGGTAGAGTATCAACCCATTACTGAAACTCAGAGCTTTCAAACCTAATGGAGACTATTTGACATTCCTAGGCGAGCTGCCAAAGGCCCATTTCCAATTGCCAACATGACAATTATTGACACAGACATGCACAGGCAGGGAAGGGTTTTCAAGGAAATAACGTCAATAATTTTCTACTGTGTCTTAAGCGAAAAATCAGTAGAAGGTGAGTGACTAGAATCCTTATGGAATCCATACCTGTGAATCCCTTGAATCTTGGCGCAGAGGGGGAAGTGGGTATCCACGGGAAATCCAATTAGGTTGGAAGGGGAGAGCTGAGCTGTGCCTGCTGAAGGGGGACAGAACGTTTTCAGTCTACTGTCCCCAGGTATGGAAGAGGACCACTCTCAAGTTGCTTCTGGCTCCATGCACTAAGCGTATCTGGCCAGCCAGGCTGATCTTCTGCAGCTCTGATTTCAGCAGGTTCTCCTGCTTTAGCGCTTGGGATGGTTGGATTTCTGGTAGCTCCTCCGTCTGTGTCCTGGTGTTGGTGGCTTCTTTAGCCCATCTTACCTGTCACTGTTTCCCAATGGATTTCGCTCACCCTTCCCCTTTCCCAAATCCTACTCATATCTGATATCCTCATCCTTATTCTAAGCTGGTCCCCATGCTGTCCCTCGTCCTGCGATATCCTCTCCACTTTCTGCGATATCCTATTTTCTGACCTATTTCTGCTCCTTGTTGAGGCCATACTTGAATCTAGTTGTCTTACATTCTTAAGACTAGCTCTTGTGTACTGAGAGTGTCCTAAGTCAAGGACTGTAGTAAAGATAACTGATACGTTGTATCTATGATCTTGGTGGGCTTCCCTGGTGGCTCAGACAGTGAAGAATCTGCCTGCAATGCAGGAGACCTGGGTTCAATCCCTGAGTTGGGAAGATCCCCTGAAGAAGGGAATGGTAACCCACTCCAATATTCTTGCCTGGAGAATTCCATGGACGGAGGAGCCTGGTGGGCTACAGTCTATGGGGTTATGAAGAGTCAGACACAACTGAGCAACTAACACAGTTTTGGTACATCTATGTTTCCCTCCTATGTGGGTAAGTAAATTGAGTTGTTTTCTGTCCACAGATGAAATATACTTCTTATTGAGTAATTAAATAACTTTTCTTTCCTTAGAGAAAAATATAATAAATATGCATAGTAGGTGTTACTGTTCCCGTCTTATAGGTAAAGAAACCGAGTTCAGAAGGATTGGGTTCCCTGTGTACATTTGTTTACATAATCAAATCTCTGTTTATTTATCTCTATTATCAAATCTTCAAATACTGGCCTCTCTGACTCTAGAACCCATATGAAATTAAGTTTTCCCAATTTCTAACATCCAAGGATCTCTTTCTCTGAAATTTTCTAACACTTAAGTAATAGTGATGATGGCAATAAAACCATAATGAAAACACTAAAATTTGCCAAGACCTGACTTAAGGAGCAGCCTCGGCTACGTTCTTCACATCCATTATCTCAGTTGGCTCTCACAACAGCCCCAAGAATGCAAACAGTGTTAGTGCCAGATAGACAAGTGGTATCTGGAGGAAGAAGAGAGATCTTTCCAAGCATGGATCACAGTAGAGCCTCAGTTCCTTGGAAACAAGGGCCTCCAACTCAGGCATCAGACACCTAGGCAGAGTCCAGAGGGAGCACTCTCCCCACGGACAGCAAGACTGTTCCGGATGGGCTGAGCAGCTGTGCTCATGATTGAGGACCACCCTCAAGAGCCATGTGGGGTAGTGAGCACCAATGTGGTGGGTTGAGGGGGGCAATGGGATGGCCAATTAGACTCCAGGGTAACTAAGTGAAGATTTGAGAAGGGTGGGAGGTGTGTCCCACAGCCAGACGAATATGCATGTATGACTTAAAGAGGTGCTTAATTAAACTTATTTATTCTTATTGATAATGGGAACTTCATTAACACCCACTGGCTGCTAAGGCCTGGGGAAACTGGACCACACCCAAGTTGCTTCGAAGTATGGATAGGCCATGTAGGCAGGAGGGAAAAGAATCACGGTCTTTCTCCTTCAATGTGAGCTCCCCAGACCTTGAGCAGCGCTAGCCACAAGGCCACAGGTATGCTGCTGGGCCCGTCCCTCACCTGTAAATTGAGAGATCTGGGCCAGATGGCCTCCAAGATCATTTCATCTCTCGAATTCTCTGCTCCATTACTCAGTACAAACTAAGAGGCCGGAAGTCTGTGAAGATGGGACAAAGAACCACAGAAGCAGATGGAAGGTGAGGCTGCTGGGGTATGGGAGCTGAGAAGGGTTGGAAGAGTCAGGCATCCTGGGTTTGAATCCTCTCCTGCCTTTTAACCTTGAGCAGTTGCCTAACCACTCTGCACACAGATTTCTCCAATGTAGATCCAGAATAACAATCCCAGCCACAAATGTAGTGGTGAGTGTTCTATGAGCGTGTGAGCGTGTGTGTCCAAGCTCCCGCCAGGGGCTGGCCGCGGAAGATGAGGGCTGCCCAAAGAGTAGTGTGTGCTTCTGATTACAATGCAGCCACAGCGCCTGCCTTGCAAACCACACCGGCCTGCCTCTGTGGCCTGGAGATGTGGAAAGGGACAGGCCTTATTTTGGCCAACAGATCTGGGTCTGAAAATTAACTCTGCCATTTATTAGACACAGTAGGGAATAGCTGAGGGCCTCATTTCCTCATCTGTAAAATAAAAGTACTTGGGTTACCTAAAAAGGTCAAAATTTTTTTTCTTATGATTCCAAGATCTGTAACTAATTAACCTCCTCAAAGGTAGTTGCTGTTTAAAAATTTTAGTTTTCCTGCTTCCCACTACCTCTTGCACATAGTAGGTTCTGGAAAGTCCTATTCACCTGTGTGAATGAGGAATAAGATGGCATTAGTAATGTAATGCTGTCAGCCTCAAGAGAGTAAGAAACCTCACATAAAACCAAGGGACACGAAACCTTAATTTTCTGAGTGCTGAACTATCTGAGTCACGCTGTTTCAAAGATTTGGGCTTGTGGCCTAAACCGATAACAAATTCTTTCCATTAAGAAATTGCTCTTTCCTGTGAGCCTGACTTTTGAAACAGTGCAGGCAGTTCAGACACCAGCAGAGTGCCTGAGTTGGCTCTTAAAATGATTGCTGCCACGGCTGGCCCTCTGAGCTGAGCACAGAGCATCCCAAAGATAACAGCAGAGTCCAGCTAAGACCTGCAGTTGCTGAGAAGCTGGAGGTGAGAATACACATTGCCTGTGCACAGCCCAGTTCCTCCCATTCAAGGTTCAGAAACCTTATTTGCTATCTCTGTGTGTTGGTCATTCAGTCATGTTCGACTCTTTGTGACCCCATGGACTGTAGCTCCGCAGGCTCTTCTGTCCATGGAATTTTCCAGGCAAGATTACTGGAGTGGGTTGCCATTTCCTTCTCCGGAGGATCTTCCCAACCCAGGGATCAACCTGGGTCTCCTGACTGCAGGCAGATTCATTACTGTCTGAACCACCAGGGTGAACCCAAATAATGATTTTTTTTTTAAGTAAATATTCACCAGTAAGCATCTAACTGGAGCGTGAGGGGAATCTTGCTGTTTGGAACATTTGCCTTTTATGCTTAAGTAGTTCACAGTTCGAGGGAAACAGGACAGGCAGATGTGGAAATGCCATTCTGTGTCTCTCTGACACAGAAGGATGAGTTGCATGTACAGTCTGGAGCCCTTGCTTTTTTTTTTCCCCACCTGTTTTTGGGAAATGTATTTGTCAGACCTCAGCTCAGTTCTAGTTCTAGAATCTAGAACTGGGTGGGTGGGGTGCTTTGGAGGGAAAGATGGAAAGGGAGGAAGGAGAAGGGGCATCTTTGCAGCATCCTTTCAAGGTCTTCTCTCTTCAGGACATTTTCCCCATCTTTTCTCCTACAGAACAAGTTCACAGCCTCTTGGTCTGCAGGACAAGAGTCTTCCTTCTGTGCTGGGATCAGTGAGTGGGAGGAGGTTTCTCTCTCTCTGTCCATTGCCTACATCCTCCTGTTTTCTCCTGGTGCAGTTACAGATCGCCCAATCCATCACGGAGCCCGGAGTTGGACAGGGACCCTCTGAAATTCAGTAAATGTCCATCAAGTCGATGCACAGATACCAGACAGCTTGAAGACTTGCAAGTCTCTGTTTGTTTTTATTTTTAAGGTCACTGGGGGGAAAGTGCACCATCAAGGTTTCATCCAAAGCAGAGACTGGTTGCTATTGACTTTTATCCACTTCCTAAGCACTGCATTTCTTTCAGGCTTCATCAAAGGCCTAAGCCTTCATTCAGAATCTTTTTCATCACTTTAAATAGTTCTCCTGTCTTTGTTGAAGTTTTCTGCCTTAAGACAGCTGAGGTCAAATGTGCTCCAAAGGAGGAAATAAAATGAGGTAGGAAAACTGGCTGTAACCTTTGTGCTCAAATCCTGATAGCTGGTGTATGATTTTTTTTTTTTAAGTGAGCCACTGCCTGGCTACCCTGATCTCTTAAGTATCTGAAAACATAGTGTTGTTGTTTTTTTTTAAAAACAGAAAATGTCAAGGAAAAAGTCTGTGCTAATATATATATTTCAACAAAGTTTTTAGAGAGAAAAAGTGATCTCCAAATTGTTTGAGATAGTCAACCTGGCTCTATTATATCTGTGTAGCAGTGGGGTATAACAAAGCTAAAGATTTAAGGCAATTTTGACACCTTAAAGCAGAACTGCTAGCACTGCACAGGCTTTTAAACCCAAAGAGGATTCAGCCTGCTCACTTATTACTTTCCGCATCTTCAAAAGGACAATGTCTCTCTTTTAATCTTTTGGCTTTGCTGTGAAGCCATGGGAAGTTATTGACTTTGCAGGCACTTTAAGTATACAATCAGGTGGAAAAGGGACGCTGGTGCACTGGGGGCTGTGAGTTCAAATTCTTGTCTCTTTGTGCCCCTCTCCTCCCCGCACGAATAGAATTGGAAAGGGCAGAGAAAACAGCGAGGGTCCGCCATGCGTTTTGATTGGGATCCTCTCATTGAGTCACGGGTACCTGGAGCCATTCTGCTCAAGACGGACTCCTCTCATTGCTGTTGTTATTTTTTAATCTTGACAGCTCCCAGGGTTCTGGTGGATGATGTGCTCGGAAATGCCTGGCTTTCTTGTAGCCCCTGTGAGCTAAAATAATGAACAAGCAATTAAATCTCATGCTTGAGGGCCTGTGCTGATTGCTTGCAGGAGAGGGGCCTGGCTCAGACTTGTTCCCTGCATGGGGAACGGGTCGGCGCCTGGCTGGAGTTCTCCTGGAGGACGAGCTGCGTCAGCTGCTGGAGAGCTTGGGGTGCTCCAGGAGAGGAAACTAGCGAGAAACCGAGGTTCCCTGAGACACCTGCACTAGGAGGGGGTAAGGTACTGTCAGGATCGTGACTTGAGAGCAAAACACAACAGGCTGGGACTCCACCTTTTCTTCTTGTTAAAATAATATCCTCTGCAATGACTGATGTTTACAGGCACATGTTTTTAAAAAACATGGAATGTATTTTTGGTATTTGGTTAAAGATGGGCTCTTGTAGTTGCTGGGGAGCTAACTGCCATCTTGCCGAGGTTCCTATGCCAGTGACCCAGTTTTGGAGAGAGGATGTCGGGGACAGTGCCAAATTCACCAACATAAGACCACGAGTAAGTGGAAGAACCAGAATTGGATCCTGGCAGTCTGCCTGGGGAAGTGGGGCACTCAACCATTCTGTGGGTCCACCTCAGTATTAATTAATTAAAGAAGTGATTCATAATTTAATAAATAATCCCATGAATAATGAACAGATACATACAGGAGTTACACTGGGACTTGCCCTTGGGAACTCGAGGAGGAGCGAGACCTACCCATTTCTGTCCTGCTGGATGGCACACTCTAGCACGGGAGACTGACCTCGTGAAAAGAAACACACTGTCAGATAACAACAGACTGTGACCCTGCCGTGCAGTGAAATCATGCCATGAGGTCGGAAAGTCTCGAAGAATGTGTAGACTCATTCAGGGGTTTATAAAATGCCATTCTGCAGAAGTGAACTTGAACTGAGGCCTGATGGATGACAAAGTTGGGGGGTGGGTGGGAAGAAGGCAGCATGATACGGAGACGGAAAGCAATGGGGGGCGAGAATGGTGAGGCCTCCGGGGCCAGTTCACGTGCGATTGTCCAGGTCTCACTGTGAATGGTTCTGATCCAAAGAGCAATGCAGTGCGGTGGAAGGGCTTAAGGAGGGGAACCACACCGGGACTTCTGTGCACTGCGAAGGGCACTCCAGCTGTAGCACACGAAGGAGGGGGATGGGTGGCTTAGGAGCAGATGGTGATGGTGACTGCGATCAGTGGTAGGATGAGATACAGGTCGAAAGGTATATTTAGGAGTTCTTTAGGAGGCAAAATGGACAGGACTACTGATGGACTTACTCAAGGCGCAGCAATCGAGACATACACTAACACATACAAAATAGATAGCCAGTGGAAATTTGCTACATGACTCAGGGAACTCAAAGCAGAACTCTGTAACAACCTAGAGGGGTGGGAAAGGGTGGGAGGCGGGAGGGACGTTCAAGAAAGAGGGGACCTCTGTATCTATGGCTAATTCGTGTTGATGTATGGCAGAAATCAAACCAATATTGTAAAGCAGTCAATTAATTAAAAATAAATAAATATAATTTAAAAGAAGAATGGGCAGGACTTGCGCCGGTTGGATTTGGGGCCCGAATGAGGTGTCAAGGATAGCTCCTGGGTATTTGGCTTACCCAGAGGGGTGAGCAGTGCTATTAGCTGAGACGGGGGACACAGAGGCAGGACTGCCCAATTTAGGAGAGGATTTGAACTCGGTTCAGGCTGCTGAGTGTGAGATAGCCCCAAATGCACCTACAATAGTAACTATTCTAACAACTGTAAATCTTTGCTTATAAGGGTATGAAATTCAAATTAGAGTTTGGAGGTAACTGGCACTGAAGCCACGGATGTGGACAAGATGTGGTAGAGAGAGGCTGAGAATGAAAAGGGGAGAGTCTAGGATGGAAACCTTAGGAACTCCAGTGGGTGCAGGCCATGAAGTGGAGGATTAGAAGGGTCCAGAGCAGCAGGAGAGGACCCAGGAGCCTGGGCGGCTCAGAGGAGGGACTTTCAGAATGACGGGCTGGGTGCTCCTGCTGAGTCCACGAGATGAGGACTTTCACTCATCCTTGAAAACACCTTGTGAGGCAGGAATGATGATTTTCTTCATTTAATAGGTAAGGGAGGGCTTCCCTGGTGACCCAGGGGTTAAGTGGAATCCACCTTGCAATGCAGGGGACATGGGTTTGGTCCCTGGTCCAGGAAGATCCCACATGCCACTGCATCCTTATGCCACAACTACTGAGCCGGCTGTCTGCAACCACTGAGCCCAGCATCTGCAGCCACTGAAGCCCACGGCCCCGGAGCCCATGCTCTGCAACAAGGGGCCTCGGCAATGAGAGGCCCACGCACGCAACTAGAGGGTAGCCCGCGCAGCAATGAAGACCCAGCACAGCCAAACATAAATAAATATTAAAAAAATCTTTAAAAAAAAATAGGTGAGGGAGTTGAGGCACAAAGAAGTTAAATAATTTGAGGCAAACCCTGCAATGAATAACTGATGAAGCAGGACTTGAAACCAGATCTTTCGGTCTAGATCCCATGCTTTTGTCTCTGTCTCTCTGTAGCTTAATTTCTTTCCCATTCAACTTTTTTTCTCCCCCTAGGAAAGATAACAGCATAATGGTATTTTGGTTTGTGAAGGAATCTTGATGAGAAAAAAGAATGACAACTGACATTGACTATGAGGCTGCTAAGCTGATTAAAGGTTTTGAATATATGATAAGTAAATAGGCCTTAAAATGTCATGTATCTGACCCCTAATTAGGCTGTTAATATCAAAACGGAAAGCATAGCTGAAACAATCGCTAAGAGACCGCATATGTCCTCTGCTTCAATTACTCTCAGAACCAATTTAGTAAAGATGATTTTTCTCAAGTTGGCCAATGCAATCCCAAACCAGATAGGTAAGAGGAAGACCCTCTTGAAGATGGTCATTGAAGATGCATGCAGAATAATGTTAGCGACTAAGAATTAAGGTGAATGAAGGGTTTTGTTTTTTTTTTTTTCATCTTTATGAGATCAGAAGTTGAGACAAAAGGGTGAAGTGAATGTCTGTTGATTTTAAAAGCAACTCTAAGCCCACTGCACTGAGAAAACCACCTTCCCTGAATCCTATGTGAATTAGGAAAACTCAAACATGGGTTGAGGGGGTTTGATTAAAGGGGTTGTAAGTATTCTGGTGTTTGTGGTATTATTTATAATGAGAAGGGGTAGATGGGTATATATGACCTGTTGGCTGAAAAGCAATATGGCCATTCAGCCTGGGAGTCAGGGTGGGCGACCTCTGACGTCCCCCTCTCTATGGGGAAGGCTGACAGAAAGGGAAAGATTTAAACACTTTAATAAAACCAAACTCTGGAAACACATGCAACCTGAAGAATGAGAACTAGACAGAGTCCCCAGCTGGGTGGTTGGTTATTTTTGAGAGTCCTGTGATGCCCTGGGCTTAACTCTGTTCCTGCCTTTCCACTGTGTTCTCTAATAATCTGGGTGGTTGGTCTCCCTCACGGCAACATGAACTTATTTATGGCAAGGACTATCTCTTAGTCGTCTTTGTTTCCTGGCACTTTAGGTAAGTATCTGGACCATAGTAGATAGTTGTTAAACAAGCATTTGCTGGAAGATTAAACAAGGGAACAAATGCCACGAAAGGCTTGAGAATTACGAAGGCAGTCAGGGGCAGGAAAGGAAGAGGACTTTGGTCTCTGTGCTTGGAGAAAGAGACTCTGGAGAAATTGTGCGTTCACGAATACCCAGGAGAGCGTTACTGGTGGTCTGAATTGAATGGAAGCCTAAGACCTGGATAACTCAGGCAGAAATCTCTCCCATTCTTCAAAATGAAAAGAACCAGAGGACCACCCAAGAGTGGCTCATGTGGAAGAGAAATTCCTTCGTGGGTCCAGCACAGGGGGTTGGCTGCCGGGAGGGAGGCCTGAGCGATGCGAAGGTGTGCACCCACCCACGGAAGGGGCGCCTCTGTGGAGGTAAATGAAAATAGCCCAGCGGTGGTGGTTGCCAAGGAGGTGAAGGGAAGAGGCCCTTATTCCAAGGGTGCAGGATTGGTCTTTGGAGATGGGCCTTTTCTCCTTCTTATTTACTTGCTTTGATTCTTGGGAAAGCAGAAGTTTTAAACCCTGGTGATTAGTCAGATTAAAAGTTAAATGTATCCAGTGATGGAAGTGATGGATGTAAGAAGAAAAATCAAGCCAAAGATAACTGGTGTGATTTACTTATTTCTAACACTGGCTCTCACTCCTAATTGACTCATTGGAGGCCAGTGTGTGGATTGCAGTGCATTCTTGAAGACCTAATTTTCTTAGTGAACTTACAGAGGACATGCTCCCCTGAAGGTGGCCTCTGACTGTTGTGAAGGTTAGAGTTCTGAAGGATCATTACTTTTTCCTCTCCTTCGTGGTCCAAGAAGCTCTCTGGATAAGAAAATGAAATTTATTTGCCAGGGGCATTAATTAATTAACTAAATAATTAATTAAATTAATTAATTAAAGTGTATCATTGTGATTCACTATATTTCATATAAATTAGTCTGTTGAAGGGGGAGTTATCAATTATCTTGAAGCTGGTTGCATTTTTTTATTCCTTCACAGTATTTGCAGCTTCATGGTACAATTTGATAGGTTTAAAAGCAGTCAAATAGGAAAGGATGAAGCTCAAAATAGGAATCACGTTGTTGAGAGTGATGAACAGCAAAGTAGTGAAAATATGTGCTTTTATATGAATTACTTGCTATCAGGCTTTGGGAAATGTTTCCATAAGTAAGATTTTAATGGATTTTTGAATCCAAGTTTTCAGTGTTATAAAATGATGGCTTTTAGATGTTTGTCAGTGCAGGGGAAGAAGCAGAAGATGAGACTCAGTTCTTTGCACTAATTGAGAACTGAAAGAAAGTTCTAGGCAGCTTTAGGGAGTGGGTTTGGAGTCAGATAGCCCCTCAGACCTGCCTGACCTTTGACAACATCCTTAACCTCCTTAAATATATAAAATGGGAATATCTCAAAGGAACTTTGTGGTGATGAAGTTAGATATTCATGTGTGTTCCTGGTGCTATACCCTTCCTAGTGTATTAAAAGTGCTTAATAAATATTGACTGCATATATTTGCAATATATTTGTTTTTTCACGTAATTGAAATTTGCTGTTAGAGTGTAATGTGACTTTCCCTCCTTGTCCCTTTGATTCAGAAGTTTTCTGAACATTTTCATTATTCTCTTTACGTCTGATGCTTTCCTTAGGTTTGCTGACATTGGTTGAATACATTGGTGGATATGATAAACATTTTCAGACACCGCATTTTATCTGAAAAAAGGTGTGTGTGGGGGAACTACATCTTTAGATACCTTAAAGTTAACTGGAGATTAAATACATTAACACCTTTTAAAAGACATTATGGCTCTTAAAGAATTTATCCTACAGTAATTTTCTTATTTCAAGGGATACTTTTAGGCTCCAACTATGCGACTTCACTTTCACTTTTCACTTTCCTGCATTGGAGAAGGAAATGGCAACCCACTCCAGTGTTCTTGCCTGGAGAATCCCAGGGACGGGGGAGCCTGGTGGGCTGCCGTCTATGGGGTCACACAGAGTCGGACACGACTGAAGTGATTTAGCAGCAGCAGCAGCTGTCTATATATACGCGTATACACATAAGTGTATACGTGTATATATATATAGATAGGCATGTGTGCGCATTCATTTCTGACTCTGCGACCCTGTGGACTGTAGCCCGCCAGGCTCCTCTGTCCATGGGATTCTCCAGGCAAGAACACTGGAGTGTGTTGTCATTTCCTTCTCCAGGGGATTTTTCTCGACCCAGGGCTCAAACCCACCATTCTTGGGGCTCTTGCTCGGCAGGCAGGTTCTTCAGTGCTGAGCCATCTGGGAAGCAACTATGTCTGCAGTCTACATTTATCTTTAAAGTAACTTTTGTCCTTTGAATACTTTTTTGAAGAGCTTCTCAGGAAGCCATCATCCAAAATTTCCCGTCTTGTTATGTTTTATGCAAGACTTTCTGTGCTCCTCAGATGTATTTACCCTTTACTACTAATTGATTTGCTGTGGCCACCTGCACATTGAATGATAATTGCTTGAGAAAAAGACTTTACTTTCACTCAGGTATCTACAAAAAGCATTGACAACAGTTTGAATCATATTTTGGAAAGGTACTTTAATTTTTCCTGGACTATAGTATAGATTGCCCAAGTAGCTGATCAAGGTTTGGGCACTATTTTTAACTTTCAGCAGTTTCTAATCTAGGTTCTACCATCAGCTTCTGAGTAGCTGCTAAAAACCTTTTTTATTCTTCAACTGTTTCTCTCTCTCTCTCTTTTTTCCCCTAGTATTAAAACTAGCTTTTAAGATTTTGGAGAAGAGAGTGAGTAGAACACACTGGGCATTTGGGGTTGGAAAATTCCAACTTTCTGGCTCATTGCGTGTGGTTTGTTTGCTCTTTCTATGCATGTCTTGGTTTCTCGGTGATTAAAACTTGGTATAAATGTTGCTACTTACCCACCTGTCAAGGATGGTGTGAGAATGAGTAATAATATCTGAGCCATATTTTTGCTCCTTAGAAGAAAGGTGCTATATAAATACAAAGTGTTATTTCATTAAAAATGCTTGTATGATAACAGCATATGTTAAATTCCATTTCCTTGACCAATTTTACAAACATATTTTGCTGTTACAATATGGTTGTTTTTATGGGTAGTATGTGTGTATCCTACACTCTCTGTTTTAGTTTCTCTCTGGGTGGTGTGACATATCACACGTGAAAAATAAAGACATCATTCTTGATAGATCATGAAGCTACTGCTAAATGTTACTTGCTTTTGTGCACTTCAACTAGATGCTGGCGACATACCTACTAATACAGAGGATATAAACTGCATTCCAATGTAACAAGGTACTATAAAAATGCAACTTGGGTAAACAGGATGTTTTTCTTATTGATCTCCGCTCTGTATCAATGATTAGCAGACCATCTGACAGAGGTGCTGTCCCAAATATTAAGATCCTGGGTTCAGCGGCTGGACGTGCTGTTTACTGGTATCACACAGAGGGACGCTGGGATTCATGCTTGCCCCAGGTGAAAGGTCATCTCTTCTCGCTTCAGGCCACCAATCAGGAAACTTCTCCTTTTGCTGAAAAGGTACATTTGAATCTCTTACATCACTATAGCATGCCCAGAAAACACAGGGGTGGCAGATATATGTAGGCATGGCACAATTACAGCACAGTATGGTGATTTGGGGGGGTAATTTGTTAAAATGCCGAGTAGACTTTCTGGCAAGAAGTAATAAGGGCTTTCAGCAGTCCCTTTGTTCTACCCTTACTTTTCTCAGCAAATTATTTGACCTCCTACCTCACAGATCAGATATCTCCATCTGCACCTCTCACCATATGATTTGCAGCCATACCTAGTTTTCCTAACTTTTTAGTTTGAAATCTTTTGTATTTACTAAAGAGTTAGTAACACTATGAAGTGTTCTGATACACTAGCTTTTCCTGAGGTTGACATCTCACCTAAGTATGGCACATTTATCAAAACTGAGAGATTAACATCGGTCAATATTATCAGCTAAACTACTGACTTTACTTAGGTTTACCAAGCGTTTCTGCTCATGTTCATTTTCTGTTCCAGGGTACCACATTGCAGTTAGTCATCACGTCTCCTTAGTTTCCTCCGTCTTGGACCATTTTTCTTTCTTTTTCTTTCATGACCTTAAACATTTTGAAGAGTAGTGGTTAGGTATTTTGCAGAATGTCCCTCAATTTGGGTTTATCTGATATTTTCTCATAAATACACTGGTTATGGATTCAGGAAAGAACATTAGAGGAGACATGCCCTTCTCATTATGTCATATCAGTGGGCACCTAACATCAGCATGGCTAATTATGGCTAATGGGCTTAAGTTTGAGCAAACTCTGGGAGATAGTAAAGAATAGGAAAGCCTGGTGTGCTGCAGTTCATGGGGTTACAAAGAGTCAGACATGACCAAGCGACTGAACAACAAAATTACAGGTGATACAAACCTTGATCAGCTGGTTAAGGTGATGTCTGTTAGCTCTCTCCACTAAAAGTTACTATTTTTCTCTTTCTCTAACCTGTTCATTAGAAGTAGTCCCTAGGTCTGACCCATACTCAAAGGGAAGGATATTACACTCTACCTCCTGGAAGAAGAGGTATAAAGGGATTTGTTGTCATATTTTCAAACCACAACAGTAGTTAGTAAATTTGGGAGATATAAAAGTATGAAAAGATACCCTGTTTGTTCTTAAAGTTTCACTGTTTTCAGCAATTATCAATTAATCTTGTCTGCAGCAATAAATATTGTGGTATTCTAATGGTGATTTTCTGTTTTCCTGATTCCGTCTATATTTATTAACTGGTGTTCTTCCTTAAGGAATCTTTATCCTTTCTCTTTGTTTATTCAATTATTTATTTATACAAGCATGGACTCATGTTTACTTTATTCTTTGAGTGATAAAGTAATGTAGTTTTATTTATTTTATTGCCTAAATCCTATTAGTTTTGGCCACCAGGAGCCTTTATAGATTTGTCCTTAGATCCTCTGGACATGCTGTCATTAAGATGTGTGTTTTTTAAACTTTCTGGCACTAAACAATGTTCTGGGATCATCTTGGATTTTTTTTTTTTTTTTTTGGTTGTTTTGTGCCCTGGTCTTAGAATCATGGCAAGACCCATGAGGTGAGGAGTTGAGGCTTTCCTGCCAATAGCTATGTGAATGAGTCCTCTTGAAATTAGATTCTTCAGCCCCAGTCAAGCTTTGAGATGACTGAAGCCTTTGCTGACCTCCTATCTTAGTTTGACCTACTATAACCAAATACCTTAGACTGGGTAGTTCAAACAACCTATTTTTATTTCTCACAGTTCAGGAGTCTAGGGAGTCCAAGTTCAGGGCACCACAGATTTGATGCTTGGCAAGGACTCTCTTTTGGTTTATGGACAGCCAGCCTCTGGTTGTGTTCTCACATGGCACAGAGAGGGAACTCCAGTCTAGTCTTCTTATAAGGACAGTAACCACAGCCTGAGGGGCCCCACCCCCCCGACTTCATCTGAACCTTATTAAACTTCTCAAAGGCATCATTTCCTGATATAATCTTAGCAGGGATTAGAGTTTCTACATATGAATTATGAAGGACACAAACGTGCAGCTCATGATGCATCCTGACCCTAAACTCATGAGAGGCTCTGAGCCACAAGCACTCAATTAAGTCCTGAATTACTGACCCAAAGAAACTGTGTTTTCAGCCACTATACTTGGTGGGAATTTATGGCACAGCAATAGATAAGTAGTATAGATTTTGGTACCTGGAAGTAGGGTGATTCTATAACAAACTTCTAAAATGTGGAAGTGGCCTTGGAAGTAGACAGTGGGCAGAAGCAGGAAGGACTTTGAAGAGAGAGTTCGTGAATGATTAAAGAGCCAGGAAGGAACTGGCCCTAGAATTGCAGTGGCCTCTGATGACACCTTGAAAGCAAGGTGAGGAAAACTTCCTGCGCACTCTGTCTGTTACAGAATGGCAGAAAGTTTAGCAAGGCTGCCACCTGAATTAACATGAAGTAGAGAAGGCACCTGATGAACTCGGTGGCCCACAACTGAGGAGGAGTCACACAGACAACTGAAGCTGCCTCAGGGCATATTCCTGCCTCTTACACTAAATGGAGAGGAAAACAAAAGGAGAGACGGTTACAAACAGAAATGCTGCTGAAATTAAGGAACAACAATAGGTAACTATCAAGCTGGGACCCTGCCAAGAACACCTGGTCTGGAGAAGAAGCCCTGATGTTGTACCAGCAGCAGGAGCCAGAAGGTGTCTGTACCTGCCTTCTGCCCTCTAATCTTATGCAAGTTCTTAATGTGATAGACCTAAATTCGAATCCAGAATCTTAGCTACCATGAAATGAGGGAAATAAAGTTGCTGATTGGGTAACTACATGCTTTTAGCTATGTACTAGAAGCCTAATACTGTGAAAAAAAAGGAGAACATATTTTGGGGGACAATGAATGGTCTCTTTCAAGCCCCAAATTCCCTCACATTTGAAGGAAGAGCTACTAGACTATACTTTTTGAGAACTTAATAGGAAATGGGAACCCACTCCAGTATTCTTGCCTCGAGAATTCCATGGACAGAGGAGCTTGGCAGGCTATAGTCCATGGGGTCGCAAAGAGTCAGACATGACTGAGCAACTGTCACTCACTCACAACAAGAAATGGAAGCCCTACTGTGGCGGGCCATCTACAGAAAGGAGAGCTCAGTGAGACAGCTGATTGGACTAGCATAGGGATCCACAGACTTAGGGTAACATTTTGGACTTTTCTCTTTCTTTTTCCATGGGGAATGTAGAGGTGCCCATGGACAGAGTGTGAGGGGATCCCAGCAAATTGCTCCCGGAGGTTGGGGTGCCTGCAAGAGGGAGGCCATGGGCTACATTGCACAGATACCAGGGTATGAAACATGTTAACAAAAATTCAGGTGGAATCTGTTACTAAGTCAGGGAACTGTAGTTTAGGGATTCCTATAAGATTCACTTACGAACGCCTGGCTCAGTGTGTGGGTCAGCAGTGGGCTCCTGCCATGATGGAGAACAGGACAGCCAGAAGCTGAGCCACGAGAGGGCGTGTCCACAGCTCCAGATAAATGGAAAGACTTTTGATCCTATAGTGAAAGTGAAAGTGAACGTCGCTCAGTTGTGTCCGACTCTTTGAGACCCCATGGACTGTATAATCCATGGAATTATCTAGACCAGAATACTAGAGTGGGTAGCCCTTCCCTTCACCAGGGATCTTCCCAACCCAGGGATCGAACTCAGGTCTCCCGCATTGCAGGCGGATTCTTTACCAGCCGAGTCACAGGAGCATTATTATGATAAATGACTACTATCATTATTGTTATTTTGGTGTTCTATTCTCTCTACCCCTTCTCACCTGTTCTTCCTGAAAGAAGCCGAGTGAGTGGATGAAGAGGATGAGAAGGGCCAGGACAGAAGATGGAAGAATAGGTCGTACCCTCTTCCCTGTTGCCTTGAGCCAGGAGCCCCACCTGCAGCGGCGGAAGGGAGGGCCTTTGAGTTGGATGTGATATTGAACTTTTGATTTACGCTGGAATTTATGGTTCACAAACCAAAGGCACATGGTGAAATGTCTCCATCTCAACTTTCCTTCATTACGACGGACAGTTTTGATACATGAAAATGAGCTTGGAATTATGTGACTCTAATTATGAATGGAAGTAACCCTAAAGCTATGAAGTTTGCGTGAGGTATCAAGTGGTGAGGAAGGGAGAATGTAGGGGTGGGGAGAGAATAAACCCATTTTCTGCACCCGTGGAGGTCAGCCCGTGCCCTTGTGTCCTGGTCACCCTCTGGCTGTTCTCCTGTCATCTGACCAGAATGGACCAAGTGAGGATCTTAATATCATTGATGCTGACACCATAGTTACTTACTGTAGCCTAAGAGTGTGGCTTTGAGCTCAGATTAAAAAAAATTCTTAAAAAAAAGAACACATGACCTTGTTTTATGGTAGAGCATCCTACATTTTGTTATGCAACTGATTATTTAAACATAAATGCAAGATTGTTGAAATGGATCCTGAGGTTATGCTCTTCCAGCTTATTTAGATTTTCTGGTTGATGTTGAATGGTTTGGTTTTCCTCCCCAGCTTAATGTCCCCTGACAACCAGATAAACATACTCAGTTACTTAGGATATGGTTCAGGTGCTCAACAGAGATGCAACGTAATAGTGGCTTAAATAAGATAGAAGTGTATTTCTTTCTGAGCTAGCTGGGTATAAGTCTAGAGCTGTAGGCAGGCTCTGTGGCTTCAGAGATCCAGTTACCTTCTATCTTATTTCTCCCCAATCCCCAGGCCAAGTTCACTCACAACAACTTCATATCCTAATCATTATGAAGGGCAAAAGCGAAGAGGGGGCACCTCTTCACTTTAAGGACAGGATTTCCAGAGCGTATCAAATCTGTTCTTATCCTATTGGATAGAACTTAGTCACATGGTTATTTCAACTTGCCAACAAGGCTGGAAGAAGTAGTCTTTTCTTTTGTTTGTTCTATTATCTGAAAGAAAGAGAAAATAATTATTGGAAGACAGTGAGCTATCTTTGCCACAGGTAATTTCGGAGTATGTATGTATGCAATTCTACATACATCACTGTTATGGGCATATCTGTTGGACTTGAAAAAAAAAACATTTTTTACACCCCCACAGGCCTTTATTTAATTTATTTTTTTATCTTTTAGTTGCACTGAACAGTATGTGAAATCTTAATTTCCTGACCAGGAATAGAACCCGTGCCCCTGAATTGGCAGCATGGCATCTTAACGACTGAACCACGAGGGAAGTCTCATGCCTGTGGGAGTTAATCTTCACATTTTTCATGCTTCCTTGATTAACATCCCAGGTTCATAGATTTCAGTCAGCCACAAATCCACCCGATGCCAAACCTCGCTCAGTCTACATTTCTCTGTTTTCTCTGAAGGATCATTTGACAGCCTTTTACAAAATATCTTACTGAACTCTAGATACAGTATGATTGTTGCCTTCCCATGATCTCCAGCAACTAACCTATCAATAGAGGAAATGAGGGTAGCTCAGCATGCCTTAATCTGAGGGAACCTGGACTTTCCTTTATGGCTCTATTTTCTAAGGCTCACCAGCCACCTGTTTAACAATCCTGTCCAAAGCATTGTCAAGGGAATTCAGTGCAACTGTACCTACCTGCAATTTTTGGAATTCACGCTGTTTCCATTTTTGAAAGTCAGATGGACTATTTTGAAAGTGTCTATTTCCATCCTGCAGTCACCTGAACTATTTTCATTACTTCCTAAGTTGCAGGCACTCAGTGAATCACACATGCAAATTCTTTTAATACGACAGTGTATTTGTTTCCTAAGGCTGCTGTATCAACTTATCACCAACGGGTGGTTTAAACAAGAATTTACTTCCCATGGTTCTGGAGTCCAAGACCAAGGTGTTGGCAGGTTTGGTTATTCCGCGGGCTTCTCCCCTTGGTTTGTGGATGGCTGCCTCTTCGCTGTCTTTCCATGGGCTTCTCCCCTTGGTTTGTGGATGGCTGCCTCTTCTCTGTCTTTCTGTGGGCTTCTCCCCTTGGTTTGTGGACGGCTGCCTCTTCGCTGTCTTTCTGTGGGCTTCTCCCCTTGGTTTGTGGACGGCTGCCTCTTCGCTGTCTTTCCTCTGTGTGTGAGCACCCCTGGCGCCTCTCCTTGTGAATCCAAATCTCCTCTTGCCATAAGGACACAGTTAGGTTAAATTAGGGTCCCACTCGAACCGTCCCATCTTCACTTACCATCCCTTCAAAGAACGTATTTCCAAATACAGTCACATCCAGAGGTATAAGGGGTTCAGAATTTCAACACAGGAATTTTGGGGGGCACGATTCAGCTTATAACATGTAGTTTATATACTTATAATGTGTAATGTTGTGTATATAACACTACATGTAATCTTATCCCCACTGATGCAGCAGTAAAGAATCTTCCTGAGCACAAGAGACATGGGCTCCCTCCCTGGGTCAGGAAGATCCCCTGGAGGAGGGCATGGCAACTCACTCTAGTATTCTTGCCTAGAAAATTCCAGGACAGGGGAGCCTCACAAAGAGTTGAACAAGACTGAGCAACTAAACGTGTGTGTGTGTGTGTGTGTGTGTGTGTATCTTCTTGGATTGAAGTAATAATTTCATTTACAGAAACCAGGTACTTTCTTATTTCGGGAAATTGGGGAGAGTTTGGCAGGCAATAAGATGGCATAGGACCTTGCTAACTTAGAAGTTTTTCAGAAGCATACACTTGAGGTCTTCCTCAAGACCTATTGTGTTTAACTGACTGACTCATTGGAAACAACCCTGACTCATTGGAAAAAGATCCCGATGCTGGGAAAGATTGAAGGCAGGAGGAGAAGGGGATGGCAGAGGATAAGATGGTTGGATGGCATCACCAACTTGATGGACATGAATTTGAGCAAACTTTGGGAATTGGGGAAGGACAGGGAAGCCTGGTGTGCTGCAGTCCATGGGATTACAAAGAGCTGGACATGACGGAGTGACTGAACTGAACTGACTGTGTTTAACAGGACACTCCTCTCCCTCACAAGTGATTTGTGTGCCCACTAAAATTTGAGTATTACTGGGCTAGGGACCCAGTAAATTTCATATGTCCCAAGAGGTTCCTGGGGGAGATATACCCAGAAGGGACACTGGCAAAGGAAATAAAAATATTCACATCTCTGGGCTTCAGATAAAAGAAAAAATAATGAAGAGAATGAGCTTCCTTTGTGGCTCAGCTGGTAAAGAATCTGCCTGCAATGCAAGAGATGTGGGTTTGATCCCTGGCTTATGAAGATCCCCTGGAGAAGGGAATGGCAACTCACTCCAGTATTCTTGCCTGCAGAATCCCATGGACAGAGGAGCCTGGCGGGCTAGTCCATGAGGCTGCAGAGTTGGACACTACTGAGCACAACACGAGCGCTCCAACATAGCTTTTTGTATGTGTCTTTCAGCATGATATTGCTTTGTCCAGGAGGCTTTCATTTCCTCCTCAAGACTGAATTAGGAGCCCTACTCACATGGCACTTCCTGCGTTGCGGTGCTGGCCGATCAATCTACCTATCTGTTTTCCCCACTATGTGAAATGGGGGTTTGGTTCATCACTAGACTTCACACGTGGCAGGGGATCTACTTCAAAACTTACAGGAATGTTTCATTTGAATGACTGTTAAACAGGTTAGGAAACTATGTTTCTCCAGTTTTTAAAAAATATTTATTTATTTATTTGATTGTGCTGGGTCTTCGTTGGGGCATATGGGATTTTTCAGCTGTGGCATTCTCCAGTTTAAATATGCATCCATTACATGTTTTATAGAAGGTATATTTGTATTGTTATTGCAATAAAATTGCATAATCAGGGGAACAGCCCAGATTATTCCTTTTCATATGGTTTAATTCATTCTAAGTTTTGAAAAGCAGTTTCTTCTTCAACCATTTAAAAAAGTTATCTTACTCTTTAAGGGGCAGATTAAACGTGATTTTTTGGGGGGGAAATGTTTTTTAGTAACGAACTACTTAGAGCTGTTTTTTGTCATAGAGAAGGTCAACAAGCTGGGAACGCTTGTCACTTTGTAAAGGAAAATAATGTGTAGCTGAAATGCAAATTTGACAATTATTTTACATAACTTGCCACCAACTAAACCGTGAACCTCTTTGTAGAACAACAGATTTTCATCTCTCTTGCCTATTTTATTATGAAATATTGTGAATTTTGTACTGTATTTTAAAGGTCCTCTTTTTCAAAGTCAACCACCTGGACGACAATCTGTAGCCTTTTACGCATTTCTGGTTCAGTGCCTTTGCTGCCGTGATCTTCCTGTAAGCGGTCTGGTGAGTGTATTTGAAGTATGGTGTTATCTCAGTAAACTTAATCTGGAGCATTTTAAGGGTCTGTTCACAGTGGCTGAGAGGAGTTCTGTGTTGGGGTACTGCCACTTCGCTTGGGGTACTCACCCCATTGTAGGTGACCTCTGTTTACTGACACAAACCCCTCAGAAGGATGCAGTGTCTGTCTGCATATTAAATATTGGTCAAGATTAATATTTATTCCAATTTTGGTTAAAAGGTCTATAAAAATTTTTAAATGCTTGCTCTTATCCACTGGTGGATTGACCCCACTGTAATTTATTGAACTCCCAAATAAGCTTGAGATTATTACTTGTCCTTCACTACTATTGCAATTATGTGTAATTCTGTCATTGCATTTATTAATGCTATCAAGTTTATTTAGTTATTCAAACTTTAAAATAAGCCTTGGCATATCATAGGCAAATTTCATCTCTCTTCTATTTTATTGGAGCTATCTTGATAATTCTTGAATTTATAATCTTTCATATGAATTTTAGATTCAAATTTCACCAAACTCAATCAATTTTTGGTGCAATTTTTGTGTTGAATTTTAGACTAATTTGGAGAGACCTGACATTTTTATCATGTTGACCATTTTCATCTATGAGTACAGTATATCTCCCATTTATCTAGTCCTTAAATCCTTCTATAATATTTCAGAATTGTATCTCTAATGATTTTCTGCATTTTTCTTGCATATATTGTAATGTATCTGTAATATTTTATATTTTGGTGCTAAAGTGAGTGGGATCTTTTCGCCAACCGCATGAGTGGAAATACACAACCAATTATATGTCCCATGCTCCCTGCTATTTGTCTTTCCTGAGCTACTTGGCTGTACACAACCTTACGCTGTTGGACTCTGGTAAAGTCTTGAAAGTGAAAGTGTTAGTCACTCAGTCGTGTCTGACTCTTTGTGATCCCATGGACTGTAGCCCGCCCACTATAGACCCTGTGGACAGAGGACAGGCTTCTCTGTCCATGGAATTCTCCAGGCAAGAATACTGGAGTGGGTTTCCTTTTCCTTCTCCAGGGGAATCTTACTTGCCTTTCCTGAGCCAGCTGTACGTACACAGCCTCATGCTGTTGGATGCTGGTAGTGTCTTGGGCTCTGTTTAAATCTCTGCTGAGAGATGCCCTGCTGGGTGCCAGTCCTTTGGTGATAATGAGTAAAGAGCTGGCTGAGGTCCCCATCAGTGGACTGGAGGATGGAGCCCATGAACCATTTCAGAGCACAGAGCAGATATATGAACAGGCAGAGATCGTGAGGGAGAAGAGACAGAGACAGATCCTGGAGACTAATAACAACTAAACAAACATTAGAAGAAAAACATTCACAAAGAAAAGGGAGACTTAATCCTGAGGTAGGAAGTCTCATGAAATTTCAAAGAGGACTGAGGAGTAGAGACAGACATCCAAGTGTGTCCTGGCCAAATCTGTAAAACTGAATGATAAAGAAAGAAAGCCTTAGGCTTCCAGATAGACAGAACAAGTTTTTATAGAATAGATTTTTTTTTTTTACAAATTATTATATTAAGACAATATTTTATTCTGTTGCAGAGAAAAATACTGATATTACGGTGGTCTTAAATTCAGAAATCTCTGTGAATTGTCTTATTTGGTTTTAATGATGTTTTTGCAAACTCAGATTTTTTTAAATGTAGATAATTGTATTATCTATAAGTAATAAAGTGTTGGTTTTTCTTTTCCAGTTCTTGTGTATTTAACTCATTTGTTTATTATTGTCTTGCTAAGACTTCTAGTCGGAGAAGGCAATGGCACCCCACTCCAGTACTCTTGCCTGGAAAATCCCATGGACGGGGGAGCCTGGTGCGCTGCAGTCCATGGGGTCGCTAAGAGTTGGACACGACTGAGCGACTTCACTTTCACTTTTCACTTGCATGCATTGGAGAAGGAAATGGCAACCCACTCCAGTGTTCTTGCCTGGAGAATCCCAGGGACGGGGGAGCCTGGTGGGCTGCCGTCTATGGGGTCGCACAGAGTCGGACACAACTGAAGTGACTTAGTAGTAGTAAGACTTCTAGTATCATGCACTCTAAACTTGGTGTTTGCAGAGAATGTTTTTAAAATGACTCCACTATCTGTGTCTTATCTTGTAGATTTTTGGTAGAAATTCTTATTAAGACTTTACAAAAGCTACCTTCATTTTTTGTATATAGAGTCCTTATGATTAGTGAGCTATTGATTTGATGAAATTCTGTTTTTCATTTATTTAGATGGTGAAATCATTTTTCTCCCTTAATCTGTTAATCTGTAAAGTTTTTTTTCTAATAGCAAATTATCCTTACATTTCTGAGGTAAAGTCTACTAGGTTATTTGGTTTTTTGTTATACTGTACTGATTTTTAAAAGATATTACATTAATGGATTGTATTTACTAATATTTTAATTAACAAGTTTCTGAATCTGCTTTTATGATATTAACTATACTTCTCTGGTGGCTCAGTGGTAAAGAACCCACCTGCCAATGCAGGAGATGCGAGTTCAATTCCTGGGTGGGAAAGATTCCCTGGAGGAGGAAATGGCAACCCAACCAGTGTTCTTGCCTTTGAAATCCCATGGACAGAAGAGCCTGGGGGGCTGTAGTCCATGGGGTTGCAAAAAAGTTGGACGTGACTTTAGTGACTAAGCAAATACTTTTGCTTCCTTGAACTCTTGTTGTTCAGTCACTAAGTCATATGACTCTGCTACCTCACGACCTGCAGCACACCAGGCTTCCCTGTCCTTCATATTTCCTGGAGTGTGCTCAAACTCATGTCCATTGAGCCGATGATGCCATCCAACCATCTCTTCCTTTGTCACCCCCTTCTCCTCCTGCCCTCAATCTTTCCCAGCATCAGGGTCTTTTCCAATGAGTCGACTCTTTGCATCAGGTGGCCAAAGTATTGGAGCTTCCACTTCAGCATCAGTCCTTCCAATGAATATTCAGGACTGATTTCCTTGAATTGTATATATCATCTTTTGATATCTAGGGAGATCTCTCCCTTTTCCTATTCTTTAAAATTGTTATATATTATGTATATATTATGTAAAATGTATTTGTTCATTGAAGATCTGTTAGCTGATCTGAGTTTTGTATCTATTCTTGGTAGATGATATTAAAAGTAAACTTATACAAAATTATGGCTTATATACTGTTAAGGTTATAAAGTAACTTCTAGTGATTTGCATTTTTCCCTAGAAAATTGTACATTTTGACTATGTTTTCAAATATATTCACATGAACTTGTTCACCATACTCTATTAAGCTTTAAAAATATCATATGTGTTCAGAGTTATTTCCCTTTCTTTTTTGCAAAAATTGTTATTTGTATTTTCTCTTCTTTTTCTTGATCAGTATTGCCAAACTTAAAAAAAAAAGTTATGTAATTAGTTTAAAAAATTTGTCTTGCAAATGGTCTCTACATTTTCTAATTAATCTTATTCATTTGGCTCATATCTATTAGTTCCTTTTTATCTTTGAATTTATTGATTTTCCCCTCAGATTCATAGGTTGCCTACTTAATTCATTTAAGTATTCCTCTAAAAATATATTTAGGCCATATATTCTCTAATTATGTCACATTTGGCTCTATTTCATGTTTGGGCATATGGTAGTTTTAATGCTCTTTTGTTTCAAATATGTTCTTATTTTTACTATGATGTTTTCTTTAACCTATGAATTATTCCATAATATGTGGGGAACAGAGATCAAGCTGGATCAGACACATATGATATTCATCATCTCTTTATTGCTTGACTTACGGTTAAATTGCATTGTCATAAGAGAATGTGTTCTCAGCAGTATCAATTCTTTAAAATTAATCACAATATCCTTCATGATCTAGTAGGCAAAACAGTTTTAGCAAATAGTTTATGTTTGTTCTTATAGTTAGCTTATTAATATTTCATTGAAATATTTAGACTCAATAATATTTCTGAAATAGATCTTTCTGTTTGATAGAGGTGTATCAATTTTACATTTTAATCCTGTCATTTTTGGCTTTACATATTTTGAAACTATGCAGTGAGTGCATGTAATTTTGTGATTTTTTTCATACTTTATTGCTAGAAAAATTTTCTTGGTTATTACAGTGTAACTTTTTATATCTATTAACTATTTTACCTTAAATTCTATTTTGTTGGATAATAATATGCTGTATTGTATTGCTTTTCATATTTTCCTGGAATATGTTTTTGTGTCTTTACTTTCAATATTTTCTTGAGGTTTGTTTTCAGTTCAGTTCAGTTGCTCAGTCGTGTCCCCATGGACTGCAGCACACCAGGCTTCCCTGTCCATCACCAACTCCTGGAGCTTATTCAAACTCATGTGCATCGAGCTGGTGATGCCATCCAACCATCTCATCCTCTGTCTTCCCCTTCTTCTCCTGCCTTCAATCTTTTCCAGCATCAGGGTCTTTTCTAATGAGTCAGTTCTTCACATCAGGTGGCCAAAGTATTGGAGCTTCAGCCTCAGCATCAATCCTTCCAATGAATATTCAGGACTGATTTCCTTTAGGACTGACTGGTTTGATCTCCTTGAAGTCCAAGGAGATTTTAGTATCTCATGAAAACACCATATAGCTGAATAAAATTCACCTGACAATCTCCTTTTTTCAAATAGATGAGTTTAATTTATTTATGTTTTTTAATGATTACTGATGTGGTTGTACTTTTTTCCAGTATCTAATTTTGCCTGTCTGGTTTACTATCCTTTCTTTTTTCTTCTGGGTTGATAGAATTTCCTTCACGTTGGTTATTTTTACTTTTCCTTGTGCTGGTTTGGAAGTTATAAATTGCATCTCTAATATTTTTGGTAACTTTAAAATTTAAAAATATATAATCAGCTAAATTTTGTAAACAAATTGAGACTTGTTCATTATTTTTTTGTTCTCCAAAAGGATAAAAAGTTTTCATATACATTAAGCTTACTTTTAATTTCTCCAGTTTCACATTATTGCTCTCTAGAAGGTAAGTTTCACTATTCTTTTTTTAAAAGAACTTCATCCATTCCTATGTAGTTTACTTTTCTTCTCATTGAAAATTTTCCCTTAATAGTTCTTTTAAAGAGGTTGTTAACTCTGTTTATCACCATGAGTCTGAAAATATCTTTATTTTACCTTGGTCAAGGATGATGTATGAACTAAGTGTAACTTCTAAGTGGGCAGTTATTTCTCCTGAACGTTTTTATGCTGTTGCTCCAATGTTATCTGGACTTTCTTGTTTTTCAGGAAAGTCTGCAACTTTGCTATAATCTTGCTGTTCTTTTCTAGCATTTTCTTTCTTTAAGGGAGCACTGTGTCAGAGATTTATTTAACTGATGAATGAGGAAAACCAATGGGGTGGTGAGCCAACTCTGAAAAGTGTACGCAAGGCAAAAGCATTTATAGTAACTGAAAGGAAGGATGCGCTATTACACACAAAACTGATTAATGCACAAGAAGGTCAAGGCCACGATGACGGCAATGCTGCTCTCACCTTTGAGATGAAATCCTCTCTCCCAAACAGAAACCATTTGTTCATCCACAGGAAAAAATTTCATCTACATTGCCACAGGACAAAAATCATTTGAATAATTATTACTTTTGTAGAGATTGAAGACTATCCTTATAGATTTGTAAAATACCCTAATTAATAGTAAATGATTAAAGCACATACTCCTAGAGGATCAGAAAATGCTCTAGGTATGAGTTTGAAACATGAGACCATCTTTTTATCTATTTCCAAATTTGGGATAATTTTTCTTAATAGTTCTCTTTTTGTGTTCCCGAACTACCTCCGGGGGACTATTCCTGGTTCAAATAAGGGTGATCTCATGGTGTTTTGGCCTGCTCTCATAGGTACAGCATTCAGTGTTAATTAGCAAGTATAAACTGTGGTATGATCTTCAAATCTGGAGTCATATGGTATTAAGCAAGTATTAAAAAACCATAAAAACAACTATGTCCATGATTTTGTAAGAAATCTAGGACTGGATTTTTTTTAAAAAATAGTCTCTATTCTCCAGAGATTAAATAAAACATCGACTGCATTTGTTCTTCTACTTTGAGGCTTTGAAGCCAAACCCAGGCAATTCATCTCCATCAGCTTTTGCTTGGAGTATCTACAGATTTGTGTGAACTCCTCTCTCTGTAATGTCCCTCAATCTTCTAAGCTTCCTGGCCTGCCAGGGGGTGACCTGTCTTACTACCTGTGCATCTGGGACTCTGTGAGACATGAGAACAGTTCCTGGAAGAACACTGAAGGAGTTGATTCCACCCATGAAGTATTACCCTTCATTATTAATGGTGGGCTTTTCATATCTGATCACATGAGATTTATTCTGATATATGACACTCCATGTATAGCCTTTATTTCACATTCAGTTCGTGCAGTTACATTCTGATTAGTTTTACTAAACACGTGCAACTAACGACATTGCCATTAAAAGTAAAGGAACTCAATAAAAATATTTTTTCTGAATTTTGAAGAGTCAGAGAGAACATAATGCAAGCACATAGTTATTAAGTTGAGGTCAGACAAAGGTCAAGAATTGACCCGGCAATTCCTCTCCTAAATCAATCCTCTCCAAAATTTGCAAATGGAGACTCAAATAGGCAGTTTAGGGCAAATGCCCATTGCAGCATTATCCATAATAGTCAAAAGATGGAAACAATCTAGGTGTCTATAAACAGATGATCGGATAGATAAAACATGTATACATACAAGGAAATACTATTCGGCCACAAAAAGTGAAGTTCCAATAGATGCCACAAAATGGATGAACCTTGAAAACACTATGCTAAGTGAAAGAAGCCAGACATAGAAGATAAAATATATTGTATGATTCTACTTATATCAAGTATCTGGAGTAGACAAATCCATAGAGACAGAAAATAAGTTAGAGCTTACCAGGGACTGAGGACAAAGCATGGGAAGTTATTACTTAATTGTTACAGAGTTTCTGTTTGGGGTAATGAAAAAGTTCTGGCAGTAGATACAGTGATGTTTACTTAGCATTGTGAATGTAATTAATGCCACTGAACTGTACACTTAAAAATAGTTACGCACATTTTACCACAAAACAAAAAGGAAAAAAGAAATCAATTGACGTAAAAGAAAAAGGGCTTTCTCATAGAGCCATCAGAAAACAGAATGATAAAAACTCTACAAACATTCCAAAATAAATAATCTCAATGAGATGTTCTTGAGTTCATTCAGCTGTTCTTAACTGAGTTTTGGCTTTCGTGGTACCAAATTCAAAAGCATCCTGGAAACCCTGAGTACCTCTGACAATTTTCTAAGAGATACCAGCTCCTAAGTCTATTCCTTAAAATATCAATTGTTAAAAATACCAGGCAGAGTCCTTTTCATGAGGCTCTGAGTCTGTTCTTCCTTATTGCAGACCAAATTTCTGGCCAGTGGCTTAAAGGAGAACCTTCAGGGAAACACGGGAGGAAAGCAGCCGCCATCTGTTGGTGACAGAGCAGCTGACAATATTAGAATGAGTAAAATCTCTGCTAGGATATGACATATACCTTTTTTTGTGAGGTTATGATCAGTGTTTCCTTGTAGCATAAGACACTATATTATATATATACTGATAAAATTGAGAAAAAGACATATTCCTGAAGCTTTGAGCAGATAAAATTCCAGTGACATTCTCCCAGTGCTTACTGCATGTTTATTTGATTATTTGCTGCTGTTGCTTATGTATAAAATCAGCAGATACAGCAAATAAATCCTTGCAACTCTACTCTGTGCCCACTGTTTATCTTGCAATGCTCACTGCACCAACAAAGGTACTTGTGGTTTTAATTTGCACGGCTAGCCACAAATTAATTTTCTCTTTATTGTACTTACTGAAGGATCAAAATTTTAAAAATCAGTGATGTCAATAATTTCTATACTAGAGATTGGCTTTTGTCTCTTTTCTGTTGATTAGTGGTGCAGACCATTATAACCTATATTAAAAATATAAGATTAGAAATATTTCCATATACCCCTCTCAAGTTTATACTACCCATAAAGTTGGTCCACTAATTAGAAGTGGTTAAAGTGAGTTATGGGCTTCCCTTGTGGCTTAGCTGGTAAAGAATCTGCCTGAAATGTGGGAGACCTGGGTTCAATCCCTGGGTTGGGAAGATCCCCTTTAGAAGGGAAAGGCTGCCCACTCCAGTATTCTGGCCTGGAGAATTCTATGGACTGTAGAATCCATGGGGTCGCAAAGAGTTGGACACGACTGAGCACCTTTCACTTTCACTTTCAAAGTGAGTTATGCAGGTATCTTAAAAATTTTTTTGAAATATTGTTGATTTACAGCATTATATTAGCTTCAGGTGAAGTAAATAGTGATTTGATACCTTTATAGATTATACTCCATTTACAGTTATTACAAAATGATGGCTATATTTTCTTGTGCTGTACAATGTTCCCTTATTGCTCATTTATTTTATACAATAGTAGTTTGTACCTTTGAATCCCTATCTTGCTCCCCTACTTTCCTCTCCCCGCTGGTAACCCCTAGTTTGTTCTCTGTATCCGTCAATCTGCTTCTATTGTGTTATATACATTGTTTTTTTTTTTTTTTTAGATTCCACATAGCAGTGATAACATAGAATATTTTGGGCTTCCCTGGTGGCTCAGAGGTTAAAGTGTCTGCCTGCAATGCGGGAGACCTGGGTTCGATCCCTGGGTCGGGAAGATTCCCCTGGAGAAGGAAATGGCAACCCACTCCAGTACTCTTGCCTGGAGAATCCCATGGATGGAGGAGCCTGGTGGGCTATAGTCCACAGGGTTGCAAAGAGCTGGACACGACTGAGCGACTTCACTATGCAGGTATTTCATGCTCTGTTTTCTACTAAAGAACTTCATTCCACAGCATCTGACTCTGACAGCTGACTCAATGCACACATATGCAAAACACAGTTTTCTGTGAGACAACTTCTGGGAGAGAAAAACAAGTTGTTTAATTAAAGACTGATTGACTCTCTTCTCAAGTTATGTGCTTATTTATTCATTTGGATGAGTTTAATAACAAATACACTTGTGAAGATAAGGAAGATAACACACGTAATCACTCTTTAGAAAGCCAGATATTAGATGACAACCTACCACAGAGAAATTTCTTTCTACACGTGTTTCAGCTTCTGTATTTTTAAAAATTCTATCATTTTTAATATGGACTTGTTTTGGTTTTGTCCACGGGACCTTGGTTCCCCGACCAGGGACTGAACCCTGTAACTCTCTGCAGTGGAAGCACAGTCTTAACCACTGGCTCACCGGGGAAGTCCCTCAGCTTCTGATAGTGTCTTGCCTGCACCCCTTCTATCTGGCCCCTTCCTCTTTCCAAATTAGGGCTGGTTACTGATGGGAAACTAGACAGGTTTGGGTGGAAGAAGATGATTAGAGGTAAACGCCAGCATCAAAGAGGCCTGGGGCTTCAGGATGGATCCAGATAGGAAATGTTCTAGCAGGTGGTAACACTGGCCTCTGCTAACAGACAGAGGCTTGTTCAGCCAGGAGGCTGGTGGAAGAAGAGTGGATGTGGGCATTGGGAGTTGAGGTCAGGAAGAGGCTGTGGGAAAGGAAGGAGCTATTGTGGTAAGCCAGGGAGGCCCAGGGAAGGAAACCAAAGCAGGAGTCGTAGGGTGCTCACTAGCAGCTTTGGGCTTCCCAGCTGGTGCAGTGGCAAAAAATCTGCCTGCCAATGCAGGAGACGCAAGAGACATGGGTTTGATCCTGGGTTGCGAATATCCTCTGGAATAGGAAATGGTAGCCCATTCCAGTATTCTTGCCTGGAGAATTCCATGGACGGAGGAGGCTGGAGGGCTACAGTCCATGGGGTCAGAAAGAGTCGGACATGACTGAGCTCACATACAACATAACACAAGCAGCTTCTATTTCAAAATTATTTGTTCAAAGTCTGGTTCACTGGCAAGAGCCTCGCGCTCAGCAGAATTTCTGGCACATATGTGTGTGGTAAGTTGCTTCAGTCGTGTCCAACTCTGTGTGACCCTATAGCCTGCCAGGCTCCTCTGTCCAAGGGACTCTCCAGGCAAGAATACCGGAGTGGGTTGCCATACCCTCCTCCAGGGGATCTTCTGGACTCAGGGATGGAACCCACGTCTCTTAGGTCTCCTGCGTTGGCAGGTGGGTTGTTACCCCTAGCACCAGCTGGGAAGGCCACTTCTGGGACATAGTTGGTGCCAATACATTTTGTTGACTTAATGGATGGAAGAAAGCAAAATTTGGGGGAACTGATTTTCTAAAATTTTATAAGTCAGGGGGCTTGGTTCCAAAGAAAGCATTAAGAGCCTGGGTAATGAACACACTGACACAAGGCCAGTGTAGGGCCCTTTTGACCCCAATTGGTCCTGGATCCTGCTTGTAGAATTCAAATAGTGCCTCTGGTGATACCTATAGGGACCAGGGAAATATACCTCTTTCTACACAACCCCCTCAGAAGATGAATGAAACCATTCCCTAAATTTCACGTTATTCTTCTTTTCTTTATCTAATGGCTCCTGCCTTCTGGGCCTATGATTCTTCTGATCTGTGTGTAGGAGGAAGCAGAGGTACCCACACAGAGCACGGATCCAGGAAGGGTGTGGTAGATGCAAAGGATAACAGAGTCAGAGGCTAGGCAAATAGTTTAAATCCTGAATAAATAATAGAATGCCATCAAAGAAGTGTGAATTCAAACAGAAATGTGCTCTTATTTTCATCTCTTCATATGGTCTTCATATGGGCCAAATGACTGCTCTCACACTGCTGGGAGGTTTTTTCTCTGTGTGTCTGTGTGGTTAGAGTGAAATCTAGATCTTAAAATTGTCGGCAATGGAAAAAAAATGCTGTTTGGTGTCTTTAAAGTCTCTGCACTTGAGTTGGCAGCTGGAATTAGTCTAGCTGACTCTCCATTTGTCTTTCCAGTGATGGAAGGAATGACTTTTTATGCTGAGACAGGTATGTATTAAGAATCTCAGTCTTGGAAACAGCACCAAAATCTGAATGAAGTTGCTTCAGATATTGGTATATTAAGTTATATTCATATGTCTTATTGTAGGGGAAATTGGATCTCTGTAAAGATTTTTGTAATAATATTTTCCTTTGGCTGAGGACAAGAAGGAGCTGTTGGGTTTAGACTGAAACCCATCACCTTGATCTTGGACTTCCCAGCCTCCAGTGCTCTGCGGAATAAGTTTCTTTTGTTTATAGGTACCCAGTTTGTGGTATTTTTGTTATAACAGGCTGAATGGATTAAGACAAGGAGCAAAGACTTTTAAAGGACGAGTTAAAAAATTTTTTTCTCCATCTATACTCCATTCTCCTTTTACTAACTCAGCTTCTAATAAGTTAGTGTATGCGGCATTCTTTCCAGCTCTGCTTTAGGGAATTAAGTGTCAAACCTGTAACCGCACTTGGAATGATGTAGATTTGGATAAGGCATAGCTTTTAAGGGAAAGAAAGTACTTGATGGCAATGATGACGTTCAGAGAAGCCTAGAGCAGGGGTTTGGAATGAGAGGGACAGCCAACTACTGGAATGGATTTGTGGATACTGTAAGAGAATGCTGAAAAATCTCAGAAATGATAAGGGAAGTGAGCTCAACAGGAGGTATGGATGGTGTGTGGTCACACAGAAGGGGAGATTTTATGACTATCCTTCATTAAAAGGAAGGATATTTTTTTTTAATTGGTTATTTTCAATGTACATGAATTGTTGATTGGAATATATATTTGCATATCTTTGCACTCAAAGATGAAGAAGCTCTATACAGATTTCTCAGTTTTAAGCTATGGTTTTTCCAGTAATCATGTATCGATGTGAGAGTTGGGCTATAAAGAAAGCTGAGCGCCAAAGAATTGATGGTTTTGAACTGTGGTGTTGGAGAAGACTCTTGAGAGTCCTTTGGACGGCAAGGAGATCCAACCAGTCCATCCTAAAGGAAATCAGTCCTGAGTGTTCATTCATTGGAAGAACTGAGGTTGAAGCTGAAACTCTAATACTTTGTCCACCTGATGCAAAGAACTACCTCATTGGAAAAGACCCTGATGCTGGGAAAGGTTGAAGGCGGGAGGAGAAGGGGACAACAGAGGATGAGATGGTTGGATGGCATCACCGACACAACGGACATGGGTTTGGGTGGACTCCGGGAGTTGGTGATGGACAGGGAGGCTTGGCATGTTACAGTCAGTGGGGTCACAAAGAATCAAACACGACTGAGTGATGTCACTGAACTGAACTGACTCAATCTTTTGGGGCAACTGTTAAGAAATATGTACCATGCTCATATATTTTAGTGCCAGAATCATATATTTCATCAGTGGTTATCTTTAAAGGCAGTGATAAAAGTGATTTATTTTTTATTTTTATATTTTGTCTTTTTCAATGATGGACACATTGCAACTGGACACAATCCAGTTCATTCTTAAAAAAAAAAAGTTAAATTTAAAATTCTCGTGACCAAACCTAGTGGACTGTCCAAAATCCAAACTTTAATAAAGTGGTAAGATTTGGCTTGTCAAACTTTGGTCACACAATGTATTATGTAGGTTATCCTGTCCACACTGCTTACCTAACCAACTGATAATGAGCATCAATAAAGGAATGAAAGTACAAGTATTCTGAAATTTTCACCTATATTCCAGTAAAATTTGGCTTTTTATTTGTCTTCATCTATTTCCTCTCATGTGAGTCCTTTTCTGATTCTTTTCACAATTCAGTCCTCATTCCATGTCACCATTGCCCAGATAACATGTCCTTGCCCATGAATCAGCATTTACTCCTTACCCTTGGAGAGGCATATGTAATAGGTTTTCATGTCTGTGCGTTTATTTCCTGGACAGCTCATTTACTATCTAAAATATTAAATTGCTCTATGTGTGGTATTTGTCATGTCCCCTGCCCCCTTAACATAGAAAACTTTCCTTATCAACACATACTTCTAATTTTTGGCATAGTCATGTTTTGGATGTACCATGTGTATCTCCTTCTGATTTTCACTTTTTTTTTTGCTCTTACAAATAATGTCATCTTTCTCTATATTTAACAAAGTTTTTTTTTTTTCTTCTTTTTTTTCTATTTGAGTTTCTTATTCTGGGAATTGACTGCTTTTCCATTGGGAGGCTTTATTTTGCTTCTTTTCTTTCTGAGGTATAGTTGACTTAAAACATCATAATAGTTTCAGGTGTACAGCATAGGGTTTTGAGGTTTTTTAATAGATGATGCTACAAATAAAGTTATTATAAAATATTGGCTGCATTCCCTGTACTGCTTCTTATTTATTTTATACCTAATAATTTGTATCTCTTAGGCTTTCCTGGTGGCTCAGATGGTAAAGAATCTGCCCGCAAAGCAGGAGACCTGGGTTCAATCCATGAATAGGAAAGAGCTCCTGGAGAAGGAAATGGCAATCCACTCCAGTATTCTTGCCTGGAAAATCCCATGGACAGAGGAGTCCATGGGGTTGCCAAATAGAATCATTGCTTTCACCTATCTTACTCTTTCCCCCACCCTCTTCCACTGATAATCACTAGTTTCCGCTCTGTATCTGTGAATCTATTTATATTTTATTTCTTAGATTCCACAGAAAAATGAAAATACACAGTATTTATTTTCTCTAACTTACTTAACTAAGTGTAATACTCTCCAGGTCCATCCATGTTGTTGCAAATGGAAACATTTCATTTTTTAATGATTCCACTGTATATATGTGTAACACAATTTCTTTCTCCATCCACCTGCTTGTGGGCAGTGGGTTGCTTCTGTGTTTGGCTATTGTAAATATTCCTGCTATGAACATTGGGGTGCATATATCTTTTTGAAATAGATTGAGTTGGAGATTGATTTGGGGTCTACTTCTGGAATCTCTATTCTGTGTGTTTATTTCTTTCCGTATCCTTATGATCCTGCAGCATTTACTTATTAGCTTTAGTAGTTTTGATACCATTGCAAAGGGACTTGTTAATAAAATTTTACCTACCAAATCTTGCTGCTGGTATATAGAAAGATAATTGGTAATTTTGTATTTCACTTCATAAATTCACTTTTAGTTCTAGTATTTATTTGTAAATTTCTCTTTTTTTATGAAGACAAGTCATCTGCAAACATGTACTTTAGTTTCTTCCTCTCAAATCTCTTGTCAGTTAGCACTGGTTAAGGTCTGCAGTACACTGCTGGATAGAATTCTGACTTTCTGGCCTTTTTATTGATCTCAAGAAGAAAATTTTCTATCTTCACGAATAAATATGATGTCAACATCCAGTTTTTTCCAAAAATGCCCCTTGTCAGGTTGAGGAAGTTCCCTTCTATTTCCAGTTTCTTAAGAGTACTTATGATAAATTGATGTTGAATTTTGTCAGATGCTTTTTCTTCATCAATTGAGATGCTTGTGTGGTTGTTTATTATTTTGTTAAATCTGTGGATTACATTGATTGGAATTTGAATGTTAAAATGACCTTGCATTGCTGAGATAAACTGTTCTTGGTTGTGGTGTATCATCCTTCTTCTGTGTTGTTGGATTCAACTTGTTAATATTTTTTTATGAGGACTTTGCGTCTATGTTTATGAGAAAAATTGGACTGTAGTTATTTTGTAATCTTTCTAATCTTATAATTTAATCATCATGTCTCTGTATTAGGTTTATGATGGTCTTATTAAATGAATGAGAAATGTTCCCTCCATTTCCATCTTCTTAAAGACTTTATGTAAATTTAGCATTATTTTTTCCTTAATATTTGAATTCACAAGTGAAAACAATTGGTCCTTGAGTTTTCTCTGTAGAAAGATTTTAATAAAAAGTTGAAATTCTTAAGTAAGTAGAGTGGATTTAGATTTTCTGGTTCATTTGTTTTAATTTACGCATGCCATTTGCAAAGAACTTGTTCACTTCAGCTATGTTGTCAATTTATTGACATAAAGTTGTTCACAATACTCCCTTGGTAGTTTTTTAATGCCTGTGGAATATGAAGAAATACCTCCTTTACCATGCTTAATTTTAATAATTTGTGTATTGTCTTCTTTATTTAAAAATTCATCTGTCTTGCTCAGGTTATCATCTTGCTAATCTTATCAAAGAACTAACTTCTGACTTAATTTTCTCTATTGTATGCTTTTGATTTCATGATTTATGCTCTTATATTTCTTAATCAGTCTTGCCAGAGTTTAGCAACTTTATTGTTTCAAAGAACCAATTTCTGGATTTGTTAAATTTGTCTCCTATTTGTTTTCTATTTCACTGACATGCACTCTTATTTTTATTAAGAGTGCACTCTTCAATCAACTTTGGGTTTAGTTATTTTTCTAACTTTTTATAATAGAAAGTAATTTTTATTTTTCTTTTTAAAAATAAAGCTTAAAATTTCTGGCCAATCACTAGTTATATCACAAATGTTGATATGTTATATTTTCTTATATTTCATTTAAAATGTTTTCTAATTTCTGTCATAGCTTTTTTGACTCATTGATCATTTAGAAGCATGTTATTTCACTTTCAAATAATCAAGTCTTTTGTAAGTATCTTATTTCTAAAATTCAATTTTATTTTGGTCAAAGAACATATTCTGTGATATTTCAATCTTTGAAATGTATCAAAACTTATGTTATTACCCAGTTGTATGTTCCCTGTGTACTTAGAAAGACAGTGCTTTTTATAATTTTTGAGTACATTTTTTAATCCATATCTGTTAGGTCACTAGTGGCTTGTAGCATTGTTTAGATCATCCATATCTTTACCGAATTTTTCCTAGTTGTTTTATCAATTACTGAGAACAGTGCTGTTAGGAATCTCCCACGATTGGTAGGTATTTATTTATTGTCCCTTTAGTTCTTTTTAAGTTGTTTTTTCATATATCTTGAAACTCCACGATTAGGTTCCTGCATGTTTTCGACTGCCATTTCTTATAATTGATCCTTATATTACTAAGAAATATCTCTTTTAAAAAATGCCAATAATTCTCCTTGTCTTGATTTCTATTGTATTTGATATTAATGTACCTACTCCCATTCTCTTTTACTTACTGTTTGGTTGCTATATCCTCTTCAGTTAAAATTTTTTCACCCTATATGTCTCTTTTCATTAAATGAGCATGTCTTGTAAACAACACTTGGTTGTGAATAGCTTTTGCTGTTTTTCCTGTTTGTCCTGTCAGTTTCTTCTTCCGTTCATCCTTGTTGCCCTCTTTTGTGATTCTCGAGCAATTCATTATTTCATGATATTCCTCTATTGGATTTTTAGGTATACTTCTTTATTTTTTTAGTGGCTTTCCTAAGAAATAAGTGTGCATCTATAGTTTACCGTGTCTTTTTAGAGTAAACATTTGGTCCTTTTCAGAAGGTAAAGCCTTGCAATCAGTTCAGTTCAGTTCAGTCGCTCAGTCGTGTCCGACTCTTTGCGACCCCATGAATCACAGCACGCCAGGCCTCCCTGTCCATCACCAACTCCCGGAGCTCACCCAGACTCACATCCATTGAGTCAGTGATGCCATCCAGCCATCTCATCCTCTGTCATCCCCTTGTCCTCCTGCCCCCAATCCCTCCCAGCATCAGAGTCTTTTCCAATGAGTCAACTCTTCGCATGAGGTGGCCAAAGTACTGGAGTTTCAGCTTCAGCATCATTCCCTCCAAAGAAATCCCAGGGCTGGTCTCCTTCAGATTGGACTGGTTGTATCTCCTTGCAGTCGAAGGGACTGTCAAGAGTCTTCTCCAACACCACAGTTCAAAAGCATCAATTCTTCGGCGCTCAGCCTTCTTCACAGTCCAACTCTCACATCCATACATGACCACAGGAAAAACCATAGCCTTGACTAGACGAACGTTTGTTGGCAAAGTAATGTCTCTGCTTTTGAATATGCTATCTAGGTTGATACTGTTCTATTTATTCTTCATACTCTGTGTTATCATTATACATATTACTTTAACACATTTTTAAATCCTTAGTCAATAGTATAATTTTTGCCTTAAAGAGTTATGATTTTGAAGATACTAAAAGAAAAAAATGTCTTTTATATGTATATTCACAATTATCACTTTCAGTGCTCTTCATCCCTTTTTATAGGTTTGAATTTCCATCTGGTATCATTTTCCCTCCAGCCTGCAGAACTTCTTTTAGAATTTTCTTAGTAAAGATTTGGTGGTGACAAATTTTCTCAGTTTTCATCATGGGAAAATGGTTTTTATTTTGGGAGGATATTGTCTCTGGATATAAAATTCTTGAATGTCATTTGTTCTTCCTTTAGCACTTTAAAGATGCCATTCCATTTGTTTTAATGGATTCTGTTGTTGACATTAAATATTATTTATTCTGCTGTTTCCTTGTGTATAATATATGGCTATTCTCTGTCTGCTGTAAGATTTTCTCTTTAACTTCTTTCAGCAGTTTGACTACGATGTGCCTAGGTGTGATTCTCTCTGTGTTTTTCCTATTTACATTTTACTAGCTTCTTGGAACTCTATGTTGATTGATTTTTTTTTTTTTTTTTGCCTAATATGGGAAATTCTCCGTTATCATTTCCTTAAAATTTTGTTCTATTTTCACTGTTATCTCCTATGGATTATTGAGGTTCTATTCATTTATTTTGACTCTTTTCTTCTGTGTCCTTAACACTGGATAAATTCCATTCATCTTTTTTCAAATTCACAGACACTTTTCTCTGCTCCTCTTTCTTCTGCTGCTCCAATTCTCCAATGAAGCCCATCCATTGAATTTTTCATCTCATATATTGTACATTTCTTTTATTGAAATTACATTTAATTATTTTTTTTACAATACTTATCTGTTAAATTTGGATCATTTTTCATTATAATCATATTTACCTTTAAGACCTTAAATATATTTGTAATAGTGGCTTTAAAGTTTTATCTGCTGTGTCCAACAACTGGGTTATTTGGAGACCTATTACTATTAACTATTTTTTCTCTATCTCTTAGGTCAAATTTTCCTGTTTCTTTGCATTCCTACTAATTTTGGAATAGATACTGGACATTCTGAATGATATGTTGTAGAGATTATGGGTTATATCATCTTGCTATAAAAGATGGATTTTTTTTTCTTGGAAGATCTTAAATTCAGTTAAATTATTTTGATCCTGTTAGGATTATTTTTATTATTTGTGAAGATTGGTCTATTTCAGTTTGGGGCCAAATTGTATGGTGTACCTTTTACTGTAGCACATGGTTACTGTCAGCTGAATGTCCACTGTACTCAGTGTATAGTTTCTTGATTACACTGAGATGGCACTCCAATATCTCCTAACACTGCACAACCTCAGGTATCATTGGCTAGCTCTCAGCCTTGTAGCAGGCCATCTCTGCATGGTCTTGCACAATCTCACCCTTTTAACAATCAGTCCAGTCCTTAGTTAAAACACTCGAGTGAATCTGCAAGACTCCTCTCCACCACACACACAAAACTCTCTTTTCTTATATACCCTGCTCTGAAAATTCTCCCTCCTTCTGCAGCCTGGAATTCCAATATCTGTCTCCTCAACTGAATGAGACTATTGTTCTGCTTGGTTTCACCTTCCTGAACTATAAAAGAATACGATTAGGCAGAAAACCAGGGAAGTTGTGGAGCAACAGTTGGACTTAGATGTTTCCCCTCTCCAAAGGATTGCATCTTGTACTACCTGTTTGTCAGTGCCTCTATTTTGTCCATTTTCATAATTGTTGGGAAGGCAAGTTCAGTACCAGTTAAGTGATCATGATGAGAGGAAAATTTTATATAAATAAATAAATATAAAGCAATAAAAAACATAAGAAACATTTGTAATCTGATGCCTAGTGATTATCATTTCTTATGTTTTATTATATGCATGTGTACATATATGTATGCATTATGTACAACATTCTCACTCTTTCATAATAATATAACTTGAGAAATTTAATTAAATATTATTTTAAAAGATACCTTTTAGACTGAAAGCTATACGAACTGATAAAAGAAATTGAAAAGATAACAAATTGGAAAGATTTCATGCTTATAGATCAAAATAATTAATATTGCTGAACTGTCCATTTTACAAAATGAAATCTACAGGTTCAATGTAATTCCTCAAAATGCCAATGATGTATTGTACAGAACTAGAACAAATAATTCTAAAATTTGACTGGAGTGACAAAAGACCTTGAATAGCCAAACCCATCTTGAGGAAGAAGAATAAAGCTGGACGTACCACACTCCCTGATTTCAAACTAAACTACAAAGCTATAGTAGTAAAAAGAGTATGCTGCTGGCACAGAAACGGACACACAGATCAGTGGAGCAGAACTGAGAGCCTAGAAATAAGCCCACTTATATATGGACAGTTAATCTATGACAAGGGATCAAAGAGCAGAAAGTGAAGAGAGGACAATCTTGTCAATAAATGGTATTGGAAAAACTGGAATGTCACATGCAAAAGAATGAAACTAGACCAGTAACTTATAGCATACAAGACCTTACTGTAAGACTGAAAACCATAAAATTCCTAGAAGAAAACATAGGTTATACCCTCACTGACACCAGTCTTAGACATGTTTTTGTAGATCTGATTAGAAAGGCAAGGGGAATAAAATAAAAAATAAACAAATGGGACTATATCAAACTAAAAAGCTCCTGTGGGATGAAGAAAACCATCATAAAAATGAAAAGGCAATGTACTGAATGGGAGAAGATATATGTTGGATAAATGATTCATATCCAAAATATATAAAGAATTCATACAACTCAATAACAACAAAACAAACAACCTGATTGAAAAATGAGCAGAGGATCTAAATAGACATCTTTCCAAAGAAGACATACAGATGGCCCACAGGCACATGAGAAGATACTCAGCATCACTAATTATCAGGGAAATGGAAATCAAAATCACAATGAGACGTTACCCCACATCTGTTAGAATGGCTGTTATCAAAAAGACCAGGAAGTGACTTAGCAGCAGCAGCAGCAAAATGTTATATAGGGTGTGGAAAAAAGGGAACTCTAGTACACTGTCTGTGGGATTGTAAATGGTGCAGCTACTACAGAAAACAGTATTAAAAGTCCTTAAAAAGTTAAGAAATATGACACAAACACTACTGTAATGATCTATTGCACTTCTGTGTATCTATCCAAAGAACATGACTACAGTAATCTGAAAAGACATATACATCCTTATGTTCATTTCTGCATTATTTAAAACAGCCAACATATGGAAACAACCTAAGTGTCCATTGACACTTGAATGGGTAAAGATGACGTGATACACACACACACACACACACACACACACAATGCTGGGAAAAATTGAAGGTGGGAGGAGAAGGGGACGACAGAGGATGAGATGGTTGGATGGCGTGACCGACTCAAAGGACATGAGTTTGAGTAAACTCTGGGAGTTGGTGATGGACAGCGAGGCCTGGTGTGCTGCAGTCCATGGGGTCGCAAAGAGTTGGACACAACTGAGCAACTGAACTGCTATATACACAATGGAGTCCTACTCAGCCATAAAAAGGAATGGATTTGTGACAACACTGATAAACCTTGAGAGTATTATGCTGGGTGAAATAAGTCAGGGAAGGATAAATACCATATGATGTCACTCATATGTGGAATCTTAAAAAAATAGAACAAACAAAAACAAAAAAATAGAACAAATTAGTGGTAACCAGAGAGGAAGAGGTTAGAGGTGAGAAAAATAGGGAAGTGGGTCACCTGTATGGTGACTAATGTTACTTAGACTTCTGATGGTGATCACATTGTAGTGTCTATAGATGTTGAACACAATGGGGTACATTGGAAACTTATAGAAAATGACTATTTCAAATTATATCATAAACTTCCAATTTTATGACATACCTTATCCTAATCAATCCCTTGTTCTTGCAAACTTAGGTTTTTTTTTTTTCCCCCACTATTTGAGATAACAGTTGAGGGAACATCCTTATATATAAACTCTGGGTAAATGCCCCAGGCCTAATCAACTTTTATTGAATTCTGTAAAATGTATTGAATTTAGAAAGCAAGAACATCTCATTTGGATTTAAGGCTTGCCTATGTTCTAAATCTGAGGTGACCTTAGATTATAATGTTCGATTTAGTTAAAGCAAGTTGGAGAAAGAAGAATTTATAGAGTGATTTTTAAAATCTCCATTCCTTTGGAAGCCTGTTGGCTCCCTGAAAAGGAATTGGACTGTTCCTGGCCAGCCCAGCATTTAATCCCAACCTGTCACTAGTTTCTATGAAGTGAGGTTTCTATTACTTCCTGGATTGCTCTAGTCTATCAGAGGTCACCATCTCCAATTTAGCCTAGATGTGGATGGGAAAATACCCTGTACAGCCCTAGCATCCAAAGAACATTGGTGTCAAATTCAATTACTGGAGAAGGAGACCTTTTTTTTTCAAAGGTCTCTGAATCCATTTAAAAAGCTTCTCAGATTCCTAGCCCTTTTGCTTATGGCAAATGTATCTCCCACACAGGCCTTCTGACAGCTTTTTTTGTAATTTCACATTGTCAACTGCTTTTGCGGTTGGAGTTTCATTTATTGAAAAGAGTCTCAAATGGAGGTAGAGACAGTTATGTCTTTAACATATGTCTGAGTGTGCCTGAGTGGGGCGAATGTTGTAGGCACATAATGACCCAAGATGATTTCATTTCACGTAGCTGTCCTCTTTTCAGATTCCCAAACATGTTGATTTTCCAAATGTAAGATATTAATTCTGGATTGCTGTGGCCACAGTTCCCATTAACTCCCTGGTGGGCCTCTGAGGAATGAAAGTATTCTTGAAGACTTTTATTCATTTTATTTTAAAATTCTCTTTTGTGGAAATCCCCTACATTTCCTTTTGTTCAATTTGGAGAGCTTTTTTCTTTTCTGTGATTAAGAACTAAATGAATTCATTTTGAATTGAGGAAATGGCACAGCATAGTTTTTTTTTTTCTGTACCTGAGAAATTTGTTTTCACAATAACATTTCAGTTAAACCACCTCACAGTCATGAAAGATGAGCGGTGTTTTCTCTGCCATACAGCCTTATAATTTGAAACATAAATGAATCAAGAAATGCAGCTTTGCAGACTGTTTTCAGTATTATAGAATATTACTTTTAACTATTGGGTCAGTCAGTCCAGGATAGATAAGCCTGCCGTTTAAATTGTTAAGAACCATTTCTAGAGAAGATACACTTTTATACTACTGATTGAGCTTCCTTTTCATCCTTTCAAGTTCAGATTTCATAATTAGAACAGGATGAACAATAGAATTCTCGCAGAAGAATAAAGACATCTTCCTGGCTTCCTTTCTACTATTGCTTTTGAACATGGAATAAATGACATAGTCCGCAGCCTTGCTAAATCTTCTATTCCTTCTCAGACCGTTATGTTCCTGACCATTTCAATGAGGAAAGGGGAAGTACTCAGACGGTGTTACCCCCAGACAAAACTTCAAAAGTTCAGACTAATAGTACTAACTCATTGTGGCCATTAAGGAATTATTTTGGAAGACAATATGCCGATATATTTAGAATATTATTCTCTAAGAACAGTTGCCATTTTGTCTCTCCAAATATGTCCTTCTTATTCTCCTTTTCTTTTTAGAAAAAGTTTTACAAGCACTGTCTCATTTTAAGCAAGGTTTTTTTTTAAATTCTCATGAACTGAGTCTTTCATGCTGACCTGTGTGAATTCAGCCCATGGTGACAAATCTTATAGAATGGAAAGTCTGATTTCAGCCATGAGATGTCGGGGCTTCCTTGGTGGCTCAGCCAGTTGAGAATCGCCTGCAATTCGGGAGACCCAAGTTCGATCCCTGGGTTGTGAGTATCCCCTGGAGAAAGGAATGCCCACTCCAGTATTCTTACCTAGAGAATCTCCTGGACACAGGAGCCTCGCAGGCTCCTACAGTTCATAGGGTCGCAGAGTCAGACACGACTGAGAGATTAAGCATGTAGGCAGGCAATGTCAAGTTAAACTATTAATAGAACCCGCATTTGGAATTGAGAAGCTACCATCATAGGAATGCTATATTATCTGGGGGAGCCAAATGATTTCCCCAGATATGGATCAGTTGAGCATCCACCTAAAGTTGTTTCGTGAACATTTAAGTTTTCATTTCTCTTGAGACAATGCATAAGAGTGTTTGTTGAGTGTAAGTGGGTTTGCTAAGTTGTAAATGTAAACCCTTTTTGTGTTTAAAGAAATTGCCAAACTCTTTTTCAATGTAGCTGTATCATTGGTGTTCCTACTACCAACCGTGAGAAATCCATTTTCTCTGCATTGTCACCAGGATGTGATGTCGCCACTTTTATTTCAGCTATTTTAATAGATGTGTGATGATAACTCGTCACAGTCCTTCTTTGTATTTACTGTTATCCCTGGTGATGGCAAACATCTTCTCTTGTGTTTATTCACCATTTATGTATCCTCATCGGGGAAGTGTGACCGGATGTGATATATCCCTTTTCTAATTGGATTGTTTGTTTTACTATTGAGCTTTAAGAGTTTTGTACATTATAGAAATGAGTCTTTTGTCACATATGTAGTTTGTGCACATAATCTTCAAATTCATTGCAAATCCCTTCATCTTATTAACAGGATCTTTCACAGAGCAAAAGTTGTAAATTTTGATGAACTGCAGTTTGTTGATTTTTTTCTTTTATAGATTGTGTATTTGGTGTCATATTTAAGTACTCTTAAATAAGCCCTAGGTCCCAAATATTTTATCTTGTGTTTTCTTCTGACAGTTTTATAGTTTTACATGTAAATTTATGATCAATTTGCAGTTAATTTTTGTATAAGATGTGAGGTTTAGGTAGAGGTTTATTAGTTGCCTGAGGATATCCAATCACTCCAGCACCACGTGTTGAAAAGACTATCTTTCTTCCATTCAGTTGCTCTTGTATCTTTGCCAAAAGTCAGTTGGCTGCGCTTGTGTGGGTCTGTTTCTAAGATTTCTGTTCTGTTCTTTTGGTTGTTGTGTTTATCCCTCAGCCAATTTAACATAATCTCAATGATTGCCTCAAATAATGAATATTGAAATTGGATGGCATCACTGACTCAATGGAAATGAGTTTGGGTAAACTCCAGGAGTTGGTGATGGACTGGGAAGCCTGGTGTGCTGTGGTCTATGGGGTCGCAAAGAGTTGGACATACTGAGCGACTGAACTGAACTGATTCCTCTGACTCATGGACCTAACATTCCAGGTTCCTATGCAATACTGCTCTTTATAGCATCAGACTTTACGTCCTCACAAGCACTTCCACAACTGGGCATTTTCGCTTTGGTTCCATCTCTTCATTCTTTCTGGAGTTATTTCTCCACTTTTCTCCAGTAGTATATTGGGCACCTACCAACCTGGGGAATTCATCTTTCAGTGTCATACCTTTTTGCCTTTTCATGCTGTTCATGGGGTTCTCAAGGCAAGAATACTGAAGTGGTTTGCCATTCTCTTCTCCAGTGGACCACATTTTGTCAGGACCATCCACCATGACCTGTCCATCTTGGGTAGCCCTGCACAGCATGGCTCATAGTTTCATTGATTTAGAGAAGGATGTGCTCCATGTGATCAGTTTGATTAATTTTCTGTGGTTGTGGTTTTCATTCTGTCCGCCCTCTGATGGATAGGGATAAGAGGTTTATGGAAGCTTCCTGATGGGAGAGACTGACTGTGGGGAAACTGGGTCTTGTTCTGATGGGTGGGGCCATGCTCACTAAATCTTTAATCCAATTTCTGTTGGTGGGTGGGGCTGTGATTTTAGGAATCAGTGAATTAAAATGGATTGGAATGGGTGAATTTAACTCAGATGACCATTATATCTACTACTGTGAGCAAGAATCCCTTAGAAGAAATGGAGTAGCCCTCATACTCAACAAAAGAGTCTGAAATGCAGTACTTGGGTGCAATCTCAAAAATGACCAAATGATCTCTGTTTGTTATCAAGGCAAACCATTCAGTATCACAGTAATCCAAGTCTATTCCCCAACACGTATTGCTGAAGAAGCTGAAGTTGAATGGTTCTATGAAGACCTACAAGACCTTCTAGAACTAACACCCAAAAAAGATGTCCTTTTCATCATAGGGGAGTAGAATGCAAAAATAAGACGTCAAGAGATACCTGGAGTAACAGTCTAATTTGGACTTGGAGTACAAAATGAAGCAGGGCAAAGGCTAATAGAGTCTTGCCAAGAGAATGCACTGGTCATACACCCTCTTCCAACAACACAAGAGACGACTCTACACAAGAACATCATCAGATGGTCAGTACCAAAATCAGATTGATTATATTCTTTGCATCCAAAGATGGAGAAGTTCTTTACATTTAGCAAAAACAAGACGGGGAGCTGACTGTGGCTCAGATCATGAGCTCCTTATTACCAAATTCAGACTGAAATTGAAGAAAGTAGGGAAAACCACTAGACCATTCAGGTATGACCTAAATAAAATCCCTTATGATTATACAGTGGAAGTAACAAAAAGACTCAAGGGATTAGATCTGATAGAGTGCCTGAAGAACTATGGACAGAGGTTCATGACATTATACAGGAGGCAGTGTTCAAGATCATCCACAAGAAAAAGAAATGCAAAAAGGCAAAATGGTTATCTGAGGAGGCCTTACAAATGGCTGAGAAAAGAAGAGAGGCAAAAGGCAAAGGAGAAAAGGAAAGATATAAGCATCTGAACGCAGAGTTCCAAAGAATAGCAAGGAGAGATAAGAAAGTCTTCCTCAGTGATCAATGCAAAGAAATAGAGGAAAACAACAGAATGGGAAAAGACTAGAGATCTCTTCAAGAAAATTAGAGATAGCAAGGGAACATTTCATGCAAAAATGGGCACAATAAAGGACAGAAATGGTATGGACCTAACAGAAGCAAAAGATATTAAGAAGAGGTGGCAAGAATACAAGAAGAACTATACAAAAAAGATCTTCATGACCCAGATAAACAGGATGGTGTGATCATTCACCTAGAGCCAGACATCCTGAAATGCAAAGTCAAGTGGGTCTTATGAAGCATCACTATGAACAAAGCTAGTGGAGGTGATGGAATTCCAGTTGAGCTATTTCAAATCCTAAAAGATGATGCTTTGAAGGTCCTGCACTCAATATGCCAGCAAATTTGGAAAGCTCAGCAGTGGCCACAGGACTGGAAAAGGTCAATATTCATTCCAATCCCAAAGGAAGGCAATGCCAAAGAATGCTCAAACTACTGCACAATTGTACTCATCTCACACGCTAGCAGAGTAATGCTCAAAATTCTCCAAGCCAGGCTTCAATAGTACATGAACCGTGAACTTCCAGATGTTCAAGCTGGATTTAGAAAAGGCAGAGAAACCAGAAATCAAATTGCCAACATCCTTTGGATCTTAGAGAAAGCAAGGAAATTCCAGAAAAACATATATTTCTGCTTTATTGATTATGCCAAAACCTTTGACAGTGTGGATCACAACAAACTGTGGAAAATTGTTAAAGAGATGGGAATACCAGACCGCCTTATCTGCCTCCTGAGAAATCTGCAGGCAGGTCAAGAAGCAACAGTTAGAACTGGACATAGAACAACATACTGGTTCCAAATCAGGAAAGGAGTACGTCAAGGCCTTATATTATCATCCTGCTTATTTAACTTACACGCAGAGTACCACGCAAAATACCAAGCTGGATGAAGCACAAGCTGGAATCAAGATTTCCAGTAGAAATATCAATAACCTCGGATACAGAGATGACACCACCCTTATGGCAGAAAGTGAAGAAGAATTAAAGAGCCTCTTGTTGAAAGTTAAAGAGAAGAGTGAAAAAGTTGGCTTAAGATCAACACTCAGAAAACAAAGATCATGCCATCTGGTCTCATCACTTCATGGCAAATAGATGGGGAAACAGTGGCTGACTTTAATTTTTGGGGCTCCAAAATCACTGCAGATGCTGACTGCAGCCATGAAATTCAAAGATGCTTATTCCTTGGAAGAAAAGCTATGATCTACCTAGACAGCATATTAAAAAGCAGAGACATTACTTTGCCAACAAAGGTCCATCTAGTCAAAGCTATGGTTTTTCCAGTAGTCATGTATGCATATGAGAGTTGGACTATAAAGAAAGCTGAGCATTGAAGAATTGATGCTTTTGAACTGTAGTGTTGGAGAAGACTCTTGAGAGTCCCTTGGACTGCAAGGAGATCTAACCAGTCCATCCTAAAGGAGATCAGTTCTGAATATTCATTGGAAGGACTGATCCTGAAGCTGAAACTCCAATACTTTGGCCACCTGCTGCGAAGAACTGACTCATTAGAAAAGATCCTGATGCTGGGAAAGATCGAAGGCAGGTTGAGAAGGGAATGACAGAGGATGAGATGGTTGGATGGCATCACATGCTTTATTCAGATTTCCTTAATTTTTACCTAATGTACTTTAACTGTTTCAGGATTCCATCCAGGACACCACATTGCAAAATATAGAATGTGAATTCCTTTCAGATACACATGGAACATTTACCAAAATTGACCACATGCTAGGCTGTAAAGTGAAACACAGAATGCTTTAAAGGATTTAAAGCCTGTGTTCTCTAATCAGAATGAAATGAAGTTAGAATCAGCAACAGATACAAAAATTGTGCTAAGTTTAGAAATTTAAAAATGCATTTTTAAATAGTACTCTCTGTCTTTGTGGTTTCTATGTATTTCTATTAGGTTACGTTTTGATTACATTGTTCAAAATTTATATTTTAACTGTTTGCTACTAACAGAGTTATTGATATTTTAGGGTCCCTGAAAATCAAACACTGAGAAAACTACGTGGTCTCAGGTGGTATTTTTCAGTGGTAATTCTTGAAATTTCAAGAAAGAAGTAGAGAAAGTGAGATAGGAAAGGAGCAAAAAGTCAATAAAAGAACATACCACTAACCTAGATTCCACCTTGAAAACTAGGGCTTACTGCTATGGAGTTGCACAGAGTCAGACATGACTGAAGCGACTTAGCAGCAGCAGCAGCAACTGCTGTTTGAGAAAAATGTGTATCCCCGCTCTCAGAATTTCCCCACTCTTGTACAGTAAAGCAAAGTAAGTGATCTACCAAGTTCCATCCCCTGTTTCTCAGGCTGCAAGTCCTGCAGCCCATTGAGATTGTTAGATGAGCTGAGAGGAAAGTGGCGCAGAATGTTGGGATAATGCAAATTTCACTCCCTTTTCTCCAGCATCCTGAGCTCTCAGGTTCTGGGTAATCTGATAGTTCTCTGATAATTCATCTTCGTTGCAAAAACATTTTATGTGTATTGTGCTTATTTATATTGTTCCTTTTTGTGGGATGATTAGTGTAGTACAAGCTAGTCCGTTATAGCCAGAATAGAAATGTATATGTTTTGGTTATTGATTTCTAACTATTCTTCCCATTGATGTTCTCTCTTGCTCTGTCTGAACTTTATTATTGATTGCCCCTCGGATCTATATTATGTCTTTCATCCTGCTTGATTTGTATTTATTAATAATTAGCTTTTCTTTTTCTAGTTTCTTTAAAAGAAAATTTTTTTTTATTGATTGATTTGGCTGCATTGGTTCCTAGTTGCTGCATGTGGGATCTTTGTTCCCTGACCAGAGATTGAACCCATGGCCCCTGCATTGCAAGGCAGATTCTTAACCACTGGACCACCAGGAAAATCTCTTTTTCTAGTTTCTTAATACAGAATTTTGGTCATTGATTTCAGATATTTTTTTCTAATGTAAGTATTCAGTGCCACATCTATTTAAACACTGCTTTATCTACATCCTACATGTTTTGATATTTTGCATTAATATTCTATGAAGATGTACAATATCTTCTAGTGAGGAAAAAGTGAAAAGTGTTAGTCACTCCATTGTGTCCAACTCTTTCTGACCTGTGGCCTGTAGCCCATCAGGCTCCTCTGTCCATGGGATTCTCCAGTCAAGATTACTGGAGTGGGTTGCCAATTTCTTCTCCAGGGGATCTTCCTTACCCTGAGTTGAACCTGGGTTTCCTTCATTGCAGGCAGATTCTTTACCATCTGAGTCACCAGGGAAGCCTTCTAGAGCTAACATGAAAAAAAGACATACTCTTCATTTTAGGGGATTGGAATGCAAAAGTAGAAAGTCAAGTGATACCAAGAATAACAGGCAAGTTTAGCCTTGGCGTACAAAATTAAGCAGGGAAAGACTAACAGAGCTTTGTCAAGAGAAAATGCTGGTCATAGCAAACATTCTTTTCCAATAGCCCAAGAGATGGCTCTACACATGGACATCACTAGGTGGTCAATACTGAAGTCAGATTGATTATATTCTTTGCAGCCAAAGATGGAGAAGTTCTATACAGTCAGTAAAAATAAGACCTGGAGCTGACTGCAATTCAGATCATCAGCTCCATATTGCAAAATTCAGTTTTAAATTAAAGAAAGTAGCGAAAACTACCAGACCATTTAAGTGTGACCAAAATTAAATCCCTTATGATTAAACATTCAAGTATGATCAAAATTAAATCCCTTATGATCCCTTATGACAAATAGATTCAAGGAATTAGTGCCTGAAGAACTGTGGATGGAGGCTTGTAACATTGTACAGGAGGCAGTGACCAAAACCATCCCAAAGAAAAAGAAATGCAAGAAGGCAAAGTGGTTGTTTGAGGAGGCTTTACAAATAGCTGAGAAAAGAAGAGAGGTGAAAGTCAAAGGAGATAGGGAAAGATATACCCAACTGAGTGCAGAGTTCCAGAAAACAGCAAGGAGAGATAAGAAGGTCTTCTTAAATGAACAATGCAAAGAAATAGAGGTAAGCAATAGAATGGAAAGGACTAGAGAGCTCTTCAAGAAAATTGGAGGTATCTAGGGAACATTACATGCAAGGATGGGCATGATAAATGATAGAAAAGGTAAGGATGTAACAGAAGCAGAATAGATTAAGAAAAGGTTGCAAGAATATACAGAAGAACTATACAGAGAAGGTCTTAATGACCAGAATAACAAGGATGATGTGGTCAGTCACCTAGAGCCAAACATTCTGGAGTGTGAATGGGCCTTAAGAAGCATTACTGTGCACAAAGCTAGTGGAGGTGATGGAATTCCATCTGAGCTATTTCAAATCCTGAAACATGATGCTGTTAAAGAGCTGCATTCAATATGTCAGCAAATTTGGAAAACTCAACAGTGGCCATAGGACTGGAAGATGTCAGTTTTCATTCCAACCCCAAAGAAAGGGCAATGCCAAATAATGTTCAAACTACCATAAAATTGCTCTCATTTCACTTCCTAGCAAGTGCTTAGAAGTGCTAAGTTGCTTCAGTCGTATCTGACTCTTTGCAACCCTCTGGACTATAGCCTGCCAGGCTGCTCTACCAGGCTATCCTTGAATAGGATTCTCCAGGCAAGAATACTGGAGTGGGTTTCCATTTCCTTCTCCAGGAGGTCTTCCCCACTCATGGACTGAACCCTCATCTTTTATGTCTCCTACACTGGCAGGTGGGTTCTTTACTAGTAGCACCTGGGAAGCTAGCAAGGTTATGCTCCAAATCTTTGAATCTAGGATTCATCGGTACGTGAGCTGAGAACTTCCAGATGCACAAGGTACTTTAGAAAAAGGTAGAGGAATGAGAGAGAGAAGGCAATGTCGCCCCACTCCAGTACTCCTGCCTGGAAAATCCCATGGATGGAGGAGCCTGGTGGGCTACAGTCCATGAGGTCGCTAAGGGTCGGACATGACTGAGCGCCTTCACTTTCACTTTTCACTTTCACGCACTGGAGAATGAAATGGGAACCCACTCCAGTGTTCTTGCCTGGAGAATCCCAGGGACGGGGGAGCCTGGTGGGCTGCCCTCTCTGGGGTCGCACAGAGTCGGACACGACTGAAGCGACTTAGAAGCAGCAGCAGAGGAACCAGAGATCAAATTGCTAACATCCTTTGGATCTTAGAGAAAGCAAGGAAATTCCAGAAAAATATCTGTTTCTCTTTTTATTGATTAGGCTAAAACCTTTGACTGTGTGGGTCACAACAAACTGTGCAAAATTCTTGAAGAGATGGTAATAACCAGATCACCTAACTGTCTCCTGAGAAATCTGTATGCAGGTCAGGAAGCAACAGTTAGAACTGGACAAGGAACAACTGAATGGTTCAAACTTGGGAAAGGAGTACAACAAGGCTGCATATTATCTCCCTCCTTATTTACCTAATATGCAGAGTACAGCATGGGAAATGCCAGGCTGGATGAGCCATAAGCTGGAATCAAGAATGCAGGGAGAAGTGTTAACTACCTCAGAGGTGCAGATGATACCACTCTAATGTCAGAAAGTGAAGAGGAACTAAAGAGCTTCTTCATGAGGGTGAAAGAGGAGAGTGAAAAAGCTGGTTTAAACACATGTCTACCTGTGGCGGATTCATTTCGATATTTGGCAAAACTAATACAATATTGTAAAGTTTAAAAATAAAATAAAATTAAAAAAAAAAAAAGAAAAAAAAAAAACTCAACATTCAAAAAACTAAGATCATGGCGTCTGGTCCCATTCAGTTCAGTTCAGTTCAGTCACTTAGTCATGTCCAACTCTTTGTGACCTCATGAATCACAGCACACCAGGCTTCCCTGTTCATCACGAACTCCCAGAGTTCACTCAGACTCATGTCCATTGAGTTGGTGATGCCATCCAGCCATCTCATCCTCTGTCGTCCCCTTCTCCTCCTGCCCCCAATCCCTCCCAGCATCAGGGTCTTTTCCAATGAGTCAACTCTTTGCATGAGGTGGCCAAAGTACTGGAGTTTCAGCTTTAGCATCATTCCTTCCAAAGACCACCCAGGACCTATCTCCTTTAGAATAGACTGCTTGGATCTCCTTGCAGTCTAAGGGACTCTCAAGAGTCTTCTCCAACACCACACTTCAAAAGCATCAATTCTTTGGTGCTCAGCTTTCTTCACAGTCCAACTCTCACATCCATACATGACCACAGGAAAAACCATAGCCTTGACTAGATGGACCTTTATTGGCAAAATAATGTCTCTGCTTTTGAATATGCTATCTAGGTTGGTCATAACTTTCCTTCCAAGGAGTAAGTGTCTTTTAATTTCATGGCTGCAGTCACCATCTGCAGTGATTTTGGAGCCCAAAAAATTAAGTGTGACACTGTTTCCACTGTTTCCCCGTCTATTTCCCATGAAGTGATGGGACCAGATGTCATGATCTTAGTTTTCTGAATGTTGAGCTTTAAGCCAACTTTTTCACTCTCCACTTTCACTTTCATCAAGAGGCTTTTTAGTTCCTCTTCACTTTCTGCCATAAGGATGGTGTCATCTGCATATCTGAGGTTATTGATATTTCTCCAGGCAACCTTGATTCCAGCTTGTGCTTCTTCCAGTCCAGTGTTTCTCATGATGTACTCTGCATATAAGTTAAATAAGCAGGGTGACAATATACAGCCTTGATGTACTCCTTTTCCTATTTGGAACCAGTCTGTTGTTCCATGTCCAGTTCTAACTGTTGCTTCCTGACCTGCTGATAGGTTTCTCAAGAGGCAGGTCAGGTGGTCTGGTATTCCCATCTCTTTCAGAATTTTCCACAGTTTATTGTGATCCACACAGTCAAAGGCTTTGGCATAGTCAAGAAAGCAGAAATAGATGTTTTTCTGGAACTCTCTTGCTTTTTCCATGACCCACCAGATCTTGGCAATTTGATCTTTGGTTCCTCTGCCTTTTCTAAAACCAGCTTGAACATCTGGAAGTTCACGGTTCACGTATTGGTGAAGCCTGGCTTGGAGAATTTTGAGCATTACTTTACTAGCGTGTGAGATGAGTGCAATTGTGCAGTAGTTTGAGCATTCTTTGGCATTGCCTTTCTTTCGGATTGGAATGAAAACTGACGTTTTCCAGTCCTGTGGCCACTGCTGAGTTTTCCAAATTTGCTGGCATATTGAGTGCAGCACTTTCATAGCATCATCTTTCTGGTCCCATTACTTCATGGCAAATAGATGGGCAAAAATGCGAAACAGTGGCAGAGTTTACATTCTTGGGCTCCAAAATCATTGCAGATGGTGACTGCAGCCATGAAATTAAAAGATGCTTGCTCCTTGGAAGAGAGGCTTCTCATACATTTGTAATATGCTAGACAATGTATTAAAAAGCAGAGACATTGCTTTGCTGACAAAGGTCCATATAGTCAAAGTTACCATTTTTTTCCATATCTGTGTATGGATGTGGGAGTTGGACCATAAAGAAGGCCGAGCACTATAGAATTGATGCTCTCAACTTGTGGTACTGGAGAAAACTCTTGAGAGTCCCTTGGACTGCAAGGAGATCAAACCATTGATCTTAAAGGAAATCAACCCTGAATATTCATTGAAAGAACTGATGCTGAAGCTCCAGTACTTTGGCCACCTGATGCCAAGAGTCAACTCACTGGAAAAGAAGCTGATGCTTGAAAAGATTGAGGGCAAAAGGAGAAAAGGGTGGCAGAGGATATGGTAATCAGACAGCACCACCAACTCAATGGACATGAATTTGAGCAAACTCTGGGAGACAGTGGAGAACAGAGGAGCCTGGGTGCTGCAGTCCATGGGGTCACAGACAGTCACATACGACTTAGTGACTGAACAAAAACAATTGATATTTTCATTCAATCCCCAATATTTTCTAATTTCACTTATAGCTTCCACTCTGCCCCATGAATTATTATTATTTAGAAGTGTGCTATTTGATTTCCAAATTTGGGAAGCTATCTTTCTGTAACTGATTTCAAGTTTAATTCAATTATTGACAGCAAACATATTTTATGTGTTTTCTATCCTTTTAAATGTAAGGTTTATTTTATAACCCAGAGTATGATCTGTCTTAGTGACCATGCCACGTTCACCCAAAAGGAATGTGTATTCTGCTATTGTAGGATGAATTATCTATAAGTGTTTATTAGAGCAAGCTGTTTGTTCATGTCTTCTATACCTTTACTAATTTTCTGTCTCTGTTCTATCAAAATAACTCCTTTGAGTGCTGAAGTCTTCAAATTTGTAGATTTTAAAATGTCCTTTTTCTTTTCTCTTTTCTTTTTTGTCAGTGTGTTTTGGTGTCTGTTAGGTCAATACTCATTTACGTTTGCTGTTTTCTTGTTGCAGAACTTTTTGGCCATTATTTAATGTATTTCTTTATCTCTAGTAATATTCATGCTCTGAAGTTAACTTTAATATTAATATAACTACTCTTTTCCCATTAAAATGTTTAGCCCGTTTATGTGCTAATATTTAAAATATGTATCTTTTAGACAGCATATATTTGGGTCTTTTAAAAACTGAATATGGCAGTTTCTGTCCTTCATTTGATATGTTAAATCCATTAATCATTTAAACTTAATAAAAATATTGGTATTGATGAGATTGAAATTTACAGTTTGTCCTCTTGCTCATAGGTTTTCCTTCTCCTGCTTTCTTTTGGATTATTAAAATTATTTTAATATTTCACATTAACTAATCTCTTTTGCATCTTTTAAGCATTTGTTTGAGATTATAGTACATATCTAAATTTTCCTTTTGTTCACGTTTAAATTTATAATTGATGATTTTGAAGTTTTTCTCATATAAGTTTTAAATATTTTATCACTTCAAACACAGTGTAGATAGAACTCCTAGAACTAAATAGGTTCCTTTACTCTCCCCTGGGTCTTCACGTTACAGTTTGCACATGTATTAATATTACATCTACATGCATTGACAACTCCAGTGTTATAATTTTTGCTTTTCAGCAATCAAAGATATTATAATGAACTTGAGAGGAGAAAAAATAATCCTTGATATTTACCCAGATATTTATCATTTCTGCTGCTCTTAATTTTTTTCTATTAATTAATTAATTTATTTTTATTTGGAGATAGTTGATTTCCCATACTGTGTTGTTTTCTGCCATACATCAACATAAATCAGCCATATCTATTCATATGCCCCCTCCTTCTTGAACCTTCCTCCCTCCTCCCATCCCATCCCACTCCTCTCAGTCAGTTTAGTCACTCAGTCATGTCCGACTCTTTGTGACCCCATGGACTTCAGCATGCCAGGCCTCTCTGTCCATCACCAACTCCTGGAGTTCACCCAAACTCATGTCCATTGAGTCAGTGATGCCATCCAACCATCTCATCCTCTGTTGTCACCTTCTCCTCCCAGCTTCAATCTTTCCCAGCATCAGGGTCTTTTCAAATGAGTCAGCTCTTAGCATCAGGTGGCCAAAGTACTGAAGTTTCAGTTTCAACATCTGTCCTTCCAAAGAACACCCAGGGCTGATCTCCTTTAGAATGGACTGGTTGGATTTCCTTGCAGTCCAAGGGACTCTCAAGAGTCTTCTCCAACACCACAGTTCAAAAGCATCAATTCCTCGGTGCTCAGCCTTCTTTATGGTCCAACTGTCACATCCATAGATGACTCCCACCCCTCTAGGTTGTCACATACCATTTAAGGGACTTTCCAGGTGGCACAGTGGTAAAGAATCTGCATGCCAATGCAGGAGACACAGGAGATGCTAGTTTGACCCCTGGGTTTGGAAGATCCCCTGCAGGAGGAAATGGCAACCCACTCCAGTATTCTTGCCTGGGAAATCCCATGGATGGAGCACCCTAGTGGGCTACAGTCCATGAGTTCACAGAGTTGGGTGGGGCTGAGCCCACACTGTTAAATTTGGTATGCTAATTTTAAAAACTGAGGTAGAATTTATATAATATAAAAGTTGCCATCTGAACCATTTTTAAGTGTACACTTCAGCTCTCTTAAGTACATTTACATTGTGGTGCAACCAGTCTTTGGAAGTCTTTCATCTTGCAGGATGGAAATTCTGTATCTACTAAACCACAATTCGCCATCCCTCCCTCCCTTCAGCCCTGGTAACCACCATTCTACTCTCTTTATAAATGTGACTGCTCCAGGTTCCTCATATAAGTAGAATCATGCAGTACTTGTCTTTCTGTAACAGACTGACTCATTTCACTTGGACCCTTGTATTTTAAAGCACATGTCAGAATTTCCTTCCTTTCTAAGACTGCTAATACTTCTTTTTGTGTGTGTGTGTATATATATATATATGTATATAGTACATTTTGTTTACCTGTTCCTCAATCAATGAAGACTTAGATTGCTTTCTACATCTTGGCTTTTGTGAATAATACTGCTCTGAGTATGGTATTGAACCATCTCTTTGATATCCTGTTTTTAATTCTTTGGATACATACCCGGAAGTCGAATTGCTGGATCAAAACCATACCATTTCTGATATGTACTGCACCATTTTACATTCACACCAACAGTGCACAAGGGTTCCAGTCTCTACACATTCTTGCCAACACTTGCAATTTTGTATAGTTGCTGTTCTAAGGACTGTGAGGTGGTGATTTTCTAATATTTTAGTTTGACTTTTTGCTTCTCTTTTCATGAAAAGTGTTGACCTATAATATTCCTGTCTTTCATTATCTTTGTCTATTTTTTATCAAAATTGTTTTATTCTACATGAAATGAGCTAAAGAGCTTGACCTTTCTATTCTCCAAAAAGTTTTGCTTTATACAGGGAGTAGCATTTCTTCGGAGAAGGCAATGGCACCCCACTCCAGTGTTCTTGCCTGGAGAATCCCAGGGACAGGGGAGCCTGGTGGGCTGCCGTCTATGGGATTGCACAGAGTTGGACACGACTGAAGCGACTTAGCAGCAGCAGTAGCAGCATTTCTTAATATTTGGTAAATCTTTGCATTTAAAATGACTTCTCTATATGATATTCTTTCTTTTTTATTTCTAAGAGTGTTTGTTACATCCATTGTTTCCTTCTGATCAGTTCTTTCCTTTATATATACATTATATAAAACTAGTACTTCCCTCCATGTACAGCTTTAGCTGTGTCCTATGAATTTGGATATAAAGTTATCATATGAGCTTGGTTATTTGTGTTGTTCTGTTTAATATATTCTATAAGCTTTGCATTATGATTTTCCCAAAAACTGGTGAATAATGGCAATTTTAAAATTCAAAAAGCATATGCTTGATTTCTAATTTTATTTTATATTTTTTAGCTGCTGCTGTTTATTTACTGATATAGAAGGAAGCTTACAACATATATTATTTGCTGAAAAAATACAGACTTTAGAACAACACATATTTGCTCACTCTTTATCTATACATGTATCTATCTGGGTACATAGGTAAAGGACACTGAGAAGGATATTCATCAAAGGGTTGACAGTGGTTATTTAAGGGTTGGAGGGTTTCAGGTAATTTGTACATTTTGCATTGGTCTTTATTGTTTTAATATTTAACAATGAATTATATCACTTTCACAAAGAGAATAAAGGCATTAAGGAAAGGGGCACACGCAGAGGGTAGACCCTTAGGCAGCAGGGGATTCGTAGCGGGATGGATGGAAGTCAGGCCATCTCCCTCCACTATACCAATATTCAAGACCCTCCATCCTCCACCCCAAAAGAAAGCTGCTTTGTGGATTAGTTTATGTGATTAGAAGCATCCTCCTCCCCATTTTTCCCACTGCTGGACTCTGCATATAGGTTCAGTTCAGTTCAGTTCAGTCGCTCAGTCATGTCCAACTCTTTGCAACCCCGTGAACTGCAGCACGCCAGGCCTCCCTGTCCATCACAAACTCCCGGAGTTCACTCAGACTCACGTCCATTGAGTCAGTGATGCCATCCAGCCATCTCATCCTCTGTCGTCCCCTTCTCCTCCTGCCCCCAATCCCTCCCAGCATCAGGGTCTTTTCCAATGAGTCAACTCTTCGCATGAGGTGGCCAAAGTACTGGAGTTTCAGCTTTAGCATCATTCCTTCCAAAGAAATCCCAGGGCTGATCTCCTTCAGAATGGACTGGTTGGATCTCCTTGCAGTCCAAGGGACTCTCAAGAGTCTTCTCCAACACCACAGTTCAAAAACATCAATATTTCGGTGCTCAGATTTCTTTATAGTCCAAATCTCACATCCATACATGACCACTGGAAAAACCATAGCCTTGACTAGATGGACCTTTGTTGGCAAAGTAATGTCTCTGCTTTTGAATATGCTATCTAGGTTGGTCATAACTTTCCTTCCAAGGAGTAAGTGTCTTTTAATTTCATGGCTGCAATCACCATCTGCAGTGGTTTTGGAGCCTCAAAAAATAAAGTCTAGGGTTCACTTAAAGCTAGGGCCTAGTACCTCACTGTAGCTCAAAAGGGTTGCTGGGTTTGACAGGGGCCTCTCTTGACCTCTCCTTGGTATGTGCCAGCTCCTGCAGGGTGATGATCAGATTTTCAAACATCTGGGTCTTGTTGCTCTCATTGTCACAGGTTTCCTTGATTTCTAATTTTAATAAGCAGTGGTCTATATGAAACTAAATTTTTATAAATTAAGAATAGTACAAATAAATATATCTGCTCATATTGTGTTTTAATGAGTGAATGCAAATAAAAAAATATGGATGTTTATATACCAGAAAGTTAAAAGTAGTTATCCCTAAGTGCTAGAATTTAAAAAGGTTTCTTTAATTTTCTTTGCATTTTTCTGCATCTTCTTGATTTGAAATGTAGATATGTGTTCTATATTAGAAAAATAGAGCTGTTTGCAATTTTGGGGGGATAAAAAATAGCTTAGATGAATATAAACTATCCATATAAAGAACCCATTTATAACCCTCTACTTATAGAGTTTAGATTTTATTCACTGAAATATCAAAAATGAAATAAAATTTTAAAATCCTATTAATTCCTTTGGCATTGGCTTTAAGCAAATATGTGATTAGTTATTATAAACTTTTTGTTTATATTTTAAAAGATCCTTTAGTTCTATAATTATTAGAAATCAGAGAATTTCCTTTCTTTAGAATTCATTTTTTAAAAAATCTTTGATTTATTTTATTCAGTATTTCAGCATGTTTCTAGTTGAAGGATGAGGATGGAGTCTATAGTGTCATGAAATCTGGAGGTTTATGTCTTATTTGCTTGCTTGTTTGATTGTTAATATATCTGAATCGGTACTGGATTCTTATATCCTGCAGGACAGAAATCAGATACTATTATTTATTTCTGTATTCCTAAACATAGAACCTAGCATATTATAGAAACTTAAAAATGTTTCAGTAATGGTTATTGAAATAGGTAAAAAGTATAAACTTCTAGCTATAAGATAATTAAGTACTGCAGATATAATGTACAGTCCATGACTATAGTTAACACTGCTACATGGTATATATGAAAGTTGCTAAGAGAATAGATCCCCAAGTTCTCATCACAAGGAGTATTTTTTTCCTTTTTCTAACTATATGAAGTGAGAGATGGTAACTAAACTTATTGTGGTAATCATTTTGCAATATACATGAGTTAATTTGTTCTGCTGTATACCTTAAACTTAACAGTGCAGTATGTCAATTGCGTCTCAACAAAACCGAAAGAAAAAAAATAGAAAAGTGATTTCTACGGAAATGCTACTTTTAACTAGTTCTTCCCTGAACTTAAATTCCTGAGGGCAAAGACTACATCTCGGAGTCTATTACATCCTCAGCACGTCTCTGGGCACCTGGCAGTGCCTCAATAAATATTTGTTGGATGAATGAATGGTTGGCAACTTGATTGTGATCTCGTTCGATATTATTTGTTATTAAATCAGATGAATTTCCACCCTTCTCCTTATTTGAAGGGAGAGCACAGGTAAAGAAAACCAAGAAAACCAGGATATCAATACTTTGCTTTCTAATCAACACTACTCCATCTGTAAGTCAGACTTGTATCACACTGTCCTTCTTTTTATCTCTTCTCATCTCTCCTGCAACACCGTGTTTACTCTTCCTAAGTCGGTAAGTAGGAGGAATTCTTTCAATATAGGCTCAGTGGACCAGGACCAACAGAGACAGTGGTGTTCCAGTTTAACTTCAGTTTACACTTTCATAGCGCCTTGAACTTCTTATTTTCCGTGCTTTGCTTTAGGCCCACTTCTGAGAAAAATTTTATAAACCAATAAAAGACCCTCAAATTTTCCCTGTATTAATAATTCCTTACTCTCTAAATTTGACAGTGTGCTGACAAAGAAGATTTTTGTGTTCGAGTAGCATTTGCTCTAGGCAGATTGATACCTTGTGCAAGTGCCGTCTGTTAGCCTCTAGTTGACTGACACATGATTAGGATGAAGAAATACTGTGTTTTGTCTTATTGGTCGTTGTACTTGACGAAAGTGAAAGTGGAGAGTGAAAAAGTTGGCTTAAAGCTCAACATTCAGAAAATGAAGATCATGGCATCCAGTCCCACCACTTCATGGGAAATAGATGGGGAAACAGTGGAAATGGTGTCAGACTTTATTTTTCTGGGCTCCAAAATCACTGCAGATGGTGACTGCAGCCATGAAATTAAAAGACGCTTACTCCTTGGAAGGAAAGTTATGACCAACCTAGATAGCATATTCAAAAGCAGAGACATTACTTTGCCAACAAATGTTCGTCTAGTCAAGGCTATGGTTTTTCCTGTGGTCATGTATGGATGTGAGAGTTGGACTGTGAAGAAGGCTGAGCGCTGAAGAACTGATGCCTTTGAACTGTGGTGTTGGAGAAGACTCTTGAGAGTCCCTTGGACTGCAAGGAGGTCCAACCAGTCCATTCTGAAGATCAACCCTGGGATTTCTTTTTATTTATTTATTTATTTTTTTTTTAATTTTTTATTTCAGGTATACACGTGCTCCCCATCCTGAACCCTCCTCCCTCCCCCCTGGGATTTCTTTGGAAGGAATGATGCTAAAGCTGAAACTCCAGTACTTTGGCCACCTCATGCGAAGAGTTGACTCATTGGAAAAGATTCTGATGCTGGGAGGGATTGGGGGCAAGAGGAGAAGGGGACGACAGAGGATGAGATGGCTGGATGGCATCACTGACTCGATGGACGTGAGTCTGAGTGAACTCCGGGAGTTTGTGATGGACAGGGAGGCCTGGCGTGCTGCAATTCATGGGGTCGCAAAGAGTCGGACATGACTGAGTGACTGATCTGATATATATATATATATATATATATATATATACACACACACATACATACATATATTTTTTGGTTCTGACTTTAAAATGTGATCTTTCACATTTTGTGAACCTCCATTCTGACTAATGATTTCCCCTAATACCTTTGTATCGCCCCATTATACAGACCTATGAACACGCAGACTCTGAAGACTGATTCTGATGCCCTCAAGACTACACACAGGAGATGAATGGTGCTTTGGTATTTCAGTGAGTAGATTTCCTTGGAAGGCGTACAAGAGAAACCAGACTGACATTAAGCTCTGTAGTGGGTTAAGATATGTTTTGATATACTTGTAACATATATTCATCTGAGTTCCTTTTTTCTTGGGGATTAACATTTACATTTTGGCGTTTATTCTTCCAGATTTTCTTTCTTAGCATTCACTTATTCAATACAATGTGTAGGTATATATATGCACATATATATGTGTGTGTATGTATATGCATACATATTTATATTTACACTTCTCTACTTGTAAAAATACGATCATAATATACATAGATTTTAACCTGCTTCTCCCACTGAGATCTTTCATCCAACTCTGAATCAATGTGCCTTTATATAAGCAATTACTTTACCATCTAATATCAAAACACATTTTCCTTCTAAGGCTTTTCTGTGTTTATTATATACTGTTTAGTAACACCTCTTCACTGAGAGAGTGCAAGGCACAGTCTGTAAATCTGTAAGTGAAAACCTCCAAAAGGAGGAATGGAAATATGAAGACAAGTGAGAAAGAAAGCATGATTATAAAAAGCAAACAAGGAGGAACAGACGGTGTGTAGCTTTGGAAATGAGGGAATGGGTCACCTCATATTTTGAAAACTATTGGATCTCAAGTTCTTCTGGTTCTGTAAAAACAGTTAGCTGCTTTAACCCTATTTATGTTACCTCACAATATGTGATATTGTCTCACAGAAGTTCCCCCTGTGTGGGAGATGCCACTGTCCCCTCAGGCAATGGCTTAGGTCAGCCCCTTCTGGCCCTCCTATTTCTTCCCATGACTGCTAAGGGACACTATTTTGAGGCTAATTTGAATGACTTTGAGACTGTTTTAGTGTTTTCTTAGCTGGGTAGGGCTGCTTTAACAAAATATCATTTAGATTATGTGTCTTAAACAATAGAAATTCATTTCTCATAGTTCTGGAGAGTAGGAAGTCTGAGAAGAGGGTGCCTGCAGGGTTGAGTTTTGGTGAGGGCTCTGTTCCTGGTGTGCAGAAGGCCACCTACTTGCTGTGTCCTCACATGGCAGAAAGAGAGAGGAGTCTCTGGTCTCCTCCTCTTCCTAGGAGGCTACTAGTCTGATCACAGGGCTCCACCTTCATTGTCGTGGATGTTGTCGTTCAGTCGCTAACTCGTGTCTGACTCTTTGCGACCCCGTGGACTGCAGCACGCCAGGCTTCTCTGTCCTTCACCACCTCCCAGAGTTTGCTCAAACTCATGTTCATCAAGCTGGTGATGCCATCCAACCATCTCATGCACTGTTGTCCCCTTCTCCTCCTGCCCTCAGTCTTTCTCAGCATCAGGGTCTTTTCCAATGAGACAGCTGTTCGCACCATGTGGCCAAGGTATTGGAGTTTCAGCTTCGGCATCAGTCCTTCCAATGAATATTCAGGGTTGATTTCCTTTAGGATTAACTGGTTTGATCTCCTTGCTGTCCGAGGGACTCTCAAGAGTCTTCTCCAAAACCACAATTTGAAAGCATAAATTCTTCAACACTCAGACTTTATGGTCCAACTCATATCCATACATGAAAGTGAAAGTGAAGTCGCTCAGTCGTGCCCAACTCTTTGTGACCCCGTGGACTGTAGCCTACCAGGCTCCTCCGTCCATGGGATTCTCCAGGCAAGAGTACTGGAGTGGGTTGCCATTTCCTTCTCCAGGAGATCTTCCCCACCCAGGGATCGAACCCGGGTCTCCCGCATTGCAAGCAGACGCTTTATCATCTGAGCCACCAGGGAAGTAGTCATCCATACATGACTACTGGAAAAATCATAGCTTTGACTAGACAGACCTTTGTCAGCAAAGTGACGTCACTGGTTTTTAAAATGCTGTCTAAGTTTGTCATAGCTCTTCTTATAAGGAGCAAGTTTCTTACAAGACCGAAGGCACCGTCTGTAGTGATTTGGGAGCTCAAGAAAATAAAATCTGCCACTGTTTCCATTTTTTTTCCCATCTATTTGCCCTGAAGTGATGGGACTGGATGCCATGATCTTAGTTTTTTGAGTGTTGAGTTTTAAACGTCCATGACCTCATCTAAACCTGTTTGTCTCCCCAAAGCCCCACCTCCAAATACACTGGGTATTAGAGCTTAAACAATGAATTTTGGCGGGGGTGGGGGGGGCACAGACATTGAGTCCAAGTCATTTTCTTAACACTTAAAGGTCAGAATTCCATGATAAACAATGAATTTTAATGATCTTGTGAAAGAAACTCATCAATGCAACTTAGCTGCTTCAATAAAAATAAAATGGAAAATTAACAGTGATGGTATTTTGAATGCAGGCTTGATACTGAGGAATAAAGCAAAGGAATAAAATCTCTACAGCATATCTTAGAGGGTCCTGAACACAATGAACTCCCTACAGAAGATGATGAAGAGGCTGGGGCAAGTGGTGAGGATATGATCACAGAAACGAATTGCACAGAGGAAGGACTCAGCACTAGAAAGAACAGAGGGGTGAGGTGGGGAGTGCCATAATTCTGTAACACTGAGCATGTAATAGCAGAATTCTGAATCTCTGTTTCCCAGTAGCAAAGTAGGGAGTATAACCTTTGAGAGGTTCATCCCACCTCTATAATGCATGAAAAGCTCTGGAAAGCCTTGGATGCCCTGGAACAGCTCTATAAACTCTCAAAGCAGTAGAAACTCTTTTCATTGACATGTCCAAAGCTGACTCACTAAATTAACCAATAATTTCAACTCTTTCTTTAAAAGATACTGACTGATGCCCCACCCACTGTAGGCTGTAGGCTCCTTTTTAGTATCTCACCCACATCGGCTCCTTCTAGATCTAAGAGTCAGTGGGTAAATGCTAGTGGAGTTTGTTATTATAACAATATATCTTAATTTTAAACATTATATGATATAGTGAAATATAACTCTGAAAATTGTTGCTGTGCCCATGAAAACAAAAAATATTTCAATAAGAATTTGAAAAAATTATTAAAGTTTTGCTGTTGTTTTAGGTGTGAATTAGAGGAATTTAAATTATCAGGAAATTTTTGAGAGATCAACTCTTCCATATTCTTCCCCAGGGGGCCTTGCATTGCATCAACTTTAAAGAACTGAAATTAGAAGTCACAGACTTCTAATGAATTGAATCACACTCAATTCACATTGCGGGTGAATCATGCTTTTGAAATGGTGAAATGGTGTGGAGCTTTAATCACTGGTCATCCATGTTGTAAGCAGGGATTGACTATTGATTAATCAAAAAATATTTTTACTTAAAACACAAAATACATGTATATTTCACATATATTTTACATATATTATTGCTTTCATATATAATTTTAAAATTGACTCTCTGCTTTAATGAACTAATTTGATTAAATGACTATGGTATTCTAGGAGAGGGCGATAGCAACCCACTCCAGTACTCTTGCCTGGGAAATCCCATGGACGGAGGATCCTGGTGGACTGCGGTCCATGGGGTCGCGAAGAGTTGGACTCGACTGAGCGACTTCACTTTCACTTTTCACTTTTATGCACTGGAGAGGAAAATGGCAACCCACTCCAGTGTTCTTGCCTGGAGAATCCCAGGGACGGGAGCCTGGTGGGCTGCCGTCTATGGGGTCGCACAGAGTCGAACATGACTGATGTGACTTAGCAGCTTAGCATGATATTCTATGATATTTCACTAAATAAACTGTGTGAGTCACCTGTGAAATAGGATTTTCAGAGCAGTCACCATAATATCATATCCATTCCTAAAGCTAAATGCTTAACTTGGTGCAGAAAGGGATGGTAAGCTCTTAAATTGTATTCACACTAACACACATATATATATAGGCCTTGCCACCCTTGTAAGAGCCAAGTCTCAAAAATGTCTCATTAATATGTGCTCATAAATAATGAAAGAATAATAAATACCATTTCAGAAATGAAAACTAAATTATGCAGAACAAAACAAAATAGTCATGGTTTTAAGAGTAATTGGGAACAAAAAGATTAGGACTGAGACAATAGGAAAAGACTATATTTTAAAAATGGATGTGGAGAAAATGATATAGAGAAGAGGTAAAGGAAATGTAAAATTTCTATTATTGAAATTTCCCCAAAAGAAAATAAACACAGTGGAACAAAGAACAAATATCAGGACTATATATAATTCATATCATTTTCTTGAAATGAAACAGATGCTAATGTGTTACCAAAAGTGAAAATTGACCCCAAACTGTTAACGCTGACTCAACACTGATTGCAATATTTGATGTGGAAGACAAAGCAAGATCTTTATGACACTCAGGTAAAGGAAAGCCCTTTTAAGGGAAAGAAAATCAGGTTGGCATCATGCTTCTCAACAGCAACATTCTATAGCAAACATCATCACACAATTTATAAGGCATCTGAAGAGGAAAAGGATAATCTGAACATTTTATATGCAAGCAAGTTGCTCACAGCTATAAAGACCAACAGTTCTGAACATACATTGCTGAGGAATCCACTAGAGAACGAGCTTTGGCCAAACAAGATGGGACTGAGGCAATTTTGGGAAAAGAGCTAGTGATACATATTAAATATATCTAACTCAGAGGAAAGTTAAAAGTAATTGTAATAAAATAACATGTAAATTTTATATCCTTTGAAAATATAGAAATAATGTATCAGTAAAAATGGGAGAATGGGAAAAAATGATTGAAAGTTCTGTAAGATCATACTTGCTTCAGAGGTGATAACTGGGAGTCAAAAATTATCATCCAAAGCTCACAAAACAGGAAGTAAATGTTTTAGTTGATTTTATAGCACAAGGCAAATATAAAAGACAATAATTGTATTGCTTAAAATTAGGTGATGAAGGAAAGGGAAGAGCTTACAAACTAATTGTTGCTTATAATAAGAAGCTAATATATAATATCTAAAGCAAAGAGACAATTAAGGACATTATATAAAAGTTTAATGTAAAGTAATTCCAAGAACAAAACAAATAACTTTCTAAATATTAAACAAAAAACTAAAAATAGCAAACCAAAAGGAGAAAAGAGAGCACATTGTGAAAATTAAACATGCATATTCATGCATACACAAAGATATAAACATTATATGAATTGGTATTACAGCCTAGCGAACATACTTATCTGTTACATGAGTAAATAAAAATAGACTTAACTCACTTAAAAAAACTCAGATTGGGTTACAAAGCACCCATAACTCTATGCTGTATACAAAAGAGAAAACTAAAAATGATTAAGAACAGTTAAATAGAAGGACAAAGTTATGCCAGGAAAATGCAAACAGAAATAGAAATAAAGGTTATAATCTTAATATCAAACAAGGAGGAATTTAAGCCAAAGAACATTAATAATGACAGAAATGAGACCTTATAATGCTCAAGGCTACAATTCAGACAAAATAAAATAATTAAGAATATTTATGCAGCAGATGACAGTGGGAACTTCCCTGAAACAGAAAACACAGCAGATATAAGAAGTTCACTGATAACTGGAGGCTGAAACTCACCTCTTTTAGTATTAAAAAAGAAACCAAACAAACAATAAAACAACACAGTAAGTTAACCCTTCTGGATATATTTCAAATACCCAAAACTCCTCCTACTTTTTAAGTGCTCATACATTCTTCACAAAATAACTGATCACATGCCAATTAAGCCACAAAGAAAATCTCAGTAAGTTCTAATAAGGTAGAAATATAGAAATAGTACAGCAAAATTCCCTGGCCACCATGCATTGAATCTTCAGAACAAGGCCCTCTCCCTTAGAAAGCAAAATAAAAGTGCTAATTCCTGGGCCAAAGAGGGAATGCAAACAAAAATACAGAATTTAATGTTGAGGAAAAATATGTCCGAACTTTGGAATATAAGCTGTTTTGCAAATAGTCCTGACAGAAAATGCTTAGATCAATAAAAAATAAAACAATGAAGATAAGATACATATCTTATGTATGTATCACATGACTCCAAATGTTGGAGAAACAAAACAATTATGAAGATACAAGCATAAATGTATGAGTTAGAATACAGAGACAGAACATGTTCTTAATCACTTCAATATTAGTTATTATTTAATTATGTTTGTTATTATATAAATAATTGCTTATTAGTAATAAGAAACGGTTAGAAACAGCACAAATACGGAAGACCAGGTGGATGACTGACCATGTTGACACAGTGTGACTTTGGAGGCGTAGGGGGCAAGCAGGGAAGGTCTCTGAGCACTAATATGGAACACTTAGTAACTAGAAAAGCGAGGTGCAGAATGGTATAAAATGAAGAGAATTTAAAGGTACAGTTTCTTCTACTCCTTTTTTTCCATCAAGAAGCCTTGAGGTTCCCAGTGGAAACCAACACAAATGATTTGTTGTCGGGGTGGCCGTGACAGTCCAGGGGGAAAGAACAGGGGTTGGCACGAGACATTTCACTCAATGCATTGTTAAACATTATCTTGGGGGACCATCTTAATATAGGAAAAAACAATACAAAGAAGTGAGCCAAACACAGGCAAATAACAGATATGTTTTCCTACATCTCTGGGCTGAGCAAAAAAGAGCTTGTGAGGAGGTTGAGTGTGAGCATGGCTATCATTAACCCTTTGGTGGGTGGTCACAGACGGGAGAGACATACATATGGAAGGAACCCAGTGGCTCTGTGGACAAGCTGAGCAGTGTCTGTCGACAGCAGCTGCCCCATCTCATCTGGGCCTCTGACAGGGGGACTGTGCTCCTGGTTGGACCACCAGTTCTCTTCTCCCCTGCCTGCCATCTCAAGATGCAGAGGGAGGCACACTCTGATACTCTTCCTTCTTCCTCTGGGCCTGCCCGCCCATCAGCTTCCCAATGGGGACTGAGAGATGGGGGCCCTGAAGCGTGCTAACATTGCCTTATCCGAAATGGCCTAAAGTTCGTGCACATGTGATGCGTGAATGAGTATATTGTATATTTAGATAAGTTCGCCCACAGACGCAGGCACACACCCAAGGAAGAAATTTTAATGGGAGACTGGCAGTTTGTCTTTTTTTAGAAATCAGAACCTGTTTTCCTCACATAGTAGGAACACAAAATATCAAGGAACTCATGAAGCTCCTGAGTTTTATTTTTACACTCACAATTTCAAGAAGAATCTTAACAGATTTAGTCCAAATTTAGTGTTAAAAAAAAATGCTGCTCTGGGACTGCAAATGTAAGTGCCAAGTTTCAATCCACAGCAAGTTTTTACAGCTGAGCTGGCAGGTCTTTAAAGAGGTCTTGTCAAAACAGAAACCTTCAAGAACCGAAAAAAAAAAAAAAAAAGAAACACCTCACCTGCCTTACCACTAATGTCTCTGGGTGTAGAAGTGAAGAAATATTACACAATATTACAGAGTTAGAAGGCATACCTGTGGCAAATGAGATGTCTCTTTATCTTCTTCTTTCCTTACTTTTCTCCAAGAAGAGAGTTTTTAGTAACACAACAAATGGACATAGTCATTGTATTAATAGAAAATACCTGATTAAGAGTCCCTTGGACAGCAAGGAGCTCAAACCAGTCAATCCTAAAGGAAATCAATCCTGAATATTGATTGGAAGGACTGATGCTGAAGCTGAAGCTCCAGTCCTAAGGCTACCTGATATGAGGAGCCGACTCATTGGAAAAGACCCTGATGCTGACAAAGATTGAAGAGAAAGGGATGGCAGAGGATGGGACGGTTAGGTGGCATCACCGACTCAATGGACGTGAATTTGAGCAAACTCTGGCAGATAGTGAAGGACAGAGGAGCCTGGGTGCTGCAGTCCATGGGGTCTCAGTCAGACACGACTTAGCAACTGAACAACAATTGACGTTTTCATTCAACTCCAAATATTTTCTAATTTTGCTTCTAGCGACTGAACAACAACAACCACCCGATCAAGGTTTTGTTGGGAGGGTGATTCATATTAGTAAGAAAAAACACATTTGTTTATCCTGTAGAAGCTCTGCTCTGGACTATCTGAGTCAGAAATCCTTGCTCGGAATCTTCCTTCGGAGATGATGGAATTTTGGGGGGGTGGGGATAGGGAGAGGGACAGTATTGAAGAGAGAGATTAGAGGTGCAAAGGGGACACTCTAGGGGGAGTGCTCTAGGATGCCCGCCTCCGGTAGATCACCTCTGACACACTTCTGTGTGGACCCTGCCTGTGTGGTGACTGACTCTGGAATGGTTGGTCATGTGGAAGTGGCCTGGCCCTTCCCAGACAGAAGGCGTGATTGTGACTGCATCTCTTCCTTCACTGTAACTTCCTTCACTCTTCACTCCCACGGCTCTCTGGAGTCTAACAGTTGTTCCGTGAGAGAAAGAAGAGGGTTTGTGTTTTAGGTATTGAAAGCAAGGTAAAAGGATGTTGCAAGATTTGCGGGGCGGGGTGGGGGGGGGACACATTTTGCCATTAAAGTTCTTTTTAATTGCTTTCTAGATTAAAACATAAGCATAAATCAGTGAAGTTAAACGTCTTAATAATGTCTCTTACTAGGGTTTTCTGGTTTCCCTTGATGCCCCTTCCCTGAAACAAACAAAAGAAATAGAAAACAGTGGTGATATAAATGTATTTTCGTCTTCCCAGGTGGCACTGGTGATAAAGAGCCCACCTGCCAATGCAGGAGACCTAAGAGATGCAGGTTCAATCCCTGAGTCGGGAGTATTCCCTGGAGGAGGGCTTGGCAATCCACTCTAGTATTCTTGCCTGGAGAATCCCATGGACACAGGTGCCTGGTGGGCTACAGTTTATAGGGTCACAAAGAGTCGGACACGACTGGAGCCACACACACACACACGTATTTTAGTTATGTGGTTGTAAATAGCGGGTTGAGGCAGAGTTCCCAGACTCCCAACCTCCTCAACCACCTTTAAATAAACGCCTCTTTCTTTCTCTCCCCCTCTCAAGGGAAGGGCACAACTCTGCTCTGCTCTCACACCTTCAGTATTGAGTCCTCTGAGAAAGGGATTCCCCCTTCTCCTTCTCTGGGCTCTGCCTCCCCTTCCCCATACCTCTTGCCCCTTTCAGGCTGGTGTCTTTGTCCTCAAGTCTAGACCTGTCAGTGATAAGCACCACAGAAACTTTCATGAGAGGCCCAGGCGCCTCAAATCTGCAGAATACTCCCCGTGTATAAAACCAGCTCACAAATCTCCTCTTCCTGTCTCCTCTCACTAAATGCCTGGTGTTCAGTATCTGATTCCCTCCGCTTGATCTGTCACGTCCCCAGCATTCCTGGGAAAGCCTCACCTGTGTAATGAGAGCAGGCCTTTCTATCTCGTGTTTTTTCCTGCTGCTACGTCCCCTTCTCAACTTAGCTCTGTTTGCTTCCCTGCATCCCTGGAGCCTTTGGGCGGACATGGATTATCAAAACTCTAACCTTCCTCATGCACTTAAAAAGAAAAAAAGAAAAAAAAACATAGTAGCTGCAAACAAACCAGAGAGACCTGGGAATTAAAAACAAATCGACTGACAAGTGCCAGTTCTGTTGGGATATTAAAAAAAAAAAAAAGTGAAAAAAATGGTTCAGTCTCTTAATTCAACAAGCCCAGTTGAGGTTATTTTGAAAGTCACTAACTGCTCTGGCTGTAACAGGAGCGTCGACCAAACTAAATCATTATTCCCTTCTTGTTGAGTTTTTCTTATTGAAGTTTCTAGCTCTCTACTCTCTGGTGGTAAAACAGTAGCTACAAATAACATCCTTAAAGGTGGCATTCTTTGTGAGATGACTTTTTTTTTTTTCTAAATAAACTTTGGCACCTTCATCCTCCAGGAGGAAATGTTAGCATAGCCAATATGTGGAAACTTCTGAGGGGAAGTTTTAGAATTTGTTCCCTTTGGAATTTGCGTTAACTATAGGGTCAAAAATCAGGTTACAGGTGGTGCAGTGGTAAAGAACCTGCCTGCCAATGCAGGAGGTGCGAGAGATGCAGGTTTGATCCCTGGGTAGGGAAGATCCCTGGAGGAGGGCATGGCAATCCGCTCTAGTATTCTTGCCTGGAAAATTCCATAGGCAGAGGAACCCTGGTGGGCTACAGTCCATAGGGTCTCAGAGTCCGACATGACTGAGCATTTACAGTACAGTAATAGGGCCAAATACAGTGCCAACCCAGTCCCTTCTATGGGCTACAAATCACTGGCTTTTTAAGTTCCTTTTGCACACAGGTTATGGGAAGACTATGTCCTGTGGTGATTCATATATGAAATATAACAGTATTATTTCACTTTTGTTTTCCCCGCATGGTCCCAAATCTGCCATCCACAGTTCTACAGCAGAGATCTTTTAAATCACACATTTGGTTACTTTGCTTTCCCTGTTTGTAACCTCCAAGTCTCCCCCTCATCTGCTGCAAACATGGCCAGATGATTTCATCCTGCCTTCAGACGGATTGAAATGGACTCCCTAGAGGCACCGGGGTGAGAAGGATTCGGAGGCTGCCTCTGGGTTCCTGGCAGTGCTGTGATCAATTAGCTATGCCTGCCGTAGACCTGGGAAGAAGGTGCGGTGATGGGTATGTCATACTTAGGGTACGTGTTTATTCAGATCTTGGCCATGGCATCTGTGTCTCTCCACGCAATATGCTGCTGTTAAGCAGTACAGAAAATTCTTCCCGTTTGCTAAAGACAACATTGTTTCCAGGCAATTTCAAGAGTGATCTAAGATTCACTTCCTAGAGAAATCCTTTTTCTTCTCTCTTTGATTGTAGACCAGGTCTTAAGCCTACGTGCTGCTGTTGTAAACTGTGTTTTTGCCTCTACCATTATTCTTAACCCATTGTTTTAGGATTACCTATGCAGGTGACTGATACGTTCATGAGGTAGACTTCAGAAGTCTCTGAGGGCTGAAGTGTTCAATTTTCTCATTAATTACCTAGCATAGGGCTTGAACTCTTAGCTGGCATACAGTAATTGTTTGTTAAAAAAATGAATAAATGCATGAATGAATGAATGGCATATTTCCTATGGGGTAAGAGGAAATAAAATAGAACTTACTGATATTTGCACTTTATAATAGCCATACAAGCAAATGTAAAAAATGAAATTCTAAAAAAATAACAAATGGAACTGTTGGATGATTTTAGTAACTTCTAGTAACATTTTTTAGCATTTTTTGGTACATTGATTTACGGTTAAATTCAAGGTTCAAGGTTGTTCTTTTTTTTTTACAATATTCTTGAACCCGTCAGGTGAAAATCAGCTTTCTATTGCCTGTCTTACTGTTTCTTCAAATAACATTCATATATATCATAGTCAGCTCAACCTGTTATAACAAAATACCATAGACTGAGTGGCTTAAACGACAGATATTATTTTTCATAGTTTTGAGGCTGACAAGTCCAAGATCAAGGTACTGACAGACTGAGATTCAGATTCGGATGAGAGTTCTCATCCTGGCTTCTTCCTATGACTTCACGTGATGGAGACAGGGAGAGAGAGAGCGTGGCGTTTCCTGTTTATTCTTATAAGGGCACTGATCTCAGGGTTCCATCTTCATGACCTGTCTACTCCCAGAGGTCCCTCTCTAAATCCCATCATGTTGGAGGTTAGTGCTTCAGCACACGGATATATATATGCATGTATATATGCATACATGTGGGGCTTCCCTGGTGGCTCAGAGGTTAAAGCGTCTGCCTGTAATGCGGGAGACCTGGGTTCAATCCCCGGTTCAGGAAGATCCCCTGGAGAAGGAAATGGCAAACCACTCCAGTCTTTTTGCCTGGAGAATCTCATGGACAGAGGTGCCTGGTAGGCTACAGTCCACGGGGTCGCCAACAGTCAGACACGACTGAGCGGACTTCACTTCAATTCATATATGTATACATATATACATATGTATATATATGTATATAGTGTGTATATATGCATACACATGTATATATGTGTATATGTAGTGTATATATGTACACATATGTATATATGAATATGTATATATAGTGCTTCCTTCGTGGCTCAGACAGTAAAGAATCTGCCTGTGGTGCAGGAGACAGGGATTTGAACCCTGGGTCAGCAAGATCCCCTGGAGAAGGAAAGGGTTACCCACTCTAGTATTCTTGCCTGGAGAATCCCATGGACAGAGGAGACTGGTGTGCTATCGTCTGTGGGATCACAAAGAGTTGGACATGACTGAAGAGCTAACACTAGCTATATAAATACATACATATGTGTGTATATATATATATATATATATATATTTCCTTTGTTTGTTTACCATATGTACTTACATATGTAAATGGAGTAAATATGAATTCCCAGTGTTCTTTACTGTATTTATTAACTCTTCAAATATTTACTGATCGCCTACTATATTGGATGTACTGGGAAAACAGTGATGAAAATATAGACACAATATACAACCTGATCCAACTTATAGCCAGATTTGCCCTGCCTACATTTCTCCAATTTGAATGCATTGATGAACTTCCATTAGCAGTTATCTTGTACCCATCGACCATCCCCAAGAAAAAGAAATGCAAAAAAGCATAATGGCTGTCTGAGGAGGCCTTACAAATAGATGAGAAAAAAAGAAAAGTGAAAAGTGAAGGAGAAAAGGAAAGATATACCCATTTGAATGCAGAGTTCCAAAGAATAGCAAGGAGAAATAAGAAAGCCTTCCTCAGTGATCAGTGCAAAGAAATAGAGGAAAATAATAGAATGGGAAAGACTAGAGATCTCTTCAAGAAAACTAGAGATACCAAGGGAACATTTCATGCAAAGATGGGTACAATAAAGGACAGAAATGGTATGGACCTAACAGAAGCAGAAGATATTAAGAAGAGGTGGCAAGAATACACAGAACTATACAAAAAAGATCTTCATGACCCAGATAATCACAATGGTGTAATAACTCACCTAGAGCCAGACATCCTGGAATGTGAAGTCAAGTGGGCCTTAGGAAGCATCACTATGAACAAAGCTAGTGGAGGCGATGGAATTCCAGTTGAGCTATTTCAAATTCTAAAAGATGATGCCGTGAAAGTGCCCCACTCAATATGCCAGCAAATTTGGAAAACTCAGCAGTGGCCACAGGCCTGGAAAAGGTCAGTTTTCATTTCAGTCCCAAAGAAAGGCAATGCCAAAGAATGCTCAAACTACTGCACAATTGCACTCATCTCACATGCTAGCAGAGTAATGCTCAAAATTCTCCAGGCTTGGCTTCAACAATACGTGAACCATGAACTTCCAGATGTTCAAGCTGGATTTAGAGACAGCAGAGGAACCAGAGATCAAATTGCCAACATCCACTGGATCATCAAAAAAGCCAGAGAGTTCCAGAAAAACATCTATTTCTGCTTTCTTGACTATGCCAAAGCCTTTGTGTGGATCACAATAAACTGTGGAAAATTCTGAAAGACATGGGAATACTAGACCACCTGACCTGCCTCTTGAGAAATCTGTATGCAGGTCAGGAAGCAACAGTTAGAACTGGACACGGAACAACAGACTGGTTCCAAATCGGTAAAGGACTGCATCAAGGCTGTATATTGTTACCCTGCTTATTTAACTTATATGCAGAGTACTTCATGAGAAATGCTGGGCTGGAGGAAGCACAAGTTGGAATCAACATTGCCAGGAGAAATATCAACAACCTCAGATATGCAGATGACACCACTCTTACGGCAGAAAGAGAAGAACTAAAGACCCTTTTGATGAAAGTGAAAGAGGAGAGTGAACAAGTTGGCTTAAAGCTCAACATTCAAAAAACTAAGATCATGGCATCCCAAATAGATGGGGAAACGGTGAAAACGGTGGCAGACTTTATTTTTGGGGGGCTCCAAAATCATTGAAGATGGTTACTATAGCCATGAAATAAAAAGATACTTTTTTCTTGGAAGGAAAGTTATGACTAACCTAGACAGCATATTAAAAAGCATTACTTTGCCAACAAAGGTCCATCTAGTCAAGGCTATGGTTTTTTCTAGTAGTCATGGATGGATGTGAGAGTTGGACTATAAAGAAAGCTGAGCACCGAAGAATTGATGCTTTTGAACTGTGGTATTGGAGAAGACTCTTGAGAGTCCCTTGGACTGCAAGGAGATCCAACCAGTCCATCCTAAAGGAGATCAGTCCTGGGTGTTCATTGGAAGGACTGATGTTGAAGCTGAAACTCCAATACTTTGGCCACCTGATGCGAAGAGCTGACTCATTTGAAAAGCCCCTGATGCTGAGAAAGATTGAGGGCAGGAGGAAAACGGGATGACAGAGGATAAGATGGCTGGATGGCATCACCAACTCAATGGACATGAGTTTGGGTGAACTCTGGGAGTTGGTGATGGACAGGGAGCCCTGGCTTGCTGCAGTCCATGGGTTCGCAAAAAGTTGGACACAACTGACCGACTGACCTGAACCTGTACCCATTGTATTGGGGGAAAGGGTCCTCCAAGATTATACACCGAGCATACATACACTCTCTTGAGAGTCTAAGTAATAAAGAGGGTCCTTTATTAGGTAGATGCATCTTTATGGCAGATGATCAAAGTGGATGTTTGAGGATTCTGAATTAACCCTTAGCCCTGTTAAGGCTCACTTCTCTTGCCTTAAATTTTGCCTCCACCCCATGTTACTTTAAAAATTCTTTCATTGTGGTGAGAACAGTTAACATGATATCCACCCTCTTAACAAATTCTTAAGTATACAATACAGTATTGTTAACTAGAGGGACAGCGTTGTACAGCGATCTCTAGAACGTTTCATCTTAACTGAAACTTTATGCCTGTTATCAGTAACCTCTCGTTTCCCTCTTCCCACAGCCCCTGGCAACCATCATTCTGTTCTGGGGTTCTGTGAACTGGAGCATTTTTGATACTTCTAAGTGGAATCACACAGTGTTTGTCTTTCTGTGGCCGCCTTACTTCACTAAGAATAGTGACTTCCAGGTCCACTCGTGTTGTCATGTCTTGCAGAATCACCCCTTTTAAGGGGGAAGAGTATGCATATACCACGTTTTCTTTAATTAGTCATCTGTTGATGTTTAAATTGTTTCTACACCTTGGCTATTGTGACTAATGCTGCAGTGAACATGAAAGTACTAATATCGCTTTGAGATTCTTATTTCAATTCTTTTAAACTAATATGCAGATATGGGGATGCTGAATCACATGGTAATTCTTTGTAAATTTTTTTTTTTTTTTTGGAAAACTGAGTATCTTTTCCATAGAGATGCACCTTATTGCATTCCTACCAATAGGTAATAAGGTTTCAATTTTCCACTTCTTCACTGACATTTGTTGTCTTTTAAAAAAAATAATAGCCAAACTGACAGTTATTAGGTGGTTTGAATTTTAATTGCAATTAGTGACATTAAGCATTTTTTTCCTGTGTCTGTGGACCATTTATATGTCTTCTTTGGAGAAATATTTGTTCAAATCCTTAACCCATTTTTAAATTGGGTTATGAATTTTCTGGCTATTGAGTTATAGGAGTTCCTTATATATTTTCAGATGAACCCCTTTTAAGATATATGATAATGCAAATATTTTCTCCCATTTCACAGGTTGCTTTTTATAGAAAGACATCCCGTGTTCATGATTTGGAAGACTTAGTATTATTAAAATGTCCCTGCTACCCAAAGCTATTTACAGATCCAGTGAAATTTCTATCAAAATCCCAGTGGCTTTTTTTTTTCAGATTTAGAGAAACAACCCTATATTTCATATAGAACTGTAAAAGACTAAGGGTAACCAAATAATCTTGAGAAGAAAGAACAAGGTTGGAGGCATTAGCTTCCTATTTAAAAATGTGTTGCAAAGTTGCAATAATCAAAATAGTATGGTAAAGGCATACACAGTCAGACATAAGAGCCAGCTCATTGGAAAAGACCCTAATGCTAGAAAAGATTGAAGGCAAAAGGAGAAGCAGGAAGAAGAGATGAGATAGATAGCATCACCAACACAATGGACATGAATTTGAGCAAACTTTGAGAGATAGTGAAGGACAGAGGAGACTGGCGTGCTGCAGTTCATGGCATGGCAAAGTAGGACACAGGTTCACGACTGTAAAACAATAGGCCAGTGGAACAGAATAAAAAGCCCAGAAGTAAATCCATGAACAAATGGTCAACAAATCTGGATGCCAAGAATGCACCACGGGTAAAGGATGATATCTTCGACAAAGAACAAAAAGACTATTTTAACCAAAAGAATTAAATTAGACTCTTGTCTTACACTGTACATAAAAATGAAGCTCAACATGTATTAAAGTCATAAGCATAAGACCTGAAACTATAAAACTCTTAGAACACAAACGGGGAAAAGCCTTTTGACATTGGTCTTGGCAATAAGTGATTCATGGATTCATTCATGGATAGGACACCAAAAATTCAGGCAACAAACATCAAATAAAGAAGTGCTGCTGCTGCTAAATTGCTTAAGTTGTGTCTGACTCTGTGTGACCCCATAGACGGCAGCCCACCAGGCTCCCCCGTCCCTGGGATTCTCCAGGTAAGAACACTGGAGTGGGTTGCCATTTCCTTCTCCAAAGCATGAAAGTGAAAAGTGAGAGTGAAGTCACTCGGTCATGTCCAACTCTTAGCAACCCCATGAACTGCTGCCTACCAGGCTCCTCTGTCCATGGGATTTTCCAGGCAAGAGTACTGGAGTGGGGTGCCATCGCCTTCTCTGAATAAAAAAGTGGGACTATATCAAACAAATCAGATTCCACACAATGAGGGAAACAATCAATAGAGTGAAATGATCCAATTTCCTCTTATCTTGGGGAACTTGCTCTAGGAGGATAGAAGTAAGTGTCTGACTAGTTAGTCCCTGTTATTATGGGCAATAACTTTACATTTTGTGCTTTCAGAATTGATTCTCAAAATAGCTTTATGAGCAAAGTTATTACAGTCTTTAAATGGATGAAGAAATGAAGAATCAGAAAGTTGTGTTGTTTACTCAGGGCAACCCAATCTGAGAAACTGGAGTGCTTGCCAAGACTTCAACTGTTGGGTGTCTCTTAAGTCCCCTCTACCCCACAAGCCATACACAAGCCTTCCTATGTTCTGTTTCTAATTCAAGGATGCTGAAATGGCGGCCAAGAGTACTGGTTGGTAGTAAATGGAAACCTCTTCACCTCTCCTGTCACCTGCTGGCTCTGATCTTTGGAAATACTCATCTGTTTTGCATTTCTGGTGGCAATTGTGAGTAAACTAAGGACTAGATCAGTAGCAGGAGGATAAAACTGTGCAATCTTCATGTGGGTCGTTTGGATAGCTTGATGGGCCCAGCCTACTGCGCTTAGCTTTAAACCCACTGCTTTCTACTTTCCTGGACCCCCATCTCCATCCTCTTTGCCCCTGCACTCAAAAACAGTTTTCATACTCTTCACTGTCTTCTCTCACCCCATCCTCCACTCTGAGCCTCCTCTCTACTCCACCAGTCTTTCTTCCCTTAAAAAATGCTACCTCCCACGTGAAAATTAATAGGTAGCCTTCCCCTGAGAAAAATCCTCTCTTGCCTGAATAGCTATGCTTTTTCCTGAACTATCAGCCTGTTTTTATCTTGTGGAAACTGAACTGTGTAACTTATCAAATTTCCTTCGTTGGGTTCTCTGTTAGAAAAGTGAGAACCCAGTTCATTAATTTCCTGTAGGAAGTACCTGGCTCTCTATCATAGTTATTATTTTATTAACCTCATTTCAGGGTTACCTTAATATCACTATCTGTGTGTTGCTTTCTCCATTCTCACTTATTTTAAAACAGGCTCTCCTGCTATAATTTATGTATCTTTCTAGGCCACTAGAATCTTGTCTGGAGCAAAGTGAGGGGAGATAGTTTTATGGGAAACTACAAAAATACTGTATTTTCTGATCTCCTTTGCAAGGTGTGGTTTTGGAATCAGATCTGACCAAGAGGGATCTTTGGAAGTATCACTGTGTGACTTTGGGAAAGTGTCCTAAAAGGGAGGGCATATGCCCTTACTTTCTTTCTTACTGCTTGTTGAAATGTGAGTGTAATGACTGGAGCTCAAGCAGCCATATTGGTTCATGAGTCAATAGCCTAAGCTAAGGAGCAATAATATAGAAGAAACCTGGTTTTCTTATGATTATGAAGTGTCCTCATGAGTTTTGTATTGCCTGATTCTATGCTGTCTACTGTATATTGTCAAGGCTGTATATTGTCACCCTGCTTATTTAACTTACATGCAGAGTACATCATGAGAAATGCTGGACTGGAAGAAACACAAGCTGGAATCAAGATTGCTGGGAGAAATATCAATAACCCCAGATATGCAGATGACACCACCCTTATGGCAGAAAGTGAAGAGGAACTCAAAAGCCTCTTGATGAAAGTGAAAGTGGAGAGTGAAAAAGTTGGCTTAAAGCTCAACATTCAGAAAACGAAGATCATGGCATCCAGTCCCATCACTTCATGGGAAATAGATGGGGAAACAGTGGAAACAGTGTCAGACTTTATTTTTCTGAGCTCCAAAATCACTGCAGATGGTGATTGCAGCCATGAAATTGAAAGACTTTTACTCCTTGGAAGGAAAGTTATGACCAACCTAGATAGCATATTCAAAAGCAGAGACATTACTTTGCCAACAAAGGTTCATCTAGTCAAGGCTATGGTTTTTCCTGTGGTCATGTATGGATGTGAGAGTTGGACTGTGAAGAAGGCTGAGCGCCGAAGAATTGATGCTTTTGAACTGTGGTGTTGGAGAAGACTCTTGAGAGTCCCTTGGACTGCAAGGAGATCCAACCAGTCCATTCTGAAGGAGATCAGCCCTGGGATTTCTTTGGAAGGAATGATGCTAAAGCTGAAACTCCAGTACTTTGGCCACCTCATGCAAAGAGTTGCCTCATTGGAAAAAACTCTGATGCTGGGAGGGATTGGGGGCAAGAGGAGAAGGGGACAACAGAGGATGAGATGGCTGGATGGCATCACTGACTCGATGGATGTGAGTCTCAGTGAATTCCGGGAGTTGGTGATGGACAGGGAGACCTGGCGTGCTGCGATTCATGGGGTCGCAAAGAGTCGGACATGACTGAGTAACTGATCTGATCTGATCTGATGCTGTCTACATGAGAAAATGAAATTCGATATATTTAATACATAGTTAACTGGGTTTTATTTCAGTTGCACCAAGACATAATTCTAATATGGCAGACTTCAATCTTGCAGAGTCAGACAGAGAATGTATCTGCCATGACATGACTTGAGCCCTAAATAGATTAAATTTCTGTGAGCAGTAAGAATATCTTTAAGGGATTTGATTCTTATATTTGTGCTGCTACCCATATTTTTATGAAACTGCATTCTTACATTTTTCTCTTGTATTTATCACTCTTGCAATTGTCTATATTGGCCTAGAGCTCTTATAGTCTTTGCACAATGCCCAATACTGTGCATATGGTTCCATATACATCCCTACTTTCATGCAACCTTCTTTACTTCTTCTCAATGTGTCTTCTGGAAAGACTCACAACAGATTGGACCTTTGCATCTTGTTTTCTCCCAAAGGCAAGTAATACATCATCTGGTTGAGGTGATAATCCATAAAACTTTAACAAAGCCTGAAAATGATAAGTCCTGTGAGAGAAGCTGAGGTAAGTAGAATTTGGGTCCCACAGTGCTTTATCTGGTTCCTGGTAATCTCTTTGATCTCATCTTCTGTTCTTTCTTCTCACTTACCCTCCTCCAGACAGAGTAGCCTGCTTGCCATCCACGAACATGTGTGCCTAAGGTGCTCCTGCCTCAGGGCCTTTGCACATGCTATTCCCTCTACCAGGAGTGTTGTTCCCTCAAGTTACAGCCCTCTCTCAATCTAGACCTTCGATCTTGTGTCTCTGTTTTGTTTTCCTCCATAGCCCATGTCAGTATGTGACATTCTATTTATTTCACTGGTTTATATGGTTATTGCCTCTCTGTACTGATGGCGTATGACTACAACTGACTGCATGTGACTCTACTAGGGATTTATTTATTTATTTTTTGTTTATTGCCAGACCTCCAGAATCTGTAATAAGGATTATAATGGGGACTCAGTAAATATTGTTTGAATGAATGAATGAAAGATTCAAAAGAGAAAGTATATTTCTGATGGCAGTTTACTTGTAGGGGTGGTATTTGGGTTTGAATTTGACATGTATGGTAGAATTAAGTTGGTATGAAGATGCTTTCCAGAGCACTGATTTTACTGGCTAGCAACTAGAGACAACTTAGATACTTACATTAGAGGGTGGGGCGAGTAAAAGTAAAAATGCAGCAGATGGAGATAATGACCTAGATTTACAAGGCATTACACTCAAAAGGAGGCAAATTGGAGAGATCAGAAAAATACTGTAACATAATATCATTTATTTAAGTTTCAAGTTCACAAAAACAATACTCCGTGTTTTAAAAGAAATGTATATATATCTAGATACCTTTGTTTTATACATATATGTATGTAAATAAATATATACATACATAGATATCATAGAAGGATATGTATTGTGTGATTGGAGAGGAAAAAGACATGAGGATGAGAGATAAGTAATACAAACAAATATAAACAGAAGAAGGACCTCACAGAGACCTTCAGTGAAGTATGCCAGGCCCAGAGGGTTCACTTAACTTTCACACTGGTCACACAGCACTGAAAACAAATGGAGGGAAATTCTCTGGGGACCAGGAGGGTAGAAGAAAATGGGAAATGAGTATCCTCACACTGATAGAGCCATGGCCAGGAAATACCAAGGAAAGGAACAATTAGGACAGTAGTGGGTAATAAAGAGATGCAAAGATAGGTTGGGCCTAAAATTTTAAAGAGACCCAAATGCTAGGCAAAGGAGATTTTCTCACTTCATTAAACAAGGAGGAACCATTAAGAGTTTTTGGACAAGATGAAATAACATAGGAAAATTAATGTAGTGTGTAATGTATTAGATAAAATAACAGATTCACAGGGAGGGAAAAAGAGTTCAACAAGAGAATGCAATAGTCCAAGCAGGAAGTACTGCTTAGTGTGAACCTAGAAAGCAGTGATATGAAGAAGGTTGTGACTTAATCTTTATCTGATATTTACAAATTTTGATGAATTACATACATCCTAACTGTGTTAAAAACTAGAGGAAGGAATCGAGTGTGGGATATTTAAATGGCCTCCGTACAGTCCTTTGCTGGGAAACCAGCATGGGGATGAGCGCTTTGGCATCTTGTGGGTGTTGCAGAAAATTCAGAAGGACTGGAAAGGACTACATTTGGTGCATGCAATGCAGTAACTAGGGCTTCCCAGGTGGCTCGGTGGTAAAGAATCTACTGACCGTACAGGAGATGCATGTTCCTGGATTCGATCCCTGGGTTGGGAAGATCCCCTGTAGAAGGAAACGACAAACCACTCTAGTATTCTTGCCTGGGAAATCCCATGGACAGAGGAGCCTGGTGGGCTACAGTCCATGGGGTTGCAAAAGAGTCAGACATGGAGACTAAAAACAACGACAAATGTAATAACTACGTGAGTTGCCATGTAACTGAAAACACAGTTGTCAGGACCTGAGGACAAGTCTGATTTTGGCGGAGAAAATAAGCAAAGGAAACTAGAAATGTTCCACCTTCATGACTAAAGAAGCTGATATATGATTAACAGCTAAAAGCTGGTGAGCTGTTTAGGGGTAGATGCTTTCGGTTTGTAGGAGAATCCTATTTAAAATTATGCCAAGTCACCCCAATAGATAGGTATAGTAGGCTGTTGGACACATGAGATTAGTATTTGAAGAATCCAAGGCCGTCACTATTGATCTGGGACCCACTCTCAGAGGGGACTGTCAGAGCCATGGTCATCACCATGGTTACAGAAGCAACAGATTAGAATGTGTTTGTGTGATAGGACTGACCAACAAGGAGTAGATCTTTCTAAATGTGAAGTGATGGAAATATGAATTGTGAATTTTTTTTAACAGAAGATTCATAACTTAGCGTGTTTTAAAAATAAGCTCTTTTAAAAAGGGGAATCTCCACTTTACTTCAACTATGAAGCCCCATCCGGAAGCTTTGGGCTGAGAAGTCATATAAAATGCTCTGGAATGAAAAGTCATAGAAAAAAAGCAAAAGGAAAAGAGACCAGAGTAAGATTTTCAAATCAGATTATAGGGAAACTAGAGTTTGAAAATGGTTAAGCTAAAATCAGATCAGGTGACACTTATATTTCTGTTCAAGGGTTGTACCAAAATTCATGGTCTGAACTGGAGCAGGGTTGGTCCAGAGAGGACCATTTCTGACACAGGGATGGGTCCTTTTTAAGAGGATGTGCTCTTCAAAAGCTTCCTCACTGAGATGTACAGGGGAACCTTTCCACCACGTGGGAGATGGCAATGCATTCTGTCTCCATTTTATCCTTGTTTACAGGTAAGCCGACATTACTTTGCCAACAAAGGTCTATATAGTCAAAGCTATGGTTTTTCCAGTAGTCATGTATGGATGTGAGAGTTGGACCATGAGAAGGCTGAGTGCCGAAGAACTGATGCTTTTGAACTGTGGTGTTGGAGAAGACTCTTGAGAGTCCCTTGGACTGCAAGGAGATCAAACCAGTCAATCCTAAAGGGAATCAGTCCTGAATATTCATTGAAAGGACTTATGCTGAAGCTCCAATACTTTTTTTTTTTGAAGCTCCAATACTTTGGCCACCCAATGCAAAGAGCTGACTCACTGGAAAAGACCTTTAGAGAAGATTTCCTAGAAGGGGCAACAGTTTTGCTTTGGTTGAAAGGGTGTGAAAGAGTTTGTTAAGATGGGCAGGCAGAGTGAGGCCTGGGGTGAAGCTCTTTAGGCCATGATATGTGCAAAAAATACAGATGTTTGAGAGTGGGTATGTTCAGGCAGTGTTGGCATAGGGTTCATGGCAGGATTGTTGAGAGATTAAGCTGGAAAAAAGCAGGCAGGGATCAGACAAAGCAAGTTCTGTTCTCATGTAGAATTTAGTCTTCCTTACATTTGAAATTGAACCCATTGATGAGAGACTCTCCTAATTCCAGGGTACTAATTCTAATGGTTCCCATTGATTATTAATTGATAAAAATTAACAACCAGTAGTTTCTGAGTCGATTTTTATCTATGGCGCTTATAAACCCACATTGCAGCTTGACATGGAAAATAACTTTAAAGCAACTGTCCTGTTACTTTTTAGTTCATTACCATCAGAAGTGATTGGAATCCAGAGTGGTGTCAGAAAAATGGTACAAAGTGAATCTGGTCTCTGAGCTTCATCTTAACAAAGACAACACACCATTTAAAATTTCCTCTTTACAAAAAAGGAGCTACTGCTTTTATTATTGCAGGATGTTAGAATACCTGTTAGTACACCCTTGGCCACAAGTATGACTTCACATTTTTTTTCTGGAAAAAAAAATTAAGCTAAGAAAGGACATGGATGAAAATCTTAGGGACCATGAGACTGATTTTGTTTTCATTAACTGTGCCCAAGTTTCTTCTTAAACACTAAGATTATATAGAATGCAACTCTTTATTTAAAACTGAAATGTCAGTTGTTGTGTTTGGTATAAAAATGTAGTGACTCCAGGACCCATTGAAGATTTTCAGTCTGAGCTCTGAGACTGTGCTTTCTTGTTCAGTTTTTAGACTCTCCACAAAAACATTTCTATAAAAAAATATCCTCAACTAAGGAACATGGAGGAACTCCAGGCTCTTAGCTGATCTCGGTGAATTGGCAAGCTCGGAAAAACATTTTCCAGCTGATTTTCAGTCACAGCGTTAGCAATCAACAAATATTTTCTGAACTTGCACACACACATTAGGGATTTGTTTGAAATAAGATGCCAGAAAAATAGGATGTGCAATTAAGGGCAATGTGGACCCTGCTTCTTCATGGAGACGTAATATATTTGTTTTCACTCTTTAATATAGCCTTGCAAAAGCACCATGAACCTTTTGGGGAAAAAATGATATCAATCAAATAAATGCCCCTTTATGTAGTCTCAAAGAGAATGATACAATTTAAACTAGAGGTCACTATTAAAGAAAATGGGCTTCATCTTCTAGGGTGTGTGTGTGTGTATTTCTATTTTGAGATAGTTAGAAAGTTGAGTTAAAAACAATGTGAGTGGTTACCTTTTCATGTTTCTTTCTTTGCAATACTGGATTTAATCTCTCCAGTACTACTCTACCATGTAAACAGTGTACTGTGAAAAGGGAAGAAAAAGCCTACTCTTCCCATAGCATCAGGAGATGACATTGAGCATTGCTGTCATCTGTGTCGCTTGGAACTAAGTGTATAATCAGTGCTGAATCAGTTTTCTTTATCATTGCAGTGGATGTGGGTCTGATTCACCACACCAAAGATATTTGGCTCTGCCAGTCAAAAGATATCTGGGAAGAGTAGTGTCTGCAATCCAGCCACCGAAACCATGAGCCATGGGGATCCGAGGCTGGGATTTGGGGGTGCACAGATGGTGGTGCTGCTGATTAAGAACCCACCTGCCAATGCAGGAGACACCGGTTCCATCTCTGGGGCAGGAAGTTCCCCTGTATTAGGAAATAGCAACCCACTCCTGTATTCTTGCCTGGAGAATCCCATGGATTCTCCCAGAATCCCAGAGGAGCCTGGTGGGCTACAGTCCACAGGGTCGCAGAGTCGGACACAACAAGCCCACAGCACAACAAGGAAATTTTGCTGCAAGGGGTGTTTAGACCCAGCCAGTGTGAGTTTTTGAAGACTCACTCATTTTTTTTTTCCTTTTCCATTTTAGCAAGTTCATGATGAGGGTGATTTCTTTTGATTTGTTTTGTTGGGAATGCAGACCCGGTATGTTTCTCATCCTTTAATCAAGACCTGATAATGAGAGATTCTGGAGCTAAAGGAAAATTAATAAAATTGACCTGAAGCGGCTATTTGGAAGTTTAAACACAAGTATGAGCTGACTGTTTAAAGTTTCCCTTCTGAGGGCAAAGGCTTCATGGAGTGTGTACGTGTGCAAGTGTGTGCGTGTACATGCCAGTGTCTGAACTCTGCTGGGGAACGCCTCTGCTTCCTCTGCCAGGGAAGGGCTCAGCTTCCTTTTGTGTGGAGCGAGGTCACACCCAGTGGCCAGTTAGGTTAACGGCAAGTGTGTGTTCCCTGAGGTTACCTGAAAAAGAGCAGCTGGCCCCAGCCGCTTCCCAGAGTGGGTGCCAGAGACCAATTTGGATAATAGCAGAACCTCGGTGTTCCTTTCCTTTGTTCCCGAAGGTGGAGTCTGGGTAGGAAAAAGCCCCACACCATTCATGATGTTAACAATAGCGGCATTAATGTTCATTGGACTCCCACTGCGTCTGTTATTCTTTAAATGAGGACCCAAGAATATAATGAGATGGATTTTCACAGGCTGAAACAAAGAGGGATTGCTTTTTGTTCTTATTTCCCTTTATTTGGGCGTAATTGAAACATGTTGAACTTAACTATTCTTTTCATTTTGTTTTGTTTTTGAGTTGGGGGTGGCAATCACCAATAATGTTTTCAAAAAAATGACTATACCTTTTTAGCATACAAATCGGGGCAGAAACCCTAATTATAAGTTTTTAAATAACTAGTTGACACAACTCCAAACTGACATATCTATTCTCTAGGAGCACCAAAATGACACTTGCCTTTCTTGTGAGCTTGCTTTTAAAAACCCTCTTAGAAGACACCGCCGAGGTCCTGTTCTCACTCAGGGGCAGGCATGATCTGTGGGGGAAACTCTGGGAAGTGAGTTTGTGACACGTGCCTTCTTGTTAGGCTGAGCAGGAAGCAGACTTTGTGACCATGGGAGATGGCTCACCAAGTGAAAAGTCAGCCCATTTCTTTTTAGGAGATAGCCTGTTACAGGCTTCCCAGGTGACACTCGTGGTAAAGAATCCACCTGCCAGTTCAGGAGACATAGGAGACTTGGGTTTGATCCCTGGGTTGGGAAGATCCCCTGGAGAAGGAAATGGCAACCCACTGCAGCATTCTTGCCTGGAGAATCCCGAGGACAAAGGAGCCTGATGGGCTACAGTCCATAGGGTCGCAAAGAGTTGGACTTGACTGAAGTGCCTTGGCACATATGCACACATGCCTGTTACAGCCTTGTTCCTTGGGCTGCAGATACAGTTTTCGGACTCTGTGATGTTTGCAGAGCATCCTGTACAGCCAGGTTCTCACACCTGCTCTGATACTCATAGTTTAGAGCCTAAATTAGGCTTCATTTTTCTATTAATAGTTGAATTGACCTCAGGACCTCTAGTCCATAATGATCTCTCCTGTCTGAAGTTCAGTCATTAGCACTTTTCAGAAAAACTAGGGACTTTAACCACTCAAAACAAATTGAACCCAAGAGACTGAGGTCTGAGTCCACAGCTCTGCCCCTAATGAGCAGTGGAACTTGGTCTGAAAATTACTTGGTTCCAACCAGAACCTGATTTCCTTCAGTAGGTTCAGGCAGTTGCACTAGAACGTATATATCTTCCTTCCAGTTCCTTGAGAGGGTAACTAATCACACCCTCTCTCCTCTTAATTCACTTCTGAAACTTGATTACTTTCTGCTTGAAGTTACTCATTTCTTGATGAAGAATAGCTATTTATGCTGAGCCCTGCAGTCTCTAGGCTGGTGCTTGGACCCGCTGGTCCCCCACCACCCCACCCTCGTTTCGGTGCTTCCTATGGATCCTGTATAGGTTAAGTCACTTCAGTCGTGTCCACCTCTGTGTGACCCTATGAACTGTAGCCCACCAGGCTCCTCTTTCAATGGGATTCTCCAGGCAAGAATACTGGAGTGGATTGCTGTTTCCTTCTCCAGGGGATCTTCCTGATCCCAGGGATCAAACCCTCATCACTTACATCTCCTGCATTGGCAGGGGGGTTCTTTACCAGGGATCAAACCCAGGTCTCCTGCATTGCAGGCAGATTCTTTACATCTGAGCTCCCCAGGGAAGCGTGGATCCTCTACCACGTTGTACTGCCAAGGTTCACGTGTGTGCAAGGTGATACCTGTTCTTGTTTTATGTGGGCTCTTGTTTCTGTTCTAACTCCAGGATCATCCCCCGGCTTGTTGCTCAGAAGTGGGAGACCTGTAACACTTTACTATTAAAAACACAACCCTGAGCTCATTGTTTATGTCTGCTCCTCCCTCTCCACCTGACTCTTGCCAACTCGGCCTCTTCTGAGAAGCTGTTGTGGCCCCAAATGACTGGCCTACTTGAGGCATTTCACAGGAAGATGTTTAATGAGGTTACACGTAGCATGGCATTCTTGTTGCTGTGTAAAGATAGACTTCCTGTTGTGCCTCAAAGCAGGTGAAAGATTTTCCTGCCAGAGGGACTTTGAAACCCCTCTTTGGCCATAGTGGAAAAAAAAAAAAGCAAAACAGAAAATCTGACATGCTGATAAGAATGCAGGTGTCAAAGGGAGCATCAGTACAGCCACAGTGAGTGTAATGTTACCAGCTGGGACAGAGTCACTGCCAACAACCAGCTTTGTTAGGATTTATGAAAAGGAAGTCTCCACCAGAAATCCAGAGTTAAAGGCTCAGTGCTTAAAGACTGAAGTTTGATTAAGTGGGTAATAGATGCTAAGAGAAACTATATCTCTTAAACAAGAACACCATGCTTTTGATCAGTGGTTCTCAAATTTTAATCTTATCAAAATCAGTTGGCTGTCCCCTGGTCAATCTGAGTTTCTGATTCTGTCCATCTGGGGTGGGGCATGAGAATTTGCAGTTTTTAACCCTTTCCCAGGTCATGTTGATGCTGCCCTTCCTAAGATCACACATATCTCATACAGTCATTGTACTAGATGAGCTCATATTTTTCAAACACTCAGATCAATGTTGAGTACTCAAAAAATGTAACAAAAGTTTTAAATGCCTGATTTTCAGAATCTTTGCAATTACTATTACATGTAATGTCTGAATTCTGCTACAAAGGTTAGCTCAAATCAGATAAACGCTACACAGAATTTTGTTTGAACAAAGCTGATTATGCTTTATGGCGTGCTGTCCCACCGTGATTTTAGTCTAGCTGCCTGTAAGAGAATGCCTTGCTATATTTTAAGACCTGAGTTCTTTGACCCTTGAGGGAATGGGTCTAGACTTATTCTTGTTCTCTGATTAGAGCTGATCCCTAGTTGGTGCTCAGGTTGTGGGCTTATCTCTATCACTGCCCCTTTAAGCTAGATAAGAGGGGCTTCCCAGGTGGCGTTAGTGGTAAAGAATCTGTCTGTCACTATAGGAGACCTAAGAGACACAGGTTTGATCCCTGGGACAGGAGGATCCCCTGGAGGAGGACATGATGACCCATTCCAGTATTCTTGCCTGGAGAATCCCATGGACAGAGGAGACTGGCAGGTTACAGTCCAAAGGGTCTCGCAGAGTCAGACACGACTAAAATGACTTAGCACGAATGCACAACATAAATAAGAGGGGCAAGAATATGGGAGACACAAAGAAGAGACATCTTCTGGCCCCTGGGAAACATATACAGAGAACAAACATCAAGAAAACACAAAGAAATCTTACCACTTGATAATAAGAACACAATACGATTTAAAAATGGACAAAAGTTTTGAATGGAAACTCTACTAAAGCTATCTGAATGGCCAGTAATCACATGGAAAGATGCTCAATTATCATTAGCCATTTGGGAAATGCAAATTAAAGTCTTAATGATAAACCATTTCTCCCGGGAGAATGGCCGAAATTAAAACTGTGGACAATACCAAGAATGTGGAACTACTGGATCTCTCCCTCTTTGCTGGTGGGAATGTAAAATGTGATAACCACTTTGGGAAACGGTTTGGCCATTTCTCACAAAATAAAACATCTACTTACCATACAAACCGGAAATTCCATTCCTGGGTATTTACCCAAGTGAAACAAAAGCTTATGTTTTATTCATAAAAGCCCCAAACTTGAAATTCCCCAAATGTCCATCAAACATATTGTGGCATATCTCACAAACACAGAAATGAAAACTTTCAAAAGCATTATGCTAAACAAAACACCAGACACAGGGTAGTGAGTACTATATTATTCCTTTTATATGGAATTCTGAAAAGAATCTAAAACATCACAGTTAAAAGTAGATTGGTGGTTCCTGGGACTGGAGGTGGAATGATGACGAAAAGATTCTATATCTTGATTGTATTGTTACTTTTCAGTTCAGTTCAGTCACTCAGTCATGTCTGACTCTTTGCGACCCCATGAACTGCAGCACACCAGGCCTCCCTGTCCATCACCAGCTCCTGGAGTTTACCCAAACTCATGTCCATTGAGTTGGTGAGGTCATCCAACCATCTCATCCTCTGTCGTCCCCTTCTCCTCTCACCCTCAATCTTTCCCAGCATCAGGGTCTTTTCAAGAGTCAGCTCTTCGCATCAGGTGGCCGAAGCATTGAAGTTTCAACTTCAACATCAGTCCTTCCAATGAACACTCAGGACTGATCTCCTTTAGGATGGACTGGTTGGATCTCCTTGCAGTCCAAGGGACTCTCAAGAGTCTTCTCCAACACCACAGTTCAAAAGCATCAATTCTTCAGTGCTCAGCTTTACAGTCCAACTCTCACATCCATACATGACTATTGGAAAAACCATAGCCTTGACTAGACGGACCTTTGTTGGCAAAGTAATGTCTCTGCTTTTTAATATGCTGTGTAAGTTGGTCGTAACTTTCCTTCCAAGGAGTAAGTGTCTTTTAATTTCATGGCTGCAATCACCATCTGGAGTGATTTTGGAGCCCAAAAGAATAAAGTCAGCCACTGTTTCCATTGTTTCCCTATCAATTTGCCATGAAGTGATGGGACCGGATGCCATGATCTTAGTTTTCTGAATGTTGAGCTTTAAGCCAACTTCTTCCCTCTCCTCTTTCACTTTCATCAAGAGGCTCTTTAGTTCTTCTTCACTTTCTGCCGTAAGGGTGGTGTCATCTGCATATCCGAGGTTATTGATGTTTCTTCTATCAATCTTGATTCCAGCTTGTGCTTCATCCAGCCCATCAAGCCTGTATATTGTCACCGTGCTTATTTAACTTATATGCAGAGTATGTCATGAGAAATGCTGGGCTGGATGTTACTTTTACCATTTGCCGAAATTCATAAGGCTGTATTCTCCAAATGGGTGGGTTTTATTGTATGTAAACTGTACCCAAATAAAGTTAAAATTAAGCTAAATAAAAAAATTAAGATTTTAAATACTTTGCTCTTTAAACTTCAGTGTCAAGGGCGAATCTTCAGCCTCCTCATTTAAGTGACCTCTCTGGAAATCCTCTCAGAGGTCAGCCAACTGGCCTTCTCTGGTTGTACCTTGACCCTGAAGGAATCCTAGTCCATACAGACCTTTGTGTTCCTTTTTTCATCTCTGCTTTTATCTGGACTGTGGCCAGAGAATCTTTATCTGGGTCTTTTGATTATGTTTTAAAAATGGGGAATAATTTTAGAAGATCTTGTTACTGACTAATGCTGCTGCTGCTGCTGCCAAGTCACTTCAGTTGTGTCCAACTCTGTGCGACCCCATAGATGGCAGCCCACCAGGCTCCCCCCGTCCCTGGGATTCTCCAGGCAAGAACAATGGAGTGGGTTGCCATTTCCTTCTCCAATGCATGAAAGTGAAAAGTGAAAGTGAAGTCACCCAGTCATGTCAGACCTTTCGCGACCCCATGGACTGCAGCCTACAAGGCTCCTCCACCCATGGGATTTTCCAGGCAAGAGTACTGGAGTGGGTTGCCATTGCCTTCTCCAGACTAATGATGAGGAGATGTTAAAAAAGGAAGGCATATCTTCACAAAAGAGTATCTTTATCTATGTATGTATGTAGGCTGGTAGGTATCTACATTTTCTCCAAGGGTGTGGATTACCTTTTCATTCTCTCAGTGGCATCTTTTGAAGACCAGAAGGTTTCTTTTTAATCAAGTGTATTGTTGGTTTTTCCTTTTATGTTTAATTTTTTGTGTGTCATAAGAAATCTTTACCTATACGAAGATTGTAAAGATTTTTCTCCTGTATACATTTCTAGAAGTTTTATGCTTTTAGCTTTCATGTTGAGTCTTTAATACATTTCAAATAGATTTTTGTGAATGAGACGGGGCTTGAGGTTCCTTTGTTTCACACCAATGTCCAGTTGTTCAGCACCCTTTGTTGAAAAGTCTATACTTTCTCTATTGAAATGCATCAGTGCCTTTGTCAAGAATTAATCGACCAAATGAGTTTAGATTTCTTTCTGAAATGTATTCTGTCTCATTATTCTGTGTATCCTTACACTGAAACCATGTCTTGGTTTCTGTGCTTTTAGAAGTTTTGAACTCAGGTAGTGAAAGTCCTCCAATTTTATTCTTTTCCAAAATTGTTTTGGCTCGATTCTATGTCCTTTGTATATCCCTGTACATATTTTAGAGTAGCTTTTTAATTTTTGTAAAAGAATCTGATGTGATTTTAATCAAGATTGCCTTGAAGCTGAGATCAATTTGGGGAGAATGCTTATCTTAATACTGTGTCTTCCAATTCATGAAGATGATGTATTGTTCCATTTATTTATATCCTTCATTTCTCTCAGCAATGTTTTGTGGTTTTCAGCACATAGATTTGACACAAATTTGGTTCAATTTATTTTTGAGTACATTTTTTCATTTTGTTTTTGATGCCCGATGAGCTTTTTTTTTTTCTTCTAATTTTCAATTGCAATTGTTTATTGCTGGTGTATTGTATTGCTGGTATGCATTTGAATTTGTATATTGACCTGACTCATGACCGTATTAAATTTACCTACTTTTAGTAGATTTTTTTATAGATTCCTTAGAATTTTATATATGGACAATTGTCTTTCTTACTTTAAAATTTTGTGCTTTTTATTGATATTGCTGCTGTTTAGTTGCTAAGTCGTATTTGACTCTTTGCAACCCCATGGACAGTAGCATACCAGGCTCCCCTGTCTTTCACTACTTCCTGGAGTTTATTCAAACTAAAGTTCATTGAGTTGGTGATGCCATCCAACCCTCTCATCCTCTGTCACCCCCTTTTCCTCTGGCCCTCAATCTTTCCCAGCATCAGGGTCTTTTCCAGCGAGTCAGCTCTTTGCATCAGGTGGCCAAAGGATTGGAGTTTCAGCTTCAGCACCTGTCCTTCCAATGAATGTTCAGGGTTGATTCCTTTACTACTGACTGGTTGGATCTCCTTGCAGTCTAAGGGCCTCTCAAGAGTCTTCTCGAGCAACTCATAATTTGAAAGCTTTAATTCATTGGTGCTCAGCCTTCTTTATGGTTCAACTCTCATATCCATACATGACTATTGGAAGCACATAGCCTTGACTATACGGACCTATGTCATGAAAGTGAAAGTGAAAGTCACTCAGTTGTGTCTGACTCTTTGCGACCCCATGGATTACACAGTCCATGGAATTCTCCAGGCCAGAATACTGCAGTGGGTAGCCTTTCTCTTCTCCAGGGGATCTTCCCAACTCAGGGATCAAACCCAGGTCTCCTGCATTGCATGTGGATTCTTTACCAGCTAAGCCACAAGGGAAGCCCAAGAACACTGGAATGGGTAGCCTATCCCTTCTCCAGCGGATCTTCCTGACCCAGGAATTGAACTGGGGTCTCCTGCATTGCAGGTGGATTCTTTACCAACTGAGCTATCAGGGAAGACCTCTGTCATATAGGGACCTTATTGAACTTCAGCAATATTACATATTACATCATAGTGAAGAGTAGTAAGAGCACATATCCTTATCTTTTCTCTTCAGGGGCCGCATTTTTTTTTTTTTTATACCATTATGTAAGCTATTACTGTAGGCTTTCCACAGATACCTTATATTTGGACATGGAAGTTTTCTTGTATACTTAGTTTGCTGAGAATTTTAGAACGCTTGTTGAATTTTCCAAAATGCAATTTATGAATCTGTTGAAATACTTCAGATCTTTTTCTTTATTCTGTTAATGTGATAAATTACATAGGTTGATTCTCCAATGTTGGGCCAAACATTACATTCCAGAATGAACTGCACCAGCTCATGGTGTCATATTCTTTTCATACATTGCTGGATTCTATTTGCTAATATTTTGTTGGTGATTTTTGCACATATGTTCATAAGGGATTTTTACAGTTTTCTTTTCTTGGAATGTCTCTGTTAGTTTGGTTTCAGTGTAATGGTGGGCTCATGAAAAGGTTTGGGAAACGTTTGGTCCTCCTGTATTTTCTGAGAGTGTTTTTGTTTAAAGACTGGTATTAATAATTTCTTAAATGTTTCATAGACTTTAGCATTAAAGTCATCTGGGCTGAGGTTTTCTATGTGAAAATATTTTGATTATGAACTTAATTTCTTTACTAGATCAAGAGCTACTTATATTTTATATTTCTTCTACCATCAATTTCCTTACATTGTGTTTTTTTGGAAACCATTAATTTCATTTCAGTTATCAAATTTACTGGCCTAATAGTGTTCATGATGTTTGCTTTTTTAACCTTCTAATTTCTGCAAGAATTTTAGTGCTATCTTTTCTGTAATTCCTAATTTTGGTGATTTATATTTTTTCCTCTAGTTTTTTTTTTTTTTTTGATAAGTATAGCAAGAGATTTATCAATTTTATCAGTATTTTCAAAGACCCAACTTTGTCTCTCTTGTTTTTTGTCTTCTACTTCATGTGTTTTTTACTATAATCTCCATTATTTCTTTGCTTCTGCTTTTTCTGGGTTTACTTTACTTTTTCTGACTTTTGGAGATGGAAATTTAGATTTTTACAGCTTTATTATTTTGTACTATGGGTATTGTTAGTGAATTTTTGCCACACGCACCACTACTGCTTCCATTTTAGAGATAGAGAAACTGAGGCTCAGAGAGCTTGTAACTCTTCTAGGGTTAGAGGGCTACAGTGGGTGGAACCTGAATTCAGACTGAGGAAGCAAGTCTCCTCAGCCTGCCTATGAGCTCTTGAAACCCAAGGACGCGAGCGAGGCATTGCACCTTGACTGGACTGGAATGCTCCCTTCAGTCATTCTCTGCATGCCTCCCTGTGGATTCTTTTCCCCAGCTTCTTTCTTCCTTCTCTGTGAGCAGCCTGTATGATACAGGATGCTAGACATCCCCAGCACATGCTTGCGAAATTCAGAGCCCAGTGGGTGGCTTACAGACTCTTATCAAGTGAGGCAGGTTTTTAATGCAGCATCATCAGTTATTAACCCCCACTTGCTGTTCCACCCCACCCCACCCCTCAACCCCCACACACCCTCACTGGCCTTCCTCCCTACTCCAGCCTGGATACGCGGGGGCTGATGGGCAGGGATGTCACTGTGATTAGCCAGCAATTCTCTAACATCCAGGGGGCTGCGGGGACAGGAGTGCAGGAAGTTTTCAAGGTCTGTGCTCCAGGCTGTGTGATGCATGGACTACTCCCTGAAGAGCCCTCTGCTTATAATTGCCGAGTTTTTGGCATGTGCTGCCTGACAAAAGAACAGATGTTTCCTTCAAGAACAAAAGAACAGGGCATAGCTGTTGGCCTAACGGTTTGCCACGAATAATGCTGAATGGGGAAGCAACAAGTCCTAACGAGAATGTCCCTACAGGATCACGAAGCCAGTGCCAGGAATTAGAGTGAAATGAAAGGACTCGGTGCTGCTTTTACGTTTTAATGGGCCGAGTGCTGGTTGTTTTTAGCCCCTTCAGATAAGAGGCAACTGAATGTTCTTTCTAGCTGTGTTCAGGAAACGCGTAGCTGGATGCTAATGATGGCTTCATGAATTACTTGACGAGATCCCAAGCACGTGCGTTCATTTCAGAGATGCAGTTAGAAGATGACTTACAGGCTCTGCTTAAACCTGCGGCATAGACATGCAGTGCGTATATGGGGGAAGTCTTCCCTAAATCACTGCTCTCTGTCAAACTGAAAACACCAGCGTAAGTTTTTCTCTTCTTCATTGCTGGCTAGAACTTCAAAGCACCAAGAGCCCACACACACAAATGAAAAACAACAGGCCTAGCTTCAGAAAGCCCCCTCACCCACCCACCCCTAAATCAGCAAGCCTCTCTTGTTAGAAACCTCCACCCATCACGTCACGTGTTACCCAAGCTTCAGCATTCCTGAAGTATTAATAGTTCCTCTGAGTTTTTGTCTCTGAAGATGATCTTTGAGGTTGTCCTTGGCTTTCGCCCAAAAGAGTTTCTTTTCCCCAGCCTCCTATTCCAACTTTTTTTTTTTTAATTAGCAGAAGTAGGCAAAATATTCTTTTTATTCTCTTGACTTCTTTTACTGTGAATCAGTTATCACACAAAGAGACCAGTGTTCGAGTGTTGTTAGGTCATGGTCAGATAAGAATATTCGTAACATCTCCTGTTAAAATCTGTGCTCCATCAATATGGCCTTTGCAGACCTCTCCTCCAATCCGCTCTGGACTTGAGCTAGAGGGATAGAACAGTCCAGTGTTTCATCTGGGCAGTTCCAGCTTGTGCTTGCGATCCTGGATTATCCCTCTTCTGACATTCTGTTTGTTGCTTTGGACAATTCATTACATGATCATGATCCCTTTAGCAAATGTTTTTGAAGATGTTTATCATTATTCTGACAGTTTGTATCAAATTTTCTGGTGTTGTCCTTATACTGGTGATGTGGGACTATACACTCAGGGTGACTTAAAGTTTTCATAAAGTGAATCTCTTTAATTACATACACATTTGAGCTCATACCATTTTAAGTATTGTTGATGTAATGTGATTATGAAAATACTTTTTGGAAATTTGAAGGTTTTAAATTCAGTAAGGTACATAACAATAGTTGCAAGTACTCTCATATTTGGATTCTAAACGTGGGTTATAGCTTGGGTTGAATACCAGCTCAGGAATACATTAAAAAACATGGTTATATTATGGTTTTATTTCTTACAGGGTATAATGTATAATGATGTATCCTGTGTTATAGAGACCAAACATCAGCAGCAAATTCCTTTAGAAATTGGGGGGGTGGAGGCTGGGATGAATTACAAGGTGACAAATCTTAACATTCTAAGATGGTGGCAGAATTAATTTAGGAGTTTCTCTAGAAAATCGGTCAGTACAAAAGTCAGAAGCATCAGTGTCTACTGCTAGGCTAGTCTGTAGTCAACAGTGTGGCTCTGGGCAACCAGCTTCCTCCCTCTGTTGCAGTTTCTAATCTGCTCTTAAGAGTCCCTTGAACTGCAAGGAGATCCAACTAGTCCATCCTAAAGGAAATCAGTCCTGAATATTCAATGGAAGGACTGATGCTGAAGCTGAAACTCCAATATTTTGGCCACCTGGTGCGAATAACTGACTCATTTGAAAAGACCTTGATGCTGGCAAAGATTGAAGGCAGGAGGAGAAGGGGACGACAGAGGATGAGATGGTTAGACGGCATCACCGACTCAATGGATATGAGTTTGAGCAAGCTCTGGGAGTTGGTAATGGACAGGGAGGCCTGGCGTGCTGCAGTCCATGGGGTTGCAAAGAACCGGACACGACTGAGTGACTGAACTGAACTGACTGAGCTGTTCCCAAATGCTTTCGCTATGATCCCTCACAGAAGTCTTATAAAGATAAACTGGCCTCTTTTTGGGATAGCGCTTTGGAAGTATCAGTACAACATGTTGTACATGTTACTGTAGTGGTACTTTGTATAATCCACTGTGATTCAGTGACAGCCGTATCACAGGATGTTAGAACTCTTGGCCTCTGCAGGACAGCACTTAGGTTGAATTAAAAGTTTTAGTTGGAAGGGCCCAGCTGCTAAATGACTAATTTTCATGTTCCAGACTGTGGGTGAAATTCCACAAGTGTCTCTGTTTTATTTTCATGACTTGATACTAAAACTTAATAAAAGCAAATATGCATCAGTTGCAATTCAAAATTGAACTTCCTGAACGGCTTGGGGCGGGAGCAAAAGATAGATATGAGGGAGTGGAAAACTTACATTTCTATGATAATTATGAAATAGTTTTACAAAACTGAAAGCCGTGGAAATTGAGCTAATGAAAATGGTATATTACAACCAACTGAATTCCTGCATGGGGAAGCAAACTAGGACTTCGTGACTGTACTTGGTTCACTCCTTTCTTTTCAGAATACTGGATGTCATAGCTTCATGGGAATACACGCTGCTATGTTGATTTTGTTCAGTCACTAGATTATGCTCAACTCTTTGCCACCCCAGGGACTGTAGCACAGCAGGCTCCTCTGTCCTCCACAGTCTCCTGGAGCTTGCTCATACTCATGTCCGTTGAGTCAGTGATGCCATCTAACCATCTCATCCTCTGCTACCCGCTTCTCCTCCTGCCTTCAATCTTTCCCAGCATCAGGATCTTTTCCAATGAGTCAGTTCTTCTCATTAGGTGGCCAAAGTATTGGAGCTTCAACTTCAGCATCAGTCCTTCCAATGACTATTCAAGGTTGATTTCCTTTAGGATTCACTGGTTTGATCTCCTTGTAGTCCAAGGGACTCTCAAGAGTCTTCTCCAGCACCACAGTTCAAAAGCATCAATTCTTCAGCTCTTAGCCTGAAATGTTTTACATTTTAATTAATAACAAGACACACACCTACCCCTATTTAATCCAGAATGAAAGCTCTGGCTTGAAAATATCCCTGACCAGATGAAAAGGAGAAGTATAAAAACCGTAGGAGGCTAGGACTGCTGTCCTGATGGATGATGGGCAAGTGATTGGACATTGTTGTTTCCAACAGGAATGATAGCTTGAACTCAAGTTATCTCCCCCCTTCTCCTATGCCTTCTTATGGGGGAAGGCTCATATTGTCAAGGCAGCTACTGTGTCAAAGATCCTAGTCTTTGACAGTGGATTTCTGGGAGAGTGAAGTGTCCCTGGTAGGGTGTCGATACACCCTGGGTTGCCTGGGACAGTCTGGGTTTGTGCTGATGGCCCAGCATGATTATTCATAGCACCTCCTCTGGATCTGGGTGACAGATTACTTGGTCACACCACCTCAATTGGATGCTGAGCACACAACCTGGGCATTAAGTATTCTCACCCACAAGGTGACATCAACCTGTTACCAATGCATGACATCAGGGTGGACCCAGACGCCTTGATGACAGTCATTTTGTCAGTCTGTGCTCTGCCTTTTCATACATATTCCCAAACTAATTGTCTCACTAAATTCGCTAAGTGCATTTTCTGGCTGCAACATTTCTATTTGGGAAAGATGCCAGAATTGTCAGCCAGTAAAGGCTTCAGCCCCTTCTTGGCCAATTTGCCAAAAAAACATCAGAGGGAGTTATTGATCCTTTCCCTTGTACTCATTCAGCTAATTTTTTTCTCTGGTTTCCTTTCTTTTCTTCTTCTTAAGCTGACATCCAATAAAAGCTATTTCTTTCAGGTGCCAGCTCCGTGTCAGCACCGACACCATTCACAATATGAGCTGCCGGTTCCCCTTTGCTCTACAAACCCCCCCCCTTTTTTTTTTTTGTTTCTATTGACAACTCAGGTATCTGTCAAGCTTTGCTTCTCTCCTGTATTTATTCCTCTTCCTTGGGTGACTATGAGCCTTGACTGATACATTCCAGTCCACAAGGATTACACTTGGATACTATTGCAAGTTACACTTTTTTTTTTTATTATTATTAAATTACACAGTATACAAGTTATCAGGGCAGTCTTATTTTGTACTTAATTTGTAAAAGAAAGTCTAGAAGATTAGTCAGGGACATTTAAATAGCTAATTAGTTTCTCAACAGGAGTAAGTTTGGGATTTGGCCTTCAGAAATAGGAGCTATTCTTTGAAAATCCCTGACACTGGCTCGAGCTACTCACCCCCTTGTGAGAGCTATTCACCTCCAGCCTTTTCTTAGCTGGAGGCCCAGTCTCCTGTAGTCCTATTAGGTAAGATAAAAGAAAGAGGCCTTGGGAATTGCAGCAGAATTACCAGAGAGATGAGCCAAGTGCTTATGGGGATAATAAATATTTAAGGTATCTGGGAAGCTGCGAAGAGCGGATACTGACAACTGTTAGCAGATGCTGGTGAGCACCATGAAAACAGTTAGGCTGGACAAATCTGCTGCCTGTTTGCTGAATTATCCCAAGGACAGCTCACCCTTTCACTTGAGCCTGCTGTGCAGAGCTGCCCTGATGACTTTCGAATTCATGGTCACATGGACGCTCCACAGTGAGCACAAAACTATGGACCAGAGGTGACACAGACTTCAGCAGAGCTCTCACTCAGTTATGGGTCAACATGAGAAGAGCTGCGACCAACATCGTATTTCCTACATTGGCAGTGGAGGATGCTGCTTGTCAAACAACCTCGTCCAAACTCCTCATTCCCTTTGATCCTTCCTGATGCTGCTTTGTAGAATTTCAACTCCATAGGAGCTCCAACTAGCAATCTTTTCTTTTTCTTGCCATTTTTTCCCTTCTTCCTGCCCACTCTTCTTTCTGGTGGCCCTGAGGAGCAGGACTCCTGAGGTTACAAAAGTCAATTTGGGTGAGAATTACTTGGAGCTGCAAAAGCAGTGTTGATATGGTGATATATAAGTAATTTACAAATTGATATATGCATTCTAAAAATATGCCTGTGAAATTTTTGTAATTCTAAAATGGGAATGGGACCAAAATGTTTAGTCAGACATGATAATTATAGCTAACATTTATTGAATGCTTATAATGGGCCAGCTACTGTTCTAATTGCTTTACATTTATGAGCTAATGTAGTTCTCACAATAGTCCAATGAGACCATTATTATCACTATTTTACAAAGCAAGGAACAAGCACCAAGAGGGTGGAACATATGGAAAGTCACAGCTGATGTATGATGGAATCGGTGCTCTGAAGGGCAGACTCTGCTGCCCATACAGTTTCAAACTGCCCCTTCACTTTCAGAGCTTTGCAAGGAAAGTTCTCATTAGACATAAAGAACAATATTTTAATTTCTTGCCTCAGAAGTGTTAGTAGACAGGAAATAACATTATAGAATAGATTATCGTATTGTATACTGCAAGTGCTCAGCCGTATCCAACTCTTTGTGACCCTTTGGACTGTAGCCCACCAGGCTCTTCTGTCCATGGGATTTTTTAGGCAAGAATACTGGAGTGCGTTGCCATGTCCTTCTCCAGGGGATCTTCCTCACCCAGGGATGGATCCTGAGTCTACTGTGTCATCTGCATTTCAGGTCTATTCTTTACCCACTGAGCTGTTGGGGAAGTCCAGAAAGATTATGGCTGGATATTAATCGCCTTGCTTATGTGTGCATTGGTTTCCTAGAGCTAGTCCGCTTAAAACAACTAGTCAGCTTAAAACAACAGAAATATATTCTTTCACAGACCTTGGAGACTAGGAGACTAAAGTCAAGGTGTGGGAAGAGCCATGCTCCCTCTGAAGACTCTAGGGACGAATCCATCCTTGCCTCTTCCAGCCTCTGGTGGCCACCAGCAATCCTTGGCTCTCCTCGGCTTATAGACGCAAACCTCCTGTGTCTGCCTCCATCATCACACGGCGTTCTCTCTGTGTGTATGTTTGTGTCCAAATTTTCTTCTTCGTATAAGGACACTAGTCATTGAGTTAGGGTCCACCCTTATCTAGTATGGCTTCACCGTAACTTGATTACGTAAGCAAAGACTCTGTTTCCAGATAGTCACGTTCACAGGGACTAGAGATTAGGACTTGATCATATCTTTTGAGGGGACGCAATTCCACTCATAGCAATATTTTTCAGAAAATTTATTTTATTGAAGCATGCTTGATTTACAGTGTTGTGTTGGTTTCTGCTGTATAGCTAGGTGATTCCATATATATATATTCTCTTCATATTATTTTCCATATGGTTTATTGCAGGATATTGAATACAATTCCCTGTGCTACACAGCAAGACCTTGTTGTTTATCTGTTCTATATAACAGTTTGCATCTGCTAACCCCAAATCCCAGCTCACTCCCCTCTGCCCCCACCCTTGGCAAGTACAGGCTCTTCTCTGTGTGAGTCTGTTTCTATTTCACAGATATGTTCATCTGTGTCATAGTTTAGGTTCCACATTTCTGGGATACCACATGGTATTTGTATTTTTCTTTCTGACTTACTTCACTTAGTACGAAAATCTTTAGATCCATCCATGTTGCTGCAAATGGCATTATTTCATTCTTTTTTAATGGCTGAGTAGTATTCATTGAGTGTATAAAGATACACACACACACATGTACCACATCTTCTTTATCCATTCATCTGTCCATGGAATTCTACGTGTTTCCATATTTTGGGTATTATAAATAGTGCTACAATGAACACTGGGGTGTGCAACTCATAACAATATTCATATCTGCCTCAATTCAGTTCAGTTCAGTTGCTCAGTCGTGTCCGACTCTTTGGGATCCCATGAAGTGCAGCACGCCAGGCCTCCCTGTCCATCACCAACTCCTGGAGTTTATTCAAACTCATGTCCATTGAGTCAGTGCTGCCATCCAACCATCTCATCCTCTGTCGTCCCCTTCTCCTCCTGCCTTCAATATTTCCCAGCATCAGGGTCTTTTCAAATGAGTCAGTTCTTCACATCAGGTGGCCAAAGAATTGGAGTTTCAGCCTTAGCATCAGTCCTTCCAATGAACACCCAGGACTGATCTGCTTTAGGATGGACTGGTTGGATCTCCTTGCAGTCAAAGGGACTCTTAAGAGTCTTCTCCAACACCACAGTTCAAAAGCATCAGTTCTTCGGTGCTCAGCTTTCTTCACAGTCAAACTCTCACATCCATACATGACTACTGGAAAAACCATAGCCTTGACTAGACGGACCTTTGTTGGCAAAGTAATGTCTCTGCTTTTTAATATGCTGTCCAGGTTAGTCATAACTTTCCTTCCAAGGAGCAAGCGTCTTTTAATTTCATGGCTGCAATCACCGTCTGCAGTGATTTTGGAGCCCCCCAAAATAAAGTCAGCCACTGTTTCCACTGTTTCCCCATCTATTTCCCATGAAGTGATGGGACTGGATACCATGATCTTCGTTTTCTGAATATTGAGCTTTAAGCCAACTTTTTCACTCTCCTCTTTCACTTTCATCAAGAGGCTTTTTAGTTCCTCTTCACTTTCTGCCATAAGGGTGGTATCATCTGCATATCTGAGGTTATTGATATTTCTCCAGGCAACCTTGATTCCAGCTTGTGCTTCATCCAGCCCAGCGTTTCTCATGATGTACTGTGCATATAAGTTAAATAAGCAGGGTGACAATATACAGCCTTGACATACTCCTTTCCCTATTTGGAACCAGTCTGTTGTTCCATGTCCAGTTCTAACTGTTGCTTCCTGACCTGCATACAGGCTCAAGACGCAGGTCAGATGGTCTGGTGTTCCCATATCAGAATTTTCCACAGTTTATTGTGATCCACACAGTCAAAGGCTTTGGCATAGGCAATAAAGCAGAAATATATGTTCTTTTGGAACTCTGTTGCTTTTCCAATGATCCAGCAGATGTTGGCAGTTTGATCTCTGGTTCCCCTACCTTTTCTAAAACCAGCTTGAACATCTGGAAGTTCATGGTTCATGTATTTCTGAAGCCTGTCTTGAAGAATTTTGAGCGTTACCTTACTAGCCTGTGAGATGAGTGCAATGGTGCAATAGTCTGAGCATTCTTTGGCATTGCCTTTCTTTGGGATTGGAATGAAAACTGACCTTTTCCAGTCCTGTGGCCACTGTTGAGTTTTTCAAGTGTACTGGCATATTGAGTGCAACACTTTCACAGCATCATCTTTCAGGATTTGAAATAGCTCAACTGGAATTCCATCACCTGCACTAGCTTTGTTTGTAGTGATGCTTTCTAAGGCCCACTTGACTTCACATTCCAGGATGTCTGGCTCTAGGTCAGTGATCACACCATCGTGATTATCTGGGTTGTGAAGATCTTTTTTGTACAGTTCTTCTGTGTATTCTTGCCACCTCTTCTTAATATCTTCTGCTTCTGTTAGGTCTATACCATTTCTGTCCCTTATTTAGCCCATCTTAGCATGAAATGTTCCCTTGGTATCTCTAATTTTCTTGAAGAGATCTCTATTCTTTCCCATTCTATTGTTTTCCTCTATTTCTTTGCATTGATCCCTGAGGAAGGCTGTCTTATCTCTCCTTGCTATTCTTTGGAACTCTGCATTCAGGTGCTTATATCTTTCCTTTTCTCCTTTGCTTTTCACTCCTTTTCTTCTCACAGCTATTTGTAAGGCCTCCTCAGACAGCCATTTTGCCTTTTTTCATTTCTTTTCCACAGGGATGGTCTTGATCCCTGTCTCCTGTACAATGTCACGAACCTCTGTCCATAGTTCATCAGGCACTCTGTCTATCAGATCTAGTCCCTTAAATCTATTTCTCACTTCCACTGTATAATCATAAGGGATTTGACTTAGGTCATACCTGAATGGTATAGTGGTTTTCCCCACTTTCTTCAATTTAAGTCTGAATTTGACAATAAGGAGTTCATGATCTGAGCCACAGTCAGCTCCTGGTCTTGTTTTTGCCGACTGTATAGAGCTTCTCCATCTTTGGCTGCAAAGAATATAATCAATCTGATTTCGGTGTTGACCATCTGGTGACGTCCATGTGTCGAGTCTTTTCTTGTGTTGTTGGAAGAGGGTGTTTGCTGTCATATCTGCTCAGCCCTTATTATTTCCTATGTTCTAATTTTGAGAATAAGTCAATAAAGATATTTTCCCCATACAATTTCTTTTTCTGTTAATGTATGTGCCTAATTCTTTTATTTCCTCCTTCAAACAGCATCTACATTACCTACAGATACTTCTCCCATAAAAACAAGCAGATAATACCCCACTTGAAGGATCTAGGATCACATTGGAGCAGTTTTCATGACAGACTTTTAATAGCACTTATATTTTGTCTTCTTACCTGCTTTTCCATTTCTCATCCATAGTAAGGATAACTGTAGCTTAGAAGTCATCTTACAGTTCTCATTATACCACAGGGACTTCTTCACACTATAATAAAAACTTTGGTTATGATTTAATCTACCTCATAAAGTTTCAACAACTAAAAAATACATAATTTAACCACTTTTGTATTTAACGCTTAGATTGTCTCCATTTTTTTTTTTGGCTTTAGTACTGCAATGAATGTTTGTGCATATATCTTTTTTGTTGCTTTTGATTTTTTTTGGAAGAGAAATTTCTAAAAGAATATATTATTTGCTATATCTTGATGGCTTATTGTTTGATTCAGATTGGTATTGGGATAGCAGAATCCTTCCAATATTGTTATTATTGAGCTTATCATTTAAAATTTTGTTTTAATGGTCTTTAGTTATTTTAATTCAAACTTGAAAAACAGGACAGCTTATCTTTCTTTCACAGTTGTTAAAAACCCTTGAGAAGGAAGTAAGATTGAATTAGTTGCATAACCCAGTATTTAAAGTTTCCTGAGTTGATATGGTTGCAATAAGTTTTGTTCATAATGTTCACATTTTCAAATTTCATGGTTAAAATTAGGTAAAAAATTAAAATACATATGCTGTTTTATTAGCATAATTATAAGTTTGTGAGAGAAAAGACCCAGGATGCATAACTTCTTATTTTAATTAAATAGCATTATTGAAGTGTCTGTTATGCTTGGTGGTGTTTTCCCCCTGATTTGCCATGGTAAACACATGTCCTAAATACTGACTACGAACTTGTTGAATAGAAGATGATTCACCCCTTAATGAATTATAAGTATCTGCTTAAGTCAGCTTTAGTAAATAAAATTGCCACCTTATCATTCACTTTCCTAAAATGACTGCTGCTAAATTAATTTGCAGGTTTATCAAATTGCATTATGATTTTAAAATGTATAGTGATTCACATTGATTATGAATTTCCCTTTATATGGGATTTCTGACATGTGTACATTTAAGATAGTATGTATAATTAAAGTTCATGGCTTCCCTGATAGCTCAGTTGGTAGGAATCCACCTGCAATGCAGGAGACCCTGGTTTGATTCCTGGGTTGGGAAAATCTGCTGGAGAAGGGATAGGCTACCCACTCCAGTGTTCTTGGGCTTCCCTTGTGGCTCAGCTAGTAAAGAATCTGCCTGCAATGCAAGAGACTTGGGTTTGATCCCTAGGTGGGGAAGATCCCCTGGAGAAGGGAAAGGCTACCCACTCCAGTATTCTGGTCTGGAGAATTCCATGGACTGTATAGACCATGGGGTCACAAAGAGTCGGACCTGACTGAACAACTTTCATTTATGGTTCAAAAAATATATATCCTCAGGGATAGATGTTTTAAATCATGTCTACTTTATGTCAGTTATTTATTGTGATTGAATCCAAGAGTAGTCTGCTGAGGATTGACTGGCAAAATGGGATTTTATTTAACCATTATATTTTATTTCAAATTAATTATGTTTTTCCAATTCTGCTATTTTTTACTACAAGCATGGAGTTAGCCCCAAACTCAGAGTCAGTCTGGATACTCAGTCTTACATTTATTTAATGCCAGTCTCCTTGTTGGCTTCTACCCACAGACGCAGAGTTGCCTTAGGTTTAGGAGACCTGGCCACTGCCAAATAAGACAAGAACATCAACCTCCATGTACTGAACTCAATATATAGTAGGTCTTGATTCTGGTTCTCTTCTGATCCCAGAACCACACCACAGAACCAAGCAATCATACTTCCTTATTTTATATATATATATATATATTTTTTTTCCTGTGTGTGCATATATATATGTGTGTGTGTGCATGTGTGTTTGTATATATTTAAATTTCCATCTTATCTCTCTCACGTTCTAGGCTTGTTTTGCAGTTCTAAAGTGGGTGGATAGTCAAATGTTTGTAATAGAAAAGGAAAAAGGATGCTATTAAAACTAACTTTAACTCCAAAAGGGAGAATCCTCATTTATTCTTAGACCAGATACCTTTTTGTCTAAGTGAAATATCTTGGTTGAACACATGCTGCCACATTCGAATGCTCAAGCGACTGAATTGGAAACAAACAGTGACCCTGAGAGATAGCAGAATTCCTTTGCCTGAAAAATGAACTTGACTTTGTGCAGGTGGGTAAGGCAGAAAAGAGGGGATGGGAAGGAGAAAGGGTGAGAATGGGAGGGGCCATCTGGAAATCTGAGGAGATACTTAGTCAGTGAGAAATTTCTCTTAATGGTCATGACCAGAAGAAATGAAAAAGACAAGGAAGGCCTAACATTTAACTTGAACTTGTTACTTCAGCGTGTTCCTGTTTCCATCTCTCTACGTCTTTGGGGAACCCAGAGAAAGAGCCCATGTTCCCTATCGGGGTTGACATGAGCGCAGTGAATGGAGACTAGGCAGGAAAGATATTCTACTTCTTGAGAAATAATGACCTTGGTTTTATGGACCAGTCATCCCCTCGCTTGAACTCTCTTCATTACAGAGTTCTTGCATTAGCTAAGAAGGCCTCTATTTGAGTCAACACTATTCCCAGATAGTTTTGTCTGGTCCCAGATGGTTCACCTGAGTGTAGCAAGGCTTGGCCTCAGCTTGTCCAGCACACAAGCCAGGTCCAGGAGGCTGTAGGACCCTGAGCATCATTCAGCTGATATTCAGGTCCACACTGATTGCAGTCTGCCACATTGGGCTGTGGAATCTTCCAGGGCCTGTGATTCCAGTATCTGCCTGCTTACTCTTGAGCTGTTCCTGGCCACATGGAACCTGCTGGTCATCAAGCTCCAGGCTTAGACAGACTGGTCCTTGGACTCTGTTCTCTTACTTCTCTGTTATTTCTTCTATATGCTTTGCCTGGTTTAAACTCTATTTTTTTTTTTATCTACCTCCATATTTGTAGAATAACACATGCCCACTCATGTTCCATGGTAAATAGTTTGCCTTTGCCCACAGTTGAAGGATATCCCCTGAATTTTCAGTCTTGGCCTTCCATGAAGGACTGTCAGAGGCATCTCCCTAATTATTACACAAAGTAGGACTCAAACCAGATAAGGACTCAAGCCTGTGTCTAGCAACTTCCCTAGACACAGCCCTCCTGACTAAGCTACAACTCAGCATTGGTTCAACTGGCTTCATCACCTCACTTTCCCCTGCTGCTGCTGCTAAGTCGCTTCAGTCGTGTCTGACTCTGCGCGACCCCATAGACGGTAGCCCACCAGGCTCCCCCGTCCCTGGGATTCTCCAGGCAAGAACACTTTCCCCTAGTGCCTTGCAAATAAAATGCACTCAAAGTACATTTCTGAATAAATGGATGAATGTTTTATTCTGATGGGAAAACAAAGGGAAGAAGAGAAATGGCAAAGGCAGTATAGTTGAAAAGGAACGCTCTTAAGGCTAAATGTATTCATTTGTCTTTTTACCTAATAGGCAATAAAAGATTGCCCCATTCGAAGAGAAACTCAAGGCTGGGTGAGATGCCAAAGGGACTTTTGTACAAAGTTTCCTGATATCCGTAAGCTTGTCATAGTTCTCCCTGGAGCATCTTTTTTAAAGTTCAAAGGCATCAATTATAGATTCAGGAGGAAAAACACAAAAAAGGGAAACAAAAACATAGAGTTATATTCAGCAGAAATTAAGTATGAATAGAAATCCATTAGTGAGCTACCTGCCTTTACAACAGGTTTGTATTTTTATAGATCACACTCTAAATTATCCGTTAGGTATTTGGGAGAGAGGACTGAGATGTGGAAACAAGCAAGCAAAGAACCATGATTTAGGCTTTGGCCAATCGATGGCACCCCACTCCAGTACTCTTGCCTAGAAAATCCCATGGATGGAGGAGTCTGGTAGGCTGCATGCAGTCCATGGGGTCACTGAGAGTCGGACACGACTAAGTGACTTCACTTTCACTTTTCACTTTCATGCATTGGAGAAGGAAATGGCAACCCACTCCAGTGTTCTTGCCTGGAGAATCCCAGGGATGGGGGAGCCTGGTGGCTGCTGTCTATGGGGTTGCACAGAGTCGGACATGACTGAAGTGACTTAGCAGCAAACAATCACCAGCCCCTTGAAGTTTTCAGTTGCCGCATCTGGGTATTGGAAATAAAAATCATTGCTCTACTTGCTTCCAGAAATAATTTTCATTATCAAGATGAAGATAATAGTAACCAGTTCAGTTCAGTGGCTCAGTCATGTCTGACTCTTGCAACCCCATGAACTGCAGCATGCCAGGCCTCCATGTCCATCACCAACTCCCAGAGCTTACTCAAACTCATGTCCATTGAGTTGGTGATGCCATCCAACCATCTCATCCTCTGTTGTTCCCTTCTCCTCCTGCCTTCAATCTTTCCCAGCATCAGGGTCTTTTCCAATAATTTAGTTCTTCTCATAAGGTAGCCAAAATATGGGAGCTTCAGCTTCAGTATCAGTCCTTCCAATGAATATTCAGGACTGATTTCCTTTAGGATTGACTGGTTTGATCTTCTTGCAGTCCAAGTGACTCTCAAGAGTCTTCTCCAACACCACAATTCAAAAGCATCAATTCTTTGGCACTCAGCTTTCTTTATGGTCCAATTCTTACATCTATACGTGACTAATGGAAAAACCATAGGTTTGACTAGAGGGACCTATACCAGCAAAGTAATCTCTCTGCTTTTTAATATGCTGCTATGTTGGTCATAGCTTTTCTTTCAAGGAGCAAGCATCTTTTAATTTCATGGCTACAGTCAGTCACCACCTGCAGTGATTTTGGAACCCAGGAAAATAAAGTCTGTCACTGTTTCCATTGTTTCCCCATTTATTTGCCATGAAGTGATGGGACCAGATGCCATGATCTTAGATTTTAGAATGTTGAGTTTTAAGCCAGCTTTTCACTCTCCTCTTTCACTTTCATCAAGAGGCTCTTCAGTTCTTTGCTTTCTGCCATAAAAGTGGTATTATCTGCATATCTGAGATTATCGATATTTCTTCAAGCAATCCTGATTCCAGCTTATGCTTCATCCAGTCTGGCATTTCATATGATATACTCTGCATAGAAGTTAAATAAGCAATATGACAATATATAGCCTTTATCTCAATTTGGAACCAGTCTGTTGTTCCATGTCTGGTTCTAACTGTTGCTTCTTGATCTGCATACAGATTTCTCAGGAGGCAGGTCAGGTGGTCTGGTGTTCCCATCTCTTGAAGTATTTTCCACAGTTTGTTGTGATCCAAACACTCAAAAGCTTTGGCGTAGTCGATAAAGCAAAAATAAGTGTTTTTTTGGAACTTTCTTGCTTTTTTGATGATCCATTGGATATTGGCAATTTGATCTCTGGTTCCTCTGCTGTTTCTAAATCCAACTTGAACATCTGGAAGTTCATAGTTCACATACTGTTGAACCCTGGCTTCGAGAATTTTGAGCATTACTTTACTAGTGTGTGAGATGAGTGCAATTGTGTAGTAGTTTGAGCATTCTTTGGCATTGCCTTTCTTTGGGATTGGGATGACAGCTGACCTTTTCCAGTCCTGTGGCCACTGCTGAGTTTTCCAAATTTACTGGCATATTGAGTGAAGCATCTTACTAGCATCATCTTCCAGGATTTGAAATAGTTCAACTGGAATTCCATCACCTCCACTAGCTTTGTTCATAGTGATGCTTCCTAAGACCCAACTGACTTTGTATTCCAGGATGTCTGGCTCTAGGTGAGTGATCACACCATCATGGTTATTTGGATCAAGATCTTTTTTGTGTATTTCTTCTATATTTTCTTGCCCCTTCTTAATATCTTCTGCTTCTGTTAGGTCTATACTATTTCTGTCCTTTACTGCGCCCATCTTTGTGTGAAATGTTCCCTTGGTATCTCTAACTTCCTTGAAGAGATCTCTAGTCTTTCCCATTCTATTGTTTTCCTCTATTTCTCTGCATTGATCATGGAGGAAGGCTTTCTTATGCCTCATTGCTATTCTTTGGAATCTGCTTCAGATGGGTTTATTGTTCCTTTTCTGCTTTGCCTTTTGCTTCTCTTCTTTTCTCAGCTGTTTGTAAGACCTCCTCAGACAACCATTTTGCCTCTTTGCATTTCTTTTTCTTGGAGATGGTTTTGATCACTGCCTCCTGTACAATGTCATGAACCTCTGTCCATAGTTCTTCAGACACTCTATCAGATCTAATCCCTTGAATCTATTTGTCACTTCCACTATATAATTATATGGGTTTTGATTTAGGTCAAATGGCAGAAAGTGAAGAGGAACTAAAAAGCCTCTTGATGAAAGTGAAAGAGGAGAGTGAAAAAGTTGGCTTAAAGCTCAACATTCAGAAAACGAAAATCATAGCATCTGGTCCCATCACTTCATGGGAAATAGATGGGGAAACAGTGGCTGACTTTATTTTTGGGGCTCCAAAATCACTGCAGATAGTGATTGCAGCCATGAAATTAAAAGACACTTACTCCTTGGAAGGAAAGTTACAACCAACCTAGATAGCATATTCAAAAGCAGAGACATCACTTTGCCAACAAAGGTCCATCTAAGTCAAGGCTATGGTTTTTCCAGTGGTCATGTATGGATGCGAGAGTTGGACTGTGAAGAAAGCTGAGCGCCGGAGAATTGATGCTTTTGGACTGTAGTGTTGAAGAAGACTCTTGCAAGTCCCTTGAACTGCAAGGAGATCCAACCAGTCCATCCTAAAGGAGATCAGTCCTGGGTGTTCTTTGGAAGGAATGATGCTAAAGCTGAAACTCCACCTCCACTTTGGCCACCTCATGCGAAGAGTTGACACATTGGAAAAGACTCTGATGCTGGGAGGGATTGGGGGCAGGAGGAGAAGGGGACGACAGAGGATGAGATGGTTGGATGGCATCACCAACTTTATGGACGTGAGTTTGAGTGAACTCCGGGAGTTGGTGATGGACAGGGAGGCCTGGCGTGCTGCAATTCATGGGGTCGCAAAGAGTCAGACACGACTGAGCGACTGAACTGAATGGTCTAGTGGTTTTCTCTACTTTCTTCAATTTCAGTTTGAATTTGGCAATAAGGAGTTCATGATCTGAGCCACAGTCAGCTCCCGGTCTTGTTTTTGCTGACTGTATAGAGCTTCTCCATCTTTGGCTGCAAAGAATATAATCAATCTGGTTTTGTTACTGACCATCTGGTGATGTTCATGTGTAGAGCATTCTCTTGTGTTGTTGGAAGAAGGTGTTTGCTATGATCAGTGAGTTCTCTTGGCAAAACTCTGTTAGCCTTTGCCCTGCTTCATTTTGTACTCCAAGGCCAAATTAGCCTGTTACTCCAGGTATCTCTTGACTTCCTACTTTTGAATTATAGTCCCCTCTGATGAAAAGGACATCTTTTATTTGGTGTTAATTCTAAGAGGTCTTGTAGGTCGTCATAGAACTGTTCAACTTCAGCTTGTTTGGCATTAGTGGTTGGGCATAGACTTGGATTACTCTGATATTGAATGGTTTGCCTTGGAAATGAACAGAGATCATTCTGTCATTTTTGAGATTGCACCCAAGTACTGCATTTCAGACTCTTGTTGACTATGATGGCTACTCCTTTTCTCTATGGGATTCTTGCCCACAGTAGTAGATATAGTGGTCTTCTGAATTAAATATTCCCATTCCAGTCCACTTTCGTTCACTGATTCCTAAAATGTCAATGTTCACTCTTGCCATCTCCTGGTTGACCACTTCCAATTTACCTTGATTCCTAGATCTAACATTCCAGATTCCATGCAATATTGTTCTTACAGCATCGCACTTCACTTCCATAATCAGTCACATATCCACATCCACTACTATTAATAACTGATTATTATTAGTAAATAACTGGTTATTAATAGTAACATTTTATTAATAATTATGCTCCCTTAATGTAGTTGTTTTGGGTTAAAATTGAGTGAGTGTGGTCCCTACACAAACTTGGGTTAGGGATTTGAGATTTCTACTAGGAAGAGAAGTTGTAGGACGAGAATGTAAGGTCTTGGGCAGAAAATAAGATTTAAAGAACCATAGTTAGTCTCATGTCTATGAAAATCTTTGTTGTTTCTAGTTAATGAAGACAATAAAGACAGTACACTGAGCTTCCCTGGTGGCTCAGTGGTAAAAAAAACCTGCCTGCCAATAAAAGAGACAGGAGTTTGATTCCCTGATCCAGGAGGAATCCACGTGCTGCATAGCTATTAAGCCCATGCGTGCGCTAGAGCCCAGGAGCCACAATGACTGAGACCTTGCAGTGCAGCTCCTGAAGCCTGAGGGCCCCAGAGCCCATGCTCTGCAACAAGAGAAGCCACTGCAATGAGAAGCTCACACACCACAGCTGGGGAGTGGCCCCGACTCCCCACCACTAAAGAAAAGCCTGTGCGGCAGCAAAGACCCAGCACAGCCCCCCAAGATAAATAAATAAAATTGTATAAAAAAGACCACCCACTAAGAAAAGACAATCTAAATGTCATTTTACATATATAGGCGATGGATGACTCTGTGTCCTAAACTTTCTAAACCTCAGTGTCCTTATAAATATAACATGACAAAAATGCTGACTCATACATTTGTACCTTTCTTTTTTGCCATTTCTTTTGTGCTAGACACTTTCCAGGATTTTTCAAGGAGATTATTTTAACTTTGTTTTGCTTTATGTTTTCTTTCAAAGATGTATATATTAAGATGTTTTTTTCTCTCCAATCTTTTTATAAGAGACTCAATGCCTCTTGGATATTCTTGGGATATTTTCCCAGTCCTGCCCCCCGGGCTCTCCCAACCTCTAAAATTCCCCCCAAATGCAAGGCAACTGAATGCTTTAGCTGGGAAAGTCTTTAGTTCTGTACCCATCTGAAGTCTTTTTTTTCTCCTCACGGATGTCACTAGAGTGTGCGTCGAAGCATGAGTTGACTTTTCCTATTTTTCTACCACCTTCATTCCCTCACCTCCTCGCAACTCAGCCACTCCACAGCTGAAGGCTGAGATGCAATCTGTTTCAGTTGGAATGAAATGTTAAAATGTTGAAGATCCCTCAAAGCCATGTTGAAATAAACTGGATTACACTAGAATTTCGTGTAAGAGAATCTCTCATTTTTAGATGGTTTGCTATATTGGCTTAACTGCAGGTGCTTCCTTTCATGGGGTAAGGAAACTTGGTCCAGATTGGGAGTCTAGTGGCCTGAGGGGCAAATTACAAGTCTGGTCATTGGGAGAAAGTCATAACATCTGAGGACTGCCAGCTACACCGAACTCAACACCCCAGGGGAAAAAGAGGCTGCCTCCTCTCGTCCTCCTAGCTCTCCATGTTCCTGTTCTTCTCCTCTGTCCTAAACCTACGTGAAAGGAAATCAGATTCCTTCTTAAAGGAATTATCTCTCTTCCGAGTTCACTTTAAACCTATATATATAATCTTTCAGACTGTTTTCACCATGACAATTTGATATGGACTTGGCAAAATTAGTGACAAAGATTATTTCACACTTTTGATTCCAAGGTAGTAGTCAGTGTTCAGTGTCAAGACAGTTTCACCCGTATTTTGAAGGTTAGGAGAAAACATTCACTCAAGTGGAATGTCTCTGCGGCACTGTGAGTTCTTTCTTTCTTTTTTTTTTTAATACTTAACTACTCTTAAAGTTCACACCTGAAGGCCAGGTGAGGGTAAGTAGGGTTTCTGATTTCAGTTCTATCGAATGTTGAGTGCTAATTAGATGATCAGATCTCTAGATTTATAGCACAAATGCACAACCACACATGCGCATATACATAATTACAACAAACATTTTTCTTTTCAAAGTGATCAAATTTTAAGTTAAAAAAGAAGTCAACATCTAACAAATAATTACATTATTAAATCAGAGTTGATTATTCACATTAAAAAAATTTTTATTTTGGCTTTAGAGAAGTGCTCAAATCAGGAAGCTTTCAAGCTTCTAGCATACAGTAGAAGTTAGTCATGTGTAATAAAATGACCTAATATTAGACAGCAATGGATCTTATATAAGAACTGAAACAAAGTTAGAATTGAAACGATTTCATGTGAATGTGAGGGGTTTGGAAATATTTTTAAAAGAATGTTTCTCATTGTTGCATGGATAGTGAGAGTAACTGCCAAAATGTGGGCAAAATGAGAGAATTATACAATGGGAGGGGAGAAATCAAAACGTGTAACATAATTTTGAATCTATTGTTATCACTTTTTAAAAAAATTAATAATAAAATTGAGCAGGTGGAATGAGTCAGTTGATGACTCAGGAAGGCCCATAGGAAACTTCAAACCGTTTAGCAAAACACTCTTCCTTAGCATAAATTTCAGTTTCTTTAAATGGCCTTCCAACAGAAAACTTTATCTGTAAGGAGATCTGTCCACTGGGGTTAGCATCAAGCCACCTGTGCCCTGAAATGGTTTTCTAACTTATCTCCTGCTCGATTCTCTCTCCTGTGTTCCCACCACTCTGCAACAAGAATTTTCTTTCTAGACTGTTATGGTGATCATGATGAAAACTACTCAGTAGCCAGTCCATGGCCACCCCAGGCTCTGCGGACATGGAGCTCTGTCCAGCTGCTTTCAGGCTCTGTCCAACCTCGTGCTCTGGGGACACACTGTTGCCCCATCAGAGATGCCTTCACTTCATGTGTCATTTCTTCTTCGTCCTTTCAAGCGTTGCCTGCAGGTCTTCTCTGATCTTATAACTGACATGCTGTCCGTTGCACCTTTCTCTCTGTTCTCACAGTGTTTTCTGTTTACCTCGTTTAGCACAATCTCCCCTTCTGGATTGTGAGTTCCTGGCCCCAGTGGACCAGTCTTTCTGTTTGGGGGACCTTAACATTCCCTGGGCCCCTGCTAGGTTTCAGATGAAGCCATGTGAAGGGTTTAGTGTAGATTCTGCTGGCTGATGAAGGACCTCAGCTTTTCCTGATGGAGTCTCTTCTTGACGTTCTTGGCCTCCGGAAATGCCTCCTGTGGGTGGATGTCACCCACCACGCCTTCCTGCCTGCACTTTTGTGGAATCCGTGCAGCTGTGTAGGAGCCCTATCCAGGTTCCAACTCCTCAAGGCCTCAAATGTCTGCTCATGCCTCCCCCACTGGCCCCAGAAGGTCCCGTGCTCTGTGTAGCAATGGGGGCAATGTTTTCTTCATCTCAGGGGTCAACCTTGGTCCGTGGGGCCAGGGCCAGGCTCGGAACCACATACTTGATTCTCTTTATTGTTTTTTCTGCAAATCAACTCCTGTGCAGATGCTCAGGAGGAGCCATTTACAACTGGTTTATCAAATTCACCCAAGATGTGCATCCAATTTCCGTCTCAGTGGGGACACCCCAGTGCATTTATATTTCCCTCATCACCTTGACAATGGCTGGAATTTAGGGGCTTTCCTAGGCATTTCTGGGACTCTCTTAAGAAGGCTTTCATGTGCCTCAAAACCTCCCTATTGACACTGGCCAGTTGGCCTGGGATTCAGTACCCAGTGCTGCCATTTTTCTTTGTGCTGATTGTAATCCACACCCTTGGAGCTGAATTCTCAGACTGAGCCTTACTTCCAGGTCCCTTAGCTAAAGGCTGGGGAGTAACCTATAGAAAATAATACAAAGCAAGAAAGAAAACTCCTAAAATCAGACTCTGGTAACAGCTGCCTTCGTGATGGCCTCTCAGACCTGCTTTGATGAACTCTCTGAGATCCTCAGAAAATAAAATATTTTATTCTAAATAAAAACCACATACATCAACTGTGCCTTTTTTGACATTATTAAAATTTAGATCTTCATTGACATCTCAGCTCCTGATTCTAGGAAAAGATGTTTACTTCATTTTGATGTAATTGAAGGGAATCCCTAAAATAATCCCACAGGAACACAGGGATAATTTGCTTCCATATCCCAATCTCCTTTCAGAAGATATGCTTTCAGTCTTCAAATTGTCAAAACCTCCTGGGGGATCCCCACTCACAGTACAGGTGGCACAGCCCATGACGAATCAGTCAGGGTGCCCCTCTGTTATGAAAAGGATGTGTCTAGGATGGAATGCTATATTTTAGAAATGCTGGTCTGGAAAAGTGTTAGAGACCTCACATGTATTCAGTTCAGTTCAGTTCAGTTCAGTCACTCAGTCGTGTCCAACTCTTTGCGACCCCATGAACTGCAGCACACCAGGCCTCCCTGTCCATCACCAACTCCCAGAGTTTACCCAAACTCATGTCCATTGAGTCGGTGATGCCATCCAACCATCTCATCCTCTGTTGTCCCATCTCCTCCTGCCCTCAATCTTTCCCAGCATCAGGGTCTTTTCAAATGAGTTGGCTCTTCGCATCAGGTGGCCAAAGTATTGGAGTTTCAGCTTCAACATCAGTCCTTCCAATGAACACCCAAGACTGATTTCCTTTATGATGGACTGTATTACCACCATCATACTTTGAAGGTGGGGTGGAAAGGCTTGAGTGCTACTTCCCAGGTGATGCTAGTGGTAAAGAACCTGCAGGCCAATGCAGGACACATGATGAGATATGGGTTCAACCCTTGGGTCAGGGAATATCCCCTGGAGCAAGGTATGACAACCCACTCCAGTATTCTTGCCTGGAGAATCTCATGGACAGAGGAGCCTAGCAGGCTGCAGTCCATGTAGTCGCAAAGAGTCAGACACGACTGGAGTGACTTAGTACACTTAGAACAGTAAAATAATAGATCACATTAGTAATGATATTATTTTTATTTACCACTAGGCTTTTAAGTGGAGAAGGCAATGGCACCCTACTCCAGTACTCTTGCCTGGAAAATCCCATGGACAGAGGAGCCTGGTAGGCTGCAGTCCATGGGGTCGCTAAGAATCGGACACGACTGAGTGACTTCACTTTCACTTTTCACTTTCATGCATCGGAGAAGGAAATGGCAACCCACTCCAGTGTTCTTGCCTGGAGAATACCAGGGATGGGGGAGCCTGGTAGGCTGCTGTCAATGGGGTCGCACAGAGTCAGACACGACTGAAGTGACTTAGCAGCTTAGCAGCAGACTTTTAAATGGAAATTTGTCAGTATTTGACCACAATCATTTTTCTGAAAAACATTCATGCCAGATGTGTTCCAGAGTCCAGAATTATTAGAATTTTATAATTTCTGTAACATTTCCAGTGGGATAAGCAGTGCCCCTAGTTAGACACCACCATTGCAGATCAGGGATTTTGTGGCCAATGGCTTAAAAGCAGAAGTATCCAAGGCAGGTTTTGGAAAACATTCTGAAGAGATGGCTGGCACTCACCCTTGCTCTCTACATCTTCATCCTTGTCTCTATTTGGCTGCCTAGAAAGTAGATGCTGCCATCTTGGGTTCTGAGGATGAAGAATGAGGAACGTGAGCTGAAAGGACCTTCAAGTTTCATTTATATAAGGAAGAAAACAATTTTTATCTCTTTTAAGCCGCCATTATGTATGTATGTATGTATGTATTTTCTGTCACATACAGCCAAAGTGAAAGTGAAAGTCGCTCAGTCATTTCGGACTCTTTGTGACTCCATGGACTATATAGTCTATGAAATTCTGCAGCCCAGAATACTGGAGTGGGTAGCCTTTCCCTTCTCCAGGGGATCTTCCCAATGCAGGGATCGAACCCAAATCTCCCGCATTGCAGGCAGATTCTTTATCAGGGAAGCCACAAAGGAAGCCAAAGAATATTGGAGTGGGTGGCCTATCCCTTCTTCGGAGGATCTTTCCCATGCAGGAATCAAACCAGTGTCTCCTGCATTGCAGGCAGATTCTTTACCAACTGAGCTATCAGGGAAGCCCTCATACAACCAAACCTAACCTAAATAATTCAGATCTAATGGAGAATATAAGTTCTAGATTCGTAATTCCTTACTGGACTGACACAGTCGATCTACACCTCAATTTGTGTATAGAGAAAGCCACATATCAGTGCATTATATTTGACATTGACATTGAAGTTGCTCAGTCGTGTCCGACTCTTTGCAACCCCATGGACTGTAGCCTACTAGGCTCCTCCATCCATGGAATTTTCCAGGCAAGAGTACTGGAGTGAGTTGCCATTTCCTTCTCCAGGAGATCTTCCTAATCCAGGGATCAAACCCAAGTCTCCCACATTGTAGGCAGATGCTTTACCGTCTGAGCCACGAGGGAAGCTCACGCATTATATTTAGTATGCACTAAATATAGTGCAGATAATTAGATTTTATCCATGAAAATATGAAGACACCACAATAGAATCCAGAGTAGAGTAGGTCCTTTACAGGTTTGATGTGGGCTCTCTGCATTTTCCTCCTTTATTTTTGGAATGATATATTTTTTTAAACAAAACAAAACACATTATACAAAATTAAGTCATCATAGTAGAGGGAACCATTTCCTCATCTAATGATAAGTTTAACAAGTAGTTTATTTTATCTCAGGTTTTCTAATTCTCACTGCATTGGTGATTAAACAGTGACCAAAAGACACATTCAGCTTGGAGTGGTCACGGAGAGGTACCTACTTGACCATATTTATTATGGAGAAGATTAAGGGCAATCCTGGAACAAAATTTCTTTTGCTCATTCATTTAGGGCTTGATTCTTCCTGTGCATAGAAGTCACAACTGTTACGTGTATCTAAATTCTGATTGGCCATAGTGGAAGGGTTGACCACTCTCAACAGCTCATTCCAGACTGGTTTGTGGGAACTCCTTTAGAACTTTTCTGAGAGGTCATGGTTGGCAGAGCCTGGAACAGTAGGGCTCCAAATAGCTATGAGTCAGGAGCTGCCAGTATTGGCACTTGGCCATTCTATTGATGAGCTTTATTGCTACTGGTATTTTTAACCAAATATTTTCTCTTCTGAAAAGGGCCAACTTATCCTTCAGTTTTATTTTATAATTAATGCATAAGCTTTTCTAAGACAGTTCCTTTGACTCAGGGCTCAGATGGTTAGTATGCAGCACTCATGAGCTATATACTGTCTGTGCATAATGAAGCTTTTTCCTTGTTACCACGACCTCTCTTGTGCGTGCACTGGCTTGTTTTGCCTGAATGCCTGGGTCAGAGGTCTGCAAACTCTGCCCTCAGAACTGGTAGGATTCCACAGAGATCTCCCATGTGCTGCCAAGGAATATAAGATGGTTCCTGATCCCACTACCTACTTTCCTCATAGCAGATCGAATTTTGTCTACTTTATGTGCTTTACATATCAGACTACCATGTATACTCCTGTTTGAATAAAAGGGCTCTGCTGCTGGAAGATAAAATAAATTGGAAAGTACTGGCAGGGGGAAAATCCATCACTGCTATTGAAAAACAGCCTCCGATGTATATTCCATTAAGTGTGGATAAACATGACCAGTATTAAAGCATTTGAAGTACAACAGATTAATTTAATCAGTTTTGATATGTCATGGGTCGATCGAAGCAAAGAAAATAGGTTATTACTTTCTGTTCTTAGCAGGAAAGCCATTTTCCAATACTTTCCTTGTGAATTTGGGATGCTGGGAAGGCTGAGGGGTTTCAGGACAGAGAGATTTAGGAGACACTGATGTCCTGAGCTGCTGCAGTGACCTAAAGAAGACTGAGTCTGTTTCCGCAATGCTTACGTGCAGGGTAAGACATAGACACGGAGGGTGAATTGGATGCATCAAACTCTAAATTAGGTAAGCGTGAGTAGAATCATTCATCCCTTTCTGAAGGATACCAGAGGGCTGAACCTCAGCGTGGCTGTCTTGACCACATCCATTCATCTGGATTTTATCAAGGCCTTTGGAGAAGCCCCTCAAGCACAAGCAGGTTCCCCTTCTCAACACAGTCTGACCATCATTTTCTCTTTCTTCCCTTAGCATTCTCCACCTGTCTCCTTAGTACCTCCCAGCCCTTTGCTCTCAGCTGCTGCCCTTGTCTTGTATGTCTGAGATGAAGCCTCTAAGAGGGAACCCCCTCTGTTCTCATCTCCATCCAGCCGAGCACTCAGGGAGCCTGACTGCACTGGTTTGCCCAGAATGGAGGTGCTTACTGAGACCTGGAACTTTCAATGCTGAAACTAGGAAGGTCCCAGCAAACCAGGGAGTTGGTTATCTTACCAGCATCCATACTCATCTTCTTATCTTTGACAACTTACTACCTTTAAGACTCTGTCTTTGGCTCAAGAAAGCTCACCAAGAGCCTGCTTAAGAGGTTCTTTGTAGTAAATCTCTGAATTCTTGATCTCACCATTGAACTGTCCAGATTCTTCAGCTCATACCTGGTTCTACTCAAATGACATCTCACTGCTGGCAGGTCCCATTTGTCTGCCTTGCTTCTGCTGAGATCTGCTAGATCTGAAGCTCTAGTCTTTAACTTCCTCTGACCTTGCATTCTGGTCAGTACTTCTGTGGCTGTGATTCAAGATGATAATGCCTGGCTTGTCAAATCCTGGCTCCCCACGTCCATTTTGATGCCTGTGGGTGTAGACAGGCATGCTGTCTGTCAATGGCCAATGAATGGGTTTATGTGAGGAATGAATCAAAATTAAAAATAACCTTTACATTCAAATTCAAATAAATCTCTCTACTCTTAGCAGGAACTAAAGCCTACAAGATTCTGGAGCCCCAGCTAAATCATTAAAAGAGGATGTGATCTTCAGAAAAGTTCAGGCTGTTTTGGTTAACCTTAGTAACCTAAAAGTGGGCTTCCCAGGTGGCATTAGTGGTAAAGAACCCTGCCAACGAAGGAGACTCAAGAGGCATGAGTTTGATCCCTGGGTCTGGAGGATCCCCTGGAGGAGGAAATGGCAACCCACTCCAGTATTCTTGCCTGGAGAATCCCATGGACAGAGGAGCCTGGGGGTTACAGTCTGTGGGGCTGCAAAGACTCAGATGCGACTGAGCACACAGCACACACACAATCCAAAAGCTATCTTCTGATCAGGTAATGTGAATGGTGGGAGTTTTCCAAAGATAAATTCTCTGAGCTTTGCATAATGAGTCAAGTCTGAGTTTTGGTTGAAGTGGCACTGGGAACTGAGGAGCCCTCCAGGTGTTTAGTGACAGGTTCTTACTTAGAGAGGACACAGATGAGGAATAACACACTCTCACTGTCTCTCAAAAATAATTGCTGCAGCAGGTCATCCTTCATTCATTCGTCCACTCGAGAGTTATTTTTGAGCCAATGTAGGCACTGTTCCGGGCCCTGGAGGGATGGTGGTAACCAAAATAGACAAATTTCTTTGTCCTCATGGAGCTTACCAGTGAGGGAAAGAGGCAGACAATTAACAAACAAAGAAAGAAAATGCTCTTTTTTTGTGTGGTCCAGTCGCTCAGTCGTGTCCGACTCTGCAACCCCACGGACTGCAGCGCACCAGGCTTCCCTGTCCTTCACTGTCTCTGGGTTGGCTCTAACTCATGTCCATTGAGTCGGTAAAATGCTGTGGAGAAAAGTAAAGCTGATAATGGAAAAATATAAGGCTGGGGGAGGGGCTGCAGTTTTAAAAGGGCAAAGGGCATTCTCAATGAGAAGGTGACGTTGATGCAAAGACGGGAAGGATGTGAAAGAGCTGATTACATGGACATGGGCTGGTGGAGGGAGGGTGTTGCTGGCAGATGAGGGGTATCGAGGCCAGTGTGCTGGTCAGAGGGAGGAAGGGGGACTGAAGACAGCAGTGCCTTGCTCTGATGCCCGCCTGGCTGCAGACTGGCCCAACAAGCCCCAGCCCATCTGGGTTGGGTGGTAAGAGCAATACTCCTTTTCCTGGGCACTTCTCTTTGCCCATTGTGGGCCATGGGGCACAGACTAGGCAATGGGCAACCTGGGTTTGAATCTCAGCCTTGTATCTAATTCACAAAACCCATGTGACCTCTTCTGGCCCAGATTTCCTCATCACAGGACAGAAGGTTGGGCCAGTAGATTTCCAGCTCCTCCCCTTCCCAACACTGAAGTTCCCTGTTCTTTTAGAAGCACACCTTAAAATGAGAGCATTTTATTTCATATGCTAATATGCCCTTTTCTAAACAATTTATTGTGAACATCCTTAATACCTACAACATACAAGCGAACTACAATAGCAAGAGCTTTTGAGCTACAATGAAATATTTTGCATTTTATTAGTAGTATTGGTATTATTGTTGGCACATTTATAGGAGAAGCTTGGTTAGATGAGGAGGAAGCAAAATTTAAGGAAATTCAATGATACTATCATTTCCCTGTACAACCATTAAATTCTGTCACATCGATTCATTTTTTTGTTTTTGTTTTTAAACCTCAAAACATGTGAGATAAAGTAGAGGAAAAAACAACACCAATGACTTTGACAGCTGAGGAAACTGACAGTGAGTAAATTTTAGGACAACATTCAACCAGTTAACTGCAGAAGCAATATTAGAACTGATGTCTCTTGGGTCTGAGTCTTATGATTTTTCTACCAAGTTGCAGTGAGAAGCACAGAGGCATTTAATGAGAATGTCGGCAGACATTGTCACTAAAATAACACCCTGTGACGAAGCTGATCCAGTCAACTAGCTTTTGGCTCCTTGATTCTAGGCTGTGTGACTCCTTACTGCAGTGTACTTTCTCCCATCCTGGGTGACCTTCATTCCTCCCACCTGCAAACATGGATGGACCACCCAAATTCAGCACAGTCCGGAGGGGAAAACAGGATAAAATATCTTAAGTGCCACAAGTGAGATGGGGGTTGTGTGCAGGGAAAACTTCTGGGGGAACCCGTAACAAATGCGGACTGAGAGATGGAGAAGGTTTCGGAGAAGATGACATTTCTGCTGGCTTGGCGGAGATGAGCAGGAGTCTGCCAGGCATAGGGAAGAGCAGACGGCACGGAGGCAGGCATCACAGACAAAGTATGTTTCCGGGGAAGCGCGCGGCACGTGGCACTCAGCGGGGATCCATCCTGGTAGGGCCCAGAGTAGGTTGTGTGTGGAAGGGGAGTGAGGCTTGAGAAAGCAACCGGAGAGAAGTGTCCTGAGATAAATGTCGCATATTCTACGTTTTAACATCTGGGAGGGGCCTCAACGTTCTCATGTCTCTTATGGGTGGGCAGTCTGGGTGTCCTGGTGTTTTCTCCCTTCTCCCTGGGGTGTGAAGTGACCTTGAGGCATCTCTTCATTCCCTTCCCTCCTTTGCTCTCACATCTTTTTCTTCCTCTGATCATCAGGCTCCAAGTAGGTACATGCTTTTCTCTTCTCTGCTTTTCTCACAAACGTTCCAGTCCTTCAGAGAATGCCGGGATATCACAGATACATGCTTATTTCTAACTCAGTTCCTCTGAGTGCCAAAACCCAGGAGGGAGCATTGGGCCTGATGGAAGGCCTTCCTCGTCGGGGCTTGATGTTCTGGGAGGGACCCTTACCAAGGGCCAAACATGCCCACCCCCCACCCACCATGCTCCATCAGGAGCTCCAGAGCCACTGTTCTACAGAGAAGACTCTTAGTCTCTGAACCTAGAAAAAACTACCTGCCCCTGGACCCATAATATACTCCTCCAAGTTGGGGAAAAAAAAAAAAAACAATCGTTCTCTTTAAATGGGGTAACATCTCTGGAATATATCATTCCCAAAATAAGATCCTCCAATTTGGAAAAATCTAGCTGAAATAAATGAAAATAACAGATGGAAGAGAAATAACAGAAGCTTTCCAAAGAACAGCAAGAGATATGACGGGGGGAATCATCTGTCTAGAAAATGGTACTCAGTTGTACTTTTGAAATTAAAGGTACATTGACTTCTGAAGAGATTGCGATGTTTCTCTTGACAGTTCCCCTTTACACATTATGTCCTTTCTGGGCCAAGATTAGCGGGAGAGGTATGGTTTGCTTCGCTATTCCTGTGTCTCCCATTTGTGCACTTTCCATCTGTTCAAAGGTGTTAAGATCAACTGTTCTGGTCTCCTGGATAAAGGCTTGGGCTTTTGGCAGAGCGCTGGATAAATACAGACTCGTGCTGTTAGCATCGGGATGTTTAATAACAGATTTTTATGTCCTCTGAGGCTTGCCTGAGTGCAACCGCGGGCAATCCGGGCCTCCTCGGCAGCCTGCTTGGGCCCACAACAGCAGGGCTGGGCCTCCCATCCCAGCTCAGCTGTGGGCACCCAGCGCATGGCAACAGCACGCGCATCCTCTGCCAGCTCCTCCCACGGTCCTCCTCTGGAAGAACACAGTTCGGCTCCCCCACAGACAGAGGAGCCTACAGGTTACATAATTCATGACCCCATTCCTGCTCTTCCCTTAACTGTGAGCCCTGACACACTGCTGACTTCCTGGGTTGCCTGTGTACCCCTCGCACGCACTCCCTTAAACTCCCTCAAACTCCTTCCTGATGACCCAGGAAAGCCTTTGAGGGGTCCATGCACCCTGGGGCACTAGGTGGGGCTTTGTCCTTTGCTCCTCGGGCACCCTGTCCATTTGCTGGCCCTTTCCTTGAGTTGCTGAGAGAGGTTGATACCTGGGAAGAAAGGGGAGAGTTGGTCAAACCACTGAGGTCTCCAGTCCCTACCCTATTGTGTCCCATCTAGTGAAGGCAACCTCTCACTTTAAGTTTAGGAAGAATGGGTCATGAGCCTCTAGTCTTTTTCTCCTCCCCTTGCTGACTCTGTTGCCCTCTTTTCTTCCCCCAGCTCTCTGCACCCCTTCACAGACAAAGGCACTCCTGGCTGGAAATCTCTTCATTTAAAATGTCCCTGTAGAAGGAGGACAGAAAAGAGAAAGAGAGAGGTGTCAGGACCATTTCACCAGGCCAGCATTTCCCACGAGAACTTGCCCCTTACCGATTCCTAGATTTAGAAGGTCCTACAGAGACGACCGCTTGTCAGTCCCAGAGGAGGTGTGTTTGCACCTGAGCCCCCCGGTGTCCTGAAGAAAGCTTCTGAGACGACTGGGGTGAGAGTCACCAGGGTGATACGGCCATCACCATTTATTTACTTCCCACTTCTTACAAAACAGGCGTTAAGTAACTTCAGGGCAATTTTTAAATGGGGCAACTGGAGCATCTCCCTGAAGTTTCCATGTAATCTCTTCCAGAGTGAAAGCTGAAGGGCGGGTCCCGGAAACAAGGTACTGTAGAACTTCTCACTTTCCCCTGACTGCTCCTTTCACATATAAAGTCTTAGAGCAACAAGTGATGTAAGTACATCCTCACTCCCCAGTGTCAGCTTCAGGTCCTGAGGTCCACGTTCCCCAGTTACCATCTGAGGCAGGAAGTTACTCATCACTCGGCTCTCTGAAATGCCTTGGCTCTTTCTGCCCCATTCCTCACCGTCATAAGATGGCAGGTGGTGGCTGTGAGATAAGAAGGGCGAGGAGGAGGTGCTGAGAGCTAGAAAGAACTGTGGCATGGAGCAGAGTGGAGAAGAAGGAGACAGCTAACTGCCCCCTGGAAATTCCCAAGCAGACAAGCTGTTGGAGCAATAGTTTGGCATCGAGTCTGAACGTTAGGCCGAAGCGGTACATCTGCTTGCCATCAAAGCTTCCCAGATCATTGCTTTTCTTTTTGTTCCCTCCAGCTGCTAGGAAAGAGCATGTTCTTTCCTTGTAGGCTGCATCTTTGGAATTTGCCATCACCATTCTGCCTTCTGCAGCAACATTAACTCAACAAAGACAGCGGGCCAGGGGAACCAATCTTTTTCTGCAAGGAGACGAGAGAGACTTTGAAGAAGAGCAAATTCATGTCACTCTGTATGAGGAAGACTTTTTCTGCCTGACTCCATTTCTTGTTTTTCACATTGTTTTTTATCTTAATCATCAAAAACATCTGACAACACTGGACAGTTGCCTCCCTTGAGTTATTGGTGGTCAGTTGTTTTTTCCTGATGAGGTCTACCCACCAGAGGTCAAATTCCTGTCTGGTTGATCCATGGAACCCAGGTCCTCGCTGCTAAACTTCAAAAAGGATGTATCGTCTTCTGTGCCCCTTTACTCCCAGTCACAGCCCCTCGCTTCTGCTTCTTAATGCATGGCTTCTGCCTTTGATATTCTATTGAAACTGCTCCTGTAAAGATTACCCTTGGTCTCTGAATTGTAAACTGTTTTAATATCTGCCCTCTTTAACTCTCTGCAACACTGTCACTCCTTCCTAAAAATGTCCTTTCTCCCTTTTCAGAGCCTCTCTCTCTTGTCTACTTCCTGCCCTAGAAAGAGGGTTATCTCTCACAGCTTTATCCTCTTCCTTTTTTCTCTTCTCCTTGGTAATTCCATCCACACTGTGATCTCCCCATTTACCTCTCTGTCTCTAGAGTTGAATCATGCCTCTTATGAAGCGGTGCATGCATGTGTGCATGCGTACTAAGTTGCGTCTGACTCACTGTGACCCTCTGGACTGTAGCCCAGCAGGCTCCTCTGTCCGTGGCATTCTCCAGGCAAGAATATTGGACTCGGTTGCCATTTCTTCTTCCAGGGGATCTTCCAGACCCAGGGATCAAACCCACATCTGCTGCGGTTCCTGCATTGCAGGCAGATTCTTTACCACTGAGCTACTGGGGAATCCCCCTCCTCTGCTCTTCAGTTCAGTTCAGTCGCTCAGTCATGTCTGACTCTTTGCAATCCCATGGACTGCAGCACTCCAGGCCTCCCTGTCCATCAACTCCCGGAGTTTACTCAAACTCATCTCCATTGAGTCGGTGATGCCATCCAACCATTTCATCCTTTGTTGTCCTCTTCTCCTCCTGCCTTCAATCCCTCCCAGCATCAGGGTCTTTTCCAATGAGTCAGTTCTTCTCATGAGGTGGCCAAAGTATTGGAGTTTCAGCTTCAACATCAGTCCTTCCAATGAACACTCAGGACTGATTTCCTTTAGGATGGACTGGTTGGATCTCCTTGCAGTTCAAGGGACTCTCAAAAGTCTTCTCCAACACCACAGTTCAAAAGCATCAATTTTCAGCGCTCATAAGCATGGCTAAAAAGCTGTCTACCAAGCAACTCAAACTCATATTTCTAAGTGAACTTCTCTGCTTTTATCCAACTCCTCTACGTTCCCTATTTCCAAGGCAGTCAGGACCATCACTGAAACCTTTCATCTACCTTCTTTCCATTCCATTCTCATTTCGTTACCCAGCTTAAGCACTTTGTATCTGTTGTCCACGTCATTGCAGTGATGCAGCTGATGTCCTTTCCTCCATGCTTTTCTCTACTCAGGCGTCACCATAGTTTGCACACTACACGTAGGTCTTCCAAAATATGGCTCTGGTTATGCTTCTCTTCCTGTTCAGCGACCTTCGGTGATGGCTCTTCATTAACTTGCAAGTTAAATTTTGCCTTAGCTTTTAGTACCCTTGATGAACTTGCCCCAGTCTACTTTTCCACTTTTATTTCCTACCACTCAACTAAAACCTAAATGTGTGATATTTCCTCTCTATAGTTTGTATTTCAGGAGTGTTTGCCTTTACCTTAAGATGCATGGCCATTAAAGCTGTTTTAAATTATTTATTTGATTATTCCAGCATGTGAGTCTTTTCAAGTTTGGGACTATTGATTGTCTATTCTCATAATAACTGATCAAATTTTCTTGGGAATTTCAATCTTTCTCCTGAGTACAGTACCATCACTCTATTCAGTCTATTCTTTCTGCATTTCCTCCAATAAGTAAAATTCAGAATCTCACTTTTCCTTGAAGGATTCCATCTTTTCATGAAGTCTATGTTGATTATCCTATTCTACCTTCCATTTCAGAATACCCATTATGGTTAATACTGATAACTTGGTGTTATCACACTTCAACTTATTTTAAAACTATCGTGTATAAGTTACTTGTCCTACCAAACTCCTAGAAATAGGGAAACCTGCCATACACATTTTTTGAATTTCCTCCAGCATGTATTACACAGCCTTCCTTGCCCAGTAGGTGTTTTGTTTGTTAGAGAAATGGAATTCATCTTGATTTTTCTTACCATACTTGGTTAACAATCAAAACTACCTTTATCTCCTTCTCTCTCACTCCTCCTCCGCCCCCTACCCCATTTATATATAAAATACAGACTGCTACCATATGGTGCCTTTCTAATCACACGCTCGTAGGAGAGGGAGAGACATGTTCTTATAGACTACCGATCCTTCAGCTGTATGAAACAATTCTAACTTAAGAGCAGATAGTTGATTTAAAGTTTTGTAGTTTCAGTCTTATTCTGAAAAGTGGGCTCTTGAAACTTCTTTACCAGGAGGTTGAATGGTGGACATGTATCATATGATGGACTGTGTTAATGTAAGTTTACAAAGATTTTAATATGTAATGCCATTTAACAAACTGGAAAATCAAAAGCCCATGGTGGTGAAAAGTGAAAGTGTTAGTCACTCAGATGTGTCCAACTCTTTGTGACCCTATGGACTGCAGCCCGCCAAACTACTCTGTCCATGGAATTCTCTAGGCAAGAATACTGGAGGAGATATCCACTCTCTTCTCCATGGGATCTTGCTGACCCAGGGATACCACTTGAGTCTCCAGCATTGCAGGCAGGTTCTTTACCATCTGAATCATGAGGGAAACTTAGTACAGGCTTCAGTCATGTCCGACTCTTTGCAACCCTGTGGACTGTAGCCCACTAGGCCCCTCTGTCCTTGGATTTCCCAGGCAAGAATACTGGAGTGGGTTGCCATTTCCTTCTCTAGGGGATCTTCCTGACCCAGGGATTGAACCTGACTTTCTTATATCTCCTGCATTGGCAGGCAGGTTCTTTACCACAAGTGCCACTGGGAACCATAGGTATAATTCTTGAAGGAACATTACTTTCTCTTAACTTTATTAAAGTAAATGCTATTACAATAATAAAAAAAAAAGGTCAGCTAGGTGATGAGTAAAAAATAACAGTGGGAGAAGCCAATAGACAAAATGCTCTATATAGTGAACCTATGATGTACTTCTGGTATCAAGCAAGTGGAGTTGGCCTTCTGACACCTACTACTTCTCTTCTGTCCTGCTTATGAAAACACAGACCTCTGGACAGAACACAAAAGGCAATTACTTGAAGACCCAGAAAAGTAACAGCAGTCAGGCAGGGGAGGGGAGTCAAAACTTTGAAAAACAGCCAGTACTGGTTGTTACTGAAAGGACCAGTGGTATAAAAGTCATAGAGAAAATGAAAGGAACTTTAAAAGAAAAAAGTAGTGATAAACGTCTGGCTAGACTGACAAAGGAAAGATGAAAGATGCTACAAATGATAGAAATCAGGAATAAAAGGGAAGCATTTAAAATATAATAAGTTAATCTTACAGTTTATAATAAAGAGGAAATCTCTGTGACATGGGGTTAGACAATGAGTAATTTATTTTGTTGTTCAGTAGCTATGTTGTGTCAACTATTTCCAACCCCATGGACGGCAGCATGCCAGGCTTCCCTGTCCTTCACCATCTCCTGAAGTTTGCTCAATTCATGTCCACTGAGTCAATGATGCTATCTAACTGTCTCATTCTCTGCTGCCCCCTTCTTCTATTGCCTTCAATTTTTCCCAGAATCAGGGTTTTTTCCAATAAGTCGGCTATTCACATCAGGTGGCCAAATTATTGCAGTTTCAGCTTCAGCATCAGTATCAGTCCTTCCAATGAATATTCAGGGTTGATTTTTTTTTTTTTTTTTTAGGATTGACTGGTTTGATCTTCTTATAGTCCAAGGGACTTGGACAAGAGTCTTCTCCAGCACCACAGTTTGAAAGCATCAATTCTTCAACACTCAGCCATCTTTATGGTCCAACTCACATCTGTACATGACTACTGGAAAAACCATTGCTCTGGCTATATAGACCTTTGTCAGAAAAGTGATGTCTCTTTTAAATATGCTGTTCAGGTTTGACATAGCTTTTCTTCTAAGAGGCAAGTGTCTTTTAATTTCATGGATGCAGTCACCATCCACAGTGATTCTGAAACTCAAGAAAATAAAATCTGCCACTCTTTCCATTTTTTCCCCCATCTATTTGCCATGAAGTGATGGGACCAGACGCCATGATCTTAGTTTTCTGAATGTTGAGTTTTAAGTATGCTTTTTCTCTCTCCTCTTTCACCTTCATCTTTGCTTCCTTTGTTCTTTAGTTCCTCATTGTTTGTTGCCATTAAAGTCATTCAGTTCAGTTCAGCCACTCAGTCCTGTCTGACTCTTTGTGACCCCATCGACTGTAGCACTCCAGGCCTCCCTATCCATCACCAACTCCTGGAGTTTACCCAAACTCATGTCCATTGAGTCAGTGATGCCATCCAGCCATCTCATCCTCTGTCATCCCCTTCTCCTCCTACCCTCAATCTTTCCCAGCATCAGGGTCTTTTCCAATAAGTCAGTTCTTCACATCAGGTGGCCAAAGTATTGGAGTTTCAGCTTCAACATCAGTCCTTCCATGAACACTCAGGACTGATTTCCTTTAGGATGGACTGGTTGGATCTCCTTGTAGTTTAAGGGACTCTCCAGAGTCTTCTCCAACACAGCAGTTCAAAAGCATCAATTCTTCGGCACTCAGCTTTCTTCACAGTCCAACTCTCACATCCATCCATGACTACTGGAAAAACCATAGCCTTGACATTACTTTGTTGGCAAGGTAATGTCTCTGCTTTTTAATATGCTGTCTAGGTTGGTCATTCCTAGGTTGTCTTTCCAAGGAGTAAGCGTCTTTTAATTTCATGGCTGCAATCACCATCTGCAGTGATTTTGGAGCCCCCAAAATTAAGTCAGCCACTGTTTCCACTGTTTCCACATCTATTTGCCATGAAGTGATGGGACTGGATGCCATGATCTTCGTTTTCTGAACATTGAGCTTTAAGCCAACTTTTTCACTCTCCTCTTTCACTTTCATCAAGGGGCTTTTAGTTCCTCTTCACTTTCTGCCATAAGGGTGGTGTCATCTGCATATCTGAGGTTACTAATATTTCTCCCAGCAATCTTGATTCCAGCTGATCTATGGAGTACATACATACATGATGTACTCTGCATAGAAGTTAAATAAGCAGGGTGACAATATATTGCCTGCCTTGATGTACTCCTTTTCCAGTTTTGAACTGGTTCATTGTTCCCTATTTGGTTCCTGACCTGCATACAGATTTCTAAGGAGACAAATAGGATGGTCTGGTATTCCTGTCTCTAAGAATTTTCCACAGTTTGTTGTGATCCACACTGTCAAAGGTCTTAGTGTAGTCAATGAAGCAGAAGTACATGTTTTCTGGAATTCTCTTGCTTTTTCTATGATCCAGTGGATGTTGGCAATTTGATATCTAGTTCCTCTGCCTTTTATAAATCCAGCTTGTACATCTGGAAGTTCTCAGTTCATGTACTGCTGAAGACTAGCTTGGAGAGTTTTGAGCATTGCCTTGTTAGAATAGAAAATGAACACATTTGTCTGATAGTTGGTGGCTCAGATGGTAAAGCGTCTGTCTACAATGTGGGAGACCAGGGTTCAAGCCCTGGGTTGGGAAGATCCACTGGAGAAGGAAATGGCAATCCACTCCAGTACTATTGCCTGGAAAATCCCATGGACAGAGGAGCCTGGTAGGCTACAGTCCATGGGGTCACAAAGAGTCGGACATGACTGAGTGACTTCACTTTCCTTTTCCTTTCCTGGCGTTGCCTTTCTTTGGGACTGGAATGAAAACTGACCTTTTCCAGTTCTGTGGCCACTGCTGTTTTCCAAATTTGCTGACATAGTAAGTGCAACACTTTAGTAGCATCAGTTTTTAGGATTTGAAATAGCTCAGCTGGAATTCTGTCACCTCCACTAGCTTTGTTCATAGTGATGTTTCCTAAGTCTCTCTTGACTTCACACCCCAGGATGTCTGGCTCTAGGTGAGTGACCACACCACTGTTGTTATCACTAAGACCTTTTGATTTATCAATAAAATTGATAAATTTGACTTCTTTGAAATTAAAAACTTTGGTTTTTCAAAGAACATTAATAAAGAAATGAAAATACTAGCCATATGTTAAGAGAAAATATTTTCAGAGTATATATCTGTTGAAACGCATGTAAGCCAAATATATAACCATTTCTCAAAACTTGACAATAAAAAAGTGAATATGTTAATAAGAAATGGGCAAAGGATTTGGAAAGATATTTTTAACACAGAAGATATATGGGTGGCATTTAAGGACCTGAAAAGATCATTCAACATTGTTAGTTATTAAGATAATTCAAATTAAACCATGATGAGATCCACCATACAATTATTGAAATAAGGAAGAAAAACAAACAAAAACTAACCTGATAAAGCCAAATGCTGGTGAGGCTGAAGAGCAATTTGAGTTCTCATACATTGCTTGTAGAAATACAAAATGGTAGGGCTTCTTTGATGAACATTATGATGTTTTTATGAACTAAACATACATTCAACATATGACACTAATCTCACTCCTAATTTACTAAAGAGAAATAAAAACTTATTTTCACACAAAAACTTAAAGATGAGTTTTTATTACAGCTTCATTCATAACTTAGTCTCCAAACTGTGGACAGCCCAAGTATCCTCTAAGTGGTTTTATTAGTTTTATTTTATTTAGTAGTTTATCCCAGTCCTGTTATAACAAAGTACTATAAACTGGGTGACTTGAAACAACAGAAATTTGTTTTCTGACAGTTCTGGAAGCTAGAAGACAAGAACCAAGGGGTTGGCAGGGTCTTATCCCCTTTGAAGGCTCTAGGGAAAAGTCCTTAGGAGAAGGCCATGGCACCCCACTCCAGTACTCTTGCCTGGAAAATCCCACGGACAGAGGAGCCTGGAAGACTGCAGTCCATGGGGTCACTAAGAGTCAGACACGACTGAGCAACTTCACTTTCACTTTTCACTTTCCTACATTGGAGAAGGAAATGGCAACCCACTCCAGTGTTCTTGCCTGGAGAATCCCAGGGATGGGGGAGCCTGGTGGGCTGCCATCTATGGGGTTGCACAGAGTCAGACACGATTGAAGCGACTTAGCAGCAGCAGCAGCAGCAGCAGCAGCAGCAGGGAAAAGTCTGTACTTGTCTCTTCTCAGCCTCTGGTGGCACTCAGCAATAATCCTTGATGTTTCTTGGCTTGTAGATGCTTCTCCCGTAGGTCCATCTCCATTTTCACATAGCCTTCTTCCCCGTATCTCTCCCATGTCTCTGTATTCAAACCTCTCTTTCCCTTTTCTTATAAAGATGACAGCTATTGCATTTAGGTTCCACTCTAAAGTGTATAGTCTCATTTTAACTTGATTCATCTGCCCAGCCCCTAGTTTCAAATAAGATCACATTCTCGGGTAATGGGAGTTAGGAGTGGAATAAATCTCTTTTTGGAGACATAAGTGCACTTGTTAAACTGGGGATGGGATAAATACCCTAAATACCCTAAATAGGATAAATAGTGTAATATCCAATTCTGGAATATTACTCAGAAATAAAAATGAGTGAACTATTTATCCATGCAACAACATGAATGAATCGGAAATGCATTGTACTAATGAAAAAAAGCTACATATCGTATGATTGCATGTATATAATATTTTGGAAAATGTAAAATGACAGAGAGGGAGAACAGGTTAGTAGTTGCCATAGGTTAGAGGAAGAGAGGGTTTGATCGCAAAGGGGCAGCATGAGGAAACATTTGCAGGGAGGTTTCCGGTTTCCTGGTTGGGTTGAATGTTACACGACTCTGTATTTGTTAAAATCCATAAACCACCTACCAAAAAGAATAAATTAAAAATACATTAAAAATAAAAAGCATACCTGGATGTTAGTTGGACTAATTTTGAAGACTTTTTGCAGTATATGCAAATATCAAATCTTATGTTGTATATCTGAAACTAATAATATTATATGTCACGTATCTCAATTAAAGGAAATAAAAAGCAAAAGGACAGAGTTTGGAGAGTACAGAAAGCCAGATGCTCAAGGAGGATCACAGATGCAGTGAGACAGAGACTGCTATAAAGGATGGAACTTTAAGGAAAGAGAGTAGTGGAAGAAATACCTTTTTATAAATCTTACTGATGGTGTGAAATATGTTTTCTGCCTCTGTATTAAAAGAAAAATTCATTTAGTTCAGTTCAGTTCAGTCACTCAGTCGTGTCCAACTCTTTGCGACCCCATGAATTGCAGCACGCCAGGCCTCCCTGTCCATCACCAACTCCCGGAGTTCACTCAGACTCACATCCATCGAGTTGGTGATGCCATCCAGCCATCTCATCCTCTGTCATCCCCTTCTCCTCCTGCCCCCAATCCCTCCCAGCATCAGAGTCTTTTCCAATGAGTCAACTCTTCACATGAGGTGGCCAAAGTACTGGAGTTTCAGCTTTAGCATCATTCCTTCCAAAGAACACCTAGGACTGATCTCCTTTAGAATGGACTGGTTGGATCTCCTTGCAGTCCAAGGGACTCTCAAGAATCTTCTCCAACACCACAGTTCAAAAGCATCAATTTAAAAAAAAAGAAAAGATCAATTTTCCGGCGCTCAGCTTTCTTCACAGTCCAACTCTCACATCCATACATGACCACTGGAAAGGATGTGTGCTATTCATCAGTGCCTTGGAATTACATTTTTGCTTGATTGTTTTTGGAATTAAACAATTTTGAGTCTGGCCTTAAGAGAAGAGCAAGTTTATTATTGGTTATAAAGTAACCAGGGGCCTAAATGAGTTGAGGCACTTTTTCATGTTAGTTATTTTCAAATGTGATGCACAACTTCGTCCCTGGAAGGTTGAATTAGGATGAGTTTCCTACATACAAGAGCACAAGGTATACCATCTATATATACACATTTTCAAAAACCACGTCGACGTGTATTTTAGACCATCAAGAAAAGAACCAAAATCCAACATATAAATCAGGCAATTTCTTGGCTTAAAAGAATCTGCAGAGTGAACCTCAATAATTATAAATGTAAGGATTTATAATGTTTGAATGGCACCCCACTCCAGTACTCTTGCCTGGAAAATCCCACGGACGGAGGAGCCTGGTAGGCTGCAGTCCCTGGGGTCGAGAAGAGTCAGACACGACTGAGCGACTTCACTTTCACTTTTCACTTTCATGCATTGGAGAAGGAAATGGCAATCCACTCCAGTGTTCTTGCCTGGAGAATCCCAGGGATGGGGCAGCCTGGTGGGCTGCCATCTATGGGGTCGCACAGAGTCGGACACGACTGAAGTGACTTAGCAGCAGCAGCAACACTTTAGTGCGATTTTAAAACCTTTGAAAGAAAAGTTACAAAATGTAAAATTATAATTTAGTGGAACAAAAGGTTTAAATTTTATATTTAAATTCATGAATACCAAGAATTAAAATGTGGTCATGTAGGAGAGGGGCTGTGGGAGAAGAGAAGCAGCAGCAGGCCAAACACTTTCACTCTTGACTTGGACAACTTTAGAAATAATGGATAGGCAATTTCTGTTCTGCTAAAATATATTCACCCTTCTTCCTTACTAAGGAAAACCCAGTTTTGTTCAGACTGACAAAGTACCCAAATAAAAATCCTCTTTCCTAGCCTCCTTGCAGAGAGAAGTAGCGTGTGACAGAGTTCTAGGCAGTGAAACAGAAGGGAGAGTTGACTGAGGTTCTGGGCGAGTTTCCCTACACAGATATAGACAATGCCTCTTCCTTCGTGTGTGCTCCTTCTCTGTTTTCTCTTCCTCCTCCTCCTTTCCTTGGTCCTTCCCCCGTTTTTCTTTCCATTTGGAATGTGGTTGGGAGGTCGAAGATATAACCATCCTTTGGGACATTGATGGCTTTGTGGGATGAAAGCTTATGCTTAGGATGACGAAACAGAGAGAGAGAGGAGGAGCCTGAAATATGGGGGGCCCTGGGGAGCAGTGCACAAGTTCTCAGTGTTCTGACTTCCTGTTTCATGAGAACAGTGAGTCCCAGTCTGGATGATTTTCTATTTCAGTGATTGAACTCAATCCCTAATGAACAATGTTTTTGAATGCATAAATCTAACCACTGTGAGAGTCATAAATAAAATATATACTTACCCACTACCAAAGAAGATAAAGGCAGAAAAATGTTTTCTGAATAGCAAAAAAACCAAAAATCATCTCCAAAGAACTTAAAAATAAAAGTGATAAAATGATAAAAATAAGTCCACATAGATCATGTATGACAACAGAGAACAAAGATTAAAGTAAAATAAAACTCACTATAATCTGTTTACAGGAATTGCTTCTCAGTTAAGAACAAACAGAAAAGTTAAAATCTTTTTCAAATATCAGGGAAACAACAATAACAAAGTATATGTGGCAGAATTAACACCAGACAGAAATTGAGACATTAAGACATTTATTAAAATTTATTAAAGTTAAGACAAAACATTAAGACAGAGTTCCTTTATTTTGATAAAATACACATTAATTATGAAAATGTTCTTTTAAGAGACATTTATCTAAACTAAACACATTAATTAAAATTTATTAGAAGAAAAAAGATGGATTGATTGAAAAGTCTTGTGAAAGTCTTTAACATAATCTTCAAAGATCTTGGAGATAAAAAACAAATAATGGCATAGAAAATTTCAATAATATACTTGAGATTGAAATAATGATTCATATTATGCTAAGAATGTATATTCTTTTTGAGGGTTGAGTGAATTTCCAAAACTCAAAAATTTCAAGATCTTAGGTCAGATCAGATCAGATCAGTCACTCAGTTGCGTCCGACTCTTTTAGACCCCATGAATCACAGCACTCCAGGCCTCCCTGTCCATCACCAACTCCCGGAGTTCACTGAGACTCACGTCCATCGAGTCAGTGAGGCCATCCAGCCATCTCATCCTCTGTCTTCCCCTTCTCCTCCTGCCCCCAATCCCTCCCAGCATCAGAGTCTTTTCCAATGAGTCAACTCTTCGAATGAGGTGGCCAAAGTACTGGAGTTTCAGCTTCAGCATCATTCCTTCCAAAGAAATCCCAGAGCTGATCTCCTTCAGAATGGACTGGTTGGATCTCCTTGCAGTCCAAGGGACTCTCAAGAGTCTTCTCCAACACCACAGTTCAAAAGCATCAATTCTTCAGCACTCAGCCTTCTTCACAGTCCAACTCTCACATCCATACATGACCACAGGAAAAACCATAGCCTTGACTAGATGAACCTTTGTTGGCAAAGTAATGTCTCTGCTTTTGAATATGCTATCTAGGTTGGTCATAACTTTCCTTCCAAGGAGTAAGTGTCTTTTAATTTCATGGCTGCAGTCACCATCTGTAGTGATTTTGGAGCCCAGAAAAATAAAGTCTGACACTGTTTCCACTGTTTTTCCATCTATTTCCCATGAAGTGGTGGGACCGGATGCCATGATCTTCGTTTTCTGAATGTTGAGCTTTAAGCCAACTTTTTCACTCTTCACTTTCACTTTCATCAAGAGGCTTTTGAGTTCCTCTTCACTTTCTGCCATAAAGGTGGTGTCATCTGCATATCTGAGGTTATTGATATTTCTCCCGGCAATCTTGATTCCAACTTGTGTTTCTCCCAGTCCAGCGTTTCTCATGATGTACTCTGCATATAAGTTAAATAAACAGGGTGACAATATATATATATCTTAGGTTACCACTGACTTTTATGCAGTGGAAAAGCACAAAACTTGAGTTGTGTGGCACTGCAAACCATATTTTGATGATCTGGGAAATGTTCCTAATATTATGAAAATACAATGGTGTGAAAAATGTACAGTTCAAAACTATGTATCTTATTATGCAAATTTTTTTAATGTGAAGAATGAAATAGTACAATTTTCACAGTGACTACCTTTTGTGAAATTCGAGGAAATATAACTTCTGTACTTCTGAGCTTTATGAATTTTCTACCAGTGAGTAGGTACTATATTTAGAATACATGAAAAACAGTCATCCGTCATAACAACAGAAAACCCAACTGAATGTACAGCAAGAACTAATCTTTTCAGCATGTGTCTGTGTGTAAATTTATAGACATGAAAGTTTGAAAGAAATATGCTGAAGTATTAGCAGTGGTTATCTCAGAGCTATGGGATTTATATGTTTCAACATTTTCCAAATTTTCTGCAATGAATATCCATTATTCCTCTAATTGGGAAAAGAAAATAAAAATTAAGCACTCACTGGAAGCCCCCCTCTCAGAATGGCATAGAGGTTCATGCTTCAGAGCACACTGTCTTTCCAAATATACAGAAATTTAAGCTTAAACATTCTTTAAAGGAGCATAGAAAAAAATAGCTGGGATTAAAAAACAATAGCGATTTAATGTGCTGAGTGGAGTTGACCTATAGCTCTATAAGCCAGAAGAGGGGATCTGTGGCTGAGAGTTTAACTTCAGTGGGAACTGACATCTAAATGTGTTCCCTATGAGACAAGCCTGAACAACAACAATGATAAGGCAAGCCATGTAAACCACATTCATTGATTAGAGCCTATGGTACCACCCACTCCCCAGGCTCCATGCCCAAGAGAGGCATCTGGACACGTGGCACCTGACCAGCCTGGGATCTATGAGGACCTACTGCCTAGATCTGTAGTACTGGGAGCAAGGATGGACTAGGACAGAATGACTACCACATGTCCAAGGAGTGAGCTGGGTGGTCAGCTGGACTGGAGGTTGGATCTGGGATAGCCCTGGTATCACCATGGATTAGGAGCCCAGAAATGTCATCTTTAGAACTAGCTCAATGGTGACAGGTGGGCTAAGAAGGAGGCAGGGAGAAGTGATCACAAAACTTCCAGACAGAAGTGGAGGGGTGGTCAATAAATGAGGAGGAGAGAGAAAGAGACATAGGGAGAAAAAAAAAAAAAGATTGAGAGAGAAAGGGGAGAGAGAATAACATAACTTCTCACTCAAAATTCCTAAATACATGAGGAAAGCTAAAGAAAGACCCAATAAACTCATCAGTCAAGGCATGAGTTCATTCCATACGACTTGTTGCAGTGGATGTCGAGGGAAGTCCAGTAAGCAGCTCAGCATTAGTCACGTTCATCATTCACTAGAACTTCTTTAGGGAGTGGTCAGTGCCTGTTAAAGGGCTTCCCAGGTGGCACTAGTGGTAAAGAACCCACCTGCCAATTCAGGAGACGCAGGAGACCCAGGTTCCATCCAAGGGTTGGGAAGATCCCCTGGAGAAGGGAATAGCTCCTCACTCCAGTATTCTTGCCTGGACAATTCCATGGACAGAGGAGTGTGGTGGGCTCCATGAGGTCACAAAAGGTTGATGGACCCAGTGCAGCTATTCTAGTTTTCTAATGGCTGGTCTTGTGAAGTGCTTGGTACAAAAAAGGTTAATTTAACATGGTTATATATCAGTTCAGTTCAGTCACTCACTCGTGTCTTACTCTTTGTGAACCCATGAACTGCAGCATGCCAAGCCTCCCTGTCCATTGCCAACTCCTGGAGTTTACCCAAACTCATTTTCATTGAGTCGGTGATGTCCTCTAACCATCTCATCCTCTGTCATCCTCTTCTCCTCCTGCCTCAATCTTTCCCAACATCAGGGTCTTTTCAAATGAGTCAGCTCTTCGCATCAGGTGGCCAAAGTATTGGAGTTTCAGCTTCAACATCAGTCCTTCCAAAGAAATCCCAGGACTAATCTCCTTTAGGATGGACTGGCTGGATCTCCTTGCAGTCCAAGGGACTCTCAAGAGTCTTCTCCAACACCACAGTTCAAAAGCATCAATTCTTCGGCGCTCAGCCTTCTTCACAGTCCAACTCTCACATCCATACATGACCACAGGAAAAACCATAGCCTTGACTAGACAAACCTTTGTTGGCAAAGTAATGTCTCTGCTTTTTAATATGATGTGTAGGTTGGTCATAGCTTTCCTTCCAAGGAGTAAGCGTCTTTTAATTTCATGGCTGCAGTCACCACGTGCAGTGATTTTGGAGCCCCCAAAATTAAAATCTGCCACTATTTCTCCATCTATTTACCATGAAGTGAAGGGACCGGATGCCATGGTCTTTGTTTTCTGAATGTTGAGCTTTAAGCCAACTTTTTCACTTTCCTCTTTCACTTTCATCATGAGTCTCTTTAGTTCTTCTTCACTTTCTGCCATAAGGGTGGTGTCATCTGCATATTGGAGGTTATTGATATTTCTCCCAGCAGTCTTGATTCCAGCTTGTGCTTCATCCAGCACAGCATTTCTCATGATGTACTCTGCATATAAGTTAAACAAGCAGGGTGACAATATACAGCCTTGACGTACTCCTTTTCCTATTTGGATCCAGTCTGTTATTCCGTGTCCAGTTCTAACTGTTGCTCCCTGACCTGCATACAGATTTCTCAAGAGGCAGGTCATGTGGTCTGGTATTCCCATCTCTTGAAGATGTTTCTACAGTTTATTGTGATCCACACAGTCAAAGGCTTTGGCATAGTCAATAAAGCAGAAATAGATGTTTTTCTGGAACTCTATTGCTTTTTTGATGATCCAGTGGATGTTGGCAATTTGATCTCTGGTTCCTCTGCCTTTTCTAAAACTAGCCTGAACATCTGGAAGTTCATGGTTCACATATTGCTGAAGCCTGCCTTGGAGAATTTTGAGCATTACTTTACTAGTGTGTGAGATGAGTGCAATTGTGCAGTAGTTTGAGCATTCTTTGGCATTGCCTTTCTTTGGGATTGGGATGGAAACTGACCTTTTCCGGGCCTGTGGCCACTGCTGAGATCTCCAAATTTGCTGGCATATTGAGTGCAGCACTTTCACAGCATCATCTTCCAGGATTTGAAATAGCTCAACTGGAATTCCATCACCTCCACTATCTTTGTTCGTAGTGATGCTTCCTAAGGCTCACTTGACTTCACATTCCAGGATGTCTGGCTCTAGGTGAGTGATCACACCATCATATTATCTTGGTCGTGAAGCTCTTTTTTGTACAGTTCTTCTGTGTATTCTTGCCACCTCTTCTTAATATCTTCTGCTTCTGTTAGGTCCATACCATTTCTGTCCTTTATTGAACCCATCCTTGCATGAAATATTCCCTTGGTATCTCTAATTTTCTTGAAGAGATCTCTATTCTTTCACATTCTATTGTTTTCCTCTAGAACATAATTCCACCAAGTCGTGCCTTGTGGGATGGTCTGTGCATTTCCTTCCAGCTGCTCCTCCCAAAGGCTCACTTGACTTCCTCCTCACCTCCATCTGCCTGCAGCCCAGGCTTGGTGGTCACCAACTCTGTTTGCTGTCTCCTGGATCTTGCCACTTATGCCCTTGAACTCATGCTTTCAGTTAGACTCCCTTCTTTCAGGAGCACATATCCCAGGGACTGTCTGGGAAGAGCATTAGGGACACCCTCTGAGCTGTCCTCCAAAGCCTTGTCCATAACACTGGTCCCTGGAGATGGCTCCCACCTCCCCAGAGACCCTTCTCAGCAGTTTATCAGGATGGGTTTTGACTCTTCTTTAAAAGAGCCTTAATCTAGGCATAAGAGAGCCTGACTGTCTGCAGATATCCCCTTAACCAAGGTAGGAAATAGAATAGAATTCCCAGGAAAATAAGTTACTCCTCTCTCACTACCTGACTCCATTTCCCAGGGTTCAGATGGTGGCTGTCTGGACCGCTAATGAATCACACAGGAGAGGGTGTGTAGCCATTTCCCTCTTAAGTAAAAACAGAGCAAGGAAGAAAGGGTCTGACCTGCAGCAAAGAGAATTTTAGGTAGACTGTTAGTAACAATTTTCTACTGTCGAAGATTGCTAATCATTAGAATGCCTGTGAGAGATGCGTTTCTAAGTGAATAGATCCACCAGCAACTGATTCTCCTGTGCCCATCCTCTAGGGGCTGGGCATTCAGAGACATCTAAGAAGCAATCTCTGTGGGCTTATTGGGGTTGGGTGATGGTTCTTCAACAGGAAGATTTCTCAGCCTCCTCACCATTAACATGTGGGACCAGATACATTTTTGTGCCAGGAGGTTGTCTTGATATTTTGAGATAGGAAGCAGCATCCTTGGTCCGTACCTACTAGAGGCCAGTAGAAACCCCTCCCCCAAGTAGTGACCACCCAAAATGTCTCCAGACATTGGTGAATGTCCTCTGCGGAGTAGGCATGGGGTTGAGGACACGATTGCCCATGTTTGAGAATTGCTAGTCGAAGAATATATGAAAACCCACCAATCCTGATTTTTCTTTCATGGGACATGGATTTTGGGGAAAGAGAATTCTCCTCATAAATGCTTATATCTTGAACTTACCAACTAAATGGGTAAATGAAGAAAGAGGGGAGGCAGTAACCTGTTGGAACCCCAGAGTGATAACCCTGGCAGGCAGAGTTTAGTCTGCCCCTAAAATAAGATGATGGAACAAGAGCTACAATCACTTATGGAGGATAGGGAAGGCGCCTGTAGTGATCAACCGCAACCAATGTAGCATTAAGGACCAAGAAGGCAAGCCGTGAAAACAAGTCCTCACTGGCATCAAATAAAAGGTTTTAAACCACATGGAGCAAATCATTCTCTGCACTGTGCCAGGAAGGAATCTGGAAGGGACACAATTATGGAGATTATGACTAGAGAGATGATTAGAGACTTGGGGAATTCTTTTTTCAAGGACTTGCTAAGGAAATGGGACTGTAATTAGAAAGGGAAGCAGAATGCAGGCTTTCTCCCCCTTCTCTCTTTTAGGTGAGCTAAAAAGCTTCTGTAAATACATAACAAGAACCTATGAAACTTCCAAATCAGTGGGAAAACGTTCTGACTTCAAAAGTCACTGATGAATACATCCTCAAGCGAAGTATACTGCATGTGAAAATCAGGCTCTTGGTTACCTGTCATATCCGAGCCTTCAGGAGTTTTAGGTGTTTCCTGAAATGGCAGCTGACAAGCGATTGAAATGAAAATTCTGAATAAAATTAGGGCAGCCCATTAGCCCAAACAGGGGGAAACACGATAAAAGATTTAACGGATTTGTGAGCTGTGATAGTTTGTCACTGATATTCTTACTTTGGAAAACATGTAGAAAGTAATTTGGGCCCTTTTTTTGGAGGGGGGGGAAGGGGGGTGGCTGGTGGATAAGAACCCAAGCTAAGATGTGAGGTTTTTCTCTTTTGGCAAATTTCAAAGATATGAAAGCAGAATTTTTGGCACCCAAGAATCGAGAGGCAAATGACATCATATGGCTTAAGGGAAATAGAGAGCTAAAAAAGTACATTTGGAGACTTTCAGAAGCTGGCTGCCGCTGAAATAATTTTGAATTTTTTTCCAGTAGATTTAGTTGTCACAAAAGGTGCTAGATTGACAGCCCCAGAGAGGAAGTCGTGCAAGTGTGGGGGACGCGATGTCAGCTCCCGGCTGAGAGCACGATGGCCGGGATCCCTTCGTGTCCCTCGTCAGAGCTGGCCTTCCAGGGGCAACTCCCCACCTTGGTGACACACTGCGGGAGCTAAACGATACACCTGCAGTCCTGCTGTCTGTGGAGAGGAAGCAAAGCAAGTTCTCACCAGCCAGACTCAGTTTCTGGAGCCTCGTGGCATCCTGGAGTGTTACTGGGGCAAATTGGAGTATTATTCACCTGGGGATCAGGGTGGGTCCTCTCTGGAAGCTTCTATGTTAGCACTGCATTCCCTAGAGAGTTTAAGGAAATGGTATCATCTTCAAACCTTGGCAGATGAATTCAAACACGGAACACAAAGAGGGTGAGTAAGGATGAGTGGGCATAGTATTGCCCTATAAAAGCATTACGGACTCCTTTCCCCATCCCTCAGCGTGTGAGGGAAAAGCAGTGGTAAATGGATATCATCCATGGTCAAAAGCTGAAGTGGCACAAGGATGGAGAGCTGAGCCAAGAGGGATTTTTCTGTCCTCCCTTTTCTCCCCAAGTCTCAACAACCGACTGAGAGCATGTGGCTTTTCGAGAGATGGCAAATGAAAAGTCAATGGGATAAAAATAATGGGGAAAGGATAGACAGTGCACTCTTAGAAATGGGAAAACTCTGAAGGCACCACACAAAAACTCAGGATGAGTAACATATAGTGACTTTCTGTAATGTCCAGCCTGTGTTCTGATGCTGTATTCAGTCCTCCAAGCTGAGCTCTGGACCGCTTGAAAAATTCACCTTGGTGTTGATGCTCAAGTTGGAAATACAGAACTGGGCCATGGGCTATGCTCATCAATGTGTGTGTGTGTGTTACTTGCTCAGATGTGTCTGACTCTTTGTGACCCCATAGATTGTAGCCTCCCAATCTCCTCTGTCCATGGACTTCTCTAGGCAAGAGTACTGGAGTGGGTTGCCATTCCCTTCTCCAGAGAGTCTTCCTCACCCAGGGATAGAACCCAGATCTCCTGCATTGCAGGCAGATTCTTTACCATCTGAGTCACTAGGGAAGCCCAGCTCAGCTATATATTAATATCCAATCAATGTCCTACTTGTTTTCAAGTCTTGATTCAAAATATTTGATTTTCTTCCCTTATTGTCTGCCATGGTGCTGGATTGTCCACAGCCATGACCAGATAGGACCTGTGTCAAGCTTTCCCTGCTGTAACCAGCTTAGGAACGTTGCTTTCTGATAGCAGGCCCCTCCTTGTACGTCCTCTCCAGGTTCCACCTCCCACCTTGCTTGTTCCAGGATCTCACTCAAACTGAAGAAGAGAAAAGTTCTGAGCAGTGGAAACTGAGTACTCCCTCCCCGCTTCTCTTCCTGCTGCCCTGAAACCATGGGGATGAATGCCATCTACTACTTACCCTCTGATTTACCAGCTTGGGTTTTGTTTTGTTTTTTTCTCTTCCTTCCTTTCCCTTTTGATGCAGGCTAACCGAGAGCAGCTACCCCACATCCGAGGTCAGGGGCGGCAGCTGAGAGTGCCAGGCTGCAATAGCCAACCTAGACAGCATATACAAAAGCAGAGACATTACTTTGCCAACAAAGGTCTGTCTAGTCAAGGCTATGGTTTTTCCAGTAGTCATGTATGGATGTGAGAGTTGGACTGTGAAGAAAGCTGAGCACTGAAGAATTGATGCTTTTGAACTGTGGTGTTGGAGAAGACTCTCGAGAGTCCCTTGGACTACAAGGAGATCCAACCAGTCCATTCTGAAGGAGATCAGTCCTGGGTGTTCTTTGGAAGGAATGATGCTGAAGCTGAAACTCCAGTACTTTGGCCACCTCATGCGAAGAGTTGACTCATTGGAAAAGACTCTGATGCTGGGAGGGATTGGGGGCAGGAGGAGAAGGGGACGTCAGAGGATGAGATGGCTGGATGGCATCATTGACTCAATGGACATGAGTTTGGGTGAACTCCAGCAGTTGGTGATGGACAGGGAGGCCTGGCGTGCTGCAGTTCATGGGGTCACAAAGAGTCGGACACGACTGAGCAACTGAACTAAACTGAACCCTGGCACTTGTGGACTTGATTTTATCTCCTTTTGTTTCCCCAAAGGCTGCTACATCATTTATTCCCTCTTTTTCTTAAATCTTCAATTATTCTTTCTCTACACTGGCTTCTTCTGCCTCTGGCCACAAATATACTTAGATATACTTCATCTTCGGAAAAAAAATATCCTACAAAAGCCTCTGTGTCTCCCTCAACTATTATCCTTTTCAGACTCCTTCTAAAAGGGATGCTTCTTTTTCTTGACCTACACTTGCCACATCAACACAATTTGATTCTGCTGCCAGCCCCGCCCCCCACCACACCCCTTTCCATGGAAACTGCTCTGGGAAAGGTCAACAATGATCAGCTCCTTATAGTCAAATCCAGTCATGTGCTATGGTCTTCCTTTTACCTGGCCTCTCAATGGCCTGACATCAGTATTTATTTTTCCTCCTTGGAACTCTTTTCTTCTGATGTTCCTCCCACTATGGATACTCATTCATATAATCCTCACTGGTGCCGTGAGTGTGCGTGCATGTGTGTGTGTGTGTGTGTGTGTATGTGCGTGCATGCGCATGCATGCATGCGCTCAGTTGTGTCCTACTCTTTGTGACTGCATGGACTGTATCCCGCTAGCCTCCTCTGTCCATGGGATTTTCCAGGCAAGAATATTGGAGTGGGTTGCCATTTCCTCCTCCAGGGAATCTCCCTGACCCAGGGATCAAACCTATGTCTCTGCGTCTGCTGCATTGCAGGCATGTTCTTTACCACTGCACCACCCCCTGGCACCCGTCCTCCACCTAAATGTTGACCCTCCCCCTCTCCTGCTTTGCTCTCAATCTACAAGTTCTGTCTGGGCGGTTTTATTTACTTCTTTGTTTTCAGTAGTGTGTTTCCTCTGTGTGTGTGTGTGTGTGTGTGTGTGTGTGTGTGTGTGTGTGTGCAGTTGCTTAGTCATGTCTGACTCTTTGCAACCCAATGGACTGTAACCCCCCAAGGATCCTCAGTCCATGGAATTTTTCAGGCAAGAATACTGGAACGGGTTGCCATTTTCTTCTCCGGGGAATCTTCTCGATCCTGGGATTGAACCTGAGTCTTTTACTGTCTCCTACATTGCCAGGCTAATTCTTTACCACTGTACCACCTGGGAAGTCTTCCCTGTGGATGACTTTAAAATCTTATCTCCAGCCCTGACCTCCTGCCTGAACTCCCCTCTCATATTTCCCATTGCCTTGTGATATTTCACATTCAAGCCGTCAAAAGCTGAGCTCATTATCCCCAGAATCTAGCGTGCTGCTTGGCATGAGACAGTCTTGCTGACACAAATGAGGAGAGCTTGCAGGTTGGCCACATCTGCATTCTCCTTTCCCCTGGAGAGCTCAAAATCAGGCAGAAACAAACTGGCAATTCCCATCCTGACTTATCTTCAGATTCTCCACCAATTTCGTAATTCCAGAAAACAATGAATTCAAACTCTTGTAGAAACAGATGTGTTGGCCGCTTTGTTGTAGGACCAGAAGGCCTTGAGCAGCCTGACTTCTGGGCTGGTATAGAATTGCTAGAAGCTTCAGAATTATCTCTGTGTGTCTTAATCTATTCTTGTTACTTCCCTCCAAAGAGATAACAAGCACATCCTAGAAATTCTGGCTCTGGAATTCTGCTATGGATGTACTCTGCTAGTCTCTGTTATGTGTCAAGGTTCAGCTCTGCTATTTTCCTAATACAACATTTATTAACCAAGTTATTTTAGTCTGGGTTCATTATCCTTTCTGGTAGAGACTGACAAGTCGGTCTTCACCCGAGATTCTGAGAGGCAGAGAGGGGCACTCTGTCAGCACGTGGTACTCCCGATCTCAAACCCCATCAGATGAATGGTGGTTCTCCTGAATGCCTGTCTCATGAGGCCCAGAGAGCAGAGCAGCAGAAATGTGTTTAGGGTGAAGCTCTGGGGGCTCACCCCAATCTCCTTTAAAATACAAGATGTCTCTATCACAGTGGTCACATCTTTCAGTTCAGTTCAGTTCAGTCATTCAGTAGTGTCCGACTCTTTGCGACCCCATGAATCGCAGCACGCCAGGCCTCCCTGTCCATCACCAACTCCCAGAGTTCACTCAGACTCACATCCATCGAGTCAGTGATGCCATCCAGCTATCTCATCCTCTGTCATCCCCTTCTCCTCCTACTCCCAATCCCTCCCAGCATCAGGGTCTTTTTCAATGAATCAACTCTTCGCATGAGGTGCCCAAAGGATTGGAGTCACATCTTCAGCTAGTGCCCATTTATAATAAAGCTTAGTCTTAGCAGTGGTTAGTTGGGGCCACTTGAAGCATTCCAGAGGCTCTTTGTGGGTTAGTGTGTGTGTGTCTTTAGTCACTCAGTCATGTCCAACTCTTTGTGACCCCATAGATTGTAGCCCGCCAGGCTCCTCTGTCCCTGGGATTACCCAGGCAAGAATACTGGAGTGGGTTGCCATTTCCTACTCCAGGGGATCTTCCTGATCCAGGGATTGAACCTGTGTCTCCCACATTGCAGGCAGATTCTTTACCAACTGAGCCACAAGGGAAGCCCAAGAATAGTGGAGTGGGTAGCCTATCCCTTCTCCATCCGATCTGCCTGACCCAGGAATCGAACCTGGGTCTCATGAATTGCAGGCAGATTCTACACCAACTGAGCTATCAGGGAAGCCAAAGGAGTCTTGAACCAGTATTAAAAAAACTCAAGATTAGGAGATATTCAGGACACAAGGACAAACACAACTGTGCTATTTTCCCTTGGGGTCAGCAAAATCACCCCAAGATTTCTGGCAGTAAACAGCTTAGAGAGCATCAGGGGATGGAGGATTCATTAGTTCCCTTGGGAGCACTGTTCTATATTTGGATTTGTGCTGCATCAGATCTAATCATGATAAAGATACCCGTGGATCAAGCTCACATCAGGCTGTCAAGGTTTCGTATTAATATTAGAAGTGTTACCAATGGAAGGTTTATCTATGGCTGGAGATGAATGTTGGAGTCCTTCAAAGAATACAGAGACCTTCCTGGCTTGACGGGAGGGCAATGCAAACAAGGATAAAATACACAATGATTGATTCCATAATTCCTTTCTGTCTTTAGTATTTTCATCTGGACCCACATTTGAAGGTGTGGTTAAGAGATCTATCGAAGATAGATGCCAGATGCTGCTCAGGGGTCACTGAGCAGAGAGGTGGGGAGGGGAAAGGCCGGCTGTGTGTGCAGGAGGGTGCATGGCTCTGCTAACTCTTGGAGAGCACTTTCCAGGGGGACAGGTGGAACCTTGCTTAATCCTCTCTTGGCGTTTCCATCTGGATGCTCTCAGAACTTTTGAACTTGACGCTTTTATCTTACACTGACTCAGTCGATGCAGATGAGACAGTCCTGTGAGCCAGTCATGTCACCAAGAAACCTTCTGTCCTCAGGTCTTATTGTCGTAATTGCATCTGCCCCGTCAGGTATTGGAATTGACCCAGCCTGATCAATAATGACGACTCTTAAGTGAGGAACCTTTCTTGGAGACGCTGCTGCAGGATTGCAGATTTACAGATATTTTCTCATTCAATTAAGAAGATGGAGACCATTCAATTCCTGCTGGCCTGAGACCTAAACTTCCTGTAACAGACTTCTACCCCAGCTAAATTTGGCTGCAGACTTCCTTCAGAAGAGAAATTTTGGGCCTTGGCCCCTGACTTGACGCCCAGTGCTTTAAATACTCAAAGGCACTGTGTGTGACATGTAACAGAATGTCCTTCCAGTCTACCGGGAAGATGGTCTCCTCTTCCAAGCTCTCCTTCTGACAACTTTGCTGGCAGAAGGGAAAATGGTGTCCATGGATGAAGTCTCTTAACAGTTTGTATCTGCTCTTTGTGACCAAGGAGAGGGGATCACCCAAACTGTACTGTCTCATAGAGAACCATAAAGGGTTCAATCTGAGTATGGGAAATAATTTGAATTTCTGAATTTGGCTATTTGATATAAACTCTGTCAACCTACCGTGGACAGAGGGGTTTCCAACAGTAGAAGAGGCCTTGAACCTGAGCTGGAGACTATGGCAGCTGAAAGCAGCAGGAGTAATTAAGATACCCAGGGTTCAAAAGTAGTATTCATGTAAGCAATTAATTCTATTAAGAAATAATACATATACGGTAAAGTGCTCAAATATTACTTGTATAGTCTGATGAATCCCCCCAACCCCACATACCCAAATCAAGTCATACAATACTGCCAGTATTCCAGAAAATTCTATCCTATCTTCTCCCAGTAAATACCCCCTAAAGCATATCACTATTTTGCATCTTTTTTCCCCATACATTACTTTTGGCTGTTTTTGAATTCTTTTGCATTTTGCTTTTTTTCCTCAACATTGTGTTGGTGAGATTCACTATAATGCTGTTTGTAGCTTAAGTTTGTTCCTTTTTATTGCTACTTAGTATGCCACTGTATGAATATACTGAAGTATATGTACTTATTCTACTGTTGATAGACATTTGAATTGTTTCCAATTCTTGGCTCATGAAAATAACTGCTGTGAATATTCTTATACCATTGTATACATGTCCAAAATATTCCCCAAATGGTTATAATAACTTATATTTCTACCATCAGTGGAGGAAAAATGAAAATTTTCATCAATACTTGGTATTTTTAGTCTTTTACATTTTAGCCAACTTGACAAGTGTGTGAGTGATATCTCATTGTGTTTTTTTAAAAAATTATTTTGATGTGGATCACTTTTTAAAAAGTCTTTGCTGAATTTGCTACAGTATTGTTTCCATTTTATGTTTTGGTTTTTGGCCTCAAGGCATGCGCAATCGTAGCTCCTCCACCAGGAATCAAACCTGCGTCCTTGCATTGGAAGGTGAAGTTTTAACCACTGAACTGCCGGGGAAGTCTCATCATTGTGGTTTCAATATGCATTTTTCTAATGATTAGACCTCTTTGCATTGAGCATTACTTTATGTGCTTATTGGTCATGTGGATGCCCCATTTTTGAAGTATCTGTCCAAGTGTTTCTCTCATTTTGAAAAACTAGGTTGTGTGGTTTTGTCTTATGGATTTATAGTAACTCTGCGTATAGTCTAAGAAAGAGTATTGTGTCAGGTGTACGTATATGGCAAATAGCTTCTCCTAGACTATTAGCTGCTTCAAAAGTGTTCTCTCTCCAGAACTTTCTCTTGTTGACACTGATGGTTATGTGTAATTCCAGCCTCCAATACTGACATCCAATGGAAAAAAGGACTCCCCAGTGGAGGAGTGGACATTCTCATATTAGGGGTTATCCAGTGGGAAAGTGCATTTTCTGTGAAGCTGTCCCTAGCCCTCCACACCTCATATTCCTGCCTTTGCCAGGTCTGTTGGCATGCCCATCACAGTGCAGCAGGTGTCGTGTGAGTCTCTCCATTGGACTGTGAGCTCTGGGAGCCCCAGAATAGCTCTTCTTTTCCATGCAGCCTCAACAACCTACTCGAGGCCAGGCACAAAGTCTTCTTCGTTGTTACTCAAATGCCATGTTTGGAGCAAATAAATGAATGGGATGATTTTAAGCATGGAAGGGACATGACCAGACCTGCATTTTAAGTAGATAATTCTGGCAACAATACAGAGAGAGAGGCTAGAGGTCTCAAATATTAAGTGGCAATTTAGATTACACTGGTTTAGACAGTAAAGTCAGAAAAAATATGCTGAACAATAACAGAAAAGTTCTGCCTGTGTTTTTCTTCTACAGATGAGGGATGGACAATCAACCCCAAGGCAATGATGATGTCAAATTTTGTTAGAGAATTTACCAGCTCTGACTGTGATAGATGACAATACAAGACCAAAAAGGAAAAAAGATTTGTCACCAAGCCCTGGATGCTAAATGCCAATTGAATGGTACAGACAGTCAAAGCTAAGAGTTCAGAGGCGCTGGCGATTATGAGCCACGATGAGCAGGATTTTACAGTCAAGTTTTCCCTTAATAGGGCTTCCCTTGTGGCTCAGCTGGTAAAAAAATCCGCCTGTAATGCAGGAGACCTGGGATGGATCCCTGGGTTGGAAAGATCCCCTGCAGAAGGGAAAGGCTACCCACTCCAGTATTCTGGCCTGAAGAACTCCATGGACTGTACAGTCTATGGGGTCACAAAGAGTCGGACACGACTGAGCGACTTTCACTTTCACTTTTCACTTTTTCCCTTAATACTGTGATATTAGCTGACATGTATTTTTTTATTATTATTATAATGATAGAAATCTGGGACTAGAGTGAGTTGAATGAGAAAATATAAAAGATTAAGCTTGTTGTTTCTCCTATCAGACCTGGGGAGGGAGTGATGAAAGCTTCCAGAGCTGCAAGGATCAGTACCTTTGAGCTTGGAATGCAAGCTGTTCACTGCAGACTGCAGGTTCTTGGGCATGGGTGACTCGCCCTCTCTGAGCAGTGGGCCCTCCCTCTGTGCTTCTGCTGGGCTCAGTGGTTCCAGCCACGAGGATGCGCTGTGGGCCCCTGACAACCCTCACCTAGGCTTTCTGGGGTTTGACACATGGGGGACTGCATGGCTTGGAAATTCTTAGGTTATATTTCTAATTCAGAATTGCTAACATTCAGAAGACCCCACCAACTTTAATTAACTTTAAAAAAAGAGGTACGCTTCTTTTTATTATTGCAGTAAAAGATACATGGCACACAAGTTGTCATTTTAACCTTTTTAAAGTGTGCAGTTTTGTGGTTCAAGTACATTCACACCATTGTGCCAGTATCACCACTGTCCATATCCAAAGCTCTGTCATCTTCCCAAACTAAAACTCTGTCCCCATGAAACAACCCCTTCCCTTTAACTCCTCCCCCCAGTCCCTAGCAACCACCCTTCCACTTCCTGTCTCTGTGACTTTGATTACTCTTGGTTCCTCATATAAGGGTAGTCATTCAGTACTTGTCCTTTTGTGGTGACTGGCTTATTTCACTTAACAATTCTTAATTTCACTTAACAAATCACTTCCAGATTCATCCATATTGTAGCACGTGTCAGATTCTCCTTCCTTCTCAAGACTGAGGAATATTTCGTTGTATTGCAGGTACCACTTTCTGTTTATTCTTTCATAAAGTTTAATTTTATTACTCCTACTTCTCTGAAGTGAATATGGATATTTTTATATCTTTTAATATATTATCAGAAGAAGAAATAAAATAAGGAGAGAGGGGAATGAACGTTTGAGAAACTATTATATGCTTGGCACCAAGCACTATTCTTTATATTGCATGTTGGAACACAAAACTCATTCATTTCCCACTACTTTGCTGTCCATAAGACAAAGCCCAGCAAAAGTCAGCATTGTCCAATTTTGAAATGCATAAAGTTTATATTTGGTTATTCCTCTCACTTTTAACATCTTCCCACTTTCAGTACCATCTCCCACATCTCCATCTGAGTCAATTTCTCATCTGAGTCAGCCCTGATTCTAGCATTATTAAAGAGGAATCATTTTCTTCTATTGAACAAGCACATGGCTGAATACAGAAAATCATATGATTACTTTAATCAATGCTGAAAAGCATTTTAATTCTTCACATTAATTGTTTTAAAAATCCAACAACTCTAACCCTTAGCAAACTGCAGGACAACAGCCAACTGCCTTGACCCCAAATTCTTCATCTATAGAATGGGAACTGAGTCTCTCCAAGTCTTAAACTTCCCTTCTTTCTTTTAATTCAATGCCGTGCCTTTTTGTTTTTTGTTTTGTAGTTTGTTTCTGTTACGCTTCAGTGATGGGAACACTGAGTCATATAGAAGAAAGATTGTGTTTGGGGGCTGGGAGCTTGCAGTGTAGACTAGCTGTAGAAAGCATCAACCCAAGAACATGGGCCCAGTTTTTGACTGACTGAGCAGCTAAGCCATGGAGTGCTGCTGACTGATGGGTTCATTCAATTTTGATGGAGGAGTCTTATGACTGACTTCAGGCCTCTCCTATAGCTTTGCCCTATGCTGCATTTTTTGTTAATTACTTGGATGAGGGGTCTGCTAGATAAATGATCAAATTTATAGGTGACATGAAGCTGGAAAGGATAACCAAATTAGGCTTCCAAAGTTTTTTATAAGCTGGAAACACGGTTTGAATCTAAGACTATTAAATAGATGTCAGAACCAACACTTAATCCAAAAAGTCAACCAATTGTTCAAGCAGAGATAAGGTAGTAGTAACTTAGAACTCCTGGGGTCACAAGTGACAGAATCACAACTTTCCTGGACATAAAAGAGGGAGTTTTTTGGCTCTTACAAGCAAACTATGAGGGCGTTAGACTTTGAGTGCGGCTGTAACTCGATTTGTCTCATTTATTATTCTCCTTTGTGTTTTTTAGTTTTCTCTATCAGGAGGGAGGAACTCTGGCCTCAAACTACATTCAGACTCACATGTTTCTGATTTAGTTAAGAGAAATGAAATAAATCTGTTGCTACACTTAAAAATATCCCTGGGAAGGATTCGAATTGACTTGAGTCAAGTCTCACTCTGGGCCAAGGAGGGGAGTCTCTAAAGACCAGTCGCTTGTCACGCGAACACACAGTTACAGTTTTTCTAGAATGATAGGGTTCCCAGGTGGCATGAGCGGTCAAGAATCTGCCGGCCAAAGCAGGGGATGCAAGACGCATGTTCAATCCCTGGGTCAGGAAGATCCCCTGGAGTAGGAAATGGCAACCCACTCCAGTATTCTTGCTGGAAAATCCTATGGACACAGGAACCTGGTGGGCTACAGTCCACAGAGTCACATAAGAGTTAGACACGACTGAGCGCTGAGCAGCAGCACAGAATGAGAGGAAGCATTAGACAGAAGGTCAGAAACAAGAGCCGTTTGCTGAGTTTGTTGACTGTAAAGATGAAAGGAGTTGGTGATATGGGGTTGCCCAAGAAAGCTAGAAGTTTTCTAGGATGGATGCAGAGTAGCCAGAGTGAGGATAGGATGGGAGGCTGTTCTCCAGTTCAGGCCATTTCCTGGTGAATTGGACCTAGTTTCGGTTGCCATGCTTGGAAAGAAACCTGGGCAAATGATGTATTCATAGAAGTGTCCACAAAAAGGTGAAGAAACACAAACTTTATGATGTGCACAGAACGAATGAAGGATAGGGGATATTTAACTGGAGAAGAGGATGTCAGTGACACGATGATCATGTATTTGAGGAGGTGTCCAACAGAAACAAGATTGTGTGTGCCCTCTGTTGTCTGAGCGAGGCGATCTGGTACCATCGCCACCTGGGGCCTGTAAGTCCTGCTACGCAGTGGGAAGAGAAAGGGACTTGGAGCCACATAGACCAGCCATTCCCCGGTGGCTCAAACCATAAAGCATCTGCCGAAGTGCGGGAGACCTGGGTTCGATCTCTGGGTCAGGAAGATCCTCTGGAGAAGGAAATGGCAACCCACTCTGGTTCTCTTGCCTGGAAAATCCCATGGACGGAGGAGTGTGGTAGGCCACTGTCCATGGGGTCGCAAAGAGTCGGACGCGACTGAGAGAATTCACTTCACTTCACTTCATTTGGCGTCCCACGTAAATGTGAGTATCTTATAAGGTTGTCTTAAAGATTCTATGACGTAACGAGTCTCCTGCTGCTAAAAGATGCCTCACATCCGTGGTAGTTTCATTCCTGGTAGCATTAGTTTTAACAGACTTTGCATGAACACAAGGAAGGCATTTGCAGCACACAGTGTGATCCCACAATAAATGAGAGCCTTTTCAGGTAGTGAGATTGCTGTCACAGGTGGCATTTAAGTGGAGGCTTGAAAACCATTTTGTACTGTGAATTCAAGCACCTCCTCCGGTATTGGACTAGATGGCTTTTGAGGTCCCATCTGATTCAGAGAATTAGTGATTCTAGATCCTTATCCATTTCTTAACTCCTTAAATAATTTTTCAAATTCATATTCATAATTTATCTGTTTTCAAAAATTTAACAAGTAACAGTTTTAGCGATAATTATTGCATTTCTATATTTATAGATAACTGGCACATATGGAGGTGGAATAGCACAATTTGATATTTTCTCATGTGCCAGATTCCTTTTAATAAATATAGAAAACCCTATAGTTATGAAAAACTATTTGTTAAAATTAAACATATATGCAACTGGGCATCTGTTCTGATATATCCAATCTCTTGAGAACCAGTTTTCCTGTTGCCATTGATTAGAATCCAGTATTAGCCCAGAGCTTAAGGGCCTTAAGGCTCAGAGTGCTCAAAAATGGAGAAACATTTTAGTAATCCCTGCATGTAATGTACTCCTATTTATTCTGGTTAAAATTTAACTTTGAATCTATAAAAATTAAAAAAATTCCCTCCTTACAAAAAGCTACTGTCGGATTTTTTTCTTTCCTTTTCTCAACAATAAGAATTTCATGTGGACTGCTTGGTAGAGTAGAATGATTGGATTTTAGAGTCAAGTAGATTTGGGTATAAACTCTAGATCTCTTTCTACCTGTGTAATCCTGGGCAAGTTGTTTAACATTCTTGAATATTCTTTTCCCACCAGGATAATATGTAGCGTAATACCTGTGCCTGTGTGCTCAGTCACATCTCAGTCTTTCTGAAACCCCATGGACTGTAGCTCACCAGGGGCCTCTGTCCATTGGGTTTTCCAGGTGAGAACACTGGATTGGGTTGCCATTTCCTCTTGCAGGGGATCTTCCTGACCCAGGGATGTAACCTGCCTGCCTTGGGTCTCCCGAATGGCAGGCAGATTCTTTATCACTAACACCACCTAGGAAGCCCTGTTGCTGCTGCTGCAAAGTTGCTTCAGTCATGTCCAACTCTGTGCGATCCCATAGAAGGCAGCCCACTAGGCTCCTCTGTCCCTGGGATTCTCCAGGCAAGAATACTGGAGTGGGTTGCCATGCCCCCCTCCAGGGATCTTCCCTACCCAGGGATCAAACCCAGGTCTCCCACACTGCAGGAGGATTCTTTACCATCTGAGCCACCAGGAGAGTCTTGTCTACCAATTATTGAGTACTTTTGATGTGCTGCTGCTGCTGCTAAGTCGATTCAGTCGTGTCTGACTCTGTGAGACCCCGTAGAAGGCAGCCCACCAGGCTCCCCCGTCCCTGGGATTCTCCAGGCAAGAACACTGGAGTGGGTTGCCATCTCCTTCTCCAATGCATGAAAAGTGAAAGTGAAGTCTCCCAGTCGTGTCTGACTCTTTGCGACCCCATGGACTGCAGCCCATCAGGCTCCTCCGTCCATAGGATTTTCCAGGCAAGAGTACTGGAGTGGCGTGCCATGGTACTTAGATTTAACAGCTAAAATATGTATTCATGTTCACTTTATCAGTTGTGTCTGATTCTTTGCAACCCCATGGACTGCAGCCCACCAGGCTTCTCTGTTCTTGGAATTTTCCAGGCAAGAATACTGGGATGGATTGCCATTTCCTTCTCTAGGGAATCTTCCCAACCCAGGGATTAAACCTGCGTCTTTTGTGTCTCCCACATTGGCAGGTGGGTTCTTTACCACTGAGCCACCCGGGGAAACACAACATTTAAAATGTATCTCTTTTAATCCTATCAGCAGTTCCATAAGATCTATGACAGCAAGACCATTTTACCAGAGAAAAAAACTAATAAAAGAATTAACTTCTTGAAGGTCCTGAAAGTTTCAAGTGGCAGAATTGGATTTCAGACCCAGGGCATGCTGATTTCAGAATCTGATTTTAAACTTAACTCTATATAGCTAATATTCTAGAAGACTCTTTAAATGAACTGAAGTCATGGTGCTTATACTGAGCATAGATGATGCTCTCCTTTTCATTTCACTCAGGTGACAGTTCTTCCTTTGCATGGTTAAATTTTCATGACCTGCCATCTTTTTTTGTAATCACAATCCCCATAGATTTTGATAGGTAAGCACTGGACCTGGGATTCCTTGCTGTTGCCATGGTTTTCAGTCTCCGATTAGGCCTGTTTCTGCCACTTTTGTGTCTTACTTATGGTATAGAACCAAAAATATGTATTTACTGTTCTCAGCTTCTTCATATGCAGTGTGAGATATTCCAGGCAATGTATCTAGACAAAATTCGGTATTAGCGAGTTTTATCTTTTGTCTCCCTTCACTTGGAGGATTTCACTTTGTCTTTTGTGCCCTCTCCTTTCATCAATAGTCAAGTTCAGATGCATTCATTCCCTTCCAAGTGCCCATAGGGTGGGAGGCTCACCCCTGGTGGGCTCAGCAGAGTGACTGGTGCTTGCTGCTTGGGGGCTCCTTGTGACCACAGACAGCTTCCAGAGGTGCTCAGAACACCTGTTCTTTCGGGCTAGAAGGACGCAACTCTCAGTTTTCACTGAATGTCAATGTTTAATTATGTTAACTTCCAATTTGGGCCTCTTCTTGAGAATTCAATTCTCCTTTCTGACAAATGAGGTTAAACTGCTCGTGGTGAGGGAGCGTCTTGACCTTGAGTCATTTTCTTTTTCCTTCTCGAAGGAGAGTTGACAAAGGAGCTGACAGATGAGATTTAACACGCTCTGGAGAAACCAGAGAGAGCTTATGATCATAAATATACAGATCAGGGAGCAAGTAAATATGTCAGAGACTGGTGCCATCCTCTCCAAAACAAAAACAATCCACACCTTTTCAATAATTATGTCTAGGGCCAAATGAATTTCATGGTATGTATTTTAAGTGATTTTCTGTGTTTGACTTTTTTATATTTAACAGATTCTAAGCAAAATTATAGCTAAGTAATATAAAAAATATGAAGAGACCCAAGAATGGCAAAAGTCTAATATCTTGTGTTAAAATGTAATTGTACTTCTTTTATTTTTAGTTGGATAAGCGTTTTCCCTACATCCATAACAAACATGCTGCTCTTAGTTCAAGGAACTCGTGCCTCTAATGTCACACAGAAGAAAATCACGTGGTGCTTCAGTCTCAAACTGTCAACCACCTGGAAGAGATCAGGAAGATTCATTTCAAAGGGACTATATGATGGTCAGGCTGCTACCTGCTGCCTGCTAAGTCGCTTCAGTCGTGTCCGATTCTATGCGACCCCATAGACGGCAGCCCACCAGGCTTCCCCGTCCCTGGGATTCTCCAGGCAAGACCACTGGAGTGGGTTGCCATTTCCTTCTCCAAAGCATGAAAGTGAAAAGTGAAAGTGAAGTTGCTCAGTCGTGTCTGACTCTTCATGACCCCATGGACTGCAGCACACCAGGCTCCTCCATCCATGGGATTTTCCAGGCAAGAGTACTGGAGTGGGGTGACATTGCCTTCTCCTGAATGATGGTCAGGAGGGCTTGTTAAAGAGGTGACTGCCTCCCACCCCAATTAGATTTGGTGAGTTTGGAGTGGGGCTGGAGAGCTTGCATTTTTAGTAAGCTACCAGGTGATACTGACACATCCTACCTTTGAGAACCACTGATCTAGAACAGTGCTGTTTAATAGATTTATAATGTGAGCCACATATGGAATTTTAAATATTCCAGTAGTCTTCCAAAAGCCTCGTAAAAAAGTTAAAAGAAACAAGTGAAATTAATTATAGCAATATATTTTATTTAACCTAAAATATCCAAAATATTATCATTTCAACATAGAGTCAATATAAAAGTGATTAATGAGATATTTTGCATTCTTATTTTGGTATTAAATCCTGAAGGTCTGGTGTGTATTTTATGTTTACAGCTCACCAGATTTCAGACTAAACACATTTCAAGTGTTCGCCAGTCACATGTGGCCATTGGCTACTGTACTAGAGAGTGAAGAGTGACTAGTTTCATAAATTACATGGCAAATAAACAGCTTAGAGAGGTCAAGAGTGATTATTTTTAGCTCTGGCGGCACATCAGAATCACGTGGGGAACTTCTGAAATCTACTAAAGCTTCAGGTCTACTCCCAGAAAAATCTCATGTAGTTGGTCTGTGGTAGGGATTAGGCACCAGTATTTTAAAAACCTTCCCCCCCAAATGACTCTAATGTGCAGCCTGGTTGAGACTCGCTGGGGCCAATGGAAACACAGCTGAAGATGGGACCTACCTGCATACCTAGGATCTTCCTCCATGTGTTTTTGGTGATTTGGTCTAAATGATTGTGTCCCCCAGAAATTCATATGTTGAAACCCACAAAGGTGATGGTATTAGGAGCTGGTGCCTCAGGTCATGAGGGCAGAGCCCCATGAATGAGATTCGTGTTGTCCTGAAAGATACAGCACAGAGGCCCCTAGCCCCTTCCTTCTGTCACGAGAGGACACAGAGAAGCGGTCAGTCTGCAACCCAGAGGGCCTTCTCCAGAATGAGACCATGCTGGTGCCATAATCTTGGGCTTCCCTGCTCCAAAACTGGATGAAATAAATGTCTGCTGTTTATAAAGCCCCCTAGTTTATGGTTTTGTTTTTTTTTTTTTTTTGTCATAGCAGCCCAAATGGACTAAGACATTTAGCAAAGGGGAAAAAGAGAAAACTACTAATATGAATAGGACATCTATCCAATACAATCGAGAAGCAGACACTTTAAAGAAGAGTATTTAACTCTCATAACTCTGTGAGCAGATCTCATTGCTGCTTCTCAGAAGAGTCAGAAAGCAGGAAGGTCAACATGGTCTGCCAGCTTCAGTGGTACTGAATCAACTGCAGACACTAAGTTGCAGATGAAGCAACTAATTCTGCTGCTGCTCCTGCTAAGTCACTTCAGTCATGTCCGACTCTATGCGACCCCATAGATGGCAGCCCACGAGGTTCCCCCGTCCCTGGGATTCTCCAGGCAAGAACACTGGAGTGGGTTGCCATTTCCTTCTCTAATGCATGAAAGTGAAAAGTGAAAGTGAAGTCGCTGAGTCTTGTCCGACTCTTAGTGACCCCATGGACTGCGGCCCACCAGGCTCCTCCGTCCATGGGATTTTCCAGGCAAGAGTGCTGGAGTGGGGTGCCATTGCCTTCTCCGAACTAATTCTAAGACCCCCTCTTTCTACAGTATTAATATTAATCTTATCTGAATTGTCTTACTTAACTCAAACTCAAATGTCCTTTCAACTAAAACTGTGGGTTCAAGCTCCCTTACTCACTTGTGGGACCTCACGCAGTTTCCTCACTTTAAAGGAAGTGCTGTTAGTCGCTCAGTCATGTCTGGCTCTTTGAGACCCCATGGACTTCAGCCCACCAGGGATTTTCCAGGCAAGGATACTGGATTAGGAAAAACAAGCACAGATTTCATCAGTAATAAGAAAATGTAGTCAGTGGCTCCTTTCCATGGAGAATCTAGATACTTTTCCAAATGTTTGGGGAGGTTGGTAAAAATAAGATGATTAAAACAAGCTATTTCCACTAACTTCCTCTGGGTCATCTTTATATTAATATTTGATTCTCTGTGTTTAAAGAGATGTCCATGGGATGTCTGAGACATTTTCTAACCTTGACTTACGTGTTTCAAGTTCCCTTTCTTGGAACTTGCCGGTCTCATGGTTTTCAGGAACATAGGACCATCGGCAGTGGGGTGAGCTATGGTTTCTGGCATCGTGGTCGGGGGAGACTCTGAAGGACATCATTCTGGGCATCACTGTCACTTAGGGTCAAGGGCAAAGGGCTACTGACTCACTGGGAACTACTGTTTCACATTCTCACATATTTTTATTATGAGAGCTCCTGGATTAAAATGTTTGTCTAAAGGTCTTTTGTGATTTTCCCCTGTATGGAATTTAGGACATTTAATATGTGATTTGAATCTCAGAACCTAAGTGACTTAAGCCCTTATTTATTTCAATTTATTCTGCTCTGCTTGCCCATTTTAAGTCTAGATTATGTCTATTTGATGCTAAGAATTATAATTACCTTCCAGTATTTCACTTATAGTGTTTCCCTGGCCCATTTTTCATGTATTTCAAAATGATTTAAAAAAATAGGAATTTGGGTCTCTCATTGATTTCGATTGTCCTCAATTTCTCCTTTAATATTAATAGTGTAAGTAGACCTACCTAATGAAACCAATTTTTGTTATTCTTGCCATTTAGGCCATGAGTATGACCTTGGAATCCCACTGCTAAGAACCTTAGCCCTGAAATACTTTCTTGAAAACTTCTATTTTCGAATGCCTGGATCTAAAAAAGAAAAAAAAAAATCCAGTAATAACCCTGTTCAAATCCATGTCACACAGTTCCAAAATCTGGTAACTACAAGTTCAAATAAAGGCATTTAATCCATCCTTTAAAAACTTATTAGCAGGTGGTCTTCATTATGAATCTTAGGACCTGACAGGGAGGTAGGAATTTTGAAAGGTACCAGTATGGAGGTTTGGCCAAATTATACTAGATTCCAGTCAACAAAAAGAAAAAAAAAGAGAGAGAAAGAGAGAAAATTCCAGTTTGTGGACAATCTTGTCCACAAGCAGAAAATGAGGTCGAATGTTTAGGTCTGGTTGAATTAGGTGAACTCAGATATTTACTTTTCTTTCAAAATTTTGTTCCTGATAAGAAAAGGGCATTGCAAGTTATCTCATTGGGTGAGTCATGGAAGCGAGTTTAAGTCACATGCCAAGAGCTCCTTGGTGGTCGTGTGGGAAAGGCCCTCAGCCCAACAGATGAAAATAGTGTCTCGCTTTCTAAGTTCCCAGGGTCCCTCCTGGTCAGACTAGATTTCCTCCTTATGGGACAGGATGCTAAATGTGACTTCTCCTGAAATCTGTCCTTTCTCTCAGCTCAGGCTTCCCTCGCTGAGGACCACATAAGACTTGTCAAGCATCCCCCTCTCTAAAGGACCACCTCTTGCACACCAGGAGGTCACGAGTCCAGCTGTCAGCATCAGCCATCCGCCCATAGCCTTTCCAAAGAGGTGTGGTCCTGAGGACTGCTTAGGGACCGTGGTCCATATGTGGTACATTCTCCACCACCCCCAGCAGACATTCGTCTCCACCACTGAAGATCTTCAAGAAAGGCCAGCAGCCAGTGTGCCATGTCTTCTGGGGTTTGGGAAACACAGACACTCTGGGGAGGTGTGCAGTGGTCAGCGATGGCAGGGACAGAGAAGCCTGAGTTTCCAGCAGAAGGCATGCCCCCTGGGGCAGGGGGAAGGGGGCAAAGGCCACTCAAGGGCCTGACGGATGGAGTCAACCTTGAACTAACTTGAAGGGATTTTGCCCAGGAAGGCCACTGGGAGGGGCACTCTGACCTCAAGGAGGGATGGACTTTCACTCAGGGTCAGGAAAGAGTAAGCCTGAGGTAGGTATTTGAAAGGAATGCAACAGAAAATACAAAGTTGATTTCTGTTAGCATCCTACAGAGTGATGCTTCAATAAAATGCTTATAAAAATGCAATTTCAAGTCACCCCCATATACAGATATAATAAAAGTAAAATTATGGCTCAGGGGCAAAGAATCCACCTGCAATGCAGGAGACACAGAAGACACAGGAGACGTGGGTTCAAGCTCTGGGTTGGGGAAATACCCTGGAGGAGGAAATGGCAACCCACCCCAGGATTCTTGCCTGGGAAATTCCATGTCAGAGGCTACAGTGCATGGGGTCGCAAAGAGTCACAATAGCACATGGAATACAAAGGCATGGGAACTTCACTGGTGGCCTGGTGGTTGAGAATCCGTGCTTCCACTGCAGGGGGTTAAGGTTTGATCCCTGGTCAGGAACTGATTCTACATGCCATGTGGCAAAAAAAAAAAAAAAAAAAAAAGAAGAAGAAGAAGAAAAGAAAATTTCTTGAACTGAATAAAAAATTAAAATACAACACATCAACTTCAAAATTATTTTTTAAAAATGAAAGATATGGTTAATTTTATAGCTCCCCTTGCTTTCTCTAAATCAATGGTCCCTAAGGACTCTTGGAGCTGTTCCGCTAATTGTATTGTACTAGAAAGATTTGTCTGCAGTGGTCAGGGGAGCTATACGAGAGATTAGAATTCCTGCTTCTCTTGGTCTCTCCCATTACTTCTCCCACCATCAGATGTCCTTATGTGGAGCTCCTATAGTAAGCATCTATGTATTCTACTGTTGCACTTGTAAGAATTATTCTTAGTTAACTGATTGTGAATTATCTCCCAAACTAGATGCTCAGCACAAAAACGATAGGGACTCATATTTCAATTCGAATTCACAGCACCTCGGACAGCTCCTGCCCCACGTTTGTGTTCTAGGAATGCCAGTTGTGAAGATGAATGAGTCTGCATTCTGCCTTTTAAGGTTGGGGTCTTCTTTGAAATTTACTTTACTGGGACCCTGGTATTCTCAGTTGAATAAGGATTGGCCTCAGTTTCTAATTTTCTTTCAAAACACAAATCTTCAATGTAGTAAGTAAAGAAGGATCAAAAAAGTCAAAGATGATGCCAGTGGTTGTCAACTTGAAAGAATATGGGAAGAAAGTGCTACCAATAGACCAAACTGATTTCAGAACTAAGTTTGGACCCTTAGGAAGAAGCTTTTGGGAACATGTTTATCTGAGATAAAGGGACCATATCTAGTTAAAGACCAGTCTGTATACAAAGTTTAAGTTGGAAATTTGGGGAGCTATCCTTATATTTTGAGTACTGAAAAATGGATGCTTTTGAATTGTGGTGCTCGAGAAGACACTTAACAATCCCTTAGACTCAGTTCAGTTCAGTCTCTCAGTCGTGTCTGACTCTTTGTGACCACATGAACTGCAGCACACCAGGCCTCCCTGTCGATCACCAACTCCGAGTTTACTCAAACTCATGTCCATCAAGTCGGTGATGCCATCCAACCATCTCATCCTCTGTCATCCCCTTCTCCTCCTGCCTTCAGTCTTTCCCAGCATCAGCATCAAGGTCCCAGCCTTCTTTATGCTCCATTTCTCATGTCCTACATGACTACTTGAAAAACCATAGCTTTGATTATATGGATCTTTGTTGGCAAAGCAATGTCTCTGTTTTTTAATATGCTGTCTAGGTTTGCAGGAGACCTAGGTTGGGAAGATCCTTGAGTTGGGAAGATCCTTGGGTTGGAGATCCTCTGGAGAATGGAAAGGCTACCCAGACCAGTATTCTGGCCTAGAGAATTCCATGGACTGTATAGTTCATGGGGTTGCAAAGAGGTGGACACGACTGAGGTACTTTCACTTTTCAGGTTTGTCACAGCTTTTCTTACAAGGAGCAAGTGTCTTAATTTCATGGCTGCAGTCACTATCTGCAGCAATTCTGGAGCCCCCCAAAATAAAGTTTGTCATTGCTTCCATTGTTTCTCCATCTATTTGACATCAAGTGATGGGACCAAATGCCATGATCTTTGTTTTTTGAATGTTGAGTTTTAAGCTAGCATTTTCACGCTCCTCTTTCACCTTCATCAAGAGGCTCTTTAGTTCCTCTTCACTTTCTGCCATAAGGGTGGTGTCATCTGCATATCTGAGATTATTGATATTTCTCCTGGCAATCTTGATTCCAGCTTGTGCTTCATCCAGCCTGGCATTTCGCATTATGTACTCTGCATATAAGTTAAATAAGCAGGGTGACAATATACAGCCTTGACGTACTCCTTCGAAGGTTAATAATCAAGCCAATGTAAAGTAGGCAGGATAGAGTTGAGGGTAGACTGAGAATTGGTAGTTAGAAAAGAGAACAATTCTCCTAAAAGGAGAGGACCATCAAGGATGGAGATCAGGGAGGCACTGTCCCATAGGAACTTGAGGAGAAAAATAGCTCAAAGGATTTTTTTGTGTGTGTGCAAAAACTGAAAATTTTTAGTGCTTACAGGTCATGATGAGAAAATGAAGCTTGCTTTGAATGAATCTACAAACTCCTCACCAATCCTCAGTGATTAGTGTGACTTCTTTACCACTACTGTCCCACCCAGCACTGTCAATCTGGTATTTTTACTGTAATGTTATGTACACACAGGACAGAAAGTTCCAAACTCAAAGAGAAAAGAAATAAGGATATTTTCAGGTTTGTAATTACTGGGACAAAAAACATGCTAATTAACTTCAGGTAGATTTTTCATGGGTTATTCTTGGTGCAGAACAATGAGTGATAAAGGGGTTAATAAACTCTTATCCATACCCGAAGACACATCTGTTCTTCCTCCAAACATCTGTAGGATGTCATGGTGTCAGGCAGATGGGACTAAGTCTAGTTCTTTGAAGAACAACAACAAAAAAATCATTTCCCTCAGCAGTTATCATGTGCATAGGTCCTGGCATACCACCAGGAATTCAGTGGTTGAAGATGCAATTCAGAAGTTGAAGAGGCAACTTCAAGAGGGCAAGGGAGGGTTTAGCTTGGTGAAACTAGATGAACTAACACAGGGAAGGGATGATCAAAAACTTTTGAAGGAAAACTAGTACGGGGAAGATAAAAATGCATTTATTAGACAACATGATAAAAATAATCAAATAATGAATAAAATAATTGAAAAATGTATTTATAATGCGTTTATTAGACATTATAGAATTTATTCTTTTCTTCTTTTCTGACTTTGGGCTCAATATACCTGTAGGTGATGATGGCTAGTAACTTTGAAAGATTCAACAGAAGCATTGATGGGAGTTCAGTTCAGTTCAGCTGCTCAGTCATGTCTGACTCTCTGCGACCCCATGGACTGCAGCATGCCAGGCTTCCCTGTCCATCACCAACTCCCGGAGCTTGCTCAAACTCATGTCCATCGAGTCAGTGATGCCATCAAACCATCTCATTTTCTGTTTTCCCCTTCTCCTCCTGCCTTTAATCTTTCCCAGCATCGTGATCTTTTCCAATGAGTTAGTTCTTCACATCAAGTGGACAAAGTATTAGAGCCTCAGTTTCAGCATCAGTCCTTCCAATGAATATTCAGGACTGATTTCCTTTAGGATTGATGGTTTGATCTCCTTGCTACAGAGGGGACTCTCAAGAGTCTTCTCCAACACCACAGTTCATATACCTGTGGCAGATTCATTTCGATATTTGGCAAAACTAATACAATATTGTAAAATTTAAAAATAAAATAAAATTTAAAAAAATAAAAAAATAAAATAGTAAAAAACAAAACAAAACAAAAAAACCCCAAAAGCATCAATTCTTCAGCGCTCAGCTTTTTTTATGGTCCAACTCTCACATCCATACATGACTATTGGAAAAACCATAGCTTTGACTAGATGGGAGATGGAAGAATATGCCCCCAATATTTTTTTTTCCTTATCTTCATATAGGGGCAAAGTATATCCAGGGAAACTTAAGGCAGAGGGAGAAAAAAATGTTTATATTACAAAAGGCTCTTTTGTATATATTATGAGATAGCAAGAAATTCAAGAACAGTTTGAAAATTGCTCAGAACGCTGAGTGTGAGCAAGCTATACTGTATCAAAGAAAGCATTCGAAAGGACACGTCGTCAAAAGGAAAAATTGCCGGCAAAGAGCACCGTGGACCATCAACATGAAAACAGGGGCCGATACAATCCCAGCGAAAGGAACAAATGTTAAGCATTCTCCCTTCAGCCTATTATACCTCTGAATACCCAGGCTGACAATGCCTTCCTCCTTCTCCCTCCCATTTCGGAAGTGTCAGCAGACACAGAGCCAGCAAAAAGCCTTCCACCGATCTCTTGTTAGCTAACTGCGGTGTTTTGTTCCGCGGTTACATGTCGGCACAGGCCGTCATCGTGTCAGTCATAATTACCACCTGTTCGCTCGCTGCCTTCAGGCCCCATCACCTCAGCTGCTTTAAGCAGCCGGAGGCAGGAAGCGGTGTCGATTGCCCGCGAGCGGCGGCTGTCAGGCTCTGGGTTTCGGCTCTAATTTGCTGCCTGTGCCCGAAACGCCCTGGCCCCTCTTCTCCCACTGGATGGGCGGGAGGGACCAACTGGCCTTCTGCAGGCGGTAGAGATCACAGGCATGTCACATGTCATCTTCATGCCGTGAATCAGATCTGAACTCTCACACCAACGTGTCATTCTGGTAAAAAAATAATAATAATCATTATAATAAATTCAGTTTAAAAAAAACAAAAGCTGTGCCACATCATCTTGCCCCGTTTCTTTTGTTTTCAATAACATCATCCTCCAAAGTTCTGCATTAGAGACTTTCCTAAAAATGACATTTGGGATGACATCTTTGTATCTTTCTCTACCCTGTTTATGTCACATACACAGATAATAGATAACACTAGCTAACGTTATTTGAGCACCTAGCGTGTGATAGGCATTGTTTTAAGCATTCCACATTAAGTAGATAGTTTAACCCTCGCAATGCCCTTATCTGGAGAAGGAAATGGCAAACCACTCCAGTATCCTTGTCTGGAGAATTCCATGGACAGAGGAGCCTGGTGGGCTACAGTCCATGGGGTTGCAAAGAGTTGGACATGACTGAGCGACTAACACACACACACACACACACACACACACACACCCACCCTGATCAGGGCATCCACGAAAACCCATTTTTTGGATGGACGTTATCAGGGCATAGACTGGAGAAAGCTCTAGTGGTTCCTTAGTGGTCTTTCCTTATCTTTAACTTATCTTTTCTTGTCTCCCAAACTTTGCACACAGGGTGTGCAAATGCCACAATGCCAGCCCTTTCCTTCTCATCAGGCTAACCTCTGCCTTTGCTAAAAAATTCACCTCACGTATCAGTTGCCTGGGAAAGCCTTTCATGACCTCTTGCCTCAGTCTTAGTTATATACTCTCATAAGCTTGTTTTATATCAGCTGGATAACTCTTATTTATGCTATGGTAATCATCACTGTTGTATCTGTTACTTCCTCATGGGTTGTTGTTGTTTAGTCACTCGGTCGTGTCCGACTCTTTGCGACCCCATGGACTGCAGAATGTCAGGCCTCCCTGTCCTTCACCATCTCCTAGAGCCTACTCGAAGTCATGTCCATTGAGTCGTTGATGCCATCCAACCATTATGTCCTCTGTGGTCCCCTCCTCCTCATGCCTTCAATATTTTCCAGTATCCAGGTCTTTTCTAATGTGTAGGCTCTTCTCACAAGGTGGCCAATTGGAGCTTCAGCTTTGGCATCAATCCTTCCAGTGAATATTCAGGATTGATTTCCTTTACAACTGACTGGTTTGATATCCTTGCAGTCCAAGGACTCTAAAAATCTTCTCCAACATCACAGCTCAAAAGAATCAATTCTTTGGCATTCAGCCTTCATTATGGTCCAACTCTCACATCTGTACGTCACACTGGAAAAATCATAGCTTTGACTATACGGACATTTGTCGGCAAAGTAATGTCTCTGCTTTTTAATATGCTGTCTAGTTTGTCATAGGTTTTCTTCCAAGGAACAAGCATCTTTTAATTTCATGGCTGCAGTCACCATCTGCAGTGATTTTGGAGCCCAAGAAAATAAAGTCGGCCACTGTTTCCACTGTTTCCCCATCTATTTGCCATGAAAGACATGGGACCAAATGCCATGATCTTCTTTTCTGGAATGGTGAGTTTTAAACCAGTTTATTCACTCTTCTGTTTCACTTTCATCAAGAGGCTCTCTACTTCCTCTTCACTTTCTGCCATAAGGGTGGTGTCATCTGCATATCTGAGGTTATTGATATTTCTCCCTGTAATCTTGATTCCAGCTTGTGCTTCATCCAGCCTGGAATTTTGCATGATGTACTCTGAATATAAGTTAAATAAACAGGGTGACAATATACAGCCTTGATGTATTCCTTTCCCAATTTGGAACCAGTCCCTTGTTCCACGTCCAATTCTAAATGTTGTTTCATGACCTGCATATAGGTTTCTCAGGAGGCAGATAAGGTGGTCTCATATTTCCATCTCTTGAAGAATTTTCCACAGTTTGTTGTGATCCACACAATCAAAGGCTTTGTTGTAGTCAATGAAGGAGAAGTCGATATTTTTCTGGAATTCCTTTCACTTTCTATGATCCAATGCATGTTGGCAATTTGATTTCTGTTTCCTCTGCCTTTTCTAAATCCAGCTTGAACATCTGGAAGTTCATGGTTCACGTACGGTTGAAGCCTGGCTTGGAGAATTTTGAGCATTACTTTACTAGCGTGTGAGATGAATGCAACTGTGGTAGTTTGAACACTCTTTGGCATTGCCTTTCTTTGGGATTGGAATGAAAACTGACCTTTTCCAGGCCTGTGCCCACTGCTGAGTTTTCCAAATTTGCTGGCATATTGAGTGCAGCACTTTCACAGCATCATCTTTTAGGATTTGAAATAGCTCAGCTGGAATTTCATCACCCCTACTAGCTTTGCTCATAGTGATGCTTCCTAAGGCCCTCTTGACTTCGCACTCCAAGATGTCTGACTCTAGGTGAGTGATCATGCCATCATGGTTATCTGGGTCATTAAATTTTCTTTCGTATAGCTCTTCTGTATATTCTTGCCATCTCTTCTTAATATCTTCTGCTTCTGTTAGGTCCATACCATTTCTGTCCTTTATTGTGCCCATTTTGCATGAAATGTTCCCTTGGTATCTCTAATTTTCTTGAAGAGATCTCTAGTCTTTCCCATTCTATTGTTTTCCTCTATTTCTTTGCTTTTTTCACTTAGGAAGGCTTTCTTATCTCTCCTTGCTATTCTTGAAACTCTGCATTCAAATGGGAATATCTTTCCTTTTCTCCTTTGCCTTTCACTTCTCTTCTTTTCTCAGCTGTTTGTAAGGCCTCCTCAGACAACCATTTTGCCTTTTTGCATTTCTTTTTCTTGGGGATGGTCTTGGTCCCTGCCTCCTGTACAATGTCATGAACCTCTGCCTATAGTTCTTCAGACACTCTGTCTATCAGATCTAATCCCTTGAATCTATTTCTTACTTCCACTGTATAATTGAAGAGATTTGATTTAGGTCCTACCTGAATGGAATGGTCTAGTGGTTTTCCCCACTGTCTTCAATTTCAGTCTGAATTTGGCAATAAGAAGTTCATGATCTGAGCCACAGTCAGCTCCGGGTCTTGTTTTTGCTGACTGTATAGAGCTTCTCCATCTTTGGCTGCAAAGAATATAATCAATTTGATTTTACTATGGCAATGGCACCCCACTCCAGTACTCTTGCCTGGAAAATTCCATGGACGGAGGAGCCTGGTGGGCTGCAGTCCATGGGGTCGCTAAGAGTCAGACACGACTGAGCGCCTTGACTTTCACTTTTCACTTTTCACTTTCATGCATTGGAGAAGGAAATGGCAACCCACTCCAGTGTTCTTGCCTGGAGAATCCCAGGGACAGGGGAGCCTGGTGGGCTGCCATCTCTGGGGTCGCACAAAGTCGGACACGACTGAAGTGACTTAGCAGCAGCATTGACCATGTGGTGATGTCCATGTGTAGAGTCTTCTCTTGTGTTGTTGGCAGAATGTGTTTGTTATGACCAGTGCATTCTCTTGGCAAAACTCTGTTAGCCTTTGCCCTCCTTCATTTTGTACTCCAAGGCCATCTTGCCTGTTACTCCAGGTGTTTCTTGACTTCCTACTTTTGCACCCCAGTACCCTATTATGAATAAGTCATCATTTTTGGTGTTAGTTCTAGAGAATCTTGTAGTTCTTCATGGAACCATTCAACCTCAGCCTCTTTGGCTTTAGTGGTTGGGGCATAGACTTGGATTACTGTGATAGTGAATGGTTTGCCTTGGAAATGAACAGAGATCATTCTATTGTTTTTGAGATTGCATCCAAGTACTGCATTTTGGACTCTTTTTTTGACTATGAGGGCTTCCATTTCTTCTAAGGGATTCTTGCCCACAGTAGTAGATATAATGGTCATCTGAATTAAATTCACCCATTCCGGTCCATTTTAGTTCACTGATTCCTAAAGTATTGATTTCTCTCTTGTCATCTCCTGTTTGACAACTTCCAATTTACCTTGATTCAAGGATCTAACATTCCAGGTTCCTATGCAATACTTTTCTTATAGCATCAGACTTTACTTTTACCACCAACCATATCCACAACTGGACGGGGATGGGACCTCATGGGCAGGGACCGTCAACCCCCCAAATAAATGAGTTCCTTGAATGAACTCTCTGCTCGCTGACCCAGGACTAGTTTAACACTTATGTAATGACTAGCTAGAAAAAGATGATGGAAATTACAGCATTTGGGGAGGGGAGGGCATTGCTTTTTCCCTTAGGTTTTCCAAAATATCAGGCCTTCAGATTTATATGGTTATCAAGAAACATCAGTGACAAATGTTTATGAATATCACAGTATTGTTCAGGAAGGGAATGCCATTTAGAATATTTAAAATCATGCTTATGCAAATAGACTTTATGGTTCTAAACTGTAATGCTTCCATGGGGGAATTGATCAGACAGGATTGGAGTTATGTAGCCTTCCGGTTATGTCAGGGAAGGAGATGCAACCATGTTGCATAAGCCAGAGCTGCTGACCATGAGAAATGCCTGAAGAACTTTGAAAAAAAAAAACAAAACAGATTTTCAGGCATTCTGCCACCACTGGGTCAGAATGTTTGGAGCAGAGGTCTGGGAATATGCGCTGTTCAAATTGCTTTAGTTTTGATGATCACCAGTTTGGGAAGGAACTGTGTTACTGGACTTGAGGTGACTTAAAATAATTTGGTTTAAGTAGTGACTGAAACCATGGTAAAGTGATCCTATGACATGTATGGACATGGGGACACCTGAGAAGATGAAATAAACAGCTCCCTGTAGTCATATCAGTAGCATGAAGCAAATGAACGTGAAATGGACTTTTATTTTAAAGAAATCAATAACAGGATCAATTAGAATAAACTGGAGGACCTTTTATATAAAAACTGTGCTCCAGAGCCCACACCTGCCAGTTATATCAGAGACTTAAATTGGAGCAAGCAGGGTTCAGTCCTCAGGCCCTGGAGAAGGAAATGACAACCCACTCCAGTATTCTTGCCTGGGAAATCCCATGGACAGAGGAGCCTGGTGGGCTACAGTCCATGGGGTTGCAAAGAGTTGAACACGACTGAATGACTTTCACTTTAACAGTCAGTCCTCAGGATTTGTAGAAAAGCAGACAGATGAGGAAGCCAGAACTGCAGTGGGATTAATGGCATAGTGAAGAAGTGGGGAGGCTGTTCAGAAATCATCTTATGCTCAAAAGACAGACATTCAGACAGGCTAGCATTTTCCAATAGACTTTGTTCAGGATATCGTATCATCAAGATGCTCTGAAGACAGGATCCTGTAATCAAACACATGAGAAATACCGCCTCCTGCAAGGCCCCATCTTTGAGACTTAGCTGCATGTACGTATTAAATGTCTCTGAGAAAGCCTGTGACCGAGAAAAATGTAACTTGGTTTAATACAGGTTTTTTTTCCATGGAAGCCACTTTTTATTGTCATAGCACCTACTAGAAACCATGGAGCTTCAGCGACAGTGACTCTCATGAGAAGGATGGGAGCTGGAGCCCAATGCAGGGGTGGCCTGTGGCTGAGGCTCTCCTCCATCATATGTTAAGTAGTTGAGGGTCCTTGACCTTGGAATCCCAGTTTTAATGGTTCAGTTATAGATGCTGGCATGAGAGGGGATGATGGAGATGGGCCTTTATCAATGCAAATGGATCAGGATGCTTTGAGCTTTTTTTCTGTGATGTCTTTGTTTATTAGATCATAGAAGCTTCCATAGGTTTCAGAAACCTCCTTTCCCTCACCTTCAGCAGGACCAAAACTTTGGCATTGTCCTGGGCTCCAAATGGAATTTGAGCCTGAACACTGCTTTGGTCGTTGAAATGTAAGTGAAAGTGACAGACATTGAGTCCTGGGAGAAGCTTTCAATGTACTTGCATAGTTTGGCCCTGTCTCCTGGCTCTTTGCCCTGCTCTGAGAACAGAGAGCTCAGATAGCCGCTGCTTCTGCAGCCAGGGATCCAGTATCGTAAGATTCATGGAGCAGAGCCCAGCCAAGCCCAGCTCAGTCCTCGTGTAACCTGAGTGAGAAATATATGTGATTGCAAGCCAGAAAGATCTTAGTGTCGCTGATTACAACTAAATGCAATGTATTAAACTTCATTTAGCTCCTGCTTTAAAGAAAACAACCAAAAACTGCATGAGATAATCAGAGAAATTTGTACACTGACCTTAAGAAATTGGTGTCATTTTTAAAGATGTAATGGAACTATTTTGCTTGTGTGTAAATAAGGAATTCCTTATCTTTAGCGATTTACACTGAAATACTCTTTCATAAAGTGATAATGTGGAGACGGGGAAGTGGGTGGCACTTACTTCAGTTATGAAGTAAGAACGTCCAAGGACTGATAATTCTTGAAGCTGAGTTAATGGATAATTAGGTGTTCACTGCATTATTTTACTTTTGTCTGTGTTTGAAGTTTTTGACAATAAAATTAGAAAACCAACATTCACAAAAACTGTTCTCTACACGTTGAAAATTCATGGAGTTCTTTGTTAGCATTATAACAATCTTCTAATTTTATAGCATTACCAGTGAGCCATCCCTACCATAAAAGTCAGCCAGAAATATCTAATGATTTCCACCATGCAATTATTATCACTATCTATCTCAATGGAAGTTGGTGCATATTTGAAGCTGGAACACTAAGAAAGAGAAATGAAGATCTAGAAAACTCGGGATAATTATCTTTTTTGAATATTGACACACTTACATGTTTTTCCAGACGTAGATTTTGTGTAGGCGAAAGCTATTTGATTATAAAAGATCCGGTTTCTCCAAATTTTTTCAGAGGTAAAAACTTCATTAATTAACATCAAGGAAAATGGAGCATCTGTTACTTTTTTGTCAACAGATTTTAATAATATTGAACACTGCTAATTGGATAGAACTGAAATACAGCTCTTTGTATGTTAAATTAAGATGTTTTTTTCTGCTATTTTTTTCCACTCAGTTTTATTTAAACCATGGCAACTCTTTAGAGTTTTCCTCCACCACTTAACTTGGAGCGATTTTGAATACTTAACAGATAAAAAGGATTCGTGTCAGAAAAATGCTGTTGCTATTGCTGTTACGATAGTTACTGTGACCTGGAAAGAGAAGGGAGGCAATCAGTCTTAGCTTCCAGCTCACAACTTTCTTGAATGTTTCTAAGATCAGATGAAACAGGTACATTCAATGGGCTTGAAGAGAAACTTCAAATGCAGCCATGGTTAAAAACCAAATGAAAGATCTGCCAACATAAGAGTGATGGGAATGGTAGATGATAGACAGTAGATCTTTGTTCATCTTTAAACACTATTATTACCAACAGATGGTAAATTAACCATGGAGGCAAGCCTTGGGCCCAGTGTAGCCTCAGCTAATTGATTGGAATCAGAAATGCCATTAAACTAATCAGAATCTAGTTTGGAATGAAATGGGAAAAAAAGGTTAAAATGGAGGCAGATCGCTTGAGGGTCAAATCTGGACTTCAACCATTAGTAGCTGTGTGTATGTGTGTGTGTGCATGCTCAGTCATGTCTGACTCTTTGCGACCCGGTGGACTGTAGCCTGCCAGGCTCCTCTGTCTGCGGAATTTTCCAGGCAAGAATATTGGAGCGGGTTGCCATTTCCTACTCCAGGGGATCTTCCCTACCAGTGTCTCCTACATCTCCTGCATTGGCAGGAGATGCCGATGATTTTCCACTGAGCCACCTGGAAGTCCTTTTAGCTGTGTGGCTCTGGGCAAATTATTCAACCTCCCTGAATGCTAGCTTGTTTGTTTAATGGTGATGAAAAGGGTTACCGTGGAGGGTTGTAGTGAGGGTGAGTTTTTTAAAGGCTTCAAGTGCTCTTCCTCCTCCTCCTTCTCCCTGTACTATCAGAGAAAGACTTTCACATGTGCTTGGTTTTCACACAGTGGGATCCCCTTGGGGCTCTTGGTGTGCCAGGTCATGACAGGAGTCATGTCAAATGCTAGATTAGACCAGGCTCCTGCAGGAAAGCTCCTGATCAGTGGAAGTGGCTTAGTTCATTTCTGAGTAATTGGAGCTGAGAATGTTACTCAGCCTAAGCAGGTTCTGAAAACCTCACCCTGAGTGACTTACTTTTCCTGCAATCCATTCATAGATACTAGAGCAGGCAGGGAAGCACCACTCTGACACAGTGTAGCAGCTCTGAAGCCCTGAATCTGTGATCTCTCTCCTGGCTGAAGGTTCCCTGGGCCTTCTTTTTCCTCCTTTTTTGAGATATAACTGACAAATGGAAATTGTATATATTTCAGGTGAATAACATGGTAGTTTGATATACATATACATTGCGAAATGACTATCACAATCAAATCAAGTAATATATCCATCACATTTTGGAGGAGTGCAATGAGAATACAAGATCTACTCTCAGCAAAATCATTACAGGCTAATTCTTTACTGTCTGAGCCACCAGGGAAGACTCAAGTATACAATACTATATTATTAATTATAGCCATCATGCTATACATTAGATCCCCAGAACTTACTCATCTTCTAGCTGAAAGTTTGTATTTTTTGACCAACATATCCCCATTTTTTGCCCCCTGGTAACCACCATTCTTTTATTTGGCCCTATGAGCTTAATTTTTTAGATTAACTGAGATCATATAATATTTGTTTTTCTCTGTCTGGTTTATTTCACTTTGCATAATTTCCTCTAGGCTCATCCATGTTGCAAATGGCAGAGTTTCCTTCTTTTCCATGACTGAATAATATTTCATTGTATGTATATTTCTACTACATTTCTTCATCTGTCAGCAGTCAGTGCAGTTGTTTCCATATCTTAGCTACTGTGAACAAAATGGGAAAAAGATAATCTCTTCAATAAATTGTGTTGGGAGAACTGGATATGAATATGTAGAAGAATGAAATTGGACCCCTCTCTTACAGGATGTGCAAACTCAACTAAAAATGGCTTAAAGATTTAAACATAAGATTAGATAAGATAAGAGAGATATCTTATAAGAAAGATATTAGATAAGAAAGATAAGATAAAATTTTTCAGTAAATCATAAAATTTCTAGAAGAAATAATAGGGGAAAATCTCCTCAAAATTGATCATGGCAATAAATTTTTGGATATGGCAACAAGGGCATAGGTAACAAAAGCGAAAACAAACAAGTGGAACTGCACAGCAAAGAAATCAATCCACAAAACGAAAAGGCAGCCTATGGAATGGGAGAAAAGATTTGCAAAGCATCAGTCTGATAAGGGGTTGATTTCCAAAATATATAGGAAACTCACACAGATCAATAACAAAAGGACAAATAGCCCAATTAAAAGATGGGCAAAGGACCTGAACAGATATTTCTCCAAAGAAGAGACACAGACGGCAAACGGGTACACGAAAAAACAGCTCAGTATCACTAATCATCAGGGAAATGCAAATTAAAACCACAAAATATTACTTCACAGCTGTTAGAATGGCCACCATGAAAAAGATAAGAGCTAAAAAGTGCTGGTGAGGACGTGGAGAAGAGGGAACTTTCATGCACTGTTGGTAGGAATGTAAATCGGTACAGCCTTAGGGAAAAGCATTACTCAGCTTGCTCCAAAAGTTAAAAATAGAACTGCCATACGATTCAGAGGTCTCACTACTGGATATTTATCTGGAGGAAATGAAATTGGTATCTCAAAGAGACATCTCTATCCCAGTGCATTTCCAAGCAGCCTAGAGCTCCTGGTGCTGCCTCTCTCCAGAGGCTCCTGTCTCTGGGTGCACATCCAGAGATGCCCTGGCCCACCGCCTTACAAGTGTTCTCCCCTAGCCACAGAAAGGCAGAAGTCAGGGAGCTGCTGGATGAGCATCTGCAAAAGTGAGCTTTCATTTTTATTTATTTTTTTAATTTTATTTTATTTTTAAACTTTACATAATTGTATTAGTTTTGCCAAATATCAAAATGAATCCATCACAGGTATACATGTGCTCCCCATCCTGAACCCTCCTCGCTCCTCCCTCCCCATACCATCCCTCTGGGTCATCCCAGTGCACCAGCCCCAAGCATCCAGTATCGTGCATCGAACCTGGACTGGCTTTCAAATAAGTGAGCTTTCAAATAAGGACCTCAGAGCATGAGGAGTGAGTCACAGCTGATCAGCAGAGGAAATGGGTAGAAAGACATTTCAGTTAGTTGCAAGTTCACAGGCTCAGAGGCAAGGGTGTGGGTTGACCAGTTGGCTGCATAACAGAGGCTAGGGTTGCCTACAGGCAGTAACCCTGTAAGCCAAACTCAGAGATCTGGATGAAGTCATTGCAAGGCTCCCATATCTCATTTAATCTTCAAAGCAAGGTAGGTACAAAAATCAGATACAAGGTGCGGTTAAGCGACAGCATACATTGTGTAAATTAGGAAACAGTGCCTCCTGGTGGTGGGTGTAGGATTTGGGGAAGAAGATGGCATCTTTGGGTAGAGAAGTACCTGCTTCCTCTGGGGAGACTTTGAGGGTTGTGCCAGGTCACATGGACTCAGCTGTCCCTCACTGGGCGCCTTTGTATAGTGCCACCTCCTACAGTCTGTGCAACGAGCTTTCAAATAAGGACCTCAGGGCCCTGAAATGTTCACTAATTCGTTTGTCCACTGCACAGCTAGCAAGGGGAGAGTCCAGATTTACATCCTAGTAGTCTAACTTTCCCTTGGACGGAGGAGCCTGGTAGGCTTCAGTCCATGGGGTCGCGAAGAGTGGGACACGACTGAAAGCTTCACTTTCACTTTTCACTTTTATGCAGTGGAGAAGGAAATGGAAACCCACTCCAGTGTTCTTGCCTGGAGAATCCCAGGGATGGGGGAGCCTGGTGGGCTGCCGTCTATGGGGTCGCAGAGTCGGACACGACTGAAGCGATTTAGCAGTAGCAGCAGTCTAACTTTAGGGCTTTCCTGTTGGCTCAGATGGTAAAGCGTCTGCCTGCCATGTGGAAGACCCGGGTTCGATCCCTGGGGTGGGAAGATCCTCTGGAGAAGGAAATGGCAACCCATTCCAGTATTCCTGCCTGGAAAATCTCATGGATGGAGCCTGGTAGGCTACAGTCCATGGGGTCACAAAGAGTTAAAGTCCATGTTCATAAATGCATGTGATTGGCATTATCACCTTGACTTTTACAGGTAAGGAAACTAAGGCTCCGAGGGCTTAAAGCAACTGTCCTGTCACTAAAAATCCAGAGTAGTAGAGACAGAAATGAAATTCAAAATGTCTGTCTCCACATCACCCTTTCCTAAAATCAAATTAACCTTGGTAATTTTAAGTGGTGAAAACAAGACAGAACCCAAGAAGTTGTGGGCTAGTAATTCAGGGGTTAAACATGGATCCATTGCTTTAAAATTGTGAACTGTGTATCTAAGACATGATTTCAAAGCAATTAAATTGTCATCAATCTCTTGTGGTCATATTTTGAATGCCGAAAAAAATGCCTAACTTGCAAATTTGATACTTCTTTTCCCTTAGCATTCCTGAGTAGCATTTTCTATAAAACAGAAGGCAATTCTGCAATATTACAAGTTATGCAAAAATACACTTGGGTACAATAAGTGCTGTAATATTTGTGAAAATGACCCCTATCGTATGGAGATTTCCAATTGCCTGTGTTCCATAATTGTGTATTCAGATACTAATTGTGTGAAGCACTTGCCACTGCTTCGAGGTGTGTTGACAACTGTATATCCTGAACTCCTGTGTCTTTTCAGCCCCAGAATACACAAAATCATAATAATAACGATTCTAAAATGTCTGTCATCTAACACGTCTTATATTCTTTCCACACAATAACTGATAATTCATTTTTTCCCATCACCCCCCCTGAGACCAACAGTCTTATTCATTTTACAATGAATCTTAGGCTTGGAATAATCTCGAGCCATATATTGCTGCCATGATGGAGATACAGATAATAATTAAGAACATGTTCCATGCAGTGCTTTGTGGGTAAAACAAACACATACCTGTGTATGATCTTTGGTACTGGCCAGGACTTTGTGTGGAAGGATTATGGTGGTTCTGTGTTCAGAAATAGGGACATAGAGGCTCATTTGCTCACTTATTTACTCCTTCAATAATGGCTTAGTGAGAGCCCACTACATGCTGGGCTGGACTGGTCAAGATTCTGAGGATATGGCGGCTGACCAGCGGGACAAAAACATCTGCCTTCATGAAGCTTATATTTTGGTTTCCTGGTTGCCTGCTACCTTAGTCAGCTCCAGCTCCCATCATAAAATACAGACTTGGTGGCTTAAATGACAGAAATTTATTTTCTTGAAGTCTGGAGGCGAGAAGCTGAAGACCAAGGTGTGGCAGGGCTGGTTCCTCCAAGAGGCCTGTCTCCTTGGTGGCTGGCTTCTTGCTGTCTGTCCATGATCTTTCCTCTATGCATGTCTTGTCTGGTGTCTCTTCTTGCATGTGTGTGTCTAGTGTTTTTTAAAAATTTCTTCTTCTTATAAGGACACCAGTCAGATTGGTTTAAGCCCCACACTGAGGCCTCATTTCACCTTCTTTATGGTCCCCTTGTATGGTACCGGGAGGCTAGGACCTCAGCATGTGAATCTAGGGGCGTGCGTGATGTGATTCAGGCCATAACACTGCCTAATGCTTCACACAGATGATGGGTGGTGGAGCCAGGATTTATGTCTACTTTTCTGACCTATGGCAGAACCTAGAATATGCTGTCTATCTGTTACCTACCAGCTTAAGACCTGAAACACTGCTATAGGATGCCAGGGTAGTGAGTGAGTGAGTGTGTGTGTGTGTGTGTGTGAGTGTGTGTGTGAGTGAGTCTGTGTGTGTGTGTCAGAGAGAGTGTGTGTGAGTGAGTGTGTATGTGTGTGTGTGTGAGTGAGTGTGTGTGTGTGAGCATGTATGTGTGTGTGCATGAGTGAGTGTGTGTGTGAGTGTGTGTGAATGTGTGAGTGAGTGTGTGTGTGTTGTTGTCCTCATGACCAAACTATCGTTCTTACGCCAAAGAGAAACTCCAGTTTAGGGGAATTGCTCTCTCCAAGCTCTGCTCCCCAGAACGTTCTGATTCATTCTTAGATCTCACCAATTATTCCTCCTCCTTCAGCTGTCAACTTTTCAACATTTTTGTTTCTTCTAAATTTCAACAGATGACTTGAAAATTCACACCATTTAAAAGTAGCAGCTTCAACTCTCCTTTAAACTGGGGCTTCTTTCTCTTTGACACCAAGACTGTTCCTTTGATAACTTCAAATGTTTCCCCCTCTATGCCAACCACTTAATGCCTACCAGTGGTTTAGCTTTTCAGACCCATTAACAATAATATATTTTTGTGGTTATTTTCTTTTTTAATCAATTTTAAGTGTGCATTTCTGCCTGCTATCCTAATATAAACAAGGCTATTAACTGAATAATATTGTTTTTAAAAAATGTCTTAAGAAGTCCTATTGCTTGTTTTTAACGCTTCTTCTAAGCACAGGCACATCTGTACAATTGAAATTTCCATTCTGTGCTCTCAATATACAGACTGTGAAATAAATAAAAGACAGCTTTTGCATTTGGTAACCTTGAAGTTCTCAGAGTACTTTTCCCTCCAAGGCTGGGTAAATTAATGTTTTCAAGTGACTTGAGTACACAAGGAAGGGGGGTGGGATGGTGGTGCGGAGGGAGTGAAGTTGGCTTTTACATGAAACAAGAACAAGACGAGATATTCCAAACCCAAATTTAAAGAGGTAAGCAGAAAGAAGGGAGAAAAAGACCAGAGTGGAATAATGTTACAATTTAAGATGCACATAATGTAGCAAGTTCAATCCTGCAATACTAAGGGAACCTCATTTTTCTGATGCATTCAGTAGCTACATGGTGCTTCTCCTCTGAAGGGAGTTAAGATGACTTCGCATGGGTCTCCTCTTTCCCCACAAGTACCTCCTCTGCATGCAGCACAGCCATCTCTAGGGTAGAATAGAACCACTATTTAATATAAAATAATTGGATATCTTCTTCAGTGATAAGCAGAAAGAAAGGTAGTTGGGATCCAATTGAAATAGCAAAGGCAGTCATTCATGCAAATGAATTCTGGTCTAGCTATTAACTAACTTTTTAATAATAACAATAATAAAAAAGTCCTTGGCCCTATTTTCATAAAAATGAAAATATTAATAGTCTTCAGAGCACCAAGGGCTGTATTTCTCCTGTAAATACGCACTTTCTTCATGGACTTAGCCATCTTGAGGCTTGAAGTTTTTCCGGGCAAATAATTCTGTGGTGTCCTATTTTTCACAGAATGTAAGGTGCATAGAATGAGATTCTGGAGTCAAAATATTAAGCAGACACCAGTGTAATTTCCTGAACCGAGTAGGATTGGAGTGTTCTGAGATAAGCAGGGGTCAGCAAGCTTTTTCCATAAAAAGCTAGATAGTAAGTATTTTAGGCTTTGTGGAACAAACCATCTCCATGACAAATAATTAACTTTGCAGTTGTAGTGTGAAGGCAGCCAGAGTTTGTAGATGAATGCGGTGCCTGGGTTCCAATAGGACTTTTATTGTAGACCCTGAAATTCGAATTACACGTAATTTTTGTGTGTCACAAAATATCCTTCTACTGATTTTTTCCAACCACTTAGAGGTGTAAAACATTCCTAGCTTGTGGGTCGTACAAAGCAGGAGGTCAGTATTACTTGCTGTCCCTGGGACCAAGGCTTGTGTGGCTTGAATTATGCTATTTGGAGATATGTCACTTTACTGATTTGAGTTGGGGCATTCAGGTAATAATATCCTATTACTGAATTATCAGATAATTGCATTGCTGTATTGTTAGGACCTTGATTTTCTGCCACATGTAGTCAAAATCTGCCAAACTGTCTCCTTCTCTTAGATTCTAGTTCCATGTGGCAAGATGTGTTTTTTTTTTTTTTTTTTTTTAATGGTTGAATTTAAGGAATACTGGAGTGGGTAGCCTTTTCCTTCTCCAGGGGATCTTCCTAACCCAGGGATTGAACTCCGGCTTCCTGCACTGTAGGTGGATTCTTTCCCATCGGAGCCACCAGGCAAGCACCTTTCAATACCTTATTTCTCTCCCTACCCTTCCTCCATTAAAAATGAATCTTTAGTAACCTGGTTCCAGATCTTCTCTGATGTTGAATTAGGAGGAAGAGAAGGCCACGGAGGCCCAGGGATTGAAGGGAGGGCAAAGCAAGAGAAGCTAGCCTGACTCCTAGGTAAAGATCAGAGATAGGAGAAGATAAGAAATAGCAATATGGCTGGGACCGGGAGTCAGTTTTGGATGTGGGATGTGAGAAGCTATGAAGAGCAGAACTGAGGGAAGAAGGAAAAAAATGTGAGCAGCGTGGTATATTATTAATTGGTTCCCTTTTGATGCTTTTCTAGAAACATAAGTAAATACTAGAGTTCTCTTTTCAAGTTTACTTTTCAGCTGCTAGGCTATGTGTCTTTGTTAAGATTCCATACAGAAACCAGGCCACGTGAGGTCCCAGGACTCAGTTGCATAGCTGTCTAAAATATAGACAGAATAACATCACATACACAAAGCAATGTGCTTTATTTTTACTTACTCTTCTCTACATATCTTAGAATTACTAAATATTTCAAGGACTTTGACAGAGAGTGTGCAACACTCATAGGGGCTATCATTTGCCAAAAAATAGGTTAATTAAAATTTTAGCTTTGGGCTTTGATGGTAAGTGTTGCTCACTGCTTTTGCTTCTCCTAAGAAGGTTTGAGCCTTTGTTTGGATTCACAGGTGGCAATTCAAGTTGGAGTTCTCATTTGAGTAACAGACCAAAGAACAGCATTAAAAATATAATTAATTTTAAAAGCCAATTGCTATTTTGTAAATTTGTACACAGCCTTAGAAGAATTGTAACACATGGTTCTTATCCAGTGAGGGCTTACAGTCTACTTAGTTCAAATAACATGAGAAGAGAGAGTAGTCTAAGAATGAGGGCAGCATAACATCCTGGGTCATAAATGTAAATATCTGCAGATATATATACAAGGGAGCTTCCCAGGTGGCACTAGTGGTAAAGAACCCGCCTGCCAATGCAGGAGATGTAAGAGACATGGGTTCAGTCCCTGGGTCAGGAAGATCCTCTGGTGGAGGGCACGGCAACCCACTCCAGTATTCTTACCTGAAGAATCCTGTGGACAGAGGACCCTGGCAGGCTATAGTCTATTGGGTGGCAAAGAGTCGGACATGACTGGAGTGACTCAGCCTGCACATATGCATATATACAAGGTACCATGAATTGTTTATAGCAGCTATCAAAACTTCCATTAGAAACTTTATTTGAAATGCTGTGCTTGTGCTGTGCTTAGTTGCTGTCATGTCCAACTCTTTGTGATCCCATGGACTGTAGCCCACCAGGCTCCTCTGTCCATGGGGATTTTTCAGGCAAGAATACTGGAGTAGGTTCCAACCCAGGGATCGAACCCAGGTCTCCCGCATTGCAGGTAGATTCTTTACCATCTGAGCCACCAGGGAAACCCATTTGAAATGCAGAAAAATGATAAAAACATGTTGAATGAATGCAATGGCCCTGTGTCCTGAGCCCAAACCACCCAGCACATACAATTGCTCTTGCTAGTTATGTGGTTTCTTCCTGGTAAGTTTCTTCTCTATGATTAATACCATCTATACACTTGTGAACTCTGATAGGATCACAGCTCCAAAATAACTCTTCAGAATGCAATTAAATTTTAAAATAATTTAATAACTCAAGGACAACATCCACAGAATGAAATTGATTTTCTCAGTTCTCTCAAACCTCAGGCAACAATCAAATTATCACCAAGATCCTCACCAATAAGAGCAAAGAACAGTTCTGAATAATCAAATACTTTGCAAATGCATGCAACTCTTACCTCTTTACAAATCGTTATTCAGTGCTTACCACCTTGGATGTAAAAAGATTTTGATCAAGATGTTCTGTAATCACACTGATACATAGGTTTGCTCATCCATTTACTGGCTGCTGTCATTGTAGGTACAGCTGCCTGTAACAGTGGAGCTACGCTTGTGCATAACTCAGATAAACAGAAACAAGGAGTGCAGTGCATTCTATTATTTACTCTGAGTCTGCTGAGGTCTCAATTATAAACTGTAAGAAGCAAATTCATCTTCTGTTCATATAGTGAAAGCCTCATGTATATCACAGAAGGCTGGAAATGCAGTGAATGAGTCATTCATATTCTATTTAAATTTAAATACATATCATGTCTTAAAATTTTTATTCTAGTGAGTCTCAGGGTATTCCCTACCTGTTTTTTCTCTAGTCCCCTCAGGGTCCACCCACCAGTGGACAATTTCCACTTAGAGACCCGGGATTGGGTCAATCTGGGCAGAAGTAGGATTCCAGTCCTCATTGTGTACTGGGTCTTGCGTCAGTCTTGGTTCCAGCAGACTCGGTGACTCATACATGGGGCTGCCCAGGATGTTCCTGGATCCTGAGTCCTCACTGTGTTTGCTAAGTTGGGCTTGTGTTCAGTTCCGTTGCCTGGTGCTTGTATTCTTTCCCAACAGGAAAGAACAGGAAGGCTTGCTCTGAATTCAAGCCCAGCTTGGTGGGGCCCTGAAGACTTGTTAGAAGGTGGCAGGGCACTATATTTCAAAACCAAAAAAAAAAAAAAAAGTCAACATAAAATTCTATACCCATTAGAAACAGTTTTTCAAAAACAAAAGCAAAATAAAGCCTTCTTCACATGTACCAAAGCTGAAAGAATTCATTGCCAGCAGAGCAACATAAAAAATGTTAAATGCAGTCTTTTAAGCAGTAGAAAAATAACAGATGGTTCTATGGATGGAAGCAAGGAATGAAGAGCACCAGAAATAGTAGCTACATAGGTAAATACATCAGATTTTTTTTCTTATTATTTAAACCTCTTTAAAATATAATTGAGGTTTAAATGAAATAATAACAATGCACATAAAAGTGAAATTTTTGACAACACTGGCATAATGATTATGATGGGATAAAAGAGAATCTACTATTACAGAATTTTTATATCATAAATTAAATAAGTATAATATGACTTTAAGATAGACTGTGATAAATTAAAAATGTATTCTATAAACTCTACAACCACCACTATAATAAGAACATATTTATAACTAATAAGCCAACAAAAGAGATAAAGTAAAATTATAAAAATTATCAATGAAAAAAAGGCAATAAAAAGTACAGATGGGACAGTCAGAAAGTAAAGTGCAAGATGATAGACTTAAACATTAACATATTGATAATCACAGTAAATATTAGTGGTCTACACACAAAGATGGTCAGATCGAATACAAAAGCAACACCCAACTATTTGCTGTTTTCAAAAACGCACATTAAATATGAGGACAATAATAGAGTAAAAGGATGGAAAACAATATACTATACTAACAGTAATCAAAAGAAATCTGGAAAAACTATATTATTACCAAAGTATATTTCAGAACAAAGGATATTACCAGGGACAAAAAAGATCGTTTCATAATAACAAAGGAGTCAGTTTATCAAGAGAACACTAAGTCTCAAACATAAATGCACCTAATTAAAAAAATACAGAAAACATGAGCAAACACTAATATAACTGATGTGAGGAGAAATCGAAAAATCCACAATTACAGTAAAAATTTTCCCCTACAGTGGAATATTCCCCTCTCAATAATTGACAGAACAAGCAGATAGAAAATCAGTAAGGAAATATAAAACTTGAACAACACCATCAACCATCCCTATCCAACTGATATTTATAGAACTCCACCCAATACCACCACTAATTTCATTATTTTCAAGTGTATACAGAACATTTACCAAGACAGACCGTATCTGGGCCATAAAACAAGTCTCAATATGTTTTAAAAGATCTAAGTAATACAAAGTAGATTTTTGGATCACTATTAAGTTAGAAACTAGTAACAGAAAAATCTCTGGAATGTGCCCAAATATTTATAAACTACATAACATACTTCTAAATAACCACTGAAGCAAAAGAAAAATCAGAAGTGAAGTCAGAAAAAAATTCTGATCTGGAAAAATAAAGGAAATATGACATGTCAATATTTGTGAGATACAAAATAGCATTGTGGAAAAACTTACATCATTAAACACCTGTATTGGAAAAGATGGACTTCCGGTTAAGGAGAGCTGAGAGGGAACAAACATGTATTAGAATGTACCAATTTTCAAAGATGAACAATATCATGGCGGTGAGCATGTGGAGGAACTGGAACCCTCACAGATTGCTGGCAAAAATGTAAATTGGTGTAACAACTCTGATAGCTTCCTAAAACTTTAACCACACACCTTCAAGATGATCCAGTCATTCTATTCAGGAGAACAATAAGCAGATGTCCGTAGACATGATTTCACAGGAGTATTCACAGCAGGTTTGTTTGTAAACAACCAAAAATGTTACAGACTAAGTGGGATTGGGGGCAGGAGGAGAAGGGGATGACAGAGGATGAGATGGCTGGATGGCATCACCAACTCGATGGACGTGGGTTTGGGTGAACTCTGGGAGTTGGTGATGGACAGGGAGGCCTGGTGTGCTGCAGTTCATGGGGTCCCAAAGAGTTGGACACGACTGAGCGACTGAACTGAACTGAGAGAATGGTTACGAAAAATTTTTCTGGCATATTTGTGTTATGGAATATTACTTATCAATAAAAAACAATGGATTACTGATACACACACAACAGCATAGATAAATGTCAAAATGAATATGCTGAATGAAAAAAGCCAGACTCCCCCTCCCCAAAATAAATCCAAACTGTTGATTCCATTTATACAGAATACTGGAAATAGCAAATTCATCTGCATTGACAGAAAGCAGGTCGTGTTTTTGTGAGGACCAGCGGGGAAAGACATAGAATGAAGGAATACCGAGGCGCACAGCGTGGGAGTGTGCCCCTCGGTACAGGTGATGGATATGTTCACTGTCCTGATTTTGGTGATGGCTTCATGGTTGAATACATATATCAAAATGCAAACAATTTTAAAACTTAAATACGTACGGTTTACTGTTGTCAGTTGTACCTAACCACCCCTCCCATGCACAAAATTTCTGTCACTGGAATCTTCCTAAGACAGCAATTGTAATCCCCCCACCCCCATTTATTGAAAACTTGGAAAGTATTAGGCTCAGTGTTAAAAGCAGGAAATTGAAGCAAATCAAACCTGGTTTAGCCTTCAATGAGGTTTCTGTTTGAGAGTAATCATAAAGAAGCAAATTCTATGCAGCATTTCTTAACCAATAAAATAACTTATTTTGCACAATTTTATCTCATTTGAGAGTGATTATGTTTAATCTAAGGTATTAATTATGTTTCAAAGAAATACACAAATAAAAATCAAATAGGGATTCAACCTTATCTGCCATTTTGGAAGCAGCTCACACAATTCATACGGGGCTGTTTTTTCTGTTCAGTGCAGGAGCAGGAAGTCCTCACACACACATAGGTATGTGTTTGCACATAAATACACAAAACACACATGTACACACACACAAAATACACATGTACACGTGTGTACATGCATACACAAAATATAGATACACAAAATGTACACACATGTATATATGTACACAAAACAAAATATACATGTACACACATGTGTGCCTGTGTACGATCTGGATTGTGTCAGGACAGCGTAACTGAGTTGCATGCCCTAGAATTCCCTTACTGGTCCACAAGAGACAATTTAGTGTGTGTATCAGACACGTGGGCTTCCTTGGTGGCTCAGCGGTAAGGAATCCGCCTGCCAATGCAGAAGACGTGGCATTCCCCGGGTTAGGAAGATCCCCCTGTAGAAGGAAATGGCAACCCACTCCAGTATTCTTGCCTGGGAAATCCCATGGACAGAGGAGCCTGGTGGGTTACAGTCCATGGGGTCATAAAGAGTTGGACATGACTGAGCGACTAAAGCACCACCATCATACCAGACTACTTCCAGACTATTCTGGAAGAGCTGTGCTGTGAAGAGTAACAACTATTAGTGAGCACACGCACTGTGCTAAGCTCTGTGCTGAGCTTTACACGCATTGTATACTTTTGTGAAATTATTGTCACCATTTCATAGGTGAGGAAAATGAAGGCAGAGAAATGACTCACCCAAGATTAGATGTTAGTAGGAGGTGGAAAAGGGCTTCACAGCTCATAGGCTGTGCTGTAAGCCTACACAGCGATCCAACAAGACGAAAATGAAAAACAAAACTGAAAAACAGGAAGAGTTGATTACCAGGACATGGTTAAATAACCCAATTAAAGAATTTTTAAACATGACAGCATTAAACAAATTGAAAATCCTCCGAGATAAATAACTTCTCAGATCACATTTTTAAGATTTTCATCTCATCTGTGTAGGACTCTCTTTAATTTGCACTGAGTATACACATTCCTAAAATATATGCCAACAACATGCAAATGTTTACTGACTTCAATTACCGAAAAAAAAAAAAAAAAGAGGCATCAGAATAGCCACGTGGATCAGAGACAGGCTGGTGGGAGCACGGGGAGAGAGTTTGATGGAGGGAGGGCAAAACAGAAGCGAGAGATGGAAAGAGACTGAGTGCAAAACAGAGAGAAGGCCTGACGCGCGAGGGAGAGAAATGCAAATGCTCCTCTGCAATGAAAAATCTCCTTATTAAACTGTGCTTTATCTGGGAACCGTCTTCCTTTTAGGATCATATCCAAGCAGAGATAAAGGCATCTTACTATCCTCATTAAACTGCGCATGGTTTGATGCAATCAGACTTGTGTAATTTGCATATGGAGCAGTTTAATCTAGTTCATCCTGGCTTGCACCTATTGTTAATCATGCCGGGGCTTCCTCCTCCTCCCCCCTCCCCTCCTCCACTAACCCTTTGATTTAAGCAGATAAATGAACAGACATTAGGACATCAACATCTTTGTGAGTGATCCTCAGCCTTGTACATTCAGAATGTCCCTTGGTTTTCTGATTATGCCCGGCTTGTCATTCCGTATGTTTTTGGTCGTGTCCATCTTTGCTGATTTAGAAAAAGACTCTACACAGGCAGCTCAGGATGATGGAAAGTCATTATCAACCCACATCGTGGCCCTAAGTTTCGGTTAGTCTTTGGTCACCAAAGATAAGATGGGTGTTCTCACTTCATTTGTTGGATGGGAGCTCCTTTCAATAAAGTATCTTTGAGTCAGGATGCCAGATTTGACAGGACAAGGAGCCTTTTAAGAATGTATGAAACTTTGTAATTGCTTCTTGGCAGTGAGTAATAGGCAGTTATGAAGATGGTTACAATTTGATATTCGATGTGTTGGTCTCTGATGAACATGAGAAGAACTATTCAAAGTTTTTGGTCAGTTGTATTGCTTCATATATTTTATATCTGGGAAATAAAAAGCTGGAAATATAAGCTTGGAAAAGTGGGAAAAGGAAGCAATATAAGGTTTCTTCTAACGCCTAACAACTTTGACCTCATTCCCCAATGCCTGGTTCATCCTTCACTGTTAAACATACTTTCCAGGTGTCGGAAAGAGGGCAGGAATATAGGAAAAAGATGGTGGATGTTTTTCTCCGGGAAGAAGTGCATCCACTCAGAAATGATAGAGACCAGTTAAAGTGTCTGTGAAGGAGACTTCCTCATACCTTCCCTGCCATGGGTTAATATTACGTGGTTGCTTCAAAGTGAAGATCCTGCCCTTAAGAGACATTTCACGTCTCTTAAATGAACAAATATACCTCGTGGAGGGGCTCTGAAGCATTTAAAAGTGAGTCAAATAACAATAACAATTTTTAACCAGGTCTTTCCAGGACTTGTTACTTTGCTCTGTACACATCCACTTCACAGAGAAGGCAGTGGCACCCCACTCCAGTACTCTTGCCTGGAAAATCCCATGGACCGAGGAGCCTGGTAGGCTGCAGTCCATGGGGTTTTGAAGAGTCAGACACAACTGAGCGACTTCACTTTCACTTTTCACTTTCATGCATTGGAGAAGGAAATGGCAACCCACTCCAGTGTTCTTGCCTGGAGAATCCCAGGGACGGGGGAGCCTGGTGGGCTGCTGTCTGTGGGGTTGCACCGAGTCGGACACGACTGAAGCGACTTAGCAGCAGCAGCAGCATCCACTTCAAGTCACTATTGGGTAAAGACACACCCCTGTCGTAGGTTCAAGGGAAGGGGGTTGTGGCAGACAGAGGTGATTTTGAACCTTGTTCTGCCTGTCTGGGAGAGCCTTCTTGAGGGCAGACAACCAGCCTGGACTTTGGAGGGGTGGGGAAGAATAAGAAAAACTCAACTCCAGGCTCTGGGAAATAGTAAAGTTGGGAGAAGTCTTCGGTATTAAGATATTGGATAAAGCTGAGACAGCCCAGAAGAAAGGAAGGCTGCCTGAAGAAAGACTGAGTTCTTCACAACGTAGGTGACGAAGGTGATCTCTTCCTTAGAAGGTGAGTGAGCGTGCTGTGACTATGTGCGGTGTTCATCAATTCACCAGCTTTTCTTTCTTCATTCCCCTCTGTGTCTTCAGGGTGCGGAACTACATAGAGAATACATTTGGAAATTTGCAGTTAAATACCCATGGATGTCCAAATCTGTTCCTCCATATCCAGTTCAGTGATACATAACAACAGCAACAATAATAATAGACATGTGTGGTACATACATTAGGCACCAAGCTAAAAGCTGCCATAAATTATCTCATTTAATTTTCCCCAAACACTGAGGTGGTTTTTATTATACCCATCCATATTTTTACATATGATATAACAGGCCCGGGAAGGTACTTTAGGTACCTTGCTCCAGGTCACTCAGAAATGTGTTGGTTTTGGCTTTCTGACATTTACATTATCCCTCTAATACTGTTGGCATCTGATTTGCATTCGGAGAGAACTGCTTCATGTATATTGTGGTTCCTGGTGCCTGCCTCTTATGCCTTCTTCTTGTGCCACTTCCAATACAGAAGATGTGGGTGGAAAATCCTTTCTTTATGTGTTTGCTTGTGGTACACTTGGGGCAGGCTTGTGACCTGAGTTCACCCTATCAGTGCTGGGTCCCCCGAATTTGCATCCTGTTCACAAAATCAAAAGCATGTTGGGAGAAGAGATTCTTCACATCGGTGGTGCAGTCTTGCTTTGGTTTCAAGAGTTTCAGATGCTGGATTTCCTAGGTTTCTGCCTACTTTCCAACCCCTCTCTGTGGCTTTCATGGATTCCAGGCACCCCAGGTATCCTTAAAATAAAGACCTCCTCTCCAACACAGTAGGAGGACAGCTGTCACCTTGCTTCTCAAGTCCAGAGCGTCACTTCTTTCTCCCACCGCCAAGAGTCTTCATTCTCATTTTGTGATTTGGTGAAAGCCTTTGCTCATTTTCTTACCCAAGTAACTCCTACCCTTTGGTCAAGTTTCATATCTTCTCATGATGCCTTTCCTACTTACTATGATCAATGTTTCCCCAGGTGTGGCCCAGATGGTTGATCATCATCACGTTCCTTAACATTCTCCAGTGCAGGCATTCTAAACTCATGGATGCCTTGATTCAGTCAACAATATTTATTACGTGACAGAACTCAACTAGATGCTAGTGACAAAGTAGGAAATCTGCTTCAAACACGTGACATGTGTTTCCAAAGAGAAAGTAAAGGTGCTGTGTCTCAGAGATGTGATGGGAAGTCTCACCCTGTCTTGGGGGCACAGAGGGGTTCATCGGATGTGGGAGCTCTCTAAAATGTAGTAGAGGACTTCCCTCATGGCCCAGTGGTAAGGAATCTGCCTGCCAATTCAGGAGTCATGGGTTCAGTCCCTGATCTGGGAAGATCCCGCATGCCATGGAGCAACTGAGCTCATGCACCCCAACTACTGAACCTGTTCTCTAAAGCCTGTGCTCCATCACAAGAGAAGCCACCACAGTGAGAAGCCTGGGCGCCACAACTAGAGCGTGGCCCCTGCTCTCCACAACTAGAGAAAAGCCTGAGCAGCAAGAAAGATGCAGCGTGGCCAAAAATAAATAATATTAAAAATAAATACAATGTAGTAGAGAATTATATGCATATTTGAATTTTTCTAGAATGAACTTCTGTAACTACTATCAGATTCTTAGAGATCCTTGTTGCTGTTATTGTTTAGTCCCTAAGTTGAGGACCACTCTTTGTGACCCCATGGACTGCAGGATGCCAGGCTCCCCTGTCCTGCAGGATGCCAGGCTCCCCTGTCCTGCACGATGCCAGGCTCCGCTGCCCTGCACTGGACAAAATCCTGGAGTCGAGTCAATGTCCATTGAGTCAGTGATGTCATCCAACCGTCTTATCCTCTGCTTCCCTCTTCTCCTTTTGCCTTCGATCTTTGCCAGCATCAGGCTCTTTCCAACAAGTTGGCTCTTCACATCAGGTGGCCAAAGTGTTGGAGCTTCAGCTTCAGCATCATTCACAGGTCCTTGACCCCCAAATATTAAGAACCAACACTCTGAAAGTACATGCGTGTTTTGTTTCTCCAATTAGTATCTGTTTGAGCTAGGGGACCATCTTATCATTCTCTTCCATTGACCAGATGACCTACTGCTTCAGTCCTGCGTATACAGTAGGTTCTCAGCATATTCTTATTGCTGACTGAGAGACTGCTAAATGAAAACAGTTGCTTCAAAAGGTTGGTTGAGAGTCTCCAGAAGTGAGATGCTTTTCTAAAACTCAAATTTAATCTTCATGTATGTTGCTCAAAGTCATGTTCTTCAAAATTCTCATAGCCTGAGAAAAAATCCTGGCAGTGAAAAATAAAGATCATTTTCAACTTTCTGATCATGGTTTTAGTCAGAAAGCTGTACTTCTCAGTGACTCTTTTTAGATGTCAGGCTGTTGCCCCACATCTTCTATGATCTTCCAGGGTGAGAAGCACGTACTGGTGTTTTAATGTCATCCTTGCCTCCGTTGGTGACTAGCCCATCTCCCTCTATCTGAGCTGAGAAGAATACAAAATGCCTTTGCTCATTCATAATGATGGCTATCAGACCTCTGGGAGATCTGATTGAAAAACTGAGTCCTTCTGGCCAGACCAGGAATCTGGAAATTAGCTTTTTATAGTTTCGAGAAGTCTTGCAATGAAAGAAGATGTTAGGAGAACAAGTGGCAACCAGGTCAGAATCAATATTTATTGGCTTATTAAAGGAAAGGGGGTGTTGGAAAGAAGTGTCTCTCCGCATGTGTGGGCTGGAGAATATGAGTCTGTATATGCCAACTGCTGCCTGCCTGTGAATACCAACTGTTAGGGTCAAGCATTCTCATTTTTCTTATATTTACAGTCTTTGAAGTTTCTCACTTAACATGCCACAGGGCATGCAGGCTAGCCATTCAGGTGATAATGCAGCAGTTATTACCCCAGCAATGGTTCCCAGGCTTTGTTTCATCTCTCTTTGTTCTACCCTTTCCCTGCCTGCTTGTCTTTTCTCTCTTCCTGCATTTAATCTCTGTGGGGGGCATTCCAGTAGGATTTTCATCTTCAAAGGCAATCCCTCTCTGTGTCACAGAAGTCAGGGATGTGCTCTGGAATCAACCTCTCACTCCATGACGGCACAGAGATGCATAGACACTGAGGGTTCAAATGAGAGCCGGTTCCCAAGGAGTGAGGAGGCTGGGGATGCTCTGACCGCTCCATCCCTCTCTTCTGTGTCTCTCCTTCCATCATCGGCAAGAATCTCCTCCATGATTGCTGATACTGGAAATTTCTCTTGTAAGATTTCCTCTTGTTGATCAAAGTACTCGCTAGGGCAGAGCAGGTTTATATACGGAACCTAGTTATTATTATTATTAATGTGAGCCCTAGGCCACCTGATTAATTCCTGCAAATTCAATATAGAAAGGCCATCAATTCTTGCATTTTCAAATAGACAAGACCATTTTTAGTGAGCAGCTATTGCGTGCCTGACACTGTGCTATGATCTTCATACAGGTCAATACATAACATTTTCTCAAAAACTCTAAGCAGCAGACTCCCTCATTACATCAATTCCACAATTGGCTCATAATTTTTTCTGGCTGCAGCAGCCAAATAAATAAATAAATATTAAATTTATTTTTTCCCTGAAGATTACTTAGTTGACAAGCAACATGACCAGAATTTGAAATCAGTCTACCCTGGTTTCAAATTTAGGACCTTTCCATTATACAAATGAAATAAAACTATGATCACCATATATAAAATACTTAGATATAAAACATTAATCCCCTCACAATCTATTCCCCCCAAATTTATATTAGAGCAGATCATCATAAACGATAATACCTGAATGCTCTGGGGGAACAGGGAATGGAGAGATGTAGTCATTCAATAATAACTGAACACCTACTCTGTGCCAGGAACTTTTCTAGCTGCTGGGGATGTAGCAGTCAACTAAACAAAGATTTCAAGTCTCTTGAATTCTAGTTGGGGTAAGTAATTTTAGATGTTATGTTAGTATGGAAGTTTATTAGTGCTATGAAAAGTTTATTAGTGCTAAGTCATGGATGGCAAATGAAGCAAGGAGGAAAGGTGGATTGTAATTATAAATGAGAAGTCAGAGCCATGTAACCTTCATTGGAAGGTAACAGTTGAGCAAATATCTGAAGAACAGGTAGGAATGAGGTGTGGGCAGAGAGTTCCAGGCAAAGGAAATAGCTGTTCGAAGGCCCAGAGACGGTGTTACAGCAGGCGTGTTCCAGGAGCGAGGAGGCCAGGGTGAGAGGCAGCTGGAGCTGAGTAAGCGACAAGAAGAGATAACGTGAAGATGAGGTCAGTGAATTGACGGTGACTGGGGCAAATTACTTGTTGCTTGTAGGTCTTAGAGAAGATTTTGGTTTCTAATCTGAGTGAGAGGGGAAACCACTGCAGGATTTTAAGGAGAGGGATGACCTGGTCTGAGTGGCCATATAATAAAACCACTCAATTGCTATATTGACCATAGTCTGCAGAGAGGAAAGATAGAAGCGCAGAAATTGTCAGAAGGCAGCTGCCGTAACTCAGATGAGACACGGCATTAGCTCAGAAAGGGTGCTAGTGGTGGCGGTAGTGACAAGTGACTTTATTCTTTATGTAATTTTAAGGTAGAATAAATGGCATTATCAGCTGATTACAAGCGGGAGGTGAGAGAAAGGGAGGAGCCAAGGTTCACACCATGAACTTTGGCCTGACCATCTGGAAGAATGAAATAACCCTTACTGAGAGGGTGAGGATTTAAACAGGACATCAGGAATTTAGTTCCTTGACATGGAAAATCTGTGATGCTGTTAGGTATCCAAATATTAACAGACAGATAAATACCTGAGTCTGAAGTTCAAAGGAGCTATCTCAGCTAGTTCAAAACAACTGGAGGTTCATTAGCATATATGGTATTTAAAGTAAAGTTATCGATAAAGAAGAAATTTAAAAGCTGAATTTTGAAGTTTCCCCAAAATGAGAGGTTACAGAGATGTTTGGAGGAGCTGGAGAGAAAAGCAAAGGCCAGACGAGTGTTAGAAAAACGGAGACATGGTATCATGGAAGCTAAGTGAGGAAATTATGTCAAGGTGGAGGGGGTAGAGAAAGGTCAAATAAGACGAAAACTGAGAATTGACGATTGGGTTTAGCAATGTGGAAGTCTTTGTTGACTCTGACAAGAGCAACTTGAGTGGAGTGGGGTGGCCTAGGTGAAGGCGACCTGCTGAGATTTTTAAGAGAGAATGAGACAGGAGGAATTGGAGACGGTTAAGTATAGACAAGTCTTTCATGGGTTTTTGCTGTGAAGGAGAGCAGAGAAGTAGCACATAGAGAGGAAAGTGGATTTTTTTTTCAAGATGGTAGAAATACGAGAGTAACAGAATTTGCTCTTCACCCCTATCGCTTGAGTCCTTTGTGGGTATGACTCCAGTGGCCCCCTGTTATTTCTCTGGTTAAGTGGTCAGATCTGTTCGGAAAGGTTTCAAAAAATTCTGTGGGCTTTGGTGGTCACACAACATTTGTGACTTCCAGTATTAGCATCATAGAATGCTAATGCCATTGTTGATGTTAAAACTGGAGGATCCTTAGCCAATATCTGGCCTCTTCTTGCCAGTAAGACAACAGACACTCAGAGAAGAAAAGTGACTTGCATAAAGCCATCTAGTTTGGGATAGAAGTGAGCCTGGTACTCAGATTTGAAACTCCTGCCCACTGCTCCTGCTGGCACATCTCTCAGCTGGTTCCTTGGATTCAAGACAACTGCACAACTTCTCTCAACTGGAAAGTAAGAAGTGGCTCTTGTGATGAATTTTGCAACATTTTTTCATGCCAAATGAGCCATGCTGATGCAAAATCGATTTCTTTTGCTTCCCAATGCTCCAGGAGGGAGGGATTTAAAATATGACACCTTGAGAGAACAAGCTGAAATGTCAGATTTAAGATTTTATCATTAATCAGAGCATTAGTGAGACTTTGCCAGTTGCCAATCAAAATCAGACCCTTTTTCCTTTTTATGACTTGACGTATATAAGGCTACACCCTAAAATTAAGAATTGTACTTCTACTGTGTCCAATGGCCACACATGTAAGGTTGGCAATGTTAATTATAGACCTTCCATTAGGCCAATTATTATAAAATGTGACAAATAGGAGAGTCGTGTACTCTTCACTGTATAATAATTTTAATTCCCCAGCAGTAACGGTGCAGCTACATGGGAGTGAACAACATGAGTGAGAAACTGTTTTGAGGGAAAGTCATGAAAAACACTTCTGCCAGCATCCCGTAATTATGGAGTTAATTTTTGTCATCATTAGGAAGATATTAACATTTCCTCTGATATACTATTTTCTTCAGTCCATAGTGTAGTTCTTTGCTCGCCTCGATGAGTTGGAATCTGTGTGGGCCAAAGTGTGGGAGAATGGAGCAATGAGTTGTTCTCTGAGTGTAATGGGTGAGCTAGGTTGACAGAAATGCAGAGTTTCAGAGAATGCAGCTTAGACGCTAAAGTAGAATGGATGAGCGGAATTTAATTGGCTAGTGTAGACATTCGATGGTGATTTGGTCTCAAGTGAGCCTAAACATTGGGAAGAAGCACCCACACTGTTTTATTGCTCTGGCGCGCATATCTGGGGCGTCTTTATTAAAGTAAAACTCAGTTTTCATTTTCACCATAAACATGTTGTTTTTGTTAGGAAGATCTACAGATCAAGGATACCCGTGTGTGTGAGTGTGTGTGTGAGTGTGTGTGTGTACCTGCACTCACACAGGAGTCGGTTGATTTTGTCGAGAGGGATTGGCATGGAGGGAAGGCAGTCATTTGAGCTACAATGTTATGTGAAAGAACACAACCTTATGGGTGGTGGGACAGAAGTTGAAGGATGGTTGTTTTCCCACCCAAACCTCAGAGAGTTTTAGCAAAAATCACCTCTGAAGTATCTGGAAAACATGTTGGAGGGACTTAATGCCACCAGAACCCTTTGCTTTTCCTTCCTGCCTCATACTGTATATCCAAGAGGAGGTCATAAAGAATGGTTTCCGTAGAAATGCTTCATGCTCAAACACGCCAGTCTGCTCTTGGAGCCATGCCATCTTTTCCCTCTCTGTGTAAGAGCTTTAGCAAAGACATCAATGTGCTCACTGTGGGTTCTCCGAAGATACTAAGATGTGCTGATGATGCCTCCTATAGGTGGGAGGTCATGTTCTCTTAAATTTACCTAACTCCTCTGACATGGTAAACTAATAAAACTCTTGCCAGAGCATTTTATACTGGGCAATAGACATTGTGCAAGAAAATGGGCTTCTGTTCTAACTTATGCCAAGTAGTAACTTGAGATAGCCTAAGGAAAGAGGACATGCTCTCATGAATCACATGGAGCCAGCTAATGTATTCTATACCAACTTCAGTATCTTCCAAAATTCTTGATTTATTCTATTAGGATTTAGAAAGGAGGGAAGAAGTGAATGTCTTTATGCAATGGTTTTTGCTTTGCCTTAGAAATTAGAAATAAGAAACAAGAAACTATGAGTAGAAAGAACAAAGTTGATGTTAAGAAAAAGGCTTCAGGCTATTTTGGAGACAAAGCCATCCTATAATTTTCAATTGTTCAGTAAGTTATTAGGGTAACTGTTCAGAAGCCTGGGTCTTGCACTGCAGTGGCTAGGGTGGAATGCATAGATCTTGTCTTGCTTGGGATTTTAATCATGGTATTTCAAAGAGGTGACATCTTGAAAAAGAGAATTGAAGGAATGCTTCTCAGATTGTAGTGAGACTGACTAACGTGCTGGTTTCAATATCAAAGCATCATTTCATCTCTAATTAAACCAAAAGACATTTGTGTTTAAGTCACTGAGTTAGGGTTACACAAAGATCATAATGATGGGTCTTTACATGCAAGGAGCTTGCAGTCAGGAGAGGAGAGGAGAGCATTGCACACAGGGTGTTTTGAAAACTTTAATAGAAGGCAAAAATACATGGCCTAAAAGGTGTAAATGGGAAGCATTGTAAATGAGGCACTAGCCAAGTTTTCCTTGATGGCCTATAGGCACATTTAGGGCGGAGCTTTCAAAAAGCACTGCCCAGTTGCAGCACTAACGCTGTCTTACCAACCTAAAGCAGGATGAGGCACCCGGCATAGTGGTAATCACCAAGGATGTTCGTGAAAGAAAGATGTCCGCTCCAGCTGGGGTGGGCAGAGAAGGCTTTATCGTTGAGGAAGGGTTTAAACGTACTCTTGAAATATGTCTTTTATGGCAGATGAAGGTGACAGAGTAAGGGACATCTCAAGCAGGTGAAAGAGTTGGCGGCAGGGAAGTTCCAGGATTAAGAGTGTGTAACAGGGAGGCCTGGCGTGCTGCGAGTCATGAGGTCACAGAGTCTGACACGACTGAGAGACTGAACTGAACTGAACTGAAGGCATATTTGGATCCAGGAGTTAGTGACGGACAGGGAAGCTGGGCCTGCTGCAGTCCATGGGGTCACAGTCGGACACAACTGAGCGACTGAACTGAACTGAATGCATATTCTGGGCTTCCCAGGTGGCACTAGAGTAAAGAACCCCCCCAGCCAATCCAGGAGACTTAAGAGGCACAGGTTCCATCCCTGGGTGGGGGAGATTCCCCTGGAGGAGGGCACGGCAACCCACTCCAGTATTCTTGTCTGCAGAATCCCATGGACAGAGGAGCCTGGCGGGCTACAGTCTACTGTAGGGTCGCACAGAGTCGGACACGACTGAAGTGACTTAGCGCTAGCACAAGGCGTATTCTGGGCTCAATGTCTAACATTTTCAAAAGGAACTGCCCTGAGTCACTGGTCCAGGTCACTCTGAAGACCTTTTAGTGTACTGGTAGGTTCTGCAGGTCCCCTGCAAAAGTGGGCACTTTTTGAAGAGTTTCCGAGCCTTTGTTTACCAGACAGGACTTTACAATCTGCAAAGGAAGGTTTGTTTCGATAAGGCAATGAAGAAAGGTGAGATGATCAATGGATTGGGATCAGATCACAGAGCCCTGAGTGACAGTTTGAGGCTTCTGGTAAAGGAGGTACTGTCAACTCTTTCTAGATGCCACTCTGGGACTCCTCCTGTTGGTCACAATAGTTGGCAGAAGTTGTTTTAATTTGGAGAGGTAATGTCTATAAAATGGCTTGAAGCGGTTTACAATAAAAATAAACCCATTCACCCCAGAGTTTCTCATGGGGTTCCTCCTAAAAAAAAAATTTGGAGAGGTAAATGCAACGTGTCTGTCCTGACCCTGAGAAGCGGGAGACATGTCTGGAGCACTGACTGGCTTCATAAAGTGGGTGTCAGGGTTACTCAGCCCCCGTGAGCCTTCCCGTGTTTGCTGCAGGGAATCTGAGCTTCTTGCTTCATCAATGGCCCTCACACCATTTCCTTGGGACCCTCAAGGTCACTTTATGTGGTCAGTATGAACCGCAGTGGGGCGCCTGGAAGGAATGCACACTTGGGCAGGCCCAATGTTTGTTACAATCAGCCAGGCAGTGGGCTTGGCATCTTACCTTAGTTCCTTATGTTCCCTTTTCTCACCTCAAGCCTCGTTTCCCAATCCCCTCACCTGCCTCCATCCCTGTCTGCTCATCACAGCACACTTACAATTGCACGAGCCCCCCTCCCATCTCTAATACAATGAACACTGCTGTCAGTTCAGATAAGAGCACCCGCTGGATAGAACGGCAATATTTTTGGTCCTGGCAAACGCGATCATAAGTTCAGTTTATTAATATTGCAACAGTTGCACTAAATGAGTTCACTTGGCTAACAAAACATTTATCAACAAAACGCTGCCACCTACTGAAGTTCTGCAAACAGCCCAGATGATTGGATAAGATCACAAATTCACTCTGTCACAAGCTTGTGGTCTTTTCTGAAATTGTTCTAGGAAAAAAAAAAAAGAATGATAACTAGCAAAACCAGACAAGACATCTCTTTCATACACTCTGTTTATAAAGTGTCAGAGTAAATCCTGCAGAGCGGCAGCCAAACCGGCAAGGAGGTTTGGGGGTCCTTGATGTCTAGTTTAGTATGGGATTTTTCTGCAGGGTTAGTTGCTCCCAGACAACTTCCAGAAAGGGGTGTGGTGTGCCTGTTAGGAACGCATTCTTGACAAACCGATTTGCAACATTAATGTTCAATCTGCAGTGAAGCCACATGAATACAACTGGGTTTGAATTTTTATTCCCTAGGAAACAAGTATTTTGGGTATCATAAAAACATTCCAATGAAACTTTGTTGTTGTTTGGTCACCAAGTTGTTGCCAACTCTTTGGCTACCCCACGGACTGTAGCCTGCCAGGCTCCTCTGTCCATGGGATTTCCCAGGCAAGAGTACTGAAGTAAGTTGCTGTTTCTTTCTCCAGAGGATCTTCCCTACCCAGGGATGGAACCCAGGTCTCCTGCATTGGCAAGAGGATTCTTTACAAAACTTAGGTTAATAATAATAGCTATTTTTGTATGTGAATGTATATCCCTCGAAATACACTTTCACTCAAAGACTTCTTAAACTGTGGAAAACACTTTAGGGATGGATAATTAAGTTGTATTGCATTTATAAAGTTCAGACCGTTTTATGAAGTAATGTGAGAACTAATTTGTAATGCCAAGGGGGAGTCTGGCAAAAAACAAAACAGTGATGATTTCTGGGTAATTTATTTCTTCCAAAGCTAATAGCTACTGTCCTCCAAAAAATTCTTAGGACATAACTGGAATTGTTGAATGACAAAAAACATGCTCTGGGTACCACTGCTTGCCTCCCCAACTCACTTCTGTAGCAAGTGGGGCTTGGCTAGGAAAGAACAGAAATTAGGCTGGCACTGCTGTAGAGCTCACTCTATTTTCCATATGCATAAATGTGTCCTTTCCCCCTGATACTCTCTTGTTCTCAAGGGTAGGGCTCTGACTCCTAGGGTCCAGGACAGTGCTTGGTGTGTTGCACACTGCAGGTACCATGAAATGAGACATCAAAAAAGCTAATATGTCTAAAACTGTTTAGCAAGAGATGCCAATTTTAAGTAACTAACTTTCTAGATTTCCTAGCATCATTAGGGTGCCTTTAAGAACTGACTTGGGGCTTCCCCTGTGGCTCAGGGGTAAAGAATCTGCCTGCAGTGCAGGATATGCAGGGGACTTGGGTTCGATCCTGGGGTCCCTGGAGGAGGGCATGGCAACCCACTCCAGTATTCTTGCCTGGGAAATCCCATGGACAGAGGAGCCTGGTGGGCTGCAGTCCATAGGGCTGCAAAGAGTTGGACACAACTGAAGCGACTGAGCATGCACACACAAGAACTGACTTTCCTCTTTCTGTAAATTTCTGTGTGTCCCTGATTGTGATGGTATGAGATTATTGGCAGAACCATGGCAGGGGATGAATGCAACCTTCTCCCCACTCTCTGAAAGAGCAGAAGGGTGAGGAGGAAGGACCTTGCTGCCCATGCCACTCATGACAGGGGTGGGAAAACTCCTAGCCTGGACTTCTCTCCTGCCCATGCCTCTGTTCTTTCGTTTTTCTAAACTCATACCACAAGGTGAGCTTGAAGGAGAGGAAATGCAGGGTGGGCACGGGAGAGAGGAAGCAGGCTGGTACTGGGCTTTGGGTCAACTAAATGTATAATACGGGGCTTCCCAGGTGGTGCTAGTGCCAAAGCACTCACTTGCCAGTGCAGTGGCCCTAAGAGACAGGGGTCTGGTCCCTGGGTAGAGAAGATCCCCTGGAGAAGTGAATGGCAACCAACTCTAGTGTTTTTCCCTGGAGAAAATCCCATGGACAGAGGAGCCTGGAGGACTATGGTCCATGGGGTCACGCAGAGTTGGACACGGCTGAGGTGACTTAGCACAAATGTATGATATAAACGAATGACTTTGTCGAACACCAAGCATTTGCCAAACACTGTGGAGACATTTCACCTCGATTTTATTTTACACGAAAGTCCCTCAAGATAGGAGTCATTGGACCTGTTTTACAGACAAAGAAACTGAGGCCCAGAGACATTAAAGTTTATCCAGATGGAACGTAACAGACAGAACCCAGATCTGGGTTTACGTCTTCTGGCTTAAGGAATCCTGCTCTTTGGGGGAAACATCGTTTTGAGCACAGCTGATATATTTTCCTTTTGCTGGTGCAGAGGGTTAAATAGAGAGAGAAGAACAGAATAGAGAAAGTTCCTCTCTCCTCCAGGGAAGTTGCCCTGCTCTTGAACGTGGGGGAATAGAGTTCACAGCATGCTAGTAAATGAGATCATGGCTAGAAAGCCCTTGGACCTCCTTAGAAGTAAGTGACTATAAAAAATCCAAGCCATTTGTATTACTCTTGTAGGTGATGTGATTTCAAATGGACAGAGAGCACAGTTTGTCTTCTGTTCAAATTGGCACCCCTTCATGCCGTTCTGGGAACGAGTTCAGAACTGACTACAGGAAGCATAAATCACCTTTGCGACCCAGTACTATTTCCTAGCAGGCCCATATTTTCCCAGGAGGTTCTTTCTCTGTAGTAGATAAAAGTTTGCCTTCATTTCATGTGATCTCATTTTATTTTCCCCTTCAGTAGATACCAGCCAACGTCCACCACTCTGGGCAAAGCGGGATCCTGTCCCATGTACCTAAATGCCAGGTGGTCCCACTGGAGTTTCACTTCTTCCATTGAATGCCTCTACCACTTCTATTGTTACCAGGGGAATTATCCTCATTGAAAGGGAAAGTACATTCTGAATATGTAACAATAACCTGCACGCAGCCCTCTGATTATAAATATCAAGTGTTATAAAAGCCCCATCAGTGTAGTGATCAAAGGCATGAGGGACTCACTGCTGAAGCAGCAGGTGACCCAGAACAATCGGAATAAAGGGAAATGCTGAGTAGACATGGGGTCCCAGGAAATTCACATTAAAGGTTTTTTCAGATGTATTTCAGTTGTGCTTATAAAAGGATTTAACTGGGAGCCCAACAAAGCAGTTGATTTCACACTGAATGCTACCTGATAATTAAAAATAAGTTTAACATTTACTGATTGGTAATAATTTGCATTTTTCATCACTAATAAAGATGATAAGTGTTCATTATAACAGTCACTTGTACTTCTGGGAAAAAGGTAATAAAATGTTCCTATTATCACTATCTTACAGAAAGATAAATTGTTCTATGAACCTAAGAGATGTAAGTCAAGGAGAGAAACCCAAGATGAGCTGGTGGTCAATTAGTCAAAGAAAGCATATGTTTGGCCAATAAATTCCTTTTTCTTTTTAAGAGTTAATAATTCAGGCTAAAGAATCATCAGCTACTCAGATTGGGTGCACCTGTCATGGTTCCCAACAAAGCAAGTTCAGGGAGACATCTAACAGGACAACATGCTCCCCAATTTTTAAAGTCATCAATTAACTTTCTTCCTTGACTTTCCTTTTAAAATTTGTACTTGTTTATTTGACTGCGCTGGCTCTGAGTTTCAGCACGTGACTTCTTTGATCTTTGCTGTGGCCTATGGGATCTAGTTCCCTGACCAGATATCAAAGCTGGTCCCCAGGCACTGGGACTGTGGGGCCTTTGGCCCTGCACCTCCAGCAGAGTCCGTAACATTTTTCACTTTGAAAGAGGTTTGTCTCTCACAAAAATTATCCCAGAGAATAAAAACCACTAAGAATGGCCCCATATTAGCCCCAATTCAAGGGGAGTTTCTAAGAAACCAAAAAGACAATATTTTGGTCATTTCATGAACTCACCTCTGAGAAGAGGGTAGAGTCAGATGCTGCTGCTGCTAAGTCACTTCAGTCGTGTCCAACTCTGTGCGACCCCATTGACGGCAGCCCACCAGGCTCCGCTGTCAGATGGTAGCGAAATACAATATAATGCTGAATCTATGAATACAATTTACCCTAACGTGAAGCACAATGTAAAAGTTCTTGTGTTCACTTGGAAGAGGAGAGACTGTCTGTAATGCAGTTGAGTATACACATCTATAAGGTACATGTTACTACTTAGTCACATTGTTGGGTTTCTGTGGTAGCTCAGATGGTAAAGAATCTGCCTGGAATGTGGGAGACCCAGTTTCAATCCCTAAGTCAAAAAGACCCCCAGGAGAAGGAAATGGCAACCCACTCCAGTATTCTTGCCTGATGAATCCCGTGGACAGAGGAGCCTGGTGGGCTACAGTCTGGGGGTGAGCTCCATCGCTGAGTCTTTGAAGTGGCTACAGGCAATAATCCTGTATGTGAAGGAGTGGGAAACAGGCCTTTTTGATTTTATTTTCTGTTGCTTTTGTTTCTTGGTTCTTTGAAAGCAGGCTATTTTCCCCTAAGAGTCTTTTCTCCTATGTTCCTATCCATTTCTCCTTCCTTCACCTGCTTTCAAGATTCCTAGTTCTAACCATGATTATCTTTCTGTGTCATTTCAGCTTTGCTCTGTTCCCCTTGATTGGCCTGAGCAATCCTTTCACCTACAGGCTAACAGTGGCTTCAGCTCTTCCTGACCCAGGGAACTGAAGTCCAGCACAGTTGAGGGGCTTTCATTTTGAAACTGTTGTGCACTCATGGCACTACCGAGTCAGCCTCCTTAACGCTGTTCCCTTAGAAACCTCTACATCCTTCACATGAGGGAAGGTGCACTTTGTGGCCATGTTGGCATCTTGCAATCCTACTAATAGCCTCTTACTGTAGGCAGACCATCTACAGCAGCATCTGAAAGTGCCTCCTGAGGAAGAAGCACATAAGACGCCTAAATACCCTGTTCTCCCACTCTGATTGCAAAGCTAAGTCACTGATGATCTGCAGAAGCCGTAGGCTTTCTCCCTTCCACCACGTTTCCATCCCATGATCTAGTAAGTACAGCAGACGCTGAAAATACGTGCAAAGCCCAGCATTTCACAAATTCCTGATATTTGTGACATGAAAGACATAGAAAGTTTCCTTGTCAGTAGTGTTAATAAAATCTAACATGTAAACTTTCCTTTAAAAGTGTTCAGACCAGAGGTCTGCAGTGTTTAACGGTAACTGTCACAGACCTGTTCTATGCAGTGGGGCTGATGCTGCACTGAGATGTTTTCAACTTAAAAAGAAATGTTCTTTCCTTTAATTTTCTGTAATTTATCTCATCTTATTCTTGGGGTCCCATCATTTTGGGGATGGAGGAAAAACTGCCGGTGAGAGAGAAATGTATTTCTTTCCTATAAAAGATTATGTTGAAGTTAATTCAGCTTCTCTCAGGTGAATATTTAGGCTCTTAGGGTTTCTCTTTCCCTCTCCTTGCCAGGGTAGTATCTGGGCACAGGGAGAAGACCCCACATCCTCATATCACAGTGTCCTCCTCTGCTTTTCACTGACCAGAGGGTAGTGTTTTTCTGATCATCAGGAGAGAGAGGAAGGCACAGGAAAGTTGTCAGTAAAAGGGATGGCATCAACTATCCAGGGCTGTAGCAACTGGAACTTGTTCCACTGGGGACGATCCAAACACACGAGTCAGAGTGACCCAGCCTGAGGGTGAGGGAGCTTCGGTAATTGCACACCAACTCACCAACTCCCACCTGTGATCAGTTGAAAGCTGCTCCCAGTTAATTCCTCAGTTCCTCTAGCCTATAATTTTGGCAGCCATGTGGGCTTCAGAGGCAAAAGAAAGCCATTAGACAAAGGAATACAGTGTTGGCAATTAGCTTGTGTGTATGTCTGTGATAAGAATGCAGAGATACACCTAGGTACTGAGATAGAACCTACCACGGCAGGAAACTGATGACTTTTACAGTAAAGTAATGTCCTCAGAGGAGAAGGCAATGGCACCCCACTCCAGAACTCTTGCCTGGAAAATCCCATGGACGGAGGAGCCTAGTGGGCCACAGTCCATGGGGTCGCTAAGAGTCAGACACGACTGAGCGAATTCACTTTCACTTTTCACTTTCATGCATTGGAGAAGGCAATGGCAACCCACTCTAGTGTTCTTGCCTGGAGAATCCCAGGGACAGGGGAGCCTGGTGGGCTGCCGTCTATGGGGTCGCACAGAGTCGGACACGACTGAAGCGACTTAGCAGCAGCAGCAATGTCCTCGGAAAGATGCAAGAAGAAACTGCGTTCACTAGAAGCAGTCAAGTAGAGAATTTGAACATAGAATAACACACATACACACACATACACGGAATGAGGAGTAAATTTGTGTAATGATTAAATTGAAGAATCTTTCCAGAAAATAATGGAAATGCACAAAGATGTAGAAAACATGAAACAAAAGTTAAAGCATAAAGGATGGATCCAAAAGTATCCATTTCTTCCAGAAGAAGGGAATAGAGATAATGTGGGAGAAAAATTACTCGCAAAGCAAGATAAGAAAATGGTGTTGCTGAAAAAAAGAAGAAAGTTCTTAGACTGAAATGCCCTACCAAGGGCTAAGAAGAATAATGTTACAAGGATAAACATCTGGACGTGGAGTTTTCACAATGGAAACTTCTTAAATATGCCTATGTACATGAAAAAGTATGGCACAAGTTAAAGTGAATTTTCAAGTCAGTAAGGAAAGAAAATCTGCTATTCAAATATGATATTGTCCCAATTAGCTACCGATTAAGAAAATAATAGCCAGATTTCTATCTCACATCTAACTTCAAAACAAATTGCAGATGAAATAAACACTTAAAAAACATCTATAGGAACATAAGAATAAAATTATAGGATTTTTGCCTCACATTTACGACCAACTGACTTCAGTAATGGTATGAAGACAATTCTATGAGGAAAGATGATTCTTTTAAGCAAATGGTGCTGGGACGACTGGATATCTACATGCAAAAGAATGAATGTGGACCCTTATTTCAAAGCATGTACAAAAATTAACTCAAAATGGATCAAAGACTTACATGCAAGAGCTAAAACTATAAAACTCTTAAAGAAAAATATAGGAGTAAATGTTTGTGACCTTGGGTCTAGTGATGGCTTCTTAGACATGATGCTAAAGCACAAGCCAGCAGAAAAAAAAATAGATAATTTAGGCTGCATCAAAATTAAAACTTTTATGCATCAAAGGACACTATCAAGAAAGTGAAAAAACAACCCAGTGAATGCAATATTTGCAGAAAATATTTGCAAATCCTATGTCTGATAAGAGACTTAGATCTGGAATATATAAAGAATTCTCACAACTGAATAATAAAAAGACAGACAGCACAATTTAAAAATGGGAAAAGGATTCAAATAGACATTTTTCAAAGAGGATACAAAAATTACCAATAATCACATGAAAAATGTTTAACATCATTATTCATTATGGAAATGCAAATCAAACTACAATGAGATACTACTTCACACCTACTGGGATCAAAAAATCAGATATCAGCAAATATTGGCAAGGACGTAGAGAAACTAGAGCCCTCATAAACTGCTGGTAGGAATACAAAGTGGTACAAACACATTGGAAAACAGTCTGACAATCCCTCAAAAGTTAAACATAGAGTTATCATTTGACTCAAAAATTCCATTCCTAGGTAAAGACCCAAGAATACTAAAAACTTACATCCATGCAAAAGCTTATACGTGAGTGTTCATAGCACCATTATTGATAACAGCAGAAGAAATGGCCAAATGTCCATCAACTTTTGCTGGGCTGTGTGTGCTTAGTTGCTCAGTCGAGTCCGACTCTTTGCGACCCCATGGATTGTAGTCCATCAGGCTCCTCTGTCCATGGGATTCTCCAGACAAGCATACTGGAGTGGGTTGCCATTTCCTTCTCCAGGTGATCTTCCCAACCCAGGGATCAAATCCAGGTCTCCGGCATCACAGGCAGATTCTTTACTGTCTGCTGCTGCTTCTGCTGCTGCTGCTAAGTCACTTCAGTCGTGTCCGACTCTGTGCAACCCCATAGACGGCAGCCCACCAGGCTCCCGAACCCCTGGGATTCTCCAGGCAAGAACACTGGAGTGGGTTGCCATTTCCTTCTCCAATGCATAAAAGTGAAAAGTGAAAGTGAAGTCGCCTAGTCATGTCCGACTCTTTGAAACCCCATGGATTGCAGCCTACCAGGCTCCTCTGTCCATGGGATTTTCCAGGCAGGAGTACTGGAGTGGGGTGCCATCGCCTTCTCCTGCCTGAGCCACCATGAATTGTAGCATGCCCAGGTAAATGTGGTCTATCCATAATATGGAATTGTATTCAGCCGTGAAACGGAATAAAGAACTTATACACGCTACAACATGGAAGAACTTTAAAAATATTATGCTAAGTGAAAGAAGCCAAAGGACTGCATGTTGTATAATTCCATTTGTATGAAATGCCCACAGTAGGCAAATCCATACAGGCAGGAAGTAAATCAGTGATTATCTTCAGCTGGTGGAGATAGGACTAAGGGATGACAGCTAAAGCACAGGGGGCTACTACTTTTTAAAGTGATGAAAGTTCTAAAATCCATTGTGCTGGTGATCGTACGACTCTGAAAACATAATAAAAACCATTGAACTGTATACTTTAATAGGCAAGTTGTAATGCATGTGAATTATATCTCAATGATGCTTTTGTAAGAGTAGAAAAGAATCTATTTCTGTAATCATGAAGTATATAAGGCTTTGCTAAGCACACAAACTGCAGAAGTTAAAAGAACAGATTGATAAATCAACATTCAAAGTCTATATTTGGTAAAAGATACGATAAAGTTAAAAAAAAAAAAGTGACAGGCTGGGAGAAAATAGTTGCAGCATATATAGCGAGACAAAGAATTAATATCCAGGATGTGTAGAGAGCTTCTACAGACATCAAGAAAAAACACACACAGCTGAAAAGTTAAAGTGAATCCTGGAGGGGAGGAGGAACTGAGATCCTCACTGCACTGGCCTCTGCCTCCCTGGAGATGGAAAAGGAGGTGGGATCGGGGAGGAAGACTAAAGCCCGAAGAGGAGCTGAAGGATGGCCTATTTCTTTAATAAATAATTTTCTTTATTTATTTTTCGCTGTTCTGGGTCTTCCTGGTATGAGGGCTTTTCTTGGGGGACTACTCTCTAGTTGGGCTTCCCTGGTGGCTCATAGGGTAAAGCATCTGCCTGCAATGTGGGAGACCTGGGTTCGATCCCTGGGTCGGGAAGATCCCCTGGCGAAGGAAATGGCAACCCACGCCGGTACTCTTGCCTGGAAAATCCCAAGGACGGAGAAGCCTGGTAGGCTACAGTCCATGGGGTCGCAAAGAGTCTGATTCGACTGAGCGACTTTGATTTCTTTCTTTCTCTAAAGGTGCACAGGCTTCTCATTGCAGTGGCTTTTACTGGTGCGGAGCACAGGCTCCAGGTCACATGCGCTGTAGTAGTTACGGCAAATGGGCTTAGTACTTGTGGTTCTGGGCCGCAGGGCACAGGCTCAGTACTTGTGGTGCATAGGCTTAGTTGCTCCGAGGCCTGTGGGATCTTCATGTTCCAGAGACTGTAACTGTGTTTCTTGCATTGACAGGCGATTCTTTACCACTGATCCACCAGGGCAGCCTAACAGAGCAGCTTTAAGTTGAATGAAGAAGTATGTACTTATGAGTCTGGACTGGACATTTTAGTGCCTGAAACAAGGTTGCCCCTGAGATTGAAAGAGATGAAAAGACTTTTGCTCTCTATTAGTCATTGGAAGTGCAAAAGAATTTGTCTGAGATGTCATACAAAAAAATGAGGAAGAGGAAGAAAACGTGGAAAAGTCTGAAATCCGGACTGGATTTTGAACATGAAAGCTGTGAGACTGAATAAAGTTGTTTTCTGTTTAGTCAAGGTACTAGTTATAAACATATGGATAAATACTAAAATTCAGCAGTAACCAGGGAAAACGAAATTAAAATGATACATACTTTATCTGCCAAATTGGACAAAATTTTGTTTCATAAGGGTGTAGGAAAATGGATATCTTTGTACTAGGTGGCAATGTAATTTGGTGGGCACTTTTTGGAAGGCAGTTTGGTAGTTACTATCAAAATGAAAACTTATTTCCTTTGACCCAGCAAGTTAAAGTATACATAGAGCAGCAATGTCATTACAAAAATAGAAATGTACACGACAAAGGAAACTATAAGCAAGGTGAAAACACAGCCTTCAGAATGGGAGAAAATAATAGCAAATGAAGCAACCGACAAAGAAATAATCTCAAAAATATACAAGCAACTCCTACAGCTCAATTCCAGAAAAATAAACGACCCAATCAAAAAATGGGCCAAAGAACTAAACAGACATGTCACCAAAGAAGACATACAGATGGCTAACAAACACATGAAAAGATGCTCAACATCACTCATTATCAGAGAAATGCAAATCAAAATCACAATGAGGTACCATCTCACGCCAGTAGGAATGGCTGCTATCCAAAAGTCTACAAGCAATAAATGCTGGAGAGGGTGTGGAGAAAAGGGAACCCTCTTACACTGTTGGTGGGAATGCAAACTAGTACAGCCACTATGGAGAACAGTGTGGAGATTTCTTAAAAAACTGGAAATAGAACTGCAATCAGTTGAGTTCAGTTCAGTCACTCAGTCCTGTTTGACTCTTTGTTACCCCATGAATCACAGCACACCAGGCCTCCCTGTCCATCACCAACTCCCAGAGTTTACCCAAACTCATGTCCATCGAGTCGGTGATACCATCCCACCATCTCATCCTCTGTCGTCCCCTTCTCCTCCTGCCCCCAATCCCTACCGGCATCAGGGTCATTTCCAATGAGTCAACTTTTTACATCAGGTGGCCAAAGTATTGGAGTTTCAGCTTCAGCATCAGTCCTTCCAATGAACACCTAGGACTGATCTCCTTTAGGATGGACTGGCTGGATCTCCTTGCAGTCCAAGGGACTCTCAAGAGTCTTCTCCAACACCACAGTTCAAAAGCATCAATTCTTCAGTGCTCAGCTTTCTTCACAGTCCAACTCTCACATTCATACATGACCACTGGAAAAACCATAGCCTTGACTAGACAGACCTTTGTTGGCAAAATAATGTCTCTGCTTTTGAATATGCTATCTAGGTTGGTCATAACTTTCCTTCCAAGGAGTAAGCGTCTTTTAATTTCATGGCTGCAATCACCATCTGCAGTGATTTTGGAACCCCCCAAAATAAAGTCTGACACTGTTTCCCCATCTATTTGCCATGAAGTGATGGGACCAGATGCCATGATCTTAGTTTTCTGAATGCTGAGCTTTAAGCCAACTTTTGCATTCTCCTCTTTCACTTTCATCAAGAGGCTTTTTAGTTCCTCTTCACTTTCTGCCATAAGGGTGGTGTCATCTGCATATCTGAGCATCACTACAAACAAAGCTAGTGGAGGTGATGAAATTCCAGTTGAGCTATTCCAAATCCTGAAAGATGATGCTGTGAAAGTGCTGCACTCAATATGCCAGCAAATTTGGAAAACTCAGCACTGGCCACAGGACTGGAAAAGGTCAGTTTTCATTCCAATCCCAAAGAAAGGCAATGCCAAGGAATGCTCAAACTACTGCACAATTGCACTCATCTCACACGCTAGTAAAGTAATTCTTTACAAAATTTTCTTTACAAAATTCTCCAAGCCAGGCTTCAGCAATATGTGAACCATGAACTTCCAGATGTTCAAGCTGGTTTTAGAAAAGGCAGAGGAACCAGAGATCAAATTGCCAACATCCATTTGATCATCGAAAAAGCAAGAAAGTTCCAGAAAAACATCTATTTCTGCTTTCTTGACTGTGTGGATCACAATAAACTGTGGAAAATTCTGAAAGAGATGGGAATACCAGACTACCTGACCTGCCTCCTGAGAAATTCGTATGCAGGTCAGGAAGCAACAGTTAGAACTGGACATGGAACAACAGACTGGTTCCAAATAGGAAAAGGAGTATGTCAAGGCTGTATATTGTCACCCTGCTTATTTAACTTATATGCAGAGTACATCATGAGAAACACTGGGATGGAAGAAGCACAAGCTGGAATCAAGATTGCCAGAAGAAATATCAATAACATCAGATAAGCAGGTGACACCACCCTTATGGCAGAAAGTGAAGAGGAACTCAAAAGCCTCTTGATGAAAGAATTGCCATATGACCCAGCAATCGCACTGCTGGGCATACACACTGAGGAAACCAGAATTGAAAGAGACACGTGTACCCCAATGTTCAATGTTTATAATAGCCAGGACATGGAAGCAACCTAGATGTCCATCAGCAGATGAATGGATAAGAAAGCTGTGGTACATATACACAATGGAGTATTACTCAGCCATTAAAAAGAATACATTTGAATCAGTTCTAATGAGATGGATGAAACTGGAGCCTATTACACAGAGTGAAGTAAGCCAGAAAGAAAAACACCAATACAGTATACTAATGCATATATATAGAATTTATAAAGATGATAACAATAACCCTGTATGCGAGACAGCAAAAGAGACACAGATGGATAGAACAGTCTTTTGTACTCTGTGGGAGAGGGCGAGGGTGGGATGATTTGGGAGAATGGCATTGAAACATGTATATTATCGTATGTGAAACGAATCACCAGTCCAGGTTCGATGCAGGATACAGGATGCTTGGAGCTGGTGCACTGGGATGACCCAGAGGGATGGGATGGGGAGGGAGGTGGGAGGGGGGTTCAGGATGGGGACACATGTACACCCCTGGCGGATTCATGTCAATGTATGGCAAAACCACTACAATATTGTAAAGTAATTAGCCTCCAATTAAAATAAATAAATTTATATTAAAACAAAAACAAAAATAGAAATGTGAAAAAACTGAACTTCTATAAAGAAAAAAACAGTAGATGAATTCGGGGGACATTCACACAGCAGGCAGGCTTCCCTAAGAGGCTCAGTGGTAAAGAATCCACTGGCCAATGCAGAAGACGTGTGTTCGATCCCTGGGTCGGAAAGATCCTCTGGAGAAGGAAATGGCCGCCCACTCCAGTGTTCTTGCCTGGAACTTCCCAGGGATGGAGGAGTCTAGTGGGCTGCAGTCCGTGGGGTTGCAAGAGGTGGGACGGGACTTAGAGACTGTACAACGACAGGCAACAGGCACACAGCAAGAGCAAACAGTGTGCGACTTGCATTCAAACACACACTGAGCAATCTCTTAGGCATGCTCTTGGGTGAGAAACAAAGACAGAAACACATATAAATGGCTTCATTTTTAACTGCCTGCGTATCAAAAAAGCCTTTAAGAATACATAAAATATTACAAGTGCTTTTTCTGGGGACAGGAACGCTGAGGGGAAAAGGAAACTTACATTTCATCTTCCGTCTTAGCACTGCTCAACAGAAATGTAACAGGAGTCACGTAAGTGAACCACATAAATTTAAAATTTCTAGTTGTCACATTTTAAGAAGTAAAAAAGAAACAGATGGCATTAACTTTAATAGTATATACTTTTAATCTGATATATCCAACACATCACTTCCACATATAATCAGTAAAAAATTATTACAAATGTCATCTTTGACGATCTTGTTTCCATCCAGCGTCTTGAAAATCCAGGTGTATCTCAGGCTGACAGTATGTCTCAGTTTGGAGCAGCCACATTTCATGTGCTTGAACCCCGTGAGGCTGTCGACCACCATATTTGGTAAGGCAGGTCTATATTTTATGGACGTCTGGCTTGTTTTCAATTTTGTATGATTTCATTTTTGTGTTTCTTTTATTATTTAAAAACACAAAGAATCAGAATCTTTAAACTATTCCTAAGGAGAAAAGCAAAAAAAGAAAGAAAGAAAAAATGGAAAGTCCCTAAAGCAGTCCTGCCTGCTTTGTGCCCGTCACTTACTGGAAATCCGACTGCGGCTTGTCCTCTGAGTTCCGGATCATTGCTATTGATGTGGGTGATTGGCCAGGGTGTGGAGTTGCCTGGGGGAGCAGAGGAGCTGAAATGAGGTTCTTGTCTTAGGGGCCTGTGACTTGTGGAGAAATGGCTCCCGAGGGGGTGGGGAGGTTCGCTCCAGTGTCAGGGGTCTTGACCTCCTCTGCCCGGGCAGTAATCAAATCACCAATATCTGGTTACTGGCCTCCTGCAAGCATGTGAACAAGTGATTATTCCTGGAACCGCCATAACCTTAATCCCCTTGCTGGCGTCCGACCCTTTCAGCTTGTTCAGTGGTCCCTGCCTTCACTCCTCTTTATATGCTGACACACGGACTCAAAACTGCATCGTAGCTTTCTTTTGGCAGAGTAAATATTTCCAGTTTCTCTAGACTTCGCAGTCCGGGTTTGCGTGCCATTCCAGTGGGTCCTTTCCAACTTCCTCACACCTTGCTTTTGTGTAAAGCCCCAGCATCTAATTAGCGGAGTCACAAGATTAGCTTGTGGTTCTCCTTGTCTCTACCCTGGTGTACGTATTGTGGCGTTCTCCTCATTTTGTTTTTTGGGTTGTTCCTCTCCCCCCTACCCCAGGAACGTTTTACTTCACCAACTCATCCTTGTGTTGCGTTTACAAAGCTCTTAAAACCAGAGATCTTCCTCTGTTCAGGGGATAATTAACTCCCCTGGTAGAAATAAGATGAATTATCCTTCCTGGAATTATCCTTTGCTCCCTTAAAACTCTGACAATACAGAAGTGGGAATTAAAATTTGAGAGAATCCCAGGATAACTGTTCAGATTGGAGGGAAATTTCCTGATTTGAACAATACACAGGATACACTTGAGGAACTTGAAGCTACATATTGTTTTTCCTTGTGTATACATGACCCCCTGTGTCAGTTCTTCCAAGTCCCTGGGGTTAGGTTAGGAACCTCTCCTGTGGATTTCCACTCAATCTTGGCCCTTAAGTGTTGAATCTTCATTGACTGTTTATTGTATTTACTTCTCCTGGGGTTTGGGGCTCCCTTAAAAAAATGCACTGAGGCCAGATTTTGGTCTAGAGTGGAGAAGACAATGGCATCCGAAGCCAGTATTCTTGCCTGGAAAATTCCATGGATGGAGGAGCTTGGAAGGCTGCAGTCCATGGGGTCGCTAAGAGTCAGACACGTCTGAGTGACTTAGCAGCAGCAGCAGCAGAGATTGTTAAAGGTAAGAGGTCCTTTGAAATAGCCCATCCTATTAAGACTTAATGATAAACAGTTGCATTGTATTTGGGAGGAAGATAGAGAACCATGCCCATCCCCTGCCGGAGCGTCCTAAGAAAGGCCGAAATTTGTTTGGCTGCATATCAAGAAGCCCAGAAATTAAACATTTCATATTTTTACTCAAGTTGAGACTCAGTCAAACAGTAATAAAGAGGAGCTTCCCTGGTGGTCCAGAAGTTAAGATATTGTAATGTAAGGGACACCGGTTCAATTCCTGGTCCCAGAAGACCCCCACATGCCACGGAGCAATTAAGCTTTAGTGCCACAACTACTGAGTCCAAATGCTGCAACTACAGAAGCCCACATGGCTAAAACCTGTCCTCCACAACAAGAGACGCCGATGAAATGAGAAACCCAAGCCCTGTAGCGAAGAGGACCCCCACTCGCCACAACTAGAGAAAACCTACATGCAGCAACCAAGATCCAGCACAGCCAAAACTAAATAAATAAAAACTTAAAAAAAAAATCCAGTAATAACAATACTGTTCCTACTATACCCACTAATAATAAAGGCAGTTAAACTTGAGTAAATATTCCGAGCTCTTAGCTTCTTGAAGGTGGGGACTTTTTCAGATGCCCTGTTGACCGTTGTTCCTTGTGTGAGGCTTGGAAAGTAGTTGGTGATCAAAATGACACTACTGAATATATGAGATGGATTAAATGGAATCACAGTAGGCAATGAAGTCATTTTCTTTTAAGAGCCCTGTTTCTAAACCAGCGAATGCAGCTTGATACATTTCGTAGTTTTCCTCATCTGGTTGTAATGTGTGTTTTCCAGGTGCCAAAAGAGTAAAAATAATAATTGGCCTATATGTTCATTCATTTGTTTGCAAAACGTTAGCAGGATATGTGATATTTACACTTGTGAAACTTGCTGGAAATTCCCGTGTTGCTATTTTCAACTAATGTTTTATAACAATAATTACTAATAATGTTAATGCTTTGTACTCATATAGCAATTTCCATCAAAGAATTTCAAAAGCTTTCAAGTCAAGGTATTTTCAAGAACAAATTCATATTATATTATAGAGTCTTATTTCAAGAGCGCTTGCAGATATTGTTCATTTCTTTCCAATTCCATTTATTTTAAATCCTGTTTCTTCTCTTCACAATTCAATTCAATAATCTGTCACCTTTTCAAGCACTCCTCCCACCCCACACCTCAGTTCGCATTACACTGTATTTTAGGCTAGTCAAATATTTCCTACTAAACACTGGTTTGAAAATGGCTCTTTAGAAACAGATGATCATTTCAAATGGAAATACCAATTTACATTCCAAATGAGGCAGATGTTGTCCAGGGATCAAGAAATAAGGCCCATCACACCTACTGGATACAGACCAATGGTTGTGATTAAGTCTTGGAAACAAACCTGTCATTAGTATAAAGCAGAAACTCTAATTTTAGGAGCTCTTTTAATTCCAGTGCTTGACCTCGGGTGAGGACTTCTGATCGACTGAAACTGGAAACATGACCCTGTGGGCCCTTAATAATGATCAAGATATATATTTCTATATTTTATAATGAGTTTATTTTTCTACATAATATATATAAAGAATGATTCTTTTGAAGACTCCAGCTGGATCTCAAACCAGTTTGGCTCTTCCTATATTTACACAAGTTGGAATATGAAAGAAATTTGGAACAGAAATGATCATTTGCATATTAAGTGTTATTTTATGTTAGTGTCTGTGGGATTTACTTATCCTCTGCACATATAGGGTAGGAGAGAGAGATTAGCCAAATGACTGATAATGTTTTTTACTGTGACAATGAATCAAATCAAAGCATGCTGTGCATAAGTAGCCTTTAAAAGCAAAAACTCCTCTAAAAGTTGCAATAACTTTGAGTAAAAACATTTGAATGAGAAAAGAAAAATGCAGTCAATTTATTCATATGTTTTCCTTGCATAACATCAAAATACTTGAATAATCGAAAAAGTTTGGGTGACTAATTGGCTGAGGCATATGAAGTAGTGAGTCTTCCATACCAAGTACTTTATTCTTATTACTATTACGGTTATTAGCTATTATTCATATTCCTCTCTTGAAGTTTGGCAGACTGTAATTGAATGTAGTTTTTCTTAATTTTCGGAATCTGAATTTTCACCTTTAGAGATATTATTTCAAGAGAGGAAAGAAGAAGTAAATTATTCAGATTGCATATTTATTCAATAATGATGAGAATAAAACACTTTTATTGAGGGATCAGTCTAGTTATTTACACATCTGCATTGATGTATTAATGCTGTAGAGTCTCAGACATTCACATCTATGAAGGAGTGTGCCATTATGAATTATCTGGTTTTATGAATTAGCTTGTAAAAATAATGCAATTGCTATTGAGGCTATAATGCCTCACGGAATTTACTTTGCTTGTTTGTTTTGACAAGTGAGGTTTGGTTTTATGATAATATTTCAGAGCGCAGGAGTAAATGCCCTGTAGTCTGTTTTGTAAAGGTAATGAAGCCTTAGTGATCTGCAATCTTACTGCTGCCTCTAGATATTAAATCTTTGCTTGAAAGCAGAGTGAGGCTGAGAATTCTTAGGACAAGCAAATCCCCACCATAGATAATGTTTCTGTTAATTTATCCTGATCATTCTCTTGGAGTGTTAAAATAAGTATTTCAAGAGTATTCTTCAGGAGGCTGATTATCTTACTTAACAATAACAACACATTTGTTTTGAGTGCCGACTGTTGCAGGCGCTGTTAGGTGCTGGGGGTACAGCAGTGAACAAAATAAGAAGTACTTCCTTGGTGGAGCTTACACTCAGGAGGAAGAGGACATCCAAAGAAAACAAAACAATGAAAATGCAGAGTCTGAAACACAGCCATTCTTGCTTGGCATGCTTCTAAATGGTATCTCTAATCCATACTTCTGCTTCTGTTACATCCATACCATTCCTGTCCTTTATCGAGCCCATCTTTGCATGAAATGTTCCCTTGGCATCTCTAATTTTCTTGAAGAGATCTCTAGTCTTTCCCATTCTGTTGTTTTCCTCTATTTCTTTGCTTTGATCACTGAGGAAGGCTTTCTTATCTCTTCTTGCTATTCTTTGGAACTCTGCATTCAAAAGGGTATATTTTTCCTTTTCTCCTTTGCCTTTAGCTTCTCTTCTTTTCTCAACTATTTGTAAGACCTCCTCAGACAACCATTTTGCCTTTTTGCACTTCTTTTTCTTGGGGATGGTCTTGATCCCTGTCTCCTGTACAAAGTCACGAACCTCTGTCCATAGTTCTTCAGGCACTCTGTCTATCAGATCTAATCCCTTGATTTTATTTCTCACTTCCACTGTATAATCATAAGGGACTTGATTTAGGTCATACCTGAATGGTTTAGTGGTTTTCTCTACTTTCTTCAATTTAAGTCTGAATTTGGCAATAAGGAGTTCATGATCTGAGCCACAGTCATATCCCAGTCTTGTTTTTGCTGACTATATAGAGCTTCTCAATCTCTGGCTGCAAAGAATATAATCAACCTGACTTCAGTATTGACCATCTGGTGATGTCCATGTGTAGAGTCTTCCTTTGTTAGAAAAGGTTGCTTGCTATGACCAATGCGTTCTCTTGGCAAAACTCTGTTAGCCTTTGCCCTGCTTCATTTTGTATTCCAAGGCCAAATTTGTCTGTTACTCCAGGTATCTCTTGACTTCCTACTTTTGCATTCCAGTTAACTATGATGAAATGGACATCTTTTTTGGGTGTTAGTTCTAGAAGGTCCTGTAAATATGCATAGAACTATTCAACTTCAGCTTCTTCTTTATTACTGATTGGGGGATAGACTAGGATTACTATGATAATGAATGGCTTGCCTTGGAAATGAACAAAGATCATTATGTTATTTTTGAGATTGCACTCAAGTACTGCATTTTGGACTCTTTGATATGGTATGGACCTAACAGAAGCAGAAGATATTAAGAAGAGGTGGCAAGAATACACAGAAGAACTGTACAGAAAAGATATTCATGACCCAGATAACCACAATGGTGTGACCACCATTGATCATACCTCGAGCCAGATAACCACAATGGTGTGATCACCATTGATCACACCTAGAGCCAGACATTGTGGAATGTGAAGTCAAGTGGGCCTTGGGAAGCATCACTATGAGCAAAGCTAGTGGAGGTGATGGAAATCCAGTTGAGCTATTTCAAATCGATATAGACGATGCTGTGAAATCAAAGACGATGCTGTGAAAGTGCTGCACTCAATATGCCAGCAAATTTGGAAAATTCAGCAGTGGCCACAGGACTGGAAAAGGTCAGTTTTCATTCCAATCTCAAAGAAGGGCAATGCCAAAGAATGTTCAAACTACCACACAGTTGCACTCATCTCACATGCTAGCAGAGTAATGCTCAAAATTCTCCAAGCCAGGCTTCAATAGTACATGAACTGTGAACTTCCAAATGTTTAAGCTGGATTTAGAGAAGGCAGAGGAACCAGAGATCAAATTGCCAACATCCACTGGATCATAGAAAAAACAAGAGAATACCAGAAAAACATCTACTTCTGTTTTCTTGACTATGCCAAAGCCTCTGACTGTGTAGATCACAACAAACTGTGGAAAATTCTTCAAGAGATGGGAATACCAGGCCACCTTATCTGCCTCCTGAGAAATCTGTATGCAGGTCAAGAAGCAACAGTTAGAACTGGACATGGAACAATGGACTGGTTCCAAATAGGGAAAGGAGTATGTCAAGGCTGTGTATCTTCACCCTACTTATTTAACTTATATGCAGAGTACATCATGAGAAATGCCAGGCTGGAAGAAGCACAAGGTGGAATCAAAATTGCTGGGAGAAATATCAATAACCTCAGATACACAGATGACACAACCCTTATGGCAAAAAGCGAAGTACTAAAGAGCCTCTTGATGAAAGTGAAGGAAGAGAGTGCAAAAGCTGGTTTAAAACTCAACATTCAAAAAAACGAAGATCACGGCATCTGGTCCCATCACTTCATGGCAAATAGATGGGGAAAAAATGGAAACAGTGACAGACTTTATTTCTTTTTGGGTTCCAAAATCACTGCAGATGGTGACTGCAGCCATGAAATTAAAAGGTGCTTGCTCCTTGGGAGAAAAGCTATGACCAACCTAGGCAGCATATTAAAAAGCAGGGATATTACTTTGCCAACAAAGTCCATCTAGTCAAAGTTATGATTTTCCAGTAGTCATGTATGGATGTGACAGTTGGACTATAAAGAACACTGAGGGCTGAAGAACTGATGCTTTTGAACTATGATGTTGGAGAAGACTCTTGAGAGTTCCATGGACTGCAAGAAGATCCAACCAGTCCATCCTAAAGGAAATCAGTCCTGAATATTCATTGGAAGGACTGATGCTGAAGCTGAAGTTCCAATACTTTGGCCACCTGATTCATAGAACTGACTCCTTGGAAAAGACTGTGGTGCTGAGAAAGATTGAAGGCAGGTGGAGGAGACAACAGAGGAAGAGATGGTTGGATGTCATCACTGATTCAATGGATATGAGTTTGAGCAAGCTCCAGGAGTTGGTGATGGACAGGGAAGTCTGGTGTGCTGCAGTCTAGGGGGTCGCAAAGAGTCAGACATGACTAAGTGACTGAATCCATACTTTGGGCTTCCCTGGTGTTTCAGATGAATCATTCTGCAGTAAAGAATCTGCCTGCAGTGCAGGAGACCTGGGTTGATCCCTGGGTCAGGAAGATTCCCTGGAGAAGGGAATGGCAACCCACTGCAGTATTCTTGCCTGGAGAATTCCAGGGACAAGAGGAGCCTGGTAGGCTACAGTCCGTGGTGTTTCAAAGAGTCAGACATGACTGAGTGACTAACACTTTTACTTTATTTTTTCAATCCATACTTCACATGGCAACAAGAGCATCTTCTTAATGGAAATCAGATCTTGTCTAATTATGTCAAAAAAGAGAAAGGAAGGAATGAAGGAAGGGATGAAGAGACAGAGAGAGGGTGAAAGAATGAAAGAAGAAGCCCCTGAACTTATTGCCAAGGCCTAGAAGCCTGACTTTGCTCAAGCTGTTCCTTTTAGCCACTATTCTCTTCCCTCCATTTCATGTACAGCCAGCTCTTTCTCATATTTTCAGACTCCATTGAAATATTACCATCTCAAAGAAGCTTTATCAACTATCTTATTTGAAGTGGTTCCCCCACTACATCATTATCTATGTTACCCCTGTTTGGTTTCCTTTGGAATGCGAACAGTATTTGTCAATATTTTGTATATTCCTTTATTTGTGTTTTTTTATGTTTCCCCAATAAGTTGCAAACTCTACAGTAAAGGGCCATGCCTGTCTTATTGATCATTCTAGGCCTAGTGCCTGGCACCGTGCAGACACATACTAGGTGCTCATAAAGTTTTGAGTGATAGATTCTGACTGTCTATAAATGGAATGAATGAATGAATGAATGCCCCCCACCAGGATACTTCATGCTCATTGTCAGACACTTCATACTAATTGTCTTTGTTTGAGAAGAACCACACACCCACATATGGGCATATGTAGATTCCCCTGCTCTTTGTTGTTATATCGTCATCACTATTATTATTTCCATGTTGAAATACAATAGTATTTTGAGTACTATGTGCTCAATATTTTCTCCTCTAGAGATTCTGAATGTCACAAGGGTCAAAGCTGTATTGGTTTCTCTGCTTGTATCCACACAGCTAGTACAAAGTCTCACAAATTATAGGTTCTCAATAAAAATGCACTGAATGAACGAAGGGAGTTCGGGCAGTCTACCTGATTCCTGCCAGAGTTTCCCCCAGGGACAGACATGTCAGTGGTCAGAACAGTATGGAATAATTCAGGATTTAAAAATCAGAGAGCAATCCCTCAAACTATGGATTCAAACTTGGGCAGTAATTGCCAGCCAGACTGTGTGTATTGGAATTGGCTCTGCCACTAGCTGGCCATGCCATCTCAGACACAGGCAACGTGTTTACCTCTGTGGGTGATGACATCTATGCGATGAGAGCAAGAGCAATATCTTCCTTGTTTCATTGTTAGGAAGAAGGAAAGAGGGAAGGAAGGAAGGAAAGGAGGATGGAAGGAAGAAAGTGAGGGAAGAAGGGAGGGAGGGAGAAAATTTGATTAAAGAACTTAGAAAGGCATTGGCAGTTGTAACATTCTACTCTTCCTTTGATTCTGTATATAAACTATGGATATAAAAATCACTCCATTTAAATTTTGAATCCCTTTCAATGATGTTATGTATGAATGGCTGTTTTAGGGTTCATGGCTTGTGGTTTTAAGTAGTTAAGTGATTCCCATTCAAAATTAAATTTTTGTCTTGCATTATCTGCTATGAGTAATTGATAACTGTTATTGAGTTGAATCAACTTAAAAAAAAAAAAAAGACTTAGCTTAAGGAGTGGACATTTTTCTTATCCTCTTGCCAAAATTAGCAAGAAGTTAGTTAGAAATCCTTCTCTGGTTTAACTGTTGACTTATAACATGGATTATTCCTATTGCCCCTTTAACAAGTGGAATATTTAGTCTTTGTTGAAAGGCATGGACTCACTGAGTAAGTGGTAACACTGGCTGAAGTCAAGGGAAGAGAGGGGGTGAGGGCTGAAGACTTGGAGAAGACATGCCCTATCTAAATACATTCAAAAGGAATAAAACAAAATAGAACAACAGAACCCTAAACACACAAAACAAAGAAGAAGGTGCCATCAGAATCCAGTGTGACCCCAGTGTCCACTGATGGATGAATGAATAAACAAAATATATTAATGTCACAAAATGGAATACTATTCAGCCTAAAAAGGGAGGACATTTCTGAGACGTGCTGTGATATTGATGAACCTTGAGGATATCATGGTAAGTGAAAGGAGCTGGTTACAGGAGACAATACTGTATATTCTAGTTATATGAGGCACCTAGATGAATCAAACTCATAGAGACAGAAAGTAGAGTGAGGGGTTGCTGGGGGCTTGGGGAAGGAGGCATAGGGAGTCGTTTAATGGGTACAGAGTTTCAGTTTTGCAAGATGAAAGAGTTCTGAGGACGAATGGTGGTGATAATTATACAACAACCATAACATTCAACATCAACACAACACAAGTACATTCATGGATGGTGAATGTACTTAATGGCCCTGAACTCTGCACTTCAAAATGGCTATAGTCGTAAATCTTAGGTGTATTTTGCCACAGTTAAGCTTACTTAATGAATCAACTAGGTAATGACCTAACTAAAAAAACCCGTGAGTGTGTTTACATGGGCCACTTGGGGCCTGAATTCTTGTGGTATAATTTTCTCCTGTGTCTGTACACATTGAACTTCTGAGAGAGCTCACCCATTCTTTCATGCTTCTGGTTGACTGAGCATCTGTGAAGAAGTGAGTACTGATTTGAGTGATGGGAAACAGTGAATGAGAGAGACAAGGCTTCTGTTTTCACAGAGCATACATCCTACTTAGGGATAGAGGTGGAAAAGACCTTCATGCTGGGAAAGATTGAAGGCAAAAGGAGAAGAGGGTGACAGAGGATGAGATGGTTGGATAGCCTCACTAACTCAATGGACATGAGTTTGAGCAAACTCTCGGAGATAGTGAAGGACCAGGAGGACTGGCGTGCTGCAGTCCATGGGATCACAAAGAGTCAGACACAACTTAGCAACTGAACAACAATTCAGTTCAGTTCAGTTCAGTCGCTCAGTCATGTCCAACTCTTTTCGACCCCATGAACTGCAGCACACCAGGCCTCCCGGTCCTTCACCAACTCCAGGAGCCTACCCAAACTATTGTCCATTGAGTCGGTGATGCCATCCAACCATCTCATCCTCGGTCATTCCTTTTCCTCCTGCTCTCAATCTTTCCCAGCATCAGAGTCTTTTCAAGTGAGTCAGCTCTTCGCATCAGGTGGCCAAAGTATTGGAGTTTCAGCTTCAACATCAGTCCTTCCAATGAACACCCAGGACTGATCTCCTTAGGATGGACTGGTTGGATCTCCTTGCAGTCCAAGGGACTCTCAAGAGTCTTCTCCAACACCACAGTTCAAAACAACAACAATAAGAGATAACAAGTACTTTAAACAAGAAAATAGTGGGTAGTGCCACTATGCTGGGAAAATTCAATTTTTTCTGCAGTGTGACCCATTTCATTTATTTTTACCTTGACTGATAAAAATATCCTCTCTCTTTCACACATGTACATGAATATACACACACCCTCATTACTGATGGACTCCCAGCTTGGCTGTGCACAAGATAGCCAACGTTTTACTATAAAGGATATGAATTGTGACAATGCTGACACTTTGTAACACATGTCTTGTTGTTTGGGTTACAGAAAATAAGATGCATGAATAAGAAATTAAAGTCTGTAATAAAATAACTAAATCACATTTCTGAGATGTTCTTTGTTTTGTAAATTAAAATACACCAACGACTCAATCTTTCTGTCTTTATTAAACATTTTTGGGGAATGCCTCATGGACATAAATATTCAAATTGAGTTTTTCACTCGGAGGCAATTGTGACATTTCCATATTGGGTTCCTTGGTGTTTTATCTAAGAAAAATTAACCACACGCGACCAAAATACGATCACTTTTATTTGTCATACAGATTCTTCCAGTTCTATGACCTGACGAGTAGATGATTTTACCAAGTCCTCCCAAAAGAAAATATTGTAAAGAGTTTCATGTTAATGGCTTAAAGAATTAATAATAAAATATTTATAGGGAGAAAAGCTACCATTAGCTCAAATAGTCCAGTTGGTACCTCTGTGGCTCTGTGTCCATTTTCTGTCATTCTGGGATGTTCTGAGTGTGAAGCACTTTTATTTAAGAAGAAGATTGTGCTAGCTAGCTGCTTAGACTGATTTCAATTGGGTATGTGAGCAGCATTAAGAAAGGAGTCGTGCCAGCCGGATGCATATGGATGCAGCAAGGAAACCTGCCCTAGTCCAATCTCGCTTGCAATTCAGATGAATTCCTGGGGGACAGAGCCTTTCCATTTCACTCTCAGCTCTGGCCTTTGCCACTTTGCAGGTGATATGGAGGGAAAGAGCCATATATCCTTGACAAGGTGGACTAAAAGACCATGAGGCTTGTGTACTAGTGAAAAAGCAGGAGATCCAGCAGGAGAAAGTGTGTGTTTATGTCCTGGCTTATTATCTACTAGACAAGTAGGAGCAAAACCTCACCTCCAAGGAGTGTGAAACTGCCCACCTTCCAAACTGTGCTGGGGTAGGGTATGAGGGGCGTATAAGAAAGCATCCCACAAATACGTGTTGAGCCTCATCCCAGGAATATGTGCTTTAATTTCACTCTGTCAACTGACTTTCAGGTTAAATAAGCTCCTCAAAATGCTTCCCTTCTCCCCACCCCAGTTTTGCTGGAAAATTCACCCAGATCTCAGCCATTCCTGGCTGCATATTTGAAATGAGTGGGGGCCACCTGGCGACCCTGAAGACATAAGTGTCTACAGAGCCTGACTCAGAGACACCACCCAAAGATGGCAGACGAGTTTGGTCCTCTGCATCTCTGGCCACGAAAAAAAAAAAAACACAAATCGGGCATCTGCAACATATTACACATCTATACTTTCATATACTAAATTATATTTTCAGAGATTCTCTCTAAAGTTTGGGCAGGTCAAATTTTCCCTTGCTGGCAGCAATTTTCAAGGCAAGTCTAAGGGCAGCTTTTGACCTGAAGTTGTAAGTCCATCATTACTGAAAGTTTCATTGTACAATGTTAGATCATAGTACCTGAATTATGTTATTTAATAGATATATTGTCTCTCTGTCTCTCTCTATATACATACGAATGTATGTATATATGTGTATACAAATTTATTTATATACACATATATAAATATATATACATACACAAAAGGATACTATTAATTTTACCTGCAGTGACTAAATTTTCAGGTCCTATAGGTTTATATTTTCTTGGGCTTAATGTTGCATTAATGCATCTTTGTTTGCCTGAATGAGTTATTCACAGCCTTGGCTTGAATCTGTTCATTAAGATTTCATGAAGTCAGCTCTTGATAAATTCACAAGCCAGAACTGCAACTTTCTCACTGTTTTTGCCATGTGAAAAAGCGCAGCCCCAGCTTTTCATACGGTGGATGGTAGAGATAAATTCTTCCATGCCAACTCGTCACCTCGGGATGACAGAGCTCCTGCTGAATTTATACAAGTCCTTTATTATGTGAAGCAATTTGAGTGAAACAAATGGCTTATTTATTGTGTAGCAAACTAAGAAGTGACTCCTTCAAAAGGGTAAACATTACAGTACATCATATCTGGAGAGATATTGTTGCCGAGTGTGTGTCTGAGATTTCTGCAGAGGATATGAAATTTGCACATCCAGAGCACAGATCTCTTTGGACGGGACCATCCCCAGGGGTTTATGGAAGACTTGCATAGCACTGGTCTTGATCCATCTGAGAAGTTATTTTCAGGCATTTCCTCATCAACGGTTTTAAAACCACAGAAACTCCATCTGGGGGATCATGGAGGTAGTGTTTTGTCTTCAATTTTTAGCTTTTTGAGCTCAGGGAAAGCACATGATTTGAGAGCAGGACAGAGTGGTGTTGTCACCGTGGCTTCCACGAAGTAATGGATGGGAGATGGGTGGCTCAGACGGTAAAGAGTCTGCCTCTAGTGCGGGAGACCTGGGTTTGATCCCTGGGTGGGAAAGATCCCTTCCAGAAGGAAATGGCAACCCAATCCAGTATTCTTGCCTGGAAAATCCCATGGACTGTGGAGCCTGGCAGGCTACAGTTCATGGGCTCACAAAGAGTCAGACATGACTGAGCGACTTCACTTCAAGTAAGCTTAGGAAAGCTGAACCCCTGAAGACTTCCCACCCTGCCTGTGAGGATGGTCCTCAGCTTTTGGCGTGAGTTTTATGGTGGTGATTGCTCCTTTCCGAGAACTGAGGAGGGAAGGTAAGGGCCCAGATACTAGGGCTTTTGGTAGGCATTTGTGTATGGCCAATGGTGGCTCAGTTGGTAAAGAATCTGATTGTCATGCAGGCGACCCAGGTTCAATCCCTGAGTGGGGAAGATCCCCTGGAGGAGGAAATGGCAACCTACTCCCATATTCTTGCCTGGAGAAGTCCATGGACAGAGAGCCTGGTGGGTTACAGTCCATGGGATCACAAAGAGTCGGACTTGACTTTGTGACTAAACCACCTCCAATGAAGTTAATGATAAGCCATAAATACCGAGGTTCAGACACTATAATGCTTGTAAAGCCGTAACCGTGTAAACCTTTGGAAGAGTTTTATTGTCACTCTACTATTGGGAACACATGCTCGGTGGGTGGAAAGTGTGCACTCTGAACTTGGGTTTTTCTGACTGCAGATTCTACAGCTTTTCCAATGCACGTTACACCGTCACAGTATTTAGGATACTGGGCATGCACTATAACAAAGAGTCATAAGAAGGAGGTTCATGTCTCTGTTATAGAAAAAACAAAAAACAAAAAACAACCAAAACAGGCAACAAGTCATCTAGGGACCCAGGCTAGCCAGGTGGCTTTGCCTTGTTCCAGCCAACAGAAAGGAGCAAGTGCAAAACAAGCCTGCCCAAGAAGATGACCAAGGATTTGCATGTGTGGTTTTCACTGAAATCCCACCAGTCTGAAAATCTGTAGTACCAGTGCAAGCAGGGTAGTTAGTCTACGGCTGAGTGGCCAAGTGCCAAGGTGAAAGCAAGGGGAATCTACAATGAAAAGGAAAATGGATCAAGGTGAAAGCAAGGGGAATCTACAATGAAAGGGAAAATGGATATTGGAAAACAAGTGACTCTGCCTCAACCAAGGTACCTCCATCGTGCCTCTACCCTCCACACTCAAAGGGAAATCAGGATAGGGATAGTTGGAACTTTTAGAAGAGAGACAGTGAAGATAGCATAGTAGTAGTGTTAGTTGCTCAGTCGTGTCTGACTCTTTGTGGCCCCATGGACTGCAGCCCATCAGGTTTCTCTGCATTGACTCAAGGTAGTTCCTAAAATCCTGGATTTTAAGGTTTTGCTTTTTATATCTGTCAGGATTTGAATGTAATCTACCAACGAATTCTCTTTTCAGCTAAGATAATTTTCTCTTTCACATTACTTACCTGCTCTTCATAGTAACCCAGAAATTGCTCAGTTTAAAGTTTGCTGAGAGTTTTTTTTTTAATGAGTAGATATTAAATTTTATCAAGTTCTTTTGCTCCTCTATTGAAGTGAACATATATTTATTCTCTTGTTAATATTGTGAATAAAGTTGATTTTTTCCTAATGTTAGTCCAACTCTTGATTCTTCAAATAAGCCCTATTGGTTATGATGAATTAATTTTTCATTAATTGCTTAGTCCAATTTCCTAGAAATTTGTTAAATATTTTTGCCTCTGTGTTTTGAATTTGGTCTACAGTTTTCTTTTCTTATAATATCTTCCTCTAGTTCTGATACCAAGACTCTGCTGGTTTCATAAAAGGGCTAGAAGGAACTTTTGCTTTTTCTGTTTTCCAGAAGACAAGTGGAATTTAAAATGTTTGGTAGAATTCACCACTGTAGTCATCCAGACCTGAGTATTCTTTATGGAAATTTTAACTACAAATTCAGTTTCTTCAATAGGCAAAGGGTTATTCAGCTTATGTATTTCTGTTTTAATAAACAAACTTTCATAATTTGTGTCTTTTAGGAATTTGTTTGTTTCATCCAAGTTGTAAAATTTCTTGGTGCTAAATTTTTCATGATCACTCACCTAGAGCCAGACATCCTGGAGTATGAAGTTGAGTGGGCCTTAGGAAGCATCACTATGAACAAAGCTAGTGGAGATGATGGAATTCCAGTTGAGCTATTTCAAATCCTAAAAGATGATGCTATGAAAGTACTGTACACAATATGCCAGCAAATTTAGAAAACTCAGCAGTGGCCACAGGACTGGAAAAGGTCAATTTTCATTCCAATCCCAAGGAAAGGCAATGCCAAAGAATGTTCAAACTACTGCACAAAATTATTCATCTCACACACTAGTAAAGTAATGCTCAAAATTCTCTAAGCCAGGCTTCAACAGTACGTGAAATGTGAATTTCCAGATGCTCAAGCTGGTTTTAAAGAAGGCAGAGGAACCAGAGATCAAATTGCCAACATCTGTTTGATCATTGAAAAAGCAGGAGAGTTCCACAAAAGCATCTATTTCTGCTTTATTGCCTATGCTAAAGCCTTTGACTGTGTGGATCACAATAAACTGTGGAAAATTCTGAAAGAGATGGGAATACCAGACCACATGACCTGCCTCTTGAGAAATCTGTATGCAGATTAGAAAGAAACAGTTAGAACTGGACATGGAACAACAGATTGGTTTCAAATTGGGAAAGGAGTACCTCAAGGCTGTATATTGTCACCCTGCTTATTTAACTTATAGGCAGAGTACATCATGAGAAATGCTGGGCTGGATGAAGTGCAAGCTGGAATCAAGATTGCTGGAAGAAATATCAACAACCTCAGATATGCAGATGACACCACCCTTATGGCAGAAAGTGAAGAACTAATGAACTAAAAAATAAAGAACTAAAGTGAAAGAAGAGAGTGTAAAAGCTGGCTTAAAACTCAACATTCAGAAAACTAAGATCGTGCCATCTGGTCCCATCACTTCATGACAAATAGATTGGGAAACAATGGAAACAGTGACAGACTTTCTTTTTTTTTGGCTCCAAAATCACTGCAGATTGTGACTTCAGCCATGAAATTAAAAAACACTTGCTCCTTGGAAGAAAAGTTATAACCAACCTAAATAGCATATTAAAAAGCAGAGACATTACTTTGCCAACAAAGGTCCATATAGTCAATGCTATGGTTTTTCCAGTAGTCATGTATGGATGTGAGAGCTGGACTATAAAGAAAGCTGAGCACCGAAGAACTGATGCTTTTGAACCGCAGTGTTGGAGAAGACTCTTGAGGGTCCCTTGGACTGCAAGGAGATCCAACCAGTCCATTCTGAAGGAAATCAGTCCTGAATATTCATTGGAAGGATTGATGTTGAAGTTGAAGCTCCAATCCGTTGGCTACCTGATGCAAAGAACTGACTCATTTGAAAAGACCCTGATGCTGGGAAAGATTGAAGGTGGGAGCAGAAGGAGATGACAGAGGATGAGATGATTGGATGGCATCACCAACTCAACAGACATGAGTTTGAGTAAACTCCAAAAGTTGGTGATGGACAGGGAGGCCTGGTGTGCTGCAGTTCATGGGTTCCCAAAGAGTCAGACACGGCTGAGAGTCTGAACTGAGCTGAAATGCTTCATGATAATTCTATATAATGCTTTCAGAGCATGTAGAAACTGTAGTAGTATTCTTTCTTTAATTTGATATTAATATTTTTTGTCATTCTTAATCTCTTGTTGGAAGTTTATCAATTTTATTGATCTTTCAAAAAATACTAGTTTCTTATTATATTGATCTTTTCCCCTATAGTTTTTCTGTTTTCTATCTTATTACCTTCCATTTTAATCTTTATTATTTCTTTTCTTCTGCTTATTTGGGGTTTTATTTACCCCCTCCCCCTTTCCTAATTTTTTATATATGAGATTAAATAATAGATTTCATAGATTTGTAAGTTTCTAATAGAACGTTTTAATAAAATAAAATTTCCCTCTAAATACTTTACCTGTTTTCCCATAGATTTTGGTATGTTGTGTTTTCATTTTCATTTAGTTAAAATAGTTCTCTAATTTTTTAAGGGAGTTTTAAAAAAACATTTCTTATATTTGGTACTTTTTCAGAAATATGTTTTTTATTGCTTTCTAGCTTACTTTCTGGAGAAGGCAATGGCAACCCACTCCAGTAGTCTTGCCTGGAAAGTCCCATGGATGGAGGAGCCTGGTAGGCTGCAGTCCATGGGGTCGAGAAGAGTTGGACATGACTGAGCGACTTCAATTTCACTTTTCACTTTCATGCATTGGAGAAGGAAATGGCAACCCACTCCAGTGTTCTTGCCTGGAGAATCCCAGGGACGGGGGAGCCTGGTGGGCTGCCGTCTATGGGTCACACAGAGTTAGACACGACTGAAGTGACTTAGCAGCAGCAGTAGCAGCTTACTTTCAATATGGTTATATTTTATACCTTTAAACTTCACTATGCTTTGTCTTCTTGTTCAGAACATGATTTAGCCTGGTGAATGTTTCATTTGCAGTTGAAAATAATGTGTTTTCTGCTTTTGTGTGGAATATTGTACAAATGTCAACTAGCAAACTTTTTAAAAGTCTTTCAAGTAAAAAAAAATCAAGTATAAAATAGTTTCAAGTATTTTATAGCTTTATTAATTTTTTAATCATTCTATCAATTACTAAGCATGTTAGACTCTTCAATTAAAAAAAAATAATCAGAGACTTTGAAGCCATAGCAACAGAAACTATTAAAAATGAATATACAGAGAAAAGAATTCCCCAAAAGTGGAAGAAATGTAGGGGCAAAGAAAAATCATTTGAAATCATAATGCCTGAAATATTTTCCAACTGATGAAAACTAAAACAACAGATATCCAAGATGTTCAGTGGATCCTAAGCAGAAGAACCACAAGACAAAAAACACAAAAAGACACATTATAATCATGTGTGATAAATAAAAATGTGATAAAGAACCAATTTTAAAAGCAGCCAGAGATACAAGACACAATTTGAACACAGAAACAAAGAAAAGAATGGTAGCATATTTTTCATTTGAAGTCACGAAGGCCATTAGAAAATGAAATGGCATATTTGAAATGCTGGGGATAAAATGTCAATCCAAAATTTTACATCCAGAAAAAGTATCTTTTAAATATGCAGACAAAATAAAAAATTTAGGATCAACAAGAGCTAAGAGAATTTATTACTGAAGACATGCTAAAAGAAGTGTTAAAAGAACTTATACAACAAAAGGGAAATTTTGCCAGATGGATATGTGGACCTGGAAAAAAGAATGTGTAGAGCTCCAAATGGTAAACCTGTGTGTAAATATGAAAGGCACTTCTTTCCTTATTTTTAAATTTCTTTAAAAGATGACTGTTAAAAAGCAATAGCCTTGTATTTATTGTGGGATTTATAAACTATTCAGGAGTAAAGTATGTGATAACAATGCACAAAGATAGGATGAAAGTAAGTATACTGTTGTAAGATTCTTACACTGTATGTGAAAGGTGGTAATATAATGTGAAGGCAAACTTTAATAAGTTGAAGATATTTGTTGTAAATTGATACTAAGGAATTTTTAGTTCAGATATTTTACATTATTTCTAGAATTTCAATATATTTTTTTAATATTTCAAGTATAGCAGCCATATTTATCCTCCCATTCATGTTTTCTTTTCCTTCCTTGAATGTATTTTACAATTTGTGAACAGATTGGTACTGAGACCACAATTCAAGGTTGCCCTTAATAGAGCTCCTCAGTTTTCTTTCTGTGAAACTGCCTGCTTTCTCGTACTTCATCCCACAGTTCTAGCTTCCTCAGCTACCTAGACTCCATCTTTATCTTTTACACACCACCATACTGCCAAAGAATTGATGCTTTTGAACTGTGGTGTTGGAGAAGACTCTTGAGAGTCCCTTGGACTGCAAGGGGATCCAACCAGTCCATTCTAAAGGAGATCAGTCCTGGGTGTTCTTTGGAAGGAATGGTGCTAAAGCTGAAACTCCAATACTCTGGGCAGCTCATGCAAAGAGTTGATTCATCAGAAAAGACTCTGATGCTGGGAGGGATTGGGGGCAGGAGGAGAAGGGGATGACAGAGGATGAGATGGCTGGATGGCATTACCAACTCGATGGACATGAGTTTGGGTGAACTCGGGGAGTTGGTGATGGACAGGGAGGCCTGGTGTGCTGCAGTTCATGGGGTCGCAAGGAGTCGGACACGACTGAGCGACTGAACTGAACTGAACTGCACTGGTCATACAGCAGAGCTCTGTTTGGGCTAGTCCTCTCCGTGACTTGAACTGAATCTGCCTCTGGTCAGTCGGCTAGAATGGTCAGAAGATTCACCTTGTTCTCTTTCTCTCTGGGGTCACAGTCCAGTGCTGGTTGTTGTCCATTGTCTGAAGGCCACTGTTTCCTGTATTTTGTCCATTAGCATAGTTGTTTATGACAAGAGGGCAATTCAAATGGCATATGATCTTTCATAGGATGTGGATTCCCCCAAAGATTCTGTGTCTCCTCCCGTGGTGGAGTGTGTTAGTTGTTCTCTTCTTGTGCTCTCAAAGCTCTGTGTTTGCAGTCTGCAATTGCACACTGTGTTTTAACTTCTAAGTCACAGACCCACTTCTCCTAGTCTCTAAATAGCTTGAAAACAATGATTATCTTACTCATCTTTGTGTTTTAACATCCAGCACAATATCTACACAGAAATGATTCTCAAAAAATACTTATTCAAGCTTTCTATTCTTGTGATTCACTTCCCCTGGTTTTGGGAAGATATTACATAGCAAAAACCACACTTATATCAGGGATGGCAGAAATAGGGCATGTCTTGCCCTTTCCCCTATCAGAGTCCCATGAAGGTATCATCAGTCACCAGGGTTCTGCTTTTCATCTGAGCCCAAATGTAGCTCTGAATTCCCTCCTAACATGATTTCAGGTATCTCTTACCAGTAAACATATGTTCACTCTGATGCCAAAGCTTATTTGTCATTCATGAATTAGTATTATTTTTTATTTTATTCATTTAGTAAACATTTATATGGTACTTATGTGCTAGCATCATTCTAAGCACTTTAAAATATTAACTATTTCATTCTATTACATTTGTATTATATTGGAACTTTATTATCTCCATTTTACAGATTAGGAAAATGAGGCACAGAAAGGTTAGGCCACTTATGCAAGGTTGTATGGTTAGTAAGTAGTGAGTGCAGATTCCTTTCCAGCGAATCTGGCTTGATGTCTGTGCTTTTCACTGTTCCATTATGCTGCCCCCGCTATGACCTCAACCAGCCAACATGTGTCTCTTTAGCAAGACTCTAAGAAGGTAGTTATCTTTTTTCTGACAAGCAGTGGTAAGAGACAGGCTGAAACAGATGGGGCATGGAGTTAAAGGTACCTTGGGCCTCTTAGAACCCAAGGGAGCAATACCACTGTTCCTCTTGATTTATTCGCTTAACACATACCTATTCTGCCCTTTCTATGTTCCAGGCACTGCTGGAAAGGAAAGCGAATGTGAAGCCAAGTGAGGCACAAAATAGTTACAGATGCCAGGGTGTCACCTCAGACACATAAACAGTCAAGGTTTATGAGATCTCAACTTAATTCCAGGAACTTCCAGCTCGAACAACAGATATGGTTTATGCCCTACACAGGATTTTTTTGGAAACTGGAATTGCAAACATGCAGAACCACAGCCAGGAGGCATTGGGAAAAGCAGGAGATGACCTCCACCCTCATTTTCTAATATCCACTGACTGTCAGCCATGCACCCTTGTTCAAAGTGCCTCCCCACCCTTGTGCAGCCGTTTTCTAGGGTCCCGCACAGACTGGAGCAGAGAAACAGCCCGAGACCAGAGCAGTAAAGGAGTCCAGTACTGGATGTAGCACTGTTGTCAGAAAAGACAGGTAATTTATGAAACGTATATAATAGAGTGAGCAAACGTTCTCTTATTCTCCTTGTTTGTTTTCTTGTGTTTGTTTGCTTTAAAAGCTAATTGCCCCAAAGGAATAGAGTACAATGATTCTGAAGGAATTTTATTCCTCCATTTAGGAGGATATCTTGGTTTTATCATGAGACACTAGAACTCAGGGCAAAAAGAGGTAGGGAATGTCTTGCACTAGCGTTTTGAGAATTGGCTAATCAACTTAACCTTTGTCCACAAGCCCCCTGGGTAATCCATAGAATTCAACAAAAGTGCTGAATACATGTTTAATTATTAACATGGTAATTACCCAGGCTGACTGTGTGTGCGCCATATGTTTTTGTCATTGCCCAAGGTCATCCAGGGAGCTTGCCAGTGGCTCAGTGGCAAAGAATCAGCCTGCCAAGACAGAAGACACAAGAGAGACAGATTTGATCCTGGGTCAGGAAGATCCCCTAGAGTAGGAAATGGCAACCCACTCCAGTATTCTTGCCTAGAAAATTCCATGGACAGAAGAGCCTGGCAGGCGACCATCCATGGGGTCGCAAAGAGTCAGGGCTCAACACAGGACGTGACTGAGTATGCAGGCCCACTAGGTCATCCATCCGACGCTCTGGTGAGGTGGCTAGGAAAAACTTTCATTCAGATACTTCAGAAAAATCTCATCTACAGGGATTCCACCTCTCACTTCAAAGCCTACTAGGCACTATGTTTTTCAGTGGCCCTGAAGCAAAACATTGTCAGAATACATTTTCAGTGGGTTGCTAGACTTCTTGTTTTCCTGTGATACAGAGAGCTGCCCAAGTGCACGTGCCTTCTGGAGTCCAGGAGACTCAGTGGGTGGAGTCTCCAATGAAAGAACATGAGACCCTTCCTTTCTTTCCCATGGGAAGTGGACTATGGAATGCAATGGAAGTAGAGGGAACATCCATCAACCCCATTATGTATCAAATACTGGCTTTGAGTCTGGAATGGAACTCTAGATTTCATGCTTCTAGATTCCTGGGCATTTGGTTGGATTTTGAGTAAGCTATGCCTTACCCACAGTTCAAAAGCATCAGTTTTTTTTAAACTGTGGTGGTGAAGAAGTCTCTTGAGAGTCCCTTGGACTGCAAGGAGATCAAACCAGTCCATCCTAAAGGAAATCAATCCTGAATAAACATCGGAAAGATTGATACTAAAGCTGAAGCTCCAATACTTTGGCCACCTGATGCAAAGAACTGACTCATTAGAAAAGACCCTGATGCTGGGAAAGATGGAAGGCAGGAGGAGAAGGGGACAACAGAGGATAAGACGGTTGGATGGCACCACCAACTCAATGGACATGAGTTTGAGTAGGCTCTGTGAGTTGGTGATGGACAGGGAAGCCTGGCATGCTGCAGTCCTTGGGGTTGCACAGAGTTGGACATGACTGAGTGACTGAACAACGAATGACTTACCCAGCTGTATCTTTTAAAACAACAAAAGTTAGGAGTGAATATATATTTATATATGTGTATAGATAGGGTTATTGGGATCTAAGTAAAACAAAACTAGGTTTTACAGTTTTTTGTGTGCTTTGTCGTTCAGTTGTGTCTGAATTTTTGTGACCCCATGGACTGTAGCCCACCAGGCTCTTCTGTCCATGGAGATTCTCCAGGCAAGAATTATGGCATATGTTGCCATTTCATCCTCCAGGGGATCTTCCCAATCCAGGGATTGAGTCCAGGTCTCCCACATTGCAGCCAGATTCTGTACTGTCTGAGCCACCAGGGAAGCCTAAGAATCCTGGAGTGGGTAGTCTATCCCTTGTCCAGGGGATACTCCTGACCCAGGGATGGAACCAGGGTATCCTGCATTGCAGGCGGATTCTTTACCAGCTGAACTACCTGGGAAGCCCTTTAGGTTTTTTTTTTTGGTAAAACATACATGGGGTAAGACAAAACAAAAATAAGAAGGACAAAATGATGTGGAAATTAGGTTACCCACTAGAAACCAATCCCTGATATTAGTTCTCTAGGTCAGGGAAAATTTGCCAACTGTGAGTTTTGTATAATTGGTAATTTTTGCTCATACAAGCATCTAGGCATATATGAAATGTAATCTGTACATTAGCATGGTTTCATTTTCTACAAATATATATGGACCTTGTTGGGGGAGGTGGTGGTAGGGCTTCTTAGATAGAACTGCTGGTCAAGGAGTTGTCCTACTTGAAAACCTATTACATAGTTCAAATTTCATAATTTGGTCAGGAGGATAGTATGGGGGATCTTCCCATGTGGCTCAATGGTAAAGAATCGCCTGCCAATACTGGAGATGCAGGAGACTCAGATTAGATCCCTGGCTCGGAAAGATCCCCTGGAGGAGGAAATGGCCACCCGGTCTAGTATTCTTGCCTGGAGAATTCCATGGACAGAGGAGCCTGGGGGTCTATAGTCCACGGGGTCACAAAAAGTCGAAAGTGAGCACGCATGCTCCGCCACAGACAGCCTTGAAATAAGTATTTTGCGATTCTTATAGGCATTATGCAGAGAATTTTATGCACATAGGATCCACTACATAATCTGTGGGGCCCAGTGTAAAGTAAAGTATTCAGGTCCCCTTGTTCAAAAATGAAGAATTTCAAGAGAAAACAGCAGAGTATCACATCAAGCTAGGGGTCTGCTAACACAGTACATTGTTTGGGCTGCCCGTGAAGTGGGCCCCGTGTATACATTTTCAAATTTATCCATAAACGAACCTCAGGATGGATATATCATTGCCTTCATTTTGCAGATGGAAAATAGAGATTTAGAAGTTTCTCTCCTCAGTGTCCTTTCCAGCGCATTTACCTATAAGGATATCATGGTTTGAAAACCACATCCATACCAAAATAATATTAGCTCCCCAAAGAAGGGAAAGAGTTGACCCTCTATTGGTCATCTGGACAATGTGAATTTTATATGTTAGAGCTGCTCCAACTTCCAGCTACCAGATGTCTGTAAAAATTCATAGCAGGCTATTAAATTTAGCAGATCCTGTCTTAATTAGATTAGCTTTTGCACAGCACGATGGCAGAGTGTCTCTCTGATGGAGGGTTTATAAAGATTTCTGGTGGGAATTCTTTATGGAAGATGGAGTCTTTTACCCACAGAGACTGACAAATAGAAGGAAAAAAAAAAAGCCCACCTCATAATAGTATAAGAATGTGGTCATGGTGTGTCGAAGCAGAAACATGGGTCTTTATTGCATTGATGTTTCCTTTTTATCTGGCCGAAGAACGAGGATGGCTCGGGATAAAGATGGAGGAGAGACGTTCAAAACAACCTGCAAAGAGAATAGCATAAGGGGGTGAAAAACTGCAAGCAAATCCTTGTCAAATCCTCCAATAAATCTAGCACCAAAAGAGTCCTCGGCACTCTCTTGCCTGTCAGTATGTGAGTTATTATTTTTTTTTTCCCAGCCAGGAAAGCAAACTGCACAGTTTGTCTTGAGCTGGTCTTTCGTGATTACACTCAGCATTTATTCTCTCTTCCCACTTAAGGTCCCTCAGAAAAGCTCACAGACACGAAACCAACAGCCCAAAGCCTGCTCTTTGCTGGGGCCTCTCAGTTCTGCTCTGGGCAGAGGCCCTAACATGCGCTGTTGTGTGGAAACATGACTTGTTTATCGATGTGGGAACAGAAGTGGTAATAGTTTCGAGAGCTGGGCTGCGCGTCTGGCACCTGGTCTGCAGGTTGCTCTAGAAGGAAGGCAGATGTAAGTCCTTTTACTTGTCCTCTGATTCGCCAGGTGAAGGTCACGATGATGCAAAGACCTTGGTCTCTCAGCTGCAGAATCTGTAGAGGGAGACAGAGCACAGAGGTGGAGAGGGGAAATATTGTTTACACCTCACAAGCTCCCTGCTCTTGGGCAGGGGGCGAATTTGGTGTTTCCAACTCGAACCTGTGAAAGCAGGAAGGGAGTGCTGGTGGCTGGTAGACAGACTGGCCCATGACTTGCTCAGAGGCAGGATGATCAGATTTACCTCATACGCAGGCAGGGTTACTAGGCAACTGATTAAATAAACGAGCTGGTCCTACAAGCAAGCTCGCAATTAATTAACTTAACCATTTTCATTTCAGCTGTTTTCTTCCCTTGTCCGCCTCAACTTGCTTTGAGATACTGAAATGTGAGAGGCATGGGGGAGGCCGAGAGTCCATGTTGCTTTCCACGGGAAATTCGAATTCCTCTTAGTGTTTCCCACGCATGGACTGGGAGAACCTGATCAGCAGGTAATTAGCCTTTTAAGCAAATAAGAAATCACACATGAAAAGGTGTAGAAGAATGCTGGGCATGTATTTATTCACAACCTGTCATTCTCCCTAATCATGCTAGTCACTGGGATGAACAAGATGCAAAATTTACACTGCAGGAAATCATTTCAATAGATTGTTTCCGTGTAATCTAACAGGGAAGAATGAATCTGACTTCATATTGAACCTTCCTTTTACTTTAACCTTTGTATGCTATTGCTTTTGCTGCAAGAATGTTGCCCATAGCCTGAAACATGCAGGATAGCCCATTCACAAGGCTCAGAGTGTAACATTTTCTCATTCATGAGGGTGGATGCATGCCCAGTCCTGTCTGACTTTTAGAGACCTCATGGACCGTAGCCTGCCAGGCTCCTCTGTCCATGGGATTTTTCAGACAAGAATACTGGAGTGGGTTGCCATTTCCTCCTCCAGGGGCTCTTTCCAAACCTGGGATTGAACCTGGGTGTCTTGCATCTCCTGCATTGCAGGCAGGTTCTTTACCTATTGAGTCATTGGGGAAGCCTGTTCCTATTCACATAGAGATAAAAAGTTGCAGAACAGAGAATAACATTCATCTTGTTGAAGATGAATGGGAACATCATGACCTGACCTCTGTGGACAACTGCAAGAACAAATATTCTGACCCCAAGAAGTTTGCCCCAACCAACTGCAACCTCTCCCCTTTTAGTAAAAAAGAAGCTTGGATTCTAACTTGGGCATCATGGTTCTTTGGGACACTAGTCCATCTTCTTCTCAGTCTGCTAGCTTTCTGAGTAAAGTCACTATTCCTTGCCTCAACAACTCATTTCGATTTACTGGCCTAGTGTATGGCCTTGGACTCTATAATGGTGATTTGGCTTTGCCGAGGGAGAATCACGCTGGTGCTACAGATACATTCTCCTATCTGTTATGGAGATGCTTTACCCAGCTTAGATAGCTATCGAAGCATTCTTGGAGGACAGGAGGCTGTCGACTTGTGTTGAAAGATGAGAGGAGTCTGGAAAACAGCCAGTGCCAGGTGGGAGTCCCAGGGAGAAGGGCCCCGGAGAGAGCGAAATCCCAGTTAAATTGATAATATCAGGAAAGATTTGTTTTGATAAAAGTAGAAAATGAAAGATCTAGAGGATGGGTCTGGGGCAGTTGGCAGGGCCATTTGTAAATGCCTATCCCTGTTTATCTAAAATGTTTATACTTGAAAGTGTGGGCAGTAGAAACCACAGAAGGATTTTTCCAAGGAAAGTGGTGTGAGCAGGCTTGAATCACAGATGGTTTACTCTTAGTCATATAGAATTAGGATTTAAGAGGACTCTAGAAGGAAGTGCTGAGCAGGCTTTTGTAATAGTTCAGAAATGAGATGAGGGAAAGAAGGAAGGCTGGGGAGGAGGTATGGGGCAGAAGACACCAGTAGAAATCTTTGGCACTTGGAGCTTGACTGATGTTGGGGAGGAAGAGAAAGATGGGCTCAGGCGAGAGACAGACTCTGGATCTGAGAGACTGAGTGGGTAGTGACAGCTTTAACAGAAAGCAGAAGCACAGAAGGAGGAGGGTGGAAATACATGAATCTGTCTGGTACTTGTTGATTCCCAGGATCCTCTGTCGGTCAGGCTACTGCTTAAATAAAGCAATTACTTAATATTCCTTGGGAGATAGGAATTAGGGGATTCCTTGTTGAACCTACAGTTCAAAAAAATCTCTTGTATAGCATTTCATTTCCACAGTGATATTTAAAGCAAGATAGAGAATGTATAGAGGGAAGGTTAGGGTTTGGGGGTAGGGTAGGGTTAGGCAGACAAAGCTGCAGCCAGATTCTTCTCCACTGAAATGTATTTTAGTAACAGCCAAAGAAAATACAGACCTAATAGCCCAGATGAAGTTATTATTAATCATAAACCCTTGATTCACTCTAATCTCTCCTTCTAATTATGGAATGGAGTTGTCATATTCAAATGTGAAACAGGCTGGAATTACCAATGGCAAAGAGATGAGCCCCCGGCATATGAATCATCCTGGAAGATCGGAGGCCCCTTGTGCCCTTGATCAAACGCAGCCGTCAGCCTCTCAGATGAGGGCAAGATCACCTCTGATGGCAAGAGGGCTCCTGACACATGGACTCCAGTGAGGAGCTCCTGGCTTCCAGGCACACATCCTGAATGTTGATGATCTATTATTTCTCCAGATCCTGGGGACCAAGATTCTGTTTTTTCATAACGATCAGAAGATGTGTGGTCTTGCTTTCCAGTTTGCTTTAAACTGGCTGTGACTCTATGTGTCCACTGTTCCCAGGACTTTGCAGTGAAATGTGAATGAGCATTTTGGACACGAGGGTGCTGATTCAGCAAAGCTCAGGAAACGCACTGTGTACCGAATCAGCGGGTTGCAAGGAAGACGCTTTAGCACTGAGAAGTATAACCTGGGACATGCACTGCTCTCAGCTAGTATTTTATACTCATTCCCTAATCAAAAAACATTTTTTAAAATCTACATTTTATGTAAGATCTCTATTTATTTAAATTCATATGCTACTTGATAAGCCATACTGATTTTATCTGAGGAGGTAGAAGTGAATGGTCCAGTGCTGGTAAAACTCCAGCTTGAATTTTCTAGTATTTGCTGAGCGTGCTATTTATGACCTCACCTTTTGGACACCATGTTTTTTCCAGAAGAATTTCTTTTATCCTTTTCTCCTCGGGCACAGATGCTAGCTGAAATTGCTCCAAGGGAACGGTTATTTCCAACATTTACTGTCCACTTAAAATGACGCACAGAGTTGGACACCACTGAAGCGACTTAGCAGCAGCAGCAGCTAATACTCCAGCTGTCTCCACCTTTACCACTTGGGGTTCATAGTCCTTTTGTTAGTGTAGTTGACTCAGCCGTGGACTAGGCAAGAACTTTTGTCACCCATTCTGGGAGAGATCTGGATAAAAGGATGAGTCTTGGTTTTGCAGTTTCCATAGGCAAAAAGTTACCAGGGAAGCCAAATATCATCAGGAATGTAGAAAGCTGAGAAAAAATATTGTTACTTGTTTTTAAACTTTATATTAAACATATCATGGATGGTCTATTCTAATGCAATTTGATTTTTTTCTTCCATACAATTGCTGTATGTTGTTCTAGTCCACTGACTTTAGTGATTATGTAGTATTCCATCAAATAGCTCCACCATGATTTGTCTTATTAATGCACATTTATTGTTTCACCTGATAAAAATGATACTGATTGTCTTAAGGTCTGTCTTGAAATCTCCACTGTTTAATCTTAATATGAATGCACTGGCTTTTGATTAATAGTTTCCTTTTCCTTTCAAACTTTCAGTGTCTTTATGTTTCAGTTGAAAATTCTATAAAGAGACTGTGCTGCTGCTAAGTCGCTTCAGTCGTGTCAGACTCTGTGTGACCCCATAGACGGCAGCCCACCAGGCTCCCCCGTCCCTGGGATTCTCCAGGCAAGAACACTGGAGTGGGTTGCCATTTCCTTTTCCAGTGCATGAAAGTGAAAAGTGAAAGTCAAGTCGCTCAGTTGTGTCCAACTCTTCACGACCCCATGGACTGCAGCCTACCAGGCCCCTCCGTCCATGGGATTTTCCAGGAAAAAGTACTGGAGTGGGGTGCCATTGCCTTCTCCATAAAGAGACTGTAGCTGGAGTTTATTTTCTTATTTTTATTTTTCAGGATAATCTAATCTGATGATCTCAAATCTTTAACTGGAAAATTTATTCCATTTACAGTCATTGAGAATTTGGGGGGTTTATTTCTACCACCTTATTTTGTTCTTTCTACTCCTGCTTTCCTATCTTATTTTGATATGTTCTTTTTTTTCCCTAGTGGTGGAAAGTGAAAGTGTTAGTCACTCAGTTGTGTCTGACTCTTTGTGACCCTATGGACTGTAGCCTGCCAGGTTCCTCTGTCCATGGGATTCTCCAGGCAAGAATGCTGGAATGGGTTGCCATGCTCCCCTCCAGGGGATCTTCCCATCCCAGGGATAGAACCCAGGTCTCCCATATTGTAGGTGGATTCTTTACCATCTGAGCCATCTCTAAAATAGTAACATGCATGATCGAAAGTTTAAAATAAGTTGACATCTCTATGTTCCTCCTGAGTGACATATGGACCTTAAACATTTTATCTTGGGTAAATCTTTTTCATCTTACGGTTATTTTAGTGGTTTATTTCAACTTTGTTATTATATCACTCAAAACCAGGTAGCTATTGTTACCCTTTTAAATGGTCAATGTTTGTTGACATTTGAATTGAAGCTTCCTTGTTCACAATTCCTTTTTTCCCTCACGAGACAATTTTTCTTTTTATTGAAACATGTCCACTAGAGGGTCCTTCACTGAAGATGTATTGGGGGTAAATTAATTTTTTTCTAAACATTCTTTTATTCCAATTTTGATTTTTTATGTTGTTTGATCTCTGGGCCAGGAAGATTCCCTGGAGGAGGGTATGGAAACCCAGTCCAGTATTCTTGCCTAGTGAATCCCTTAGACAGTGGAGACTGGTGGGCTACAGTCCATGGGGCCTCAGGGTTGAACATGACTAAAGCGCCTTAGCATGCACGCATGTATCACTGGCACATTTCTTTGTGTTGCTTAGTCGTGTTCCGTAGCATTAACATGGCAGTCTGTTGAACCATTTACACACTGAAGAGCATTTGTGTAGCTTCTAGTTTCGTGTTATGATGAATTGTTCTGAATGTTCACGTACGATTTCATGTGAACGTATATTTCTCTGGAACAAATGCCCCAAAGTGCAACTTCTGGGCCATATTCACTCTCATTTTTTTTTTTGAAATATAGATGTTTGTAAAATTTAAATTCTTTGCTTTCTCATATCTTTGTTGTCACTTTTAATTACTTTTATGCTTTAAGTTGATTCCCTGCTCCCCTGACCCCTGGCTGCTTTTAAGATCTTACTTTTGCTTTGGTGGTCTCCAGACACAATTCTGCTGTTTGGACTCTTTTAATTCTATGAATCACAGGATTCATATATTTCATCCTTTTTGGAAAATCCTGTCATTAACTCTTTCCGTTTTGTTCTTCCCCCCTTTTTTACTTCTCTTCTAATTGACAAAGTTTTACCCTACTCAATTTTCCAGGTGTTTTAATCCCTCTTCGTCTCTTTTCATCTCTTTATTCCGGTTTATTTCTCTGGTTCTATTTTCCTAGTTTGCCAGTTTTCTCTTTCTCTGTATCCAAACTAGTGTTTAATTATATTTAAAATTTATTTTTTATGACTGATGATTCCTTAGTTTTTGTTGCTTTTTCATATTTTTAATTTTGTAAATTCTTTTAAATAATGTAGATACCTTTCTTTTAATTTTTTAAAAATAAATTGTTTACCTGAATTTCTTAGGCATCTAATTCTTCTCATCTAAGCTTGTTATTTTTGCTTATGGGGGATTACTTTTTCATTTCTTTGTTATTTTGCATCAGAGCTCATGCTTTGGGGGGCTTACACATGTGAATCGTTTGCTGCCTGGGTTGAAGATGCAAACTTCCAGAGAGATTTTCTGTTTTATTAAGCTAGATACCCAGGACATTACTAGTCTCAGACTGATTTTAGATCGATTCTTCTGCTTGAGAGCTCCCAAACCAATTAAGTAGCATAAATTCAAACTTGAAACCCATGTGAGGGCAGACCTTTTATTAATTCTAGAAAAAAAAATTGGTCTAATCAGGCTAAGAGACTGAGTAAAACAGTGTAATGTATGCTATGATGTGGTCTACATTTCCAGGATACTGGCGTTAATACCAACTAGAACGTATTCAGATTTCCCCACTTACACAATCCCTTTTGGGGGGAAACTTGTGAACTGTCATCAGCTAAAGGTCATGACCTTTCCCAGGGTCAGCCTGCATCCAGTGGGATATACAGTGTGAGTCCTGTTATTCCAGTAAACACAACTCTGAAGAGCCATTCAGCTTCGGAACTCTGTGGGGTTGGCTAAGGCCTTGCTGTGAGGATGTGGCGGTTCAGGGTCTCCTTCTGCCCAATCCTGACTTTGTCTCTTCTCCCAGGGACATTGATCCCTAGGAAACCATCCTGTATACTAAGCTCTGTTTCAAAGTCTGATTTCCAGGGAGAGCAAGCACTGACAAAAGGCCAGCCTTCTTTCAAGACCATGTATCCATTTGGCATCTTGGTTACACTGTCCACATCATGCGGCCGCAATCCTCACCTTCTACCCTGGTTTGGCTCAGTTGCTCAGTCATGTCCAACTCTCTGCAATCCCATCGACTATAGCCTGCCAGGCTCCTCTGTCCATGGGATTTCCCAGGCAAGAATACTGGAGTGGGTTGCCACTTCTTTCTCCAGGGGACCTTCCCTACCCAGGGATCAAACTTGTATCTCCTGCATTGCAGGGGGATTCTTTACCAACTGAGCCATCAGGGAAGCCCTTGGCTTACCCAATAAAACCCCTGTCACACCAAACCAGTAACCACTCATTTTTCACCTCTTATTTTCCTCTAGGAAATTTCCTTATTCTTTCATGAATTTAGCTTTGTATTAAAGGAATGTTTTTATGTTGAATTCATTTTTGCTACATGGTTTGTAGTGACAAGTTTTTTAAAAAGTCACGGGTTTCAGATGGGACTGCTTAATTAATTGGTTTTGTGCCATTAATGATCATTATTGTTTTTTCTATGATAATGGTGATTTGCTGATTCTCTCTTTCTCTGCCTCAAGGATTTTCAAGTCCTTTCCTCTATCCACTGTCTTTTTGTGGGTGATTTTTGGATGTCTTAGCCCCTCAGACAGCAAAGCTCTTTCAGTCCAGAAGGTCCCTGGGGTTGGAGTACTTGCCCCTTCAACCCAGTTAACTCCAAGTAGTCAACCTTCCTTAACTTTTTCAAAGCAGAGGAAATAACCGTCAGCATTTTTTCTAAGGAACTGTTGTTGCTGAGTCACTAAGACATGTCTGACTCTAGCCCCCCAGTGGACTGTAGCCTTCCAGGCTCCTCTGTCCACGGGATTTCCCAGGCAAGAATACTGGAGTGGGTTGCCATTTCATTCTCCAAAGGATTTTCCTTATCCAGGGCCTGAAACCAGGTCTAATGAACCTGAATCCATTACAGGTGGATTTTTTACTGCTGGGCCACCACAGAAACCCTGTCTAAGGAATATTAGTACCCAAAGATGTAACACACGACTCCTTTTTTGACCACACTGCATGGCTTTCAGGATCTTAGTTCCTTGACCAAGGATCGAACCTGGGCCCCTGCAGTGAAAGAGTGGACTCCTAAGCACTGGACTGCCAGAGAATTCCCAGAACACACACTTTCAAAATCAATTTTATTACAGTATAATTGTCACATAGTAAAATGTACTCATTTTAAGTGTACTTAATATGCTTTGACAAACATACACGCATGTAACCATGACTACATCAAGATACAGAATAATTTCATCCCTCTTAAGATTTTTCCTGTGCTTTCCAAGTTGATGTCCTCAAACCCCCTGGCCACAGGTAACCTACTTTCTGTCAGCATGGATCCCATTAAATTCTATCCATTTTATAAGTGAAATTATACAGAATGTATGCTTTTGAGTCAGGCTTGGTGTTTTGTGACCTAACCACGTTGCTTGCATATTAGTGGTTCATTCCACTTTATGACTGAGTGGTTTTTATTTCGTGAATGCACCACAATTTATTTCCCTGTCCACCAGCTGATGGATGTTTTTGTTGTTCCCAATTTGGGCCATTACAAATAAAGCTGATATTAACATATAAAGACACACAGTTTCAGATGTTCCTATCAACTCTCCTTTTCTCTATTCCAAAAGATTTGGGCTCCAAAGCTCTTAACCACTGAAATATCATAAGGTATTTCTGAGATGAGATAAAGTGGGCGCCTGACATCATTACATACTTATTTTCTCTAAGAATAAATATCTAAGCCATACGGTAGAAAACATGAACTGTTGAGAAGGCCTGTAACCATATTATTTTAATTATCATTATTACTTTTAGCCAATTCTGTCATCTTTCTACGTATTGATTATGCATAGTTTCACTTATAGAATGGATAGAGGTTAATGGAATCCATGCTGACAGACAGTAGGTTACCTGTGGCCAGGGGGATTGAGGACATCAGCTGGGAAAGCACAGGAAAAGTCTTAAGAGGGATGAAATTATTCTGAATCTTGATGTAGTCATGGTTACATGCGTGTATGTTTGTCAAAGCACATTAAGTACACTTAAAACGAGTGCATTTTATTATGTGGCAATTATACTTCAGTAAAATTGATTTTGAAAGTGTGTGTTCTGGGAATTCTCTGGCAGTCCAGTGGTTAGGACTCCACTCTTTCACTGCGGGGGCCCCTGATTGGTGCCATGTGTTTCTAAAACTGCTTTCTTCCTATTTCCCTTCCTATTTCTCACTGATTTGAGTCCTTCCAATAAAAGTATAATGGAATCTTTCTTACGTGTTCCCTCCTTTCTGCTACATTCATGACTCTTTCTCAGTTGTACATAGACATGGCTAGATATTCGGGTTCCTTAATGGGAGATGGGTTAAGATAGGTCTAGCGGGAGAACAAAAACTAGGTTGAAAGAGGGAAAAAGGGAAGGAAGACAGTGGAACTGCCGACTGAGAAAAACAAAGCACAGATTAGAGGACCTGAAAAACGCTCTTACCTATTGAGGACATGAGGCGCTGTTGTTGTGCAGTCACGAAGTCGTGTCGGAATCTTTGTGACCCCACGGGCTGCAGCACACCAGGCTTTCCTGTCCTTCGCCATCTCCGGGAGCCAAGTATTGGAGCTTCAGCTTCAGCATCAGTCCTTCCAGTGAATATTCAATGTTGAGTCCCTTTAGGATGGACTGGTTTGATCTCCTTGCTGTCCTAGGGACTCTCAAGAGTCTTCTTCAGCACCAGTTGAAAAGCATCAATTCTTCAATAGACATTGGGAAAAGATTATTCAAGGAATATGCACAAGTGAAAAAGAAGCAGAAAACTAATTTCAGTGTGTCATTTTATTTTGCTGTCAAAAAAAAAAAGCACAATAACCTATCAGACAAGCATAGGTACATTCATGAATTAAAATTTAGCTACGGGTTATGATCATTAAGTTGGAACAAGAAAGTGAAAGAGGGTCTCCTGGTATCATGCAACTTCCCTTTTAAATTCCCTTCTTGTGTCTTTGTATCTCCTCTGTCAATCCCGCGGCTTCCTAAGTCAGCATCTCTGGTCTCAGCTTTCCAGTTGCTGCTTAGCCTGTGTGAGACTTTTCCACTTTCTAAACCCTCTGCTCACTGTTCCCATTGAGTTAATAGGATGTGAGGCATCTTAGTACATATTACACAGAAGATGATTTCTACAGTTAAACGATCCAAGGACTGGGTGGGTTAAACAAAGTGAAAGAAAGCTAGTCCTTTACTAGCGGTTTTCTCTTTTGACATGTTATGGGATACTCTTTGGGGAAAGGCTGCCTGGATGGTGATTTAATTATAGATTAAACCCTAATTCCTGTCCTGAAAGATTCTATACCCACAGGCTTTGCTCAGGGAAGGACTCGCCTTCTTCTCCTGGAGCAGCCCCCTCTTCCAACAGCACTGCTCACGAACGCCGCTGGCTCAGCACAGTCCTCTGCAGGGGTACACTTTTCTTCTTCAAGTCAGACTCTGCTCTTCAATTAGATTGCAACGTGTAAAGCATCTTGTGGGTAAAGGTGTACAAAATTTTCTTTTTCCTTTTTTGCCCATTGTAGCATACAGGATACAGTTGAGTCCAGAGTAGAATCACAGAAGGTTCAAATTTGAAAGTAACAGTGGCAATTCTTTTATTTTAGTTTATTTTATACAACATTATTATTTAATATCTACATCTGTGTTTACTAATTCGTTGCTGGGGTTTTTTGGTATATCCTCTAGTTTCTTTTTTTTTAATTTATTTTTAATTGGAGGGTAATTGGTTTACCATGTTGTACCGGTTTCTACTGTACAACAGCATGAATCAGCTATCAGTATACATATATCCACTCCCTCTGAAGCTTCCCTCCACCCACCCATATCGCACCGCCTCTGGGCCATCACAGAGCAGAAAACGGAGCTCCTCGCACTACACAGTGGGTTCCCACTCTCTATTTTACACATGGAAATATATATACGTGTGTCATTGCTACTCTCTCAATTTGTCCCACCTTAACATACCTTATAAATCCAGAAAAATACCGGTAAGTCAATGTTTCTTTAAGACAGAAACAAACATGACTCCTAAAAACACAACTCTCTGAGGAACGCTGGGAAAGATAGTGAAAGAGATTTAAGAAGCAATTGGGAAATGGAAATGAAGTACACATAGGAAGGCCATCTGGCTCTCGCAAGACTTCTTTAGCTGCCCGGCCATTGTCCGTGAGCGTGGGCTTTCCAGGGGACCTCTGAGCATCTTCTCCTGAACACACGTACCACCTCAAGCCCAGCTGCCCCCTGGCTGAGCCTGTTCTCCATTCCTGCCAGAATCCTTGAACTGTCTGGACCTGACCTCCATGGTTTCTACCCTTTGATTCCTGCACCTCTTGGCACCCTGAGATAACAAGACCATGGAGCTATTTTTAATCTATCAAAACAAGTGGTTCTCTGCAGCAAGGCTCTGATGATTAATCACAAAATCACCATTTTGGGTGGAAAGGAATCATTGTAAATCAGATGTACTCATAGAAGTTAGTTTGTGATGATTTAAAGCTCCATTGGCAATTCTGCATATTGTCAGTGAACGGAAATGATGGAGCAAATTAATCTGAAAACCATGAACGTTGTGCGGTTGGTATACAAAGTATTGTGGAATGTGCACCCTTCTGAGAAAAGTAAGAAAAGTAAGAAAAGTGGCCCTCAGTGGTGAAAGAAATTTGGGGTTACAGCTGTAAATCTTTCCTGGACTGTCAATGCAAATTCTTTCTCAACCTAATTACTCACTTTGCGTCTTATTTTTTCCCCTTTCATAAGGATTACTCTGCCATCTAGTTCCCCCCTGTCTTTCCTTCTTTACTCTATGTTATGTGCCCAGCAACTGGTTTGCAGCATTGTTCTGTGGTCTTTCAAATGATGAAATAAAGAGAATGGTTCTTAAGCGAACAAAAGTGACCCAGGTTACACAGGCATAATGTGGGAAACAGTGGATCTTGTATAACACAGCTCACCTCCTTTGAATCTTCTGTGACTGTGGTCCCCAACACCCAACTTGAGCCTCCTTGGTTGATAGTGCCAAGGACAGAGACCTTTTTCCTTTTATTTCTTTCAAGTCCTTTGCAGTTTTGGGTGTCATTCCGAACACACGGTAAAATAGTCAAGGATTTCTTAAACTGATTTAAAGCTGTCAGTGGTTTAGAACCTCGCATACAATTAACTTGATCTGTTGTGGTTTCTGTTGTTCAGTTGCTCAGTCATGTGCGACTTTGCGACCCCATGGACTGCAGCATGCCAGGCTTCCCTGTTCTTCACTGTCTGCTGGAGTTTGCTCAAACTCACATCTGTTGAGTCGGTGATGCCATCCAACCAACTCATCCTCTGTCGTCCCCTAATCTGGGCAATTAATAAGTGATGAGGATATGGCTTGATACACACGCACCAACTTGTGAAAGACTTGACATTTTTTCTGGTGGGTTGAAAATGCAGCAGCAGACAAATGCCTTTGTTCTGGTATAAATTTGGAGCCAAGGCAATAGTATGGCCATCTTATTCCTGGACTGCTCAAAAGCTTACAAATTCCTTGAGAGCTGCCAGATAAGAAAGTCTGAAGGAATGGCTCGGCTAAGAAAGTTTGACCAGTTAGCTCTGCAGGCTGATTTGCAGGACCAGTGCTGTGGGGAACTGACTGTGTTGTCCGTGTGTTTGTAGGTTTGAGGAAATTGCACTGCAGATTCCGCTTACAGCGCTAACTGTAGCATGCAGCTTGACATGATCAGACATTGCATTTATTTCCCATGTCACATAAATAACACAATATGTTAATGAAAACTGAAATGAAAGAAAGTCTTGGCTTGTGATTCACCACTGCTGTAAATGGCCATTTTCATTTTTCTGTGTTCTCTTACCAAATGAATACATTTTATGTGGTTATAACTGTAATGTAGACATAGTTCCATATTCTGTTCTACATTTAACATTTTATCACGACCATTTTTCTGTGTCGTTACTGCAGCTCGGAGCTTTGCAGCCTGGAGCATACGTGGCACCCGGCATTGTTGCTTCCCTGGAAGAGGTTTGGAGAGAGCTGGGTGAGGCCTGTTCTAGGACTAGGTAGGGCCTTCCCACTGCCTGCTCTGGCTGGGTGCTTGATGGGCATTCATTGTATTATGAGGCTAAGGGTTGGGGGAAGAGGATCCTTGAAATTGTGTGTATGCATGTGTGCTCAGCTGTGTCCGACTCTGCGACCCCATGGACTTTAGCCCACCAGGTTCCTCCGTCCAGGAGATTTCCCAGGCGAAAATACTGGAATGCGTGGCCATTTCCTTCGCCAGGGGATCTTCCCCACCCAGGGATTGAATCTGCTTTTCTTGTGTCTCCTGCATTAGCAGGTGGATTCTTTACCATTGCACCTCCTGGAAAGTTCCTGAGATTTTATGCAAGGATCCATTTTTCCATTTCCTTTCCAGAATAGGAATTAAGGTCCGGGGGTTTGGTGAGGAAATGTAGAAAAGGGATTGCAATTTGGAATTATCTGTTAATCACCTGACATGGATCTTAAGAGACTAATAGCCCCATCCTAGGGTCAAGAAGAATGTTTTCTCCTCTGGAGAGCCTGTGCAGTTGGTCACTGCAGCACATTTAGACTCAGCCTAACTCTGGTCAGTAGAAAAGCCAAGAAGACCTGGTGGGTGCTCAGGACCGATAGAGCTGGTAAACCCCAGGAATCACTCATGTTTTGCACTTATTTATCCTAATTCCAGTTTACGTTGCACAGGCCATTTGATTTATTTATTCTGGATTCTTGCTCTGCCTTATTCCATAAGAGATTTGAGATGTCTTGCCCAAAACACCACGGAGTCAGTAAATCTGGCTTGTATGTTAACATCTGTATCCCTTTTATTTAGACTTGCATGGTGTGGAGGGCAGAGGAAGAAAACAAAGAGTGGGAGAAAGACAAACAAAGCTGAAGGAGGGTTGTAAAATATGCAGAAGTAAACAGGTGAGCCCGGCCATTATTTCTTAGACAGGACACACCAGGAATAAAAAATACACGGCTACTATTCCTCAGAGGAAATGATGCATGAAATAAATGTTATTAGAGGCCCAGGGGGACGCTTTTCCTTATTTGTTAATGTACCTCATGTTGAAAACATGCCAGGGGCTGTCAGCACTGGGCTGCAGAATTATAAGAAGCCTTTCCTCCTGAATCTTCTGGGGAGTGGAAGGCAGGCGCCCTCCTTCTTCCAGAGTCTACACCACAGTGAAAGTCTGTTTCCTGGACTCTCTTTCCATCTCTTTTTATCCTTTTCCTTCTTGGCCAACATTTGACAATGGAATGACTTTCCAGGAGGAGTACGACAAGCTTGAACCCTTCCATTTTATTCCTGTAGCATCTTTCTTGCCCTGAATGAGGAAACATCATTGTCTTGCTCTCTTAGTTGAGGTTCCTTTGTAGGAGAATACAATTGCAGCCCCTGCCATCAAAGTGGTGAGGAATGAACTGGAGGATTCCCTATCTCTCCTAAAGGCTGGAGCATCAGTACAGGGTGTATCTGTCAGTGACGGGAAATAATCCCACCCAGACACGTTGAAAAGACTCAGAGGGTGTCTCCTCTTCTTAGTCTAGAGAGAGAGAAAGGGAGGGGGAAGTGGGGAGAAACGCCGAACACCTGGAGTGGGTTCGCAGAGCTGACAGGTTGCAGCTCGCCCGTCTTCTCCCTCTGTCTGATAACACTTTATAGTTAAGACTCTCTAATTGGGCTTGCACGCCTCTCTCCTTTTCATCTCTCGTGGTTTGTGCCCAAATATGGCTTTATTTTAGCCTGTATTTTCCACTTCACTTTAGATGCTCAATCCTGTGAGGGGTGGGGGATACAGGGGCAGAAAAGGCAGTTTGCCAAGTCTAGGGTAGGCTTTGTATCTAGGGGAGTCAGGGAGTATCTCCCTGGTTGCGTGTGTGTGTGTGTGTGTGTGTGTGAGAGAGAGAGAGAGAGAGAGAGAGAGAGAGATGAGAGCCTTCCCTGAGCACTTCGCAGCTTACTTCTTCAAGTGGCAGGTGTGAGTCCTTCATATATTGGTATATACTGAGTGTCCAGCCCAAGGTAACAATATTGACCTTGGCATTCACTCATTCATCCATTCATCAATTCAACGACTATCTAGTGATAACATCTGTTATGTGTGCAATGTGCTTGATTATCAGTTTTTTTTTCCCCCTTGGATTTGCTCCGTGTCTACCCAGGACTTGATACACTCATAGTGGATAACTGTTAAGTGATCATTGGTTGCCCTTGAATCATCTGGTTCCTTCCTTCACAGCCCAATTAACTAGTGTAACTAGTTACTAGTGTAACTAATACCTGCATCTGGATTTGAAAGAAGGTTTACTGGCTTAAGTATTTTTTCTGACATTCCTTTAACTACAACTTCTTTATTCACCTTTTTTAGCCCTTAAAGTTGTCTTCCATTCTTAGTGTGAATCCTACCAATTTATATTTTGTGCATTCATCAATTTATTTATTTCTTATTATGTATAAATGGTTACTCAATATCAGCTTACCACCTGATATTGTAGATAAAGTTTTATTGGAACACAGCCATTCCCATTTGTTTCCAAATGGTTTATGACTGGTTTTTAGAACAGCAGAGATGAGTAGTGGAGACAGAGACCAGTATGACCTGAAAATATTTACTATCTGGATTTTTATAAACATAGTTTTCCAACTCTGAACTATAACACAATCCCCTATTGATGACTATTCAGGTTGTTTGCAGTATGGGGTCTGCATAAACAATGTTTCCTTGAACCTTTGCAATCTGCTCACTCTTACACGTGCAAAGGTCTCTCTACATTATATGCTTAGGAGTGGATTCCAAGGGTTGAAAAGGAGGAACTTTTTTTTTTAATTTTATTTTATTTTTAAACTTTACAATATTGTATTAGTTTTGCCAAATATCGAAATGAATCCGCCACAGTTATACCCGTGTTCCCCATCCAGAACCCTCCTCCCTCCTCCCTCCCCTACCCTCCCTCTGGGTCGTCCCAGTACACCAGCCCCAAGCATCCAGTACCGTACATCGAACCTGGACTGGCGACTCGTTTCATACATGATATTATACATGTTTCAATGCTATTCTCCCAAATCTCCCCACCCTCTCCCTCTCCCACAGAGTCCATAAGACTGATCTATACATTGGTGTCTCTTTTGCTGTCTCGTACACAGGGTTATTGTTACCATCTTTCTAAATTCCATACATATGTGTTAGTATACTGTATTGGTGTTTTTCTTTCTGGCTTACTTCACTCTGTATAATAGGTTCCAGTTTCATCCATCTCATTAGAACTGATTCAAATGTATTCTTTTTAATGGCTGAGTAATACTCCATTGTGTATATGTACCACAGCTTTCTTATCCATTCATCTGCTGATGGGCATCTAGGTTGCTTCATGTCCTGGCTATTATAAACAGTGCTGCAATGAACATTGGGGTACACGTGTCTCTTTCCCTTCTGGTTTCCTCAGTGTGTATGCCCAGCAGTGGGATTGCTGGATCATAAGGCAGTTCTATTTCCAGTTTTTTAAGGAACCTCCACACTGTTCTCCATAGTGGCTGTACTAGCTTGCATTCCCACCAACAGTGTAAGAGAGTTCCCTTTTCTCCACACCCTCTCCAGCATTTATTGCTTGTAGACTTTTGGATTGCAGCCATTCTGACTGGCGTGAAATGGTACCTCATAGTGGTTTTGATTTGCATTTCTCTGATAATGAGTGATGTTGAGCATCTTTTCATGTGTTTGTTAGCCATCTGTATGTCTTCTTTGGAGAAATGTCTATTTAGTTCTTTGGCCCATTTTTTGATTGGGTCATTTATTTTTCTGGAGTTGAGCTGTAGGAGTTGCTTGTATATTTTTGAGATTAGTTGTTTGTCAGTTGCTTCATTTGCTATTATTGTCTCCCATTCTGAAGGCTGCCTTTTCACCTTGCTAATAGTTTCCTTTGTTGTGCAGAAGCTTTTAAGTTTAATTAGGTCCCATTTGTTTATTTTTGCTTTTATTTCCAATATTCTGGGAGGTGGGTCATAGAGGATCCTGCTGTGATGTATGTCAGAGAGTGTTTTGCCTATGTTCTCCTCTAGGAGTTTTATAGTTTCTGGTCTTACGTTGAGATCTTTAATCCATTTTGAGTTTATTTTTGTGTAAGGTGTTAGAAAGTGTTCTAGTTTCATTCTTTTACAAGTGGTTGACCAGTTTTCCCAGCACCACTTGTTAAAGAGATTGTCTTTAATCCATTGTATATTCTTGCCTCCTTTGTCAAAGATAAGGTGTCCATATGTGCGTGGATTTATCTCTGGGCTTTCTGTTTTGTTCCATTGATCTATATTTCTGTCTTTGTGCCAGTACCATACTGTCTTGATAACTGTGGCTTTGTAATAGAGTCTGAAGTCAGGTAGGTTGATTCCTCCAGTTCCATTCTTCTTTCTCAAGATAGCTTTGGCTATTCGAGGTTTTTTGTATTTCCATACAAATTGTGAAATTATTTCTTCTAGCTCTGTGAAGAATACCGTTGGTAGGAGGAACATTTTTAACTCTGCCTTCCCCCCCGCAAATTGTATCTCAGTCCTCCGTTAATTCTTTTCAAAGTGTTATGCATATTATATTCTGTGCAAGTTGCTTTTCTTTTTAAGTAGTAATATCATGAGGCATAAATCCTACAATTAAGTTTTCTCATTCTGTGAACTTGAATACCTTGTCCTGAGGACTTCAGTAGAGAGGTCTAAAGCTAATTTTTATTCTTTTTTTAAGTTTTAAAATTTTTAATTGGGATATAATTTATTTATCATGTTGTATTAGTTTCAGGCTAACACAACAAAGCAAATTTGCTATACGAATATTAATACATATATCCACTCATTTTTAACCTTTATGGATGCTTGATTATTTTATGTACTTAGGTATTCGGTTGGCCAAAAAGTTTATTTGGGTTTTTCAATGAACATTTTGACCAACCCTGTATTTATTTAGTTTGGGTACACTAAGGAAGATTCTTCTCTCTTTTTCTTTTATTTGAAGCCTAGAAACTGAATTATTTTGATTTACATTGAATGTTATTGGATAAAGGGTCCCTGTTCAACATGAGCAACACTAAAAAGAAATTTTTTAATTTCTTCTGCCAGAAACCTGAAGATATCAACCATCCTGGGTCCTGGTATAAGGATGAACAGTATTTCTCCAAATTCCTGTTCTTTCTGGACCCTCAGAATGTCAGGATGTGACCTTATTAAGAAATAAGCTGATTTCAGGTGTGATAAATTAAGATGAGATCATACTGGATTAGTGATGGTGAAAGTCACTCAGTAGTGTCCAACTCTTTGAGACCCTATGGACTGTAGCCCAGCAGGCTCCTCTGTCCATGGAATTCTCCAGGCAAGAATACCAGAGTGGATTTCCATTCCCTTCTCCAGGGGGTCTTCCTGACCCAGGGATGGAACCCAGGTCTCCTGCATTGCAGGCAGATTGTTTACCATCTGAGTCACCAGGGAAGCCCATACTGGAGTACAGTGACCCTTAATCCAATATGACTGGTGTCGTTGTGAGAAGAGAAGAGGCACAGAGAAAAAAAACACACAAAGGAGAAACCACGTGAAGACAGAGGAAGACCAGAGTGATGCCTCTACAAGCCAAGGAGCTCCAAGGATGACCAGCAAACACAGGAAGCTAAGAGAAAGGCACGGGGCAGAGCCTTCCCAGGCACTTTCAGAAAGGACCCGTTCTGATGACACCTTCATCTGGGACTTGGAGTCTCCAGAACTCAGACAATATGTTTCCATGTTCCAGAAAAACATCTACTTTTGCTTTATTGTCTATGCCAAAGCCTCTGACTGTGTGGATCGCTACAAACTGTGGAAAATTCTGAAAGAGATGGGAATACCAGACCACCTGACCTGCCTCCTGAGAAATCTGTATGCAGGTCAGGAAGCAACAGTTAGAACTGGACATGGAACAACAGACTGGTTCCAAAATGGGAAAGGAGTATGTCAAGGCTGTATATTGTCACCCTGCTTATTTAACTTATATGCAGAGTACATCATGTGAAATTCTGGGCTGGATGAAGCACAAGCTGGAATCAAGATTGCTGGGAGAAATATCAATAATCTCACATATACAGATGACACCACCCTTATGGCAGAAAGTGAAGAACTAAAGAGCCTCTTGATAAAAGTGAAAGAGGAGAGTGAAAAAATTGGCTTAAAACTAAACATTCAGAAAAATAAGATTATGGCATCCACTCCCATCAGTTCATTCAGTTCAGTCGCTCAGTCGTGTCTGACTCTTTGCGACCCCATGAATTTCAACATGCCAGACCTCCCTGTCCATCACCAACTCTCGGAGTTCACCCAGACTCACGTCCATCGAGTCAGTGATGCCATCCAGCCATCTCATCCTCTGTCATCCCCTTCTCCTCCTGCTCCCAATCCCTCCCAGCATCAGAGTCTTTTCCAATGAGTCAACTCTTCGCATGAGGTGGCCAAAGTACTGGAGTTTCAGCTTTAGCATCATTCCTTCCAAAGAAATCCCAGGGCTGATCCCCTTCAGAATGGACTGGTTGGATCTCCTTGCAGTCCAAGGGACTGTCAAGAGTCTTCTCCAACACCACAGTTCAAAAGCATCAATTCTTCGGTGCTCAGCCTTCTTCACAGTCCAACTCTCACATCCATACATGACCACAGGAAAAACCATAGACTTGACTAGACGAACCTTTGTTGGCAAAGTAATGTCTCTGCTATTCAATATGCTATCTAGGTTGGTCATAACCTTCCTTCCAAGGAGTAAGCGTCTTTTAATTTCATGGCTGCAGTCACCATCTGCAGTGATTTTGGAGCCCAGAAAAATAAAGTCTGACACTGTTTCCACTGTTTCCCCATCTATTTCCCATGAAGTGATGGGACCAGATGCCATGATCTTCGTTTTCTGAATGTTGAGCTTTAAGCCAACTTTTTCACTCTCCTCTTTCATTTTCATCAAGAGGCTTTTTAGTTCCTCTTCACTTTCTGCCATAAAGGTGGTGTCATCTGCATATCTGAGGTTATTGATATTTCTCCCGGCAATCTTGATTCCAGCTTGTGTTTCTTCCAGTCCCATCACTTCATGGCAAATAGATGTGGAAACAATGGAATCGGTGAGAGACTTTATTTTGGGGGGCTCAAAAATCATTGCAGATCGTGACTCCAGCCATAAAATTAAAAGACACTTATTCTTTGAAAGACAAGCTATGACCAACCTGCTGCTGCTGCTGCTAAGTCGCTTCAGTCGTGTCCGACTCTTCGAGACCCCATGGACTGCAGCCTACCAGGCTCCTCTATTCATGGGGTTTTCCAGGCAAGAGTACTGGAGTGGGGTGCCATTGCCTTCTCCGATGACCAATCTAGGCAGCCTATTAAAAAGCAGAGACATTACTTTACCAACAAATGTCCATCTAGTCAAACTATGGTTTTTTCCAGTGGTCATGTATAATGTGAGAGTTGAACTATAAAGAAAGCTGAACACCGAAGAACTGATGCTTTTGAACTGTGGTGTTGGAGAAGACTCTTGAGAGTCCCTTGGACTGCAAGGAGATCCAACCAGTCAATCCTAAAGGAAATCAGTCCTGAATATTCATTGGAAGGACTGATGCTGGAGCTGAAACTCCAATCCTTTGGCTACCTGATGTGAAGAACCGACTCATTGGAAAAGACCCTGATGCTGGGAAAGATTGAAGGCAGGAGGAGAAGGGGACGACAGATGAGTTGGCTGGATGGCATCACCGACTCAATGGACATGGGTTTGGGTGGACTCCGGGATTGGTGATGGACAGGGAAGCCTGATGTGCTGCAGTCCATGGGGTCCCAAAGAGTCAGACACAAGCGCGTGACTGAGCTGAATGTTCACGCCATCCAGTGTGTGGGACTTCGTTAGGGCAGCCCGAGCAAATGAATACGGTCACATTACTCCAGTTTCAAACACTAGGATTCCCCAGGCTGTGCAGTGATTTCAAAACCATGCCAGGGCTGGCTTCCCATGGTCCCTCCACTCTCCAGCTATAGCCTATCAGGCCCCAACCTTAAGTGTGTGGCCATTTTCCAGGGGTCCCACCTTGGCACTCCCTGGACAGCTGCTCTTGAAGCCCACTTTGGAGAAGTCCTTTTAGATGGATGGGAGCAGACGTCCTCTCTGGGTGCCCCCTTCACTCTGGTGCAATTTTCACTACACTTGGCAGGTTTTTATTTTTAATGTATATTTTGGCTTGGGTTCTAAGTGATTCCATTTTCATGGAAAACAGTGTTTCTTTGGGCCCCCTTCTCCCCTCACTGCCTTGTTTTTGGCTTACAGAAAGGAAAAGAAAAATGCAGCGTTATCTTTATTTTGTCATCTTATAACTGCCTCCCCATGGCAGATTTTTGAGTGGAAACTTTGTTTTTTTGAAAATCTTTCAAGAAGATCCAGAAGATAGGCATCTTACATCCTTTGTGGGACCTTATTCACTTGGTAAGACTTTAATTAGATTTACGGCAAATGAGCCAAGTTTGTGTGCCCAGAATCTATATCATTTGCCTGGTTTGGGAATGAAAAGATGATTCAGAAATGTAGACAACAGCATCGTGGAGTCAGGTTCTTGCTGAAGCATAATCTGCTGCTGCTGCTGCCGCTGCTGCAGCTGCTGCTGCTAAATCGCTTCAGTCATGTCCGACTCTGTGCAACCCCACAGATGGCAGCCCACCAGGCTGCCCTGTCCCTGGGATTCTCCAGGCAAGAACACTGGAGTGGTTTGCCATTTCCTTCTCCAATGCGTGGAAGTGAAAAGTGAAAATGAAGTCGCTCAGTCATGTCCGACTAGTATAGCGATTCAATGGACTGCAGCCTACCAAGCTCCTCCGTCCATAAGATTTTCTAGGCAAGAGTACTGGAGTGGCTTGCCATTGCCTTCTCCGGAAGCATAATCTGAGTCCACAAAAAAATACAGATGATACACAGGTGCTGCAAAGTGATTAGTTCTACTTATAGAGCCATAGTTTCTCTGTTTTCTCTTTTCTAAAAACAGAACCATGGCCCAATCCTCTTAATTGGAAAGTCAGAGGGTCAAAAACTAAATCTGAAAGGAGAAATAATATTTGGCTGGTAGGAAATCAGAGTACTTTATCCTGGTCCATTCTGACAGATCCCACAAGTCATTGGAAGTATGCAAGTGGAGGAAAAATGATATTGAAAACACAGGACAAAGTTTCCGTTGCTTCACTTTGAACACTTTCTGCCTTCTGTTGATGACTTACAGTTATTAATAGATAAGTGTTTTAAGTTTGCTAATTGAGGAGCTTTGAATTAATTGACCCATTTTGAAGGCACAGGTTAGGGGAAATAATATTTTAGAACAGCTATTCTTGCAGTGAATCATGAATCATCCAAAGTACAGCTAAGGTATAGCAATTGTTTCCAATTATTCACTCCAGTTCTTGGAGTCAAGATAGACCATGTTGAACTTATTATGTGTTAACATCTCTCCCCAGAACAGCATGTTAAGGCTTTTTTTTTTTTTTTTTTTCTTTCCTGTTATTACTTGGGTCACCCTTTTCAAACTATTCCTGAATTCTGCTTTGTTGTGTTTAAACTGATCTGGCTGAAACTGAACTTGGTCCTTAGAATCAAGAGAGCCCTGAACTTTTGCTCTATGTAATGGCATCCCTCTAACATCTCATATTCACTTTAAAGGATTTTGGGGAAGATTATGGAAAATGATTTCCAGTGTAGCATTACTTTTCCTTATCTAAGCTGAATTTCTTTCCTTGGCCATCTTTGTGACTTATTTCTACCTTCCCCACAATTTCTCCTACCCTTGACAGACTGTGTAATTATTTTTTTATCAGCACATTTTGCACTTCCAGGTTGTTAATAAATATATGGAAGAAAATTAGCACAGGAGGATTAACTGTAATCAGATTCTTAAGGCAGTAACTATTAACGTTGCTAAGGCTGAGAAATGACCATTGATTTCTGTTCTTTAGTTTCTGTCTCTTAACCAGTTCTAACAACCCGTAATGGGATTTCACATCTTACTTTATGTATTCACCAAGTTTCCCCAAAAAAGTCACTAAAATCTTTTGGAAGCCTAAATTTGTTTTATGCACTCATTTTTCCTTTATCTACATTTAAAATAAGACCTTTCAGAACATTCTCTAAGCTAAATAGTAACATTCTCCCCTGTACAAAAATAAGTATGTCTTTATTATAGAAAACTCTCTTGCAGGTACATTACAATATCATAGTTCTTAGCCCAACATTCTTAGCTCCTCTCAAATTGCCGAAGGACTAAGGCAAAGGGAAGGTCTATCTTGTAATGGGTTTCCAAGGAGGTCGTGTGTGTATTTCTAAGTCTTGAGCTAGGGAAGCAGAAGGGGGAATTAACAGATATCATACTTTCGCCAAAGATATTTAAAGATAAACTCAGCCTAATGCATTTAGAAACTTGGATTTACTATATCTTAAAAAAAAGGGGAGTGGTTTATGGAAAAAATTGTATCAGTATAATTTTGGATTATCCAGCTTCAGGTCTGTATCTCTTTAATCTTTGTCACTTTTTATATGAAGACATCCCAAACATGGGTCACTGGGTTTAGAAAAAGAAGTATTTAGGCTGGAAGCGATCTTAGTATGGCTTTATAGCAAGTAATACTTCTTTCTAGGCACCCAAATGAATTTGAATTGGAGCCAAAAAGACATTGCCAATGAGTAAGCCACAGAGGGCAGATACAAATGTGTGGCTTGCAGATCCTAGAAGACTGCAGGAATGGAAACATTGGTTCAGATGAAATAAGAAATCCCCCAGACCTTCTCTCAAGGTGTGCTCTTGAATCTCATTTCTCCCTAAGTTTTGGAAAGAATTGGACAATAGGAACTTTCCACATCTCTTATTTAGGGGTCTACCAAGAAAACTCATGCATCCTGATTCCCATTTTCGCCAAGCCACAGAGCCTGACAGCATTGCTTATAAAACCAGTTCTCTTCTTGTTTGTCAGCTGAGTGTAGTTGCCCTGAATCCTTACCCTGGTTTCACTACAGAGGACTAGAGAGCTGATGTGTGCCCCTCTTCTCAGAAGCTGCAAGTTTAGGGGCTGTGGGTGGCTTGTTGCTATTCAGTCGCTCAGTCGTGTCCAACTCTTTGTGATCCCATGGACTGCAGCACACCAGGCCTCCCTGTCCTTCACCATCTCCCAGAGTTTGCCCAAACTCATGTCCATTGAGTCAGTGATGCCATGCCACCTTCTCGTCCTCTGTCGCCCCCTTCTCCTCCTGCCTTCAATCTTTCCCAGCATCACCGCACAGTATTCCAGTCTAGGCAGAGGTCACAGCAAGAGCAAGCACAGCTGTGTCCTCCTCCCCACATCCATTTTCATTCCTCTCATCTATTACAACCTCCCTCTAATATTGCTCTATATATGCTCATGACTTTCTCTGATGTAAGGCTATGAGAATCATTCATTTTACTTTATTAAGAAAATATAACAGGTTTGGGAAGACTGAGATACTTATTCTCCAAATCAAGACAGAAATGTAGTGAAGAGTAGGACCATGGCTTCTAAATCCAGGCCCAGCCATCTGCCACATGAGTCTCCTGGGGTTCCTCAAAAACTCTCTGCCATGTGCCCTATCCCATGACAGTTCTAGATCTGAAATGATTTAAATTCCATTATAGGATATTGAGGTTTCAGAGAATTTGTTGTTGCTGTTCAGTCGCTGAATTGTGTCTGACTCTTTGCAACCCACCCCTGGACTGCAGCACGCCAGGCTTCTCTGTCCTTCACTGTCTTGCAGAATTTGCTCAAATTCATGTCCACTGAGTCAGCGATGTTATCTAACCATCTCATCCTCTGCTGCCCACTATTTCTCCTGCTAATCTTGCCCAGCATCAGGGTCTTTTCCAAAGAGTTGGCTCTTGCATCAGGTGGCCAAAGTAAGTTACTAGAAGACTACTGTAGGTTGCAGTGGTCTGAATGTCCATGTCTCCCCCAAAGTCATGTGCTGAAGTCCAAATTACTGATGTGATGGAAGTGGGGCCATTGAGAGGTCATTAGACATGGAGGTGGAACCCTTTTGAGTGGGATTAACGCTGTTATAAGAGGGCTAAGAGGCCAGAGCTCCCTCTTTCTGCCATGTGAAAATACAGTGAGAGCATAGCTGTCTTCAAACCAGGAAGGAGGGTCTCATGAGACACCAGACGTGCCAGAACCTTGATCTTGGACTTCCTGGCCTCCGGAAGTGTGAGATCTAAATGTCTGTTGTTTAAGCCACTCAATCCATGGTGTTTTTTGTTTTTTTAAATAGGAGCCTGAACTGACTAAGAGAGATACCTTCAGTAAAATCTGTACAAATTTCTTTTCTGGAAAGTAAGTGGTGAGGCCTAGTATTTTTACTAGAAAGGCCTATTTTTTAGTAGAAAGGCCTACTTTCCATTTCCCTTCTTTTATGAACAATTTCCAACAAAAAGATTCTTGTAGATGTCCTTATCTGAGCCTTAGCAATTCAGAATTCCCTATAATCATATCATGGACCATGCATGTCCATTTTTAAATCAGATATATCTTTAGGAACTGGAGAATACATATCAGAGATTAGTAACTGTTGTTGCCTTGGGTTCAAAATCCTAGGTAGAAAGGTTGAGCTCTCTCTGAAAATAAATGGACATCAATACAGTATATATAGCTAATAAGTACATTAAATTAATTCCAATTATGATGAATCCTGCAATGCATCTCCCCTCTGTTATGACAGTTTTGTTAGATAATGGTAGAAATTTGACAGATAGAGATGATTTCTGTCATATAGTTTACACGAAATGTTTGTTAGCTTATTAAAAAAAACATTCAATTTGGATTGCTTAATAAGCATATTTGAAATTTTCTGATCTCCTATTTTCTGCTTATTGCCTATGCCTCCTTGTGCCTAAAGAGTCCTGAGTGGATCAAGGGCAGGTGTGATCCTTTGATTTATGCTGATAGTAGGAAGGCTTCCATATAGTGAGGACTATCTTGTTACTGTTGTTTAGTCACCAAGTCATGTCTGACTCTTTTGCAACTCCGTGGACTGAAGCCCGCCAGGCTCCTCTGTCCATGGGACTCTCCAGGTGAGAATCCTGGAGTGGGTTGCCCTTTCCTTTCCCAGGAGATCTTCCTGACAGAGGGATCCAACCCATGTGTCCGGCATTGGCAGGTGGGTTCTTTGCCACTGAGCCACCAGGGAAGCCCCAAGGACTGTCTTAGGTCAATACAATTAATGTACTTTATTTCATTGGATCAAAATATGCAGAGTTTATATTTTTATTTATTTTCAGTATAAGGAAGCATGGCCAGAAACTGCTTAAGAAATTACATACAAGAAGCCATAGAAATGAAATGCAGGTCCAGACTGATCTCATCCTAGAGTCTGAGCTCTTCCTACTTGGCTGCATTCTCTCGTTTGTCAAATCCCAACATGAGTGAGTGTGTTGGTGATATGGTGAAAAGGGAAGAGGGAAGAGCTCTTCCTGTCATACTCTGATTCCATGGCTTTCCCTCAACGTGGCCAGTGATGGCGGGGAGTTGAAAGGAAGGACCTCAAGTGTCCTTTGTCTATGTCTACACCATACACCCCGCCAGTCACCACAGGGACTTTCTTAATGTCTGAACGATGGTCTGAGCAGACACACAAGTGATGACGTATATCTAGTTTTAATTCTTCTTGTCTGTCAAATGGTACTTTAGCTCCTGCGTTGGCATAGGGCTTTATACATTTACATTTAGAAAGTTTTTGTTTGATGGTATTTTTCTCCCTGTGGTTATAGCAAGATCTGTCATTTCATGTCTTTCTGAGCCATTGGTGATTTACTGTGTCTGTACTGTTTGGAATTTTCTAAAACTGTTCAGACAACCTTACCAGGGTTGCAATGCTATTTCTGCCTCTTATTTTTTTTTTTTGCTGTCACTCTCTTTTTTCTCCAGGGGAAAGGTACAGAGTTGGGTGTGTGACAGTTTGAAGGTGGGGGAGGTACACTTGGCCTCCGTAAAGTTTCAGTTCATGAGGAAGGAGAATTGCTTTAATTAATGTGTCTCCTAGGAAATCTGAGATAGACTGGGACAATCTCATCACAATCAGAGCTGTCCCCTACCTAATTAGTGAAATATTAAAGCAGAATTGCTTAAGTCAACCAATCTCACTTTCATAATCAGATGTGCACCCCGAATTTGCATGTGTTCTGATCCAGCCTTTCTACTTTTAATTTATTCCAGGGTCTGGGGTGAAAATTCCTTCTAAAAGAATTGTCCTCCTTGAGAAATATGCAAGTGGGCCTGGTGCCACATTAGTGAGCTGAGCAGATTTGTGTTATTTTGGGTGTTTTCTTTTCCCCAACATCAGTCCAAGATGCTTTCTGTCAAAATGCATTTGTTTGTTTGCTTAGTTTGGTCTTTAAGCAAAAAGCTGGGGCTTTATAAATTCACTAAATAATGTTTAACATCCAAATCTGACTTAAGAAGATATGAATAGTTTTAATTTTATTTATTTATTTCTTTTTGCCCTTTGACACCACTTTATCAATGACTCCCATTCATAATAGAAATTTATGGTTCTGAGGAAAGCCTTAACATTTTCCCATGTATTTACCTAGTCAACATTCTTAATTTATAGTCACTCAGTTTGCAAATGAGGCAAAAATGTTTAGCAGCCCCTACCACTGTCTCAGCATAAGTGGCTCTTCTCTCCATTTTTATCAAAGGACCATCCAGGTTCTTCACCTCTGTGCTCCTGAGTGCTGAAGTCATCTTCCTCTACTTGGAGTCAGTGCAGTTCCTGTATGGCATCTACTCCCGTTCTCCCCAAGTCTATAACAGATGCAGATCTGTTATAGAATTCACTCATGTTTACAACTTAGGACTAGCTCCAGAAGAGATCAGGGTTCAGATAAAAGCTTGCTCACCATTCAGCCACATGAAGTCAACTTTTCTGGTAAATTTCTGCTTCCCTTGGAGTTACTTATTCCCTCTGATTTTATATTTGTTTCACTTATTTTTCTGTAAACTTCTCATTAATTAATCACACAACTGTAAGCTCTTCCCAATACCTCAGGGAATCTTGCTGTTCAATTATTTATCTCAGAACGTCTTCCTGTCTCCATGTGGATGGATGGTTCACTGGGCCCTAAGTACAGCTTCTTCTCGAAGCATCCACAGACCTTCATCCTGGAAATTTCCTCTGTTTCCTCCACTGCTCACTGAAACCTGTATCTACCTCTCTTTTAGTTTACTTCTTGGTTTGAAGAAGCACAGATTCTATATGCTTTCTTAGATCCTATGGGTGTGTTTGTACCAACTGAAAATATTCTCATTTTGTACTCAAACTCGATTAATAATTTGACTCACTTAGAATTCTAGGTTAGAATTAATTTTCAACAGGACTTTGAAGAACTATTTCAGTGTCTGCCAGCTTCCAGTGTGACTTTTAAAAAGTCAATTACTATTCATACTCCTGACCCCTTTATGAGTGGACTGTTTTTTCTTTTTGTTTTCTGAAAATTTCTGACATGTTTTTTCCTCCTGGTGTATACTTCTAAATAATGTCAAAATGGCTTGAATTGGTAAGGATATTTTTATTTAACTGGCTGGACACTTCATAGTATTTCTCAAGATGAAAACTAATATCCAGGATATTTTATTATCTCTCCCCTCTTTTTTTCTGTATCCTTTCTGAAATTCCTAAGATTTGGATACTGGACACTCTACATGGATCTTGTAATTTTATGCTGTTGTATGTTGGTCATCTCTTTGACTTTTTATTCTGCTTTCTGGGAGGTTTTCTAAGCTTGTTTTTCATACCTTCCACCAATATGTTTACTAAATTTCCACTATCATACTTTCATTTCTGAGGCCTCTTTCTTATTCAAAGAGTATTATTTTTATAATTTACTGTTCTTATTTTATGGATTTGAGAATATTTTTGCAAGTGCTTTTCCCCCCACTTCTGTCTTCTGTCATTGTGCCTATTGATGCAAGCAAGTCTTTCCTAAAAGAAATCAACCCCGAATCTTCATTGGAAGGACTGATGCTGAAGCTGAAACTCTAATACTTTGGCCACCTGATGCGAAGAGTGGACTCATTGGAAAAGACCCTGATCTGGGAAAAATTGAAAGCAAAAGGGAAAGAGGGTAGCAGACAATGAGATGGTTAGATAGTATGACCGACTCAATAAACATGAATTTGAGCAAAAGGCAGGGAGACAGTGAAGGACAGAGGAACCTGGCGGGATGCATTCCACAAAGTCACAAAGAGTCAGGCACAGCGACTGAACAACAATTCAACAACTGATACAAAATCTTCCAACTTGTTTGTTTCCACCTCTTTGTCTTTCTGTCATGGTGCAGCTTCCATCACACATTGAGTGAAGGTAGTGTGCCAGTTCCGGAGAAAGCAAGGGCACCCCACTCCAGTACTCTTGCCTGGAAAATCCCATGGACCGAGGAGCCTGGTAGGCTGCAGTCCATGGGGTCGCTAAGAGTCGGGCATGACCAATCGACTTCACTTTCACTTTTCACTTCATGCATTGGAGAAGGAAATGGCAACCCACTCCAGTGTTCTTGCCTGGAGAATCCCAGGGACGGGGGAGCCTGGTGGGCTGCTGTCTATGGGGTCGCACAGAGTCAGACATGACTGAAGCGACTTAGCAGTAGCAGTGTGTCAGTTCATCTGTAAAGGTAAGAGTACTGAAAATGTGGGGTTGCTGATAGTGATCTTCACCGGCCAGAGAAGGGGTGGAGAACCAGCCCTTCTCTTAGGAGTGCCTTAAATGTTAGTTTGTATCTCTTCCTCTGGGCTCATTATTTTCCTTGGAGAGGAATCCTCTACTTTTCTGCCCATAGAATGTCAGATTCTTTGTCAGTATCCTTGGAGTCATCAGGAAAGGGGCTGGGATCTCATTGCTGACATGCAGCTTCTCACTCAAACCCCATTTCTTGTTCTTAATTTAATTTTAATTTAATTGGAGTGGAGATCGGTCCTCGGATTTCTTTGGAAGGAATGATGCTGAAGCTGAAACTCCAGTACTTTGGCCACCTCATGCGAAGAGTTGACTCATTGGAAAAGACTCTGATGCTGGGAGGGATTGGGGGCAGGAGGAGAAGGGGACGACAGAGGATGAGATGGCTGGATGGCATCACTGACTCGATGGACATGAGTCTGAGTGAACTCCGGGAGTTGGTGATGGACAGGGAGGCCTGGCATGCTGCGGTTCATGGGGTCACAAAGAGTCGGACGCGACTGAGCGACTGATCTGATCTGATCTGATCTGATAGCTGATATGCAATATTGTGTGGTTTCAGGTGTACAGCTAAGTGATTCAGTTATACATAAATATATACCCATTCTTTTTCAGGTTATTTTCCCATATAAGTTAGTACAGAATATTGAGCAAAGTTCCCTGTGCTATACAGGGATTATTTATTTTATATATATATTGATTATTTATTTTATATATAGTAGTATGTATGTGTTACTCTCAAACTCCTAATTTATCCACCCTGCCCCACCTTTCCCCTTTGATAATCATAAGTTTGTTTTTGATGTCTGTGAGCCTGCTTTTGTTTTGTAAATAAGTTCGTTTGTATCATTCTTTTATATTCTTCATTTAAGTGATACGACATTTATCTTTCTCTATCTGACTCACTTCACTCAGTGTGATCATCTCTAGGTCCATCATGTTGCTGCAAAGGGCATTATTTCATTTTTGATGGCTGAGTAATATTCCACGGTATATTTGTATCAAACTCCGTGTCTAAGCTGGCTTCCAACTCTGGCCCAAAACGTGCCTGAAGTTTAGACAAACACTCTATTTCACCCTTTTCTAAGCTCATCTCTTCAGTATGTTATCAAGGGACAGGGGTGCCTGCCTGGGCTTAGAATTTGATGGTAAATATTTTGGGGTGTTTCTGGTGGCTCAGAGGTAAAATAAAATCTGCCTGCAATGCAGGAGACCTGTGTTTGATTTCTGCATTGGGAAGATCCCCTGGAGAAGGACATGGCAACCCACTCCAGTATTCTTACCTAAAGAATCCCATGGACAGAGGGGCCTGGGGGGCTGCAGTCCAAGAGGTCGCAAAGAGTCATATGCAACTGAAGTGGCTAAGCAGCAGCAGCGGAACTCCTTTCAGCACATCGTCAGCTGAGCTCCATGGCACTCGCGCACACACTGTTCCAGGTGGGGCAACAGACACTGGTCTGATTTCCGTGTCCGTGACCTGATTGTTTTCCTCTGGAAGCTCTTGGAATGGTCTCTTCAGTTCTGGTATTATGATGAGACCACATGTTGAATGTACTGACATTCATTACGTTCAGGATTCTCCATGGACCTTTTCATCCTGGCAACTCCTGTCTTTCCACAGCTCTGAGAAATCTTTATTATATCATAGCTTTCATGTCCTCCCTTCCGCTCTTTGTGTTCACTCTCTGAAATTCCTCTAGTCAGATACTTTACCTCCTGAAGTAATCAACTCTGTCACTTACCTTTTACTTCATATATTTTTCATTTCTCTTTTAATTTTCTTTTGTGTGAGAATTCTTTTATCTTCTAGACATCCTATGAGATTCTCTGTTTGATCAAACTATTTTTCTTGACAAGAAATCGTTCTTGTTTTCCTATTATATTTTCTGTAATGCCGTCCTGTTCTTGTTTTTTAAATTCATATCTTCTTAATTTCTTTGAGGATATTAATTAGAGGCTATTGTTCCTTTAAAGTCCTTCTTGTGATGTTCTGCGGGACATCGTTATCTTACATGCTCCATTCCTTTCTAAGTCACCTGTTCGCGTATTATATTGAGCAGCTGCAAGTTTACTGAAAGTGTGGTCCTGTACGTGGACTAGCAGCTTAATATGAAATACAGAGGCAGCGGTAAACCTTTGAGACCATTGAGATAAGTGAATGTGGTTTGCAAACAACAGCACCCATATGTTTCCTTTTTTAATTTAATAAAGAGTCATAATTTTATAGAAGGGTGGTGGTTTCCAATGACTGCCAGGCATCTACTTGTAAGAATAGGAGTGAAGGGTAAGAAAAGTCATTGTTGGATTTTCTGATGTTCCAGGTTTTTGCAAGGAAGTTCTCTTTGCTACTCTAGCCTACTTTTGTTTCTCCTTTTCCTGGGAATTTTACCTTTATTGCTAAAGTAAATGAAATATTTTTTTAAAATCTCACTTTCTCATTTTCTTGATACTAATTCTTATTGATCTTTGATGAAATATTTTGAGTTTCTAAGCATACAATCATATAACTTATAAATAATACCTCCTGCTATTTAAGCTTATACATTTTTTTTTGTTTCATTACATTCGCCAGAATTTCCAAAACAATGATGACTAATGGATTAGAATAGGTGCATTTTCTTACTCCTAATTTAAATTTAATTATTACTAGTGTTTCACTTATAAGCCTGATGTTGGTTTCAAATAGGTATTGTTTCTGTAGCTAATATCTATATTGTATTCATAATGATTTCTTGTGATAACATTTTCTTGAGGAAAAAATTATTATTGATTTAGTCACAGAGTCGGGAGAAGAAAAACAGCTCAAATTGAATTCCAGAAACTTACATTGACTCGAATGGAAGATGTGGAAAAGGGAAGTGAAGGAAGCTCTGGTGCTGAAGGACCACTTGGCATCTATCAGTGAGGAGATAAGCATCGGGTTGAGAGATGCTGACTTGTTGATTCATCTGCGGAATTCAAATTTTCACTGATCTCCTGGGGCTGACAAGCATAACTTGAAAATTAGGACACCATGTTTTGATCAGCTTCAGAATAAATAAGGGACTGAAATCAGTTGTTTGAAGGAAATATGACTTCAGGGCTTGCGTTTGATCATCAATCTTCAAATTTTTAGGTGAATGCAAGTTATCTGCATAAAATTTCTTGTGTGTTCTTTGTAACTTTTCTCTTAAAGAGTGACAAGATTCTTTAAAACTAATTCTCAAGCCTTGGTTCATTCCCAGCTTAACTGCTGATTGTCCAGAGAAATAGGTTGTTACTCGGGGTTACTAGGATTTCCTTCCTGGAGACCTCCAAATTTTCAGAGACAGAGATGCCGTGTAGGTCAGACACAGCCTTCTACTCAGTAGCACTTACACTTTGATGTATTTCCAGACAGAGATTCTGGATACCTGGGTAAATAATCAAATATACTTTAGCCTCCCTTTCTTTAGACTTGTACTCTTCCTTGATTTCCTGTGATCCTTCTTTCTTTCTTCTGTCACCAAAGCCATGCAACATGTTTGTCTGCCTTTATGGTCTAAATTATACTCATATTAGACCCAACCTAGAAATGTGAAGCTAGTGACGATGCTAAAATAAAACAGGGGCTTCCCTTGTGGCTGGCTCAGTAACGAATCTGCCTGCAATGCAGGTTCAATCTCGGGTCAGGAAGATCCTCAGAAGAAGGAAATGGCACTGCAGTATTCTTGCCTGGGAAATCCCAAGGACAGAGGAGCCTGTCAGGCAACAGTCCATAGGGCTGCAAGAATTGAACACAACTCAGCAACTAAACCACTGCCACCACCACCAAAGATATTATAGAAAAAGCTTAGTTCTCTGGGATTTGGTGAAATCATTTTTATTCGATTTAACCAAATGACCAGATTGACAACATTCTGGAATGGCTCAGATTTGAGAGTATTTTCAGCCTGGGGAAGAGGGAAGAAAACAAAACAAAACTTCTTTTCTGAGTTGAGTCTCAAAATGGGGCCCAAGACCTCTAGGTGGACTTGAATTAAGTTGTGGACACATCATCTTCTGGATCCTTGACGTTTCCATAGGAACACAACTCTCCTTGGACCACTGTTTGCCAGATTTCTTCGCCACATGTTTTACTATGAGCGTCTAGTAGTTGGGAATTACTGTGTGAATCATCACACCTACTTTCAACTTCTGCTTGCTCTTTTGGATTTCTTAGCACGTGTGGTGCCAGAGAAGACTCTTGGGAGCCCCTTCGACCGCAAGGAGATCAAACTTGTCAATCCTAAAGGAAATCAGTCCTGAATATTCATTGGAAGGACTGATGCTGAAGCTGAAGCTCCAGCACTTTGGCCACCTGATGCAAAGAGCTGACTCACTGGAAAAGACCCAGATGCTGGGAAAGATGGAAGGCAGGAGGAGAAGGGGGTGACAGAGGATGAGATGGTTGGATGGCATCACCGACTCCACGGACATGAGTTTGAGCAAACTTCGGGAGATGGTGAAGACGGGGAGGCCTGGTGTGCTGCAGTCCATGGGGTCCCAAAGAGTCAAGACGCAATTTAGCAACTGAATAACGAATGCATGTTCTGAGAGAGGAAGAGGTGTGTGAGGTTTTCTGGGAGTCGTCTGAACTCCAAGCTGTCACCACAAAGCTTCTCACTGAATAAACAACAGGTAGAAAGAGCACTTGTCGCTTTCAGTCCTGCCTCTCCCTCCACCCGGCTCTACACAGAGATATAAAAGCCAAATACTAACTCCACATGCCACTGGATTTCCACCCCCCTTATCACTTTCCTCGGGGGTATAAAGTGCTGATGCAGTTGAGATCTTGAAATAAGTGATTTATAACCAAAATGGCCCTCTGCAGTGAAAGGTCTATGAGAGACGGCAGAATTTATTTGCTGAGTTACTATGCAAATTTCACAATTAAATCTTAACTCAGCTCCTGAGGGGATAGCAAGGATTACTGAAGGAAAGGAGCTTTGACACGATTTTTAAAAAGGAAAGAGCGCAAAGAAGTGCAGAATGCCGTACAGTTTCTCAGCCCTGCTCCTCCATGTCAATCTCTCAGTGGGAGTCACGTTGGAGAGAATCAGGTAGAACGGGGAACTGAGAAGATGCAATCAGGGGAAAAGCAGAGAAACCTGCTTTCTTATTTGTGAAACTGAATTAATGAATTTTTAAAAGCACTCGTCGCCACAACACTCTGTCCAGGGGGAAATGCATTTGGAGACACACACAGCCACTCGTCTATTCCTTTATTCCTTCCCTGTGCGTCTCAGGCCCCTGTCCTTCTTTCTGCACGTTCCCCAGACTCTAGTGGTGGGGAACTGACCCTCCCTCCTCTCCCCTTTTCTTGCCTCCAGCCCCTCCTGACTACCCAAGCTTTCTCAGCTAAGGTAGTTTCAGCAAGAGACTTCTGTTTTGACAGCCAGTCTCTTGGGTCTCTTCCCTGAAAAGGCCAAAGCTCCCAGTTCAGCTAAAATCTCTGCCTTTAAACAGCTAACTTCTCTGAACTGCATGCAAAGAGGAGGGCTCTCAGCGCTTCCCCAGGCTCCTGGGGATCGTCTCGGCCCTGGACAGCCATCACTGTGGGAAAGGCTTTTGAAGGGCAGTCATCCTGCTAACACTAGTCCACTGGTCACCACAGGCTCTCCTCGGAGGCCTGCTCCTTCGATGTTCAAGGGCCTCCATCTTCTCCTTCGTGCAGGGGAAAGGCTCTTCCTTCTTTCCTCCAGGTTCAACTACACAGGAAGGCAACTGCTTGTCCACGCTAGATGATAATGAATAGTGGGACAGTGCCGTGACAACACCCTTGCTCATTAGCTCAGGTTCTTCTCTGAGAATGAAGTGAATGCTTTCCGTTCCAGGAAAGAGTGCATGTGGTTGCCAGCACCAACCCACCATTCCCCACCCAAAGCACCGCCCCCAACCCCCCCCCGCGCCGTCCCTGCCCCCTGCCATGAGGGCCACTGAACAACGTGCAGACAAACACAGGGTGAGTTGTCTGTATCTTAGGAAATTAGGAAAGTGAGATTGAAAATTCCCATGAGTCCCAAGCATCCATTGTATTTAGTTCCTTTCTCCATGCCCCTTCCCTGATATTAATAGAAAGCCACCCCTGTGGAAATGCTTGAAGTGAAAGTTGCTCAGTCGTATCTGACTCTTTGCGACCCCATGGACTGTATAGTCCTAAATTCTCCAGGCCAGAATACTGGAGTGGGTAGCCTTTCCCTTCTCCAAGGGATCTTCTCAACCCAGGGATTGAACCCAGGTCTCCCACATAGTGGGCGGATTCTTTACCAGCTGAGCCACAAGGGAAACCCAAGATTACCAGAGTGGGTAGCCTATCCCTTCTCCAGGGGATCTTCCCCACCCAGGGATCGAACCCAGGTCTCCCGCATTGCAGGTGGATTCTTTACCAACTGTGCTATGCAATTGCTTGGAAGAGGCCAAAAGGCTTGGGGGCTTTTCTGTGCTCTGCTTGGGCCAGTTATAGTCCCTGGGAGAGCTGGCAGTGGACAGGAAAGACCATGAAAGCAGCAAAGACTTTGGGAAGTCAATGGGAAGTTGCAAACAAGTTTCCTTTTAATTATCCTGCAAGCTGAGATTAAGGAGAATGTTTGTATGCATAAGCTAAGTCACTTCAGCCGTGTCTGACTCTTTGTGACCCTGTGGGTTGTAGCCTGCCAGTTCCCTCTACCCATGGGATTCTCCAGGCAAAAATACTGGAGTCGGTTGCCATTTTCTCTCCCAGGGGATCTTCCCGAGCCAGGGATCAAACTCATGTCTCCTGCTTTGGCTGGTGGGTTCTTTACCACTAGCGGCCTGGGAAGGAGAGTGATTTTTTTTTTTTTTCCTGGCTACTTTTGGGCATAGAGTCTTCCTAGTTTGGTTGCATGTGCCTCTTGGAATTTTATCTGCTGTGTCTCCCCAAAGTTTATTTCCATGGGGAAAATATGTGTATTTTTCCTTGGGATCTAGTTAAGTTTGTAAATCTTGATAGAGTTTATCAAGATTTATATTGATATTTTGTTGTTATTTATCTTATGTTGAGGGCCACTTTGTCCACTAAGATACTGTTTGCGATAAGAACCACAAATTACCATTGCAAACTTCCCTCATTCCTGGGAACACAGCGAGCTTTCTCTCTGAACAAATGAGTTTCTTTTTCTAGCTGCGGTGTAGAAAGCATTCATAATTATACTTTAACATCTTGTGAGGTGGAAACCTTATTCTGTGGTATTGCTGTACATAAGTTGTACATTTCAAAAGATGTTAGACTCGGAGCACATTATATAGACGCCTTTTTAGTGCCACGTCTACCAAACGAATTGTTTTCCCAAAGCTGCTCCGTAGATGTCTTATCTGATGATCACCATAACCCTGTGAGGCAGATGGGACAGGTGAGGTGATAAGTGCATTATTTGGAACTTGTATGTGATGGAGTGCAGTTTTCATTATAACATAGCCTCTTTTCTCTGCTACTAAATGATTATGAAGAAATGGAGCTTGTGCCAGCTCTTCCTGAGGAATGAAGGCAAGTGGTGGGGAATTCAGCACCAATAGCAGGAATCATCGGCTCTCATCATAAAGGGGCCCCAGCGTTGCTTGTTCGCTGGTGTAGTGTGGCCACCAGGGCCCTTGCCCCATCACCCCTTTGTGGAGGGTCAGACCCCCCACAGACACTTCTGGTGACAGGGAACTCTCTAATCTCCTGAAACACCCTGGATTGTTGAAATACAACTTCTTAGGTTGAGTCTCCTTGCAACTTCTGCCAACTGGCCCTTATTGTTCCCCTGTTTACCTCACAAAGAGAGATCAATCCCTTATTTCATTTATTGAACAGATATTTATTGAGCATCCACTGTATGTCAGGCACTGTTCTAGGAGCTAGGGAGATGGCAGAGAATAAGACAGACAAAAATCCCCGTGTTCAGGGGACTTATATTCCAGTGGAAGAAAATGAGAAACAAAACAAGAAGCTGATGTAGGGAGACGAATATGATAATGATATTGAGAGCAATAACAGGGAGGGGGGACAGTGATATTAGCGAAGTGGGGCTCAGTGTAAATGATGTGCTGAAGAGGTGACATTTGATCACAGACCTGGAATAGTGGAGTGAGTGAGCCAGTCACCCGTGTAAATCTCATTTTAGGCAGGGTACGCAGTGAGGAGAGTGTCCCTGGGGTGCGGAGGAATGGCTACTGTCCGGCAGGACAGCTAGGATAGTGTGGGCTGGAGGACGGGAGGTAGGAGAAGATGCTGGGGGTGGGGGGCGGCAACTGGGCAGCACAGGTTCTGTGCGCCTCTGGGTCCTACTCAGAGTGACATGGGAAGCCTCTGGAGGTCACGGAGAAGTGACCTGGTCTGACTTCTGTGAAAGAAGCACTCTGGTTCTTGGGTTTAGACTAGACTTGGATAAGGGTTGTAGGTCAGGAAAGTGAAGAAAGGAGATAAATTTAGAGGTTATTCGAGTCATTCAGTGACTCTGAAGCAGTAACGATGCTGACTATTGATACGTCCTGAAGATAAAACCATCAGGATGTGGTGTAAGGTGAAGAGAAGATTCAAGGATAAGTCTTGGGTTTTTAGGCTGGGCTGGTGAAAGGATGCAGCCTTTTCTTAACTTGGATGAAAGTGACTGTGGGTGAAACAGAATATGGAGAAATAAATAGGAGTTTATTTCTGGTTTAAAACTCATATTACAAACTCCAGTTCATTTCTGGGTATGTTAGATTTGAAATCCCTAACCCATGATATTTCAAATGTTTAAAGACAATTGTCATACCCAGATGTTAATCATAGTCCATTCTGCTGTAATGGACATATGTGTCCCTAAGTAATCATCATGCCGTGCAAAACTGCATGGTAAAAACTGCAGAGTGAAATTGAGGGGTGGGGGGGGGCACATATTATTAAACTTTTTCAGAGACACTTCAAAAGAAAAAAAGAAAACAGCATTGTTACAGATGTGTTAAATGCTTATGGAATACATGAACACTAAGATAAAAATGACACTTTGCCCTGAAAAAACTTATTCACTTGGAAAAGTGGGCTTAAAGGTTGTAGCATGTGAGTTATTGTGAGAAGTGGAGTATCTGAAATGGCTTGAAAAGTACCAGTGTGGAGATGGGCGTGGCTTATTGTTCTTGGTTCAACATTGGCATTAAACATCACAGTTACGTGATCTTTCCCAGCCTTAAATCCTGGGCATATTTTTCTGCCTTTGTGTTGAAAGTCCTTCAAGATACACATTTATAGCAGATGCCTGTTTTACTCAAAACTGAAAATTTGATGCAGTATGTGTCATTCTTCTTTAATTAACTTCTGTGTAACCTGGAAATTCTTTTATGGATTTGAAACTGTAGCAATGTTTGAAATCACTAAAGCAGCCACTACTAGCATCAGAAGGAGCCACTTCTGCAGGATTTAGTGACTTCCAGTGAAAGTCTTTGAATACAGATAGTCCTTTGAAAAAAAAAAAAAAATTCCTGCATGAACTACTTGGCATTTTAAACCAGGGCAGATAGATAAGTCTGGGATATTTCGTTAGTGTGTATATGTGTGTGTGTGTGTGCATGGATGAACTTGGTTTTTGTCTCTTGTTTTGTGTTAATAAAAATTTAAAAAATACAGAAGGATAACAAAACATCGCCTGGTGGAACAACACACTGGGTAAACCAGTGTGCCTGGCAGATGTTTTTTAATAGGCAAGAGCAAATCGGATTCCATATTGAATCTATTTCTTTTACTTTAACCTTGTATTGTTGCGTTTGCTTCGAGCCGAGAATGTTTCCTATAGCTTGAAATATTCCGGATAGCCCATTCTCGGAGCTCTGACATTTAAGGGTATAATACCTTTCCATTCACATAGAGATAAAAAAGTTGCAGAATAAACAATAACATCTGTCTTGCTGGAGGTTTACAGAAACACTGTGACCTGACCTACCTCACAGCTGCAAGAACAAAGGATTCTCACAACCATCCTCGGCCCTGTCTCATCTTACCTTTAAAAATGCTTTGCTGAAATCCTTTAAGGAGTTCAGGATTTTTGGTCATGAGCCACCCATCTCCTTTCACCGCTCGGCAATAAACCTTTGTCCGCTCCAAACTCCAGTGTTTGGGTATTGTTTGGCTTCATTGTGTGTCAGGCACACAAACTTGTGTTCAGTAACAGTTTGACCTGTGGGCATGTGTATTTCCATGCTGCTCAGTTCAGTTGGAGGCAGTTCTTTGTTTCTCAGAAAAAAATGTCAGAAAATACAAAATTCACGTTATGCTCAAATTGTTCCCAAGTATATCTGTTTAAAGATTAAAGGCAAAAGGTAAAGAGGGCAGCAGAGGATGAGATACTTAGATAATATTACTGACGTGATGGCATCATCATGTCAATGGACATGAATTTGAGCAAACTCTGGGAGATAGTGAAGGACAGGGAAGCCTGGCATTCTGCAGTCCATGGGGTTGCAAAGAGTTGGACACAACTTAGCAACTGAACAACGGCATGTCTGTTTATGAATTGTACTGGAACAAATAGCATTATGGAAGAATTAATACTGCCACCGTAAAATTGTTGAAATACTAGAAATTTAAATGTGTAGGAAACAAATTTAGGAGTGCTTTTCATCTCTGATGTTAGTTTGATGTAGAAGAGGGGCTTTTGTAGTGTAAAGCCAAATGGGACTTCAGTTTATGGAAAGAAGTTAATCATGAAATCTGCGCCAGACCTCACATGGTGGAGGAGTTTCAATAACTCCCAACCTCTAACCCGCTCTGGGACTGAGTCCTGGGCAGCTCAGATCCCCCTCCCCGTGGGATCTCCCACAGCCTTCTGGCCCCAGCAGGACTGAGGATGAGGATGCTTAGTAACCGCTTGCCCTGTGCAGGACTTTACCTTGACGCTCACTGGACACATCAGCTCGAGCCTAGAGGCCCAGCACCTAAGTGAAGTGTAGCTCAACTCACAAGGAGCCCAAGCCTCAGCAAGTAAGAACCATGTATAAAAATGGAATCGTGGTCCCATGTGTCTTTAAACCCGTGACGGTTACTGCTGATATGATACTACAGGGGAAAATGACTTAGATTTTTGTTGGGTAGATGGATTTGGAGGGGTCTCTCTGTGCAATTTTCTGTAACATAGTGGGGTCTTTGTCACTGTAATGAAAACTGCCTTCAGCTAGAAGGAAAAAAAAAAAAAAGAAAGGAAAAGAGAGATACAATAGCAGCCTAGAAGCAGAATTTTCCAAATAAATTAAGCACTTTTGAGACACAGGATTTATATTAGAAACACTGATACAAGTTTATTCTTGAAGGTGTGAAGATCTAGGCTCTTAAAATTAATGTAAATAGCAGTATTACTGCCTCAGGCATCAATGGAGATCTTTGAGTGTATGAAAAGCTATGTATAAAAATGAGGGGGAACAAAAGAAGGGGTCAGTCCAATAAAGAGTGTTTGCAAAATCTTGGAGAAATCTTTGCAGCTTTGAATTATAACACCTTTCACTCTTTTTTTTTTTTTTAAAGATATTATATAAAATGAAGTAAAAAGAAAATAACAAAGAGATGGTTTTGCACATGCTTCATTTACATGAATAAATTTGGACTTTTCAGTGTTTCTTCTATTCTGTGTATGTGTGCAGAATTCTGTGGATCCACAATCAGGAGATCTGAGATCTATTCTTAGCCAATCATAGATGTGACCTTCCTTGCGTCTCTTTCCTATAAATATAAAAACTGCTCACCTCTGAGTTTTATTGGTCAGATTAGATGAGTTGATGCATATGAAAATATTTTTCAAGTAGTAATATGCTCACCGAAGATTATTAATGTGGGAATATGGAAGGAAGAAAAAATACTCAAGACAAGAGGAAGATTGCTTTGGTTCATCCAGCTCATCCAGCTCCCGCAGGAAATGTGTGTTTTGCTGGTGGGGAAACTGGGGCAGCTGGGTATGTGAAAGACAGTGAAAGACAGAGCGCACATGTTCAGGTGTTTGTTAAATGCAAGGGGGACAACCCTTTATTAGGCAAGAGATATGCTGAGTTTCAGGTTTCCATTACCAGGAGACTTGGAAAAGTTGAAACTCAGCCTAACTAGGGCTGCCAATGGCCTCTAATGAAAATTTCCATTTGGAGAGACTAGATGTTGACTTGGCATGACACCAAACAAGCAGCCTGCTGCAAAATTTTACACCAATTGTATTTCTCCTAATTAAACCCTGTCTGACCTCAGCATTAAGAAACAATTTGTTTCAGGATGTAACCAGCACACATAAGCAATTACATTCTGTTTGCCCCATTAGCATTATTTGGCTCCTTTGCTACCCTGGGCTGCTACTGCAGCAAATGCTGCCCCAGAGCCAGAGCTATAAAAAGCCTGGAGTGTTCGGAGGCTTTCTCCCCCATACTAAGAACTAAGAATATCATCATATTTTAGCCAAGCCAAAGATTCTGGGAACAGTGTGCTTCTGTGTTTATTATAAGGGTGTGTCTATATATATGTATGAATATTTTTATGCATTAAAGATTCTACTTAAAAAAAACCTGAGGAAGCTATAATCGTCTACATTTATAATAATCTTAAGCTTTTCTGGTATGCTATTCTTCGTTTTCCCTTTCAGGTTTGACCCTTGTACTTTTACTTCTTTCTAGATGTCAGACTTGGTGAATTTTGGATTTTAAACAGAAAACACTGGGTCCTATGAAGCTTTGGGGTGCTTTGGGGGCAAATGTCCTTTTTTTTTTTAACATTATTGTTTTCTTTCTTTTTAACACCAAAAATATTTTGTGCTGGAGTATAGCTGAAACGATCTTAACATTGTTACTTGGCAAATGTTCTTTTATAAAAGAAGCATCCTATCCCTATAAGGGAGAGTGAAATAGACAAAGGCTTTCAAATTTGAAAATTGTCAGCAGACCCACCTATAAAGTTCACTGAAGTGGCAGGAGCTCCAGTCCTGGGATCAGGGAGAGGGTTTGGTCCTCTCAGTCCCGTCACTTGTACCTACCGGGTCTCATCCCTAAACCCTCTGAGATGCCATTTCTTCTTGATAAGACAGAACAAGAGATATCCGAGTTAATTATGTAAGGTTAATTTCAGGGATTAGCTAAATCATACTTCGTGTTTCTACTTGGTCATTGAAAGTTGCAAAGCTCTAAGCAGATATTAGGACATTCTTCATTCTAACTTCATTCTGAATCTTTCAGCGGTAGGCTTCTATTTTTCTGTCGTCCTTGGTTTGGGAGCTGTGGTGGGTAAGATAGGAAAGAGGGTGCCGTGAATTCCATATCACAGGGAGATATGTGGAAATGAGGAATGGATTCTATGTATTCTGCTGGGGTAAGCAACAGTGGGGTAAGCAACAGTGGGGGAGTCCTCAGTTTTTGTCTAATTTTTGCCTCCAGAGCCTAGAAAAGGAATTTATCATTGGTTTTTCAACTCTAATTTTTCAACCTGTAAAATGGGAATAAAACCGTCTTCCTCATTTTATTTCAAAATGATACAGTGAGATTCTGCAAAGCTTGACTGTTAAGAGCTTTGAGAGTCCTCAGATTGCAGGTGTTAGTGAATGGAATGTGGTTCGTTTCCATGAACTGCAGTGAGGTGTACAGACAGGCTCTGACACTCACTCTGCAGAGCAGTGCTTCTCTCTGTGAATCAAGAGCACCTTCTGTTGGCAACTAAGTCTCATGAGCCTTAAAAATAGAGGTACATTTCCGCGCTGAGGCAAACTTAAAGGAAAAAAGAGAATAAAGAATAAGTACTAATTGACCTTAATAAACCAAAAGGATGAATACCCCTTTTTCCTGTCTCAGCCCAGTTGTTATCCTGCTACATCATCACCCTGGTCTTAATGTGTAACTGATCAGCTCCTATTTGGAGACCCAGGGTCTGGGTGTAGTAGGTCACAGTGAAGCAAGAGCTGCCCTTTGTGATAAAAAACTACCCTGTGAGTCCATTGCAGATATTTCCCAGCCACGTGGCTTGGGCAAGTCCCTTAAATTTACCCAGTACGAACTAAACATATTTAATTTTCCAGACAGCATTATTTGCATTTTGCTTTTCTCCTGCACATTTCTCACAAGTCAAAGGCACTAACATACCAGATTTGTATTAAACAGTTGGTAGATCAGTGATTTGAATATTTCAGAATCATCTCAAACACTTCAGATTCCCATATTCCTTTATAGTTCATGTGGGCCCAAGAACCTACATTTTAAGAACAATCCTGGTGAATTTAATGCATTTATGCTGAGATCAAAATACACTTGGTAAACATACCTAAGAACTTCCCTGATGGCTCAGACAGTAAAGCGTCTGTCTACAACGAGGGAGATCTGGGTTCAATCCCTGGGTCAGGAAGATCCCCTGTAGAAGGAAATGGCAACCCACTCCAGTACTATTGCCTGGAAAATCCTGTGGACAGAGGAGCCTGATAGACTACAGTCCATGGGATCGCAAAGAGTCGGACACAACTGAGCGACTTCACTCTCTCACTCAAACATACCTAGCACCCAGAACAGAGCCTGATGTGTAATAGGCATTCAATAATATTTACTGAATAAATGCAGAAGCAGTGGCCTAGCCTGGTAGCAGAAGAAGGAAAGTGAGAAATGGTCAGAATCAGGGTAGGAAGCCCTGGAATTTCACAATTCCATGACAACAAGGCCATTCTGGCTGACTTTGGGCTGAACCACAGCTTGTTCTCAGGTGGCGCCAGTGGTAAAGAACCTGCCTGTCAATGCAGGAGAGATAAGAGACACGGGTTTGATCCCTGGGTTGAGAAGATCCCCTAGAGGAGGAAATGGCAACTCACTCCAGCATTTTTGCCTGGAGAATCCCAGGGACAGAGGAGCCTGGTGGGCTACAGTCCATAACGGTTGCAGAGTCAGACACACTGAAGCAACTTAGCATCACACACTCACAGCGTCTCACTTTTTAATAAGCATTTTCTTCTCTCTCTGTACCTTCATGGGCACTTGACTGCTACTCACTTTACAACTCTGACATGGATATCTGCTCCCTCCTGCTCTACATGGCTGTGACCATAACTGCTAATGGCTAGTGAATTATGATTTCTTTGCATAGTTCAGTTCAGTTCAGTTGCTTAGTCATGTCCGACTCTTTGCGACCCTGTGAATCGCAGCATCCCAGGCCTCCCTGTCCATCACCATCTCCCAGAGTGCACTCAAACTCATGTCCATTGAGTCGGTGATGCCATCCAGCCATCTCATCCTCTGTCGTCCCCTTTTCCTCCTGCCCCCAATCCCTGCCAGCATCAGAGTCTTTTCCAATGAGTCAACTCTTCGCATGATGTGGCCAAAGTACTGGAGTTTCAGCTTTAGCATCATTCCTTGGTTGATGGTAAAATACAGGAGACTCCATGAAATCTGAATTTTGGATAAACCACACTTATCTTTCAATAGAAGTCTGTCCCAAATATCACATAGGACATATTTACAGTATAAACTATTTTTGGTTTATCAGAAACTCAGATTTAACTGGGGACCCTGTATTTTTATTTGCTGAATCTGGTAACTCTAGATGATCTTGCTTTACATCTTTGGTTCTTGTTAATCTCTGATTTTTTAGTTTTTAACTGGAATATAACTGCTCTACAATGTTGTGCTAATTTCGCCTGTGCACTGAAGTGACACAGCAACTTCCCACTAGCCGTCTACACATGATAGGGTACTTATGTCAGTGTTACTCACTCAATTTGTTCCACCTTCTGCTTCCCCTGCTGTGTCCACAAGTCAGTTCTCTACAACTGCATCTCTGTTCCTGCCCTGCAAATAGATTATTCAGTGCATTTTCCTAGATTCCTAATCTCTGATTTTTGATTGTCAAAGTTACCCTAGCTTTCTGATGATTTGTGTTGACTTTTCATGGCTGTCTACCAGAAGGTTTTATCTTTCTATATTTCTAATCTCAATTTGCAGCTTTCTGGTTCTTATTGCCCATTTTGGTTTTAATACATCATTTCTAAGTAACAGGTATTGCCTTCAGTGGAGACTGTTCTAGACCTGTTGCTAATTTCAACACAGCTCTGAAACACACAAAGGTTCTCTGGTATATTCTCCCTATGACTCCTATCTGCCTCCTAGTCCTAGAAAAAAATAGGAGGTTAGGAGCGGTGATCAAATTGCAAAAGGGGTTGAGCCACAGTGGCCTAGCACTGAGTTGTATTCTAGATTAGTTTTGGCTGCTCCTGACCAGCGGTGGTTGTAAATGGAAACACAGATGCCCAACCTTCAGTTCTATTCCTTATGCCTTGGGAAGCAGAGAACATGGACATCAATGGGAGATATTTGTCAAGATGTTGAAGATAACTCTTTTCTTTTTCTCATTACCCTGACCTTTCCTGTCTATCATAGTTTCTTCGTCTCATCACAACCTAGTTACCATTTCATTATTTTTGTTCAATTTCAGTGTGTCGTGTGTGTGATTCACACAAGACTTACTAATTCTCTAAATATTTTCTTACTGTTAGAGACTATTCTGTTTTTTTGTTTTTTTGAGTTGGGGTCGGGGGGTCTTCCTTGGTGGCTCAGATGGTAAAGAATCTGCCTGCAATGATAGAGACCTGTGTTCAATTCCTGGGTTGGGAAGATCCCCTGGAGAAGGGAATGGCAACCCACTCCAGGATTCTTGCCTGGAGAATTCCATGGACAGAGGAGCCTGGTGGGCTGTAGTCCATGGGGACTTAAAGATTGGACACGACTGAGTGATGATCACACACACACACATCCTGTTTTTACTTAATAATAGCTCATATTTACTCAGTATCTTCCAAGAGCAACCATTGTGCCAAGCATTATATTATGTCTGTGATCTCATTTCAGTTTCATATCACTATCATCTGGATGATACAGAAAGCAGAAAGCATCACTTCGATGCATAGAAGTGAAAATAACTTGTGCTAATTTACATTATTTGGTGAAGCCAAAATTTGAATCCAGTTCTAATATCACAGCCCTTTTAATGTTATGCTGAACTTCCCTCCATGTGACTTCTGCTAAATTCTAAGAGGAATAAGAATTACTTATTATTCAAGCCATTTGCAATATTTCTTTCAGCTTATAAAAAGAATCAACTATAATCTGGGTGTGGAAATCCAGACTAGAGGGACCTATAGTCTTCTCTGCAGTCTCCTGTGTCTCGATTTCTTCCATAAACCTTTCCCCCACCATGACCTTGACCTGGTACCCTCCCCAAAGTCTCTCCCTTTGATAGTATCAGCCACTGTTCCCGTCATGGGTGGATGTTTTTTTTCTTATGTGTAACTGAAATGGATCCCCTCCTTTCACTCCAAAAATATTTTTTCTCCAGCTGTAGGATTTATAAGATTCTTGAGATCGAATCAGATCTAAATTTGGAGCAGTGGGTCTATTGAGACAATTCACTGAAGCCTGGAATATTCCTGAAGTAATAAGATTCTGCTGTATTTTTTCTACCAAAATTCAAAAGAAAATACTTTTTCTCTCTTTCACAAGTACTACTTATAGAAGAAACTGATCTACCCCAGAAGAGAGCATGATGGCAGGGGTAGGATAGAGTCCCATTTACCAAATTATCCCCCAAACCCAAATCTTTTTGCATTTGCCCTACCTCTGCTTGGAGGGTCAACCTGCCTCCAAGGAGCAGTGTGATTGTTGACTTTGCTTTAATCAAAGAAGGGTGAGAAACATCTAAAGCGACAATGGGTATTTTACTCTTGCTATTAAACATTTCTCAGTGAAAACTGCTACTGCGTTCTTCAGATTGCACGCAGTTTCTGTAGAATACCATTCTCTTTGTGTTTCTCAGTCTCTACAAGCTGAGGGATATATGGCACAGTGCAACATGGACCTTGTTAGTTCCCCTTTGAACTTGACCTTTCTGTTTAGCTTTAGATTGAGACATTGAATACCAACAGGAAGCTGCTCAGTCACTCAGTCATGTATGACTCTTTGCAATCCTATGGACTATAACTTGACAGCCTCCTCTGTCCATGGGATTTTTCCACAAGAACACTAGAGTGGGTTGACATTTCTTCCTCCAGGGGATCTTTCCAACCCAGGGATTGAACCCACATCTCCTGCATTGCACGTGGATTCTAACCCCTGAGCAACCAAGGAAGCCCATCAACATGAAGAGGATGTGTGATTTGCAAAACCCAAGATGCAGAAAGCTTTTAGGAAGTAATAGTGTCTGCCTACTAAGCACACACACGTGCATGTGTAAACACACACACACACACACACACACACACACACACACACGTTCTCCAGAGCTAGTGTTCTGGGCTATCGTGTGGACAGATCATCCTGAGGTCCAGTCTGGACTTTGAAGACCAAGTTTCTAGCAGTTCCTCAGGGATTTGACCCAGGCTCTGCCTATCACCAAAATGTGCCAGGTTGTCCCAACTGTGGTGCCTGCAAGACAGCAGAAGGTGAAAGCTGGTCGCTGAGTGAGGCGTGGAAATACCCCTCACTTCTCAAGAGAGGTTGGCCTCACCAAGACTCTTTTTCTTCTTTTCTAGTTAATTGTTGAAAAAGTTCTCAGTGGTGGAGCATCTAGGAAAGAGTTCATCTGAAAAAGGTCGCAATCCAATTAGGTAATGGGAAGAAAGAAAGAAGACCCCTCATCCCTCCAGTTAGAAACTGGGAAGGAGGAAGGACTTTGTCTAGAAGTCACTGTGTGGACCCTGACATGTGGTAATTTAAGGAGGCAGAGATCCGTATTAGTTAAGAGCCCTGGCTGCCAGAATTTGAATTACGGTTCTGCCATTTGTTGTACAGACATCTAGATTCCATCCCATCTAAAGGCCTTTGTGGCCTGTAAGGAAGGCTGTCTGTATTATTCAAGCAGTGGTTGGTGCCAGGATTAGGTGAGATAATTATGTAAATGCTCAGCAAAGGGCCTGGGACATAAGAAGTGATGAAAACAATGAGGGTGGTACTTAGTTTTCTATTGCAGAGTAACCTCTGACCACAAAGATAACAGCTTAAAGCATCTCTTATCACTCACGGTTCTGTGAGTCATAAATCTGGCTTGGCTCCGATGGGGTCTCTGTTTAGGGTTTCACCAGGCTGAAATCAAGGTGTTGGCTGTGCTGGTTCTTCCCTGGATTATCCAGGGAAGAATATGCTTTCAAGCTCATTCAGGTTGTTGGTCAAATTTCGTCCTTGTGGTTGAAGGGTGGAGGTACTCTGCTTCCTTGCCTGGTGTCAGGTGGAGGCATCTCTGAGTTCAAGGCCACTTATATCCTTCTCATGTGTATCCTCCATCTTCATGCCAGCAATGGTGCGTCAAATGCCTCTGTGCTTTGAATCTACCTGAATTTCTCTCCTGCTACTAGTCAGAGAATACTCTGCTTTTAAAGGGTTCACCTGATTGGGTCAGGTCTACCCAGACTGACTCTGTATTTTAAGGTCAACTGACCGAGAGCTTCAACTATGTGCAATCTCTCTTCCCAGCAGTACCTTGATCCATGCTTGATTGGAAAACCAGAGAACAGGAAGCTTAGGAAGGTTATCTTTAGAATTCCATCTTCCCTAGTATCTCTGGGGGTGATGTCAATTGATGACTCAAACTTTTGACCAGTCTTTGTTTATACAAGGAGAGGGCTAAAGCTCAGTTTGGAGGCAGATGGTAGAAACTGCCTAACAGCTCTGTATCAGAAAGCAGGTTCATTTCTTCACTCCTGAGAGGGCAGAGGAGAGTTGTTAAATGAGGTCTGGATGGAGAGGAGAGAGAGGAGCCAAGGCACATGGCAGTGAACCTGATGAGTTTAAGGATCGGGGTATTTCCTGTCAGAAGGGCTGCTATCAAAATCTACAAACAATAAATGCTGGAGAGGGTGAGGAGAAAAGGGAACCCTCTTACACTGTTGGCGGGAATGCAAACTAGTATAGCTACTATGGAGAACAGTGTGGAGATTCCTTAAAAAACTGGAAATAGGACTGCCGTATGACCCAGCAATCCCACACCGAGGAAACCAGAATTGAAAGAGACATGTGTACCCCAATGTTCATCGCAACACTGTTTTATAATAGCCAGGACATGGAAGCAACCTAGATGTCCATCAGCAGACGAATGGAAAAGAAAGCTGTGGTACATATACACAATAGAGTATTACTCAGCCATTAAAAAGAACACATTTGAATCAGTTCTAGTGAGGTGGATGAAACTGGAGCTTATTGTACAGAATGAAGTAAGTCAGAAAGAAAAACACCAGTATATTAATGCATATATATGGAATTTAGAAAGATGGTAATGATGATCCTATATGCAAGACAGCAAAACAGACACAGATACAAAGAACAGACTTTTGGACTCTGTGGGAGAAGGCGAGGGTGGGATGATTTGAGAGAATAGCACTGACACATGTTTATTACCATATGTGAAATAGATCACCAGTCCAAGTTCGATGCATGAAACAGGGCACTCAAAGCCAGTGCACTGGGACCACCCTGAGGGATGGGATGGGGAGGGAGGTGGGAGGAGGATTCAGGATGGAGAACGCATGTACACCCGTGGCTGATTCATGTCAATGTATGGCAAAACCCACCACAATATAGTAAAGCAACTAGCCTCCAATTAAAATATATAAATTAATTTAACAAATAAAATGGATAACCAACAAGGACCCACTGTATAGCACATGGAACTCTTCTCAATGTTATTTGGCAGCCTGGGTGGGAGGGGAGTTTGAGGGAAAATGGATACATGTATATGTACGGCTGGTCACAAGAAGCTATTGCAACATCATTAATGGGCTATACCCCAATGCAAAATTAAAAAAGAAAATAGGTTGTTTCATATGGTAATCTTTTTTTGCCAAGTGTTGTACTTGTCTTCATTATTAGTATTGTAACCATTTTTAATTGAAGTGTAGTTAATTTACAACATTGTGTTAGTTTCGGGTGTTATATTCAGTTATATTATATACATGTTCTTTTTCAGATTCTTCTCCATTATAAACTATTGCAAGATACTGAGTATAGCTCTCTGTGCTGTACAGCAGGACCTTGTTGATTATCCATTTTATATGTAGCAGTATGTATCTGTTATTCCTAAACTCCTCTCCCCCACTCTCCCCTACTATGCTCTTTGGTAGCCCTAAGTTTGTGTTCCATGTCTGTGAGTCTATTTCTGTTTTCTAAATAAGTTCATTCATATTGTGTGCTTGTACGTGTTGTCACTTCAGTTGAGTCTGACTCTTTGTGACCCTTTGGACTATAATCCACTGGGCTCCTCTGTCCACAGGATTCTCTAGGCAAGAATACTGGAGTGGGTTGCTATGCCCTCCTCCAGGGGATCTTCCTAACTTAGAGATTGAACGCCTGTCTTTTATGTCTCCTGCATTGGCAAGTGGGTTCTTTACCACTAGCACCACCTGGGAAGCCCTCATTCATATTCAGTTCAGTTCAGTTCAATTCAGTTCAGTCGCTTGCTGCTGCTGCTGCTGCTGCTAAGTCACTTCAGTCATGTCCGACTCTGTGCGACCCCATAGACGGCAGCCCACCAGGCTCCCCCGTCCCTGGGATTCTCCAGGCAAGAATGCTGGAGTGGGTTGCCATTTCCTTCTCCAATGCATGAAAGTGAAAAGAGAAAGTGAAGTCACTCAGTCGTGTCCGACCCTCAGCAACCCGATGGACCCCATGCAACCTTCCAGGCTCCTCCCTCCATGGGATTTTCCAGGCAAGAGTACTGCAGTGAGTTGCCATTGCCTTCTCTGGTCCAGCTCTTTGGAACTCCATGAATCGCAGCACACCAGGCCTCCCTGTCCATCACCAACTCCTGGAGTTTACCCAAACTCATGTCCATCGAGTCAGCGATGCCATCTAGCCATCTCATCCTCTGTCGTCCTCTTCTCCTCCTGCCCCCAATCCCTCCCAGCATCAGGGTCTTTTCCAATGAGTCAACTCTTTGCATGAGGTGGCCGGAGTGTTGGAGTTTCAGCTTCAACATCAGTCCTTTCAATGAACACCCAAGCCTGATCTTTAGGAGGGACTGGTTGGATCTCCTTGCAGTCCAAGGGACTGTCAAGAGTCTTCTCCAACACCACAGTTCAAAACCATCAGTTCTTCAGCGCTCAGCTTTCTTCACAGTCCAACTCTCACATCCATACATGACCACAGGAAAAACCATAGCCTTGACTAGACGGATCTTTGTTGGCAAAGTAATGTTTCTGCTTTTCAATATGCTATCTAGATTGGTCATAACTTTCCTTCCAAGGAGTAAGAATTTTTTAATTTCATGGCTGCAGTTACCATCTGCAGTGATTTTGGAGCCCTCAAAAATAAAGTCTGACACTGTTTCCACTGTTTCCCCATCTATTTCCCATGAAGTGATGGGACCAGATGCCATGATCTTCGTTTTCTGAATGTTGAGCTTTAAGCCAACTTTTTCACTCTCCTCTTTCACTTTCATCAAGAGGCTTTTGAGTTCCTCTTCACTTTCTGCCATAAGGGTGGTGTCATCTGCATATCTGAGGTTATTGATATTTCTCCTGGCAATCTTGATTCCAGCTTGCACTTCATCCAGCTCAGCATTTCTCATGATGTACACTGCATATAAGTTAAATAAGCAGGGTGACAATATACAGCCTTGACGTACTCCTTTTCCTATTTGGAACCAGTCTGTTGTTCCATGTCCAGTTCTAACTGTTGCTTCCTGACCTGCTTATAGGTTTCTCAAGAGGCAGGTCAGGTGGTCTGGTATTCCCATCTCTTTCAGAATTTTCCACAGTTTATTGTGATCCACACAGTCAAAGGCTTTGGCATAGTCAATAAAGCAGAAATAGATGTTTTTCATATTACTCTGTTATAAAAAAAAAAAGAAATTATGCCATTTGCAGCAACATGGAGGGACCTAGAGATTATTGTATTAAGTGAAGTAAGTTAAACAGAGAAAGACAAATATCATATGATATTGCTTATGTGTAGATTCTTAAAAATGATAAAGATTTATATATTTGATAAAAATGATAAAAATTCATATATTTTGTATTACATCTGAGGGGTTTTTTTTTAATCTGCTGCCTTCCCAAAGGTTCCTCCCCACCCCCCTCCACAGTGCTGCCTGTGTAGTTTTCTGGGAAAGTTTGGGAAAACTGAATTCCAAGGCTGTGGTCTTCTTCGGATGACTCTGATTCAGTGCAAAAGGAGCACAGGCTAGAGATGGGTCTGGGAATCTGTGGAATCTTCAGATGGGTTTTATTTTCTCCACAAATTCAGAGTGAAATGTGTGCAATTTTCTCTGATCATATGAGGCACAGCAGTCAGAAAATAGTGCTGCAATTACACATAACACATAGAGCTGGGAAGTAAGTCAGAAAGAGAAACACAAATATCGTATGTTAGCACATATATATGGAATCTAGAGAGATGGTGCTGATAAACCCTTCTGCAGGACAGCAGTGGAAACGCAGACATCGAGAGCAGACTTGTGGGCACAGTAGGCGGAGGAGAAAGAGGGACGAATTCAAAGAGTAACACTGAGACATATACATCACCACGGGTAAAACAGATAGCCAGTGGGGGTTTGCTGTATGACACAGGGAGCTCAAACCTTGTACTGTGTGACAACCTAGAGGAGTGCGATGGAGGTGGGGAGAGGGAGGGCGGTTCAGGAGGGAAGGGACATGTGTATACCTATGGCTGATTCATGTTGATGCATGGCAGAAACCAACACAATATTGTAAAACAGTTATCCTCCAATTAAAAAAAACAAAAACACAGAGCTGGGCCGAACAATGAGAGGTCATCAGGCCAAGTGCCTTGCATCCTGGGATGAGACACGGCAGTTATTTCTTCCTTTACTTAGCATGTTCATCCACTCATTCATTCAGTCATTCGGCAAACAATCTCTGTAGAACCTAATGTTCAGTACAAGACATTGTCTTAGGTATTGAGGATTTAGTGGTGAACAAAACCAAGTTTTTGGCCTCCTGGAGCTCATACTGGTTTGGAGGCGATGAAAAATAGACAAGGAAATAAGAAATAGTATAATGTTAGTTTGTTATGTGGTAGAAAAAATAAATCAAGAGAAAGGACTTGGTGTTGCTGGTACACACTGTTTTAAATGAAGGGGTCAGGGAAGGTCACTCTAAAGTGACAATGAACAAATCCTGAAAACCATCGAGTGATGGAGAACCTGACTTTACAAACTTAACTGAGTGGCTCAGAGACAGTGAGCCCCAGAGAAGGAGGAGCAGGAGGATGCCACACAGTTCTGTGACTTGCTTTATTTCCATCTTGCTAAGCCTGCTTCAAATTCACGTAGGTGAATGCTATCAATTATTAATACAAGTGTGTTCTCAGTAGCGTATGGGGAAAAACCACGACTGTCATGATATCCAGGCGCCCTCAGCATCGCCTGGGAGATGAGACAGGGCTGTGTCTGAGGCGTGCTTGGAGCGATATTCTGAAAGGACTCTCACCAAAATGGTTTGGCGTCTGAGTTTAGACTCCCTTCACTAAGATTGATTGTATCAATTAAGAATAGCCATCCCGCAGCCCTGTTCCAACCTCTCCTCCCTTCCTATTTCAGAACAAGATAGACTAGGTTTTCGTTAACATAAACCAAATCCGAGACACTGGTGTGTCCTGTGAATGCCGGATGAGGTTGAAGAACCAGAACAGACAGCAGTGGGACAGAACGAGAGGATCTGTGCTGATTTCTAGGCAGCACATGTCAATGGCATCGTGATAAGAGGTGCTAGGGGTGTATGGGGGATGCTGTCTTTATGTTGAAAGAAATGAGTAACGTGAAACATTTCAAGCAGAGAGAGGTAAGTTCAGGGAAAGACGGCACTTAGCATAAATGTAATTCTCACTGGATGTTGAGTCCTGTGAAGACAGGGGTGACATCCTATCTCCAGCCCCCGGCCAAGATCCGATCTACTGCTGGTGCCCCAATACTGTGGAATGCATGAATAGTGAATAGCAACGAAAATGTATTTTTTTTTTAAAGTGGAAAAAGTATTTTTGTGAGAATAGGAGTAAATAGTTGTCTGTTGCTCCAAAATACACACTGAAACAATGGTAATAATGGGACTAGATGCAGTCCTATGAAAAGATAATTTTATAGTAATTCAGATGGTTAAACAGAAGACACAGTTGCCTTAGGAGAAGGTGAAATTCCAGGCACTGAAAGTATTCAAATGCAGAATGGATGACGTCTGACTCCTGTGTCCTGGACAGAAGTCCCTCATTGAACAGGAAGTTTTTCAGGAGACATTTAATGATACCAGTCCCTGATCCTAAATGTGAGAGATGGGCAATATGTACTCTGGAAAGTGTGAAATTTCCCAAGACTATGTCTGGGGACCTTTCCATGGCAGGGTGAGATGATACTCTAATTAAATGAGGGACATCAGACAGCCATCTGACACCCATGCAATTCATACCACCCCTATGAATTTGTTTCCTGAATCCCTCCATATCACTCTTTTGACATAGTTCTTGGCGTCCCAATGTACAGCCCACAAAGATCAGAGCATGACAGGATTTAGCATTTAGCAGTGGTTGGAACCCACCATCTTGTCAAATGATAGAAGACTTTTCCTCTTGCTCCTCTTGGTTGTGGCCTGTGAAGGAAGACTCAGTGAAATGAGTTTGGGGGCAGATGAATACCCATGAGGGGCTGTGGCCCAATCCTTCCACTTAAACCATTTGCTTTTAACTGTCTCTTGAGCAAGCCTTCCGTAAAGTTAATAGCCACAAGCTCTTCAGGGGAATGTCTGTTAAAATCATGTCCAAGAAAATAAATATAATGAATGAACAATCTCTGGAGAAAGCCTTGACATTAAAAAAAAAAAAGGAAATTAGTCTCACAAGGATCTGCTATGAAATAGGCAAAGTGCATTAGTACAAATGATATTTTTACAGCGGTTATAGGAGCCATCTCCTGGGGACCACACCTGAAGTCTTAAAAACTGAACCAAAATCCAGTTGTGTGCCCAGGAATCTAGCGTGACAGATTTGAATGTATTCCACTAATAACTCTCCTCACCCCATGCCTGCATTTGAGTGCACGGTTCCCCTGTTGTTCAATGAGCTTTGATACAAGGATGCTGGAGCATGGCTTTGAACTCCTCTGAACCCAATTATATCCAGCTATTTGGAAGTGCCATGGTGGGATGATGGGAGAACAGTGCTCTCTGAACTAGCACGCAGAGAGTTCAAGAAGGAGTTGACTACAGCAAGTCTGGCAGCCAATTCATACGTGGAACTGTGCTGCCAATGGCACTGCTGTCTGCCAGCCCGACGCGAGGATGGAGAATGAAAGAGAGAGATTCAATTAGGTAACCAAAAACGGATGGAGCAAAGTGAAGGGGCAGCTGGTAGCAGCTTTTATTCTTTGATTTGCAGGAGAACCGTTTTGCTCCAGCAGGTGTCACTTGCACGGGGCCAGCCTGTGAAAAGAGGGCCCTTCTCCTGCAGTGAGGGGAGGCGTATCCCCTTCCCAAAGCATTTCCCAGCTCTTCAGTCACAATGGAAGTCAGTGCTCCAGGTGAGAATCCCAGCCTTTTTCTCTCCAGATCAGCTTGGGACCAATTAAGATGACCCCAGCTGGAAAAAAGAGGAGCTGGCAGGCAGGCTACTGTTCTTCTCCCATAGGGTAGGATGTGGACAAGTCTTCCTTTCAGACAAAGGGCATGGCCCCAAAGAGTATAGTACCCAAAATAAGAAGAAAAAAAAAAAAAGAGAGAGAGTTTTTGTGACCAAGTTCTAAAAAAAGGAACTGTATTTTATTTATATCATAAATCTGTTTTGTTTTATGGTCTGACCATAAAACCTTAAATGACATTTTAAATCTAGACTCCCTAACATGGGTCCGTTTTAGTTGATTGAAGCAGATCTAACCTGCAGGCCTGTAAAGTCCCACGGCCATTCACACTTGTCCTCTTTAAAGTTTGGAGGGGGTCACAAGGCGAGAGGCTAGAATGGTTAATTTCTCCATTTTCCTGGAGGTGAGAAATCACCCAACCTTTAAAAGGCAAAGCTCCATTTTGTTAGACTCCTGGACTCCTAGACAATGGAGGAGACAAAGCGGTTTTTCTAAGCACCTTAAGTTGATTGCAGAAGGTGGTTTCTCCATCGTTACAGTAAATGAGATGAACAGGCAAGTCTTTCTGGGACGTGAGCCCTCTCTGCTTGGGGCTGGACAGACGTGTTGATGCCTGGGATTCTGCAGCTGCCAAAAGGGATGAGACCTGCCCAGTCTCAGTCCGGGAACTCCAGCCCAGTCCGGGGTTCCCATGGGAACCATAGGTTGGACAAGCGCATTCCCTGTGCTTTGCCATCTGGGCTCCCTGTGGCCCGTGGCTCTCAGCGCTCTGTTCTGCCTTTAGCCTCACCTCTTTCTGCTCACATCCCACCTGCTGGTTTTGGCAATTCCCATTGCAGCAATTTTCTGTCAACCCGCAAAGGAAACTTTTCAGATTTTGAGCTCTGGGAGGAGAATACAGGTGTCCTTCTCCCCTAGAATCATAAGCACTGGTTCTATGGGCACCTTGCTGGTCCTGGGGAGAGGAGCCCCTTCTCTCACCTCCCCTTGGCAGTCTTTTCCCTCCTAATCCATCCCAACCTTTCCCTAATAGATCCAAACTCCCCAAATCACAAGGCTTCCCAGGTGGCTCAGTGGCAGAAAATCTTCCTGCCAATGCAGGAGACACGAGAGCCTCAGGTTCTGATCCCTGGGTTGGGAAGAGCCCTGGGAGAAGGAAATGGCAACCCACTCCAGTATTCTTGCCTGGGAAATCCCATAGGCAGAGGTTGGACACAACAGAGAAACGCATCATGTGTGCCGGAAATCACAGCAGGAGTAGGAAATTGTTTGATGGTATTTTCAATTTCTATTTTCATCCCCATGACAAAAAGTTGTTCACTACCTCCTGAGTTCAGAGAGGCCAGACTTAGAATACACACAGACTCTTGGTATGGGAGTGAGGGAAACGCGTCTCATTTATTTCTGCACGGTTTAATATATTAATATATATATATATTTTTTGTTATACTGACACTAGTGTTTCTCTATTGCATGGACTTTTTCTTCCTCTTCCCTTCCAATACCCAAGAAGCAGCTACGTTCATTCTTTTGCTTTTCCACGGCTCCTACTTGATTGCTGAAAGATGGTAAAAACTTCCTTTCACCCAGCATGCTTCTAGCTTTACAGGGATTTTGTTTGTGTCAACTACCACGATATTGCCAGCATTTAAAAGAGTGTCTAACACGTGGTAGGTGGTCAAGAAATAATGATGAGATGAATCATTGGAAGAAAGGAAGGAGGCAAAAAAGGAAGGTTACAGATCTCAAGCAGGAACTTGCAATACTCATAGAGCTCTTAAGAGCAAATGAAGGACAGATTTAGGAGCTGCAATTCCTCTGCGGATGTTTTCCCAAGAATAAGTGACAATTACTTGAGATAACATCTTCCTGGATTCCTCCCTACATCCAAAGATGATAAAATTGCTAAAGCATGTTATGTCGACACCTTGCTCTAACAGTTGCTAGAGGGAGTGGTGTAAATGTTGCCACAGCAACAGTACATCTTATGTAAAATCTCCAACTTGCTACAGATGTGGTAGCCAGTTTATAAGTTTTCTTGGGGATTCGAAAATACATACTGCCTGCTAATTTTGCTTAACTGATTGCTTAGAGTTAATAACAAATTTGTTGTTGAACATGTTAGTCGCTCAGTTGTGTCTGATTCTTTGCAACACCATGGACTATAGCTCGCCAGGCTCCTCTGTCCATGGAATTCTCCAGGTAAGAGTACTGGAGTGGGTAGCCATTCCGTTCTCCAGGGGATCTTCCAAGCCCAGATATCAAACCTGGGTCTCCTGCATTGCGGGCAGATTCTTTACAGACTGAGCCACCGGGGAAGCCCCAGTATCAAACTATACATATGATATTGAAACTACTTTTGAACTTTGTCCCTTTGGGGAAAAGCTAAAGAGCTCTGGGTTATTTACATAGAACAGTGCGGCAAATGTAAATTGCTGCTGTAAGTTCTAGTGCCATGAATCCAAGGCTGAGAAGACAAGATTTGTAGCACACTAAACTGTGTCTGTCCACATGGTGCTCTCTCGCTGTGGCTTCTTGTGGTCCCCCCACAAGCAATGTCTTTCTGATATTGCTTCACCCTCCTTTAAATTTTCTTTAAATTTTTTTAAAATTTTGTGTCTTTAAATTTTCTGTTTCCTCTGCCCAGATACACCCAGATATTTTCACAGCTTACTCCTTTCCTTCCTATTTCTGCAAATAGTGCTTACTCAGCTGGTTTTTCCTGACCATCTGCACTAAAATGTTGGAAAATAGCAACTCTTATCTGCTTTCCATTCTATAGTCATCTCCATTTTTTTCTTTCTAATACCTTTTACTACAGGTTATTCTTCATATATATTTATTGGCTTACAAATTTATTTCCCTTATGAGAGTAGAAACTCCATGGGGATAGGACACCATTTTGCCAACTATTTATGAGTCTTTTTCCATTGTATGAATATATTACCATTATTTGTCCATTCAACATTTGACAGATACTTGAGTTTATCTAATATAGGATTCTTTTAGAAAACTGCTAGGAACTCATATCCAGGCTTTTGTGTAGATACATGTTTATATTTCTCTTGGGTAAATACCCAAGAAAGACATTATTTTCTCATGTAGTAAGAGTATCTAAATTTTTAAGAAACTACCAAAGTGTTTTTCAAAGGTATGCTACCATTTTGCAAACCCATGAGCAATGTATAAGGGTTCAAGTGGCTCCACATCCTTGCCAACCTTTAGAACCTCAGACTTCTTAATTTTAACCATTATAATAGATCTGTAGCAGTATTTCATTGTGATTTTGATTTGCATTTCCTTCATGACTAATGATGTTGAGCATCTCTTCATGTGCTTACTACTTTATATGTATTTTTGATTAAATGTCTGCTCATCTTTTTTTTCCCATTTTTATTGAGTTGGTTTCTTCATATTCTCAATGTTTATTAAGATTTGCTGTAAAAACAATTACATGAAAAACATCCCCGTGCATTTCATAAAATTGCTCTTGAAATTGTATTTCTTACATTCTTCAAACATGATTTCTTGTATAAGGAAAATTTACTTCTTTCACATAACTAGTGTGAGCTTTTTCAACATGAAATGGGAATCATATTCTCATAATATTTTCAGTTTTGCTTTGAACAGAGGATGCTTAATTGTGGATATTATATTATTCTAGGTCTTTGATATATGTGATCAAGTGATCACATGATCTATTTTTCTATTAAGGGTTTATGGTTTGTATTGTGTATATGCTTTAATTAATCCACTCCAAATTTCTTTTGAAAGCATCTCACTATCTCACTTTCTTCACATTTGAATAGAATAATACCATCTCTGATCCAACACAAGGGATGCTAGAAATTTCATTAGTGCCCTGGCATTGTTTTTGGTCTTCTTAGACTGATATAGTCCAAATGGCTTTTATGCAAAACATGGGCACTCAAGTAATTATTTTCCTCTGTTTCTCCAAATACTTACATTTTATCTTGAGTATATACAATTATTTATGTTTAGAGCAGCATTTCTCAATATTTTATGTAGTTTTAGACTATGTGACAAAAGTATGATAATATTTTTCTAAACAGAGTACATACAGTTTTTCTTTTTGAATTCATAGCTCTCTTTGTAGATAAGATTTTGGTGTCAGGAACCTTGTCTTAAACATCTTTCTATTTCTCATAACCCTAAAAGAACTTCCTGTGCTTAAAGTATTTAATAAACATTTGTTAAACAAGCATTGGATAAAGGAGTAGCAATAACTACTGACTTCTGTACATCAGTCATTCCCTTATTCACAGGCTTATCCATCCATTCTAGGGTAGACATCTGGACATCTGTGAACTGCCTTTAGGGGGCTGAAGAGAGAATACCAAAAGGTGCACCCATCATGTTCTCCAAATTTAGTTTTATTTCTAGAAATATCAATGTCCACATAGTGATAAAACAAATGAAATTAATGAGAAAAAAAAAAAAAAAAAAGATGAGAGGAAGCTGTTCAATGGGGAGCCAGAGCTGGAGAGGAGGAGGAGGGGATGGTGAGAGACAGAGGCCCTGCAGTCTGTGGCTGTACTGAGTTGCCTCGACTCGAACACCAAGGGTTAATTCCCCCTAATAAAATCAGCATGAACACTGCCGAAGAGGCCTGAGCAGACCCTCAAGTAAGTAATTAATTCTGGCTGCTTTCCGCTCTCTAGCTTTCATCATTCTTAATGTTATCTAATTGTAAAATTATTCTTCAAAATCTTCCTAGTATAAAGGAAGAAAATGCCCAGATCTAGCCCGCTTTTCTTGAGGGCATGGGTGCCTCCTGTGTCTTGGTGGAAGTATCCAAGATGCTGCTAATTAAGGGTATGTGAACACTTGAAAACTTTTGATCAACTTTCATAAGACAGCCTACAAAAGACTTCTAGAAAAACTCTGTGGGTGAGCACGGAGCTACCATTCTAGGGAAAGCATCGGTTTGCCTCCACGGCCCCTTGGGCCTTCAGACCTTCGCATAGACCTTGGGGAACCCTGGGTTGGGGATGCACATAAAAGACGAATGTGCAAGGAGGAAACAGAAGTTTCTGGCCCAGCCTCAGGTTACCGCTGCTGTTGGAGGCGATAAGGAAAATCCTGGAGACCCTTCTGTTTTGTAATATGCCAAAGCCATATATATATGGTCCGGGGTAAAGAGTCTGCCTGTCAATTCAGGAGATGCAAGAGACACAGGTTCGATCCCTGGGTTGGGAAGATACCCTGAAGGAAGACACTGTAACCCATTCCAGCATTCTTGTCTGGAAAATTCCGTGGACAGAGGAGCTGGGCTGGCTACAGTCCACAGGGTCGCAAAGAAACAGACACAACTGAACATGCACACACAAGACTCCCAATGCCAAGGGTTTTTAATTGATGTCAATACAGACAGACAGCTAAGTCTTTACCTTTAAAGGGCTCTCTTTTGTCCCTGTGTCTTCTTCCTTCAAACATGAATGCCCTTCCCTGCAGACAAAGTCATTTCTTTATCCATGACTGCAGCAAAAGAGACCAAGCTGTCTTTTCCACCGTGACTACCTGCAGAGGCTTAGGCCTTGGGGTCCCTAGGTATCCTTGGCAACATAAGTGCAATGCACTATTGAAATAATGACTATTTTCTTCAGTCTAGTTAAAAAATAGAAGGGACAGCCTTGGATGGCATTCTGGTCAGGGGGGGAAATATCTCATGTGTCTCTGGGGTGAGATAGAAAACTCAGGGCTTGACCTCTTCTGGCCATTAAAGACCTTCGGGTCCGCTCCTGTCTCTTTGTTTCCTACAAGAGTAGTGGTAGTATTAATTCTGTGGCTGGCTAAATTCTAACTGGGGTAATTATACTGTCACCCTATATTCCCCTGGAGATTCGGTTAGAAAAGTTACTCTTTGATCATGCTCTTAAATCCTACCGCGCTGGGCTCTGTAGCATGGCAGGTGAAGAATGGCTATTGGATTCTGCACGCCTCCCTCTGCTGTGTGAGTGATGCTAATTCTATGTATGCATTCTGCTGAGTGCTTGGGGATCCTTCTGGGGCAAACTGCTGCAGTAAGCATGAGCTATTATTAGTTGAGTCTCCGAAAAAGAAATTGTTGTTCTAGGCTTTGATCAGTTTTAGTTAAAGCTCCCAACAAACAATTAGCAAAAGGGAGGGGAAGATTGCTGGAAGTTTAGAATTGTTAGAAGTTTCTGATATATGCATATCATGGCAGAGCTAAAAATAAGCCTTTCTTCACAGGCAACATTTTTTTCTTCATAAATGTCCCAGGTGACCTATTGGATCACTGTTGTTTGTTATTGATTAATAGTCTCCCATGTTGATGGGGCCAGTGAAATGGGGATATTGGGGGTGGTTCCTGAGCTGGGCACCTTTCAGGTGGTCTGATTTAAAGCCAAAATTTATTACTGAAAATGCTTTAACATTTTGGTGAAGGAGTCATGGAGACAGTAACTATAGACTTCAGTGAAACTTCCCAAATGCTAAATTATTAAATTCTCAAAAGGAAGAGCTTAACTACAGAGTTTACAGAGCTTAAGGGCTTGATGAGTACTGCAGGCTTAAATAAAAACGTGTGACTTAATGAGGATCCCACTTCTGACTCCAGGGTAAATTCACACTTACAGCGATAGACACCCACATATTTTAATTTTGGGGGCCAACCTAAACACAACATGGACACGGTTATTTTTCAGTCTTTTCTTTGTGTGTCCTTGTCTTCCCCTATGTTTATTTTTGGTAGCTAAACTTATGGAAATAGATTAGCAGTTTTTTATAACCTATAAAATTTAGATGTATAGTAGTTAGGGCTTTCTTTTATAAGTTAAAATATGTAGCAAAAAACAATGTAGAACCCCATTTGTGAACAAGGAAAGATGGTAAGTAAAAAATCCAGTTGCAAAAGCATGTTGCTGTTATTCAGTCACCAAGTTGTGTCTGAGTCTTTGTGACCCCATAGACTACAGCACACCAGGCTTCCCTGTCCCTCACCATCTCCCAGAGTCTGCCCAAGCTTATGTGCATTGCATAGGTTCAATGCCAAAATCTAATACAAAATCATATTTTATATAATTATGTAGTAAGTGAAAGTATATATTTCTGAGTATGTATGGTGCAAGAATGAAGTCCGGACATTTACACCAAACTTTGTGATTATCTCCCAGTGGTTTGGTCATTTTTTATCTTTTTGAGCTTTTGCTGAATATGGTAAGTTCTATTTTATAATGAATACCAAGTACTATGTGAAATGAATTAAAAACAAGACCACAGAGAAACTATAATCCAACCACAGGGTATGCTAGTACAGAAGCTTGGGAAAGTAGAATTCATTTTATTGGACTATATCAGTTATCTGTTTTTAAAAGTCAGGAGAGGGCTGGTTTATTGTGAATTATGGTGTTTTGGTGGGGCAGTGGGGGAGCTGCTAGAGATTTGCTCTGAGGTGATACTTGTCAAATGAATTCAAATTCTGAAGCTCCAAGCAGAAATTTCAGCAAAATCCTCCAACCTGACTTAACCTCAGGTGATCATGTGACCAATGTTCCTTGCACAGGAGACCCAGTTCTGCGGAAACAGGTGATTTGCCCTCCATGGGATGAGAGAGTCTGAGCAGGGAATTGCCAGGTCAGAGAAGGGACCTCAAGGGCCATGTAGAGACAAGGAAATTAAGAATCCTGCAACCCCTTGTGTGGCTGGCAGTAAATAATAAATGAAACATCAATGGAGTGATACAAATTAATCACATTTACGTTACTATGCAGAACCTTATCTAAACCTCTACTGTGAGACACCAAAAAAATATTTTTAGATGTTACCTTGTCCCCTTTCTCTTAGTCTGAAAGCAAGTAAAGTAGCTGGATTTTAGAAACTGCTGATTACATCAGGTGTTCTTCCAAGAGCTTCATGCATCACATATATTAACTCATTTAACACAATGAGCCTAGGAGGTAAACGCTGTTATTGAACCCCAGACACCTACACTGGGCCCCAGGGAAGGTAAGTAATTTGCCCAAAATAGACAGCTAATATATGAATGCTGGAGTCCAAATTCAAGCCTTTATTTTTTCCCTCCAACCTTGTGTGCTCTACCATCATTCTGGAAATTGTTACGAATGAGAATAGCCTTTGAAAATTTTTCTGAGATTCTGTATCTTCACCTGTGGAACAAGTACACTAATGTTGACTTAAGAATTGTGAAGTTCAGGTGAGCATTTAAAGTGCCTCTAGCTTAGTAGCTCTTAGATGGGCAGGTAACTTAGGCATGAGGCAGTTGAAGGTTTCGAGCTGCAGAAACACAATATCCAGATCTTGCTAGTTTCTTTCTGCAAAAATTGACATATGTGTAAGTAATGGAATAGACTTCCAGTCGATTTCCCCCATCTTTTCTAGCCATGGTTACCATCAATTCAATGATCAAGTTTTTCAAATAATAACTAAACACACGATCTGATAAATTATTTTTCAAGTTTTTAAATTTATGTAATATATTTTTAATTATAGAATGTTAGGTGTGTAACTATTTTTTTCATACATAGAATGGATCCTTTATTGAAAATAAGGCTGCATGAAATTTCAAATTATTCTGAAAAAAATCTCAAGCATATGACCACTAGACTTTGAACAGATATGATTCATTATGTAATAGGGTTGGGGGGACATGGGCTTCCCTGGTGGCTTAGCGGTAAAGAATCTGCCTGCAAAGCAGGAGACGTGGATTTGATCCCTGGGTCCGGAAGATCCCCTGGAGTAGGGCATGGCAACCCACTCCACTATTCTTACCTGGAGAATCCCATGGACAGAGGAGCCTGGTGGGCTACAGTCCATGGGGTCACAAAGAATCGGACATGACTGAAGTGACTGAGTACTTTTGAGCACTGGGGGTCGGGTGATATGCTTGTAGCTGGCATCAGACTTCCTGTTAGAGAGAATCTTTATTGGGAAACTACCTCGAGGAAACCTGCTTGGGGAAGTGAAAATGAGTGGAGACATCAGAGGTGGCTCCCTGCTTAAGAACAGAGAAGATGCAGATGGATTTTCCATCTCAGACAGAAAGATATGATGACTAGTCATCAGAATAAGGGAAGAAGATAGAGAAGCTACAAAGATAAAGAGATTCTGAGACTCCTGCTGTGTAAAAATCCATCCTCCATCTTGCACTGCCCTGGGAATCGTAATAAAGTCTATGTTCTTACACACTGCATGTGGCCTGAGATATTGGAAAAACTTCAAAGTGGCTGCATGGAGCACTAGTATCAATCACCACAGAACAGAGAAGGAACAGACATGAAATAGCAGAGGCCAGAAGGTAGAGGAATCCATGAACAGAGGTTACCTTCTCTTTCCCCTGGCTTGGGAATTTTTAGAGAACGAGGGAAGATCTTAGGTCATAAAACCAAGTACAATGTGCCAGGGACAGAGATGGACTATGAACCAAAAACATCTGGAAATTAAAGGTCAGGGAGGCCCAGGTGATATCTGATAAACACATTTTGATTGGGTCTTTGCAACATTTAACATAAAACATGAGATAAAGAAAGAATAATGATTCCTTCTTAACCACGGCCTGGAGCTTAATTTTGTGTGATTTTAAGCCTTGTGTATAGAATAATACAAAGCACTCATGAGCAGAATTTTGGTCACATTTGAAATGACTTTTTAGGTAATCGGAATTCTGTTTTATAAAAGATCCTGGTACCCAGCAATATGGCTTCCAAAAGCCCTCAACCTGACATTTAACAGGTTTCTAAACTGATTGCTGTATAGAAAGGTCACCTTGAGTTTCAGCTGTAATTGACAAGCCTATCAGTCCACCAGTAATTTAAATAATAGCTCCATCTTGTCTTTGAGGTTGTCCTTGCTTTTCTCTTTGAGAAGCTTCTCTGTCACTATCTCTTTCCCTCCTCTTTCACAATCTACAGTTGCTTAAATAATACCCAGTAGTATCTTGTGAATACAGGGAGATAACAATTGTGAAAGCTGAGTCCTCCGGCTGTGCTAGCCTTGGGCACATGACCTTTGTGCTGCATCCCAAGCACCTTGACATCTGGTGAGTGAACAGGGGGGTGGGGCTATCTAGATACTCACAGAGCCACAAGGGCAAGACTAGCTTAGCCACTAGAGAATGTAGGGGTGGAGGATCTTAGAAAAAATTTACACTAAATTTTTGTCTCCACTTCTTTATATAACCCATTTGTTCTTGTGCCCTAGCTACCATCCCCAAGTACTCAAACCACCAATTCCAAAGGGTATTGTTGGCCTCCTGATTACCAAAAACAATGACAAACTTCCATCTTTATGTTACTTGATCTCAAGTTTGACAACACTGATCTCTCTCTTTCTTGATTGTTATCTTGAGTTTCGCAATGACACTATTGTTCATTGGCCTTTATGTTTCTGATCATTTACCTCAATCTCTTTTACTGGTTTCTTCTCCATTCTTTTTTTTTTTCAAGATCTATTTCCTAGGCTTTAGCTGTCATGCCTAAAACACTATAAATATTTTTAAAGATGTCCCCAGACTGATACATATTACTCTCTACTAATGTCAACAACTAAATTATTTATTCGATTTATTGATCACTTTGCTATGATCAACACAAAGAAAGAGAGGAAAACAATAGAATGGGAAAGACTAGATATCTCTTCAAGAAAATTAGAGATACTAAGGGAACATTTCATGCAAAGATGGGCACAATAAAGGACAAGAAATGATACGGACCTAACAGAAGCATAAGATAATAAGAAGAGGTGGAAAGAATATACAGAAGAACTATACAAAAAAATCTTAATTACCCAGATAACCACAATGGTGTGATCACTCATCTAGACCCAGACATCATGGAATGCAAAGTCAAGTGGGCTTTAGGAAACATCACTATGAACAAAGCTAGTGGAGGTGATGGGATTCCAGTTGAGCTATTTCAACTCCTAAAAGATGATACTGTGCAAATGCTGCACTCAATATGCCAGCAAATTTGGAAAACTCAGCAGTGGCCACAGGCCTGGAAAAGGTCAGTTTTCATTCCAATCCCAAAGAACGGCAATGCCAAAGAATGTTCAAACTACTGCATAATTGCACTCATCTCACATGCTAGCAAAGTAATGCTCAAAATTCTCCAAGTCAGTCTTCAACAGTATGTGAACTGTGAACTTTGGGATTTTCAAGCCGGGTTTAGAAAAGGCAGAGGGAACCAGAGATCAAATTGCCAACATCTGTTGGATCACAGAAAAAGCAAGAGAATTCCAGAAAAACATCTATTTATACTTTATTGATTACACCAAAGCCTTTGGTGTAATCACAACAAACTGTGGAAAATTCTGAAAGAGATGGGAATACCAGACCACCTGACCTGTCTCCTGAGAAATCTGTATGCAGGTCAAGAAGCAACAGTTAGAACCAAACATGGGACAACAGACTGGTTCCAAATCGGGAAAGGAGCACGTCACGGCTGTATATTGTCACCCTGCTTATTTAACTTATGTGCAGAGTACATCATGAAAAACGCTGGGATGAATGACGCACAAGCTGGAATCAAGATTGCTGGGAGAAATATCAATAACCTCATATACGCAGGTGACACCACCCTTCTGGCAGAAAACAAAGAGGAACTAAAGAGCCTCTTGATGAAAGTGAAAGAGGAGAGTGAAAAAGCTGGCTTAAAGCTCAACATTCAAAAAATGAAGATCATGGCATCCGGTCCCATCACTTCATGGCAAATAGATGGGGACACAATGAAAACAGTGACAGACTTTATTTTTTTGGGCTCCAAAATCACTGCAGGTGGTGACTGCAACCATGAAATTAAAAGATGCTTGCTCCTTGGAAGAAAAGCTATGACCTAGACAGCATATTAAAAAGCAGAGACATTACTTTGCCAACAAAGATCTGTCTCGTCAAAGCTATGATTTTTCCAGTAGTTATGTATGGATGCGAGAGCTGGACTATAAAGAAAGCCAAACACAGGCCTGGAAAAGAATTGATGCTTTTGAACTGTGGTGTTGGAGAAGACTCTTGAGAGTCCCTTGGGCTGCAAGGACATCCAATCAGTCAATCCTAAAAGAAATCAGTTCTGAATATTCATTTTAAGGACTGATGCTGAAGCTGAAACTCCAATACTTTGGCCACCTGATGTGAAGAACTGACTCATTTGAAAAGACCCTGATGCTGGGAAAGATTGAAGGCAGAAGGAGAAGGGCACGACAGAAGATGAGATGGTTGGATGGCATCACGAACTCAATGGACATGAGTTTAAACAAGCTCCAGGAGTTGGTGAGGGACAGGGAAGCCGGGCACGCTGCAGTCCATGGGGTCACAGAGAGTAGGACACAACTGAACTGACTGAAACTGTTTATTCTCAATATCTTTCTCCCCCTCCCAACCTCTCACATTGCCAGGTTTTATATGTTCTACTCTAGTGGTGGTTCTTGTCTTAATTTTATTCTTTATTCTTGAGTATCGTTCCTCTTCACCATCTTACTGGAATATAATAATAGCTTTAAATTATGTTCTTTTTTTACTCTTTTATACCATCGTCTGTACCATGGGAAAATATCTTTCTCACATTTGTAGGAGACACTCATACTGGTTGCTCTGTGACAAGTGTGTCTCCTGATCTCTATGCCCTTGAGGAGATATGACCTATATTGGGTCTGGGGTTAGTCCTGTGACCTGGTTTGACCAATTCCATGTCAGCACCATGTCTTGTCAGCCTTTCAAATCAGGACATAACCCGATTTGCAATCTCATCTTCCATCTTTCCTTCTTTGTTCCATTGCACAGGCTGTGCCCTCTGTGTGAAGGACCATCTACCTCTTTCCTATGTGATCAGGTTCTCACCCTCCAAAACCTGATTTAGATATCACCTCCTTTATGATATTTTCCTGGTAGTTAGCCATTGACTCCTCTATGTTGCTATAGCACATAGCACTTGCATCTTCTCTATTGTCCTTGATGTGATCATTTGTATGTATTTTTAGGTTCAATATTTGTCTACCAATTTGTTTTTCCAATTTACCACAAAGATTGAGTGATCTGGTCCCCACTTACCTCTCTGGCCTCACTTTTGCTCTCATACTCTGGTTGCTGTAGTTACCTTAAATCCCGTACACTCTGCCTGGGTCCCTCTTCCGTTCACTCTTTACCTACAATTCCATTTTCCAGTCCTCTATTCAACTACTAGTTTCCCCCGTAGACATCGCTTTCTCTGGACAGCTTTCCTGACTCTGCAAGGCTCCATCTGTAGATGCTCCATTTAGGAACTTCATCCACAGTGACTCTCAAAGCCAATTCTTATTTCACAGTTTCCTAAGTGCCTCATTGTTTGCAGCTCATAAGAGAACAAAAATGCCTAGAATCAGAGTGAGTTTTCCTTACACTTGAACTTAGAACAAAGCCTAGCAGAGTGTGTATTGAACAGATATTTGCTCCAGCAAAGAAACAAACAAACAATTGAATGAATAAATGACTGTTTTTCATATATACCAAAGCCACATATCCTGGATTTTTAAGGATAGTTATGTTTTCAAATGTTCTATACCAGAGTCTCTGCATGCACAACTGTACTTGCCAAATATTGGTTTGGAAAAATAAGATCTGTGTACCTACAAGAGTAATGTATAGTGGGATAGTCCCTTTTTTTAAATTTGGACTATTCACTTAATGTAGCCTAAACTTGTATTAACTTTTATTAGCAGCCATATCATACTGTTAGCTTATAATGAAATTGTGGTCAAATAAAATCCCCAGGTCTCTTTCACATGAACAATTGTCAAAATGTATAAACAAACTGGTTGAATTAATAGCTGGGAACAGCTAATGGGGAAACCCTATTGCTTAAAATGCAATTCTTTCTGGGCCAAGTGTTCACCCATCTTAACAGTAATTGCACAATGCATTTGCAGCTAAGACCTCATTAAAACTTCATGCTCACCTGTGCTTAAGCAGCATCGAGGATGCACATGGGCTGGGGCAATGGCCAGGTGACTGCCTCCTGGGCTTGCCCAGTTGTGAATTTCAGTTAGAGCCATGAAAGTCTGTGCCTTTGTGCCATGATTTATTATAGGGAGCTTGTATCCCAGGGGAGTTTAAGCATTTCAGAAGCAGCAGGAAGAGACAGGGAGGCAGGTGAGCAAAGAATTGAGCGACTGTTAGAGGTATTGTGACACCTTGTTAATTATTAACTCTGGCAGCAGGCTGTCAAGTTAACCGGAAGGGGAGGGTAGACCTAATTAAGTAACCAAACAGCATTTCTAAGGAGCAGATATAGTCCAGAAGCAGGCAGTTTCTATGCAGTTGGACACAAAAAAACTCATACACTTTGAGCCCTAGGGAACCTGGATGCGTTTCAAAAAGCTGTGCAAAGTAAGTTTTGTGTACTTGTACAGGTTTCCAGTTGGATTTGTAGCACAGGCCTCACGCTGCCTCCATTAAAGGGACTCTCTAGGTTTGATGGCCAATTTTTAGCCCAAGGTAAGACGAATGGTGCATAGACAAGAAGGAAGAAATAAATATTTGGGCTGCATTAGGCAGTTGTTTAAATTACTTTTCTGTCCAGAGCAAAGTCACAAGAGGGACCCCTTCATATGATTGATTTTGTTTGGACTCGAATATAAAGTGATGCCTTTCTGCAGGATAATTTTGGAGAAATTATACACGTAAGTTGTCCTTCGCTCTTCCTCAGTAGGATACTGGACACCTTTCAACCTGGTGGCTCATCTTTTGGTGCCATACCTTGTGGTCTTTTCATCCAATTCATGAGGTTCTCATGGCAAGTATACTGGAGTAGTTTGCCATCACCACCTGATGCAAATAACTGACTCACTGGAAAAGACCCTGATGCTGGGAAAGATTGAAGGCAGGCGGAGAAGAGCACAACAAAGGATGAGATGGTTGGATGGCATCACTGATTCAATGAACATGAACCTGGGCGAACTCCGGAAGGTGGTGAGGGACAGGGAAACCTGGTGTGCTGTGGTCCATGGGGTTGCGACGAGTTGGGCATGACTTGGCGCCAACGAAAACAACAACATACTTATAAGATGGATATGAATTTAAGCAAACTCTGGGAGACAGTGGAGACAGAGGAGCCTGGCAGGCTACAGTCTACGTGGTTGCAAAGAATCGGACACAGTGACTGAACAACAACAACAAATACATATAAGATAGAGTGAAAGTCGCTCAGTCGTGTCCGACTCTTTGTGACTCCAAGGACTATACAGTCCATGGAATTCTCCAGGTCAGAATACTAGAGTGGGTAACCTTTCTCTTCTCCAGAGGGTCTTCCCAACCCAGGGATTGAACCCAGATCTCCTGCACTGCAAGTAAATTCTTTACCAGCTGAGCCACTAGGGAAGCCCATATAAGACAGAGGGTCTCACTAAATCAAGGGGATAAAAATCCAGAGGCTAGGCATATAGAAAAATATAACTCAGAAGAGAAGGCAGAGAAGAAAGGGTTCTCGTGAGAGAAATGAAGTTCTCCTGGGGCAGGTCTGCTTTCTGCTCTCAGGAAGGTGCAGGCGTTCCTTCATACCTTCTCCCCCTCCTTGGCCAGTTACCCAACCACATCACATGAGATGCACACGCGTAAGATAAAGGGCGGTATCTGCTTCACAGACTTAGGACAGTTCAATGAACTAGCACACATTCATTTCCAGGACAACCCTGGAACTTACCATAGCAAGAGCTTGGTAAACAGCAAGTACCTAATCGACACCTGCTATTAAGGCAGGTAGGAACTAGCTAATAGGAGGACTTTTAGAAGGAGTGGCTGCAGATGCTGCAGACCGCTTCCTGAAACAGAGAACTTTATACTGTTGAACATGCTGAGGCAGGCACCATGCTACCTTCTCACAGTGTCTCTGAGCTGGGTTGCCACGTGCGTCCTTACAACTAGAGTAGGCCCCTCAGGTAGACTCAGATGTGAGGGGTGCCTTCAAGAACTGTGCAACGTGCAGTCTGCAGAACGAAACGCACACTTGGGCTGCCCCTCATAAGTCACTTCACGTGTTTGTAGATATATATTTTTTTCTTTTCATGAAAGAAAAATATACCCATTACAGAAAATTCAAGTACAGAGAAACCAAGTGACAAAACTATTTAACTTCTCAGAAATAATTCCTCTTACAAAGCTAACACGTTGGCCTATTTTCTTCCAGATTTTTTGTTTTTCTTTACACGTTCACCCCTGGGTATTTACTAGCTATGTATTCTGTTCTTCCTTTGACTGGGATTGACTTTTAAATCATTAATGTTAAGAATGAAAGAATGGAGACTTGTGACTTCCCCTGTGGGATGATAAACTCAGGAAACTTTTTTTTAAAACATAATCTGAAGTATTAGTGGGCTTCCCTAGTGGCTCAGATGGATAAGAATCTGCCTGTAATGCAGGGGACCCAGGTTCAATCCCTGGGTGGGGAAGATCCACTGGAGAAGGGAATGGCAACCCATACCAGTAGTCTTGCCTGGATAATTCCATGAGCAGGGGAGACTGGTGGACTACAGTACATGGGGTTGCTAAGAGTCAGACACAACTGAAGTGACTTAGCATGCACACATAAAGTATTAGAGTTAATTATTGATAGGTTTTTACATTATGTAGCTTTTTTTAAAGACTATTTTGATATCTTTATGTCATAAAATAAAATTAGTCAAAAAATAAACAGAAACAAAATAACCACTACCATGATAGGTTTAGAACCCATGAGAAGGGATTATTGAGTAGACAAAACAAAATAGTACAATACAAAAAACGTTTGAGGAGAAATCAGAGTCAGGCAGAACGGATAACTTTGAAGCCCTATGTGTCTCTGTTAGATGCAGTGTTGTTATATAATTATTCAATCTGAAATAAGGCTTATGTTTGCTTCATGTTGTTAATCCTTCTTTTGTATTAACACCACCAAGATGCTGACTAGATGATGTCTAGTGGGGCTTAGCTATAACTAGTATTCAAAAAAGAAATTGTTAGGGCGCTTTACAGTTTATAACACATATTCACTTAATGCTGAGCCTGCATCATGACCTTTAACATTTAGGAATCATGTGTTCATTTTTACATATGAGGACACTGAGACCCAGAGTAAGTGACTTACTTTTCTCAGGCCACCCAACTGCTAAGTGGCAGAAATCTGATTCCAGGTCTGTGAGCCTTCTCCCAATCTTGCCTAAAAGAACAAGAACATCAGTGGGTCCAGTCTGGGGTCAAGGTTTGGGTTGTTTCCTGTATGTTGGAAGAGTCATTCACGGTCTCTCATTGGAGAGATCACAGACTTTATTCATGGTACATCCCAAGCCTTATACTTCCTTTTAAATAAAAAGTCAATACGTTTACAAAATTAGTGTCTACAGAATAAATTTATATTCTTTTCTCACAAGTGTTACTCTTGAACTGCATTGAACACATGTACATACAAATCTACTCTTTGTAGAAAAATAGCACCTTAATTGCTGTATTAACACATTTTGATTTTTTCTACTTCAAATGTTAAGAAGAATAAGTAGGATGAGTCATTTCTTAAATTTATGCAGTGGGGCCCCTCAATAGTATATTTACCTTAAAGTTTGATATGATACTAAAGGGATAAAAGAATAATTAAAAAAACACCTAGTTCTGTCACTACAATTTTTTCCCTCATCCTGTATGTAGAATATATATTGTATTCAGTTGCTTAGTCATGTCTGACTGTTTGCAGCCTCATGGACTGCAGCACGCCAGGCTTCCCTGTCCTTCACTCTCTTCCAGAGTTTGCTCAAACTCATGTCCCTTATATATCTATATTATTATGTTATAATATCCTGCTGCTGCTGCTAAGTCGCTTCAGTCGTGTCCGACTCTGTGCAATCCCATAGACGGTAGCCCACCAGGCTCCCCCGTCCCTGGGATTCTCCAGGCAAGAACACTGGAGTGGGTTGCCATTTCCTTCTCCAATGCATGAAAGTGAGAAGTGAAAGTGAAGTTGCTCAGTATTGTCTGACTCTTAGTGACCCCATGGACTGTAGCCCACCAGGCTCCTCCGTCCATGGGATTTTCCAGGCAAGAGTACTGGAGTGGGGTGCCATTGCCTTCTCTATATAATATCCTACAAATATATATATATATATATATGCATACAGAATATACAATATATCTTTTGTTATCACTAAAATGGGTTGAATCAACTAGATTAATTCCAATGTGATTTATCAGGGACTTCAGTCTCATGCATATACAGTGATGATATTTTTTTCTTTCCTTTCTTAGTCCTTAGGAATCTTGATCTAAGTTTCTTCTAAAGGGTAAGAAAGAGAAACTTCAGAAATCTGTGTCTTCTTAACAAGCTATCCTTTATTAAAGTATTAGGTTCAAAAGAAAAACAATAACTTATTCTCTACTGAAAGGATACAGGTAATGATATTCCAATTTAACAGAAGAAAATTTAAAATATGACAGATAATTTTGAAAAACCTGTTATCACCTTTTATAAGGTTCTTTATAACTAATAACTTACCTTAATTCAGGATTATAGCCCACATTTCATCTTTCTATTATACTATTGATTTCTAGATCTGTTCCCAATTGATGCTGTCATTGTGGCTCTAAATTGAGAAACAGGAAGTGGAAAATTAGGTCTTCATGCCTTTCCAGAATAATTTCTGATCTTCTTCTATTATAGGTGATGAAAGTCAACTAACATCATTGCTTTTTCAGTAGGAGGCAAAAGTTAACATGTCATGGGAACTATTTACTGAAACTGAAGATTTTGTTAGGTGAGGAATTGGTAGTTGCTGAGAATAGTTACATTTGAAAGGAACTAAACTATTATAAAATACTGTACTTTCAAATCAATTTGGAATACAAAATAGTAAATTTTTCAAATAAACTACTGTGCTTATCTTGCTGATTCTGGCATAATCTACAACTGAAACTTTATGAGTTATTTGACAGTCAAACTATTTACATGTTTTCTTTGTATTATATGTTATTAACATGAATTATAACAGCAAGAAACCACATTATTCCCCTCTGCTATGAGATGTAAGAATATTTTCAGAGTTACTATAAATCTGCTGAAATTCATTTTCTAACTTGATTTCTCCAAGGATTGATTTTGGATTTATCCAAAGAGATATCCACCTTTATGTCTTTACTAAGTCAGGCAGTGAACTAAGTGCTTTTATATATTACTCCAAGTAAATTCTACCACTTCTGTGTGAAGCAGATATATTGTCCATTTTGCTGACAAAAAAACTGAGCCTCAGACCAGTTCAATAATAGACCTCAAATTATGCAACTTAGTACTTAGCAGAGCTGGCATTGGAATCCAGTTTTGTCTGGATCCAGAATCCGCCTTCATTTCTTTCGTATAGATCTTATTGCTTCTATATTCCCCCCAAAGTTGGGTTAACTTGAGGTAAGTCTTTAGTTTCAGCAAGTCCCCTAAGTAAGTAGAATCTTGACTCCTGCCCGCACTGGAAATTCTCAGCCTGCAGTTGAAACATTTGGTGTTAGGACTCCTCAGGCTCCAAGTGAACAGAGCCCTGGGGAGAAATCAGAGGGTGTTAGAATGCACTTACGTAAGTATCACATTTACATAGCGACTGATTACATTTACATTTCCTCACCAGTCAGTTCCAGCCTCTACCCAATCAGGTGGCAACTACAGAAAACACCTAGAAGAGAGCAAGGTGTAAAAGAATCCACCCAATTTCTCAAAAAAGACAGTCATAGATTTCTTACTTTGAATTCTGTGGATGCTACATATTTACATTCTGTGGGTACCAAAACTGTCATTTTGTCTGTGTTAGTCAACAGTTAAGTAGGTAGAAATAGGCTATGCTTCTGATATGTCCTCCAGTAATATGAACCAGGGTCATGCCACACTAAATGGAACATTTTTTCTTTTTTAAGGGGACTGAGATGAGTCCTCGAGTGCAATGAATATGCACATAGTGTTGGGAGAAGTCTGGGTTAGAAGCATATCCTGAGCTCTTTGTGCAGATTATGGATCTGTTTTCTGTCTATAAAAGGACAATGGTAATGCCCCCAGAGAATGGGCAAAGACTAAGAGTGTAATAGCCTGGCACAGAGATCATAGTGCAAAAAATGCCAGATACCCCAGGAGAGCAGAGTCCCTTCCTGCGAAGGTGTGCTGTGACAGTACATGGCTTTCATGTCCTTGATCTCATGGTGCCCTCATTTTCTGATGATTGCGATCAGGCTCTTTAGTATTTATCTCCTTGTTAATTGAATGACTAGTTCTGGATAATGGATAATTCTCAATTTTCTATTTTTAGAAAGTGTATAAATATCTAAATTAGATTTAGGCAAAGTGAGCTGCAGTATTTGATATGCCGAGGACATAATTAGGTTGCTCCGTTTACCTACACAGTCGCAAGCAAATGCTAACTCATTAATCTGTAAAGGACTTTGATGAACCTTTGAACTAGATAAAAATATGCCAGTCATGGCAAAGTTCTACTCTATTCTTCGAGAACTTTCAAAGGACTGAAAGTGACTAATATGTTTGGCTTTATAATATCATCTGCAAGCTCTGATCATGCCACCCTGAAATCTTCAGAGGATTCTCACTGCCTCAGAGTCAAATAAAAGACATTAGGGTAGGATAAGCTGGAAAAGAAACAAAAACCCGTGCCGGGAGTCAGAAGACCCATGCTCTGGTTTCCGCCTTTACCCTCGGTTATCTTGGATAAGATGTGCAACCTTCCCAGCCTCAGTGTCCTCATCTGTTAGTAGGAATAATAATCACAGGATCAGAAAGAGGTTCGAAGGCCATAGTGCTTGAGAAAATGCATTTGAGAGTCCTAAGTCAAGGCTGTATATTGTCACCCTGCTTATTTAACTTATATGCAGAGTACATCATGAGAAACGCTGGGCTGGGAGAAGCACAAGCTGGAATCAAGATTGCTGGGAGAAATATCAATAACCTCAGATATGCAGATGACACCACCCTTATAGCAGAAAGTGAAGAGGAACTGAAAAGCCTCTTGATGAAAGTGAAAGAGGAGAGTGAAAAAGTTGGCTTAAAGCTCAACATTCAGAAAACTAAGATCATGGCATCAGGTCCCATCACTTCATGGGAATTAGATGGGGAAACAGTGGAAACAGTGTCAGACTTTATTTTTGTGGGGCTCCAAAATCACTGCAGATGGTGACTGCAGCCATGAAATTAAAAGACGCTTACTCCTTGGAAGGAAATTTAGGACCAACCTAGATAGCATATTGAAAAGCAGAGATATTACTTTGCCAACAAAGGTCCATCTAATCAAAACTATGGTTTTTCCAGTGGTCATGTATGGATGTGAATGTTGGACTGTGAAGAAAGCTGAGGGCCGAAGAATTGATGCTTTTGAACTGTGGTGTTGGAGAAGACTCTTGAGAGTCCCTTGGACTGCAAGGAGATCCAACCAGTCCATCCTAAAGGAGATCAGTCCTGGGTGTTCATTGGAAGGACTGATGCTGAAGCTGAAACTCCAATACTTTGGCCACCTCATGCGAAGAGGGGTTCCTGGGGTTGCAGGATTCCTGGTGTTGCAAAGAGTCAGACACATCTTAGTGATTGAATTGAACTGAAGTCCTAAAGGAAAACAACCCTGATATTCATTGGAAGGACCGATGCTGAAGCTGAAGCTCCAATACTTTGGCCACCTGATGTGAAGAGCCCACACACTGGAAAAGACCCTGATGCTGGGAAAGATTGAGGGCAGGAGGAGAAGGTGGAAAAAGAAGATGAGATGGTTGGATGGCATCACCAACTCAATGGACATAAATTTGAGTCAACTCCGGGAGACAGTGAAGGACAAGGAAGCCTGGTGTGCAGCAGTCCATGGGGTCACAAAGAGTTGGGCATGACTGAGCAGCTAAGCTAAACTAATGAAAGTCTTGGGGCATCTCCTCTACCTCTTGGTGCCCACTCTGCCTTCCAGAGCCCTGTATTTTCCATTCTTTGGGTCCTCCCTACCTTGCTTAATTGTCTCAAGGGCTTTATTGACAATTTTTTTCTGGTACCAGAATGTCTCATCCTCAGGAATTCACTCATCAAGACCTGGCTGCAACACTGCAACTTTCTTAGATCCATCACCTATGCTGTCCACCAGTCAGAGAGTTTGCCAGGCTGGCTCCCAAAGCATTGTTCATTCTATTTATTAAACTTATCATATGCTGCCTTATTTTATATTATCACACATACAACTCGAATCTATTTAACATATGCATCATGACTGCTCTTCTGTAGATTTCCCCCTATGATTCTCTTCCTCCTGATTTTGAGAATTAACTCACTACGTGTGCCTCCAAAACTAGTCTTTCTCCTCTCCTCTGAGAAATTACTTGATCACGCAGGTCCCCTTTCCTTTACTTCTTCTCAGTGAAACTCATATCTTCAACTTTCCTTCCAAGGAGTAAGCACCTTTTAATTTCATGGCTGCAGTCACCATCTGCAGTGATTTTGGAGCCCAGAAAAATAAAGTCTGACACTGTTTCCACTGTTTCCCCATCTATTTCCCTTGAAGTGATGGGACCGGATGCCATGATCTTTGTCTTCTGAATGTTGAGCTTTAAGCCAACTTTTTCACTCTCTGCTTTCACTTTCATCAAGAGGCTTTTGAGTTCCTCTTCACTTTCTGCCATAAGCATGGTGTCACATGCATATCTGAGGTTATTGATATTTCTCCTGGCAATCTTGATTCCAGCTTGTGTTTCTTCCAGTCCAGAGTTTCTCATGATGTACTCTGCATAGAAGTTAAATAAATAGGGTGACAATATACAGCCTTGACGAACTCCTTTTCCTATTTGGAACCAGTCTGTTGTTCCATGTCCAGTTCTAACTGTTGCTTCCTGACCTGCATACAAATTTCTCAAGAGGCAGATCAGGTGGTCTGGTATTCCCATCTCTTTCAGAATTTTCCACAGTTTATTGTGATCCACACAGTCAAAAGCTTTGGCATATTCAAGAAAGCAGAAATAGATGCTTTTCTGGAACTCTCTTGCTTTTTCCATGATCCAGTGGATGTTGGCAATTTGATCTCTGGTTCCTCTGCCTTTTCTAAAACCAGCTTGAACATCAGGAAGTTCACAGTTCACATATTGCTGAAGCCTGGCTTGGAGAATTTTGAGCATTACTTTACTAGCATGTGAGATGAGTGCAATTGTGTGGTAGTTTGAGCATTCTTTGGCATTGCCTTTCTTTGGGATTGGAATGAAAACTGACATTTTCCAGTCCTGTGGCCACTGCTGAGTTTTCCCAATTTGCTGACATATTGAGTGCAGCACTTTCACAGCATCATCTTTCAGGATTTGGAATAGCTCAACTGGAATTCCATCACCTCCACTAGCTTTGTTCGTAGTGATGCTTTCTAAGGCCCACTTGACTTCACATTCCGGAATGTCTGGCTCTAGGTGAGTGATCACACCATCATGATTATCTGGGTCATGAAGATCTTTTTTGTACAGTTCTTCTGTGTATTCTTGCCATCTCTTCTTAATATCTTCTGCTTCTGTTAGGTCCATACCATTTCTGTCCTTTATCGAGCCCATCTTTGCATGAAATGTTCCTTTGGTATCTCTGATTTTCTTGAAGAGATCCCTAGTCTTTCCCATTCTGTTGTTTTCCTCTATTTCTTTGCATTGATCGCTGAGGAAGGCTTTCTTATCTCTTCTTGCTATTCTTTGGAACTCTGCATTCAGATACTTATATCTTTCCTTTTCTCCTTTGCTTTTCACTTCTCTTCTTTTCACAGCTATTTGTAAGGCCTCCCCAGACAGACATTTTGCTTTTTTGCATTTCTTTTCCATGGGGATGGTCTTGATCCCTGTCTCCTGTACAATGTCACGAACCTCATTCCATAGTTCATCAGGCACTCTATCTATCAGATCTAGGCCCTTAAATCTATTTCTCACTTCCACTGTATAATCATAAGGGATTTGATTTAGGTCATACCTGAATGGTCTAGTGGTTTTCCCTACTTTCTTCAATTTAAGTCTGAATTTGGCAATAAGGAGTTCATGATCTGAGCCACAGTCAGCTCCTGGTCTTGTTTTTGCCAACTGTATAGAGCTTCTCCATCTTTGGCTGCAAAGAATATAATCAATCTGATTTCAATGTTGACCATCTGGTGATGTCCATGTATAGAGTCTTCTCTTGTGTTGTTGGAAGAGGGTGTTTGTTATGACCAGTGCATTTTCTTGGCAAAACTCTATTAGTCTTTACCCTGCTTCATTCCGTATTCCAAGGCCAAATTTGCCTGTTACTTTGGGTGTTTCTTGACTTCCTACTTTTGCATTCCAGTCCCCTATAATGAAAAAGACATCTTTTTGGGGTGTTAGTTCTAAAAGGTCTTGTAGGTCTTCATAGAAACGTTCAACTTCAGCTTCTTCAGCATTACTGGTTGGGGCATAGACTTGGATTACTGTGATATTGAATGGTTTGCCTTGGAAATGAACAGAGATCATTCTGTCATTTTTGAGATTGCATCCAAGTACTGCATTTCGGACTCTTTTGTTGACCATGATGGCCACTCCAATTCTTCTGAGGGATTCGCGCCCACAGTGGTAGATATAATGGTCATCTGAGTTAAATTCACCCATTCCAGTCCATTTCAATTTGCTGATTCCTAGAATGTTGACATTAACTCTTGCCATCTCTTGTTTGACCACTTTCAATTTGCCTTGATTCATGGACCTGACATTCCAGGTTCCTATGCAATATTGCTCTTTACAGCATCGGACCTTGCTTCTATCACCAGACACATCCACAGCTGGGTATTGTTTTTGCTTTGGCTCCATCCCTTCATTCTTTCTGGAGTTTTTTCTCCACTAATCTCCAGTAGCATATTGGGCACCTACTGACCTGGGGAGTTTCTCTTTCAGTATCCTATCATTTTGCCTTTTCATACTGTTCATGGGGTTCTCAAGGCAAGAATACTGAAGTGGTTTGCCATTCCCTTCTCCAGTGGACCACATTCTGTCAGATCTCTCCACCATGACCTGCCCGTCTTCGGTTGCCCCACGAGCATGGCTTAGTTTCATTGAGTTAGACAAGGCTGTGGTCCTAGTGCGATTAGATTGACTAGTTTTCTGTGAGTATGGTTTCAGTGTGTTTGCCCTCTGATGCCCTCTTGCAACACCTATCATCTTACTTGGGTTTCTCTTACCTTGGGCATGGGGTATCTCTTCACGGCTGCTCCAGCAAAGTGCAGCCATTGCTCCTTACCTTGGATGAGGGATATCTCCTCACCACTGCCCTTCCTGACCTTCAACATGGGATAGCTCCTCTAGGCCCTCCTGCGCCCGCGCAGCCACGGCTCCTTGGACGTGGGGTTGGTCCTGCCGGCCACCGCCCCTGGCCTCGGATATGGGGTTGCTCCTCCCAGCCGCCGCCCTTGGCCTCGGGCGTGGGGGCATGGGGTAGCTTCTCCCGGCCGCAGCCCCTGACCTCGGAAGCGGGGTAACTCCTCTCGTCACCGCCCCTGACCTCGGACACTGGGTATGAATTCTAATAAGCTATATTAATTCCTTATTACGCCATTTTTATGACAACTAAGATTTGGTAACAATTCTGTGACAATACGGAATACATATCACTGCAATAAAATAGTACACGGCCACTCAAAAGATTGTGTACAAATGCATTTATTGACATGAAAATATTTTATAATATATACTACACAAAAATTTTTTAAAAGACCTGTAAAAATTTCATAGTTTCAGAAATATTTAATCAGAAACTATTTATTGAATACCTATTCTGCACCAGGGTATTATTTTAGGTGCTGGAAGTATGAGTATGTATAGAAAGCATGGAAGAATATACACAAAATATTAATACTAGTGAAGGTTTTTAAGTGGTAAAGTTTTTTTGTTTTCTACAGTGGTTGTGTATTATTCCTACTGTAACTCTACAATTTTTAAAATACCAAATTCTTTAGAATAAACACCAGACCTTTTACTGTACTACCCATACTTCCTCTTCCAGCCCTACTTCCCGTAGGTCTGTCCACTCAACATCTATTATCTATTTCTGTTTGTTTTATCTGCTCCTGAATTTCTTAATATTGTATCTGTCACATGGGACATCCTTCCTCCATCGTGTCATGGCCAAAACCTATGTAACCTTCTTTGCAGGGGCCCAGCAGGAAATCATCTTCCTTATCTCTGAACTCACACATTCTCCTGTCTTTGAACTCTCACAGCATCTCTGCGTCTCTTCCTCCCATGACCAGACTGCATGATCTTTGAAGGCAAATTCCTTAGTGTTTTCAGTATTGCCAAAGGAGCACTCACTGAACAAAGGAAGAAATGCCGGCATCTCTCTCTAGAGTTTATATTCCTTGAGAAGAGGTGATCTTATTTTTCACCGTGTCTTCTACATCAGTATTTACGGAGGGGTACTGTTCTCCTAAGCATGAGAACTTGCAAGGAATCAAAGTTCAGATCCCCACCATGCACGTGTACTCACTCTGCAAACTGAGAATGCAGGTTTGGGATTGAGGCGTCGTTCTGGCGCTCCCCTCACATCTTTCCTTTTCTAATCACCTTCTCCCACTTTATCAAACAAGCAAGCATTGCCCTAAGATATATATGTCTGCTGGGCACCATGGTAAAGAACAGTTTGAATTTTTTCATGCAATCACATCATTTTTTCCCATCCTTCTCACAAAGTTCCATGAAAGCAGTGTCTTCTTATTTTCTGTAAGTGACAAATTCTTAGCTAGACTTTTTCCTCTATCTTTATATCTATCAATGGTTTTATCTTTCTCTGTTTTACAGTTAGAATACAATAGGGAGGGGGTTGTCATGGAATACATATTAATCCATCCCTTTGAACTGAAAAGGAAAATCATACATTTTCAGGCAGAAGGGGAGTCCAACTGGATCTGTAGCTTTGACAAAGAGGAATTATTTGCTATTTAGTTTATATGGTGGACATTCTCATAAATTCAACGAGTTAAGCCTGAATCTTTGAATGTTGACAAATATATATGTAAAGCATGAGATGAGATGAAAATATTTTATTGCACTAGCAAAGGACTTTGAAATGAAGCACTACTTTAAAATAAATCTTTTTTAGCATGTTGTGTATAAGATATTAGCAAATTTAGTACAACATGCCTCCAAGTGAAAGAGTAACTGACATAATTAATAGTCATTTCAAAAGTCTTGGTGAAGATTTTAAGTTTTTTCCTTGGAATCTGGAAAAGAATATGTTCCGTATCTGGGTAAAGGTAAAAACAAGCAAACGGAAAACCTTTGCAAGTCATGTGTTTTCTGATATTTTGTTTTCTGTAAAATTGAAGGAGATCCTCAACAAATTTTCAGCTCATCATGAAACTGTTTGATCATAGATCACTTAGTTGCATTTGCATATAATCTAGAATTTGTGGATTTGAGTGACAGTGCTCTAGCAAAATTTTCATTCTCATCTGCTTATTTATGTCAACAAATATTTTCAGCACTACAACTATGAAAATGACACTGAAAATGGATTTAATACTAATAATATATAATTCCAGCAATAGTTAAGCATTTATAAAATTTAACTTTTATATTTTAATAAGGACTCATCAAGATTCATAATAATAATGAGTCAATGCAGAAAAATGTTTAAGTACACTAATAGATCCTGATGGCCAAGTAGAATAATAAATAAGTAAATGCATTTTAATTTATGTACCTATTTTAGTGGCAGAGGTGAATGATTAAGTATAATGAAAATATCAGTCAAGAAGAAAAGTACAAAATTACTGAATCTTGAAGAGCTTGTTAATATTTTTTTAATTGATAACAGTGGATAAAAAATTGCTCTAATATATATTTATTCATTTGTTTCTTCTTTTTCAGATTATCTTCTTAAATAGGTTATGAGTATTGAGCAGATTTCACTATACTAATAGTAGGTCCTTGTCACTTACCTCTTTTTATGTACATGCTGCTGCTAAGTCACTTCAGTCGTGTCTGACTCTGCGTGACCCCGTAGACAGCAGCCCACCAGGCTCCCCCGTCCCTGGGATTCTCCAGGCAAGAACACTGGAGTGGGTTGCCATTTCCTTCTCCTTTTATGTACTAGTGTATATGTTAATCCCAACCTCCTAATTTATACCTCACCCTGAAATTTCTCCTTTGGTAACCATAAACTAGTCTTCTGTGTCTGTAAGTATCTCTTTCAGTTTTGTAAATAGGTTTATTTGTATCATTTTTTAGATTCATCATACAAGTGATATCATATGATATTTGTTTTCCTTTGTCTGACTTAACGTCAGTTAGTATGGTAATCTCTTGGTCCATCCATATTGTTGCAAATGGCAGCTTTTTCTTTTTTAATGACTGGGTAACATTCCACTGCATTACGTACCACATCTTTATCCATCCTTCTGTTGATGGACATTTAGGTTGCTTCCTTTTCTGGCTATTGTAAATAGTGCAATAGTACTGCAATGAATACTGGGGTACATGTATCTTTTCCAAATGTGGTTTTCCCTGGATATACGCCCAAGGGAGGAGTTGTTAATAATATGGTAGCTCTATTTGTTGTTGTATAAGGAACATTCGTGCTATTCTCCACAGTGGCTGTACCAATTTACTTTCCCACCAATAGTGTAGAAAGGTTTCCTTTTCTCCACACCTTGTCTAGCATTTATTTTTTTAGACCTTTTGGTGATGGCCATTCTGACCAGGGGTGAGGTGAAATCTCGATGCAGTTTTGATTTGCATTTCTCTAATAATTAGTGATGTTGAGCAGCTTTCATGTGCCTCTTGGCCGTTTGTATGTCTTTGGAGAAATGTCTATTTAGATCTTTGCCATTTTTTGATTGGGTTGTTAGTTTTGATGGTGTTGAACTGCATGAATTGCTGTATATTTTGGAGATTAATCCATTGTCAGTAGTATCATTTGCAAATATTTTCTCACATTCTGTCTGTTGTCTTTTCATTTTGTTTATGGTTTCCTTTGCTGTGCAAAAGCTTTTAAGTTTAATTAGGTCTTATTGTTAATTTTATGGTTTTATTTTCATTATTTGGAAATAATGGATGGATGGAAAAGCTCTTGCTGTAATTTATGTCAAAGAGTGTTCTGCCTATGTTTTCCTCTAAGAGTTTTATAGTATTCAGCCTTATTTAGGTCTTTAATCCATTTTGAGCTTATTTTTTGTGTGTGGTGTTAGAGAATGTTCTAATTTCAATTCTTTCATGTGTAGCTGTCCAGTTTCCCCAGCACCCCGTATTGAAGAGATTGTCTTTTATCCATTGTATATTCTTGCCTCCTTTGTCATAGATTAATTGACCATAGAGAAATGTTCTATATTGATATGCAACTTGATTCAAATTTCAAAAAACTATAATAATTTTATTTTAAAATATCAATAGTTACAATTACCAGAAATTAAATCCTTTCAACAATTTGGATTTGTGATAAAAATTTACATACTTACCCCAAAAAATGTGTGAGACTATAACAATATTTTTAAAATTCTTTGGGGGGACATGATCAGATGTAGTAAAAAAATAATTTGCCTTATAAGACAGAGTGCCTTGCACTTCACTGGTACTCAATAGATGTTGCTGTTGTTCAGTTGCTTGGTCGTATCTGACTCTTTGAGACCCCATGGACTGCAGAATGACACACCTCCCTGTCCATCACCTACTCCTGGAACTTGCTCAAATTCATGTCCTTTGAGTAGGTGATGCCATGCAACCATCTTGTCCTCTGTCGTCCCCTTCTCCTCCTATCTTCTATGTTTTCTAGCATCAGGGTCTTTTCCAATGAGTCTGCTCTTCACATCTGGTGGCCAAAGTATTGGAGCTTCAGTTTCAGCATCAGTCTGTCCAATGTATATTCAGGATTGATTTCCTTTAGGATGGACTCCTTGACCTCCTTTCAGCCCAAGGGACTCTCAAGAGTCTTCTCCAACACCACAGTTCAAAAGCATCAATTCTTTGGTGCTCAGCTGTCTTTATAGTCCAATTCTCACATCTATACATGACTACTGGAAAAACCATAGCTTTGACTCTATGGAATTTAGCTGGCAAAGTAGTGGCTTTGCTTTTCAATATGCTGTCTAGGTTGGTCATAGCTTTTCTTCCAAGGAGCAAGCATCTTCTAATTTCATGGCTGCAGTCACCATCTGCAGTGATTTTGGAGCCCAAGAAAATAAAGTCTGTCACTATTTCCATATTTTCCCATTTATTTGCCATGAAGTGATGTGACCAGGTGCCATGATCTTAGTTTTTTAAATGTTGAGTTTTAAGCCAGCATTTTCACTCTCCTCTTTCACTTTCATCAAGAGGCCCTTTAATTCCTCTTTGTTTTTTGCCATAAGGGTGGTGTCATCTGCATATCTGAGGTTATTGATATTTCTCCCAGAAATCTTGATTCCTGCTTGTGCTTCATCCAGCCCAGTGTTTCGTATGATATACTCTGCATACAAGTTAAATAAGCAGGTGACAATATACAGCCTTGACATACTTCTTTCCCAATTTGGAAGTAGTCTGTTGTCCCATGTCTATTACTAACTGTTGCTTCTTGACCTGCATACAGGTCTCTCAGAAGGCAGGTAAGGTGGTCTGGTATTCCCATCTCTTTAGGAATTTTCCACAGTTTGTTGTGATCCACACAGTCAAAGGCTTGAGATAATGTGAAATGGATTTAATCTAAAGCAATAGTTAATAGAAGGTGTAAACCACTGATGTTGTCTTTTCAAGTTGGTAAAAATGGAATGTAATTCTTGGCTAATTTCCTCTAGTAAAGACTTCGGTCCACTGGTCATGATGAAGAGAACAAAAGTGATGGCCCAGTTTTCACCTCTTTTATGGCTCTTATGCTTCTATGGGTTTAATTTAAATAATGAAAATAAATTCCCGGAGGGAAGGCGCCAAGATGGCGGAGGAGTAGGACGGGGAAAACACTTTCTCCCCCACAAATTCATCAAAAGAGCATTTAAACGCCGAGTAAATTCCACAAAACAACTTCTGAATGCCGGCAGAGGACATCAGGCACCCAGAAAAGCAACCCAATTCCTCGAAAGGAGGTAGGAAAAAATATTAAAGACAATAAAAGAGACAAAAGAGGGAGGGACGGAGTTCCGTCCCGGGAAGGGAGTCTTAAAAAGAGAGAAGTTTCCAAACACCAGGAAACCTTCTCACTGCCGAATCCGTGCCGAGCTTTGGAAGCACAGAGGACAACATAACAGGGAGAAAAAATAAATAAACAATTAAAACTCGCAGATTGCGAGCCCTACGGTAACTCCTCCAGCGGAGAAGCAGCGCAGACGCCTGCATCCGCCATTAGCAAGCGGGGGCTGGGCAGGGAGGCGCGGCACGGGCTGCATCGCTTAGAGTAAGAATCTGGCCCGAATACCCTGAGCGCTATCTGAGCGAAATAATTTGGGCTAGCAAACCAGACTGTGGGATATCTACCATGCGAAAAGCCAGCCCTAACCTAAGACACCGCCAGCCCGCGTACGGAACAAAGGACTAAACAGAGGTAGCCGGCTGCAAACCTTCCCCCTCCGCTGACAGGCAGCCAGAGCCGGAAGGGGGCAATCGCAGCCCCAGAGAGACATTATCTATAAAACTGGCTTCTTTGCTAACTAAAACTTATTGGGGGTCTGGACGGTCAACATCTGCCTGAGAAGGTGCGCCGGTTTTACACCCAGATAACCAAGTGGCGGGGAGGCGATAAGTCGCAGCATTGGCGCTCGCCAAACACCTCATCACCTGAGCTGCTCGGACCTGGGAAGAGCACAAAACGCAGCCCCAGCTGAGTCTGCGCCTCTGAGGACTACCTGAGTGCCTGAACCTGAGCGGCTTGGACCTGGGAGGTGCATGCAACCCAGGGCCAGCCTCGGATTGTTCCCGGCGGAACAACCTAGAGCCTGAGCAGTGTGGGCAGGGAGGCTACACGCGCCGTGAGCGGGGGCAGACCCAGTGTGGCTGAGGCACTGCGAGCGCACGCCAGTGTCATTTGTTAGCAGCATCCCTCCCTCCCTCCCCATAGCGCGACTGAACAAAGAGAAGAAATACAGCTCCACCCACCAGAACACCGACACAAGCTTCCCTAACCAGGAAACCTTGACAAGCCACCTCTACATACCCACACACAGCGAGGAAACGCCACAGTAAAGAGAACTCCACAAACTGCCAGAATACAGAAAGGACTCCCAAACTCAGCAATTTAAACAAGATGAAGAGACAGAGGAATACCCAGCAGATAAAGGAACAGGATAAATGCCCACCAAACCAAACAAAGGAGGAAGAGATAGGGAATCTACCTGATAAAGAATTCCAAATAATGATAGTGAAATTGATCCAAAATCTTGAAATTAAAATGGAATCACAGATAAATAGCCTGGAGACAAGGATTGAGAAGATGCAAGAAAGGTTTAACAAGGACCTAGAAGAAATAAAAAAGAGTCAATATATAATGAATAATGCAATAAATGAAATTAAAAACACTCTGGAGCCAACAAATAGTAGAATAACAGAGGCAGAAGATAGGATTAGTGAATTAGAAGATAGAATGGTAGAAATAAATGAATCAGAGAGGATAAAAGAAAAACGAATTAAAAGAAATGAGGACAATCTCAGAGACCTCCAGGACAATATTAAACGCTACAACATTCGAATCATAGGGGTTCCAGAAGAAGAAGACAAAAAGAAAGACCATGAGAAAATACTTGAGGAGATAATAGTTGAAAACTTCCCTAAAATGGGGAAGGAAATAATCACCCAAGTCCAAGAAACCCAGAGAGTCCCAAACAGGATAAACCCAAGGAGAAACACCCCAAGACACATATTAATCAAATTAACAAAGATCAAACACAAAGAACAAATATTAAAAGCAGCAAGGGAAAAACAACAAATAACACACAAGGGAATTCCCATAAGGATAACAGCTGATCTTTCAATAGAAACTCTTCAAGCCAGGAGGGAATGGCAAGACATACTTAAAATGATGAAAGAAAATAACCTACAGCCCAGATTATTGTACCCAGCAAGGATCTCATTCAAGTATGAAGGAGAAATCAAAAGCTTTTCAGACAAGCAAAAGCTGAGAGAATTCTGCACCACCAAACCAGCTCTCCAACAAATACTAAAGGATATTCTCTAGACAGGAAACACAAAAATGGTGTATAAACTCGAACCTAAAACAATAAAGTAAATGGCAACGGGATCATACTTATTAGTAATTACCTTAAACGTAAATGGGTTGAATGCCCCAACCAAAAGACAAAGACTGGCTGAATGGATACAAAAACAAGACCCCTACATATGTTGTCTACAAGAGACCCACCTCAAAACAGGGGACACATACAGACTGAAAGTGAAGGGCTGGAAAAAGATTTTCCATGCAAATTGGGACCAAAAGAAAGCAGGAGTCACAATACTCGTATCAGATAAATTAGACTTTAAAACAAAGGCTGTGAAAAGAGACAAAGAAGGTCACTACATAATGATCAAAGGATCAATCCAAGAAGAAGATATAACAATTATAAATATATATCCACCCAACATGGGAGCACCGCAGTATGTAAGACAAATCCTAACAAGTATGAAAGGAGAAATTAACAATAACACAATAATAGTGGGAGACTTTAATACCCCACTCACACTTATGGATAGATCAACCAAACAGAAAATTAACAAGGAAAAAAAAAAAAAAAACATGTATCTATAAAGCTCACTAAAGCAAAGCACAGTAAAATGAGGTATGGCAATAAAAGGCATTAAATTTATCAAATAAAAAAATAAATAAATAAAGTGCTGAAAAATTAAATAAATAAATAAATAAATAAAAAATAAATAAAATAAATTCCCTTGAAAATGTATCATTTTTCTGACTATAAATAACAACTTTGGCCAATTAATCTCTATGTTGGAAGCTCACATTAACTTTTATATGTTTTCAAATAGAGTAACTAGAACAAAAGCCAATGAGGTTGTGCCAGAGAGAAAGGCTTTGATGCCGGATATTAACCAGACAGTTCGGTTCACTTGTGGCTCACAGACACTTGTAGACTTGTGAAGACCCAACTTTACTCTTTTTACAAAAAGGACATAGCATCTCCTTTTCAGCAGAAGGTGATCTAATCACAGCATTCTCTATTTAATTACGGTAACAAATGCTGCCAACCATGGAGTATTACTAACAACTTTGTCAGAAAAAAAAAGTTGAGCCCACCTTAAAGGTGTTCCAACGTTTCCAGGACATTGGGATGGATATTTAAGTAAGGTTTGCACATGGAGTAACTCAGTCTCATCTGAGCCTTTGTCCTTTCATTTCCCCCCTTGCTCCCAGGCATGAAATCCGCTTTCATCTCTTGCTGTTCTTCAAACATGCTCTGTTCTCTGCCTGAATGATGTCCCCATTATTCAGGGCTTACTCCTTACATTCCCCTGAGAGTTCCCCTGACTAACTGCCTAAAATAACATCCTCTCCATCACTGTAAATGGGGTCAGATCAGATCAGATCAGTCGCTCAGTCGTGTCTGACTCTGCGACCCCAGGAATCGCAGCACGCCAGGCCTCCCTGTCCATCACCAACTCCCGGAGTTCACTCAGACTCATGTCCATCGAGTCAGTGATGCCATCCAGCCATCTCATCTTCTGTCGTCCCCTTCTCCTCTTGCCCCCAATCCCTCCCAGCATCAGAGTCTTTTCCAATGAGTCAACTCTTTGCATGAGGTAGCCGAAGTACTGGAGTTTCAGCTTTAGCATCATTCCTTCCAAAGAAATCCCAGGGCTGATCTCCTTCAGAATGGACTGGTTGGATCTCCTTGCAGTCCAAGGGACTCTCAAGAGTCTTCTCCAACACCACAGTTCAAAAGCATCAATTCTTCAGTGCTCAGTCTTCTTCACAGTCCAACTCTCACATCCATACATGACCACTAGAAAAACCATAGCCTTGACTAGACGAACCTTTGTTGGCAAAGTAATGTCTCTGCTTTTGAATATGCTATCTAGGTTGGTCATAACTTTCCTTCCAAGGAGTAAGCACCTTTTAATTTCATGGCCGCAGTCACCATCTACAGTGATTTTGGAGCCCAGAAAAATAAAGTCTGACACTGTTTCCACTGTTTCCCCATCTATTTCCCATGAAGTGATGGGACCGGATGCCATGATCTTCGTCTTCTGAATGTTGAGCTTTAAGCCAACTTTTTCACTCTCCGCTTTCACTTTCATCAAGAGGCTTTTGAGTTCCTCTTCACTTTCTGCCATAAGGGTGGTGTCATCTGTATATCTGAGGTTATTGATATTTCTCCCGGCAATCTTGATTCCAGCTTGTGCTTCTCCCAGCCCAGCGTTTCTCATGATGTACTCTGCATAGAAGTTAAATAAACAGGGTGACAATATACAGCCTTGATGAACTCCTTTTCCTGTTTGGAACCAGTCTATTGTTCATGTCCAGTTCTAACTGTTGCTTCCTGACCTGCATACAAATTTCTCAAGAGGCAGATCAGGTAGTCTGGTATTCCCATCTCTTTCAGAATTTTCCACAGTTTATTGTGATCCACACAGTCAAAGGCTTTGGCATAGTCAAGAAAGCAGAAATAGATGCTTTTCTGGAACTCTCTTGCCTTTTCCATGATCCAGCGGATGTTGGCAATTTGAAATCTGGTTCCTCTGCCTTTTCTAAAACCAGCTTGAACATCAGGAAGTTCACGGTTCACATATTGCTGAAGCCTGGCTTGGAGAATTTTGAGCATTCCTTTACTAGCCTGTGAGATGAGTGCAATTGTGCGGTAGTCTGAGCATTCTTTGGCATTGCCTTTCTTTGGGATTGGAATGAAAACTGACCTTTTCCAGTCCTGTGGCCACTGCTGAGTTTTGCCAATTTGCTGGCATATTGAGTGCAGTACTTTCACAGCATCATCTTTCAGGATTTGGAATAGCTCAACTGGAATTCCATCACCTCCACTAGCTTTGTTCATAGTGGTGCTTCGTAGTAAATGTAGTATTTACTACAATGTAGTTTGTAGTAAATGTAAATGTAGTATGCTCCTCCTAATATTTATATTGGGGTGAAAGTCTTAAACTGGGAATGTCCCAGGTAAAAAGGCATATGGTCACACTATTCACAACCCATATCACTAGCTGACTTTGTTTTCCGTATAAGTTTCTTGAAGAAAAGGGCTTTACTCACTTGGAGCATAGCTGACTTATGGTGGACCTTTGATATTTGTTGAATAATGATAAAATTAGTATCATCTAATTTTATCAAGATTTATCCCACAACATTATTCTTTGACAATATAAATTCTAAAGATTATTAATACATATTGCCATATTGGTTCCCAGAAAGATTTTTGTCTTTCAGCAACAGTCTATGATAATTGACTGAGATACCTGGAGGGCTACCATCCATGGGCCGCAAAGAGACATGGCAGAAGCGACTTAGCATGCGTGCATGGACAGCATCCGCATAAAGTCCTAAATCAGCAAGGGTTAGGTACACAACTTTAAAAAAAGACATCCTCTGTTTCCTAATTGATTCTGCTGTAGCTGCATAGTGAATGAGTAAGAAGCAGAGATTTTAAAATTAAGAAACAGGGATTTTAAGACAGAAATTCTTCCAGTCCTACTGACCATAAAAAGGAAATGGTTCAGAAAGGAGCTAGCTACAGCCTGTCTAATTTCTGCTGAAAGTAATGGAATGAGTTAAATCAGCTATACCACACAGTAGCTAGGTCCAGTGAATCACAATTAAAGTGATGTTATGCGGTGTTATTTGGCAAAGAAAGTGAAAGCGTTAGTTGCTCAATTCTGTCCAACTCTTTGAGACCTCACGGACTGTAGCTGGTCAGGCTCCTCTGTCCATGGACTTCTTCAGGCAGGAGTACTGGAGTGGGTTGCCATTCCCTTCTCTAGGGGATTTTCCTGACTCAGGGATGGAACTTGAGTCCCCTGCATTACAAGTGTATTCTTTACTGTCTGAGCCATCAGGGAAGCCCATTTGGCAAAGGAACTCAGAAATAACCGAGTTCTGTCTTGACACTGATAGCTCTTGGGGTGAGTTTTCTAGGGAAATGCAGTCAGGAGAGAAAGACTAACCAAGACTGACAAAACTGCCCATCTCTTTTTGCTCTGAACTTCATCCTTAACATAAACCTCCAGCAAGTCAGTTGTTCTCAGAACTGTTTTTCCCCAGGCCATATGGTTGATTCTCTGAACCCAACCCTGATTCTTTAATGTTACCAATCATGTTGGTGGAGCTAAAGTAGACCTCCTAAGCTGGGAGGAAATATAAAAGAAGTAGAGAGAAACAGAGGGAAGAGGGAAGGTGTTTGCCTCAACACAAAGTCTCCTGCTTCAAGCTTTACCAAATCTGGGCCCTTGCACCCCAGATCCAGGGTGGTCCTTTGAGTCAGGAGAGAGTCCAAAGTGGGAGAGGTGGTGGTGGTGGTGGCTATGGTTTAGTCACTAAGTCATGTCTGACTCTTGTGACCCTATGGACTATAGCCCCCAGGCTCCTCTGGGTTCAAACCCAAGTCTCTCCTGCATTGCAGTTGGATTCTTTACCGCTGAGCCAGCAGGGAATCCCAAAGTGGGTGGGGAGAGAGACCTGAAGATAAAAGAGAGATGGTTGGGTTTCCTCTGAGGGGAAATGGCTCTCATCCTCATTAGCCTTCTATCTTCCATGGAAGAAACAAGAGATCAGAGAGGGAAACTCCACATCCACGTGCTGCCATCTGCATCTCTTCAATTGTTTTGCCAATACAAAGGGTTTCAGACATTCAGATCACAGTTCCTTCTCCCCCGGGTTTAGGGTGTATGACCCTGAGTCTTTCTTGGGGTGGGGGGACTAGGGGTATAGAGAAAAAAGCAGAGATGCTCAATGAGCTTCTTCTGGAGGTCAGTGCTGGTCATTTCCATGAGAGATAAAGATGCCATTGGAGGTACTGGCCAGTAAAGAGGGAGCTTTGCTCTCATCTTAAATAAGGTGAAAATACTCAGCAAAATTAGGTCTAAAGCTCAGAGAGATTCTCTTTGCTGCAAAAGGGTAACACTCGAAATAGAGTCATTGGGGGATTGATTAGCCTGAAATTTTCTGGAACATCAAAGAAAACTGAAAGTTAACTGGGAAAACATCAATTCTCCTTAGCGCTAAGAAATTTAGGGAAATAAGAACTATGCATCAGAGAGAAGAAATACTTTACGTATAGATTTTTTTTTCTCATTTGTTTTCCTTTATTTAAAAGGATATTTAGCTTCAAATAAAATGGAATATTTAAAATCAAAATCTGAAAGTAGAATGAACATTTAGCTACTATTCAGGTGCTCTCGCATTATAGATAGGAGGCTGAGACATGGACATCACTAAGCTAGACTAAATCCATGGTTCCAGGCTCATATGCAAGAGTCTTTTTCACTATTAATATAGATTATTACATCTTGCAAGAGAGCAACTGTTTAAAAATGATAATCATTGGCCATGAATGAATGTAGCTGTATATAAATTTTAAAAATAGTTTCTATGTCTCTGAAGAAGTGAAGAATTGTATCACCGAAGTAACCAAAAGGACAGCTTACTGATAGATTAAGCAATCTGCAAATGTGTGATCCATTATGCTCACAGAAAGAAAAAAAATTTTTTTGATGCTGATGCTAATCAATAAGGTCATATAACATAAATGCATGAAGCAATATAACATAATACAATAGCACTTTCTGTATGCTGGGCTTTGTTAAAAGCATTTTACATGCTCTATTACATTTTATCATTGTAACAACCCAATGAACTATTTTTATCATTCCCATGTTACAGACGAGGAAACTAAACGACAGAGTTTGAGTCACTTACTCCAGTTCACACAGTATGTTAATGAGGGAGCCGGGATAAGCCAGGGGAATGGTGTTGACAGAAAATGATTGTAAAATCTGAAGGAAGGATCAACTACCACTTCCTGGAGCAGAATTTTATTCATAACATACTGTGGTGAACCCAGCAGCATCTGGGAAAATATGATATTTGGGGAAGATTATTTAAGGGATCTTTTATTTTGCCATTTGTTTAGTTATCCTTGATTTTGGCTTTTAATCAGATTTGATCTGTGTAGAAGGCTACACTATTGCAATATACCATAACCACTTATGGCCAAGATCATGGTTTTGCCTTTCTTAAAGGTGTTACAAGTTCAGTCTCTACTCATAGTTTATTTAGTAATTTTGTTGAGGCATTTTCTAGAATACTATTTGGTGTCTGGTACCTGGAGCTCATTGTGGAAAAACTTCATTTTAGAAATTTTTTGCTGGAAAAGCTTTGCTTCTCCTATGATAATTTTTGTTTCTGAGACTGTTGCTTTTTCATTTTAGATGCCAGGAAGCTTAGATCAAATTAGAAAATGATCTAGTACAACTATGTATAACTGTATTGGTGGAGGCATCTATTTTCACTTGCTTCTAGTTTTGACTACTCCCTTTATTTACTTTTCTCTTGGACACAATTCTCCATCCTCAGTCTTCTCTCCCTCCTTCAAGCCCTCTTCCTTCTTCTTCGTTCTCTCCCTCTCCCTCTTCTTTTTTTTTTTTTACCATTTGAAGGATACAGTTTTGTTGTAAACTAGCTCAAGTCTTTTGTATAGTCATGATCGATATAAATAAGCATTCCCACAATTATACATTGAGTGTAGGGACAAAAATCAACATCTAAAAATACATTGAACCAAAACCTTTGAGGTCATTTTCATTCAACAATATTGAACCGTTAATACCTTTATTAAATGATTAACTACACAACATAACATGGGGAAAAAAAAACACATGGGTGTGAAGATTAGTGTTACAAAGATCAAAGAGATAATATTACAGATGATGATGCTTCGAGATGCTAAATGGTTTGCTTTGTGTTACTCAGCGGGTTAGTGGCAAAGAAAAGAAAATAGAGAGCAAACATTATTTATATAGTCAGTACATAAAACTGAGTCCAGTATTCTGTTTTTTATTAAAATTTGAGTATTCTTGATTAACAATGTTGTGTTATGTATGCTGTATAGTTTCCAGTGTATAGCAAAGTGATTCTATTATACACACATGTATATATATTCTTTTCCAGATTCTTTTCCATTATAGGTTGTTGCAAGATATTATATATAGTTCTCTGTGCCATGCTGTAGGTCCTTGTTGTTTTTCTATTTTATTTTGTACATAGTAGTATGCATTTGTTAATCTCAAACTCCTAATTTATCCCTCCTCTCTCCAACATTATTTTGCATCTCTTCTAATATACCAAGAAACAAGATTAATTTTTTTTCATAAGTAGGGTAAATCAATAGTTTAAAATGAAAATTTGATTTTCACTCTTTTTCAGCAAAAACAGAATGTGATTAAAGTCTAACAAGGAAGCCACAGGAGTAGCTTGTGGTTGTAATGCAATACGGTCAAGTCTGTAACAGAAGGATACACAGGGAACTAAGGGAGGATGGAAGAGGAACACCTAACTTAGCTAAGAAAGACTAGGGACAGCCTCATGGGTTCAGTTCAGTTCAGTTCAGTCGCTCAGTCGTGTCTGACTCCTTGCAACCCCATGAATCGCAGCACGCCGGGCCTCCTTGTCCATCACCAACTCCTGGAGTTCACTCAGACTCACGTCTGTCGAATCGGTGATGCCATCCAGCCATCTCATCCTCTGTCATCTCCTTCTCCTCCTGCCCCCAATCCCTCCCAGCATCAGAGTCTTTTCCAATGAGTCAACTCTTCGCATGAGGTGGCCAAGGTACTAGAGTTTCAGCTTTAGCATCATTCCTTCCAAAGAAATCCCAGGGCTGATCTCGTTCAGAATGGACTGGTTGCATCTCCTTGCAGTCCAAGGGACTCTCAAGAGTCTTCTCCAACGCCTCATGGGTGAATGACCGTTAAACTGAGCCTTGAAGAAAAAGTGGGAATGAACCATGAGGAGAAGGCTGGGGACATCTGGAAAAATGGGAGAAGGAAAACAAGAGAAATAGGCAGGCACTAGAACACAAGCCAAGCCTTTTCCTGAGGCCTATAGCAGTTCTTGAGGATCTTCAGCAAGATAGGCCCCCTGGTCTTACTTTGGAGTCATCTCTACGGAACGGACTGGAGGGCAGAAAAACTGGCTCGCAGGTGATTGTGAACATTCAGGTGAGAAGTAAGTAAACACCGTGGTGGCATTGAGGACAGGGCGGAAAAAACACTCGTGAAAAACAGTAGATGGGCGTTAACCGGCAGCACTCGTGATCCAGTTGGGTTGGTAGAGGGGGTAGGTGAGCAATGAAGCATGGGGAAAAGTCACGACTCAGGCTGGCCGCTTTGACTAGGTATGAAGGACACCACTTTACAAGAAAGGATAAGAGGCAGAAAAGGTGAGTTTGCAAAGGAAGTCCATTGTTGAACAGATTTATGAGCTAGTATTAGACTTTCTAGTAGAAACAACCAATTAGTGCTGTGTGTCTGGGACTGGATTACCATTGAGTGATCTGCAGGGTAAGAAGAGAGTTAGGAATTTTTATAAGAGATTACTCCTAGTGATTAAAAAAAAAAAACTTGCATATATTATTTTGCAGAAAAAAATCTCTGTAATTGTGATATTTGTTTAGGGCCCTGTTGTATGCATGTAGAGTCAGTAGTATAGGTTGAAATTGCACAGATTAAGTGTATAGAGTGAAAGAGACCTGAGATATTCATGCACCCCATTTTTAAATGTTGGATTAAGAGAGATACCCCTCAAAGCAGTCAGAGGCAGGAAGAAAATTAGGAGGGCTTTATTTCAGAGAAACCAAGGACAACATTGTTAACTATTACAAAAATTCAACCGAAGAAAAGTCATGTATTACAAAAAAAAATGGTCAATGACAAATATTTTTTTAAAATAGAATATAAACTGTCTCTTTGATTTTGGCAATTAGAAGCTCATTGATAGTATCATCATTGGCAATTAGAAGCTCATTGATAGTATCATCAAGATCAGTTTTATGTAATATCTCACTCAATGCAAACACCAAACTGGATAAACAGTGGATTTTCAATAACTGCTCACTAAACCAATGAGGGGAATTTTGCAGCAGGTTGGCAAAGAATTTGGGGTGTTTTATAGGAATTCTGTGTATGAAAAAGGTATAAGTTCTCATATGATTAGCATATACCTATAAAATCAAGCTGGCAGTTGAGTGTTTTACATCAAGCAAAATCATTTAAGCCTAAAAGTGGGTTAACTTTTTTAAAACGGTAAAAAAGTTCAGTTCAGTTCTTGTCTCAGACCAATTATTTTACATCAATTTAAACAATGAAATGAAGATTCAAACTGGGGAGAAAAGCATGAAGATTGGAAGATACACAAAACATTTTATATTGAATCACCTAGTGTGATTCTGGGTGTGTAGAAGGTGCTCAAGACATGATCACCATCAGCATCATTACAATATTTCTGGAGTTAAAATGTTCTCTAGTCAAAGACAAGTTGGCGAGAGCCTAATTGTTCCTGCATGATGTGCCTAAGTGGAATTATTTGGGGATTAATCTCAAGATATTATTTTTTCTCTATTGAAAATATGTTCATAGTAACACTAGTGTGAATGGTAATAAAGTTGAATTATTGCCATGATAGCATTCTATTTCCTTGAACTCCTGCCATTCTGGAGGCATTGTCGAAATTATTCTCTTAGGCATTTCATTCCTTTGTAAATATCACATTTCCCAAACTCAGTTGTACATACATAAAGATTCTTGCAGGCATAAGGGTGGAATCAAGAAAGAGAGGGAGTTGGGAGTCACTGCTGTGATTCTTTATGTCAGCAAGCGTTACAGGCATTTTTTAGCAGCCTGTTTTGGTCTATTGCTTGTTAAAGCAATATGAAAAGCTATGTAATTATATTCCACAAATAATTGATGTAAAGGATGAATCACAATCATACCTTGTATTTTTTCTCCCTCCTTTCAAGCCTTGCTCTTTTTACAGTAGCTGCATGTTGGTTCTAGGCCGAGTGCCAGTTGTATCAATTAAACAGTAACTAATTCAAGTACATTTGCAATCTGTGTTTGAAATGCCAGCCCATACAGTAGTTCCCAATTAAGCATGAGGCAGATTAATGGATGCATTGTTCTCCTGGGCTAACTCCACCACATTGTCATTAAGCGGTAAGCCCTAGTGAACCAAAGATTTCTATTTAAAGGGGAAGGGAAACACATGCTTACAAAAAAAAAGTTGGGTGTTTATATCAAGCAGAATTATTTAACAGGAAAGGTGGCGGGTAACCTTTTGAAAGGAGAAGAAATTATGGCTGTTTAGTGTTTTTCTCAGTCCCTTTATTTTGCATAGATTTGATCAGTGCAGAAATACAAAGGTGCAAAATGGGAAGGGAAGTGATGGGAATGGATCAGACAGACAAATGGCTCCTGTAAGTTCACAGTTCTTAAAACAGATGTTCTTTTCAGCTGGCTATAGTATATCATTATCTCCAGGAACCCTGAAGAGAAAGTACAAAGATTCACCAGGGATCGTGGAAATGCAGCGTATTCATTGTGCAAAATACTTGGCTCCCTACCCTCCACCCACTCTCACCCTGTTTTAGGAGACAGATATCTGGGGCAGTGATTTGGCCCATTTTAAATCTTGCGATTTTTAGAACTCAATGTAATCACTGCAAAGTAAAACTGGTTTTGGCACACACTAAGCATTTAATGGTTGTAGTTCATATAGAACAAATTGAAAGACGTTGAGCATTTAAAAAGGGACAATTCATTTCAGTCCTCCTGAGTTCCTGTGTAAAATTTCTTTTCCCTCTTTCTTCTTTTTAATTTTTTTGATAGTTTCGTTGGACCACAAAGAAATTTGATGCCTAAAAAAGACATTCGGTTCTTTCTTATGAAAGAAAAATGGGAAAATTTTTTTCTATTTCTGTTTTGTGAAGTTTTCCAGTGGGCATGACGGGGTTGACCAAACCCTCAAGTTGTTCAATTTCCAAAATCTTTAAAAATTACACAGTCAATTGTATTAGTTTGACAGGCGACACTTGTTTATCTCAAGAGCACAACTGCTTTTTAAATGTCTCTACTCAGCAAACTCTGTTCTGTTTCATAGTTTTCCACCTCGGTCTGCTCTACTGCAGTCGAAAACATACCCACCAGGCTGTCTAGTAACAGTTCAAAGACACATTCAAAAGTGAACTCACCACCATCCAATCCCATTTTTGTCTTTCCTGTGTCTTGGCAGATGGCTTTTTGTCTGCTTTTAGGAAGATACTGTCCACCCTTTAGTGTGGACAGAGGAAGAATAAAAGCAAAATCCACTCAGTCTGTGAGGGAGATTGTCACTGTGTGATTCTCAGACACGTGTAATGTCTCTGATTGCAGAAGGTGTGTGTGTGTGTGTGTGTGTGTGTGTGTGTGTGTGTGTATTGTCTGTCTGTCTGGTGTGTGTGTCTGTCTGTTGTGTGTATCTGTCTGGTGTGTCTTTCTATTTCTTTAGTGTGGAAATGGAAAGAATCCCTTGGTATAGCTGTCTTTAACTTTAATCATTATAGAGACGTTCCCATTTGGCTGTCATTTCTGCTTCCAGTGCATTTAAGATGTACTTAGTTTTCCCACATAACTGGAGTGTGTGGCTTTCTGACTAATGAAAGGATCCAGGGCTTTCAGCTTCTATTCCTCTCCCATCCTTCTCCTGGCTCTTCTTCCTCCAACCTCCTCATAACCCTTCCTCTCCCTCCCCTGATTCCTGGCTCATTGGTAGAGGAACAGAAATGTTGAAATCAATATGAGAATAAATTGCCACATGGTCTTTATTGTGGAGGCAAGGTTTCTGCAGAAAATCCTTGCAATCAGAAAAGAGAGAAGATGAGATTAAACTGATTAAACTGAGAAAGTCAAAAAAGGACAACTTGAAAGATTAGCTCTACAAGCCAGGAAAGCATAATCCTCTGTGCATGCTAAGTAGAGCTGTCCTCTTTGCTATCAGCCCCTTCATCGGGTGACCTTCTGTTGAATTAGCACTGAGCTACTTGATCCAAGGCAAATACTGGAAATTGAAAAGCCAGAATGCCAGTGATTACAGCAGGTATCAATATTATTGTAATGATGCTTCGTTATCATTAGGGAACTTAATTACTTAGGGATAGTGAGAAGGCCAGAGAGAAAAGCACCAAGCCCCTGCTGAAGTCAGCATCTAGATCAGGCTGATACTTGAGAACTGCCTCAAGTTTAAATTCAAAGGTAGCCAGAAAGTGAGAGGAAGGAACCGGGTTTAAGAAGACTGTTGTGAGCATTTCAGGCTTGACTTGTGTAGGGAATGGTTGGCCATTGAGATACAAGACAAGCTTATTAGCTTTTGGAGTGACCAGTACAGTATTCTTAGGGGGCGCACACTGATTGAAACCACCCACCCTGGCCAGGCACCATAGTAACCATTTGCACGAGTTGTTTTATGACAGGAGATTCTGGTATGGAACACGGAACTAATAAGCCTCCACCAACCAGAAGAGTTCAGGAAAGGTCAAAAGGAGACACCACATGTCCGAGCACCTCCCAGAATCCTTCTCTCTGGCAACCATCTTGGCTGAACAAGGCGTGCACCACCAGGAAGGACTCTTGAGTCAGAATGGTTGGCTAAATGGTTGACAACCCAGGAACTAATCCCATCACCATAAAACCCAAGCCATGTGGCACAGCAGTTCTCCTGGGTTCCCTTACCCTACTGCTCTCCACCGAGGTGCCCTTTCCCAATAAAATCTCTTGCTTTGTCAGCACACATGTCTCCTTGGACAATTCATTTCTGAGTGTTAGACAAGAGCCCAGTTTCGGGCCCTGGAAGGGGTCCCCCTTCCTGCAACAGTATCTGCTACATTGTGTGTGTGTGTGTGTGTGTGTGTGTGTGCGCGCGCGCGTGCGCGCGCACGTTCTGTCGTGTCCAACTCTTGTGACCCCATGGACTGTAGCTTGCCAGGCTTCTCTGTCCGTGGGGTTATCCAGTAAGAACACGGAGTAGGTTTCCGTTTCCTCCTCCAGGGCATCTTCCCAGCCCAGGTTGAACCTGTGTCTCCTGAGTCACCTGCGTTTGCAGGTGAACTCTTTACCACCTTGCAACCTGGGAAGCCGCTACTGCATAGCAGGTACTTCATAAGAGTGAAAGAGTACATGAATAAACGGAACAAATAAACCAACCAAACTTACTCTAGTGGCGTGCTAAAAATGATTAATTCCTAAAAAGATAGATGCAAAAATACTAAATTTTGAGTAGTGATCTTAAACAACTCGGCTTCTTTTTAATGCAAAGCTAATCTTAGATCCCAACCTCTTTTTAACTGCTTTTCAAATTTAATCTCTCTCTACCCACTACCCCTACCTCTCTTTTTCCATAGAGATTTACGGTTCATAGCCTGGTTGTTGTGACATTGTGATTCTAAAATGCAGAGTTCAAGCTGGGCACATGTTTTCTTTTAAATCTGACCCCTAAATAGAAACACGGAGCATTTCTGAACACTCTGGGGCCGTAGTTGTGCTGAGCCAAGCCAGAATTAGCCCCAGTTATTGACCTCCAAATAGACCTGACCCGGCCTGACCTGCCTTTGTCAGGGTGCTGTGGAAAATTCATATTTCCAAATTTATTGAATCAAATATATTTAGTTTTGAGAAGGCACAAAAGCCAAAATAAACTTCAAACTGCATTTGAATGAACTCACATCCAGCTTTACCACCACCAAACTTTGTCCCATTGAACTCACCACTAGGCCCGTTTTTTCTTTGGCCCATTTGAGCATTAGAAAGAAAGGGAGGGGGGAAAAAAACTGAAATGGGAAAATGTGTTCATGTGTTTGGAGAAGGAACAAGGAAAAGTTGCAGTCAGAATGGAGAGTGTTGTTTGTTGTTGTTTAGCTGCTAAGTCCTGTCTGACTCTTTTGCGACCCCATGGACTGTGGAGTATGTTGAAGGCAGGTTAATTCAGAAATCAGTCGTATGGCAGGGCAAGGGTTGCATTCATTCTTGGCCACTCACTCCTATTTACACGTTGGCAATTGGCCTCGGGGTGAGAAAGTAAACCATGATCAAAGGCAAGCTAAGGTTATTTATGATTGTCTCTAGGTAAAAGCAGGTGGATGGTCCTGATTAAAGCCCTTTTCTTTGGATAAGAGATGGGAAGAAGAGAGTGTGAGTATTTTTCTTGCTATGCAGGATGTGTTCAGAACCCGCAGCTCAGTCTAACTGCAGGATTTCCTGCCATGTTGTTCTCCTACCACTTCGTTCCCTGTGTCACAATGCTCAGGCATCTCCATGCCTTGGAGTTGAGGCCAACTCCCATGGTTCCCTCGTGGCTCAGACAGTAAAGAGTCTGCCTGCAATGCAGGAAACCTGGGTTCGATCCCTGAGTCAGGAAGATCCCCCGGAGAAGGGAATGGCAACCCATTCCAGTATTCTTGCCTAGGAATCCCATGGACAGAGGAACCTGGTGGGCTACAGTCCATAGGATCACAAAGAGTTGAATACAACTGAACGACTAACACTTGCCCCCTTAAATCATCATTTTTTTGTCCTGGATGAACTCATTCCAATGTTGATTGAGTGTAGCTACACTCCTTCCCCTTAAGAGAAGCCCCATGTTCTAGGGACTCTAGATCCAAGAAGGTTTTGATTCTATTGGTTGAAATACACTTGAAAAATCCCATCCACCATATTCTTCAGTTGCCTTTGCTAACTCTGTGTTGCACATTAGAGTCATCTGAGAAGATTTCAATAAATAACTCCCACTCTGCCATGTTCTGATTCAGTTGCTTTGGAAAGAGGCCCTGGGCTTTGTTTTTATTCTTGACCATTATAAATTCTAGGGTGATGTGGTCATTTGACTCATACTTCCTCCACATTGCTGAACTTTTATTTATTTGTTTGTTTATTGCTAAAACACCAGCTTTATCAGTTTCTGTTTGGTTCCTGTTTTTGATGTTGTGATGTGCAGAGAAGCAATGCTTCTTCTGGCATTTGTTACCTCTAAGTGTACAGTCTACCCTCAACTCTGGCTGTGTATTAAAATACCCTGGTGAGGTTTTAAAGTTTATGGATGCTGGGCCTACTCCAAGGTAATTAATTGGTTCTGAGCAGAGCTTAGGAAACAGGATTTTTTTTGTTTTAAAGTGAAATCCTCAAGGGCCATAAGCACAAACTGTTAAGTGAATCTGAAAGCCATAGATACCCGAAAGCTTTGTCAACTCTGCTTGTTGCTTCTTGTTTTACCAGCAGAAAAAGCATTGGATGCATATTATTTTCTTCTTGATACAAGTTTGATGAGTAATATTTTTTAGTAATCAGGAAGTCACATGCCAAATCTAAGAGATGCACCGACTTCTGCTGGTTTTAGAATCATTCTATTTTTACGGTGATCTGCATCAGCAAAAAGCCTTTCTACAACCTCTGAAGCCAGGGTTCACACCTAGAACTTCAGTGGTAGCTGCTGCAGAAAAGCCTAATGTCTTCATAACTGTTTATCAGTTGAAATGGCAATGATATTGATTCCCCATTTTAAGTCTAATGTGTGCACATCACTTCCAGGGTCTTGGCTACCAGGGAGAAAATATATTTTTTTTCTTTCTTGCCTTTGGACTTAATTAATAAGAGTTCAGCAAGATGACTAGACATATGATCAACATACAAAGGTCGGTTGTAATTCTAACAATAGCAATGAGAATTAGAAAATGTAATTTTAAAAAAGCAATAGCATTTACAATGGTATAAAGAATAGACAATAATGGGGAACTAATCCTATAAAATGCATGCATAACCTGTTTGGAGGAAAGATAGCATTTTAAAAAATATAAACATGCCAAAATAAATGGAGCAATCTGTCATGTTCATAAATGGCAAAATATATTTGAAAAATGTTTAAACTTACTGTGGTTACAGAAAAGCACAGGAAAACCCTGATATGCAATTTCAAATTCATCAAATTAGCAAAGATTAATATGTTTAATATTAATAGGTGTTGGCAAAGATATGGAGAAAAGAGCACTGATGAGTGGATGTAAATGAAGATAACCACTTTGGAAAATAAACAGGAGACTTCTTGAAAAGTAGAATATGGTAATACCGCTGGATTTATTCCCTAGCGTAACTATCCCATGTGCCTACAAGGAGGTGTGGACAAAGATGCTCCTAGCAGAATTATTTGTAATGTAAAAATTTGAGAACAGCTTATATATTCATCAACAGAAAAATAAATGAATTGTAGCATGTTCAAAAACTATAAAGTTATATGGCAATACTTCCCAACATGTTACACATTAAGGCACACATAGAAAATAGCATCTATATGACATGCTGGTATGACCTCGAGGGGATTTAGGGTCACTTGTATGACCATGAGTCCTGGTTTGTCCAGGGCAATAGTGGTTTTTCCAGACTCTCCTTGTTCAATCTGCTGTGCCAATGCAATTATTAACAGTGCCGGTTGTACTTTCAAAATATTGTAATTTGAACAAAAGTTAATATGGTCACACTTTGCTTATGAAGGTTAGTGAAACAAACTGTACTTTCATTTTACCGTATAAACATGATAAAGATAAAATACAAATATTATGGAAACTTTTAAATATTAGATGTTGAATTGTTAAAAGACAAACTTAGACATATTTTTTAAAATTAAGAGTTTATTTGGGAAAAATTCACTTCCAATCAGGTAGCATCAAATAAGTGCCTTGGAACTCTACCCACAGGGGCCAGAGCAAGACTTTTAAAGAGAAGAAGGGGAAGCAAAGCAAAGCAATTATTTGATTGGCTATAGCTTAAGTAGTTGCATTTTTGGGAAAATCTGGTTAGCCATTTGTAATTGTCTGTCTTTAGGTTTTAATTTCTTAACCTTGAGGTATTTACAGGCTTATGTTTGGTTGCTTACATAGGCAGCTAAGGCATTAAAACCACTTTTCTTATGGCCTCCTTGTTTAATTAAACAGAATACATATAAAATAATTTTTAAAATATTAATGAGAAACTGGAGCATATTCACATTGTTAAAGAAATTTATTTTGTAAAACTTAAAATTCCAGAAAAATAAACGACCCAATCAGAAAATGGGCCAAAGAACTAAATAGACATTTCTCCAAAGAAGACATACAGATGGCTGACAAACACATAAAAAGATGCTCAACATCACTCATTATCAGAGAAATGCAAATCAAAACCACTATGAGGTACCATTTCATGCCAGTCAGAATGGCTGTGATCCAGAGATCTACAAGTAATAAATGCTGGAGAGGGTGTGGAGAAAAGGGAACCCTCTTACACTGTTGGTGGAAATGCAAACTGGTACAGCCACTGTGGAGAACAGTGTGGAGATTCCTTAAAAAACTGGAAATAGAACTGCCTTATGATCCAGCAATCCCACTGCTGGGCATACACACTGAGAAAACCAGAAGGGAAAGAGACATGTGTACCCCAATGTTCATCGCAGCACTGTTTATAATAGCCAGGACATGGAAGAAACCTAGATGTCCATCAGCAGATGAATGGATAAGAAAGCTCTGCTACATATACACAATGGAGTATTACTCAGCCATTAAAAAGAATACATTTGAATCAGTTCTAAGGAGGTGGATGAAACTGGAGCCTATTATACAGAGTGAAGTAAGCCAGAAAGAAAAACACCAATACAGTATACTAACGCATATATATGGAATTTAGAAAGATGGTAACGATGACCCTGTATGCAAGACAGCAAAAGAGACACTGATGTATAGAACAGTCTTTCGGACTCTGTGGGAGAGGGCAAGGGTGGGATGATTTGGGAGAATGACATTGAAACATGTATAATATCATATGTGAAATGAATTGCCAGTTCAGGTTCGATGCACGATACTGGATGCTCAGGGCTGGTGCACTGGGACGACCCAGAGGGATGATACGGGGTGCGGGGAGGGGGGGAGGGTTCAGGATGGGGAACACGTGTATACCTGTGGCGGATTCATGTTGATATATGGCAAAACCAATACAATATTGTAAAGTTTAAAAAAAAACTTAAAATTGTGACTCCCATGAAACTATAAAATGAATACGTGTCAGAGATTTTATTCAGTTTACTAATTAATAAGAGATTCAGTAAGATGTTAAAACAAGTTGAAAGGAGAATCCAAAGAATAGGCTCTTACATAGGCAGTCAAGACAGCTGAAATGAATTTACTAATAGAAGCAAACTGATCCAAGAACCTCAGGATAATAACATGTAATGTTTGGAATTATCTCCTCTGTGTGGGAGGAAATCAGTTACACTCCAAGAAACAAAGCTCATTTGCATCTCTATGATTAAGACCATTTGCATTACCTTGAAACAGAAAGACCTTCATCACCATCAGCACTACAAGGTAAGTTTTATCTCTACAGAATTGTAAAAGAAAAGATTCCCGTAGATTCGAACCAACCCAAACATGTCTGCTAGACAACACCAAGCATTCTTCAAAGGACATCAGAAACTTGCAACTCAACTTTTTAAAATATGGAGCTAAAGTAGTCTGGAGTTTATGAATTTATCAATTCACCATTTTGATAACACTGATCTTTACAGGTTGAAATAGTCAGTGACAAAACGTTAGCTCTCAGGGTTCCCAGAGTATTTTGAAACAAAACCTTTATGTTTTCCTGTTTTTCAGCTGTACCCTCAATACAAAATATACACAGTATTTAATACCTTGTTTCTAAGTATTCATTTATCGTTTTCACTATTTCACACTCAGTAGCTTGTTTTGGTATGTCTTTGCAGAACTAATAATGTTCTATAAAGCATTTCTCTTGAGGACTTCTAATTAGTGCTATTAACTCAGCACACTTAATAATGTCTGCAGATTCATCCATCTGCAATAAAGCCATTTTGCTTTTATAATTTTCTGGATTAGTGTTGTCCCAAGTTATATAGTATGTTGACAATGAACCTATAATGGTAAATTTAATAATGACACCTTTCCATTTCTTATGCTTCATTGGTTCAAAGTATTGTATGTATTGCTAATTTCTATAGGGTGTAAAAGCAGTGACTGTAAGATTGTTTGAGGCATTCTGTGATCTTTAACTATGAACTATCGTGCACGAGTTCCTTTCAAGTAAAACCTTTTACTGATTTGGGGCATGAAGACATTTGTAAAAAGTCTAATCATTAGAAGAATGTTTCTAATAAAATGCTAGTGTCATTTATTGTCATTATTGCTTCATTTCACAATTTTCCCACATAATTAAGATATTTATACTGAGGAAGAAAAGGATTAACAAGATATAAGGCTCCAAATTTGAGTGTCTGATACACGCACACATATAAATATACATATACATACATACAAATATACATTTATACATATATATAAAATCATAGGTTTGTCCTGAGAATCCGAGGCTTTATAACTTTAATGAGGAAGTTACCCACCATAATGGAAAGAAATCTATTTGAATGTAAATTTCTTAAAGAAAGGCTGGTGGTAGTGGTTTACTCTTAAGTTCTGCCTGACTCTTTGGGATCCCATGAACTGTAGCCCACCAGGCTCCTCTGATTATTGGATTTCCCAGGCAGGAATCCTGGAGTGGGTTGTCATTTTCTTCTCTAGGGATTGAACCCTCAAGGCCTGCATTGCAGGTGGTCTCCTGTATTGCAGGCGATTCTTTACCTTTTGAGCCAGAGAAGCCACAGGATTTTACAAATTCAGGAAATCAAAATTTCAGAATGTTTATTTAATATTGTGTGCACTCATGAGGATATTTTAAATATTTCACTAATAAATTAAAAAAATAAAGATGTGGTAAATAAAAATTCACTGCAGATGGCTGTTTTCTCTATCCTCCTGTGGCAGAGAGCAGAGAGTAAGCAAGCTCTCTCCAGACCCTTGTAAGGGCATAAATCCCATTCATAGGGGTTCTACCCTCATACCCTTGTCTAATTCTAATCACTTCCCAAAAGCCCCACCTCCTAACATCAGCACTTGGAAGGAGTAGGGTTTCAACATATGCATTTGGGTGAGACACAGACTTTGTCCATAACATATATCAAGTCCCAACTTTACTCCTTTTTCTTTAATATCTTAAGTTTAAAATATTACAGTTTTTGTTTCTAGAAGTTTATTCTTCAATCTGATTTTTTTATAATCCCCTGTGCTTAATCACCATTTCAGTTTCTTATTTCTTTAAGAACACTGAACATGTCCATATTATGTTCCATGTTTGATAATTCCATTATCTTAGTATTTTTGTGTTTGATTCTTATGTCTGTTTTTCCTGATTTTCTCTTTTGATGCCTTACTTAGTGTGGTATATTTGCTTCGGTTTTTGTTACTCATTCTAGCTCTTTACTTTGTGCCCAAATCTCTTGGACTTTAATAATGTAATTTCATTGAACTTTGTGTTGAAACAAGTTCCTGCAAAATGATTTATTATTTTGCCAGACAACCTGGGAATCCTACTAGCCTGGAATCACTTTATACTAAATTCTTAGCTTGAGGGTTTCATTCAGATCATCCAAGTATTGCAAATTCAGGTTGCAAACTCCCACAGGGCTAGCTGTTTACAGATTCCCTGTTAGAGGCAATTTTCCTGACAGTTCCATTGATATGGAGGTCATTTTATTTCTTATGTATATTAACATCAAGGATGCAGACTTTTGCAGTCCCAGCTTTATATTGGGAGACTCCTAATAGACACCTCATTTTAAGGAGGTCCTGGACATGTCTGTTCTTTCCTGAGCCATATAAACCAACTGCTACTGCTAAGTCACTTCAGTCGTGTCCGACTCTGTGCGACCCCATAGACGGCAACCCACCAGGCTCCCCCGTCCCTGGGATTCTCCAGGCAAGAACACCGGAGTGGGTTGCCATTTCCTTCTCCAGTGCATGAAAGTGAAAAGTGAAAGTGAAGTCACTCAGTCGTTTCCGACTCTTAGCGACCCCATGGACTGCAGCCCACCAGGCTCCTCCATCCATGGGATTTTCCAGGCAAGAGTACTGGAGTAGGGTGCCATTGCCTTCTCTGATATAAACCAAAGGGACCATATAAACATAGCTCGTTCAACAAATACTCTAAAAAAAGCAAAAACAAAAAAGCTGGATTTAGTATTCTGTGTACCTTTCTTGGCTCTTGTTATCATTTGGTATGTTGGTCAGGGGGACTTCCCAGGTGGCTCAGTGGTAAAGAATCCACCTGCCAATGCAAGAAATGCAAGAGACACAGGTTGGATCCCTGGGTTGGGAAGATCCCCTAGAAGAGGAAATGGGCAAGTCTCTCAAGTACTCTGGTCTGGGCAATCCCATGGACAGAGGAGCCTAGTGGGCCATAGTCCATAGGGTCACAAAGAGTTGGACATGACTGAAGCGACTGGGCATGCATGCATATGTTGGTCCAGGTTCTCCAGAGAAACAGAACCAATAGGATGTGTATGTATAGGGAGTTAGACTCATTTTTGGGAATTGACTCATAGGATTATGGGGGTCTGTTGAGTCCAAAGTCTGCAGGGTAAGACATCAGGCAGGAGACCCACAAAAGAATTGCTTTTCCAGTCCAATAGCTTTCGGTTAGCAGCATTACCTGTTCTTCTGGGGAGATCAGTCTTTTTCTGTTAAGCCCTTCAACTGACTGGATGAGGCCCACTGACATTATGAAGAGTAATCTGCTTCACTCAAAGTTTACTTTTTAAAATGTTGATCTCATCTGAAAAATACCTTCATAGAAAAATCTAGAATAATCCTGCACCAAATATATGGGTACCCTGGCCTTGCAAAGTTGATATTTAAAGTTAACATCACAGTTGCTTTTGAGGTTTGTTTGTATATTCACCATTTACATCCCAGTTCGTCATTTAAGAAACTACTTAAAAAAATAAGTTATCCAGTATTGCTCTGTTGATGTGTAGTTTAGATAGGATAAAATTGCACAGCAAAAAGGCTCCACTTGATTAGTTTTGACAAATGTATACATCTATGCAATCTACACACAAAATAAGATATAGACTATTTCTGATAGAGAAAATTCTTATTTTCCTATTTCCAGTCAACTCCAACCCACGATACAAAGGCAAACACTTCTGATTACTATCAATATTGCTAATTTTGTTTATTTGGGATTGAAAATAAGTAAATCCAAGTAGTACCTCTTGTGTCCTTTGTTTTCAAGATGGAGTCACGTTGTCTAGGGTATCAGTAGTTCATTACTTTCACTGCTTGGAAGGATTCCATTGGCTGGATAAAACATTAATTGTTTTTCTATTTTCTTATTCATGGATATTTAGATAGTATCCATTTGGCTCTTATGGCAAAAATTACAAATAGTTTTGTGAAAGTATTTCTTGTGGAAAATATGGTCTCATTTTTCTTGAATAATATTTAAAATAGAATTGCTCTTTTGTGGAGTAGTGTATAAGAAATTGTCATTGTTCTCCAAAGCAGCTATGTCATTGTTCACAACTATGAACAATATACAAAAGTTCTAATTGCTCCATATCCTCAGCATTAAAAAAAATTATTTTTATTTCTGTATATCACCAAAAAAGGAAAACAAAATGAATATTATTAATAATAATGCCATTTATAGTAGTATAGAATATCAATTGCTTAAGATGTATGGCAAAACCAATACAATATTGTAAATTAATTAGCCTCCAATTAAAATAAATTTAAATAAAAAAAAGAAAAAAAATCAATGAAAGACTTGCAAAACAGATATAATGAAAACAACAAAGTATTTTTTAGAGAAATTACACAACTAAATAAATTAAGAGAAATGTCATGTTCACAGATGAAAAGCAATGTTTATCTGGAAAAGGTTTAGAATGGCTGTGACACATTAATTCCTGACTGCACATCCAATGACATTATCTTAGTAGGTTAGCATCAACCATGATGGAAATATTTATACTATGTAAATTAGCTAATACTCATAAGCCTATATATACTTTAGTTCAGTTCAGTTCACTTGCTCAGTCGTGTCCGACTCTTTGCAACCCCATGAATCGCAGCACACCAGACCTCCCTGTCCATCACCAACTCCTGGAGTTCACCCAAACCCATGTCTATCGAGTCAGTGATGCCATCCAAACATCTCATCCTTTGTCGTCCCCTTCTCCTCCTGCCCTCAATCTTTCCCAGCATCAGGGCCTTTTCAAATGAGTCAGCTCTTCCCATCAGGTGGTCAAAGTATTGGAGTTTCAGCTTCAACATCAGTCCTTTCAATGAACACCCAGGACTGATCTCCTTTAGGATGGACTGGTTGGATCTCCTCACAGTCCCAGAGACTCTCAAGAGTCTTCTCCAACACCACAGTTCAAAAGCATCAATTATTCAGTGCTCAGCTTTCTTCACAGTCCAACTCTCACATCCATACATGACCAGTGGAAAAACCAAAGCCTTGACTAGATGGACCTTTGTTGGCAAAATAATGTCTCTGCTTTTTAATATGCTGTCTAGGTTTGTCATAACTTTCCTTCCAAGGAGTAAGCGTCTTTTAATTTCATGGCTACAATCATCATTTGCAGTGATTTTGGAGCCCCCCAAAATAAAGTCTGCCACTGTTTCCACTGTGTCCCCTTCTATTTGCAATGAAGTGATGGGACCGGATGCCATGATCTTAGTTTTCTGAATGTTGAGTTTTAAGCCAACTTTTTCACTCTCCTCTTTTACTTTCATCAAGAGGCTCTTTAGTTCTTCTTCACTTTCTGCCATAAGGGTAGTGTCATCTGTATATCTCAGGTTATTGATATTTCTCCTGGAAATCTTAATTCCAACTTCTACTTCCTCCAGCCCAGCATTTCTCATGATGTACTCTGCATATAAGTTAAATAAGCAGGGTGACAATATACAGCCTTGACGTACTCCTTTTCCTATTTGGAACCAGTCTGTTGTTCCATGTCCAGTTCTAACTGTTGCTTCCTGACCTGCATACAAGTTTCTCAAGAGGTAGGTCAGGTGGTCTGGTATTCCCATCTCTTTCAGAATTTCCCACAGTTTATTGTGATCCACACAGTCAAAGGCTTTGGCATAGTCAAGAAAGCAGAAATAGATGTTTTTCTGGGACTCTCTTGCTTTTTCCATGATCCAGTGGATGTTGGCAATTTGATCTCTGGTTCCTCTGCATTTTCTAAAACCAGCTTGAACATCTGGAAGTTCACAGTTCACGTATTGCTGAAGCCTGGCTTGGAGAATTTTGAGCATTCCTTTACTAGCATGTGAGATGAGTGCAATTATGTGGTAGTTTGAGCATTCTTTGGCATTGCCTTTCTTTGGGATTGGAATGAAAACTGACCTTTTCCAGTCCTGTGGCCACTGCTGAGTTTTCCAAATTTGCTGGCATATTGAGTGCATCACTTTCATATCATCGTCTTTCAGGATTTGAAATAGCTCAACTGGATTTCCATCACCTCCACTAGCTTTGTTCATAGTGATGCTTCCTAAGGCCCACTTATGAAGGCAAAAAGATAGGACACTGAAAGATGAACTCCCCAGGTCAGTAGGTGCCCAATATGCTCTGGAGATCAGTGGAGAAATAACTCCAGAAAGAAAGAAGGGATGGAGCCAAAGCAAAAACAATACCCAGCTGTGGATGTGACTGGTGATAGAAGCAAGGTTCGATGCTGTAAAAAGCAATATTGCATAGGAACCTGGAATGTTAGGTCCATGAATCAAGGCAAATTGGAAGTGGTCTAATAGGAGATGACAAGAGTAAACATCGACATTCTAGGAATCAGTGAACTAAGATGGACTGGAATGGGTGAATTTAACTCAGATGACCATTATATCTACTACTGTGGGCAGGAATCCGTTAGAAGAAATGGAGTAGCCATCATGGTCAACAAAAGAGTCCGAAATGCAGTATTTCGATGCAATCTCAAGAACGACAGAATGATCTCTGTTCGTTTCCAAGGCAAACCATTCAATGTCACAGTAATCCAAGTCTATGGATTGACCAGTAACGCTGAAGAAGCTGAAGTTGAACAGTTCTATTAAGACTTACAAGACCTTCTAGAACTAACACCAAAAAAAAGATGTCCTTTTCATTATAGGGGACTGGAATGCAAAAGTAGGAAGTGAAGAAACGCCTGGAGCCTATACTTAAGAAATATTAAAACATGTTCACACAAAAACTTGTACGTGAATCCTCATCAGAATTATTTTTTTTTCAGAATTATTCACAATAGCAAAATGTAAAAACAATTCAAATATCCACTAACAGTTTAATGCATAAACAAATGTGGTATATCCATAGACAGAAATATTATTTTGCCACTATAAGAAATAAAGTACTGATAAATAACATGGACAAATCTTGAAAACATTAAAGAATGAAATAAGACAGTCATGAAACTCCATATATATAATTCCATGTATATGAAAGTATGGAATAGGGAAATCTGCAGAGAGAGAAAGCAGATTAGTGAAGTCGCTCAGTTGTCTCCGACTCTTTGCGATCCCATGGACTGTAGCCTACCAGGCTCCTCAGTCCATGAAATTTTCCAGGAAAGAATACTGGAGTGGGTTGCCATTTCCTTCTCCAGGGGATTTTCCCAACCCAGAGATCAAACCCGGGTCTATCACACTGCAGGCAGACGCTTTACCATCTGAGCCACCAGGGAAGCCCTAGTTGGGGGATTAAGTGGCAAATAACTGAGCACCGAAGATTTGATGCTTTTGAACTGTGGTGTTGGAGAAGACTCTTGAGAGTCCCTTGGACTGCAAGGAGATCCAACCAGTCCATTCTAAAGGAGATCAGCCCTGGGATTTCTTTGGAAGGAATGATGCTAAAGCTTAAACTCCCGTACTTTGGCCACCTCATGCGAAGATTTGACTCATTGGAAAAGACTCTGATGCTGGGAGGGATTGGGGGCAGGAGGAGAAGGGGACGACAGAGGATGAGATGGCTGGATGACATCACTGACTCAATGGACGTGGGTCTGAGTGAACTCTGGGAGTTGGTGATGGACAGGGAGGCCTGGCATGCTGCAATTCATGGGGTTGCAGAGTCGGACACGACTAAGCGACTGAACTGAACTGAACTGATGGGAGTGATAGCTAAAGAATACAGGTCTATATATATTTTTAGAGAGGGAGATTGAGACACAATTTCATATAGGAAACACAGTATTATCCATTGTAGTCACCACATGCTTACTCACTCAGTCATACCAACTCTTTGTAACCCCATGGACTGTATAGGCTCCTCTGTCCATGGGATTCTCCAGGCAAGAGTACTGGTGTGGGTTGCTAAGTCCTTCTCCAGGGGATCTTCCCAACCCAGGGATCAAACCTAGATCTCCTGCCCTGCAGGTGGATTCTTTACCCTCTGAGCCACCGGGGAAGTACAAGAATACTGGAGCAGGTAGCCTATCCCTTCTCCAGGGAAACTTCCTGACCCAGAAAGTGAACCAGGGTCTCCTGCATTGCAGGTGGATTCTTTACCAGCTGAGCTACCAGGGAAGCCCAAAGTACTTTGCACTCCTCCCATTGGGGGAATTGAACCCCAGTCTACCACGTGACAGGCAGGGGTACTCACCACTATACTAACGAGTCATCACACTACACATTATATCCCCAGGACTTGTTTTATGACTGGAAATTTGTATCTTTCAATCAACTTCACCCATTTTGCTGCCACTCCAATGCCTATGTCTGGCAACTTCCATTCCATTAACTGTATCTATGGTGGCTTATTTTTGACATAATTAAAAAATATTCTGAAATTGACTGATGATGAGTATCAGATCAGATCAGTCGCTCAGTCATGTATGACTCTTTGCGACCCCATGAATCACAGGATGCCAGGCCTCCCTGTCCATCACCAACTCCCAGAGTTCACTCAGACCCACGTCCATTGAGTCAGTGATGCCATCCAGCCATCTCATCCTCTGTCGTCCCCTTCTCCTCCTGCCCCCAATCCCTCCCAGCATCAGAGTCTTTTCCAATGAGTCAACTCTTCGAATCAGGTGGCCAAAGTACTGGAGTTTCAGCTTTAGCATCATTCCTTCCAAAGAAATCCCAGGGCTGATTTCCTTCAGAATGGACTGGTTGGATCTCCTTGCAGTCCAAGGGACTCTCAAGAGTCTTCTCCAACACCACAGTTCAAAAGCATCAATTCTTTGGCGCTCAGTCTTCTTCACAGTCCAACTCCCACATCCATACATGACCACAGGAAAAACCATAGCCTTGACTAGACGGACCTTTGTTGGCAAAGTAATGTCTCTACTTTTGAATATGCTATCTAGGTTGGTCATAACTTTTCTTCCAAGGAGTAAACATCTTTTAATTTCATGGCTGCAGTCACCATCTGTAGTGATTTTGGAGCCCAGAAAAATAAAGTCTGACACTGTTTTCACTGTTTCCCCATCTATCTCCCATGAAGTGGTGGGACCGGATGCCATGATCTTCGTTTTCTGAATGTTGAGCTTTAAGCCAACTTTTTCACTCTCCACTTTCACTTTCATCAAGAGGCTTTTGAGTTCCTCTTCACTTTCTGCCATAAGGGTGGTGTCATCTGCACATCTGAGGTGATTGATATTTCTCCCGGCAATCTTGATTCCAGCTTGTGTTTCTTCCAGTCCAGCGTTTCTCATGATGTACTCTGCATATAAGTTAAATAAACAGGGTGACAATATACAGCCTTGACGAACTCCTTTTCCTATTTGGAACCAGTCTGTTGTTCTATGTCCAGTTCTAACTGTTGCTGCCTGACCTGCATACAAATTTCTCAAGAGGCAGATCAGGTGGTCTGGTATTCCCATCTCTTTCAGAATTTTCCACAGTTTATTGTGATCCACACAGTCAAAGGCTTTGGCATAGTCAAGAAAGCAGAAATAGATGTTTTTCTGGAACTCTCTTGCATTTCGATGATCCAGCGGATGTTGGCAATTTGATCTCTGGTTTTTCTGCCGTTTCTAAATGTGTTGAGTATACATATATATATGTGATGAGTATACATATCTGCAAATATTCTGTGTGCTTAGTCACTAAGTCGTGTTCTTTACGATCCCATGGACTGTAGCCTGCCAGGCTGCTCTGTCCATGAGGACTTTCCAGGCAAGAATACTGGAGTGGAAGCCATGCTTTCCTCCAGGGGAGTCTTCCTAACCCAGAGATTGAACCCAGGTATCCCGCATTGCAGGCAGATTATTTACCATCTGAGCCACCAGGGAAGCCCTAACCCTATCAAATTGTATTCTTTACATGGGTGAAATGTTTGATATGTGAATTGTATCTCAATAAAGCTCTTTTAAAAAACGAATGCATTAGCCTCATAGTATGTTAGAGTGTTCCTCTTTCTCTATTTTTCTTTCTTTTCCATTCTCTTCCTTGTTCCCTTCTACACATTCTGATAGTCTTCCCTTTTAATTAAGATAATATGATTTGTTTATATTTATTTCTACCATTTTATTTACCCTACTTATTTAGTTTTTTTTTCTTTTTCTATTTTTTCAGTTCTCTTTCCAGATTTTTGCTTTGTTTTTATACTCATTCTATATTTTTCTCTCCCAAATGCAATGATGTATTCTATTTAAATTTAATGCATTTAGTTAATTAAATATTCAAGTAAAACTGCAAATATTCTCATTCTCTAGAAATGAACAGTTCTTAGAATGTTTATAATTCATCTTGTTCTGAATATGCATATGAAATTGTTTGGCATTTTAATACTATATTCTGTGTGACTTTTAAACTGCACTTATTTAAGTTACTATTTTTTGTCTCATGGCATCATTGTTTAGATTTATAGGTATGTTTTCATTAATTTCATTCAACAGTGGCCATCTTATATCTCAGATGTGCTCTCTGCTTTCATTTTGCCTCCTCTTGAAGTATGTCCTTTAAAACTTTCTTTGATAAAGGTGTCTTTGTGGTAAACTCTCTGTTCTTGTTCATCTGAAAATGCATTTCATCCTTGCTCTTAAAGGTTTACGTGAGTATAAAATTCTAGATCGATGGTTATTGTCTGTTTGCACTTTGAAGATATTGATTTACTCTATTAGCGTCCAGTGAGTTGAGAAGTCACCTATGTTTCAGTTTAATAGTTGCAATAGTAAATATGAATTTTCAAAAACTCTAGTGGCTTTCAGTATCATCTCTTTGTCTTTGGTAGTCTTTATTTTCACTTACGCTATTTGAAATTCATTCAGTTTCCTGAAATTGAGGATTTATCTTTGAACAGTTTTGAAAACTATGAACTGTGATGCATTTTAACATTATTTCTCTCTCCCATTCCTTCACATTTTTTTCCTTTGAAATATCCGTTAGGTGATTTTTGGACATGTTTATCTTCCAGGTCTCTTAAACTCTTTTTTCATGCTTTGCATGAAATCTCTCAGATGCTTTGCATGCATCTCTCAGTCTCTCTGCTACATTCTGGATAATTTCTTCACATGTGTAAAGTGAAAGTGAAAGTGAAGTCACTCAGTTGTGTCCAACTCTTTGCGACTGGTGGACTGTAGCCCACCACGCTCCTCTGTCCATGGGATTCTCCAGGCAAGAATACTGGGGTGGGTTGCCATTTCCTTCTCCAGGGGATCTTCCCAACCCAGGGATCGAACCCAGGCCTCCCACATTGCAGGCAGATGCTTTAACCTCTGTGCCACCAGGGAAGCCCTTAAATACAAGAATACAGTCTCTCAGAAAACCTCCTATGGACACAGAACTTCACATGTGTAATATAATTCATTAATTCTCTCTTCAGCTGTATGCAATCTTCAGTTGAAACTTTCCTTTGGATTTTAATTTTTAGTGATTACACATTTTTAAATTCTAATAGTTTCTTTTCTTAGTGTCCCTAACAGTTTCACGAGCATCTATTTTGTAGTTGCCATTATTGTCACCGAGTATCAGCAGTCATTTTCCCCCTTGCATCAGCACAACTTTATAAACAATGGTGTACCTTCCAATGGAAACTCAACATCCCCTTAGGCTGCCTCTCATTCCTTCTGGCTTTTGTGTGATTTCTGCTTGAGCTGCCTAGAAGCTGCTTCTAGAAACTTCCAAATCTGGACAAAGAGGTCATACAACAAGGAAAATCTAGTTTAGAGGCAAGGATTCTAGAGTCCTCTGGGAAAATCTGAGAACTTTAGTAAATGCATGACAGATACAAGGAAGAAGTGCTTGTTTCAGTCTGATAAATATATCCTGTATTGGGCTGAAAGATCCATCTCTTACCATTGTGGGCAGCTAGGCAAGTAAAAACATAGCAGGGCAGCCCAACAGGATCCCTTAAAACAAATCTTATGAGCCCGGTGTATGGAGGCAACTGAGAACTAGAAGCTCAAAAGATTCCTGGGATAGATCACATCTTTATCCATCTATCACATACCTTCTTTCAGAAGACATTACTGAGCATTTTTATAGAGTTTCAGAATACTTGGTCTATCATATCAGTCAAATATCAAAGTCTTAAAGTCTTAAATATTTTTTGCAATCATGATTCAGACACCAATCTACTCTGGATACAATCTACAGTGGATAAAAATCCAGCTTGCAAACTGATCTCCTTGAAACCTCTCTCATTCAGCTTTAAGTGAGAAGTCCTACTTCTCCCCCATGGAGGTAGGGGGGAAAAAATAACACAGAAGCTGGAAAACTTTCCCTCTTGTCTTGTCTTCCACCTTGTGAGAGCCTTGACCTAAAGATTGAATAACCATTTGGCAATTCTTCATTTGTGAATGTGAGAGCAGTTGCCGTCTACATTTTTGTTTGTTTATGTTTATTTCTGTTTATAAAATATTTTGAAATGTCAGCCCAAACTGAGGCAGAAACAGCCTCATTTAAAATAATTTATAGCATCTGTATATATACAGGACTGTGAAGAAGGCTGAGCACCGAAGAATTGATGCTTTTGAACTGTGGTGTTGGAGAAGACTCTTGAGAGTCCCTTGGACTGCAAGCAGATCCAACCAGTCCATTCTGAAGGAGATCAGCCCTGGGATTTCTTTGGAAGGAATGATGCTAAAGCTGAAACTCCAGTACTTTGGCCACCTGATTTGAAGAGTTGACTCATTGGAAAAGACTCTGATGCTGGGAGGGATTGGGGGCAGGAGAAGGGGACGACAGAGGATGAGATGGCTGGATGGCATCACTGACTCGATGGACATGAGTCTGAGTGAACTTCCGGAGTTGGTGATAGACAGGGAGGCTTGGCATGCTGCGATTCATGGGGTCGCAAAGAGTCAGACACGCCTGAGCGACTGATCTGATCTGATAGCATCTGAATGTTTATATTCAGTCATATACCTATATTTTTCAAACAATGTATCCTATACATTAAAAGTAATTATATTATTACATTCTAGACATAATAAACACAAAAAGATAGAGTTTTTAAAAAATGATACAAAACAAATATGAACAGAAATTCTCATTTTCTTCTATGCCAATTTATTATTTTGCACCTGTTACTTTGCAGATTAGGGCACTGAAAAATAATAAAGGTTTGACTCAATTTGTACATTACAAAAGTTACAAAAATTCTGAAAATAAAATAAAAAATGCCATGGGCTTTTTAAAGTTATAATTGATAACAAGAATTAGCTTTCTCCTTTGAGATTCTAGAGAGAGGACTATAAAAAAAAATTCCCGTAGTGATATAGCTGCAGGCATATTTGGAATCCCACACAAGATGTACTTTCTAGTTATCCACCACCTCTTCAGCAGACTCTCAAAGGAATTGTTAAATATGATTGTTTTTCATGGTTTGAGACTTTTTTAAAATGACACAGCATGGGCTGATAGATGCTTCTGTGTTTGTTGCTGGTATATTTCTGAGCTGTGTGATAACAGTTTCATGCTCCAGAAGTTATATCAATGAAAAAACTACACTCTATGATCATATATGAGAACTGCCATCATAGCTGCCTAAAACCATAAAATGGCTTTTCTTAAGAAAGGATTCTGGCCCAGAGAGAAATGTAAAAGTAAAGATTATTCACTGGTTCTTGTTTAGCTAAGCTAAGTAGTTACAGCTACTGTCAAAGTTGCTAATCTATATATCAGGAGAGATTATCAACAAATGATTTACTTTGAAATGTCCTGTTTCATATTCATACCTGTCTTGGTCCATTCAAGCTGCTATAACAAAATGCCAGAGAATGAGTAGTTTATAAACCACCGAAATACATTTATCATAGTTCTGGAGCTGGAAGTCATGGATCAGGGTGCCAGAAAAGTTAGGTGAGGGATCTTTTCCGGGTTACAGACTCCCAACTTCCATCTGTGTCCTCACATGGCAGAAGGGTCTAGGGACCTCTCCGGGGACCCTTTTATAAAGGCACTAATCCCATTCATGAGGGCTCCACCCTCATGATATAAGTGCTTTCCAAAGGCCCCACCTCCTAATACCATCACACTGGGCATGTAGATTTCAACATATACATTTTGGGGGAACAAAAACATTCAGACCACAGTAGAATCTTCTTTGGGAAAAGTAGACTTGACACTTAAGAAAGGAAATACTGGGGATTAGATGAGCTTTGTACACCCTTCTCTTTATTTTTTGCTGTCTTTTTTAAAGGATAGCAGAGTAAACTATATCTAAGTGAAAGCGGTGGATGGCCTGAGGGCCAAAATACTCACCTTTCGTACTATTTTTAGGTAATTTAAATTGTATATGGGTTCCCTTGTGGCTTAGCTGGTAAAGAATCTTCCTGCAATACAGGAGACCTGGGTTTGATCTTTGGGAAGATCTCCTAGAGAAGGGAAAGACTACCACTCCAGTATTCTGGCCTGGAGAATTTCATACACAAATTTTATACACAAAGCTTAGTTATGGAAATCAGTGGTCCTTCCTCTCTGGCTCCTGATTTAATCTGAAGTTTCCAGTGTGTGCTAAGTTTTAGTTTAAAGTATTGATGTTTGCCATCTTTAGTGAGGTTAAGAGCTAAAAGTTGTGTACTTGCTCTATGGGCCTTAAATAATATTTGGTTGAATGTCTATAGATTCCAGTAAAATATTTCCAACAGATTTCAGCAACTTTGAGTACAATTTACTCTTAAATAGTAATAACTTCTTTGCCATGAAGTCCTTGACTAATACTTGTTAAGACTGGATAAAGTGTATATCACCTTGCAAGAGTAATCATTATCTTCATGTTTAAAATGAGAAAACGGAGGCAGAAGATTTAGGGGATTTGCCAAAAGCAGCATTCTAAGATAAGAATGAAATCTAAGTATTTCCTAGCCCACTGCTTTAAATCACTGGTTTCCTTTAGAGTCATTTTTATAATTCTGTATATTGTCCTCCCACTTTTTCTTAAGGAGAAAGACATGCATTTTCAAAGGAACACGCCGTATTCTTACATTTTTCATACCTTGGAATGCATAGGTGATTTGGTCAGTGAAGATTGAAGGTTTTGAAATTAACCTCATAACTCTGGAGTAAAAGTCAGCAGTTATGATTCAACTCAGATACAGACAATGGGCATCTGATTGTAAGGCCATACTCCATTCCATCTACTTTCTCATTTCTCCCTTTAGGGTGATTTGTGCAAAAAAGGCAGGGAAAGTCATCATTATCGTTACATTGTTTATGCCCTAATTCCTTTTGAGCAAACTTCCTGCTTCCCCACCTACCTCTCTGTGGGTCATTCGAAGCATGTCCAAATTGGAGCAGTTGCACACATTTTTTCCATAGTAGGTAATTCAGCTGAAAGATGGGTGGGATAAGTCAACCCCATGGGGCTCACTTTCTGCTTCACCCAGCTCCCAGGTGGGCACTTGTGTCTCTCAGGAGAAAATGTTTTGTTTCATGGATGGAAGCTCAGGAAGACACAGCTAAGGGCTATAGACTCAGCTGATCATACGTATATCAAGAACAAAGAGACAGAATTGGATTGATCCTGGAAAGGAAAGAATTTAAACTGAAACATAAAAAAAAATAAATCATTACTATAGAGGAGAAAGTAGGAGTTTACTTCCTCAGCCTTTATCCCTATCATGAATATATACATTTCATTCTATTTTTGTAACCTAGTATAAAAACTTGGCTGAAAATGAAAGCCTCTTTAAAAAAAAAAAAAATCAGTTACTGATTTTGAGGAAGGGTGCAAAAATAGAGGTGAAAAGTAAGCTCTACTCTGTAGTGAATGTTTGGACATTTGTACATGTTGCACATTCTTATATGTGTGTCTGAGTTAGACATTATGGATGATACATAGAATTGAAGCACATGGTTCCTGCTCTGAAAGAGTTGGAGAATACAAAGTATATATATTTATATAGATTATATAAGATTTTAACAATAGAAACATGATAATATAATAACATAGATTATATACGATTTAAACCAAGTCTTATGGTCACCCTTTGCATGGCTAGAGTACAAACTAAAAGCCTTTAGGGAAATCTGGTATTTGAAACTTCAATATGGAAATGTTACTAAGAGCATCTTCTTGGTATCCAGGTCAGTTTAAAGATCACTTAATTCCTGATCAACTGCTGTTCTGAATATTTTCCATAAGTATATAAGAACAAAGATGCAACAAAATCAGCTATGTCTTTTAAACATTTGTATCAATATTTTTAAAAAACAAAACATTTAGAACACATATACTATCTAGACAGCAGACCCGCGGGCAAATGAGTTCTTTTTGTTCTCCTGCCCCTGCCATTTCTGAAGAGGAATAGATTGATCCAGTCTTGAGTAATATTAGTCAAGCATTTCGTACCATGAAAAAAGGCTCGCTATTGTTTAATGAGTGTTCAAAAATTGCTTAATTCTAGTGGAAATATTTTGCTAGTATCTAAGGCACTTGATTAAGTGTTACTGGAGTACATGTATGTGTTTTTGGCATTTAATCCCATCTACCAGTGGCAAAAAGTAATCATTTTAAGAATAAACTAAAACTGGTTCATGCAATCAGGAGAGCTAGGTTGCTGCCCTTCCACTGAGAAGTATTAATCGACTGATATGGGCAGCATGAGAACTTGTGTCCCCTGCAGCAGTTTGACCAGAAAGGGAGAAAGGAAACAAAGAGGCATACACAAAATTCCACCCCTACTCCTTCTCCGCCAGAATAGACTGTAAAGGATGGAGACGTTTTAGGTAAAGTCTTGATAGCTGCAAACCTGGAAGCACAAAGAGAAGCTTGCAAAGGGCTGCCCCATGAGATAAGCACACTAGTTCACCCTCTGCTGTATCCTCTCAACAGGCTATTGTAGATGTGGGGGCATCATCTGCCCCTCACTCTCTTTAGCATGTTATCACCTCTTCAGTCTTTCATTGGCTGCTGATGGGTAGATGCAAAGATGGCAGTTAAGCACATATAGTTTGTAACAGTTAATCAGATGCAGGATGCTGGAGAAATGCTGGGAAGCAGGGTCAAGCAAGTCTTAAGAATCAAAGCACACCCCCAAACATAGACTCAGTAACTGTCTTTGCAGCAGCAAGCAGACTGAATATAGCACCAACACTTAGCTATAGAGCTCAAGTCTTATCTGTAAACACTAGTGTGTGTATCGTATGTTCCCTATATTTCTACTACAGTCCTCACAGCTGTAGCCTTTTCATTAACTTTTTAATTCATATTTTTTAAAAATTACATTTTCAGAGTAGTTCATTGTTTTAGATTATACCCTGAAGAAACTTTGTGAATGAGTATCTACAGTATTTGTAAGTGTGGTCCTGCTCTGCAAACCACAAGAAACTATTATTAGATTCAAGTTTACAAATCAAATATATAAAAATGTGGCCTGTCTGACACCTTGTGACAGTCTCTCTACTAGATGGTCAAGCCAAGTTTGTTTTGAAATGTATTTGCTTAAATCTTAATGTCTTTCTTTGACCAATATTTTCCCTCTTGCTGAGTCATACTCCTGTGAAGATTAGAAGGAACTCAGACATTGGCTCAGGTCTACAAAGGAGCAAAATGATAAGGAAACTTTCTTTTCTGTTGCTTCTTTAGGTCAGAAAATGAACTACATCATGGACAGTTGTCTCCTTTTCTGGGGAGTGGCAAAGAAAACAAGGTTGGGTATCCTTCTCCCTGGCCCTGCCCCACAGTTTTCACACTTCCTGCTCTCTCACCCCACTTTCTGAAGGTGAGTTGGCCTCTGTCTTAGCTCAGGCTGTCATCACAAAGGACCACAGGCTGATGACTTCAACAACAGCAATTTGTTTCTCAGAGTTTTGGAGGGTGGGAAGTCCAAGATCAAGGTGCTGGCAAAGAGGGTTTCATTCTGAGGCCCCTTCTCTTGGTTGCCAGGCTGCTGCCACCTCACTGTGTGCCCAAGTGACTCCAGTGGTGCCAGGCAGATATTGAGGAGGCCTGGGGGGAGAAAGCTCTCTGGGTCTCTGGTGTTTCTTCTTATAAGGACATTATTCCCATCAGAACAGCCCCACCCCCTCCAAGACTTCATCTAAGGCTAATTTCTTCCCTTAGGCTTCATCTCCAAATACCATTACATGGGAGGTTAAGACTTCAACATAAGGATTTGAGGAAAACATTCTTTCCCTGTAGGAATCTTAATAGAAGAAACTAGTGAACAGTTGAATAGTTTTTTTTTTTTTTTTTTCTCACTGGTTCAAGACAATTATTTCCTATGAGTTTGTGCCACTCAGCCATACATTAAAATGAATATTCCAACACTGTTTGTTATTGCTAGCAACCTTAAATGGAGAAAACTTAATGTAACTTCTTAAACCACAGGGCCCATCACAAGTAGAATTGGAAATAATGTGTAGGTGACATAAAGGTAGATATCAACCGTACTAAGTTGAAAAAGAATATATGTGTTCTAAAGTCAGAGAATAAGTTCGACCCTTTATGTATCGCTTTGCTTAGAAGTAGGCAGTTGGTACCTACTTCTTGTGTTTTCTTGTGTCTGCCACACTGCAAAATGCTTCAGGGTATGTTAGAGATGTCACAGTGGGCCATCAGAATTCTTAGAATAGATCATCAAATTTGGCATATAAGAAACTTTCAGTTTTATTCATTATTGTAATTTGTTAACATACGTAATATGGCCTATTGTAGGATTATTTGACAATGTGAATAAGAACCACAAATCAACTAGCCTGAGATATCCATCCATCATTTCCATTTATCCACATCTTCTCTTCCTCTCTGTCCACACAGACAGAGGTGTGTGGTGTTGTTGTTCAGTCGCTCAGTCATGTCCGACTCTTTGCAACCCCATGGACTGTAGCAAGCCAGGCTTCCCTGTCCATCACCAACTCCCAGAGCTTGCTCAAATTCATCTCCACTGATTTGGAGATGCCATCCAACCATCCCATTCTCTACTGCCCCCATCTCCTTCTGTCTTCCGTCTTTCCCAGCATCAGGGTCTTTTCCAATGAGTCAGCTCTTCAAGTCAGGTGGCCAAAGTATTGGAGCTTCAACTTCAGCAGCAGTCCTTCCAATGAATATTCAGGATTGATTTCCTTTGGGATTGGCTGGTTGTATCTCCTTGCAGTCCAAGGGACTCTCAAGAGTCTTCTCCAACACCACAGTCCAAAAGAATCAATTCTTCGGCCCTCAGCCCTCTTTATGATCCAACTCTCTCATCTATACATGACTACTGGAAAACCATAGCTTTGACTATATGGACCTTTGTCAGCAAAGTAATATTACACAGTCTAGGTTGGTCATAGTTTTCTCCGCAGGAACAAATGTCTTTTAATTTCATGGCTGCAGTCACCATCTGCAGTAATTTTGGAGCCCAGGAAAATAAAGTCTGCCACTATTTCCATTGTTTCCCCATCTATTTGCCATGAAGTTATCAGTCTGGATGCCCTGATCTTAGTTTTTTGAATGTTGAGTTTTAAGCCAGCTTTTTCACTCTTCTCTTTCACCTTCATCAAGAGGCTCTTTAGTTACTATTCACTTTCTGATAGAAGGGTGGTGTCATCTGCATATCTGAGGTTATTGATATTTCTCCCAGCAATCTTGTTTCCAGCTTATGCTTCATCCAGCCTGGCATTTTGAATGATGTACTTTGCATAAAAGTTAAATAAGCAGGGTGACAATATGCAGCCTTGATGTACTCTTTTCCCAATTTTGAACCTGCCCGTTGTTCCATGTTCAGTTTTAACTGTTGCTTCTTGACCTGCATATAGGTTTCTCAGGAGGCAGGTCAGGTGGTCTGGTATTTCCGTCTCTTTCAGAATTTTCCACAGTATGTGTATAGTATTTAATATGCACACACATATTAGAGAAATATAGTAATACCCTACATATAGTGCTATAACCTGGTACTCTCACCTTTAATTTGTCATAATCTTTCAAATCGAGAAATAAATATTTTATTATAACTTTTTGTAACCTTGCAGGATATTTAGATTGTTGTGCTTATCTTTAGTGTAAAAAAGTTTTGATGAACACACTTCATATATTTGCACACTTGCACAACTATTCTTCGAATAAATAACTAGAAGACAAGTTGCTTTGATAAAAGAAATAAGCAGAAACATGTTTGATAAGTATTTTAAAATACCTCTGAAACAAATTTCAGGTTTGTATTTCTCTAGTAATGCATGCAAAATTGTATTTTCCCACATGTGTAACAATACATATTATGTATATTTTATTTTTTGATTTGCCAATCAAGAGAAAATAATGTTATGTAACTTATGTTATTTTGATTTCCAGTGAGGCTTAATATTTTTATATGTTTATTAATTCAGCTTCCCGGGTATCTCAGACAATAAGGAATCTGCCTGCCATATAGGAGACCTGGGTTCAATCTCTGGTTCTAGGCAATGCCCTGGAGAAGGGAATGGCTAACCACTCTAGTATTCTTGCCTGGATAATTCTATGGACAAAGCATGATTATTTCAATTTCTTATCCTCTAGAGTTATCTTTTCATTCCTTTATTGCCATTTTTTCCTCTTGTAATACTTGGGTTTTATTGATTTATGATATATTTGTACATTATTTATTTTATACATTCATCATTAAAAATTTTATTATAGAAATCTTGAAACAATTACAATAGTGAAAGGAATACTTGGCTAGTGAGAAATTATATATTTTGTAAATATTCCTCCCTGTTTTGAGTTCATTTATGAATTTCTTTTAAATTTAATTTAATTTTTTGTGTGATGAGAGCCCCATTTAGTATTTGATGCTACTTTTGGAGTTTTTGGTGTATCATCAGCTCTTTGGAGAATATTAGAATATGATATTCAATTTTTAAAAGGAAATCTGTTTATCATTTTCGTCAGCACTAAATAATGGAGATGGTGCTGACTCCCCTGAATTCTCTAATTTCACTCTGCCATTTGTCAGTGCTACAGTAATTTCTTTTTTTCTTGGAAAATGTTTTCTGTTAGATACTGAATTGACCTGTGTTTCAAAAATATCAGCATCCAATCCCTTCTCTGAGTCAAATACATAAGAAGCGCTTAAAATTATACAAACCTATTTAGGGGATTCTAAAATACCCTGAGAAAAGAGATCTTTGTTATCTAAAAACATAAAAACAGTGTCTAAGCAAAGTGAGTCTCAGCAGGCAATTAAAGAAAATGATTGCTGAATGAAATTCTTTAAATTGCATGTTTAAAAGACCTAGGAATCCTAATATATACTTCCTGTCTTTCTCCCATTATGTTGCTGAAAAAGTTCAGAGTTTTATAAGTTGAAAAATACATGAACAGATGTGTTTATCGAAATGTTTGGGTGGATAGCTCTTATTAACTCTGGCGCTGAGTTTCCTTCTTTATGCTATTAATTGCATTTTCTTAAACATGGATTACTAGATTTTTAAAATCATGATCTTTTCTTAAAAATGGCATTTCCAATTTTATTGAAACTAACAGAAATTTTATTATGAAATGATATACTTTAAAATGTGATTGACCCAGAGGAAAGTTGTTGCACATTGATTCCCACTGTTTTGGTAGTCTTTTGAAGTAGAGAATCTGAAATATTATGTTAAACAGTAAAGAACATATTTTCAAATTAAACCCTGGTCTTCCGCATTGCAGGCAGATTCTTTACCATCTGAGCCACCAGGGAAGCTCCAAATAAACATTACCCTCCCAAAATATATATATACATATATATATGTGTGTATATATATATAAATTATTTCCAGAATTTGTTTGTTCTTCCCATTCTCCCTTTTAATAAAAATAGAGAGGAGGTAAAACAAGCTAATTACTCAAAGTTTATCCTTTACATAGCTTTTCCACATAGCTAAATGGTAGATAGGCAGCTGACAGAAACTGTCTCAGTAGGGATGCATGAAAACTCAGAATTACAACTCAAAATGTAAGCCCATGGAAAGACTTCATATGTATCTACTATTCTCGAAAACCAGCTCTTTCTAATTTCACTTGGCAGAGTATTTCACATTCTCTGGTTTGAAACTTTTCCTTTTACAGAAATAAGTGGGTCAGCTTTTCAGAGGCTATGAGGCAGTCAAGTTGACCTGCAGAATCTGTTCGATTAGGTCAACCTGAAACTGAAGAGACAGATGAAATGATTTGGAACCAAGTATCATTTCAGCTCTGGAGCATATTGACATCTGTTACAACATATTATTAAACATCAAACTTCACATGGCACATGAAGGAATGCAAGGAAAGAAAATTACTACAAAGTGAAAAACCTTTTGGGTTTTGTTACAACTGGATAACATTTAAAACAAACCAGCTGATGTCATGTTTGTATACAGAGAAAATAAAGATATAAAAATGTAACAGACGATCTAATACCTTATTTTGGCAATTTTTTTCAGAAGTCACTTTCACTCTTAATGGTCAGGTATGTAGACCTGTCTTCAGCATGTACAGTTGGTCTGCCTCTTGTAGGAAATAACATAATACCAGTAGACGTATAAATACAAAATACTTGCAGCAGAAAAGTATCATTTTACCATCCAAACAAAATTCGATCCCTGGCAGACAGACTATCTTCCCAGATCCTTTGATTTTTCTTTCCTTTTGGCAATGTCACTGCTCAGCAAAGACATGGAGATAAGAAATCAAGGCAAGATTTATTGAAATTTGGCAACAGGTCATTATTATATTTCACTGTACATTTGTACTTGATGTACATGGAAATGTATTTGTAGGAAGACAACAATCTAATAGAACTGAAGCAAAGATAAAGTTCTGGTCTGTGTAACAGCTAAGAGAGCTCTCTGCAAGGAGTGCTGGAGAATAGGAAACACTTTTACACTGTTAATGGGAATGTAAATTGGTGCAGTCACTATAGAAAACAGCATGAAAGTCCTCAAAAAGTTAAAAATAGACTACTGTGTTATCCCTCAGTCTCAAGTCTGGGCTTATATCTGAGGGAAACAAAACCAAAAACTGGAAGAGGCATCTGCTTCCACGTACAGTGCAGTGTTATTGAAAATAGTGGAGATACAGAAACAACCAGAGTGCCCACAAACAGATGAATGGACATATAAAATATGTATGTATATATATTGAAGATTTGTTATAGCCATGTATACACACATAGATATAGAGACATAAAAACAAATTATGTGTCCATGAACAGATGAATGGACAAATAAAATATGTGTGTATACATATATGTATACATATATAAGATTTGGTATATGTGGAATATTATTCAATCACAAGACGAAGGAAATCCTATCATTTGCAACAACATGAATGGACCTGGAGTGCATTATGTTAAGTGAAATAACTCAAACAAAGAAAGATAAGTACTAAATAATTTCATAATGACATCTAAAAGAAATCAGACCTTAGAGAACAAATTGATGGTTGCCCACGTGGGATGTGGGGAGTGAGGGAAATGAGTGAAAATGGTCAATAGATACAAATTCCCAGTTATAAGACAAGTAAGTCCTGGATGTAATTTCCATCATTGTGATTATAGTTAATATTGCATCAAATATTTGAAAGTTGTTAAGAGAGTTGATCTTAAAAGGTCTCATCACAAGAAGAAATTTGTAACTATGATGGATGTTAACTCAGCTTACTGTGAAATCACTTCACAATAGATACATATAGCAAATCATTCTGTTGGACACCTAAAACTAATATAATGTTATATGTCAGTTATATCTCAACAAAACTGGAAGACATTTAATAATTAGAAAAAAAGGTTTAAAGCTAAGACAAATATCCATGGGACAGCCAGCAGTGGTTCCCACTCACAAGGATTGCTGTGCTCAGAAGTGTAACAAGGTGAAAGTGTTAGTCGCTCAGTTGTGTCCAACTCTTTGCAACCCCATAGAAACAGTCCACGGAATTCTCCAGGTCAGAATACTGAAGTGGGTAGCCTTTCCCTTCTCTAGGGGATCTTCCCAACCCAGGGACTGAACCCAGGTCTCCAACATTGCAGGCGGATTCTTTACCAGCTGAGCCACAAGGAAGCCCTAGAAACTTACTTAGCAGAAATCCTCTCAGGGACTAGTAGTGGAAAGAAGAAATTCTTCAGCCACTGGTGGTTGAACGTGACTTCCCCTTGAGCAGGCTCCATGCCAGTAGTTGATTGCATTTAAAGAACCAAGAATCTGGTTAGATTAGTTGTAAAACAAAGAAAATACTAAATTTATTTTTATACTGAATGGGGTAAGTCTGACCTAAGAGCCAAGAAAATGATGGTGAGGCAAAGTTCCTTATTCTTTTAATTTTCTCTATATAGCTCTCTTCTTTTCTTTCAAATAAAATTTGAAAAAAATTTAAAGAGTATCACTTAAGAAGCACTCAATTAATTGCTTGCCTATGACTCCCATGTGGCTCATACTGGCCCTGGTTACAGAGACAGGTATGGTTTTTTAGTGCATTGCTATGCAAAGTTTTTTTTTTTTTTTAATATTGTCATGGAAAATATAGGTGGCATGTCAATTAGTGAAGTACAGAGCATTTTTCTGGTCGTGAGATTTGACCAGTATTGTATGCAACAGACAGTCGAGAACAGTGCTAAAGTACAATGGATTCTTCATATGAACATTCTCTGTGGGGCAGCGCTTTTACTGCCTAAAATGGGAGTTGGAAAATTAGGCTTGGGTATGAAACGCTCAGTTTGCTTGCACCTTCCCAAAGCATAGATAATTGAAACAGCATTTATGATTCTGCAATGTGGAAAAATAAACTTATTCATTGTCTTAAATTAGAGAAACTCAGTTTGACCTGGCAAAAAGTCTGAGGGAGAACATTTAGAAAAAGTCGGCTTTATTAACTACACAGTAGGACAGGGAAGACATGTGGTGGTATAACTTGAAATGAATGCAAATAATTTGTGATTATCATATTTATTATTAAAACAAAAGGCTGCTGCTCAAATGGTATTTGGAGAAGAGCATGTGATCTTTGCTTATGGATGTGTATATATACACACACATATACATACAATCTCACCCAATTCCTGTTAGTGTATTTTTTTTGACCAGTTTCATGATAATATTACTTACATATAATACAATTCACCATTTTTAAGTGTAAGGTTCAATTATTTTTAGTAAGTTTCTGGAGTTTCGCCCTGTCACCACAATCCAATTTTGTAACAATTTCGTTACCCCCCAAAGATCCCTCATGCATATTTAGTTACGCTCCATTCCCATGCCCAGCCCCAAGTAACCACTAATCTACTTTCTGTCTCAATAGAATTACTTTTTCTGGACATGGTGCTGGGCCTGTCTTTTGTGTCTCGATGCTCTTCTTGTTGTTCAGTTGTCCATTCATGTCTGACTCTTTGTGACCCTGTGGACTGTAGCATGCCAGGCCTCCCTGTCCCTCACCATCTCCTGGAGTTCGCCCAAGTTCATGTCCATTGCACCAGTGATGCCATTCAGCCATCTCATCCTCTGACTCTCTCTTCTCCTTCAGCTCTCAGTCTTTCCCAGCTATTCTTTAATGAGCTAACCTTCTGTGTCCTACCTTCAAGTAAATGATTAGGGCAGAGGAGACACCTTCTGATACTTCGGTGAATTCCTGGGTTAGGGCAAGTTTTCTATTGAGTGGAATTACTGTGTGGCAAGGTTAGAGTTCAAAGAGAGCTCTCCAGATATTTTCTTTAGGAAAGCAGTTTGGTTTCAGTTTGAGCTCTGAAATGAAGTATGCTGCTGCTGCTGCTGCTGCTAAGTCGCTTCAGTCGTGTCCGACTCCATGTGACCCCATAGACAACAGCCCACCAGGCTCCTCCGTCCCTGGGATTCTCCAGGCAAGAACACTGGAGTGGGTTGCCATTTCCTTCTCCAATGCATGAAAGTGAAAAGTGAAAGTGAGGTCGCTCAGTCGTGTCCAACTCTTAGCGACCACATGGACTGCAGCCCACCAGGCTCCTCCGCCCATGGGATTTTCCAGGCAAGAGTACTGGGGTGGGCGGCCATTGCCTTCTCCGGGAATGAAGTATACTGGATTAATTCTGAATTCTACTGCTTTCTAGGAGAGGGACCCCAGAAAAATAACCTCTCTGAAGTGCCAGTTTTGTCATATGTAAAAACAGGGATGCTAGAATATGTTAGATATTCCACACCTAATGTCCATGGCACTACATATGTGTTCAATAGAAAATTTATAGTCTTTTGTTTAAGCTTTCTCATTAAGGAAGAAGTAGTGGTAGCACATGCTCAGTCATGTCCAACTCTTTGCAACCCCATGGACTGTAGCCTGCCAAGCTCATCTGTCATGAAATATTCTAGGCAAAAATATTGAAGTGGGTTGCCATTTCCTATTCCAGGGGATCTTCCCAACCCAGGGATTGAACCCACATTTCTTGCATCTCCTGCGCTATCAGGAAGGTTCTTTACCACTGTGCCACTATGCCATCATACTCCAGATCTTGACCCTGGTGTGTAACTTTAAAATTTTTCTGCAATTCACTGCTGTGGTGTGCTCAGTCACACAGTAGTATCTGACCCTTTGTGACCCCATGGACTATAGCCCACCAGGCTCCTCTGTCCATGGGGATTCTCCAGACAAGGATACTGGAGTGGATTGCCGTGCCCTCCTCCAGGGAATCTTTACAACCCAGGGATTGAACCCACTTCTCTTGTGTCTCCTGCATTGGTGGTGGATTCTTTACCACTGAGCCACCATAGAAGCCCTCATTAAAGGATAGCTGGATGCTATAAGGTATATTATTTCCTGAAAATATTCTGACTTTATCAACAATATGCATTTACTGAGAACCTGTGATTGTTTCATGGGAGATACAGTGAAAGCATAGTTGAGGAGCTAACAACTCAGAAACAAGTCACTAGAAATCAAAGAGGAATTAAGAAAGTATTTAGAGACACAAACAGTAATGCCTCTATTTGACCCGCAATAGGGCACCTATTAGAAAGAAAACATTTTAAATGAATAAAAGATTTTGAACAGAGAGATTTAGCAAAACATCATTCATACTTGGAAATAACAGGAGATAGCTATTGAGATATTCCTTGAAGGATGAGTGGAATTTCAATATGTGGAAAATGGCAAGAAAGGGTATTTCAGGAGAAGTTAACTTTAACTTTATCCGTTTATTTATGTTTTCATTCATCAAATATGTGAGTGTGCACTTGTATCATCAGCTTTCACTGGGTTATTCTGGATTATTCTGAGGTAACATACAATGTCAAAAACCTTAGTGGCTTGTAAAAAAACATCATTGTGATTGCATCTTTCAATCTCTCTCTTTCATCACTTTGCTGCAGCTTTATTCTTCACCACAAGACCCAAGATGACAGAGCAGCCTCTATCTGGGACTTGTTAATCTCATGGAAAAAAAAAAAAATTACAGAGCCAGGAACCATACAATATGTCTTGTAGCTTCTTGCCCACACAACTTCTGCTCACATCTCATTGTTCAATGCAAGTTGTATGATTAGATATGATGTCCAGACTGGAGGCTTGGTAGAGATGGCCAGATAAGATAATAAGGAAATAATACATGAAAGAAAACAGAGGAACATGAAACAGGAAAGAACATTTCTGGTTAGATTGAGAAAGGCCTTGAAAAACATATTCTACAGAGTGGATTACTTTTAGAATCAATGGGAAGTAACTAAATAAATGGGAAGTAAAGGTGTGATGTTTAATTTTATTTATAATCTGGGTTATAGTAACTAGTGATTTAAATAAACAGTAATCTACATATTGCTCTGAAGGTATTTTGGAGATGTGGTTAACATCTCTAATCAGTTGATTTAAAGTAAAGAGCTTATCCTTGATGATGTGGGTTGACCTCATTCAATCAGTTGGAGAATTTAAAGAGCCAAAATTGAGATTTCATAGTGAAGTAGAAATCCTGTGTCATGACTGCAGCACAGATATATTGTGCTTTATTTGTTGTGCTTATCTTTAACCCATTTTGAGTTTATTTGTTTATACAATGTGAGAAAAGAGTCTAGTTTCACTCTTTCACCTGAAAAGCTGTCCAGTGTTTTCCCCATTGTATATTCTTGTGTCACAGATCAACTGCCTGCATGTATGTGGATTTATCTCTGGGCTCTCTACTGTGTTCCCTTGATCTATGGGTCTGTTCTCAGGATGATACCATACTGTTTTAGTTACTTTAACTTTGCAGTATAGTTTGAAGTCAAGGAGCATGCTATGTTTAGATTTGTTCTTTCTCAAGATTGATTTGCTTATTTAGGATCTTTTGTGGCTCCATACTAACATTAAGATTATTTATTCTAGTTTTTAAAAAAATGTCATGGGTGTTTTGAAAAGGAATTGAAACACTGAATATGTAGATTGCTTTGGATAGTATGGATGTTTTAACAATATTAATTCTTTCAATCCATATATGTTAAATATCTTTCCATTTATTTCTATAATCTTCAGTTTTTTCACCAATGTCTTACAGTTTTCAGAATACAGGTATTTCACCTTATTGGTTTATTCCCAGATCTTTTATTTGTTTTTATGAAATTATAAATGGGATTGGTTTCCTGATTTCTCTTTCTAATAGTTCATTATTAATGTATAGAAATGCAGTAGATTTTTCTTTTTTATAATTTTATTTTTATTTTTTAACTCCTAAAACATTTTGTATAAGCGTATAGCTGATTGACAATGTGATAGTTTCTGGTGAACAGTGAAGGGACTCAGCCATACATATACATGTATCCATTCTCTCTTTTGGGAGAGAGTAGATTTTTCTATATTAATTTTGTATCCTGAAATTTTACCAAACTTAATAGTTTTCATAGATTTGGGGTGATATTTTTAGGGTTTTCTATGTATATAGTTTCATGTCATCTGGAAATTATAACAGTTTTATTCTTCCTTTTTAAGTTGAAGGCTTTTTATTTCTTTTTCTTATCTGATTGCTATGACTAGGATTTCCAATACTACTGAAACCATAGAACTCCTAGAAGAAGCATAGGCAGTACATTTTGGAAACTGGTTTTAGCAATAATATTTTGGATCTGTTTCCTTGAGCAAAGTCAATAAAAGCAAAAATAAACAAATGAGACCACATCAAACTATTGAGACCAAACTATGAGACCAAAATGTGTATGCAGTAAAGGAAACCATCAAAACAAAAAAGCAACATACATGAGAGAAGATACTTGCAAATGATGTGTCTCAGAAAGGGGTAATACCCGAAACATGTAAGGAACTCATCCAGGTCAATATAAAAAACCAACACATAAACAAACAATCTGATAAAAAATGGAACGAAGACCTCAATAGGTATTTTTCCAAAGAAGACATAGAGATGGCCAACAGGCACATGAAAAGATGCTCATCACTAATTATCAATGAGGTCAAAATCAAAATCACAATAAGGTATCACCTCGCATCTGTCAGAATAACATCACCCAAAAGACAAGATATAACAAGTGTTGGTGAGGATGTGGAGAAAAGGAACCTTCATGCCCCATTGACTGATCAATGCCCCATGTGATGGGTAAATTACAATCTACCCATTGTAAATTGGTAAAGTCACTATGGAAAAGAGTATGGAAGTTCCTGAAAACAATTAAATATAGAACTATATGATCTAGCAATTCTACTCCTGGATATTTATCTCAAGAAAATAAAAACACTGATTCAAAAAGTTATGTGCGTCCCAATATTTATTGCAGCATTATTTGCAATGGCCAAGAAGCAACCAAGTGTCCATCAGCAGGTGAATAGATAAACCAGATGTAGTATATAAATATCTCCATTGTGTGTGTGTGTATATATATACACACACACACACATATGTATATGTATACACATATATGCATAATAGAATAATACTCAACTGTAAAGAAGAATTAAGTCTTGACATTTGCAACAACATGGGTGGATCTAGAAGGTATTCTGATAAGTGAAATAAATAGCCATAGAGAGACTGTCTCTCTATGTGAGAGACTGTCTCACTTGTATGTGAAATCTAAACAACAAATGGACAGATACAACAAAACAGAAAAAGATTCATAGATACAGAGAACAAATTACTGGTAGCCAGTGGGAGAATGGGCAAAATAGGTGGAAAGAGTTAAGAGATATACACTGCCAGTTATCAAATAAATAAATCACAGTGATGTAATGGACAGAGAATATAGTCAATAATATTATAACTTTGTATGCATAATCCATAAAATTATTGGATCACCATGTTATATACCTGACAAAAACTATAATATTGTAATCAGCTATACTTCAATTAAAAAAATAAGACTTCAGTAAAGAAATCCTGCCTGAGTTTCCAGATTGCTGGTCGGCTCTCTAAGTTTTGGACTTGTCAGTCTCCACAATTGCCTGAGCCAATTTCTTAAAATAAATCTCTTTAGACATATAGATATAGATAGATTTATAAGTAGATAGATATTTAACTTACTGGTTCTTTTTCTCTGGGGAACATTTACTCACATGAGAAGATTTTATGATTCATTTTTTATAGACAGAAGATAAATTATAAATTAGAATGGAAAGAATTTGCTAACTGCTCAGAGATCAGAAAGAGAGGGAAGAGGTAAAAATAAATTCTTAGAATTTTTTTTTATTTTGTAAGGTAAATAATATCATTAATTTCATTATTTCTTCAAATTTCTTCAAAGCCCTATGCTTAATTTTGTGATACAATGCTATATTGCTAATAACTCTGATTTATTATCCATTACAAAGTGCATATATAAAAATACTTTATAGGATGCAAATGGTGGTTATTTCTATTTATAAGTATACTGCTGTTCAATTTCTCATTAATGGTTCTAAATTTGTGTTTTCTCAACAGAGGGTAAAGAGACATATCATCTAGGACTCAGATCTAAGCATGTGATCAGGAAGAGCATGACTTTTATTGAAATAACAAACTATTATTATTTGATCTATTCTAAATGCATTAGAGTCTCTCCAAATGAGTAAGAAAATATTAGCAGAATTTATCTTGGGGATTCTCACCATTATCTCAAGAGGGGTTAGAACTCATCAGATATATCTCAAATGCAGGATTAGGAGAGGTGATGTCTGCACTCTAGCCTGTTCTGATCCATTTAATTCTCTTTATCTCAACCCTATTGCCCACCTCTATAACTCTTCAATTTCTCTCACAGTTTCACATGATTCCAATCTATAACTAGGTCAGATATATTGGTGAAATTACTGTCATTTAGTATTTAAGAATGCATTCACAATATTAGATGAAGTTATAAAATTGAGAAATGTAATTCTTGCCATATCCCTCTGAGATAATTTGTGATGTACTTTGAGTGAGAAAATGTAGAATCAGGTAGCTGACCAGGATTTTTTTTTAAATGCCAGTAAATCTATTTTCTCATGGAAAGTGTCAAGTCAAAACAGTGGGCAAATCTCTTCCTTAGAAATTATCAAACAAAATGAAACAAAGAACTACAAAAACAACCAAAATCATATAAGCCATCAAGAAGCTAATGGTCTGGTCTCAAAGAAAACACTGGTGTAAACTAACCCCCTAAGCAGCTTGTTCTGCCTTGTTATGAACACCTATCTTCTTTACCATTGCTATCGGGCCATGTCCAAGTTCCTCAGCATAATTTGTGGGCCATGTCCAAGTTCCTCAGCATAATTTGTGGGCCATGTCCAAGTTCCTCAGCATAATTTGTGGGCCATGTCCAAGTTCCTCTGTATACTCATGGGCCAGGGGCTTTGTAACCTTGTCTTCTCAGTCTATCCTTTCTCCCGCTGTTCAAAACCAGTTGTGGCAATTCCAAATCATTTGTAACTTTTATACAATGTGATTTTAACTTACCACATTCAAGGCTGAAGCAGAGATATTTCTCCCCAAACCTTTCTCATCTCAGTTCTTTTTTTTTCCATTTTATTGAAGTATAATTGACAAATAAAAATTGTATATATTTAGATTGTACAGTGTAATTTTTAAAGATGCACATGCATATGATTTAATAGGGCTTCCTTGGTGGCTCAGATGTTAAAGAATCTGTCTGGAATGCGGGAGACCCAGGTTTGATCCCTGGGTCAGGAAAATCCCATAGAGAAGGGCGTGGCAACCCACCCCAGTATTCTTGACTGGAGAAGTCCATGGACAGAGGAGCCGGGTGGGCTACAGTCCGTGGCGTCACAAAGAGTCGGGCATGACTGATGACTAATATTTTCTTTCTTTCATGATTTAATATACATATTTGTGAAATGTTCCCACAGTCAAATGAACACATCTGTCACCTCACATAGTTCCACTCCCCCCATTTTTAAATGTGAGAAGACTGAAGATTTATTATTCCAGTCTCATTTTATGATAACCTTGCTTTTTTTTTCTTATGACCCAAAAGTGTGCAGTCATCCTTAACCACTTTCCCACCCTCCCCGATCCCATATCTACTCTGCCTGCAAAGCCTATTGAATTTGTTTTCCAAATAAATCCAGAATCCAACCATGTGTCATCATCTTGACCATCCTCACCTGAGCCACACGTTTGAGAGAAAAAATGTATTTTGAGGCCAAAAACAAATAAATAAGTCTGAAACTTGGTGAAAAGATCAATTTGGTTGATCCTAGTGATGGCCAGCTTATTAGTATGTTCAAGTTGCCAAAATACAATAGAATAGACTGGGTGGATTTAAACAAGAGAAATTTAATTTCTTGCAGTTCTGGAGGCTCAAGGTTCAAAGCCAAGAGCCGGTTTCCAGTGTGGACAGCCATCTTCCTTCTGTGTCCTCGAAGGGCCCTTCCTCTGTGAGCTCACACACAGAGAGATCTCTGGTGTTTATTCCTTTTTCTTATAAGGACACCAGTTCTACAGGATTAGGGCTTCTTTATCATCTCATTTAACCTTAATTGCCTCCTTCAAGGCCCCATCTCACATTGGGGGTTAGGGATTCAACATATAAATTTGGGAGGACACAATTCAAGCCTTAGTACCCAGTATAATCTCTCATTTGATCTTCGTTGTATTACTTATTTTAGTTTTTAATTTCTGAATAATAAATAATGCATAGTCAAACTTGTGGGCCTCGCTGGTGGCTCAGCAGTAAAGAATCCGCCTGCAGTGCCGGAGATGTAGGAGTTATAAGTTCAATCGCTGGGTTGGGAAGATCCCCTGGAAGAGGGAATGGCAAAGAACTGCCTTAGGACCCAGCAATCCCACTGCTGGGCATACACACGGAGGAAACCAGAAGGGAAAGAGACATGTGTACCCCAGTGTTCATCGCAGCACTGTTTATAGTAGCCAGGACATGGAAGCAACCTAGATGTCCATCAGCAGATGAATGGATAAGAAAGCTGTGGTATATATACACAATGGAGTATTACTCGGCCATTAAAAAGAATACATTTGGATCAGTTCTAATGAGGTGGATGAAACTGGAGCCTATTATACAGAGTGAAGTTAGCCAGAAGGAAAAACATAAATACAGTATACTAACGCATATATATGGAATTTAGAAAGATGGTAACAATAACCCCGTATACGAGACAGCAAAAGAGACACTGATGTATAGAACAGTCTTATGGACTCTGTGGGAGAGGGAGAGGGTGGGAAGATTTGGGAGAATGACATTGAAACATGTAAAATATCATGTAAGAAACGAGTTGCCAGTCCAGGTTCGATGCACGATACTGGATGCTTGGGGCTAGTGCACTGGGATGACCCAGAGGGATGGTATGGGGAGGGAGGAGGGAGGAGGGTTCAGGATGGGGAACACATGTATACCTGTGGCAGATTCATTTCAATATTTGGCAAAACTAATACAATTATGTAAAGTTTAAAAAATAAAATTAAATTAAAAAAAAATAAAGAGGAAAAAGAAAAAAAAAAACAAAAAACAAATATTCCTGCTGGGAAAATCCCATGGACAGACGAGCTACAGTGCATGGAGTCACAAAGAGTCAAACACAGCTGAAGTGAGGAAACATGCATATAGACATTCAGCCTTGCACTCTGAATAGTGTTGAATTTAACAGCTACAAACCTAAACTATGCATGGATTTATTGTTCATTAGGATGGATTCTTTAATCGCCCACCACTTGCTGTTTTTTGCACACTTGCTGGCTTGTGTGCAAAGCTGCCAATATCAGGTCACAGATATAAGCAATTACACAGTGAAGTATTTAATTTTAACTGATACTGCATACCTTTCAAAAGAAGTAGTATTTTGTCTTATTCCTCTGCATTAAAAAAAAAAAAAAACCAAAGTACTCTAAATGTCAGATTTCAGTGAACATCATTTATTAAATGTTGTATACTCAGTTTAAATCTAACTGGGTAACTAAACATTAAAGTAAAGGGGAAAAATCTATATCGGTCTAATTTGAATTATATGTTCTTCTTAACAGGCATAATTGCTATTGACTGCCTAAAGCACCATTGTCTAAGTCATGAATAATCATAAAACATTACAATTGGCACAAGAAGAATGGAATGAAACCCATCAAAAAAAGCTAAGCACAACATACCAACAACCTCCCCGCTCCGTTTTCCTCTGCCTAAAAGAATAAAAGCCACACAGAACACAATGACTTTATTACCTGAGAAAATGTGCTACATAACAATCATGAAAAGCCTCATTTATTATAGATAGTATTTCACGTTGGGTTTGACATTTTATTCTGGAATAAACTCCCTCGTTACTAAGCGTGTGTCATAAAGAAGGGAGAGACCCTTCGTTCCTCACTCTCCCCTCTCATTAGCTGAATTCTCCATTCAGAGCTGGTAATACAAGTTTTCCTTTAGCAGAATATTTTCCCCAAAGCTCCAGAAGTTGGCAAAATGTTGCAAGTTGAGTATTGTGAAGAGGAGTGAAGGTTTAAAGTCAATAAGTCTCTTACTTGTGGGGAATCTATTACCACTTTGCAGAGTGCATTGCTAAATTGCCCTGTACTTGGTCTTGGGCACCTTGAGAGTTTCAGGTCCTCATAGAGTCCCCCATGCTAGGTGACATTAAAATAATGTAAAACACATGCCCTTTTAATGCCACAGTTGCTAGTTGAAAAACCCATGGATTAAGTTGAAAGTTAATTTCCTTTAAAGTACAATGTTCATTTTGTAAATAAGCACCCTTATGTAAATACGCGTATAACCAACAATGCTGTTATTCTGTCTCTCAAGTAGAGTGCAAAGCTTAGAAAAGGATTCCTTAGCCTCAGTGCTACCCACTTTTGGGAAAGATAATTCTTTGTTATGTGGGGCTACCCTATGGATGCAGGATATTTGAAGACATCTCTGGCCTATACCCACTAGATGCTACTAGCTGCCAGTAGCACTTCCTGAGTTGTGACAGTCAAAAATGTCTCTAGACACTGCCAGATGTCTCTTGGGGGTGGGAGGGCAAAATCTACACACACACATACACATACACACACCCCGGCCCATGCCTCTGCCCAATCCCCTCTGGTTGAGAACCACACTCTTTGAGGTTAAGTTCACTGGAAGATGGTAAAACAAAAAAAAAAGCAGAGCAAAAGCAAATTCCCAGTTGGAAAAAGAGTGAGATGTATTTTGTCCCACCAAGTTTCCCAATTGGTGCAGAGGTAAAGAATCTGCCCGCCAATGCAGGAAATGTAGGAGGGGTGAGTTTGATCCTTGGGTCGGGAAGAACCCCTGGAGAAGGCAAGGGCAACCCACTCCAGTACTCTTGCCTGGAAAATTCCTTGGACAGTGGAGCCTGGTGGGCTACAGTCCATGGGCCCACGAAGAGTCAGACACGACTGAGTGACAAAGCACACACACGTTTCCCAGCAGCTATTTGAAGTACCTGGAATAGGTGTCCCAATATTATGGACCAGCCTTTCTGTGGCTCTTTTGATGGTTCCCATCCATAACACTGTGAAGCCCCTACGAAACAATTTGAACAATTTCCCATGATCAATATTAATTAGTACTTTGACCAAATTAATAGCAATCACATAAATAACAACATAATTGTGGGGCAGGGCTGGTGAAATGGTGTTTTAGAGTTAGCTGCTTATTCCAAAGGTGTTCCTGATAATAAAGAGACCCTTAATACCCAAGAACTGTACATTTCCCACCTGTGTGTTTTCTCATCCTCACAACTTAATCATGCTGCACTTTGATTCTTTGATAAGTATCTGTCCACCCACTGGGTTGTGCTGTGCACTCTTGATGAATAGTGAGTGTTTCTTACTTATTTTCACATACTCTATGCCCAGCATATGGGGGACCATGAAATAAGTGTTGGCTAAATAATGTGTTATACTTGCTGATATATTTAAAAAACATTTATTAAGCAGCTTGATAGGTCAGACCTTGGGAATAGAAAAGTAAATCAGGGTTGATGCTTCCTTTGAGAATTCGTGGCAGAGTGGAAATGAGAGAAAGCCTAAGAACAGGTACTTAGAATTGAACATACAAAAAAAAAAAACAAAAACAAAGTATTAAGGAGCAGAGGAAGCAGAACAGTGGTATAACCAGCACCAAGCTAGATTTGTTCAGAATGAAGAAAGCCATGGCTAACTTAGCAACTATGCATTATTCTGCAACTATGCATTAAATTTTTTGTTTGCAGAAGGCAATTTTGTATGAAGTTATGCCTTGAAGATAAATTTCAGTTAGAATAATTAAATATGGAGGAGGAAATGTTGATTATTCTCTTCTTCCAAGCACTAAAAATTTAGGAGCATTATAGCGAAGTGGAAAGTACAACTCGAGTGAGAGAGAGTCTGGGTTAAGCTTCAGGTTGGCGCTATTGGGAAAAATAACCGAGGCTCCATTGTGTGGTATTTTTTTAAGTGTTTGTTTTTTTTTTTTTTTTTTTGCCGTAGACCATTTTTTAAGTCTTTATTGAATTTGTTACAATATTGTTTCTGTTTTATGTTTTAGGTTTTTGTCTGGGAGGCATGTGGGATCTTAGCTGTGTGACTCCTGCTTTGGAAGGCAAAGTCTTAACCACTGGACCGCCAGGGAAGTCTCTGGTTTCTACTGTTCTTAATGATGGCTTCTACTGTTGTCCAGCTTCCTTGGTGGCTCAGACCATAAAGAATCTGCCTGCAATGCAGGAGATCCGGGTTCAATTCCTGGGTTGAGAAGATCCCCTGGAGAAGGGAATAGCAACCCACTCCAGTATTCTTGCCTGGAGAATCCCATGGGCAGAGGAGCCTGGTGGGCCACAATCCATGGGGTCACAGAGTCAAACACGACTGAGTGAGTAATACTTTCTATTGTTGCCATAACTAACTACCAAAGGCTAAGTGGTTTAAACCAATGCTAAGCCATGATCTTACAGTTGTACAGGTCTGACGTTTGACACGGATCTCACAGGGCTAAAACTGAAATGAAACCAGGGCTGAGTTTTTTTCTGGAGGCCTGGACCAGCTTCTAGAAGTGCCTCATGTATTTTGGCTTCTGTTCTCCTACTGTCTTCAAAACCAGAAAGAGTGTCTCTCTAAACCCTTCTGTTGTCACGTCTCTCTCTGACTACAGCCAGGAAAATTTTTCTAATTTTAAGGATTAATGTGATTAGCTGGGGTCCACCTGAAGAACGAGGGAAAATCTTTTTATCTCGAGGCCGTACCCTTAAGCACATCTGCAAAGTCTCTTTTGCCATATAAAGTAGCTTATTCACAAATGCTGGGGATTAGGATGTAGACATCTTCAGGGGAGCATTATTTTTGCCTCCCATATGAATAAAATGAAATTGTCTCCAGTAATCTTAAAGATGAATTCAGACCTGACCATTTGTGGCAGAGAAGTACTTCTGTTTCCTGCTTTTCCCAGGTGGGGTCCTTTTCTCCAGTCAAGTGGGTATGTGAAGATCTGTTTTTAAAGAGTTTCGTTATTTGTACTTCACTGTCATTAAGGAGAAATAAAAAGTAGAAAATGACATCAAAGGAAGTGTGAATGACTAGGCTTAGTCATTCATAAGAATTTTCCCAATACTGGAGTGTGATGGAGCATCATTGAACACCCATAGTAACAGATTCTTTGTTGTCTGAGAGATGTAAGGTTAAAGACAAAGACAGCATAGATATTTTGAGATTGTTGTAGACTTAGATATCTTACACGATTACCTTTGTCAAAAAAATGGACACAATCAGAGTTAAAGGTACCGTATTATCAGAAGCAATCCTTGCATAATAGATATACCAGTTGTTTTCCAATTTAAAAGAAAGACGCTAAGGAGAGGTGATTGCTTTTTAGCAGTACTCGTCTTTTTGCATTTAAGATATTGCTAGAACCAGCTCTTTGGACTGTGGGATATTGAAAATGTTCATCATCCACAAAATACTCTTTGGACTTGGGGTTAGTTCTTTCTTGTTGTGACAGGAAAAGGAGGAGAGATTTTGAGTGGTATATTGTTCTTCCTATTTATGAAATGGTGTGAACACACAAAAGCTTCCTTCCTAGAAAACAAACAAACAAATAAATATAGTTCTCCACAGTTAGCAATTTTGTAACCAGAATATTCTGAAACATTTGTTATGTTTTTCTTATCCTCCTCTCTATTTGACAACTTTGCAGAAATTAACTATACTTTGAGAAATACTGTTTGGACATTTTTACTGAGAAGTTTTGTTTTCTCGTCAGAAAAACCTATTTGGTAGAAAGCAGAATGGAAAAAAACTACTGAATCAACGAGATACTTTTAAAGTCTAAGAACGTTAGAGTTGAAAAGAACCATACAGGTCGTTTAATTGAACTCTCTACAAAGATGGATCTGCTCAGTTACATCCTCTGCTGCTGCTGCTGCTAAGTCACTTCAGTCGTGTCCGACTCTGTGTGACCCCATAGATGGCAGCCCACCAGGCTCCCCCGTCCCTGGGATTCTCCAGGCAAGAACACTGGAGTGGGTTGCCATTTCCTTCTCCAATGCATGAAAGTGAAAAGTGAAAGGGAAGTCGCTCAGTCGTGTCCAACTCTTCGCAACCCCATGGACTGCAGCCCACCAGGCTCCTCTGCCCATGGGATTTCCCAGGCAAGAGTACTGGAGTGGGGTGCCATTGCCTTCTCTGTTACATCCTCTATAAATGGCTAAACAAATATGACTGGACCTTCACCTGTTCCTCACCATGCCAGTTTCCGGGGTCTTACTTTCTGATGACCCTCACCTAGATGTATTCGAATTCCTTGCTCTTCTTCTGAACAGCACCCAGGGTGAAGTCATCGTTCATTGTTGCTGCTGAGATCTGAGCTGTGAAGAGTATAACAAGTCTACCATCTTCTTTATCTTAGACACCACAGAAGTCTATTATCTCTTCTGTGTTGCAGTCTCTCAATCTTATAAACATCTAGTGAGAGCAACCAGCAATCCCAACTACCTGAGCACATGATGCTGTGACACTGGGTCTCTTCTACATCATCCTTGTGCAAGTAAGTGACATTTCTCTGTTTGGATTTCATCTCTGACAGTGTAATGGCTCTGACTCTATAATTCAATATTTCCCATTCTTCCCAATGGCACCACATCCATCAACTTGGAACTTCATGACTCCTGTGCCATCATCCCAAGGATTCTCCAGCTGCTCCTGGTGTGCTCAGCCAGGCTGACTGCAAGCTTGCTTACAGGTGAGATCCTCAGCAACAATTCATTTAATGATACCTAGAAGAGCTTGCAAGATCTGACAACTTGCTTGTTGGAAAAAAAAAACTTGTAGTTTTACCAAAATTGGTCATGGATTTGCTTTATATTTACTTTGTTATCTGTGGTCAAAGTAAAATGGAGCTTAAACGCATATATGCAGACAAAATGAACAAATCCATTAAAACGACAGGGTGAGTTTTATTACAGGAAAGCTGCAAAATTTGGATTATGATTCCCACAGGGTCTCCAGCTTAGAAGAAAACCCTGCCTGTGCAGTGATGCTTTGAATTCCTTTAATTTGCAGTTATTACTTAATTAGAAATAAGCTTTAGATTAATATACATGGAAAGTTAGCATATTGACATGATTTCCTACTAAAGAAAAAAAACTCATACCAGATTTGTTCCTGAGCAGATTTGATTCAGAACAGTAAGGTGAGGATAAGAGCGGATTGTTCTCAATTTGGTTCTGTAAATAGTTTGTGACAATTCATTTATCCGCACAACTGAATTAAGTGATTTGGGAGTGAAATTAGAATCAATGGCATGTGGCTCACAGTACCTAGGCAGCGCATCTTCTCACTCCCTCCAAAATGCTTCTGAAGGATCAGAACTGGTGACAATTCTCTGAGAAAATGAAACACCAGCACAGACATTGCACTAGCTGCTAGAAGCTTGGAGACCATCCCACCAACTACAGAACCTATGGAGAGGAACAGAGAGTTATAATCAGAAGCACACTTGGGTTTTGCTGCTTGGAGGAGTGAATCCATCTCCATGAGAAGATAATCTTGAGCTTCATCCCTCCTCCCGTCTCCTCCCCACCTGCATCTGGGCCCTGGAATATGAAGGACCAACCTGAGAATGAACTCTCTCTCTGTTACCTTAAATGTATCCTGACTCAACTTCTTGTATCTCCTCCTAGCTATGATTTCGTCAAGCTTTACGAAATTTGGCTGTGGGTATAAAAAAACAACAATCATAGGGAATATGCTTTTTTATATATAAAGCAACACATCTCCTCCCAAACACCATATGCATTTGACACCCATCCTTACTGTGCAAATAAGAAACACAGAGCTAGACACTGAAAATTGGGCTGAACAACGACCTTGCCAATCTGCTCTCTAGGTCTGGATCTGAGACAAAGAGAATTCTCCTAATTTCTTTGGACTTCTACTGTTCTCCTCCTACTAGTTTTTCCTGGGAAATAAGCAGAAAGAGCAAGGATAAATTCGATGCTCTGTCTAGTGACAAACACAAGGGCTGCAGACACAGTTCCTCATTCTAGAAAAGGAAAGATTACAATGTAGAGTAGCTGGTGCATTATTCTGAAAAATATCTCTGGAAAGGACTTTACAAGAATTTTTAAAATGTAGTAAATTGCTTTGTACCTTCAATATGACAGAAAGATTAATGAGCTCCAAGAATTAGGCACTGCAAGGATAAGAAGAGACTGTGATGAAAGCTGAAGAAACTGGGTGAGTTAATAAAAGGTAGCAATCATAAAACTGAGATGAATATTGGGAGCAGTTAAGAATAGAATTGATGCTGTAGAAGATAGAAACACTAATATGGATCGTCATTTTGAGAAGCTTTCCCAGAATGTAGAAGAAAAAAGATAAATAGAAACAAAAGAGGGAGAGGAGACTGTTGATGTGGAATACAGAGAAAAAAGAGCTAACCTAAGTATGAGTAACATGCATGAAGAAAGGACAAGACAAAACCTAACCACAGCAATAATAAACTTATGGCAATGAGTTTTCTCTGGATCGAAAACTCTGGATCGACAGGAGGAGGGATGAAGCTCGAGCTTATCTTCTCATGGAGATGGATTCACTCCTCCAAGCAGCAAAACCCAAGTGTGCTTCTGATTATAACTCTCTATTCTTCTCCATATGATCATAGGAATCTAAAGGATGTTTTAGATCCTATGAGCTCAAGTAGCAGTGAATAAAAATAGATTTGCTTATAGACATATGGGGACAATATTTAAATCTGAAGACACAGGAAATGTCCTGAACTGCATCACACATGAGGAAAAGGAAGGTCACCTCTAAAGGAAGACATCAATCAGCCTTCAGATTTCTCTTTATGATTTTAAATGCCAGAGAGCAATGAAAGAACGTCTACAGAGATTTGAAAGGGGAGAAAAAGCACCCAAGAGTTTTATACTTAAGCATATATGATCACAGCAAAAGGAACTTCTTAGATATGCATTTATAGATTAGGGGGAGGTGTTGTGAGAATTACAGGAAGCCACAAATGGGAGAGTACTTGGCTGCTACCAAGGACACATAAATGTAGACTCTTGCTGCCTGAAAGACCATCATAGTCTTTTACTACCCCATGAGGCATCTGGCACATTTTGGGTCTCCTTAACCTCTGCTGAATCTGAGCCAGGGACAGATTCAACCAGAGCCATCTCACTCTGAGTTCACTGTTTGGATGCTATACTTTAATATTCCTTTGTTTTCTATGCTGGGTTTTACTTTAGCGACAACATTTACTTCAGGCAGATACACTGGATAAGGGAGATGGATAGGCTTCAAATAAATAGCTTTTGACTTTGTATTTTGCACATCTGGTCAAAAAGATCAGGGAATGAGCCTACTTGAAAATGCAAACAATTAAACAAATAGGTTCTGAGTGTATATAAAATGATTTGGAAATTATATTTAAGGCCGGATAAAAGTTTCAAATGCTCTAACCCACAATACCATAATATTCGGGTGGTGAGAAGGGGTAGAGCTATAATGGGGTTAAAGAGGAGCACAGTTAAGGTTTGTTAATGGAATCTGTATGTGAATTGTGTAGGAACTGAAAACACATGAATAATAAAAGCCCCACTTTAAAAACTGACCTTGCAGTTGAAAGATATGCACTTGTATCATTACCAATTAATGTGTTAGGTAACATAGCTTATACTTGGAAAGCAACAAGGAAGAGTCTCTAAACGATATTCACACATCTTAATTAGTGTCATTAATAGTTCCTTTGCCATCTTTCATGAAACCAACGGCATTGCATTGCAAGCATCTTGTTATAAGCCAAACCAGGAAGTTAGGTTTGAAGCCAAGTCCTTAAGAGCAGTTTTAAACTATGGTGCCTACATGACGAGAATGTTTCTCGAGGGTTGCTTCTTAGCTTCAGGACTTCTGAACGCAATCAGCCATAATGCCAGGCCTGAAGGTAATGGTGACTCCTGGGCAGTATTGCAGAGGTGCTGATGAAACCAGGATGCAAAAATATAAGGAGAATTACACAACCCAAATTTCTTATTATAGGACCCTCCCCCATCATGGACCAATGATTTAAATATTGTTGGTGATGAAATATAATAGTTGATCTATAAACTTAGTATCTGCCACTGAACAGTTTAAGAAATTTTGAGAACTAGGTTCTGAAAGTTATGAACAAGAAGGCCCAGTGAAAAGCATTATTACTGAAAAATGTTGGTGCTGTAGCTTATTGTGGGGCACATACAAACAGGTATAACTTAGAGCCTGTCCTCTAATGCTGCTGCTACTGCTGCTAAGTCGCTTCAGTCGTGTCCAACTCTGTGCGACCCCATAGATGGCAGCCCACCAGGCTCCCCCGTCCCTGGGATTCTCCAGGCAAGAACACTGGAGTGGGTTGCCATTTCCTTCTCCAATGAGTGCACTTTAATTCTTCTGCCTTCTCTAGAAACTGTAACATATTCTTAAATTTTCTTGTTGGGTTTCCTTCTGATTCTAAAAAGAGCTATATCTTTCAAGTGATGTCAGAGGATGGGACTGGCAGACTACAAAATAGAAAAAAGAAGGAATCAAAAGAGAAAAATTGATGAGCTACCATTCAGCCTTTTTTTTTTCCGTGCAGAATTCTTTTCCTTTTTTCAGTGTTTAATTTTAATGTAATCAAGTTATAATATAGTTTTATTTATTTTTGGCTGTACTGGGACTTCATTGCTTGACTGGCTCTTTCTCTAGTTGTGGCGAGTGGGGGCTACTCTCTAGCTGCAGCGCGTGGGCTTCTCACTGCGGCGGCTTCTCTTGCTGCGGAGCACGGGCTCTTCACAGGAGGCTTCAGTAGTTGTGGAACATGGGCTCCGTAGTCGTGGGTCCCAGGCTCTACAGTACAGGCTCAACAGTCGTGGTGCGTGGGCTTAGTTACTCCTTGGCCTGTGGGATCTTCCCGGGCCAGGGATTGAACCTGTGCCTCCTGCATTGGCAGGTGGACTCTTTACCCTAAGCCACTTGGGATGCCCCCTTTCTTTTCTATGTAAACACAATTATTTATAAATATTCATAAACACAGTATTAAGCTTAAGTGTATAACTTTCTTTTGTCACTTTCAGGTTATTACAATTTTCAAGAGCCTAATAAATATGCATAACAGCTTGCTGTATAGATATATATGAAATATTTAACCTATAACTTATTGTTGAACAAATTATAGGTTAAATAATTTTTACTTATATTTTATTAAATAATCTTAATTTAATGAACAACATTAAAAAATGTGAATCAAAACTAACACTTGAGTTATTTCCAGTTTCTCACTATTGAAAATAATTGTGTTAAATATATTTGCTCATTAATTTTATTTACTTGTCTAATCATTTCAGAGAAGGCGATGGCACCCCACTCCAGTACTCTTGCCTGGCAAATCCCATGGATGGAGGAGCCTGGTAGGCTGCAGTCCATGGGGTCGCTGAAGATCGGACACGACTGAGCGACTTCACTTTCACTTTTCACTTTGACGCATTGGAGAAGGAAATGGCAACCCACTCCAGTGTTCTTGCCTGGAGAATCCCAGGGACAGGGGAGCCTGGTTGGCTGCCATCTATAGGGTCGCACAGAGCTGGACACGACTGAAGTGACTTAGCCACTTAGCCAATCATTTTATTAAAATAGATTCCTGGGAGTAATATTTTTTAAGTCAAAGGGTGTATCCGCCCTTAAGATTCTTTTTCAGTTCAGTTGCTCAGTCATGTCCGACTCTTTGCGACCCCATGAATCACAGCAGGCCAGGCCTCCCTGTCCATCACCAAATCCCGGAGTTCACTCAGACGAAGATTCTTTATACTTATTATCAAATGGTTCTAAAAAAAGGTTAAACCAATTTATACATCTGCCAATTGTATATAAAGGGTTCCAATTTGCAAACTATTCATTTTTGTTTTTATTACTGCTCTTTATGAACTCTGAAGATGAATGTTATCAGATTTATCAGTTCTTTGTGGTTACTCTTCTAATAACAATCTATTATACCCTTTTGGACACTAGAATGCTACTAGCAATTATCTCTTGGAGTCAACTAGGTGCATGTGCCTTAATTAACACTTAAATTTAGTATTTTATAAATGACAATAGAAAGATCAAGATCTCATCCTACACTATACAATAAAAACTATATATATAAATATGATTCATTAAACAGTTAACTGCAAATAATAATAGAGTGTGGCAGGATCCACATAAAATTTGAACAAAACTGCCTAGGGCTTTGTTGTTTAACCATTTTAGGCTCATTTATTTGTAGGCTACTTAGCACAGTTATTTAAGGACAACTGACTATGTCTCTAGAATTAGCACATTTTTTTCAAGATCATATTAAGAACAAAAAAATGGAGTGATTATAATTAAAGATCTCTTACAATACCAACTGTGAGAGCACTGTTTTTAAAGACCATTTTTTTACATTAACAATCATTCCGCCATCCCTTTCTCATATCTAATTGGTTTTCTGTCATCTTACTTTTAGGCAACCATTTTCTTTTACTCCAATTTAAGCATTCTAGAAATTTAACATTTTTATAGAAACACTTTTTGAGTGTTAACAAAATTAGGAAACCAAAATTATGGAGCTTTTTATCCTTTCTATAGCAGAGGAATGGTTTTACTGGTGAAACAAAATGCAGCATTGTAAAGCTGCATTAATATTTTCATTTCTGTGGCAAGGCTGATTAACCTGGTTTACAACTGAGACAAAAATAATTTTAACTAATGACATTCACACATCTTTCCCACTTTTTGCATGTAATTGCAAAGATAAATTCTAAGATAGTTACTATAGCAGTGTTATATTCTATTGCATCATGTGAAAATTTTTGGAAAATATGGCAAGAATTTCCTCTTGGAAATACCTCCCTCCAATGAAATAGAGATCTATAGTAGAAAGAAATCAGAGGGCAGCTTAACTTCGTGTCTGTAGTTAGAGAAGTGTGAAAATGAATTTTTTTTCTAATAACTTCTGAAGTTCACTGAAAATGTGCTTGGAAGGTTTAATTTTTATTTGGCTTTAACCGGTTTGATATTTTCATGTTTATTTGTCTCCTTCAAAAAATGCCTGCATTATGATGGCCATCTCTTCCAAGACACATACTTGTTTCCTATTTGAGTTCTGGTCCTAGGGTTTATACCACACAGCAGTAGGAGTTCTCATATTTCTACAATTAAATTGTTAAGAAGGTCTGACCAACTGTACATTACCTAGGCATCTTTTTTTTTTTTTTTTAATTGTATTACTTTCACTATGTGGCAAAAACGAGTTAATCCAGCATCATATCCTATTTAATCATTGACCAGAAGAAATCTAAATATTCCATTTTATTCCAGCTCACATAACTGATCTTAACAAAAATTCTAATTTGGCTATGTCTCTCAGAGCTGTTAAGCAGAGCAGGAAATTTTTGGGAGAAATGCCATACATGTGACCATGAATAGCAAGTCGTCTGTTTCCCACACAAAAATATCCCAGACAACTTAAACATACATATACACACACACATTTAAAATGTGGATCGCACAGTCAAATGTCTTCTTACATAGTTTAGTTTACAGTAAATGATATATACAAAGTTAATTCACACGTTAGGGGAGAGTGTGTACGTGTGTGTGTGTGTGTTGTTCTTTCCACTTTCACGTTACCTGAAAACAATTTACCCAGCTTTCACCTGCCTGGTTGACATCAGTGATCTACGCCTTCGTTTCATTAGGTTTGATTTTTGAGTCACCTAACAAAGTGTTCTGGGGTCTTGTTATACAGAGTGGGTCCTGAGACCCCATCACGGGCCCTGAACTGGCGTGAGACATCCCAGGCCCTGAATCAAGATCTCCATTTCTAAGGAGATCCCCAGACAATAAGCATGAATGTTGAAGGTTGAGAAGCATTGCTGTAGGGCACGTCATTTTTACTTCTAAGTATAGCTTTTAAAATAGAGCATTCATCTGGGTATGTGCTGGCAGAACTTTTATCTCAGGTTACAAATACCTTCACTTGAACATTAGTAAAAATTTTCTACTTTGTGCGGTAAGAACATTTCGTTATTCATACAACATAACCCTTGAGTATGTCAGCTTAACTGACTTATTAAACAACATCTACCCCTGGAAGCCAGGAGATTCTGCCTCCAAGAATAATCGACAAATCTCTATTAAACTTATCTTTTAAAAAATGTTTTAAATCTGTTTAATCAGATCATCTTCATAAGCAATTTGTCTGAGGAGTTTTTTGAGGGAATATATTTTCTGCAAAGACTACTCAGTTGTTAAAAAGAAATCAACTCACCAAGCAGTATAACTCAGTAGTAGAAAAGACTCAGTAAAAATTTGAATACAAGGTGGATTAATTTGGGGGTGAGTAAAAGCCTTGTCTCATGTTTGGGAAAATATGATTCTTGCTGAATGCACTTAAATATAAATATTGGCAGAACACTCGTCTTGCTCTATTTTGGGATGTTCAAATGTGGTATATCCCTGGAGGTCCTGATGGGCATGAAAAAATATTTCTTTCTTTCTCATTAGAGTGGTTGGAAACACATACACCAAATGTGCATACACTTACCTATGGAAAAAAAAGTGAAAGTGTTAGTTGCTCAGTTGTGTCTGACCTTTTGTGATCCCAGGGACTATAGCCTCTATAGTCCATGGACTATGTCCATGGAATTCTCCAGGCAAGAATACTGGAGTGTGTGCATGCATGCCTGCTAAGTCACTTCAGTTGTGTCCGACTCTTTGCAACACTATGGACTGTAGTCTGCCGGTCTCCTCTGCCATGGGGATTCTCCAGGCAATAACACTTGGAGTGGGTTGCTGTGCCCTCCTCCAGGAGATCTTCCCGACCCAGGGACGGAACCCAGGTCTCCTGCATTGCAGGCAGATTCTTTACCATCTGAGCCACCAGGGAAGCCCATACTGACACAATATAGGTATCTACACACGCACAGATGCACATACATTATGACAAAGAGAATAATGCTCGCAAGTGTCTCAAGAACTTGGCTTAATGCTAATTTCAACTGGACAGTAAAGGTTTTAGGCGAATCAACTCCCCCTGATTTGGATGGCTTCCCCTCTCTGTAATTCCTGGGAACTGATCAAGCTTCACAGTGTGACTCCTGCAGGCATCTTCATCCCTGTTGATTTTCTTACTCTTGCTGGCTAAATAATGTAGCACACCTAATAAATTCAAATAAAGCTTCTGATTGGTTTGTCAGCAGTTTAACAATCTCGAATAATTTATCAATCTCAGAGACTTTGTGTGAGCCCATAATGTTTAGACTAGAAATAATAAAATGCACTCAATTGATTAAACTGTTTATAGATGCCTAAGAATTAGCATATTGTATAATTGCAAATATTTTATAATTACCCAGTGGGGCTGATAAAAGTGTTCAGTGCTATCGACTACTAGACTGGTAACCTTGATGAGAGGAGAATCTCAGTGAAAGAGGAATTCCCTGAAGGTTGAATGTGGACAAAGTCTGGGTCCCTTTCCTACAGATTCTCTATTGCTTGTTACTCTGCTTGAAGCCAGGATTCCCCAAAGCCCCGGGCATTGGTACCTCACTGTGCATGGTGGCTCAGTCCCGAGAAAATGCTCTAATGAATCCCTTGGCCTCCTGAAATGCCTTTTTTTCCCCCTAGAGTTCCTACTGAGAGACTGAAATCTTTAGAAGTCAGAGAAGCAAAGTGTGGAAGGCCAGCTGAGGACTTCATCAGACATAGTTTACTAATGAGGTCTGTTTTTTGCTTTTGCTTCTTTCATTTCAAAACTGTTGCTAATACTTTTACTTTCCTAAAAGTAGCACATGTTCACAAACCTTCAATCTTCTATTATTACCTCAGCTCAATAAATTGAAAAGTATAATTACTTACCCCTCATTCCAGTCACATTTTTCAGAGGCAACCATTTTAACCTTTGTTCATATTCTTTAAAGTTTATAACGTTAAATAATAGGGGCTTCTGTGGTAGCTCAGCTGGTAAAGAATCCACCTGAAATTCAGGAGACCCTGGTTCAATTCCTGGGTCTGGAAGATCCCCTGGAGAAGAGATAGGCTACCCACATCAGTGTTCTTGGGCTTCCCTGGTGGCTCAGCTGGTAAAGAATCTACCTGCAATGTGGGAGACCTGGGTTCAATCCCTGGGTTGGGAAGATCCCCTGAATAAGGGAAAGGCTACCCATTTCAGTATTCTGGCCTGGAGAATTTCTTAAAATAACATGTTTTAACCTATATTTCTTGTTTTATTAGCTTTATTTTGTTTATTAGGCAGCTAATAAACATTCTCCACAACCATCTTCTTAAATTTTGTAAATTTTAAAAAACCACCTTCAGTTCTTCTTTTGCTTACTTTTGAATTTTTAAATAATATAATTATTCTGTTTTTCTCATCTCTAAACTTAATACAGAGGCTCTTGATTTTCTACTGTGTAGGACAAAGAAGAAAGTAATAGCTAGATTGTCAAAATGTATACATTCTCATTTAGTCTGTGCTGTAAGTCAGTCGTCTGTGCCTTGCCTATGGCTTAATTTTAGAAACTGGAAGCCAATATAATTTACAAAGTTTTAATAACATAATTATACAAATATAACTTATTGTAGATCCATGTTAGGTCACTAATAGGAAACTACAAAAATCCGTGGTCACTAGGCTTCAGTTCAGTTCAGTCGCTCAGTTGTGTCCGACTCGTTCTGACCCCATGGACTGCAGCATGCCAGGGTTCCACGTCCAACACCAACTCACCTAGCCTTTTAGATAAAAATATTCTAAGATTCAAGGTTAAGCGGCTTATCCTTGCTTATTATTGTTAATTAAATTATGACATATTTAGTCTTCTACATATATGGTCATTATCTTTTATCTACAGCTATTTGTTTCCCTAGGGTTTTTAATCATATTTCAATTTTTCCCAGTTTACAAAAGAAAAATATGCGCTTTTTTTTTTTTTGGCCAAATCACAAAGATACTTCAGATTTTCTTCTGCTGGAAACAATTCTTCCATTCTTCTTCATATGCAAGTTATTACTTTTTGTTCTCACTTGACCTGATTATTTCTAGACCTCTATACCACTGATAGTCTGTGATTTCATTTCAGAGAACTCCTCAGTTTTACTGTTTCTTTTTAAAAAAATAATTTTACTAAGATATAATTCATATGCCACAGTTTTATCCATTTAAAGTGTAACATTTATTAGTTTTTCATGTATTCTCAGAATAATACCATAACTATACCATCACCAAAATCTAATGTTAGAATATTTTAATTATTTCCCAAAAGAAGCTCTTTTGCATTAGCAGACACTCTTATGTCCTACCCTCTCTAGACTTTGGCAACCTCCGGCCTATTTTCTGTCTCTATAGGTTTGCCAGTTCTGGACATTTCATATAAATGGAATCATATAATATGTGACCTTTTGTGACTAGTATCTTTCACTTAGCAGATGCTTTCAAAGTTCACTCCTGTAGTAGTGAACGACACTTCACTTCTTTGTATTGTTGAATAATGCACCCATTATGTGGATATTCACTTACTGTTTAGCACCATTCATCAGTTGATAGACATTCGTGTTTTCTACTTTTTGGCTATTAGGAATAATGTTTTGTATACTCGTATGCCAGTTTTTATGTGGTCATATCTTTTCACAGTTTGAGGATATTTACCTAGGATTTGTGACTGAAGGGATTTAACATGCATGCATGCACCTAAGGATTGGAATTGCTGAGTTAAATTGTAACTCTCTATTGAACGTTTTAAGGAACACCAAACTGTTTTCCAAGGTGTCCGCACCATTTTACCTTCTTACTCTCACTATATGGCTCCAATTTTTCCACATCCTCACTCACAACTTTTCTGTCTCTCTTTTTAATTTTAGCCATCCCCGTAGGTGTGAAGCGGTATCACTTGTGGTTTGGTTTGTATTTTCCTAATGTCTAATGATATTGATCAGCATTTTGTGCGTTTATTGATCATTTGTTTATTTTCTTTGGAAGAAAGTTTATTCATATTCTTTGCTCATATTTTATGATTCCTCTCCAACTCTTTGGGTTGTCAGAAATTCCAATCCTAGGTGCATGCATGTGTGTCTTTTTTTAAATTTTAAAGAAGTCTAACTTATTTTTTCCCTTTTATCTGTTGTGCTTTTGGTGTTATGTCTAAGAAGCCTTTGCCTAACCCAATATGACAAAGATTGATTTGTTTACCTTCTTCTAAGAGTTTTATAGCTTTTAGCTTTTACATTTAAGTATATAGTCCATTTTAAAGTAATTTTTATGCATGGTGTGAGGCTAAGGTATAACTTCATTTTTGGCATGTGGCTATCCAGTTTTCCCAGTGTGATCTGTTGTAAAGGTCATTTTCCCCTCCTATTGAACTGTCTTTGCACATTTGTTGAAAGTTAACCATAAATGTAAATGTTTCATTCTGGACTCCAGATTCTATTTCATAGATTTATATGTTTATGCCAGTGCTATAGTATCTTGATTATTGCAGGTTTCCGGCATGCTACAGTCCACGGGGTCACAAAGAGTTGGACATGACTGAGTGACTGAACTGAACTGAACTAAGTTTTGAGATTGGAAAATATGATTCCTCCAACCCTGTTCTTCTTTTCAAGATTGTTTTGGATATTCTGGCTCTCTTGCCTTTCCATATGCATTTTAGGATTAGCTTGTCAATTTCCACAAGAAAAGAGCCAGCTGGTATTTTGATATAAATTGTGTTAAAACTGTAGATTAATTTGATATTAAGTCTTCCAACCCATAAATATGAGATGTCTTTTATTTAGAGCTTCTTCAGTTTCTTTCAACAATGTTTTATAGTTTTCAAAACTATAAGTATTGTGCTTTTTGTTAAATTTATTTTTAAATATTTCATTCATTTTGATGCTATTATAAATTATTTCCTTAATTCTATTTTTGGATTGTGCATTGCCAATATATGTAAGGACAGTTAATTTTTCTCTTTCTTGAATCTTGTAATCCTTCTGAGCTTATTACCTGTAATAAATTTTTAGTGTATTCCTTAGGATATTCTGTATATGATTATGATATTTGTGTATAGAGATAGTTTAACCTCTTTCTTTTCAATCTAAATACTTTAAATTTCTTTTTGCTTTTTGTCCTAATTGCCCTGGTTAAAACTCCTAGTACAATGTTGAATAGAAATAGTGAGACCAGAGGTCCTTGTCATGTTCTTGATCTTATGGAAAAATAACAAGCTCTCAGTTTCTTTGTAAATGGCTTTTATCAGATTCAGTAAATGCCCTTCATTTCCTAGTTTCTTCAGTGGTTTTATCATGAATATTAGATTTTTTTTCACATAATTTTCCTATGTCTATCAACATTATGCGTACTGTTCTTTATCATATTACTATGGTATATTACATGGCTTCCCTGGTAGCTTAGCTGGTAAAGAATCTGCCTGCAATGCAGGAGACCCCGGTTCAATCCTTAGGTCAGGAAGATCCCCGGAAGAAGGGATAGGTTACCCACTCCAGTATGCATGGGCTTACCTGGTGGCTCAGATGGTAAAGAATCTGCCTGTAATGCATGACAAGCTATCAGTTTGTCTGTAGATGGGTTTTGTTAGATTTAGTAAATGCCCTTCTATTCGTAGTTTCTTGAGTGATTGTATTATAAATGAGTATCAGAGTTGTCACATAAATTTCCTATGTCTATCAATATTATGGGCATTGTCCTTTATTTTGTTAATATGATATATTACATAGTTGTTTTTCAGATGATAATCCAACTTTGCAGTTTATTGGGATAAATCTCATTTGGCCATGGTGTATAATCCTTTTTTGCAAGTCTGGACTTGGCTTGGTAGTATTTGGATGAGGATTTTTGTACAACTATTCATAAAGGATATTGATCTGTAGTTTTCTAGTGATGTCTTTGACTGGTTTAGCATAAGGGTAATACATGCATCATAGTTGAAAAGTATCCCTTCTCATTTATGTATTTTGAAAGAACTTGTGAAGAATTGGTATTAATTCTTCTTTAAATATTTTATAGAATTCACCAGAGAAGGCTTCTGGAAACTGAACTTTGTGGGAGGTTTTTCCATGGTTTTTTAAATTATTATTTAAATTTATTTATTTATTTTTAATTGGAGGACAATTGCTTTACAATATTGTGTTGGTCTCTGCCATATATCAACATGAATCAGCCATAGGTATAGCTATGTCCCCTCCCTCTTGAATTTCCCTTTCACCTCCTGCCAATTTTTTTTTCCCCTAGAAGTAAACTTCATTTTTTATTTATTTAATTTGGAGGAAAATTGCTTTACAATGTTGTGGTGGTCTCTGTACATGACGACAAGTCAGTCACAATTATAAATATGTATATGTCACCCCGTCTCCAGAGCCTCCCCCACCCATTCCATCCTTCTTGGTCGTCATGTGGGAAATTTTAAAATTATTAAATCAATCTCTTTATTTGTTATATGTTACTTATTCTGAAGGTAAGGGCCTAAATCGTAGAACTCCATCCAAAACAAATACTTTCTCCACCACAGACTTTCCAGGAGATGTTTCCCATAAATAGCTCCTCGGTTACATTTGTTTCATTGATTTGGAGCCTCAAATTTCTCAAATTCAGTAAGCATTCCTAAGCAGTGTGAGGGATTCTACTCCATGGCTCACTGCTATGTACAAAAATGAGGTGACCTGAAGAACGATGCCTTGCAAAAGGCTCTTTTGTCGTACTTATTTGAATAGCCAGTGCTTTCTATTGCTGGGCAGCCATATTTCAGAACCATGTACGTCTGGGTCAGCTAGTTATTCCTATAACTTCTCAGGCTTTGCTTGTTATTTAAAATGTTGTTGTAAGGTAAATATGGCTTTGTAGTAGAAAAGTAAGAACCTAGAAGTGCATGATGAAATTTCTATTCTGATTGAAGAGTTTTGCCGAATGTGGCTAAGAAAAGACCCAAGGTTAAATAGTCATTAAGATGTAACTAGCTATATATTCAAAAGATTAGGGATAGTTGATTGTGGATTCTAGTCCAGATTAAAATATAACTCTCTTAATGGAAACTTTCAGCAGAAAAACAGATGATGATCAAGAGATAAATGCTGAGGACATTGGCAGAAGGGGAAGTCTCATGAGTTTTCAGAGTCTGAATATTTAGACAGACGTTGCATACTAAATTTTCACTTTCAGAAATATCAGAGCCATGCCAAACATTTTGTAGCAAAATATGCAAGCTGGAATTGGGGATTATGCGACCTGCATTTATTTCTGGATACATGTTTGATACGCAGAGCAGGCAGAGCACATGTGTTCATCCATTCTGAACTCATTAACAAAGCAGAAACATTAGTAAAATATGTCTTTCTCTGGTTTCTGGAATGGAAGAGAGAACAATTAAGCTGTAAGACACTCCAGGGTGGGTATTATGACCTAATAATGACATGCCCTGGTAGTTTTGACTGAGTGCCATTAACTGCAAAGGCATATTATTGCTGGTCTATAATATGCACTCTGCAGTATCTTATGCGGAGGATATAAATGTTAATTCCTAAGGAAACTCATTCAGCAAAAGACGCCATTGCTCTAAGATGAGGAATGTGTCAAAACCTCCATGTTGTGTTCAGTTTTTTGAAGCAGATGGAGTCAAACTGTTTATGTATTTATCCAGCAAAAAGCAGTGCAGCATCACCCAAAAGGGCAGGAGTCACGGCATCAGAGATAAGAGTTTGTCTTCCAGTTCCACCGGTTTCCACTGATCTGTCCTGTTGGTCCAGTGCCCACGCTCTCCGTTTCCTTTCTTTTCAAGCAAGGCTGAAAATGCTTCCAGCTTATTTTGTGGTGTATTTGGGAAATCAAATGAGATAAAAATACTTTATAAAAGTATTTATAATAAACTATGAGCTGCTTAACAAATACAAAATAGGCCATAGTAAATAGCAAACAAGAGAATTTAAAAACATAGTATCAAGTGGATGAATATTTTATTTCTAAGGGAAAATTTGATGTGTATAAAGATTCAGTAGGTGGTTCTGTGTTCAAAGTTGACCTTAACGACTGGCCCTGCTTCCCTGGGGCAGAGGTACCCTTCCTATTGACATTATGCCTTCCTTCTCAGCAAGGCACGATAAAAAGTTTAAGGCCACCCAGCCATTCAGGAGTAGGAGGGCAGTACAGAATTGCTGTTTCCTTTGAAATCTGTGACTTGAAACCAAGGCTGAATATTTTGGCCAAAATAAATCTCTATTTCAATTTGGAAGCTCAGTTTTGCTTTTTCTATTTATCTGAATTTTTGTTTCACTATGAAGATATTATCTCATGTTGATAACTCTGGGAGTATAATCCTGTCATTTTTAAAGGATTTTAATAAACATTTGTCCACCGTGGGTAGGGGTTACAGAACAATATGTCTACATTTTGGAAGGTTGCTCCATTTCCTTGCCTGTGTGGGCTGTGTGCAGAGCATAAAGAAAAAAATTGCAATGTTTGTTTTGATCTATGTAGCCTTGGTAATATCACTGATAGTAACAAAATCAGCGGCACTAATGTTTATGAAGGATAAATAATGCTATCTAATGCTTATGTGCACATTATGTGAGCACAACAAATCAAAGATTATTATATATCTGAATCCGTGGTAACTACATGCCCAGAAATAAAACTGAATGAGTTGCCCATTGTTTGCAATCGAGGCTTCTCTGAAATACATAAAACAGATGTTATGATAATGGATGAGAATTTTTCTTCATAAAGATGATAGTTTTGCCAACTTTGGGATAATGAAGCAGCAGTATTTATTTTTTTGTTTTCCCACGGGTCAGTTGACTTTCCTGATCTTGTGACAAACCACATCACCTGAGTTCCATCTAGCTATCTTGCAAATTTATCAGCGCCAGTAAAAACAAAGCAAAACACAACCAAAAATTTTAAAAAACCAACAACTTAGCTCATCGTCACTACCTTTGTGATTTTTTTTTCCTTGCATGTACCTACACCTACTCTGTCCAGAGAGCAAAGGGTTAAAAGGAAGACTGGGCTAATCCATAAACCTAGCAGTGTTTGTAGAAGAGGAGATGTCAAATGGGGAAGCAGCAATAACTTAGGTGGGAGAGTGCCTTCCAGAGTTGTGAGATGTAAGATGCCTGGGAAGAACCATACGATTTACAGAGAAAAAAAGGAAGTTTTTGTTGTTTTGCTGTTTCTTTCCCTGTGAGAGAAACAGTAACTAAGATTACTGAATAACTAAATGCAGTCCTGAATATTTAGGTTTGACTAAAACAGAGGGGTTTTGTGGTACAAGGAGAAAGGCCAGAGAAGGATGGTAAGAAAAAATTAATCTACTTCAAAAACTGTCATTTTTTTTTAAATTGAAATATAGTAGGTGGTTAAAAAAAAAAAAAAATAGCCTGCCTGCCAATGCAGGAGACATAGGAGACATGGGTTCGATCCCTAGGTCAGGAAGATCCCCTGAAGGAAGGCATGGCAACCCAGTGTAGTATTCTTATCTGGAGAATTGCATGGACAGAGGAGCCTGGCAGGCTGCAGTCCATGGGGTCTCAAAGAGTCTGACATGACCGAAGCGACTTGGCACGCACGCAGTTGATTTTCAATGTTGTGCTAGTTTCTGGTGTACAGCAAAGTGACTTAGACATATGTGTATACACACACACACACATATATATTCTTTTTCATATTCTTTCCCATTATGATTCATCACAAGATGCTGAATATAGTTGCCTGTGCTATACAATAAAACCTGTTGTTTATCCATTATATTAATATATATAATATTTTGCATTCGCTGATTCCAAACTTCCAATCCCACCCTTCCCAACCCCTGTATTTCACAAACACAAGTCTGCTCTCTATGTCTGTGAGTCTGTTCTCTTTCGTAGATGTGTTCGTTTGTGTCCTATTTTAGATTACACGTGTAAATGGTGTCATATGGTATCTGTCTTTCTCTTTCTGACTTATTTTGCTTCGTATGAGCATCTCTAGGTCCATCTAGCTGCAAATGGCATTATTTTATTCCTTTTTATGACTGAGTAACGTTCCTTTGTGTATATGCACCACATCTTCTTTATCTATTCATCTGTCAATGGATATTTATGTTGTTTCCATGTCTTGGCTCATGTATTGATAAAGAGCGGTGCGATGAATATAGCGGTGTATGTACCTTTTTGAATTATAGTTTTGTCTGGATATATGCCCAGGAGTGGGATTGCTGGATCTCCCCAGAGGGCAGAAGAAAGATGAAATCACATGACGGAGCAGTTACTAGGAAGATTTCAAGGAAGAGGCAGTCATATTTTAAGATGGGATTGGTTAAAACACAGCTATCCTGGAGGATCAGAAAAAAATGAGACATGACAATGGAATTGCACACGGGAAGAACTATCAAGGAAATTCCAGCAGAGAGGCTCGTGTCATGAGGAAATACCCAAGACAGGGCAACCGAGTACTGCACTGATCATATCCCTGGGACAGACACTCAGCAGTGGGTGCTGTTTGAAGCTACAGGCAGTCAATCAGCACCTGGAAAGCTTGGTGGAGAGGACACTTACAAGAATCAGAAGAGCCTTTCTAAAGCCAGGTGGGTTATAATACTGGAAAGACTTCAAAGATGGAAAGGCAAATCAGAAATTCAGTTACTAAGATTAGGATTGACGATGACAAAGCTGGATTTTTTTGATCTAATCATTATTTTGATTTTGCTGTTATGCCCTGGCATAAAGAAGATAAGGAACCAGGCATGGGACAGATAGGTAAAGTGGGGCTTATGGAATAGCTTATGAACTAGGACTAAGAAGAGCTGGCTCATGCTCTTTTTTGATAATTAAAATGCACCTAAAATTGTAATGATTTATTTTTCTAGGCCATATCAAAACATCCCTATCAAAATGTCCCCCTATCAATATAATCATATTAAAATGTCAGGTACCCCAGCATGGGAACAACGCAAAAACTCTGTTATTACAGTTGAAATAAAGGTTTATGGCTAAAATAGCAGCAATGTTAGCTTAATCCAGAACCTTAAAGTGTTAGCTGGATTAATTTAAATGCCTCCTGCCTAAGTAAGATGGATCTACACACAGGAGCAAAGCTGAACCTCCTGGTGGGCTCCAAACCAAAGGCTCCTGTGATAAGCCAATCATGGCTACGGCTGTGAGTAAACAACCATTTCCTAAAACCCAGGAAGAACCTTGGAAAAGGTGCATTTAAGATAAGCCTTGAAGAATAGCAAGAGTTTATCCCCAAAAGGAAATTTTAACAAAAACAGAAAAACAGACAAAAACTGCAATTTATATGTTTTCAGCTCTGTAGAGTGTAACTTTTAGCTTCAAAGACAAGAAAATGATGCACAAAGAAAATAGAAATTGTTTCCACTGCATTTTTATGTCTTTAAAAACAACATGAAACTAAAATAAAAGGAAGAGTGTTTAATTGTGACAAAATGTTAATACCCATAGTATATAAAAAGCTCATATGAATTGGTGAAGACCTTAAAAAATAAATGTACTTCTGTGGAGCACAAAGATACTCTCAGTGCTATTTATGTATCAGAACAGTGCTGAGCTCTGCTATGAAAGTGAAAATCACTCAGTCCTGTCCGACTCTGCGACCCCTTGGACTGTAATAGTCCATGGAATTCTCCAGGCCAGAATACTGGAGTGGGTAGGCTTTCCCATCTCCAGGGGATCTTCCCAACCCAGGGATTGAACCCAGGTCTCCCACATTGCAGGCAGATTCTTTACCAGCTCAGCCACAAGGGAAGCCCAAGAATACTTGAGTGGGTAGCTTATCCCTTCTCCAGGGGATCTTCCCAACCCAGGAATCGAATTGGGTTCTCCTGCATTGCAGGCGGATTCTTTACCAACTGAGCTATGAGGGAAGCCTGAAATCTATTATGGTGATTTGGTGGTTTAGTTGCTAAGTCGTGTCCGACTCTTGCGACCCCCATGGACTGTAGCCCACCAGGCTCCTCTGTCCATGGGATTTTCCAGGCAAGAATACTGGAGTGGATTTCCATTTCCTTCTCCAGGGGATCTTTCCAACCCAGGAATTGAACCCAGGTCTCCGGCACTGCAGGAAGATTCTTTACCAACTGAGCTATGAGGGAAGCCCAGAGATCTACTATAAGACGGAAAATAAGAATGACATAGCCTCTAACCTTTTGAAGTTCATAAATTTAGGCAGAAAATAATGAAAACAACAGAAGAAGAAAACCGAATAAACAAAATATGACCAAAATTTACATTTCCTAATACTGCTAAGTCATTTCAGTCGTGTCCGACTCTGTGCGACCCCATAGATGGCAGCCCACCAGGCTCCCCCGTCCCTGGGATTCTCCAGGCAAGAACACTGGAGTGGGTTGCCATTTTCTTCTCCAATGCATGAAAGTGAAAAGTGAAAGGGAAGTCGCTCAGTCGTGTCCAACTCTTCGCAACCCCATGGACTGCAGCCCACCAGGCTCCTCTATCCATGGGATTTCCCAGGCAAGAGTACTGGAGTGGGGTGCCATTGCCTTCTCCGTTCCTAATACTAAACATATGAAAATTAATGTATTAATAAGGTACAGTGTTTCTTTTGAACCAGCAAGTTAGTAGTCAAAATAGTATACTCAGATATATTACTGGTGGCAGTATGACTTGGTATAAACTTTTTGGAAAACAATTTGTCAATGTACACCAAAAAGCCATAAAAATTTTATGTCTTTGATCTATTTCACTCCTGGAAAGTTATCCAAAGGTAATAAACTCATGGGAGGGTGTTATACATGGAACTATTAATTGCACCATTATTTATAATAGCTAAAATTGCAGCATTATTTATAATAGCTAAAATTAGAAAAAAACCCAAAATGTCTAACTATAGATAGAAGAATAGCTAACTGAATTATAGCACATCTGCTGGTTGGAAAATTATGCAACTATTAAAATGAAAATTATGAAGATTACATGGCCAAATGGAAAGGGATTATAACTGGAATGCAAAGATTCATGTAAAATTGACTAGAGAGATGAAAATACATATGCATATATGAAAGTAAAAAAGAAAGGACTATATAAAAATTGAAATAACTGTGAATAGTATTGTGTAGTTTTATTTCTTTTCTTCTTTCAATAAATGAAAAGGGATAGAGATTCAATAGCATATGAGAAAGTGTAAGCCAAATCAGATAAAGGAAGTGTATGCTCCCATGTGTGACTGTAAGAGAACCATTCTAGTTTAGCTCAATCATGGGCAATGAGCAGACAGAATAAGATAATTTGTAATGCTACTGAGAGCCTCCAACTCTGGCTAAGGAATTTTGATGTCATTATATAGAAGTAATTAATCAAAAGTATGACTTTATGAAAGCAAATAACAGGAGGAGAATTGTGAACCGGAAAGGTTAATTTGAATTGGAAAAGAAAGAAACTGGAGGCTAGGAGGTGAGATAAAAACCTTTGCAATGACTGAGATGATTGCAATCAGGATATGGATATGGGAGATAAAAGATTGAGATAAAGGTGAGGTACTGACTGGACATGGGCTATTGAAACTGGGTGCCAGGGACAATGGTGGTGGCATGGACAGATGTATGAATTGGGAGCAAATACGGATTCACCAGGTTCTAATACTAGTGTTGGGATATGTAATTAAAATGTGTCATCAGATATCTTTTAGCCAGTGAACTATGACATTTACAATTGAGCAGAGATTCCCTGGTTGAAAAGGGAAGTCAGAGCCCCAGTTGCTTGTGGGGAATCTCACACAGACCTTCCAACTATGGTGGGCATGTCTCTCTTTCAGAAGTGTGCCGTGAAGACCCCTGTTTAATGTGACTCGGGCTCAGTGGTGCTCCCCACTGCCTTTCGGAATATGATGTCTCAGTTTTCATGAATTCCAACAATGCTCCCTCCTTTCCTCCCCTGTATTCAGCACTGCTAGTCCTCTGATGTCTTGATCCCTGCATTAATTTTACCCGAGCCAAATGCTGCACCTGTGAAGTCTAACCCCAGGGTGCTGGGTCAGGCGGGGAGGTTCTCCCAGACCTACAGAATCAGAATCTTTGAGAAGAAGACTTGACATGTGACCAGACCCCTGGAACCCTCTTCCTCATTTTACAGAGGAGGAAATCCAGGCCTAGAGGACAAACTGGTCTCCTGACCCCCGGGTTCAGTGTTCTTTCTACCCACCGCCAACCCCATGACCGTCTCTGTGATTGGAAATCAGAACAAACACAGCATATCCGGGGAGTGTTTCCTTTTCTTTTTTCCTTCAATAATAACAAACACGATTGCGCAGTCACTCATAAAATGTTAATTACTCTCCCTGATTTTTAGTTTAAACTCTTAGCTTGAAGCATTAGGCATTTCAACAATAAAAAGCCATTCTCTTTTCAATATACCTTCAATTTTTTATTTCTTATAAATATTAAATTGAATATTTCCACTTGTGGTAGAAGTTTGCTAATTTACTGGAAGTTGATTCTATTCCCTGGAAATGTCACTTGGGTGGCCCTGCTGGGCTAAAATGCAAAGTCTAAGTACTGATTTTTGAACCTGGAGTTCTGCGTAGGATTCAACAGCTGTTTGCCTTCACTAAGGCATTTGAGAATAACTATAGTTTCAAGAGTAATCAGGAAAGACTCCTCTTTGAAAATAGAAGCTCCCCCTAAAGTAGGATTCATGTTTTTAAAACATAAAGAACTTAACTCTGATGAGATGATTACCTATAATTCATATTTTATTGGTAACTCAGCATGGAACGGTCTTTCATCAAATAAAGCTGTAGCATGTTGATAGCTTAAAAACCCAGCACAGGCATTTTATTTCCCAGTTGATTACATAAGGACTTGACCAATGGAGTGTGTGTGAGACATTTTGTTACAGCTCGGCTTGCCCGTATTCAGCTCGATTCTCTGAGCCCTCAGATGGGAATTAGAAAAACTGTGTGTTACTAAAGATGAAGAAAACAGACTCTCACCTTCAAAGGCAAATGGCCAATCAGTTGATAGCAATTTTGAGTACAGGAAAAGCATCGCATACCCTTCCATAGAGAAGCTGAAGAGTCTGATAAAAATTTCAGAAATAGGATTTAAAGAGGTCTGCAATGGTTATGGAAAAAAAAAAGAAAAAAGACTTTATCTCTTCGTACAGATAAACCTCCTACAAAAACAACTTAGAATTCTCTTAAACATCACTCGATACCAAGGGCAAAGTTCAATCTGTGAACCATCAGGTCGTCTCCTGATCCACCTAAGAAATTCACACAATATTTGGGGTGCAAGTAGACATTGCCCTAGAGTCCAGGGGATGTTGGTCATGATGAATTTATATTTAACAGTGTTTTCTTTGCTTAGACCCAGTACTTCTGAAATTTCAGGGATCATCAGCCCTCTGGACGTCTAGACAAGAAACCAAAGGTTGCAAATAGTGTTGCTCCAGCCACCCCACGGCTCCAGTGAGATGGGAAACGAGTTGAGTTTGAGAGCAAATGACGTGGGGCTCTGGCTGTCTGCAAGGGTGGCAGCAACTATCTGGTTTCTCTCATCTTACACCAAGACCGAAGAATCCTAGGCGAGATCTATGCAAGACCCTGGTCAGGGACCAGGAGCACCTGTGGAGCTAGAGCTAGAGGGATGGCTGGGGTTCGGGCTCATACAAGTGTTGCGGACCAGGAAGTCCTGATTTGTCTTTTGAGAGAGAGGACCATGCTACAAATTGGTATTTTGAAAAATCTCCATCAGTGCTTCTCCTATGAGAACCCAACCCCTTCCTTCACTTCTGGATACTCTGTGAGTGCTTGGTTGCTCAGTTGTGTCCAATTCTTTGAGACCCCATGGACTTTGAGCCCACCAGGCTTTTCTGTCTAAGGAATTCTCTAGACAAGAATACTGGAGTGGGTAGCCATTCCCTTCTCCAGGGGATCTTCCAAACCCAGGAATCCAACCCAGGTATCCTGCATTGCAGGCGGATTCTTTACTGTCTGAGCCCTCTAAGCCACTATAAACAAGAAGAAGATTTTTGGAGGTAAAACTTGTCCTTTAAAGGTACTTATCCATCTTAATTGGAGGGTACATAACCTCTTTTTCCTTGTCCCTTAGAACATTAATAAATAAAAACAGGAAAGTTTCTTTTTGTAATCCACTTAGAAAAGTATATATTCCCTCATCACTTTGTTGATAACTAGTTAATGATTTATCATAAGATGAATGGACACCATGGTTCTCAGTCCTCAGGACAGCTTGGAATCACACGGGTCAGAAACTTTGGGGGTGAACTGCAGATGTAGGGTGTTTTTCAGAAGCACTCTGGGTTAGTTCTTATTGCAACCAGGGTTGATATCCTCAGCTAAACAGCCTTGACTTTGTGCATTTTCACTTAGTATCGAGTGATTTCTTTATCACAGTATAGCCTTTGTTATTCAGATTTCACTCCAATTGATAAGATTCAGGAAACTGGAAAGTGGAGGGTGCTTGGTGAGGAGGGCATGTGTTTATCCTGTTTAGATGATTCATTGCTGTTATTTACTCCCTGTGTAATCTATGGTCACAATCAGACATTTTTGCCTTCAGAGTATATCCCACACCCTGTTCTTTCCCACAGTTGCTGTAGTAACAGTAAATTGCCACCTTATTTTAAGGAATACAATTGTGACATAAAATACAAGGTTCAGCTGTAGGTGTGCAGATGGCTGGCACCTGGGTGAATGAATGAGAAGCTCCCCTTCTGTCTTTCTCAAATGGTCTATTTGCTACATGCTTTGGTTTGTTCTCCTAACAATTCTCTTTTTTATTAGGGAAATAAGACTGCCTTCTGTGAGATAAACACATACATACTGGATAAAATGAGAGATATCCAACTTCCAGAGAAGAATGAATGACTTAGCTATAACTTGATTCAAATCCTAAGGAGAGGGTACCTTTGTTTTCACTGCTGGGCAAGTCCCTGTTGCAGAAACAGATGCCTGAGGTTTTTGGGTCCAGTGATAAGTTTAATCATGGTTAATAGTGATGGTTCATTTATCTTGCAGTAATCTATAATTCAGTATCTTCCTGAAAGCTGCTCTTGCTGGATAATTTTGTCAGCATCAGCTCGAGGTGCTAAGTGCAAGGATGCTCAGTCACAGGAAAGAGGCAACAGGAGCCAAAGACAAAAGGAAAATAAAGCTTAGAGGGGAGTCATGGCAGAGGGACCAGGTGCCTGCTGATGGTCAGGGATGAGTTTCTGATGGCAGCAATGTTCATGGAGCCAGACTGTCCGGCAACGTTAAACATTTAGGATGCTGGTGAAGGTGATCATTACTGCCTATGTAGTAAGCTCCATCATCATAACTGCTGCTAGCCAGACCCTGACGAGTAGTGACCAAGTGCTGACTCTAGCTGGACAGTGTCAAATATTTTATCTACCCAGTCTTTTTCCCAAAAAAATCTGTACAAGTAGGTGATGTTTACCATACTTAACAGGAGGGGACACTGAGACTCAGAGTGGAAAGTCAGCTCAGATGCATCCCTGCTAAACTGCCCAGGCAGGATTTAAGCCAAGATCTGTCTGAGGTGGGAGCCCAACACTTAATCAGCACCATGTATGCTCCAGAGATCTATCTTGTACACACATTGGAAATTTATTGCAGATTTCTTTGGGGGATAAACATGTGACAAATTGCAATATTTGAGATCTGCTGTAACATTCATTACACCGTTTAAGCTGAAGCTTGCAGGAGGCGATTTCCATCTTGTTTTTGGAACAGACTCCCGGACACTGAATTAAAAATGGTTGTCTTCCTTATTGAAGGACACTCCATCAAGTGCTAGGCTGTCAAGTTTTCTTGCAGCCAGATCTGAAAGATAAGTTCTAATGAATTCTCCTAAGACAGTGTTGGAAATTTGTTCTTTTGAGCATTGCATTTGTCAAAGAATTCAGCATACTTAATTGGAATTAAGAGGCTGGATATAGTACAAAAAACGGCAGTTATAACTGCTGAGTTATATATCTGCCATTCCATCGGGGTGGAATTTGAAAACTATCGTAGGAGATCATCTTTCTTTTTGGTCTTTCTCATTCTTACCGCTGGATTTCCTAGAGATGAACTTTAAAAGCATTTATATTTTGTTTCATTCTGCCCTGAATGTCAGTCACCACTACCACTTAATGTCTTTCTGTATTATAAACTTCTGCATGTCTTTTTCTTCACTCTGTCTTTCTCCATGTTACTTCCTGAATCCCAAGCCCTTTACACCATATATACATCACAGTTTCGGTTTATTTTTGGTTTGTTTCATTCTACCCCTATTATCTTTCTAGACCTTGAAAATTCCTATTATTTTTGGACTTTTAGACTATCACGTTTTGCCTTTTTTTTCCCTTCTGCATACATGAAATTGCAGTTTCATCCTGATGGCTTTTAAAGTGAATTTCATGCTCAGAACAGTCTAAAGTTATTTGGAGGCAGGGACCACGTGTTGCCCAGCATTGAGGGCTACATATGTGTAGAGTGCATGATCATAACCTACACCTTAGAAATAGTGATTGAATGAATAAGTGCTCCTGAAGTAATACATTGGATCCAAACATAAAATAAGATTGTTTTCATGATAGCTCATCACAACAAAGTGCTTTAAGAAATTGCCAAAGGATTCTAAAATTGTTTTTGAACAATTGGAGTATCATTGGAAGAAGCATTTAGTCTTTAGCCAAGTTATGTTAAAAAGGATGTCATTGCTTTTGATGTGTAAGTTTTGGCTGAATAGTTTTTTGCGTAGCAAACTGTTTAAAGAAACCTGTTTAAAAACATTCATCTAATTTATATAATTTGGATATGGAAAAGCTTTCTTTTAAATGTTATTTTTAAGTCTGAATTAATTCAAATGCACAGCAAAGTACAGAAAATAATAAAGACATCCATGGATCAAACAAACCAGGTTTAACAAATATAATTGTGTATCCTTCAACTTGATATTATTTGAAGTAATAAAGTGTTTTATGTAGCTAAATCTCCATTGAATTAATTTGCTCATATTCTGAAGCTGGAAAATACATTTTCTCTCTTATTTTGTATTTTTCTTTTTTTGTGAAGCCTATATCAGTTCAGTTCAGTTGCTCAGTTGTGTCTGACTCTTTGCGACCCCATGAACTGAGCACACCAGGCCTCCCTGTCCATCACCAACTCCCGGAGTCCACCCAAACCCATATCCGTTGAGTCAGTGAATTCATCCAACCATCTCATCCTCTGTCGTCCCTTTCTCCTCCTGCCCTCAATCTTTCCCAGCATCAGGGTTTTTTCAAATGTGTCAGCTCTTCCCATCAGGTAGCCAAAATATTGGAGTTTCAGCTTCAACATCAGACCTTCCAGCGAACACCCAGGACTGATCTCCTTTAGGATGGACTGGTTGGATCTCCTCGCAGTCCAAGGGACTCTCAAGAGTCTTCTCCAACACCACAGTTCAAAAGCATCAATTCTTCAGTGCTCAGCTTTCTTTATAGCCCAACTCTCATGACCATTGGAAAAACCATAGCCTTGACTAGATGGACCTTTGTTGACAAAGTAATGTCTCTGCTTTTGAATATGCTATCTAGGTTGGTCATGACTTTCCTTCCAAGGAGTAAGCGTCTTTTCATTTCATGGCTGCAGTCACCATCTGCAGTGATTTTGGAGCCCCAAAAATATATTCAGCCACTGTTCCCACTGTTTCCCCATCTATTTGCCATGAAGTGATGGGACCGGATGACACGATCTTAGTTTTCTGAATGTTGAGCTTTAAGCCAATTTTTTCACTCTCCTCTTTCACTCTCATCAAGAGGCTTTTTAGTTCTTCTTCACTTTCTGCCATAAGGGTGGTGTCATCTGCATATCTGAGGTTATTGATATTTCTCCCGGCAATCTTGATTCCAGCTTGTGCTTCATCCAGCCCAGCAATTCTCATGATGTACTCTGCATATAAGTTAAATAAGCAGGGTGACAATATGCAGCCTTGACATACTACTTTTCCTATTTGGAACCAGTCTGTTGTTCCATGTTCTATATATAGAAGCCTATATAGGATATAGTATTATTCTGTTTGAAAATTTTACAAAAATATTGTCCTGTTCTACCTTTTCTCTACAACTTCATTTTTCACTCAGTATATCACTTTTTCACTCAAAATATCCAGTATTTTGGATATTTAGCTATGTTGTTATATGCAGATATAGTTTATTTATTTTAATCATGTGCATTTTCGTTCAGTCACCCAGTTGTGTCTGACTGTTTGCAAACACGTGGACTGCAGCACACCAGGCCTCCCTTTCCCTCACCATCTCCCAGAGTTTGCCCAAGTTCATGTTCACTGCATCAGTGATGCCATTCAGCTATCTCATCCTCTGATGCCTTCTTCTCCTTCTGTCCTCAATCTTTCCCTGCATCGAGGACTTTTCCAATGAGTTCTGCTCATATCAGATAACAAAGATACTGTAGCTTCAGCTTCAGCATTCAGATTCAAGGCTGATCTCCTTTAAGATACACTGGTTTAATCTCCTTGCTGTCCAAAGGACTTTCAGGAGTCTTCTCCAACACCACAGTTTGAAGGCATCAATTCTTTGGCATTCTGCCATAGTTCTACAGTCCAGCTCTCACAACCATTCATGACCACTGGGAAGATCATAGCCTTGACTATATGGACCTTTGTTGTCAGGGTAATCTTTCTGCTTTTCAACACCTTGTCTAGGCTTATCATTGCTTTCCTACTAAGAAGCAGTCATCTTCTGATTTCATCACTGCAGTCACTGTCTGCAGTGATTTTGGATCCCAAGAAAAAGAAATCTGTCACTAACTTCCACCTTTTCCCTTTCTATTTGCCATGCAGTAATGGGGCCTTTTCTGCCTCTTGAGAAATCTGTATGCAGGTCAAGAATCAAAAGTTAGAACTGAACATGAAACAATGGTCTGGTTCAAAATTGGGAAAAGATTATGCCAAGGCTGTATATTGTCACCCTGCTTATTTAACTAATATGCAGAGTACATCATGAGAAATGCTGGGATAGATGAAGCACAAACTGGAATCAAGATTGCTGGGAGAAATATCAATAACCTCAGATATGTAGATGACACCACCCCTTATGGCAGAAAGCAAAGAGAAACTAGAGTCTCTTGATGAAGGTGAAAGAGGGGAGTAAAAAGTTAGCTTAGAATTCAACATTCAAAAGACTAGGATCATGGCATCTGTTACCATCACTTCATGGCAAATAGATGGGGAAACAATGGAAACAGTGACAGATTTTAGTTTTGGGGGCTCCAAAATCACTGCAGACGGTGACTGCAGCCATGAAATTAAAAGATGCTTCCTCCTTAGAAGAAAAGCTATGACCAACCTAGTTCAGTTCAGTTCAGTCACTCAGTCATGTCTGACTCTTTGTGACTTCATGAACTGCAACACGCCAGGCCTCCCTGTCCATCTCCCAGAGTCCACCCAAACTCATGTCCATCGAGTCCGTGATGCATCCAACCATCTCATCCTCTGTCATCCCCTTCTCATCCTGCCCTCAATCTTTCCCAGCATCAGGTTCTTTTCAAATGAGTTAGCTTTTTGCATCAGGTGGCTAAAGTATTGGAGTTTCAGCTTCAATAACCTAGACAGCATTTTAAAAAGCAGAGCTATTATTTTGCCGACAAAGGTCAGTCTAGTCAATGCTATCATTTTCCCAGTAGTCATGTATGGATGTGAGAGTTGGACCATGAAGAAAGCTGAACGCCAAAGAATTGATGCTTTTGAACTGTGGTGTTGAAGACTCTTGAGAGTCCCTTGGACTGCAAGGAGATCCAACCAGTCCATCCTAAAGGAAATTAGTCCTGAATATTCATTGGAAGGACTGATGCTGAAGCTAAAACTCCAATCTTTGGCCCCCTGATGCAAAGAACTGACTCATTTGAAAAGACTTTGATGGTGGGAATGATTGAAGGCAGGAGGAGAAGGGGATGACAGGACGAGATGGTTGGATGGCATCACCGACTCAATGGTTATGAGTTTGAGAAAGCTCCAGGAGTTGGTGATGGTCAGGGAAGCCTGGTGTGCTGCAGTCCATGGGATCTTAAATACTCAACACGAGCAAGTGACTGAATGAGGACAAATAGGGCTGGATACTAAGATCTTAGTTTTTTTAATATTTAATCTTAAGCCGGCTCTTTTACCCTCCTTCATCCTCATCAAGAGGCTCTTCATTCCTCTTCGCTTTCTGCCATTAGAGTGGTATCATCCGCATATCTGAGGTTGTGGATATTTCTCTTGCCTATCTTGATTCTAGGTTGTAACTCATCCAGTCCGACATTTCTCATGATGTGCTCAGCGTATAGGTTAAACAAACAGGCTGACAGCAGACAGCCCTGAAGTACTCCTTTCTCAATCATGAAGTAATCATTTGTTCCATGCAGGGTTCTAACTGTTGCTTCTTGACCCGCATACAGGTTTCTCAGGAGACAGGTCAGATGGTCTGATATTCCCATTTCTCTAAGAGCTTTCCACAGTTTGTCATGATCCACACAGTCGAAGGCTTTTGAGTACTCGATGAAACAGAAATAGATATTTTTTTTTCTGAAATTCCCTTGCTTTCTCTATAATCCAGTGAATTTTGACAATTTGATCTCTAGTTCCTCTTCCTTTTCTAAACCCAGCTTGGACATCTGGAAGCTCTTAGTTTGCATAATGCTGAAGCCTAGCATCCAAGATTTTAAGCATGACCTGACTAGCATGGAGAGATGAGTGCAATTCTTTGATACTACCTTTCTTGGGGATTGGATGAGGACTGACATTTTCCAGTCCTGTGGCCACTGCTGGGTCTTCCAGAATTGCTGAGATAATGAATGCAAAACCTTGATGGCATCATCCTTGAGGGATTTGGATAGTTTTGCTGGAATTTTATCGCATCCACTAGCTTTATTAACAGTAGTGCTTCTTATGACCCACTTGACTTCAGACTCCCGAATGCTTGGCTCTGGGTGATAACCACATCATGGTAGCAATTCAGTTCATTAAGATCTTTTTAATACAGTTCTTCTGTGTCTTCTTTCCATTTTTTCTTGGTCTTTTCAGGGTCTACCAGGTCTGTACCACTTTTATCCTTTATTGTGCCCATCTTTGGGAGGAACCCTCCCTTGATGTTTCCAATTTTCCTGAAGAGATCTCTAGTCTTTCCCCTTTTATTGTTTTCTTCTATTATTAAACATTCTTCATTGAAGAAGCTCTTCTTGTCTCTTCCAGCTATTTTCTTGAACTCTGCATTTAATCGGATGTACGTTTCCTCTGTCCCTTGCCTTCCTTTCTCTTCTTCTGCTGTTTGTAAAGGCTCCTCAGATAACCACTTTGCCTTCTTGCTTTTCTTTGGGATGGTTTTGTTCGCCACCCCGTGTGCAATATTATGGATGTCTGTCCATAGTACTTCAGGCACACTCTTACCTAGATCTAGTTCCTTGAGTCTATTTGTTACCGCTACTGTGAATTCATATGGGATTTGAATAGATCATACCTGGCTGGCCTATTGTTTGTCTCAGTTTTCTCTAGTTTAAGCCTGAATTTTTCTATGAGAAGCTGATGATCTGAGCCATAGTCAGCTCCAGGTCTTGTTTTTGCTGACTGTATACAGCTTCTCCATCTTCCGCTACAAAGAAAATAAGATTTCAGTATTGACCATTTGGTGATGTCCACGTGTAAAGTCATCTCTTGTGTTGTTGAAAAAGGATATTTGCTATGACTAGTGCTTTTTTTTTTTTTTTTTTTTTGCAGAATTCAGTTAACCTCTGCCCTGCTTCACTTTGTTCTCCAAGGCCAAACTTGCCTTTTACTCCAGGTATATCTTAACTTCCTACTTTTTCCTTCCTCTCCCTGGTGATGAATAAAACATCTTTTTTTAGGTTTTAGTTCTAGATCTTCATAGAACTGATCAACTTCAGCTTCCTCAGTATTGGTGGTAGGGGCATAGACTTGGAACACTATAATGTTGAATGGTTTGCCTTTGAAATGAACTGAGATCATTCTGGCATTTTTGAGGTTGCACCCAAGTACTGTATTTCAGACTCTTGTTGATTATGAGGGCTACTCCATTTCTTCTATCGGATTCTTGCCCATAGTAGTAGAATATAATGGTCATTTGAATTAAATTTGCCCATTCCTGTCCATTTTAGTTCACTGATTTCTGGGATGTTAATGTTTATTCTTACCATTTCCTGCTTGACCATGTCCAATTTTCCTTGATTCATGAACCTAACATTCCAGGTTCCTACACAATACTGTTCATTGCAGCATCGAATTTTTCTTTCATCACCAGACACATCCACAACTGTGTGTCATATCCAGTTTGGCCCAGGTGCTTCATGCATTCTGGGGCTATTGGTACTTCTCCTCTGCTCCTTCCCAGGGGCATCCTGAACACCTTCAGACCTGGGGGACTCATCTTTTGGTGCCATATCTTTTTGGCCTTTTATAGAGTTCATGAGATTCTCGCAGCAAGTGTTCTGGGGTGGTTTGCCATCCCTCCTCCAGTGGATCATGTTTTCTCAGAACCCTCTGCTATGACCTGTCTGTCTTAGGTGGCCCTACGTAGCATGGCTCATAGCTTCATTGACTTATTCAAGCCCCTTCACCAGGACAAAGCTGTAATTCATGAAGGGGAATCCTGTATAGTACTTCATTATTTATCCATTTAATTTTCAGTGTTTTCATTACTACAATCTTGTAATGAAAATCTTTTACAGCTTGTGTATGTATGTACATTTGCATCTGCTTTCTAGAGTATAATTAGTTTGGTCCTAAAATATGCAGTTTTCATTTTACAGAGCTCATCTTGCCTGGAAAATTCCATGGACAGAGGAGCCTGATAGGCTACAATCCATGGGGTCGCAAAGAGTCGGACACGGCTGAGCGATTTCACTTTCTTTCTTTCTTGTTTTCTTTACATTCTTCTTTCCTTTACTTTCGAAGTTAACTTATATTTTATTTATTGTATGAGTTATACTGAAATTTTTAATCTGTCAACATGAACTAGCAAAGTTTAATTTAAGCAATAAGTCTACCATACTTCTGAACAGTAAAAAGACTTCAGAAACTTTTAATTGCAAATATTCTTCTCCCTTTTAAAATGCTATTCTCTGGTATTTTAGTTCTACCATTCTTTTGAACTCTCAAAGGTAATCATTATCATCATTACTGTTTTAGTCACTCACTATTTGTTTATACTTAAACCTCAAGCATACCAATTTTCTAAGCTCAATATTTTGTCTGGAATGCTACTCTTTTATTCATCATTCCTTCACTTTTGGTGAAGAATTTCAGACAGTAAAATCTCTCACTTTTTTTTTCTGGAAAAAATATTTGAATAATAATTTTGCTTAATATAGAATCCAATTTTCCTCAAAACTTTAAGCATATGATTCTATTTTTGAACCTACATTGTTCTGTTGACAAGTCTACTGTTATTTTACTTTCTATTCCATTGGAAGTGAGTTGTCTTACCTTTAGCTATTTTTAGTAATTTTTATTCAACCGTTTTGACTTTTTATTTTGACATTTATTTTTAGTAATCCTGTTCAAGAGTCATTGTGATTTTTCAATCTGATGATTCATATCTTTCATTGATTCTGGAAACTTTCATCAGTATATCTTTGAATATTACCACCTCCAAATTTTCATTATTGTCTCCTTATAAACTCTTGTTATATAGATTATAAACTTTTAAGTCTATCTTCCATATCCTTTAATCCCCCCATCAATATTTTCTATATTTTTCCTTGTATTCTGGGTATTTATGATCTTACAGTTAGCCAAATTTTTCTTTAGTTGTATCTAATTTGTTGTTTAATTTCTCTACTGAATTTCCAATTGTTTGTACTTTGCTAGTGGGACTTTAAGTTTATATGATTTCTCTGCCAGGCAATGTGGTAACATATATTGAAAAACTTATAACCTTAACTTTCCTTTTTTATATTATGCAAATAGTCTTTTAGGAATTATTTTAAGGACATTTTACTCAATGTAATATCATGACAGAAATACTTATTTTAGTGTTTCTAATTGTAAAATAAATCAGCAAGGGAATACTTAATAAGTTGTTCACTATGAGATAAAATACCATTCAGAAATAATGTTACTGATCTAAATATTGTGGGAAAATATTTGAAGTAAGGTAAAGTATGTTAAAAGGAGTATGCATAGTGCAAATATATTACTGGAAAGAAAAACACTATGTTAGCAAAGAAAAATGCTATTAGGATATAAATCAGTATGCTAACATTAATCATTTCTGGTTGATGGGATGAAAAATTATTTTTATTATCTTTCTTTTACAGAATTGTTTATTTAAAAATGTCTACAATACCTAAAATTCTTTTGTAATACTAAAGGAAAACAAATTTGTTTTTATAGTGCTCATCTTTTGATAGAACACAAAATAGTTTTAAGCAAAGAGAAAATCAAGCCCATTGAAATTTAAGAAGCTAATCTAGCAATTATGACATTATGTGCTACAATTTCAGTACAGAGGTACTCAATTTGAAATGATGAAAATAAGATATGTTGTGTAGGAAAATCTAGTATCTGATCAATTATGTGAGGGAGAAAGATAAGCAAAAATTATTACAAAGTTCTGTGACTGGGAGAACAAGGGTACTAGAAATTGCAAGTGATAGAGTTATATTCTGGACATACAAAGCTATGAACCAAACCCACATTATATTTTACTCCTTAAGGAGATATTCCTCTATGAAAATCTGTTCAAAGACTCAGCTGACTTTTCTCTCTCTGTTACATTCTTTGACAGCTAAAAACAGAAAAAGAAAACAAATCATTCATTCATTAATTAGGCAAAAAGTTCATTGAGCATCAACTATATGACACATTCTGTTAGGTCTTAGGGCTATATCTAGGAACTAATATTCTAAGATTACTAATAAAATTATAATCCACCCATGGAATATTTGACTCTTCTCTCTTTCCAGTCTTCCTTCAGCTCTGTCGAACTGCTTTCAAACCTGCTTACCTGGAGAAAACCTCCCCATCAACAATAACTCCACATTAGTTTCCATTTCTCATGCCAAGTATAACCAGCTGGTCATGGCTGCCTGAAGCCCCATGTGAAAACGGACCCTAGACTCACGGGAAGCCATGCCGCACTGGATGAGACGCACGGAGAGGCCCCTGACGGGAGAAACGTCAGGAAGCATACCTAAGACTGTGCTGCGTGTCACCCCGTCGCCTCCAGCCAACTGTAGCTCAGTGACTTTTATTAATGCGTTACACTTTCAAAAGCATGACATGACCTGAAAAATATTTCCTCCTCACAGAGTACCTGCATTTAAGATAACACAGACATAAAACAACCAGTGCTGTGTGTGCTTTCCTGCTGATGGAATTTAAAGGCCCAACTCTTAAGAGCTATGGTGCTTAGTACTATGCCTTTTTCTCTGTGAGACTGAAAAGAAATAATGGATAAAAATCAGAGTATCCTATAAATGTTTTTCCAATCTGTCAGATTGTGTTGTCTGACCACTGACAGTGGAGGCCTTGATGCGATGGTCTTGCTTGTGACTCTGGATGATTCCTCCATTTATCTCAAGCCTCCTGGGCTTGACCTGCTTTCAGGCAGGACTGCTGTCACTGTTTCAGGCAGGACTGCTGTCACTGTCAGAGGCTTCGCAGCCTCCTTCCCTTCCTGTGAGTAGGCTGCTATTGATTGACATTGCCTCCAGGCTGAAGCTCTTAGATGAAATAGCCATCCTCTGTGTGTGTGTGTGTGTGTGTGTGTGCAGGCACGTGTATGCACATATGTGTGTAGATGAAGGGCATTCTGGGATTTCTCTTGCAAAGTTTCATTACAAATAAAACTATTATTTTGCTATTAAAGTTGCATCAGCTCAACTCTTGGGAGAGAGTGGGGAACTGGATCTCTCTCTACTGTCTTGGCAAGTTCATGCGACTCTATAAGTACTTCAAAGTAGAAAGGTTTAAAATATTCGTGAACAGAAACTTCTAAAACATGCTCACATTCAACTCCAAGCATCTGTGGAAGAAAAGCGAGTGCTCTCAAAAGAAGAAAACTGGTTTGCAGTATCTTCTGTAGTAAGAACCTCCTGAAAAAGGAAATACCTAACAATATTCCAATATATGCTACATAAACAAAATATTTCTAAAAGAAAGTTTACATATGTCAACTATTTCTTTTGTTTCTAATTGACTAAGGTAAACATGGTTTGTCTATGTTCTTTTTTTCCTGAAAAACAGTAGTTTCTAATAGATGGGAAGTTTTTAAAGATATATCATATTTATTTTTCAGAATTTGAAGAACTTACAAAACTCTCACTAGCTGGGTTACTTAGAAAATTTTCTGCTTTCTTTCCACTTCAATATGTCTCACAAAAATCTCTTGAAAGTTAGAGAAAATATAAAAACAAGTTAATTTTCTTATTTTAAAATGTATGTATATTTTTATTTCTGCAGATCTCAAGATGTTTTGTTCTGATTAAGACCAAAATCATGGTTTTCAATTTCTTCTTGATGGTACAGTAAATAGAAGTTTCAGAAGAAACATTTATTTCTTCCCATCCATCTTCCTATATTATATTATGTGCTATTTTGAAAACATGTTTTAAACTGCTTATATATATATATATAATGTATATATATTAAATAGCTTATATACATGTGTGTGTAAGTTCTAAGTTAATTCTAAGTTCAGTCGCTCAGTTGTGTCCAACTGTTTGCGACCCCATGAATCGCAGCACACCAGGCCTCCCTGTCTATCACCAACTCCCGGAGTTCACTCAAACTCATGTCCATTGAGTCAGTGATGCCATCCAGCCATCTCATCCTCTGTTGTCCCCTTCTCCCCCTGCCCCAAATCCCTTGCAGCATCAGGGTCTTTTCCAATGAGTCAACTCTTTGCATGAGGTGGCCAAAGTATTGGAGTTTCAGCTTCAGCATCAGTCCTTCCAATGAACACCCAGGACTGATCTCCTTTAGGATGGACTGCCTGGATCTGTTTGCAGTCCAAGGGACTCTCAAGAGTCTTCTCCAACACCACAGTTCAAAAGCATCAATTCTTTGGTGCTCAGCTTTCTTCACAGTGCAACTCTCACATCCATACACGACCACTGGAAAAACCATAGCCTTGACTAGATGGACCTTTGTTGGCAAATTATGCTATCTAGGTTGGTCATAACTTTCCTTCCAAGGAGTAAGCGTCTTTTAATTTCATGGCTGCAGTCACCATCTGCAGTGATTTTGGAGCCCAAAAAAATAAAGTCTGATGCTGTTTCCACTATTTCCCCATCTATTTGCCATGAAGTGATGGGACCAGATGCCATGATCTTAGTTTACTGAATGTTGAGCTTTAAGCCAACTTTTTCACTCTCCTCTTTCACTTTCATCAAGAGGCTTTTTAGGTCGTCTTCACTTTCTGCTGCAAGAGTGGTGTCATCTGCATATCTGAGGTTATTGATATTTCTCCCAGCAATCTTGATTCCAGCTTGTGCTTCTTCCAGCCCAGGGTTTCTCATGATGCACTCTGCATAGAAGTTAAATAAGCAGGGCGACAATATACAGCCTTGACATACTCCTTTTCCTATTTGGAACCAGTCTGTTGTTCCATGTCCAGTTCTAACTGTTGCTTCCTGACCTGCATACAAGTTTCTCAAGAGGCAGGTCAGGTGGTCTGGTAGTCCCATCTCTTGCAGAATTTTCCACAGTTTATTGTGATCCATACAGTCAAAGGCTTTGGCATAGTCAAGAAAGCATAACTTGATAAAAAAACATAGATGTTTTTCTGGAACTCTCTTGCTTTTTCAATGATCCAGTGGATGTTGGTAGTTTGATCTCTGGTTCCTCTGCCTTTTCTAAACCCAGCTTGAACATCTGGAAGTTCATGGTTCACATTTGCTGAAGCCTGGCTTGGAGAATTTTGCATTACTCTGCTAGCGTGTGAGATGAGTGCAATTGTGCAGTAGTTTGAGCATTCTTTGGCATTGCCTTTCTTTGGGATTGGAATGAAAACTGACCTTTTGCAGTCCTGTGGCCACTGCTGAGTTTTCCAAGTTTACTGGCACACGTGTGTGTGTATGTGTGTGTGTGTGTATATGCAAATATGGGGCTTCCCTGGTGGATCAATGGATAGTTGACATTGCACTCTGCTTCCTACTCTTAGGTGACTGCTTTAAAATTGTTGCAGTTTTGAAAGTTATTCTTTTATTTCCCCCCTTGTCTCCTGGTGAATCTCCCTGGTTTTACGGGATCCCATGAAGGACGCTAAATGGAGAGAGTGGAGTGTATCTGAAATGCTCCCACACCTCCAACCTTGTTTGTGCATCACCAATGCTAAACAGCAGCAAATCTGTTCTGCTTGACTAGCAGAGTGTAGCTGACCCATTGGGCAGCCTAAAGCCTACCGTAGGGTGCTTTTGTACACTTGGCGTTGTCATTACTGTATTAAGTTGTAGTTAAAAGGCCAGATTCACCAGAATTTCACATATTCTGCTTCCTGCTAACATATTTGGGAAGGTTTTCCTCTATCTCATTGATTCGCTTTTAAAATTAAAAAGGAATGTCTTTGATAATGTTAAAAAGCCCTGTACTCAGTCCCGAGGCATGTTGGGTGGGCATGTGAATACTTAAGATCTTTGGGGTCAGCCTCTTCCTGCAAGGCTGAGGCTCTTACCCTCCAGCCCTTGAAGAGAATCCCAGAATCTTCTCAGCCCCTCTGTCTCTACCCTTCCTGATTCTAGCTTAGTGATTCCACCCAAATCCTGTCTGTGCCAGAATTGCCTCCTGCTGCTCCTTCTGCTTTGATCTAAGACCTTACCACAGACCCTCTAGTCAGTCTAGGTAACTCTAAGCCCCTGACCATGACTCCTTTAAATTTTCATTTTTCTTGATCCTCAGCTACTTGTAGAGTTCCCCTAAGCAGAGTCACATTCCTGAGCAAGGTGGGCTCAATTGTTTCCAACTCTTTGCAACCCTGTGGACTGTAGCTCATCAGGCTCCTGTGTCCATGGGATTTTCCCTGCAAGAATACTGGAGCGGGTTGCCATTTCTTTCTCCAGGGTTATCTTCCCGACTCAGGGATCAAACCCACGTCTTCAGCATCTCCTGCATTGGCAGGCAGATTCTTTACTACTAAGCCACCTGAGAAGCAAGGTGAGAGAGAAGGGGAAAGGTGACCAACCCAGACGGTGACACCCCTGCTCTCTGGACCTTCCTAATATCACGATGGTCCCATTCCTGGGAGCAGAGGCCCTAATGCTAACTGGATGGAGTCATATTCTACTGTGTAAGAGGATCTTGTTCTTACAAATAGTTGTTCCTTCCCATCAGGGCAGGGTAGTAGGGTGTACAAAGTCAAAATCTCCTACAAGTTTGTAACCTATAGGGACAGAAGAGCCACAAAGATGGCTCCTTTATCCTCCCTAGGCTTCTTAATTTCGATCCTACAGGAGCAAACTTTGGTTCACATTTATTAGCACCGCACTGTAAGCCACTGAGTAACCAGCTGCCAGATAAGGTTCACATTTGTTAAGGCAGTGGGTCTTGCCTACCAGAAAGAAAAAAAAAAAAGAGAGAGAGAGGCTTAAAAATAGGCATTACTAGGACAGCTTTCTCAGTGAAAACTGCTTTTAATTGTAAATGGATAGAAAAAGCCAAACCAGATTTCCCTTGGGGGTTTGTGTCTTGGCTCTGTGTGGCCCTATAACCTCACTGAGAATTGGCTGCACATTACAAGAGCAGGTTCAAACTTAGGGGAAAAGTTTTCTAAAAGTTTCTTCAAACGATGGTTATCTCAGCACAAAGAAAAATATATTTTTTCTTTTATTTTGTGTCTAAATGAGATGTTGGGTATTCACTAAACTTGTGGCAATCATTTCATGATGTATGTAAGTCAAATTATTATGCTGTACACCTTAAATTTACAGTGTTGTGTGTCAATTGTATCTCAATAAACCTAGAATAAAATGTATTGAAATAATTTTACAACAATTTTCATTTCCAATATTAATGCATAAACCTTGATTATGTGAAAATGTAGTAGAAGGACGTCAAACTCAACCAATTTAAATGTTTTATAATGGTGTGGGCCAGGTAAGACTGATGCTTATAGTTATCTTTTGTTCATTTATCTATCCAGGCATTTGTTCACTCAAAATTCTTTGGCTGAAACTGACATAGTACCTATTCAAGGAGCTTGTGGACTAAACAAAAGAAAGGCATGCCAATGAAAACAGGGGGTAGATAAGGAGTCTGTAGTACAGAGAGGATAGGTAAGTTATTCTGAAACACACAGCTAGTCCAGTAGGATAAGGATTCAAACTCAGAGAAGTAGATTACAGAATCTATATTTTTAACCGTTATAAACCTATGCTGCCTCTAGTTGATATATATATTTAACTCAATATAATGTTATATATGTTTTCATCTCTTGTTAATTTGCTTCTACACCATCTAAAATATCTTGGAGTCTTCTCATTAAGCCATATCCACAGAATTCATCAACCAATACAGAGCCAGTAACCAAAACTGACACATTAATTATCTCTCTACAGATGGCATGATTTTTAAACAGTGAAGAGCATGTGGGTCTCTAATTGCAGAGAGAAGTCTAAACAAAGCTGGAGGAGCACACGGGAAAGAACGGATGATTCAGAACAAGGAGACTTGTTGACTTTTGTATTGAAGCTTGGAAGGAAGTGTAAAATGTCATTGAGAAAGAGAGACACAACAGGACCTCCCTGCAGAGGTCACAGCTTGGCATTTTAGGATCCGACGTCTGGCCTCATGAACATAGAACCAAACCACCTAGAGAAGCCACAGGGACCGACAGAAATCCGTGCTGAAGAACAGTGAGGAGAACGTCGATGGTGAATATCATGCCGAGATTATTAATGAGTGTGTCATAGGAGCCAGGATCTACACCTTGCTGAAGTTAAGACAGATTATGTACATTATTTCTTCTCAGTCCAGGAGCCCTGCCATTCTGTCACAGAAGGCAATTAGATCAGTCTAGACCAGTTCATAACAATGCCAGTGACCTGTTCTTCTGTAGGTGTTTTAAAATTGATTTGTGGATGATTAATTATACAGTCTTTTCAGTTGAGAAATTATTAACCAATAATTCTTTGGGTTCTCTTTCCCTTGCTTTAAAAAAAAAAGAAGTAATATAGGTTATAGTATTTCCTTCTTGGCATAAGATATCTCACTAGGAATTCTTAAGAATGACAACTATTAGGTGTATGATAACTTTCAGCAATTCTCAGAGTTCTTACTAAGGGACTGTTAGTAGAACAGATTGTCATTACTGAAGTAAACTATGATCTGGTCTTATCTAAACTAACCTGGCTTCCTGCCCCTCAATTTACAAACTATCATTTCTTGGCCAATAATAAGTTGTTCAGAACAATTAAAGCTCTCTATTAAAATTATTAAGATCAACGATGCCTACCATGTAGCAGTGGTGGTTTCTTGAGGAAATTTCATGATTCCTATTGATTAACATGAAAACATAAAAGTATGAAATCTTGCCTTCAGCTATACATGAGGAAACAAATAAGGGAGAAGAGCCAGCAGTAAATTAAATGGGAAATGTGGCCTTAAAGGTAACTTGACCTTTTACTCAGAAAAGGAGAGGCATGCGAGAGAATCATTTTGAAACAGGGAGAACTATAAGACCACTGTTAAGTAAGATAATAAGGAGTTCTTTATTCAGATTATCTGAGCAGTAGACTAGCTATAAGCAGGAACTGCATCTCCTGTTGATCACTGATGTTGCTACTGAAGATATTTGAAGTAGATACCTAGAAGGATTGTGATAGGTTAAGAGGTAAGTGTTTAGGTACATTTTCTAAACTGTTAGTATTCTCAAACTTGACATTCTTGAGATAACAATTTTGGGACAAGTTCGAAAGAGTGGGATGTAATCATTTGTTATTTTGATTCGGTCCAGTTTTGAACAATGCAGATGTTTAGGTTTATGTGTGGAAATAAGTTTCTGGACAAGTAAATTGGTCTAGTCAACTGTATCATATCATAGTTTGACTTGTATCACAATTTACTTGTTGTAGGACCCAGGAACTGACCTCACGGGTCCCAAATCCTAGAACTCTAGGAGGATACTTCATCTGTGAAATCAAGCTTTGACAAATCTCAGAAATATGCTGGAGTTGTTACCAACTAATTGTACCTTGTGAATAGCCAAGCTATTTGTCAGAATCTCCAAAAGACTACTTGCCCATTGGCCGCTGGGTTTGAAGATCCTAGAGCTTGAAGAGCAGAAGAGATCATTCACCTTGTGGGTTCCTTGTGGAAACTTACAGGTGAAAGGAGCTTGCTCCTGAATCTGGGAGTATACCTCTGGGATGCCCTGCCCTGCGCAACTATCTGCACCCAAATAGGTTCTCCTAACATTTCCTAATATTAAAGGCATTTGTGTTTTCTGCTTGGGTCTCTGAGTGGCTATCTGCTAACATTTTGTGTAGTGATCAAGAGTATAGGATCTGGGTTAGGTTATTCTGGATTTGAAACTGGTTCCATCACTTTTTATTTATAGGATCTGGAGCACATTACTTAACTTCTGGAGGATTTCCTCATCTATAACATGGAGATAATCCTAGTACCTATCATATAAGATCCTTGTGGAAATTAAATGAAATACGCAAATATGTTTAGAGTAAATGGGGCCAGGCACACAGTAAGGAAATGCATACTGTTTTCTCCATAATTACCACTACTTTGGAATAACCACCCATTGATTGTGTATTACAGGAATTAAAAGTAAATATAAGACTCCTATTATGCACACAATAAATATGCATATTAAATTATGAGAGCTATACATTGAGCCTGATATAGACACCAGTTTCTCCTTCACTTGGGGGCTACATGATCCTAGGTAAGCAGTGCCCTTCTCTACCTTGTGGCAATGTCAGGACTATTCACATGGATTTTGGTAGAAGGAATAACTTCCTGAGTAAGAGTCTTTCCTGAAAACTAATTGGGCACTTGTGTAACACCACGGCACTTCCTGTTTAACTCCACTAAACGTCCCCAGGCAGCAGTAGCTTGGTGGGTTGCTGCTAAATACTTAATGTCTCTGTAGGTAACCCATTATTCTCAGAAAGGACTGCCCACTGGAGACCTGAGAAGATCATGACTGATGTGAGCAGAAGTGAGTATGTGTGTATTTGTGTGAGTGTGTAGGTGTGGAAGTGTAAAATACTGATGACATTTAACAAACATTTCCAGAGATGGACAGACAGAAAGATAGCAGAGCAATTCTATTTAAAGGAGCTTTATTATTTTCCATTAAATTCTAATTAAGAATGATTATATTGTTTTTACTTAAGCATTCTGCTCAGATGGAGTCGGCAAGAACTCTCTGTAAGATGGAAATTTTAATGCATGTGTGGTGCATTTTAATCAGTTCACTTTTAAATACCTGTGAAGTGGCTGGATAGAAGAGTTAAATGCATGTAGACTGTGAATACTAACACGATGCTCTTCTACTCTGTTAAGAATTTTAATTCAAGTGTCTTAGAGCCATCACTCATTTTGGAGAAAAGAGAACTCCCGTTTCATAGTGGAAGTCAACAGGAAATCTTTCTTTAGAATGATGCCAGACGCATGGTAAAGACTCAATAAATGCAAGGTATTGTTTCCATAATGACCATCACTCTGGGACAACTATTCAATGAGTATGCATTAGATTAATTAAAAGCACATTTTTCAGGAGTTTTGCAATTTGGGAGATATTCTGTTTATATGGAAATCCCATGGACAAAGGAGCCTGGTGGGCTACAGACCATGGGGTCACAAAGAGTCAGACCTGACTGGGCGACTAACGCTTAGGCAACACTATACTGTGTACATCTTTGCAATATTTATCTAATGACAAAGTGTAATTAAAAATATGGGCTTCCCAGGGGGCACTAGTGTTAAAGAACCCATCTGCCAATGCATAAGACACTAGGCTTTGATCACTGGGTCAGGAAGAACCACTGGAAGAGGGCATGCAACCCATTCCAGTATTCTTGCCTGGAGAATCTCATGGACAGAAGGCAGTCCATAGGCTTGCAAAGAGTCGTCCATGACTGAAGCGACTTATCATGTATGCATGCAATATAAAATACACTGGATTGAGTGTCAAAATAAAAAAACTAGACTTGACTTTCAATTCTACCACTAATTGTACCAGCTTGACTTATATGGACTTTCTTTTCTCATCTGAAAATGAAGAGTTTAGGAAAAGTTATCTCTCTGGATGTACTTTGTGCATTGTTCAATAGCTTCCCTACTTAGGGTCAAAGGAGAATTGAAATTTAGCAGAAGGAGGGGCTGCCTCCAGATGGTCCTCTCCTCCCAGGCTGCAGTTCTGATGCAGTCCTGCATCAATCCAAGGGAAAGAGTTCCTCCTCCCTCTGTAATAGCTAATGTAGACCTTGCTCTCCCCTAACATCAACCCCAGCCTCAACTGAGAGAACCATTAGGTTCAATACGCTAGGCAAGTCTTGTTACCCTAGAAGTATGAGTTGAATTGAGAAAATCAACATTGGTCATGCAAAGCATGAAAAGTTACATGGCATTTTCAGAATGATTCTCAGCCCAGAACAAGACTTAATTGTACGCAGATTGGTGGGGTTTCTCCCAGTTTGTTAGCTCCTTTTCCTACTCAGCTTGTACACTATGGCCAATCAAACACTATAATCAGTACCTTAACCTCCATCCTTTTGTCCTTCAGCCAGAATCTAGCCTCAAGGAGATAGTAGAGGATTTGGGGATGCAGAGAGAGATATGTAGAAAATCTGAGCAACAGGAACATTCTAGTCACTAGAGAGGGGTTCTATGTGGTGGACGAGGAATGATGCTGTTGACTCTGCCATAGTCTGGTTGATTTACACTCAATACTTCTTTGTACACCAAAAAACCTTGACATCACTGAAAGGATTTTCAGATACTCTGATATCATGAAAGCATTTATTATAAATACATGCTTATTTATGTAAGAAATGGGCCTTCTGGTCTCCTAAAACTAGATTTTTCCATCATAAATATATAAATGAAGATTTTGTGATTATACTTCAATGAATTATGACTTTAGTTAATATTTCTCAGTTGACTTGGATCTCATAACTCTGGGACACTGACAAGCTTAAGTCTTGGACCTGAGAAGCTGAGGTTTAGCCCCTGGACCATGGTGAATTTACCCTGAAGGTATGTTGATGGTCTGTTATCTTCCTTAGTAAAACTTCTGTCTGGACAGAACCCCAAAATATGTGGAGTCAAGACCACCAGGACAGGAGTTTGAGTGCTCTGCTGTCTTGAGTACTCTGAGCATCATTCCTGTCCCAAGCCACTGTATTTTCCAGTGATCTTGGAGACTCTTCTAAATTATTTGGGTGCTGGGCTATCATTATTATTAAAATAATGAAACAATGCTTCTTTACTAACTTTCTGACAATGCCCTTTATATCATAAAAACATGCATTATTCCATCATAGTCTAATTAATATCATGTTTAATAGGTATCTCACTTCATGCTAGGTTCCTGCACTCTTTTCAAAAGCAGTAAGCTTAAGAATTTTTACTAATTTAATTGAGAGCAGTCTTAAATTAATTGTATAATTAATCTTGTCAAATTAAGTAACATTTCTTACACTACTTTATTAAAGAAACTTGAATATTTTAAATTACCATGCTATTAGGCATTAATAAAGAAGTTCTTCTTCTGTATTGTTCTGCTTTATAACACAAAGAAGGTAATTGCAATATAAATTGCAATATAAAAGCTAATTTCTATAGTACATCAATAATTAGATACACATTATTCCCCATTATATCTTTTTTTAATTCACTGGATGATCTTTTTTTAAAAGAAAAATTATCCCCCAAATGCCAGGATTTAGCTGTTATTTTAATGATTGATTTCAAAACTGGATCATGGAACATGTTCAGAAGTGGTTAAATTAAACCTAAAATATGCCGGCTGTGCACGGCCATAGTATCAGCTCTCGAAAACTTGAACCCCTTGAGCTCTGATGTTAGTGAATATGCAGCACATCTATTTTTTAGATGTAAGTAAAGAGCTCTGATCTTTGCTAAGTCCTTGGGGATTAGAAAACAGCTTCTTCACATCTGAAACAAGAGGTCTTTTCTCCAGAGACAGCCAGGTGTGACCACAAGGACGATGTATAGAAAGGGAGATTCTAAAATGGTGGTGAGAGGTGGGGTGGGCAGGAAGGAAGGAATGCATAATAACTTACCATCAATATTTTATGAAAAGATAGAATGTACTCTCAAGGTCAAAAACCATAGCTTCTTAACTTCTGTGAGCACACACATTTTCATAAATATTTTTTCTGAATTTTAATTTTCTGAGGCAAGTACCAATGATAAACCTCAATGTGCTGTGCTCGTATTCCATATTCACCAGGTGTGGCCTCTATAATCAAGTAACCCGGAAACAAATGTATGCAGATTTCCAGGCAGATTTAGATTAAATCTTACTGATGATGCTTAAATATTAGTTAGCATTGATCCCAAGAGTTCAAAGGATTGACATTGTCTGTGCCCAGCAAAGTCCACAGCTCTTAGTAGCCATTGAAAAATATTCTGGTAAAGTGAATAACCACTTGCTCCTTGGAAGAAAAACCATGACAAACCTAGACAGGGTATTAAAAAGCAGAGACATGACTTTGTTGATGAAGGTCCATATAGTCAAAGATATGATTTTTCCAGTAGTCATGCACAGATGTGAAAGTTGGATGACAAAGAAGACTGAGCACAGAACTTATATTTTGAAACTGTGGTGTTGGAGAAGACTCTTGAGAGTCCCTTGGCCTGCAAGGAGATCCAACCAGTCCATCCTAAAGGAAATCAGTCCTGAATATTCATTGGAGGGACTGATGTTGAAGCTGAAGCTCCAATACTTTGGCTACCTGGTGCAAAGATCTGACCCATTGAAGAAGACCCTGATGCTGGGAAAGAGTGAAGGGGACAACAGAGGACAAGATAGTTGGATGACATCAACGACTCAGTGGACATGAGTTTGAGCAAACTCCAGGAGATTGTGAAAGACAGGGAAGCCTGGTGTACTGCAATTCATGGGGTCGCAAAGAGTTGAACATGACTGAGCGACTAAACAACAACAGAGTAACTTAGCTAAATTTAAAGAAAAAAAAATCAGATACATAAAAATGCTCTTTAAAATGTTAATAATGGCAGTACTTTGGTTAAGCCTAATAAAAATATTTTTTTCTACCATTTTTCTACCTTTAATTGGTAGTGGCTAGTATCTGAAAGTTATGACCAACCTAGATAGCATATTCAAAAACAGAGACATTCCTTTGCCAACGAAGGTCCATCTAGTCAAGGCTATGGTTTTTCCAGTGGTCATGTATGGATGTGAGATTTGGACTGTGAAGAAGGCTGAGCGCCGAAGAATTGATGCTTTTGAACTGTGGTGTTGGAGAAGACTCTTGAGAGTCCCTTGGACTGCAAGGAGATCCAACCAGTCCATTCTAAAGGAGATCAGTCCTGGGTGTTCATTGGAAGGACTGATGCTAAAGCTGAAACTCCAATACTTTGGCCACCTCATGCGAAGAGTTGACTCATTGGAAAAGACTCTGATGCTGGGAGGGATTGGGGGAAGGAGGAGAAGGGGACAACAGAGGATGAGATGGCTGGATGGCATCATCGACTCCATGGACATGAGTTTGAGTAAACTCTGGAAGCTGGTGATGGACAGGAAGGCCTGGCATGCTGTGATTCATGGGGTCGCAAAGAGACACAACTGATTCTATGACTGATATTCATTCTGTTCATCAAACTTTATGGCACATCAGAGCAAATGGTAGAATTTTATTTTTCCACACCTTTGTGGTGAGGTATGGTCATTGGACTTCCTTTGGCTCATGAAATGTGAAAGGAAGGGACATGTCACTATGTCGGGGAGCATTTAAAATCTAAAAATGTGATTCATCATACTTCTTTTTCCCAGAAAATGTGGAAGCACAGAGAAGAAGACTCCTCCATCCTGGGTTTGAGCAGAGATCCAGGAGACCATTTATACGAATATAGAATATCCATAGCATGAGTGAGAAATCCACTTGTATTTTTTTAAGCTATTGAGATTGGGGATTGATCATTATAAAATCCTAGCTAAGCGTGTCCTGACTATGTGTAACTGTGAACAACAAATAACTGGAATGTTGTATCAGTGAGAGAACAAAAAAATAAAAGTGATTTTCTTAAATGTTAGGAAGACATTTCTACTCTATTCATAAGTTTGAAAAAAATTTCATCTAACATTCTGTAATCCCTTTGATATTTTAGGAGTTTAGGTTTACTCAATAAAAATTAAAAAATGAGATGAGAATATATGTAGGATGGAACTTGTAAAATAAACGATTCTTGATAGAGAGGTTTTCTACAATAAGGATATTATGGCATAAATATTTTTCTATTCAGTGGTAATTTTAATAAATTTTTCAGAAGTTATATTTACTTCCTAAAGGAATTTTGGTAACATAGAAAAGCACAAAGAAGATAAAGTTTACTTCTCATTTTATCAGAGCAAGAGAGTCAATGCTAACATTTGATTTATATGCTTTTGTCTTAATAGAAATGATGAATGTGCATATTTAGATTTGGTAAGGGAAGTATTTTTACAAATTATTAAAAAAATTTTTTTCTCTTTACCCCTTTAACTTTTTTGGGGAGAAGAGTAAGAATGAGAAGGATGAGTAAACATGACTCGCCATGCAACTGGCTGAGAGTTGAGAGGCTGCCACACAAGCAGACTCTGCATTTCCCTTGAGGTCCAGTGGTGGCCAGATGTGCGTTTCACAGGCCAGGGCCATTTCAGAAGCATTTGGGCAACTGACTAACTTTTCATCTTGCCAAGTAAGGACACCTGGAATATTAATCAGCTTTAAAAAGGAAGGAACCCCTGACATGCCACAACATAAATGAACCTTGCAGACACTCTGCTCAGTGAAACAAGCCAGTCACAGCAGGACAAATACTGTGTGATTTCATGCATGGGGTCCCAAGAGCACTCAGATTCATAGAGACAGAAAGTAGGATGGTGGGGGTGAGGGGTAGGGGAGAGGGGTGAGGGATGGGGAGCTGGTGTTTAATGGGGACACAGTTTCAGTTTGGCAAGATGAGGAAGTGATGGGGATCTTCCCTTGTAGCTCAGTCGGTAAAGAATCTGCCTGCAAGGTTGGGAAGACCCCCTGGAGGAGGAAATGGCAACCCACTCCAGTATTCTTGCCTGGAGAATCCCATGGACAGAAGAGCCTGGCGGGCTAGAGTCCATGCGGTTGCAAGAGTCCGACACAACTTAGCGACTAAACCACCACCATGGTGGCGATGGCTGTGCAACAGTGTGAATGTGCTTAATACCACTGAACTGGGCACTTAATAATTAAGATGGTAAACTTTGTATTTTTAAAACAATTAATTTTTAAAAACTCAATTTCCTCTGGCCGTCTTTATAATTTCACTAAAAAGTTAATTTAGAATAAAAATAGTTCTTGTTTTTCCTACATTTTAATGCACACATACCTAATAACTATATTAGCGTTATATTTCATATTATATATAAGTTCGCATAATTTTTTAAAATAGAAAGTGATTCATTTAGAACAGTATCTTTCAAACACTGTAAAGCTTTTACGGAAAATCAGGCCAGTGCCAAAAGACTGTCTCATTAGTTGTAATGGCCTTAATGGCCAAATAGTATATATTTTATATACAAAGGTGTGCCTCTGAGTTATGCACTTTATATAAAAATGTTTCTTTTTTTGTTATTAAATAATGCTGACCATACTGTTTGGAAACTTTTTCCTTCACCTAATAATATAATTGAGACTTGCTCTCATTTTATTAGCTATTTATAAAAATGCAAATGTCCTTGTAAAAGCTTTAGGCTATCTTTCCATTCCTTCCCCAAGGATAGGTTAGGTATGTGGGACATTCCTAAGGGTGATTCCTAATTTTAAAGTGAATGGCCCAAGCCTGCTGATTTTGATCAGATCTGCCTTCAGGCCAATCTGAGTGCATCCTGTCTCCATGGTAGTTCTTGGTGGCCTGCAGAGGCAGTCTATCCCAGGTGGGAACCTGCCTGCTTCACATCAGCTGCCTTGTAAGGCACATGCCTGGCTTTGCCTAAGACTTGACTCCATTCTATCAGCTGCACTCAGCCTGTCACTGTCCTTCTGCCAGCAGGGAAGACACTGGGAATGTCCACAGCTTCAGTTCAGTTCAGTTCAGTTCAGTTCAGTCGCTCAGTCGTGTCCGACTCTTTGTGACCCCATGGACTGCAGCACACCAGGCCTCCCTGTCCATCACCAACTCCCAGAGTTTACCCAAACTCATGTCCATTGAGTCGGTGATGCCATCCAGCCATCTCATCCTCTGCCGTCCCCTTCTCCTCCTGCCTTCAATCTTCCCCAGCATCAGGGTCTTTTCAAATGAGTCAGCTCTTCGCATCAGGTGGCCAAAGGATTGGAGTTTCAGCTTCAACATCAGTCCCTCCAATGAACACCCAGGACTGGTCTCCTTTAGGATGGACTGCCTGGATCTGTTTGCAGTCCAAGGGACTCTCAAGAGTCTTCTCCAAAACCACAGTTCAAAAGCATCAATTCTTCCGCGCTCAGCTTTCTTTATAGTCCAACTCTCACATCTGTATATGACTACTGGAAAAACCATAGCTTTGACTAGACGGACCTTTGTTGGCAAAGTAATGTCTCTGAATAGGGCTATTTTATTTAATGTACTTCATTCTGGATGCCTTTTATTCCTTGTTCCTGTCTTACTGCACTTTCTTGAACTTTAACTACAGTGTTTAACAGAAGTTGTGAGAATGTACATCCTTATCTTATTCCTGACTATAGGAGAAAATTTTTCAGGATTTCACTGGGAAGTATAAAGATAGCTGTGGGTTTTAGTAAATGCCCATTATCTGGTTGAGGGATTTCCCTTCTATTCCTGGTTTGCTAAATTTTTTTTAAAAATAATGAATAGAGTTGAATTTTGTTAAATGTCTTTTCCACTATCAATTGATAAACTCAGGAGATTTTGGTTTTTTAGGCTATGGTGAATAACATTGATTGATTTTTCAAGTATTAAACCACTTCTGCTTCTCTGTGATGAATCTCATTAATTATGATGCTGAACTCACTTAGCTAAAATTTTGTTAATAATATTTGTATCTATGTCCATGACGATGCTGGGATCGTCATAATTATTTTTTCCTGTAATGTTTTTGCATTATTTGTTATCAGGATAATGCTGTCGTCTTGAACAAATTATTAAATATTTCTTCCTTCTTCTAGTTTCTTGAAAATATTTCAGAATTGGTTTTATTTCTTTATTAAATGATAGAGTCAACCAGTAAAACCATCTAGATTTGGAAATTCCTTTTTTGGGAAATTTTTTCAACAATGAACCTCAATTTATTTAATAATTATAATACTACTCAGAGTATATCTTTCAACCTAGGTGACTTTTGACAGTTGATGGTTTTCAAGGAACTGGTCTATTTCATTAAATTTGTGACTTTATGTGCCCAGATTTGGGATATTTTCTTATTATCATTTTAATGGCTGCCAAGGGTTTTGGTATCCTTTCTTTCACTCCTGGTTTTGGTGATTTGTGTCTTATCGCTTTGTTAGTATCAGAATTCATCAATAACATTATCATCAATTTTATTGATCCAGTCAAAGAACCAACTTTTATTTTTCTTGATTTTCTTGATTGGTTTTGTGTTTGTTTCATTAATTTCTGTCGTAATCTTTATCATCTCTTTCCTTCCACTTGCTTTGGATTTGTTTACTCTTATTTTTCTGCTTTATTAAGATGGAAATTTAGATAATTGATTTAAGACTCTTTTTTTTGAATAGAAGCAATAATTCTATGAATTTTCCTCTCATCACTGCCTTAGCCTTATCACACAAATTTTGGTGTGTAGTATTTTTCATTTCAACTGTAGCTACTTTCTAATTTCCATTAAGACTTCCTATTTAACTCATGGATCTTTAGACATGAGTTTTTAATTTATAAGTGTTTAGGGAATTTCCTGTCATCTTTTTCTTACTTATTTCAATTTTCTTTTAAGGTCTGATAACCTACTTTTAGAATTTAAATTATTTTACAGGTTAAAATATTTTTCCCTCCTAGGATGTACTCTGCCATGGTGAATATTCCAAGTGTACTTGAGAGGAATGTATATTCTGTTTCCATCTTTCCTACCTTTTTTCTGTTTATTTTGAATGTTTTTAGGGTAACATTTTAATCAATCTATTGTGTTCTTAGTGTATCTTTTACTATAGATATTTTAATGGTTGCGCTAACAGCTGGGGTATCCTGACTCAGGGTCACTTATAAGGCCACTGTTACCCCATGATTCAACTGAGGTAGAAAGATCTGCTTTCAAACTCATTAAATGTGATTATTGGTAGATCTAAGGTAATTATAGATTGTTAGAGAGAGGGCCTCATTTTCTTATTATGTGGGACTATCCACTGGGCTGCTCATGGTATATTAGCTTTGTTTCTCCAGAGTGAGTGATGAGAGAGACAGGGAGACAGACAAAGGGAGAAACTGCAATATTTTATAATCTATTTTTAGAAGGGACCAACCATTTCTTTGTTACTTCATCCATATGATATTTGTCACACAGATCAGCCCTAGTAATATTGGAAGGGGACTACAAAAACCCTTAACGACCCTTCTGAGGCTGACTACCACATCATTCCTAGGTCCATAATACAGTGTTCTCCAAACTGACAAGGACATTCTCACTCCAGGTCAAGTTGGTTTATTTATGACTAGCTCATTACTTTTAGCTGTGATTCTAGTACTCGTGCTACTGGGGAGGACCACATAGAGTAGCTGGAAACCTTTGCGTCTATCTAAGGTCTCTCAGTAGTTGAGAAAAGTTCAACCTATTTCCTTGAAGCTTACAAAATAGTAAGAGATTTGCCAAGAACCAAGAGATTTGCAAAAATTGTGATGTATTTTAAACGTCTATATTTAATCAGTTAAAGCTTTTAACAAATACATGCAAATGCAATGAATATATTGATCACCTCCTTTGATGATACTCTGACAATTTGAAATCTAAAGATTTTCATAACTATAAAACAAAAGACAAATAGCCCTTTGATCTACCTCTTCTGACAACCCATAAAGAACAACTGTGAAGTGATTTTATTTCTTAAACTCTATCAGTAAGGGTCACAAATTCATTTGTCTGTAAGTCACCAATATTTCCTGTTTTGGTGTTCCAATAATGTTTGGAGGCTAAGAGCTAGCTGCTTAGCAACAGCTTTTCTGGTAAGCATACAAACCCAGTGTGCTTGCCTGACCCTCTTAATCACTAATTATATTTGAGTTGGAGCTCAGTGTAGAATTGGGACCTGGCGACTGACCAGTCACTCTGTGGCATTTATTGAATTCAGACCATTCTACTGGAACTGCAGGTAAAAGAGGAAGGGAAAAAGTAGTCATTAAGCTTCGAGGTCACAGTTGGTGACATTAATGATGCTGTAGCAACCAGAATTGCCCCCCTCCCATTTACTTTAACCTTATATTTGATGCTTCAGAGTGATGTTCATGGGTGAATTTTCTCAGGTCTTGGTACCTAAATAATTACACTGTTTCTGAGCAAAAATTTTATTTGTCTGAAGCATGCAAAGAATCAGGTATTAGATCAAATTTTCCTGTTGGATTCAGAAACACAGAAACTCAGAGCCCAACTGCAGCTCCAGTACTAAGTGTACAAGACTCATGCCCTGCTTTTTTCTGACAACCTTGACCACAGTCTTCATCTTATTTTCCCTCCTTCTATTTTCTTGTTACCCTTGTTTAGCCACCTAACTGCTAGCAGTTATTAAAAAAAAAAAAAAGAAAAACTCTTCAATTATATTTGGATAAAGAAGGCTAGAATAGAAATACAAGAAGAAAAAGGGAAAGGTTATATTTATAAGCCTTGTAAGAAAGCCTCTTAATACTACGAACATGTTTTGAATAAGTAGACTATCCAAACTGGAGAGCAGTATATTCTGTGTTGGTGGAGCATCCATCGCTACAACAAAGGCCATGTGGGCAATTTTTCAGAGGAGTTTTACATAAGATTTAAACCTTGGGTAGAGAATATGTGTCTACTGCCCATCAATGAAAGCTGAGACTGCCTTTCAGGAAGCTTAAAACTATATCAAATGAACTCTATCATATTTTCCTTTCCTAACAGTTTTCTGTGGTGGAAAATATACATAAGTGTTACTTAATCTTCTAGAATTAAATTTATCTAGTCCTAATGATAGGTACTTTCACACACTTTTTATATGATAATGATGCCTGTAATAAACCCTGAAAGAACCAAATATGCCATTCAAATCACAAAACCAAAAAAAAAAAAATCCCTAAAATAAAATTTACCTAGTGTAGTTTCAAGTATCTTTTCATCATCTATTTAACTAAAAATTAGTGATACAAAAAATTGATATTAACCTGAGTGTCCTTCTCAACTGCTATGTTAGGTAAATTAGGGTTTATAGGATTACATGTCAGAGTTAAGACCTGGTAATGATGAATTGCAAGGAGATCAAACCAGTCCATCCTAAAGAAAATCAGTCCTGAATATTCATTGGAAGGACTGATGCTGAAGCTGAAACTCCAATACTTTGGCCACCTAATGTGAAGAACTAACTCATTAGAAAGAAAAGACCCTGATGCTGAAAAAGATTGAAGGTGGGAGAAGGGGACAACAGAAGATGAGATTGTTGGATGGCATCTCTGACTCAATGGACATGAGTTTGAGTAAGCTCCAGGAGTTGGTAATGGACAGGGAGGCCTGGTGTGCTGCAGTCCATGGCATCACAGAGTCAGACATGATTGAGTGACTGAACTGAATGATGGTTGATTTCGTCTTGTGTATGAAGGGTAGACACTTTTTCTAAATATCAAACAGCTCTCAGAATCTCCTCTTTTCTGTTCTGGGTTCAGTAATGAAATGCTTTTCAGGAATGTCTTTAAATATTGGACTTCTGAAGTCAGTGCAGACTTGTCGTATAAAACAGACATGAGACTCCTCATGGTTTACAGTATTCTTATTCAGTGACACATGTCACTTTGTGGTGGGATTTCTTCTACCTAGTTTTCTGAAAAGAAGGCAACTCAAAGTAGTCAGAAATTCAGTTACTGTGTTCCGTTATATATACTTTCATTATAAACAGATTGTTTCGTGGGCTTCCAAGTGTTACAGTTCAGTGAAGACTGCTCACTCATTCTCATACTTGACATGTCACCAGCAATTAAGATCCAAGCTGCCTGTCATTAGACATCATAGGATAAACATACCTCAAAACCTGGGGCAAGAAGGAAGAGCCAAATGGTGTTTGGCTAGAATCAGATCCAGGTGGAATGTTACCATGACAGACCTGCCCCTTAATTTGAGCATCTGTACCCGATAACCAACACCACGTGGGGCACTTTCTCAAGCTGGATAGCAGGTGTCAGCGTCTTTTGGTGCTGGGTTTCATTATTTTTCTTGTTGTTATATAAAGCATCCACTTATAGTACAAAGATAATAACTCACATGTATTTGTATGAGATTTTAATAGACTTGGAGAACTGAAAATAAGATCGTCCCTACAGACTTTTCTTCCTCTAGAAATTCAACTTTAGACTTTAATGAACCAAAAGGAGAAGTTCTATCACCATGGTCCTTTGCATAAGAAACTAAAAAGAAATAGGAAATGAGTTCCTATATGCACAGATGTTCTGGCAGATACATTAGAACCATTAAAAAAAAAATCATAGAGTGGATACATCTGATCCCCATACTTTTATAAGAGGAGTTTTGAGGTTGCAGATATTAGCCAAAAAATGAGACTGGATAGAAATCGGAAGTTGTATTTCATAAACATTTGACAGAATTCCATGATTATATTCTTAGCATTCCCCTACATACATGATATGAAAGAGCTTAGCTTTTAGCAAAGCGGTGGTGCTACTGCTAAAACTTAATAACTGCATAATTCTTTCTCGTGAACGTCTATAAAGACAGCCTTTGACAGCAAATGTGATTCGACCATGTAACTAGAGCTACACTACTATTTGGGCCAGGATTCAAAACTCTAGGAAGTCATATAGAGAAAACTCAGTATATAAACGTTAGTAGAGGAAGGAGAAAATTGCATGTTGTCTGATCATGTCATGGACTTTGTACTTTACTTATCATTTCCATAGATTTGATTAGTAATAATAAGTTAAAAATCTGGAGGAATTTTTAGTTTCTCATACAGTATCTAATTTAATACTCATAATTCTGTAAGAGCAGGTATTATTATTATTGCAATTTTACAGGTGAGATGAACAGAGTAGTTTAAGAGACTCACAATGATAAAATTGTAGGGTGAGAATGGAATTTAGAAAGTAATTAGCAAACTTTTCCCCTTTTCCTCCTTTTTGTTGGGTAGGAAAGATTTTTTTTCCTAACCACAATGTCACATAGAAACTCATATTATAAAACAGATTAAAGTGATATTTTATTTTTCAGTTCAGATTTTTAATATTCTATTTATAATATCAAATGTGAGAACAATGAGACTGCTTTGACAAACCCCAAATTTGAAATTGTTATTAGTTTCAGTATTATATTTTTATCTATAAAAGATAAATATTATTATATTTTCAGTATTATAATATTTTATCAGCATATTATATTTTCCATGAAATCTTGCTTTACTTCCTTAATTTGTGAATACATTTTATTTTCCATTTATTTCTGTTAGCTTTTTTAGTTGCACAGTACTAGAAATATTGTCATTCGTATCAGTTAGTACTTGCAGCTAGTAACATTCTGTCATTTTGAATAGATTGCCTTCTGATTTCAGTGCGTCTCATGCTTGTGCAGCTCAGTCGTGTCTGACTTTTTGCGACCTCGTGGACTGTAGCTCACCAGGCTCCTCTGTCTATGGGATTTCCCAGGCAAAAATACAGATGTGGGCTGCCATTCCCTTCTCCATGGGATCTTCCCGACCCTGGAATCAGACCCGCACCTTTTGCATCTCCTGCTTTGCCAGGAGGATTCTTTACCACTAATGCCACCTGGGAAGCCCAGAGAAGAACATTGGAAGGATAACCCACAAAAGTAAACAACGAGAGTCATCAGTTTTCTGTAAAGGGTCAGAGAAGAAGTATTTCAGGCTTTGTCCACCACATATGGGATTGAACCCACATCTTCTGTGTCTCCTGCACTGGCAGGTTAATTCTTCACCACTGAGCCACATGGGAAGCCCCATTACAGCTGATGGCTTTGCCCATTTAGCTAGTAGGAAATCAGAACTCAGAGAGAACAAGAGAAAGGATAGTGTTAGTCACTCAGTCGTGTCTGACTCTTTGAGACCCCATGGACTGTAGCCCACCAGGCTCTTCTGTCCATGGAATTCTCCAGGCAAGAATACTGGAGTGGGTTGCCCTTTCCTTCTCCAGGACATCTTCCCAAGCCAGGGACCGAACACGGCTCTCCCACACTGCAGGCAAACTCTTTACCTGTTGAGCCAGAAGAGAAACCCAGTAACAACAAAGGAGTGGATTATCTGCTCTTGTTAGGGGCATTGAGAATATTTTAATAATAGACTGGGTGAAGCGATGTTGCCTACAAGGGGGCAGGGTCCTGGTTGTAGGAGTTAGTAAGTGGCTTAGGAACAAATTGGTAAGAGGCAATAGACCAGATGTTCCATAAAGGGGAGTGGAGATTTGATATGGGGGTATGTTTGTAACTTTAGGAGAAAGAAGAGTGGTAAGGGTTTGGGCCCAAACGGCCTGTAGGGCTAACTCCCAAAGTGGCAAATGTTATTCCTGGAAGCCCAATCGCCTTTGAAGGGGTGCCAGCAGATGGACTTCTAGCAGGCACTGTGTGCCTGTCAACCACCCTAGCGGGTCCACTGAGAGATGCTATTGTCGCACATGTTGTTGGAAGCATGGAAGATGAAGGCCTGAATATCTAGAGGGATTGGATATTACACAGCATTTCCCTCCAAAGAGCCAGCTATTTTCTCATTGTCCCTCCAGAAGATTGTAGAGGCGACATTGTGGGTCTGGATGGGGCTCAGGAAAAGAGCATGAGACAGGAGGGAAGGGGGCAGGGCACAACTTCTGAAAGAATGACATAGTGCAAAGCCATAACATAAAGAGAAAGGATGGTTAGACGTTGAAATGGGGAGAGATCCTGGCAAATCAATAGAAGACTGGATTAATTCACAGAAAGAATGAAAGCATTGGCATTTGGGAGGAATGCTGTAATTAAAAAGCAAAGAGGAACGGAATTCAAATACAGAAGCAAAAGCAGACAGACTTCAACTCGCTTTTAAGTTTTACTAAGTCTTTGTTGAAGCTGAAACTCTGATATTTTGGTCACCTGATGTGAAGAACTGACTCATTAGAAAAGACCCTGATGCTGGGAAAGATTGAATGTGGGAGGAGAAGGGGATGACAGAGGATGAGATGGTTGGACGGCATCACCAACTCAATGGACATGAGTTTGAGTAAACTCTGGGAGTTGGTGATGGACAGGGAGGCCTGGTGGGCTGAAGTCCATGGGGTCACAAAGAGTGGGACACAACTGAGCAACTGAACTGAACTGAAGACTTTCTCTCAATGGCAGATTCAAAAAAATTTTTCAGAAGTCTAGATTTTCACATCAAATAAGAAAGTTGAGTTCAGGGTTCCAAAGCCCAAATTATGCCCAATCCAACCTGTGTGTCAAATATCAGATACTTACACCACGAGGGGCAGGACACTGCTCCAGGGCTATGCTCAGAAGCATTATCCATCATTATGGGTTTCCTGAACTTGCAGCAAATTGTGTCGTTCCCAGGGGCAAAGTGAACATTTTCCAGAAGAAAAGGAGAAGTAGATACTAATAATAAGCTTTAATTTCTTGATCATACACATTTAAACATTTTGTTGAGAAGACAATTTGTTGGCAAATAATAAAAAGTGATAAAATGGATTTCAAGTGAGGCCAAAAGTTATAAATGACTAAAATCTCTTCTTGATTCTAAAGGAAGTAGCAAAAAGAGAAAAATGCACAGTTTGCTCAAAGATTCCATTTTTGCATATGGATAAAGCTTACAATGCATTTCTAGATTCTAGCTTTTGATATTGTAATAAATAATCAAAAAGGCAGAAGTCCTGCCTTGGTTTTCACCCTGCTCTGCAGTTGTGGCCCCTGTATGACCTTGGGCATACCATTTAGTCCAGAAAGACATGGCCTCACTTGTCAAATGCGCTAGTATTTGGGAAGCAGAGACAAGAAAACAAGACTAGACTATGCAAGATCATTTGTATCCTGCAGTTAATGAAGAAGATTAAAGGATATAGTTGTATCCCATGCCTTGTCCTTCAAATATTTGGTTTTTTTTAAAATCCAAAGTTAATATTTTATTATGGTTTGTACAACTTGTAATTTTGAGCTTTTGAAGCCACCACATTTTAACAAATTTATAAAATATTTCTATTGGTTCTGGAGGGGCAAAGACCTAAGCATCAACACTTTCATCAGAAGTGAAGGTTTTGTAATTAGCCTCCAATTAAAATGAATAAATTAATTAAAATTTTTAAAAAAAGAAGTGAAGCTTTTGGCTCCCAGAAAAATCCATTTAAGACACTTTGCCTCATTATTAAAAAAAAAAGAAAAGTGTTGGTTGCACCACATGGCATGTGGCACCTTAGTTCCCTGACCAGGGTTTGAACCCTTGTCCCATGCATTAGAAACACGGAATCTTAACCACTGGACCACTGGAGAAGTCCCAAAAATGTTTTGACTTATGAAACATACCTATTCTATAGCCCAGATGACTAATCTTTAATCCATCACTTCTTAACTGTACTTTTGGAAATACTGTACAATTCGGAATATTTATGAGTCTGTCTTGTGTCCCGATTTGATTTCAGCTTTGTGAGAACAGAGATGATAGGATATATTGTACCCTTCAAGTACCCAAACATTTGTTCATCAATAAACTAAGTCAAAGGTACATTAGTTTCGTTCGAAGGCTATATCTTCTATGAAGAAGATCTAGGATTATTGGTCAATACTGGGACTTGGCCAATTTAAAAAGGAAACAAATTGCTCAAACAGCATCAACTGGATGCTTTTTCAAGTGATTATAATCACAACCAAGTGGAGTGGCATTTTAAAAAGTGAACATCGGTCCACTTCACAGCACAGCTTGTCACGTCAATGCATTCTGAGTATGTCTGGGATCAGAGAGCTAAAGGTTGAATGCTGGGTGCAATGCATGGACTCTTTGTCTTTGGTGTCTTTGTCTTCTAGTTTGCCCATACTTCTAACCAGCAAGAGAAGAGATGAACCCAGGTACATTGTCTTTACCATCCTGTTTCACCAAATCTAAGACATCATTGGACAGAGAACATTGCATAAGTTTAAAGTGTACAGCAAATTCATTTGACACATTATATATTGCAGATCCCATAGATGCTGAAATGTTAGGGTGTGGGGAGATGCTTTAAAATTGCTGAAATATAAACTATTTGAAAAACAATTCTGGCACATGCCTCTGCTCCCCATGGGTCCTTAGTAGTCTTCCTCAAAAATTAAAATAAACACCAACACGTGGCCTTTTGAGTTGCAGATTCCTTGGGATTAAGGACTCCTGTTCATTGACTTCAGCAATGGCTGGATCAGATACCATTTAAAAATTTTTCTACTGTGACAAATCTCATTTCAGTTTTAAAATGCCTGGTGATTACACAGTACTATTTGCATGGTGCCCCTTTTAGCTTTTAGGTCACTTGTATTTTGTCAATCAGTCCTACAGTGTTATTTATTTATCTATCATTTAATAACCATGCAGCAGAGAATAATTTCTCTGGCCTAGCATGGTAATTTGCACTGTAATTTCTCCCCTGCTGCTGTAAACTTGAATTCAGCCATAGCTATGATTGCTAAAATTAAGATTTCTAGGTCACTTTTCAGCCTCTGTGGTTCCTGTCTTTCATCATTTCATCCCACTCCATCTTCTTCACTCAATATATGGTTCATCAAACATATGAGCAATGAAAAATGTACTAGTTGTTTCTTTTAAAACTTGGTGCATACTTGGCAGAACAGATAACATTTAAGTACTGCATGGACTTGACTAATAGTGCAGTCCTGTGTACCCTGAGGTTAAATTCAGGGAAATGTGAAAGGAAATATTTTTAGAATCACCATCCATTTACTTCTTAGAAACTTCTGCATTAGGAAAAACCAAGTGGATAAAGAGAAAAGATTCAACATTTCTAACTGGGAAAATGAAGTGCATTCCAGGAACAAATAGAGATTGTTCATGGCAGGATTTCTCAAAGTTGTTTTAGTGGTAAAGTCTTACAAAAAGGAATATTTTTCCCATTTTCTACTTTTGTACAGGAATTTGAACTGTGGCAAATTAAGTAGCTTGGACACCAGTTGGGTAAGTGGGTATAGTTTTCTCAAAACTCATCCTAATTAATGTTTGAGAGTCTATGAGCTGCACTGTGAGTTTGAAAAAGAATCACCACCAAAATGGGAGCACAGTTTCTGAAACCTCAAAGCCTTGACTTTATTTTCTAAATGCATGAGCATTCATTTGTTATTTTAAAAGGAACTTTATGAATTCCTTTTGTCTCAGATTCTACAACACTTTTTGTAACAGACTCTGGCCATTTATTTCTCTTTCTTTTGGCTTTTTCTCTTTTGGGCCAAGTCTCTGATTATTTCCACCACTATGGGCTTTTGGCTGGTTGGAGTAACTATATTATGAGTCAGCATCATTACCCAAAGAGACAGGAATTTCATCTGCAAAATAATTGAAAATAAAGGACATTTCCTTCTTAAAAATCACAGTTGTAATTTTTGTGAATTCTTTTGCTGTAGGCATGCATAGGAAGGAAGGAATCAAGGTCTTGGGTGCTTTTGATGCCAAATACAGAGACTTGGACAACAAAACCCTGCAGTGCTGTCTTTTATAAGTTACAGATGCTGAGTATCTTAATAGCTACCTCCTGACTCAGGCCATGCAGAATAGAGGCAATCCAAAAGAATGAACTGGAAACCGAGCTTCAACACTTTCTGAATGTGACTTTGGACAATCTATTCACATCTTCAAATATCTCTGTTTTTTCATCTGAAATATGGGAGAAATAAGATCCATCTCTTAAATATATCACAAGGAGTAAATTTTTAATGCATAAAACCTCCATGTTTCTGAACTGCTTGTAGTCAGCATATAATAAATGTTGATTTCTTTCTCCCTAGGTAAGAAGGACTGCTAATAAATTATAAAAGCTCTATGTGAATATGAGTCATTTTTATTAATATTGTGTTGCTTCAGGATTCAGATTTTTATAAAAGAGTTTTAAAAAGGGAAAAGGAATTTAGTTATTGTCTTACACTACCTGACATAATAAAAGTACATAATAGAAGTCATCTTTCTCACCATTTTCCAAACTTTTTGGCACTTATTAGCCCAGAAATGGCATGTCAAACAAAGGATTTTCCTACATCAAAGAAATGTTTCTTTCTTTGTTTTGTCTTTCTTAGCAAACATCAAAAATATCCTTTTGAAGGGTCATAAATATGGTAGAGAATAAGTACTAAATCTAAAACTTCCCCCTCTTTTTCTTAAACAAAATTCAAGAACGTCTGAAATCAGAGGAAGTAATGAAAAGTCGTTCTGATCCAGCCAGTGGGATCTTTAGCCCCACGTGGGCACTTCTCAAAGTGGACATGCATCTCTTTTTTCCACTGCAGGTCATGCATACATCTCTCATCCTGATAGGAATTAGGACAAGTCTGTAGTGATTACCTTCTACAAAGTCAGAGTAGGGTACCCATGCTCCCTAAGTAACTTGGTTCTGCCATCACTATTAAAATTACAAATCCAGAATCCACATGGAATCATTTCAAATGTATCATTTGTACGTCCAGTTAGAGAAACAAGGAAATATATAGGTAGATTGTCTTTGTAGTTACGACTCCTTTTATTTTGTAAACTTTTTATCATTATAAGATACACACTTTCAAAACAAGTATTTTAATTTATTCCATTGGTTTGCTGAATGGCTTGTTATAAACAGCAATGGTATTTCAGAAGAAGACAGCAAATATAGTCTTTCCTTTTACTGTATCTTCTTTTTATTGTATCCTTCCCACATAATCACCTTGTAACTTCAGCCACTTTCTTTGGGTATGGGATTGGACTTTATTCTCATCATATAGAAGTGAAAATTTTTAAACACTGGCTTATATTTAGAAAGTTATGCCACTAAATATGGCTCAGTAATTTATAGCCATGATAAACAAATAGAGATTTGTGTCTATCTAATGTATATAAATATTTATTCTAACACCATATACATGTAAGCCAAAAAAACTCAGTACAAAGGTATACCTTTTATGGTATGTAAGTTATCTCACTCTGCAAGCAAAGGTAAATTGGAATCATGTAGGACTAAGAAATATAATATATCACTAATATAACACTAATTTGAACATATTATCACTTATTAAAACATGTATAGGATATGTCAGCTAAGAATTTGAAGAATCAAGTTATCATACTGAAACTGTACTCAAAGAAACCTAGGGAATCAGTGGAAATGTTTAAAGTAGATTTTCCCTTTGAACGAATCTTCATAAATCTTACAGATTTCACAGAATATAAAACATGAACTGGAAAATCCATGAAAATATATAAAGCCTTTGGGTATAATAATTTTATCTCTCAACTAATCAATGTATTATATTGTATCACATGCTTTCCACAAAATAAAACATGAGATTTAATAGATGTTTTCATTCTATGTGAGAAATGTCAGTTACTTTTTTTAGATTTATTAATAAATGTATAAGCCATGAAGCATGATATTAAAGCAAGCACCCATACATGAACTTACCACCCAAGCTAAGAAATATGACCTACGCAATTGTTGGTAGGTTTCAGGGGCTCTTTCCTCAGCTCACTCCCTTGCCTCCTTCTTAGAGGCAACTGCAGACCTGCACTTTGGTTTATTATCATTCCACTTTCCTTTAAAATTTCACTGCATATATTTGTACCCCTTACCAGTATATTGTCCAATTTACTTTGAATTTAGTAAAACTACTGTATTTACTGTCAGCATCTTTTTCACTCAGCATGATGTTTCCAAAATGTATTGAGGTCAGTTAGTTTGACTACAGTCCACTAATTTTCACTTGTGAATGGTACTTCATTAAATGACCATGGCACAATTTATTTATCCAGTCTTCCACTGATGGGCATTTAGCTGTTACTAGACACTTTTCTCGTCACACACAGTACTGCTAGACTGCTATAATTATCTCTCGGTACAGGCATGTAAGCGTTTTTGCCTGGTGTTTATCTAGGCGTGGATCTGCTAGTCCACAGGGTGCTTTTGTTTGGTTTCTAGATCTTGAAACGAGGGTTTGAGTGCCTGAGGCTTTCTGAGTGGTTATTCCAGGAGGCACAGACAGGCAGTGGGGAGATGAGGAGATTGGAGGAGAGAAGGCATGCCGTTAAGAGATGCTTTCATGAGTGGCCACTGCTGAAGGGAAAAGAAGAGTCCAGAGACAATTAAACGATCTCAGGGGGACTTCCCTGGGGCCCAATGGTTAAGACTTTGCCTTCCAATGTACCGGTGTGGATTCAACACCTGGTTGGGAAGCTAAATTCCCAAGTGCATTGCAGCCAAAAAGCAAAAATAAAAACAGAAATAATATTGCAACAAATTCAATAAAGACTAAAAAAACACACCCTATATCAGAATTGTCCCTCCAAGGGGTGAGAATGCTGGGCTATTTATCTACCACTTCCTGTCCCTTCTTGCCCAGGGTTGCTCTGCGGGGAATGGACACCTTGGTACTTCCGGCCTGAACTAAACACAGGTTGAGCAAGCTTCTGGCAGATACTTAACAAAGCCACCAGCATGTATGGTGGCTGTTTATCTGAGCTGCTGTTCCCCTTCAGGGTTGGCTGAGGGGAGAGGGGAGGACACTTACTACAAGACATATATACAGGTTTAACTTTGCAAGACAATGATAACACCATCTAGGGCTCTTGTATCAACATAAAGTCCAACCAGCCTAATATTCAAGGTCCTGTTGCTCAACTCCATTGTATTGTCAGTTTTAAACTTTTGCTGATCTGGTGGATATTTTATGGCACAAGATAATTTTAAAAGGAAATATTTTTTTTTCTTTGATTGCTAATGAGACTGAGCATCTTTATATAAACTAGTTAAATGCCTGTATTTTCTTTCCCCACAAATGCCTTTTTATGGCCTTCACTCATTTCAGTTACCATATATATCTATATTTAATTTTTAAAGTTATTTTTATATTTTGGATGATGAGTTGGACAGTTCCGTGTGTGCATACTAAGTAGCTTCAATCGTGTCCAACTCTTTATGACCCTGCAGACCATAGCCCTCCAGGCTCCTCGATCCATGGAATTCTCTAAGCAAGAAAACTAGAGTGGGTTGCCATGCCCTCCTCCAGAGTATCTTCCTGACCCAGGGATCGAACCTACATCTCTTACATCTCTCGCATTGGCAGGCAAGTTCTTTAACACTAGCACCACCTGGAAGCCTATATGTGTGTGAAGAAGTTCTCAGTTTTAACAAAATGAAGTTTATCAGTCTTTTCTTTTATGAGTATTGCCTTTTTACATTTTGTTTGAGAATACACAAAACAAAATACATTTTGTTTGAGAATACCTCAGTATAAAGATATGTTCCTATATTTATATTTTAAACTTTTAAAAACACATCCCTTTCAATAATTAAAAGTTTCATCTTTTTTTTCATATATAGATATTTAAACCCAACATTAATGCTTTGTATGCTGTAAAGGCTTCCCTCATAGCTTCCCTCATAGGGCTTCCCTCATAGCTCAGTTGATAAAGAATCTGTCTGTAATGCAGGAGACCCCGGTTCAATTCCTGAGTTAGGAAGATCCACTGGAGAAGGGATAGGCTACCCTCTCCAGTATTCTTGGGCGTCCCTTGTGGTTCAGCTGGTAAAGAATGCACCTGCAGTGTGGGAGACCTGGATTCGATCCCTGGATTGGGAAGATCCCCTGCAGAAGAGAAAGGCCCACTTCTTGAATATAGGCCAGAATACTGGACTCCATGGACTATATAGTCCATGGGGTCACAGAGAGTCAGACACAACTGAGTGACTTTCACTTTCACATACTGTAAAGAAGGATCACATTTTTTGTTGGTTTTCATATGAATAATCGATTTCCCCAGCACGTTTTATAGAATGATCTGTCTTTTCCCATTCATCTGCAGTGCCACTTACATACAGTGTTAAGTTTTGTTATATATGTGGCTTTATCACTTCAAGACAAATAGAAGTGGAAAAAGTGGGAGCAGTGACATTTCCTTTTCTTGGGCTCTAAAATCACTGCAGATGGTGACTGTTCAGTACAGATCGACTATTTGCGACCCCATGAATCACAGCATGCCAGGCCTCCCTGTCCATCACCAACTCCCGGAGTTCACTCAGACTCACATCCATTGAGTCAGTGACGCCATCCAGCCATCTCATCCTCTGGCGTCCCCTTCTCCTGCCCCCAATCCCTCCCAGCATCAGAGTCTTTTCCAATGAGTCAGCTCTTCATATGAGGTGGCCAAAGTATTGGAATTTCAGCCTCAGCATCAGTCCTTCCAGTGAACACCCAGGACTGGTCTCCTTTAGGATGGACTGGTTGGATCTCCTAGCAGTCCAAAGGACTCTCAAGAGTCTTCTCCAGCACCACAGTTCAAAAGCATCAATTCTTGGCACTCAGCTTTCTTCACAGTCCAACTTTCACATCCATACATGACCACAGGAAAAACCATAGCCTTGACTAGATGGACCTTTGTTGGCAAAGTAATATCTCTGCTCTTTAATATGCTATCTACCTAGGTCATAACTTTCCTTCCAAGGAGTAACTGTCTTTAATTTTATGGCTGCAGTCACCATCTGCAGTGATTTTGGAGCCCACAAAAATAAAGTCTGACACTGTTTCCACTGTTTCCCCATCTATTTCCCATGAAGTGATGGGACCAGATGCCATGATCTTCATTTTATGAATATTTAGTTTTAAGCCAACTTTCTCTCTCTCCTCTTTCACTTTCATCAAGAGGTTTTTTAGTTCCTCTTCACTTTCTGCCTTAAGGGTGGTGTCATCTGCATATCTGAGGTTATTGATATTTCTTCCAGCAATCTTGATTCCAGCTTGTGCTTCATCCAGCCCAACGTTTCTCATGATGTACTCTGCATATAAGTTAAAGAATGGTGACAATTTATAGCCTTGACATACCCCTTTTCCTATTTGGAACCAGTCTGTTGTTCCATGTCTAGTTCTAACTGTTGCTTCCTGACCTGCATATAGGTTTCTCAAGAGGCAGGTCAGGTGGTCTGGTATTCCATCTCTTTCAGAATTTTCTACAGTTTATTGTGATCCATACAGTCAAAGGCTTTGGCATAGTCAAGAAAGCAGAAATAGATGTTTTTCTGGAACTCTCTTGCTTTTTCAATGATCCAGTGGATGTTGGCAATTTGATCTCTGGTTCCTCTGCCTTTTCTAAAACCAACTTGAACATCTGGAAGTTCATGGTTCACATATTGCTGAAGCCTGGCTTGGAGAATTTTGAGCATTACTTTACTAGCATGTGAGATGAGTGCAATTGTGTGGTAGTTTGAGCATTCTTTGGCATTGCCTTTCTTTGGGATTGGAATGAAAACTGACATTTTCCAGTCCTGTGGCCACTGCTGAGTTTTCCAAATTTGCTGGCATATTGAGTGCAACACTTTCACAGTATCATCTTTCAGGATTTGAAATAGCTCAACTGAAATTCTATCACCTCCACTAGCTTTGTGTATAGTGATGCTTTCTAAGGCCCACTTGACTTCACATTCCAGGATGTCTGGCTCTAGGTAAGGGATCACATCATCGTGATTATCTGGGTTGTGAAGATCTTTTTTGTACAGTTCTGTGTATTCTTGCCACCTCTTCTTAATATCTTCTGCTTCTATTAGGTCCATTCCATTTCTTTCCTTTATCGAGCCCATCTTTGCATGAAATATTCCCTTGGTATCTCTAATTTTCTTGAAGAGATCTCTAGTCTTTCCCATTCTGTTTTTTCCCTCTATTTCTTTGCATAGATCTCTGAGGAAGGCTTTCTTATCTCTCCTTGCTATTCTTTGGAACTCTGCGTTCAAATGGGAATAGCTTTCCTTTTGTCCTTTGCTTTTCACTTCTCTTCTTTTCACAGCTATTTGTAAGGCCTCCTAGAGAGTCATTTTAGTTTTTTTGCATTTCTTTTCATGGGGATGGTCTTGATCCCTGACTCTTGTATAGTGTCATGAACCTCCATCCATAGTTCATCAAGCACTCTATCTATCAGATCTCGTCCCTTAAATCTAAGGGACTAGATCTAAATTAAGTCCCTTCTCACTTTCACTGTACAATCATAAGGGATTTGATTTAGGTCATACCTGAATGGTCTAGTGCTTTTCCCCACTTTCTCAATTTAAGCCTGAATTTGATAATAAGGAGTTCATGATCTGAGCCACAGTCAGCTCCTGGTCTTGTTTTTGCTGACTGTATAGAGCTTCTCCATCTTTGGCTGTAAAGAATATAATCAATCTGATTTCGGTGTTGACCATCTGGTGATGTCCATGTGTAGTCTTCTCTTGTGTTGTTGGAAGAGGGTGTTTGCTACGACCAGTGTGTTCTCTTGACCAAATTCTATTAGTCTTTGCCCTGCTTCATTCCGTATTCCAAGGCCAAATTTGCCTGCTACTCCAGGTTTTCTTGACTTCCTACTTTTGCATTCCAGTCCCCTATAATGGAAAAGACATCTTTTTGGGTGTTAGTTGTAAAACGTCTTGTAGGTCTTCATAGAACTGTTCAACTTCAGCTTCTTCAGTGTTACCAGTAGCCATGAAATTAAAAGACACTTGCTCTTTGGAAGGAAAGCTATGACAAACCCAGGCAGCGTATTGTAAAGCAGAGACATCATTTTGCAGACAAAAGTCCCAATAGTCAAAGTTATAGTTTTAATAGAAGTCATGTATGGGTGTGAGAGTCATGTGCAGATGTAAAGAAGGCTGAGCACCAAAGAATTGATGCTTTCAAACTGTGGTGTTGGAGAAGACTCTTGAGAGTCCTTTGGACAGCAAGGAGATCAAATCAGTCAATCCTGAAAGAAATCAACCCTGAATATTCATTGGAAGAACTGATGCTGAAGCAGAAGCTCCAACACTTTGGTCACTTAATGTGAAGAGCTGATTCATTGGAAAAGACCCTGATGCTAGGAAAGATTGAGGGCAAAAGGAGAAGAGGGTGGCAGAGGATGAGGTGTTTGGGTGGCCTTACTGACTTAATGGACACGAGTTTGAGCAAACTCCAGGAGATAGTGAAGGATAAGGAAGTCTGGTGTGCTGCAATCCATGGGGTCACAAAGAGTCAGACACAATTTAGCGTATGGACAGCAATTATATCCAGTTTTGGCATTTGCTAAGACAAATTCCCTTATATCTTTTTCTTAAAGAATGTTTTTGCTATTTTTAGTCCTTTTTACTCCTTTTCATAAACTTTAAAATCTGCTTTTTCAGCCTAAAAATCCTTGTTGGGATTTTGACTGCAATTACATTAAATTTAGATATCAGTTGAGGGCAATTAACATGTTTTAATGGTACTGAGTCCCTCTATGTTAGAACAAAGATTATTTCTTCCTTTATTTATGTCTTATTGATTGCCTCTAGGTAAAGATTTTATAATGTTTTGCTATGTTTTCATTTTTTCCTAGATACCCATGTCAGTTTAAGAAGCTTCTTTTCTATCCTGGCTTGCTGTAAGTTTTTTTTTTTTTTTCTTTAATCATGATGAATGTTAAACTTTATCTAAAGTTCTTTCTGCATCTAAAGTGATAATCATATGGGCTTTCTCTTTTTTATTTATTTATGTGGTAAATTACATTAATGTATATTCCACTGTGAAACAACCCTTATGCTGTTTTGATAAATATGACTTGCTCATGATGTTCGAATTTTCTGGACAATAAGTTTATAGCAGTGAATACAACAGTCTTTGCTGTCATGGAGTTACATTCCAGTGTGTGTTGGGAAGAGAAAATTATAAACAAATGAACATCTGGATGTGTTATGCAATATCAGACAAAGATATTCGGAGAAAGACATACATATAAACCACTCTGCTTGCAAAACCAAAAAGATATCTGCTAATCAACTGAGATTATGAAAATAAATCTTGCATATTTGTCCCAACATGATATTGTGTTAGAAATAGTTGCATATGACATGCCTGATCTCTGGGCCCATCACAAGTGTGGACAAGCATAAAGAACACAGAGAAACAACACCGCAAAAACACAGCAATAGTGGATCTAAGGGTAGGGAGGGTTGCACGTTCTGCGCCATAAGATGGCAGCCAAACTGAATTAGAATTCCTCATGTTACTTTTTGGCTTCATGGTTCTTAAAGGTGTTCTTTTGACATTTTTCTTTACAGTTTACAGTATGGGTATAATCAGTATTAAAAGAAATTTGTTGCATTAATTTCATGATATCACTATCAAAAGAAGCCTAGAGGGAAGTTAGGCAGTCTCCTTTAGAGTACCCAGTAATATGACACCAGTATCCATCAATATTTATAAACAAGTTTATCCACCCAATATTAGCTATGAAGTTAGTGTCCTCGGGGCTCCTCTGGCTGTGGTAGATAAACCGAGCATATGTTTCTTTGCTGTGTTCCAGGATTCTGAGACGGCATACAGAGTACAAGAAAGGGCCACAGGTCACAGTAGAATATAGCTGGGCAGTCCTACTGGGGAAAAAAAAATGTGATCAGATGACTGCATAGAACTTGCATGGCAGAAATCTGTGTGAATTTCCAGAGTGCAGCATGCAGTTGGGAAGGTGAGAGGGAGTAAGAAATAGCCGAAACGTGTGTAGCTGCAAGATCTATGTGGACTCACACTGGATTTGACCAGCTACTCCCTGTCTCATCAAAATGAAGTGAATCCCCAAACTGTCTTCATGGCCAGGCACTGCTGGGACAATGCCGCAGTTCTCCAGGGAGGCACTGTGTAAGGAGATGCAATCGAAGGTTAGTTTTGTCTAGAGGGGTGTTGGAACTTCTGCAAATAGGAGAAGCTGCTCTACAAATAGGGAAGGGACAATGATACAGCATCAATGCCTATGAGCCCCAGCTTCTGGGGCCTCTCAGAAAGATGCTGTGGTTTGGATAACTATGGATTGTCCAACCTGTGGATTGCTCCAGTAGCTGGGAATTCAAAAAGACATACATTAGACAGAGGTAATGAGTCCCCCTAGGAATGGAGAAAGAAGTATGCCAGCCGTGGAGAGAAGGAGAGTCAGTACAGGGCTGGGACAGAGAGAACAGGAAGGGACTGCGACGCCGGTCTAGAGAACCCAGACAGTGTTTCATCAAACACTGCAGGATACCGTGGTGTGTGCTTGCTCAGTCAAATCTGACTCTTTGTGACCCCATGGACTGTGGCCCACCAGGCTCCTCTGTCCATGGGGTTCTCCATGCAAGAATACTGGAGTGGGTTGCCATTTCCTCCTCCAGGGGATCTTCCCAACCCAGGGATCGAATCCCTATATCTAGCATCTCCTCTGTTGGCAGGTGGATTCTTTACCATTGTGACACCTGTACTACTAGGTACATCGTTTTAAAGTTAGACCAAACTGGGTTTAAATTCTGTTTTTGCCCCTACAAGTGGGGTGACTTTAGGTGCATTGTTTAACCTTCAATAGCCTCAGTTTCCTGATCTGTCTAATCCTACATAATCGGGTAATTTGAGGAGGATAAGTTGAAGTCATTCAGGTCAAGTGCTTACTCGCTTATCATAATGTTCAGCTTCTAGACAAAACTAAGCATAATAATTTTAAAAAATCCTTCAATAAATGGTAGCTCAGGTTCGTCTCAGATGCTGAAGGCAGGAAGAAAAGTGTTCTATACAGGTACACAGCAAAATGGATAGATGCTCAGGAAAGGGATGGAGAGATGCTTAGAAAAGTGTTCCTGTATCTGGAATCCAGGGATAAGCCACATACAGCATTGAGCCAAACAGAATAGTCATGGGTACTCTTCCTCTCACCCTGGCCCTTGGTTTCATAGCAGGTGAGGCATGTTTAGATTTGGGAAAACTGTCAAAGGTCACCCAGATCAAACTCTAGCTCAGTGTTGGCCCATGTTTCTCTCTTTGGCTTGTACATCTCGGGGGAAAGGGAGTTTATAAACTCATTATACAGCCATTTCCCATTGATGCCCATCTTCAATTATCAGAAAGTTCTTGTTTAGATGAGCTGAATCCACCTTCTTGTTACTTAGTTCAGTCACCCTGGAGCAAAGCAAAATAAATATATTCCCACTTCTACTCATGGGCTCAAGTGTACGAGGCTCAGTCCCCAAGTATCAGAAATGGTGAGAAAGTAACTTCCATAAAAACAGAACCTTGGGGGATACTCTGATTACTAGAACTGTTTAAATTGATTTATAGAGGACATTTAATGAGAATAGGAATTTAAATTACACTTGACTCAATTCAGAGCAGTGAGTTTTTATTAAGCAGCCAGAAGGAATACAAGATACTATAAAGAATAAAGAAAAGATGTAAACCCTGCCCTTAAGGAGCTTAAAATCTGATTAATTTAGCCATGCTAACGATAGCATAAGAAAGTCTGGCTTGGCAAAGAACAGAGCTCAGATACAAACATACACACACACACACACACAAGACTCTGAAAGTCTACATTTATTAAAGCTAAAGGTAAATATGTAATTAATATGATTTAACATTTAATTATAAAAGCAATTTATGGCCATTGTAGAAAACAAGAGAAAATAGCAAAAAAGGTGAAAATGACAAAAACCAGATATGAGCAAGGCTAATTTTGTAATTACAAGTCAAGGGAATCTTTTATATAGGTCTATATAGATTTTTATGTGGAATTATATTGTATATGCCATCTCATAAACTGTCTTTTCACTTATTTATTATGAGTACTTTTGATAATAAATAGTCATTAACAATACAGTTTATGCCTAATTGGTATTTCATTAAGACTATATTATTTTTTATTTAACAAATTGCTTATAGTTAGACATTTGGCCATTTCCAAATTTTGCTGGTATAAATAACAATCTTGTAGCTAAATCTTTGTGTGCCATTAATTACTTCCTTAAAATATATTTCTGGATGTGGAACGTTGGGTCAAAGCATATGCACATTTTTAAGCTTTTTGATAAATAGTTCCACACTGAATTACAGAAAGATTGTACTGTAACAGGGTAAAGAGATAATTTTTTATCATTTACTAATGACACGAGTGTTGCTAATTTTTAAATGTCTGCTAATTTAACAAGTGACAAACACATGTCAAATTGCCAACATCCACTGGATCATCAAAAAAGCAAGAGAGTTCCAGAAAAACATCTATTTCTGCTTTATTGACTATGCCAAAGCCTTTGACTGTGTAGATCACAATAAACTGTGGAAAATTCTGAAAGAGATGGGAATACTAGACCATCTGACCTGCCTCTTGAGAAACCTATATGCAGGTCAGGAAGCAACAGTTAGAACTGGACATAGAACAACAGACTGGTTTCAAATAGGAAAAGGAGTACGTCAAGGCTATATATTGTCACCCTGCTTATTTAACGTCTATGCAGAGTACATCATGAGAAACGCTGGGCTGGATGAAGCATAAGCTGGAATCAAGATTGCTGGGAGAAATATCAATAGCCTCAGATATGCAGATGACACCACCCTTACGGCAGAAAGTGAAGAAGAACTAAAGAGCCTCTTGATGAAAGTGAAAGAGGAGAGTGAAAAAGTTGGCTTAAAACTCAACATTCAGAAAACTAAAATCATGGCATCCGGTCTCATCACTTCATGGCAAATAGATGGGGAAACAGTGGGAACAGTGTCAGACTTTATTTTGGGGGGGCTCCAAAATCACTGCAGATGGTGATTGCAGCCATGAAATTAAAAGACGCTTACGGAGGAGCCTGGTAGGCTGCAGTCCATGGGGTCCCTAAGAGTCAGACATGACTGACTGACTTCACTTTCTCTTTTCACTTTCATGCATTGGAGAAGGAAATGGCAACCCACTCCAGTGTTCTTGCCTGGAGAATCCCAGGGACGGGGGAGCCTGGCGGGCTGCCATCTATGAGGTCACACGGAGTCGGACCTGACTGAAGTGACTTAGCAGCAGTAGCAGCAGCATGAAAGGAAAGTTATGACCAACCTAGATGGCATATTCAAAAGCAGAGACATTACTTTGCCAACAAAGGTCCTTCTAGCCAAGGATATGGTTTTTCCAGTGGTCATGTATGGATGTGAGAGTTGGACTATAAAAAAAGCTGAGTGCTGAAGAATTGATGTTTTTGAACTGTGGTGTTGGAGAAAACTCTTGAGAGTCCCTTGGACTGCAAGGAGATCCAACCAGTCCATCCTAAAGGAGATCAGTCCTGGGTGTTCACTGGAAGGACTGAGGCTGAAGCTGAAACTCCACCTGAAGTGGCCAAAGAGTGGTGAAGAGCTGACTCATTTGAAAAGACCCTGATGCTGGAAAAGATTGAGGGCAGGGGGAGAAGGGGACGACAGAGGATGAGATGGTTGGATGGCATCACTGACTCAATGGACATGGGTTTGGGTGGACTCTGGGAGTTGGTGATGGACAGGGAGGCCTGGTGTGCTGCAATTCATGGGTCACAAAGAGTTGGACATGACTGAGTGACTGAACTGAACTGAAACACATGTCATTATCTTAACTGGGTTTCAAAGTTCTTTGAAAATTATTACTTGCCAGTCATTTTCCTTCCTTGTGAAATGCTTATTTTTATATATATTTTTCATTCAGTGAATAGTTTCTGAGCATCTACTATGTTTCACAAACTGTTCTATGTGGGTCTATATTAGTTAACAAGATAGGAAAAATCCTTGCCCTTAGGGAGCATACATTCAAGCATGAGTCTATATTCCAAGAGGTTTAATACAGAAATGATACTAACAATTCTCCCATACTGTTATATTGTTTTTCAGCCTCAGTTTGTATTTAGAAGTGAATGCATGTGTGTAGGAGAGACGAGCAATGGGGTCAGAGGTGGACTAGATCTCTAGAGTAAAACCCCTTCATCTTATACATGAGGAACTGGAGAAGGCCAACAGAGGAAAAAATAAAATTCAGGCTCAGAATAATCTAGTGACCTAGAGAGATCGCAGAACCCAAGATAGCAACCAGTTCAGGAAACTGAAAACAAAGTGTTCTTTAATTCACTCTTTTTATTTAATTTTTCGCTTCTGCATTATACAAATATACTAAGATTTACTCGGTAAACTATTCTAAGGTCTTTCTGTGGGTCAAACAGTGTGCTAAACACTTTACATGCATAGTAATCCGAGATATTAATAACTAGGACTTGGCAGAGTTTTCACGCAAACCCAGGTCCATCAAACCCCAAAGGTGATACACTGCCCACCTCTAGAGTGCTCTCAGGGCGTCTATGGGTGTGAGCTGTGTGTAAGGCGAGGAGTCTTAAGGACAAGGACAAGCAAGCCGGCCACCGTCTGGTGGCTGCTCTGGTGGCAGGGGCAGCCCTAGAGAAGGAGGAGGTGGACAGTCAGCCCCGGGGACGCTGGGGCTGCAGCATGTGGCCGACGTGTGAAAGGAGGGTGAGGCTTCAGTGCCATCAGCCTGCCTGAGTCATTTTGCCCCTCCTCTGCTCACCTTTCAGCTCTCGGGTGTCCCCAGTCCTTTCTCGGTCCTCTACCCAAACGGTCTGGCTGATTCCTCTGTTGTATTAACTTATAAATGACAGACAATAATGCAGAGTTATTCAATCAACAGCGTGTGACATTTTCATTCTTAAATGAGTCAGGACCTCTGGCGAAAGGGATTAAGCAGAATTGCAATTCCAGGCATCCACGTGCATTCATGATGAGAGAATTGTTCTTTGTCTCCTCTCTTCCTCCCTCCCTTTCTTGCTTTTGTCTCCTTCCCTCCCTCCTTCGTCTCCTCTTTCTTTCCCTTCCTGATTCCATCCTCCTGTGTCTCTCTGTCCAGCTACCTCCCCCCTCCTCACCCCTCCTTTAGAGGGGAGCCTATAATTGAGATCCAGTTATCTGACTTTTAGAGCTAATTCTTTTACCAGAATTTTGATATTGCCTCCAAAAATGCATGTCTAAAACTCTAACGAAGATAATATCAGGAGAGTGGGGCAGACCTGGGCCATTACAGACTCACCTTTTCCTTTCTCAAGATGTGGTGGAACCCCACTACCAGTGTTTTCCTCTCATGTCTCTTTGCGCACCAGGACCAGAGAACAGAAGCATCTTCCTCTCCTAGCCTTCCATCCCTTTCACCTCTGCAGGTGCCACCTCCAGTGGTACAGCCCAGAGCACGTGACAGATTGTCAGGGATGTACAGGAAGAGCCACCCATCATGGCTGCAGGTCACCTGGAATCTGCAGTCAGAATGGTCCCACTGGGAGACTAAAGAATCATAAAGACCTCAGCTCGGAGTCTTGGACCTGCAGCTAACGTTGACTTTGTTAGTAGTTGAATTCCTGTTCTGCAGTTCTGCAGATACGCTTAGTCATATCCGACTCTTTGTGACCCCATAGACTAGCCTGCCAGGCTTCTCCGTACATGGATTCTCAAGGCAAGAATATTAGAGTTGGTTGCCATTTTCTCCTCCAGGGGATCTTCCCAACCCAGAGATCGAACCCTTGTCTCCTGTGTCTTCTGCATTGCAGGCAGACTCCTTACCTGCTGAGCCACCAGGGAAGCCCTGTTGAGTAATAGCAAATTGCAGATTGGCAGAGAGCATGCAGGTTTTTTTGTTTGACCATGGTCTTATAAAAGGCTAGTATTTCTTTTGACCTAATTATTGGCTTCCTTTTATTTGTAGTGCATAAAGGACTTTGGGGGCTTCCTCAGTGTCTCAGACAGTAAAGAATCTGCCTGCAATGGTGGAGACATGTGTTCAATACCTGGGTCAGGAAGATCCCCTGGAGAAGGGAATGGCTACCCACTCCAGTTTTCTTTCCTGGAGAATCCATGGACAGAGAGCCTGGTGGGCTAAGGTCCATGGGGTCACAAAGAGTCAGACACTACTGAGCAACTAACACTTTCACTTTTAAAGAACTTTTGAAACCTATGAAAACCCAATGCTGATAATATTTCAGTGTCTTTCATCTCTGGGAAGAAGCATTGATTAACTGCTTAACTACCCGCGGTGCTTTCTCAGGTCTTATGTGTGAGGTGAGTCATACTGATATAAGCCAGGCACTCAGAGATTTTGAAATGAACTAACTCCAAGGACATTCAAGCAGCAGAATAAGTATGTACAGAAACGAAGGCAAACGAGCTCAGGCACAAATGTAACTCGCATGCAATGAGGCAGTGAGAAGCTAAATGATGTAAAAGTGCTGAAGAGCACATTTTGTCAAGGAAGGCAGCAGTTTGGGGTTTGAAGCAGCTTTTGCTTATTGACTTCAGCCATCTTGTTTCTTAGAAGGAAAGTTTCATTTTGTTTTTGAGTCATCAGCAAGATTTTATAGATATATATTATATATATGCATATAATATAGATATATCTATATACATATCTCTATATGTATATCTATATTATATATGTCTCAGAGAAGGTGGCCGGACTGTCTGAGGCCATATTGTTTAGTGTAGCTTACACATACACACACACACAAATGTGTGTGTGTGTGTGTGTGTGTGTATCAGAGAAGGTGATTGGACTGTCTGAGGCCATATTGCTTAGGGTAGCTTATACACACACACACACACACACACACACACACATGTCAGAGAAGGTGACTGGACTGTCTGAGGCCATATTGCTTAGGGTAGCTTATACACACACACACACACACATCAGAGAAGGTGACTGGACTGTCTGAGGCCATATTGCTCAGGGAAGCTCATGGGACAGAGTGGACCAAAGAAAGATGAGACCAGAGAATAGGCTATCATGTGAGCTGATATACAGGCAATGGTAGAATCCTAGAACACACTGAGCCTGGCCTCTGCAAACCAGGTAGTTAATGACAATATGCCCTTGAGATATACAATCAAAGAGGAAAATAAGAGATAAGATGGAGAAGTTGCCATGAACATAGGGCAACAACACGCACATCTGTAAGAACAAGAATGTGAGACAAGCCACAGTAGGAAAAGATATTCTCCAGCACAGTATTCAAGAATTTGTGCCCCAATATATAAAGAATTCCTTTTAAAACATTATGGAATAAAAAACATCCCAATAGAAAAATAGGCCAATGATATGAGTGGGCATTTCACAGGGGAAGACATCTACCACCATAGAAAATTAAGAGGTCTTAAAAATACCATTTTGGCAGGGATGTTGAACATATGGAGTGCTCATACACAGCTGGTATGATGAACACAGAGTGTACATCACTGTGGCCATTTTGGAAAGCAACTTGGTATTATCCTTTTTAAATTTATATCAATGGATACTTTTTGATCCAGTAATTTCACTCCTAAGTATGCGATGTAGAATAACACTTGCACACATGATTTAGAAAACGAAGATAATGGCATCTTGTCCCATCACTTCATGGGAAATAGATGGGGAAACAGTGTCAGACTTTTATTTTGGGGGGCTCCAAAATCACTGCAGATGGTGACTGCAGCCATGAAATTAAAAGACGCTTACTCCTTGGAAGGAAAGTTATGACCAACCTAGATAGCATATTCAAAAGAAGAGACATTACTTTGCCAACAAAGGTCTGTCCAGTCAAGGCTATGGTTTTTCCTGTGGTCGTGTATGGATGTGAGAGTTGGAATATGAAGAAGGCTGCACGCTGAAGAATTGATGCTTTTGAACTGTGGTGTTGGAGAAGACTCTTGAGAGTTCCTTGGACTGCAAAGAGATCCAACCAGTCCATTCTGAAGGAGATCAGCCCTGGGTGTTCTTTGGAAGGAATGATGCTAAAGCTGAAACTCCAGGTCTTTGGCCACCTCATGTGAAGAGTTGACTCATTGGAAAAGACTCTGATGCTGGGAGGGATTGGGGGCAGGAGGAGAAGGGGACATCAGAGGATGAGATGGTTGGATGGCATCACTGACTCAATGGATATGAGTCTGAGTGAACTCCGGGAGTTGGTGATGGACAGGGAGGCCTGGCGTGCTGCGATTCATGGGGTTGCAAAGAGTCAGACACGACTGAGCGACTGAACTGAACTGAACTGAAGAATGTTCTAGAATCATTGTTCTTCACAGCAACAATAGGGGAAAAAAACAATGGCAAGAATATAAAAATATGAAATTCTGGAATATGCATTCAGTGGAATTTTAAACAGGAGTGATAGCTCTAGGCAACAACCTTGGAGGTTCTTAGAAATATAATATTGAGTGAAATAAATCAAGTTGCTCAAGTTTCCATACTGTTTAGGACTATTTTTTAAAAAGCCCAAATGCAACAATGTTTTAAAAATTCACTGGACTACCCTGAAGCATTTGATTTAATGAATGGAACACTACGGAATTCAGAGACATAGGACTGAACGTAACACCTAACACAGGAACGCAGTCCCTTTGTCTCTGTAAGCAGGTCTCTCTATTTTTCTGAGCATAAGTTTGGTCGTAACATAACTAAACAGTTTGAATGATATTTATTCACCCCATTTAGTAGTTGAAGCCCATTAATGTTATGCTGTTCATTTTGGAATCTTTACCATAAGACAGACAATGACTAATTTGGCCAGGTCATCCAAGGAGAGGGTGAGGAAGACCGGAAATAGAGAACTTGCTTCTGGACATCGTGATTGTGTGCATTTACCAATCCTTTGGTGGAGTCACGCCAAGCACCAAATTGAGTCATACCTTAGCATACACAACATAGTGATAGATGTGAGTGGAAAACACTGAAATATTTTTCTTGTATCATTATCTTAGATCCCAATCTTTTGTTTACAAGGGCCAGAGTTAAAAAAAAAAAAAATCTTGACTCAGTACTAAAGTAGAAACACTGAGATCTAAGTGGACCACTTGGTCACAAATTTGGAACTAAAGCCTAGGGATCATTGCTGAGTCTGTTTGTCCTGCAGTTTCTCAGCCTGTGCCCAAATGGGTGTATTTCTGATTTATGCGTTGCCAAGTAATTCATAATTATGCAAGCAAAAAAGAAAGTTAAATATAATGTAATTTATATTGATTATTTGGGCCATGCTATAAGACCTTGATGTTAATATACAGAAGAGAAATTCTCAGTATCCTCCAAACATTGTTTATTGTTGTTCTAATAAATGATCCTTAATGTTTTAAAATCCCCTGATTTTTCTCGTAGATCTTGGAGTATTTGAAACCCATTTTTATTAGGTATCATGATTCAAGCTCCTGGTAGACAGTTTTGTGAGTCTAATGGCCGCTCTATAAATATTACTGGCTGAGTCAAAATTAAGTGGAACAAGTGAATAGATTTGTGGTTTTCTCCATAGAGACTTAGAAACCCCCAGGTTTTATTTTGGTCTAATTATAGATTTTTACTTTTGCAAGGTACGTAATCAAAGCCCGGCCCCAACACAAATCTAATGGAGCCATGTTTCAAAGGTCACAGAAATGGGCAGGTCATTTCAAGTGCCATGGGACTGAGGAGTGTAAATCCATGCATCTTAGCAGTCAAGAGGGGTGTTTCTACCCACTGAGGGCCTGGGGCAATGAGGCATCACAGACATAATAAATGTCAGATGCAGAGAGGATTTGAAAACCAGTTAATCTCGTGTGTTAGTCACTCAGTCGTGTCCAGCTCTTTGCAACCCCATGGACTGTAGTTTACCTGGCTCCTCTGTCCATGGAATTCTCCAGGCAATAACACAGGAGAGGGTTGTCATTTCCTTCTAAATACATTGATAACAGAAGTCTCAGATAAAGAGATCAGAGAAAGAGAATAAACAGTGACCACCTTGCAGTGACATAAGATGACAACTGCTAGGATCATTCTGGAAAGGAGAGCAGTCCTGGGATGCTAAAAAGCTGTCTTCCTGAATGGCACCATGGTTGGCTGCCTGCCAGAAAAAGAGGGGTAGTGGCCCATTGTGTGAGACTAAGCTATCTGGGAACATAAGGCATAAAGACCACATTGATTATGGATTCTGGGTTTGGCCTAAATGTGAACACTAATTTTATCTAATTGACTTTAAGAAAGTAGCTTCAATTCTCTGTGATGCAGTTTCCTTATCTGGGCTCAGATGGTAAAAATCTTCTCGCAATGCAGGAGACCCAGATTCGATCCCTGGGTCAGGAAGATCCCCTGAAAAGGGAATGGCAACCCACTCCAGTATTCTTTCTTGGAAAATTCCATGGACAGGGGGAGACCTGATGGGCTATAGACCAGGGGTCACAAAGAGTTGGACATGACTGAGCGACTGAACGCGCACACGTCACAATGAGGTACCACTTCACATCTGTTAGGATGTCTGTTATCAAAAAGTCAAGAAACAACAATCGCTAGCAAGGATATGGAGAAAAGGAAACCCTTGTGCACTATTGGTGGGAATGTAACCTGTAAGCTGGTATAACTACGATGGAAAACAGTATGGAGTCTCCTTAAGAAATTAAAGACAGAACAACGATATGACCCAGCAATCTCACTTCTGGGTTTATAGCCAAAGGAAATGAAAACACAGTTATCCTTTTGAAAAGCTATCTGTGCTCCCACATTCAATGCAGCTTTATTCACAAAAGGCAAGGTATGGATGCAACCTAAGTGCCCATCCACGCAGAAATGGCTAAAGAAAATATAATACACATGCACATATTATTCAGCCTTGTGTAAAAAAGAACTCCTGTCATTTGGGACAATATCGAAGAAACTGGAGGGTATTTGGCTAGGTGAAATAAACCAGGCAGAGAGAGAAATACTCCACAGTATCATTGATATGTGGAATCTAAAAAACTAAATAGAAAAGAAATCTGTAAATATGTGAGATGACGGATATGATAGTTAGAATCTACCCAAAGTTCAGAGATTTGGGTTCAATCCCAGGCTTGGGATGATCCCCTGGAGGAGGATATGCCAACCCATTCCAGTATTCTTGCCTGGAGAATTCCATGGACAGAGGAGCCTGGGGGGCTACAGTTCATGCATCACAAAGAGTCAGACTGAGCAACTAACACACATGTTTTAAATATCTTATAATTTTATTTTGGAGAAGGCAATGGCACCCCACTCCAGTACTCTTGCCTGGAAAATCACATGGATGGAGGAGCCTGGTAGGCTGCAGTCCATGGGGTCACTAAGAGTCGGACACGACTGAGCGATTTCATTTTCACTTTTCACTTTCATGCACTAGAGAAGGTAATGGCAACCCATTTTGTCTATTATACCTTAGTAAAGGTGAAAAATCATTAGTTAATTTAGAAAAGGATCATGTGTACAAAACTTGGCCCATTAAATGCTAAAAAAGGGAGACTTATTATAGTTAAGGAAATAAAGGGTTCGGCTTAAGAAGGTTCACTTTCCACTTTCTTTACGCACTTACCTCCTAAAAAGTAGGAGTAATTAACTTATTTTAGGTGGGTTGTGGGGTTGTTTAAAGCCTTGTGTTTCACAGAATTAATATCTGTTTTATTTGTCTGGATAATTTTCTTGTTTTCAGGTCTTTTATTCCCCTTTTTGTAAGTTTGGCTATATCTTACTTCACTTTTTTCTTAATATGATTGAAATCAGCTCCCAGGAATCACTGGGTGGCTGTCACTCAGATTCTAGAGTCATGGTCAATTGCTAGTCACTTGCCGATGTGAAACTCTGGTCAAGGATGTCATCCTCCAGGTGCTCAGCCTTCTGACAGACACCTTTGGAAACAGGCCAACACGTTGTTTTAGACTGTCATGTATCCAGCATAGACTCTCAAAGATACAAAGCTAAATGTTAGCTTATGACAACCATGATAGATATAATGACGGTAGTTTTTATTCTAACAATTAGTTCTGCTATCCTTTAGGCAGAATCACGTTCTTCTGGACAATCCTTTGGGCAATCTTTTGGATGGTAAGTGAGTAAACAACGTTGTCAAGATAATTAAAATATATCTCCTCAAAGCTCTAAGAACAATAAGACACTAAGGGAGAACTTTGTGTCCTCAGTAGAGATAAAGAGAGCACAGTTTCCCTTCAAATCATCTCCTATTTTCCATAATTCATAGACTTGCTCTTTAGCATCAGATTTGTGGCCATGCACAAAGGTCGGGGCTGGAAGAGCACAAAATATATAAATCTGAGGGCGGAAATTCTTTTAAATATTACTTATTTATCATACAGGTTGATGTCAGTTGGATAGCCTGAATGTTGTTTTGCCTTTCTTCCTCCCGAGCAAACAATCATCCTGTGTCCTACCTTGTTAACCTTTTCTGTTTATTTCTGTTCCCCTGCAATTTCTTATTATAGTTGCCAGTTAATCACAAATATATTAAAAGATTTCTCTTTAATCTAGCAGCCTTCATTGCTTTGCGATATCCGTGTGAACAGTTGCACCACTGCTAAAGAGTGTCCAATTACAGTCGCTGCAGGGAAAACCAAGAGATCAGCGATTGACTTTGCTTTTCTCTCTAAGGTATCAAATGTGAAAGCAAATTAGGTATCTAAAAATAAAAAACTAAAATTAAGACTAATAAAACGGAGGTTTGACTTTTCTCATCACAGACTCATTTATACTTAATGACACAGACCGACCAGATAGGAAATTGTTATGATCTCTCTGGAAATGGATTTTGAAAATGGCTGATCCATCCCTCCTTTCAGGACAGGAAAAAGGGCAGCAAAACAATAGAGAAATAAGAATCTGTTCATGCAGTTACATGTTAATTTGTTAATACTGGCTTGCATACAATTCTGGCCAGAGAGAGGTGCACTTATATGTGTCAGCTTATAAATTCAATTGTACATTGTTTTGCTCACAGATCTCTATCCACCAGATCAAACACATGAAAGATCAGAAAAACATCAGAACTTGCTTTCCAAAAGCTCAAAGGATTTTGTTTTAATCAGAAAAGGATGATTTTAGCAATACAATTTATAGAAACTTTCTCCTGGGAGGTTTCTGTGTAGAGACACTCCCCCAAGTTTCAGACGATTTGTTTATTATCTCCTACGAAAGCAATACTTCTTACCTTTCCCCTCTTCTAACCACACCTATTCCTTTCTTACTCTCACACTCTCCTCCAGCTCAGAGCCACTGCCAACTGGACAGGAACTGAGTTCCGAAGGGATTATAGCGCCACCTGAAGGCTGGCTCAGGAAATTATCCTCTCCACTGTATTCCCCACCATCTGCCGCTTTCCACCTCCAAGGATTCTTTAGTCACATATTCCAATATCCTTTCCAAGTTCTTTCTTATTCAAAATTGTTGCTCTCCCCACCTCCAACTCAGAACCATGGGGAAAACTTAACAATCCTAAGAACTAAACATTTGTACTCATGGAGTATTTATTTATCTTGTAGAGGCTCTTATTTAAATCATACCCTCCCCCCCTCCCCCTTTTTTGTAATAATAGACTTTCCACTTATTAAGTGCTAGATTTTCTTGGACTTTTAATTTAACCCATTTAAATGGACTAATGAATTAAGTGTGATGATTCATGTTCTCCTCCCCCCAAAGTTTACATATGGGTTGATATTCCATTTGAATTTATGACAAACTTTTGGGGAAAATCAAATATAAATAAAATGATCTATGAAGTGAATCTAAATTATACTATGCAGCACACACAGAAATGCCGACTGTAGTGACTACTGTCTTCAGTCCTATGAATAAGTAGCTAAGAGACTCCTTCACATGAGTGACTTAGCTCTGCCACTTTGTCCTTTTCCATTGCTCACACCCAGCACCACAGGACTCAAATTGACAAGTGTTTGTAAATGAATCACAAATGGAGCATATATGTGGAATCTGCCCAGCAAACAAACAGGAGCTCTAATTCCAGGCAGTGATCACGTGGAGCAAGAGGATCACCCGCCAGTACCAAACACCAAGAACTGATATGAGTCACGTGCTAGAGTCACTTCCTCTCCATTCACATCCCAACGCTGGGCTTAGCCAGAGCAGCATTTGCATGCTGCCTGAAAAATGCCTATAAAAAATCACATAAGGCCTTATTCACTCTTCCATTTGATATCATTTTCTTTAAAACTTATTTATATATACTTATCTATAGCACACGTATCTCAAGTGTTATAGTTCCGTCAAGATTTCAATTGAGTAAAAGTATATTTCAAGTAATAGCATTTCCCTAAGCTAAAATTTTGAGAGAATTTTAAATTATTTTTAAAAAATTATTTTTAAAAACAGACAAATGTTTCAAGTTTTCTGGCTTCAGTAGCAGGTTTTTTGAAACTGGATCAGCCCTGAAGGTTACTCTCTGTTGTCTGCACTTTGTTGGGTTTGGGGCCAAAGCCACTATATGGGGGAGGGGAGAGTCAGGAACACCTTGGTGTGGAGGGAATTTTTTGTTCCCACTGATGTAGAGATGTGAGAGTTGGACCATAACGAAGGCTGAGCGCCAAAGAATTGATGCTTTTGAACTGTGGTGCTGGAGAAAACTCTTGAGAGTCCCTTGGACTGCAAAGAGATCAAACCAATCAATCCTAAAGGAAATAAACCCTGAATATTCATTGGAAGGACTGATGCTAAAGCTGAAGCTCCAATATTATGGCCACCTGATGTGAAGAGCTGACTCATTGGAAAAGACCCTAATGCTGGGAAAGATTGAAGGCAGGAGGAGAAGGGGACGGCAGAGGATGAGATGGTTGGATGGCATCACCGACTCAATGGACATGAGTTTAAGCAAACTCTGGGGAACAGTGAAGTACAGGGAAGCCTGGCGTGCTGCAGTCCATGGGTCTCAAATAGTCAGATGTGATTTAGAGAGTAAACAACGACAGCTGCAGTAGGTCAGAGCTATCCCTCAGCAGAAAATATTCTGGAGGTGGCCCGTAAGAGTTTCCTATAAGAGTAGGAAGAAAAATAAGTTTTCATCTCCAGACATGTTCCCATGATTCCACCAACAACAAAGGATCTTGATTTGGAAGAAGTGAAGGAATCTAAGTGAGGAGGAGTGGAAGTCTTGTCTCAGACAAGACAAAGGCCAGCCCTTAGGACAAGCACTTTATGGTGATTACTGCATGCTCTATTTGCAAAAGCCACTGGTAGTTTGATAAATATTCATTTCTTTTCTCAGGACTTTATCCTTCTTGCAACGTGAGAAATCAGTTCATCCAGTTTTGATATTTAGATTGCTCCTTTCAATTCTTTTCTCCTCTAAAATCTATTTCCTGTGAAGAATACAACTGAAACTGTGCTTAGCTCTTCATGTGTGACCTGGTTGTTCCTGCTGACTCTTAGTAAAATCTAGCCTCTTCTAAAGATGGTTCAAGAACACCATATCTCTTTTAATATAGTTAAACTTTTCAAGAGCAATGCTTTTTCCTTCCAATTAGTCTAAGTTGTAGAGCAACCTCTTTTTTTTTTTCATGTTTCTGATTTAATTGGTTTTAACTGAGTAAAAATTTCTGCTCTGTATAAGCAAGAGATGGATACAATTTCCAGTAATTGCTATTCATGCTAATATCGTTCCACATTCAACAGCATCAATTCTTCGGCGTTCAGCTTTCTTCACAGTCCAACTCTCACATCCATACATGACCACTGGAAAAATCATAGCCTTGACTAGACAGACCTTTGTTGGCAAAGTAATGTCTCTGCTTTTGAACATGCTATCTAGGTTGGTCATAACTGTTCTTCCAAGGAGTAAGCGTCTTTTAATTTCATGGCTGCAATCACCATCTGCAGTGATTTTGAGGCCCCCCAAAATAAAGTCTGACACTGTTTCTACTGTTTCCCCATCTATTTCCCATGAAGTAATGGGACCAGATGCCATGATCTTCATTTTCTGAATGTTGAGCTTTAAGCCAACTTTTTTACTCTCCTCTTTCACTTTCATCAAGAGGCTTTTTAGCTCCTCTTCACTTTCTGCCATAAGGGTGGTGTCATCTGCATATCTGAGGTTATTGATATTTCTCCCAGCAATCTTGATTCCAGCTTGTGCTTCTTCCAGCCCAGTGCTTCTCATGATGTACTCTGCATATAAGTTAATTAAGCAAGGTGACAATATAGAGGTTTGTCGTACTTCTTTTCCTATTTGGAACCAGTCTGTTCCATGTCCAGTTCTAACTGTTGCTTCCTGACCTGCATATAGGTTTCTCAAGAGGCAGGTCAGGTGGTCTGGCATTCCCATCTCTTTCAGAATTTTCCACAGTTTATTGTGATCTACACAGTCAAAGGCTTTGGCATAGTCAATAAAGCAGAAATAGATGTTTTTCTGGAACTCTCTTGCTTTTTCGATGATCCAGCGGACATTGGCAATTTGATCTCTGGTTCCTCTGCCTTTACTAAAACCAGCTTGAACATCTGGAAGTTCACAGTTCATGTATTGCTGAAGCGCGGCTTTGAGAATTTTGAGCATTACTTTACTAGCGTGTGAGATGAGTGCAATTGTGTGGTAAATTGAGCATTCTTTGGCATTGCCTTTCTTTGGGATTGGAGTGAAAACTGTGGTGTTGAAGACTCTTGAGAGTCCCTTTGACTGCAAGGAGATCCAACCAGTCCATCCCAAAGGAGATCAGTCCTGGGTGTTCATTGGAAGGACTGATGCTAAAGCTGAAACTCCAATACTTTGGCCACATCATATGAAGAGTTGACTCATTGGAAAAGACCCTGATGCTGGGAGGGATTGGGGGCAGGAAGAGAAGGGGACAACAGAGGATGAGATGGCTGGATGGCATCACTGATTCAATGGATATGAGTCTGAGTGAACTCCGGGAGTTGGTGATGGACAGGGAGGCCTGGCGTGCTGCAATTCATGGGGTCGCAAAGAGTCAGACATTACTGAGCAACTGAACTGAACTGAATACTGATACAATGCATTTTTATAAGCTACAATACATATACCAGTCATTCTAGCATTATCTTTTGTGGTTTTATACACACACACATATATGCATGTGTATGTATGTAAACATACATACACCCTTATTTACACATTACACATTATATGAGCACACTTCTCAGTCCAGGATCTTATTGAGAGGCATGTATTGTATTTAGTTGTGTATCTAAAGCCTCCTCAATATGTACAGACAGTTCCTCAGCCTCTATCTTGACCTCAGTGTTTTGAAGACTATCATCCAAATATTATATAGAAGGTATCTCAATGTGTTTGTCTGATGTTTCCTCATTGCTGCTGCTGCTGCTGAGTTGCTTCAGTCGTGTCCGACTCTGTGCGACCCCGTAGATGGCAGCCTACCAGGCTCCCCTGTCCCTGGGATTCCCCAGGCAAGAACACTGGAGTGGGTTGCCATTTCCTTCTCCAATGCATGAAAGTGAAAAGTGAAAGTGAAGTCACTCAGTCAAGTCTGACTCTTAGCGACCCCATGGACTGCAGCCCACCAGGCTCCTCCGTCCATGGGATTTTTCAGTCAAGAGTACTGGAGTGGGGTGCCATTGCCTTCTTCTATTTCCTCATTAGTAGATTATAATTATGTATTTTTTTGCCAGGAATACCCATGAAATGTTGTGCCCTTCTCAGTGAATAATACGAGGATACATTATGATGTGAATTTGGTAAAGGTAATTTATATTGTTTGGTTAAAGTGGTAATTGACAGGTTTCCACCCTGTAAAGGTACTATTTTCTTTTGGTAAATAATAAATAATTTGTGGGGAGACACCTTCAGGCAATATAAATATTCCCTTCTTTGTAAATACTTACTAGTTTTAGCATGAATTGATGATTCTCGAAATGCATCACTCTTGATATTTATAAATTCGCATTCTGCTGTAAGGAAGAGGCTTCCTTTGCCCTACTTATTAGCTTCTATATTTGTTCATTTATTATTTGTGTCAGAATGGATTTTTTTAATCACGTAGATTATAACCCAATGCTATCATTATTTAGATTTTTAATTTGTTCCAGATTGGCAATTCTTTGAGCCCCTTCTTAACTCTGTGGCACAAAAGAAGTTCCAGAAACGTTGCAGACTTTTCCTGTTCCATCCTTGGACATCACATTTCACTCAAGGAGTCCTGGTCCTTTCTAGAAGAGGATAATATTTGGAAACCAATATGTTAGCATTAAGTATGCTCATTGCCATGGGTAACTCTTTGCTTCCAGGTCCTCTCGGTAGAAAGATTTAGGAGATGCATGCAATTTAGGAAATTCATACACATCCAGGCACATGCACGTGGATTTACCTATAGTCAGCTCTTTAAAATCTTGTGTTTATACTGATACTTCCAGTCCCAACTCAACACCACTGGACACATTCTATACTTTCATATTTAAAAGTCTGTACTCCTATGATGGGAAATCTGTCTCTCATTATTTTTAATATATGCACTCATTTGTTCAAATCTAGAAAATGCAGAGTCGTTTCGGAATTGCTAACCCATAATACAATGAAATAGAAATCTACTAATGAGAATTCAGTTTTTTACAGTTCTTTTTTAAAAGGTAGCCTACATACCAACATAAACCGAAAGGCACAAATATGCGTACAATGCAGTTTGCTTTCCTGGGTGCACACACCCATGTAAACAATACAGAAAGCATTCAGCTCCTCATAAAATTGTCTCAGGCCCCATCTGAAGCAATCCTGCTCTCTTAGAAGCACCCGCTTTTCTGGATTTTTCCACTGTGTTAATTTTGCTGTCTGGATTAATATAAATAGAATCACACAGTATGTACAGTTTTTGTGTCTGGCTTCTTTTGCTCAGCATAAGATTTTTGAGACTCATCCATGTTATTGTATACATCAGTAGTTCATTCCTGTTTTTAGTAATTAGCATTCTATTCTGTGACTCTATCACGCATTTTTATCTTTCCTTCTGTTGGTAAACTTTGGGGTTTTGGACTATTAAGAAAAAAGCATCTACGAGTATTATTGGACAAGAATTTTTATAGATGTTTCTTTTCATTTCTTTTGAGAAAATGGGAGTAGAAGTGCTGGATCATAGTGTACATGTATTTTTCTCTTTGTAAGAAACGATCAACACATTTTCCAAAATAATCACAGCGTTATACTTCTTACCATCAGTGTAGCAGAGTTCCAATTCTGCATCCTTGCCAACATGTAGTCTTTTACTTTCAGTCATTGTAATGAGTTCGTAGTGGTATCTGGTTATGGTTTTAATTTGCATTTCTCCGAAAACTAGTGATTTTCATCTCATTTTTATGTGCTTACCAGCCATTTGTGTTTCTTTCTCCTTGAAATGTCTGTTTAAATATTTTGCCCATTTTAATGATGCTTTTGTTTCTTTATTACTGAGCTATTAAAGTTTTCATATTTTCTGGATATATATCCTTTTAAAGATATATTCTTTGCAAATTTAGTTCCAGTCAAACATTTTGTTGTGTTCTAGTTCATTATTCTTAACAGTGTCTTGTGATAATAGCTTTATTGTGGTGAATTCTTACCCACCTTACCCAACTTTTTTCCTTTTATGAAATGTTTTACCTGTTCTCTCAGAGAAGTTATTGCCTAACCATAGTTTGCAAAACAAATGCTTTGATGTTTTCCTTTAGAAAGCTTTTACTTTCTCGAACTTTATTTAGAATTACATTTTGCATATGGAATGAGGTAGTAACTGAAATTCTTTTTATTTTTGAACATTAGTATCTACTTTCTCCAGCACCATTTGCTGAAAAAGTTTGTTTCTATTAAATTGCATTTGTCCCTGTCAAAAATTAAATGTTCCTCTATGACTACTTTAGACACAAGTCTGATCCAATAATTGATCTTTCTATCCACTCATCAGGCTCACACTCTCTAGGTACTGTCATTTCAGGTTTTGAAATTAGGTAGTGCAAATTATACAACCTTGCTATTCTTCTTCAGCATAGCTTCGACTATTCTTGGTTGCATTTCCATACTAGTTTTTAGAATCAAATTTTCATTTTCTGCCAAAAAGATCTTGTGAAATTATGGTTGGGATTGTGTTGAATCTATAAATCAGATTGCAAAAGCATCTTGTTAACATTGAATTTTCCTTTTCGTGAACATGGAATATCTTTTGACGTAGTCACATCTCTTTGATTTTCAGCATTAGTTTTGGTAAATTTTATAGAAGTATTGCACATGTCACATTAAACGTATTTCTATTTCTTTTTATTCTATTTTAAATGGCATTCTTTATTTTGTTGTCTAATTGTTTATTAACTGTTCTATAGAAAATCATTAGAATTTGCCTTTATGCTATATCCTATTAAATTCATTCCCTACTTAGAGTCATTGCTTTGCACATTTCTTAGGATTTTCTCCTCACACAATCAGATGGTATAAAATTAATATAGATTTTATTTATTTATTTATTTTATGCCTCATTGAACAGTTTAGAATGTCCAGTTCAATGTTGAACAGAATTGGTGAGAAGGTTCATCCATGCCTTGTTCCCAGTCTCAGGGAAAGCATTCGATGTTTGAAATACTTATGATGTCAGCTGTAAGTTTTTCATAGATTTTAAAATCAGAATGAGGAAGTTCCCTTCTTTTCCAGTGTGGTAAGAGGTGTTTTTTATTGGTTTCTTATTATGAATGTGCATTAAATATTATCAAAATGCTTCTTTGTCATTTAAGATGATATGATGACTTCACATTTTTTATTCTGTTAGTGTGGTGAAGGATATAGATTGATTTTTGAAAGTTAAAGTAGCATTTCTTTCCTGGGAGGAATATCAGTAGATAATGATGTATTTTCTTTTTCATATAATTGAGCTTAGTATCCTCATATTTTTTCCAGCACTTTTGTATCCATATTTATGATGAGTTACAGCATGCATTTGGGTTTTGCACTTTTTATACAATCTTATTATCTGTGCCTTTATATTGGTGTGTTTATTACATTTACATTTAATGTAATTGTTGACATATTCACGTTTTAAGTCCTCCATCCTGCTATTTGTTTTTCACTTATTCTGTCTGTTCTTTGTTTTTGTTGCTCCTTTTCTACCTTTTTTGGAATAATCCATATAATTTTATTATTGAATCCATCATCTTCTTTTGGCTTTTTAGCTATACCTTTTTCTTTGTTGTTTTTTTTTAATCATTTTAACAACAAAGGTCCATCTAGTCAAGGCTATGTTTTTTCTAGTAGTCATGTATGGATGTGAGAGTTGGAGTATAAGGAAAGCTGAGCACCGAAGAATTGATGCGTTTGAACTGTGGTGTTGGAGAAGACTCTTGAGAGTCCCTTGGACTACAAGAAGATCCAACCAGTCCATCCTAAAGGAGATCAGTCCTGAATATTCATTGGAAGGACTGATGATGAAGCTAAAACTCCAATACTTTGGCTACCTGATGCAAAGAGCTGACTCATTTGAAAAGACCCTGATGCTGGGAAAGATTGAGGGCAGGAAGAGAAGGGGACGTCAGAGAATTAGATAGTGGGATGGCATCACTGACTCAATGGACATGAGTTTGGGTGGACTCCGGGAGTTGGTGATGGACAGGGAGGCCTGGAGTGCTGCAGTTCATGGGATCACAAAGAGTCGGACACGACTGAGCGACTGAACTGAACTGAATAACTTCTGGCAATTACGATATGTGTCTTTAACTTACATGCTCTACTTTCAAATAATATATTCCTTCACGTTTTATGTAAGACATTTCCTTCATTGCTATGTAAGGACCTTATACTGTAACTTTACTGAATGCCACTGCCCTCTGGTGTGTTCTTATAACATGTATTCCTATATACATTATAAATCTTATATTTTTATTGTTTCTATTTTGATAATTAGTGGTCTCAAAGATATGACAAAATAAAAATAATTAAAAGATATTTTATATTTATCATGATATTTACCATTTCCTGATGTTTTTAAATTTTATTTTTATAGTTCTGGGCTTCAATTTAGGATCATATGCTTTTGGCCTGAAAATCTTTCTTCAACGTGTCTCCTAGTGCAGGTCTGCCCATTATTAATTCACTTAACTTTTGTCTATCTGATGGAATCCTTATTTCATTTTCAGTTTTTGAAAAATATTTTTGCTGCATATGGAATTCTCATTGACAGTATTTTTTCCTGCTCTTTAAACATTTCCTTCTAGCCTTCATTGCTTCTGACATTAAATGAACCATTATTCTTTTTTCTCAAGTTTTATTGAAAAATAATTGATATATATCACCATATAAGTTTAAGGCATACAGCTTGATGGTTTTACTTACATACATTGTGAAATGATTACCACAGTTAGTTCAACTAACATCCATCTTCTCATATAAATACAATAATAAAAGAAAAATAATTTTCTCCTGATGAGAATTTTTCAGATTATTCTCTTAACAACTTTTCTTTTTTCAAATAAATATTTTTGTTTATTTGACAGCTCCAGGTCTTAGTTGTGGCCTGGGAGCTCAGCTGTGGAATATGGGACCTAGTTCCCTAACCAGGGGTTGAACCTGGGCCCTCCTGCATTGGGAACATGGTGTCTTAGCCACCAGACCACCAGGGATGTCCTTTTAACAACTTTTCTATATACCATACAGCAGTGTTAACTAGCCATCCTGCTGAACATTATATCCCTAGTACTTATTTATCTTATAATTGAAAGTTTATATACATAGAAGTTTATATATATGAAAATGTGTGCATGATAAGTCGTTTCAGTCGTGTCTGACTCTGTGTGACCCTATGGACTCTAGCCTGCCAGGCTCCTCTGTTCATGGGATTCTCCAAACAAGAATACTGAAGTGCATTGCCATGCCATGCCCTCCTCCAGGGGACCTTCCCAATCCAGAGACTGAACCCATATCTCTTTCCAGCCTGGTAGCTCTCCCAACACGCTCTAAGATTTCCGAATGCAGCAACAACCTTCTGTGTGCCTCCCCGTTTACCCCATCATCCTGGATGTTTATCTTCTGTGGAGCTCTTTTTGCAGATGCTACACATTAAAAACCCCTCATCTTCATCAGCACCCCAACTCTGTGTACCATCTCACTGGTTGCAGCTTATTTATCCCCTAAAGTTGTGCCTCTCACAGCCTTCCCAGTGCAGACCCGGCTTGCTCTAAACACTTGCTCATCATCTGTGGCTTACCTGTACTACAGTAATTTCATGATTGCTTGGTGACTGTTGACCAGCATTGGCCTGCAAAATTCAGCCAATTCCTCTACCATTCAGTAGGCTGCAATCATCAAGGTCTGAACCTCAGTTCTCAGGAGGGGACTCTTCCAAGTTTGTCCTTCTTTGTCTACCCTTTATTAGTCCCATAGATTAGTTTACATCTTATGATCTTCCACCATAGCTTAATTCTTCATGTGTATCTTCCTCCTGTTTAAAGCACGGTGTGGTCTCTACTAGACCTATACTGATATAACTGTTTTCAAATTTTTGATCTTTTTTCACTGGTGTTCAGCTTGCTGTTAAATCCATCCAGTACAATTACCATTTAATTCTATTTTGAAATGCTAACACTTCATTTGCTATAGCTTTTATTTAGTGATTTGGATTTGCTATTTGCTTATGCAATGTGTATGTGTTTTTTCTTTGCTCCTTATGTATGTCTAGGAATTTTAGTTTATATGTTCAATATTATTTGCATTATACACTGAGTTTTAGGTTGTCTTTTTTTAAGAAATGATGTTCTTTGTTCTAGCATGCTTTATCCTATTGAGTTCTGATCTGAGGCTTTGATTATGTTTTCTCTAAGACTTACCATAGCCTTCTTAAAAAGAGACAGCCTTTTTGAGACCTCACCCTCCACTCTGGCTGTAGCCTCCAAGTAGCTATTCTCTACTAGATCTCGTCATTCCACACATGCTTAGCTTAGTATCTGGCCAAAGATTCAAGGGACCCCATGCAGTTTTCTAGGGTTTCTTCTCTATACAGTTTTCTTGTCTCTGGGACCTAGTTTCTCAACAAACCCCCTTATCTCCTTCAGTTCCGGTCTCTGCTCCACCCAGAGAGATCATTGCTCTGTTTGGACTTCAAGTGCCAGTGTTGGATTTTCAAAGTTCCTAGACAGAAAGTAGAAGTTAATATTGAGCATACCTTATATGTTTCCTTCCTTTCAATGTTCACAACCTCAATTTTCCAGCAAACAATTGTTTCATACACATTTTTCAATTTTATAGCCTTTGTAAAATGGTAAGCACTAGGAACATTTTTCTGATATTGTTGGAACTTGAAATTATTTTCTTTTAAAATGAGTTGTTGTTGTGTGTGTGTGTATTTTAGACTTCCTATACCCAGATAAAATGCCACATTATAAAATAGAGGAAAACACAAAAGTATAAAAAGACCATTGGTAATTCCAATATTTGCAGATAATTATTTAACCCTTTATATGTCTGCTCTTTTAGTATATATGAATGTATATATTTGCATACAAGTATATATAAATAAAACTGTTTACTTAATATCTACTGTTTTTATAATGTTTTTTCTCTCCAACTTAATTATGAACACTTTTTCATGTCATGAAATAATTTTCCACAACCAGCAGCAAAGCTTAATTTTAGACGACGAAATCCTTCCTGAAATGCAAACAGTACCAATAGATTTATAAACGGTTTAGTATCTGACACAATTTTGAAGATTTTCTTCAGAATTTAAATGAAAACATTTCAAGTGAATTAATCTAGAATTTACATATACTTGTTTTATTATTTTTCTTCTCATCTGAACTAGCATTTTCTTTATGATGTGTATTCTAATTGCATTTGGAAAACTGAGCTAAAAACACTGTAATTGGGTAATTTCCAGTGCCAGATTGGTAAAACTGCAGAGGTTTATGATACACAGTTCAACACATCAAACAGCCTGGTTTGGGTTCAGTGCCTAAGTTACCATGGCATCTTCCAAAATCATAAAAACCTGCAATATAATTGAAGCTTTAAAGGGAGGAAGCTGTCCTCAATTCAGAAGTAATAAAAGGTCAATCTGTTTCATTGCTGCCTGCTTTAAAAATCTTTAGAATAGATTGAAAAGTATCTCCTCTCTCCCTTCCTCTTGTTTTTCCTCTCTTGCCCATATATACCCACAGACTTAAATGTTAAAATCCTGCCAAATAGGTTTTTACATAAGTCCACATTTTTCAGTGTTTATAGGAAAGTGTAAATGAAAGAGTTCTGATGCTTCACTGCACAGAAGCCACCTCTGAACTAATTTCACAGGCAAGACCACAGCTGCTGTTCACCCAGCTTTCAATTGGCTCAATATATATCCTGTCTGTTTGGGTGGATGTTATTGACTTGCCTCATTTGTCTGTGATAACAGGATCTTTTTAGAGAAAGAAACAGAAAAACGGAGTGGGGATGGAGGAAAGGAGGAGAAAGGAAAAAATAATAATTTGAAATTGCTACCCAGATCCAGCAGGACATCTCTCATGGTGTCTCTGTTTCGATTAGACTTTTTGGTACCATGAATCTGTATGAGTTTGTAGTGTAATAAACTACTGATTACCTCAAGGAATAAATTCAATTTTTCTCATGTGGACACACCCAAAACATCCCTTTTACTTCAGGAGAAGTAATTGGACTTTTATATGGAGGATTTCTTTTCATTTAACTTTTATTCATGGTATTTTGTTCCTAAGCACATTCTTTTATATAAGGACTGCTTATTTCATCATTTAATTTTGCTTTGCTCAAAGAAAATATCAACCCAAATTACTGAAAATGACATGATGCATCATCCAAGTTTAAAGAAGTCTCCATCGACTCAAGCAAAAAGACTCATATTTTTGTGGTGAAGATTAAATTCGCCAGAGACTACTGTCTATTCAATCATGAATCAGATGATGACATTCACAAGGCTGTCAGATTGATAACATCATGCTAATTCCCATTTCAAGCTATGACTTAAACTCAATATTTTAAAACATATTCTGTAGACTCTTAATTAATTCTTTAAATAGAATCAAAGTATAATGAATCATTTTACTTATGCTTTTTTTCAAACTTGATATAAATGTTTTGTATTAAATACATTTATACATAGACATACATGCATGTTACAAAAAGAAATCAGTCACCACCCACATCACTCAAATGTTAGCTAAATGACCTGTCTTTTAAGATATACTTGGGATAGATTACATTTCATCTTCCATAATTTGTGAAAAGTCTTCACATTTCCTAAGAACCCTGCAAATTCTTAGGATAACTAGATTTTATGATCGCCTCTGTGTTGGTGATTCAGTTCTGTTTGACCCTTTTCCCGTTCACATGTATGATGTCACATACGTATGGACTTGGCCATTCATCTCAGTTCTTCCTCTCCTCTTTCTAGGCGCTGTAGGTCCCAGAGCTCACCTCCTGACCTCTTCTCTCTCTGCCCTCCTTCCTTCTCACCTCCTCTAGCCCATGTCCTTAAATATCAACCATAGGCTGATGTATTAGTGTCCTATGGCTGCTGTAACAAATTACCAACAGTTTAGTGGCTTAAAACAACAAAATTTTTTTCTTTCACAGTTCTGGAAACCAGAAGTTCAAAATCAGTGTCACTGACTTGAAATCAGAGTCTGCAGAGCCGTGCTCCCCCCAGTGGCACCCCCAGGGGAGAGCCCTTTCCTTGCCCTTCCCGGTTTCTGGGGTTACCAGCGATCCTTGGATTGTGACTACATCACTCCAGTCTTTGCCTCCCTGGCCACATCGCTCCCTCCTCTTCTGTGAGTGGGAAATCTCCCTCTTCCTCTCTAACAACAGCACTTGTGACGGCATTTTGGGTCCACCTAGATAATCCACGAGAGTCCCTCCATCTCAAGGTCCTTGATAACATCCACAAATACACTTTTTCTTTAGAAGATCACATTTACTGGTGCCAGTCATTAGGACCTGACATTTTTTTAGCTTACTAGAGCTAATAATTCAAAATCACTTATCTACAGCACTACGTTTCAGCTCTCAAATCAGAATAATTGGATTGATTTGAGTCCACCAGGTCTCTTGTGATACCCCTCTGACCTCATTTCTCACCATCCTCCCACTTGTGCAGTGTGCTCCGGGCACATCAGCCTCTCTGGTCTTCTCTTCCCAGGGACCTGGACCTTGCTTCCTCACCTCACAGAAATCTCTGCTCAAATGCCACCTCCACTGAGAAGCGGTCTTTAACCACCTTGTCTTCCACCTCATCTCCCTCCTTATCTCTTTTTTCTTCTTCTCCCTCACCTTCTTCTCTTCTCATCATCCTTCCACATCTGCCAAGCATCTCCTTTTCCTGCAAAATCACTTTCACTTCCAAAAGGAAACTTCTAAGTTCATAGTAAGCATTTCGCAATACACAAAATACGTAAGAAGGTTTATGGCCATAATTATGGCAATAGATTAAAGTTATTACTGGCTAATTAACAACCCAATTATCATATAACATTTCATGCATTTATAAAGAGAAAGACATATTACAAAAACAAGCCACGGATATCATTATGAGGAGCAATATATAGTTTCTCTAGTCTATTTTTTAAATATTTCTGTATTGACAGAGCCAGCCCTAGACACAACTAAAGTAGGCAAAAATAATTGAAAGTGAAAGTGAAGTTGCTCAGTTGTGTCCGACTCTTTTTGACCCCATGGACTATAGCCTACCAGGCTCCTCAGTTCATGGGATTTTCCAGGCAAGAGTACTGGAGTGGGGTGCCATTTCCTTCTCCAAAAAATAATTGTGCACCTTTGAATGCCTAGTGTCCCCCCTTTCTGAGTTCTTTATTGTGGGATCCTTCTGACAGAGACCCTTTGTAACTACAGAGGTCACACGTCCACAAAGTCAGACCTGGACAACAAGTGGTTTCCAGAAGATTCCCTAAAGTGTTACATTTTTGTGCTATTTGCTTTTTTTTAACTTTTGTGGGGGAAATATAGATTCTTAAGAACTTGCAAAAATTGGACAAAGAGGTCTCCCTATAATCTTCATCTTATTTTTTTCAATAGGAATTTTTAAAAGTTAGCAACTAAAGGAATGATTTTCCTTACTGTTGAGTTTAGAACACCCACAGTCTGGGGAATTGGTGTTAGTTCCCTCAGATATCAGGCTTGGAAGACCTTCCCTGACCAGCAGACAGTGGTGCCCTTGCTCTCTCTGTCTAGAACATCCTGAACTCACCTTATCAAAGAATCAGACAGGTGGCACCACAATTGCTGGCTTGTTTCCCTCTTATCACCAGTGCCTGGCCTATGAGAAAAGACGGAATGTGTCTGTTCTTTCTTAGATGATTTCAAGACTCTGGCAAACTCCTGGCACAAAGCAAGTGCCCAGTGAACACGTAAGGCCACAAGCAAGCAAGTAACCCAACTGGCTGGCTATATTGCAAGGCCAAAGTATGATCAAAATCAAACTGCTTTTTATTTAATATTCTTGTTTTATTGCAGTCCAGATTTGCAAGCATTCTGCAGATGCAATCTGTAAACGTTAGCTCGAATTTATGTTAGTAGTTTGAAATTCACAATTAAAAAGATGAAACAGATGTTCAGGAATTTGGATGGTGTGAGGCTTGATTGTAAATATCAAGCTGAGTACCAGGGACAAATCCTGCATGGTCTCTTCTTGGAAGTTTGCAGCAATGATTTTTAGACTGAGGCAGATATAAAGAAAAAAATAAGATCTATGGTTCTTTCAGTGGCTTAAAAATTATTAAAATCTGAGAAAAAGCAGGTTTTAGGGTTTGTGAGTCATTATAATGCCTGAGCAAGAAAGATAATTTTTTCACATTAACTTGCTCTTATTGTGAGCGAAACAGGTGAAAGTTCAGACGAGCTATTTTTTAATTTATTCTCAAGGGGAATTCACAGTCTTTATCTACTTGTCACCCAACATGTCCCACAGCCATCTCACTTTTAAACAAGGGCTACAAGATTGATGTCTCCTGGAGCAGGTCTTTGCTGACTGAGAGAAACACAAAGCAAATAGCAAAATCACAATTTGTGTTGCCATGAAGAGTTACCAACATCTCTTTTCCAGGTTAGTGCTGTTTTGGATAATCATGGTGCTATCCTTATGTGACTCCGAGCAGGACAAATCTGGGTTTTAAAGAATTGATTGTTGCTTTGACTTTTTAGAGCTATTCATTTCTAAAACCCAGAGCAAGACCCTGTAGTTACAAACTTAAGTGAATCAGACAATTGGATAAATACACACACAAAGAACCAGACCCACTGGGAACAAAAACGGCTCCACTTTGTAACCCTATAATTTATAACTTGCATAGCTGCAAAAGGGGCAGTGGATCCTAAATTATCCTTTTTCTTTTTTCCTGTTGAAATCACTGTGCATAAAGTCATCTCTCAGACTGAGAAGCCAGCGAGTGGCTGGTGTTATTTCTTCCTACATTTAGAATGGTTTCTGAAAAGATTATTGCTGGGTGACCCAACACCTCTCACACTGATTCAAGCATTATCAGCCTTCAGTTAAGGGCTGTTGCCACTCCCAGCCACTCGTGGTTCCTCATGCTTGCTGCATAATCAGCATGAGGTTTCTTGTGGAAACCAAACCACCCTATGGCTGACGGCTGGGTGCCAGCACCTCCTGTCAGCTCTGCTGCCTCCCAGTTAATGACGGCTATGCAGCCACCTCCAGACTGCCTCCCTGTGTCCTTGAGAGACTTTCTCCTGGTTCCCCCCTCACCACAGTACTCATATGGGTGGATTCAAGAGGCTCAGGGGCCGCTACTCTTATGCTTTATTGATGATTGGACCGTATTATTTACTTCCTGCTCTTTCTCTCCATGTAGATTTAGATTGGTAAATGCAGTGAGTTCCTAGTTTAGAACAAAACTGTGTTTCAAAGTTTACTTGTAAATCTATTGGAAATTTAAGAAGATATTCCTCTAGAAACAAGGGGGAAAAAATGGTTGGTTAAGTCCTATAGGCATCCGGTAAAAAAGACCAAGTGGTAGAACTGGAACAATATAGCTCTTCAGTGAAAAAGAAAATACTGACAATAAAGCAAAAGTGTTGTATTTCAAGCTACATATGATAAATTGGGCCCCAGACTGTACACCCCCATTCACAACAGCCAGATGAAAGAAAGTAGGAGGCCAGGGTCCCTTGCCATGTGGACATAGTAGGAGAAAATCTAGCGAGATTGAGAAAAGACATGAAAAGAAAATGAGCCAGCGCAAGGATACAACATGAGCTACTGTGGATGTGTCAGCAGCATTGTGGACGATTTCAGGACAACTACGTGCCTGCCATCACCTGAACACACTGTGGCCAGTAACTGTGGCAGCAAAGTGAGTGTAGAGAGGATGGGGGAGCTAGAAGCCCACATCTACCTGGTGACCCCCAAGAAAGCAAGTGTGTTCTGATCTAGCAAGAAATATTCTCTTACCAAAGCCTGTTTTTAGTACAGGGTTTACCCAACTTTTCTGACCATGAGAATATTTGAACCACTTGCCAAAACGCAGATTCCCAGGTCTTCCTTTGAGACTAACTGACTCATAATCTCATAATTCTGAGGATTACCAGTCAGTGCACAGCCACACTAGTGATGGAATGCCACTTCTTTGGTTTTCTCTAAAGCTCATTAACCCATCGCATCATGAGAAAAACAATAGACAAATCCAAAAGGAGAGACACTCTACAAGCTATCTAAGCAGTACTTCTCAAAACCGTCAAAGTAAAGGCGTGTCTGAGAAACCGGTTTCCTGTTGAAGACATATAGTTGGGTCTTATTTTTTCAATCGGCTTTCTAACAGTCTCACTCCTTTAGTTAGTGTATTTATTCATTTGTAAAGATGACAATTATGGGTGTGTAAAACACTGATTTATTTGGCTGCACCAGGTCTTAGTTGCAGCATTCGGGATCTTCAGTCTTTGCTGTGGCATGGGGGAATTTCAGCTGTGGCATGCGGCATCTAGTTTCTGACCCAGGACTGAACCTGGCCTCCCTGCTTGGGAGTGTGGAGTTTTAGATACTGGGCCACAGGGAAGTCCCTAGGTCGTGTACTTAAGACAGTCACATTTAAAGTGATTGTCGGGATAGTTGGATTAATATATACCATGCTTGTAACTTTTCTCTTCATTTGTGCTTTGTTTCTTTCTCTGTATTCTTCTCCTTTCTTTAGTTTTGATCAAGCATTTTACTTGCTTGTTTTATGTTCTCCTAAGCATTTCAATGGGCATCACTGGTGGCTCAATGGTAAAGAACCCACTTACCAATGCAAGTTTGAAGAACCCCTGGAGAAGGAAACAGTGACCCAGTCTAATATTCTTGCCTGGGAAATCCCATGAACAGAGGAGCCTGGCGGGCTACAGTTGATAGGGTTGCAAAAGAGTTGGAAATGAGTCAGCAACTAAACAACAGCAGAAGTGGAAGCAGTGACAGATTTTATGTGCTTAGTCGCTCAGTCATGTCCGACTCTTTGTGACCCCATGGACTGTAGCCCACCAGGCTCCTCTGTCCATGAGGATTCTCCAGGCAGGACTACTGGAGTGGGTTTCCATGTCCTCCTGCAGGGATCTTCCCAACCCAGAGATCAAACCCAGGTCTCCTGCATTGCAGGCAGATTCTTTACCTCCTGAGTCACCAGGGAAATCCAAACAACAAAGAATATCAATTACACTCTTAAAATTTTTCTTTAGTGAAACTCAGTTACTGTATCAGTAAAATGGAATACTTCCTAGATTACAGACTTCTTGTGAGAATTAGAAATAGTGCAATAAGCCATATATTAACTTCTCATTCCTTCTGTTACATTAACTAGCTAATGCTTATGGAATAATTGGGTTGGATGTGCTCAAGCACTAAGTCTGTATTGGCTTATTTCATCCACATACAGTTTATTGAGATGGATACTAATTCTTTATAAATGAAGAAAGGAAGCATAGAGAAGTTAAGTACCTTGCTTCAGGTCACACAACTGGGATTTGATGGAGGGGGCATTTGAACCCAGGGAATGTGGACCCAAAGTCATTCTCATTTTCTACACTCCAAAGAGGAATTTCCATAGTGTGTTTAGAAGACAGTGAGTAGGTTAATCTGATTGATAAGTGAATTTGCTTTGGGGTAAATTTGAAGAAAAACTAATATATATTCAAAATATATTAAACTGAATAATAATATAGGGTAGAGATCTTTTTGGAAGTAATGCCTGTATAAAATTTAAAAATACAGTTGTTTAAAAATCTGGGTACGTGGGACTTTCAGCCAACTGAAATAAATTGACCTTCAACTGGAAAATTTGTATCTGGATCTTTCCCAGGAAATCCAAGCTGGTATTCAGCCTTCTTTACAATTTTTGTTATATAATCTTATGTGTTTATTAGAATAAATTATAAACGCTGAATTTGTTTAAAATATTCTGAATCTGATAAATTTCCTTTGTATTTTCTTTAAGCTGTAAGCCTAGTTGGGCATATTAATTAAGGAAAGATATTTTAATTGAATCAGCTATTTTTGCCCAATGTGATAGCATGTCATTTTGAATTGCCTTCTTAAATGATTAATCCATAAGGCTTTACTACAAAGAAGAATTGTTGAAACTTATATAAGGCTGTTGAAACTTATATAAGTTCTGTTTTTTAACTAAATATTTAGAAAATCCTTTACACAGAAATCAATTGGTTACGCTTTTAATTTCAATATGAGCACATGATTACACATTATTTGCTGCTTAGGTAACAGTCATAGTTATCTCTCCATTATGTTTATAATACCTTTTGAGATTACTATTCATTATTAAAGCATTCTCTAATAGGATTAAAAACTCAACAGTAAGAGATTTTTGAGAACTCTTAAATGCAAAAAAAAATTTTTTTTATTAAAGATACTGAACTGAAAAACTATCTGGCAAGGCAGCAAATTGTCAAAACTAAAGTCCCTTTGCAGTAGCCATTTATGTTTTATTTGCCATTCCACTGCAAACCATGTAAAAGCAGAGGCCTAATCAGATGGCAAGATTTCTATGTGTTTGGATAATGATAAATATATAAAGACTAAAACTGGTTTCAAAAGCACTCTGAATAATTATCTAAAATCAAAATGCTTTTTGTACTTAATGGAATAATATTCTCCTAATAGAGTCTTTCTGTTGCTTACTGTTTAGGGAATTTCAAAAGACTTTCCTATATCCAAAATATTATTGGAGTTCCTTCAGTGAGACCTGGGATGCAATCTGTTCAGATACCTTCATTATACAAAAGAGCCATCACTGTAAAATGCATGGCTCCATCATAACCTAATACAACACAGTGATTTGCAATATGGTGATTACCACTGTGATTTGATTCATTAATTCTCAGTAACAGTTGTTAATCAGCTCATTAAGCAAGTATTGTACAGAAGATTTCATCCAGGGGAACCTCTTAAAAATCACTAAATGTCTTCTTTTGTATGGGGAGGAAAGAGGAAATAGGTTTAATGCCAGAGGAGTAGCCTATAAATATGGCAGTTTTTCAATTATAACAAAGTTTTAAATAATTATACTTTCATAAAACTGTAAATTCTGGGCACTTTGCACCTTCTCCAAAAATGTGTTCACAGCTAGAAAACTCCTCCCATTTGGCTTCCCTGTATTCTGCAACTATTTTATTATTGGGATGTAGAAAGGGATTCTAGCCCTACATTTCACACCTTCCCAACATCCTCCTGCTTTTTCTTTCTTCTATAGAATGTAATTTAATAATGTATTTCACATATTTGAGATCTTGAGGATTAAACTTGAATATAATTTTAGTATTGTATTAGTTGATTTTCAGGAACTTAGTTTATCTTGAGACATGCAGTATGTGAATGCCTATGAGTGATAAGCAAGTTACCGTTCTTTGAGGATAATAAAAATTCCCAACTTATTCCCAGTTTACAAAGAAGTTTCAAGGCCATAATTTAATTTGACCCATATAAAACCTGAAAGGGTGCTACTATTAGCCTAATACTTCCCACAAGAAACTTAAAGTTCAAGTCAAGTGACTTGTCCAAGTTGAAAAGTTTTACAATATACAATATTGTAATATATTGTATTGTAATAATGTAATACAATATACAATAAAACTATTGTATATAAAATAGATCAACAACAAGATCCTACCATAGGAATCTATATTCAGGAAACTATATTCAATATCTTATAATAAACTATAATGCAAAATAATATGAAAAGAATATATATATATGTATAACAATTGCTGTATACCAGAAAATTATATAAGATTGCAAATTAACTATATTTCAATTTTAAAAAGAAATAAAAAAGAAAAGTTTGTGTGTTCACATATTATAATGACAAATTCATGCTTTTATTAGTACAACATGAATTTTCTCAATAACTAGGCTAAAGCTAGCAATCTCCCTAAGAAATGTCTTATCCATTCCTGAAGCAGGAGATTTTAAGCCCAAGGGTAAGAAAGATCTTGTTAATGCTTAGGGGGGAAGTGGTATAAAATGCAACTTAAAGAAAAGCTTCTATGCAACATTATTTACTTTTGAAAACACAACTGTGTTTACATTTTCCCAATACACTGTAAAGTCATCTGTCTAGGGTCAAGCAACCAAATGACTGAGTAGGCTTATTGGATTAGAGCCAATCAAGCATGTACCTGAAATTATTCCACTAGAACTCCGATACCAGCATCTTCTACCATAGTAGGTACAACGGCTCATGAAGCATGATGAGTGCTTGAAGTGTTTCCCTTCTGAAATGAGGAGACAGCTTCTTCTAATTGCTTGCCCAGCCACATACTGCGTGATCCACCTGGCCGCTCCCATCTCTTAAGTGGTCTAAGCACTGACACTGAAAATAAGCTGATTATTTGCATGAGAAACAAGATATTGATGAATTCCAGAGAAATCCACCCATGTATAAACCAATCCAAACAGGCATTTGCTAATACAATTTAATTTCCGGTTCCCGTATCGATTGAATCGATCAGTATTAATTTAGATTTGTTAGTGGCTGGACCTATTGTGTATTAGTTCTGCTCTTTGTCAGCTTGTTAATTTCAGTAAATAGTATCTCAAACATTGCAAATGAACAAATTAAAATGTTCATTCTTAACAGAGTAAATGGATAACATTACTTTAATATGTTTTAAATAAACAGACAACATCACATTCACAAACTTACACTCTTTTCTTGCCCAAAGAATTTCAACCTACGTGTACAAGGCACAAATTTTTATGTTAACAAAATGGAAATAGTAACAACACGGTCAAAAAAACCAGCCTCCCAATGTTGATGAGGATCATGTTTCTACAACCTTTTGAAATCACACCATATCCAACTCTGTCCCCAAATATAACTTCAATGGAAGAAGAAAGCCACAATTTCTCATCAGGCTCAATAGTGCTCTGCCAAATTTTTAAAAGAAAAACAAAAAGATAATGTTAAAATTTTCTAAGTGGCAACTGAACATCTCCTTTTGTATTTCTATATTCCATTTGCTGCACTGGCGTTACATTTTGTCCTCTACCTTATGGGTGTGGCTGTTCTCCTTGACTCTTGTTCAAACTAAAAGGCTAACATTTCATAGAGTAGACTTTGGGAAATTCTGTCTTAGAAGAATAGTCCATCAAGAAACTAATTTTTATTTCCTTATTGTGCCAGAGATGCCACTGGCCACATAATTGCTGTGGTGGATAATTCTGGTATCTGAATCTCATAGAGTAACTGGGCAAGTAAAGTTCAGTTCAGTTATTCAGTCCTGTCCAACTCTTTGCTACCCCTGCAGCACACCAGGCCTCCCTGTCCATCACCAACTCCTGGAGTTTATTCAAACTCATGTCCATTGAATCACTGATGCCAACCAGTCATCTCATCCTCTGTCGTGACCTTCTTCTCCCGCCTTCAATCTTTCCCAGCATTAGGGTTTTTTCAAATGAATCAGTTCTTCACATCAGGTGGCCATAGTATTGTAGTTTCAGCTTCAGCATCAGTCCTTCCAATAAATATTCAGGACTGATTTCCTTTAGGACTGACTAATTGGATCTCCTTGCAGTCCAAGGGACCCTCAAGAGTCTTCTCCAACACCACAGTTCAAAAGCATCCATTCTTAAGCGCTCAGCTTTCTTTATAGTCCAACTCTCACATTTATACATGACTACTGGAAAAACCATAGCTTTGACTAGACAGATCTTTGTTGTCAAAGTAATGTCTCTGCTTTCTAATATGCTGTCTAGGTTATCATAGCTTTTCTTCCAAGGAGCAAGCATCTTTTAATTTCATGGCTGCAGTCACCATCTGCAGTGATTTTGGAGCCCCAAAAAATAAAGTCTGTCACTGTTTCCCCATCTATTTGCCATGAAGTGATGGGACCAGATGCCATGATCTTCGTTTTCTGAATGTTGAGTTTTAAGCCAACTTTTTCACTTTCCTCTTTCACTTTTATCAAGAGGCTCTTTATTTCTTCCTTGCTTTCTGCCATAAGGGTGGTGTCATCTGTGTATCTGAGGTTATTGATATTTCTCCCAGCAATCTTGATTCCAGCTTGTGGTTCCTCCAGCCCAGCATTTCTCATGATGTACTCTGCATATAAATTAAATAAGCAGGGTGACAATATACAGCCTTGACGTACTCCTTTTCCTATTTGAAACCAGTCTGTTGTTCCATGTCCAGTTCTAACTGTTCCTTCCTGACCTGCGTACAGATTTTTCAGGAGGCAGGTCAGGTGGTCTGGCATTCCCATCTCTTTCAGAATTTTCCACTGTTTATTGTGATCCACACAGTCAAAGGCTTTGGCGTAGCCAATAAAGCAGAAGTAGATGTTTTTCTGGAACTCTCTTGTAAAGTATATATAGGTTATAGTGAAAATAGTCAGATTCAGACCACAAACCTATATGATCTTTTTTCTGCAACTTGGTGAGTGGAGCAAAGAGATTAAAACATGTGTTTCTACTCTGGGCAATCAAATCCAGATGACTTTGTAAATACAATGGCTCCAGGATAGTTTGTCCTTGCGTGAAATTCAGCATGTTTTCCTCATGAATCGGGAAAGGAAAAGGCTAAATGGTCATGGAGTGGGAGAACTTTTATTTATTTTATTTAAAGTCTTTATCTCTTGAAGACAAATATTATGGCCTAGATAAAATAATGGAGAAGGTACTTTGCATTCTGGGTCTTCTTCTGGCACATTCTTGGAGAGGCATCTTCAACATCAGGAGGCATGCTGCTGCTAAGTCACTTCAGTCGTGTCCGACTCTGTGCGACCCCATAGATGGCAGCCCACCAGGCTCCCCCGTCCCTGGGATTCTCCAGGCAAGAACACTGGAGTGGGTTGCCATTTCCTTCTCCAATGCATGAAAGTGAAAAGTGAAAGTGAAGTCGCTCAGTTGTGTCTGACTCTGGCGACCCCATGGACTACAGCCTACCAGGCTCCTCTGTCCATGGGATTTTCCAGGTAAGAGTATTGGAGTGGGGTGCCATTGCCTTCTCTGTCAGGAGGCATAGTCCAGCTTGCTTATTATATCTACAAGGATGGCATAATTTGACCTATCTAGTTAGCATTATAGACTCAAAATATAATTATACGTTTATCACAGCTATTTTAATAAGACCATTAAAACCTTTAGGCCAATATCACCTGAGATGACAAATACAACAACTTACCATTTTTTATTATTATAATCTGTCTGTAAATGGTCAGTCTAAGCCTAAATGGACAAATGGTTTGTTGTTATTAGAGATACTGGGTTTAAACTTTGGGGAGAAAGAGCCCAAAGATCTATGACTAGAGCAGGAAGTTTAGATGAGACTAAAGATAGGATCTGTAGATGAGATTAAGTGAAAATGCGTGTTAGTCCCTCAGTCCTGTCTGATTCTTTTCAACTTCAGGGACTGTAGCCCACCATGCTCCCCTGTCCATGGGGTTTTCCAAGAAAGAATACTGGAGTGGGTTGGCATTTCCTCCTCCAGAGATTCTTGTCAACCCAGGGATCAAACCCATGTCTCCTGCATCTCCTGCATTGGCAGGCAGATTCTTTACCACTGAGTCAGTGGGGAAGCCCATGTAACAATAATTACCTCCATTTCAGAGAAGTTATAACTAAACTTATCTAGGTTATTTGATAATTTGCTGGGAGGGTTATAGATAAGGAGCCCTTTATCAATTAAAACTAAACCTTCAATTAATCATGGCTCACTGTGCTTCCACTTTTAGGAAAAATAGGTCAGACATAAGAAAACAAGCTGGGATCAAAGGTTTAGTTAAAAAGCAATTTTTAGAATTCACTCTATATTTTTCTAAATCATCAAAAAGGAATTCATTTTATATCAAATTATATTCATTCTCAGCCAACAAAATTTCTAATGTATTTTGAGTGATTTTCCACAAGGGAAGAAACACAGTGTTGTATTAGTGAAACGCAGTGTTGTATACCCTTTTGGATATAAGTCACAGAAAACCCAACCCAAATTGGCTTATGCTTCCCAGGCAGCCCTAGTGGTAACTATCCCACCTGCCAATACAGAAGAGGTAAGAGAGGCAGGTTTGATCCCAGGGTTGGGAAGATCCCCTGGAGGAGGGCATGGCAACCTACTCCAGTATTCTTGCTTGGAGAATCCCATGGACAGAGGAGCCTACTGGGCTACAATCCAAAGGGTCACAAAGAGTTGGATATGACTGAAGTGACTGAGCACAACTAAACCTCAAGTGGATCAACAACAGTTGGATCCAGCTTATGGGGACCTGCACTCTGTCTTTTGGCTTAACATTTATTCATTTGACTTGATCCTCAGACCTTGACTTGTGACAGAAACAGCTGCCAGCAGCCCCATAACCAGCTTCTCCCAAGTTCAAATCCACAGGAAAGAGTACTTCTTTCCTAGCAATGAGGACAGCCCCAGATTACATGTAACTGGCTCAAATTGAGTCTCTGCCTAGCTTGGATGACTTTCGGATTGGCCAGAATTGGGACAGCAAAACAATAAATGTCTGCTAAAATTATTCATTATTCTTTGGGTGCAGTGATAAAGGAGCTCATTGACTTGGCTTTTATGAGTGTTTTTACCTTTACACAATGCCTGGCATGTAGTAGATACTCAATAAATGTCTCCTTAACTGAACCTGAACTTTTTCATTAGTTAATAATTATAAAAATTCTAAATCTCTTGGGGAAAAAGAAGCCTGACCTTAAATTGGTAGCAAAACACCCTAATAGAAATAAATCAAAGTCAGTGATTGCATGGGGCCAGAACACTGTGTCTTAAAGTGCTTTCCATGGAACATTATGTCCTTAAAATGTTCTGTAAGGAAGTGAGATTGGGAAATAGATTATTGCCACATCCCTCTCCTATAGATTCCCAACAATTATTACCATACTAAGAATCCCAAGAATCTATGGATAATAAGGACCACTTTCCATTATTATTCAAGTCTCTCAAATTGGGAGGCAATAGGCTGGAGTTTTACAAAGTAAGGCTACAGATATGACTGCTGGAGGGCTTGGTTTAGGTGAGGAATAGTGGGTTTTTAGACACATGATGATATCAAGGAAATTTTTTTTCAAATAACGCAAATGTTCAAAAGTAGGGAATTAGTTTAATTACTAAAGAGTGGAACAATACAAAGCCACAAAAATAATAAACATTTATATTTGCTGTTAGGAAAAAAGCCAGTGGTATATAATGTATATAAAGCAGATTGTAAAATAAATGTCTATTGTCTTACTGCATTTTCTTTATAAAAAATGAAAAAGTAGATATTTGTATGCAAAAAAGTGTCTGAAGTTGTACAATAATAAGGTAACAAATGAGGAGGTAGTTATTTATGGTAAAATTTTACTTTCTTTTTTGAACTTCTTTGCATCTTCAGGATGTGGGTATGTGTAAAATTTTTTGAGTTATTTTAACTTCTTCAAAAACTTACTATAAGTATTATTGTACTACTTCTCAAGCTTTTTTCCCTTTCTAATTTGAACATTAGTTGGTGCACTTTTAACATCATGAGAAATTTCAAACTCATAAGCCTTTATTCTTTTCTCAAAAATAAAGCTACTTCTAGGTGCTACAGAAGTCAAAAAAAAAAAAAGGATTGTAGGCAAAGCACTTCAAAAAGTCCTCAACTGATTCATTTTTTTCAGCTGTCTCAGTACCAGATTTCAATAGACCACATGAATCAGGGCAACTTGACATGAACATCAGTCCAATAGAGATGTCAAAAGTATAGGGTGCAATTAGGAGCTGGAAAATAAAGTGATGGAATATCATCAAATCACATCAGAGATTATAATAGCACTTGATACCAGCCACCTAATGAAGCTGATTGAACTATTCAACAGCTTTTATTTCAGGGATAAAAGGATGGAGGTGGTGCAGGGAGGACCTTCCTGGGCAATAGAAAGATGGAATCAGTGACAGAATACCCTCAAAAGGACCTCTCTTCAAAATGCTGAGTTGGAATAATGCTGCATGCCCTTGGTCAGCATAGGCGTGAACTGTGCACTGTCGGGTCAAGGATGCACCAAGCAGCAAGCCAGGATGCTTAGACCGACAACTGGGAAATCAATCAGGTCTATCAACTATGATGAAAGACTCTAAAGACAGTGGAAGCATCTCTCTCTTAGTCTCATTTTTTTTTTCTACATCTGATACTTTATCTGGATAAAGATACAGGCAGATGCTGCTATGGAAATTACCTTGCATTAATTCCAAATAAAAAGGAAATAAGAAAGCCTTGGTAGGAGTCAAATCAGCAAAAGTGTGTTGGGATCAGTTCTTACCTCGAAGTCCGATAGCTCTTGGGTGAGCAAGTGCTGAAAAGATGTCTTTCCTTTAATAGTTCATTATTAAAAATTTTGAACATAAAGTTGAGAAAATCATACGGTGAGCACTAATACACCCACAACCTAGATACAGCAATCGTTTGATCATTTGAGTTAGGGATTAAGATTATTTTCTGTAAACTACATTTTTCACTTTGTAATTAGCAAGTCATCTGTGACTCTGTATATAGATCCTATGCAACTATCCTACTGGGCTTCCCAGGTGACTCGGAAGTAAAGAATCCACCTGCCAATGCAGGAGACACAAGAGATGTGGGTTTGATCCCTGGGTCGGAAGATGTCCTGGAGAAGGAAATGGCAACCCACTCCAGTATTCTTGTCTGAAAAATCCCGTGGACAGAGGAAACTGGTGGGCTATAGTCCATGAGGTCACAAAAGAATCAGACATGACTTAGTGACTAAAACAACAACAAATCCTACTGTAATAGATATTTTATCCACTGATGATTGGTACCTGCATCAATTATTTATTAGGAGATTCAAAGAGTGAATTTCTACATTTATTTGGATGATAAAATTGAAGGATATAAAAGAACTCAGGATCTTTACAATGCAGCATGAACAATGCCCAGACCATTGGAGATTAGTTGACATATGAAAAAATGGAAAAGATGACCAAGTCTCAGGAGAAAAGGTAATTGTGGAGATAAACCCTGAGATTCTGGGATTACAGGTAGGAGTTATAAAGCAACTATTACAATTATTAGGAACATATATAAATATAGCTATGATAAACAAGTAAAATATCTTAGCAGAGGGATAGAAACTATTTTTAACTATTGAAAAGAATTAAAAAAGAAAAACAAACTTGGAAGACTTACTACAATCAAGAGGGTAAAATACTGGCATGTGAATAAACATCTAGAAGAATGGAACAAATCAGGTTGCTTTGGGGATGAAAATGTTATAAAGTTAATTTGTAATGATAGTTGCATAACTGTAAATATATTAAAATTCATTACCTTGTATGAAAGTGAAAGTGAAATGCACTCAGCTGTGTGTTACTCTTTGTGACCCCATGGACTATAGAGTCCATGGGATTCTCCAGGCCAGAATACTGGAGTGGGTAGCCTTTCCCTTCTCCAGGAGATCTTCCAAACCCAAGGATAGAACCCTACAAGCTGAGCCAAAAGAGAAGTCCCTTAGCTTGTAGAGTTGCCTTGTATAGTTAAAATGAATGACTTCTCTTAGATGTAAGTTCAGTTCAGTTCAGTTCAGTCGCTCAGTCATGTCCAGCTCTTTGTGACCCCATGAATCACAGCACGCCAGGCCTCCATGTCCATCATCAACTCCCGGAGTTCACTCAGACTCACGTCCATTGAGTCGGTGATGCCATCCAGCCACCTCATCCTCTGTCGTCCCCTTTTCCTCCTGCCCCCAATCCCTCCCAGCATCAGGGTCTTTTCCAATGAGTCAACTCTTTGCATGAGGTGGCCAAAGTAGTGGAGTTTCAGCTTTAGCATCATTCCTTCCAAAGAACACCCAGGACTGATCTCCTTTAGAATGGACTGGTTGGATCTCCTTGCAGTCCAAGGGACTCTCAAGAGTCTTCTCCATCACCACAGTTCAAAAGCATCAATTCTTTGGCGCTCAGCTTTCTTCACAGTCCAACTCTCACATCCATACATGACCACAGGAAAAACCATAGCCTTGACTAGACGAACCTTTGTTGGCAAAGTAATGTCTCTGCTTTTCAATATGCTATCTAGGTTGGTCAAAACTTTTGTTCCAAGGAGTAAGTGTCTTTTAATTTCATGGCTGCAGTCACCATCTGTAGTGATTTTGGAGCCCAAAATAAAGTTTGACACTGTTTCCACTGTTTCCCCATCTATTTCCCATGAAATGATGTAAACTGTACCTCATAAAGACATTTGAAAAAGACTTAAATGTAAGTTCTAGAACTGAAAATACAATTTAAAAAATGATGCATTGGTGATGGGAAAAAAAAATCAGTGATCTTGGAGATACATCAATAGAAAATTTCTAACAATAGGAAAAGAAAAAGAAAAAAATTAACAGACCCTCAGTACCTGTTGATTAATATCAAAGAATGATTGAAATCCCAGAAACAGAGGAGAGAAAAATGAGTGAATCTTAGAAAAAGTAATAGCCATAATTTTCTAAATATGATGAAAGGCATAAATTACAAATTCAAGAAGCTGAGTGAATCTCAAGCAAACTAGATGCATAAATATACAAAGAGAGCTACATTATATCTTAGACACATCAAACTGCTGAAAATCAAGATAAAGGGAAAAACTTGAAAACAGAAACTTGTTGCCAGAAAAACAATAATATAGAAAAAAATAGGAATCAATAACCTTCTCATTAAAGAAAGTCAAAGCACAGTGGAATACCTTCAAGGTAGTAGTAGATGGAATAGAGAGGAAACCAAAACCCAAAATTCTATGCACAGCAAAAGTATCTGTCATAAATTTAAACATAGAGGAATTTGCATGTAAATCAGGGTGAAGAGAATTCATCATCATCAGACCTGTACTACAACCAATTGTAAATGGAAGTTGTTCAAGTTTAAGTGAAATGAAGGAAAGTTACATTTTCATAAAAAATAAAAATAATGATAAAAATATGGGTAAATATTAAAGAAATATTTCTTCTCAATATCTTTAAAATTGTAGGTTACTTAAAAAACAATTGTATTTATAATACACATTAATGTAATAAATAGGTCAAACATAGCAAAAAAGATTATGTAAAAGATAGACTTACATCATTTGGCATTAAGTAATACAATGTTGATTCTAAAATCCTGTTAAAATTTTAAAAGATTATTGTAATCTCTATTGCAATTGCTAAAAATCATGCAAAGAGGTATAGCATTATAAAAAGCTAATAGACAAATTTGAGTTTTAAAATAATTATTTAACACCAAAGATATCCAGAAAGGAAGAAAAGAGGAACAAAAAGTGGATGGAAACCAAAAACAACAGCAAAACATTAGCCATAAATCCAAACATATAGTAAATGTTAAATGGCTAAGCCCTTAAATGTCAGAGATTAACAGAACAGAAGAGCAATACTCCACCATATGCTGCCTATAACAGATACACTTTAAATATAAAGATACAAATAGCTTGAAAGTAAAAGGGTGAAAATACACATTATGCAAACACTAAGCATGAGAATTATTCCATGAGCATATGAATGTAAGATAAAATAAATTTCAAGACAGAGAGTATTATTAGAGGTAAGAGAGATATTTTGAAATGACAAAGGATCAATTCCTCGGGAAGATATAACAATTATAAGCATATGTGTAATAACAAAGCTTCAAAATACATGAGGCAAAATTTTCCTCATGTAGGAAGAAATAAATAAAAATCATGGATGAAGATTTTAAATAACACCTGTGTAGAGAAAAAGTATCAAGAATGAAGTTAAAGACCTGAAAATTCACTGTCAACCACAATGACTTAATTGATTTTTTTTACCCTGAACCTTTTTCTTTTATTTTGTTTTTATTTTTTAAATAAAATTGCATATATTTAAGGCATACAACATGATGATTTGATGTACATATATGCATATATATATTGAAATGATTACTACAGTCAAATGAATTAACATATCACTTCACATACTTACCGTGTGTGTGTGTGTGTGATGAGAGCACCTGAAATCTACTTAGCAAATTTCTAGTATTCAATGCAGTAGTATTAGCAATAGTCATAACGCTGTAAATTAAATTTCTACAGGTAGTAATCTTACATAACTGCAGCCTTGTACCCTTTGGTCTCCACATTTTCCCACCTCCTTGCCCCTGGTAACCACTGTCCTCTCTGTTTCTATATATTTGACTTTTTAGATTGCATATAGGACAATACATTCAACAACTTCATACTACATATCATTTACGAATGAGCATATACTTTCACCAAAATAGACCATATGCTGGGCCATTAAGTAAGTTTTAATAAATTTCCAAATCTCTAACCAGAGTGGAATTAGAAATTAGAAATTAGTGTATTATAAATTGATAACAATAAAAATATTTTCAAAAACATCACATATTTGGCAATTAACAGACTTTTAAATAATCAACTGTATCCCATCAAAATCTCCCTTAGGATTCTTAAAAACTGACATCAAGTACCTTAATCTAGTCTTCTACATGTTTGTCAGCTGGTCCAACACAGATGTCACTTTCTCCCTGAAGACTTTTTCAGCTCTTTAACCTTAATTTAGAAATTGTGAATTCCTTCACCTGCTGCTCTCTTGGAAAACGTTATCTATTTCTCTCTTGTGACACATATTACTCTGTTTTATTCATTGGTGTATACTTCTCTCCCCAGGAAGTGTCAGTTTCATGTATTTTGTTTTTATATCCCCAGTTTCTGGTGCATAGTAGATCCTTGATTAATGTTTGATTGAAAGAAAGATATGGAGGAAGGAAAGAAAGAAGGAAGGGAAGGAGGGAAGAGGAGGAGAGAAAGAAGCCTATACTTGAGTTGGATCTTTAAAAATATTAACATATAATTCTAAGCCCCAAAAGACAAATGTTTTATTTTTTCTTCTAATCTAGAAAGTGATTGGGACATATTTTTAATAGCTAAAAAAAAATTTTCCTGGTGTGAAAGGAGTGGGACCTAAAGAGAATTTTTATTACAGAACCAGCTTAAAATTGTTTTTTCATGCATATAGCTATGGTTTCACAGCCAACATTCAGGCAAAGTAATTTTAAGGGCATCTAAGTGTCAGCTACCCACACTGATTTTTGTTGTTAAAGGATTAGTTGAAAAGTATAATAATTTATTTCTCCAAATATGCATATAGCTTGGGGAAAAAAAATACAGTCTATCAAGAGTATATGGAATCCACGGAGGTCTAGAATAAAGTAACATATTTCTGAACCGATTTCACTCTAACCATTATCTCACTGACTTAAGTGCTAACAGGTGCTGGCTTTGCTAAGACTTTATCCCTACAAAGTCTGAATTGGGAATATTTCATCCTCGTAAGTAATTTCTCTATGACTAACTTGCTGAATGTTAAAGATAAATATATGTTTATATACAATTATTCCTACAATTATTTTAAAACAACTTGTGGGATTGTTTTAAGAAGGAATTATACTTAAATCTTTAATCTAGATGACAGTATTATTGATCATTTAATAATTAGCTTGTATTTACTTCCATCCTTGAGTGGGGACTTTTAGACTTGATTGAAAAGAATCATTTGTGTCTTAAAATCTACCTGAAGCAGGTATCATCTCTGTTAATGGAGGATCTTTCCATATATGTGTAACAACAGCTCATTCAAAATATCTGTGGAGAAGGAATTCCAAGCTGGTTCAGTGGCTAGGACTCAGCGATCTCCCCGCTGAGGGCCTGGGTTCTATTCCTAGTCTAAGATCCCACAGGTTGTATTCCTAGTAATGGAAATAAGATCCCACAGATGTGGCAAAAATAGTGGTAAAGGTCGGGGGGGGGATCACGGGGAGGGAAGAAACAAAATATATGGGGAGAATACTGAGTAGAGTGCTTGATAAACTGTGGACGGAGGTTCGTGACATTGTACAGGAGACAGGAATCAAGACGATCCCCAAGAAAAAGAAATGCAAAGAAGCAAAATGGCTTTCTGAGGAGGCCTTAAAAATAGCTGTGAAAAGAAGGGAAGTGAAAAGCAAAGGAGAAAAGGAAAGCTATACCCATTTGGATGCAGAGTTCCAAAGAATAGCAAGGAGAGATAAGAAAGCCTTCCTCAGCAATCAATGCAAAGAAATAGAGGAAAACAATAGAATGGGAAAGACTAGAGATCTCTTCAAGAAAATTAGAGATACCAAGGGAACATTTTATGCAAAAATGGGCTCAATAAAGGACAGAAATGGTATGGACCTAACAGAAGCAGAAGATATTAAGAAGAGGTGGCAAGAATACACAGAAGAACTGTACAAAAAAGATCTTCATGACCCAGATAATCACGATGGTGTGATCACTCACCTGGAGCCAGACATCCTGGAATGTGAAGTCAAGTGGGCCTTAGGAAGCATCACTATGAACAAAGCTAGTGGAGGTGATGGGATTCCAGTTGAGCTATTTCAAATCCTAAAAGATAATTCTGTGAAAGTGTTGCACTCAATATGCCAGCAAATTTGGAAAACTCAGCAATGGCCACAGGCCTAGAAAAGGTCAGTTTTCATTCCAATGCCAAAGAATGCTCAAATTACCGCACAGTTGCACTCATCTCACACGCTGGTAAAGTAATGCTCAAAATTCTCAAAGCCAGGCTTCAGCAATACGTGAACCATAAACTTCCAGATATTCAAGCTGGTTTTAGAAAAGGCATAGGAACCAGAGATCAAATTTCCAACATCCACTGGATCATCAAAAAAGGAAGAGAGTTCCAGAAAAACATCTATTTCTGCTTTCTTGACTATGCCAAAGCCTTTGACTCTGTGGATCACAATAAACTGTGGAAAATTCTGAAAGAGATGGGAATACCAGACCACCTGACTTGCCTCTTGAGAAACCTATATGCAGGTCAGGAAGCAACAGTTAGAACCGGACATGGAATAACAGACTGGTTCCAAATAGGAAAAGGAGTACGTCAGGGCTGTATATTGTCACCCTGCTTATTTAAATTATATGCACAGTAAATTATGAGAAATGCTGGACTAGATGAAGCACAAGCTGGAATCAAGATTGCTGGGAGAAATATCAATAACCTCATATATGCAGATGACACCACCCTTATGGCATAAACATGCCATAAAGAGCCTCTTGATGAAAGTGAAAGAGGAGAGTGAAAAAGTTGGCTTAAAACTCAACATTCAGAAAACTAAGATCATGGCATCCGGTCCCATCACTTCATGGTAGATAGATGGGGAAACAGTGGCTGACTTTATTTTTCTGGGCTCCAAAATCACTGCAGATGGTGATTGCAGCCATGAAATTAAAAGACGCTTACTCCTTGGAAGGAAAGTTATGACCAACCTAGACAGCATATTAAAAAGCGGAGACATTACTTTGCCAACAAAGGTCCATCCAGTCAAGCTATTGTTTTTCCAGTGGTCATGTATGGATGTGAGAGTTGGACTGTGAAGAAAGCTGAGTGCCAAAGAATTGATGCTTTTGAACTGTGGTGTTGGAGAAGACTCTTGAGAGTCCCTTGGACTGCAAGGAGATCCAACCAGTCCATCCTAAAGGAGATCAGTCCTGGGTGTTCATTGAAAGGACTGATGTTGAAGCTGAAACTCCAATACTTTGGCCACCTGATCCTGATGCTGGGAAGGATTGACGGCAGGAGGAGAAGGGGACGTCAGAGGATGAGATGGTTGGATGGCATCACCGACTCAATGGACATGGGTTTGTGTGGGCTCCAGGAGTTGATGATGGACAGGGAGGCCTGGTGTGCTGCGGTTCATGGGGTCACAAAGAGTCAGATATGACTGAGTGATACTGAGTAAAAAAAAAAAAAAAGAAAAAATTATCTGGAGAGAACACTGAGCTGTACACTGTGTTCTAATTCTGAACCCAGTTCCTGGCTGAGGAAGTAGTAAGAGGGAAAGTGAAAGTGAAATCGCTCTGTCATGTCCAACTCTTTGTGACCCCATGGACCGTAGCCTACCAGGCTCCTCTGTCCATGGGATTTTTCAGGCAAGAACACTGGAGCAGGTTGACATTTCCTTTACCAGGAGATCTTCCCGACCCAGGGATTGAACCCGGGTCTCTGGCATTGTAGGCAGACGCTTTACCCTCTGAGCCACCAGGCAAGTCCAGTAAGAGGGAACCTGGGGGGCAAATAAATATAACTACAACATAAGGTGGTAAGGACTACAAATACTGAAACAGCTAAGAAGAGCCTTAGGAGAATAGCATGTGGACTGTGATTTCTGTCATGGCAGGAATGATACAGTCAACCACAATATTTCTTTCATAAAAGAGGTGAAAGTGAAAGTCACTCAGTCCTGTCTGACTCTTTGGGACCCCATGGACTATACAGTCCAAGGAATTCTCCAGGCCAAAATACTGGAGTAGGTAGCCTTTCCCTTCTCCAGGGGATCTTTCCAACCCAGGAATTGAACCAGAGTCTCCTGCACTGCAGGCTGATTCTTTACCAGCTGAGCTACCACAAAGTATCCCTTAGCAAATCTCCAACATGCCCCAACCTCTCACTTTGGGCCGATGGCTGTATTTCACATTCACAGAGAAAAGAGAAACAAATAGTGATTCCTTTCATCCCCCATTTCACCAACCAGTGTGCACCAACAGCTACAAAGTTGTCCCGGAGATATGCATTGGAATCTATCCCCACGCAACTTCTCAAGAACCTTGCTTCTTTGCTCTCTGGGAGCACCATCAAATCACCTTTATATTTCCTTCCCTGGCACTGTCAATCACGTCTTAAACATCTTTTAAAACAAGCTTCATCTTGTTCCCTGTCGTCCTCTAACAGTTAGAGACCATCCTGTTTTTCTTTAACTTTCCTAACAAAATTCCACAAAAGGGTCAACCAACTCACTACCTTCTCTTCCCTAGCTCCCAGTCTTTCCCATGCATTTTTATTTTGTGCTTTGTTTCCCCCACAAAATGGCCCTTATCTAGGTCACAGAGGATAACCTGCAACTTGCCAGAGTCTTATGGCTTCTCTGTGGCTCACCTGGTAAAGAATCTGCTGCAATGCGGGAGACCTGGGTTTGATCCCTGAGTTGGGAAGATCTCCTAGAGAAGGGAAAGGCTACCTATTCCAGTATCCTGGCCAGGAGAATTCCATGGACTGTATAGTCCATGGGGTCACAAAGAGTCGGAGACGACTGCGCGACATTCACTACCAGAGTCTTGCTGTGGAGGACCACTCCCTGCTCATTCAGGCTTTCTGCTCCCTTGACCCCACAGTCTCCCTCTGCTCGCTCTTCACCAGCCCCTCCATTTTATTGTCTTTTGTTGGCCTCTTCTTTGTGCCATCTCCTGAAATGTAGGAATAGCTAAGGTTGAGCATTTGCCTCTCTCATGGGTGTACATTCTAGCTCAAAGTGGTCTCCTTAAGTCCTGTGGCTTTAGATGCCATCTAACACGTTGATGACTGCATCACACCCAAGCATCCCGCTGTCTGCCAGACCCTGCTTGCTGTGTCCCTTGGCTATTCATTCACCTCTGCAATGGGCATGCAGATTATCTGCAGTCCTATAGCCACACTGGGATGGACACCTTTGTGTATGTGTCCCCTAAGCTGTTCTGTAACCTTCTCTGGGATGGGTGTTCCAGCAATAGGGTTTCTGGATCATGTGGTTTGTGTGTCTATAATGTAAGTAGTGCTAATTGTTATCCAGACTGGTACCCAGGCATCAGCAGCCCATGAGTTTTTCAATCCCAGTGGTACTCAGCCACTCAGGCTCTAATCATATGGGAGGGGGATTTTGAAGTTCAGCCACCTAAGCTGTAACCCATATTAATTAAATCAGAATCTCTGGGGTAGGGGAGGGTGATTCCAATATGCAAATAAGGCTGACAATATCTGCTTTATTTCCACATCCTCATCAACTCTTGGCTTTCTCAAGCTTTCTAATTTTAGCCTATAAAATAGATGCTAAGTGTGGTCTCATTATTATTTGGATCTGCATTTAATCTTAGGTATTTTATTATTTTCAATATAATAAACCAGTTTTCTCAATATTGTCTCCTCAACCATTTGACCTTTCCCCTTTGACTTATGATTCTCCAGATTACCAAGCTCTTTGTAAATGGAATGTGGTAACTCCATTTGCTTCACAATATCATCAAATACATAATTCTGAAAACTACTTCAGACAGGATGTATCTGTCAAAACTGTTAAAATACTGAGCACACATGGTATTTTCTGTAGATGTTTCTGTATACACTTATGTATGTTTGTATATATGCATATATGTATGGTGATATTTGAATTTGAAGATAGTGTACAGTTCAGGATTTGAGAGTCCAGATTTTGGTGTCAGACAGACCTAGATATGAACTCCAGCTTCGCCATTTACCAGCTCTCTGACCTTGGGAAAGTTACTGAATCTCTAGCTAAGCCTCAGGTTCTTTGTTGGTAGAATGAAAATAACTTAGACTATGTACATTTGTTGAGATGGTTAAATGAGAAAAGGTAGATAAAGCCGAAACACAATGTCTGACGTTATTAAACACTCAGAAAATAGTGACTTTTGTCATTACCATTCTTTGTGATCTGAAACCACTTGACCTATGGGGCGCTATATAGCTCTGGAGTTCGGAGCACTTGCTCATTCGTTGTTGGAGCAGATTGAACTTATCCTTTGAGGGAAAAGCAACATATGCATCTTTTCCAGGTATCCCTGCAGCTCATTTTGGTTGATGGTAACTTGACATTCCACACAGGTACTAATAAAAGCATAGCTTAAATTTTTACAACAGAATGACAACTGTGCAATGTGCACGTCTCCAATCTACAAACATAAGTTACTTTAGGAAAGCTAGGGTGTTAATGCTTGGAGTTCATTACAGAATCTACTGACTATATGAATATGCTCCACAAATTCCATGAGTTGATTGAAGATTCTTGATTGCTCAAGACTGTCCAACGCAGTGCTTTTTCAAACCTAGACCTGCTGTGTAGACAAGGTCTTCTGATTTTTAAAGAAGTCAGATATCTAATTTTAAAATAATGCTTAAATGTACCAAAAGATGCTAAATTGTGTGAGTAAAATAAAGCATGTCTACCGATCAGATATGACTCATAGATCGTTAATTTTCCACCTTTGCTGTGTTCTCTAGACCCACCTCAGTACTACCAGCTTACCAGGAAGAATTGGACTTTGGAATTTTAGCTCCTATTGAATGGCATCTTAAATCACATCTTCCTGTATGTCCTGGGCTAAATTCCATGTTCAGTGGAACTCAATATTCTCGTTGTAACTGTACCTACCATGTTTTTTTCTAACTTTGTATTTTCTATTGGAGTATAGCTGATTAGCACTGTTGTGATAGTTTTAGGTAGACAGTAAAGGGACTCAGCCATACATATACATGTATCCATTCTTCCCCAAACTCCCCTCCCATCCAGGTTACACATAATATTGAGCAGAGCTCCCTCTACTATACAGTAGAATCTTGTTGGTTATTGGTTTTTGTTGTTATTGTACCTACTATGTTTTATTATAGTATCTATCATATGAGTTGTCTTCTCACTAATCAAAGGGTTCTTTAAGGACAAGGACTGCATTTGGATCTCAGCAACCTGACAACAAGGGGCTTCCCTTGTGGCTCAGCTGGTAAAGAATCTGCCTGCAACGAGGGAGACCTGGGTTCGATCCCTGGGTTGGGAAGATCCCCTAGAGGAGGGAAAGGCTACCCACTCCAGTATTCTGGCCTGGAGAATTCCATGGACTGTATAGTCCTTGGGGTCCCAAAGAGTCAGACACAACTGAGTGACTTTTGCTTCCATTTTCACTTTCTTAATCTGACAACACCTGACATATTTTAAAATTTAAAAATTTTGGTGAGATGAATGAATGATTAAGCCTATAAAGATCCCCCATGTTCTTTCAAGAGTTACATAGAAAATGTTCATTCACAAAACTTGTCAACGTCTTCTGCAAAATAGTTATCAAAGAAACTAACAACTTAGTTTCTTGAATATGTATTGAGTTCACATAAAAGGTCACATTGAGAATTCTTAAAAAACAATTCCTAATTCAGTAAGTCCCTTATATATGAGCTTTCACGTTGCAAACTTTGAAAGATGCTAACGTGCATTTCATCAACACCAGGCATGAGTGAAGTTGCAGCTGGCCCTCCATCCCCTTTGCTGACAGTCTCTCAGCTCTACTATCTCCTCCCTCTTCTCCATATCCAGGCAGTAACTTTTCTTTCCTGTTCACTTGATGCCAGTAGCCCCTATATACCAGCTGTTGTATGGCACTACTGTATTTTCCAAGGTGCTGTACTATAAGATTAAAACTCTTCTCTTTATTTTTGTGTCGTTTGTTATGTATCATTTGTGTGAAAAATATTATAAGCCTATCACAGTACAGTACTATATAGCTGATCGTGTTACTTGGGTCCCTAGGCTAACTTTGTTGGACTTTCGAACAAATTGAACTTACATATGCACTCTTTTTTGAATGTAGGGGACTTACTCTAGTTTTAGGTTAAGAGAAAATTTTACTTTTCATGTTTTCCCTTTTCTCCATCACCTACCTTAAAACCATTCTTTCCTTGGCTGCCAGTAAGCCCAGAGCGGTATTTAGCCCTCAACTGTAATAATTAACTCATGGCTGAAAGTAGACCTTTCCTTATCCTTCTTTTTTCTCCAGCTTTTTCCATTTTGTTGTCCCATTTTCATGCTTGTTAGCTGTGTCACTAAAGTAAAATATTTTGGGGAAATAGGCAACATAGAAATCATTAGAAAACAATTATGAAATAAAATATACAGTGATTTTGCTTTAGGACAAATACGCTCTAGAGGCTTCATCAATTTGGCAATTAGCAGGCAACAGGTTTTAGCTCCCATTTGCCACCTGTTCAGTAGGCTTAACTTTGTGCTCTTGAACACTGATAGCAACTGTGATTCAAATGAAGGGCTTGGTTTCTATTGTAAAAGTGAGCTAGGCACTTGGGGTTGTGGGATGAATGAAAAGAGTGTAGTATAAGGACCCTGGCATCATGGAGTCTACCATCTCGTTAAAAAAAAAAATACACACAAAACAATTAATAATCAATCATGGTTGACATATTATTTCTTAAGGCTGCTGTAACAAAAAGCCACAGACAATAGAAATGTGTTCTCTCACAGGTCCGGAGGCCAAAAGTCTAAAGCCAACGTGTCTGTAGGGTCATGTGCCGGGGTCCAGCCCCGGCTGATCCAGGGTATTCGAAGCGGGGACAGCGTCGGTGAGGGTCAGGATACAATAGCTTCAGTTAGATATTAATTAAAGATATAAAGAGTAATAGAATAAGGATAGCTCAGTAGGAAACTTCAATGGAGAAAAGAGGCTGAGTGGCTTGGTTTACGCGGGAGACCAATAAAACTTCAAGACAAGAAGTTTGCACCACTTACGTAGGCCACAGGCGTCCTTCCATTCTCCTGAAGGAGAGGAGACACTGAGGCCTCCCCGGTCGGATCTTAGAAGCCCAGGCATAATTAGTAAGCATGGTGGGTTCCGCGCTCCAGATGGAGACTCAGCCAGAGTGAAAGAGAGAGAGACATGGGGAGACCAGGATTTCGAGAAACTGATCCCCATTCTTTATTTTCCAGAGTCTGTTTTTATACACTGAGATGTTATACAAAAGTCACGAGGGGACAGCAGTCCTGACTTTTATTAAAGTCAGGTGCTTCACACAAATGTATACAGAGGTCTTAGGGGTGTTACATCATCTTCTGGCCAGGGGGGCCTGCTGACAATTTATGACCCTCTTCTTGTGACAGTGGTCAGAACACTTTTTTCTCCAAGGGTGATTATTCTTAAAACAGACGGCACCCAAATAAAGTTACATTCCTATAGGGTGAGGGTGTAGTGGGTTTTAGTTAAGGAAAGAATTTACTTAGCCTAAGGTCTAACGCAATTAATATCAAAGGTTAATACTTATTTCTTCTATATACTCATTAACGTGTGTAAGGGCAGGGGATGTGGAGACTTAGCAACAAACATTGGCTCAACAAATGAAAAACCCTTCACCAATACAATTTCTAATCAGCCCATTATACTTATACTAATAGTTTTCTAACTTTTCTAAGGAACCTGTTTTTAGAAGGTTTAAAGCATCTCGTGCCCCTCACGGTTGGGAGGCTGTGAGCGATCACATGTGGCCAGACAAGCCTGTCAGGCAGGCCAGAGAACCTTCAGAGGAGTTTGTAGGTTAAAATACTCTTGTCACACCCAGGAGTTTTTATTAACTGGAGGTCTAAGTTAACTCCTTCTCCAAAAGAGGTGGTGGGGGACAGCCGCCCATAAAGTCAGAGGTGTAGGTGAGAGCACAAAGTAGTAAAGTAGGCAGGCTCTGGTTATGGGGGTAGATGCTCGAGGATTTCCAGGGGGACTCCTGAGGCTCAATCCTGCCTTTGCGTATGTCGAGCCTCCTTCCTCATGACCTTTGCCACGGGCGGAGTACCTCACTCTGGCCCCCAACATTCATGCTCTCTGAAGTTTCTAGGGAAGCATTGGTTCCCTGCCTTATTCTTAGCTTCATGCTTGTCCAGAAATCCTTGACATCCCTTGGTGTATTGGCTCATCACTATAATTTCTGCCTTCATCATCATGTGGGAGTCTCTCTGTGTCTCTCTATATGTCTGTTTCTTCTCTTCTTATGAAGACCACAGTCATATCGGATTAAGGGCCTTCCTATTTCAGTAGGACTTGATCTTTCCTTATATATTAATTACATCACCAGAGACTATTTCCAAATAAGCTCACATTCCCAGTTACCAGCAGTTAGAATGTTAACATATCTTTTGGGGGGCACAATTCAACTCACATGGTTGGCATACAAATAAGCACTAAGAAGTATAGAGCAGATGATTGGAAATGTCCTTGAAGAGAAAAGCTGAGCCTTAGCGAGGAACCCTTCTAATTGGTTTGCATCTCAGCATTGCTCTGGGAGCTGGCTGCACTGCTGAAAGCTCTGAGATATTTGTTCTCCGTGTGTCTTTTTTCCCACTAAGTACACTTTCCTGTTATCCTGCTTGCTCACCCTACTGCATCCTTCGATACAAGCTGACTCCCCCAGATATCATTCTGTTTGGGGAGCAATCTCATTTCAGCCCTTGGCATTCTTGGCGTCCTGTGCATGTTGGGTTTTTATCAGTTTTGTGCAATGAGAAATTTCTAAGGCACTTTTTACAGGAAGGCCTTCCTTTTCTCATGTTCTTATCACTTACTGCTATTGCAAGCTTGTGTGATAGACTTTGCCAGTCTTAAATTTATAGGGTTCTCTGAAATAAAGAAAAAAATGTACACACCTGACTTTTTTGCCACTGACAGCACATGTGCAAATATACAGGGGCCATCAAATTATGTTCACAACTATCAGCCTCACTGCAGTTTATATGGATTTGAAAGAGGACTTTATTTCTTTTTCCTAATTTCTTTTTTAAGTAGTCTTTGCTAGTTTTCCTTCAGGGATAAAATGTTCTTTTTCTTTTTATAAGGATATATCGTCATAATCTCCATTCTCTTGTCTGGTCAAGTAGAAAAGCCTTAGAATATGCTTCATGCCTTCCCATTTGAAAATTCTCTCACTTTTCTTCCTCAAATGAAAATAATGAAACTAGAGCATTATTAACTAATCGCTATTTGGTGGCTAAACCACTTTTTAGCTACTTTTAATTATAAGAACATTGCTAGAATATATGTTTTTGTAAGACATAGTCACAGTTGTCATCAGTGGACTTTTTGGAGTGTTAGTTGTGTGATGTTTCACTAGACAATAATTGAGCAAATTATGACAAATGGGATTTTTACAGAAAATACCAGCTACTGAAGTTACAAGCTTATGACCTAAAGTATATTTGAGATTAGTAAAGCAGGAAAGATACTTACCTTATTAGATAGAAACCAGATGTTGGAATATGCAGAATTAAATAATTTCAGTTCCTATATTTAAGTCCTCAGTTCCACCTTGAATCATGAATCGATTTGACCAGTTCCTCATTCCCTCATTCACAAATGCTCAACTGCCTCTGGACCCATTTAATTCCTGCCAACACTATTCCCTGGAGAAGGAAACGGCATCCCACTCCTGAATTCTTGCCCGAAAGATTCCATAGACTGAGGAGCCTGGTGGGCGACAGTCCACGGCATAGCAGAGAGTCAGACATGACGGAGCAGCTAAGTGCAAACACAATAGTATTCCCAAAGGGATGTTAAAACATCACCACCGTATGTACTCTTAATAATTTATAGTCTTCTCTTGATGAGGGTAAAATAGAAGGGTGAAAAAACTGGCCTAAAACTCAACATTCAAAAAACTAAGATCACGGCATCTGTCCCCATCACTTCATGGTAAATAGATGGGGAAAAAGAGGAAGCAGTGACAGATTTTATTTTTTTTAGGTTCCAAAATCACTGTGGATGATGACTGCAGCTATGAAATGAAGACACCTTCTCCTTAAGAAGAAAAGCCATGACAAACCTAGACAGAGTATTAAAAAGCAGAGACATCACTTTGCTGACAAAGGTCAGTGTAGTCAAAACTATGGATTTTCCACTAGTCATGTACAGATGTGAGAGACCACAAAGAAAGCTGAATACTGAAGAACGAATGCTTTTGAACTGTGGTGCTAGAGAAGACTCGAGAGTCACGTGGACTGTAAGGAGATCGGATCAGTCAATCCTAAAGGAAAACAACCCTGAATACTCATTGAAAGGACTGATGTGAAAGCTGAAGCTCCTATACTTTGGGCACCTGATGCAAAGAGCCAGTTCATTCAAAAAGACTCTGATGCTGGGAAAGATTGGGCAAGAGAAGGGGGCATCAGAGGATGAGATGGTTGGGTGGCATCACCGACTCAATGGACATGAGTTTGAGCAAGCTCCAGGAGATGGTGAAGGACAGGGAAGCCTGGTGCACTGCAGTCCATGGGATTTCGAAGAGTCAGACGTGACTTAGGGACTGAACCACAACAGTCATCGACATCCTTCATTCACTTTGCTTGATGCTGACATGCAAACATCAAGCTCTGCCCAGACATTGGGATTTAAATGCAGGACTTGTTCTACTCTGCTTTGCCTTCTCCACCAACTGTCATCCTATTTCTTCCCTACTTGGCAATCTTCCCAAGTTATCTGTTAATTCTCACATCAGGTAAGACCCATGGTACTGAAGACCCTCCAACATTTCATCTTTACAACATTCACATCTCCCTCCATTCTTCAGCACTGAGAAGCCCCATTCCTTCATTGCAACCCCAAAGCTATCTGGATAAATGGTCTCCTTCATCCTTACTGACACCTCTCTTAGAATTTACCTCCTCTACATCTACATTTAATACCAGATTATTTAGCACTATGTTCATCTCATTGTCATTTCAAATTCATTGTGTACTTTACTCTCCTAAACAGACAATATCTTTGAAATAAGGATCTTGTCATATAACTCCTCTATTTTGTGCATTTAAATCCATATCTTAATGATCAATAATTGATATTTCTTAATTTCCTCAACCTTGGCTCCCCAATGAAGGCAGATACCACATAAGAGTAATACATTTAACTGCAAGCCATATTCTTGTGATGATTCTAGATTAATATTAACATTCTAGTCTCTAAAATTCTGATGGAAGTAACTTTGAAAATACTAAATATTAGTATGTTTTGAGTCCATTTTTAAAGTATCACTTAAGAAAGAGAAAATTATAGATGTGGGTGCCATCCATAGGATTTTTGTGTGTGACAATTTTATATAGAAGAGAATTGTTGTCTTTGCTCTTCCTATCTTATCTGACTGAACATCTTCTTTAATCATTAATCTTTACGAGACTGTATTTACAGTTGGTCCAGGAAACCCTGGGTTCTGCATATTTTCTGTGTTCTTCATGCATTGTTTATCAAACTCTCCCATTTGGGACTTGCAGCATTTTATTGAGGCAAGAAATTGAGATCTCTGCTCTGTTGATGCATTTGAGGGGTAGTGTGGAAAATGCTTTTAAAGGGGAGTGACCTTAACTAGTTAGAAGTTCTTTGGGCACCAAAGGGGAAAAAAAAAGTTAATTCCTCGCCAGAGCTTCATTAAATGTACACTTTGTAAGAAAGGCTAATAAAAGTATGGTGATCCCATTAGTTTCAGGGAATTCTATGCTGCAATGCTTCAGACAGAGCTGTTGGTCCTGCTTTATCAGTAAAGCATCTTAGATGCCCAGTTAAATGGGACTTCTTTCTTGGGCTCTAACTGATGCTTTAGGGATTTCAGGACATTAGCCAATGGCTGACTGGCTTTATGGGATTTATGCACCACTGCAGCCTCAAAATCAAGTTTCATCCTCTGAATGTGTGGAAGGACTCTAATAAATTAAAGTTTCCTCTTTCCCAGGTACCTCCAGTCTTGAGTATTTCAGTCTTCAGATATTAACTTCTGAAACACCAACTTATGAAGATTCATTTGCAAGGAAAGCAAAGCCATGTCCTGATGCTCTAAGGTGGTCTCAGAAAGTTCCCTTTAATATTTGTTTGGCTTTTAAGATTTTATTTTCCAGTCAAAGTCTGGTTTATATACAGTGAGATGCATTTATGAACTAGTTTGATGAATGCCCACCCACCTGTCACAATTTAAAATTTAGAAAGTCTCCTCTTTACCTTTCCCAGTTCAAGCCACCGCTGCCCCCTCCCCTGCTTGCCCTCTTTTCTCTTTGATCCTTAGCACAGAGAGGTGTCAGGTTTCAGAAGAATACCTGTGGGCTCAGATGATTCATTTAGCCAGGTTGATGTCAAAATACCTCAGCAAATAAATTTACCAAGAAACCTTTCCAAACACACACTATATGTTTATCTGCATTTTTGAGAATGACATACCGCAGATCTGACATCCACCTACACGTATATCTACCTGGCTTCCTTATACTAACAGCCAGATAAATGAGTATGCAGATAAGCACTGCTTCTTATTTATCATATTACCTTGAAGAAGTTGAACATGTGATAGTTCAGCTTCAGATTTATATTTCCAACAGCCGTATGCCGCAAGAACCAATTTTTAAATGTCAACAAACTATGGCATTTAAGATTCTAGTTTTTAACCTACACTGTGAGTGTACTTGTCTCATACATGGTGTCATCAAGATAGCTTTTCTGTTCAAAAGTCCAGTTGCTTATATGGCTCATGATTACACACTTTAAACATCAAAGTCTGTATATATTTAAATATAAAATATCATATATGTTGAAGGGCTTAAAGTGGGCATGATATTTAGCGAAGGGCTTATACAAAGGCAACAGAAGAATAAGCTTTTTAAAAGACACCTTCATTGTGGTTAAAAAGACAAAGGAGGTGGGAGCCAACCCCATGCCTGGATCCCTGCAGTGCGCAGGAAATCAAAAGAAATAAAATGAACAGCGCTGAGCCACTGCACCACGAACAGTGGTCATGGGAGGTGTCTTCAAATATTTGAAAGACTGTCGTGTGAAACAGGAGTTAATTAGATTTACTCTGTTAACTCCACAGGACAGAATGAAGAACAATAAAAAGAAGTACTAGGGCAGATGAAGTTTTTTGCTTCCATCTTGAACATTTAAAATTCTTTATAAAAGGGTTGGATTGTACTGCTTTGCTAAATAGGAAACTCCCAGTTTCTAGAAATGTTTAATCAGAGTCAGGGTGACCTCTACCCAGAATCATAAAGATAGAATTGTTGCTCTCGTGCAAAGATTTACTTATGTGACCTCATAAATTCATCCCAATTCCAAGTGACTCCTTAAACGATGAGAGAGTATATTCTCTTCCAAATAAGTTTGTTTATTTTTCCAATTCTCTGATGGTTGAGAAAGAATTTTACTCATTTCTGGCTGTCCTCTGTATTCCCTCAAATAGAAAAAAAAAAAAAGGAATTTCAGAACAGCTCTTCAGTATTTTCTGTGATATGATTACCTCAGGCAGTGTTACAAGTATAATTAAAATTCTGTTTGCATTCCTTGAAATACAGATAAGCATTTCAGGGTGTGATCATTCTGAAACATCAGATTCGGGTAGTTATCCAGTCGAGGCTGGTAACACTCTGAGTTATTCTGAAGCCATGATTTTGAGATGAAGACTAATTCCCTGTAATCATTGTTATACTTTAGGTTATAAGGTTACACGTGTTCTAGAACAAATCTACGGTCTTGCAGGAAAAAAAAATGAACCTGAGAAGATTGTGGCAAGGATTTAGCTATTTACTGTGTGTAGACGCTTGTTCTAACAAAGCAATCTGGATTTTATTTTAAAATAAACATTACAAATGTGTGTTCCAAAGCCAGACCCACTTCCATATCAATTGAGTAAAACAGAGCTGCGAGCTGTAAAAAAAAATTTAAAAAAAAGAAGCGCATTGCTTTCTTCCAAGAGTCAGTAAGAATAATAACTCACATTATCAGAAAGGGCAGTGCAAAATTACTTGTGCAAAGAACAAGTAAAGACTTCTTGCTTTTCCTCTTTGGCTTTCTTGCTACCAATTTAAGATCAAGATCTTAGATGGAATTACATTCCATCTTAGCCAGAACTGACAGAAACACATTTTCAATTACCAGCATGTGACAATAGAACAACAATGTCAGTGGTTTTTTAAACAAGGCTATTTCTCGCTTTACAAAGGTGACCATTTATAAATGACCAAACAAGATCTCTTTTCAAAAAATATAAGTGCTATATCTTTGGATACTGGTATATTTAATTTATACTTTTCTAGTTTCTTAGGAGTTCCAGTGGAGAAAATATACTCTAACAGGATTATTTGACTTAAAAATATTAAATACTAAGTACATCCCAAGGGAACATAAAACATTAATCCGTAAACTCATTTCCATATAAGGAAAGCAGAATTCATGATTCCATTTAGCTGTTATTGTAGTTGCTGCAATAGTAATGCCTCTTAGGACACATTTAAACATTTGAATATGAACAAATGAATGAATGTATTAGTATAAATAAAATGATGAATGCTATTAATATAAGTAACTGATGCAGTTTTTATGAGACTGACTAATGGCCAAATGCCCTAGTTTTATTTCTACATCATTTCCTTCTGTCACTCCTGAAGTCCTAAATAGTACTCAGAGATACATTTCAGGGACTCAAATAAAAAAACTAACTTTTTTCAAGTAATTCTGCAAATTGGACTTGTATTCGTGTTAGGATTAACTCATGTTCTCTTGTAGACTTGGATTTTCAGTCTAGTTATTTGTAAGCTAAAAACACCTTTACTAGAAAAGTATTTCAATGGGCTTCACATTATCCTTCTAAAAGACAGATACGAAAATCACTCTACACTCTACTTCTAACAGCTCCCAATTGTTTGGAGCATTTTAAGACATGAGTTAATGTTCATGTAGTTAACTTAGATCATTTCCCATCTATACTGAGGGTTTTAACGATGCCAAATTATCTCACCACCTTTTCCCTCTCTTGATTCCATTAACCTTAGGATTTCAGAGCAATCTAATTTTGGATAAATTGCTTTCCTGTGTTTTGGCTGCTAGCTTTTGACAAATGTGTTTTAAGTTTCACTCAAAGGCTAATTTTTCTTATTTTAACCACTGAATGCTTTACAAATTATGCTAGCAAGATGTCTTTTATTTCTCAAGTTTTAGTTACTCAGAAATTATAATTTTTCTAAAGCTAAAAAAAGCCTGAAAACTTGATACTGAGCTAAATATCATTGACTAGATTAAATTGTTAAGGATTTATTATTAGGAAACATTGTTTTGAGCTATTTTTAACCTGTAGTCATCTAAAAGTATTGGCACTTTTAATTCCCTTGTTTATTGGTGAAATGACCAATCTTTATAAGCACTGATATTTTTCCTATGGGAATGCAAAATTAACTGAGTTTCCATTACAGAAGTTGCCACACACACACACACACAAACACACACACACACAAATACACATGTGAGAAATAATGTCTGGGTTTCTTTTTCCCTTTTCTTTCTCTTTTTTGAGTAGCCATTTAAAGTAGTCACAGAAGAAATTATCACTTAAATTTTTATTAAGTGCCATACCATTGTATTAGACATTTTGGTGGATAAAAGTAAAGAAACATAAGACTTTTCTTATGATAACCATCTAGTTAAGGAAATAGACTTGTCCTCTCCCAAGTAAAACAATTTGTCATGGCTTAAAGGTGAGGCATAGTAATACTTTAATAGCATCTATGAATCTGGAGTCCTTCCTGTTTCCCTGACACTGGACCAGAAGTTCCACATAAGTTACCCCATTTGACCCTCACCATAGGAAGAGGTGTGTTGTTGTTCCTATCCTACAGATGAGAACTTGAAGTCTTAGAGGTGAGGTAGTCTTCCAAGGAAATACAGCCAGTGTTCAGCTACAATGAAAATCTGAGTTTGACTCCAAAGTGGAAGTCACTCAGTCCTGTCCGACTATTTGCAACCCCTTGGACTACACTGTCCATGGAATTCTCCGGGCCAGAATACTGGAGTGGGTAGCCATTCCCTTCTCCAGGGTAACTTCTCAACCCAGGGATCGAACCCAGGTCTCCTGCATTACAGGCATATTCTTTACCAGCTGAGCCATAAGGGAAGCCCTAGAATACTGGAGCTGGTAGCCTATCCCTTATTCAGTGGATCTTCCCGACCCAGGGCTTGAACTGGGATCTCTTGCATTGCAGGCAGGTTCTTTACCAACTGAGGGAATATATATAACATATATAATATATTATAAGAATTATAATTATAACATGTAATATGTATAATATAATAAGGGAAGCCCTTGACTCCAAAACCCATGTGTTTACATATTTTGTTAATATTGCACTTCAGAATATTCCAAATATGGTGTTTCAAAGATGGGAGGTAAAAAACTTTCAAGGACAACTTCACAAAGAAGCTGGTATTGGTGTTGAGAAATAGAAGAGTAGATTGAAGGATAGTTAGGCATAGATCCTGGGGAATCTTCTGTAGGCAGTTGGAAATGCATGAGCCACAACACGAAGGCAGAAATGTGGAGGTGTTTGGGGACTAACAGTTTGATCAGAGTAGCCATCAGTGGCCAAAGTATTGAAATTTCAGTTTCAGATTGGAAAAGGGAAGTCTGGGTCATTTTTAAGATATCATGTTTTGTTGAGAATTTGAGATTAGAGGTAGGACATGAGAAATAATAAGCATTTAGCCTTACATAACTGGAATTAGAGAAAGTTCAAATTATCATCTGATGCCAATTATGTTTTTAATGTTCTTTGATTTTCTTCTCAAATGAACAGTCATTATTGTAAGGAGAGATCTCCAAAGTAATTTGTATTTCTTTGGTAAGAGAATATAAAAATTGTAAATGCTTTGGTAAATCAATTAATTCTTAATTATGTGCTATTTTAGAATATTAAAAATATATTTAACATACATAGTGATATTATACCAAAATGAAAGATAGATTGTTTAATCATACAATATCATCATTTATAATTCTCCAGAAAGAATTTGTCCATTTTCACTTAATTTCATCCTTTGTTATCTGCTTAAAAAGGGCTTCCCTAGTGGCTCAGATGGTAAAGAGAGATGCCTGCAGCAGATTGTGGGAGACCTGGGTTTCATCCCTGGGTTAGGAAGATTCCCTGGAGGAGGGCATGGCAACTCACTCCAGTATTCTTGCCTGGAGAATCATCATAGACAGAGGAACCTGGCGGGCTACAGTCTCTGGGGTAGCAAAGAGTTTGACACAACTGAGCGACTAAGCACACACACATAGATACCAGAGAATATTACTTTATTTGACATAAGACTGAGGCCAAATCTTATTGATAACATGGACCTACTGATTATCCAAATCCATCTGAAACTATTTGATTGTTCTCTTTTGCCCTTCAAAGGTATATAATTTTTAAGTGTTAACATCACTACTTCAGTTACAAGGATCAGGAATATACAAATGGTTTTTGCATATATTATTTTCTCATTGGTTCAGTTCAGGTCAGCTCAGTTCAGTCGCTCAGTCATGTCCGACTCTTTGCGACCCCATGAATCGCAGCACACCAGGCCTCCCTGTCCATCACCAACTCCCAGAGTTCACCCAAACTCATGTCCATCGAGTCAGTGATGCCATCCAACCATCTCATCCTCTGTCGTCCCCTTATCCTCCTGCCCCCAATCCCTCCCAGCATCAGAGTCTTTTCCAATGAGTCAACTCTTCGCATGAGGTGGCCAAAGTACTGGAGTTTCAGCTTTAGCATCATTCCTTCCAAAGAAATCCCAGAGCTGATCTCCTTCAGATTGGACTGGTTGGATCTCCTTGCAGTCCAAGGGACTCTCAAGAGTCTTCTCCAACACCACAGTTCAAAAAAATCAATTCTTCAGCACTCAGCTTTCTTCACAGTCCAACTCTCACATCCATACATGACCACAGTAAAAACCATAGCCTTGACTAGATGGACCTTTGTTGGCAAAGTAATGTCTCTGTCTCTACTGGTGATTATTTCTAAATGCTTAATTAAACCTTTATCAATTCTAAGAATTCATTTGCTCTTAAAATGAAAAAAGTCTGATTTTTTTTTTTGATACTTCTCCCCCATTCTTTTCCTATTTTGAATTGTTGTTGTTCAGTCACTCAGTCATGTCCAACTCTTTGTGACCCATGGATGGTAGTATGCCAGGCTTCCTTGTCCTTCAGTATCTGGAGGTTGCTCAAACTCCTGTGCATTGAGTTGGTGATGATATCCAACCATCTTATCCTCTGTCACCCTCTTCTCTTCCTGTCCTCAATCTTTCCCAGCACCTGGGTCTTTTTCTAATGAGTCCATTCTTTGCATCAGATGGCCAAAATATTGGAATTTCAGTTTCAGCGTCAATCTTTCTAATGAATATTCAGGGTTGATTTCCTTTAGGATGGACTGGTTGGATCTCCTTGCAGTCCAAGGGACTCTCAAGAGTCTTCTCCAGCACCACAGTTCAAAAGCATCAATTCTTCGGTACTCAGCCTTTATGGTCCAACCCTCACATCCATACATGACTACTGGAAAAACCTTGTCTTCGACTATACGGGCTTTTGTCGGCAAAGTGGTGTTTCTGCTTTTTAATACATTGTCTAGATTTGTCATAACTTTCCTTCCAAGGAGTAAGCGTCTTTTAATTTCATGGCTGCAGTCACCGTCTGCAGTGATTTTGGAGCCCAAGAAAAGAAAATTTGCCACAGCTTTCGCTTTTTCCCCGTCTATTTTACCATGAAGTGATTGGGCCAGATGCCATGATCTTGGTTTTTTTAATGTTGAGTTTTAAGCCAGGTTTTTAGTATTTTGAATTATTCAGAAATTATTTTGCAAGGATAAGGCTCCTTTGCTAGACCATTGAGTCAGGGACAGATTTTAGATATGACACATTTGATCAGAAAGGAGGAACATAAACAAGTTCAATCATGCATGGAAGTTTCTAATGGAATTCAAATATAAATGTGATTTACTTGCTAAAGTGCAAAATTTGTATAATTTGCATGGCAAGTGCAGGGTTAATCAATGAAAAGGAAATGGCAGAGAAGCAGCTTTCAAAGAAGCACAGATGCAAGCAGGAGGCACTTCACTGAGCCTCTCCGAAATGGAAGTCGATCAAGCAATTAATAAAGTTAAAAACACAAAAGCACACTTGGATCTTAATCTACCTAAGGAAAGTGATCCAAACCAAATATGTAAAATTGATTGACTAAGACGACTCTCCAGTGAGGTGGAAAAGTCTCATAAAAATCCAGAAATGGAATACAAGGAACAAGGTCATTTGGCTCGTCCCGTCAGCACTCAATTATTTCATAGCTATTAAACTCAGTTCAGCTGACCAGAGAAGGAGTTCATTTGTACTCATGAATCCACATTGAAACTCTGGTCAGAGCAATAAATGCTCTTCACTCTTGCTGCCCACCCCCCAACCACACCCACGAAGACATATTTTATTGGAAGAGTGGTAGGGTCAATACTAAGGATTGGAAAGACCTCTGAACAAGTGGTTTCAGAAGACCTGCCTTCTTGTTTTATATGAGCATCAGTTATGGAAAATACAAAATGGTACCATATTTTGTGACTTGAGTGAAATAGTCCTAGCCATGCCTCAGGCCCCCACCTTGGATCATGCTAGACCCTGTGCTTTGGGAGGCCAGGGAAAGAATCTGTGTTTGTTCACCCCAGCATCCTCAGTGCCCAGCATGTTACCTTTATGAAGCCAGTGCTCAATTAATATTTGGTAAACAAATCAAAAATTGAACACATAAAGTGCATCCACAGTTCACAAATTTGAGGTGTGCGATGCCAAGCCAAGGGGCTTCCCAGGTGGTGCTTGCGGTAAAGAACCTGCCTGCCAACGCAGGAGATGTAAGAGATGTGGGTTTGATCCCTGGGTCAGGAAGATCCCCTGCAGGTGGGCATGGCAACCCACTCCAGTCTTCTTACCTGGAGAATCCCATGGACGGAGGAGCCTGGTGAGCTACAAGTCCATAGAGCTGTGAAGAGTCAGATATGACTGAAGCGACTTAGCATGCACGCACACACATCAAGCCACAGAGTAATTACCTATCTTGAGGATCAACTTTCCTGAAAAGTTCGAAAGGAAAGTCAAAGTAATTTAACAGGGTTAATTAAAGCAGGTCTCTATAAAAACAAATTTGGATTATTTATGGATAGAATGCAAAATTCACATGAATTTGTAAGATTAAAACTTGAGACTTCAAAGCAGTTTCACCAGGCAGCTGCTTCTAGCATTGCCCTCAGTTCGCTTCACCAACACAAGAGAATCTTCAGGGAAAAGCATGTGAATTGCAGAGTTGATGAATGCCGTGTAAGACTTAAGGTAGAGACTCATGGAAGATGGATTTATGGTTATCAGAACAAGTGTTTGATCATTCCAGCAACGTTTCAGAGTGAACACCCTGTTTTGCTATTTTATGCTCTGGCAATCACACACACACACACACACATGAGGAGGGATTGAAAGGCACTGCTGCTGCTGCTAAGTCACTTCAGTCGTATCCGACTCTGTGCGACCCCATAGACGAGAGCCTACCAGGCTCCACCATCCCTGGGGTTCTCCAGGCAAGAACACTGGAGTGGGTTACCACTTCCTTCTCCAGTGCATGAAAGTGAAAAGTGAAAGTGAAGCCGCTGAGTCGTGTCTGACTCTGAGCAACCCCATGGAGCCTACCAGACTCCTCCCATGGGATTGCCCAGGCAAGAGTACTGAAGTAGTTGAAAGGCACTAGGCTAGGCAATTTGGAAGCCAGTTTAGGGGAAGAAAAGGGTTATTTTTCCCCTGTTTTCTTAGGTTCTCCAGCTGGAGCCTTACAACATTAGACTGACAAATGACAGGTGAGTACAAGACAGTTTATTAATGTTTGTAGAACACATCATCCGATGTGGGGAAACCTCATGATGACTAACTCAAAGCAGTGGTTAGGATTTGAGATTATTCAGCATTTCCAAATAATAAATTCGTAGAGAAGTGACAAGACAAAGGGAAAGAGCTCTAGGCTTCCAAGGATGGCAAACTGTGAGAAGGTAAATGTGGGGGAAACAAAGGGAGCAAGGTTGGTTCGTGCAGGTCCATCTTGGTGTCAGCTCTCTTTTGCGTTCTTCACATGGCCATACAGTTTCCCCAGAGAGGAGGTTGATGGCAGTCTCCATTTTTCACAAGTTTCTGCTTCTTGGTCAGACAGAGGATGCTCCAGGAAGGCATCTCTCTGTGTTCTGATACCCAAAGCACAGCAAGGCCAAACAAACTGAAATGTTGGCGTTTGGAGCAAAGAAATGTCTATTTCAGGATCATGCAAGGGGAGGTGGCTTAGGTCCTGAAAAGCCTTAAGCCCCCTAAAGGTTTTGCAAAGCACTTTTATAACACAGGCGACTCAGGTGAGTGATCGGCTCAAGGCTCTGATTGGATGATGGTGAGGTTGCAGTGTGGGGTCACAGGAGTTAACATCAGTTCTTAGGCTCCACCAGGCCTGGGGCTTTGTGCTCATGGTCATTAAGTAGTTAACATCTTCCATTTGGTAGGGGGGAGGTGCATCTGCCAAATAATTCAAGAAATATGCATCAAGTACTATTACCTAGGTACTTCAGAGAGGCGCTAAGGCAGAGGATATGGGGAAAGGCTCCACAGGGTCCTGCTCAGATACATCTGCATCTATGGATTTCCATTTGCCTCCAATTCAAAATAATCCTTATGCCAAAGTGGCATATTTTGAGATGGCACGTTCTGGAGTGACAATGTGGATAAATCCTAGACACTTAGAACCCAGAAGATAAGACGTTATAAGCTCAGAGGGGGCTCAAGGCCTCTGTTCAGTTGTTCCCAACTCTTTGAGACCCCATGGACTGTAGCCCACAAGGCTCCTCTATGCATAGGATTTGTCAAGCAAGAACATGGGAGTGGGTTGCCATTTCCTCCTCCAGGGGATCTTTCCAACCCAGAGATGGAACATGCATCTCCTGTGTCTTCTGCATTGGCAGGTGGATTCTTTACCACTGAACCATCAGGGAAGCCCCAAAGACTGTGATGTACCTAATAAACAATGAACCACATGTGGCTGTTTGTGGGAGACTCCAGGACCTATGCACACGCATTATTGCACTACAGGACTCCAAGGGATCTTCCTAACCCAGGAATTGAACTGGTGTCTCTTACGTCTCCTGCATTGGTAGGTGGGTTTCCCTGATGGCTCAGACAGTAAAGAATCCGCCTGCAATGTGGGAAATCTGGGTTCAATCCCTGGCTAGGAAAGATCACTTGGAGAAGGGAACAGCTACCCACTCCAGTATACTGACCTGGAGAATTCCACGGACAGTGGAGCCTGGTGGGCTAAAGTCAATGGGGTCACAAAGAGTCAGACATGACTGAGTGACTTTCACTTTCACTTTCTCAACCACTAGGGCCACCAAAATCACTGAAGATGGTGACTGCAGCCTTGAAATTAAAAGACGCTTGCTCCTTGGAAGAAAAGTTATTACCATCCTAGACAGCATATTAAAAAGCAAAGACATTATTTTACCAACAAAGGTCCATCTAGTCAAAGCTATGGTTTTTCCAGTAGTCATGTATGGATGTAAGAGTTGGACTATAAAGAAAGCTTAGTGGGGAAGAATTGATGTTTTTGAACTCTGGTGTTGGAGAAGACTCTTGAGAGTCCCTTGGACTGCATGGAGATCCAACCAGTCAAACCTAAAGGAGATCAGTCCTGGGTGTTCATTGGAAGGACTGATGTTGAAACTGAAACTCCAATACTTTGGCCACCTGATGCAAAAACTGACTCATTGGAAAAGATCCTGATGCTGGGAAAGATTGAAGGTGAGAGGAGAAGGGGATGACAGAGGATGAGATGATTGGATGGCATCACCAACTCAATGGACATAAGTCTGAGTAAACTCTGAAAGTTGGTGATGGACAGGAAGGCCAGGCGTGCTACAGTCCATGGGGTCACAAAGAGTCAGAAACAACTGAGTGACTGAACTCAGTGAATTCAGTTCAGTGACTGAACTGAAGGGCCACCTGAGAAGCCCACTACAGGGCAAGGGGACCACAAAGCAGAGGGGGGTGTGAGTGCTGAATCCTTGTGCCTGCCTGAGCAAGGGTGAGTTTACCAGAGCAACACAATGTTCTGGTAGGATGAGAGCCAGCTGGGACAGGAGTGACAGAGTGCCCAGGGGGCTCTTGCTCTGCTTGGCTGCTGGGGCAGGCATGGGGCTGGATCTCTCTTTGGAGGAACTGAGTGCCTAAGGACCAAAATCCTCTAGTTGATTCTTGACAGACCCAGTCTCAGCCTCATCAGGGCCACTTGAGCCAGAAACAATTTAGAAAGGACTGTTTGGTGTCTCTGAAAGAGCTGCAAGGACTGAGCAGCAAGCCAGCTATGAGACCGAGGGAGGCTGTGTCCTATGCTGCCTGGAGCAAGATATGGAGAAGGTGGACACAGAGCTAAGGACTGAGAATTGATCTGAAGTCAAGGCATCATTGGCTCCTAATTGCTGCCAGTGGCTCTGGAAGATGACATGACACTGGCAAGTCTGAGTCGGATTCTCATTGAAACCTGAAGCACAGCTGTTTCTCGGGACACGTGTCCTGAACAGTCGCACAGAGCCCTCACTTAGAAGGACTTAGTGGATTAAGGTGATGCTGTCACTGTTCCAAAAGTCTTCATAATTGTACCTTGGAACTTGTGTTTTGTGAGGTCCGATGGGATAATACAGCATGGGCATGAGCAGGGGACACACGCTATGACAGGCATGCCTGCTGCTGACATAGAGCACTCAGGGCCCCCAGAGCACAGAATTTCAGCGGATTCATGATCGGTGGGAGGTGTGTGAGACTCCATGGGAGGATGGCCAGCGGTGATGGCTTTGACTGAGTGGCGATGCCAACCATCCCAAGGATCCCTCATGTGAACCAGTGATTGCTTCAAATGCAGAAAGAAGGTGATGGTTGTCTCTAGTGACCCAGGAATTCTTATAGTATTCTTTATTACACATGTTAATTCCCTATGAGCCAATCACATATGGAGATGTCAGAGGACAAGAAAAGATTGTGCAAATCCAGAGTTCCTTCCCTTTGAGTCCTTCCTTATTCACCACTGAGCTGAAACCAGAATGTTATTAGAATGTGTACATATAAAAAAGTGAAAATGAAACCAGCTGCTTTAGTTTTGTGCAGAATTTCCACTGTTCTGATAAGAATAAAATACATATGCATGTACTATTTTTGTAATGTTGGTGATTCTGCATACTAATTAAATGCACTTATTTTTACATGCTCAACTGGTAATATACAAAGTAAAGATAAACAGTACATGATAATGATTTAAAATTTTAATTTTTCTTTATTTAGAAAAGCATTAAATAACAAAAACACCATGATAAAAGGAGAGACAGATCATGGAAGAAAGGAAGAAGCAGTATATATCAGTACCGTTAGTGGTATTTTTCCATTTTGAACAAGAGGCCCTGCATTTTCATTTTGCACTGAATCTCAAAAATTCTATAGCCAGCCTTGTCAAGAAGAAATAGTAAGAAACCTTCTACTTATTCCTTTATGGTGTGATAGATGATGCGATTATATAAAGTTTTCAATAGAATGAATTTAGTAGTATTCCTTCTTCCCAACCAATAAGCACCAGCTTCTAAGCATAGATATTCAAAGCAGATGTGGGAAAGGAAGGGCTGAAAGTTCAAGGCCAGCTCATTGAATTCTCTTGAGTTTTTTTTGTGTCTTTCGCAGGAGATAGATTATTTTGTTTCACAAATGTTGTTCCAAATACTTTTAGATATTTTAACAGGAAATTTTAGGTATTTTGTCAGTGACAAGCAAAAATCATAGTTTCTTCTAACAACATTCATGATAAAAAAAAAAAAAAATTCTAGTCCCTAATTGTCAAAATGCATTACATGGAAGCCTGGGACCATGGTGGGGAAGAGGACTGGGAGAATTTACTGGAGCATTTAGCTGCCAACCTGACAAACTGATTAGAGATTGAAGGTGGTTGCTAACCCTTGCACACAGCAACCAGCTTCATCTGCTAATCAGTTTCTTGTCTTGTGCCTTTGCACACACATGTATTAACTTCACAACTAGATTTTCAATTTCCTGATTTTTATATATAGGCATTTTAAAAATGTTCTCAGTCTCTTGTTCTGATGTTCCCTAAGACATTCAGTGTCTTCAGATAGCACCCTCCATGTTTTAACATCTTTAAGTATGAAGAAGTGAAGTGAAGTCGCTCAGTTGTGTCTGACTCTTTGCGACCCCGTGGACTGTAGCCTATCAGGCTCCTCCTTCTATGGTATTTTCAAGGCAAGAGTGCTGGAGTGGATTGCCATTTCCTTCTCCAGGGGATCTTCCTGACCCAGGAATCGAAACCTGGTCTCCTGCATTGCAGGCAGACGTTTTACTGTCTGAGCCTCTTTAAGTATAGTTGCCCAAAATTGAGTGAATGCCACCCAACCAAAGATAAGATTCTGTTTAATTCTTCATGTAATGGGACATTGATTTAGTGAGGTCATCATCCATCTTGATAAAATATCTTGTGCTTTTGTTTTTTTTCCCCTGTTTTTGTTCCCAGTCTACCATGGAATTGATGAACTTATTGTATAGCCATCAGAGTTCTGTTCTCCTAATGGTTGCAAAGATCAACAGATACAGATAAGATCTTGAAGTTGTCCTCTCCACTCTTTGTATAGCTGATATTTAAGAAAAAATAGTGATTGTGTCATGTCTAAAGTTGGAATCAGCCAGCTTTCTGTAAAATGCTATAAATATTTGAGACTTTGTAGGTCACACAGTTTCCATCACAGCTACACAAGTACTCAGCTCTGCCCCTGCAGCATGAAAGTGCCATAGACAATATGCAAATGAATGAGTGTGGCTGGCTTCCAACAAAACTCTTTTTTAAACTTAACAGTTGACAAGCTGGATTTGGCCCATAGTCCACACTTGTCTAATCCCTGATCTAAAGCCATAGAGAAATTCTTGAAAAATGTTACGTCTTGGAAAATTGCTCTTCAGTCTCCTATATTCGCTATTCCTCTTTCTCTACTTACAAACATATGTTCCCAACATTTCCATTCTCAGCTCTGTGGCCTTAGTGCCTCAAATACCCTCTGTGATTGATTTCACCTAAGTACGTGGCTTCGGTATCTGGCTCTTCTGTTTTTATTTCTCCTCCATGTCCGCTGTCTGCTCCTCCCGCCAGGTTCAGGGTGATGTTCCAGCTCTTGGGAATCTCTCACGCCTGCTCCACCAGTGACTGGCACCCCATTTCTTTCCAGCTTAAGAGTCTCTCCACTGCATTTTCTTCCCTCAGCCACCCGAAAGGAATTGTCTATACCCTTTTTAATTTTTTGCTACAGTTAATTTCAACATTGAATCTTTCTTTATATTTCATTTACTCTTTTCTGATTACTTTATGTCTATCTCCCCAAGTAAACTCAGAATTCCTGTGTAGCCGGATTTTTGTCTTATGGGACTTTCTGCCCCAAGAGGACAAATGAATCTGGCACACTGTGAGCCTACTCTTAGCAGAATGTTTTGAATGAATAGAATACATATAACTGATTAGAAAGACTAGGGTTAGGAATTTTTTAAACTTTAAAGTTAAAGATTAAACTAAAGGTAAAAGATTAATCATTTATATGAAAGGGCAAACTTTTAAAAAATAAATTGCCAAAACCACATTTTCACTACACGCATTTTTGGCAATACAGAAAAAAGCACAAAGAAGAATCTGCCCAAGATTATAAAACATGACAATTGCCTTAGACACATTATTTACCTTTCTTTCCATGTAGCCTCTTTAAAGTGTTGTGACGTCTTCAAGGAGCTGTATTTGCAGAAAAATACTAGGCTAATATGGAAAAATTCTTTTCTTATGCTCTGCTTAAAGACTTCAATCAGGATGCTGTGACTTACTTTCTTGATAGTCAGATGGTGGCATCACTAACTGATCACCATCCTTTTGAAATTACCTGTCATTATTTATCATGATGCTTTCCTGGTGGCTCAGACGGTAAAGCGTCTGCCTACAATGCGGGAGACCTGGGTTCGATCCCTGGGTCGGGAAGATCTCCTGGAGAAGGACATGGCAACCCACTCCAGTACTCTTGCCTGGAAAATCCCATGGACAGAGGAGCCTGGTAGGCTACAGTTCATGGGGTCACAAAGAGTCAGACATGACTGAGTGACTTCACTTCTTCACTTCTTTCAGTCTTTAATATTTTTCCTGTATCTATATCTCTATGTCTATCGTCACCTACCATGCTAGGGACCTTAGCAGATTTATTTATGTTCTTTATTTTCTAATCCTTGAACCACAATCTCCATTTATAAGTTTAGACAAGCAATAAAGAATAGAATAATGACTCCTTATTTCCCTTTTTCATGTTTCAGTTTTTAAAGTTATATTTCTAATGTGAAATCTACATGCTTTTGAAATATTTGAAGTTAAAAGCTTGTAGTGGCATTGTGTCAAAATTTTACATCCTTTTCTTTGGATAATTTTTCTATGATTATGTGAAAAGTATTTTTAAAATTATTTGCTTACATAATTATTATTTACATATCACATTTTGCAAATAAAACTCCAAAATATTTATATTATGTAGAACTCTATGTATTTCTTTAAGATTATAAGTCACCCACTTTTTGATTAGTTTTCCACCTATATTTGAATGGGTATAAATAGTCCACTTCCAGAAGACTTCTTGGTTTTTATTTTTCTTAGGCATCCTTTACTTCTTTTAATGTATACATAAATGTAATAAGAGAAAATCCAACAAAAATGATCAACTGCTTTGAGGAGGTAAATTTTGCTGGCCATTCATCAGGATAGTCACAGTTGCTTCACTGTCTTGTAGTTTTTCATAACATACATTTAAAAAAATCTATAAGTGAGCCAATTGAATTGAATTATTTTCTTCAGAATTGATGTTATTAAGCTATGACAATTGCACATGGCCTATTCTGGGAAGTTTACTTATTGTTTATTCAATTATCCTATCAGCCAAAGATGTATTTTTACTAAACAGTACAATATTTTTACTTTTTAAACTTGTTGAAACAGACTTTATATATTGTATTAAATGAGTGAATTCTTCTATGGTAATTATAGTAATCTTCTGGCTTTTAAAAATTTATAACTGATGTTATTTTACACACTTCTTCACTAATTAACTTATTCATTTATTAAGATCTTATTAATTACTTATTGTATGTAATTTAAATAGACCGTATAGTGACAGCATAGACTCTGGAATCAAGTTCAAATCCCCAATCCTCCAATTCATAGGTAGCTATCTGTAAAATGAAGATAAATTATTTTAGGCGCTAATAGTCACTACTTCACAGACTTATTGTGAAGGTTGAGTGGGAAAATACAATAAAATGTGCAGTACACACACTGACACTAGTGAGCTTCAGAGCATGTCAGCTGTTATCAACGTTACTAGATGCCCGAAGTAATGCACATTAATTTCTTTTTCATCTCCTCTGAGTAATAATTCCAGAAATCAGCATTTTTTCTGCTCAAGTTCAACAGCAAGCAATTACCTAGAAACTTGAAAATTGCCACGGTTTGGAAAAAAAATCAATTAGGCAACACAAGTCCATTTTCTGTATGACTAAACTGTAGCCAATATTGTGGCTTCACAAAGTGGCATTTGACACAAAAGATCACCTATCCTGCAGCCCCTCCTGGGTGGATGTGTTGCTGACATACTCTCTGGAGACTTCCCCCAGCTCTCTGTCTCTATATGTGACTTTAAATCTTGGCCTTTGAAAGAAAATGATGAAAACATCAACAAAGCCAAGGTTCTTGGTCACTTAGGGCAGCCATTTCTGCTGTTCACACCCAAGAGATTCAAATATTAAACCTAATGACTTGAGAACATAGTCCCACCCCTCCTGAGGATTCAGGCAAAACATCCAAGCTGGGCAGCCACTTAGAGCACGTCTTTGTTTGAGTATGATCTATTCTGTGTTGCAGAAATGTGTTGGTTAAATGCAGCAGAGAGATGCTTCACACAGTTATTAGTACACAGCTGGGCCCAATTTCTTCTGCAAGTGCTAATCATGCTTTACAAAAATTCTAGAAATAATGGTTAATCCTTTGAAGAAATAAGATCTATTTGGAGCTTGCCCATACATTATATATCATAATAAAATTCAGGTAAATTAATGGGTTAAATATAAAAACAAGAGAAAAAAATCTATAAGCAATTTCAAATCATTAAAGATCTAGGGAAAAACTTACTTGTGAATAACTTTCTGATCTTTGGTTAGGGAAAGATTTTCTAAATTCAGCAACAATGGAAGAAAGAGATCATTATGGAAAATATCAGATATGAGTAAACATGTTTTTTAACTTTAACATTTTGAAAATTTTAAAATTCAGAGGAAAAATGAGGAAATTATTTACCCCAAAATAACAGAGAAGGTTTACTATCCTTAATTTGTAAAATGCCTTTATGCAATAATGAAGCTATATTACTGTAAATTCTAAATGAATAGCTCTAAACCAAAGCTAAAGAATGTAAATATGTATTTATTTTCAAAATTAAGCTTTTAAAACTCCTTAGAGTGCTATCTCGCTAGATAAATGTGTATACTAGGCTTTTTTTTTAATGGGATAATATTATTACCTGCTTTACAGAGTTTTCATGAGGATTGAATTAAATAAAGCATGTAGAGTAGAGCACAGTACTACTAAGGAGAGGATTAAATGAAAACTTTTCTGTTCCCTATGTTCCCAGATTGTGTATAATTTCAGACTTCCAAACTTCAAGACAGTTCTGGCTAAGCCAACTATATCCTTTACAGAAGTGGCCACAGCAGTTTGAAAAAAGCATGTAAAGCACAAATGAGTCAATGCCCCAAGAAGCAAGCTCTAGTGATATAACTCAGTCAATACATGAAATGCCAAACAAGGGAGCCCACCTCCCATCTGTGTAACGATGAGAGTGACCTGTCAGTTGTCCCGGGCAAGAAGCAGTATTAACATGGAGTCTCCAAGCTTGATGGCAACCAGCTGGGATATCTGCAGTGATCTCAAAGGCTGGCATGAGACTTTCAGAAAAGTCTTTGAACATTTTGATCTTCATCCAATTTCTTTAAAATTTGAATACATTTCATCAAGGTCTGTTAAGAGAGTCTAAGAAGGCAAAGGAGGACAAACTAGATACCAAAACCACTACTTGAAGAAGAAATGAAATCACTGGCTGGGTCATAAAGTGAAGCTCGATGGTTCTAACATAACTTTCTTGCCTAATGTATTCATTATGTTTCTCTACATTTCCATTTTAATTATCAAGAAGAAAAGGCAGCAACCCGTTTGCCATGTGCGGTAATTTATACTTGCTCTAGCAAGATAAGTAATACCACTCCAAATACATCATAAACAAAATATTTATTAGGAAAGCCTCATTAGCATGCATTTTGTTCTGATAATAAGGTTTAGGAATTTAAATTAATATCAGTGTTATTTGAGAACATGGCTATTAACATTTAATAATATTTAGCATTTATATAGTCCTTTGTGTTTCCAAAGTACCTTAGTCATTAATTAATTAAACCTCAAATTATCATTGTGAGCAGATTCAGCTCATAGTTTCTTCAGCTATAAAATTATGTTCCTAAGTATTTTAACTTTTCCTGCTAGGGGTTCTCCCTAACAGTTTTTTTATTGAAATTCTTTCCTGTAGAGTGAGATCACCAATGCATCCATGCAGGAACCTCTCCACTGCAAACTCATGATACTCGCCTTGTCAGTTGCGGGGACCAGAGAAGGGCAACTCTTGGGAAAGCAGAGCTCTCTTTAAATCTTCTCAAAATGTCTTGATTCTTTGTCTGCTGCTGTTGCTCCCGGTTCTCTACCACTGCACCATCATACAGTGATATGACCCAGTCAAGGACTTAAAACTGACCCCCTACTTAATAGGTATCCAGCTAAAACTACGTCAAAAAATGCCCTTTAATTCAAAGTGAAATAGCTTAGTGCCAGGAAACATCCACAGGGTGAGAGGTAGGGGGAGGTGTACCCTCACTCTACAATCTTTAATGGTTCCCTACTACCTATATGCAATAAAAATCCAAACCACTCATCTGGTATTTAAACCTCCTACAATGTCATACTTGAGTTCCCATCCCTTTGCCATCCCCAGCTTCACATATTCCCATCTCAGCCACAGAACACAAGGACAAAATGAGCATGCGCAGGTCCATCTGGACAGCGTTAGCATCCAAGACTTGGCCTGGCTGCTCTTGGAGAGATTGCGCCCAGGAAGATTCTTTAGAACCTTGGTCAAGATTCCTTCACTGACTTCCTACTAGAAGCAGAATGGCAAATCAGACTGCCCAGTATCTCGACTTGTATGCGACATCAGGCTGCTACATTGTTTGACTTCCTGACCCATCCCAGAGCCCCCTCAGCAGGAATTCTGCCATCTGCTTCCCCACTTGGTCATCGACTATGACCTTGGGCTCTCTGGCTATGGGAGGAATGCTCGGCTTGGTAAGAGAGTCTCAAGGCTTGATCTCTGCCTTGTATTGTGAGTAGGGCAGAACCCAGTCCCAAAGGTGCAACCTTGAAGGGCCAGGGCAGATCATGCTATCACCTTTCTCCAAAGGATCATTTTATCAAGGCTTATCTGAGAAAAAAAATACTCTGGAAACATTTACACACTGATAGAAGAAAGCATAAATTTATTATCTGCAGGGAAAAAGAAAATGATTATCCTCCATCAGAGTGGTGAAGAAGACAGGAAAAATGTCTAAATGCAATCACCCTGTGGGTCTTAGCCCTGCTTCTCTCACTATCTACTGATTCGCAGGCTTGGCTTTTAAATACAACCGGATTCACTCAAATAGTAAGTATCATAGTCTATATCTTCAGTGGTCCAGCGGTCACCAGGTCAGAGTTGCTTTTCATGCAACATCAAAACACATGTAACAAAATTTGTTCAAAAAATAAAATGTGTTCAGTACTACATCCCAAACATGCCACAAAATCATCCTTGGGGACGTAAATTTCTGGGTTGCAGTGATGGCTCATTTTCCATGGGTGTCTAGTCATTTTTATTCAGTCACTAAGTCATGTCCAACTTTTTGCGACCTCATGGACTGCAGCACACCAAGATTCCTTGTCTTTCACTATCTCCTGGAGTTTGCTCACAGTCATGTCCATTGAATCTATGATGCTATCTAAACATCTCATCCTCTGCTACCCTGTTCTCCTTTCCTGTCACTAATTTAAACTATCTTTAGCAAATATCTGCTTGAGAAACCAAAATGTATGGTAACATTAAAATTCTATGTGTAAATGCTGAGTTGATACCCTGACACACAGTGGCTGTCCAAACATTCCTTACCAATTTGAGTCCTTACTTTACAATATGTAATTTAATGGCTCGCTATGATCTTCCCAGGTGGCTCAGTTATAAAGAATGCCCCTTCCAATGCAGAAGACACAAGAGATGTGGAGAAGGAAATGGCAACCCACTACGGTATTCTTGCTTGGAGAATCCCATGGACAGGGGAGCCTGGTAGGTTGCAGTTCGTGTGGTTTCAAAGAGCTGGACACAACTAAGAAACTGATCATATTACCTCTATGCAATACAAACCCAAACTCCTCAGTTCTGATATTTAAACTTTCTACAATGTCATATTTAACTTCCTAATGCCCAGCTCCACAAAAACTGTGTTTAAGGCAGGAGTAGTATATTTAACTGTTCTATGAATACGCTGGCTGATGTCCCAATCTCTGAGTTTTTATTTGAGCTGTTTTCATTACCCAAAATGTTCATGTATTTTTCAGTTGTTCCCACTGCATTGTGGGATTCTCAAGGAGACAGACTAGATATTATTCATTTCTTGATTTCCAAGTGGTTATAGAGTTTTTGAACAGAGTCAGCATTCACAAAATGCTTTTAAAAAGGGAACTGGATTGAAAAATAAGCCAGTGTTGGGCGCCTGTGTTAAAACAGAGGAGACAAATTGAGTGGCAGGAGTGGTGAATTTAAAGGCCAGACAAACAATATCAACATGTAAAGCAAGCCTCATGCGGACCGAAGGAGCAGAAGAACATGAGAGGCTGACAACCATGTGTCTGCAATCTGAACAGCTGACCCCCCAAAAAAATTTCCAGAGCTTGAATTTTAAAAGCAAAAAGCGGAAATCTGGATTGTTATGTGAAGCCTGCCAATTTTTAACACTAAAAGCTGATTTATAAAATTGAATACAATGTAATAGTCAAACAAAACACATTTGTGGGGTACGCTGGCCTTGCAGCTATCCAGGGTAAGAGTCTTATCACACAGTCTTATCACACAGCTGACTAGACTGAGAAGGTGGGTTGGGAACAGGATGGAAAGAAAGAAAGAAAGAAAGAAAGTGAAGTCACTCAGTTGTGTCCAACTCCTTGCGACCCCATGGACTGTAGACTACCAGGGTCCTCTGTCCGTGGGATTTTCCATGGAGTGGGTTGCCATTTCCTTCTCCAGGGATCTTCCCAACCCATGGATCAAACCTGGGTCTCCTGCATTGCAGGCAGATGCTTTACTGCCGGGAGCCGGCATATTACATACTGAGTGCATATTGCATATTGAGTGCAGCACTTTCCACAGCATCATCTTTCAGGATCTGGAATAGCTCAACTGGAATTCTATCACTGCCGGGAGCCAGCGTGAGGACCTCCACCCATGACAAAGGTCATGAGGAAGGAGGCTCAGCATAGGCAAAGGCGAGATCGAGCCTCAGGAGTCCCCCTGGAAATTCTCGAGCATCTCTGCCTACTTTCTGCTTTGTGCTCTCACCTACACCTCTGACTTTACGGGGGGCTGTCCCCCACTACCTCTCTCTGAAAAAAGAGTTAACTTACAGCTCCAGTTAATAATTCCTGGGTGTGACAGTGTTTCAACCTACAAACTCCTTTGGAAGTCCTCTAGCCTGCCTGAATAGGTTTTTCCGGCCACATGTGATTGCTCAGAGCCTCCCAACTGTGAGAGGCATGAGATGTTCTAACCTGTCTAAATACAGATTCCTTTGAGCAGTTAAAAGATTGATTAGAAATTGTATTGGTGAAGGGTTTTTCACTTGTTGGGCCAATGTTTGCTGCTACGTCTCCATATCCCTTACCTGCTGTGTCCCTGGCAGTGTATTGATTAATATAATTGGTGTAAATAGTAGCTTTAATGTTTGTAACCTGGGACCCTTGAGTTAATTCTTTTTCTTGTTATAGCCCACCACACCTTTGCTCTGTAGGAATGCAACTTTATCTAATGCTTTTGGAGGGTGGCGCTTGACTTATCACCTTTAGAGAAAAATAAGTTTTCTGAAGAAAGGGTCTTAAAATGTTAACAGGCCTCCGGGCCAGAAGATGATGCAAATCACCTAAACTTTTACATATGATAAGTTTGCAGGAAGAAAGCCTGGCTTACTGCATGACTCTACCCCTTCCCCCATTATCCTCTATGCATAACTTAAGGTATAAAAACTACTTTGGAAAATAAAGTGCGGGCCTTGTTCACCGAAACTTGGTCTCACCATGTCGTTCTTTCTCTTACCTTCTGGCTGAATTATTCAGCCTCTTTTCTTCACTGAATTTTCCTACTGAGCTATCCTTATTCTATTACTCTTTATATCCTTAATTAACATTTAATTAAGCAGTTGTTTCCTGATCCTCGCCGACGCCGTCCCCACTTCGAATACTCTGGATCAGCCGGGGCTGGTCCCCGGCACTTTACAGTCAGAATGTAAAAGGGGAAAGTGAAAGAAGAAAGTGAAAGTGAAGTCGGTCAGTCGTGTCCGACTCTTTGCGACCCCATGGATAGTAGTCTGCACCAAGCTCCTCCGTCCATGGGATTTTCCAGGCAAGAGTACTGGAGTGGGTTGCCATTTCCTTCTCCAGGGAATCTTCCCAACCCAGGGATTGAACCCAGGTCTCTCACACTGTAGACAGATGCTTTACCATCTAAGCCACCAGGGAAAAGTAAAAGGGGAAAATCAGGTTACAAATGTGTTTTGTTGCTATAGATGACAAAGATGTTCATTATCTTAATTGTGATGATAATGTCACCATCTATGTATACTGTATATATCAAAACCTCCTACATGCACTTTATGTATCTGTATAAAGTATGTACTTTACTGTATGTCAACTATGCCTTGATGAAGCTGTTTTTAGAAGTCAAGAAAAATATACTTTCCAACTTTAAAAAACAATAAAATCAAAATAAATGTGTTTTTTCTTTGTAAAGTCCTTCCAACATGGCTTGCTTTGAGTACCTAATATGAGATAGCTCAGGGCCAGTGGAACACTGAATAATAGACCAGAGACATTTGCCAGCAAATGCCTGGGACTCCTCATTCCAAGAGCAGCTTAGAATGACAGGAACAAAGGGAGCAAGACACGCCTTATCAGCTGCTCCTGAGTTCCTTTAGTCTCCTGTTTCTACGAAGTGAACTAGAGAATCATGAAGATAGAAGAAAGGCCAAACATAGGCAGGGGGGCTGTGGGAAGCAAGGGCAAGGAGGGAGTACAGTCAGACCTAGCTGATTTCACAGCCTGTGTTGCTTCTGTGGAATGTGTTTGGCAATAGATTCTTCTACAGATCTGCTGAAATCCTTATTTGGGGCCCATTTAAAAAAAAAGTGTAAGCCCTGATGTGAATGAAGAATGAGTGTTGCTCTAAAGCCAAGCAGATTATTGCTAATCAGCTCACTCTCCAGGCTCTTAAAAATTCAGCAGCTATATGCCCACTTAAGACAGGAAGAGGGTTCAGGGCTGATTTGCGGTGGTGAAATTTTCTGATGAGCCTGTTTTCTTCTCTTTCATGAGTTCAATTAATTAATTAATTAGCATGGTATTCCTCATTTGATTATCTCTAATACATATATGCTGTCTCTTGAGAAATATACACATGCAACAGACAGAGAAAGCTTCTCACTGACACCGTCTGGAAGTCTCTTCGGGGATATGTATCACCTCCTCTTTTAAGTGAAGTTAAATTCTGTAAGGGGAGAGATTATGCATTCTCCTGTACATGATGATTTTCTTCTTCCATTTTTCTTCTTGAGTGAAAAGGCAATAATAGAAGATAAAGAGTAAGGTTCAGAATTACATTGAACTCTTGTAATTTGTGAGCTGTTATGTTAGTGATGAAACTGTATCAGTATAAATCCTCAGCACAATGGATAGAGTTCTGCTCTATGACTCACATTAACATTAACAAGAGCTGAGCTGCTAAATTTCACAAATCACATGACAAATTACCTACACTGGATGTTAAACTCTTAGAAAAGATGGCAAATAAGAGGGGACTGGATAGGTCAAATGATACGTAACAGAATAGACCAAGGCTTCTCAGGTAGCTCAGTGGTAAAGAATCTGCCTGCCAAGGAGATGTGGGTTTGACCCTTGGGTCAGGAAGATCCCCTGGAGAAGGAAATGGCAACCTACTCCAGTATTCTTGCCTGGGAAATCCCACGGACAGTGTAGCTTAGCGGGCTATAGTTCATGGGGTTGCAAAAGAGTCAACTACAACTTAGCAACTGAAGAACAACAGAACAAATCAAAGTGAAGCTGCTTGGAAGGTTACTAGGAAGGGAACACTGGTCAAACAATTGCATTTATAGATGGAGAGCAGATTGACTAAAAGCACAGACTGTAGAGTCAGTCAGAACGGTTTGATCCAGGATCCCCCACTTACACTGTAATCTTGGAAAAGTCATAAATTTACATCTCAAGATGTACACTGAGGACAGTGCTTGGTATTTAATAAACATACAGCAAAAGGTAGCTGATTTTCTTGCAAAGTCATAGGAGAAATCCTTAAATATCATCTCATCCTACCAAACAATTTTACAGAAAAGTATCTTAAAACTCATCTTATATTACTTGTCTAGCATTGGAGAAGGAAATGGCAACCCACTCCAGTGTTCTTGCCTGGAGAATCCCAGGGACGGGGGAGCCTGGTGGGCTGCCGTCTATGGGGTTGCACAGAGTTGGACACGACTGAAGCAACTTAGCAGCAGCAGCAGCAGCAAGCTTGCATAACTACTCACAAATTAGTAGTTATGCAAGTTAATGGTAAAGAACCTGCCTGCCAATGCAGGAGACTCTACCAGCAGTGTATGAGAGTTCTAGTTGTCCTGCATCTCTGCAGCCATGTGTAACAGTCAGCATACTAATTTTCTTCTGCAGCATAACAAATTTCCACAAACTTAGTGGCTTAGAAGAACACAGATGTATTAGTTTATAGTCTTATAGGCCAGAAGTCCAGGCCAGTGAAACTGGATTCACTTCTCAGATTCTCACAGTCAAAATTAAGATGCCATCTAGCCTAGATCCTCATATGGAATTCAGCTTCTTCCTCCAAGTGCTGCACAATTCAGGTCCTTGAGGTTGTAACGTAGGAGTGTAGTTGGAATGAGGAGTGAGGTCCCCATTTCCTTGCTGACTGTGAGCCACAGGCTGCTCTGAACTACAATCTGCCTGCCAGATTCCTTGACATGTGGCTACACTCCATTTTCAAAGCTAGGACTGATGAATGGAACTCCATGCTGCTTTTGATCTTTTTTGATGACCTTTGTCAGCATGAAATGATCTTCTTTACTTTTGGTAGTACTCTTTGTGCTGAAATTTACTTTGCCTGATATTTATATAGTTAATCTAGCTGTTTTCTTTTCGAGTAAAATTAGTATGCTGTATCAACTTCTATACATTTGCTTTTAACTTATTTCTTTATAATTAAAATGGGTGTCTTATAGGCATGCTTTTTAAAATCCAAACTGATAATTTTTATTTCTTGATTGAGCTTCCCAGGTGGGCTCGTGGTAAAGAACCTGCCTGCCAATGCAAGAGACACAAGAGACATGGGTTTGATCCCTAGGTGGGGAAGGTCCCCTGGAGGAGACTATGGCAACCCACTCCAGTATTCTTGCCTGGAGAATTCCATGGACAGATGAGCCTGGTGGGCTACAATCCATAGAGTTGCAAAGAGTCAGACACAACAGAAGCAATTTAGCACACGTTTTAATTGAGGTGTATAAAGTTACCTTGAATGTTTTGAGTATCAATCCATCATTTTTGCTACAGTTGCTATTTATTCTATTAATTCTTTCCTCCCCCCCTTTTTTTGCTGCCTCCTTTCAAATGATTCCATTTTATCTTCAGTGATTCCATTTTAGCTTCCATTTTAGCTTCAATGAGTCCACTTTACCACTGCCGTTAGCTGTTAATTTTATCCAGTGTATTGTGTGCAAGCTAAGTTGCTTCAGTTGCGTCCGACTCTTTGCAGCTCCGTGGACTGTAGCCTGCCAGGCTTATCTGTCCATGGGATTCTCTAGGCAAGAATATTGGAGTGAGTTGCCATTTCCTACTCCAGGGGTCTTCCTGACCCAGGGATCAAATCCAAGTCTCTTACGTCTCCTGCATTGGCAGGTGGGTTCTTTACAACTAATGCCACCTGGGAAGCCCTTTTTCATCTCAGACATTGTATTTTCTACTCTAGAAGTTCCATCTGGACCTCTTTATATCTTAAATTTCTCCCTAACCTTTGTTTTCCTCTAGTTTTTTGAATGTTATCAAATGCATTTCCAATTTTTAAAACTGTCTTTAGCTACTAATCCTCATGAAAGTGAAAGAGGAGAGTGAAAAAGCTGGCTTACAGCTCAACATTCAAAACACTAAGATCATGGCATCCGGTCCCATCACTTCATGGCAAATAGATGGGGAAACAATGGAAACAGTGACAGGCTTTATTTTATTGGGCTCCAAAAATCACTGCAGATGGTGACTGCAGCCATGAAAATTAAAAGATGCTTGTTCCTTGGAAGAAAAGCTATGACAAACCTAGACAGCATTTTAAAAAGCAGAGACATTACTTTGCTGACAAAAGTCCATCTATTCAAAGCTATGGTTTTTCCAGTCGTCATGTATGGATGTGAGAGTTGGACTATAAAGAAGGCTGAGGGCCAAAGAATTGATGCTTTTAAACTGTGGTGTTGGAGAAGACTCTCGAGGGTCTCTTGGACTGCAAGGTGATCAAACCAGTCAATTCTAAATAAAATCAGTCCTGAATATTCATTGAAAGGACTGATGCTGAAGCTGAAGCTCCAAATCTTCGGCCACCTGATGTGAAGAACTGACATTGGGAAAGATCCTGATGCTGAGAGGGATTGGGGGCAGGAGGAGAAGGGGTCGACAGAGGATGAGATGGTTGGATGGCATCACTGATTCGATGGACATGAGTTTGAGCTAGCTCTGGGAGTTGGTGATGGACAGGGAAGCTTGGCATGCTGTAGTATATGGGGTCACAAAGAGTCAGACACGACTGAGAGACTGAACTGAACTGAAGTAATCCTATTGTGTTTTTCCTTTCTGTGTCTTTTCTAATAATTGAGTATTATACTCATTATATATCTTTTATTTTTTCTGCTTCTTTTATAACCTTGTCATTTCTGCAGAGATGCTAGACATCGTGATTTACTCTACTGAATATTGAATTATTTTAAACACTTTGGAGCTTCGTTTTAGAATGTGGTTGCCTAGAAACAGATCAATCTTTCTGAATAGTTGTTTTATATTTTGATAGGTGGGACAGGCATAGCATTTAAAACAGAGTTAATCTGGCCTCACAATTGAGTAATAACCTTCTGAGCACTAAAACCATTGTTGTTTAGTTGTATCAGTCATGTCCGACTTGTTGCAACCCATGGACTGTAGCCCACCAGTCTCCTCTGTCCATGGGATTCTCCAGGCAAAAATACGGGAGTGGGTTGCCATCCCCTTCTCCAGGGGATCTCCCTGACCCAGGGCTTGAATGCGTATCTCCTACTTGGCAGGTAGATTCTTTACCTCTGTGCCACTTGGGAAGCCCACTAAGACCAGTATCTGCTCATTATGAAATTTTCCCACTATGGTTGTTGAGAACAAGAACAATCTCCATCTGTTGGTGTGATTTTCCTCTTTGCTTATGATTTTTTTTCCTGACTTCCAGTAGTTTCCTTACAACGTGTGTTTACTAGTACTGAGCTGAAAACTCCAGAAAAATATCCTGCTGGTCTCTGGAGCTTGCTGTCTGTGCTACTCTCTTGTCTTGATACTCTGCTACTTCTAGCCAAATTCTCAACTTATTCTCCTCAACACGAAGGTATAGAAAGTTGGGGTTCTGCTTCCCTGTACTTCAGTCTAGAAATCCACTCCAGGCAGTCAGCTGAGACTTTGCCAAACTCACTTCACATGTTTTCCCCCTCTCAAGGATTACCATCCTGAACTGCCTACTGTTCAATGTCTGAAACAACTGTTTCATATGTTTTATTTAGTTTTTCAGCTGTTTGGAGTGGGAGAGTAATTCTGGTCCCCATTTTTCCAACTCCATCATGGTTGGAAGCAGAAGTCTGTGTGTTCATTTTTAATAAAGGATAAAAACCAATAATGTAGAAAAATCAAATTAAAAAATAAAGTTACTTAAAATTACCTAACTTAGAAATAATCACCACTAATAATTTCCCTCAGTTTTTTATATACACACAGCAAACAAAATATTCTCTAATTTGCTTTTCAAGTCAGTAAATATAAGTTTTTATCATCAGTGCTATGATCAGTGAATGGATGCATTATGATCTGTTTAACTCATCCCCAATTGCTGGACAATTAGGTTTTTCCAACTTTTTGACACTTTAAGAAGTGCCCTGGTAAACCCCAGTAACCCAAACTCATGATCCATTGTTTTTGGCCCTGACACTGAGATAGCTTTAAAACTATAAAACTTTCTAGGCTACCATGTTTACTCTGTGGCTTCATCTACTATTTATCTTGCTGGAATCCATAATAAGGAGAAAGGTTAGAAGAAAGACAATTGATTTTGACAGATGTTTTGACCTGAAGTTGATAAAAAGTAAAATATTTTGTCTTCAGCTCAGTAAGAACCCTCTTTGGGGAAATAGAGTTTTGCAAAGCCTCATTTGGATGAAAATATACAGGAGAAGACATAGACAGCCAGTTTATTGACTAACTACAGATGCACAGTACCTTGGAAAGTTAATTGGAGTTGGTGCTAGAGGCAACCGGAAACAAATACAGAAAATTTTAATCACGGATTGTAGCTATAATGTGCACTGGTGGGAACCTCATGCCATGACTGAGTGGCAGTTGGCTTAGCCTGCTGAAATAACTTGATGATCTAATCCACATCCCAAATAATGGATATCCCTGAGTTTGGACCTAATAGTTGTGTTTTATCCCCTCTCGTGAGAGAGCCCTGGATTATGGGATAATGAACACTGAATAATACAAGCAGAAGAGTAGTTGAGTTAGAGTTGAGATATGTTAATAGATAGTGAGGTGAATTTGTAATAGACTAAGGTAACCTACATTAATGTACTTTACATTTGCAAAGCTTAAAAAGACAAATAGCTTGGAATATCTCCTGCAGCACAGAAAGAAATGTAGACTAATGTTTACACGCCAATCAAGAAAATTAATTCTCTATTTATTTTACTAAAAGATTACACCTTTGTGTCTGGACAGTATAAGTTGTGAAAAAGCTTTTCATTTTGTAATTGGGATTGAATGTCACAAGTCTTAGGAAAATAAAACCAAATTAAAGTCTATTTTTTCTACTTCTTAGATTTTTTTAGTTTTGAAAAATTAACCAGTCTTCCTTTGGATATTTAAAATTTTAATGATAGACAAGGAAGGAAAGACAAGCTCTTCACAAAGAAGAATAAAATTTTAATGGAGATTTATGACTATGATTGATACAGAAGTGTCAGGCTATTAAGAAATAGTTGTGCTGAGGAAACTTCTAGAGAAAGGAGAGGCTATGGAAAGACTCAGACATCTGAAAGAAGAAAAGTTGTACCAAATCATCAGATTAAAAGAGGCCAGCCACTTTGGGGTGAGTAAAGATTTGGCTTTGAAACTTTGCCATGTTTCAAATTCGGACTAAATAAAGTGAAAGGGATTTAAAAATAAAATTGGAAACAAAAGTTCATGTTTCATTTAAAGAGATTATAACTTTTTTGTTTTGTTTTGTTTGGAAAACACCTTTCCATTTTCATGGTTTAGAATCAAGATCATTAACAGTAATTCAGAGTGAGAAATCCATTTCCTCATTTATTCAGTCAAATATTTATTGGACATATAGTGGGGAGAAAGTATGTTTTTAAAATCACACAAACACTTAATAATCACAAATGAGGTAGTGTATAAAAATGAAGGTGTTGTTTTATTTACATTTTGTTTCCCTTGAATATTCCCATTGAAGACAGAACCACCATCATCTTTTCAGAACTAAATAGCTCATTTGCTGCCTGACCTAGTAATGGCCTGGAATACTCGTCCTGAATGAGTAGACCAGAAAGGAGAATTCTTCTCTCCATGGGCTGAAATTGTAAAGACCAAGTTGCATAGAGGGCAGTTGGCAAACAAAAACAACACATTTCACATCACTGTTTCAGATCTCAAGCACCATCAATCCTAATTAATTGCTTTTTGCATAAAGGAGGAGGCCTTACTCAATTATTAACCCTTGATAGTAGAAACTTTCAGTTAACGAATTTTCTAGTTATTCATCCTTCACTTTCCATATAAACTGGTCTTCAGGCCTTAGCTTTGGAATTTGTACCCAGGGATTTCCCATATACTTCAGTGACTTACAGTGCCTCCACGTTTCTAAATATTTCTAAAAATTCTATAAACTTAGCTGTTGGTATACATTGATAGTCTAAAATACTTTAAACAAGGCTATGTATGAAACATTTTTTGAAGGGGATGTTTGCTTTCAAAATAGATGTAAAAAGGGAGACATTTGTGATCTAACAAATGGTTCAATAAACACTTGGAGAGTATCTGCTAAATATCAAGAACTGTGCTATGTGTATCTACCTGTAAGCCACAGTGCCTTCCTTCAAAGATTGCATGGGCGAGGTCTAAATTAATCCTCTGTTGTAAAGCAACATGTGCCATAATATAATCCAGATTCCTTAAAAAACCCAGAAGAGGGAAATAACAAGGGAAATTCTATTTAAACTGACACTTTAAAAATCAGCAAGAATTCACCAGTTGAAGAAGAGTATGGCATTCAAGTAATAAAGAAGGAAAAGTGGAAAAAGTGAAAATGTGAAAATCTGGCATGTAAAGGTGGCTCAAGTAGATCCATGTGGCTGGGTCATGGTCTCTCCTGCTCTCACATGGTTTCAGCTCTCTCTGGCTTTTGAAAAGAATGCATTTGTCAGTTTAGAATATTTTTCATATGCTTATTTTACTATTTACTCAAAGAGACATGTTAAAAAATTCCACCTGTGATGAGGAATTGGTTTGTTTCTTCTTTAATTCTGTTAATTTTTGCTCTATATATTTTGTGACTTTTTTATACAGGCATTGCATGTACATCCAGACCTGAGATTGCTGTAACTCCTTGGTAAATTAACTATCTTATTATCATTAAGTAGCTTCCTTTGTCTCTACTAACGATCTTTTTCTTAAAGTCTACTTTGATATTGTTACTGTTGTTTAGTCAAGAGTCATGTCTGACTCTTTTCTAGCTGTTTTAAAGAAATTTTTTGGTCTTTTACTTTGATCTGTGTAGATGTGGTATTTTTTTGTATTTATTCTGTTCAAGATTTGTAAGAATTCTTCACTATACGACTTGATATCTTATGTTAATTTTGAAAAATTCTTAAATTATGCTTCCAAGTCATTCTCACTTTTATTTATATATTAGATGGCTTTTTTTTTTTTTGGTCTCTTCTCTGCATTTCTGATCCTTTATTTCTCCATGCTTCATTTTGAATACGTTTTTTCATACCTATCTTCTAATTCACTCATTTTTTCTTCAGCTGTGTCTAAAGTGCCACTCACTGAGATCTTAACAGTGATTATTATATTTTTCAGCTTTGAAATTTCTAGTTTTAATTTCCAGTTTTCTGCCATAATTCTTATTTATTATCTTTTGAAAATGTTGAAAATAGTTATCTAGAAGTCTATTTCTGATTACACCATTATCTGATTTTTTATTTAATCTCTTTCCCTTGTTTGTTTCTCTTGGATTTTGCTCATATTATCACATCTTCTTGATTGTCTACTTATTTTGACTAAATGCTCAGCATTTTATGTGTAAATTAATAGAAATACTTTAAGGCCTAGGATAATGTTGCCTTCCTCCAGAGAAAATTTAAGTTTATTTCTGGAAGACAGTTTTGAACATTAGCAATTTGAGATAACTTCATCTAATGAGGTCAATTTAACAGAGTATCTCTTTTTGGGGGGCTCCAGAATCACTGCAGATGGTGATTGCAGCCATGAAATTAAAAGACGCTTACTCCTTGGAAGAAAAGCTATGACAAACCTAGATAGCATATTGAAAAGCAGAGACATTACTTTGCCAACAAAGGTCTGTCTAGTCAAGGCTATGGTTTTTCCTGTGGTCATGTATGGATGTGAGAGTTGGACTGTGAAGAAAGCTGAGTGCCAAAGAATTGATGCTTTTGAACTGTGGTTTGGAGAAGACTCTTGAGAATCCCTTGGACTGCAAGGAGATCCAACCAGTCCATTCTAAAGGAGATCAGCCCTGGGATTTCTTTGGAGGGAATGATGCTAAAGCTGAAACTCCAGTACTTTGGCCACCTCATGCGAAGAGTTGACTCATTGGAAAAGACTCTGATGCTGGGAGGGACTGAGGGAAGAAGGAAAAGGGGACGACAGAGGATGAGATGGCTGGATGGCATCACTGACTCGATGGACGTGAGTCTGAGTGAACTCCGGGAGTTGGTGATGGACAGGGAGGCCTGGCGTGCTGCGATTCATGGGTCACTAAGAGTCGGACATGATTGAGCGACTAAACTGAACTGACCCTAAGTCTCAGGAGTTAACAGGCATCCTGGACTTCAGTGATACCTGGACTATATTTTATGTCATCCTGGTTGTTAACATGTAGTAAAAGCCTGCTCAGCTTCTCAGGTTCTCAATCTCCTAGAATCAGTGGACATCCTTAGTGGAAAAGCTATGATTACCTTCCTGGATTTCCATCTTCTATCAGATTTTGGCCTCATAATTTTTCCTTGTTTTGTTAGCTCTTTAAGTATATCATTTTGAATTCAACTTTTATAATCCTTATAGAGGTTGATCCAAATAACCTAACTTCCATTACCAAAAACAGAAATTCTCTCTCCCACTTCTTATATCATAGTCTACACACACGTTCATATCTCTCTAATCTTAAGATTTTAAAGGGAAAAAAAAAAATCACTCTTTTATCTCTGTGCTTGCTTCTCTTCACAGCCACATTCCTCAAAGAAGAGGCTGCAAGTCTCTGTCCACATCTTCATTTTTCCCTCACTGTTTAACTCTATAGGTTTTCCATCCATCATAGCTCAGAAACTGCTGTAACTGAAGTCAGCAGTGACCAACCAATCACCAAATCCAACAAACTTGTGTTAGCACACATCTTACTGTTTCATATTTGAAATTCTTGAAATACCCCTAGCCAGGGGATCAAGGTAGTTTTAATTTTTGTCTTCTTCTCACTGAAGTTGAACCTCTTTCCATATGCATAAGGACTATTTGTATTCATTTTGCTGTAAACTCTGTTCATGTTCTTGCCCATTTTTATGGGAGCTATTTGTGTATTACGGGGTCTTCCCTATAGCTCAAATGGTAAAGAATCTGCCTGCAATGCAGATGACCTGGGTTTGATCCCTGGTTCAGGAAGATCTTCTCGAGAAGGGAATGGCAATCCACCCCAGTTTTCTTGCCTGGAGAACTGCATGGACAGAGGAGCCTGGTTGGCTACGGTTCATGGGGTTGCAAAGAGTCATACATGACTCAGCAACTAACACTATTTGCATATTAAGGATTTAACACTTTGCTTTTATATGAAATGCATTGGTTTTAATAGTTTGTCATTTGCCTTTTGACATTATTTTTCTTACCATGCAGATTTTGTTCTTTTAATGTGGCAAAATTTATTAATGTTTGGGGATTTTGATTCATATATAAGAAGACAATTAAAAAATTTCTGACGGTAATCTGTGCTAAGCCAGTCTCAGAGGAGCCACAAGCATTTTTCGGTAGCCTCTTGAAATCTAAAATACCCGAAATTCCTTACCAGTTATCTTAAGTTATGAACCCTAGGACTTTTCATGCCATTCTCACATAAAATCAGGCATATGGAGGGGCTTCTATCAGGACTGTGTTTCAACTTTCTCTGTCAGAATTATCTTGGAATTCAGGGTTACACATAGAGCCAGTCAAAACATGATAACTGTTTGATATCCTGCCGGCATACAGCTTGTCCTTTGAAAGGTATCTGACCTTACCTCAAAGGCAATCAAATTTCAACCTATTATATGACCTTTGGAGCTAAGTGTAATTGAGCTACAATGTGCTTTTAAGAATCGGCAACCAGGAGATATGAAATCTATCTGTCCACAGAAAAAGATGATGCACTGAAGAACGCGACAAGGGAGACCATATTTTAGAAAATTTTATCTCTCTATGCTGCCATTTATTAGTTTAATGACTTTAGCAAGCCCTTTTACCTTTCTGAGTCTTTCAAAAATACCTATTATATGAGAATAATCATTTGTGTCCAAAATGGGTAGTTGTAGGTATTAAAAAAACAAAAAGCTCAAATCTTTTTCCTTTCCTCATGTCCACCATCCTGTTTACTTCTTTTTTCATATTTGGCAAAGCATTTTGTGCTCTATCTTTCCCCATGACATGTAAGCATAGTATCTTATAAAGAAAAGATACTACACATGTAAAAGAGAGTTGAAAAAGTCTTAATGATGGAGAAGCATGATTATAATATAAAGTGGATGAGAGAGGTTGAATGCTTCAAATACATAATAATTAAGAAGTTTCAGAGAGAGAAGGAAAGAAAGACTGAATATTTATAGAATATAATTGAATCTGGGGAGTATTAGAACTATCTCAGATTCACTGAACATAAGAAAGTTCATGTAAAGAAAACTTTAATTCTTTGAGTGAAGGAGTGGAGCATTGGAAGGAAGAATAAATGGTCAATCATGAGACAAGATTAGTGGAAAAAATGATAACCAATAGGCCAGATCAAATGCTAGTTACTTCACAGCAAATCCTTAAGAAATTGCTGTAACACAGGCAAACTATCGGAGAAGGCAATGGCACCCCACTCCAGTACTCTTGCCTAGAAAATCCCATGGATGGAGGAGTGTGGTGATCTGCAGTCCATGGGGTTGCTGAGGGTTGGACTCTACTGAGTGCCTTCACTTTCACTTTTCACTTTCATGCATTGGAGAAGGAAATGGCAACCCAATCCAGTGTTCTTGCCTGGAGAATCCCAGGGACAGGGGAGCCTGGTGGGCTGCCGTCTATGGGGTAGCACAGAGTCGGACACGACTGAAGTGACTTAGCAGCAGCAGCAGCAGGCAAACTATATATTGGAGGTCTTGCTTCTAAAAACTGGGTGAATAGGAACAATTTCCTGGGCACTAAAGAATTGCTAAAATAATAAAACAGTGAATTTTGAGATCATTGAACAAGGTATTAAACTAGTCAGGAAATTATTTAATAAAATTAATTTGATAGAAAATATAGAAGATGCTAAAATAGAAATGCTTATTATTATAACTACATTTTACCTTACTGGAATTTCGTATTATTAAAATTAACCAAATGTTTAAAATAAAAAGTTAGTAGTCAAATAATAAGAAAAAATGTATAATATGAATTCAAATGTTTTTATAATGTCCCAGCCTATTTTATGGTTCATGTTCTTTTAATAAAAGGAATTTTAAAGAAGAAGATCCTTTAGTAAGCAATACTATTTATAGCCTTTGCAATGATATAAATCCCTTTATTTGTGTAAGGGCGGGGTTTCTTTAATGGATACACTTAATTTTTTTTTCAGTGTCTGTAGATACTCCTTTAAAAACATATTCCTTGAAGTCATTTCGGTCCCTTTGAACTGCACTTTGAAATTCATCATGTGCAAATGCTTTCAATAATTATAACAGAGGGAGGATAGTGGTGTGAGTAATTGTTTGATGTTCCATATACACTTGCTTTAAATATTTCAGTATTAATAGGTATTCTCAGATACCAGCACGATAGAATATATCAAGTGAAAATAGTAGAGAAAAATATGTCACAAGGACATAAATATTACTTTCCATAAACATCTTAAAATATTTAGTTCATAAAAACATACTTAATTCAAGGTCCTCGGTTCCCCTGGAGATCAGATACATCAGCTCCATGGGCCAGTCTTCTTTCTAAACTGATGGTTCACACCTGATGCAATACTCACCTGCTAAGCATGTTAATGAATAGCCCTCAAATCCTCAAGTCCCCACCAGCAACGTCCCTCCTGGGAAGCCTGAGGAAAGTTTTATTGTTTTCTGGCTTATGCCAGATATCATTATCACTGAATATTTCAAAATCTTCTCTTTCCAAGTTAGACCTAGTTCATACCAACTGTCTTCTACAATCATGTGAATTCTGATATGCTTTCCTTTTGGCTAGGCAGTGTTCAGCCCATTTCAGCTTCTTTTATCCATATATACAGAGTGAATTGTCATAGTTCCAGTATGATGTAGGTAGGGCGCCTCTCCCTCTGACATTGTAAAACATGATCCCCAGATGAAGATACATTCATTGACTGCCTACAGTTTTGAAAACTACGATTAAATAGTTACCTTTAAGTAACCTAGTTCTCTTTCAAATATGAAAACCTGTTGTACTTCTGTTAATAGTAATTTTAGAACAACTCAGAATTTCAATCGCTTCTATAGCCTAGTGTTATAAAAATCTGATTCATGATCCAACATTATGCAGAAATAAAAGGTATTCAATTTGGTAATGTGCATCTAATCCAAATTGATTGTGTTCTACCGCGCATTCCAACCACTAAATTATCATTTATCTTTGTCTGTTAACAAACATTACATATTCTGTCATTGTGCCTTTAAACCCTTGAGATTACTGTGTCAACCACATGCATCTTCAAATGATGATGCTGAGTAAATAATAATATTATCTCTTAATGCTAATATTGCTTCTCTGCTTTTAGTAGCCCAGGCAAGCTCTGTCATTCTGTCATGTTGGGTGACAATGTTTGAGGCAGGAAGGAACGCAGCCAAATATTCCTGTTATGAATATGTTGTAGGCCATCCAAAGTGAACATGGAGGAAGAACATGCCATAAAATGAAAGAAAAGTCTGCCAATGTAGCACTTTATCCAGCAGTGAATCACCCCAGCAACTCACAGAGAAGCAAAAGAAGTTACATTAACAACAAACTATTTTGTCTGATATAAGCCAATCACTGTAGCAGGGCAGCACAAAGGATTCATCAGACAGTAAAAATGTGAACTCATATAACAGGCTACTCATTAAAGTAAAAAAAATCATAATAAAAATCTAAAAATATATAATAATGTGTGGAAAAAAAGTGGGCTAAAACTTGATCATCCGATGTCCCACATTGGTTAGACTTAGTTAACGAGTTAATTAAGTTAAAAGCTGAAGGTAAAAGAGGGCCAGTGTGAAAGAAAATCTGAAAAAAAAAATTTTGCGGGCTGAAATAAGTGCTAACCAACTTGAGGTATTAGAAGAAGTGAGACATGCTGAAAATGGTGTTGAACTCTAAAGTGGAAAGTGGAGTAACCGTGGAAGAGGAGACAGAGACTGGAGATCAGGAGATGATGCACACCACAGAAAACAGCTGTAACACTGCAGTTACTGAATTTGAGAAACTGCCCTTAGGGAGCATGAATTCTTTAGTCATTGGTTGTAAGCCTTGCACTGCGCTGCTGACCAGAGTGGACACACACAAAAGCAGAAGACATCATTTCGCCCTAAACAGGCTGAAAATCTAGGCAGGTAATCATGAGTCATGTTGAAAAAGGAGACAGAGCTTCTTTCCTTCCTTTCTTTTTTTTTTTTTTTTAACAATACGTGCAAGAGACAAAATATCCTGGTGATGGAGGAGCTGGGCTAGGGAACAACTGCTGGGAAACTCATTGTGTCACTGTTGAACCCAGGCTGCAATTTCCTGGCCCTGGAGTGAGGGGGAAACTGTCATCCAAACCAAGACACTCTGGATCATGGACGGAGGTGTTTAATAACCCTGCTGGGAAGTGGGCATAAACTAGGCTGTCCCCAGTAAACTGGAACCTAAGGTGACCCTTCCTCTGCACTTTACCACCGCGTGAGTCCCTGGGAGGCAGTGGGCTGCAGGAAGCCCAGGCGGCTCCTGGGGTTGAGCTGAGCGATCAAGAGGTGTGTTCCCACATTTCAGCATTCTTGAGTTGCTATTCCAGAAAACCCTTAATACAGGGACCCGAACAATTGTGAATTTTAAAGATGGGGAGGAGGGATGAACACATTAAAACTAGAGTAGTGAGTTTACTCTAGAGATCAAGAATCCTAGCACTGGCCTAAAATTCAAGAAATGGAAACCTTTCAAAAAGACAGGTCTTTAGTCCCATCTGTGGGACCAAAGGAGGAACTTTGAATTAGAGTCAAAGTCCCAATACGGGTATTTGAGGGAAAAGCTCCCAACCCCAAAGTAGCCAGTGGGGAGGCAGAGAGACAAGCTGCCTTAGGGATTAGAGATCTGCATCTGGATGTGGAGAATCTTGGCTCAGGATGGGAGGCTGAAAACATTAGAGAAAGAGAAGCGATATGGTACCTGACATCATTAACTTAAAGCAGAGATATGACATATTGACAATTTCCTTTCTTAAAACAGTGATCGGCCAGAACGTCTGCATGTCAGAATCATTTGGCAAGTGTAAAAATAATAGTGATGACTGATCCGCCACCAAGGCCACTTAAACCAGAAGCTCTGAGGGTGAAATCTGAGCACTGACATGCATTAATTCACCCCATATGTCCTTATTTTGAGGCTAGAGGTGAAAGATGGCAAAACTTAGGAGAGATAGCACTTTTGAGTGATACTGTTCAAGTAAGACAATAAGGCACCCCACTTGATACAGGCAAGTAAGGCACCCCACTCCAGTACTCTTGCCTGGAAAGTCCCATGGATGGAGGAGCCTGGTAGGCTGCAGTCCATGGGGTCACTAAGAGTCGGACACGACTGAGCGATTTCACTTTCACGCATTGGAGAAGGAAATGGCAACCCGCTCCAGTGTTCTTGCCTGTTGAATCCCAGGGACGGGAGAGCCTGGTGGGCTGCCGTCTACGGGGTCGCACAGAGTCAGACACGACTGAAGCGACTTAGCAGCAGCAGCAGCAGCAGCAGCAGTTCAAGTAAGAAAAACCAGTTAATTATGTGGACAGAACCTAAGGCCTGGTGACAAAGTGACCAGTCTCTGTGTGGTTCTTGAATAAAGGGAAAGAAAACGGACCGCTGTCAAACACCCGCACTGGCATTCTGAACATGTGCTTCCAAAGAAAGGAGGCTGTGATACCAAACTCAGTGACAAACATGGATGTAAGGAAGCTGGAAACCTCTGTCAAACCCACTAAGCAAAGACCACTCAGCACATCTATAGTCAAAGCTGGGCTTATATACAGACACCATGGGAAGCTGGGGGGAGGGGGGCATTTAGAGATGATCTCTTTAAGATTGAGGCTTGTGTTAGGTGATTTTAAGGCTCAAAGAAACAAGAGTTCACTCTAGAAAGGCTAGTGTCAGGAGTGGGGTTGATTCTCTGATTGGGTATTTTCACAGGTTCTATCTTGGAGGGGGGAAGTGTGGAGCAAGGCTAAAGCTGTGAATGACAAAGAAGCAACCCATGTTAGCCTGAAGAGGGGATTCTTGGACATTTTGGTGATTTGCACAGTGTTCTTATTCTCGATCTGTGCTCAGCCATGATTGCAGAAGGTCTTGTTCTTGCCTCAGCCCACTGGGGTCTGACTGTGGTGTCTGTGAAGCTGGAAAAGTGGGGAACGCCATGCTGCAGCAGCACAAGGTCCGGGCCCAAGAGGCACTGTCCATCATGGCTGCCTTTTCTTTCTCGCCTCTTAGAAAGTGAGATTGTGATGCAACAACCCGAGGAGAATAATAAGAGGTGGTCCAGACACCAGGGCAGATTCACAGTGATTGCTCAGAAGAGCTAGAAGGTAGGAGTGCCAGAGTCTCAGAAATATGGAATTTTATTGCTGAGGGACCTACAAGATCTTCCAGTCCACTTGTGTGTTTCATAATGAGGATGCTGAGTCTTACAGGGATGTGCTGGCTGGGGTCAGGTTGCAGTGTCTTGTTCTCAGGCCTCATTATTTCTGATGTACTCAGTACTCATTCCACAGGCCTCCATTAAAACCCATAAATAAACACGGGAAACCTCAGTCCAAAAGGGAGCTGGGTTTTTCAACGGGGTAAAAAACATTTTACAAAGATGTCTTTTAGCAATGTTCTTAGCAGCCCAGCAAATGACTGCCTCCACCGCTCAGGTAGACGTGATAAGGTCAATAAAGGGGAGGGGGGTAGGCAGATGGATTCAACACATAATTTGCTTCTTTCATGCTGATATTTATTTATTCATTCAATACTAGGCTTTCTCTTTAATCAAGAATGTTTTTCATCTAAAAAAGGTGAAATAAGTACATATACTAGAGAGGTCAGCCCTAGAGGAAGAGCCCAGAAAGCACGAGGTAAGGAGGATCTGATTGTGGTATCTGCTGTTGGCAACCTATGGCTCATTCTTCTGGCCTGGGTGACTAAGCAGTGCTCCCTGGGACCTCACGGCTCTGCTTTACCACTTCTACCGTGGAATGTTTAGTCAAGGAGGAGGGTGACCTTCCTATAGTCTAGAATATGAGAAGCTCAGGACTTCAGACCTGATGTTATACTGCAAGCTGTGTAAAGAAGTGCCAGGTATAATTGTGCAACTGCAGAGGGGAAACTTTCAAGGGAGTCCCTCTGTGGGAAACCTTCTGAGAGGAATATTCCTAGAGGAACTCTCCAAGGGTAACCTTCTAAGGGAACTTTCTAAGGGAATCTTCTAAGGGAAGACTTCTGTAGGGAACCTTTCAGGGGAAACATCTTAGGGAAACTTCTGACCAAAACTACTAAGGGAAATTTCTGAAGAAATCTTCGGAGGGGAAGCTTCCAAGAACTTTCTGAGGAGGACCTTCTGAGGGAAACTTGTAGGGGAACCTTCTGTAGGAAACCTTCTGGAAAAAAAAAGTAACAAACTCGAAGGAATCTTCTGAGGAGGACCTTCTGGGGAAAACTTTCTGAGGGAAAGATCCATGAGGATCTTCTTTTGGAAACTTTTAAAGGGAAACTTTCTGTGGAAAACCTTTCAAAATCACAGACAGTGAGATATGGACTGAAGAATGGTGTTGAAACTGAATGATGGACATTCGTAGGATCTCCTTGGTCTACATCCAGTCCCCTTTACTCATAACAGCACACTGATCTTCCTTCAGAAACCGTCCTCTCTCATCCCTAATCCATGCAGTTCAGATGAAGCTGCCTTGACACTTTGCCTCTAGGGGTGGCCCCTTGACCCAGACTTGGCCAAGCAAAGGCCTGCCATTCCACTAACCAGAGCGATCATGTCAGGGGTGGACATCATGACCCCAGACATGCAACAAAACTCATTTCTAGGACAGTTTCTTAGTTGTTGGCATAAAAACATTTTTTCTACTGGCCTTCAAGCTGATAGAATATGATTGACCTAGAACTGCTACAGGTCACCATGTGGAGACAGCCAGTCTGGGCCCGAGGCTCCTAGAACTAAAGTAAAACTAAAAGACGGAATTAGTAAATACCGAGCATGTTTATGCTATACATCTAGATCCAACTGTATCTGAAATAAATCCCTAGAATCCAAAAATTAAATTTTTGTTTCTGATGGTTAAGCCACTTTGCATTGTGTTTCTTGCCTAAATAAGGTAACAAGATAAAGGAGAAGCAAATTGAAAATAAGAGGTAAAAGTTTAAAATATTAAGGGTGAACTTGTCATCTACACTTAAGAAAAAATCTACCATTTTGCATTTAGGCCAGTTCTGTTCAACATTTTTTTTTTTTTAGTTTGCTTATGAAGAAAGACAGAAATGTGGAAATTAACATTTACTAAATATCTACTGAATAGGGATAAAAGGAAAACACTACACCATGATTGTACAAAGATAAAATGGTTCCCTTATTGGTAGCGGTTCTCTCGTGAGCCTCCATGCCCTGGTAAGTGGAGGGACCATTCTGTTTGAATCTAGTCTGTCCTGTTCATATCAGCAGGTTCTTTTTAAGGAAATGTTCTTCCATTCTGAAACAGTCCCTCCCCCTTCTCTCCCTAAACTCCGAGTGTAGAGGGTGTGGAGAGCTTTTGCATGCCCGTGGCAACAGAATAGTACTGATTTCTCAGGAGAGGTGACTTCTGTCTTCTCTGGACCGATATTGAGAGTTTAAATATAAAGCTGAAGAGACTTCTGATCAGCTCAGGGCCATCTGGCCACCCATTCACTCCCAGCCTGAGTGGTCTGTTTTGGAGCCTGAATGGCAGCTACTATGTGGGCCTCGGCTCTGGCTACCCCCAAGGAGGAACTCCAAAGCCAGACTTTCAGCGTAATGTCTGGGTCATGTCCAGGCCCATCCAGAAGAAGGGACAATGAGGAGATGCTGAATAGAAGTACCTTCATTTGCCTGAACACACAAAGCTGCATTTCTGCAACTCTGACGCACGCTGGGGTTGGCAACCCTCACGTTAACCTCCTCTCAGCATCCAGATGAGAAAAAGGGCGAGACCCTGTGCCGACTGGGCTTCCCAGGTGGCGCTAGGGGTAAAGAACCCACCTGCCAGTGCAGGAGATGTAAGAGATGTGGGCTCTCTCCTGGGATCAGGAAGATCCCCTGAAGTAGGAATTGGCACCCTGCTCCAATATTCTTGCCTGGAAAATTTAATGGGCTAAGGAGCTGGGGCCACAAAGAGTCTGTCACGACTGAGCACGTTCTCTTTAAACCAACTCCTTCCCTCTGGGCCAGAGCTCTGAGAGGAAACCCAAGCACTGTGTGTCTGAACTGTTGTGCTGTTATTCACTTCTCCTAAACCCTAGGGCTGGAAAGCAGGCAGGCTTTTTGTACTTTTCTTGGGCCACATCTCTCCTCTAATTCCAGTGAAGTCCAGTGGTACACAAGGTCTCTCTCCTATACTACAGGAGAAGGCTGTGGACCGAGTCTTCCTACTGGCTACAGAACGAGAAAAAGGAATGTGGAGAACAAATCGTTTCCTCAAGGCAAAATGACTGGTAAAATGACCGTCTGGCGGCAGAATCTTCATTTGACTGTCTTTGCTCTCTGCTTTTAAACAGTAACAAATCTCGGTATTACTTTAGGCAGATGAGGGCTGAGGAGTAAATGTCTCTCATTCGTAAGACACAGCAGGAAAGCATATCAGATGGTTTAGACGCTGTCTCTGCGACACTACAGAGTCTCTATTGTTAGGCTGTTTTCACATGTTATCTCAATTAATTCTCTCCAAGCTTGAATCTTTTGAAATTAATGAACAATAGCCCTACAAGACAGCTATGAATGCTTTTATATTAATGAGAAGATGAATCTTGGAAAAGATAAGAAATCTGTACAATATCACACTATAAGCCAAGCTTGAATGTGACTTTAATCCATATCCACTTTAATAAAGATTGTAGGTGACTCAAGGCCAGGAAAGGAGAGTACTGTGTTTAAGGAAAGAATTAACTTCACACAGTTTCTAACAGGAAGTCACACCTAAGATTTGACTCAAACGAGATAAAATAGAACAGGTAAAATTATACAGTGCGAATTTAGGTTTACAAGTCATTTGTGTATGAATAGGATGGAGGTGCCCTGACTTGATAGCAATTCTTGTGACACAGGGGTGGGCAGTAGTGGGCTCTGAACTCCAAGGGGACCATTGATCTGATATGGGTGCCAAAAAAGGGAGGAAGGGCTCTGAGGAAATAAAGAGGTCATGAGTGGATTCAGGAAGGTGAATTTTTGACTCAGTGCAAAGAGCAACTTCACACTAAATGTGAAATGGGTATTTGGAAAGCAGTGAGATTCTCACACAATAAACCAAGCAGAGGCTAAAGAATCATCTGTGTATGTGAAACATCTACAAATCAGAGAGACAAGCTCAACTAGTTCAGTAGGGAAAAGGCATATTGACTGGAGACGTTGCCTCGTCTCAGGCCCTTCTCTACCTTCTTATCCCTGCCCTGGGCCTGTGTGACCATGGCAATAGGCTCCCTGCCTCCCATTCTCATTGTGGGGCTCAAACATGTCAGCCCTGGCAGGAGATGAGAGGAGGGAAGAGATTCAGGTCAGGGAGATTATCTCCCCACCACACACACACACACACACACACACACACACACCTCTTTCCACCTGGGCCACCAGAGCCCCACACCCTCCACAGAAGGTCACCTTCCTCTCTCTGATTGATTCCTCCCTTCCCACCTTCGGACCTAATAGAGTAACTAGTACCAGCCCTGTCACCTGCTTTGGGGTCCTGCCGACATATTTGTAAATCAGACCTTCATTAAATTTTCCTTGAATTGCCCAGGACGGGTGTGCCATCTGCTTCTTTCTGGAACCCTGAGTGACTCAGTCAGTCACTTAAGGGGGCCCTCACAGTAGAGGAAATCCAAACGGCCCAGAAGCACCTGAAAAGACGCTCAGTAACATTCAGTTCAGTTCGGTCACTCAGTCGTGTCCGACTCTTTGCAACCCCATGAACCGCAGCATGCCAGGCCTCCTTGCCCATCACCAACTCCCAGAGTTCCCAAACTCATGAGTCCCAAACTCATGTCCATTGAGTTGGTGATGCCATACAACCATTTCAGCCTCTGTCGTTCCCTCCTCCTCCTGCCCTCAATCTTTCCCAGCATCAGAATCTTTTCCAATGAGTCAGGTCTTCGCATCAGGTGGCCAAAGTACTGGAGTTTCAGCTTTAACATCAGTTCTACCAATGAACACCCAGGTCTGATCTCCTTTAGGATGGACTGAATGGATCTCCTTGCAGTCCAAGGGACTCTCAAGAGTCTTCTCCAACACCACAGTTCAAAAGCATCAATTCTTCGGCACTCAGCTTTCTTTATAGTCCAACTCTCAAGCATTATGTATCATAAAAATGTCAAATAAAACCAAAGGGTTAGGACTTCCCTGGTGGTCTAGTATTTAAGAATCTGCTAACCAGTGCAGGAGACCTGGGTTTGATTCCTGGTCTGGAGAGATTCCACCTGCTGTGGGCCGACTCAGCCTGCGTACCACAACTACTGAGCCCTGTGCTCCTTAGAGCCAGTGATCCGCAACAAGAGTAAAAGTGAAAGTCACTCAGTTGTGTCCAAATCTTTGCGACTCCATGGACTATCCAGTCCATGGAATTCTCCAGGCCAGAATACTGGAATAGGTAGCCTTTCCCTTCTCTAAGACATCTTCCCAATCCAGGGATCAAACCCAGGTCTCCCTTATTGCAGGTAGACTCTTTACTAGCTGAGCCACACGGGAAGCCCAAGAATACTGAAGTGGGTAGCCTAGTCCTTCTCCAGCAGACCTTCCCAACCCAGGAATCGAACCGGGGTCTCCTGCATTGCAGGCGGATTCTTTACCAACTGAGCTATCAGGGAAGCCCCTGCAACAAGAGAAACCACCGCAAGGAGAAGCCCACACAGTGCAACTAGAGAGCAGGTCCCACTCTCCGCAACTAGAGAAAGCCCTCATGCAGTAATGAAGACCCAGCACTGTCAAAAATAAATAAATTGATACCAAAGGATTACCATTTCACACCCACTTGGTTGGCAAGAATTAGACATTTAATAGCAACAAATTTCAGCAAGAAAGCAGAATAGCTGTCCACCTCACATACAAGTGGCTGGAGTGTAATTTGATACAATCACTTCAGGAAATAATTTGACATTTTCTTGGAAAGCTGGAAATGTGCAAAACTTACAATCTAGTTCTTCTACTTGCAGGCATGGACAAGAAGGTACATTCTGGCAAAGTTTATAATGATAGAAAAGTAAAACCTGGAAACAAATAACCCAAATGTCCATTGACGCACGAGAAAATACTCTCCAGCAATGGAAAAAAAAATAATGGACTAAGGTGACACACGTCACCGTGATATTCTTGTTCAAAACATAATATTGAACTTGGAAAGCAATTTTCAGAGCGCTTTCAGTATGCTTCATCCATACAAGTGCAAAGGGGTGCAAAACACAATGGCAGCTTGTTTAAGGGGAGCACACGTGTGTGGCAAATCTACAAAGACAAGCAAAGGAGTGATAGACAAAAAATCCCAGACATTATGTACTCTTGGCAGATGAGAAGGTTGTCAAGATGCATCTAGAGGCTCTATGGGGGTTAGTGAAGACTCTCTCTTAAATTGGGAGTTATTTGAATTTTTACTTTCTGTACTTTACGTATTTAAAAATTTTTTTCTTAAACTGGAAGATAATTGCTTTACAATATTGTGTTGGTCTCTGCCATACCTCAACATGAATCAGCCATAGGTATTCATATGTCTCCTCATTCTTAGACCTCCCTCCCACCCCCTACCCATCCCACCCCTCCAGGTTGTCACAGAGTACTGGGTTGAGCTCCCTGCTGCTGCTGCTGCTGCTGCTGCTAACTCGTTTCAGTCGTGTCCGACTCTGTGCGACCCCATAGACGAAGTCCACCAGGCTCCCCTGTCCCTGGGATTCTCCAGGCAAGAACACTGGAGTGGGTTGCCATTTCCTTCTCCAATGCATGAAAGTGAAAAGTGAAAGGGAAGTCGCTCAGTCGTGTCCAACTCTTCGAGACCCCATGGACTACAGCCCACCAGGCTCTTCTATCCATGGGATATTCCAGGCAAGAGTACTGGAGTGGGGTGCCGTTGCCTTCTCCATGAGCTCCCTGCATCATATAGCAATTTTCCACTGGCTATCTGTTTTGGATATAATAATGTGTATGTTTCCATGCTTCTCTCTCATTTCATCCCACTTTCTACATGAGTTTTTTTTTTAATCATGAATTCTTTCATTTCACTTCCTCTTTAGTATTTTGGTTAAAATTTGAGTATATAATAAAGAATATTTTAAAGCACATATAAAGAAAGGATATTTACATACTTTAAAAAATATTCTTTATTATGTATTCAACTTTTAGCACAAATACTACAGAGGAAGTCAAATGAAAGAATCCATGATAAAAAGTATGATGTAAATGGCTGTTAATAGATTATAAGAAAATGTGATACTTTATCCATTTTATATTGCTGTGTAACAAATCATCACTTAGTGGCTTAAAACAGGTCAGATGTATAATATCACAGTTTCTATGGGTCAGGAGTCTACACACACATTTCCGCTGATCCCCTCACAAGGCTGCAGTCCCAGAGAGGACTTTCTTGACCTCTCAGTTTTTATCTGGACTCTATTATTATCTGTTAAGATTTATTTTCTTTTTTTGTACCAGATCACTGTTTGTGCAGTTTGCAATTATTTATTTGCTCACCTGTTAATTATCTGCATCTCCCCCTCTCACAGACTAAAAGCTCCAGGAGGGCAGGACTGTGGCACAGAGTGTGCCCACCAGCCTCCTTTTCAATTAGGTGAGGGACAGAGGGCTAGTCTGACCAGTGGACTGTGAGCAGAAGTGATGGGTGATATTCCTGGATTAAATAGTTAACAGTTGGGATGCCTCCTCTATCCCCATCGTCCCCTTCCATCATGACTGTTTGAATGCTACTTTTTCCTGATTTCTTAGTCACAGGGAGGAGGCCCTCCAAGCTCATCAGACTTTCATGAACAAGGAACAAACTTTTGTTGTGTGATTGAGAGCTCTGCATGATTCCACAGTATACCCTAGGCTAGTCTGGTTTTTTCTTCCTATTCTTCATCATGCCTTCAATATTTGGAGAAGTATCTGGGACACTGTAAGTCCTCATTAATGTTTTTTGAGGGAAAGGAAGGATGGAAAGAATGAAGGTAAAGAAGAAAGGAAAGATGCATGGAGGAAGGAAAGAAGTGGGAAAGGAACAAATCATAATTGAGTAAGTTTAATGCCCAAGAAGATGCATGTGTTTATGTAGTGACTTCCTCTATCACCATGCTGGACCCCATGCACACTCTTCCCACAATTTGTGCATTGTGACCTTGGACAAATCACTCACCTTTCTGATTTTTCTCATCTGTAAAATGGGCCTAATAACATTCATCTTACCCACTTTGCAAACTTATGGTGACAATAAATGTGTAAACATTCTCCAAATGCTTTATAAACTATAAAATAATAGGTAAGTAGAAAGTATTGTTGCAGTTCACTTTTTGTTGGCTTTACTTTAGACTGACTAAGGAGATCAAGGGATGAGAAAAAAGTTGTACAGAAGCACAGGGTCACACAGGTAGACTGGTATTTGATTTGAAAGTAAAAGTGAAAGTGAAGTCACTCAGTCGTGTCCGACTCTTTGCGACCCCATGGACTGTAGCCTACCAGGCTCCTCCATCTGTGGGATTCTCCAGGCAAGAGTACTGGAATGGGTTGCCATTTCCTTCTCCAGGAGATCTTCTCAACCCAGGGATCAAACCCGGGTCTCCCACATTGCAGGCAGACGCTTTACCATCTGAGCCACCAGGGAAGATTACGTATTTGATCTAATCACAACTAAATTCCTTGTGTTTATTGATAACATGGTTAAAAGTTATCATTATCTAAAATTGGCTAATTGTGAAAGAAAGAATATCCTAAGTAGAGTTTATATTTTTCTTCACACCCCTGTGTTCCCATTCTCATGAAGAGGAGGTGGAGATTGGAATACCGAGATGTAAACGCATTAATTGGGGCTTCCCAGGTGACGCTAGTGGTAAAGAACCCACTTGACAATGTGGGAGACATAAGAGACACAGGTTCAATCCTTGGGTCAGAAAGATACCCTAGAGAAGAGTACAGCAACCCATTCCAGTATTCTTGCCTAGAGAACCCCATGGACAGAGGAGCCTGGCGGAATATGGTCCATGGGTTCACAAAGAGTTGGGCATGACTGAAGGGACTTAGCATGCACACACAGGAGCATTAATCTTGAAACTGTCATTGGTAGACTCTGGAGTTGAAAGTTCAGCCATCTGTCACATTTCCTAGTCATAGCATCTGATTTCTCCTGGTATCAATACTTTTAGAGGGTGAAGAACTCTAGGAACATTTCTATAAAGATTAGCAAACACTTTTTAGCTAAAAAAAAAATTAGCAAACAGGATTGTGCCAATAAATGTGTGGGAAAAACATATCAGAGCGACTTAGTTTAAGAACATATATGGTTAGTTATTAAGAGTAGTCTGAGCTACAGTCATAACACAGAATGAAATAATGCCATTTGCAGCAACATCATGGACCTAGAGATGATCGTGCTGAAGTCAGTCAGACAGAGGAAGATGAATATTATATGATATCACTTATTTATGGAATCTAAAAAATAGTACAAACAAATCTACATACAAAACAGAAACAGACTCACAGACATAGAAAAAAAAGTTACCAAAGGGAAAAGGGAGGGCAGAAGGGATAAACTAGGGGTATGGGTTTAACAGACACAAACTACAGAAAACAGATACACACCAAAGGTTTATTCTATAACACAGGGAACTATATTCAACATTCTGCAATAACCTATACTGGAAAATAATCTAATATACATGTATATATTACATGTGTGTATAACTGAGTCTCTTTACTGTACACCTGAAATGAATACAATATTGTAAATCATCTCTACTTCAATTTTTTTTTTTTAAAAAAGAGGGTGGTTTGTGCTACAACTCCTGAAATAAGTCAAGTCAATTCACAAGTACTCTTTTGTATTGTCTCTGTGTCCAAGATGTTGACATAGTAGCAGAAGGGTTGAAATCTTTGAATTCTGAGGGATACATTCTAACTTTTGAGGCTATAAATGTTAAGGTGAGTTATCAAAAATTTTATATATTACGCACACGTATTTTAAAATTTTTGTTTTATATGTATTTATTCAGTACTCACTGATGAATAAATTAAACACAAATCACTTAAATCAACAGAAATCATGAGTTTACACACTCTCTAAGCTTCTTTGTTCATGCAGTGGAATAACTGATCCCAAATAGTGTCCCTCAACCCTAACGCACAGACAAATATTCTTCACAAGACAAGCAAAGTCTTCTTTTCTCATCATTTTCATGCAAAAATATATTTTGCATTTTTGAGTCTGTTGACTTCTGATCTTCATTTTATAACTATCTGTATTGGGTTCTTGACCAAACACAGAAGTACTGATTTTTTTCAACAAAATTTCCTCTTTAAATTTAGTTTATTGTTAAATTTATTAATCATTTGAATGTGAGTTGCTACAGTGCATGATATATATATATAATATGTTTATATGTATTATATATATATATAATACATGTAAATATGTGTGTGGTTGGGGGTGGATTTATGTGTGGGTATGGGTGGGTCTCGTCAAGGCTCTGTTTTTTCCAGTAGTCACGTATGGGTGTGAGAGCTGGACTATAAAGAAAGCTGAGCGCTGAAGAATTGATGCTTTTAAACTGTGGTGTTGGAGAAGACTCTTGAGAGTCCCTTGGACTGCAAGGAGATCCAGCCAGTCCATCCTAAAGGAAATCAGTCCTGAATATTCATTGGAAGAACTGATGTTGAAGCTGAAACTCCAATACTTTGGCCACCTCATGCAAAGAGCTGACTCATTGGAAAAGATCCTGATGCTGCAAAAGATTGAGGGCAGGAGGAGAAGGGGACGACAGAGGATGAGATGGTTAGATGGCATCATCGACTCGATGGACATGGGTTTGGGTGGACTCCGGGAGTTGGTGATGGACAGGGAGGCTTGGCGTGCTGCTGTTCGTGGGGTCACAAAGAGTCGGACACGACTGAGCAAGTGAAGTGAACTGAACTGAAGTGTGAGTCAAGTGCTCATAATTCATTATTAGAATCTGAAATTTTGAGTCAACCTGACTCTGGAAATGAGGATGATGGAATCAGGTGATTTTGACATCTAAATATGGGCAATCAAGTCTTCTGATTTCAAGATGAATCCAAAAAAGCACAGTATATCTGAAAAAAAAAATGGAATGGGCTTCATCTCCAAATTACCATGTTTAATCTATTTGATGATGAAACACAGTCTAACTTCGTGGTCCAAACTCAGTTTGAGAACTCAGTCACACAAGGAATAAGAATGCTGCGGCTGATGCTTTGATAAAAGTTCCTTTGCCACTTGGTAGTCTGAGCTCATTCCTGGACCTGCTCTCACGGGTGCCCAGGGAACCTTGAGTTCAGGGTTGCTTGCCTGAGGGAGGTATGCATTACTTGAGCACCTCCAATAGCCAGAAATAGCTCTTCATCTTTTCCTGGATCAAAGGTCCCCTACGCTTTTATGGCTCCCCACCAAAGGCCAGGTTTCAGCCTGAAATGACTCCTGCTCTCAGCTGATTTGCAGACTCTAGGTAGAGGAAAGGTCAGAGATGAGCTCATTAAGTCTTTCCAAGTTCATATGAATTCCCCCCACTTTTCTGGGGTTCCCTTTGATAATTCAGTTCTTTTGTGCCCCATTAGAAGTGCCTTCCAGAATCCTCTTAGAGTATTTTTACAACATCAAAAAGTTTTTATACACAAGTATAATTTCTCTCCTGGGAGAAAAAGCCATCAAGTTTCTTGGAAATTTTATTGAGAGTTCTAGTTATTATAGCAATAATTTTCAGATACAATAATCTTTATTAACAGGCGTTTTTGGTTATATTTACAGAGCTATCTTAGTAGCAGTAAAAAATATATTTTAAACTTTGGATTATAATAAATGAGCCCACTTGTCTGAACTGAGATAATTTGTCTAACCAAGTAGGGGTTTAGTTGTGTCTTAAAATTCATCATTTACTCATCTGTATTATTTTCCAGTAGAAGAAATGCTTACCTTAGGTAGGCTCTTACTGGGCCAGTTAGGATGGATGGAGGAAATAGCCCTGGACAGCTAAACAAAAAGTCACTCCATCTTTCAACACTTTCAGGAGCCTTTGTTAGTCCTGAACTGGTGAGTAAGGAATAAATACTATGACATAAAGTTTTAAATGATGTGAAGAACTGACTCACTGGAAAAGACTCTGATGCCGGGAAAGATTGAAGGAAGGAGGAGAAGGGGATGACAGAGGATGCAATGGTTGGATGGCATCACCGACTCAATGGACATGAGTTTGAGCAAGCTCTGGAAGTTGGTGATGGACAGGGAAGCCTGGCGTGTGGCAGTCCATGGGGTCACAAAGAGTCAGACACGACTGAGCAACTGAACTGAACTGAAGGTTTTAAATATGTGGACCTAATACATTAAGGACAGAGGAGCTGTGCTGCAGTCCATGGGGTCACAAAGGGCTGGACTGAACAACTTAGCTGAGCAAGTGAACGATGTAGCGACAGAACAACCTAAAATATAACAACACTTTGAGGAATCATTCTATTTGCTGTGAATAGAATAGCAGCATACAGTTGCCAAAACTTCAAACAAAGCTGAGTCTACCCAGCCCTAAGGGAAGAGTCTCTTTGATGATTATGTGGAAAACTGAGGCAACAGAGATGATCAAACTGGATTATCAAGCCCCAGACTGGAAGGAATTTGGCTGTGCACACATCTTCAATTAACCGAATCATCTGCTAGGCTCCCTTTAACTGAGTGCTTTGTAAACTCAACATCCAAGAAGAATGATAAAAGGCAGCATGAGGCAGCAACAAATCTTTGATCTCTGACCCTAATTTCTTTTCTCTTTTAAAACAATATTCATTTATCTATCTGTCTGCATTGGATTTTAGTTGCAGCACATGGGGTCTTTTCTTTGGGGCACGTGGGATCTAGTTCCCTAACCAGGGATCGAGCCCTGGCTCCCTGTATTGGGAGCGTGAAGGGTTAGCCACTGGAAGTTTTAGTCTCCCACCACCAAGAAGGTCCTAATTTTCTATCATCTTAAAAGTGGGCTTGCGCCTAACTTGCTGGGCTATTAAGAGAATATTTTCATAATGTTTTGGTTTGCAATTAGCATTTATTGAATATTCACCAAATAGATGACCTCACAGTGCTAGCTCAAAGGACATTTTTGAAGCTCCTAAAGGAAATCTAAATATTCAATATGTTGGTTTAGAGAGGCACTTTTTGTTAACTCTTTGAAACAAACTAGTTTATTCAAATTGCTTAACCCACTAAATTGGCTGAACATGCCCTGGGCATTATATCCCAGCTAAGTGGATTTGAACTGGCTTCCCTGGTAGATCAGTAGTAAAGAATCCACCTGCAAGGCAGGAGACCTAGGTTCAGTTCCTGGGTGGGAAGACCCCCTGGAGAAGGGAATGGCAACCCACTCGAGTATTCTTGCCTGGGAAGTGCCATGGACAGAGGAGCCTGGAGGGCTACATAGTCCATGGGGTCATGAAACAGCAAGAGAATTTGAAGTTGCTGAGACGGGAGATTTCACTGTGAGGAGCCCTTAAAATGGGGTGGGGTAAAGAAAAGCAATAGGGAGAGAGAGCAAGTGTTTACAAAACTGAAAGACTGAGCCCAGATATCTTCCAGATAGTCTGGTCTATAGTCTGAGCCACAGAGCAAAACAAGTTCTTGAGATGTGACTTCCTGACAAACATTATGACCCAGGGGAAAGAGCAGACCCAGTGCACAGCTGTAGACCTTGGGTTTTGAGTCTATCACATGGAGACACTCTGCTATACAATGCTTCTTTCCTTTCAGAGAGTTAATACCTAGGCTGATTTCTTTAGACCAAATTATAAATTATTTTGACATATTCTGTTTTTGTGTATCCGAGAAACTCACATTGATTTTAAATACCAAATTTACTACTCGTGATTTAAAATAAGAATAAAAGTTCTTTGCTCATATTTCCGGTCCAGACTTTTTCCCTGGACTAACAAGTAGGTAGTTGATGCCTGGAGAGTCAGCCTGTGCTCGTCAATTATTTACTGTGAAGCATTTACGTTACGTGTCAGCTGAAGGTTTATGCTGTCCACATAAACATCTGCAGTATTTTGTGTCATGTATCATAAAATATTAGGTCAATTATTTTACAAGTATGAAACTGTTCATTTTCCATATTTTCTCAGTGCTTTAGAATGCGATGGGGCAGTGTCTTTAATTCAAGGTTAAATTTGTTGGTATAGCTTAGATAAAATTGGTGGTTTTCTGGCAAATTATCCACCAGAAGGGGTATAGTCATGTCATAGTTCTTTCCGTCTGCACCTTTCAACTTGATGTGTTTTGTAAGTTTCATATCTGCACTTGTTTTGTGGATGGGGGAAGAAAGAAGCTTGAGTAACCTATGTCACTGGAGACTCCAAAGGTCTCCCTTTCTTGTCTTTACTTGTGAGGTCCACATGCCCACTTCAGCGATGAAAACCAGGAGACAGAGTTACTGCAGTGGACCATCAAGAAGCATCACTTAACTGTAAAATGCCCTTACTAAACCTTCGCTTTTGCACAGCATCTGGAGACAAGAACATGTGGAGCATAACAGAGCCAATGAGCGTCAACGTCAACAGCAATAAAATAAACGAAAGACCTCATTCCCCCAACGGTGTGGTCTTAGCTCAATTGGGCTATATTTTATTCTCCAGAATTTAAAGTTTTGTTTTAAATTCTGCACATCACAGCCAAACTAAATATCCCCTTAGACAAGACGCAGAGCTGCTGAGTAAGACCCCTGCAAGTCAGCAATGCTTTTTCATAAGACCAACATCCATAATTTATATCTGCATACAATTAGCCTGTTTACAGTTATACATTTCTGCTTCCTTTTATGTGAAATATTCCACAGGATACTTGGTAATGCATTCAGAATAACCTTTTTAAAATAAAGACTCCGAGACCAAACAGTTTATAAAATCCAATACCTTAATAAATACTTTATATGAATAAAAAAGTGGTTTTTTAATCAGAACAGTATATTTGGATTAGAGCTAGCCCTTTTTGCCTCCCAGGCCAATGGCCTGGCACCCTATGGATCTTTATTTTTTAAATGTATTCAGGAAAAAGTGAACAACTGCACTTCTCGATGGTTTCATTTACACACAAATAGCACATCCTTTCTCTTATCCATTATAAGGATAATTTTTATGACCTTGGCTGAGTCAAGCCCTTGTACTCACATGAAGCAAGAAGACATGCAGTCAGTTATCCAGAAATGGAGTATTCATGGTATGAAAATTTTTAATTCCTTCAATGCATTTAGCCCAATAAGTGGATTTCACTGATGGAAAATGTATGCAGTAGAAAGGGCATTTTATAAATTCACATAAGTTCAGCAGTTTACCAGCTGGTCTAGATGACTAGGTGCCCAGGGAGTAAGGTAATAAGTAAACCTTTCAGCAGTAACTTCAGGGAAACCATCCTTTTTCCCCTTTTCATTGGGCAACTAGAATGGTGAAGGCCTGAGACATAAGGACTCCTGAAGGTCAGGATAAGTAGCAGCTAGGTAGCAGACAGCTAGAGGTTAGACACAGACACTCAAAATTCTTTCTTTACCTAACGATGAGCTGAACTGTTAATTATTCTAAACAAAATACTTATTGACCAAACTTTAGGTAAATGTCTCTCCTTCCCCAGGTAACTGAACTTTAGCCCAACCTCAACTGGAAGCAGGCTGGCCTTGGGGTAAAACTTCTCTGATCTTCTATCCGGTTATGCCACCCTTTCATCTATCCCATTCCTCACATTCAGTTCTCTCTAGCTTTGTCTACTCCTCTCTGTAAACCAACAACAAAGGAAGCTCTTTTTGCTTAATTTCTGACATACTTGCAGACCATTAGGTCACATTAGGTCTCAGTCTTCACCCTCTTTGTAATAGTCCCTCTTTTCCTCTTGAGATAATCATTTTGAAAAACGCCTCTCCTCTCTAAGTCCAGATTTATTTGTCCTTTTTCCTTGAGAAGCTCCTACCTGACACTAAACTGGGATTAGAAACATGTTTTTGTGGGAGGGATAGCACTGGGCTGCAAATTGACATGTTGGCACATATTTAGAGTTTCTTTACAAGTGGAAGGGAATTCTGGGAAACAAGACCCAATAGGACTTCCTTGTTGGTCCAGTGGCTAAGATTCTGTGCTTCCACTGCAGAGGCTACAGGTTCAATCCCTGGTCAAGGAACTAAGATCCTACATGCCACATGATCAAAAAGAATTATTATTTTTTATTTTTTTAAAAATTAAAAAGAAAAGACTCAGTGCTAACTTATTGATGGATTGACTTTGTCAGCCCTTTCCTTTCTCAAACCACAGCTGTAGTTAGTGCCCAGTGCCTTTTCCCCATAGGAGATCCATTCCTGGTTCCTGAGACTTCTAGAATTGAGCAGGAGGCAGGTTGAAACCCACAGCCCCTCCATGTGAAGTATGAAATTAACTGTGCCATCTGGACTTAGGCTAGCATCACAGAGCTGATGTAGACAGATCTTAAATTTCTGCGTGGTACCTATATGCCCCCTCCCTAAATGGAAGCCTGCCCCTAGACGGTGTCATACTCAGCCAGGTCAAAATGAATGCTCTGGGATTGATGTCTTGTTATAAAGTCAGACTTCATCTTGTAGCATCCTCTCCAAGCCCTAGGCCTTAAATCACATAGCCATCACCTGCTTAATTTTGACTGCCAGCATTCAGGCTGCAACACCTAGTTTATGTCACTGATTTCTATTCCTGTCCAATCAAGCCTGAGCTCCCTAACTTCCTTTGGACAAATGCATTGGCTTCTGATGGTCGGCTGCAGAAAAAGGTAAGTTTCCCCAGATCCTTGTCCCTTCCTGATTCTGGAATCCTCAACCACCCTTAAATCATGCTGTGATATAGCTTAAGAGCTTCCAGGATAATTGTACAGACTGCACTCTGCTTACCAGCACCACCCTGTGATGTCAGGCATGGTCAGCAGCTAGAAGCCTTAACATTTCCCAGTCATTCCTCATCTAAGTAAAAAATGAATACTTAAATTGAAGAAAGTAATAAAACCACTATACCATTCAGGTATGACCTAAATCAAATCCCTTATGATTATATAGTGGAAGTGACAAATAAATTAAAGGGATTAGATCTGATAGACAGAGTGCCTGAAGAGCTATGGCAGAGGTTTGTGACATTGTACTGAAGTCAGTGATCAAGACCATCCCCAAGAAAAAGAAATGCAAAAAGGCAAAATGGTTGTCTGAGCAGGCCTTACAAATAGCTGAGAAAAGAAGAGAAGTGAAAGACAAAGTAGAAAAGGAAAGATACACCCACTTGAATGCAGAGTTTCAAAGAATAGCAAGGAGAGATAAGAAAGCCTTTCTCAGTGATCAGTGCAAAGAAATAGAGGAAAACAATAGAATGGGAAAGACTAGGGATCTCTTCAAGAAAAATAGATACCAAGAGAACATTTCATGCAAAGATGGGCACAATAAAGGACAGAAATGGTGTGGACCTAACAGAAGCAGAAGATATTAAGAAGAGGTGGCAAGAATACACAGAAGAACCGTACAAAAAAGAGCTTCATGATCCAGATAACCACTATGGTGTGATCACTCACCTAGAGCCAGACATCCTGGAATGTGAAGTCAAGTGGGCCTTAGAAAGCATCACTATGAACAAAGCTAGATGGGTTTCCTGTTGATCTATTCCAAATCCTAAATGATGATGCTGTGAAAGGGCTGCACTCAATATGCCAGCAAATTTGGAAAACTCAGCAGTGGCCACAGGACTGGAAAAGATCAGTTTTAATTTCAATCCCAAAGAAAAGCAATGCCAAAGAATGTTCAAACTACTGCACAATTGCACTCATCTCACACGTTAGCAAAGTATTGCTTAAATTCTCCAAGCCAGTCTTCAACAGTACATGAAACAAGAACTTCCAGATGTTCAAGCTGGATTTAGAAAAGACAGAGGAACCAGAGATCAAATAGCCAACATCCACTGGATCATCGCAAAAGCAAGAGAGTTCCAGAAAAATATCTACTTCTGCTTTATTGACTATGCCAAATACTTTGACTGTGTGGATCACAGAAAACTGTGGAAAATTCTTAAAGGAATGAATACTGGACCACCAGACCTGAATCTTGAGAAATCTGTATGCAGATCAAGAAGCAACAGTTAGAACTGCACATGGAACAACAGACTGGTTCCAAATAGGGAAAGGAGTATGTCAAGGCTGTATATTGTCACTCTGCTTATCTAACATGTGCAGAGTGCATAATGAGAAATGCTGGGCTGGATGAAGCACAAGCTGGAATCAAGATTGCTGGGAGAAATATCAATAGCCTCAGACATGCAGATGACACCAACCCTGTGGCAGAAAGTGAAGAGGAACAAAAGAGCCTCCTGATGAAGTTGAAAGCAGAGAGTGAAAAAGTTAGCTTAAAGCTCAACATTCAGAAAACTAAGATCATGGCATCCTGTCCCATCACTTCATGGCAAATAGATGGGGAAACAATGGAAACAGTGACAGACTTTATTTTCTTGGGTTGCAAAATCACAGCAGATGGTGACTGCAGCCATGGAAGACACTTGCTCCTTGGAAGAAAAGCTATGACCAACCTAGACAGCATATTAAAAAGCAGAGACATTACTTTGCCAACAAAGGTCTGTCTAGTCAAAGCTATGGTTTTTCCAGTGGTCATGTATGGATGTGAGAGTTGCACTATGAAGAAAGCTGAGCGCCGAAGAATTGATGCTTTTGAACTCTGGTGTTGGAGAAGACTCTTGAGAGTTCCTTGGACTGCATGGTGATCCAACCAGTCAATCCTAAAGGAAATCAGCCCTGAATATTCATTGGAAGGACTGATGCTGAAGCTGAAACTCCCATATTTTGGCCACCTGATGCGAAGAGATGACTTATTGGAAAAGACCCTGATGCTGGGAAAGAGTGAAGGTGGGAGGAGAAGGGGATGACAGAGGATAAGATGGTTGGATGGCATCACCGACTGGATGGACATGAGTTTGAGTAAGCTCCAGGAGTTGGTAATGGACAGGGAAGCCTGGCGTGCTGCAGTCCATGGGGTCGTAAAGAGTCCAACATGGCTGAGTGACTGAACTGACTGAACTGATTGACAAAACTAAGGTGAGAAAAAAGAGTTCCCTAATTACTAAAGTACGTGAGTGAGTTTCAAGAACTTGATATTGTAAAAATATACATTCATATAGTATAGAAATTGAAGAGGTCATTGACAATTCTTACCTGGAAGTATCTCCTATATCTTTATTATTTGGGCATGGACTTTCCTAGTGGCTCAATGGTAAAAAATCAGCCTGTCAAAGAAGGATACACAGGTTCATATCCTGGTTTGGGAAGATCCCCTGAAGAATGAAATGGCAACCCATTCCAATATTCTTGCCTGCGAAATCCCATGGACAGAGGAGCCTGGTGGGCCGCAGTTCCTTAGGTTACAAAAGAGTCGGACGCAACTTAGTGACTAAATAACAGCAATGATCTTTATTATTTATTTCATTTATTTATCCATTCATTTATTTATTCATTCAAATAAGTACTTGTAAGTTCTCTGTAGATGCCAGGCACTGTGCTAATACTTGAAACTCAATAGTGAACAAGCTGCCCTCACTGAGCTTGGGCAAGTGAGCATTTAAAGTAGGTTTTAAGTGTGAATCAACATACAGAATTTTGATATGCACATAGATTACAGGATGACCTTGCCTGTCTGTGCACGGAATAATAGTTACTAACATAATGGGATAGAGTGTCTAACTAGTCAGCAGGCTTCCAGCTTAAGATCATAAGGCTTTTCTTCCTCGTCACTATTCCATGCACCAATGAGTTTTCTTAATCTAAAATCTGGAACTCTCTTCTTTTTAATTTGAGGAAAGGGGAATTGATGCCAACACTCACTATTAGAAAAACAAATGAGTGGGCATGCATGACATGGCAGTGAAGAAACACAAACTCTTTTTCTTTGCACACCGTGTTGGTTTCAGTATGTAAGACATGTCAGTAGGAAGGTACTTTAAAATTCCTTGTCATGTATTGGAGAGTTTTCCTGCTGGAGATCTCATTTTGAGAATGTCAATGAGGTATAAAATTCTGCATACATAAATACAGTTACCAGAGAGTGCATTTTCCATTGGGAAGAATGAATTACAAGGAGATGATTTCATTTATTTTTCAGAATGAAAAAAAAACCGTGTACATAAAGGAATTCAAAAGGGTCTGCTGCAGTACCCTGAAAACAAGGCCACTTTCATCATTGTTTGTTTGTTGTTTGTTTGTTTGTTTACACAAACTCTGTTCGTGTAAGGATTTAAGGCAGCTGCTTCTCATTTTCGTAGCTTTCAACACACACATACTTCATTTGGTTTGTGATCAGTAATTAAAATTATTATATTCTAGACCACAGCATATGATTGTGTAGCCATTTTTAGTTCTGCTTTTTTGAATTCATCAGAACTTAGATTTTGTGTGTATGTGATTCTTGATTCATGCACACAGCAACTACAGAAGAAAAGCCATCCTGCAAGAGCAGAAATAAAAATATGCAGAGATGGGAAGACCCCACCACAGAGGAGAGATGCCGATTTCCAAGAGAACTAGGAACAAAATTTACTAGAACTCTAAAACATTGCTTCAAACCTCAGCTGATCCAAATGTACCAGATGTGATGTTAGAATAAATATTGATGCATCCTGATATTGTCAGGATGTTCCTGCGGCAATGGTGCATAGAATGTTAGATTAAAAAGATGTCTAGACCACACCCTAGAAACTGCAAGTATAAAGGTTTGCACACTATTTTAGGAGGTACATGGAACCCTCAAATCCCTCTGTGGGTCAGAGGTTAAGAGAAAATGACCTTGTTTCCCTTCTGGACAGACAAGGAGTGAAGATGAAAACCGCTTTGATTGACATTGCCCATCAAGTGTAAGATTTCTGAAATTGACCCCTACTTCTCCTAAAAAAAGGAACATAATTTCCTAAATGGAAGAACAAGAATTTCAAAGTAGTTATGAAACAGGAAATTCTCCCAGATATAGATAGATAGATAAACAGAAATCCTTTTATTTTGTATACCCTGCTTATTATCTTCACAGCAACCTAACTACAAGGTAAAATTATTTTGCTCATAATTTGTTTTCTGTTTCAAGTCTGTTTCTCTCCATCAGATTGTAAGTTCCTTGTGAGAGAGAATTTTTCTCTTATTTACCACCAAACCTAGAAGATAGTCTGGCATAAAGTACATTTTTCAATAAATATTTATGGATTGAACACATAAATATGTTGAAGGTATGATATTGATTGTTTCTGAGTAGATGAATGATAGATGATGTTCTGTTTAGAATTTGCTTTGCTGTATGTATAGATAGATAAATAGATATGGATATTTCCTTGTAGTTTTGATTATTGGGTAATGTGCATGAATTTTTCAAATTAAAATTTTTATAAGAAATTCAGATCACTTAGAATTTCAGATATTACTCAGCTCTAATTTCATCTCCTTGGCATATTTAAAGAAATAGACAACTAAGAACACCGTCCGTCCTGGGCCAGAAAATAACAAACTAACAAGCAAACATAATGAAAACCTAGCCATACCTAAACTTTAAATGTTATTTCCTGTTTTTTTCAGTGTTCTTTTCTTTCATGGGTCTTTGTTGGATGCATATGTAATGAATGCAGAAGAGGGCAGAGTAATCACAGATCTGGAGGACCACTTAAGAAACAGTAAATTTGACCCATTTTGCTCTACTTTTATAATACAAATCTCTACACAGCAATGTTAGAGGAAAATATTTTAAATAATATAACTTTCAGAGGAAAGCTCATAAGAATATACCTAGAAATGTTCATAGTGGTTAAGAAATGCAGATTTCTCTTCTCTCTTCCACTCTCTCAAGGTTTTTCAGGCTTTCTATAGATTAAAAATATTATTTTTCATAGGAAAAACTATAAACATCAAAAGTTAGTCAAATTTTAATGCTGAAATAGGATTTTAATTTGAAAATGCTAGAAAAGAAAATGTTAAAATGTAACACAGAGAATGAATGAAAAGAGGTAACCAAAACGCCACAATTCAGATTCAGTAAGAAATGCTAAGCAGAGAGTTTAATTGATCAACAAAGGAGAAAAACAAAGTAGAAGACCCAGTCTAAAAATTTCAATTAAAAGTTAGCATGTCTTCACATCTCATGGTGGAGGACTCCACATCTTATGGGGGAGGACTTCAAGATGGTCAAGCAGCACTGAGAGGAGTTTCTGGAAATCTTGATGATGGCTTTCTGCCTGCTGTGGAATACATTTCATATTTGCTGCTGAAGCTGGGGAATTTAAAAGAAATTTCTTTCTACCAAGTGTTAGCAAAGAGTAAGAGCTACATTGTGATACACTATCAAAACCAAAGGTGATTCCAGTGGAAGGGTAGCTTCTTTGCAGCGTTCATGCTTTAAATCAACTGGATTGAATCTGGGACACCAAATACAGTGATAGGAATACTGGATTGTTTGCTTCTAGATCCTGCAGAATCAGAGACAGTTAACTTAGTGGCTTCCCAAGTGGCTCAAACAGTAAAGCATCTGCCTGCAGTGCGGGAAACCTGGGTTGGGAAGATCACCTAGAGAAGGAAATGACAACCCACTCCAGTATTTTTGCCTGGAAAGTCCCATGGATAGGGGAGCCTGGTGGGCTACAGTCCATGGTTTCTGTAGGAGAGTGAACTTAAGGGTTAAATTAAGAGTTAAATTAAGGCTGCTGGAAGAGTGAACTATTGAGATTAACCCTTATGGCAGAAAGTGAAGAGGAACTAAAAAGCCTCTTGATGAAAGTGAAAGTGGAGAGTGAAAAAGTTGGCTTAAAGCTCAACATTCAGAAAACTAATATCATGGCATCTGGTCCCATCACTTCATGGGAAATATATGGGGAAACAGTGGAAACAGTGTCAGACTTTATTTTTGGGGGCTCCAAAATCACTACAGATGGTTGACTGCAGCCATGAAATTAAAAGACGCTTACTCCTTGGAAGGAAAGTTATGACCAACCTAGATAGCATATTCAAAAGCAGAGACATTACTTTGCCAACAAAGGTTCGTCTAGTCAAGGCTATGGTTTTTCCTGTGGTCATGTATGGATGTGAGAGTTGGACTGTGAAGAAGGCTGAGCGCCGAAGAATTGATGCTTTTGAACTGTGGTGTTGGAGAAGACTCTTGAGAGTCCCTTGGACTGCAAGGAGATCCAACCAGTCCATTCTGAAGGAGATCAGTCCTGGGATTTCTTTGGAAGGAATGATGCTGAAACTGAAACTCCAGTACTTTAGCCACCTCATGCGAAGAGCTGGCTCATTGGAAAAGACTCTGATTCTGGGAGGGATTGGGGGCAGGAGGAGAAGGGGACAACAGAGGATGAGATGGCTGGATGGCATCACTGACTGGATGGATGTGAGTCTGGGTGAACTCCAGGAGTTGGTGATGGACAGGGAGGCCTGGTGTGCTGCGATTCATGGGGTCGCAAAGAGTCGGACACGACTGAGCGACTGAACTGAACTGAACTGAACCTAATGATATGCCAATATCATGATCCCATCTGTGATGAATAATGTCTAAGACACCATGATAGTGCTACAATGATGTGTTCTATTAACTCAAGTACATGATGATGTCTTGCTGGATTCTTGCCTTTGTGCTTAGAATGGGATGCAAGGTGCTGAAAGTCAGATGGCAGCAATATGCATTGGACTGGCTATGACTGAGGGAGAGAAGCAGCACTTAACCCATAGAGCAGACCCCAAAGCTCTCTAGAGCTCTGTGGAGTCCAGCCAGTCATCCTGAGAAAGCAAAAGAGCCCTTCATCCTCCTGATGTTTCCTCCCTGTTCAGGAAACCTTCCATTTTAATGCTCCTGGCCAATCCACATCCACCCCACTCCCTGTCTCCAAGGAGAAGAGAAAGGAGAAGCAAGGAGTGAGAAGTCAGGGCAACGGGGAGGAGCAGATCTCCCAAACACCCATCAGAAATGTTTCCATCCATATTTTTCCTCATCCTATGTTATGGACTTTGAGAGCAGGTCTCCCAAACAAACACCCATCAGAAATGTTTCCATCCATATTTTTCCTCATCTTACATTATGGACTTTGACCAAGAAAAAAACTGTCAAGTTCACTTGATGCCATGTATTATTGAAACAAATTCTGGGGTGACCAGAACCAATATATTCTCCAACCTATTGTGCAATATATTTCATGCTTAACCTCAGTTGAATTGCCTCCTCTGCCCCAAATCATGCATTTTATTCTTTTTTATTGTTGCCATATCTAACTCTTTGTTTCTTTATACGGTGGTGGTGGTTTAGTCGCTAAGTCTAGTCAATTCTTTCAGACCCCATGGGCTGTATGTAGTCCACCAGTCTCCTCTGTCCATGTGATCCTCCAGGCCAGAATACTTGAGTGGGTTGCCATTTCCTTCTCCAGGGGATCTTCCTGATTCAGGGATCAAACCTCAGTCTCCTGCATTATAGGCAGATTCTTTACTGACTGAACTGCGAGGGACTCAGTCATGTTTAATGGCCAGATTCTAAAGGCAAATAGCAATTTTTGAATATGTAAGGTTATAGGAATCTGCTTGTGTTGATTCTGTAAATCAACAGCCACTGTGTCTGCGTAGACTCTGTGCTTCTCAACATTATATTATTTCTGTCATGCAGAGATTAAACCCAAATGGCCAAAGCCATTTTGAGTAATTAGATATTGAAACAGTTGATACTGAAAGAGTTGATATTTTAAGATATTAAATAAAAAGTAGAAGCTGTTTTGCTATTTAGTATAAAAATAGTAGATATTAAGGATACTGAACATTATGGCCATAGTCTGATTCATTTTTATATGCTGTCCAATTTAGTATAATGACCTGAAAAAACTATCCATGCAATAAATGTTAAGTTGATTTAAAGAGATATTAAGAAATTTTAATGTGAGATGTTTTATAAGAATAATAAGTCGACATTGTAATAGTGGATGATATAGCACAATCTACACTTTTAAATTACATTTGCTATTACCTTGTTGTTATAATAAAAAAATACATGCTCAGTTTATCAAAGTAGGAAATCTATGCTAAAGGGTAATTTTCCAAAAAGGTAAAAATTATGATTCTCATACAAATATAAAATGAACAGATTTTGTCAGATATTTTTTTTAACCTATTAATTAAATAGGAGAACCAGGAAAGATGTTAAACCAGTTCAAAGGAAAGGTTAAAGAAGCACAAATTTATCTAGAGGAATATTGAAATTAATTTACAAATGAAGACCAAATTGGTCTTAACCACATATAGAAGGGATGAAAATTGAACCTCCACTGTACAAAATTATTTTTATGCCCAAAGAAAATTTGTTTTAAAATTGCTGTCAGTCATTCACAATAAATGAGTTGTGAAACAACTCAAAGCCTATTAAAGGCTAATAATCAGATAGCATGTAAAAGTGTGCTGTATTTGTCCATTTCTTCCACGTTGTCCATTTTATTGGCATATAATTGTTGATAGTAGTCTCTTATGATCCTTTGTATTTCTGTGTTGTCTGTTGTGATCTCTCCATTTTCGTTTCTAATTTTGTTGATTTGATTTTTCTCCTTTTGTTTCTTGATGAGTCTGGCTAATGGTTTGTCAATTTTATTTATCCTTTCAAAGAACCAGCTTTTGGTTTTGTTGATTTTTGCTATGGTCTCTTTTGTTTCTTTTGCATTTATTTCTGCTCTAATTTTTAAGATTTCTTTCCTTCTACTAACCCTGGGGTTCTTCATTTCTTCCTTTTCTAGTTGCTTTAGGTGTAGAGTTAGGTTATTTATTTGACTTTTTTCTTGTTTCTTGAGGTGTGCCTGTATTGCTATGAACTTTCCCCTTAGGACTGCTTTTACCGTGTCCCACAGGTTTTGGGTTGTTGTGTTTTCATTTTCATTCGTTTCTATGCAAATTTTGATTTCTTTTCTGATTTCTTCTGTGATTTGTTGGTTATTCAGCAGCGTGTTGTTCAGCCTCCATATGTTGGAATTTTTAATAGTTTTTCTCCTGTAATTGAGATCTAATCTTACTGCATTGTGGTCAGAAAAAATGCTTGGAATGATTTCTATTTTTTTGAATTTACCAAGGCTAGCTTTATGGCCCAGGATGTGATCTATCCTGGAGAAGGTTCCATGTGCGCTTGAGAAAAAGGTGAAATTCATTGTTTTGGGATGAAATGTCCTATAGATATCAATTAGGTCTAACTGGTCTATTGTATCATTTAAAGTTTGTGTTTCCTTGTTAATTTTCTGTTTAGTTGATCTATCCATAGGTGTAAGTGGGGTATTAAAGTCTCCCACTATTATTGTGTTATTGTTAATTTCTCCTTTCATACTTGTTAGCATTTGTCTTACGTACTGCGGTGCTCCCGTATTGGGTGCATATATATTTATAATTGTTATATCTTCTTCTTGGATTGATCCTTTGATCATTATGTAGTGACCTTCTTTGTCTCTCTTCACAGCCTTTGTTTTAAAGTCTATTTTATCGGATATGAGTATTGCTACTCCTGCTTTCTTTTGGTCCCTATTTGCATGGAAAATCTTTTTCCAGCCCTTCACTTTCAGTCTGTATGTGTCCCCTGTTTTGAGGTGGGTCTCTTGTAGACAACATATGTAGGGGTCTTGTTTTTGTATCCATTCAGCCAGTCTTTGTCTTTTGGTTGGGGCATTCAACCCATTTACGTTTAAGGTAATTACTGATAAGTATGATCGCATTGCCATTTACTTTATTGTTTTGGGTTCGAGTTTATACACCGTTTTTGTGTTACCTGTCTAGAGAATATCCTTTAGTATTTGTTGGAGAGCTGGTTTGGTGGTGCAGAATTCTCTCAGCTTTTGCTGAGAAATGGAAGAAATGGACAGATTTCTTAGAAATGGACAAATTCTTAGAAAAGTACAACTTTCCAAAACTGGACCAGGAAGAAATAGAAAATCTTAACAGACCCATCACAAGCACGGAAATTGAAACTGTAATCAAAAATCTTCCAGCAAACAAAAGCCCAGGTCCAGACGGCTTCACAGCTGAATTCTACCAAAAATTTAGAGAAGAGCTAACACCTATCCTGCTCAAACTCTTCCAGAAAATTGCAGAGGAAGGTAAACTTCCAAACTCATTCTATGAGGCCACCATCACCCTAATACCAAAACCTGACAAAGATCCCACAAAAAAAGAAAACTACAGGCCAATATCACTGATGAACATAGATGCAAAAATCCTTAACAAAATTCTAGCAATCAGAATCCAACAACACATTAAAAAGATCATACACCATGATCAAGTGGGCTTTATCCCAGGGATGCAAGGATTCTTCAATATCCGCAAATCAATCAATGTAATACACCACATTAACAAATTGAAAAATAAAAACCATATGATTATCTCAATAGATGCAGAGAAAGCCTTTGACAAAATTCAACATCCATTTATGATAAAAACTCTCCAGAAAGCAGGAATAGAAGGAACATACCTCAACATAATAAAAGCTATATATGACAAACCCACAGCAAACATTATCCTCAATGGTGAAAAATTGAAAGCATTTCCCTCTAAAGTCAGGAACAAGACAAGGGTGCCCACTTTCACCATTACTATTCAACATAGTTTTGGAAGTTTTGGCCACAGCAATCAGAGCAGAAAAAGAAATAAAAGGAATCCAAATTGGAAAAGAAGAAGTAAAACTCTCACTATTTGCAGATGACATGATCCTCTACATAGAAAACCCTAAAGACTCCACCAGAAAATTACTAGAAATAATCAATGACTATAGTAAAGTTGCAGGATATAAAATCAACACACAGAAATCCCTTGCATTCCTATACACTAATAATGAGAAAACAGAAAGAGAAATTAAGGAAACAATTCCATTCACCATTGCAACGGAAAAAATAAAATACTTAGGAATATATCTACCTAAAGAAACTAAAGACCTATATATAGAAAACTATAAAACATTGGTGAAAGAAATCAAAGAGGACACTAATAGATGGAGAAATATACCATGTTCATGGATTGGAAGAATCAAAAAAAAAAAAAAGTGTGCTGTAAACAATGCATCTTTTTGCATTGTAGATACCAATGGAATTGGGTATTTTATTTCAAATTTCCTTACAATACAAAAAATTGTGAAAAATGAATCCAAAAAAAGGAGGGAAAGAAGGAGAGAAAGAGGAGAAGTAAAGAAATAAAAACGAATTCATTTGAAATCTACTTCCCAGGTGGCGCTAGGGGTGAAGTACCCGCCTGACAATGCAGGAGACATAAGAGATGCAGGCTCAGTCCCTGGGTTGGGAAGATCCGAGGGCATGGCAACCCACTCCAGTAGTTTTTGCCTGGAGAATCCCCGTAGACAGAGGAGCCTGGTGGCTACAGTTCTTACAGTAGCAAAGAGTCAGGCAGAACTGAAGCAACTTGGCATGCACACAGATAAAATCATCGTAACATTCTGGCGTACTTATTTTCCAGAATGGAGTTACATAGCATCATACTGTGTACTGTTCAAAGGACGCCTTCTCTCAATTCAAAATGCTGTATAAAGGTAGTGAACGTCTTATGCCCAACACTCTTGTACAACATGATTTTAATTTAATACAGATGTACTACAGTTTACTTAACTAGTACGATTATTGAATATTTTTGTAAGTTTCCTTAATATAAATAATTGCATAAGAAAAGTCTCCGAACAAATGTCTTTATACACATCTCTGATACTTTCCCTAAGAATTCCTAGAAGTGGTGTTTCTGTATCAGAAGCTAGGTGCATTTTAATATATTTTGACAGATGTTGCTGCATTGCTCTACAGACATGCTGTACAAATTCTAAAATTCTGCCAGATGTGTATAATTATGCCCATTTCTACACAACCTAACTCACACAAGGTATTATCATTCTTCACAAGCTTTGTCAATCTGATGGGCTAAAACTGATTTCTTTGTTGTTTTAAATCTATACTTGAAAAACTGTTGAAGTTGAATTTTTGTATTAGCTAAACTCAACATTGTTTTTAAAACTTCATGGGAATATGGATGGAAGGGATAAAAGATAAAACTATTTCTTCCCTCTTGCGGTCTCTAGTTTGAGGTTGTTAAGGACCTTTGACAACCAAATGAACAGATATACTCATTTTAAAAAGAGCCAGACTACAAGTATGGCACTCACATTCCATACAAATTTGATTTCAAGAAACTTTACAGAAAAAAAAAACCATGCATACTTAGTACATACCTATGAAAATAGTTTCTAAATTGTGGAAGTGAAAAGTAGCATCAGTATTTAATGTGGAGTTAAGGGGATTTGGTTAATAATGAAGCTTTAGCGCTTTTTATTGAATTCTGATTTAGTGAGATAAAAAGCATCTGTGTGCTGAATTATACATAAAGGGAACAGTCTGTAGATTATTCTTGCCTGTGTCTACTTGTGGGTGCTGTATAATTTAGGACTTAATATATTTGGAGCCCTTTTTCTTTTATTGTTCAGAAGCTGAATGAATACCTTCCTCCCCAGTAGCATTTGGTAGATTTTATTTGTCTGTGAAAACTGACACATGGAGGGTTAGTTTTCAGCTTTATGTATATAAGAAAGACAGATAAGTATTTTTCAGATCTGTCCCTGATGTTCTACAGCGCTTTCAACAAGATGAAGGAGAGTGATATGAAAATGTTATTTTATTATAAAAGAGTGAAGAAAATCTCTAGACTAGATCCAAAGGGAATATTGACATGGGTTGAAGAAAAGAGACTTCATTTCCATTACCTCTCTTGCCTCATATTATATTTTCCTTCCCTTTGGCCAAGCCATGTGTCAGGATGAGGGACAAAAGCCATGGGAAGTCCCATCAGATTCCTGGGTAGGTGACAAAAGATAAAGTTAAGGAGCTGATGAGCATGGGAGTGACCATGTCACCTCAGGAGTCATTCTGCCCACAGATTTCATTCACCTGGTGTCTATTGGTGACCTTTCTGCAATTCATTTAACTAGTCAGAGCCCTCTTTGCCTTCTCAGTAAAATGGAGTTCATAACTACCATGGAAAGATGATTATTGAGACAATGGGTGTATAAATCTTTAGCAATTCAACATACTAATAAAACCCCAAGTTATTATGAGACATCTGGTACTCCTGTGTCAATCAGGAATGGAGAAATTCCCCTTTCAGTTGTTGGAAACATAATAATTTCTCAGTTCAAATAAAGAAAAATACAGACTTAAGTGTGTTCTCAATTTGAGAAGAAATGCTCCTATTTAAGAAATAATTAAACCGGCAGTTAAACTGATGTAAAAGCTTATATGTTTGTTTCAAAGGGCAATACTAGTCTTACGCTAAAAAAAAAAAAAAAAATCCTGAGCGGGGGGAAAAATTATGTCAATAGCTAACTAAGAGGGGGCTGAAATCCCCCACATGATACTATTATCATTAATTTTATGTTAATAGGGTTTGTTAACTTAAGTTTCTACTATCACATGTGCTTTGTGGATTTTTGAGCTGAGGGCTTAGTTCTGGCCTATGGCCCCTAATTGGATATTGTCTAATTATTAATATTCATTTTTCCAGAGAGATTTGCTTCATAGAATTAAAAAAGTTGATGAGTTGACAGTAGCTCTTATTCCCCTCTGATTTATGAGCATAAAAGAATATGTAATTCAAAACGACCCTCATAAACAAGTCTGGTATCATTATTACAAAATAAAGCTCAATGCTCTTCTTCTGGCCCTTAATTTTCAGAATACTGAGTAAAATAGGAACCACTGACTCAGTAAATGCCATGAATTCTTTTGGCAAAAGTGTGTCTTAGAGTGATTCAACTATCCATAGACCTAGGTTAAAATGTTTCTGTAATAAAATTTGAGAGGGGGGGGAAGGAAATATGTTTTTCTTCTTTTAATGGAAGAGGCAATTCTATTGAATAAAAATTATCCCTTCCCCACCAAAATATAAATGGGCAGTCCTTAGTGTTATGAAGAATAAAGACTCCCTCAAAAAAGGTCAGCTCTATAGAAAGCCACAGCCTTTTGTCAGAACTGATTTTTAAATAGAAGAAGGAAAAAATTGGTAGTCTGGGCAGAAGCCTTCAGAGTTGACATGAGAGAAAGAAATGAGATGGAGAAAATCAGCCTGGAGAAAATCAAAGTTGTCATGATGAATGATGGGCAATATATTAGTGAGAACTTTATCTGTGGAGAGGCAAATGTACACGTCTCTATACATCTATATATCTCATTGTCCATGATCAAATAGAGGGAAAGAAATAGAAAGAAAGATGACCCCAGTGATAGAAATACTGTGCTTGGTTTTTATTTTCACATGGTTTAAGTAAAGGTCTGTGAATTTCTGAGATCAGTCAGTTAGAGGAAGAAGGAGATGGCTTCATAAATTCTAGCCGATAAGACCAAAAGAAGACAGGTCTTTATAACTTTTTTGCAGTTGGTTTTAAAATGATTTTTAAAAGCTAGAAATAATTTAACAATGATGGGGAAAATCAATTTACATGCTATTCATCAAGAAAATATTGACGAGTCTTCCTACTAATGCACATGTTTAAAAATTGCCTTTCTCCATGAGTTGTCTTCATCTCTGTGCTTCTTCATTTCTCTGTGGGAAAACTAACCAGTGTCAAATTCAAATATATTTGCAGTTATTCTTCAAATGTGTACCAGGGGCTGCCTGGGACCTGTGAGGGCACAGGATCAAGGGACAACAAACCTGGGATTTTGGACCTGGAACCATGACGTTCTCACAACAAAAGGGCTGACGTTAGAAAGAATGCATTTGAATCAGTTCTAATGAGGTGGATGAAACTGAAGCCTATTATACAGAGTGAAGTAAGCCAGAAAGAAAAACACCAGTACAGTATACTAATGCATATATATGGAATTTAGAAAGATGGTAACAATGACTCTATATGCGAGATGGCAAAAGAGACACAGATTTAAAGAACAGTCTTTTGGACTCTGTGGGAGAGGGCGAGGGTGGGATGATTTGAGAGGGTAGCGTTGAAACATGTATATTATCATATGTGAAGTAGATCACCTGTCCAGGTTCAATGCATGAGACAGGGTGCTCAGGGCTGGTGCACTGGGATGACCCTGAGGGATGGGATGGGGAGGGAGGTGGGAGGGGGGTTCTGGATGGGGAACACATGTGCGCCTGTGGCTGATTCATGTTGATGTATGGCAAAAACCACTATTAAAAAAAAGGGGAGGGCTGAAATTCCCTCAGAAATTTAGAGAATTGTTAGAAGTCTTTTATTAATAAGAACATGCCTATCAGCTGTGTAGGAACACATTTCTAGATTTAAATATTTAGAGAGAATGTAATGTGTGTCTCATGGACCCCAGACATGCCCTTGTATGTGTGTCTGTAATCAGATTTTCCTAACTTCTTGATTTTCCTATTCTTCTGAATAATGCTCACAGATGGTACTAGTGGTTTAAAAAAAAAAAAAAAAAACGCACCTGCCAATGCAGGAGACATAAGGGACACGGGTTCGATCCTTGGGTCAGGAAGATCCCCTGGAGGAGAAAATGGCAATCCACTCCAATATTCTTGCCTGGAGAATCCCAGGGACAGAGGAACCTGGCGGGCTACAGCCCATAGGGTCACAAGGAGTCAGACACGACTGAAGCAATTTAGCATGCACTCAAGAATAAAATAATCACTGCAGTAAGGAATTTCACTACCAAAAATCTCAATTTGATTTTCTATAGATAGAGCTGAATATTGGTTTGTGCAGAAACTCACTGCTCTTCACCCTCAGGGGTACTTAGAGGTCTAGGATCACCCCAAATAAGTGGATCTGTGGCTCTGTTTCTGGGTGTTCCCCAGACCCAGCCCTGATCATAGATTAACAGAGAGAGATGTGAGTTTTCATCCTACATGACAAGGACACCCATAAACAGATTTACACCAACCCGAGGTTTGAACTCAGAGAAAACAGTTTTCTATTTCATGATTCTGTTGGCTTGACAGGAGATAAGAACCAGCTTTTACTCAAAGGTTTAATGTAATGGATTATGAATAATTAATTTTAAATCACTGGAACTAGAACTTCTCATTCTTAGGTGTGTGAAGACCAATCTAGACTGACTGTGGCAAATGAGGTTCCATTTAAGCTCTGGGCGATATCCAGTTTTTCTCACTTATGCTGACCCTGCTGATGTCATATAGTGACTTTTGGCCACCATCATGTTCTCTCTGAATATCAGTTCAGAAACAAAGAACCAAGCTTTAACTTGATTGTAGTATTTTCTTTTTAACATTAAACTTTTTTTAAAAAGCATAGGTATTAAGTATTAGATGAGAAATGCTGGGCTGGAGGAAGCACAAGCTGGAATCAAGATTGCTGGGAGAAATATCAATAACCTCAGATATGCAGATGACCACCCTTATGGCAGAAAGTGAAGAAGAACTAAAGAGCCTCTTGATGAAAGTGAAAGAGGAGAGTGAAAAAGTTGGCTTAAAGCTCAACATTCAGAAAACTAAGATCATGGCATCCGGTTCCATCACTTCATGGCAAATAGATGGGGAAACACTGGACACAGTGGCTGACTTTATTTTTAGGGGATCCAAAATCATGGCAGATGGTGACTGCAGCCATGAAATTAAAAGATGCTTACTCCTTGGAAGGAAAGTTATGACCAACCTAGATAGCATATTAAAAAGCAGAGACATTACTTTTCCAACAAAGGTCCATCTAGTCAAGGCTATGGTTTTCCATTGGTCATGTATGGATGTGAGAGTTGGACTATAAAGAAGACTGAGCGCTGAAGAATTGATGCTTTTGAACTGTGGTGTTGGAAAAGACTCTTGAGAGTCCCTTGGACTGCAAGGAGATCCAACCAGTCCGTCCTTAAGGAGATCAGTCCTGGGTGTTCATTGGAGGGACTGATGTTGAAGCTGAAACTCCAGTACTTTGGCCACCTGATGCAAAGAACTGACTCATTTGAAAAGACCCTGATGCTGGGAAAGATTGAGGGCAGGAGGAGAAGGGGACAACAGAGGATGAGATGGTTGGATGGCATCACCGACTCAATGGACATGGGTTTGGGTGGACTCTGGGAGTTGGTGATGGACAGGGAGACCTGGCATGCTGCAGTTCACAGGGTCGCAAAGAGTCGGAAACGAGTGAACGACTGAATTGAACTGATTAAATATTAGAAGAAAATATGGTATTAAATGTTTTATATCTGGGAACTTCTCTTGAAATTGTGTACAACACTATGAACTGGTAAACACAAATATTAACTATTAATTACTAATATTCAAAAGCATTTCTGTTTTACATTCTCAAATTTCAGATTTAAGTTTTAAAAAACCAAATGGCCATCATGCCTGCAGCTAAAGCTCTCAATTAATACAGTACTAGAATATGTGCACTAAAGTCTTCAGTAAATGCCTTGAGATATGCAAAAAGTCAAATATTAAAAAATCCTTTGATTTTTCAGAGAATTACTTTTAAGACCTTTTCAGATTCAGAGAGATTAGATTACTGCAGTCGGTGGATCGCCTTTGGTTTAATTTGTACATTTACTCCTAACACGTTTACTCAACAGGCTGGTTTATTCATAGAGTTACATCTTTGACCCATGCCTGTGGTCCATAACCTCTTCCTTATCACAAATTCCTATTACTCACGATGAGATTGTATAAATATTTACAACACTAAAGCAAATTTTTCAATAGACCCTAGTCCATAGTCTAGGCTCTCTCTCCAGATGCTTATGAATAGAGCTCCAGGACATCCCCTGTCCATGAGGATACAGCTGGCATCCTCCATGGCCTGGCTGGAAAGGTCCTGCACTTCTGTCTACTACTTATTTAATGCAAAGCTGCATAGCAAAGAGACTCAGAGCAAGAACTCTGGAGGAGCTTCCCAGTTTCCTCACTGGTACAATAGTCACAGGGACTTGCCAGGAGGCGGTAACTGTAAAGAACCTGCCTGCCAATGTGGGCAGACATAAGGGACACGGGTTCAATCCTTGGGTCGGGAAGATCCCGTGGAGGAGGACATGGCAACCCACTCCAGTCTTCTTGCCTGGAGAATCCCATGGACAGAGGGGCCTGGCTGGCTATGGTCCATGGGGTTGCACAGAGTCAGACACAACTGAAGTGACTTACCACAGTAGCCTGTAATACAGAACCTACCTGGGAGTATTGTTTCAAGGATTAAATGAGTTAACAGAATCAGAAGCTTTAGAGTGGTGTCTGGCAAACAGTGTTTTATAAGTATTCGCTACTATAGTTATCTTCTAGTGGTAAAGCACCTACAATTCCAGATTGTATTTGCTCAGAAGCATCACATGTAATGACGAAGGGCAAGAATGCTGGAGCTAGCCTGTGCTGATTCAAATACTACTTCCCCCTTTATGAGCTTTGTGGCCTTGGGGAAGTTACTCAACCTCTGTGTGCCTCAGTTTCCCCTTCTGTTACACGATACTACCTTCAATATCTGCCTTCCAAATTGCTATAAAGATTAAATGAGTTGTTATACCCAAAATATATAACAAACTTGAGAAAATATTACTTATTATCACTAGAAACATTAGCAGTAGCACTACTATTACTATTGTTAACTTTGAATAATGCTTCCGTTCTCATTCAAAATCTTTATTTTCTAGGGCAGCCTCCACTGACCACGTCCACATTTCTTATCTACTGTGTCTCCTTGTGCTTCTACATTTCTAAGATCCTTTGATAAGAATCTCTCTCATGATGCTCCAGGAAGGCTAGGGGCAGGGCCAGTCTTCGCTCCCCATTTTTTCCCATACTCTTAGATCATGGCACATGATCAGGCCTCAATAAGTCTTTGTGTGATGAGTGAATAAATTGTACCAACAGGTCTAATTTCTGTGATTGGTCTTGCTAAACTCAGACACAGATCTTGTAAGATATGTGGAGTGGTACTAACCAGGGCTTGGGGGTTATGAATTCTGAATTTGTTCTGGGCTTGAAAGTTTCACTGGGCATTATTTTCCTAACATGGTTGATCTTGGTGCATTAAAGGCCCTGAACCAGCCATAACTAATGGCTTCTGTGCTTAGCTCAAAGAACATGAATCTTCCTAGGAAAGCAGGACTCCCAGCACCCCCACGGCTGCATCTTTTCCCCTCATGCTATAGATTCAGGTCACTTGAGGATCCAGCATCCAGGATCCATCCATCCTATCTCATTACCTAGCTGTGTGAGCTCTCACCGCTCCCAAGGGCTGCCCTGGTCTTAAGATCTCACTGCAGCCAGCAGATGAGAAAATCCAGCTTAATTGAAATTGTAAACCTTGTCAGATTCAAATAACAGGGCTTAGGCAGAAATGTGAGCTTCTCTCCACCCGGCCAAAGAAACCAAAGTGAAATCATTAAGCTAAAAGTATTTTTTGTTTGTTTGTTTGTTTTTTAAAAAATAAAACCACAATAGAGGGGAAGGGGAACAAAATGCATATTGAAATTTTGTTCATCAGAGAACCAAGGAGAACAGGCATCTCATTTTCACAAGCATCCAAAGTGCAGTCGGCATAAAATCATACAGTTAAATTACAGAATACCAACACTTTAAATCCTGCATACATACATACAAACAAGATGCTTAAGAAATAAATGTAACCTTGTTCAAATTGTCGGTGCTTTCCTCCAGAATAAATTTAACAATTTAGTCCTTAAAACCTTGTCAGAGTTTCTATAAAAGTGTAAGCAATTTTAGTCTCAATTGTCAGGTGCTAAATATATCAACTATATTTAAAACGTCTATATTTTAAACATTAAAGTGTTTCTTACTCTCACAAATCAAGTAAATGTGAAATTATAGCTCAAAACAGGCTATTTTGAGCCCATTGGTCATGCTTGTGTTGTTTGGCCAGATTTAACATCTCTGACATAACCATTTCTAAAGCTAAGTTTAAAAAAAAATTTCCAGAAAACTTGAAATTATCTGCAACAATCTGGCCAATTGAGCACACAAACTTGTTTTTGTCCAATTTTTTTCTGGGTTGTTTTATATTTTTTCCCCACAAATGTTTACTCTTGCTTCACTTCAACACAAGATTTTGCCATCATCCACTCTGTGTGTGTGTGTGTGTGTGTAAGTTTCTTCAGTTGTGTCCAACTCTGCGACCCTATGGACTGTAGCCTACCAGGCTCCTCTGTCCATGGGATTCTCCAGGCAAGAATACTGGAGTGGGTTGCAGTGCCCTCCTCCAGGGAATCTTCCTGACCCAGGGATTGAACCCACGTCTCTTATGTCTCCCTGCACTGGCAGGCAGGTTCTTCACCAGCAACGCCGCCTAAAGTATGGGTAATGATCTACCTTAATACATCAGGAGAAATAACCTGAGAACAGTATGATGAATAGCAAAGTTCAAACCTCTTACAACTCCTCTTCTCAATAATAATTAATTGAAATAGTTTAAACAGGCACTGACATAGGAAAGGAAATGAAGTTTGGAGTGTTAAAAACATAGATTATTGACTTGGGAGACCATAATGGCCCTTTCATTATCTTCAGGGACTATTGTATGAAAACACTTTTGGAGAGCTTTTCTAAATGAATATTATTGACCTGATAGACCACAATAGTTCCAAAGAGGGCATGAGTAGCCATCTTCAAGCGAGTGTTTATATTATTTAAAACCATTATTGGCATTTGTGCAAAAATCTCTTTCAACTTGAGTGCATAGTCTGCATGAGAAGTAGCCCAGTTACACCCATTTAGAAAAAAGATCAACTTACTCTTCTTTACCTCCTCAAGGCAATGCAGCTATAGACACTAATAAATTTATCTCTCATTAAATTGAATCAAACGCTTTGGTTCCTCTGACTTAAGTCATCTTTTAACAGAATCAAATGCCAAAAATAATGTAAAATAGGCTTTTTTTGAATAAGAAAATTAAATTCATCTACACACTAATTTGTTGAGTGGTTAGGTTCGGTCTCTGTGGTAGCAGATTACATCTGCCACCAATGACTTAGAGCTTAAGGAGATGTAGGTCATTTTAGTGCTGTCTAATCCTGACCATGGCTATATGGATGAAATCATCCTAGGCTCATGTTTTATCTGTGAGAAGTCCACTCCCCTTAAGTGTCAGAGCAGCTCAGAGATATACTGCTGGCTCCTACTGAGTAGTAAGTAAGTGGGAACTGTGTGGACTCATAGTTTCTGACAAGTCTGGAGTGCTGGCAGCTAAAAAAATAGAATGCTGAAAAGGACATGTTGGCCTCTGTCATTCAAAAGTATTCCGATCTGAAGATCTAGCGTGTGCTTACTTGACTGTAATCTCCCCAGATTTAGCCTTTGTGTCTTCATTAAAATGGATGCTTGGACTGCAAGCATCAGAAACGAATTTTGGCTAACTCAAGGGGAGAAATGAAGTCACTGGAAAAATAATGTACTAGCAGAAAGGACAAAAGACAAGGCAGAGAGAACAGGTTTGCTAATAAGCAGAAAACAAGAAAGCCCTGGAAGGTTTCAGAGACAGGAAATATGAAAGACTGTCTGCTCTTTTTTTCCCCCTGTCACCAACACCAGAATGAAGCAACCTGTTGCAACCAAATTTCTGTTGATACGTTACTCTCCTCCAAGTTTATCATTCCAGGAAAGAGCGTGTAAGTGGCCAAGGTTAGGGCACATGTGAGCATATTGGATTTTTCAGGATATTGAAAGGAAAAACATGAAGAAAAGATCCTCCATGGAGCCTTTCAGCTTTTGCAGTGTGCTAATATTCTTCCTTTCTTTTTAAAATAATGATGGTAAAATGAGAACTGGCATTTATTGGTAATGATATTATTGCAAGTATACTTATGGAGAATCACATCTTTAAAAACTTTCTATTTCCTTATTGCCGAAATGTCTTAAGTCATCTTTTCATCCTGATTGTGATATATAGGTATAAGTAAAACAGAAGGTATAAAAACAAGGATGCTTTGATTTACCACCCAACCAACGTTTCAAACAGCAAAGGGAAGTTAATGTCCCCCAGAGAAATCAGGTGGCTCTTAGAAGGGGGGATGGTTGTTGGGTGGCCAGAAATGTCCACACACAGTAGACACTTGGTAACTACTTCCTGAAAAAAATGAGAGAATGAATGAACAGATGAGAGATTGAATGAATGGTTACGAAAAAGATGTGTAATTCTTATTTCCTTCTATTCCTTTCCAATGTAAGTCAGATAATAACAATGACAGACACAGCAGAAATACAGTTATGTCTTGTTTGGTTCTAACAGTTTTCAGTAAATTATGCCAAGAAAATGCTATCTTCTAAAATACTTTCATTATGAAATCAGGGGAAATGGACAGATTATGATACTGATTCCTAGATATGTTAAAAATGAAACAGATTTATAATAATAATATATTTTTTAAAAGACTATAACTTTTGTTTTAAATGTTAATAATATCACTCACAACATTAGAAATTATATTTCCCATCACGCTCAAATAAAGTAAGCTAATATTCTTCAATTCTTTTTTAAATAATCATGGCAAAATGAGAACTGGTATTTATTGGTAATGTTTTTATTAAAATTATACTTATGGAGAATCACATATTTTAAAATCTTTATATTTCCTTATTACTGAAATGTCTTGTTTCTCATCCTGATTGTGATACCAGGTACAAGAATTATAGAAGGAAAGAAATGGCTTCTACATTACAGAAAGAACTAGCAATTTTTCTTAAATCACTGGCCCAACAAATGAGGTGCGATGTAAGTATTTAGAATGTGCAATATCAGAAAGGAAATTTTCATCTTAATATGTGAGGTACTTGTGCACCGATTTAATAAACTTTCTACTGTGTGCTAAAGACTTGTTCAGGAAAGCAGACGTAAGTTAAGACACAAAAGAAAGAAAAAGGATGAGAGATGTGATAGAAAAACTGACAATACTCAATGGGAAACAAATGAACTGAACATAGACAGAATATCAGAATTTTCCTGACCACCCACCACATCGCCACAGGGGACACCATATACGTTGGGTACAGTTCCATATACTTCAAGAACTTATTGTTCTGGGACTGTTTGTGTCTCTTTCAGTGTGGTGAAATTCTACTTTTGCTGTAGGCTTTCACTGTGCTCCCGGATAAAGAGATTGGATATCACTGTCCACACAGTTATTCAGTCATCTTAGATGTCACTGTGTCCCCACTCCTCGGCACTCCGTTACTGATTTGGCTTGGTTTTCATGTTCCCGCCATCCCTCCACAGCTCCTATCCCCTAAAGCTCTCCCTGCTCTGCTCCATTATTTCCTTGTTTTCAGTTTTGTTCTGTCAAGTTTATTCTCAAATACAATATGGCTTATTTCATTTTTCTGCTTTAAACACATCAGCGGGCTTCCAGTGCCCTTAGAGTCAGGCCCAAATTGTCTACATGCCAAAAGCATGCCTCTTCTCTACTGTCCCCACCTTCAAAGCCTACTTCATGCTCAGGATCCACTGATGCCCTTTCCAGAGCCCCCAGCATTTGTTCTTCACGCTGGTTCCTATGAGCGCTTTCTCTGTTGATTTTTTTTACGAGATGGAAATGGGTTCCAATAGATTCTGTGATAAGACAAGAAAAAGAAATTTGTCAAATTCTTTGGATTCAAGGAATTTGAATACAAGGTGAGTTCAATCACTCATTTGGCATACACTGTTGGAATTGATTGGAGGATTGCAAAGTCCCCACTTCCGGGTGTTCAATGAGGTGCTACTGATTTCCTTAAATCCCAGAACTTAAATTAACATGAATTATCAGTGGGGCCAACATGCCACCTACTTGTGGCATTTTCTTTATGTAGCAAGTTAAATCAGCAATTGAGCAATGATCTTCAATGTTGGGGGGTGTTGATAAAGGAATGGGCAAGGTAAGACCATTATGTTAAAGAGGTTAAATCTCATTTATGGTACTACTTTGGAAGAATATGACTCTAGACTACCTCATTCTATAAATCTTTTAATTCTATCTGCAAGTGAGATGTAGGAAATAAAAGAAGTAAAATACCTAGATTCCACCAAGCAAAAGCTTTTAATATTTTGGCACTATAAGAAGCATTTCTATATTTGCGCAAAATGACCATCTGTTTATTCCCACCCATTTATAGATGTTATGATGGTGAAGTTTAAGAAAGCAATCATTTACAATAGGAGTACTTCTCTGGTGGAGTTCCTTCTTTCTGTTTACTTCTAAACCAACAAACTTTTCAGAAACAGAAAGAATGTAACTTCTGAGAAGTTTTTCTGAACTTTCTGAGCTCTACGCAAAAACAAAATAAAACAAGCAAACAAACAAAAAACTGACACATCTATTTGGGTTTAAAAAGGTAATAACAGCTCTTTGCTCAGCTAAACTGTTAAAAGTCCTGATTGCTAGAACTCTCTTTCATGCTGAATAAGTGCGTGCATTTTCACAGATTTTCAAGTTTCTCTCCATAAAACTGCTTGAGAACTGAAAAAATAGAGCTTTTAGTTGTAGTTCAGAATTAATTGTTCACACTAGGTGTGGAATAATTTGCATGAATTCCTTTTAATTCGAGACCAGTATAGTTATTGTTCATTTCCTAAAAATAATATCTCACCATCACATAAAACAAAACAAAATTAAAAAGCCAGGTTCAATCAGAAACTTCAAGTTTTAGAATCATCAGAGTCCTTATTGATTCATCTCCCCAGAACCTGAGAAAAACAGTTCAGTGTTTTCTGTCAATGCGGCAAAGTGTGGATTTTGATTGGACATAGAAGAAACAGTTCTGTTTTAAGATCTCATTAAAAGCCACCTGCTGCCTTAATAATTATGGCTAATTAAAACGCTCTTCCCTACATTTGGTATTGCTTAGATATTGTGGACAGAAGGAGAAAGCTGATTGAAGCTACTTAATTTGAGACTAAAGTAACAATTTGTAGAAAAGGTACCCTGAATGGGTTTGACAAATGCAGTAAGAAAACAGTGACGGCGCATTTGATTTGGAAAAGAAGCCTAGTTATCCAGCCCATGAGCCCAAGCATTGGCCTCACCCACCAAACAGTCCTGTCTGTCCCCTGACCTAGCCTTCCTTTCGACAGCAGATTAATCTGTTTTTATTTTTGAACTAAACCTGCTAATGAATTTCTAGAAATGATTTTTCTTAGAAGAACTGAATTGGCAGTGTCCCAAGATGATCATTTCAATAACAAAGATGTGGAGCTGTGGAAAGGGAATTAATTAGGAATTAAGTAGGAGATTTGTGGGAGCACTTGTCCCAAACGAACAATTGCACTAAAACTTCAATGAAGCCAACATTTTTTCTGTATTAAAGTTATTTAATTCTTCTGTATTAAAGTGGCAGACCAGATAAATAACCAAGAAGTGATAATCCATGGGTTGCCAAATCACATAATACAGAATTAAGTGCATGATGCTGTTTCGTTTATTTACAGCATTTATTAAGTACACGGCCAGGGGTATACAGAGATTCTCCACGTATGTTGAAGACTTGCTGCCTTCTGGGTGATGTCTACTGGCACATGGATGACTCAGCACTGTAGCCTGGAGTTTGCCTGACTTCCTTGGCTCAGCTAATTTGATCTTTTCTGTCAGTCAGCCACACAGCCATGCTGTCTGCTCACTTTGGTTTTCTTGCCTCTGCCCATCAACATGATGAAGTAGTTCCCAGAAATATGAAAACAAAACAAGAAACTTGTTCCATCTGGCCCCCAGTCAGCCTCTGAGAGCATTTCCCCTCTTCTTCTGCTTCCTCATCACTTTAACCTTCAAGTACAATTTGACTTCTATCCTCCCACCACCTTGGACCGCTGTGACAAATTCCATCGCTGTCCTTCTAACTGACAACTCTAATGAACCTTTCTTATTCTTAAATTATAGGACTTCAGTGATGCAACTTAGCTCAGCGTTTTGCTTCTGAGGCATCATTCTGACCACTCATTCTTGTCTTTCTTGAAGAATTTCTCTTCAGCTTTTCACATTTCAAAACTTTGTCTTTCATCTGTTGCTCTTCACCTGTTTCACGTGCCCTAACCTTATGGCTTGCTCCTTATCCTTATCCTTATCACTTGCTCCTTGGGAGAAAAGTTATGACCAACCTAGATTGCATATTAAAAAGCAGAGACATTACTTTGCCAACAAAGGTCCATCTGGTCAAAGCCATGGTTTTTCCAGTAGTCAAGTATGGTTGTGAGAGTTGGACTATAAAGAAAGCTGAGCACCAAAGAATTGATGCTTTTGAACTGTGGTGTTGGAGAAGACTGTTGAGAGTCCCTTGGACTGCAAAGAGATCCAACTAGTCCATCCTAAAGGAAATTAGTCCTGAATATTCATTGGAAGGACTGATGCTGAAGCTGAAATTCCAGTACTTTGGCCACCTGATGCGAAGAACTGACTCATTTGAAAAGACCCTGATGCTGGGAAAGATTGAGGGCAGGAGGAGAAAGGGACAACAGAGGATGAGATGGTTGGATACACCACCAACTCAATGGGCATGAGTTTGAGTAAACTCCAGGAGTTGGAGATAGACAGGGAGGCCTGGCATGCTGCAGTCCATGGGGTTGCAAAGAGTCGGACAAGACTGAGTAACTGAACGGAACTGAACTGAACTTTATGGCTTAAAATTTTACCTGTATAAAGAGATACATGCTTAATCTTCCCCCAGTCACAATGTCACATTCTCAAGTTATTTAGATAGTAGCTTTTCCCACTGTTGTATTGTGAACCTCACAAGAATAAACACAGTGTTGGTCTTAATGTCTCCTCTATACTCTGAGGGTATGGCACAAAGCAGACACTCAATAAATATTTTTGCCTGAATGACAAGCGAATTACAACTGATGCATGCTCTGCATTTCTACTGCAAATGTGTCCTCTCTCATTTGGATCATTGCAAGAGCTTCTCTTTTCCCTTGATCTTCCACTTCTCACGGAGCCCACCAAGAGGCCAATCTGAAATTTTAATTCACCAGGTAAACCCTGCAAAGGTTCTTGATGATTTGCAAAATTAAATCTTCGGTGACAATATTGTCCTCCATGACCTGGCTTCTGCCCCCATTTTTGGAGCATCCCTACGCTCCTCAGACTTGAGGTTCTGGTGGTAGCGGGTCTGCACTCCTCCAGACTCTAGAAAGTGAAGTGCACCCTACCAGTGCCCTCCTCCCCCACCTCCTTCCATTTCGTCTGGCTGTCTCCTCTGAGCATCCCTTCTCTTCTTTCTCCTCTAGATAAAACCTCGGAATTTTCAGATTCTGTCATCTTCTCCAGGAACTCAGTCCAATCTGGGAAAAATGACTCTACTTTGTGCTCCCACTGAAATCTACATACAAACCTCTCATTATAGTTAATATTTATTGAAGGTTTATTATGTGCTACGCACTGTTCTAAGTGCTTTACATATGCTAACTCATTCAAAGAAATAGTCTTCTCATTTCAGAGGAGAGGAAACCGAAGTATAAACATTTAAGTAACTCACCTGAGGCCACATAGGTGGCCTGACCCTGAAGCCCACTGTGTGAATGGACCAGGCTGCACAAGACACATGAACACATGTACCCTGAGTCTCCATGTTTCCGGCTCACTCTCTCCCTTGATACTATGAGAAACTCCTTTAGGGCAGAGGCTATGTGTAATATACCTTTGTATCTGCAGCATCTATGAAACAGTGCAAGGTCATAGTAGGTGCTTAATAAACATTTCTTGAACTGAACAGAAAATGAAGCCCCTAGACTCAAGCAAAGAGTGAGGCATACATATGAAAAATGAAATCGTTAGTATGTGTTTAATTCTTTATACCCCTTTTCCTTTTCTCCTTTTTGACAGTCTTATGCATATGCTAACAAAATATGATCCAAACCTCATCCCAGTGAGACAGATGCCACATTGACTAGCTGTTGGCATTCCTGGAAGCTGCTCTTTGCTCTGATCATCTGCAGTCATTTTGCAGGTAACTGATGTTGAGTGGGGCTGTGTGGGGGCAGAGGTGGTCTTAGCCATTTCAATCACTGTCAGAAGTAAAATTCAGGGCAACTAACAGATATATATCCCTTGTCTTCTGCTAGTGCTGTGAAAATTGATCTCTAAATGCTTTGACTTAGGGTGAAAGGAGCTGTATATCATAAATGCAGCCTTGCAAGTATCTTTTCACCCAAAGTAACAATTTTCAGTGGACAAGTAGGAAAGAAAACTTATCTTTATTTTATGATCTTTGGCCATTGGAATAAAAAGCAAGCTGGGGAAAGAGTTTTATTTCTGTTATGATCATTCACTCATCTGGATTCCTTCTTTATATTGTGCATATTTTGTGATTTCCTGCATCATCAGTTCACTCATCTACTCCCCTTCCAGATTTTAATAAGCTTCATGGGAACAGGGATAATGCCCAGTGAAATCCCTGGCATAGAGTAGGTGCTTAATGCATACCTGAAAGGAAATTGATGGATTTGGATACATCCTTAAATAAGTGTCAGTTACTCAGGATCAGCCTGAAGAGCAGGCCTAGGGGTTCAGCTTTATTTTAGATAATAAACAGTTCTGTCAGCCTCTGAGATTATATTAGAGGAAGACATTGAATTGGAACTTTTTTTTTTACCATTTTAAATTGAAGTATAGTTAATTTACAATGTTTCGTTAGTTTCAGGTGTATAGCAAAGTGATTCAGCTATATATATACATATATACACACACATATATACATACATGTACGTGTATATTCTTTTTCAGATTCTTTTCCATTATAAGTTATTATATGATACTGAATATAGTTCCCTGTGTAATACAGTAGGTCCTTGTGGTTTATCCATTTTATATAGTAGTGTGTATATTTTAATCCCAAACTACTGATTTCCCTCTTCCCCCACTTTCCCTGTTCTCTATGGTAACCATAAGTTTGTTTTCTATATCTGTGAGTCTATTTCTGTTTTGTAAATAAGTTCGCTTTACAATTCTTTTTAGATTCTACATATAAGTGACATCATATGGTGTTTGTCTTCCTCTGTCTGACTTCATTTAGTATGATAATCTCTAGGTCCATCCATGTTCCTACAAATGGCATTATTTTATTCTTTTTCATGGCTGAGTAATATTCCATTGTGTATATATAGAATTGGGCATGTTGATAAGAAGTCTGAAGCTTAGAGTAAAATTCGCATGCCTGGTTTCTGGAGTTCATGCTAAACCAAATCTAAAGGAGATGAAATAGCACTTAATAAGCAGCTATCTCAGGGAAGGCCTTGGGCCAAGTTTTACATTTCAAAGAGAGTAAGACCTTGTACCTGCACCACACTGACTCTGGATGAAGCAAGAGAGGAACTATCCTTGGGCACACAACTTAAGGGGCTACCAAAACCCTCTATAATCAAGATAAGTCAGAGTTGAATGCAATAATTTTTAAACATAAAAATTCATGCAAAAATCAATGATGAACAAAACATCTACTTTTTCAATAAAGACGGAACCAGTAACAGGGTTTTACCAAGTCATATTGGAGTCTGCAGAGAAGGCAATGGCACCCCACTCCAGTACTCTTGCCTGGAAAATCCCATGGATGGAGGAGCCTGGAAGGCTGCAGTCCATGGGGTTGCTGAGGGTCGGACACGACTGAGCGACTTCACTTTCACTTTTCACTTTCATGCATTGGAGAAGGAAATGGCAACCCACTCCAGTGTTCTTGCCTGGAGAATCCCAGAGAAGGGGGAGCCTGGTGGGCTGCCGTCTATGGGGTTGCACAGAGTCAGACACAACTGAAGTGACTTAGCAGCATTGGAGTCTGAGGCAAAAGAAACATTTAGTAATGCAGACCTTGCATCTCTTTTAAAATACCTGTGGCGGATTCATTTTGATATTTGGCAAAACTAATACAATTATGTAAAGTTTAAAAATAAAATAAAATTTAAAAAAATGTTGGTATCATAACATTTTAAATGCTCATCATAATTTTTTGTATTTATTTTTATTTTTTTAATATTACACTAAACTATTCTTCCTTTTGATTTGTTTGGTTGTCAAGCTGTGTAAGTTGCATCTGACTCTTTTTGAGACCCCATGGACTATAGGTCACCAGGCTCCTATGTCCATGGGATTTTTCCAGACAAGAATACTGGAGTGGGTTGCTGTTTCCTTCTCCAGAGGATCTTCCCCACCCAGGGATCAAACCTGTGTCTCCTGCATGCATCTCCTGCATTGCAGGTGGATTCTTTACCACTGAGCCACCAGAGCTTCCCTTCTTTGGGGTTTTGATGCCCTTAAATGTTGAACCCAAGAATACTGACTCACTTGCCTCACCCCAGGCCTGGTCTGGCCCATGAGACTTTCACAGTGAAGGAGCAGGATGAACACCTGAAAATAAATGGAATTTATTAAAAGGAAATGTTCCTATGGGAGGAGTACTGGAGATGCTACAGGTCTCAGAGCACCTGGCCCTGGGCCATTAGAATTTGAGGAGAAAATGATAACTCTGGGGACTGGCAGTGAGTAAGGGTTAGCCCAGTGCATACACAGCTGATGTCATGGTGGTGGAAAGGAATGGGAAAACCATGACAAGATATGACAGGGCATCATAGATATGATGGTGCTCAGGGGAGCACTGGCAGGGTGGTACCATCAGAGGGGAGCCCGTGCAATGGGACAGCAGGGGAAGGTGAGGCTGGGCGGAAAGGCGAGGCCAGCCCCTGAGAGCCTAGCTTGCTACGTGGAGATACTCAGACCACCCTTCGTCCTGTTATCTCATGGCAGCCCTGCACGCTCGTTGCCCTTGAGTGCCTCAGTGTCACCTGCAGGACCACTGGGCGGTAACCCAACGGTCATTTCCAATTCTTGTAAACGACTACCTGCTGAAGGAAGAGTGTACACTCAGCAAGTCCAGGGGTAAGTGGAGAACAGGGAAAAAACCCACTTTGGAACATTCTCTTCGTTTGGGAGACGTGAGGCACACTGCCTGGATATTATGGTGTAAGTGAGAACATCCCTGATGGGGATGATGAGAGCCGCAGCATTTGAGGGATAGTTAGGAAAAAACATACTGATGAGACTTACTTTATCTTTCTACAGCTCATGGTGAGTCACTCAAAACTTTTCTCAAATGGTTCCCACACCCTCTGACTAACCTCATTTCTTAAAACACCCTACTGTGAAACCTGCCTCAGTTCTTCAGGCTCCTCCCTTCTCTCCAGTTCCCACCTGGGTCATCCATGACTTTGTTCATTCCCTTCCTTATGCTGGCAAAGCACTTCTCCGTTCTCCATCAGGGCGGTTTTGCTCATCTTCCACGCCCACAGTCACTGGCCCTCTTCCAAGAAGGTCGCCAGTGACCTGCCCTCCAACGTGCCTAAACTAGCCACTCTGTGCTCCAGAGCAGCATTTTGGTATGACTTGTCATCTCAGAAATGAATGTAGCTGTTGCAGATGTTACATGCTATTACCCTTTGTTGTCTACATAACTCCTCCTTTTCTTATGCTTTTCATGTACTAAATGCCAGGATAGCACCCGGCTTAATTAAAATTGTTTAGTGAAATTAATCTGCAGACTTTAGCAAAGAAAATTAAAAAACTAGTGAATGTATTACACAACAAAAGAGATGAGAAGGGGTTGCATTAGTTGGAATGTTTTCATCCAGGGAAGAGAAGGTTAAAATTAATTTACTAATAACTGTTTTTGGAATATCGAGTGGAAAAATCAAGATTGGTTTGGAAACTAAAAAAAACAGCAAACTCTTCATGGAGAAAGCTACTCTTAGAATCCCAAGATAATTTCATAGAAAATATATTAATATATGTCCTAAAATTAATTTTCAACCATCCAGCAAAATCATGAGAAAGCTCACGGTAGAAAAGCAGGTCATTAGGAATTTTACAGTATGAACTCCAAAGCCAGGGGAAAAAACAAACAAAACAAGAAAGAGTTAATAGAAAGCAAAAACCACATTTTAGGTCCTATCTTTCCTCCATTCTCCCAAACATCACAAGCTAAGGGCAAAATGTGAGTCTTTACTTGAAATTTTCAGTCATTTGCCACTGTTTTAAATATTAACATTACCTGAAACACTGATGTATTTTGGGGGGTCATGAAAATGACTGTGTGAGTGCAGAAAGACCATGCATATGATTAGCATAATAATAAGAAACGGGCACAAAGCTTGGGCTTGTCTTAACCTCTCTGACCTTCAGCGCTTCAGCTGGAGTTAGAGATGGTGCCGGGTTTTTAGACTTATTATGCAAAGGTAGGTAGAGAAGGCATAATTTCTTAAAATCATTGCCCTCGGAGAGTGACAAGGTGTAAATTTCCAAAATGTTTGAGATTTCCGTCCACCGGTTCTGATGTGTTGCAGTGCAGAGAGCCACGCTCTAGTTAAGGATTTATCTCAGGCGCTGAAGCCCCAGGCCAACGAAAGCATGCGCGCTGCGAAGGTGAAACACAGTCTCCAAAGCTAAAGAGCCATCCACATCAATTTGCAGCCCGCTAAGTGGCATCAGCGGCGGGAGAGCTATTTACACTCCCTTCCCGGCCGAGAATTATGGTGCTGTAACCAGGAGGAAAGCAAGGGGAATTGAGGGGCTGCTCAGAAATATAATGGTCATTTATGGCTAAAGTACCCCCATAACAGTAGGCCCCTCGCTCTCCTCTGCAGCGGACTGGAGGAATTTGGGATGAAACGCATGCACACACAAACATAGCCCCCCTGGAGACCTTCTGCGACAAACCCATTCATACTGAAGCACAGGATGGCAGATGGCCTTCGCTTTGCTTATCCAGTGGGGCAAAGCCAAGGGACCTTTCTGAGTTTTGTCCTTACCGCACAGTTGCAGATGGAGAGATCTCAGATCCCGACCCACCACTGACAAGTGCATTCTTACCTAACACATAAAACAAGTGAAGAAGGAGAGAATTGGGAGGAAGATAATTAGATCGTATTTAGCATGCAGTGGGTGAAACCACTGCATTTTGCCACAATGTAAAATATAGTAGTGCACTATCAAGGTAATAATTTGTTTTCGTGACAGGAAATCACACCATTATGTGTTGCCTCTGTATTATTTCTTAAATTAGGCTCTTTAATTACACGGATAAATTGTGTATGGAAAAATCCCACTTTGAAAATTTTATGCAACATGTCATCTTCCATCCTGTTAAATGTTGGAGTCTGTTCCTTTCTTATCTAAATGTTCCCTGATAGTAAGAGTTTACTCTTTCCTAGGTGACCAGGGTGCCTTCTGTGTATTCCCACAGACCTGCAGCCTTTCATTCAGGGATGACTCTATTCACTTACAGGAATAATGACACGTCTAGGCCAACCCTGGTCCCACTCCCAAATGTAGCTGTTCTAATTGGCAAGGTGCTTGGTAGCATTCGTTTGGCTTTACCATGTATCCTTGTGGGAGAAAACTGTTTTTCTCTTCCAGTTACAACTGCATGAATGTTTACAGATGTCACAGAGCTAAAAAAAAAAAAAAAGAATTCAGTATGAAGTCAAGGTTATTAATATAAACGGCCCTTGTAGTCTAATGTGACATTTGGGAAGCCCTGTCATACCTGCTTCAAATCCTAGCCAGGTACATCACCTTCCCTGGGTCTCAGTTTCTCCATCTCTGTAAAAGGATAATAGTAATTCATACAAAGAGTTGCTAAGTCTGCTAAGTCGCTTCAGTCATGTCTGACTCTGTGTGACCCCATAGACGGCAGTCCACCAGGCTCCCCCGTCCCTGGGATTCTCCAGGCAAGAACACTGGAGTGGGTTGCCATTTCTTTCTCCAATGCATGAAAGTGAAAAGTGAAAGTGAAGTCACTCAGTCGTGTCCAACTCTTAGCAACTCCATGGACTGCAGCCCACCAGGCTCCTCCATCCGTGGGATTTGCCGGGCAAGAGTACTGGAGTGGGTTGCCTTTGCCTTCTCCATATACAAAGAGTGGGGGTTAAATAAACCATGTCAGTGAAGGACCAGTGCAGGGCCGGGTACAAAACTTGTGCTCATTACACTAGAGTATACTCGGATTATTAATGTATCCATATCCGCTTTTCAAAGCAGTGATTTGAAACCGTCCAGAAAGAAACTTCTCTTTGGATTTCTTTGTTTCCTAAATGGCCTATATCGTCACCTTGATGTTATTTACCAGTAACGAGATTAATACTATCCCTCCTTTTGAGCCCAGCAAGACAAAGAGATAATGTGAGAAAAGGTGTAAGTCTAGTGGCCAATGAGGCAACCTGAGGCATTCTGTCCTTTACTTACTATTTTCCAGCAAAGGATATGCCGATTCCATCTACATCTACCATCTAGTGACTGTTTATTTGTCTCTATAGCTGGATATCAACGTCCTGCAGTCAGAAAGGGATGGAAAAAGGAAATCTCCTGGAAGATGACTCCAGTGGAGAGCTGCAGCTGCTAAGTCGCTTCAGTCGTGTCCGACTCTGTGCGACCCCATAGATGGTAGCCCACCAGGCGCCCCTGTCCCTGGGATTCTCCAGGCAAGAATACTGGAGTGGGTTGCCATTTCCTTCTCCGCCAGTGGAGAGAGTAAGCCTGAAAAGAAAGACTGGATCTTCCGACACAGTCATAATCCATGTGCCTAGTTTCTCACTCACATGGATTATGGTTGACCTTGCCCTTCAAAAGTCTTTGTGAACTTTTCAAAATGCGTGGTCCAGTTTGAAGATATTGAAGAACTGGATAAGTACTAAGAAGGTAAAATGTAACTTCTACCCCTGCCAAATATTCTTCCCATTAACCAAGGAATCTGATTTCTTTCTCAGTCATGGTCTTTTCTGGTAAACATAATCTATTCCAAATTAGTAAAACTAGGAAGAATTACATTGCTAGAAGTAGGGAGGAAAAAAAAACCTAAGTTAACCTTTAGAAAACCATAAGCCAAGGAAAGCACATGTTTAAAAATGAAGAGTTTCTTTGGCCTTGAGTATGTGTGTATGAGAGGAACTTTGGTCCCAAGAACTGGCAAACAAACAAAACTGTAATTGTACAAAGAAGTGAATGGGAGGTAAAAGCCAGAAGGTCCCCAAATTGTTAGACTTAGTTTTCAAACAAGAGCACAAGCTGAAATAGTGATTTTCAGTAAAGAATGAGAAGAGAGTGAGGATCTTTGTTTTACTCTCATGATGGAAGTTCATTACTATGAGGGAATGTAGACTGTATTATCCTTAACAAGCAGACTGATTCTGACACAAGAACCAGAGCTAGAATGGAGCTTAAGTCCCCAGAGCAAAGGCTTGAAATATGGGGTCAGGACTCACCATAGAATACCAAAAAGGAGAGGAAAATATGCTGAGTGAAGTGAGAAAACAGAGCTGATCAATTTATGTCTGGGGAGACACCCCTCTCCCCCGCCAAGTTCCAGAAGAACTATCACACTGAGCAGTGTTTGCAATTAAGCAAATTTACTGTTCGAGGCTCAAGGAGAAGGCATCAGACAAAATCTGTTCAACACAAACGACCAAATAAAGACTCAGGGTGTAAGCCTGCAAACCTCTATGGCTTGATGGATTTCTATTTTATTCCCCACCTATTACTTCTGGAGGTCTGCAACGCGTGAGTCAAACTCAGCCCGCCGTTTTTTTGTACTCCTTGGGAGCAAAATGGCTGGGAAAAAATCAAAACAAGAATAATATTTTGTGATTCATGAAAATTATATGAAATTCAAATTTCAATGTCCATAAATTTAATTTTATTGGAACATAGCTAAGCCCATTTACTATTGTCTATGACTGAGTCCCAGTCTTGACTCAATTAACCTCTCTTTGCCTTCTGTTTGCTAACCTGTAAACATCAATCTCATTCCTGTCATTCACCAGCAGTAGGACCCTAGACAAGTTATTTAGCGTCTCTTACCTCAGTTTTCCTACCGAGGTAAAACATTGGGGGATTAAATAAGGTAATATATAGAAGGCATGTGACACACAATCTGCTTGGTGGCTATGTTTGAAAATGTCAATTGCTCAGTCGTGTCTAACTTTTTGAGACCCCATGGACTGTATCACGGACTGGACCCCACCAGGCTCCTCTGTCCTTGGAATTCTCCAGGCAAGAATACTGGAGTGGGTAGCCATTCCGTTCTCCAGGGGATCCTCCTAACCCAGGCATCAAACCTGGGTCTCCTGCATTGCAGACAGATTTCTTACTGAGCCACCTTCTATTTTTAGTCCATCTTTCTTAAAAGATAATATGTCTTCACTTCATGGACAGGGGGTGCTTCCCTCATAGCTCAGTCAGTAAAGAATCAGCCTGCAGTGCAGGAATCTGCTGGCTATGCAGGAGACACGGGTTCAATTCCCGGGTCCAGAAGATCCCCTGGAGAAGGAAATGGAAACCTGAAGATTCAAGCAACTGAGGGCAGGCCTATGTTTTATTCGTGGTGAAATCTCCCCTGAAAATGGCCTTCAAGTAGTTACTCAAAAAACTCAAAAAATTTTGATCTAATGAACTGAAATAACAGTGAGATTATAACCAATACAAAACAGTGTTTATATGACCTGTGAAATATAAGTTGAAAATAAAATTGAATAGCTGTGGATAGAGAACATTGAAAATCACTCAGGAGTATTGTGTGACTAAAGGTAAGGTATTAAGTCTTTCTGATTTCATGAGCTCCCTAATTAACAAAGGAAGATACTAGACAGTAAATTAATGAAATACAATATGACCTTGGCCAAAAATTGACGATTAAATTGATCAAAGTAGGTCTTCCTTGGAAGGTTGCAAGTCAATTGTTGAGCTTCCAATGATTGTGTGGCACTTTAAAGATCAATGTGTTTCTCAGTTCCAATAGGGAATCTTGACGGACACTGTCAGGCACAAAGCCCCTCATTCCTCAGCCTGAAAGTCTCCCTCATACAACACTGGGGTCACAGCTGTGGTGTGTTCTTGGGCTTATTCTCCTCCTTTCCAGAAGAAAGTGAGTTTGGAGAACTTAACACAGACTTATTAAGAAGCATTGTTTTTTTAATTAGAAAGAATTATTTATTTACTCAAGATTACATAAGAGCCTCACATTCAACATTAGCCTGAGGGGCTGTCTAAAGACTGATGCATTGGGTACTCAAAGAGCAAAACACATAATCCAGAGTCCTGAGTACGCATTCAGTAATCTGATTGCACCTTTCCCATGATTGACCTCGTAAATTAAAATTTCACACATCCAAGTTAGAATTTTCTGATATTTGGGTTTACATTGACTATCCCATCGTCCAAGTTTTTAGCTATCTTCCAGTTTATATCTTGCCATTAGCTTCCTGTTGATCAGTAAAGACAAGGAGCCTGAAAAGAATGACGCTACTGTCAGCAGGAACTCCCGAGGAAACCTGGAATTGCTTAGACTTTTAAGATCTTGGCCTTAATTGGCCTTTTGATGTCTAGCTGGGAAGAGTTAAAAGCTCTTCAGTTTAAAAAAGAAGGAATGCTGTGTTTGGGACATAAGAAGAACAGGAGTCAGGACAGCTGGGTGTACCGTCAATTCTGAGACGCCGAGGAAGAGCCTGCTATGTCCCTCGGAGACTGTTTAGGTTGTGTGGAGAAAGTGTCATTGTTTTCAAGAGATTTAGTTTCTTCATGTCATATTTCTTTTTAGAAAAAAAAAATTATTGATATACAATTGCTTTACAATGTGTTAGTTTCAGATGTACAGCAAAGTGATATATAAATATATATATAACTATTTCTTTTTTTAGGACTTCCCTGTAGCTCAAACAGTAAAGAATCTGCCTGCAATGCAGGAGACCAGGGTTCGATCCCTGGGTTGGGAAAATCCTCTGGAGAATACTTTGGCAATCCACTCCAGTATTCTTGCCTGGAGAATCCCATGGACAGAGGAGCCTGGCGGGCTACGGTCTGTAGGGTCGCAAAGAGTTGGACATGACTGAGCGACTAACACACACACATTTCTTTTTTAGATTCTTTTCCATTATGGGTCATTACAAGCTGTTGAATAGAGTTCCCTGTGCTACACAGTAGGTCTTTGTAGTTTATTCTGTATGTAGTACTGTGCATGTGTTATACCCAAACTCCTCATTTATCCCACCTTACTTTACCCTTCACTAACCCTAAGTTTGTTTTCTATGTCTGTGAGTCTATTTCTGTTTTGCAAATACATTCATAGCTATCATTTCTTTTTAAGATTCCATATATAAGTAATATCGTATGATCTTTGTCTTCCCTTCCTTCACTTAGTCTGATAATCTCTAGGTTCATCCATGTTGCTGCAAATGGTATTATCTCATTCTTTTTATAGCTGGTAATATTTCATTATGTATATATGTACCATATCTTCTTTATCCATTCATCTATCTATGGGCATTCAGGCTGCTTCCAAGCCTTGGCTATTGTAAATAGTGTTGCTATGAACATTGGTTTGCATGTATCTTTTTGGAATTGTAGTTTTCTCTGAATATATGCCCAGAAGCGGGATCACTAGATCATATAACTCTATTTTTAGTTTTAAAAGCAACTTCCATATGGTTCTCTGTAGTGACTGCACCAATTTACATCCCACCAACAGTGTAGGTGGGTTTCATGAGGATTAAAGAGCCAAAGTTCACCCGATTTCAGGAAAAAAATCCCCACAAAACAGAATAACTGATTTTTTTATATTTTCTAGAGAGTTTCTATGGTTCATTGCCCCTAGAGGTATGCCTAAAGGTTGAGAAATATACAATAATAATGAAAAGTGAGGTACTTAAACATTCACTAAGCCTGGCTCCAAGCTAAGTTTTTTATATATAATGATCATTTAATCATCACAGCCTATAATGTAACTTTACATTACATTTTTACAGATGACTCAACAGAGGTTCAGAGGTGAGCAGATAACACACACAGAGCTTCTAAGTAGCAAAGCAGAGATTCAGATCTAGAATAATAGTCATACAATATCACCCTGGTCATAAGTGAACACATAACATTTATTAAATGCAAGTTTATATCTAATTATGAAACAGGAAGGAAGCACTCTTTTCTAATTACCAAAGCTGTCCATGTCCTAAGATTTTACAGGATGAAAGGTGACTGTGATAAATGAGAAAATTGTTTCTCTCTGAAGCTCTTTCCTGAGAAATAAAAATCCCCAAAGTAGGAAATTGTTACTAATTTTAAGGATAAAACATATTGTGGAGATTCACCTTGCTTTCGTATAACAGGAGATAGGATAATTTATTCCACTGTCTAGAAACATAAAATACCTGTATTCTTAAAATCACTGTCAACCCAAAAGAGAAAAGAGAATGCAAGTGAAAGTTAGTTTAAATTGAATTTAACCCCAGAATTGCGGTGCTTAACAAACTCTGAAAGTCATCGTGTACCAAATTTCATCTTAATCATGCATCCTTGTGTCTAAAAATATTTGACAATGATTCTTAGGACTGTTAGAGATGCCTCTTGAAAGAATACCGAGGATGCTTATTAAGCATTCACGTGTCTTAATCAATGCTTACTCTATTAATAAATGAGACTTCTGTTTATCAGAAATGGTCTTATGAGGCTATAGATTCTACCCTTTGTCTGTTAGAGGCTCTGAAAACATGAACACTTTCTTCTTCAATAAAAAGCAGACAAGCAGACATTTTAAAGCAGCTAAAGTGTTCTCCCTTTCCACATTCTATGTGGATAACAATACCTTCATAATTAAAGTACTATTATTACTATTTAATTGTCTGTTTCATTGTTTAATGAATAGGAACTAGTTAATTATGGTGATAGAGAAAGACAAAGGACAGTTTTCCAGTGTTGGGGGCTGGGGCGGGGGGGGGGGGGTGCAAAGCTCTAGTTTTTACAATGTGGGCTGCAAATTGCTTTATTTGTACTTCTGAGCATCAGAACCTAGATTCACACATCCTTGTCAAATTATGAATATCTTTCAACATGATTTGAAAATGTGTTTAACAATTTTTTCTAATTGTGCATATTTAAATGATATTACATTTATCTCTGGCTAGATTAAAGTGGTTCGTCCAGATTCATTCATCAAGCAATGCTGAGCGTCAAAGGGCCACAGCATCTTTTTAAACACTCCTCGTGAGGACAGTTTTCAGGTACATGAGGTCAAGGACTCAAAAAAAGACACTGAAAGAACAAAGTGGATCTAACACTGATAAAATGCACCCTGGCTGACTGTCTACACTGGAGCTTGAATGTAACTCACTGTGGTTCTGCAGCCCCTGAATAGGACCTGGATTTTGATGCACATGTTGCCTCGTTACCTCTACCACAAACACTACAGTCTTACCCATGGAATTTCATGTTGCAGGTTCCATACTGAATGACACCTTACATTTGTATAGTGTATAGCAGTTTTCAAAACTACTTTAATACCTATTGTTTTATTTGATTGTTACAGACTGTGAAATATGCAGTTCAGGTATTATATACATCTCACAAATTAGGAAACACAGTCATTGAGGTTGAGTGGTCTGTCTTGATCTTATGGCTAATAAGTGGTAGAGATGCATCACTGCAGCCTCTAGAAAGATGGTTCATTATATAGAGGAGTTGTCAGCATGACTTTAACATTTTGCTAAAGCAACAAAGCAGAGAAGGAGTGGTCCCTGGTCTGATGGAGTGCCTGCCTTGGGAGCCTAATCATCATGCAAAGAGGTGTTGAAAGTGCTCCGGGTGGTGATAGACAAAACTTTGTTGAAATGTGCAAACATAACTCAATGCGAAATTGTCCTCTGATGGAGACTCAACCCCAAATAAACGTACCTAGGCTGAATTTGTTATCAGATACACAAGGCTACTTCTGGTTAAGAGATGTGGAGACTAGGTAACAATTCTGAAAAATATTGAGGGAAAAAAGTATTAATTCTATTATTCAGGGGAGAAATAAATTCTGTAAACATAAAAATAAAATTATAGTTATCTACTTTTCCCCCTGAGTGACACATTTGAAATGTCACCGGTAAAGATATACACCCAAGCCCACCACCCTCTGTATTCTGTCTCTCAAAGCTTTCACCATTGCCAACTCATACCTTGTCCTGTTTCTACACCCAGGCTAAAAGTAACACAAGTCATACTAACTAGGTGTATCTGAGTCTCCAACATGAGCAAATGCCAATAATGGGCAGAGAGAGTTTGGTACAAGCCCAGCAGCATAGCAGGTACATAGAATGGAACATTTTTAATTAGAGAATCTTGCACATTGTCAGTGTCAAGCATATGAATTTCTTCATTTAGCTGCAATCTCACAAAGAAAATATGTGAAATTTTTTGTACTTATTGATCTCCACAGGGTTTTCATCTGGTGTCTTCTTTGGACCTATGCATACTTGTGCTTAATATTGATTTTAATATGTTTCTTTGCTGCTAAAAAAGTTTGTTATTGTGTTTTCTGTGTAATAATAAATATGAGATTGGAGGTTTCATATTGATTGTGCTCCACTCCTGCCAAATTCCATCTGTAGAAAGTATATTTCTATCCATGTTTGCTCCCTCTGTGCTGACCCTGAGCTTTCCTAGTGGCTCATTGGTAAAGAATCTGCCTGCCCAGCAGGAGACATGAGTTTGATCCCTGGCTCAGGAAGATCCCCTGGAGAAGGAAATATTCTTCCTTCAGTATTCTTGCCTGGGAAATCCCACAGACAGAGGAACCTGATGGGCTATAGTCTATAGAGTCGAAAAAGAGTCGGACATGACTTAGTGACCGAACAACAACAACAGCCCTGACCCCACTCTATTAAACATTAAGAATTCATAGATGGTGTTTCCAGAAATCCCTCAAGTCTGAGAAGAGGTGAAAATTATGTTGCATGGGATTTTTTAGAGAGTTGAGGATTAAAATAAGATTTTGATGACTTTCTGGCTAATCCTGACGATACATGAAAATCAATTTTAGTGGCACTATTATAACTTTTCTTATATTATACAGTTTGTTGTATCCTACAAACAACTTAGGCAAATAAAATGAGCTAACATTGTGGAGATATATAAGGCTTATGGAGATGGTGGGTGTTATTTGAATCTAAATATATATTCCCTAAAAATTGATGTTCCTAGTTACAGCCATACCTTTAAAACATTCATAACACCAGTTACCAGATGCATTCATATCTGTTGACCAAGCACTGGAATATTGACTCTGTCAACTCAAGATAAAGAAGCAGAGATAAGAATTATCTGTCTCCAATTATTGTAACTATTGCATCTTTATTTCCTTTCCTTGACTATTCTAAAACTTTAAGTAACCAGATTGGTGATAATTGGTCTTCGATAAGTAACAACCCATATGAATGCTCCATGAATCACAGAAACAGGTAAATTCAGACAATATATGGATATTGAGATATGAGGCAAGCTATCAAGGAAGATTCAAAGTCCTAGCCAAAAGTAAGTTCACATCAGGAAAAAGCAACAACAGGACTTCATATGGATAAGACACAACCTAGGAAAACTGAGAGGTAGCTTCCAGAAAAGCATCCACTTCTGCTTCATTGACTACACCAAAGCCTTTGACTGTGTGGATCACAACAAACTGTGGAAAATTCTTAAAGAGATGGGAATACCAGACCACCCCGACCTTCCTCCTCAGAACCTGAATGCAGGTCAAAAAACAACAGTTAGAATGGGACAAGGAACAATGGACTGGTTCAAAATTGAGAAAGGAGTACGTCCAGGCTGTATGTTGTCACCTGGCTTATTTTACTTATACACACAGCACATCATGCAAAGTGCCAGGCTGGATGAAGCACAAGCTGGAATCGAGATCACCAAGAGAAATATCAATAACCTCAGATATGCAGATGACACCACCCTTATGGCAGAAAGCGAAAAGGAACTGAAGAGCCTCTGGATGAAAGTGACAGAGGAGAGTGAAAAAGTTGGCCTAAAACTCAACATTCAAAAAACTAAGATCATGGCATCCAGTCCCATCACTTCATGGCAAATAGATGCGGAAACAATGGAAACAGTGACAGACTGTATTTTGGGGGGGCTCCAAAATCACTGCAGATGGCAACAGCAGTCATGAAATTAAAAGACACTTATTTCTTGGAAGAAAAGCTCTGACAATCCTAGACAGCATATTAAAAAGCAGAGACATTACTTTGCCAACAAAGATTCGTATAGTCAAAGCTATGGTTTTTCCAGTAGGCATGTATGGATGTGAGAGTTGGACCGTGAAGAAAGCTGAGCTCCGAAGAATTGATGCTTTTGAACTGGGGTGTTGGAGAAGACTCTTGAGAGTCCCCTGGACTGCAAGGAGATCCAACCAGTCAATCCTAAAGGAAATCAGTTCTGAATGTTCATTGGAAGGACTGATGCTGAAGCTCAAACTCCAGTACTTTGGCCACCTCATGTGAAGAGTTGACTCATTGGAAAAGACTCTGATGCTGGGAAGGACTGGGGGCAGGAGAAGAAGGGGGCGACAGAGGATGAGATGGTTGGATGGCATCACCGATTCAACGGACGTGAGTCTGAGCAAGCTCCAGAAGATGGAGAAGGACAGGGAAGCCTGGCGTGTTGCAGTTCATGGAGTTGCAAAGAGTCGGACACAACTGAGCAATTGAACAACAAAAACAAGGCAGAGCCAGAGGCCTGAGAAGAAAAGAAAGAAAGAAAATACTTTGTTGCTGTTATTCAGTGGCTAAGTCACTAGGTTAAATTTCATGGGTATTTATGACAGAAATACTTGCTGCCCCAAAGACCTTGTTGTTCTGAAAGGGATGAAATTGAAAAGATAGGAGAAGAGGGTTAGAAAAACAGGAAATGGGAACAGGGAAGAAGCACAGGCTCCCTGCTGGAAGAAAGGTCACGTTAGCAAGTCAAATAAGGAGCCATGCAAGATGAGGCACATTCACAGCATGACCCAACGCTTGGCAGAGAGGAACCAGCAATCAATCAACACGTTTTCCCCTAAATACTTACTTTATCCAGTGTTGTAAAGATGACGAAGGATATAAAGCTAGAAAGGCATGGTCCCTGACTATAGACGCTTGCAGTTGTTGGTAGATGTAAAGAAAGAATATGTGTATTTGGCCCAAAAGAGCTGGAGGAAGGGCATCAGCGTGGTAAGAGGGATCCGTGGTCCTGGCACTGGAAGATGAGAGAGTGCCTCACAGTCTGGGATGATGAAGGAACTTTCCCATGGATGAATAAGGAAGGTAGCCCTAAACACCTTGCAAGATGCTTTTCTACAATATCCTGATGTGATAGGATATTGTATAAGATAATAGGATATTATCTATTCTATAAGATAGGATATTGTATGGCTATCATGATAAGATAACCTGCATCTTAGGGTACAGGTTAATATGAGGAGTAGGTAGAAAGAAAAATAAAAGAAGGTGATGGAAATTTTCTGGATACAATTATAACTGTTGCAGTAAAAACAAACAAACAAAAAAAAGATTTCAAATTCCAATGCTTTTTAGAAACTATTTGAATAAAGCATAACTAGGGTTTGGATAAAGAGCCAACAGTCCCCTCCCCCAAACCTCATCTCTAAGTTGGTCCGTTGCTCCAAAAGGTGTTAACCAACTTGAATTGGTTAATGAGATAAAAACCTGGAGCTTAAAAGTAGTTTAAGATGCCCAGAGTTGATGGTGCCCCAGACGCCCTGAAAAAACAAACACAAACCCTGTTGGAAGGAATGTCTTCTCCAGTAAAGCTTCAAATAGTTCCCATAAATAAAATCCTAATGAAAACAGTGTATTATTTTAGAAATTATAGCACATACGAAAGACAAAGGCATATAACCAAGAGTCAGGAGAAACTCAACAGTGGATTAAAATATGAAGAGATATCAGATATTGGAATTATCAGACACAGAACATAAAACAGATATAACATGCTTTAATAAGACAGAATTTGAAATGTGACAAAAGAAGAAGCCATAAATTTAACCAAAAAGATTTGAAAACTAGCCAAATAACATTTTAAGAAATAAAATGTTAATAAAAATAATATAAGAAGGTGGAAATATTATACTATAAATGAAAAGTAACATTAAAATAGGATAATACAAAGTACAATTTATATATACTTTTTAATTTTGAAGATATAAAAATTGAAATTAAAGCACCTACTAATTTTTAAACTATTCTAGATCCTACTGAAAAGATAGTTAGTAAGCTGGAAGATGGAGCTGAAGGAATTATTCAACATAGTGTGGTATAGACAACCCAGATGGAAAACAGGGAAGAGAGAATAAGAGTCATAAAGAATGAGGAGGTCTAAAACGTATCCTCAGATTCAAAGAAAAGAGACAGAGAGATAAAGAAAGGCAATATTCAAAGAAAAATAGCTGAGAATTTTGTATAATTGATAAAAGGCTAAAATGTGTTATTCTTCAAGCTCAATAACTATCAAGCAGGATAAATAAAAATAAATCTAGTTATATTAAAATAAAGTGGAAGAAGACAAAAGGCAAAAAATTCTGAAGAGTAGTAAAAAAGAATAGATTGCATGTAAAATACTGACAAAGATTCTCTTTCTAAACAGAAACAACAGAAACCAAAAGGCAATAGGATATCATCAAAGTATAACAGAAAAATAAAGTCAACTTAGATTGCGAAGCTTCCCTTAAAGAGCAAGGTTGAAATAAAAACAAGTTCAGACAACAAAGTAATAGCATTCTCTACAGAAACTTCTAAAGGAAGTAGGAAAAAGATTTCAGAAGGATGATATGATATACAAAAGAATGGAGCGCAGATTGGTAAACATGTATGTGAATTCGAATATATATGCATTTATATAAAATGTCTAATTTGTGAAGTTACAAAACAATACGTAGCTGTCTAATGTGAAACTAACTATAGTATCAGTGAGGTGGGAAAGTTAAAGCAATGTAAGCTTCATGTATTAATCCAGGGACAGGTAAACATATGCTGATTAAGTTTAGATTTTGTTAGCATAGCTATGAGTTATAAAAATTTTAAGAGTAATTATGACATATAGAAATTGAAATAAGAGTAATAATATGATCGCTTGTAAAAAATTCAACCAATCAAGAATGGAAAAGGAAAGAAAAGAAAGAAAAAGACAACTGTAAAACACGAAATAGGAGTTTCCCTGGTAGCTCAGCTGGTAAAAGAATCTGCCTGCAATGCAGGAGACCCTGGTTTGATTCCTGGGTTGGGAAGATCCCCTGGAGAAGGGAACAGCTACCCACTCTAGTATTCTGGCCTGAAGAATTCCAAGGACTGTATAGTCCATGGGATTGCAAAGAGTCAGACACGACTGAGCAACTTTCACTTAACTTAAAACACAAAATAGCGTTCTAGAAATAAATACAAATACAGCACTAATAATTAGTGTAATGAGAGTTTAGACACAAAAAATTGTAGAAATAGATGTAGATATAAACATATACATAGCTCTCCAGCTGTATCCTGTTTATAAGATAAACATTCAAAACATTAAGACACAGAAAAGTTGAAAATATAAGGATGAAAAACTTATACAAGGCAAATGCTACTGAAAGGAGATCATTAACAATGTTATTAATTTAGCAACACTGTCTCAAGAAGAATGAAAAAAATCTTAAAATATCAAATAAGTTAAATAGTTAAAATTCATCTACAATATAATCAAGAAGCAAGTCATTCTAGGTTTCAATAAACTTCCATATAATAAACAATAAGAGAAACTCCCCAATATTTTTCATTAAATAGCAAGAAAACATTCAACATGAGAAAGAAAACCAAAAGCTAAATTAATTCCTAAATAGAGCTGTAAAGATATAAGCAAAATACAAGCAAAACAAATCTACCAATGTATAAAAAGATAGTTCAACATACCCAAATTCATTTTATACTAGGAATGAAGGTTTGGGTTACTATGGGCAAATCTATCGATTAGTGTAATTCATCACATTAATATCAATAAATTAAAGGTGAAAAAACATATTTAAGTAAATGCAGGAAAAACATATCACTCATATCACTAATCCTACTAAAACCCATGCGAGAGATTATCCTCATTTTGTCAATAAGTAAATCAATAGTAAGTAATAATAAAAACAGACCTCTTTATCAAGTGCTTGTTTTAGGCTATCAATAATTTGCAACTCGTATTTTATACATCATTACAATCCTAAAGCAATGTGCTATTACCTGTATTTTACAGCCCTGTTATTTCTGCACTTAGTTTTCACCAGCTTGAGTTTGAAACAATGTTGTTCTTGTACTTTCTCTGCCCAATTAGAATCACTTAATTAAAATAGTTTGCTTCAGTTATATCTAACACAGAGCGACGAACACCAAGATTTTTTTCATTAGCCCTGGGTCTAATTTAAAACTGTTTCTAATTATGAAGAAAGGCTGAACATGTATTTGTCATATGCGTATATGCTGTCTTATAAGACGGAGGTTTTTGCTATTCTTATTATTTTCTAAGTATTTCTGCATAGTAGGTTATTGATTTCCCTTTACAAAAAAGGGAGGCACTGAATTGTGCACAAACATCCATATGAATTCCGTCTCCTTACACTTGTATCCTATTATAATCTTTCAGCCCATAAAGTGAATGCATTCAAATGTAGAATATAAAAGTTTTTTCCATAGATTATTCCTTCAACAATGATATCTTAATATGAATGACAAAGGATAAGAAATAAAACTAATATCCATAACATTTAAAGAATGTAAGACCTTCAGGAATTTATCAATGTTTGAAATGGAAGACTTTATTTTAAAGCTACACTGTATGAACATTTCATAATAAAAAGGAATATGAACCAAGAAACAATGACCACATTGTATTTTTAGAAATACAACGTAAGCAGGTATTTTCATGTTTATGTTCCTAGGTTACAGAGAAACCTTGGCATTTAAACAAAATTCTTTCAAGTGTTATAGTTCATTTTTTCTTATGTATAAAAGCAAGCCTAAAACCTTTCTGAAATTGTTTCTTTTGTGCATGCGTGTGTGTGTGCACACACATATATTTTCCAAAGTAGTGACTAATCTTAACGCATCTACTCGACCTTCTGTGTCTGCTGAATGCTTTTATGCTTTTCTTGCTCCTGGGATGTTACCAAGCTTTCAAAATCTTACTCAGGTGATGTGAAGAATTAAAAAAAAAAAGTTATATATATCCTTTCATGGCTGCCCCCGTAATGTGCAACACAGAACATCACTTAGGATTTAAGGTCCCATAAAATAGAAAGCTTGCTTAACCCCTTGACTGCTCAGTGCACATAAGTTGCTGCACCCTGTGAGATTGGAATTTTATGAGTGCTCAAAGCTGAGGTGTTTCAAGCTTCAGTAGCATATATTCGTTCTGTTATGGTAACCCAGGTCAAAAGCAGCAGCAGAGTTTCTTCCCTCGATTTTCTTTGTCTTTGAAAGTGTTCATGGAAATTGCAATTTTGAAAATCAGAATGCCTGCAGACAGATAATAATCTAGTAAATCAGTCACAAGAAATAGAAAGTATATGTTTTGCTGTGTGGAACAAAATAAGAGTGAATTCATTTCCAAAAGTATCAGAATAGTGACTTTCTTGTTGTTGTTTTTTAAATGGCATGAACAGAGTGTAATGTATAGAACTTAAAAAGGAACAGAAATTAAGTCTGCTGCGTGCTTAGTACTGTACAAGTTTTATCAGCCTTGGCTAGAAAAGGACCCAGATATGGATACACCAGGAACGTGGGCACGTTTGGACATCACGGGGCTATCCTAGGAGGGAAGGAGAAGCTGAAATTAACTGACCAAGTAGACAGGAATCGTGGGGGAGGATGAAGCCGGGACTGTGAGCCACTTTTCAGCTGGGGCTCCCAGACCGACCTTTGGAATGGTTTAGCCTTCTCTCTGAAGATACAGTTTGACTATACAAAAGCCATCATGAGCTGAATTTGTTTTGTTATCTTTAGATATAGTTATTTCTATTTAAAAAGTCATTGCTCTACACCACCCTAACTCATAGTGCTAAGTGGTGGGTATGTGTGTGTGTGTGAGATAAATAAGAAGTAGTGATTTCCCCCAAGAAATTTGAGCATTCTGATAGGAGGGGTATGAAAACTGTGAAAGCAATTACAATACAGGGCAAAACTTAAATGTAAAATAGAACATAGTAATAAAATATAAATATAGTAATAGCCGCGTTTGGATGAGGCTCATTTATGGTTTATGAAACATTCCAACCTCTATCATTTTATTCGTACTTCACAACAATCCTGCTTAGTAGATCTGGTCTCAGGGAGAACTGAAGTTCCGAGAGCTTGAGTGACCTTTAGGAGATCACCCAGTCTGTAAGCCTCAGAGGTGGAACTAAGAACCATTCATCTTACTTCCAGGCCAGTTTTCATGTAATTACACGAAGTGGCTGACTTGTACTGATTACATATTCAGCACTTCACTTTGCTCACAGCAAAGGCGTGCCACACTGTGGAATGGAGAGAGATCAAGACAGAGGGAGAGAGAGGGCAAGCAGAGGGAAGGAGAGAAGGGCATGGGGGTGAGAAAGATACAGAAGTCTGCACATAGGAACCCCATCCTGCCCACCCACCAAATTCCTAGGGCACCTCCAACTCTACTTAATTTCATATGTGTTTCATCCTCAAAACATTCTCCCCTGCCTAAGATTTCAAAATTTCTAGATGAAGCATTCTTTGTCTAAAGTTGTTGTTTGCCTTGGACTACCTGAAGGCTAGACCAGTCTTCCATTTTATCTAACTCTATTCACACCCTGAATTATTTTTATCCTCTAGACTTCATGTCTTGCACTGGAATTAGGTTGATGAGAGAGATATGTAAACTCTTCCAGACTTTTAAGAGTCTATATCCCTATTCTGAAATTAGAACGCCTCATTTTTTAAATTCCAATATTTTCAAAAGAGATAATTGTTAAAAAGTTATAGTAAACATAGCTTGTTTATAAGATCAGAAGCTCTGATCACCTAAAGTATTTGATGGTTATGAAAATTGAGTCATTTACATGTATAAGCCTTTTATTTAATAAACTCATGACAAAATTAGAAACTGTAAGATATTAATGCTTGCAACTTTTGAGGATAATATTAAGTAAAACATTGAAACCTCATTTTTAATTCTTATTTTAATGAAGACAATACACATGCCCCAGTTTTTATTAAATAGATAACAATGTGCTGTGAAAATTGGAACCCATATTATAAAAAGTGAATTAAATTCTGAGTGATGAATTCTTTCTTTGGAAAGTCTTTGACTTTAGAAGGTGCCTGGAAGGTGTTTTTCAGGAGAATGACTTTGCGTAGCAATGTTCTGCCTTAGGGCACGTGGGATCTCAGTCCATGCCCTCTGTAGTGGAAGCACAGCGTCCTAACCCTTGGACCACCAGGGAAGTCCGCAGACCTAGAGTCATCTTTATGAATGAAGTGTCACTGCTTTGAAGGTGTTAACAGCTTCTGCACCTTGGGAAAATTTTTGGTTAATGGATTACCTTTTATTTTTTTTTTTTTTTTTTTTTTTTTTTTTTTTTTTTTTTTACTTTTTACATCCATTATATTTAATTTAATCCTTAGAACACCTTGTGAGATAGGCAAGATATGAAATCTACATTTTACAGATAAGGCAGCTGGAACAGCAGGAACTGAACAGATCGGATCCTTTTTTTACTCCATTGAGCATCATGTACACTGTCTTCATCCAGATCCTTGATAGAAATGTTGAAGAGGACCTGCAGAGGCCAGGCTCACCCTGAATTCTTACATAGCACTGACTGATACAGCAGTGTAAGCATGTCAGTTCCCCCCAAGAGTCTGATTATCCAACTCACAGGTTGCCTTTTTTCAAAAGGATGGTACAGGAGACAATCATCTGATTTACATAAATATTAATACCAGTCTCATTAGGGAAAAAAGCAAATAAGGGTTGGCTGCCAGAAAAAATTTCTACTTGCCTGTCCACAAAGGGACTATGACACCAACTGCTTAAAGAAGCCATGTCTCCCTCTCTTCCAAAACCCCCCAGGAGGCCATGTTTTATTATCATCGTTCTTAGCACATCCTATCCCACATTGTGATTATATACATGTCTTATAGTTAACTTCAAGTCATTCGTCTTTATAATACTCAGCCCACTGCTGTCCCTGTAGGAGGCACTCAAACTGGTAAAAGATAAACCAATTCAAGTAAATGTTCTTCCAGCCATATCTGATTCCCCTACAAAAACAAACCTGTGACTGGAAGAGACAGACCACTGCCACATTCCTGCCACTGTGACTGATTAAGATGCCCTTATAATTGGCTTGGTCACAGCTTCCAGCAGGTGCTGAGGCTTCTGCTAGTTAAAAACCAGCTTTCATTGTATGGTTTTCTCTGTGTGTTTTGACCAAAAAATAAGGACATTTCTGTAACACTGGGGACAAAGTACATGAGATAGGGCTACTTCTTAATAATGCTAATCAATCAATAAGGAAAAGAAGTGAAGAGTAACACAAAAACATCTGACTGTAGGTCTTCCAAGAAAGGAAAAAGGACTAACAAACAAGAATATAGTGCTTTACCATTTACAAATCTTTCATATACATTCCATTTGACCCTCACAACAACCCTGTGAGGTAGGCAGCACAGATATTATTTTCATTTGACAGATGAGGAAAGTGAATCTTGGAGCAATTTACTAATGTGCCCAAGGTTCTACAATTGGTAAATAATTGGTATTCATATCAGTCTTTGGCCTAAAGATTCAGCACCCCACCTCCCCTCACACTTGCCTACCTACTTCACAGGGATAATAAAGATAAAATGAATTCAAAGCTAGAAAAATACTTTGAGGGGAAAAAGCACTATATAATTATACCCACAAACTATAATTTTCCACAATATATGGCTCATTCCCCTTGTCATCCAGGCTTGTGCGTGAACCCAGAATTTTAAATTGCCTCTGTTCTGTGTTCCGCTAAGCAACTAAGTAAGGCAGGGGAACAGTGTGATCCTCTTTATATAAATTACAGTCAGGGTAACTGCTATTACAGGAAATTGAAAAACAACACAGAAAGGCCAATGTGCAACTGGGACCCAGGGAAGCACAGTAAAGCAAGGCAACAGTATCAGATAGGGCATGATTGCATAGAAGGAAAGGTGGTGTCAGAGTTCATACTGGCACACACACAGTATCTAAGGCAAAGTGGTGGCAGAGAGTCATTCGTTCCACCTAATATAAACAAGAGCAGAAGATTCATGAGACCCCCATGAAACAGCATCGTGTATCACACAGATCTCTCCAGCTGCCTACAGAGAATATAAAACAACAGTGTCATCTTCATTTTAAAGAATGACTGTACCTGTGCTCATAATCCTGAGCTAAACCAGGGAATAGCTCTGTGCTAAACTTCCTTGGCTAAAATACAACCAGTACCATCATTCCTAGTCAGACTGATAGAATGTCTTTTAAGGTAATGAATTCGATGGCTGTGTTTATAGATTTTTTTTTTTTTTCTTTCCAGGATTCACTTTTGATTCTCCTGCTTTTTTAAGACCCAAAGAAAGTTATACTGAGTTTTTATTGGTGATTCTAAGTATATGTGTTTATAACAGTTAACGTGTGATAGGTGAATTTAACATATTTAAAAGAGTGCTATAGCATCTGTTCAGAAAAGATTATATACTGTACAAACTATTCGAGTCATGCAAAACCATTTTTTTCAGTGTCTTTTCAACTGAGAAGAATCCTATTCAGCACGTTTCTCCTCCTGAGGTGGTTCATACTGAGCAAGCTTTGTTTTCAGTTTTTTATTTTCTTCTACAATAGCTTCATATTTCTCTTTCATTTCTGCCAATTCTAGGCGAAGCAGCTCTATTTCTGGATTTTCTGGGGTAGCAGCTCCTAAGTGATGCTTTAAAAAATCCAAAGCACTATTAGGTTTCTCTGGTTCTTCATATAAGGCTACCAATACCTTGGTCAGCGTGTCCAGCACCCCCGACTTCTCCAAGTACCTCCGGAACTGCTCGCGCTTCGAGTCGGCGGCTTTGTAATGGGCCATAGTGACAGCGGCAGCGGCGTAGCTGGCGCCGGAGACCGTGGCTGGCGGGCTCGGAGCAGCACTGCTCATGCGCCAATGGATTACCTTTTAATAAGAGGTAGGCTTCAGTCCATGGGGTGAAGAAAAGGACACGACTGAGCGACTTCACTTTCACTTTTCACTTTCATGCATTGGAGAAGGAAATGGCAACCCACTTCAGTGTTCTTGTCTGGTGGGCTGCCGTCTATGGGGTCGCACAGAGTTGGACACGACTGAAGCGACTTAGCAGCAGCAGCAGCAGCAGCAGCCAACTTCTGACTGGAATCAATATCAATCCCAACCAGAGAGCTCAGCAAGAGTTTGATTAGCCTTCATGGTTCCACCTCATGATTTCATAAAACAGGTCTCTGGAAGTCAAGTCAGTGGCTCCCAGTTTGCTGCTGGCTCAGCATTTTGTGACTTCCACATCACGTGCGTCAATTCCGCTTCCTGTGCCGCACAGCCGTCACTACTCCTGAGAAGGCAGCACTGCTGGAAGAGCACTTCAGGACTGTGGCGGAAGGCGCGTTCACACAGGAAAGAACGTGAAACTGGAAGCCTCTAAAGATGAAGATGGTGTTGCTTTGGCTAAGCCTTTCTTTTGCAAATGGCTAGTCAAGGCACATGTTCTGAACTTGACAGCTGTGCTAGAACACATGGAAACAAAACCTTGATTTGTCCTTGTGAACAAAAGAGCTGGAGATTTCTCCTCTATTTTCCTGTTACTTTTGTTCGTCTAGCAGGCCAAGCCATCACTGGAACACAATGGAACCTTGTTCCACTGGGTTGAAAATTGAACTGAGATTTATTTGAAATGATAATTTGTTGTCCCTTATGTCCAAGAATTGGGAAGCTTTACAACTAAATTTGCATTTTTCAGTTTTTTCAGGAAATATGTCTGGACCCAGTACAAAATCTAGAGCAAGTCTGAACAATGACGCAACTAGACCAAGGAGAGATGTGTCACTAAACAAGCAAATAAATTACTTAGAGCAAAAGAAGAAAACAAAGAAGGTAGTTTAGAAACAAATTACCTAATTTGATTATATAAATTGGCCTGAAAGTAAAACCCTATAAATCAGAGTTACACTGTAGAGAAAGTTGTTATAATTATTATTTTTAATTTGCATGTCAAATAGAAAGGGGTCGATTGCTGTTTCTTATGATTCTACCAATAGAACTAACATCCTGAGCCTTTTGGCAACACACTGAAAAAAGACAAAAGAAAACTGAAAGAATCTGAGGGTTCATCAGGCAGATTTATTTTAAAGATCTGAAAAAGTGACTCCCCTTTTGAATCTTATGAAATGTTTGACACCCTGTATTTGAAACCTTTGTTTCAGGCTTACTGCATGTGCTTGTGGCATGTTTCTCTTCAACTTGCACCTGTTATTTTCTGGATGGATGACTTGCAGAGAGAATATATATGTTCGTTTACCTTTTAATGTTTGACTTGATTACTAATGTTCTTGCGTTGAGACAGTGTAACAAATGGAGAAGTTCAAGTGCATCAGGTACTCATGCAGGCTTGCCAAGGTTGTGGCAGAGTAATACAGAACAAAGATCAGTCACACCCTGCATGCTAAGTGATTGTATTATGCTGTATAGAATATGTCTCTGTGTTCTTTGGCTGTTAATAGTCAGCTACTGTTTAAGCGACAAAGAAAAGCATGAAAGGAAAAGAGAGCAGCTAATCAAAATGTCGATATCGTTAGCTTATGAATTTGTTACATATAACATAGTAGAATATACTAGACACACCAGACTCAACAGCCAGATATTTAATCAAGACTTTTTTGGAAAGTACATTAAAGAGTTGGGTACTTTTTGGGTGATTCATTTTTCACTTGATTTATCCAATATGTTCATTGACTTGACAAGTCTCCCAAATAAAAACTGTCCAGAGAGAATAGCAGTATGTCTATTGCCTCTACGGTCTTAAAATTTAGTTTGTCAGATAGCAAAAGTGTATAGGCAATCCCTGCTGTTCTATATGGCTCGTTTTCCCACTCAGCTCATTCAAAGTGTCTAATTAGCAGTCACACTTATTTCTCATTGCCTTAACTCCTCAATCAAGGATTTCTGCTGAAGGAACCCTGCTGCTGGTGCTAGAATTAAAAAAAAAAAAATCATGAAACATATTCATGTAATCAGCCTATAAACACCACCTCTTCATCACCAAGGAAAAAAAGTATGATTATCCTTTCTGTCTTCCACATGTACTCCTAAGACTATCCTTATGTTACTTTCTCCTTTGATGTCTTATCTTGGTAATTCTTATGTCAAGATGGACATAGAGGAGAGGATAGAAGGAAGAAAAAATGGAAAATCTTTAGGGTTAAGTTAATTTTCTATTGTCTGGAAATATAGGGCAAATATCCATCTATTCTTAAAGACATTTTCACTCTGTAAAAATACCAAATATGCCCAAAACAAATTACTGAAAGAATTAAAACTTTGAATGAAACAAGCAAAATTATATCTGTTGGCTATCTGTTGTTTAAACTTATGTGTTTTAAAAGTAGGTCAGATAGATTCACTTATTTAACAGTAGTTAGCAGGGTCCATGTACCAGGCACTTTTCTAAGCGGTGAGCATAAAGAAGTGAGAAGAACGTGATCTTTGCATTTAGAAGTTTATGAAAGAGACAGATGAGAAATAGGCAATTGAGAAATGTCTGTGAAAAGCACAAGGTATACTGGAAGATCTGGGAGAGACTCAAATCTTAAGAGCACATAGATATCCTAACAGAACTGACAGCCAACCCCTGTCCTAAATGAGTAAAATTTAATAAGGCAGAAAGAGAAGCACTTCTGGCATGATAAGAGTAATGACCTCTGAAAACCCACTCTTCCGTTAAAGCAACAGGAACACTTGCAAAAATAGATAAAATGTTTAGAACTCTAGAAATTAACCAAATTAAATTTGGCTCACAACAATCTAAGGAGAATTATTCAAGAAAAGCAGCTGAATCTTCGTAAGAACTTCCCACAGGTGGTGTGGTGTTTCAACTTGGCCTCTCCCCATTCCCACCTCTGTAGCTCTGGAGCAGCCTTGAAAAGCAAGCAGGCTCACAACCACAGTAGCTGTGAAAGTCAGCAGCCTTGCAGGTTTTGGGTGAAGCTGAGTGGGTCAGTGGAGAAGGTGATGGCACCCCACTCCAGTACTCTTGCCTGGAAATTCCCATGGACAGAGGAGCCTGGTGGCTGCAGTCCATGGGTTGCTAAGAGTCGGACATGACTGAGCGACTTCACTTTCACTTTTCACTTTCATGCATTGGAGAAGGAAATGGCAACCCACTCCAGTGTTCTTGCCTGGAGAATCCCAGGGATGGGGGAGCCTGATGGGCTGCTGTCTATGGGGTCGCACAGAGTCAGACACAACTGAAGCAACTTAGCAGCAGCAGCAGCAGAGTGGGTCAGAGATCACTCTGTGCAACCACTTGCTGAAAACAATCAGCAGCAATTGTTTAACATTACAACTGCCCAAGGCAGTGATTCCTCTTGGAGCTAACAAGAAGCTTAGTAAAACATTTAAAAGAAACTAGGGAGTAAGAAGCTCAGCTGCTAAGTCACTTCAGTCGTGTCCGATTCTGTGCAACCCTATAGATGCTCAGAGAGAGCTTTTAAAACTTCCAGAATATTCCTGGAAATCTAGAAGTCCTTCCCTGTGCGTATACTCAGGGAAGACCTGGGAGTTTACTGATCTCTTATTTTTGACTGATCATGAAGCTCTGTGCAAACATGGGGAAATAAAAGGTGAGGAAGAGTTGGCAACTGCCGGCAAGTGCATTCAGCACAGACAAAGGACCACTCCACAAAACCTGGAAGACTTACTGGTTCTGTTCATTAGCTGACCACTGAAGCTCCAGTATTTTGGTCACCAGCAGCAAACAGCAGACTCATTGGAAAAGTCTCTAATGCTGGGAAGGACTGGGGGCAGAAGGAGAAGAGGGCTTTAGAGGATGAGATGGCTGGATGGCATCAGCAATGCAATGGACATGAACTTGAGCAAACTCCGGAAGATGGTGAGAGACAGGGAGGCCTAGCATGCTGCAGTCCATGGGGTCACAAAGAGTCAGACACGACTAGGCCACTGAACAACAACAACAGGATAAACAAGCAGAGACATTAGTGGCCACAAATGACAAAGAATACAGATCATAAAGAATTAGTCCAGGAAGGTCACAGAACAAAGAAATAGTCATTAAACAGATAACAACAACAAAAGAAAAACACTGTGGAATGGGGAATAGACATGGGAGTTCCAAACTTATCATTTTATTATATACATATACATATTATACATAGTATTATATATAATGCATATTTTACACCATATCAGTTCAGTCCAGTTCAGTTGCTCAGTTGTGTCCGACTCTTTGCGACACCATGAATCGCAGCACGCCAGGCCTCCCGGTCCATCACAAACTCCCGGAGTTCACTCAAACTCATTTCCATCGAGTCAGGGATGCCATCCAACCATCTCATCCTCTGTCATCCCCTTCTCCTCCTGCCTCCAATCCCTCCCAGCATCAGGGTCTTTTCAAATGAGTCAACTCTTCGCACCAGGTGGCCAAAGTATTGGAGTTTCAGCTTCAACATCAGTCCTTCCAATGAACACCCAGGACTGATCTCCTTTAAGATGGACTGGTTGGATCTCCTTGCATTCCAAGGGACTCTCAAGAGTCTTCTCCAACACCACAGTTCAAAAGCATCAATTCTTTGGTGCTCAGCTTTCTTCACAGTCCAACTCTTACATCCATACATGACCACTGGAAAAACCATAGCCTTGATTAGATGGACCTTTGTTGGCAAAATAATGTCTCTGCTTTTGAATATGCTGTCTAGGTTGGTCATAACTTTCTTTCCAAGGAGTAAGCGTCTTTAATTTCATAGCTGCAATCACCATCTGCAGTGATTTTGGAGCCCAGAAAAATAAAGTCTGACACTGTTTCCACTGTTTCCCCATCTATTTCCCATGAAGTGATGGGACCAGATGTCATGATCTTAGTTTTCTGAATGTTGAGCTTTAAGCCAAAATTTTCATTCTCCTCTTTCACTTTCATTAGGTAATTATATACAATTATAAGAGATGCAATATATAATGTGTAATTATACATATGTATATATATTATAGTAAAAGTCTTCCCAGGTAGCTCTATGGTAAAAGAATCTGTCTGCCAAGACAGGAGTTACAGGAGATGCCAATTCGATCCCTGGGTCAGGAAGAGCCCCTGGAGGAGGGAATGGCAACTGACTCCAGCATTCTTACCTGGAAAATTCCATGGGTAGAGGAGCCTGGCCAGGTACAGTCCATGGGGTCTCAAATAGCGGGACACAACTGAGTGACAGAACACACATGCATGCACACATGTGTGTGTGCATTATATTATTTAAAATATTCATTATATTATAATATAATGAATTATTATAATATAATTATATATAAATAAACAATTATTTAATTATATAATAATTCTATATAAATAAATGTTTATATATAAATAATTATATATATAAATATAATTATGATATATAATATCCATTATATTATTTAAAATATTCAAATCTCAACAAAAAGTTACAAAATATGCAAAGAAACAGGAAAATATGGCACATAAACAGAAAAAAAGCAATCAATAAAAAATGTCCCTGAGGAAGTCCAGATATTGAACAAACTAAAAAAAGACTTCTTAAATCAGATATGTAAAATATGATTAAAGAATTAAAGGAATACATGTGTGAAAAAAATCTTTTAAAATGTGAGAATTCTGTCTTACCAAACAGAGAATATCATTAAACAGATAGAAATTATGGAAGTAACCAAACAGAAATTCTGGAGTTGAAAATTACAATAGCGGAAAAAAATCACCAAAGGTGTCAGCTGCAGATTTGAAATGTCAGAATAAAAAAATAGCCAATTTGACCATATTTCAATTGAGATCATACAGTTTAAGCAATTAAAGGAAAAATTAATTTAAAAATGAACAGAGTGAAATAATATCAAACACACCAATTACATGGATAATGAATGAGAGCCCCATAAGCAGAGAGAGGGGGAAAAAAGCAGAAAGACTATTTGAAGAAATAAAGACCAATAGCTTCTTAAATTTGATGAAAATTTTTAATCTGGACATCTGAAGATCTCAAAATACACAAAGCAGGATAAACTGAAAGAGATCCATACTTGTACCTCTCAAATTGTCAACAAACAAATAATCTTGAAATCAGCAAGAGGGAAAAGGTCCATCACAAACGAGAGATGTCTCATCAAAATAGTGGTGGCCAGAATGCAGTGGTGAGGAAATGTTCAAAGTGCTGTTACCCAAGCAACACTGTCCGTTAAAAGTGAAGAAGAAACTAAAGTACTTTCAAGTCAATAAAAATGGAGAGAATCCATCGTTAGCAGACAAACACTACAAGAAATACAGCCCTTCAAGGTGAAATAGAAGAAAACACTGGACAGTAACTAGAATCCACACGAAGAAATGGAGGGCGCCCAAGAAGTAACTGCATAGTGAGTACAAAGACAATGTAGTTTTGCTCCTAATGCTTCCCATCTATCTGATTTAAAAGACACCGGGATAAAGCAGTAATCCCAAAACTGTGTTGATCCATACGCAACGTACAAAGTGTAATCCTTATAATGATAAGGGTACAAAGCAGGGGGAAGGGATGAGAACAAAGTTTCTGAGTGCTGTTCAAAGAAAGCTCATGTCAAGCCAAATTATAATAGATTGTTTTAAATTAAGAGGTTAATTGTAATCCCCTGAATAACAATTTAGAAAATAACTGAAGACAATATAGTAAAAGAAACAGAAGCAGATTAAAATGGTACATATAAAAATGTCTCATTGACACAAGGAAAGCAATAATAGAGAAATATCTATCTGCATGTTTTCCAGCCACATTGGGATGAATTTAGAAGTAAATACCCAAATGAAATTTTGAAAATACAGACATAGGAGAAAATTAACCAACATTCATGCCTCTGAGGGGAGAGCTGAGAACCCAGAGGGCAGAGTCATGATTCCACAGAGCTGTCCTGAACGCCAGAGGATTACTCCCAACGTTGAAATCTCACTAAGTTTGCCCAGTTGGATCTCTAAATTGTGTGGGACCAGTGACTTGAATTTCTTTCCATTTTCTCCTTCATTGAACCAGAATGTCTATAACTATTATTCTATGCCCACTTCAACATTGTATTTTAGGGGCAGATAACTTTTCTTTTTTCATTTCACAGGTTCACAAATAGAGAGGAATTGCGTGCAGAATGGATTGCATCTAGAACCTTACCTACAGTGAATTTTGATAAACGATAAGATTTGGGACTTCTGTCCTTCCCTGGTGGCTCAGATGGGAAAGAATCTGCCTGCAATGCAGGAGACTCGGGTTGGATCTCTGGGTCAGGAAAATCCTCTGGAGAAGGGAATGGTGACCCACTCCAGCATCCTTGCCTGGAGAATCCCATGGACAGAGAAGCCTGACAGGCTGCAGCCCATGGAGTCACAAAGAGTTGGACATGACCGAGCAACTAACACTTTCTTTAACACTTTCACTTTCAAGATGATATTTAGATGAGATTTTTGGTCTTGTGTTGACCCTGTAATGGGTTGAAACTTTCAGGAGCTTGGGGTAAAGTGAATGCATTTTGCATTTGGGGTGCATGTGAATCTTCCAAGGCAGAGTGGGGGACTGTGGTAGGTGCACTAATAGCCTCACAAAATTTTCCATGCCCTAATCCCTATAACTTGTGACTGTGTTACCTAACATGGCAAAAGAGACTATATATTCAGTTCAGTTCAATTCAGTCCTTCAGTCATGTCCGACTCTTTGGGATCCCATGAATCGCAGCATGCCAGGCCTCCCTGTCCATCACCAACTCCCAGAGTTCACCCAGACTCACGTCCATCGAGTCAGTGATGCCATCCAGCCATCTCATCCTCTGTTGTCCCCTTCTCCTCCTGCCCCCAATCCCTCCCAGCATCAGAGTCTTTTCCAATGAGTCAACTCTTCGCATGAGGTGGCCCAAGTACTGGAGTTTCAGCTTTAGCATCATTCCTTCCAAAGAAATCCCAGGGCTGATCTCCTTCAGAATGGACTGGTTGGATCCCCTTGCAGTCCAAGGGACTCTCGAGAGTCTTCTCCAACACCACAGTTCAAAAGCATCAATTATTCAGCGCTCAGCCTTCTTCACAGTCCAACTCTCACATCCATACATGACCACTGGAAAAACCATAACCTTGACTAGACAGACCTTTGTTGGCAAAGTAATATCTCTGCTTTTGAATATGCTATCTAGGTTGGTCATAACTTTCCTTCCAAGGAGTAAGCGTCTTTTAATTTCATGGCTGCAGTCACCATCTGCAGTGATTTTGGAGCCCCCAAAAATAAAGTCTGACACTGTTTCCCCGTCTATTTCCCATGAAGTGATGGGACCAGATGCCATGATCTTCATTTTCTGAATGTTGAGCTTTAAGCCAGCTTTTTCACTCTCCACTTTCACTTTCATCAAGAGGCTTTTTAGTTCCTCTTCACTTTCTGCCATAAGAGTGGTGTCATCTGCATATCTGAGGTTATTGATATTTCTCCCAGCAATCTTGATTCCAGCTTGTGTTTCTTCCAGTCCAGCGTTTCTCATGATGTACTCTGCATATAAGTTAAATAAGCAGGGTGACAATATAAAGCCTTGACGTACTCCTTTTCCTATTTGGAACCAGTCTGTTGTTCCATGTCCAGTTCTAACTGTTGCTTCTTGACCTGCATACAAATTTCTCAAGAGGCAGATCAGGTGGTCTGGTATTCCCATCTCTTTCAGAATTTTCCACAGTTTACTGTGATCCACACAGTCAAAGGCTTTGGCATAGTCAATAAAGCAGAAATAGATGTTTTTCTGGAACTCTCTTGCTTTTTCCATGATCCAGCAGATGTTGGCAATTTGATCTCTGGTTCCTCTGCCTTTTCTTTTTTTTTTTAATTTTATTTTATTTTTAAACTTTACATAATTGTATTAGTTTTGCCTCTGCCTTTTCTAAAACCAGCTTGAACATTAGGAAGTTCACAGTTCACATATTGCTGAAGCCTGGCTTGGAGAATTTTGAGCATTACTTTACTAGTGTGTGAGATGAGTGCAATTGTGTGGTAGTTTGAGCATTCTTTGGCATTGCCTTTCTTTGGGATTGGAATGAAAACTGACCTTTTCCAGTCCTGTGGCCACTGCTGAGTTGTCCAAATTTGCTGGCATATTGAGTGCAGCACTTTCACAGCATCATCTTTCAGGATTTGAAATACCTCAACTGGAACTCCATCACCTCCACTAGCTTTGTTCATAGTGATGCTTTCTAAGGCCCACTTGACTTCACATTCCAGGATGTCTGGCTCTAGGTGAGTGATCACACCATCATGATTATCTGGGTCATGAAGATCTTTTTTGTACAGTTCTTCTGGGTATTCTTGCTATCTCTTCTTAATATCTTCTGCTTCTGTTAGGTCCATACCATTTCTGTCCTTTATCGAGCCCATCTTTGCATGAAATGTTCCCTTGGTATCTCTAATTTTCTTAAAGAGATCTCTAGTCTTTCCCATTCTGTTGTTCTCCTCTATTGCTTTGCATTGATTGCTGAGGAAGGCTTTCTTATCTCTTCTTGCTATTCTTTGGAACTCTGCATTCAGATGCTTATATCTTTCCTTTTCTCCTTTGCTTTTTGCTTCTCTTCTTTTCAGCTATTTGTAAGGCCTCCCCAGACAGCCATTTTGCTTTTTTGCATTTATTTTCCATGGGGATGGTCTTGATCCCTGTCTCCTGTACAATGTCATGAACCTCATTCCATAGTTCATCAGGCACTCTATATATCAGATCTAGGCCTTAAATCTATTTCTCACTTCCACTGTATAATCATAAGGGATTTGATTTAGGTCATACCTGAATGGTCTAGTGGTTTTCCCTACTTTCTTCAATTTAAGTCTGAATTTGGCAATAAGGAGTTCATGATCTGAGCCACAGTCAGCTCCTGGTCTTGTTTTTACTGACTGTATAGAGCTTCTCCATCTTTGGCTGCAAAGAATATAATCAATCTGATTTTGATGTTGACCATCTGGTGATGTTCATGTATAGAGTCTTCTCTTGTGTTGTTGGAAGAGGGTGTTTGTTATGGCCAGTGCATTTTCTTGGCAAAACTCTATCAGTCTTTGCCCTGCTTCATTCCGTATTCCAAGGCCAAATTTGCCTGTTATTCCAGGTGTTTCTTGACTTCCTACTTTTGCATTCCAGTCACCTATAATAAAAAGGACATCTTTTTTGGGTGTTAGTTCTAAAAGGTCTTGTAGGTCGTCATAGAACTGTTCAACTCAGCTTCTTCAGCATTACTGGTTGGGACATAGACTTGGATTACTGTGATATTGAATGGTTTGCCTTGGAAACGAACAGAGATCATTCTGTCATTTTTGAGATTGCATCCAAGTACTGCATTTCGGACTCTTTTGTGGACCATGATGGCTACTCCATTTCTTCTGAGGGATTCCTGCCCACAGTAGTAGATATAATGGTCACCTGAGTTAAATTCACCCATTCCAGTCCATTTGAGTTCGCTGATTCCTAGAATGTTGACATTCACTCTTGCCATCTCTTGTTTGACCACTTCCAATTTGCCCTGATTCATGGACCTGACATTCCAGGTTCCTATGCAATATTGCTCTTTACAGCATCGGACCTTGCTTCTATCACCAGTCACATCCACAGCTGGGTATTCTTTTTTGCTTTGGCTCCACCCCTTCATTCTTTCCGGAGTTATTTCTCCACTGATCTCCAGTAGCATATTGGGCACCTACTGACCTGGGGAGTTTCTCTTTCAGTACCCTATCATTTTGCCTTTTCATACTGTTCATGGGGTTCTCAAGGCAAGAATACTGAAGTGGTTTGCCATTCCCTTCTCCAGTGGACCACATTCTGTCAGATCTCTCCACCATGACCCACTCCTCTAGGGTTGCCCCACGGGCATGGCTTAGTTTCATTGAGTTAGACAAGGCTGTGGTCCTAGTGTGATTAGATTGACTAGTTTTCTGTGAGTATGGTTTCAGTGTGTCTGCCCTCTGATGCCCTCTTGCAACACCTACCATCTTACTTGGATTTCTCTTACCTTGGGCATGGGGTATTTCTTCATGGCTCCTCCAGCAAAGCACAGCCACTGCTCCTTACCTTGGACAAAGGGTATCCTCCTCAATGCCGCCCTTCCTGACCTTCAACATGGGATAGCTCCTCTAGGCCCTCCTGTGCCCCTGCAGCCATGGCTCCTTATATTAAGGATATGGTATATGCTATACTGGCATTTCCTAGTAAGTTAAATCTCTATGAAATGTATAGCATTTGAATGTCAATGTTGTAGGGCTTACAGAATATTTTTGCTAATAAATCCTTGGTTTCTACACATTGACTTTTATGTTTTAAACTAAGTTCTATCATTTCTTTGAGGCTGGATGCTTGCTCTGAAACATAGCTAACAATAAACTGCAGTGTTTGGGGAGAGATGTCCTTTGGCATTGGATCTGCTGATTCAATCATCAGAGAATTATAGCTGAAAATCAGAGTCATTTTTTTTTCCAGAATTGTTGCCTGTAACTTTTAAATGTTTAAAGATTTCTAGATATTTTGACAGATAACTACATAGCAACAAACATAATAACAGTCCATGTAGTAGTTCTCAAATTTTCATAAAAAGTCACACAGGCAGCAGAGCTTGTTAAAATACAGATCTGCAGGCTTCTCAACAGATATTCTGGTCCAGCAGCTTAGGGACAAGAACCATGAATCTATATTTTAAAAGGTATGCTGACCATGGTTTCAAAATCACCAGTGAAGTGAGTACTGATCCTAGCTGAGATTTCTCTTTCACTGGAGACGATCGTTAGGATGTAAGACTGGGCGTTCCCAGTACTGGGATGGTTCACATAAGGATGACCTAAGCTCTTTCTTACAGTCTTCTAAGAGCCTGGCTACAGCTCTGCTGCTTTCCACATGTGCTGAAGCCCAGGAAAATCACTGAGCCCTCTTTTTGCATTCAGCAGTCCTTCAGCACCATTTTATGTCATCAGTCGTTTGGACTCTTGAAGCTACTAAGCAAGGTAAGGTTCCTAGAGACACACAGCAAAGCTACCCTCTGATGGTGAGGCTGGTTTAGGTCACAATTTTATGCCAGTCTGCTTAAGGGCACAGCAAGAGACCCGACAGCTGGTGAGAGAACTCTCTTGGACTCCTTTGAGGAACTTCCAACTTCGCAGGCTATAAACATCACTAAAAACCACTCAGGAGACCAACAGGGACCAGCCGCAAGCAAAACTGTGAAGTGTCAGAAGAGAGGTCGGGTTTCCCTCTCTGGGTCTACCCCTTATCCTGTGCTCTCCTGGGACCAGGAATGGGCAGCACAGTTCTGGGGTTACTTTGAAGTCTCCCCCGAAGACACTAAGGACACAACACCTTCCCCCCCACCTCTGTGTCACACCAGTGACGAGGCTCTGCCCTGCTGAACATCTGTCAGATATGTTTCCACGACAGTGATGAAGTTTAAATGCCTGTGGCCTGTCTGACAGACCCCACAGAATCTGCTTCACAGACCTTTTGTTGTTGTGCCATTGCCAAGTAGTGTCCGACTCTTTGTGACCCCATGGACTGCAGCATGCCAGTCTTCCCTGTCTGTCCCCATCTCACGGAGTTTGCTCACATTTCTGTGCATTGAGTCGGTGATGCTACCTAACCATCTCATCCTCTGCCATCCCCTTCTTCTTCTCCTGCTCAGTGCTCAGTCACTTCAGTCATGTTTGACTCTTTACGATCCGATGGACTGTAGCCCACCAGGCTCCTCTGTCCATAGAATTCTCCAGGCAAGAATACTGGAGTGGTCTGCCATGCCCTCCTCCAGGGAATCCTTCCTGCCCAGAGATCGAATCCGTGTCTCTAGCATCTCCTACATTGCAGGCAAATTCTTTACCACTGAGCCACCAGGGAAGCCCACACCTTGCTGATCTTTATTTGTTCTACCATCAACCCAAAATCCAATATACAGCTCACAGACACAGTCTTCTTGCCTCCATACTGACCTCTCTGGGGGTATGGCAAATACCAGCTTCTCCTGAAAACCCAGTTTCCCTCTGCAGACTGAGTAGACTGTGCACTGAACATCCCCTGGAAGTGTCATTCACTCACCCTGCAATGTGTGTGGTGTCCCCTGGAGATGGGAACACTGTTCTTGCACTGATTTAGGCGTCTCTCCTCAGGAGGCTCCAGCTCCCTGTGAGCTATTTTCTCTCCCCACCTGTTACACTAAACCATAGCCCTCATCTTACTGGTCTGTCTTCTTCCCTCATCTGTGAGTCTCCCGAGTATAAGTACGATGCATGACTTTCTCATGTAGTAAGCACTCAATAAACATTTGACAGATGGATGGATGAAAGAATAGGCCCATGGTTGGATGAAGCAATCAATCAATCATCTAGTTTCCAAGACATTTGAAATTGGTGAAAATATAGTACAAGAGACTAATAACAAACCTGAAGAAGACTTGTATCATCCTGTATAACATCATGCCCGAAGGACACTTTCAGTTCAGTTCACTTCAGTTGCTCAGTCGTGTCTGACTCTTTGCAACCCCATGGACTTCAGCATGCCAGGCCTCCCTGTCCATCACCAACTCCTGGAGTTCACTCAAACTCATGTCCATTGAGTCAGTATGCCATCCAACCATCTCATCCTCTGTCGTCTCCTCCTCCTGCCCTCAATCCTTCCCAGCATCAGGGTCTTTTCAAATGAGTCAGCTTTTCGCAACAGGTGGCCAAAGTATTGGAGTTTCAGCTTCAACATCAGTTCTTCCAATGAATATTCAGGACTAATTTCCTTTAGGATGGACTGGTTGTATCTCCTTGCAGTCCAAGGGACTCTCAAGAGTCTTCTCCAACACCACAGTTCAAAAGCATCAATTCTTTGGTGCTAAGGTTTCTTCACAGTCCAACTCTCACATCCATTCATGACCACTGGAAAAACCATAGCCTTGACTAGATGGACCTTTGTTGGCAAAGTAATGTCTCTGCTTTTTAACGTGCTATCTAGGTTGGTCATAACTTTCCTTCCAAAGAGTAAGCATCTTTTAATTTCATGGCTGTACTTTATACTGAGCTAACTTATCTTTGTTGGCCATGACAATGGGAAAACCATGACCAGATTCCACCCTTGCCAATAACAAACAGAGTTGACTTTACAGCAACTGATAAGACTTAAAACTGAATGGAAAAGCCCATCATGTCCTTTAGGAGCCTGGCAGAGAAAGCATGGTTGAGACAGCCATGCTCGAGAAAGAGCTGCTATATGGTGGTGATGTCTCTTCTTCATGGTGGCCTTGACACGCAGGTTTGTGTAGCATGTCACACTTGGCTCTGTCATCAATGTCTTTAAGCTTCTTGACATGAAACTCTTAGCAGAGTCAGAGCCCTTTGTCCTTGGACTCACAGCATCTAGCAGATGTAGGACAGGATTTTGGGGGGTACTTGATTGGACTATTGAAATATTAATAACCTCAGATATGCAGATGCCACCACCCTTATGGCAGAAAATGAAGAGGAACTAAAAAGCCTCTTGATGAAAGTGAAAGAGGAGAGTGAAAAAGTTGGCTTAAAGCTCAACATACAGAAAATGAAGATCATGGCATCCGTTCCCATCACTTCATGGAAAGTAGATGGGGAGACAGTGGAAACAGTGTCAGACTTTATTTTGGGGGGCTCCAAAATCACGGCAGATGGTGATTGCAGCCATGAAATTAAAAGATGCTTACTCCTTGGAAGGAAAGTTATGACCAACCTAGATAGCATATTAAAAAGCAGAAATATTACTTTGTCAACAAAGGTCCATCTAGTCAAGGCTATGGTTTTTCCAGTGGTCATGTATGGATATGAGAGTTGGACTGTGAAGAAACTTTAGGACCAAAGAATTGATGCTTTTGAACTGTGGTGTTGGAGAAGACTCTTGAGAGTCCCTTGGACTGCAAGGAGATCCAACCAGTCCATCCTAAAGGAGATCAGTCCTGGGTGTTCATTGGAAAGATTGATGCTAAAGCTGAAACTCCAATATTTTGTCCACCTCATGCGAAGAGTTGACTCATTGGAAAAGACCCTGATGCTGGGAGGGATTGAGGGCAGGAGGAGGAGACGACAGAGGATGAGATGGTTGGATGGCATCACCAACTCGATGGACATGAGTTTGAGTGAACTCCAGGAGTTGGTGATGGACAGGGAGGCCTGGCGTGCTGGGATTCATGGGGTCGCAAAGAGTCGGACACGACTGAGCAACTGAACTGAGCTGATTGGACTGGCTGTCATGATGGCAGACAGCAGTCCTAAGGACTGCTCTGAGTTTCTGGCTTATCGCAAGATCAGCACTTTGCTAAAGGCACTTTGAAAATTCCTCCTCTAGGAATTCCCTGAGGGCAGCACCCCTAGAAGGCATCTCCTTTCCCAAAAAAGGCTTGTAGGTTGTTCTGCCCCACCCCACCCTCTGCATTCTTTGAAAAGGTGATAACTTAGACACAGGCTCTTCTTCAGTTCTCAGAACATGTTACTGAAAAATGTTGTAAAAGAATTTAATTTTCTAGAAATGTCTGCATCTTTCAGACCCTCTATCTTCCATTTGACTTTAAAACATGCCAGAATATGCTCTGAAACACTGTATGTGAAAATAGATGACTTAAAAACAGCGTAGAAATGTTCAAGGCAAAAGGAGCTAATTAATAAGCAGCCTTCCTTTCTCCTTTTCTGTCTTTTCTTCCCACTGAGCAGCTCTAAATACTTGATGTGGAGTTGGGATTTTATTTTTATTTTTTAAATTATAGCCTGTGCATCGTGCAGACCTCTCCCTGAGACATACTGGCCTGGTACATAAACAGCTGTGTGCTCCAGGGGCCGTATATATTTTATTCTGGATGGAACCCATGATAAGAAACTGAATTTAGAAAGCATTTTGTAGGCAACTAAAATCAGCTACTGAATAAAATACAAAGAAAGGCCTTTAAAATGTGTTCTTATTCATTAGAATTTAATGCATCAAAAGTTATTGTATGTCGAAAGTGAGAAGGACAAGAGTAAAAGAATAGGCTTCACAAAACGAAATCCCCTAAGGACATTTATATTTTTCCTCCAGAATAAAGTAAATGCTAAGAGATAAATAATTTCACATGAAGTAAATGTACTGCATGTTCAAAGAATAAACGCAATGTGTTCCATTCTTGCTCTACCCAACCCACCGCAGTGTATGCTTAGCCTTCTCTTGGAAATAGAGGCCTACAAACTTTTATGTTGTGGAGGAAAATTGAACTTTAACTGATTGGAATTGCTGCTTTATTATCCACTTTACCCTGTGGTCCCCTAACAAAGAACACAGAGCCACATAAATGTCTAAGTAAATGTTACCTTTCCTAGACTTTAACTCCAGAGATCACAGCTTTCCACGCTGCCCAGCATCCTGGGTCTAAATGGAATTAAAACATGAAGGTTAAGAGGAATTTAATCAATAGAGTATAATCCATTATGAAAATATCTGCATGCTGCTTGTTTGTAAGGAAAAGGAGAGTGAGAAAGGGGAACCTTTTCCTCGGCTGCTCAAATGAAACCCATGGAACAGCAGCACCAGCATCACCTGGGAGTTTGTTAGAAATGCAGGATCCTAGGTCCCACCAGCTACTGACTCAGAATCAGCTACCAACAAGAGCCCCAGGGGGAGCTTGCATGCTCAATTGCTAAGTCATGTCCAATTCTCTGTGACTCCATGGACTGTAGCCTGCCAGGCTCCTCTGTCCATGGGATTCTCCAGACCAGAATACTGGAGTGGGTTACCATGCCCTTCTCCAGGGGATCTTCCTGACCCTGGGATCCAACCCATCTCCTCACATCTCTTGCATTTTTGCAGACAGGTTCTTTACCACTGAGCCACCTAGGAAACCCAGGGAGAGCTTATGCATGTTGAATTTGAGAAGTACTGTTATAGGACACAGTCTCTTCCTTAAAGAAGCTAGGTACTCATTGGGATCGCTAGGTATATAAGGCTGCAGTTAGAGGAGGACACAAGATCTTAAAAGAGTGGGGAGGACCTTAAATGGCTTTGAGATTCAGAGGAAAGGGAGATGACAGTCAAGCAGAAGACATGGCAAAAGTCTACTGAGGTGACGCTTAAGGAGGGGAAGGTGATGTGGCAAACCAGAGGTAAAGGGAGAGGACATGGGAAGGGAGAATCAAGCTGGCTTTATCCATGGGGCACAACAGAAGCAAAGACACAGGGGACCCAGTGAACCTGATCAGAGAGCTGCACATCTGACAGAAGGGAGCCCTCACTCTTTCATTCACATTTCGGGTTTCCCGTGATGTTGTCAATATGTCGGGGTTGCACAGAGCTTCTCTCAATACACTTAGAATCATGTAAATGAAGAGTGCATGTTATGGACTGAATTGTCTCCCCCAAAACTCATATGGTGACACCCTAGCTCCAGTGTGATGGTATTGAGACACTGAAAGTGAAAGTGTTATTCACTCAGTCCTGTCTGACTCTTTGTGACTGTATGGACCATAGGCCACCAGGCTCCTTTTGTCCATGGGATTCTCCAGGAAAGAATTCTGAAGTGGGTTGCCATGCCCTCCTCCAGAGGATTTTCCCAAACCCATGTCTCTTAGGTCTCCTGCATTTTAAATCATGTTCTTTACTAGTGTCCCTTGGGTTAAGGTTAAATGAGGATGTACGTGTGGGACCCTAGGACTTCCTTGGTTGTCCAGTAGTTAAGATTCCGTGCTTCCAATGCAAGGAGCACAGGTTTGATCCATGGTCAGCAAACAAAGTGCCCACATGCCCTGCGGCATGGCCAAAAATTAAATCAATTTAAAAAGGGTGGAGCCTTAATCCAATATGACTTCTGTCCTTACAGGATCAGGGAGAGACACCAGGGATGTGTGATCACAGAGAAAAGACCATGTGAGGACGTGGCGAGAGGGTACCCAACTGGAAACCAAAGAGAGCGAGCGGCCTTACTGGACACCGACCCTACTGACACTTTGCTCTTGATCTTGGACGGTGTAGCCTCTGGAGTTGTGAGAAAACACATTTGTGGGATTTTGTTATGGCAGCCCTAGGCAATTAATACAGTGATCTTATAAGGTTGGACAGCAATATGGATGCCTAAGTCAAGTCTGAACTTGAACCTTTAATTTAGGAATAATGTTTGGAGCTAAAAATCTAAGTAAAATGGATTGAATAAAGATTGGAGATAGGTAAAAATGAAATTACCCACACATGGTTGGGCATTGCTATAACTGGCAAGGTGGGAAAGGAATCAAGGCAGGGATCCAGGAGTTGTTGCAGAGGAAGGTGGCTTAGAAGGACTGAATTTTAGAGCAAAATGGGATGTCACCTTAGAGATCATGTCAGTCAGCCTCTTCATTTCACTGACAGGGGTTCTGCTGCTCAGGATGGTGAACAGCAAGGCTGGCATCACAAGCTTGTGACAGGAAGCCACGCAGGGTGCCGTGCTTTGATGGAGACCACATTTGGTTTAATGCGCTTCTGCTGCCACCTAAAATTCTTCATAATTTTTGAACAAGGAGCCCTGCGTCTGCCTCTCACACTGGACCTCAGCAATCATAAACTGTTCCTGATCAATAGTGTGGTGGCTATCACACCCAAAGTGTTGGTTAGGAGGTCTCTATCCCTCCTGGTTTGACTTCTAGTCCATGCTGACCCTGACTTCCTATGGGCCTCAGAGGCTGCTTGACCAGAGCAGGGAATGGGGAGAGGGAAGGTGGGAGGGGAGGGGGAAGGGGGAGGAGAAGGGGGGGAAGGAGAAAGGGGAGGGGGGAGGAGAAAGGGGAGGGGGGAGGAGAAAGGGGAGGGGGGAGGAGAAAGGGGAGGGGGGAGGAGAAAGGGGAGGGGGGAGGAGAAAGGGGAGGGGGGACGAGCCACAAATAATTACCTCCAGTAAGCTAAAGAACCTGAAGGAATTATAGGCAACAGATCAAAAAAAAAGTTAACCTAAGCATAGAGACTCATTTCTTATTTTGAAGGAAGGGTAATAAGTTCTGTAGAATTTGAGGGGGAATTGTTTAGTTTATTATTTATTTTATGCTGCTGCTGCTGCTGCTATGTCGTTTCAGTCGTGTCCGACTCTGTGCGACCCCATAGACGGCAGCCCACCAGGCTCCTCTGTCCCTGGGATTCTCCAGGCAGGAACACTGGAATGGGTTGCCATTTCCTTCTCCAATGCATGAAAGTGAAAAGTGAAAGTGAAGTCGCTCAGTCGTGCCCGACTCTTAGCGACCCCATGGACTTCAGCCTACCAGGCTCCCCCGTCCCTGGGATTCTCCAGGCAAGAACACTGGAGTGGGGTGCCATTTCCTTCTCCAATGCATGAAAGTGAAAAGTGAAAGTGAAGTCACTCAGTCGTGTCCGACTCTTCGCGACCCCATGGACTGCAGCCCACCAGGCTCCTCGGTCCGTGGGATTTTCCCGCCAAGAGTACTGGAGTGGGGTGCCATTGCTGCCTTGGGCTTTGGTTCACTTGGCTATTCTGTTTTCTGTTTTTGATTTGCTTTGAGAGTAAAAACTGGTCCTTTAGGTAAAATAATTCAACAAGAAGAAGCAAATTTGGATTGGTGATCAGGAGATATTGTAAATACATACCTGTATTGATACCCAGAATGGTGGGTGAGTGGTAAAAAAAGGAAGCCCTATAAATGGGTGAAATCTCTTAGGAAAGAACTTGAAGAAGAGAAAAAGGCAGTGATATTAGTGCTAAGAAATTAATGGTATAAGGGGCCAGAAAGGAGTCAGAAAAGGAAAAGGGAATCAGAAAAGGAAAAGGGACAAGAAAATAAGCAGACTAAGAATTGAGAAGAAAATCAATGTAAAGTAATATGAAATTCAAGGGTAGAGAGTTTAAGACAGATTGGTCAATAGTTGCCAATAGCGAAGAAAAAGAGGAATGAGAAAAATATTAGAATTGGCAACTAGGAGGTTATTGGCAAACTCGACTGCATATTCAATATTATCAGAAAGGTTAGACTAAATTGCATAGGATTAAGGTCAGAATTTGATGGTTCAAACAAAAGCTAAAATAGCTCCTTTGGACTGGCTGAAGTAAAATGGAAGTCAAATGAAAAAAAAATTCTATTAATAAATAAAGGCCAGTGTATATTTGAAGGAAGAGAAGAAACAAGCAGTGGAAAAGAGAGATTACAATATTAGAAGGACAATGAATAAGAGAGTTGGGGCTCAGAAGAGATAGTGAGTGCTGGACTCACGCCACAGATAGAGTGGTCAGCTTCAGAAAGGAGAAATATTTGTCCTTCCTGTCTGATAAAAGAAGAAAATCAAAAAGGATAAATATATAAAGAGTCATTCTGAAGGATAATGGGGAAGTTCTTGCCTAAAAGTCATCCTCTGAGTAAAATGGAAATGAAAGCCACTTGCTGAAGTGTATTTTTATAATCTACAGTTTAATAGTTTTCTACAAATATTGGGGCTGGATGGGCCGTCTATCAGAGACAGGTTATGAAAATGGAATTTTTAATCATCCCACATAAACTCCCTTCCTAGAAACAATGTTATGCAGCATACTTGCCAAGGGAGAATAAACAAACTGCTTATTCAGCAGTATGAAATATAGCATCTTTTGAATATTTCATAGCAAGGCTTCAGGTATAAAATTTCAGGAGTTGAAATCTGTAGAGTAATAAGAAATTGAAAAAGAATCATCAGCAAAAATATTGTAGAGGGAGGCCAACGCAACTGAACTGACCAAATTATGGAAGGAGAATAGAATCATTTATTATGAGCCCCGGAGTTAGAGGCTCCAAGAACAACCACACACACACACACTCACAACTTGATGTTTCTACTTCTACATAAAGTACCTAATAAAGTGTGTTTATTTTGAGAAACACAAATAATCTAACGTGACTTAAAATGGATCACTTGCTGCTCTTATTGGATACTAATAAATTCAATATATCCAATTAGAGATGGGCTTTAGGTATGGAAGTTAAAAGTGTTTTCCTAAGAATTTCTCATCTGTTTATTTATTCATCTACAAAGTTTACCCTTTGAAGTGAAAAAAAGACATCTGCCTAGGAAGTTTCTCTGACTTCTACGCTGAAAGTTTGTGGATTCACACAGCATCAAACCCAAAGCAAAACCTATTGCCAGCATCTAGAGGAATTTCAGTAAGTAATTGACAGTAAGACAAATGGGGCTGGCTTAAGAAAACTGGTCAGCGACCTACGTTTCAGCACATGAAGAAAGACAAAATGTTTGCCCCTCATGCTGCTGACTCAGATATCCGGGTCCTTGTTCTGTATTAACCACAGGCTGTCCTCTAGAGGGAGTTCTGTTCTGTCCCACTTGGCCATGTTTTGCCCCATTTTCCAGCTCAGCTCCTCACTTCCAAAAAGTGTAGATCTGATGTGTGTCACTAGGATTTCAGAACAACAAGGTGTGAGGACTCGGGAATTTTAATAGAAGAAGTGTAGATCTTGAAATGGTTTTCCTAAGCAGATCTTCTTTGGGTTCTTTCTCCTCCTGTTAAATCACTTCACAGTATTTTCCTGCCTTCTCCCAGGTCTCTATCATGTCAAGTGTTAGTCGCTCAGTCATGTCCGACTCTTTGTGACCCCAAAGGCTGTAGCCTGCCAGGCTCCTCTGTCCATGGGATTCTCCAGGCAAGAATACTGGAGAGGGTTGACATTTCCTCCTCCAGGGATCTTCCCAACCCAGGGATCGAATCTGGGTCTCCTGGATTGCAGGCAGGAGATTCTTTACCATCTGAGCCACCAGAGAAGCCACCATGTAAGGGACTCCCTAAAAGATCAGGGACACCCTGGGTGGAGATCAGGAGAAAACACAGAGTGAGCACTGAAACCAGCTTTTGTATGTAGCCTTTACGTCTCAGCCGTGCACTTATTTCTGAGAAAACTTGTAGCTTTCTTTCCTCACTTCCCACATAGTCTCTCTGTAATTCCTCTTAACTCCTTTTAAATTTAATTATAAGGTTACAAGATTCCATATAAAATGTATTTAAGCTAGGTTTTAGGAAATAGATATATTTTCTCATTTAAAAGGAATATCACACAAAACTTAACAACTTAACCACTTGTTCTCTCCTTTCTGATATCAAAGTATGACAAATATATCATTTGCTGTTAGTCAGAGAGAATGATACCACTCTAATGGCAGAAAGCAAAGAGAAGCTAAATGGCATCTTCATGAGGGTAAAAGAGAAAAGTGAAAAAGCTGGCTTAAAACTCAACATTCAAAAAAGAAGATCATGGCATCCAGTACCATAACTTCATGCAAGTAGATGGGGAAAAATTGGCAGATTTTACTTTGAGGGGCTTCAAAATCACTGTGGACAGTGACCACAGCCATGAAATTAAAGGATGCTTGCTTCTTGGAAGGAAAGCTATGACAAACCTAGACAGCATATTAAAAAGCAGAGACATTACTTTGCCAACAAAGTTCCGTATAGTCAAAGCTATGTTTTTCCCAGTAGTCAGGTACAGATGTGAGAGTTGGACCATAAAAGAGGCTGAGCACTGAAGAACTGATGCTATCAAATTGCAATGCTGGAGTAGACTCTTGAGAGCCCCTTGGACAGCAAGGAGATCAAACCAATCAATCCTAAAAGAAATCAGTCCTGAATATTCATTGGAAGGACTGATGCTGAAGCTGAAACTCCAATACTTTGGCCACATGAGGAGAAGAGCCTACTCTTTGGAAAAGACCCTGATGCTGGGAAAGACTGAAGACAGCAGGAGAAAGGAGAGATAGAGGATCACATCTTTGGGTAGTATCACTGACTCAATGGACATGAGTTTGAGCAAAATCTGGGAGATAGCGAAGGACAGGGAAGGCTGGCATGCTACAGTTCATGGGGTCTCAAAGAGACAGGACTTAGTGACTGATCCTTATCTTCCTACATTTTCTAATATGTAGAAAATATGATGTTTTATTATATGCTCAGATGTGATATGCTTATAAATATTTTCTTTTATTTGACTATGGAAGTTGATCAGTATATATTTGAGTAGATCCTCAACCAATGCAATTAATTACAAATGAGCTTCAGCAATGTCATTCCAGGTGCATTATTTTAAGAAATGTATTTTCACTTGGTGCCTAGACATTTTCTCCCACAAATTAGCCCCACTCCAACAAGGTTGGAGATGGTCTTAGGAGAATATGGCATTGACCATGGGCTCACATATCAGGTAGGGGTGGGTTTGAGGCTTGCTGGTGCCATTTACTAGTTGTGTCATCTTGGAGAAGTGACCTATCTGTTCTAATTCTCTAATGTGTCAGATGAGTCTAAGAATAATTCCTTTCTCATTATGTGGGTATAAAAATTAAACAGAATAATGAGTACTTAGCCAGTATCTGTCACAGACTTGGTTCTTGGCAAGTGTTGACTTTGATCTGTTGGCTCCTCTTTAGAAGTATTTATGATGCAGACTCATTCACAAACCTCAGTTCAGAGGGGAGCCATACTTGTCATGATATCCACAAAGACTACAGCCCTGGTGAAAAAGGAGAAGCAAGACTTCACAGGGAAGACAGACAAATTCCAGAGGGTGTAGAGAAATGGCATGGATTTGAGCTGGATGAGAATCCATGCCAAGAGGGAAATTTCAATGTCCTTCAAATCGCAATAGCAGTTGTTCCTTTTAAGGTCAGATTTCCATAAGAAAAATACCATTTTCCTGCACTGCTGACCTCTTTGATGCTGTGCACAATGCTATAACCAGAAATTAAAATATTGGTTTTTGGTACATTTTATCTTCAGGAGACTATTATTATTCCTATTCAAGTGTTTTAATTGTGATCAACAAGTATCAATAAAAGAGTAGCTATTTATCAACTGTATGGTGTGAACTTTCAGATTTCAGATTAAGGCTTACTTCCAACCCAATCACGACCATCTCTCTAAGTCATTCAGCTACTCTGAGAAACAACAGAGTAAGTGGGGGTCATGGAGGGGAGTAAATTATGAGTTACTGTGGGTTAGGTTATTTAGATCTTAAAGTATATGAACGGGGAAAGTGGCAGAGGAATAAAGAACTAGGAGGAACTCTGTGAGAAGAATATCCAATATGGTGTGGGTTTGCCTAGATTTCTTCTGTCCAGATTTTAGAGAAATGCAGGAATATAAAAGAACCTAAAAGCCCCTAAAAAGGGGGGAGATCATGATGTAAACAAAGAAGGGTGAGCTAAGGAAGGGTTCCTTGAAACTAAATGATGAGTAGGGATAAAGTTGTTGCTGTTATTGTTGTTGTTTAGTCGCTAAGCAGTGTCCAACTCTTTTCCACTCCCATAGACTATCACCTACCAGACTCCTCTACCTGTGAGATTTTCCAGGTGAGAATACCGGAGTGGGTTTAATACCCGTCAAATTTAACTGCATACAATGCAGAATTATGTTATGGCAAGATTAAACTGCACAACCCAAATTGATGCTGCTGTTCGCTACTGATTGGTACCACCTAGTGAAGCCTACCTACTCCACCAGATGTCAATAGAGATTATTCTTGGCTCTGCAGTTGGCTGTTTTCAAGAACAGTGGCAGCAGTTCCAGGAGTTTCCTAGGAGGATGATACTTTTTAACTGCCCAATTCAGCAAAATTAAACTGAAATAATCCTGAAAACAAGGTACCATTTCTTCTTCCATGCTTCCCAAGAAACCCAGTGTTTCTTTATTGGCCCCGTCTTCCTGTCATCCCAAGAAGATAATATCTTTAACTGCTCCTGATTGGCAATTTGCTTATACTGAAGAAGAGTCCATTGTTATATGAAAATTCACATTATTATTGAGCATATTATTGTGGGATTTACAGTGTTTATATTCAAATTAAAGGCATTAAATAGAAAGATCAATCTACGGAATACTGAATTAGTGACGTTGAATAAGTTCCGAAACTCTCCTAGATTTGAAACAGAGGCAAAAAGCAAAGACACCAGACCAAGGGGAGAAAAGGTAATTGAAAAATTAATACACAAAACTGGACAGGGTCAAAATTAAATTTTAGAATTGGAGTTGTGTCTGAGGAGTACAGAATAATTAGAAGAGAAATTCAAAAATATAATTAAAATATTTTTCATTAGCCCTATAAGCATATTTACACATTGAAAAATTCACTGTACTCAAGATAGAATCACTGAATCCAAATCCTGAAGGCAAACTGAAAAAAACCTTTGATTAGAAGAAAGAAGTGGAAGAATATTCCACTGAATATCCTATTCAGCCACTATATAAAATTCAGAAAGGCTACACATTATATATAAATTATCTAAAATTAAGCATCAAATTCAATCATCTCTGCAATACTACATTTTAGGGGAAGAATAATTATAGTTCATCAAAATAAAAATATGTAGACTCAAGAATGCTATGCCCAGTCAAAGTTTTGATTTTGTGTGTGTGTTCATATGTGAAAGCAATGGAAATATATTTTACATACACATGGCTCATAAAATATACCACTCATTTATTCCTCTAGGAAAAAAGACACCTAAAAACATTTTCCAGCCAAGATTAAACATAGGAAAATGGGGAATATGCCTTAAGATATTTTAAAACCTATATAATATAAAGCTGTGATCATCAAAATAGGACAGGAATAAGCAGAGTAATATATTGATGCTTGAATGAATAATAAAGTAGAAATGATAATAAAACCTATAAATACATTGTTCTGAACCAATTGAAAAAACTAAACTAAAATAAATACCAGAAAATTTATTTATAATAGAAAGCCTAGAAGACATTTAGAGACACAACTATCTTGCTCAAAAGAAAATGGGATAAATAACACAGGGAGGAAAATTAGTAGATTTTGTTATGAAAAATTTTAAACCTTTGTGTCTCAAACGATAACACCAGGAGCTGGCTTCCAGAAGTAAGTACCTCTTTCAGTTCACCTGGTTTTGAATTTTGCTTAAATGGAATGAGGCAGCCATTTTTCTCCTACCTGGGGCCTCTTTTGGACAACATTGTCTATGAGATTATCCTTGTGGTTGTGGACCATTGTAGTCACTTCTGCTCATTGCTGTGTCACATGTTGGGCGGACTGGAAGGAGGTAGGAAGAGAGTCTTTGGATACCAGGGAATGGCCTATACTGATGAGGATATGTTCATGTTGTAAAACTGCAGTATGCCGTACACTTATAATTTGTGTACTTTTCTGTACACATGATACAAAAGTAAACTTTGAAAAGAGCTCTTTGAAATCAAGTTTAAGCTATAATAAAGTAAAATAAGCAACCAGAAGCCAGAAATGATGAGTAATAAAAATGCCTCCTGTGTCTGGAGATGCCTTAAGAAATCTGCCAATCCCTGATGGCCTAGAGTTTGGATTTGAAAAGGTCACATTAGTGTAGGGGCAGGAAACAAAGCCTGGGAGCTGAGTTGAGTATGACGTTGGGGCTAGAAACTGTATTAATCACGCTTCTGCAAAGTGACTTCAATGGCTGAACCAGGGGGAAAAACCAACCCTGGAAGTAGGCTTGCCAGTTTTACCCTTAGCTCAGGATAGAGGGAAAAGGAAGAATCCATGTCCCCAAGAATTCCTAACTATAAGCTGTGTCTGGGGCTAGAAATCACACTACATTTGTGGCCTGAAAAATCAAAATCAAAAAATTGATTTTCAAGTGGTGTCCATGTACCAGACAAAGTAAATGTAAATCATTTCTAGTGCCCCACCCATTAAATTCAACTTTCAAAATGTTCTACAGATAAGTTCCTAGGGACCATCATCTCAAAACCAAAAAGATAGATAAACAAAGAAACAAAAGATTATGATTTAAAATCAAGAGAAAAACATCCTACAGAATCAGATCCACACAGAGAGATGAAATTGGAATTACCAGAAACAAACATGAGTATATTAACACATTTGGAGAAATAAAAGAGGGGCTTGACAGTGAAGGAAGAAGAAACCACCAAACTTGACTAGGAAGACATTATAAAGAAACAAAGAGAATGTCTAAGAATACAAAAGAATGATTATTGATATTAGAAACTCAATGAATAAATTAAATAGCACATTAATTTCAGATGATAGGAGAATTGATGACTTAGATGAAGAATAAATATCTAGAATGGAGCACAGAGTCAGTGTTGAGAACAGCTGATGCAAACTGAGTAGAATAAAAAAAAATCAGACTCTATTCTTTCCATGAGGAACAAATAAATAAAATAATGAAAAGAGAAAATTCAAGGAGATATAAGTGGTCAAGTGTATTACAAGATAGGTAAAAGACTGCAACCCTCAAATTCAGAAACCTCAAAGAAACACAAACAAAATGATTAAAAGGAAAACCTCATCTAGAAATATTTTCATAAAACAACAGAATTTCAGAGACAAAGCGAAAAATACTAAACTATTACTCAAAGCAAAAGAATTACAGTGACCTTGAGATACTATTTCTCATATATCAGAGTTCAGTTCAGTTCAGTTCAGTCGCTCAGTCATGTCCAACTCTTTGCAACCCCATGAATCACAGCACACCAGGCCTCCCTGTCCATCTCCAACTCCTGGTGAGTTGGTCCATCAGCAACTCACCAGACTCACATCCATTGAGTCAGTGATGCCATCCAGCCATCTCATCCTCTGTTGTCCCCTTCTCCTCCTGCCCCAAATCCCTCCCAGCATCAGAGTCTTTTACAATGAGTTGACTCTTCGCATGAGGTGGCCAAAGTACTGGAGTTTCAGCTTTAGCATCATTCCTTCCAAAGAAATCCCAGGGCTGATCTCCTTCAGAATGGACTGGTTGGATCTTCTTGCAGTCCAAGGGACTCTCAAGAGTCTTCTCCAATACCACAGTTTTGCAAAACCTAAATGTTTGACACAATACCCTGTTGGAGAGGTTGACCTCAGATATTGCTGGTAAGGATGCAAAATAACATGAACCTGTGGAAAGGAATTTGTCCACATCAAACAAAATTTTATATGCACATGTTCCTTGATCCAGCAACCCTTCTTTAAGAAACAGCCCTCAAAGATACATTTATAAAAATGTTAAAAGGTTTTACACAAAGCTATTTATCTAAAAATTAATTAATGGAAAAAAGAATTCAAATATCTACTCGCAGAAAGCCACTTAAATTCCATTGTGTATATGGTACATACACACAATGAAATGTGGTACAGCTGTCTAACAGAATGAGCAGCATCTCTGTGTGAATGTAGAGTGGTATCCTGGATATTCTATTTTTTAAAAACGTGTTGAAAAATGAGTTTAGTTTGTTATTTATCTAAGAATGTAAGAGGGATTCTTAAAAATAAGTTGAAAGCCATATAAATGAACAGAATAAAGATATTGATTTCTCTAAAACTTTCTTGTTTTGGAGATTTGACCTTGTACCCAGGTATATGTTTTAAACAGAAAACAAAAATTTGATTTAAGAGCAGTTTTGAAAAATTGAAAGTGTCATTTGTAGACAGTATGATTACCCATGAAAAGCCTCTAAATAACCCCCATAATAGGATTAGTAAGAAAACTGAGTAAGTTTGCTAGAAGCAAGATCAATAGACAGAAGCAGCAAACAGAAAAGGACATCGAAAAGTGACAAAAGTTACAGTAGCAGCAAAATAAAATCAGTCACCAGGCTCCTCTGTCTGTGGGATTCTCAGGCAAGAATGCTGGAGTGGGTTGCCGTGGTATCCTCCAGGGCTCTTCCCCACCCAGGGATGGAGCCCACGTCTCTTGTGTCTCCTGCATTGGCAGTCAGGTTCTTCACCGCTAGCACCGCCTAGGAAGCCCCAATTTATATTTGTATTTCTGGAAAGGAATATAAATTGGGACAATTAGTTTGAAAAGCAATTGATATGACCGAATAAAACTGTACTTGAGCACCTATGAAGCTCCATTAATTCCATGTTTGTTATATCCCTAGAAAAATCACCGATATTTTTGACCAGATGAAAAATCCTGGGATAGCATGTATTCACATCATTGCTTATAAGAATATAACAATGTTAAATGTTACAAATATGTGTCAATGAAATAACATAAAATAATGAAAGTGAATGAACTACAGCTTCATGCATTAGCATGGTTTAATCTCAAAAAAAAGTGCATTATTAAATAAACAGCAAGCCGCAGTCCAGTGCACACACACAGTATTATTGCATGCATATAAAGTACAAATGCAGAAGTAAAAATATGATGGTCAGTATGCAAATATTTCTAAGATATAAACAGCAAAGGAAAAACTCATACAAATTTCGAGTTAATGGTTACCTTTGCAGTGGGGAGAGGGGAAAGTGATGAGAAAAAAGTATAAACAGGGCCCAAATGAATGAGTGACTTTCTGTTTCTTAAGGTTGAGTTTAGGAATCATGGGCATTCATTGCGTTACTTTTCTTTAAACTGTACATATGTTATATGCAGTTGTAAGTATAATATATATAATAAAAACATTTGTAATGTATCAATATATAACAAAGTTTTAATATCTTTACCATATTGAACCATAAAAATAACTAAGAAAAACTAAACTGCCCTTAGAAAAGGTGAAAATAATTCATCTTTACCACTCTTCTAAAATGCAAATTTAAAAATAATAATAATAAAAATAAATTAAATGTGAATTAAAACAAATAATGAAGTAGACTTTTCATCTGTGAAATTGAAGTGCTTGCTTTCTTTTTAATGAAACTGCCTTTGGCTGGTTGGGGGATTGTGCAATAGTTCTCTCACTATTCATGAGAACATAAATTGGCACAAACTTTCTAAAAATAATATATTTCTGGGGTTATATTCATTTACTTCTAAGATTGTATTTACATGTACAAGAATATTTATTACAGTATTATATTTATTACAGTATTATTTACAAGCATAAATTATTGAAAACAATGCAAAAGCCCAAAAATATGAGGCAGATTAAATAAATTATGATATTGCAATGTGATGGAGAAATGGATAACATATAAAAGTCATAAATTTGTAGAATAAAGCAATGGCAAGTTCTACTGATACATTAAATCAGAAAAGTCAGATTCCAAACTATTTTGCAACAATATATAACTAAAAAACAATTATTCAATACTTAAATGTGTTTGTATATATATTAGATATACATAGAAAAGATGATGAAAGGAAATATCTATCATAATATGTTGTTTAGTCAGTAAGTCATGTCTGACTCTTTGTGACCCATAGACTGTAACCCACCAGGCTCCTCTGTCCATGGGATTCTCCAGGCAGGAATACTGGAGTGGGTTGTCATGCCCTCCTCCAGGGTATTTTCCCAACTGAGGGATCAACCTAAAATCTTGATCCAAGTGGGGTTTAGTTGTGCTCGGTCACTTCAGTCGTATCCGACTGTTTGAGACACTATGGACTGCAGCCCAGCAGGCTCCTCTGTCCATGGATTCTCCAGGCAAGAATATTGGAGTGGGTTGCCATTTTTTCCTCCAGGGGATCTTCCTGAGCCAGGAATCAAACCCGTGTCTCTTATGTCTCCTGACTTCTCAGGCAGTTTACCACTGCATCTCCTGGAAACCCCTTTTCTGCAAGAGTGTTATGTTTTTAATCAAGAAAATTAAATTTACTGAGTTATAAAGGTTTATGAGTAATTCTGATGTTCAAAGGGCTTTTAAAAATGTGGTGACGGCTGTGAATATGTATCAGACTATCTCAAGAAGCCCATAGGCTGGATTTAAGGATAAAACTAGTTGAGAACATTCATAGTTTCAGGGAAGACACATCACATGCCACAAGAGGCATGTGTGGAAATCTTGGGAAAGCAGAGACCTCTTAGATGGTTGAGGAGGCTGAAGATGGGTTGAGAAGATTCTGCTTTGTAGACATTTAAGCATATAGCATATAGAGTTGGGAAAACATATACTTTAACACATTCTGAGCTGTGTATGAGCCCATGTGTGTGCGTGTGTTTGTCTTTTTACTCAAATAGAGAATGGGATTTCTTGGGAAAACTAAATGATATTAGAAAATGTCCTTTCCATTATTTATGGGCCTTTTTCCATACATCTAGATCACTTGGAAAACTGATAACAAAACGAAGCTTTTACCTTGGGAAAGAAATGTCTTCTACTTCGACAGCAATAGACATTGCTACTTAAAGTTAAAAATATTATATGCAATATTTTTGCATGTTATCTATAAAAATCATATAATAATTAAATGCCCTAGTCAATCTTAGTGTCTCTGACAAATCTAACATATTTTTACTATTTATCCTATGGGGGAGAAAAAATAACTCTTAGGTAACAAATACCCTTAGTTAAAAATAGAATCATCCTCTTGTAACTGATTAAAAAGGGGTCATGCTTATTTTTATGACTAGGATAATAAATAAATAGCAGGCAGGCCCACACTAATGTTTGCTACACAATGATGATGATCATATACATCCGTTTCTTGGTTATCTGCTGTAAGGTTAGTTCACAGCCAATTTTTATCCCTTTCACATTTATGTCTACTGTGTTGAACATGTTATGCTAGGTCTGAGGGTGGGGAAGGAGTCTGGGTCAGATGTTTTAGGTCTGGGAGTGGGGAAGGTCAGTTTCTCAGAAGAAAATTCATATGCAAATGATGTATTAAGAAAATGCTCCCAGAAAAACAAAACTACAATAGTGAGATGTCTGTATGGTCAAAATTATCCTTTTTCCAGTAGCCATGGACGGATGTGAGAGTTGACTGAGGGCCCAGTAATTGATGCTTTTGAATTGTGCTGCTGGAGAAGACTCTTGAGAGTCCCTTGGACTGCAAGAAGATCAAACAAGTCAATAAAGGAAATCAGCACTGACTATTCATTGAAAAGACTGATGCTGAAGCTGAAGTTCCAACTTTTTGGCCACCTAATGCGAAGAACTGACTCATTGGAAACACTCCAATGCTGGGAAAGACTGAAGGCAGAAGGAGAAAGGGGCGGCAGAGGATGAAATGGTTAGATAGCATCACCAACTCAATGGACATGAATTTGAGCAAACTGGGAGATACTGGAGGAAAGGGAAGCCTGGAATGCTGTAGGCCATGGGGTAGCAAAGAGTTGGACAGGACTTAGCTACTGAACAACAACGAGTGAGAGGTTGAGGGGACAGGATAGGGAGGAGCAAACAGACACATCTCCAGGAGTCTCAGAGCAGGTAGATGCAGCCTGACTCTTCAAAAAAAGGACTCTGGAAGGTAAAGAGTCACCCCAATCTGAAGCAAGAGTATTGTCAGTTACCCTTCAGGGGACTTAAACTCCCTGGCACTTCTTTTTGCCTTCTTCCTTGGGGCAAAGCTGGTGCTGCAACTCTGCTGCTGCTAAGTCGCTTCAGTCGTTTCTGACTCTGTGCGACCCCAGAGACAGCAGCCCACCAGGCTCCCCCCTCCCTGGGATTCACAAGAACACTGGAGTGATTGCCATTTCCTTCTCCAATGCATGAAAGTGAAAAGTGAAAAGGGAGTCGCTCAGTCGTGTTCGACTCCTAGCAACCCCACGGACTGCAGCCTACCAGGCTCCTCCGTCCATGGGATCTTCCAGGCAAGAATACTGGAGTGGGGTGCCATTGCCTTCTCCGGAGTAACTCTAGGCAACTGCAAATAAGGAAGAAGAAGAGCATTCACAGGGGCTTGGTGGAAGCAAATGGGAATTAGTCCAGGGACCTGGGTGGGAGTCCAGCAGTGTCCAGTTCAGAAAGCATGAGGCAGAGGAGAGGGGGGAAACAGTTCAGACACACCTTCATCCTCAGATTAATCACACTCAGTGGTGATGGTGAGAGCAAGAAGGCAGCCACTTAGACTGGAGATGATCCGAACTGGGGCAGAAGACCAAGGTTCTGCCTCTGGAGCTTCAGTTCCAACTCTGAGCCTCCCTGAATGAAAGGTGTCTCCTCTTCAGTCCAACAAGAACCAAAAGGATACCTTCTTTACAGGTTACTTTTGACCATCAGTGAAGATGATATATGTGTAAGTACTTTACAGGCTGTAAAAGTCTATATAAACAAATAATTTTAATTATGACACAAGGTGGAATAGAATTCCCTGGCAGTCTGGTGGTTAGGACTCTGTGCTTTCACTGTGGGGTCTCTGGGTTTGATCCCTGGTTGGGGAACTAGGATTTCACAGGCTGTGGGGTACCACCAGAAAAAAAAAAAAAAAAAAGATGGAGTAGGAATGTCACACAATATGTGTCATAAAAACCCAGACGAGGGACACTGAGGGCAGAATTTGAGTTGATTCTTACAGGATGAAAACCTTTTTAAGAACAAATTTGAGGCAGAAGAGAGAATTACAAAGAGAACATAACCAGAAAGACCTGGGATACAGAAGCCTGTTGCTCTGATTTTCCTTCAGACATCACCATGTGCTTCCTCAGCCCTCTGCCTGTGACATGACCACTGCTCTGGTCCAAAAATTTTTGCTTTTGGTGGATACAATGACTATTAATACATCTTCAGTTATGGTCCACACACATTTCCCTTCCAGCTAAGAACTGAAAATAGAAACCAGTTTCCAGGTCAATTAAGAGATTACATCTAACATGCTAACTCCTCTTGGTCCCTTTGTTTACAGTGAAATCTTGTTCCTTGTGATTTTGGACCTAAAATCATCTAAACACATTAAATACTTAACTATGAAATGTGTACAAATATTTGTACCCTTAAATATGAAATATGATGATGCCTCTCAAATTAAAGTAACTTGCATTTTGGATAACCACATATCTTTTAAAATCAATTTTTAAAAATATATTGTGTATAAAACACATGTATTATTCAGGTTCATGAGGAATTTATGATCCCATATGACAGGTACTACAGAAATGTAATGAATATTGTACATAAAATTTTTCAATTACAAAGTTATTTAATTATGGTAATAACTGACACTTGAATATCTGAATGATGAACATTTGAATAGCACCTTACAAAAGACCTTTCTAAGTATTTAATTCTCAATACAACCCTAAAGGGAGTTATTAACATGGGGAAACTGAAGTTTAAGGCATTCAAGTAAGTGCCAAAGGTTGGACAGCTAATACTTGCCTAAATCAGAGCATAAGCCAAATCATCAGACCGCCAACCTGGGCTTCTTGGATCATGTCATATTCTGCCATTTATAGAAATTACTTTAAAATATATATTCATCTTTCAGCAGCTTTATTAATAGTTCATAACCTAAAATGTGGAAGGCAAAGATCAGAGCAAAGTATGGGAAGCAGTAATTCTCCTTGTCCCCTTCTATGTTAGAGAGCGATTGCTTTATTTCATGACATCCTTCATCTTTAGTCATCTGCTTCAATATTCTTCATTAGATTCGTCATCTATTTCAGACCTAGGCCTGCTCAGCTTTGTCATCAACTGCTCAGATATACCTTATCTCAGAGCATGACTAGAGAGCATCATCTATTTGTTCATTGCCAATTTGTCTAAAATTTATAAGAACTGAGGGAGGAGGTCTTATAAGTCTTCTTATGAGCTCCAGCTCCAGCTCTGCTAAGTATTAGCATCCTGACTCTGCATGAAAGATAAATATCTCCCCTTATTGTCCATCTTCAAATACATACAAATTCCAAGGCAAGGAAGGAGGTGAATGAGAAAATTCAGACAATTTCTGACCATGATTGATTATTAATCACCTCCTTTATGACAGTATTGGTTGTTTTGTCTACATTATCTCACTTTAATCCTCAAAATAATCCCAAGTTTTAAGTGTATTAGTTTCATCTTACAGATGAGAGCATTTGTAATAGCATTCTGAACCAAGTCCTATCCAACACCCATGTTAAATATCTATTCTTTAGATTCTAAACTTGACTTTAAATTTAGAGTTGAAATTGTACATGCATTCCTTCCTCTATTCTTTGATAAATATTAAGTATCATTGGTAAATGTTGCCAGCACTAAAACTAACAGAATATTCACTCTTGAAGATAAATACATCTGAAGAAAATAAGTAGTCATCTTAAAGAACTAGAATGAATACAAGACCTGTAAAACTTAATTTAACATGATAAATATATTAACATATTTAACAAGGTTTCAATCAAAAAAGGAAGTATCTGCAATGCAAGTCTAGAAAAGTCTTTTCAGCCTATCTGAGAGAAAATAAACCAAATCATCAGACTCCCAACTTGGGCTTCTTAGATCGTGTCATATTCTGCCATTTATAGAAATTGTTTTAAAATATACATTCATCTTCCAGAAGTTTTATTAATAGTTCATAACCTAAAATGTGGAAGGCAAAGATCAGAGCAAAGTATGGGAAGCGGTAATTCTCCTTGTCCCTTTGTCCCCATCCAAGAAAGTGGGTGCTTGGCCAAAACAAACACCTAGCAAAATGCTAACCTCCCTGGTGAAAATATTCCTACTGTGAAAACCTATGTCAACCTGTCTTAACCTTGTGCTACTAAACATTTGAATTACCTAATTCTTTGTCCTGATTTCTTGTTCAATAAGCTAACTTTTGCTTCAATTTGGTCTCTTAAGTAGATGTGTCAACCCAAAGAGAATGTGCTGGTCATTCCAGTGCAAGTGTTCAATTCCCATGACAGGTGTACTTGAAGTTCACAAGCTGGCATTCCCACTTGACTATCAGTTTTATGAGCTTTGTTACCATGGGTCTTATCTTGAAAGGCATATACCTCCCAAGATGTTGATAAAATCAGGTTTCTAAGTCTCTTCAAGTGAAGACGAGACTACAGCCTGGGGTTGAGTTCACCAGAATTGTCTATTAAAATAGCCTTCTGGCAAAACTCTAGAAGCCTACTATGAATTTTATCTGTCAATATAACTAAGCTATAGTGCCCAGATATTTGGTCAAACCTAGGTTAGATGTTGCTAAGAAGGTATTTGTTTTAATGTAATTAACATTTAAAGCAGTAGACCGAGTAAAGTGGGTTGCCCTTGATGATGTGAATGGGCTCATCCAATCAGCTAAAGACTTTAAGAGCAAAGATCAGAGCTTCCTGAAGAAGGAAGTTGGATTCTAGACTCCAACATCAACTCTTACCTGAATTTCCAGCCTTTCAGCTGCCCTTGGAGAAGGAAATGGCAGCCCACTTTTCTGTTCCTGCCTGGAAAATCCCATGAACAGAGGAGCCTGGCAGACTACAGTTCATGGGGTCACAAAGAGTCAGACACAACTGAGCGACTGAGCACACTCAGCTGCCCCACATATTTTAGAATTGCCAGCCCCCATAACTGCATGAGCCAATTCCCTAAAATCATTTTTTTCCTATTGATCGATTGAAATATAGAAGTAGAAGTAGATATAAAAATTGATTCTGTTTCTCTGGGGAGCCCTAACTAATATACCACTACTCTCAGTCTCCCAAGGTGGCCATCTACCTTTGCCACTGAAAGTGTCTGTGAAACTGAAAATGGCTCTGTCATGTCTGACTCTTTGTGACTGATGGACTGTGTAGTCCATAGAATTCTCCAGGCCAGAATACTGGAGTGGGTAGCCGTTCCCTTCTCCAGGGGATCTTCCCAACCTAGGGATCGAACCAAGGTCTCCCACATTTCAGGTGGATTCTATACCAGCTGAGCCACCAGGGAAGCCCAAGAATACTGGACTGGGTAGCCTATCCCTTCTCCAGTGGATCTTCCCGACCCAGGAATTGAACTGGGGTCTCCTGCCTTGCAGACAGATTCTTTACCAGCTGAGCTACCAGGGATGTCTAACAGGCTTATCTTTCTGTTAGTGGCTTCACTGAATCATAGAATTTAGGGCAAGAGCACACTTTCCACTCAGACAGAGTGGCTTTCCTTCAGTCAAATGTGGATATAATTCATGTTTCTGGATTCTCATTCTGATGCCCTTGTGATGATGTTCTTGTTCTTCAGTTACTCCAGCCATATAATTTTTGTTATTCTTCAAACTGCTAATTATTAGCTCTATGTTTACAGTGGTTTTAATGTTAACTTTCAGTTTGGCATCTTGCTGTCAGTGGCCTTTGACTGGGTTTGAACATGAAATCTTCTAATCTCGGCCTTAGGCAGAAATGTCCCGCTGGGGTATTTTTACTGAATAGTGCAACTTACCTTTAAAAGAAATATAGGTGGCATTTTTAATTTTTTCTTAGATGCCTTCAGGGATGCTTCAGGAAAAAAGCTACTGCTAAGCCACTGGTAATGCTCTTCAATAATTCTACATTTAGTGTGGAATCTTTATAAAAGTCCATTAATTTTTGCATTTTCAAGCACTGGAGATTGCTGGTTAATCTGCTAATTGGATTGAATGGGAAAAAAATTTTGAAAGCCTTCTTTGAGTATTATAGTATTATGCAATGAGTTCCAATAGGGTTAGGATTTTCTCCAATCTTTGTTGACAGATGAATAGTTGCACCTCCTTAATTAGACTACTATCTTTTCTAACTTTCTACATTAAACCAAATCAAATTTATCTGCATCTTCCTGCATATTCCCTGCAATAGTTATAAGATTGCCACATCCATGTGGAGTCCAGAATTATAGACCCTTGAGTGCAACTCATGAGTCAAAACTGGTCTTTAAAAGAACTTAATTAATCAGTAATATTCTTTGAAAAAGAATAGAAAAGAGAAAAAGTGGCCCTTGCCTAGAACCAGGATTTCACACTCATGTGCCAAGTCCACATCTGAATCCCAAATGATCATTTTAGAAACAAAAACATCCTGCAAGTCAAATAAGCCCACTGTGGCCTGGGAGTAATTTCAGTGGCTTCTGGAGAACTTTTTGGCCTTTCCCTCAATTCTCATCAAATGTTCATCTACCAACAAAAGCAGATTTAGTTTGAAACCTGATAATACTTATGAGAAATGTAAGCATTAATTTGTTCACTCATTTACTCATCAGTCTATGTGCTTTCAGTTCAGTTCAGTCCCTCAGTCGTGTCTGACTCTTTGTGACCCCATAAACCACAGCATAAAAGACCTCCCTGTCCATCACCAACTCCTTGAGTCTACCCAAACCCATGTCCATTGAGTTGGTGATGCCATCCAGCCATCTCATCCTCTGCTGTCCCCTACTCCTCCTGCCCTCAATCCTTCCCAGCATCAGGGTCTTTTCAAATGAGTCAGCTCTTCGCATCAGGTGGCTAAAGGATTGGAGTTTCAGCTTCAACATCAGTCCTTCCAATGAACACCCAGGACTGATCGCCTTTAGGATGGACTGGTTGGATCTCCTTGCAGTCCAAGGGACTCTCAAGAGTCTTCTCCAACACCACAGTTCAAAAGCATCAATTCTTTGGCACTCAGCTTTCTTCATAGTCCAACTCTTACATCTATACATGACCACTGGAAAAACCATAGCCTTGACTAGACAGATCTTCGTTGGCAAAGTAGTCTCTGCTTTTGAATATGCTATCTAGGTTGGTCATAACTTTCCTTCCAAGGAGCAAGCATCTTTTAATTTCATGGCTGTAATCACCATCTGTAGTGATTTTGGAGCCCCCCCAAATAAAGTCAGCCACTGTTTCCACTGTTTCCCCATCTATTTGCCATGAAGTGATGGGACTGGATGCCATGATCTTCATTTTCTGAATGTTGAGCTTTAAGCCAACATTCTCTTTCTCTCCTCTTTCACCAGGGAAGTTCACTGGGAAGTTTCAGCAAACTTCCCTGGTGGCTCAGATGGTGAAGCGTCTGCCTACAATGCTGGAGACCTGGGTTCAATCCCTGGGTCAGGAAGCTCTCCTGGAGAAGGAAATAGCAACCCACTCCAGTGTTCTTGCCTGGAAAATCCCATGGATGGAGGAGCCTGGTTACAGTCTACAGACTACAGTCCATGGGGTTGCAAAGAGTCAGACACGACTGAGCGACTTCACTTTCACTTTCATCAAGAGGCTCTTTAGTTCTTCTTCACTTTCTGCCATAAGGGTGGTGTCATCTGTATATCTGAGGTTATTGATATTTCTCCTGGAAATCTTGATTCCAGCCTGTGCTTCCTCCAGTCTAGTGTTTCTCATGATGTACTTTGCATATAAGTTAAATAAGCAGGGTGACAATAAACAACCTTGATATACTCCTTTTCCTGTTTGGAACCAGTCTGTTGTTCTATGTCCAGTTCTAACTGTTGCTTCCTGACCTGCATACAGATTTCTCAAAAGGCAGGTCAGGTGGTCTGGTATTCCCATCTCTTTCAGGATTTTCCACAGTTTATTGTGATCCACACAGTCAAAGGCTTTGGCATAGTCAATAAAGCAGAAATAGATGTTTTTCTGGAACTCTCTTGCTTTTTTGATGATCCAGCGTATGTGCTTTAGATAAAACTAACCTCATGGAGCTAGCAATATATCTGATGATGTTGGTGACATTCTGTCTGAAAGACATAAGGGATATCTTGTCAGTCACTAACAGACATTTTCATGTGAATAAAAATAAAATTTCTAAAGCAGCAGAGGAAATTTGAATAGAAAGTCAAGCATTCATTAATAGAGAGTATAGTCCCCAGACTGTGTTCAGTGATGTCTGGCTTAAACTCAATTCTCAATGAAGAATAGACACTCTCTTGAAAACTACCACCCTATGCTCAGTATATATTTAGGAGTATATATTATATATAAATATATAAATTTAATCACGTGTTCAATTATTTTGGTATAACACTTAGCATGTATTGACGCATACAAAGTATAGCATAAGTCTACTGGTCCCTCAGGAAAGCTAGCAATCAGAATCTTAGCACAGACCCTGTTCCTATAAGGAAGGACAAAAGATGGATTAAATGCATTCCCCGAAGCCATCTCTGAGACCTCATATGATACAAGACAGTACAATCACAGAATTCTCTAGTTGTTTTCTGAGATTTAGCTGGGGCTAAATCTCTTACAGTTTTTAGGAGTGTTAACTGGAATTCACAATTTCCTATATGTCTCCTCCATCATGGCCAACTTGAGAGTTTTAGAGGTCAAGACTTACCAGTACAATCGGGGCTCATTAGAGCTGTATGAAAAATGTTGGCTCGCACAACAATCTTCACTCAGGTCTAATTCTAATAAATATGTTTAACAGCTGTTGAATCCAGACCTTTTGAGCCTCTTTTTCCCAATACAGGGAAAATCAGCTTCTTGCCATGTAAATTCAAGTTGGTGGTGGTATTACAAAGAAGGAATAGATAGGGGCCTTTACAAGGAAAATTGGAAGTTTCACTTAGAAACAAACAAACAAATAAAGCCTTCCTGGATATGCGGCCATAAGTGGCTCTTCTTATCCCTATAAGGTGTGGAGACCTGGAAGACAGACCTCATGCCCTTATTTGATCCCAACTGAATTTTAAGATTTGAGAGCCAGCGGGAAAGAGTAGGAAATAGCATTGTATATACTAAGAAGCCAAATTAAAACATTATTTGGAAAGTGAAAATAATGTATCTCTTAAAAAAAATTCTAAGGAGCACCTGATAGAAGACCGCATCTCAAACTCAAATAGTGATGCTGTTGAAATTATTTAATGTTATGGACCCAGCTAACGTGTTTTCAGTACTACATAGGTAAGAGCAGTATCTTACCAGTATTCTGTTAAAAAAAAAAGTCCATTTCTGTATTAATTGCTATAAGAAGTCCCACCCACACTCTATTGTGTCTTAGTGTTAGAAGGGAATGAAATACCAATATGTATATCATTTCAAGGGCTTTGCTGGTGACTCAGACAGTAACGAATCCTGCAATGCAAGAGACCTGGGTTCTACCCGTGGGTCGGGAAGATCCCCTGGAAAAGGTAATAGCTACCCACTCCAGTATTCTTGCCTCAAGAATTCCATGGGCAGAGGAGCCTGGCAGGCTACAGTCCATGGGATCACAAAGAGTCAGCATGACTGAGCAATTTTCATTTTCATACCATTTCAAGTCATATAAAGCTCTCATTTATCTGTATCAAGGTGGATAAATACTAGAGAAGCATCTTTCTTTTTCACTTGTACATTATATGGTGTGTAAGAGCCTTGTTCTGAGTATAAATGGATAGAAATTTCCTTTATACCTTGCAGTCTTTTAATCCTGTCTCTAGGAAGAACATATTCTCCTGGATGAAAAGGGGGTTTGTCATCTTTTACATTATTTATCTGGAAATAATTTAACTGTGGAATTTCTGATGAGGCCATCACAATATTTTTGCTTATGACTGTGCAGGGTTATACAAAAAAATAATGACATGATGCCAGTTTTCAATCCAATATTATTGCAAAAACTCCCTCAAAAGCTTTTGGAAATAACCCTTTTCTAGGCTATTCTTTCGTGATAAGAGAGTTCATCAAAAAAGGTAGAGAATTTTTACTCACTAATATTTATCTCAGTGGTACAAATCTCAGTGACAAGTTGTCCCAGAAAACCTTAAAGTTTAAGTCATGAAAACAGTGATTCCAATGAAGCTGGGTACAGAGTTTCCGCATTGCAGGCGTATAAATTGCTGTCACTAGGACAATAGGAAAGGTCTCTGGGGCAGGACAATCTTACTATGCCCTTGGAGATCACTAGAATGTTAACAAGATCACTATTGTCCTTTTCTCAGTGAATGTTCTGGTCTTTTGTGTGTAGGGGCCAGAAAATTTCATGACATTTTGTGAAGGTTGCAGGGTGTGTGTGTGTGTGTGCACGCGTGTGTGTGTTCATTCATTGCTGATTTTATTTAGACAGATGACTAGAGTGATCAGTCGATGCTATTGACATATATTGAAATTGAGGAGAGCCATATCACAAAGAACGAATTTTACTGAACATAAATTTTAAAATAAATTAAATTTTCAAATCAAGAGCATCAGTTTGCTATTTGAATAACAATAGTCGTTCTCTTGCAAAGCATTCTCTGAATCTGACTGTGGTTGCTGGTATACACCCAGCTTCTCTTCATCAGTGTCTGTTTACTGAGCTTTTATTAGGCAATGACACTTTTTCCTCCATTCTTTTTCTTTGTCTCCTTGCTCTCTGTAACTGCTTATGCATTTTTTGTTTGTTTGTTTTTTGCTTAAAATATCTTCTTCATCCCATTGCCTGCTCTAGACTTTGATGTTCACCTTCTCACTCATTGGGTGTTATTTGCATTATGGAGTTTCCCAAACACTTCTTTGGAGAAAAAAAAAATCTATATCACAAGCATGACCATGGCATTTGTTAAGGTAGGGAAATTAAAATTATGTAAATCTTTCGATGATGGAAGCACCTGCAGTTCTTTGAAATTTTCCTTTTTGTTTAACAATTTTGTTTCAATTTTTACAAGATCAGCAATGGGTTCATTCCAATCCTGTATTTCATTCTGTCTGTTGCCTGATGTAGAATAAGCAGGAGGCAAAAATGCAACATAAAACTACTGCTATAGGAAGCTTTTATAAAGGGTAGAACTTTCTCTACCGATTATGGACTTTGAGAAGCAAGTGGCACTAAGAAGCTATTTCATACATTACACTACATTAGGTATGATGTGGATTTCCATACCACAAGAAATATAAATTTTTAGCCCTCTGGGAACTGGGAATCTAAAAAATACTAGATAAACTGGCAAATATTTCCCATAAATATTCATAAAATCACTTTCTAAAGGACTCTTTAATAGAATATTAAAACTTCTGAGTATTTTTTTAAAAAGAAAGGCTGATTTGAATGTATATGGGAGAGAGGGTGTGAGTGTGTATGTGTGTGTGTATGTGAATGAGCTTGATTTATTGGGTATCAGAATTTTCTTCATTTCATAGTCAGTCATGCTGCAGTTACTTGAATACTTTCAGTTTTGTGATTTTGTAGGTATGTTACAGTGGAATAATGTTGCATCAAAAAGAATATCAATAAAGCCTGAGTCAACAGTGTAAAATATAGGGGTTTTACTTTCAATTGGAAGAAAGGAGCATGAAACCAAGTTTGTGAAATGCCTTTGAATGACAGCAGCTCAGGTACTTCCTCTGCATCTGAGAGACAGTTCAATATGTAATATCAAGACTATCAAAATTCTGTTCCCTCTTCCCCAAATATTTCTACTAAGCCACCTCACTTTCTGTAGGAGCTGAGTACTTTAGTATGGAATTTGGCTTTGAGATTTGATGCCCAAGGCCATTATGGTCCACACAAAAGTCAATCTCTAGCCAAACAGAGCCACTGTTACTATATTATAAATGTCAATGTTACTGCCATGGGTTGGCCGTGGTGTTCCTCATTTTAGTTACTGCTATTGCTCCAAACACTCAGACCAGCAAACTTCAGATAAGGTGACACATATCAACTGTCCTTCTAGATACACATGAGGTATCAGTTCAGTTCAGTTCAGTCGCTCAGTCGTGTCCGACTCTTTGCGACCCCATGAATCGCAGCACACCAGGCCTCCCTGTCCATCACCAACTCCCGGAGTTCACCCAGACCCACGTCCATCGAGTCGGTGATGCCATCCAGCCATCTCATCCTCTGTCATCCCCTTCTCCTCCTGCCCCCAATCCCTCCCAGCATCAGAGTCTTTTCCAATGAGTCAACTCTTCGCATGAGGTGGCCAAAGTACTGGAGTTTCAGCTTTAGCATCATTCCTTCCAAAGAACACCCAGGACTGATCTCCTTTAGAATGGACTGGTTGGATCTCCTTGTGTACCAGTTCTCTAATTAGGCTTTGGTCATATGAAGTCAAATATATGCTGGCAAGTATGTCTTTTCATCCCTCTCCTAATTTAGACATAGCAACAGTTCTTTAGTCATCTTACTTGAAAAGATCTCATCTCGTTTCACTCTGTATTTCCTTCTCAATTGGCTTGTTTAGCTCTCTTCTTTCCCATAGTCATAGTTAATACTTTAATTTCCTAATAGATAGCATATACAACAATAATAACATATTCAGGAATAAACAGAAAAAAAAGACAAACAAGGACTTCATAGGGAAAGTTATGAAACTCTTTTGAAAGTCACACAGTCGAAAATACAAATAAAAAGAAACATAAGAAGCACTGATTGTAAAATTCTCCCATGATTAACCTATAAATTAAATGAATTCCAATCAAAACTCTAATATTTGTCATGAAAATTGATTAAGTAATCCTAAAATTTATACCAAAAAAAAAAAAAAAAAGGTGATGAATATCCAGAGCAATTTTCAAGAACAAAGATGGAGGATTTTCTATACTATATGTCAAGACCTACTATAAAAATATAGTAATTAAAACAGGGAGAAATTGGTACAAAGATAGACAAATACTCTGTACTAGAAAGTTATGACCAACCTAGATAGCATATTGAAAAGCAGAGACATTACTTGGCCAACAAAGGTCTGTCTAGTCAAGGCTATGGTTTTTTCTGTGGTCATGTATGGATGTGAGAGTTGGACTGTGAAGAAAGCTGAGCACTGAAGAATTGATGCTTTTTAACTGTGGTGTTGGAGAAGACTCTTGAGAGTCCCTTGGACTGCAAGGAGATCCAACCAGTCCATTCTGAAGGAGATCAGCCCTGGGATTTCTTTGGAAGGAATGATGCTAAAGCTGAAACTCCAGTACTTTGGCCACCTCATGCGAAGAGTTGACTCATTGGAAAAGACTCTGATGCTGGGAGGGATTGGGGGCAGGAGGAGAAGGGGACAACAGAGGATGAGATGGCTGGATGGCATCACTGACTCGATGGACGTGAGTCTGGGTGAACTCTGGGAGTTGGTGATGGACAGAGAGGCCTGGTGTGCTGCGCTTCATGGGGTCACAAAGAGTCAGACACGACTGAGCGACTGAACTGAACTGAAAATACAAGTACAAAGATGTCCAAATATTGGTACAGAAAATATAACATAGAAACCAATCCACATATAAATGATATCTTTCATATGTGACAGAGAAGACATATATCAGTGGAGAAAGACACATTCAGTAAATGTCAGTGAAACAATTTTTCATACAGAAAAGGACAAAATCTCTGCCTCACACCATATACTAAATTTTAGCTCAGAAGGATTAAAGCCTAAGTTTGCCTTGTATTTTTAATAAGCACACCCTTTAATAATAAATACTTTTAATAAAAAGTAAAACTATGAAGCACTCAGCATAGTTTGCTGGCATTACAGTAGGAAATGATTTTTTAATTAAGACAAAAATCATATCTAATGAAGAAAATTTCATTAAAGAGGACTTCATTGAAATTAAAACCTTGACTTTGTAACAGATACCAGTGGGAAGTCATTTATGAGAAAAGATATTTGTAACCAATATAACTTGTAAAGCATTTGAATATAGAGGATAAAAGAATACCTACAAATCAATAAGAAAAATGCAAAGATCCTACAGGAAAATTAACAAAGGATAGTAACAAGCAACCTACAGAGCTAAAAATCTGGATAGAAATTAAAAATACATTATCACAATTTAAAGTGACAACATCAAATGCTGGTGAGGTTGTAAGACAGTGGGAGTTGCTAGTGGAAGTGTAAACTGATAAAACTTTCTTGAAGAAAATTTAGCAATATTAAGTGTAGCTTAATTTAGAAATATCTTATTTTCAAGCAGTTTTATTTCTAAATAGCTGTGTTAGAGTGAATATCTGCAAAAGAAAACATGCAAAAGGGTTGTTATTGTCACACCATTTGTAAAAAGAAATTTCGAAACAAACTGTCTTGTAGTAAAACATTCAATGGCTTACTTATACAATTAAGTACCATTTGGAAACTTAGATGAACAAACTAGATACATGAATACCAACACCTATGAGAAACCTAAAATATTAATATTAAGTGAAAAACCTATGTATAATAATGTTTAGTATATGAGAAAATTTTGGAAATTTTAGCACAAAAGTCACTACATATTGATTTTTGGTACATAAAATTATTAAAAATACATAAAATGATACACATCTATCCCATTAGCAAGAGAAAAGTGAGAATAACTGGTGAGTTTGGGCTTTATTTACTATTTCATTTCTTTAAAAAACTAAAAATGAAAATAAGACCAATTTCAAATCTATTTGTACTTAATCTTTATTGTGATCATTAGATAATCATACCATTTCACTACTTCCCATACATGTAAACATTTCAAAACTTAACTTTAACACTTTACATTATAAAGAGAAGAAAACTAGATTTTTTACTTAGAAATAAATGAAGTAAAAATTTTACCTATTCATAGGATATTGACTAAGCAGTATTCAGAGAAAAATGAAGTTTTAATGCATACTAAATTGACAAAATTAAATTTACTGATAATAAATGAAAGAAACATTCAACCCAGGGTGATAGAAAATGAACAATCATTTAGATTCAAAAGAACTAAATAACCATAAAAGAAGAAAATTACAGGGAAAGGCAAAAAATGAACAGCAGACTTATTAAAAAAGCTAACTTCAAACTAACAATACAATGCCAACTCTGGGAAATCTAATCAGAAATAAAAGAATTAATGTCCAAGTTTAAAAAAGAAACAGGACAGGGTAGCCTGATGTGCTGTGGTCCGTGGTGTCACAATCATTTGGCCATGACTTAACAACTGAACAACAACAACAACAAAAGGAAAGGGAAACAATGGGGGTAAGAAAGGAGATATAACAAAGGTTTGGCAGAGGTTGGGAAGATCCCTGGAGAAGGCAATGGCAACCCACTCCAGTACTCTTGCCTGGAAAATTCCATGGACTGAGGAGCCTGGTAGGCTACAGTCCATGGGGTCACAAAGAGTCTGACACGACTGAGCGACTTCACTTTCACTACGTTCAGAAGCATCCCTAACTTTTCCCATTCAGCTGTTCGAAAGGGTTCTAAACCATGCAAACTCCATTTCCTTGATTTCACATTGTATTGGCTTCTGGTTAGGTTTGGTTCATGGAAGTTATTGGCAGAAAACTGGAGGGCAGAAGTCGCAGAAAATGTATGGTTAGTTCTCCAACCAGATAGTGGAGGACAGGGGAGCCTGGCATGCTTCAGTCTCACTCATGGTGTCGCAAAGAGTCAGACACAACTTAGCTACTGAACAACCATCTCAAAACCACCACTCTGTGGTGGCATCTCAAGCAGTTGCTGTTCCTCTTCTGGGGTCCCAGCTCCTGTGTCCTCAGAACAGGATCCCTCTCTGTTTCTCCAGCCCCAGGGATAGGATGGTAGAGTCTCCAAACATTGCATCTGCTACACTCTTAACCATCCCTAGCCACCTGTTTCAGCTCTCCCAATATCTTTGTAACTAGTTCCTGAAGTTCAGTTCATACTTTTGAATGACCAGGAATAACATGCATTTTTCTGACGCTTCCCTGACAGATACAAAAAGAATGATTTAATCAGGTGATCTCTACTAATATTTGTTAATTGAGTATGGGTCATGATGATCTTAATAGAGGCTGAAGAAGTGCTTGACAAAATTTAATATTTGATGATGATGAAATAAAAGTAAATTCCATACTCAGAAGTGAAGTCTGAAGAAGAAAAAAAAGGATAAAATTGCAAATATTATAAGGTGGTATGAGTGCCCTCTGTTGTAGTACAAATCAGTACTCTCAACAGTAATGAATGTCAGCTTCCTTAGTCTCAGTAGTAAGTTATCATTAGTACTGAGTAGTAAGTACTGAGTAGTAAGTAGTAGTAACTCAGTAGTAAGTTAATTATTTTTTTCCAGTAGGGTAAAAAAAATTTTTTTTTAATAAAATTTGATTTGGATTTCTTTACTAAGGCTGAGACTGACTTCTTGTCATATGTTGATAAGGTTTTTTTGTAAACTGTCTTTTATATATTTTCTTTTTCTGTTGACTAATGAGAGGTTTTTATACATACTCTTTATTATATAAGTTGAAAATATGTTTTCCCTGTTGATCATTGAATGTCCTTTGGCTTCACTTATATTCCTTTTTAACCACGTACAACATTCATTTTTATGCAGTTTTATCAATCTTTTCTATTACAGCTTCTGAATTATGAGTTATGATTAGAAAGACTTTTTCACTTTCTTCTTAAGGACTTATTGCATGTTTTCTCCTAGAACATTTATAGTTTTCTCACATTTTTAATTTATTTAAAATTTATCCTCAGTTCAGTTCAGTTGCTCAGTCGTGTCCGACTCTTTGGGACCCCATGAATCGCAGCACGCCAGGCCTCCCTGTCCATCACCAACTCCTGGAATTCACTCAGACTCACATCCATCGAGTCAGTGATGCCATCCAGCTATCTCATCCTCTGTTGGCCCCTTCTCCTCCTGCCCCCAATCCCTCCTAGCATCAGAGTCTTTTCCAATGAGTCAACTCTTCGCATGAGGTGGACAAAGTATTGGAGTTTCAGCTTTAGCATCATTCCTTCCAAAGAAATCCCAGGGCTGATCTCCTTCAGAATGGACTGGTTAGATCTCCTTGCAGTCCAAGGGACTCTCAAGAGTCTTCTCCAACACCACAGTTCAAAAGCATCAATACTTTGGCACTCAGCCTTCTTCACAGTCCAACTCTCACATCCATACATGACCACTGGAAAAACCATAGCCTTGACTAGACGGACCTTTGTTGGCAAAGTAATATCTCTTCTTTTCAATATGCTATCTAGGTTGGTCATAACTTTCCTTCCAAGGAGTAAGCGTCTTTTAATTTCATGGCTGCAGTCACCATCTGCAGTGATTTTGGAGCCCCAAAAAATAAAGTCTGACACTGTTTCCACTGTTTCCCCATCTATTTCCCATGAAGTGATGGGACCGGATGCCATGATCTTCGTTTTCTGAATGTTGAGCTTTAAGTCAACTTTTTCACTCTCCACTTTCACCTTCATCAAGAGGCTTTTTAGTTTCTCTTCACTTTCTGCCATAAGGGTGGTGTCATCTGCATATCCGAGGTGATTGATATTTCTCCCTGCAATCTTGATTCCAGTTTGCTCTTCTTCCAGTCCAGCCTTTCTCATAATGTACTCTGCATATAAGTTAAATAAGCAGGGTGACAATATACAGCCTTGACGTACTCCTTTTCCTATTTGGAACCAGTCTGTTGTTCCATGTCCAGTTCTAACTGTTGCTTCCTGACCTGCATATAGGTTTCTCAAGAGGCAGGTCAGGTGGTCTGGTATTCCCATCTCTTTCAGAATTTTCCACAGTTTATTGTGATCCACACAGTCAAAGGCTTTGGCATAGTCAATAAAGCAGAAATAGATGTTTTTCTGGAACTCTCTTGCTTTTTATCCTACCGAAAACTATATAGTTTTTTTTTTTTTCAGGTGACCACTCAGAGGTCACAACATTAGTTATGTTGAAGAATCTATTTGTACCCATTGGTTTGTGATACCATTTTGTCCTATTTCTTACATTCACTTTGTATTCAGTGTCTATATGTAGACATTCTATTTTATTCCTTTTTCTAATAATGACAGATATTATAATATATTTTTATGATAATGTACTTTTTCTCAAGTCTAGAGTCAAATGTTACTATAGAAAAGTCTGAAACCAGGGATTATAATACCTTCCCCTATAATCTGTCTGTATAGAGGCTTCTTTCCTCTCCTTTAAACATCAAAACTTTGTTAGACTGCATCTCAGTATTGATTAGTCTGGTGTTATTTCCTTTGGCATGCAGTGTCTATAAATACATATGTAGAGAGAGACTCATTTTTTTAATCTGTTTATATCTTTAAATATTTGTTCCACTCCATTGTTCTTTCCTTTTCCAGACTCCAGTTGTGTATATGTTGCCCTTTCTTTGCCTTGTACTACATTTTGAGTGTTCTCCCTAATCTTTTCATAATTTTCCATTTTATTTTGGTCACTATTCTTGGTCAAGCCTTTGGATCTCTGTCTGTACCTACTACCCTGTATGTTCTCCTTTGGGCCTCTCACCATTTCCTGTCTGTATGTCTATCAGGACTTTTTATTCTATTACATTTTTCCTAAATTCTGCCAGGTCATGTTTCAACTCTCCCTATTTCTTCACCATCTTTTCTTTAAGTTGTGCTTGTGCTTTGTGATTTTTTAAAATATTTTTTAGCCCCCCTCCTTTAAACGTTTTGTATTAAGTAGCAAAATTTCAGCCTTTTAATCTGGCCAGAGCAACGTTTTCTAGTGAGTGTTCCTCAAGAGCAAGTTGTGCTGTCCCTGCCCACCTACTTCCCACAGGCATCTGTGAATCAATGCTATGACATCTCCTTTTTATAAATTTAGACCCAGCTTGAAGAAGTGAAGTGAAGTCGCTCAGTTGTGTCCAACTCTTTGCGATCCCATGGACTGTAGCCTACCAGGTTCCTCTGTCCATTGGATTTTCCAGGCAATATTACTGGAGTGGATTGCCATTTCCTTCTCCAGGGGATCTTCCTGACCCAGGGATCAAACCTGGGTCTTCCACATTGTAGACAGACGCTTTACCGTCTGAGCCACCAGACCCAGCTTAATGCCAGTATTTTCTTAGACCTGCCATCTCATTATTCTTTGACCTTTCTCCCCTCATACACTTTCTGCTCCATCTCTCTGTGGTCCTTAGTAGGTTGACCAGCTTTTGTTGTATGTAGGTGACACTGGCTTATTACTTTTTCCCTAATTTTTCTTGAGCTCTGCCATCATTGATCACCTCAATTTTACTTCTTCTAAGGAGTTCAGAACCTCTTCACTCCTGTGATTTCTGTACTAATTTTGATTACTTTTGGTATACTTTGTGCATTTTCATACACTATATTATATTACAATATAGCACAATACAACATAATGCAATATTCTATCTCCTAGTTTTGGTGAAGATGAAGCAGTTTTAGTAACATTATTACTAATCTTTTGTTTTTGTATAATACTCATGACAGAAACAAAAGACTAGTAATAATGTTAATAAAACTGCTTCATCTTCACCAAAACTCATGACAGAAACAGGGCTTCCCTGGTGGCTCAGATGGTAAAGCATCTGCCTGCAATGCAGGAGACCTGGGTTTGATTCCTGGGTCGGGAAGATCCCCTAGAGAAGGAAATGGCAATCCACTCCAGCACTCTTGCCTGGAAAATCCCATGGATGGAGGAGCCTGATAGGCTACAGTCCATGGGGTCGCAAAGAGTTGGACACGACTAAGCGACTTCACTTTCAAATTTTCATGACAGAAACTGTTGTGTCAAGCTGGCCATCATCCATACAGGAGGATATTCAGGATTCTGTATCCAGACATGATTTGAATCCATGTAGCTCTTACATTTATTAGCCATGTGACTTTAGGCAAGTAACTGATTCCTCTCTACCACAGCATCTTCTTTTATAAAATAATATCAGTAATACTGTTCACCTCATTGAGGTCTGTGATATTACTACCTGTAGGTAACAAAATCCGCTATAGCTGGTTTAAGCAGAAATGGATCAAATGGCCACAACTGTCACCCCCTTGTACTAGTATGATCCACATATTTGCCATGGTCTCGTGAAAAGCAATATATACTTTCCTACCCCATGACTTGGGATTAGCCATTTGACTTGCTTTGGCAAATGAAAAGTTAATGACATGACAGAAACAGAGGTGATTATACATATAGGTTTCTCTATTGGGCTTCTGCCATGTCTAAGAAAACATACACCAAATAGCCAACACTCTTTCAGCATGAGCTTCAAGGTAAAGAATATCCAAATCAGAGGTATAGCATGACACTTCCATAGCCAACTTGCAGACTTGCAAACCTAAAAGCAGAGTCCCCAGCCATCTGGGAGAAAAAGATAAATTAATTTCTACTCTATTAGGTCTTTGACCACAGAAATGATGTGGCATGTCAGACTTGAGATATATAACATAGCAAACCTTTCCCATCACTAAATTTTATGTACTTTATGATAAAATTTAAAGATCTATAATCCATGAAAAGAATGTTTGTGTTTCAAGAGTCAGATTCATGATGGACTTGGACTAATTTGGAAACTATTGGCAATTATTTCTGATTTATATTTAGAGATAAAATGAATCCAATTTCATAATTCTAGAGACTAAAATTTGAATCATAATGATAAATCAAAGGAAATCCTATAAAATAAATTATCAAAGTTGAAAAATTCACTGCAAAAGTATCTGATTTCTTCATTCACCCATCATGACCACAAAAAGGAGAGGAAGGAGTAGTATTTGTGAAGGAATTGATAATATGAAGCAATGAAATTTACTTAAACTACTTGTTGATCTGTGCTTTATTTGTCAGCTATTTCTTCATTTCAACCTTTGGGAGATTAGAAAAGTACACAGAGAAAATGTTTGTACCCTACAGTGACTTAGTATCAGTAGAAACAGTCAGTTGAATAAAAATACATAAAGTTATAGATTTATAATTTTATATAAATATATACAATTTTATTTAATCAACTGCCATATTTTATGGGTTGCATTGTTTAGAAAATGGCAGCTTTTTCTTAAAGAAACCATAAAGTAAATTATGCATCTGAAATTGTAGAATGTAACACCACTGATCTTTAATGTACTATACTATTATGTCTATAAAAGGCAAATTTTTATTTTACACATACACAGTACAGGAAAGCCCCTTGACATCCACATGGGCATTGTTAATTATCAGTGCCATTAGTTTGGAATGGAAAAGCACAACAATCTCTTTGATAAAGAATTGAAATGCATGCTTAAATATTAGAAATAGAGTATAAAATGCTTGTGCTGTATTTTGTTTTAAAAGAACAATGATTGGCCGTAAGTCTTAGTCTCTACAAAGTAGACCTGCCTTGAAGCACTTTTATTTCATGTAGCAAAATGCTTGGAAGTTCTGAGTTAGGATCACATCCCATCATCACACAATAACACAAAACTCAAACTGGCATCTGATTGAAGTTTCACATTTGGAACAATGGTGGGTTTAAAAGCGTGTAACACGCTTCCTATAAAAAGCACACAGCCTCTTCCTCCCTGTCAGCATTCAGGGCTACACTAAAGGTTATGTTTGCTGCTGCTCTCTGTTGTCCTTAACCACTGACATTTTAAAAAGTCTAAACGCACTGTGTCTTGGGACTCCTTTGTAAAGTGGGCTTTATAAGTGAAAATGGTTGTTGGTACAACCTCTATTTGACTTCTGACTATCACCTCCAGTTCCAAGTAGAACAAGTTTTGCTGCCTTTGCAGAGTCCTCACATTTCCTTGGGGAGTCCATATTCCATCTGGCAAAACCATCATTGTAATTTGTCAAAGTAAGAATTGTGCCCATGAAAGCACGTGTTCGAGAGAAATAGGGAGTATTGTCTGCCTGCTTTCTCTTGCATAAGCACATTCAAAAGCCTTCAGTAGATGAATGATCAGCTGGACACAGACAATGGCTTAGGGTACGTATGAGCTTATACTGTTATATCGTAGGAGGATCCGTGAGAATGGAAAATGGATGGTGCTTTTGCTACACAAGAGGCATGTTCCATGAGGTGACATCGGTGCAGGTACTAGAGGACTGTCTTGACTCAGGGTGGAGATCTATACTGATAAGGGAAGGGCCAAGGAACATGATCTGCATCCTTAATCTGAAAAGTTTTCTTTGTAATAATCACCGAAAAGGAACAGCCAAGTAACCGTAACTCAACGTGTAGAAGCAAAACACTACTCCGCACATTTATATGCAGTGGACAGAATCCAGGAAGCGGGCCTCTCCAAAGAGATAGTTTCTTTATCTCTTTGTAAAGCTGGGTATTTTCAATGAATACTTCAGGAGATACTATCTGAGGAATTCCAGGTAGCAATCTTCTACCACTAATATCACTGCCAACTTCAGAGAAAAATGAGCCCAGGTGTTAGTCCTGGCTAGGTCACATACAGAAACTCTGAGCCTTGAGCGAACTGTGAATCCTTTCTAAGTCTACAGCTGCTCCTCCAACTGTGAAATACTATCTTCTTCATAGAACCGCAACACGTGTCAACAGTTAGCACTTAAAACACTGAGCACTCAGTATGCTTTCAATAAATGTTAGTGATTGTCAGATTTACTGACACCCCTTTAAAGAACTGGAGATCATTTGTAATGAAAAACAAATAGATAATAAAAAAAGAATAAAAAAGCTAATGAGACAGAAGAGGAAATAATTATACCAGTAATATACTAAAAACACAGTTCTTGACATACAAGGGCAAAGTCAGGTAGGAAAAGTAATTCAGGGCTCCTGTACCTTATGATAGGCAAGGAGCTTGTTCCAGCCACAGGGCTGCCCAGACTTGCCGCCACTTCCTCCCCTCTTGGCTGTCACCCCTTCTATCCCAGCTGTATTTCAGCTTCACAGTGTTTGGCATTAAGACTTCTCTAGCCATCAAAAGATAAATGAATCGACCAAGACCAAGAGGTTAGCACCAAAATGTCATTTCATTTTTCTTAGAAAGTTTGCAAGGAAAACAATTCACCTTGCTTAAATAAAAAGATGTCAGTCATTTCCCTTGTACAGATAGCCTACAAAACAGGAAATCATGAATTCTACCAGAAAAATTTCAATATAATTTTATAGTATGGCTGACACTCTGACTATAGAGAATTCTCAGTCTTTTTAAATATAATGTCTTAAAACTTAAGCTTTAGAGTCTTCAGCTTTCATGTAATAACAGCTGATTCTGGCTTGTTCTTGCCTTTTAGCTGTTGAATGAAGACATACAACTTCTGAGCATAAGATTATGTAACTCTCCTCCAAGGTGACAAATTGCCCTATTATATCTGTGCAGAAAAGACTTCCCTCCCTGTGTGCTGAATAGGTGGGAGGGTATACAGATATCTGATAGATTCTATAAGTAATCTTACTGCTAAAACTCTGCTCAATGATTATATTGTACATACATCTATCTACAGTGAACAGAATTTTATGCCATTGCATATTCATTTATATAATTTCATACAAAGATAATAACTTAATTAAATGATCATGGAAGATAATAGATCAAAAGTTTGTTTCATAAGATCAGTTAGGTTAGACCATAGTCAGGAAGCATAAGATAAATCACAATAAAGAATTAAGTTCCAAGTCTAGAAATAATATATTTCTTATCTCTTCTCCCTGTATTATTAGTCTGCTTCTGCTTCCATAACAAGATGTCATAGACTGAGTGGCTTAAATAATAGAAGTGTATTTTCTTACAGTTCTGGAGGCTGGGAACTCTAAGATCAAGATGTTAGCTAACTCAGTTCCTAGTGAGAGGCTCTTCCTGGCTTGCAGACAGCCACCTCCTTGCTGTGTCCTCATTCGGTGGGTTTGGGGCAGAGGGAGGTGGGAGAGCAGAAAGAAGAGGGAGGGAGAGGAGAGAAAAGAGAGAGAGGAATGAGAATAGTGAGTGTAAGTATTCAGGTGTCACTTTTTGTAAGTATGCTAATCCTTTTGAACCAGGACCCCATCCTTATGACCTCATTTAAACTGTATTATCTCCATACAAGCCCTAGTTCTAAATTCACTCTTACAGAAACTTCAAGCTTCAACATACAAATTGTGGGGGGGGGGTGGAGGGCACAATTCCACCTATGCCACTTCCAAACCCAAAATAGAAAACCCCTTTGGGTTCAATCCCCTTAAGCTAAACTGTTAGTTGACCCAGCCAGTCAATTAGTTATAGTAGGAAAAATCTGGAGGATCCAGAGCTAGGAGTCTTTCACCTGAAGTTAAAGTGCCAGCCAGTCAATATTAGGTGGTACCCAAAATGAAATGCCTGATCTGGGTATCCATTATGCTTGGAGAAATCCAGGGACACTGGATTCCTGGAAATAGACATTTTCAGTCAAGTCAGATGAAGCACCAAAGTCCAAGCTCCTGAAAGAGGTATTGGGGTGAGGGTAAGGGTAGGGAGTGGCACAAGCCTAACAGATGAAGTAGAAAGTGATCTGAATGAATTACAAAGACCAGGCGATGTCTTCAAATGGAATTGCACATGTTTTTCTATATTAAAACAGCTTAAGGACACCAAATGCTAACAGACAAATTGATAGCCATAGTTCCATCATTAAACTCCAGTGCTGATCACCCCTAAAATATCTTAGGTAAATAAGAAAATCATATGCCTTTAAAGCAGAAGAAACTCCCCGTCCCCCAACCCAATGCCTCTGTTTGGGTGGACAGTATATTTATGGAGTAGCATACATTGCCCTTCACATAGTTGGCACAAAGCGCTGTGTTAAATATAAATAAAACCCTCCAGTGGTAACAGTTGAAATCAATTAACAAAGCAGGCTTATTTTGGCAAAATAAAATTCCCACAGTATCAACGACATTCTGATAAGATGGCATTTAACCGTCACCAAATCAGAAGAATCCCAAGAGAGGTAGTCATTTCTAAGAAAAATAAAAATTAAAAAGAAGCATTTCCCATTCTTTCAATCCCCCTCCCTTGTCATCTTAATGGTCTAATAATTGCATATCTACAGACATAATGAAATCCCTTTCAAAAATTTTGGATAGTACATTTCTTCCCCGCTCATTTTCCCCGTCCACTTTTCTGTATTCATTTTTAACGTTGCTCTCTTTTATACAAATATCAGGGTAGGACTTTTATACTACGTCTCAGCTTAAAATTTGTCAGTGCCTTCTATGAAAGGTAAAACTGCCACCTTTGGTGATTAATCAAATTTTCTCTAAATGGGATTAATTTGGGTGGATGTAAGAAAAAGATTGTCAGGGTGCATGTCCCTCTTCCTGTCTGTCCTCAGGTCTTCTTTTTTTTTCCCTTGCTGAATTGAAAATGAAGCAGAGCTATAATCTTGTGTGGCAGATACTGGATCCTTCCTTTGATAAACATCTAAAATGCTAATGAATGTGGGCTGCAGTTCTGAAGGAGCAAGCAAACGATTTGACAAGAATCTGGAGGGTAAAAAAACGAAGAAGAACTTTCTGACTTAAAAGAACTCTTTTTGTTCACATTCTGTATTGTTTCCTGGAGAAAAAATTTTGCTCCGTGGAAAAACAGAAGAAAAAAAAAAAAAAATTCTGCTACATCAAAATGTGGAAGCCTGAAAAACTGATGAGCTTTCAGATTGTCCTCTTTTGCATGCAAATCATATCAGAAGTTCTCATTAGCATAAATGCATGAGCAACTCTAAATGCTTTTAATTTCCAATCTCAGCCAGCAGAGGAGTAATTTGTCACTGTCAGGGTGAAAATCTAAAAAGAAAAAAGGAGAGAGAGAAGGACTCCATGCTAAATTGGAATCATATAAATTTTTGATTTGCTAATTGACTGATGCTACAGTTCAATCAGCTGCCTTGAAGGTGTAAATAATTCAATGTATAGTCAGAAATAAAAGCATAATGTGCCTCTACCGAAGGTATATTAGTATTCCATTCAGCAGGACATACCTGACCATATCTTTTTCACAGATGCCCCCTTTAGTCAAATTATAAGTCTTCTGAAAGCAACTGCACTCATACAAACCAATAAAAACACCTCTTATACACCCCCAAGCTATTCAAGAAGAGATATTAGGACCAAGAAAACAGAACTTGGCAACCATTTAACTGTAAGCATCCCAGCAGGTTACAAGGAAGGCTTCATAAGCCACTGTCCATCAGTAGCTCACTAATGCAATCATAAAGAGAAAAGAGAGACTATACCAAATACCAATCTTATCTCTGCTCTGGCTCACTTTCAATCTGTCCTTTCCTTTAATCAACTGCTTTAAATGTCATATGCAAAATGTATTTATTACAAAAATTTCTCATTAGTGCCAGCATGATAGGGATACTTGAAAGGCTACTCCCCATGGTTTATTTTTATCATGCACTTCTATAATATTAATATCCTTATCTTTAAATGTTATCATTTGCACCATCCAAAAGTTAGTTTGTAAATATTTTAGGAAATATTGCTTAATTCAAAATCAAATGGAACAAATATGACTAAAGTTCCAACTTATTGGAGCTCTCATTTATTTGGCAACCTGTATTTTATTCGGTAATGGTCAAGAAAATTTGCTATAACCATGCTCCAGCACTTGCATTACAAAAAAATGAACTTGATACTGAAATTAAAATGCCAGTGCCCTGTGAGAATTGCAAGTAGAAATTAACTGTAGACTAATCACCCTGATGAGAAATTACAGACGATGCATGTGCCAACATTCAAGGAACTCATTTGAAATACCTTTCAGTTTTAGCATCCAGACAGTAGCCTTCATCAACATATGCACTCAGAGACCTATAAAGTGATAAAAGTAAAGTCGCTCAGTCGTGTCCAACTCTTTGTGACCCCATGGACTGTAGCCTACTAGGTTCCACCATCCATGGGATTTTCCAGGCAAGAATACTGGAGTGGATTGCCATTTCCTTCTCCAGGAGATCTTCCTGACCCAGGGATTGAACCCGGGTCTCCCACGTGATAGGCATTGCAGGCAGATGCTTTACCATCTGAGCCACCAGGGAAGATCAATATAGCAAATACCAAATATCTGGAAAATCCCATAGACGGAGGAGCCTGGTTGGCTGCAGTCCATGGGGTCGAGAAGAGTCAGACATGACTGAAGCGACTTAGCAGCAGCAGCAGCATTCTACACTCAATATCCTGGTTCTAAAATCTTGTTCTTCAACAATTCTTTCAATCATGCTTGATTTGTTTGGAAGTTCTATGGAGAGGAACTTGGTATTACATAATGCACATATAGTAAGTCTTATGTCATATGTGTTTGCTATGGACTGTTTAGCTCTTTATTTCCCTTTCACATGTTGTCCTTTATCAATTCCTTCTCATTGACTGTATGTCAGTTAAGTATTAGTCTCTCAGCCATGTCCAACTCTCTGTGACTCCATGGACTACAGCCCACCAGGCTACTCTGTCCATGGTATTATCCAAGCAAGAACATTGGATTGGGTAGCCATTCCTTTCTCCAGGGAATCTTCTCAACCTAGGGATTGAACCCAGGTCTCTTGCATTGCAGGCAGATTCTTTACCATCTGAGGTACCTGGGAAGCCCTTGTCATTGTCCCTAAGAAGACAGAATAAGAACTCTTAGCTTCTAAATGTGAAGAATCAAGTCTCAAGAATGAGCATCAAACTCCTTAGCCCTTTATATCACAAAATTTATTTTAGAAACAGTAAACCTGAATGAATACTCAATCAATTAAAGGCATTTTTTTTTTTTTATCCTGTTCCCAGACCAGATAAAATAACTAGAGCTTAGAAAGGAAGAGATAATGAGAGGAAAAACAAAGTAAGAGTCTGAATCTGAAGGTATAAATGGACAAAGTTTGGACCCTATATAAAAATAGATATATGAAAATAGAACTTTGGCCCACACCTACTCAGGAAACTAACCCCTTATCTATAATAAATCACCCAGGAAGCCAGTCTGCTCTAAGTCAGACTTTCAGAAAGCCATGTAACCATCTTTAGTAACAATCCAGGAAGCCAAACAAAAACATCTATTACCTATTGGCCCCAAATAGCCAGGTCTTGATTGGTAACCAAGAACTTCCCTAATTTTTTCTCCACTTCCAACTTAGGATCAATTATGGAAAGTTAAGTGCACACCCCTAACTGATCACCTGTATCCACTGCTCCTAGTCAGTCACCTCCAGCATCCCTGTGCCCACAATTTCCATCAGGGCATACCCCAGCCATCCCACCCCAATGCTGTCACTGGGTCCCTGCCCAAACTCAAGCGATGGTGAGTTTGGAACTCCCATAATAGCAAGCTCTGAACTGATAGCCTTTGCTTTTCTCACTTAGGTGATCTTTGTTTATTTCCACAAAAGGGTGATGGAGTGCCCAAGGGGAGCCACTCCCTCCTCAGAAGGAGGAGGTTCCTTGTGAGCCCCAGGAGCATGGAGACCTTCTGGCTTGTTTCCAAATGGCTCCCGGGGGTGAGACACTTTACAATCACTCTAGGATGTCAGGAGATCAGAATGACATCTACGACATTTTTGAGCACATTCTACTTGCCGATGTAAGACCATAAGACAGCATGGTAACCCACTCCAGTATTCTTGCCTGGAGAATCCCATGGACAGAAGAGCCTGGTGGGCTAAGTCCATAGGGCCGCAGAAGAGTCAGACATGACTGAAGTGACTTAGCAGGCACACAAAGGACTGACTAATTTCCATCCTGCCCTCCGGTGGTCTTTGTGCCTCATCTCTTCCTCCCCCTTCCTCTTGATAAAACCTGAATTCCTCAGCCAACTGCTAGTCCAGAAGATCAACTCCTCCTCCTCTAAGGAGCCTTTTTTCAGCACCTACTCCCAAAACTAGCTGAACTTCCACTGACCTCTCCTTGCTCAAGCCCTGTAAAAATTCCATCCTTTTCCCCCAAGGCAGAACATTCCTTCAGTGCCTTCCCTGGCTATGGATTTTGACTAAAGTCTTGCTTTGCACAGAGCTCTGCTAGACTGTCTTCAACATTGGTCTAAATGCTTTACATATTTTACTTAATCTAATTTTCAGAACAACTCTCGAAGTAGGTACTATTACTATTCCCATTTTATAGAAGGAGAAACTCTGGAATGAAAACTGTACTTGGGGGTAACTTCCAACACACAGGGTATGCAAAGAAATACTCTGAATATGCTAATATGATGAGGGGTTTCCTCACCTCATCACTGTTGACATTTCTGGCAGGATAATCTTTTGTCGTGAGGGGGCCAAGAAATAGAAACAAGGAAAGGATTAGCATTTCCTTTTTACATCATTTTGGAATTTTATTTTGATTTCACTTTTAAAAATAAGCATTTCTTAGTTTTTTAATTTGCAAATCATCAAGGGAGAAAAATTTCAAGAGAAAAGAAATCTCACCTTTGTTTTCTCAGCAGCCACAATTGTATTACTGGTTAATATTGAGCTCATGATTAATTAAACTTTACAAGCCTTTTTATATTATACATAAATCGCTTTGTCTCTTCTAGCCTATACTCAAAATTGATTTTTTTTCCAAACAAAATTCAGAGCCTTATATTCAACTTGTGATAAATTTCACATTCTATGTTCTGGTCTTTCATTGCAAGCCGGCAGTTGTTTAATTTTAACTCTCTCATTCAACTTACAATCTATCTTTCGTTATTTATCCTCTGTAATATTGGCCACTACATTTCAATGCCAAAATAGTGCTGCTGAAACAGAATGAAAGAGTCCTGTTTTACTTCACTAGAGACTTCCTGCTTGGAAGTGGAAACACATCTACAAACATTAATTTAAATTGTTCTACCAGCTGAGTGTCCCTGCACCTAATCATTCCACTTGTGGGGCCCCACAGCTGGTACCCTACTGGTGCCCTGCTTGACCATAGGTGGTGGGCCTGATCACCTAGCACACAATCCTCCAAGCATATCCCACCAGAATCATTAAGTGTCATAAGGTGATTCTTCCCAGAAAGAAAGAAAATCTGAACCTAGAAACAAACATCCCAACCAGATCCAGACGTGGGAGGAGGAGGAGAGGCATCACTGGGACCTCTTCTGTCTTCATGAACAAACCCACATGTGAAATAGGCCTTTCTTTTACTTTGTAAGTGCCTGGTACAAAGTGTACCAAATGTGTGAGTCAGACAGTTAAGATGTGAACAGGAGGAACAGTTCTTCTGCATGACCCTATTTTTAAAAATCAAGTTTTTAATCATCTTCAGTCTTCCGGAAATACTTCCGGTCACCATGGTTTCTCAAAATGTGCCAGCAGCGGCATGACAGTGCCTGTCGTCACACAGGCAAAGTCCCTCAGGAGTCCATGATGTAATTTTTGGTCCATGAGCATTCACTGTCCTATATCAGCAGCATTCTTTTCCATCCCTACCCATCACTTTTCCACCTACCAGGGAGAGCCCCCACTGAATCCTATACATGACCCTAACATGGTACATGGAACACCAGATGTATAAGATATTCCAGTGAATTTCATTTGTTTATTTCCACTAAAATGCAGGAACTGAGAATGACCATTTCTCATTGCTCAGTCCAGTGTATGAATGTGTTAACATTTGATGAACGAATGAACAAAGATGAAACTGAATTTTAATACATTTAAAACAGGTGCTTTATGACTTCTTCAATTTCTTAGGCTTTGATTTCTTTCAAAATATTTGTTCTCAAGTATCTTCCCCATTGGAACAGGATTTTCCTTGATGGAACAGGCTGAGCAGAACTGAAGCTGAAGGACTGTGCTTTCTGTGCATCATCTGTTAGCATCATACCATCTGCTCCAGGCAGAGGGCCTCTCTGTTTCTCTCTTGCTCCAAATGTAGCTTTAAAGAGTCTTTTGTTTTATCTGGCTTTTTTTTTTTTTTTTTTTGCAAGTCTCAGTCTATTCCCCTGCGGTCCAATGGTTAGGACTCCATATTTCCACTGCAGGGAACACAGTTTCAGTCTCTGGTTGGGGAATTAGGACCCCACAAACCACATGGTGCAGTGGGGAAAAATTTTTTTAATTAAAAAAATTTTAATTTAATTTAAATGTTAATACTTAGAAAGTTCTATGACAACAAGTAACATGTTCTTTTTAAAATGTGTACAGAACAGTAATACAAAATTTATTTTAGCATGAGACAAAAGCAAAACTCAGGGCTTCCTTGGTGGCTCAAACAGTAAAGAATCTGCTGCAATGCCAGGAGACCTGGCTTTGATCCCTGGGTCAGAAAGATCCCCTGGAGAAGGGAAAGGCTACCCACTGCTGTATTCTTGCCTGGAGAATCCCATGGACAAAGGAGTCTGGCAGGCTACCGTCCATGGGATTGCAAAGAGTCGAACATGACTGACTTTCACTTTCAAAAGCAAAACAATATTCTGTGGAATAAACCAATTATTGAGTGTCACCTCCTGAAATCAGTTTTAAAAAGGGTGTCATTCCTCGTGATTCAGGATCAACTCCCTTCATGCCTTAGGTGTGTCTCCATCCAGTGTGAGCTCGTCAGGAAGCCCCTAAGGAGTCACATAGCCACAGGAAGTTCTAAGGATTCCCCTTCCCTTTTCATCAAAACCCTTTGCAATTATATTGTTGGAATTTTATTTATTTATCTATGGTTGCGCTGGATCTTCATTGCTGTGTGAGTGTTCTCTCTAGTTGCTGCAAGCAGGGGCTTTGCTTATTGCAGAGCACAGGCTCTAGATGCACAGGCTTAGCTTCTCTGTGGCATGAGGAATCTTCCCAGACCAGGGATCAAACCCGTGTCCCCTGCATTGGCAGGCAGCTTCTAATCTACTCTACCACCCAGGCAATCCTTGTTAGAATTTTATTTCTAGAAAACTTGAGCTTTATTTACTTGTAGATGGCGTCTCACCATAATATAACTACCCATATTTTTAATAAATATGTAAAATCTCTTTCCTAAAATCTATGTTGCTGTTCTTGACAATTTACAGTTTTTTTCTAACTTTATATCATTTCTAGTTACCTAGCCAGTTTTTTCCGTGTGTGTCCAGTTTAAGAATTATTTGTGAAGTCAAGAAGACATGAGGTATAATCCTACTTTGACTACTTAATGTGTTTTACATGAGTGACTTTTTACTCGGAGTGGCTCAGTTTCTCCATCTGTAAGACAGCGATGACAATTGTATCTAGACAAGTTCCAACCTCTCTCATACAACTAGATTCTCTTACCTTACAGCTGTTTATCATAGGGATGCTCAACCAGGGTGACTCTGTGCCCCAGAGTACACTTGGCATTTTATTTGTTCAGTCGCTAAGTCATGGCTGATTCTTTGTGACCCCATGCATGGACTGCAGCATGCCAGGCTTCCCTGTCTTTCACTATCTGGCATTTGCTCAAACTCACGTCCACTGGGTCAGTGATGCTGTCTAACCATCTCATCCTCTGTTGCCCGATTCTCCTCCTGCCTTCAATCTTTCCCAGCATCAGGGTCTTTTCCAGTGAGTTGGCTTTTCACATCAGGTGGCCAAAGTACCGGAATTTCAGCTTCAGCATCAGTCCTTCCAATGAATATTCAGGATTGATTTCCCTACATGGGGGCATTTTTTATTTTTCACAACTGGGGGAAGTAGTTACTGACACCTAGTGGATAGAGGCCAGCAATGCTGCTAAATATTCCACAACAGAGAACCATCTAGTCCAAAATGTCAAGAGTAGAAAGGCTGAGACCCTCTGGAGATGCAAACCCCATGAAGACAAGAGCCGTATTGGTCATCACCCTGGCTGTGGTGTGTCATCGCACCTAGCTGTGGGTGTACACAGGATGTGGAACAAATAATAGTGCAGAACGAACGGCTTCAGAAGGCCTGAATTCAGATCTTGGAATGAGAGAGCATTCATCAACCACCATTCAACACCCAGTACATAGAAAGGCATGCCCAAAATATGAAAGAAAGAAAACCAGGTAACGTCATAAATACTTAGCCAGTCATGTGCTCGTAAAAGTTTAACCATCATCTCTCAGGCTGGTCAGGGCAAGGAGTGGAGGAAGCCCTGATGCAGTGCCTTCCGAATTCTGTAGTACAGAGGAGTTTCAAGACAGGGGACATATGTATACTTTGGCTGATTCATGTTGAGGTGTGGCAGAATCTAACACAATATTTTAAAGTAATTATCCTCCAATTAAAAATACATAGATAAAAATTCTGTAGTACAGATACTCTCACCATGGGTGTTTCTGAGTTACCAATGTGAGGTCACTAAACTGAGATTTGGAAAAGTTGCCTACAGTCAGCTCATATAAGCAAGTTCAAGCCAGCTGCAGTATTGTCGCTTCGTCACTAAGTTGTGTCTGACTCTTTGCAACAACATGGACTGCAGCATACCAGGCTCCTCTGTCCACTCTTCTTATCCTGGGCTTTTCCGTCTGCCCTCTGTCAGCATTGCACCATGACCTTTCCACTATGATTTACACCTTACCTTCAGCTGCTTTCATTACTCCCCCAGATCCTCTGTAAATCTAATATTAAAGAGTCCAAAATAACTATGCCTCACCTTCAGGGTTCTCGTGGGCACAAGAATTTCACAGCGCTTTTCCAGCCTGAGTTAGAAGAAAACCATGCATTTTCTCTGAGTTCACTGACATTCTCATGGCCAATTTAAAAAATAAAGTTTTTTTTTTTTTTTTAAACCAAGAACGTCTTTAGACCATCACTTAAGTCATGGTCAACTTATAAAAAATCATTAAAAGTACAACAGTAATGCTAAGTCGCTTAATGCTAAGTGTCCGACTCTGTGTGACCCCATAGAAGGCAGCCCACCAGGCTCCGCCGTCCCTGGGATTCTCCAGGCAAGAACACTGGAGTGGGTTGCCATTTCCTTCTCCAATGCGTGAAAGTAAAGTCGCTCAGTCGTGTCCGACTCTTAGCGACCCCATGGACTGCAGCCCACCAGGCTCCTCCATCCATGGGATTTTCCAGGCAAGAGTACTGGAGTAGGGTGCCATTGCCTTCTCTGACAACAGTAATAGATTAGAAAATGAACCAGTACCCCAAAAGGACGAACAGGATTCATAAAACTCCATTTACTTTCTGTGGTGTTCCAGCTCACCCACAATGAGAGTGTCTGATTTCAGGCTGGTAGGTGGGAAATTCGAGGGAAATATGAAGTTCATGCCTTGATGAAGCACACAGACAGACATCCACTTGCCCTCCACACATACTACACCTAATCAAATAAAACTTCAATGATCCAACACCAGGAGAAATTAAATGCTCTTCTTTGTTAAAATAAAGATTAACTCAGAGGATTATTTCAGTCAGGTATCTCTAGACTTCTAAAAACTTTAAAATTTTACAGCTTCAAAAAAAAACAGGAGTGAGAAAGTTTGTTTGTCCCCTCGATTTTACGAATGTATGTGTCCATTTCCCTTACCTTTCCTGATAAAGAGAATGTAACTCATAGAACATGGGTGCGGTGACTTTGCAGCCCGCAAACTCGGCGGAACGATAAGAAATCCCTTCTCTTTATTGTTTGGGGTAAGAAGTGACCACAAGAGAAATTTTGGTGAGATTTGGAAGTCAGAAGTAAGAATAAACTGGTTACTTTCTACTGAAAGCTGACACGGAGCACCGGGCATAGCTGCCTTGCATGCACCTGGCTGCTGATCTCCTGGCTACATCCTTGGTGGGATCCAGCAGTTGTGCCCACAGTTCCTGAACAGCCTCTGCATCTCCTCCTTTAGCTTCTCTAGTTGCCAGATTTGTGTGTTGTTCTTTGGCAAAGAGCACCAGCTTCTTCCGTGGGTCCCTTTGCTGTAGAGGTTGGACGTGGTGGCAGGTTTGAGTGTGTCCACATGCCACCAGTGCCGAGTTCCATTCAATGCACAGAAGTTCTGTCTTCCTGATTAAGCCCTAATCTGTACAGTGAGTGTATAGGATGCTGACTTCCTAGGTGTTCTATCTCCTTTTATTGCTGTTGTTTAGTTGCTAAGTCATGCCCGACTCTTTGCAACCGCATGGACTGTAGCCCACCAGGCTGCTCTGACCATGTGATTTCCCAGGCAAGAATATTGGAGTGGGATGCCATTTCCTCCTCCAGGAGATCTTCCCAAGCCAGGGATTGAACATGTGTCTCCTTCACTGACAGGCGGATTCTTTACCCATGAGCCATCTGGAAAGACCCTCTCTCCTTAATAGAGAGCAGTCACACCTGTGGGTGTTCTATCTACCTCCCTTTGCCCCAAGCCAGCACAGACCTGCTCACAGCTCTTTTATACACCATGGCTCCAAGCATCTGCTTCCTAGAATGATTGTGCTGGCAACAGAGTGTGCTCAGATCACACCTGAGAGGGGCCAGAAATATCAAGACATTAACACCACAAAGGTAAGCCTCAAACAAAGAGAGGTAGGAATTGGTGGATAAACCTTCCAGCTTCCTCATCCAACCACAGGAAAATTCTAAAGTGGGTTCTACAGTTTTTATAACTTTTCCCATGGGTAAAGAACCTTCCTACCAATACAGGAAATATAAGAGACACGGGTTTGATCCTGGGTTGGGCAGATACCCTGGAGGAGGAAATGGCAACCTACTGCAGTATTCTTGCCTGGAGAATCTCATGGCCAGAGGAGCCTGGCAGTCTACAGTCCACGGGATCACAAAAAGTCGGACACGACTGATGCGACTTAGCAACAGCAGCAGCAGCCACTGCACTCAAGCCCTCACTGCCCTCGGCCATGGTGTTCATCCTAAAATATATTTGATTGCCTTTCATTCCAGCCCTGCTTCACTTCTTCACCACAAAACAGCACTTTTGGGATCATCTTACAAACTATCTATTCCTCAAAGCTTTCTTTCAGGATCTGCGTTTGATGAAACTCAAACTAATACAACCTCTAAAAGTCTTTATGTTCTGCTTTAAAAAAGGACATTCCCTTGTGAAATGCAAAAATGTTACAGCCATCTTACAGTATCTCAAGGTCGTCGTTTTATTATAGCTCCTTGTACAAAACTTAAGACAAGGTTCCCAACATTTCCAAAGAAGAGCAAATTTTATTTCTCCCAAGACTGATAGTCCATCTATTCACCTCTCAAGCTAACTCTGGAGTTACAGGCGGTGCAAGTATGGACACTTCACCTTCTTTTGGGTGGGAACTCACCTTTCAACCACCAGCTGTATGCCAGGACCCAACAAGGTAGGCATAAAAGTCACCAGAAAAATGAGGCAATATATGTCCAGATTGGCTCTGTCATAAACAAATTTGTATAAAAGCTAAAGAGACAAAATTAGCCTGAATACCAACTTTCCCCATGAAAGTGAAGTAAAAGCGAAAGTGTTAGTCACTCAGTTGTGTCTGACTCTGTGACTACATGGACTGTAGCCTGCCAGCTCCTCTGTCCCTGGAGTTCTCCAGGCAAGAATTCTGGAGTGGGTAGTCATTCCCTTCTCCAGGGGATCTTCCCAACCCAGGGATCCAACCCAGGGTCTCTGGCATTTAAGGCAGATTCCTTACCATCTGAGCCAGCAGAGAATCCCCATTTCCCCTGTAGTACACTTTATATAATGTTTTTAGAAATACTTTCATTCACTTTTCTTGCCCTTTATTTCTTAAAAAAAAAAAAAGTCACCATGGGTTGCAGAAATTTATATTGGGTTTCCAAGTAACTAAGTTCTTATTGTTCCAAATATAGAACAAAAATTAGAATTATTTTAACTAGTTCTTTCAAATATAAAATAGCACCAGGCAAATTACTACCATACAGTAGTCTATGGTGAAGGCTAGGTTTGAGAGGAATATTTAGCAAATAATAAAGATCCATGCTGAAACTGTTCTCTTACTGGTCTTTGTTTTCTTCCTGGTTTTTCCTTTCAAATCTATGGCAATCCTAACATTGCTATTAAGCCAACAAAGGGTGACTGAAATGGAAGCAGCCACAACAGCAGCTGATGATCCAGAAATACGTGTGTTACAGGGCTCCCGGCCTGGTGCCACAGAATCATTTAATTTTAAAGATCACATAACATGCTAGCCCAAATGAGTCAGCACTCCAACTTATGGATGAAAACTTAAAGTCATCATTTAATTATCCACCACAAATACCAGATAATTACTTTGTAAATAGAAGGGAGATGTTTTTGTATTCACATTCCAACTGAGTCAACAGAAAATTTAGATTGGAAAACAGAAACTGATAATATGAAATGTTCAGTATGCTTACTTACTCCTTTTTTAAAAAAAAAAAAACTGATTGTAAAAGAATGGTTCTATTTCTCAAGAGAGAGTTTCTCAAACTCCCTAAACAAATTTGCCTATGGATGAATAATTTAGCAGAGAACTTTATTTAGAAAAGTTCAGTTTTCATCATTGGAAGAAGGTGTGCCATATTAATCATCCATGAAAATTAGAATAACTCAACATGGGTTAAAAGTAACAGCCAAGAGGCATCCAAATGTATTTAGATTAAATGAACTGATACTTTTATCTTTAGAGAGCTAAAAAAGCTGCTTCACACCCTTCTGAGTTCTTTTTAACAATGGCTATTATGTTCTTCTTTTTCATGAAGTACAACTATACTTTCTAACCACAATAATAATAGGAATAATATAAATGTTATAATGAGTCTGGATTTAAGTCCATCACTGGGAAATCATTTGAATGGAGAAAAAGAGAGCTTTGTATAATAAGAGAAATTCAGCTTTATTGTATTAGATTGTGTCATGTTAGGAATATTCAGATTCTCTATTTTGCGGAAGACGTAGAGTCTTCATTCAAGAGCCCATTATAATCATGCACATCAAAAATATTTTCTTTAATTTGGAGAGTAAAATTTGTTTTGCAAAACAAAAAAGAGATCTTTTAATGCAACAAGAACACACTGTACAAAGAATTCTTGGTGGGATGCCTCCTTATAATTGCACCAGTTTTAATTTATGGTATCCATTTATTATTTCCACTGTTTTGTTTTCTAATGAAAGTTTTATGCTCTGCAGAAATTCAGTGCAATGAGGCAGGTCTAGTATTTTTTGTTGTGCTGAGTTATATCCAATCTTTTTTTTTATGCTAAGCTATTGTTTTAGATGATTCTTAGCTTTTCTTTAATACTATGGCTCAGTCTTGCAGAAATGTATGCACATTTTTTTTTTTTTTTGAAAAGTGAAAGGCAAAATCATGCATTATGCTTGTCTGGCAAAAAGAAAATCATTAGCTCTTGCCAAAAGCAAAGGAGTTGATTTCTTGACATGCTATTGTATATGATTACTAATTTTCTATCAAGCATTGTCCTATGATAAACAAAATGGTCTTTCAGTGATGCCAACAGGCAGGCGATTCTTTAATAACTCAGCAAGACTACCTCTAACTGCTTCCCAAAAGGGTCTTTTCAAGGAAACCGCATCTACAGCTTTTTCAGGAAGACCAGGGATATAAGCGTTCCTCAGGCAGATTTAATTGTAACACTAATTAAATGATCCTCTCATTCACTAATTAATTATAGAATTATAGAATGATAGGGTTGAAAGGGACCTTGAGAGATCAAAAGAGTCAGCACCTACATCCTCTGTAGGGACTGTATATAAACTATTATACACAGAATACTGTCCTATTTTTCAATTCTTAGTAAAAGAATTTTGTTTACAAGATCTTTTCATGATCCAGTCCAGGGATGGATGCACATAGCATGAAAAAATCCTTCCATCACCATTTAGTTGCCACCTTTAGAGAAGCCTGAGCGCACACCTGGACCCCATCCTCTGGGTCAGCCTGCATTGTTTCCTTTCCTTCAGGGACTATTCTCTGTCCAGGCTAAATAGCCCATGCTTCTGACTTATAAGCAGTACCTTCTTTTTCTGTATTTTTCAGTTGTCACAGGTTATTCTAAATTTTCTTAAAGTTTTCCACATTTTCCTTTATTTCTGAAACTTATTCCTGGACAATGTAAAGATGTGATCAATGCAGAATAAGACAATGAGTATGTGCTAAGTCACTTCGGTCATGTCCCCCTCTTTCCGACCACATGGACTGTAGCCTGCCAGGCTCCTCTGTCCACAGGATTCTCCAGGTAAGAGTCCTGGGGTGGGTTCCCGTGCTCTCCTCTGTGGTATCTTCCTGACCCAGGGATTAAACCCGCGACTCTTATGTTGCCTGCATTGGCAGGCAGGTTCTTTACCACTAGAGCCACCTGGGAAGCCCAAAGATAGGGCATCCCTCATACTACCCTACGTGAGACCCTCTGACACAGCCCACCCTAGGCGGAATGCCACAACAAAAGGAATTTGTTTTGTTGGCCTCTTCTGTCCACCACAAGCAGCTGGGGAGAGTTGCTCTAGATACCAGTTCTACCTCAGAAGAAAAGAAAGGAAAATAGGGCAGGAAAAAGATGTTTAAATTTAAAATGTCCAAACACCTCCCAGGTTACGTGAATGTTTTAAATTTATATATTCAAAGAAGGTCAGAAAATTCCCCAAAAAGGAAAATTCAAAGAAAAAATGCCTATTTATATCAAAGTTCAAAATGCAAAACACCAAAGGTAAGGAAAGAAACTTGAAATTAGTCAGAAGAAGAAAAGATGCAATGCTTACAGTGGAACCACAGTGCAAATAATCAGAGATTCCTCATTAGAAACCATGGAAACTAGAGACAGTGGAACAATGTATTTAAAGAACTGAATTTTTTTTAAGTTGTCAATGAAAAATTCTATGCCAAGTGAAAAATACCCTTAGAAATGAAGGTGAAGAAAAGGAATTTTAAGATAAAAGCCAACCAAATATTTCAAAGGCAGATCTCACTATAAGAAATACTTCACGCACTACTTTAGGCTCAAAGAAAAGTTTGCAGAGAAAAATCTGATCTTCAGGGAAAAAAATAGAAGCACTGGAAATGCTTGGTAAATATCTGACTGATTTTTCTCAATTCCCACAAAATACATATAGCTTTTTAAAATAAAAATTAAAGCATTGTTTTGTGATGTTTTCAATGTTTGCTGTAGTAATATTTTACCACAAACAAACATTGTCATTGTATACATATTGAAGTGAAAGTGAAGTTGCTCAGTCGTGTCCAACCCTCAGTGACCCCATGGACTGCAGCCTTCCAGGCTCCTCCGTCCATGGGATTTTCCAGGCAGGAGTACTGGAGTGGGGTGCCATTACCTTGAGATCTATATAATTGCAAGCTTTCTAATTTTACATTAAATGATGCAATACTAACTCTAAGTAATCTGAGAAAGACTATGTATTATACTGTTTTCTCCAAAAAAAAATTTAAGAAACTGTAAAAATATATAGATAGTATGTCAAAGAGGTATAACAATATATAAGTTGATATATAAAAAGAAAGTCTAAAACATAAAAGTTTATATTTTAAAAAACTAAAAAAGTCTAATATACAAAATTTTAAGAAAGAAAGGGGGAACATAAAAACAATAAAAGCAAAAGATATAAGCAGAAAAAAATTAAATGGAAAATATCATCTAAGCATATAAATAATTATATTAAATGGCAATAATACAAACACTCTAATTACAAGTCAGAGATTGTCACAGTGGATTCAAAAGCAAAATCACCACCCACCAGAAAATATTTCCAATAAGAGATATATTTTTAATATGAAAATATAGTTCAAAAAGAGAGAATCTAACTACTAATATCAGGAATAAAAAAAGGATCAATTTAGATTTTACTAATACTAAATAAGGAATTTTTCAATATCTGACAGCTTAGATTAAAAGGATAAATGCCTTGAAAAATGCCATGACAAAAAACAAAACAGGAAATTTTAATATTCTTACATCAATTAAGAAATTGAATTTGTTATCAAAAAAAATTTCAGCAATGACAATAGAATAGTTTTGCTGGTGAACTCTATCAGACATTCAAGGAAAAAAATTATACTCACCTTATATATTGTTAAAAAAGAGGGAAGAAATATTGACAAACTGGACTATTTTCTGGTCTATAAACCCTAAATTTTATGAAACTCAGATGTAAAAATTCTTTGCAAAATATTAGCAAATAGAATCTATATATGTAATGCATTGTTACTAAGTATGCTTTATCACAGGAATTCAAGGCTGGTTGAACATTTAAACATGTAATTTAGTCTATTGAAATAGCAAAAGAGAAACCTCAAATAATTTCAGTAGATGCAAAAAAAGTAGCTGATGGAATTTAACACATTCACAATTAAAATTTTTAGCAAACTGGAAATAGAAAGATTTTCATCAATCAGCTTAAAAATACATAGCTAATATCATAATTAATGGGAAAATATTGAAACATTTTCCCCTAAAATCATTAAGGCAACACTGCTATATTCACCACTTCTAATTAACTTTATAATTGAAGCCTTAGCTATTGTAGTAAGGCAAAAAAACAGAAATATAAGGTATTTCAATCAGAAGGGGAAAATAAAATGCTTGTTTGCAAAAATCTCAGTGAATCTACAAAACTTTTGTACACCTAAGTGGATAAATAGAACACGTTCGTGGATTAGACACCATGGAGTGAGAAGTCAAATGGGTCTTAGGAAGCATCACTGCAAACAAAGATAATGGAGGTGATGGAATTCCATTTGAGCTATTTCAAATCCTAAAAGATGATGCTGTGAAAGTGCCGCACTCAAAATGCCAGCAAATCTGGAAAACTCAGCAGTAGCCAAAGGACTGGAAAAGGTCAGTTTTCATCCCAATCCCAGGGAAAGGCAATGCCAAAGAATGCTCAAACTACCACACAATTGCACTCACCTCACCCACTAGTAAAGTAATGCTCAAAATCCTCCAACCCAGGCTTCAACAATACGTGAACCGAGAACTTCCAGATAGTCAAGCTGGATTTAGAAAAGGCAGAGGAACCAGAGATCAAATTGCCAACATCTGTTGGATCATCAAAAAAGCAAGGGAATTCCAGAAGACCATCTACTTCTTTGTTGTGTATGCTAAAGCCTTTGACTGTGTGGATCACAACAAACTGTGGAAAATTCTTCAAGAGATAGGAATACCAGACCACCTTACCTGCCTCCTGAGAAATCTGTATGCAGGTCAAGAAGCAACAGTTAGAACTGGACATGCAACAATGGACTGGTTCCAAATTGGGAAAGGAGTACATCAAGGATGTATATTGTCACCCTGGTTATTTAACTTATATGCAGAGTACATTATGAAAAATGCTGGGGTGGATGAAGCACAAGATGGAATCAAGATTGCCAGGAGACATATCAATAACTTCAGATATACAGATGACATCACCTTTACGTCAGAAAATGAAGAGGAAATAAAGAGCCTCTTGATGAAGGTGAAAGAGGAGAGTGAAAAAGTTGGCATAAAACTCAACATTCAAAAAATGAAGATCGTGGCATCTGATCCCATCACTTCATGGCAAATAGATGGGGAAACAGTGATAGACTTTATTTTCTTGGGCTCCAAAATCACCACAGATGGTGACTGCAGCTATGAAATTAAAAGACACTTGCTCCTTGGAAGAAAAGTTATGATCAACCTAGGCAGCATATTAAAAAGCAGAGAGATTACTTTACTGACAAAGGTCCATCTAGTCAAAGCTATGGTTTTTCCAATAGTCATGCATGGATGTCAGAATTGAACCATAAAGAAAGCTGAGGACCAAAGAATTGATGCTTTTGAACTGTGGTGTTGGAGAAGACTTCTGAGAGTCCCTTGGACAGTATGGAGATCACACCAGTCAATCCTAAAGGAAATTAGTCCTGAAAAATCATTGGAAGGACTGATGCTGAAGCTGAAACTCCAATACTTTGGCCACTTGATGTGAAGAACTGACTCATTGGAAAAGACCATGCTGGTGGGAGAGATGGAAGGCAGGAGGAGAAGGGGACAATAGAGGATGGAAGGATTGGATATCATCATCAACTTGATGGACGTGAGTTTGAGCAAGCTCTGGGAGTTGCTGATGGACAGGGAAGCCTGGCATGCTGCAGTCCATGGGATCACAAAGAGTTGGACATAACTGAGCAACTGAACTGATGGCTGGAAAATCCAATATCATTAAGATGCTAGTTATAAGAAAACTGATCTATGACTTTAACACAATTTTAATTAATGCTTTATTTTGTAGTAGTTGTTCAACTAATTTTTTAAGTATATATGACAATAAAAGAACCTAGTATAGCCTAGGGAATTATTTAAAAGAAGAACAAAGTTGGAAGACTTACTACTATAAAAAAAAAAAAACTTTTTGCTATAATAATCAAGACAGCTTAGTTCAGTTCAGTTCAGTTGCTCAGTCATGTCTGACTCTTTGCGACCCCATGAATTGCAGCACACCAGGCCTCCCTGTCCATCACCAACTCCCAGAGTTCACTCAGACTCACGTCTATCAAGTCAGTGATGCCATCCAGCCACCTCATCCTCTGTCATCCCCTTCTCCTCCTGCCCCCAGTCCCTCCCAGCATCAGAGTCTTTTCCAATGAGTCAACTCTTCCCATGAGGTGGCCAAAGTACTGGAGTTTCAGCTTTAGCACCATCCCTTCCAAAGAAATCCCAGGGCTAATCTCCTTCAGAATGGACTGGTTGGATCTCCTTGCAGTCCAAGGGACTCTCAAGAGTCTTCTCCAACACCACAGTTCAAAAGCATCAATTCTTCGGCGCTCAGCCTTCTTCACAGTCCAACTCTCACATCCATACATGACCACAGGAAAAACCATAGCCTTGACTAGACGGACCTTTGTTGGCAAAGTAATGTCTCTGCTTTTCAATATGCTATCTAGGTTGGTCAAAACTTTTGTTCCAAGGAGTAAGCATCTTTTAATTTCATGGCTGCAATCACCATCTGCAGTGATTTTGGAGCCCCCAAAAATAAAACAGCTTAGAATCAGTAAACATATGAACAGATAATAAAATTCAATAAAGAATGCAAAAGTATATCCACATGTATAGTCAATTAATTTTTGGTAAAATTGCCAAAGCAATTCAATGGAGAAAGGAGAGTCTTTTCATTCAATGGCACTTGAATGACTGGATAACTCATATCTTTACAATTAGCAATTGAACTTTACTTCCCACGATGCATAAAAATCAATTTAACATAGGTCATAGACCTAAATCTAAAACCTAATATGAAACTTCTACAAGAAACATGGGAGAAGATCTTTGTGACCTCTGGATAGGTAAAAATTTCTTAGGTCATGAATTCCATAAAAGATTTTCTGAAAATTCAACCTCATCAAAATTAAAAGCTTTTGATCTTCAAATAAATGACACCATCAAGCAGTCAAGCCACAGCATTGGAGAAACTATTTAGAAAACATGTAGAACAAAGAACACTTACATTCAGTAATAAATTAATCAGACTAGTTTTTAAAAAAATGAACAAAAAATAAGACATGCCCCTAAAGGCAATACAGGAACAGTCAAGAAACACATGAAAAGATATTCAGTATTATTAGTTATCAGGAAAATATAAATTCAAATCAAAATACAATACTCTTTAAAGCTAAAAGTCTGAGAACACATAGTAAAGGCAGATAGAGGGAGCAACTGGAACTCGTATAATTAAAAATTATATATATATATATATATATACACACACACATATATATGCAGTTTATTGCATGCAAATTACTCATGTTGGAAAATACCTATTATCTACCTTGTCCTGAACAAAAAGAATCCAGTATAACCGAGATAACAAAAATATATATTAAAGAGTCTGATGAAATAACCAAAATAAATTGTCATTAAAGAGACATATTCTATTTTTCTCAATTATGCAAACAAAATAAAGCCACTGGTTAAAACATTCACATCAGTGGTTTATTGTTTTGGCTCAGCTTTTACTCAGAAGGTCCATTCGGTTTATATATCCAACAGGAACATTGCAACCATGACTCATTTTGCAATTAGAATAGTCAGTGTGAGTGTATCAGAGCTAAACAACTTGGCATTATTTTCCTGCAAGAAAAAAAAAAAATCCCTGGTAAAAACAGCACTTCTATTTAGTGTCCAGATGTTAACTTTATTAAACTGAAAACATTCTCTTCCCTCTTCACATTCTGTGGGCATTATTTTGGCCTATTTTATAAATGACCTATTTTATACTCACAACCAGACAATTAGATATATCAAAATCCTGTAATGAAACAAAATTTTCAGTAATGAATTCTGTCTCCCTTTGTGTCTTTTAAGAGAATTTAATTTTTTTTCCTTTTGCTTCACAGATATATAGGATAATTTGTATAAACAAAATACATTTATACAAATGTTATAACTCATACTAATAAAGATAATGGGTCTCCAGAGAAAACAGTGGCCAAGGATCACGCAACTTGAAATTTATTTTAATTCGTATTCTTCAGGAAAAGGCAAAAAAAAAAATAAATAAACATTCCTCATTTCCATATCAGTTAAGATTCAGTATTCACTGGTCAGACAAATTACCTTATATTGATATGCTAATTACGTCCTCAGTGCATATTACTCACACCTAGGGTGATATATAAATCTTATTAATGAAAAGAGCAGAAAAAAAGCATAAAGATGGGGGATAAAGTAATGAAAATATTGTGACAGTGAGCATGACATAGAACACATCATTGTGGACCTAAGCTTGTGAGCTGCTTTCCCACTTCTAACTGCCACCATGGACCTCCCAGGTATGGCTTAGATGTTTTCCTTTGACTTTCTAACCTGAGTAAACACTGCACTACAGGAATGATGGAAATGCCTTTCAAGCACCAGTCTTCCTGGGCAGTGAGGGGAGGTGGGCTTATGTAGGATGGAGGTGGTGGTACAGGCTTGGAAAAGACAAATAGGAAAGACCCTTACATCTGCAAACCTGAGAATCTTTGCAGGAATGTAAGAGTACTTAATGTTGGGCATCCCTGGTGGCTCAGTAGTAAAGAATAAAGAAGATGCCTGCCAACGCAGGAGACACAGTTTCGATTTCTGGGTCAGGAAGATCCCCTGGAGAAGGAAAAAGCAACCCAACCTAATATTCTTGCCTGGGAAATCCCATGGACAGAGGAGCCTGGTGGGCTCCAGTCCATGGGGTCACAAAGAGTCAGACATGACTTAGGGACTGAATAGCAACAACAAACAGTACTTAAAGAGAAAGAAAGAAAAAACGATCGGTCCTATTAACTAAACCTAAACCTCCACAGCATGAGAAGATGAATCCTAAGTTCCACTTTAAGTGCAGCCATGAGTCAGAGCTAAGCATAAGGCAACTTATAGACAATGCCTTCTTCCAAAGCAACGCCTGATATTTCTTTAGCAGAACAATAAATTTTGATTCCACAGTTAGAATTTTTAAGCCTGTGGCAGAGACAGTTATTTATCCCCCAATATCTACTTGATTCTCTTCATTTTCCTGCTATAATGGAACCCCTAGTTTTTAGCTGGGGGCCTCGCTTTAGGAATGGCCATTTGACCAAGTTCTGGACAATATGATTACATGTGAAGTGGGTAACTACAGGAAGGTCCTGAAATAGAGGTTTGTCCTCCCCTCCTCTTCCCTCTTTGCTGCTGGCTGGGATGCATATGTGCCAGCTGGACTCAGAGTGGCTGTCTGGCACAGGACATGCCCTTGGAAATGGCCACACACAGCAGAGGAATGAGAGAAAAGGAACCAGGCTGCCTGAGGTTTTCATGGAGTAGAGCCTTCAAAGCAGCCCTAAGTGCCTACCTCCAGTCTTTATAGCAAAGAGAAATCAAAGAAACTTAAAGAAGATAGGAGCTTCCCTGAGGGGGTTACTCTTATCTGCAGCCAAATCTATTTCTAAATTAGAAAAACCTAGATGTGCAATTACTCGAAGGGGTTAATAGACCAAATAAGGATGAATTTCACAAAATAGCACAGTGGAGATTTTTACTCTTTCAGATGGTGGAGGGCAGGAGAAGAAAGGCTTTGGGAACTTCAATAAAAATTGGAAATGACAAGGAGAGAAAAGGAGGAGGGTAAAAGAAAAGGTGGAAACTCTAAAAACAAATCGCTGGGCTGCTAAAGTGTTTTGAGGCAAAGCGTGCCTGTGAACAAAGGTTCTGTCTTGTGCCCCTTCCTCCTCTCCTGAGGGTCTTCAAATGTCATCTTCCCCATGAGATGGTATTCCAGCTGCTATTCCCAAGGCTGAATTCATTCACTTTAGTTTGAATGATGACCACAGGCAGGCATGACTGAGGACCCTGTAAATACTCATAAGGACATTGGTATGTGTTATGGAGACACCACAGTGCAGGAGTTAAAGACAGATTCTGCTGTCACCTGTGTGATCTTGGACAAGTTTCTCTCTGATCCTTGGTTTCTTCATTATAAATGAAGTTAATAATAGTACCAACTACTTACAGTTAGATAAAACAAATATGCTGTTACATGTAAAGCACTTCAAGTGCTTAAAACATCTCAACATTGTTTGTTGATAATGTTATTGCATTACTAATACATTTCTGAGCTCCAAGGTAAACTCTTAGGATCGTGTTCTTCTGTTCTAGATGAAATATAAGCTTCCTCCCTCCTATACTCTTCCATCCCCACCTCAGTTGTTTGGATACAGTGGAGGCGAGCCAAGTCGCTTCAGTCAGGTCCGACTCTTTGCAACGCTATGGACTAAAGCCCTCCAGGCTCCTTTTCCTGAGGAATTCTCCGGTCAAGAATACTGGAGTGGGTTTCCATGCCCTACTCCAGGGGATCTTCCTGACCAAAGATTCAAACCCAAGTCTCTTTACATCTCCTACATTGGCAGGTGGGTTCTTTAGATTAGCCCCATTTAGAGGATCCAGCAAAAGGCTCAAGGTTCTGGGAACCATGAGGCCTTAGCATAGGAAGAAGCCGGGCCGTTGAACATCTGTGGGGAAGGCTGTCCTGCAGTCAAAGTCATTAACATCTGCATGAGAAAGAAACAAGTTTCTACCGCATCTATGCATGAAATTTGCAGGCTTACATGTTATGCTATCTGATGTTACCCACCCTAATTGTATGGGTTTGCAAGACTGCAGTAACAGAGTCCCACAACTGAGTGGCTTAACAACAAACCTGTTTTCTTATAGTTCTGGAAGCGAGAAGTCTGAGATCAAGGTACGGCAGAGCCAGGCTCCCTCTGAAGAACCTAGGGAAGGGTGTGTTCTAGGCATGTCTCCTGGCTTCTGGAAGTTCCCTGAACTCCAGTTTTCATGTGAATTCCAAGCCTCACAGTGCCACACGAAGATTGTGTGTTTGTAGCCAAAGTTTTTCCTTTCATAAGAACACTGATCTTACTGGATTAGGGCCCACTCTCATGCCCTCATTTTAAACGTGTGTGCTGTGTCGCTCAGTCGTGTCTGACACTTTGCCACCCCATGGACTGTAGCCCACCGGGCTCCTCTGTCCATGGGATTTTCCAGGCAAGATTATTGGAGTGGGTTGCCATTTCCTCCTCTTGGGGGAAACTCGCATTTCCAACCCAGGGATCAAACTTGCGTCTCTTAGGTCTCCTGTGTTGGCAGGCTGATTCTTTACCACTACCACCACCTGACTTGATTACCCCTATAAAGACGATCTCCAATTAAGGCCCCATTCTGAGGTACTGGAGGTTAGGACTCCAGGCTCTCTTTTCTGGGGGGCACAATTCTCCCCATAGCACTAATATAAGTAGCTAACTTTTCATTCTTACTTGCATCTAATTCTTCAAATCAACACAGTGTGAGATACCAGAAATGAAACCTATCATATTTTTTCCTGGTTAATATTAAACTAGAGAAAATTTTATTATCTTAAACTAGTTGCTTTCCTACCAAAGTCACTATCAGGCTGTATTTTATTCTGCATGTCAATACGTATCCATAGATTTCTCTTCACTATATAAATATACACAATCCTATAAGCTTTTTTGGTGTGATATGGACCTGGTGTCTTTTCCTGGACCAGCATTTCCTGGTCACTCTAATCTTAAAGAATTATGAATAAGGCTTTGAGAAGTAGTTCAGGAAATATTTTTATAACAATAATTAAAATTGCTTTTGATACCTGTTACAGAAAAGTCATACAGCTAGCAATTTCAATATACAAATATTGTAATAACAAAGGGATACAGTTATAATAAAATCAAGTAAATACTAAAATGGGTAAAACATATGACACCAACATAATTGCTGAAAATCAAGGCCACTATTGTAAGGGGCATTGAAACAGTCTTACATCCGTCTTGTGTATCATATCCTACACATATTGTAAGGAGAAAAAAAGTTTCTGGAGCATAAGGCACATATGTTTGTTCACTTCTCCCTTGCTCCCACCAAGAACTTTAGAGCCAACTTTCTTCTCCAGGAGACTGACTTTCTTGCAATTTATTTATGATTTTGTGGTAGTTTGTTGTTTAAGTGTTCATATTTGAAACACTTAATACTCCCCCAAAGCTTTATTTTGTCTGTATCTTAACATATAACAAAAATCAGAAGAGTTCCAGTAACTGTCTTACCTACCGGCACACCAAAGCAGAGGCTAACACAGAACTCATTCCTGTAATTCACTTTAGAAAAGACCAACTGAAGAAAATTCAGGCCTTAGGCAGGTTATTGCATGGATCCATTGAATTTTAAGTCTAATAACTTTTTTCAGAAGCACAATAAAAGAACAGCAAACCATTTTTATTTGAATAAAATCTACTCCCACAAAATTCAGAATTACCAAACTACTTCAAAGGCCATTCACTGAATACCCCAAGGATGGTTTTAAGTTAAAATTTTGTGAAGGACTTAAATCAATGGTTCAGAAAGAAAGGCAAAAGGAATTTTATTTACAGTGAGAAACATGGGGGAGAAAGAAAAGGGGAAAACCAATCACCTTACATCTAGAGAGGAGATCAGAGAACCCTGGGTACCGGACAGGTTAGAACTTGCTGAATTTAGGTCTTGAGGTTACAAGGGCACACGTTCCAAAATTATCTCTTTATTTCACAAATTTCTTAGGAGAAAAAGAACTATTAATACATTAAAGCGACAACTCCTTAGTGTCTCTCTTGATCAAAGATCTTGGTTGGTTAACACAATGATCACTCTGAATTGGGTCAGAAGATTGGAAAGAGCACGGTAATGGAGGAATGCCACCAGTGTCCGAGCAAAGGGTGGGCCACAGTAGAACAATGGGAAACATGGGAAGAGGCCAGAGCTCTGAGAAATCTCCTTCCCTGAGCACCGTGACTTGTCTTGCCTTCCTATGATATTTTTTAGTCCCAAGAATTTATGAAAAAAGAAATTAGTTTGAGAATGAACACAGAATAATCCTACTACCACAAACAACATGAGGTTAAAGAAAATATCAATTGAAATTATCTCAAGGTCACCGATTCTGGGCAAGAGGGAAAACCATTTTACAAGCTGAACTGACATGGTTGATTTGTTACAAAGAAGGCAGCGGAGATGAAAAGGAGACTTGTTCAGGTATTCTCATCTTCCATAAAACACAAACAAGGCCTGAAAAAGTAAGATTCTTAATACATCAAAATACTTTATTTGTAAGAACTATGTTTAGCTTCAATTTATTGCATCCTTCCCTTACATGGGGGCTTCCCTGGTGGCTCAGACAGTGAAGAATCTGCCTGCAGTATGGGAGACCCCATTTTGATCCCTGAGTCAGGAAGATTCCCTGGAGAAGGGCATGGCAACCCACTCCAATATTCTTGCCTTGAGAATCCCAGGGACAGAAGAGCCTGACAGGCTATAGTCCATGGGGTTGCAAAGAGTTGGACATGACTAAGTGACTAACATTTTCACTTTTCCTTTCCATGGACTGACATATTCACCTTTTCTATCTAAAAATTTCTTACTTCTTCAAGGAGATGCCTTTGGTTTTCACACAATCTTTCACTTTCTGTTTATTACCATCATATTCAAATGACGTGGTCACACTTGCTATTTTCCTAGCTCCTCCTAAATCCTTTGCAATCTACCTTACCACTGCTCTGCTCTCAGGAGCCACAGAGATAGCTGCCATCCTGAAAGCCTTTTCTCAGGACACTCTTTTCTTGACTTTTGTTTTTTTGCTGCCTTTTAAGCTGTAACTCTATTCCACTTCATTTATACCTTCTTCCCCTTTCCTTTCCTGGTTTTAAAATTCCTAGTTCTCTCTACAGGTCTCTGATTATACTTCCTCATCCTCTTCCACTGACATATCTTCATCCTCCCATTCTCTTGATACAGACATTTCTTCCTAGCTCCTATACAGATCTTCCTCCAGTCTCTCCTAGATGACCACAAACCTCCTCCAATCCATCTCTCTGCCTTCATTACTCAAATTCTTCATGACCAACTGCTGGCTGCAAATCCATCTCCATCTAAATATTCTACCAACCCTCATATGTGATATGGAAGCAACATCACTTAACTTCTGCCTTGCTAATACTTCTGTTTAATCTTATAGTTTCCATGGATAACTTTTTTTCCCAATCAGAAGATGCCAGTTTGGGCTCACCACTGGTTTCTTAGATAGGCACTAGTGTCTGCTACCTCAGACAACTCTTTGTTTTACTCATTTATTTATTTAGCAGATACCTATGCAGTGTTTGGAGCTTCCCAGGTGGTGATAGTGGTAAAGAATCTACCTCCCAATGCAGGAGATGCAAGAGATGTGGGTTCCATCCTTAGGTTAGGAAGATCCCACGGAGGAAGGCATGGCAACCCATTCCACTATTCTTCCTGGAGAACCCCACGGACAGAGGAGCCTGGTGGGTTATGGTCCATCGGGTCCCAAAGAGTCAGATACAGCTGAGCAACTTAGCATGCAGGCACTCATGCAGTGTTTAACATGCACCAGATATTCCTAGCATTGAAATTGTGATATTAAATATACCAAGAGTGATATTTTTCATCATTTGTTTGTGATTATTTGATTAAAAATAGATGAAAGCTTTATAGAATAAAGAATATATATGTGATATGGTTGGGGCTTCCCTGGTGGCCCAGATGGTAAAGAATCTGCCTGCAATGCAGGAGACCTGTGTTTGATCCCTGACTCATAAAGATCTCCTGGAGAAGGGAATGGCTACCCACTCCAGTATTCTTGCCTGCAGAATTCCATCAACAGAAGAGCCTGGTTGCAAAGAGTCAGACAGGGCTGAGTTACTAACACTGCATTACAACTACTATGTGAAGCTGTTAGAATACTTAGGAGACTGACCTTATCCAGAAAGTCAGAGAAGGCATTTCTGGGAGAAGAAGACTGAAGGAAAAGTAGAATCTGGATAGGCTGGCTTCCCACAGTACCAGAAACCTTAACCATGACTCAAGATTAACCTTAACCATGACATGCCTGCTCCTTGGACAGTGACATTCAAGGTAAGAAGATTGGAATAGTCCTTCATTTTTCTTTCAGGTCTCTGAATTCTTACAACCAATAGGTTATTGTTGTGATGGTTATTGTTATGTGTCAACTGGACTGGACCATAGAGTATCCAGATATTTGGTCAAACATGATGTGAGATTCACATTAAAGTCAGTAGAGAGTAAAGCACATTGTCCTCCCTACTGTGTATGCTGCTAAGTCACTTCAGTCGTGTCCAACTCTGTGCGACCCCATAGATGGCCTCCCACCAGGCTCCCCCATCCCTGGGATTCTCCAGGCAAGAACACTGGAGTGGGTTGCCATTTCCTTCTCCAATGCATGAAAGCGAAAGTGAAGTCGCTCAGTCGTGTCCGACCCTTAGTGACCTCATGGACTGCAGCCCACCAGGCTCCTCCATCCTTGGGATTCTCCAGGCAAGAACACTGGAGTGGGTTGCCATTGCCTTCTCCTCCCTACTATGTATAGGCCTCATTTAATTAAAGAGCTGAGTTAAACAAAAAGGTTGACCTCCCCACTCCCAAAGTTAAAAAAAAAAAATTCTTCCTGACATTCCTGACAGCCTTCAAACTAGGACATGAGATTCTTCTTGCCTTCAGTCTGGAACTGAGACATGAGCTCTTCCTGTGTCTCGAGGCTACTGGCCTTGGGACCAAAACTACATCATCAGCTCTCCTGTTCTCAGGCCTTCAGACTCAGACTGGACCTTACATCATCAGCCTCCACCGCCCAGGTTCCCAATGGGCACCTCACCCTGTAGATCTTGGAAATTCCCAGCCTCTGTAACCATGTGAGCCAATTCTCATACATACATCCAGTATATGATACTATTTATACGGAGAATCCTAACTACTACAGTTATAAAGATTTCTAATAATTTTTTAAATGAAATTTCTCATTCTATTCTTATGTTAATCCACTGTGTAAAGAATGAGAAGAGTGAATTACTATACCAACTCACACTGAGTACTTTTTTAGGAAACATTCTGTTTTTGTTTGGGAATACATCTTGATGAATTTCTAAAAGGAAAAAGTGAGACCCTATTGGAAAGTACCAAGCCAACAAGGCATTATGGTTAAGCTATTTTACATGAAAACAGATTACTTTTGCTTCTGGGAAGGGATGGTGGAGAAGGAGTGGAGAGAGGAGGAGAGAGAAATCAAGGATATGAGGGAAAGGAGTCCAGGCACCTTAAGAAAAAAAGAGACCAGGAGAAGACTCTGATCTGGAAACTGGAAACAATTTAAGAATCAGACAACCAAGGTTCACTTCTAAGTATTTCTACAGGCCTATGGCAGAATCCTAGTTATTCCCTTCTTCGTCTCAACAGAGCTTGTTTTGTTCAGGTATCTGGTACTCTTGCATTTCATGGGCCACTCTCAAGACTCAGGCAAGAAATAATATTAAGTCCACCACTGTTTTCTTTGTTCCTGACTAGTTTAGACAAAGGTATGAGCATGTGCCAGGACCAGTGCTCCTGAACAAGTGGTTAACAAAGAAATGTAGTGATGTAGATAAACCTAGAGCCTGTCATACAGAATGAAGTTAAAAAGAAAAAAGCGAGTATCACATGATATATGTGGAATCTAGAAAAATGGTATTGGGGGAGGAGCTAAGATGGCAGAGGAGTAGGACGGGGAGAACACTTTCTCCCCAACAAATTCATCAAAAGAACATTTAAACCCCGAATAAATTCCACAAAACAACTTCTGAATGCCAGCAGAGGACATCAGGCACCCAGAAAAGCAACCCAAGTCTTCGAAAGGAGGTAGGAAAAAATATAAAAGAAAAAAAAGAGACGAAAGAGGGAGGGATGAAGTTCCATCCGGGGAAGGGAGTGTTAAAAAGAGAGAAGTTTCCAAACACCAGGAAACCTTCTCACTGCCGAATCTGTGCCGAGCCATGGAAGCACAGAGGGCAACATAACAGGGAGGAAAAATAAACAATTAAAAACCGCAGATTACGAGCCCTATGGTAACTCCCCCAGCGGAGAAGCAGCGCAGACGCCTGCACACGCCACTAGCAAGCGGGGCTGGGCAGGGAGGCGTGGCACGGGCTGCATCGCTTAGAATAAGGATCTGGCCTGAATACCCTGAGCACTATCTGAGCGAAGTAATTTGGGCTAGCAAACCAGACTGTGGGATATCTACCACACGAAAAGCCAGCCCTAACCTAAGACACCGCCAGGCCCACGCACGGAACAAAGGGCTGAACAGAGATAGCCGGCTGCAGACCTTCCCCCTCCGGTGACAGGCAGCCAGAGCCAGAAGGGGGCAATCGCAGCCCCAGAGAGACATTATCTACAAAACTGTAAGCAGGCTTCTTTGCTAACTAAGACTTCTTGGGGGTCTGGACGGTCAACATCCGCCTGAGAAGGTGTGCTGGTTGTACACCTAGATAACCGAGTGGCGGGGAGGTGATAAGTCGCAGCAATCGCGCTGGCCAAACACCTCATCACCTGAGCTGCTCGGACCTGGGAAGAGCACAAAACGCAGGCCCAACCGAGTCTGCGCCTCTGAGGACTACCCGAGTGCCTGAACCTGAGTGGCTTAGACCTGGGAGGTGCAAGCAGCCCAGGGCCAGCCACGGATTGTTCCCGGCGGAACAACCTAGAGCCCGAGCAGTGTGGGCAGGGAGGGTACATGCGCCGTGAGCGGGGGCAAGTCCAGTGTGGCTGAGGCACTGCAAGCACATGCCAGTGTTATTTGTTTGCAGCGTCCCTCCCTCCCCACAGTGTGACTGAACAAGTGAGCCTAAAAAGAAAAAAAAAAGTGTCCTCCACCGTCCCCTTTGTGTCAGGGCGGAAACCAGACACCGAAGAAACCAGCAAACAGAAGAATCTATAACAGAGGGAACCGCCTTGGAAGCTACAGGCAATAGATTAAAACCCTGTGGTTAGTACCAACTACATAAGAAGGGGCCTATAGATCTTGAGAAATATAAGTCGGACCAAGGAATTAGCCGAAAATGAACTGAACCCACAATACCCACAACAAAACTAGAGAAAGTCCTAGATATATTTTTACTATTTTTATGATCATTCTTTCTTTCTTTCTTTTCTTTTAAATATTTTAAAGAATTTTAAGTCCTCTATTATTCCTTTCATTTTCACTTTTATAACCTACTATTACTTAGCAAAAAAAAATACCCTATTTTTTTAAAGCAAACTTCATATATTATTTTATAATTTTTTTGACTTTTTTTTTTTCTTTTCTTTCACATTGCATTTTTGAAATTCCAAACTCTACTCTAGATTTTTAATTTTAGCTTTTTGGTATTCGTTATCAATTTTGTACCTATATATTTTTTTATATAATTTTTGTGACTTTTTTTTTTCTCTCTTTCTTTCTCTTCTTTTATATAACATTGTATATCTGAAATTCCAAACTAACTGTACTCTAGACTTTTAATTTATGCTTTTTGGTATTTGTTATCAAATTTGTACCTATACTTTCTTTATAATTTTTGCGACTTTGTTTGTTTTTGTTTTTGTTTTTTCTCTCTTTTTTTTCTCCTTCTTTTTTTTAACATTGTACTTTTGAAATTCCAAACTCTACCCTAGATTTTTAACTTTTGCTTTTTGGTATTTGTTATCAATTTTGTACCTATATTTTCTTTATAATTTTTGTGACTTTGTTTGTTTTCATTTGTTTGTTTTCTCTCTTTCTTTTCCTTCTTCTTTTCTTTAACATTGTATTTTGGAAATTCCAAACTCTACTCTAGATTTTTAATTTCTGCTTTTATGTATTTGTTGCCAATTTTGTACCTTTAAGAACCCAATCTTCAGTACTCATTTTTCACTAGGGAGCGAGATTACTGGCTTGAATGCTCTCTCTCCCTCTGGACTCTCCTTTTTCTCCACCAGGTCGCCTGTGTCTCCTCCCTAACCCCTCTCTACTCTACCCAACTCTGTGAATTTCTGTGTGTTCCAGATGGTGGAGAACACTTAGGGAACTGATTACTGGCTGGATCTGTCTCCCTCCTTTTCATTCCCCCCTTTTATCTTCCTGGCCACCTCTGTCTCCTTCCTCCTTCTTCTCTTCTCTGTATAACTCCATGAACATCTCTGAGCAGTCCAGTTGTGGAGTGCACATAAGGAAGTGATTACTGGATAGCCCACTTTCTCCTCTATTGATTCCACCTCATCTCACTCGGATCACCTCTAACTCCCTCCTCCCTCTTCTCTTCTCCATGTAACACTGTGAACCTCTCTGGGTGACCCTCATGGTGGAGAAACTTTTCATCTTTAATGTAGATGTTTTATCAATGGTGCTATATAGAAGGAGAAGTTTTGAAATGACTGTAAAAATAGGACCGATAACTGGAAGCAGGAGGCTTAAGTCCAAACCCTGACACAGGGAACTCCTGACTCCCGGGAACATTAATTGACAGGAGCTCATCAAACGCCTCCATACCTACACTGAAACCATGCACCACACAAGGGCCAACAAGTTCCAGGGCAAGACACACCAAGCAAATTCTCCAGCAACAAAGGAACACAGCCCTGAGCTCCAAAATACAGGCTGCCCAAAGTCACCCCAAAACCATAGACATCTCATAACTTATTACTGGACACTTCATTGCACTCCAGAGAGAAGAAATACAGCTCCACCCACCAGAACACCGACACAAGCTTCCCTAACCAAGAAACCTTGACAAGCCACCTGTACAAACCCCAGTGAGGAAATGCCACAATAAAGAGAACTCCACAAACTGCCAGAATACAGAAAGGACACCCCAAACTCAGCAATTTAAACAATATGAAGAGACAGAGGAATACCCAGCAGATAAAGGAACAGGATAAATGCCCACCAAACCAAATAAAAGAGGAAGAGATAGGGAATCTACCTGATAAAGAATTCCGAATAATGATAGTGAAATTGATCCAAAATCTTGAAATCAAAATGGAATCACAGATAAATAGCCTGGAGACAAGGATTGAGAAGATGCAAGAAAGGTTTAACAAGGACCTAGAAGAAATAAAAAAGAGTCAATATATAATGAATAATGCAATAAATGAAATAAAAAACACTCTGGAGGCAACAAATAGTAGAATAACAGAATAACAGCAGAAGATAGGATTAGTGAATTAGAAGATAGAATGGTAGAAATAAATGAATCAGAGAGGAAAAAAGAAAAATGAATTAAAAGAAATGAGGACAATCTCAGAGAACTCCAAGACAATATTAAACGCTACAACATTCAAATCATAGGGGTTCCAGAAGAAGAAGACAAAAAGAAAGACCATGAGAAAATACTTGAGGAGATAATAGTTGAAAACTTCCCTAAAATGGGGAAGGAAATAATCACTCAAGTCCAAGTAACCCAGAGAGTCCCAAACCCAAGGCAAAACACCCCAAGACACATATTAATCAAATTAACAAAGATCAAACACAAAGAACAAATATTAAAAGCAGCAAGGGAAAAACAACAAATAACACACAAGGGAATGCCCATAAGGATAACAGCTGATCTTTCAATAGAAACTCTTCAGGCCAGGAGGGAATGGCAAGACATACTTAAAGTGATGAAAGAAAATAACCTACAGCCCAGATTATTGTACCCAGCAAGGATCTCATTCAAATATGAAGGAGAAATCAAAAGCTTTACAGACAAGCAAAAGCTGAGAGAATTCAGCACCACCAAACCAGCTCTCCAACAAATGCTAAAGGATATTCTCTAGACAGGAAACACAAAAACGGTATAAAATTCAAACCCAAAACAATAAAGTAAATGGCAGTAGGATCATACTTATCAGTAATTACCTTAAACATAAATGGGTTGAATGCCCCAACCAAAAGACAAAGACTGGCTGAATGGATACAAAAACAAGACCCCTACATATGTTGTCTACAAGAGACCCACCTCAAAACAGGGGACACATACGGACTGAAAGTGAAGGGCTGGAAAAAGATTTTCCATGCAAATAGGGACCAAAAGAAAGCAGGAGTAGCAATACTCATATCAGATAAAATAGACTTTAAAACAAAGGCTGTGAAAAGAGACAAAGATGGTCACTACATAATGATCAAAGGATCAATCCAAGAAGAAGATATAACAATTATAAATATATATGCACCCAACACAGGAGCACTGCAATATGTAAGACAAATGCTAACAAGTATGAAAGGAGAAATTAACAATAACACAATAATAGTGGGAGACTTTAATACCCCACTCACACCTATGGATAGATCAACTAAACAGAAAATTAACAAGGAAACACAAACTTTAAATGATACAATAGACCAGTTAGACCTAATTGATATCTATAGGACATTTCATCCCAAAACAATGAATTTCACCTTTTTCTCAAGTGCACATGGAACCTTCTCCAGGATAGATCACATCCTGGGCCATAAATCTAGCCTTGGTAAATTCAAAAAAATAGAAATCATTCCAAGCATCTTCTCTGACCACAATGCAGTAAGATTAGATCTCAATTACAGAAGAAAAACTATTAAAAATTCCAACATATGGAGGCTGAACAACATGCTGCTGAATAACCAACAAATCACAGAAGAAATCAAAAAAGAAATCAAAATTTGCATAGAAACAAATGAAAATGAAAACACAACAACCCAAAACCTGTGGGACACTGTAAAAGCAGTCCTAAGGGGAAAGTTCATAGCAATACAGGCATACCTCAAGAAACAAGAAAAAAGTCAAATAAATAACCTAACCCTACACCTAAAGCAACTAGAAAAGGAAGAAATGAAGAACCCCAGGGTTAGCAGAAGGAAAGAAATCTTAAAAATTAGAGCAGAAATAAATGCAAAAGAAACAAAGGAGACCATAGCAAAAATCAACAAAGCCAAAAGCTGGTTCTTTGAAAGGATAAATAAAATTGACAAACGATTAGCCAGACTCATCAAGAAACAAAGGGAGAAAAATCAAATCAATAAAATTAGAAATGAAAATGGAGAGATCACAACAGACAACACAGAAATACAAAGGATCATAAGAGACTACTATCAACAATTATATGCCAATAAAATGGACAACGTGGAAGAAATGGACAAATTCTTAGAAAAGTACAAATTTCCAAAACTGAACCAGGAAGACATAGAAAATCTTAACAGACCCATCACAAGCACAGAAATTGAAACTGTAATCAAAAATCTTTCAGCAAACAAAAGCCCAGGACCAGACGGCTTCACAGCTGAATTCTACCAAAAATTTATTTATTTATTTATTTATTTATTTTTTTTACTTCTTCTTTTCCAATTTGGATTCCTTTTATTTCTTTTTCTGCTCTGATTGCTGTGGCCAAAACTTCCAAAACTATGTTGAATAGTAATGGTGAAAGTGGGCACCCTTGTTTTGTTCCTGACTTTAGAGGAAATGCTTTCAATTTTTCACCATTGAGGATAATGTTTGCTGTGGGTTTGTCATATATAGCTTTTATTATGTTGAGGTATGTTCCTTCTATTCCTGCTTTCTGGAGAGTTTTTATCATAAATGGGTGTTGAATTTTGTCAAAGGCTTTCTCTGCATCTATTGAGATAATCATATGGTTTTTGTTTTTCAATTTGTTAATGTGGTGTATTACATTGATTGATTTGCGGATATTGAAGAATCCTTGCATCCCTGGGATAAAGCCCACTTGGTCATGGTGTATGATCTTTTTAATGTGTTGTTGGATTCTGATTGCTAGAATTTTGTTTAGGATTTTTGCATCTATGTTCATCAGTGATATTGGCCTGTAGTTTTCTTTTTTTTTTTTGTGGCATCTTTGTCAGGTTTTGGTATTAGGGTGATGGTGGCCTCATAGAATGAGTTTGGAAGTTTACCTTCCTCTGCAATTTTCTGGAAGAGTTTGAGCAGGATAGGTGTTAGCTCTTCTCTAAATTTTTGGTAGAATTCAGCTGTGAAGCCGTCTGGACCTGGGCTTTTGTTTGCTGAAAGATTTTTGATTACAGTTTCAATTTCCATGCTTGTGATGGGTCTGTTAAGGTTTTCTATTTCTTCCTGGTCGAGTTTTGGAAAGTTGTACTTTTCTAAGAATTTGTCCATTTCTTCCTCGTTGTCCATTTTATTGGCATATAATTGTTGATAATAGTCTCTTATGATCCTTTGTATTTCTATATTGTCTGTTGTGATCTCTCCACTGTCATTTCTAATTTTATTGATTTGATTTTTCTCCCTTTGTTTCTTGATGAGTCTGGCTAATCGTTTGTCAATTTTATTTATCCTTTCAAAGAACCAGCTTTTGGCTTTGTTGATTTTTGCTATGGTCTCTTTTGTTTCTTTTGCATTTATTTCTGCTCTAATTTTTAAGATTTCTTTCCTTCTACTAACCCTGGGGTTCTTCATTTCTTCCTTTTCTAGTTGTTTAAGGTGTAGAGTTAGGTTATTTATTTGACTTTTTTCTTGTTTCTTGAGGTGTGCCTGTATTGCTATGAACTTTCCCCTTAGGACTGCTTTTACTGTGTCCCACAGGTTTTGGGTTGTTGTGTTTTCATTTTCATTCGTTTCTATGCAAATTTTGATTTCTTTTTTGATTTCTTCTGTGATTTGTTGATTATTCAGCAGCGTGTTGTTCAGCCTCCATATGTTGGAATTTTTAATAGTTTTTCTTCTGTAATTGAGATCTAATCTTACTGCATTGTGGTCAGAAAAGATGCTTGGAATGATTTCTATTTTTTTGAATTTACCAAGGCTAGCTTTATGGCCCAGGATGTGATCTATCCTGGAGAAGGTTCCATGTGCGCTTGAGAAAAAGGTGAAATTCATTGTTTTGGGATGAAATGTCCTATAGATATCAATTAGGTCTAACTGGTCTATTGTATCGTTTAAAGTTTATGTTTCCTTATTAATTTTCTGTTTAGTTGATCTATCCATAGGTGTGAGTGGGGTATTAAAGTCTCCCACTATTATTGTGTTATTGTTAATTTCTCCTTTCATACTTGTTAGCATTTGTCTTACATACTGCGATGCTCCCGTGTTGGGTGCATATATATTTATAATTGTTATATCTTCTTCTTGGATTGATCCTTTGATCATTATGTAGTGACCTTCTTTGTCTCTTTTCACAGCCTTTGTTTTAAAGTCTATTTTATCTGATATGAGTATTGCTACTCCTGCTTTCTTTTGGTCCCTATTTGCATGGAAAATCTTTTTCCAGCCCTTCACTTTCAGTCTGTATGTGTCCCCTGTTTTGAGGTGGGTCTCCTGTAGACAACATATGTAGGGGTCTTGTTTTTGTATCCATTCAGCCAGTCTTTGTCTTTTGGTTGGGGCATTCAACCCATTTACGTTTAAGGTAATTACTGATAAGTATGATCCCGTTGCCATTTACTTTATTGTTTGGGGTTCGAATTTATACACCATTTTTGTGTTTCCTGTCTAGAGAATATCCTTTAGTATTTGTTGTAGAACTTGTTTGGTGGTGCAGAATTCTCTCAGCTTTTGCTTATCTGAGAAGCTTTTGATTTCTCCTTCATACTTGAATGAAATCCTTGCTGGGTACAATAATCTGGGCTGTAGGTTATTTTCTTTCATCATTTTAAGTATGTCTTGCCATTCCCTCCTGGCTTGAAGAGTTTCTATTGAAAGATCAGCTGTTATCCTTATGGGAATTCCCTTGTGTGTTATTTGTTGTTTTTCCCTTGCTGCTTTTAATATTTGTTCTTTGTGTTTGATCTTTGTTAATTTGAGTAATATGTGTCTTGGGGTGTTTCGCCTTGGGTTTATCCTGTTTGGGATTCTCTGGGTTTCTTGGACTTGGGTGATTATTTCCTTCCCCATTTTAGGGAAGTTTTCAACTATTATCTCCTCAAGTATTTTCTCATGGTCTTTCTTTTTGTCTTCTTCTTCTGGAACCCCTATGATTCGAATGTTGTAGCGTTTAATATTGTCCTGGAGGTCTCTGAGATTGTCCTCATTTCTTTTAATTCGTTTTTCTTTTATTCTCTCTGATTCATTTATTTCTACCATTCTATCTTCTAATTCATTAATCCTATCTTCTGCCTCTGTTATTCTACTATTTGTTGCCTCCAGAGTGTTTTTAATTTCATTTATTGCATTATTCATTGTATATTGACTCTTTTTTATTTCTTCTAGGTCCTTGTTAAACCTTTCTTGCATCTTCTCAATCCTTGTCTCCAAGCTATTTATCTGTGATTCCATTTTAATTTCTAGATTTTGGATCAATTTCACTATCATTATTCGGAATTCTTTATCAGGTAGATTCCCTATCTCTTCCTCTTTTGTTTGGTTTGGTGGGCATTTATCCTGTTCCTTTATCTGCTGGCTATTCCTCTGTCTCTTCATCTTGTTTAAATTGCTGAGTATGGGGTGTCCTTTCTGTATTCTGGCAGTTTGTGGAGTTCTCTTTATTGTGGCTATTCCTCACTGTGTGTGGGTTTGTACAGGTGGCTTGTCAAGGTTTCCTGGTTAGGGAAGCTTGTGTCAGTGTTCTGATGGGTGGAACTGGTCCAGGTGTCCACTGTCATCCTCAGGCAGTCCTTGGGCTGGTGGGATGGGATGACCTCGGGCTTGTTTTTCCATGAGATGAAAGGGCTCGTGCAGGATCACGAAGGCAGCTTGACGTGAACCTGCTGGTCTTGGAGCCTCTCCTGGAGAAGCGAGGAGTGGCTGCAGGTCACCATGGGGACGGAGACACATATTGGGGAGCATCTACCAAAAATTTAGAGAAGAGCTAACACCTATCCTACTCAAACTCTTCCAGAAAATTGCAGAGAAAGGTAAACTTTCAAACTCATTCTATGAGGCCACCATCACCCTAATCTCAAAACCTGACAAAGATCCCACAAAAAAAGAAAACTACAGGCCAATATCACTGATGAAATTAGATGCAAAAATCCTTAACAAAATTCTAGCAATCAGAATCCAACAACACATTAAAAAGATCATACACCACGACCAAGTGGGCTTTATCCAGGGATACAAAGATTCTTCAATATCCACAGATCAGTCAATGTAATACACCACATCAACAAATTGAATAATAAAAGACATATGATTATCTCAATAGATGCAGAGAAAGCCTTTGACAAAATTCAACATCCATTTATGACAAAAACTCTCCAGAAAGCAGGAATAGAAGGAACATACCTCAACATAATAAAAGCTATATATGACAAACCCACAGCAAACATTATCCTCAATGGTGAAAAATTGAAAGCATTTCCTCTAAAGTCAGGAACAAAACAAGGGTGCCCACTTTCACCATTACTATTCAACATAGTTTTGGAAGTTTTGGCCACAGCAATCAGAGCAGAAAAAGAAATAAAAGGAATCCAAATTGGAAAAGAAGAAGTAAAACTCTCACTGTTTGCAGATGACATGATCCTCTACATAGAAAACCCTAAAGAGTCCACCAGAAAATTACTATAGCTAATCAATGAATATAGTAAAGTTGCAGGATATAAAATCAACACACAGGAATCCCTTGCATTCCTATACACTAATAATGAGAAAATAAAAAGAGAAATTAAGGAAACAATCCCATTCACCATTGCAATGAAAAGAATAAAATACTTAGGAATATATCTACCTAAAGAAACTAAAGACCTATATATAGAAAACTATAAAACACTGGTGAAAGAAATCAAAGAGGACACTAATAGATGGAGAAATATACCATGTTCATGGATTGGAAGAATCAATTTGGTGAAAATGAGTATACTACCCAAAGCAATTTATAGATTCAATGCAATCCCTATCAAGCTACCAACGGTATTTTTCACAGAGCTAGAACAAATAATTTCACAATTTGTATGGAAATGCAAAAAACCTCAAATAGCCAAAGCTATCTTGATAAAGAAGAATGGAACTGGAGGAATCAACCGACCTGACTTCAGGCTCTACTACAAAGCCACAGTCATCAAGACAGTATGGTACTGGCACAAAGACAGAAATATAGATCAATGGAACAAAATAGAAAGCCCAGAGATAAATCCACGCACATATGGACACCTTATCTTTGACAAAGGAGGCAGGAATATACAATGGATTAAAGACAATCTCTTTAACAAGTGGTGCTGGGAAAACTGGTCAACCACTTGTAAAAGAATGAAACTAAAACACTTTCTAACACCATACACAAAAATAAACTCAAAATGGATCAAAGATCTAAACATAAGACCAGAAACTATAAAACTCCTAGAGGAGAACATAGGCAAAACACTCTCCAACATAAATCACAGCAGGATCCTCTATGACCCACCTCCCAGAATATTGGAAATAAAAGCAAAAATAAACAAATGGGACCTAATTAAACTTAAAAGCTTCTGCACAACAAAGGAAACTATTAGCAAGGTGAAATGACAGCCTTCAAAATGGGAGAAAATAATAGCAAAGGAAGCAACAGACAAACAACTAATCTCAAAAATATACAAGCAACTCCTACAGCTCAATTCCAGAAAAATAAATGACCCAATCAAAAAATGGGCCAAAGAACTAAATAGACATTTCTCCAAAGAAGACATACAGATGGCTAACAAACACATGAAAAGATGCTCAACATCACTCATTATCAGAGAAATGCAAATCAAAACCACTATGAGGTACCATTTCACGCCAGTCAGAATGGCTGTGATCCAAAAGTCTACAAGCAATAAATGCTGGAGAGGGTGTGGAGAAAAGGGAACTCTCTTACACTGTTGGTGGGAATGCAAACTAGTACAGCCACTATGGAGAACAGTGTGGAGATTCCTTAAAAAACTGGAAACAGAACTGCCTTATGATCCAGCAATCCCACTGCTGGGCATACACACCGAGAAAACCAGAACATAAAGAGACACGTGTACCCCAATGTTCATCGCAGCACTTTTTATAATAGCCAGGACATGGAAGCAACCTAGATGTTCATCAGCAGATGAATGGATAAGAAAGCTGTGGTACATATACACAATGGAGTATTACTCAACCATTAAAAAGAATACATTTGAATCAGTTCTAATGAGGTGGATGAAACTGGAGCCTATTATACAGAGTGAGGTAAGCCAGAAAGAAAAACATCAATACAGTATACTAACGCATATATATGGAATTTAGAAAGCTGGTAACAATAACCCTGTATACGAGATAGCAAAAGAGACACTGATGTATAGAACAGTTTTATGGACTCTGTGGGAGAGGGAGAGGGTGGGAAGATTTGGGAGAATGACATTGAAACATGTATAATATCATGTATGAAACGAGTCGCCAGTCCAGGTTCGATGCACAATACTGGATGCTTGGGACTGGTGCACTGGGACAACCCAGAGGGATGGTATGGGGAGGGAGGAGGGTTCAGGATGGGGAACACATATATGCCTGTGGTGGATTCATTTCAATATTTGTCAAAACCAATACAATATTGTAAAGTTTAAAAATAAAATAAAATTTAAAAAAAAAGAAAAAAGAAAAATGGTATTGATGAGCCTATTTGGAGGGCAGGAATAGAGGCACAGACCTACAGAACAGACTTGTGAACACAGCGGAGGAAGGAGAGGGTGGACAAATTGAAAGAGTAGAACTGACACATATACACCACCATTTGTAAAACAGATAGCAGGAACCTGCTGTATAGCACAGGGAGCTCAGCACATTGTTCTGTGATGACCTAGAGGGGGGCATGGGGGGATGGGAGGGAGGTTCAAGAGGGAAAGAATATATGTATACACGTGGTTGATTCACTTTGCTGTACAGAAGAAACTAACACAACATTGTAAAGCCAGCATATTCCAATTAAAAAAAAGAAAGAAAGAAAGAAAGAAATGCCTAACACAGAACTCACCCCTTCTTGGCCTAAACATCACTGGGATATTGAAGGATCTAAACAAAAATTCATGGATCCTGGAACCGCTCTACCATCAGGATTCCTTATGTGAGGAAAGAATTTCTTTCTGCTTTTTGTTTTTACTCAGGTTTCCTGTTATTTGCAACCAGAGGCAACATAGCTGAAAGAGAGGGACTTGTCAGTAACCTGATGAAAGAAATGTATAAGAACAAGTGAAAATAAACCTGCTTAATAAATTCCAGGCTGAAAATTTTATGACTCATAAAACAATTTTTTTGGCAATTTCCTCCTGTTATCTATCAGACCATAATTTGTTAATCTATTTAAATATCCATTAGATAATAAAACTGTAAGATACTTGTATATGTTTTTAATGTTCCTGAAAAGTAAATAATGAATGATATAAAATAATTTTACATTGGTAATTTTATAATATTCTGTATATTGGTAGCTAATAAAATCTGTATAATGACATGAAACTTGTCTTAACCCATTTTACTCCTAAAATTGAATAGTTTGTAAAACTTCCCAGAATTCCCAAAGTATTCTGATTTAATCATTCCATATTTCTAAATATTACTTCTCATTTTCTTCATTAGGAGCAGAGTGTTGTTCTCGTTCTACTAGTAACATATATTTCCAAGCTTTATTAGGTCTTATAAAGTTATAATAACTAGAGAAATAATAACATCACTGAGTTCTAAATACTGAGCTAAATAATTGGCTTACAGTATTTCATTTCAACCACAAACCTTCCAATTTTTCAGATGAGAACCCAAGGTTTAAATTTAAAGTAACTAATTCCACATCCTAAAAATACAAACCAGACCTATCTACATGAAAAGTTATGAGTTATAAAACAGCTAATAAACTAATTTTTTAAAAGCCTCATAAATGCACCATAACTACAGTTTTCTCCCAAGTTGTTTTGTAAGAGAATTATAAATTTTTCATATCAGGAAAAAAAAAAGAATTTGAAAAGATACATATAACCTAGTCTCTTTGAAACATTTTACTAGCATTAATTTTGTTGCATAAATTTGGACAAAGATAAATCTAAAGTTTATTTAATAACAATTAAAATTTAGAAAAAAAAACTACGAAACTAAGAGGTAGGTTTGTTACAGTTATCAAACACTATTCAACTCCTTTGCATATCAGGAAATTCCATGATGTTCAAATTTGATGTGGTTTGCACAAGTTCACTCAGGTATTCAGTCTGCTGTTCATTCAGAATAGTTTTTCAACATTTTCTTTGAAATCTCTAGAGACTCAACAGTAATTCTCAAACAATAAGAGGACATTTACATGGAAAGAATGAAAAAGAAACATTCTCAGGCTTTGTGTGATTTCTTAAGAAGACATATTACTGTGAGCTGTTTTAATGAATGGCCACCCTATTGTCTTCCACTGAGAGTTTTCTCTAATCATCAATTGATTATGACAAAACTCAACTCTGTAGGAACATATTTATTGCAAAGTCTCGAACATAAATGTGTCCTGATTTATTTGTGTTCGTGAGGTATAAATGTTCCATGTGCAAGAATGCACTCTTCTCTCCACAGTAGTAATAACTCTTCTGCTCATCTGATTCAAAATAATTTTTGTGCTAAATGCATAGAATTGAAAATTAAAATTAACAAGTTCTCAATTCTTGGTTTCAATATTTATAATAAAAAGAATACTACAGTTTTGTCAGAAACAGAAAATTTTGACATAGGTATTGCACTGTCAAAAGAATAAAATAAACTTGATTGGATAGAAATTTTATTTAGTAAGTGCATGTTGATTATTAGAGATCATCATTTCCTTGTCCAGGTTCTCACAATCAAGCCCTTTACTCTGAATGTAAAATCTTACTTCAAATATAGCCACCAACCAAAAAGATTTACAAGAAACCACAAAATAATATAACATATAAATTCACAAAAATAAATTTGAAGATAGAAAAATGGATGATATCAAAGCGATTGATCATAGGCTAGAAAAATACAGATACATATTTTGAAATATGTCTGGGACCACATACTTCCATCTCTTCTCCCTTAGAGAAACTCAACAAAATACAGCTAAAGGTATAAAAAGCTATAAAACTATAAGAACCAAGAAAATAAGAGAAGACAAAACAGTAAGTAAAGCTATCATTTGGAAGACAAAAAGTAGATGACTTAGTAAAATCTAAGAATCTATAACCCAAGAGCTTACAAATGGAATATCAATGAGAAAGGTGTCAATATACCCCACAGAAATCTGAGAAGTCAGGGAGGGGAAGAGCTGGGAATTGAACAGGGTAGAGATGATGCCTGTCTGATAAGCCCGGGATTCTAGTTATAAGAGTATATATGGTATAATTAGACTCCTAAGTGGGCTTCCCAGGTGCTGCAGTGATAAAGAATCTGCCTGCAAGGCAGGAGACATGGGAGACGAGGGTTCAATACCTGGGTCAGGAAGATCCCCTGGAGTAGGAAAGGGCAATCCACTCCAAATCCCTGCCAGGGAAATCCCATGGACAGAGGAGCCTTGTGGGCTATAGTCCATAGAGTTGCAAAAAGTCAGATACAAATGAACAACTAAATAACAAGATTCCTAAGTATCCCTTCATTCTGCACATTCAGAGACAGCTCCTTTCCAGCATACATGGGCACAAAGGAACAGAAGCCACTAAAATTCAATTAAACAAACTCAGAGAGAAACAGACTCCCATATACCACACATGGCAAAGAATGGTGTTGAAGACTGAAGAGCAAAACAGAAGGACCAAGTGAAATTCTAAGTTACAGTAGAATTTAATCCCTGTTTCCCACATTTCTCTAAGAAATGGAAGAAAACAACAAAAAAACACTCTTGGAGATTGAAAATACACTGAAAATAAATTTCAACAGTAAGATAAAAATAAGGTTTTGGAAATCTGCCATAAAGGAAAACAAAAAGACATATGTAGATAATAAACTAGAAAAACTGAAAATTAGATGATCACATCAATGAATTCAAAACTTCTATCAGTAGACATTCTAGAAATAAACAGAGAAAAATGCAGGGGGGTAAAAAGTGCTGAAGAAATTTTCCTGCACAACTTAAATATCTTTCCAATACAAAGAAAAAAGAAGTTCACACTAAAGGTACATAATAAAATTTTGTAACACTTTCAGAATATTTGTTTTTTTCCTTCAGTTTTGAGAGAGAAACAAAAGACACACAAAGAACCAAGAACATTAAACAAAAGTCTGCATGAGAATCTTCATACACATCTTTATTGTGTATACTGCATAAAAATGCATCTTTATTCATTAAAGTAAAAATCTGGAAATATTAAATAATCCAAATGTCGATGATGTTCACCAACAATAGCACTCAGTTCAGCAAATAAAAAATTAAGCTACTGCTACATGCCAAAACATAGATGATTTTCAGAAACATAATGTTGTGCATAATAAACCAAACACAGATTATGTGCTATATGATTCCACTTATGTGATGTTTAAGACCAGACAAAGTCAGAACTGCATTTATGTTCAGAGATTAAGAATAATTTACTATGAAGGACATGAGGAGCATTCTGGGGTAGCTGGAAATGTTCTGTGTAATCTTGATCTCAGTAGATGGCTTTTTCCACATGTAAAATTCCACTAGATTCTACATGTAATATGAGTACATTTTATAGCTACATTTAAGAGCCTCACATTTGTGAGACTGTTTATTTTTATTTATTTATTTTTTAAAAATCAAGTAAAATAAATCAAATTTCTTTTTAAGAAAATAAAATTCAATTAAGTTCAATAGTTTAAAAAAATCAGTTAAAAAGAAAAATAATTGAGTTGAAAGACAGGGACGAAAAAGTTATTTCAGAATGTCAAATAAAAGGATTAAAAGGTTAAAATTATATTATAAAGTATGAGGCAAGGGACAAGGAGCAAGGCCCAGAAGTCCTGACACATACAATTTCTGAAAGAGAAAAATAGAAAGATTGGAGCATAAAAATTCTAAGAAATAATGGAGAATATTTCCCCAGTTACAGAAGAATAAAAATCCTTAGATTAAAGCAGTTCCTCTAGTCTTGAGTAGAATCTGAGAACACACAGGCACGCACATACCCTAGGTGTATCATCACTGAATTTGGGGTTATTATGAATGGACAGAAAAATCTTAAATGCTGTAAGAAAGAAAATTTTTGAAATCAGATACAAATGTTTTCCTATCAGCAGTGTAAGAAGACAAAGGATAGTATCTCCAGACTCTTATAACTTGGAATACAGGGATCTATACCAGATAAGTGATTAAGTGTGTGTGAATGAATTATTAAAGACAAAAATGTATGATATAGAAAAAAATTAAATTGATCGATAAAGCCCAGAACTGGATGGAAGATATGATATTGGGAGAAGCTCTGTCTTTTGATTTCCAAAAACCACCATGAAAACAGAACAAAACCTAAAATGTATCAAGCTGGGTAATAAGTTAACCGATGAATCCCTAAATACAAGTAACAAAGACAAAACACTAGCAGCAAGACTGCAAGTGCATCTGTGCAGGAGGAAGCAGCGGACACATCACCAGGGCTCTTACAGTTCCCCAAAGCCAGGACACACTCACTGTAAAAGCTTCACATGGCAACCTGAGAACAGCAGTAGAAATCAGAGGTGATCTGTAGGATCTACTCACAAGTGTGTGCGAAGAACTATGAAACCAGAGGTCTCACGGTGTGGAACCATTTAGACTCTAAACTAGCTCCGTTTCAAGATGAAGCCTTATACTGAAGAGAATTTGCTGGGAGTAGAATCCAAATTGAGCCAGGCAAACATATGAAAAAAAAAAAGAAAAAAGTAAAAGTCCATAAAAAGCTGGGAAGGAAAGCAGTGAAAGCAGAGCTCAGAAAACATGAGGCAATTTTTCTCACCATTTTTTAAAGAAGATTTCCAGAGCTGTGAAGCTTAAAAAAAAAAGATAAAACATTTATCCTTGCTCATATCCCCATCTCCCTTCTATAAGGAAAAGAATATCTATGTTATATAATAAATGAGGAACAGAAAAGAATCAGTCAAATGCCATAGAAAGTTTCTATAAGCAAAAGGAAGAAAGGGAACAGAATAATACCTTTATAAGCAATGCAAACATGTCAAAGGCAAATCCTACAGATAAAACTGGAACCTCATATGTTAGCACAAGCTATGTCAGATGCTATGAAAGAACAATATAAATCCAAATTAGAAAAAAATTCACCAATGAGGATATTGAGGAAATAGTGTTATAAAAAGGTGACATAAATCATGAAAGAATTTTTAAAATTTCTTTAAGTCATATCATAAGTGAAGAAAAAACTAGAAAGAATATATGAGCTAGTAAACATAATAGATAATGTCTTAAGAAAAAGAGATGGAAAAGAGGAAATTCTTTAAACCTGAAAGATATGAGAGAGATAAATAGGACTTGAAAGAAATGGATGGATTTGGGCTATGGGTAAATCAAAGCTAACATACATATAAGAGTCCCCAAAGACCAAAACTAACAGTAAAACTAATTCAAGAAAAGTTTTCAGAAACAAAAGATGATTTAAAGCTGTATATTAAAGAGCTACCACATGTCTTTGAAGATTGGCCCAAATGACCAACATCAAGACATTCTAGCAAAACAATCAGAAAGACACACAGGCAGAAAAACAGAAGGAGAAAAATAAACACACACACCTGTCTGGGTGTCCAGGCAAAAAAGCCAAATCACTTATATGGAAAACATCAGACTTTGATAATATATGTTAAAATCTGTAAAATTAAGGCTTGTTGTTGTTTAGTCACTAAGTTGTGTCCAATTCTTCTGCAACCTCAAAGACTGTAGCCTGCCAGGATCCTCTGTCCCTGGGATTCCCAGACAAGAATACTAGAATGGTTTGCCATTTCCTTCTCCAGTTGATCTTCCTGACCCAGGGGTAAAACCTGCATCTCCTGCATTGGCAGGTGGATTCTTCACCACTAAGCCACCTGGGAAGCCAAAATTAAGGATAAATAATGATTATAAGGAATGTAGCTATATACTGACTTTTATCTCCTTTAATATCTTTTTTTCAGTTTTGATTTTGAAACCAAGTATTTAAATTTTAACTTCAAAGTATCATTATAAACTCATGATGAATTTATTTTAAAAAACATTTTCTAGTTCTTGCCACTAAAGGACCCTGGAAATAATCACCAACGCAGTAGCAGAGAACATCCCTACCACCAAGACTGTGATCCTTAAGTGTGTTTCTCACTAAAAAGAACCAGGATTTCCTGAACAAGTAGCTGATTCCAAGTAAGGGGCAGAAAATGTACAAGATGAGGACATGTACCAGGGTCATGGGAAGATGTAGAATCCCACCTGGTTAAGCTCCCTCTGGTTAAAAGTGAGTCGATTGGAACATCAATAATAACAACTGCAATCAATTGAAACACAAATATGTTTAAATCTATGAACTTATAATGATATTTTTAAAAACTCATTAACCACATTTACAAATTCATTATTTTGAAAACTAGTAAACAAAGAGGAAGCATCAAATATTTATCCTGCTTGTCCTCTAGGATATAACCTCAGAGCCTATGGGAATTAGATTACACAGGAATCACCAACTGTGATCAGTAACTGACAACATCACATAAAGAGAAGGTCCATGTTGATGTACAGCAGAAACCAACAAACTGTTGTAGTTATCTTTCAATTATAAGTAAATAAATTTTTAAAAAGAGACGAGATAGTACTGATGGAAGACCACACACTCTGAAATGCTAAGGCTAAGGCACTTCAGTCGTGTCTGACTCTGTGTGACCCCATAGATGGCAGCCCACCAGGCTCCCCCATCCCTGGGATTCTCCAGGCAAGAACACTGGAGTGGGTTGCCATTTCCTTCTCCAATGCATGAAAGTGAAAAGAGAAAGTGAAGTCGCTCAGTCATGTCCGACTCTTAGCGACCCCATGGACTGCAGCCTACCAGGCTCCTCCGTCCGTGGGATTTTCCAGGCAAGAGTTCTGGAGTGGGGTGCCATTGCCTTCTCCACACTCTGAAATAGGCTTGCCAAAACTTAATAAATAAAAAAACTGAGTCTCATCAAGCTCATAGGTCTTACTACAACTTACAGGATTTAAAGGGACAGAGAAATGTGAAATGAGAACATAGTCAGCAAAATTTAAAATGTGAGAAACTCTATCAGACAAATCGTGTAGGTTGTTTAATGAACAAGCTGCAGAAAAAGAAAAGAAAGAGAATCTGTAGATTAAAGATTTAACATATATTCAAACAGTTGCAATAAATTTATTTGAATCCTAATTCAAGAAGTGTGTGTGTACACATGCATTCAAGATACTATGCAAACATGAACATTATTAATATCTGACAGTAATAAATTCTTACATCAATATTTAGGTGTAATAGTATTGCTGCTATGTACTTTTCAATGTAAATATTGTTTAGAGATATAAACTGAAATATTTATACAAATATTTATATTCGACCTGATGTGATGTCTAGAATTTGCTTAAAATAATCTGGGAGGTATGGTAAGGGGATTTGGAGAGAGGTATGAATGAGAAAAGATGGCCTATGTTGATAATTGTTGAACCTGAATGATAGATATGTTGTATTAGTAACCATTTTTTCTACATTTGTATATGTTTGGAATTTTCCCCCAGTAAAAAGTTATAAAAAATGCCTTTAAAAAAAAAACTAGTAAGCACAATACTTTTTTTTTTTCAAAAGCACAAAGAAAATTGAGAATGAAAAGGGAAACTATGTGAAGAAGTTTATTTATAAGAACAAATGTATATTAATAAATTTGTAAGCAACTTAAAGTAAGAAGTTTCTCGAAATAGCTCCAAGAATAAAATCTGGCATGGACCATCTCTACAGAAGGAATTAAAACCACAGATAAAGATACGACCACTGGAACAACTAGGAGTGGATAGCTTTATGGTAGAATTCTAACAAATTTTTAAGCGACAGAAATTTCCCATATTTTTTAATGTTTTCTAAATCAAGGAAAAATAGAGACAACTTCTCAAATCAGTACATTTCTGACCATAAATATGCTATATCACAAAACATTAGGACTCCAGTTAAAGAAAAGACTATAGCTGTGCCCAGCAATTCCTTACACTGAAGTTTCTACAAGAGAAAAAAAAAAACTAAAAAGACAGAAATATCAGAAGGGAAGAACAAATATCACAATTGACAAATTGATAAATATGACAATTGACAAATATCACATTTGACAATGATATAAAAATCTTATAAAATCAACTGTCAAACAATTAGAATAAAGAGTTCAGAAACAAAGATAACCGAAATTCCACACAGCCAAATAATGGCCATCTTCTCCCTGAGGGCAAAATTGGAAAAGTGGAGGAGAAATAACTTCTTTCAACAATTCGTATTGATGGAGTTGCTCCCTGAGTATGCATTTCTTACTAATACAAAAGGAAACTAAATTTTTTAGGCCAAAATGAAACATTCAGTGATGTCAAAAATGAAAGGTAAGAAGTCCAAAGCAGCAGAAAAACACTTTGATGACCCTGGTGCTAAGATGATTTGCATATATTTATGGCATGTATGTCTACTCCTTCCTGAAAATCAGAACTGTATTTAACCATTTATTCTTTTCTTCTACTAATGCATTCTCCTTCCTTCTTAAAATGGCCGGATAGCCAATGTTGCCTAAGCCATGCTCACAACATTTTATAATTAACTTTCTCCTTTGTTTTCCATTTTCAGTAATTTTCAAACTCTCCCACTGGTGTGTTCAGTAAGAGACAGCCAGGACACCTACAGTAACATTCTAAGATGTAGTCACAATAATAAATTATCTTTGAAACATATTTTATCTTCAAATATATTCAAATTTTATATTATGAAACTTGCATCGATTTTAATATAAATAGAAATTGTCTATTTAGAAATAGACAAGTACTCAGAAATTGTCTCCCTGGAAATTGTTATGAAGGACCACTGAGAAGACTTGCCATGTTAATCCTATACTTTAGCACCCATTTTGCAAACCCCAGGGTCAGAAGTCCCGCTTTTGTTTCAGAGCTAAACCTCTTACCAAGCAGCGTATCCTGTTTTTTTCCAAAGTCTTTCTCTCTTCCTATCTCCTCTTTCTAAATGTTTTTTAAATTGGTCTTAAATAAATGTTTGTTGGGTTTAATTTAGCAGAATTTCTTTTCCTTGCTTTTAGTGCTCCCAACAGCCTGATTATCTCAGCTTGTAAGAAACTGAGAAGGTATTTTAGCCTAATTTTTAATGTTTTGGGTAGTTTTGGGTGGTTCCCCCACCCTAGAAACAGCCTTATCTGTAGCTAATTAAATGGGAAGTCAGGGCTAGAGTCTGGATCTCCTAACTTCCAGTCTAGTGCTCTTTATATAACACTGAATAGCCTTCAAAATCATTTTAAAGAAGGGGGAACACGACATACAAGACAAGGGCAGTTTGACCGGCTCTGGATATGCTGAGCAAAAGAGAATTATTGAAAGGATACTAAGAGCTCACAGGGGACTTTTCTGGTGGCCCAGGGTGGACACTTCCCCTCCCAATGCAGGGGGTGAGGGTTCAATCCCTAGTCAGGGAGCTGAGATCCCACGTGCCTCATGGCCAAAAAAAATAAAACATGAAACAAAAGCAATATTGCAACAAATTCAATAAAGACTTAAAAAATGGTCCACATTACAAAAAAAAAAGTCTTTAAAAACAAAGCTCAAAAATCTTTGGATCTGAAGATCAAGCTAGAAAGCCAGAAGTGTGAAGGAAGCCCCTGGGGGCTGGAGCTGAGCACCCCAGGGCAGCTCCATCTCTGGGTACAGCAGAGTGGCAGGTCTGTGCCTTCATGAACATGAGTATCAACTGCTTTCAATCAGCATATTCCAGAAAGGGAGCAAAATCATGTGGGGACACGAAGGTATCTCATGCCTACTTGGCTGGCAGAGAGCCACATACCTGATTCAGGGTCCTAACCCAGAGCAGCCAGCCGGGAAGAAGGCAATTCCCCATAAGGAAATAAAGGTGCTGGTAACAAGATGGGGATTAAAAAGTGCTGTGAGGAAAAAATTATCTACCCCACTCACCCCATCCATCTCATAAAATTGCCATAATGAGGTAATTAAGTAACATATGTAGAAGTTCTTTGTAAATTATGACAGCAAGGAAATCAAACCAGTCAATCCTAAAGGAAATCAACTGAATATTCATTGGAAGGATTGATGCTAAAGCTGAAGCTCCATACTTTGGCTACCTGATGTGAAGAGCTGACTCATTGGAAAAGACCGATGCTGGGAAAAGATTGAAGGTGGGAGGAGAAGGGGGCAACAGAGGATGAAATGGTTAGACAGCATCACTGACCCAGTGGAATGTGAGTTTGAGCAAATCCCACATAGTGAAGGACAGGGAAGCCTGGTGTGCTGTAGTTCATGGGGTCAGACATGTAGACAAGGAATCAGACCAACTTAGTGACTAAAGAACAACAACGAACTATGACAAGCTCTACAAAGGCATTTTGATGAAGTATTACTTCTTTAAGGTAACATTGTAACAACTCTATTTAATCAGTTCAGTTCAGTTCATTTCAGTCGCTCAGTTGTGTCCAGTTCTTTGCGACCCCATGAATCACAGCACACCAGGCCTCCCTGTCCATCACCAACTTCCGGAGTTCACTCAGACTCACATCCATCGAGTCAGTGATGCCATCCAGCCATCTCATCCTCTGTCGTCCCCTTCTCCTCCCAGCATCAGAGTCTTTTCCAATGAGTCAACCCTTCGCATGAAGTGGCCAAAGTATCGAAGTTTCAGCATTAGCATCAGTCCTTCCAATGAACACCCAGGACTGATCTCCTTTAGAATGGACTGGTTGGATCTCCTTGCAGTCCAAGGGACTCTCAAGAGTCTTCTCCAACACCACAGTTCAAAAGCATCAATTCTTCTGCACTCAGCTTTCTTCACAGTCCAACTCTCACATCCATACATGACCACTGGAAAAACCATAGCCTTAATTAGATGGACTTTTGTTGGCAAAGTAATGTCTCTGCTTTTCAATATGCTATCTAGGTTGATCAAAACTTTCCTTCCAAGGAGTAAGCATCTTTTAATTTCATGGCTGCAGTCACCATCTGCAGTGATTTTGGAGCCCCAAAAAATAAAATCTGACACTCTTTCCACTGTTTCCCCATCTATTTCCCATGAAGTGATGGGACCAGATGCCATGATCTCTATTTAATACCTGATTTCTAAAGTTTAAATTTTCAGACAAGCTAATGAAAAAAATGTTTTTCTCAGGATAGGAAAATTTCATTTGACTCTTTTTCAGGTCCTACCACATAAATATGTAACACATGGTCATTTTACTGCTGAGGTAGAATTTGAATACTACCACAAATAGTGCATTACAAATAATGTTCTACAGGGGCAACTTCCATCAAAATAAGGTCTTACTGGCTTTAATTTGCACAAATCTTTCTAAATGAAATAATCACTCTGAGCTACTCATTTGTTAGGCTTTATAGAAATTTAATGGCTTTTATCACTCCAGTTTTTCAAAAATTTCCGGTTACCCACTAAAGACATATTGTGGTAGGTGGAATTCTGAAGATGTCCATTCAAGATTCCCACCTCTGGCTATTCAATCAAACAGTAAGTAGGTGCTACTGCGAAGGCACTTTCCAATGGAATTAAGATCACATATCAGCTGATCTTAAGAGAATGGAGCCTGTATTCTCCAGGGAGGCCCAGGGTAATCTTGAATTAAAGTCATGTTTTGCTCTATCACAGTGGTTTGAAGCAAACCTTGAAGCAGTCACCCATAGAGCACTGTGAATTTCAGGATGTTCCCTGGAAGGGCCCCACCCAAAATAAGTTAAAATTTCTCCTAAAATCAGGAAATAGTACAATAATCTTTGTTTGTCTTTGATATGTGTATTAGTATTCTACTGCTGCTCTAACAAGTTACTACAAATTTAGCAGTTTAAATTAACACCCATCTATTGTCTCATAGTTATAAAGTTAGACGTCTGGGTTGGCATGGATGATTTCTCTACCCCAGGTTTCACAAGGCCAAAATCAAAGTGTTGGCTGGCTAGTCTCTTATTGGGATGCTCTGGAAAAAATAAGCTTCTGTGCTGATTCTGGAGGTGGGCAGAATGCAGTTCCTTGGGGTTGTAGGACTGAAGTACCTGGTTTCCTTGCCGGCAGTGAGCTAGAAATCACTCTGAGCTTCTAGAGGCCTCCTCCATATTTTACACTTAACCCCCTACACCTCAAAAGCAGAAACAGTGAGTAGAATTCACCACATGCTTAGAATTTCTGCATTCCTCCTCTGCTTAATCTCTCTCTGGCTTACTCTCTCTTCTTCCTCCTTTTTCTACTTTTAAAGATTCACGTGATTTTATTGGCCCTCCTTGGAACTATTCTCTTAAGATCAGCGAATCAGATCAGATCAGTCACTCAGTCGTGTCCGACTCTTTGCGATCCCATGAATTGCAGCACGCCAGGCCTCCCTGTCCAGCACCAACTCCCGGAGTTCACTGAGACTCACGTCCATCGAGTCAATGATGCCATCCAGCCATCTCATCCTCTGTCGTCCCCTTCTCCTCTTGCCCCCAGTCCCTCCCAGCATCAGAGTCTTTTCCAGTGAGTCAATTCTTCCCATGAGGTGGCCAAAGTACTGGAGTTTCAGCTTTAGTATCATTCCTTCCAAAGAAATCCCAGGGCTGATCTCCTTTAGAATGGACTGGTTGGATCTCCTTGCATTCCAAGGGACTCTGAAGAGTCTTCTCCAACACCACAGTTCAAAAGCATTAATTCTTTGGCGCTCAGCCTTCTTCACAGTCCAACTCTCACATCCATACATGACCACAGGAAAAACCATAGCCTTGACTAGACGAACCTTTGTTGGCAAAGTAATGTCTCTGCTTTTCAATATGCTATCTAGGTTGGTCATAACTTTTCTTCCAAGGAGTAAGCGTCATTTAATTTCATGGCTGCAGTCACCATCTGCAGTGATTTTGGAGCCCAGAAAAATAAAGTCTGACACTTATTTCCACTGTTTCCCCATCTATTTCCCATGAGGTGATGGGACCGGATGCCATGATCTTCATTTTCTGAATGTTGAGTTTTAAGCCAACTTTTCACTCTCCACTTTCACTTTCATCAGGAGGCTTTTGAGTTCCTCTTCACTTTCTGCCATAAGGGTGGTGTCATCTGCATATCTGAGGTGACTGATATTTCTCCCGGCAATCTTGATTCCAGCTTGTGTTTCTTCCAGTCCAGCGTTTCTCATGATGTACTCTGCATATAAGTTAAATAAACAGGGTGACAATATACAGCCTTGACGTACTCCCTTTCCTATTTGGAATCAGTCTGTTGTTCCATGTCCAGTTCTAACTGTTGCTTCCTGACCTGCATACAAATTTCTCAAGAGGCAGATCAGGTGATCTGGGATTCCCATCTCTTTCAGAATTTTCCACAGTTTATTGTGATCCACACAGTCAAAGGCTTTGGCATAGTCAAGAAAACAGAAATAGATGTTTTTCTGGAACTCTCTTGCTTTTTCCATGATCCAGTGGATGTTGGCAATTTGATCTCTGGTTCCTCTGCCTTTCCTAAAGCCAGCTTGAACATCTGGAAGGTCACAGTTCACATATTGCTGAAGCCTGGCTTGGAGAATTTTGAGCATTACTTTACTAGCGTGTGAGATGAGTGCAATTGTGCGGTAGTTTGAGCATTCTTTGGCATTGCCTTTCTTTGGGATTGGAATGAAAACTGACCTTTTCTAGTCCTGTGGCCATTGCCGAGTTTTCCAAATTTGCTGGCATATTGAGTGCAGCACTTTCACAGCATCATCTTTCAGGATTTGGAATAGCTCAACTGGAATTCTATCACCTCCACTAGCTTTGTTCAGAGTGATACTTTCTAAGGCCCACTTGACTTCACATTCCAGGATGTCTAGGATTCCAGGTGATCACACCATCATGATTATCTGAGTCATGAAGATCTTTTTTGTACAGTTCTTCTGTGTATTCTTGCCATCTCTTCTTAATATCTTCTGCTTCTGTTAGGTCCATACCATTTCTGTCCTTTATCGAGCCCATCTTTGCATGAAATGTTCCTTTGGTATCTCTGATTTTCTTGAAGAGATCTCTAGTCTTTCCCATTCTGTTGTTTTCCTCTATTTCTTTGCATTGATCGCTGAAGAAGGCTTTCTTATCTCTCCTTGCTATTCTTTGGAACTCTGCATTCAGATGTTTATGTCTTTCCTTTTCTCCTTTGCTTTTCACTTCTCTTCTTTTCACAGCTATTTGTAAAGCCTCCCCCAACAGCCTTTTGCTTTTTTGCATTTCTTTTCCATGGGGATGGTATTGATCCCTGTCTCCTGTACAATGTCATGAACCTCTGTCCATAGTTCATCAGGCACTCTATCTATCAGATCTAGGCCCTTAAATCTATTTCTCACTTCCACTGTATAATCATAAGGGATTTGATTTAGGTCATATCTGAATGGTCTAGTGTTTTTCCCTACTTTCTTCAATTTAAGTCTGAATTTGGCAATAAGGAGTTCATGGTCTGAGCCACAGTCAGCTCCTGGTCTTGTTTTTGCTGACTGTATAGAGCTTCTCCATCTTTGGCTGCAAAGAATATAATCAATCTGATTTCGATGTTGACCATCTGGTGATGTCCATGTATAGAGTCTTCTCCTGTATTGTTGGAAGAGGGTGTTTGTTATGACCAGTGCATTTTCTTGGCAAAACTCTTATTAGTCTTTGCCCTGCTTCATTCCACATTCCAAGGCCAAATTTTGCCTGTTACTCCAGGTATTTCTTGACTTCCTACTTTTGCATTCCAGTCCCCTATAAGGAAAAGGACATCTTTTTTGGGTGTTAGTTCTAAAAGGTCTTGTAGGTCTTCATAGAACCGTTCAACTTCAGCTTCTTCAGCATTACTGGTTGGGGCATAGACTTGAATTACTGTGATATTGAATGGTTTGCCTTGGAAACGAACAGAGAACATTCTGTTGTTTTTGAGATTGCATCCAAGTACTGCATTTCGGACTCTTTTGTTGACCATGATGGCCACTCCATTTCTTCTGAGGGATTCCTGCCCACAGTAGTAGATATAACGGTCATCTGAGTTAAATTCACCCATTCCAGTCCATTTCAGTTCGCTGATTCCTAGAATGTCGACGTTCACTCTTGCCATGTCTTGTTTGACCACTTCCAATTTGCCTTGATTCATGGACCTGACATTCCAGGTTCCTATGCAATATTGCTCTTTACAGCATCGGACCTTGCTTCTATCACCAGACACATCCACAGCTGGGTATTCTTTTTGCTTTGGCTCCATCCCTTCATTCTTTCTGGAGTTATTTCTCCACTGATCTCCAGTACCATATTGGGCACCGACTGACCTGGGGAGTTTCTCTTTCAGTATCCTATCATTTTGTCTTTTCATACTGTTCATGGGGTTCTCAAGGCAAGAATACTGAAGTGGTTTGCCATTCCCTTCTCCAGTGGACCACATTCTGTCAGATCTCTCCACCATGACCCACCCATCTAGGGTTCCCCCGCGACCATGGCTTAGTTTTATTCAGTTAGACAAGGCTGTGGTCCTAGTGTGATTAGATTGACTAGTTTTCTGTGAGTATGGTTTCAGTGTGTCTGCCCTCTGATGCCCTCTTGCAACACCTACTATCTTACTTGGGTTTCTCTTACCTTGGGCATGGGGTATCTCTTCACGGCTGCTCCAGCAAAGCACAGCCATTGCTCCTTACCTTGGACAAGGGGTATGTCCTCACCGCCACTCTTCCTGACCTTCAACATGGGATACCTCCTCAAGGCCCTCCTGTGCCCGTGCAGCCACGGCTCCTTGGACATGGGGTTGTTCCTCCCGGCCGCTGCCCCTGGCCTCGGGCTTAGGGGTATGGGGTACCTCCTCCCTCCTGCTGCCCCTGGCCTCGGGCTTAGGGGAATGGGGTATGTCCTCTTGGTCGCCCCCCCTGACCTCGGACATGAGGTAGCTCCTCTCTGCCTTTCCTGTGTGGTTGCAGTCTGGCACTCTCCACCACTACCCCTGACCTCGGACATGGGGTAACTCCTCTTGGCCACCGCCCTTTGGGCATGGGGTCCTCCCAGCTTCTGCCCCTGACCTCGGACGTGGGGTTGCTCCTCTTGGCCGTGCTTAGTGCACCGGTCACAGATCAGCTAATAGGTGACCTTAATTCCATTGGAAAGTACCTTCACAATAGCATCTACTTACTGTTTGACTGAAAAGCCAAGAGGTGGGAATCTGGAGTTGACATCTTCAGAATTCTACCCACCACAATATGTCTTTACGGAGTGACTAGAAATTTTTGAAAAACTGAAATGATGAAAGCCATTAAATTTCTACAAATCATCACAAGTGAGTAGCTCAGGGTGATATTTCAAGAAGTTTTATCAGAATTGGCCACAAATCGTTTACAATCTTCAAAGGCCATCATGTGACCGATATCATAAAGTCCCTCTTTGTATCAAAAATTGGTGTGACCAATGTTGAAAAAGTTCCAAATATTTCTTTGTATTTCTAATATATAAGATACTCTTTAAATATTTCAAATGGATATATTCAGTCATAACTGACTTTTATTTCTTAATATTAATTTATGTCTAAATTCCCTTTTCTTAGGTTTTATGAGATGTAGCTTCCAAGGATTTGAATATATTCAAAATCTTTATAACACAAATTCAATTATATTTGCACTCCATTCCTAAATAACAACTGGCACTTGGAGAAGAATCTTGATATCTCATTCTTCCCACATACAAGCCTCAATCAGTTACAAACACATAGATTAATCACTAAATCAGCAAATATTTACTGAAGCCCCATGGAGCAAATAGTGCCATTTCTAAGCCCTTAGGATTCCACAGTATGTAGAAATAGACAGAGAAATTATTCCTTTTCTAAAGGATTTTCTAAGGCAGGAAAATATGACCAACATGAAGAGTGTATTCAAATAAATATGATTCTCTAATGAGTTAAGGGTACTGTTAAGGTGTTGGAGAATACTACTGTAGATTGCAAAAGAAAAACGTTCAATAGGAAGAAGTTTCTTTGAGTAGGTAAATGATTCTGATACAAATTAATGCTAGCACTGCTGATTTAAGGCTGTTTTTTGTATGTTGGGGACTTAGAAGAGAAGGAGAGCCATGGAGAGGTAGACTGCCACAGCTGATTTACAACTCTATAAGAGCTGGCCTGGAGAAGGAGCCTGTGTAATGGAAAACTTTCAAGGCTATTATTAGAAGACTATATTTGATTCAGAAGACAGTGGGACTTCCTGAAAGAGTTGGAAAGAACTGAGAGATAAGAACTGAGAGATATAATCAAGGCTTCAGGCCTGAAATAGAGATTTATCATACCGTGCAAAATAACTTAAAAAAAACACAACTGCACAGTGAAAGCAAGCCAGGAGGAAGAAGACAGAATAATCTGGTAACAATTTACCAGTGGTCAAGAGATTCTCCTCAGTGATGGTGGCAAGTGATTTGATGGTTCTAAGTAGAAATAGTGAAAGTTTAAGATGGACTTAAAGAGGTGGAGATGGAATTAGAATTCAGTGCTAGAAAAGCAGCATGATTCCTCTGTGGTTTCAAGAATGTTTATTTTGTAAGATATTTAATAACTTTTACTAACTCTGATATAAGGTCCTTTTGTATTTTCAACAGGCCTAACTCATAAAGAGGGCTTTAGCACATTCCTTTATTAGGTAGGATCCATTTCAATGTTTTTAAAAAATACTTCCCATGAATGAGTCACACTTTTCATATCTAATCCACTGGCAAACAGACAAGTCTTTTCAAAACAAGTGACTTGCATACTGAGACTGAAGGATGGATAGGAGAACCAGATCTGGGTTTTAGAATAATCCTCTGGGCTGAATACTGGACAGGAATGAGGAAGCCTAGAGTTGTAGTTTGACGACCTAGTAAACATAATCAGGGCGAAGAGTGATGATGAACTGTGGTAGCAGGAGTGAGAATGGAGAGAGGAGACTGAATTGAGAGATGTTCAGGGGAGAGAATGAAATGAAAAAAACTTGATAATTGACTGGAAATGAGGGACAAGTGAGGAACAGGGGAATGTCAAGAATGAGTCCCCAAATGCTGGATTTTACTACTGAGGTCAGTTTTGTTGGAGGGGAAGTTTGAAGATTAAAATAATGAGTTTGATAAATGTTGAATCTGAGCTGCCTGTGAGACATGCAGCGGGAACTGTCTTAGTTGGATATATGGTGGGCAGGTGGGAATCCCAGAGAGAGGCCCCAAGCCTTGAGCACAAGAGACTATGATGACATCAAAGGTGTTGCTGTAACCACACAGGGAGACCATGAGGAGAAAGAAGAGATGAGACCCCAGACAGAATCCCCAGGCAAAAATACTGGAGCGGGTTGCCATTTTCTTCTCCAGGTGATCTTCCTGGCCCAGGGATTGAACCTGTGTCTCCAGCACTGGCAGATGGATTCTATACTGCTGAGTCACCAAGGAAGCCCCAAATCTCTCGCTGATTAATGCCAATTTTATTACTCACATATTTAATATGACGAGCATATGGCTATTGTTTCTCTCATAGTAACATTTCAGATGTGTAAGTATCTTTGCAAAACATGTACACGTATGAAAACTCATAATCATCATAGTAACATCAATACTACCTTTGTTTTACAGATGAAAAAATTGAGACTCTAGAAAGAGATTGCCAAGGCCATTGAGCTAGCATATGGCAAAGTGAGAGGCTGATTCTGGATATTTAGATCTCAAATCAATTATTTTTCTGACTAAACAAATATTTTAGGCACCCAACATATGGCACCCTACAATTTCATTCTCCACAGTAACTGTATTATTCTAATTTGGGTTATAGATTTTTTTCCCCCTTCTTTTATGTGTTTCTAATCCTTCTTTCTGGACTTTTAATTAATCTTTTATGTGGTTTAATTATGTTTGCTTTAAATCACTTTTTGAAAAAGGTGGAGTATCATAAATAAATTAATAAATAGACAGACACTTAAATAGACTATACATCTGAGGCTTGCTGATTCCCTTGGCAATAACAAAATTTAAATCACTTTTAAGTGACAAGGAGAAAAAAAAGCAAAAACTATCAATATGAACTAGATTTTTCACACATCTTCAATAAAACACTTGTTCATTTCTGCTAATGAGGACAATTGTCCAATTAAAATTAATCCTAATCAAGAAAATAATTCCTACTGCTCCTGCTTATAACCCCAAGTGCAGAGGCTCCATCTATCTCCTCTCTCTATTTAGAAACACTTAATGAAACTGTTTAGAGGGTCTAGTGAATCTGTAATTTCAAAACTGAAGAAGGGAGGAAGCTATAGGTAGGGCATTTACCCAGTGCCCATCCTCCAGCTATGAATGAAACAGATCATTTACTTACTTATCCGAAAATCACTCCTTACCAATGCTATATGTCCTGCAATACCTCCTTTCTCACTTCAGTCATTTTCACTATCTAAATTTCTACCACTTTGCAATTATCAGTATTCGTTAATACCTCTTCTTTGCACATGTAAATATTTCTAGGACTCATTCATTCAATGAACATTGATTGAAACCTACCAAATGCCAGGTGCTGCGCTGGCAACATAGCAGTAAAAAAAGAAAAAAAGAAAGAGGAAAAAAACTGACACATTGGGGGATGATGATATATAATCAGCCATTTACAATTAGTAAAAATTATTTAAATTTATTTGCTTTTTCTTAATTGGTTTAAGTGTGAAATTACTTTCACTGAGGAAAAAGTTTACTGTATACATGGATAAGGAGGAAACTGAGATGCTATTGAAAAAACTCAAAAGAACTTTATGGCCAACCCAATTGATGGTTTGAGAACAAGAATGTACTCCCCTGATTAGAAATGGGCCACCTGTCAATTTATCGCCTCCGAGGTCCAGATTCACTCCTCACTACCTGCACTGTGCTGCCGGGCTAGACTGCCAGCATTTCTCCTTTCACAGTGAGCATGTTGTGAGTAAAGGGGATATTGAAAGAAGTGGCTCCCTGTCCTGGTTCTGTGTGCTGTTTATTATCGTTACTACTGTTGTTGCTTCAACAGTGTTGTGGGTCTGTGTGAGACATCCAGGGCTATTCTATCTCACTACTCACAGTCATCCTTTGATGACACCACGTCCCTGGCCTGAGTCCAGTGACCACCTTCCTCTAGTCATCCCGGGGCAATCACCACACGCTCTTGGCTGGTGCCCACAATAGCACTCTGACCCTTCTGAATACCCACCACCATCTGCAGTGCACTCACACCCCAGACTCACAGCGCCCTGTGCATTCATGCTAAGTCACTTCAGTTGTATCCGACTCTTTGCAACCTGTGGACTGTTGCCCACCGGGATTCTCTACACTCTCACAAGATTGCTTCCTGGTTTCCCAGGGACTGGATCAGCTCTGGCTGGGGCAATCCAGTGAATTTCCACACCACCCATTGGCTACAATCATAACTTCCCCAACAAGGCTGGAAACCCAACCTGGGGCAGGGGACACTCTCTTCCATCTTTGTCCTTTCTTAAATACTCTTCTTCTATCAGAACCAGAGCACTTTTTTTTTTTTTTTGAGTTCTCTTTAAAGTGAAATTGAAGTCATTCAGTCGTGTCTGACTCTTTGTGACCCCGTGGATTGTAGCCCAGGGAATTTTCCAGGCAAGAGTACTGGAGTAGGTTTAATTACTATCCCAACTGGCCCCTTGATTGGATCCCAGGCTAGAGATTAGTGGGGGGTTAGTCTTGGAATCTAACCCCATTTCTGTCTCCCATTTACTTTGCAAAACCTGCTTCAAGTCTCATAGAATCAACTTATAAATAAACTTTTTAAGGAGAGGAGTCATTAAAATGTGAATATTTCCCATAATCACATACTGAAAATGTATGTGTGGTTAATATTGAAATATTAAATATTTAATATTTACAAACTAAATTCTAAAAATTCAAAGCAAAATTCAATTAAAAACAGAGGATGGGCCAGTAGGAGGAACAAGGGCTTCTGCATCATGTCAAAGGACTGAACCCAGATTCTACTGCTTACCAGCTGATGATCTCGAGTGCATTAACCCCCTGGAACCTCAGTTTCCTCAACTGTAAAGTGGGGAGAATAGCATCCACCTTGTAGATTTACCATGGGAATTACACATCACACACAGTAGGGAAGTACATCATGCACAATAAGTGCTGGTCAGTAAACATTATCACGGCTTCACTGGTGGCCCGACGGTAAAGAATATGCCTGCAGTGCTGGAGATCTGAGTTTGATTTCTGGGTCAGGAAGCTCCCCTGGAGGAAGGCATGGCAACCCACTCCAGTATTCTTGCCTAGAGAATCCCATGGACCGAGGAGCCTGGTGGGCTACGGTCCATGGGATCGCAGAGTCAGACATGAGTGAGCGGCTAAGCACATGCACAGAATAAACATTATTAGCCTTTCTTCTGTATCTTTTTTTTTTTTATCTGAGAGGATAATTTTCCTGGGATCTACTGAAACGCAGGGGCTGCTTGAAGCAGTGTTTCTATATTTGCAAGTTTTCCCTGTGGGATTCATTCTTGAAGAGCAGCAGTTTAAAAAGTGTGGGCTCTTCTCTTTCAGCCTGAGCCAGGTGGCACCACCATGTGGGTCCTCTGAGCACTGAAAAAGCTCTACAAAGAAGTTCTGTATGCATTCTGGGTGTTAGGCCTGCCATTATTTCATTGCTCTAATCATGACAGTATACATGTTTTCTACTAGTGTTTTGAGTTTAATAAAATCTCTGTTGCATGCAGGATTATGTAGTTTATGTAATAAAGAAGTTCCAGTCTTTCCTGCATGAAATCTATTGAAGGCAGAATTCCTTCTTCTTTTAGGATAAGAAAGGAAGGCTGGGAGAAATTACAATGAAGTGGCAATAAAAAAAAAAATGTCAGAAATGTTAGTCAAGAAATGCTAAGAGACTGGCTCAGAGCCCAATTAGGACTGAACAAAGATATATATATATAACCTAGTTAAGCTAAAGAATCCTTAATTAAGCTACTGTAAAGCCAAGGGTTTTAAAGTTCAAAGGATATGTAGACTTCTGTCAAATTCCTTTCAGAGAAGGTGACAAGAGAACTCACTAGCAGTCATAGAGAGTGACAGACATAAATAAAATTCTGAAGGAAACTTTAACATAACTGAAGCAAAAAAAAAAAAAGAACAAAGTTTTGTATTACAGTCTTTTGTGTTTGTACATTGACATCTTTTGTGCTGAAGGAGGTTGCATTGATTATTTATTCTTTGAAAGCACACACATATCATTTATTAATAATTATCTTTATAATTAATTACATTTCACAATGACAATAGTCCATCATTGATTTGAATTCTTTCTGGAAATGTGCATCCCTCAGAACACCCAAGTGCCCTGGCTGCTCTGACATGGTGGTAGCTGCTCCTGATTCCAATACATATACTCAAATTTGATTTTGCAGGACTCTGTAACATGCTTAGGAATCTTTTCTTTTTTACAATAAATATGCAAATAGTAATAACAATAATAAAATAAGCACCTTCTGCATCTCTTTGGTCACCAAGTTCTATAGCCGCTGTCCTCTCTTTATTTTTGAGTCTAATCCCTTTCCATCCACAATGACTCACTTATTTCAGATGTTCATCCTCTAGCTCCTGGATGATTTCAAATGCCTCCTGTAGTATTTCCTTGTCTCCCCTTGTAACCAGAGCCATCTTACTAAAATTTGAATCTGTTTATATCATCCCCAGCTTGTATGCCATCAATGGCTACTCATTGCCTCAAGAATTAAGTCCAGACTCATAGCATATGTCTGAGGCCCTTCACACTATGGCCCCATCTGTTCTCCCATCATCACTGCCTGCTACTCTTGGGAGGTTTCTTGCCCCACCCTTATGCATCCCTGCCATAGGAGAACATGTAACGTCATTTCAAGGCAAGTTAGCAAGAAGCACTGTGTCAAATTAATAGTAATCTAGAGAAAAGACTGAAAGCATTGTGGGGTAAGAACTCATCCTAATAACCATCAGGCAATTAAGCAGACCCATCTCCCAGGAAGCCACTTAGTGACCATCTGCTGTAATATAAGCATAGCCCTTGGGAATCCCCCTCCTCTACTCCAACCGTCTTTCCATCTCATTCCTTATGACTACAATCAGTGCTCTCCCTGGGAGGAGCTTCAATAAATACAATTGCACCATCTTTTAATTTTCAAATGATGTTTTAGCACCCCATGTAGAATGGCACCCTCAAAAGCTGTCCATCTGATCAGCCCCCTTATCTACAATGACAAATCCCCACCCATTCCTCAAGGTTCAATTAATACATCACCTCTGTGAAGATTTCTGTACCTAACTTCCAACTCTCTAGCAGAATTAATTAAACAGACACTTTCAAAGCACATATTATTACCAGTGCTCTATGATGTCTTATCCTATTTTTTAAATATCATCTCACTTTTTCCTTACGATAGCTCTATATGTTGTGTGCTATTATTTGTGCCTCATTTATAAGCAGATCTGTCACACAGCTAGCAAAGGGCAGAGTTAAGATTCAGATCCCAGGAGACTGGTTCCAGAGCATTGCCCCTAGTCAGTCTTCTTGGCAGTGTGCTTACTTTTCCACTCCACTGCTAGTACCTCTTATGATGAACTCTATTACAGCTGGCATATAATCATATATGAAGTGTTTGTTAACATGTTGACTTTTCCTCTAGATTTTGAGGTTCCTAAAAGTAGGGCTCTTAACCATATGTATATCTCCAAGAACTTGCTTAGACTTAGTACATAACAGACATTCTCTAATAGTTGTTGGATCATTAATAGTTTTCATGAAAGTAAAGCCTGTGTTTGAATCTCTCTGTTAAAAATCCAAGCACTAAGCCTTCCCTGGAGGTCCAGTGACTAAGAATTTGCCTGCCGATGCAGGGAACGTGGATTCAACCCCTGAGCCAAGAAGATGCCCCATGCCATGGGGCAACTGAGCCTGTGCACCACAACCCCTGCAGCCCGCATGCCCTGTGCTCCACAAAAGAGAGAAGCCACCACAAACAACAGTGGAAAAACCCGTGCACCACGATGAGAGAGTAGCCCCTGCTCGCCACAGATAGAGAAAGCCCATTTGCAGCAACCAAGACCCAGTACAGCCAAAACTAAATAAATAAACAGGAATAAAAATAATCCAAGAGCAAAACCTAGGTGATCATTTTTAAATAGAAATATCAAATCACTATTGTATACCAGAAACGAACACAGCATTGTGGGTCAATTATACTTCAAAAGCAAACAAACACACACAGAAAAAGAGATCAGATGTGTGGTTCCCAGAGGCAGGGAGTGGGTGGAGGGGAATTGGAGGAAACTAGTGAAAGGGTACAACCTTCCAGTTAAAAGGTAAGTAAGTACTGGGAATGTAATGTACAAGGTAATGAATATAATTAACACTGCTGTACGTTGTATATGAAAGCTTTTAAGAGAGCAGATTCTAAGAGTTCTTATCATAGGGGAAAAAAGTATCTTTTTTCTATTTCTTTAACTTTTGTATTTACATGAGATGGTGAATGTTCACTAAACCTTTTGCAGTAATCATTTCATGCTGCTGCTGCTAAATTGCTTCTGTCATGTCTGACTCTGTGCGACCCCATAGACTGCAGCCCACTAAACTCCTCTGTCCCTGGGATTTTCCAGGCAAGAATACTGGAGTGGGTTGCCATTTCCTTCTCCAATGCATGAAAGTGAAAAGTGAAAGTGAAGTCGCTCAGTCATGTTCGACTCCTAGCGACCCCATGGACCGCAGCCTACCAGGCTCCTCCATCCATGGGGTTTTCCAGGCAAGAGTACTGGAGTGGGTTGCCATTGTATCATTTCATGTATCATTTCATTGTATCATTTCATGGTACAAGTCAAATCATTATGCTGCACACCTTAAACTTAGAGTCCTCTATGCCAATTATTTCTCAATAAAACTGGATGAGAAGTGGGGAGGGGAATGATGTGTCTAACATAGGAAGGGGCGGTGCACTCATTGTCTGAAATGCATATGTCCAGGTCATGCCATGGACCAGTCATCAGCTGCTTGTTCTCCGTGGTCCTGAAGTTGACATGTGTGACTAAAATGCTAATCTTGCCATTAAAAAATAATAATAGTAATCCAATAAGAAATGCCTTACATACTCCAAAGGAGTTTCATTTCACATGGGAAATGCAGAGGAACAGAGTATTTGATCAGTTATGTCTCCAAAATTGAAGCAAATGGCTGAATTATCCTTACTAACGTTAAATTCAATTGCCAAGTTGCATGCACAATAATAAGATATTTTCAAGACCAACTGTAATAATGTAGACTATAAAAGCGTAATGGTAAAAACTATTTTCAGTGTCATCAATATGATGAAAAGCAAGAAGATGATTTTCTGATAATCACTTCTAAAAGAATTACTACAACACCAGGATAATTAAGGCCAACCAGGGAGATAAAAACCTTCAGATTCAAGATGTGAAGAAATGTCAGAGGGTGTGAAACAATTGTTTTAATTTTTTTCTCATTTGTAAATTCATTTTATGCCTCCAAGTGCAATATAAATTATTTACCAAAATTAGCTGTAATCACTTACAGGGACAAGTACAAGCGGTTCACACATAAACCTGTATCGTTACTTTATTTGCATGTAAACTGTGCAAATGACTAATTAGAGAGGCAACTATAGAAATAAACAATGTTTAATGTTGTAAAAAAAAAATCCCTGCACCCTCTCTCCTTCTGATTTAAGGAAGAGGTAAGGAGAAAAGGGTCAGTGGCCCCCGGGGTAGGGGAGGGGAATTCTTCTTTGAAAACATCTTCAGTAACCATATTTCAAGTGAGGATGCTGTATGACTTTTATCCGGTTTCTAATTCTCTTCCCCGGTTGTCATTTGGGCTTTTGAAATGTGCTAGAATATTAGTTTAGACTTGAAATATACACTCTGTGAGAAGTCCGACCACCAGCGCACACACTTTATCTTATGAGGTTGAGATCTTCCCTTTTCCTCCGCCTAAGCCATGGTCTCATGTCTCTCCTCGGACATGAGTCATGTTCTCAGTCCTTATGTGATTCTCTTAGACAAGAACAAGGGCAACTTGCTCGCTATCCAATAGGATACCATGAAAAGTGTCTTAAATTAACCAGCTGAGTACTATGATTCATTACGTACTAATTTATCTTTCCTGTTCTGTTTTCAACAGACCTTCCCTCTCTTTTCAACTTAGGACCAATAGAAACAGGACTCTGCCTGGGCCTGTGTATTCATATTCATTCCTTATTTCATTGCTTGAGCATCTTTTACATGAATATAAATGCAAGGGACTTGGAATGACAGAGAGTTGTCCTTACAGGGTTGGGAGGCAGATCTATGAGGATTTCTGAAATCAAACTGGCATCTAATCACATTGCTTCATGGTCACATCTATAAATGACACTGGACTTCAAGCCCCATGCACTGCGATCAAGCCTTGGAAATCAATAATAGCAGCTACCTTGCTTGTTTCTCAGGGTGATGCCCTGTCATGAGAGAGTCAGTACAGATGGCTTTGGAGAGATTGCTAGCATATCCTGTGCACTTTTACAGATGAGAAACTGATGCTGTTCATTGTGTTTCTGGCAGAGCCTAATTTCCATTCTCAGATGCAAATACAGACATTTAACCCTTATTCTGGATTACAAATGCCTCCCACACACTGGAACTTGAAGATTCTATTAAATGAGTCAATACAAAGAACTATCATTATTCGTTTTTTGCCCTTAGACGTTCATTTTCCATAGTCATTATGTCACTGTGTGTATGCATGTGCACACACACACAAAAACACATACTCAGAACGTGTATAAACGCACAGTTTATGCTGCTGATTTGGGGAACATCTTTTGGACTGTTAAGCTCTTCCTGGTGAAGATCTTTCTCAGGATAACCTCAAGTTCAGGAAGTCACATACAAGGATGGTGGACACTCCATGGAGCCAGTGGTAATAGCTCAGTCAATTTATAAGCATTGCCATGCTCGTGTCCTTAACTTTGCCTGTAGCTGTAGGCTAGACAGCATTTCAGTCAGTTCGAGTTCAGCTGTCTGTTTTATTATACCCAGGCCAGGAACACTTTGGGGATTTTTTAGTCCCTTCAATGACAAATGTATATTCAACCACTGCTGTGAGTTGCAACCCACAATGCAGGTCACCAAAGGACAACAAACTGAGTAGGTACGTCAGAAAAATGTCTCTACAGGTGTCTGAAATTGCATCTATCTTCAGTCTTTTCAATCTTTGAGAAGCATATAAAGTTGTTTTCCTTGAATCATATATATATATATATAAAATTGCATCTCTTAAAAAGAAATAGCTAGATTGCCTAAGATACTTTCTAACAAAATTTTATACAAATTTAACTCATTCAAATGACAGACAACGATGAGATTTTTACATTACCTCATGTGGTGGTTGGTTGGGTGTAATGTTTTTTAATAGAGATCATGAAGTCTATTCCCAGATCCCACTTTGAGATTCTTATCTCACAAAGCTGAAATAACTGTCTGTAAATGGTACGATGCACCCAGCTATGCTTAGTGAGAGAAGTCCACGTCCACAGTGCTGTCCCTTAGCCAACACAATTGAGAGAAAAAAAAAAACCTTCCTATTGGAAAAGTGTTAGCTGGGCTGATTCAAAACAGACACTGAATTGGTCCTAATATATTTTCACCATGATGCCTGTGCTCATGGATGGACTTGAATTATCTCTGTAAAATTCTTGTATTCTTTAAAGGAGGTAAGACGTTTTCATCAAGTCTCATCAATCAACGGAAAACTTTCTTTCCGCTGACCCTAGATCTGGCTCCATCTGTTATAAAAGTCCAATTAATTTGTGCAAGATGCAAATTTTACTTAACTGAAAGAAAGTCTGTGAAATTTTAATTGTTGGCCTCCACTTGTGGCCCTCCCACCACCTAATTCCACAACCAAAAATCTTATGAGAGAGTTGAGAGCAACAATAACTTTGCTTTTCTCAGTTCCTATGCCCACAACACCAGGAGCCAATCACTTGACAATTAATGTCAGAACATCAAGAGAAGAAATGTCTTTAATGACTGAAGTCTTTTTTTTTCTATTAATAATTTGGAACATGCATCCTTCTTCCTATCCTGTACTATCTCCTGAACCTAACAATTAAAACAGGGAACTTTTCACATTGAGGTTTAACTATCTGACCACTTGACAAAAACATGTATCCATATTTGTCTTAATCAAACCTAGATAAGGACCAGTCTCCTCAGAGAACAATCAAATAATGTTTGATTCTCTTACATAAAATTTGCAATGAACAGTAAGATCATATTCAAATAAATACTCATTTAATACCACATCTGTTCCCAGAAATAAACAGTAAAGGAGGCATTGAGTATTAATATGTCAGAGTCCAAAATGAGTATATACTTTTGGAAATGTTATAAATATGTATACTGTGTGTGTTATTCAGTGTTTCCTTTTCATGTTCTTTTTGCTGGAACTTGACAACACTTCAAATAATTAGGGAAAGAAAAAAAAATGTCTTTAGGGAATATCCTTCAATAATAATTTATTTGAAGTCGCATGTATTCATTGGCAGGGTTTCCCCCTCTTGAAACCTTTGTTGGATACAGTGTACTGAGCACCTAGTCCTGTGGAGGGCTTTTATCTCTGTGTTCATGTAGAGCTATGTCATTTAAAATGTCTCTCTTTGTTGTGAATTTAATTTTTAAAAGTTAAACTGTGAGCCTACTACCTTAAAAGTGTGATCAAACCTCTGAAAACTCCTTAACATTCAACTTTAGGGTGAAATCTCCCCAAAGCTAGTGAGTGCTCATTAACTTACAGGCATGCAGAGGTTGACTTCTATTTGGCCTTATGACTTCATTGCCCTATTTCTCCTTCAGTCCTATCCTAAGTTTCCCCTAAATTGCCACACATTCCTTAGAAAACTTCTCTCCCCCTCAGCTGTCTCTTGTCATGAAAACAAAAAACTAATAAATTGCTTTGTCCATTAATTAGTGATTAAGATGTCACAACTGTTGAGGACATTTGCCTGGTCCATATATTTAACAATTGCTCAGCAAATATTGTTGAATACCCATTCAGCACTGCATAAGCTCTCTGTGCTCATGGAAAACACAGCTTGGAAGCAAGATACACGGGGATTATCTTCTACGGGAGTTCTGGTCACATGCCCTTCATCATTCCTAATATTTTTTGTTTTGTTATTTTTCTTCTTTTTTTTCCTCTTGATCAGCCTTACCAGCAAGGTTTTCTTTCTTTTTTTTCCAATTGAGATACAGTTGATTTATAATACCATATTAGTTTCGGGTGTTCAGCAAAGTGATTCCTGTAATATATTCACATAAACATGTATATGTATTTTTCATATTATAAAATATTTAATATAGTCCCTTGTGCTATATAGTCGATCCATATTTGTCTGTTTTATATACAGTAATGGGTATCTGGGGGCTTCTCTGGTGGCTCAGTGGCAAAGGAGCCACAGGATTGATCCCCTGGTCAGGAAGATCCCCTGGAGAAGGAAATGGCAACCCACTCCAATATTCTTGCCTGAGAAATCCTATGGACAGAGGAGCCTGGTGGGCTACAGTTCATGGGGTTGCGAAAGAGTTGGACACAACTTAGGGACTGAACAACAACAGCAATGTGTATCTATCAATCCCAAACTCCTAATTTATCCCCCCTGCCTTTTCCCCTTTGGTAGCTGTAAGTTCTTTCTTTGCCTGTGATTCTGTTTTGTAAATAACTTCATCTGTATAATTTTTTTAAGAATACACATGTAAGAGATGTATTGTATCTGTCTCTGTCTTACTTCACTTAGCATGATAATCTCTAGGTTCATCTGTGTTGCTGCAAATGGCATTATTTCATTCTTTTTAATGGCTGAGTAATACTTATTGTGTACATACACCACATCTTTATCCATTCCTCAGTCTTTCAGCATTTTGGCTGCTTCCGTGCCTTGCCTATTGTAAATAGTGCTGTCATGAACATTGGGATGTATGTATCTTTTGAAATCAGAGTTTTTCATTTTTTTCTGGACATATGCCCAGGAAAGAGATTGCTGGATCGTATGGCAACTCTATTTTTAGTTTTTGGAGGAACCTTCATAGTGTTCTCCATAGTGGCTATACCAGTTTATGTTCCTACCCATGTAGGAGGATTCCCTTTTCTCTACACTCTCTCCAGCATTTATTAAAGACTTTCTGATGATGGCCGTTCTGACTGGTGGGGAAAGGCATGACAACCCACTCCAGTATTCTTGCCTGGAGAATACCATGAACAGAGGAGCCTGGTGAGCTATAGTCCATGGGGTTGGTCCAACTTGCAAAGAGTCGGACACAACTGCGGCGATTTAGTACTTAGCATTCTGACTGGTGTGAAGTGATACCTCATGGTAGTTTTGATTTACATTTCTCTAATAATTAGTGATGCTGAGCGTTTTTTCATATGCCTGTTGACTATCGATATGTCTTCTTTGGAGAAGTATCTGTTTAGGTCTTCTGCTCACTTTCTCAATCGGGCTGTTTGTCTCTTTGTTTGATATTGAGTTGCATGAGTTGTTTATATATATGAATTCCTTGTCAGTTGCATCATTGGCAAATATTGTCTCCCATCTCCTAGGTTGTCTTTCTGTTTTGTTTATGATTTCCTTTGCTCTGCAAAACTTTTTAAGTTTAATTAGGTCTCATTTGTTAATTTTTGCTTTTGTTTCCATTACTCAAAGAGATGGATCTAGAAAAATATTGCTGTGATTTATGTCAGAGAGTGTTGTGCCTATGTTTTCCTCTAAGAGTTTTATAGCATCCAATCTTACATTTAGGTATTTAACCCCACAGGGTTTTCTACGATGTTCTTCTTTTTAAAGGAAGGGTTTTTACTTCTATCAATGCTGTTCATTAAACTTTGTTTTCTATTTAATTAATTAATTTGGGGAATTTATTATTTTTTCCTTCTGCTTTCTTTGCACATACCCTGCTGTTTCTTTGTCTAACTTCTTGAGTTGTCTGCTTGGTTCTTTAATTTTCAGTCTTTCTAAAGACATATTTAGAGGTTGTACCTGTCCTTCTGAGAGCTAATTGAATTGCATCCCACAAGTTTTGATATGTAATATTTTCATTAATTTTTTGTTTCTGAGTTATTTAGAAAGACACATTTTATTATCTTGTCATTTTGATTCTGAGTCCCAACTTTATTGGTCAGAGAATGTGGACCCTATATTGGCTCTTTGGTTTTGACGATACTATTTTGCCTCCCAGTGAGTGATAGTTTTGCACTTATTCCATGTATTCTTGGAAATACATCCTGAAACTTTGGACTACAAGGTTCCATATATATCCACTAGACAAAAAGCTTGCCCACTGTTTTGTTTCAACTTCTATGGCTATATTAAGCTTTTGCTTTACATGTAAGAACATTCCAGATACATAATGCTAACAATTTTACATTATGAAATTTGAGGCTATGTAACTATATACATACAATTGCAGAATTGTTATAGTTTGTGCAAGATTTACTGCTCTTGTATTATGTAACAGTCCTCATTATTCCTAATAAAATTTTTGCCTTAAATCGATTGTTATGATATTAATACAGCCACTGTGCCTTTTTCATGGTTAGTGTTTTCCCTGCATGTATTTTTTAATCTCCTTTACTCTCATTCTTTGTAATTATGTTTTAGATATATTGCTTGTAATTAGTGGGTCTGTGACTTTTTGAGAGATTCTCCTCATTCTAACTGGCAATTTTTGTCTATTTACATTTACTATGATCACTGATATAGTAGAGAATATTGGTGGATAAAGAACATACCTTTTATTTAACAGTGTAGAATTAGCACAACAAAGGAGGGAAAAAAAGAGAAAAGGGGACTAGAAGGTGAAAAGGTAAAATAAGGCTGCTGATGCATCATATTGTTCACTCCAGTGGCCTAGAAGGATGTTGTCACACCAATAATGAATCATTGCTCAGATTCTCATCCTTAATATAATTCATGACTAAAAGAAACAAGGGCCCTTGAGGAAATGACTGAGTACAGGTCTGAGTGAAGAAGGTACTACACAAGCCTGGAATATCTTGTCCTGCCAAAAAGGCAAGAACATTTTCAAGATTAATGGGGTATGTCAAAGGACACAGGAGCCAACCTAATGGAGCTCTTCTATGGCCAGAATTATGTCAATTAGAGAATGAAAATATAATGATTGTAATTGATTGAACCACTTGGCATTTATGGAAATCCATCTGTTTATAATGATACTAAAAAAAGAGAAAGCCAAAAAAATCATTTGTGGTCAATTGAGGCCACTCTTAAAGTAATTCCTTGCTTTGAAAAATGTTAACTAAAGGGCAGAAACTATTTACTCTGTCTTTCAAATAAGAATCTTATTTTAGGGTAACCAAATAGTCTCAATTGATGAAACAAATAAAATATTAAAAAGGTCCACCTTATAGAAAATGCCAGGTAATATATTTAGAACAAAGATAGAATTAGAGAATCACCACTTTACAGCCTTAATTGATTCATAAAAAGATTATCAATTGTTGCTGCTGCTGCTGCTGCTGCTAAGTCTCTTGAGTCGTGTCCGACTCTGTGCGACCCCGTAGACTGCAGCCCACCAGGCTCCCCGTCCCTGGGATTCTCCAGGTAAGAACACTGGAGTGGGTTGCCATTTCCTTCTCCAATGCATGAAAGTGAAAAGTGAAAATGAAGTCGCTCAGTCATGTCCGACTCCCAGCGACCCCATGGACTGCAGCCTACCAGGCTCCTCTGTCCGTGGGATTTTCCAGGCAAGAGTACTGGAGTGGGGTGCCATTGACTTCTCCATCAATTGTTGCTAACATTAAGTAAATGTTAGTGAGGAGCTGAATATCTCTTTGATACCAAAGGAACATTGTGCCTTCATAAGAGAGACAAAACAGGATTCTATTTAGGAAGAAATATCAACTCAAGGATTTTTTGTATGAGTATCAAGAGATATTGAGAAATTTGCAATATATGATAATGTTATTTTGGATATATAATGAAACATTCCCAGTTTTAAGAAGCAATCCTAAGTAGAAAAAGATAAAGTAATAAAATAATGACTGTATAAACAAATGCAGCATATTCCTCATGTCTTTACTTTTCTGTGATATCAGTCTTCTTTATTATAGAAGTAGATTTTATTTTTTAGGTAAAAATGGTTATTTTATGCAAGTATAAGAGAATATAAAAGAAATATAATGTATATGTATATTTAATATACTATATATACATTATATTTTCTTGCATCATATTTTTCTTTATTGTTAGCCCTTTAAATTTTAATATAGACAATCAGTTCAGTTCAGTTGCTCAGTCGTGTCCAACTCTTTGCGACTCCATGAATCACAGCACACCAGGCCTCCCTGTCCATCACCAACTCCCGGAGTTCACTCAGACTCATGTCCATCGAGTCAGTGATGCCATCCAGCCATCTCATCCTCTGTCATCTCCTTCTCCTCCTGCCCCCAATCCCTCCCAGCATCAGAGTCTTTTCCAATGAGTCAACTCTTCACATGAGGTGGCCAAAGTACTGGAGTTTCAGCTTCAACATCAGTCCTTCCAATGAACACCCAGGACTGATCTCCTTTAGGATGGACTGGTTGGATCTCCTTGCAGTCCAAGGGACTCTCAAGAGTCTTCTCCAACACCACAGTTTAAAAACATCAATTCTTCTGCGCTCAGCTTTCTTTATAGTCCAACTCTCACATCCATACGTGACTACTGGAAAAACCATAGCCTGACTAGATGGACCTTTGTTGGCAAAGTAATATCTCTTCTTTTCAATATGCTACCTAGGTTGGTCATAACTTTCCTTCCAAGGAGTAAGCGTCTTTTAATTTCATGGCTGCAATCACCATCTACAGTGATTTTGGAGCCCAAAAAAATAAAGTCTGACACTATTTCCACTGTTTCCCCATCTATTTCCCATGAAGTGATGGGACCGGATGCCATGATCTTCGTTTTCTGAATGTTGAGCTTTAAGCCAACATTTTCACTCTCCACTTTCACTTTCATCAAGAGGCTTTTTAGTTCAATAGTAAGTGTTAAATAAATAATAATGTCTAAAGTTAATCAGTTTGCCCTACACTCTTCACAGACAATATAAGACCCTAGAGAAAGCTTTAATGCTAATCCTATGCCTTTTATGTTAAGTGTTTTCCTCTGAAGTTTAAAGTTTGTGTTTATATCCTCTGAAGTTTAAAGTTTGTGTTTATATCCTCTAAATCAGTTGCACCATCATCATTATCAATGACATCATCACCATCATATTTAGATTTCCTATATTTGCATTTTGCTGGATAATCATTTCTTCTTGTATCCTGTAAGTTCACAACTCTTCTTCCTGTACTTCATTCTTTGATAGTTCTTTCTGTATCATTTCATAATTGGTAAACTCTCTCAATATATTTTATTTGAAAATGCCCTTATTTATCTCCCATCTTTAAATCATAGTTGATCTGGGTATAGAAATCTAGTTGAAGATTATTTCTCAAAACTCCTTCAGATCTTATTTGCTTGTTTCCTGCTTACTTTTGTTGCAGTTGGAAAGTGTGCAGACAACCTGATTTTTATTAATTGGTAGCAATTATTTTTTGGTGCTCTGTTTTTCCATTAAATACTTTTATATATGAAATTTTCTTTATCCTACCATGAATTAATTGTGTTCACTAAATCTAAGAATTCACGTCTTTCTACATATGGTCAATTGTTGCTGTTTAGTCACCAAGTCATGTCCGACTCTTTTGCAATCCCATGGACAGTAGAATGCCAGACTCTTTTGCCCATGGGATTTCCCAGGCAAGAATACTGGAGTGGGTTGTCATTTCTTTCTCCAGTGGATCTTTCTGACCCAGGGATCAACCCTGCACTGTCCCCTGCATTGGCAGGCAGATTCTTTACCACTGAGCCACCAGGGAAGCCCACAAATGGTCAATAGGCTCATGAAAAGATGCTCATCATAGCTAATTATTAGAGAAATGCAAATCAAAACAACAATGAAGTCGCACCTCATGCCAGTCAGAAGGGCCATCATTAAGAAGTCCATAAATAATAAACACTGGAGAGAGTGTAGAGAAAAGGGAACCCTCATACATTGTTGGTAGATTTGTAAATTAGTGAAAGTACTGTGGAAAACAGTATGAAGTTTCCTCAAAAAACTAAAAATAAAGTTACTGCATGATCCAGCAATCTCACTCCTGGGCATATACCCAGAGAAAGCTATAATTCAAAAAGATACATGCACCCATATGTTCATTGCAGCACTATTTACAATAGCCAAGACAAGGAAAAAATCTAAATGTCCATCAACAGATGAATGGATAAAGAAGATGTGGCATATATAGACAATGGAATATTACTCTGCCATAAAAAAGAATAAAATAATGCCATTTACAACATGGATGGATTTAGAGATTATCAATATAAGCTAAGTAAGTCAGAAAGAGAAAGAAAAATACCATATGATATTACCTATATGTGAAATCTAAAATATGACACAATTGAATGTATCTATGAAAGGAAAACAGACGTATAGACATAGAGAACAGACTTGTGGTTGACAAAGAGGAGGGGAATATTCAGTCCTGAATATTCATTGGAAGGACTGATGCTGAAGCTCCAATACTTTGGCCACCTGATGCAAAGAACTGAGTCATTGGAAAAGACCCTGATGCTGGGAAAGATTGAAAGCAGGAGGAGAAGGGGATGACAGAGGATGAAATGGTTGGATAGATCATCAACTCGATGGACATGAGTTTGAGAAAGCTCCAGAGATTGGTGATAGACATGGAAGCCTGGCATGCTGCTGCAGTCCATGGGGTCACAAAGAGTTGGACATGACTGAGCAACTGAACTGAACTGAGAAATTAAAAACAACACTGCAAGGCAATCATACTTCAGTGAAATTTTAAAAGAATAAAAATTCATGTCTTTTAAAAGTTCTGGAAAACCTTTTATGTGGTACCTTTAAATATCACCTTTTCTACATCTTCATAGTTCCTCTTAATGCATCTGCTATTTACTATGTTGAACCTTGTCATTCTGTTCTCCATGTCTCTTAACTTTTCATATTTTCCTCTCTATGTTTCTTCATGATGAAAATTGCACAATTCCTTCAAATATATCTTATGGTTCACTAATTCTATGTTCAGTTGTTCAACCTGTCTACTAGATTTTTCATTTTGAAGGCTATATTTTTAATTTTATGAAAATCTATTAGTGTCCTTGGTGGCTCAGTGGTAAAGAATCTGCTGCCAATGCAGGAGACAGGAGATGCAGGTTCGATCCCTGCATCAGGAAGATCTCCTGGATGAGGAAATGGCAACCCATTCCAGTATTCTTGCCTGGAAAATACCATGGATGGAGGAGCCTGGAGGGGTTGCAAAGAGTCAGACACAATTAAACATGCATGACATAACATTGGTTCAGTTTTCTAGCAGAATCAGTATTCATGCACATCAAACATATTTATATTATATGTCATACTGAAATCATGTTATCTGAAATTTTTACATTTAATTTCTTTATTTTATAATATATATGCTGAATTTTGATCTTGAGATTTGAAATATTGTATTATAAGCCTGTTATTTGGAAGATAGGGTTTTTATTAATGAAACCTTTTATGATCTGGGTTATAAAAGTATTCCTAGTGACATTTTTTCTCTACTAGGAGCCCCAGAGCTATCAATAGCCTAGGATAATTTTATGTTACTCTCAGTTTAAAAATTTCCAGACAATTCTGGCCACATAAATTTAGCCCTCAAATTATGCTGAGGGTGTATCTGCGCTTGTCAATTCCCTGAATCAAGGCTGAGACACCCAATTATTTTTGTCATTTTCCCCAGCTGATATGCAGAAATTTTCTAAGATTCCTTTTCACTGAGTATGTAGCCCTTTGAGAATCTTGGCTTTATGAAGCTGTAAGCTATATCAATTCTTCCTCTCTTCCTTGCTAAGCCCCAATTTCTCTTTATATGAGTATTTCTATCAAAATCAAATACTCCAGAGTTGTACTCTTTCAGCTCACACAACTCACAACAGTGGCTCTCATCCCCTCTTCCTTTTTGGTTCCGGTATCTTGCTCCCTTTGTAGCCTATCTTTAAATTTCAAGGATTTTTGTTATATTTCATCCTGCATTTCTAGATTTAGCTACAGGTGAGTTTTTAGATTATCTCGTCTGCTATAATGCCAGAAAGAGACATATTAATTTTGGGGTTTTTTCCCTTTAAACTTACATAACATAACTTTTCCTTATTGCCCTTAAAATTTTTTACTTAAATTCCAGAAGGAAAATTGAATGTGTACATCCTAACATTTGAATCCTCTTTCGTGAACATCTCCCAGGATGTTATGTTCCTCTGAAGTTCCTCATGTATAAATCTTCAAAATCTGCTACTGTTACTTCTTTGACCTACATTTGGTCAATAAATTTATTGTTGAAAATGGAAATTAGGCAAGGGAAGCTCCGTCTTCTTTCATTTGAAGTGCTCCTGGTTTTCATATGTTCATTTTTATTATTTTTCAGCTTTAATAGCTTTGATAGTGCTGTCTTTTCTATTCCTTGGGAATTATACTTGATTTGTCTCTGATTTCCCAGTTTCTTAGGTACCTATATGTTCTCCGATTTTTACCTATTCCACTGAAAGGTAAGCCTTCCTTTCTCTTTTTAAGTCAGTGATTCAGGAAACTTTTCCGCTTCTGACTCCACTAGTTGACTGAAATGCCCGGGTCTATTATTAGAGCTGGAGCTACTAGTGGAATCATTACAGATTCCACCAGTTCGTTGAAATGACCTAATGTAGCTCTACTGGGCCTGCTGCCACAGTCTCAGTATTTGCATCTTTTACAGCACATTGTAGGCTTCCCTGATGGCTCAGATGGTAAAGATTCTGCCTCCAGTACAGGAGACCTGGGCTCAATCCAGGTCACACACAGAGCGACTGAGCGAGTCAGACAGAACTGAGTGACTGACACCGACACAGAGCACACGCTGTACTTTTTGTTCATCATGATAGATTCAAAATCCTGTTACTTCTTTCTATAGAACAGAATAGAAAGTATTAGTCACTCAGTCGTGGCCAACTCTGTGCGGTCCCATGGACTGCAGCCCACCAGGCTCCTCTCTTCAATGGGATTTTTCAGGCAAGGATACTGGAGTGGTTTGCCATTTCCTTCTCCAAGGAATCTTCCTGGCCCAGGGATCAAACCCAGGTCTCCTGAACTGAAGGCAGATTCTTTACCCACTGAGCTACCAGGGAAGCCAGAACAGAATATAGTCTCCCTGTTCCACTTTATGACATCAAATAGTTCTTCTTTCGGAAACAAATGATCTTCTGATGCCTGAGGTCCTTAAGTGCCCATGTTCCCTGCCCTCTTCTCTTCAGTCTCTGCCTCGTGTATATATTAATGTACATGATTATTATGTCCTCGATCAAATTTCCAGAATTCTGAATTCAAGGTTTTCCATCTATTTTCATTTCTTCCTTTCCCTCTTTTCCCCTTCCCTTTGAATTCAAGTTTATAGAATGACCTAATGTGTCAATTTGATATTGTCAAATTTTTAAAAAAATTAAGCTAATTTTTGGTACTTTATTTAAAAAGATGTCTCCAATGCCATACATTAGTCCCATTCCAGAGCCAAATGAAAATGAATAAAATATGCAAATTCACCTGTGTTCTTTCCCATACCTGTCATAATTATACATTCAGGATTATTTCTCCTCATCCCCATCAGTGAGTGATAGTTGCTCAGTCATGCCTGACTCTTTGCAACCCCAAGTAGCCTGCCAGGCTCCTCTGTCCATGGAATTCTCCAGGTAAGATTACTGGAGTAGGTTGCCATCTCCTTTTCCAGGGTATCTTCCAGACCCAGGGATCCTGCATTGCAGGAGAGTCTTTACCATCTGAGCCACCAGGGAAGCCTACTATTAAGAGACATTTCTAAGTATAAAGACAGGTCAACTTAAAAATTATCAGCAGATACACGCTTGACTTTATCTTATAAACTATAGACAATACATTAGAATATGTAATGAATCCATACACCTTTTCCAAAGGAATACCCAAGACAGAAGTAGCAATAAAATTATAAATGCCATGTCATCAATCAGATGAAATAATTTAGATGAAGCACAAGACCATTTTTATTTTATTAATCTTTGCTCTGTGAGATAAGCACTGTCTAGAATAAAAGCAATACCCATATTCTCATTTGTACCAAGGGAAGATCTGTGAGAGCCTTAGTAAAAGGAGATCCAGGAAATAAATCAGTTAATAAATGCAAATTATAAGCAATATTTGACCAGCACCATGTTACCAAGGACAGAATTCCTGCCTTAAAGGTTCCTAAAATTCTTTTAATGCAAAGAATATGGAATAAGAGAAAGGAAAATGAATCACTGCAAGGTTATGTGTGCACGTGTGTGTGTTTGGGTAAGCAAATAGAGCATGGATGACATTCAGACACATTTTTAGAAATTTAAAACAGAAACATACACAGAGATATATTTTTATTTTGATTCAAGAATCCTGAAAACTAACTACGTGATTGTATCTCCTTTTCCTGGATATTTGAAGAAGTAAAGGAGGACACTGGGTGATTTTTTTAATGGCTTATTGTAGAAATGAAGCAAAATAAGAGCCAACAATTTTTTTTTTTTAAGACTCAGTTACTGAATTTAGATAGTTACCCAAACTCTATCAGTCTTTCAAGGCTAAAAGTTTTTCTAAAATTGATTTGTGTCATGCAGGTATTCTTTGATGCCCTGTGACTAGAATTCACCTCAAACCCATTCAAAAGGTGCAACTTCAAGGTTCTCGTGAACACTGCCTCAATCGCGTAAGTCAGCTCCTCAGAGAGCACGTTCTCAGAATCTGAACTGTCCCAGCAGCCAGAATCCACAAGATGGCAGTAGTGTTCACTTGTGTTTTTTTTTTCCCCCCTCTTTTTAGGGAAGTTGATTTTACAACAGTCATTTAATTGTCTTTTCTTTAAGAAAAGGATAAAAAGTTTTCCTCTGATGAGAGATAGTTTTCATATGGTTAACAGTGATTATATTCCTGAAAGCCCTGCTATAAAAGAGCCTCACTTACCTAAAACTTCTTTGTATCTCTGGTTTGAAAGTTGATCCCCTCATTCCTTGGGCTTCTGTGTTTTTCTTCTGTGATAAGATTCTGAGATTGGGCAGTTCAGTCATCAGTAGCCATGTGTGTAACTTAAATTTTAATTAATTAAAGTTAAATAAAACTCAAAATTCAGTTCTCCAATAGCCACTCGAGGCTAATGGCTGGCAACATGGCACTGAGCCGTACTGAGCATTCGCATCAACACATGAAATTCTTTCTATCTGATAGCACTGCCTGAAGGATAGTAGAGACCTGGATATATTTCCAGGACCTGGTATATAGAAATCATATACCCTATCAGTATCTTTTGCTGTGACACATACATTCTGAAGTGGAAATAGAAATGACAGAATGTTGAAATGAAAATGTGAATTTTCACACAGCCTTGTGTACAGTGTATACACAGGAACATTAATATCTTGTGAAATATACATACCTGGACCAGTGTTCACAGTACAAAATTTTGGACATCTTCAGAGCATTCATTGTCATCCAGTATTTTTTAAACTTTACTTACATTATTGAAGCCCAACACGGTCCTTGTTTCAGAAACACAGAAACAAAATAACAGAACTGAAAAGGAACCTGGGGATCATCTTCCCCAACCTCCTGGTGTGATTCATTAGGAGACAGGACCAAAGAATGAGCCGAGGAACAAAACAGACAGGACTCCAGAAACAAATTCTGTCCTGGGTCATCTTGGTTAAACTTTCCTGTACCTAACTTTTGTTCCATGGAAAAGGAAAGATTGAGAAAGGTTATATGGAAGTTTACTTTCAGCTCTAAATTTATCTCTTGTATCATATGCGGTTTTAGGAATTCAAGGGGTTTCAAAGTTACAGGATAAAAGATAGTACATTCACCTTGAGTATTAATTTTATTCAAAGATGTGAGAAAGAAAAGTTAAGGACTTTGACTAGTAAGTGATTTTAAAATTATCCTTTTATCTTTAAAAATGCAGACCTGTTATGAACAAGATAAAACATGAAGCTGCAAAGGAATATCATGCCTGTTGTGACCTCTTTGAGATACACTCCCAAATCCCTTCACGAGTTCTCATTCATTCCTTCTGCATTTAAGGACAGTTTTTATGCATTTAAGAAATGCTTCAGTGGGCAACTGCACATGAGTGAAAGCCTCCCAGTGACAGTTTTAGAGGCTTGCTCGACCTTGTGAATAAGGTCTACAAGTCCAGAAATTTCATTTGGTTAAACACATAACAAGGTTCAAGTTCATTCACAATAAAATACAAAGTAAAAATATAATGGTTAATAGTGATGAAGGCAATGGCACCCCACTCCAGCACTCTTGCCTGGAAAATCCCATGGATGGAGGAGCCTGGTAGGCTGCAGTCCATGGGGTCACTAGGAGTCGGACACGACTGAGCGATTTCACTTTCACTTTTCACTTTCATGCACTGGAGAAGGAAATGGCAACCCACTCCAGTGTTCTTGCCTGGAGATTCCCAGGGATGGGGGAGCCTGGTGGGCTGCCATCTATGGGGTCTCACAGAGTCGGACACTACTGAAGCGACTTAGCAGCAGCAGCAGAAGCAAGCGTCTTTTAATTTCATGGCTGCAGTCACCATCTGCAGTGATTTTGGAGCCCAAGAAAGTAAAGTCTGTCATTGTTTCCATTGTTTCCTCATCTATTTGCCATGAAGTGATGGGACTGGATGCCATGATTTTAGTTATCTGAATGTTGAGTTTTAAGCCAGAGCTTTTTCACTCTCCTCTTTCATTTTAAGTATATGTATATACTTCATTTCCTTAACCCATTTATCTATTAATGGACATTTAAGTTGCTTTTACCTCTTGGCTATTATGAATAATACCCCAATGAACTTGAGAATGCAAATATCTCCCTAAAATCTTGCTTTGAATTGTTTTGAATATATACCCAGAAGTGGGATTTCTGGGTCATTTGGTATTTCTATTTTTAATTTTTTTGAGGAGCCTCCATACTATTTTCCATAATGGATGCAACATTTACATTCCCACAAATGGTGCACAAGGGTTTCAATATTCCTATAACCTTGTCAATCCTAAAGGAAATCAGTTCTGAATATTCATTGGAAGAACTGATGCTGAAGCTGAAGCTCCAATCCTTTGGCCACCTGATGCAAATAGCCAACTCGTTAGAAAAGACCCTGATGCTGGGAAAGATTGAAGGCAGGAGGAGAAGGGGACGACAGAGAATGAGATGGTTGGATGGCATCACTGATTCAATGGACATGAGTTTGAGCAAGCTCCGGGAGATGGTGAAGGACAGGGAAGCCTGGTATGCTGCTGTCCATGGGGTCTCAAAGAGTCAGACACGACTGAGCAGCGGAACAACAACAGTAGCTTTGTCAACACCTGCCTTTTCTTTTGTTACTGGCATCCGAATGGCCAGCTGCTATGTTGCCCTATCAAATATCAACTGTGCCAGCCAGTCTCTTGATGGGAATATGGGATAGCAAACAATTCAAGATGGAGGCTGTTTAGATGCCTGAATCACAGAATTTTAAAGATTCCAACAGTCCTAAATCTATACACTTAGTTTGAAATGGTTTGATGATGGTGAGTAATCAAATAGCAGTGCTCCCACTAGACGGCAGTGGGCTGTGTTGACGCGGCAACCTTCGATGATGTAGTATAATTCGGTCAGAAGAAGACAGCTCAGGCCTCCCAATCCTGCTCCTGCCACTATCAAGGTGTGGGTAGTGGGAAAATTCGTAACCACTGTGAGCTCATTTGGAGAAGGCAATGGCACCCACTCCAGTACTCTTGCCTGGAAAATCCACAGATGGAGGAGCCTGGTGGGCTGCAGTCCATGGGGTCGCTAAGAGTCGGACGTGACTGAGCGACTTCACTTTCACTTCTCACTTTCATGCATTGGAGCAGGAAATGGCAACCCACTCCAGTGTTCTTGCCTGGAGAATCCCAGGGACGGCAGAGCCTGGTGAGCTGCCATCTATGGGGTCACACAGACTCGGACACGACTGAAGCGACTTAGCAGCAGCAGCAGTGAGCTCATTGCCCACTTTCTTGAATTGGGAATAATGATATCTGCTGCACTGTACATTGTTGACATGAGGATTGAATGAAAGGATGTACATAAAGTGTCTGCCACATAATATGCTATCAACAAATGCTAGCTTCTTTTTGTTTAATCCCCAAATCCATTTCTCATGCAAGTTAATGTATGAAGAGATCAAAACCAAAAATTTTAATAAAAGCCTGATAGTGTCAGGAGATCTTCAATAGTCACTACAGTTATAAGTTTTTTATAGTATTTTACAGTAGTTTATCCCAGATATTTGACCTGAAGCTACCCTGCATGAAGAGGAGTTTGCCACCGAAAATAAGATTTAAATAATGCTTTCTGGAGAAGAGTTTCCTTGTCTTTATCTTTAACATATGTATTAAATCAAAAAGGTTTTCAAAAGTAAGTTGTCCTAGCGTCTTAAGCAAATAGGATCTGAGAATCTATACTCATAGACTTGATGTTCATGGATAAAGTCTCACATTGCTGTCTGTGGTAGTTCATCAGTCCATTCTATTCAATAAACACATTATAAATCTATTTTCAACAAATCAGCCAGAGGGATGTTCTTAAGCTATAAGCTAAATCCTGTCACACCTCCAATGACTTCCCACTAGAAAGTTATTACACCATAGATGGCAGGTATCTTTGTCTGTTTTGATCACTGCTATAAACTTAGTATGTAGAAGAATGCCAAAAAGATAAGAGGCCCTTAATAATTACTTATTGAATAAATACATAAATGAGCAAAGGAATAAATAGTCATATTGAAAGAATTTCCATACAGTATCCCCAGGTTCTGATTAAATGTCCTGATTATTTTTTAGAAACCTTCTATGACTTCTAACCAAGGTCTTGAAGTGCAGTCAGGAAACCAGTCAACCCCTGATGATGGAAGGGTCACTTCCTCTGTGATGTTTGAATCTGCAGTCAGTACAGATGTCTCTCCCTAAAGACTGCTGGGCCTGAACACAGTGAATTATTTTTAACTCATCCCCTAGAGGAGAAACCTTACTTCAGTTCAGCCTCCAGCTCAGTGTACAAGCTCAGGGCCTTAGGATGTGGAGAGAAGCAAGGCTTGAGCACTGTTAGTGCTTCGAATTTCCCCTAAGATGTTCTTCTCACAGATACAGACAAAAAAGGATGTGCTTAATAGTCAATTATCAATGACATTTTGCTCCTTCTATATAAACAACCTTGTTTTATTGTTGTTGTTTAGTCACTAAGTCATATCCAAGTCTTCTGAGACCCCATGGACTGTAGCCCACCATGCTCCTCTGTCCACGGGATTCTCCAGGCAAGAATATTGGAATGGGTAGTCCTTTCCTCCTCCAGGGGATCTTCCTGACCCAGGGATCAAACCTGCCTCTCCTGCCTTGGCAAATAGATTCTTTACCCCTGAGCCACTGAGGAAGGTGGAAACAAGGTTATCCCAAGACTTATCTTTGAGTTTCACTTCAGTATGTTGAGTTGTAGTTGTGTATTTGATCAAACATATCTCTTGCTGGATAAGATATCACTGCAAGAACAGTGGTGTATTGAGAAACAATTTTCCTAAACCAGGTAATCTAGCAATAGAATTTTATTTCTATTTTAAATGGAATTTTATTTTATTTTATTTTATTCCATTTCTATTCTTGACATTCAGGCTCCTAAAATTACTGTGTCAAATAAGAGTATCTCAGACATGTAATGTTTAACTAGCTCTCTACTTGGGACCAGAAAACTGGACTTTCATGTGTCCATTGGCAGTATGTGTGTGTGTGTGATAGAGAGAGAGAAAATGAGAGAAAAAGAGAACATACTCAGAGCTGGCTTACTGAATTAGTCAATCAGGAATAGAAATAGTTTCTCACTGGTTTGCATTCAGATCATTTAAACATGACCTGACTGATATTAACACTACTCAGTGTGACCAAGAAGTCCTGAACTCAACTAAACATATGTGATTGGGTGAGGTTCTCTCAAAAACATAGAAAGAAAGGAAAAAAGAAAATATAAGTAAGGAAGGAAGGTTACTAGATTGAAGTATCAATAAGTGAAATTTAGAAAAAATGGACGTAAGACCTGAGAATGTTTTCAAAATTGAAAGTGCCCACATATCACCTGAGGGTTTTTTTTAAAATGCAAGTTTTTTGTTCAGTGGACCAGTATTGGGACAGATTCTGCATTTCTAACAAGTCCCATGTGGTGCTGATGCTGGAGGCCCACAGATTACACTTCAAGTAACAATGTTTTCTTTTTTTTTTTTTCAAGTAACAATGTTTTCAAACACGCTAACAAAAGGCCTGTTCCCCCAAATGGGAAAGAAACCATCCACACAAATTAGGTCAAGGCAAAAAGTGACTTTAGCAGGCCCTTGGATCATTGTTCACTCATTGAAACACCATGATTATATTATGGGAAGAAATCATTATTTTATTAGTGCAATATAGTTCAAGCTCTCTTTCTGTTGCAAGCATGAATCACTGATGCTCAGTCTGGGGTTGTTACTGTGAGACTTTAAGATTCACAGTAACAACCCCAGACAAAGCTATATATATATATATATATATGATTAAATATATATATAAACATATGTAGACATATATATACATAATCATGTATATATATGCATAATTTTATTTATTTTTGGCTATGCTGAATCTTGTTGCTTTGCACAGGCTGTTCTCTACTTGAGGTAAGCTGGCGCTGCTCTCTAGCTGTGACGCACACCCTTCTATTACAGTGGCTTCTTCTGCTGTGGAACGCGGGCTCTGGTGCACACGGAATTTCAGTAGCTACAGCGTGCAGGCTCGGTAGTTGTGGCACACGGGCTTATTTGCTCCACAGCCTGTGGAATCTTTCTGGACCAGGGATCAAACCTATGTCTCCTGCATTGGCAGGCAGATTCTTAACCACTGGACTACCAGGAAAGTCCTAATCCTTTGGGTTTGTGGAATTCTCATGATAAATAATGCTATTGAGCATCTTTTCATGTGCTTCCGGGCCCTTTGAATTTTCTCTAATATGAGGGGCTTCCTGAAGTCATTGACTGAATCACGCAGGGTTCCAAAAGGAAGCAAAGTCAAAGAGTTATTTTCCTAATTGACTGATCAGAAATATAAGTTGGCATAGATTTGAGTGTATCAGAAAACAGCAAATTCATCCATCTACAGTACAAAGAAGACTCATAGACCTTTGAATTTGGCACTTTCAAGGTCCGACTTCCTTGTTCAAATAACAAAGCATAATTTATGGGCCTTATATCATCATAGCTCTAGACAAAATGATTTTGGCTATGACACATCAAATTGAATACTGAGGAGAGAAAAATGACTTATTCTTTAAGAGTTGTTAAGGTCAATGTGATTTGCCTGAATATTGAAGCACATGCTCTGTGGGTGGGAAGGACATTGTAATAGGTTGAACCCTATGTGTATTGGAGTGAAATAGGTGGGACACATTGAGGGCCTAAGGAATGTGTTATGGAAGAAAGTATAAAGAAAGACAGAGCCAAGGACTTAGCTTCAGGAAAATTGTATACTTAGGAATGGGAAGAGAAAAGAGCCATGAAGGGCTAATAAGAGGAGTGGTCACAGTCAAATGCATTAGTACAGAAGCCAAAGACAAGAGAATGACTTGGGAAAGGGGTAGGGGTGCCAAATAGCATTAAATATTCAAGAAAACACAAAAGTAAGAACACTGGCAAGAGGTCACTGGATTTCACAAGTTGTTGGTCATTATTTTATTTTGAGTACATAGCTTAATCAGAGTTAATATAAATGACATTTGTTGGTGTTGTTTAGTCTCTCAGTCATATCCAACTCTTTGTCGATCCTACGGAGCCTGCCAGGCTCCTCTGTCCTTGGGATTTCCCAGGCAATAATGTTGGAGTACAGTGGCATTTCCTTCTCCAAGGGTTCTTCCCCACCCAGGGATCAAACCTGTGGCTGCTGCATTAACAGGCAAATTCTTTACCACTGAAAGGAGTAAGTGGAATGGGGCTACAGGAACATGATGAGCTTTCTTCTGAAATAATTGGGAAATTAATATGAGAAAGACACAAATACTACTGAGCAAAAGCATAAATACATTTAAAGTTAGTATAATTCAGCACTAAAATGACCTTTAAATTCACTTTATGAAAAACACTGCCCATTTCCTTGATTTCTTATTAGTTTTATCCCTTACTAATAATAATATCCTTTGATAATAATTTTACAGAAAAATCTTTCTAAACAAATTTATTATATCATTTTTTTCTGTGCATATCTCTGCTCAGCCAGTCAGCATAGTAAACATGGAAATAAACACGGCAGAAGGGCTTCCCAGGTGGCTCTAGTGGTAAAGAACTTACCTGCCAATGCAGGAGATGCAAGAGGTGTGGTTCCGTCCCTGGGTCAGAAGATCCCCTGGAGGAGGAAATGGCAGCCCACTCCAGTATTCTTGCCTGGAGAATCCCATGGACCGAGGAGCCTGGTGGGTTGTGGTCCATGGGGTCACAAAGAGTGGGACACGACGGAAGAGACTTAGCAGAGCACAGCACACCCAGCACAAACGGCAGAAAAGGCCTCGAGAATGTTCTGGTTCAGCCATGACCCCATTTTTGGCCTCACTGAATATGCAGTACTGTAATTATCACTCACAGTTGCTACCTGCTAGGGTTTCAGAACACAGCTGGGGAGACTTAGGCTAGATGGAAAGAAAATCTGGCTGACAATGAGAGTTATTAAACACTGCAAGGATTACTAGAGGAAACTATAGTTGTCTTTTCTTGTAAAGTGCTTAAAATCAGACTGGCTACCTAGTTATCTGATACGTGCTCTTGGGCAGAAGCAGAAAGACGGACTCATTGACCTTTCAGAGTCTCTCCAGACCTTTTATCATCATGCTGAACCTATTCGCACCATGAAAGAAAGACTCTAAGAGCCTGCCTTTTCTTCCTACACTTAACACACATTTATTACAGACCCTCTCTGTGCTCAGCACTCTGCTTGGTGCTAGAAACATAATTTCAACCTTTAAGGAGATCACAAGCTTTGGTCAAAAGGTGAAGCAAAAATGTTCCATCTACATAAGTGTTAACCACATGGGGTGATTGGAGATGCTATTTAAAACAGTGAGTGCCTTCAAAGGACAAAGCCTACTGTGACGGGGTCTATCCCTTGCCCTGGGTCTCTTCTCAAAAGAGTAGAAGGCTCGTTTGTTCAACTGAGCCCATTGATGGGTGTGAGATAGACAAAAGGACTTAAAGCAGAGGTACAGGAGAGAGTAGAGTTCTCTGCATAATTGGAAATCTCTGATTCACTGGAAAACCTGGATGAGAATGGGAGCAAGATAGGGATGGAGTAGGGAAGTCAAGAGTCCAGGGGTTATCCGGGGCAACCATGGCCAGTGAGAAAGCCCTTGGTCTGTGGTGGCTTAAACATATCTATGAACCTGGCAATCCTACCTTTAAAAAGCTAACAAGAGGGACTTCTGTCCAAACAAGTTAACTGGTATAGACTCATCTCTCCCTACTTCTCCCTCCGGAGGATAACAATAAACACTGGAAATAGTGCAGGAGAAAATCAAGGAGAACTCTCAAAGGAGGAGGGAGGAAGGTAAACTGATTTAAGAAGCCCACAACCAAAGGGGTAACAGAGGATGAAATGGTTGGATGGCATCATTGACTCAATGGACATGAGTTTGAACAAACTCTAGGAGATGGTGAAGGACAGGGAGGCCTGGTATGCTGCAGTCCGTGGGGTTGCAAAGAGTCAGACAGGACTGAGCAACCGAACAACAATGATTGAAGAAACAGCATTATGTCTGGGCATCTTACAATCTCTTGTCCAACAGAAGGCCACATGGTTGCACTTCCCAACCCCCAAAACTAACAACAGAAGGTGTCCAGGTAATCCACAAGGGATGGATCAAAGCCCCATTGAAAACAGGTTACCTAGGGAAACATTCTCCTTCCTTGATGGTCCTGGGACCCCCCTCTTCCACTCAGAGACACTGCTTGTAGGGCACTGGACACCCACAAAGTGGATTCCACCACAAGCACTCGCCCCCAGGCAGCCTTCGCTGTCTCCATAAGCCAGAGACGTCACTGTTTCACCCAGAGACTCAAGACAGGTGGCATGCCAAGTGATATTTCTTCCACCCCTTCAAGACCTGTTGGAGCTCCATGGCTGACCTTAAAGAACAGCCAAAGGAAGTTCATAGAACAGAAATGACATGAAAAAGAAAGCTTTCATGCCATGAAGAAGGAAGAAAAAAAGGCGAGAAAAAGAATACAATACAGTGTATTGTATGTGCCTTCTCCACATGAGTTTTCGAAAATATGTGCTGTGACTAAAATTAAAATTATAACACCATCTAGTACTTAAGACAGTATTTAAAGTGGAGAAGGTAAAGGGTTAATGGAAGTAAAGTTTCCACACTTAGCTGGAAGCAGCAAAATGCTGATACAGTAGTCAGTGATAAAGTATGTGTATTGTCATACCCAGAGCAGCCAAGAAAACTGTGCAAAGCGAATTACTCAAAAATACTAAAACTACATCAAGGTGGAATCCTTAAAACATTTTCAAGTAACCCACAGGAAGTCAAGAGGGAGAAAAAAAAAAGAAGAATGAGAAACTGGAAACAAACAGAAAACAAATAATTGTTAGAGTTAAGGTTAACATATCATAAATGGTTCAAATATGCCAACTGGAAAGCAGAAATTGGCAAACGGAATTGTTTTAAATGATTTAACTACATGCTGCTTACAGGAAATTTACTTCAAATTCAATGGCATAGGTAGGTTGAAAGAAAAAGGATGAAAAAAGAAGACATACTATTTTATTTATAAAAATGAATTGAGATACATACATAAGCTTGTATATGTATACAAAAATGTCACAGAAGACTACACAAATCATTAACAGTATTTCTGATGAGGATAACTGGGGATCTGGTATGAAAATCACTTCAGTGTCTACCCTTCCATGCTCTTAAAAAAATTAACACATGCACTAATTAGTTATTTTTAAGTTTATATAAAAATAAGCTGAAGAAAATAACTTTGGTTAATAAAAGTTAAGGACTAAGTAATAAACAATGTTATGTTATTTATTATAGTAGTGAAATGATGGATTCCACCAAGGCAAACCAAAAACCACTAGTAAAAGTCCTAAATTATGTGCTTAATCTGTATTAACATTGCTCTAGAATTGATAGAGAATCATGGGAAAGAACACATGTTCCCTCTTTGCATCAACAGCAGAACAGAGATGTGGGAATAGCTGTGAGCTAATGAGTGAATAATAGCTCAGCCAAGGCAAAAGAGAATCAAATTTGCCCATAAAAATTTAAGTCCCCCTGCCCTCCCACCCTCACTCACTTTTATAGGCACGTGTGGTTGTTCAAGTTTATTTCATTTTCATCTCAAAGAAGAGAGATTTTATCTGATCATTAGGTAACAGAAGTATAATCCGTACCTTGGTCTAGGACACTTGTGTCCACTTGTAGAAAGACAGTGATAAACGGTTGGACCGAAAATGACGCATCTAGAGTTCTCAAAAATTTTCAGTGGTAATCCTCATTTATTATTTTAATTACTTAAGTATTATTTCTAAACTATAACAAACAAATCATGTTCCTTAGATGCAAGCTGCTTAGTGTATATAAACCATGTTTGCAGTACACCTACAACCATTTTCAAATTCAGGAAGAAAACGCCCCACAAGCTGAACCCTGATGACAAATTCTATTCCCTCTCCTGTGACAGAGGTGGTGGGTGAGATAGATGACTCAGAGCTTTCATACATTAAGATTTTCCCCATTAGCTATTTATAGGGAAATCTTTTAAAAATGTATATGCTTAAAAGTTTAAAGTGTGCTACTCAGTACGTTACACTGACAAATAGACATGCTGAAGATTCTTTCACTCCAGACTTAATTTTATTGCCAAAGGAAACAGAATATGTAGAATAGCTCATGTTCCTGATCAAAATTCTTAAACAAAAAGAATTTTTTTCTAGATAAAATATAATAGTATCCAAATTCTTAAGTTAAATTTAAATTCTTAAATTAAAAAAAAAAAAACAATATATTTTTTCCTAGAAAAAAAAATACAACAATACAAGAAAATACTCTTGTTAAGCATTATTCAGATGTAGGAAAGAAATAGTGTTTGAGGGTCCAGGAAGAATGTTTAGATTAAAAGGAAGAAATGACAAGAAAAACTTCCAAAGAGGAGTCAGCGGTGTGAATCCCATTGGCTATCCTTGTCACCTGTCTCTTCTGTCTGGTGGCTTTAGAAGTGGCACATTTCTATGTGAAGAAATGAAGAAATTAATGTAACAGTCATCATATTAGAATTGTCAATGGCACCCCACTCCAGTACTCTTGTCTGGAAAATCCTATGGACGGAGGAGCTTGGTAGGCTGAAGTCCATGAGGTCGCTAAGAGTCGGACACGACTGAATGACTTCACTTTCACTTTTCACTTTCATGCATTGGAGAAGGAAAGGGCAACCCACTCCAGTGTTCTTGCCTGGAGAATCCCAGGGACAGGGGAGCCTGGTGGGCTTTCGTCTATGGGGTCGCACAGAGTCGGACACGACTGAAGCGACTTAGCAGCAGCAGCAGTACCATTAAGTGAAGTTCATTTGATTCCTGTGGAAAACTAAGGTGCATTATTCATCCCATTGGGATGAAAAGCATATTTTTAAAAATAATCAAATGACCTATTTAGTTGAAAAATCATTATTTAATTGAAAACTCATGATTTAATTGAAAAATCATCGTTATCATCTTGGACAAACTACTTTTGGCCGATGCATACCTAACAGAAAAATAAGACCAGATCCTGCACTACCATTCACTAGTCAGTTTAAGCTTCTTGGGATCCACTCAGTTTCCTTGAAGCCAAGAAAGCAATCTTGCATTCATCTCCCAATGAGGGACACCAAACTTCCTTGCCTAATGCTGCAATTTATTTTCAGTGACAGTCCTCGTCTTATGCCATATTTAATTTTGAGCACCAAAACAGAGGAGGCTGTTGAGATTTCAACTCTTATGGATCAGATTGTTTAAACCTAGAAGAACAAAATGCCTTAAACTAGTGGGTGCAAAGCATGTATAAGTATTTGAAGACCCAAATGTCTCTAAGTCAGTATATTATTCCCTTTCTGCCAGGACATGGTGGCATATGTGAAGGACATAGGCAAACCTGGGGAACCCAAGTCTGGAAAATTTGGGAAGAGCAGTGCATAACAAAAGCACTTCTAATTCAACAAGTTATTATCTAAAATTCTAAAATCTAAAGTTCTGCACCAACTTTTGAAAAAATACATACAAAGCTTAATTCAGCTGACTCCCGAAATACTTTCCCTGTTTTAAGGAAACTGAACAGTGCAACCAGCATAGCAAATTGCTCAGTGATGCAAAAGATTATAAAGAGAAGAAGAGAGAAATAGAAGAGAAGGAAAACAAGAGTCACCATTGGCGAAAGGAAGTAATGGTTTACATGGAATATTTAGCATAGCATGTCTTACCTCTTAAGACTTGCTGTGCACTATAAAATCCTGTTTAGAAACTATGGCACTATTTAAGGACATCTACTGTTTTGAAAACAAATAGGAGACTAAGAGTAATAAAATGAGGTTTCTGATGTCAGCTGAAAGTAAATGTGTGACCTTGAGCAAGTCACTTAACTTTGTAAGTCTTAATTTACTCATGCAAACAATAAAGGCCTTGTGTGTGGATGTTAGTTGCTCAGTCCTGTCCAACTCTTTTGTGATCCCATGAATTGTAGCCTACCAGATTCCTCTGTCCATGGAATTCTCCCAGGAAGAATACTGGAGTGGGTTGCCATTTCCTTCTCCAAATAAAGGCCTTAAACTAGAATTGTTTCTAAGCTCTACACAATAGGAAATATGCTTTTTAAGTGCTAGGAATCAAAATCTTGAAACACCTATTTTGGAAGAAGTTTTGACTAAATATGGTTTCTTTTAGCAAAAAAAAATTTCTGTAAAAAAAAAAGACATCTATGATGTTTTTCCAAAGAACTTTGCATTATTAAAAATTGGAAAGGCAGGTGGGACCCAAAGTGTTTCTAAATAATAGCTGCCTGTCTCTAAAAATTTTTAAGTTACCCAGTCTACAAACAAGTTGACAATAGTTAATTTTTAAAATATCTTGAGATATGATATCAGAAGACATGATACCTGTGAAAATCTTTTATCAACTGAAAGGCAATACAAAATATACATATCACGGTTATTATTATCATTGGTGCTAGAAAATTCTACATATGCTGCTGAGTTCTTAGATTTATGGCTTATTTCTTTTACACTTTTAGTGACAATAAAATCTAGATGTTAAATTCCAAGCAGGTTTCTAAAACAACCAGTTCATATAAATACTTTCTTTTTAGCTTTTAGAATATTTGGTAAATTCAGATCCTAACTGTGATTCTTCAACAGTTTTATTCAAAAATAGTACTAGTACTTATTTTAACTTAAGAAGCTATCTATTGTCATTCATGTAGCTCTGGATGAATGAGTTTTAATTTGACCCTCAAGAGTCAGTCTAGCCAAATAATAACAATGAAAATGCATGAGAACAGCAATTTCAACCTGGCTATTTCACAGACAAGCTTATTTTATGCATCAATAGCAAATAAATCAAGAAATTGGATGGACTTGCTGAATGCCTTTCACCGCTCTAAGTAAATCCATCTAGCTAGCGTAACAAGCAGTTCTGAAGATTGGAATGTAAGCAGAGAAGAAATATTGATTGATTGCTTTATTTAGAGTAGAACTGTAACACCACCTATGCAAGGCATTTAGCATATCAAGCTAGGCAGTACCATCTTGTTGCTATACACTTAACTGCAAGATAGATTAGACACTGGTTTGTGGAGTCTGGTCCCATAACTTAGAGCCATCTCTAACAGCACAGCAGCTCCTACTAAAGGCATTAACTTCGGGGAGATGCAAGTGGCTGCTAGCTGGCACATTCGATTTCCATATGCAACAGTACAGGTTAGCAGAGCATCTGTGGGAATGTCAAAATTCACATGTAGGGTGCATTGTTTCCAATCAACCTTGTAGGCACTTGGAAGAGGAAGAAAGCCAAAATCATGCACCGTTTTCGATGTTTGGACATTGTTATGGACACATAATGGGTCTTCCCTGGTGGCTCAGAAGGTGGAGAGTCTGCCTGCCAATGGGTCAGGAAGATGGACAGAGGAGCCTGGTGGGCTACAGTTCATGGGGTCACAAAGAGTCAGACATAGCTGAATGACTAACACTTTCATTTCACTTTCACTTCAACATACCTTATAAAGTTTTCTATAGAAGAGAGTTATATCTGAAAATCAAACATAAATGATATCTTCAATTGCTCCAAAGAGTCACCTTGAATATTGTAACAGGTAGAGAAAAACAAAGCAATATTCAGATTTAGGAAAGTCATCTAGACTCACTCCCTAGCTAGAGCACCAACCATGCAGAAGTAAGAATGCATGGAACTCCAGTGCATGGGATTCCAAGTGCTTTCTCAGAAAAATGAAAAATAGCTATAGGTCTCAAGCCTTGAGGAGGGTCACTTATAAATGTGACTGCTCAAAGTTAATTTATTACTGGGTAAAACCTTATAGACACTTTCAGCAGAATAAAGATGTTTGTTCTCACAAAAAAACTTGATATAATCAGTTGCACTGAAATTCAGGTATGAAATCATTGGTACAAATGTCAAGAAAAAGTATTTAAATATATGGGTAGTACAATCAAATGAACAGTAGTAGTTTGTTAACTTTAAAAGAAGAATATGATTATAATTCTTTCCAAAGTCTTTGTTTACAAAGTTTGGTCCAGTAGCCTTTAGAGACTTTCCAGTGAAACTGATGTTGTCTAAAACCTGTTATTGTACTTACAGTTACAGTGGTAGCCTAGGTGACTCAGAGGTAAAGAATCTGCCTGCCAACACAGGAGATGCAGGTTCAATCCGTGGGTTGGGAAAAATCCCCTAGAGTAGGAAAGGCAACCCACTCCAGTATTCTCACCTGGGAAAACCCATGAACAGAGGAACCTGGCAGGCTACCATATGTTAGGGTCACAAAAGAGTTGGACATGACTTAGCAACTAACCAACTGTCTATGCGGTTGCACAGAGTCAGACACGACTGAAGCAACTTAGCAGCAGCAACAACAGTTACAGTATTACTCCAGCAAATCCATGACTGCAAGCCTTCTCTGACATCCCAGTTCCTGTGCTGGAGAATTGCAAAGATAGATGATTCATTATACTGAATTTTAGACCTTTCCCTCCATAGTAGTTACATCACACAATGTAAGCATTACTTGTGTGAAGATTCTGGAGGGACTTGAGCTGGGCATCTCCTTGCTCCATGAGACCACACCTCTCCTTGTTGCTCCTGTGGTTCTCTTGACCTTGATCTTGGCACATAACCCACTGTATTGATATTAATCTGAATATCATGTGAATGAATGCATGGTAAGCTCTACAAGAATAAGACATTTATATTATTCATCTTTGTGTCCCCAGCCTCAAGCTATAACAGCATGTCACCTAGAAGATCACATAGCTTGTGTTTACTGGTTAAACTGCAGTGACTAGGCATTTGACTATGTCAGCTTTCTATGTCTAATGACTGACATTTTCATCTGAGGCCCCATGAAGTGTAATCAACCAATCCTTTGGCAGCAGCTCATAGGACCTTTGGGTCCTCCAGTGACAGATGAGAAAGCCAAAACAGAAGGTTTTAGCAAGGAAGTTGTGTAGCTGCTCTACACAATATGCCAAAGGGCAGTCTAAGCACATCTCTGTGAGATACAAAAATAAGGATACTTTATCCCTGGTGGCTCAGTGGGTAAAGAATCCACCTGCAATGCAGGAGACGTGGGTTCGATCCCTGGGTTGGGAAGATCCCCTGGAGAAGGGAAAGGCTACCTACTCCAGTATTCTGGCCTGGAGAATTCCATGGAGTGAATAGTCCATGGGATCGCAAAGAGTCGGACATGACTGGGCACCCTTCACTTATACAGAAAAATGAGCATATTTACTCTTTCTTCTTGAAGTATAATATGAAAATAATTGAATATCCTTGATGCCAAAATCATTAGGCTTCATTCTTGAAATGACTGTGAAAAGGGAGAGTTTCAGAAGAGCTTTTCCAGTGAGCATGTTTTAGTAGCTTTTTCCTCAAGCCAAACTGCAAATGTTGATTTGCAAAGCGCAAGCAGTGTGGAAGCACCTTTGAAAAGCCTGCTTGCACTCTTCTAGGCAGGAATCTGATGGTGCTGGTTGGTTATTTTTCTAGAAAAAAATGCTGTCTTCCAAAAGGTTGGGTTGCATTGTCACTAACGAAATCCACAATTCTCCCATCAATGAGATCTCCTCGCTGAAAAGAAAAGAGAATTCAATTCGGAACCTTCTGTCTGCCATACCTGAGAAGAAGTACCTAGAAGTTTGCACAAAGGACTGAGATGCAGCAGCATGAGAAGGCTGGGAAACTCCCCACCCCTCCCTATAGGCCCCATGTCAACTTTTGACCCATGTGGGGGATGTCAAACGCTCTATCACAGAAGATACAGATCCTGTCTGTCCTAGATTTCTCTAGCTGTGATTTTCCTCTTCCTGTTCCTATATCGATTGTCCCTTCTTTTTCTTCACAAAATGTGTCCCAGGTTCATTTTCAAGGCCAAGGAAGAGAGTAAGTTGTTTTTATACATGGGTGATTTTGATAGTTAGTCAATTTATCCCTTTTCATGTTTCCAATTTATTTCATGTATTCTCCAGCCCCAATAAAGGACTATATGAGCATTTTTTAAAATATGTAACCATAGAGATCAAATTGCCAACATCCACTGGATCATGGAAAAAGCAAGAGAGTTCCAGAAAAACATCTATTTCTGCTTTATTGACTAGGCCAAAGCCTTTGACTGTGTGGGTCACAATAAACTGTGGAAAATTCTGAAAGAGATGGGAATACCAGACCACCTGACCTGCCTCTTGAGAAACCTATATGCAGGTCAGGGGGCAACAGTTAGAAATGGACATGGAACAACAGACTGGTTCCAAATAGGAAAAGGAGTACATCAAGGCTATATATTGTCACCCTGCTTATTTAACTTATATGCAGAGTACATCATGAGAAACACTGGGCTGGAAGAAGCACAAGCTGGAATCAAGATTGCCAGGAGAAATATCAATCACCTCAGATATGCAGATGACACCACCCTTATGGCAGAAAGTGAAGAAGAACTAAAAAGCCTCTTGATGAAAGTGAAAGTGGAGAGTGAAAAAGTTGGCTTAAAGCTCAACATTCAGAAAACGAAGATCATGGCATCTGGTCCCATCATTTCATGGGAAATAGATGGGGAAACAGTGGAAACAGTGTCAGACTTTATTTTTCTGGGCTCCAAAATCACTGCAGATGGTGACTGCAGCCATGAAATTAAAAGATGCTTACTCCTTGGAAGAAAAGTTATGACCAACCTAGATAGCATATTGAAAAGCAGAGACATTACTTTGCCGACAAAGGTCCCTCTAGTCAAGGCTATGGTTTTTCCTGTGGTCATGTATGGATGTGAGAGTTGGACTGTGAAGAAAGCTGAGCGCCGAAGAATTGATGCTTTTGAACTGTGGTGTTGGAGAAGACTCTTGAGAGTCCCTTGGAGATCCAACCAGTCCATTCTGAAGGAGATCAGCCCTGGGCTTTCTTTGGAAGGAATGATGCTAAAGCTGAAACTCCAGTACTTTGGCCACCTCATGCGAAGAGTTGACTCATTGGAAAAGACTTTGATGCTGGGAGGGATTGGGGGCAGGAGGAGAAGGGGAAGACAGAGGATGAGATGGCTGGATGGCATCACTGACTCGATGGACCTGAGTCTGAGTGAACTCCGGGAGTTGGTGATGGACAGGGAGGCCTGGCGTGCTGTGATTCATGGGGTCCCAAAGAGTCGGACACGACTGAGTGACTGAACTGAACTGAACTGATACTTTGTAAATGCAGGAAAAAAAGTTTTAAAGTCTCCTTCAAAATTGGCAAGAACATATCCTTGAAGATACCAAATTCAACCTAGCGAAGAACAGATTAATAACATTTCAGGAAACTTTTTTCTATTTCCTAAACAACTCCAGCTAAAAAATGCAAATTCAATTCAATAGAAAATTCTTTCATGAGAAAGGATTATGGTTTGGAGAATGAAGTTTAGGAAGAGAAGATGGAGCTCATTCTTCCACAGTGGGGACTAATTTCCAAGGTCAACATCATTCACTCACATACAAAATGGCTCTGAAATTTTACGTGGACAACTTCTGTATCTACAGAGTAAGGAAAGCAGGATGAAGATTTCACTCATGAAGAATTAACTGCTATGAAAATTGCTGCCTGTTATCCACAAGTATCCACAACCAGAAAACCAGACAATGTATATGAAATGAATGTTTCCAAAGAGTGGACAACTGGCATTATAAGTCAGTGGTTCCTAAGAGAAGGAGAAAATGAAGTAAATCTTAAAATTGTCTTTGTTTACTGCCTGGGGACAGATACCAGGACCAAAAACAGTGAGGGAGAAAACAAAAAGAGGCCAAAGTTGTCACTGAGCTGAGGATATCAGGTTTGCAGTTTGATTGTCTAAGCCAGATTGTCTAAAATCCACAGGACAGAGTATTGGAGAAGATGGAGCTACACAGAAACAATATCCTGATGCCAAAACAAGAAAAAAAGCTTTACAGGGAAAAGAAAACTACAGTTGAAGATCTTTCACAAACATAGAGATAAAATGTTTTAACAAAATATTAGCAAAACAAAGCCAGCCATATATAAAAAGAAAATGTACCATGACCAAGTGGGATTTGTTTCAGGATGCAACATTCAAAAGTCAATGTAAAAAACGAGGAATAAAACCACCATATGACCCAGCAATCCCACTCCTAGGCATATACCCTGAGGAAATCAAAATTGAAAAAGACACATGTATCCCATTACTCATTGCAGCATTATTTACAATAGCTAGAACATGGAAACAACATAGATGTCCATCGATAGATGAATGGATAAAATAATTATGGTACATATATACAATGGAATATTACTCAGCCATAAAAAGGAATGATTTGAGTCAGTTCTAATGAGGTGGATCAACCTAAAATGTATTATACAGAGTGAAGTAAGTCAGAAAGAGAAAGATAAATATCATATTCTAACACATATATACGTAATCTAGAAAAATGGTACTGAAGAATTTATTTACAGGGCAACAATAGAGAAAAAGACATAGAGAATAGACTTATGGACATGGGGAGAGGGGAAGAGAGGGTGAGATGTATAGAAAGAGAAACATGGAAACTTACATTACAATACGTAAAATATATAGCTGATGGGAATTTGCTGTATGGCTCAGGAAATTCAAACAGGGCTCTTTATCAACCTAGAGGGGTGGGATGGGGAGGGAGATGGGAGGCAGTTTCAAAAGGGAGGGGATATATGTATACCTATGGCTGATTCATGTTGAGGTTTGACAGAAAACAACAAAATTCTGTGAAGCAATTATCCTTCAATAAAAAATAAATAAATTTATATAAAAATAGTCAATAGTGTACACACTACTATATTTAAAGTAAATGAACAAGGACCTACTGTATAGCACAGGGAATCCTCCTCAATACTCTGTAATGACCTATGTGGGGAAAGAATTCGAAAAAGAATACATTCATGCATGTGTATAACTGAATCACTCTGCTGTACACCTGAAACGAACACTACATTGTTAATCAACCAGACTCCAGTATAAGATAAAAAACTGAAAAAAATCAGTGTAATTTATCATATTAAGACATTAAAAAAGAAAAACTATCTGGTTATTTCAATAGACATGGAAAGAGAATTTGAAAATAATTCAACAAAACTAATAACATAAACAGTTCATGAACTATGAAAAGAAAAATAGTTGCTCAATGTGATTTAAAAAAATCTACAAAAAATACTACAAAATACACTGTAAAGAAGGTAGACCACACTGGAAGGAAATATTTTCAAATCATGTATCTGGTAAAGGACTTGTACTCAGAATATCAAAATGACTGCTAATTTGAAAAGAAGATAGTCCATTAAAGACTGGGCAAAACACTTCCTGAAAGAAAATATACAAATGGCAAATAAGCACATAAATAGATCATCAACGTCATCAGTCACTAAAGAAGTACAAATGCTACTGATGCCCATTATATTGGCTAATACTAAAGACTGACCCAACCAAATGTTGTAGAGGCTGTGAATTAACTGAACTTTCATACACTGCTTAAATGTATGAATAAAATGATATAGCCACTATGGAAAACAGTTTGGCAGCTTCTTACAAACGCTAAAAGTTCTTTTACCATACTACCCAGAAATCCCACTCCTACATATTCATTTAAGATAAATGAAAATATATATCATGCAAAACTGTATCTGAAAGTTCATAGCAATTTTATTTATAATAGCTCCAAACTGTAAACAAACCAAATGTGCTGCAAGTAAAGAATGAATGAACAAACGGTATAACTGTACAGGGCACTATTAAGTTCAGTTCTGTCGCTCAGTCGTGTCCGACTCTTTGCAACTCCATGAATCGCAGCACACCAGGCCTCCCTGTCCATCTCCAACTCCCGGAGTTCACTCAAACTCATGTCCATCAAGTCAGTGATGTCATCCAACCATCTCATCCTCTGTCGTCCCCTTCTCCTCATGCCCTCAATCTTTCCCAGCATCAGGTCTTTTCAAATGAGTCAACTCTTCGCATGAGGTGGCCAAAGTATTGGCGTGTCAGCCTCAGCATCAGTCCTTTCAATGAATATTCAGGACTGATTTCCTTTAAGATGATGGACTGGTTGGATCTCCTTACAGTCCAAGGGACTCTCAGGAGTCTTCTCCAACACCATAGTCCAAAAGCATCAATTCTTCAGTATTCAGCTTTCTTTATAGTCGAACTCTCACATCTGTACATGACTACTGGAAAAACCAAAGCTTTGACTAGACAGACCTTTGCTGGTAAAATAATGTCTCTGCAGGGCACTATTACCTAGTCATAAAAAATACTGCTAGAATTGAATGATGATTCTTAAATGAATAATGCAACTGAAAGAAGTCAGACATAGAGAACTACATGCTGTATGACAAAGACAAGCATAATGTTATAGAAAAATCAGAAGTTTCCAGAATCTAAAGCCAAGGAGAGACAGAATGCAAAGGTCACAGGAGGGTTTTAGGGATGATAAAAATGTTTTATATTTTGATTGAGGTGATGTTTACACAGCAGTATACATTTGCCAAAATTATACATCAAAATTGATTAAATTTACTGCTTAATTATTCATTAATAAAGCATATTCTTTAAAAATATGGAAGGAAATATAATAAAAAGAAGCCATCCTCATTTATTAAAAATTCTATATGAAATGATGTTGCTGTCTTTTTCCTATTATTGTATATCCTGGTGTGTGTTTTATCTTGTATTGAAAAGGGGGAAAACAAAGCTATTTAAATCTGAGATTAACTATGTCAAAAGAATTTCAAGTTATAAATATATTTATATTAAAATTAGAAGACTTTATAAAAACTAACTTATGGTTTTTAAGATATATCTTAGAAGTGTAAAGAACACACATGAGTGCTTATCTCTTTTATAATTAATTTCTATCAGAATATAGTTGGTTTATAATGCTGTGCTAGTTTTTGCTGTACAGCAAAGGGAATCAGCCATAATAGACATATTGGATGTTTCCCTTCATTATGATTTATTAAGTGGTTTGATGGATCTACTTAAATCTCAATATTTACTACTTTTAGTACTTCATTTGAATTCACTTCATTTAGAGCATTCTAATTTTTAAAATCAGTAAGTTGTTACTTTTCACATATAGTTATAATGAAAATAGCTTTGGGATACCATCATGTTTACCCTTTTGCAGTTTCAGTTCTAGACTATTTTGCAAAAATTTGAAAAACAAATTCATTGATGGGAATAGATTTCCTCTACTTGGCTTTCAAATTCATTGTAATCAATCCTGTAGCATTAAGCACTTTTCCTCATCAATATGAAAATTAGACTTCAGGGACTGACCTTATAAATAGATCAGAGAAAGCAGAAGGACACTGAGAATAAGTTAATGACATTTCCAGATAATCAAGCTCAATAAAAATATAGTGTTTGAATGTGCAATGTGCAGAATAAATCAAATTCAAAGGTATGCTTCCAGATTTTAAATAGCCTATGCTGAATGAGAAAAGAGAACCTGGTAAATCTTAATCACTTTAAATTGGCAACACCTCGAGTATGCTCTGCAGAAGGTTTGTCTTGGACAAACACATACACACACACACACACCATGAGTTCATTATCAAACCAAGCTCAATAATATTGAATTAAACAAAATGAAACCAATACTTTCTCATGTCAGGATATCTCAGAACCTTTAATATACTAATCTGCATGGGCATTCTTACTGGAGAAAGTTACACGTACCTGACTATGAAATCTTTTATCCAGGATCAGCTTCTGGAGTTCATATCTGAAAAACAAACTTTGGGAAAGATGACCTAAATGGTACTTATTTTCCCAGAGAAATTCTTACACATGTGAGAGCACAGTTCTCTAAGCTGCATCTCATTTAGTCTTTTAATGGGTATGTTGTCTTATTAGTTCTTCTTCATAAATTTCAGAAATAAATAATTATTTGTTTCTTGTTTTTTAACAGTCTCTTGGAAATGTTCATGCAATTTTCAATAGGTAAATAATTATAAAATGTATGCATCAGCTCAGTTTAGTCATTCAGTCACGTCTGACTCTTTGCCACCCCATGGACTGCAGCATGCCAGGCTTCCCTGTCCATCACCAACTCCCAGAGTTCACTCAAACTCATGTCCATCAAGTCAGTGATGTCATCCAACCATCTCATCCTCTGTCATCCCCTTCTCCTCCTGCCCTCAATCTTTCCCAACATCAGGGCCTTTTCAAATGAGTCAGTTCTTCGCATCAGGTGGCCAAAGTATTGGAGTTTCAGCTTCAGCATCAGTCCTTTCAATGAATATTCAGGACATTTCCTTTAGGATGGACTGGTTGGATCTCCTTGCAGTCCAAGGGACTCTCAGGAATCTTCTCCAACACCACAGTTCAAAAGCATCAATTCTTCAGCGCTCAGCTTTCTTTATAGTCCAACTCTCACATCCATACATGACCACTGGAAAAACCATAGCTTTGACTAGACAGACCTTTGTTGGCAAAGTAATGTCTCTGCTTTATTATATGCTGTCTAGGTTGGTCATAACTTTTCTTCCAAGGAGCAAGCATCTTTTAATTTCATGGCTGCAGTCACCATCTGCAGTGATTTTGCAGCTCCCCAAAATAAAGTCTCTCACTGTTTCCACTGTTTGCCCATCTATTTACCATGAAGTGATGGGACTGGATGCCATGATCTTAGTTTTCTGAATGTTGAGTTTTAAGCCAACTTTTTCACTGTCCTCTTTCACTTTCATCAAGAGGCTCTTTAGTTCTTCACTTTCTGCCATAAGGGTGATGTCGTTGCATATCTGAGGTTATTGATATTTCTCCCGGCAACTCCAGCTTGTACTTCATCCACCCCACCCACCATTTCACATGATGTACTCTGCGTATAAGTTAAATAAGCAGGGTGACAATATGCAGCCTTGACGAACTCCTTTTCCAATTTAGAACCAGTCTATTGTTCCACATCCTAACTATTGCTAACTATTCTAGTTCTAACTACTAGTTAGAACTAATAGTTCTAATAGGTCTGGTTCTAACTATTGCTTCTCAATCTTCATACAGATTTCTCAGGAGGCAGGTTAAGTGGTCTGGTATTCCCATATCTTGAAGAATTTTCCACAGTTTGTTGTGATCCACACAGTCAAAGGTTTTGGCATAGTCAATAAAGCAGAAGTAGATATTTTTCTGGAACTTTCTCACTTTTTCGATGATCCAGTGGATGTTGGTAATTTGATCTCTGGTTTCTCTGCCTTTTCTAAATCCAGCTTGGACATCTGGAGGTTCATGCTTCATGTACTATTGAAGCCTGGCTTGGAGAATTTTGAGCATCACTTTGTTAGCATGTGAGATGAGTGCAGTTGTGTGGTAGTTTGAGCATTCTTTGGCATTGCCTTTCTTAGGGGCTGGAATGAAAACTGCCCTTATCCAGTCCTGTGATGACTGCTGAGTTTTCCAGATTTGCTTGGATATTGAGCACATTACTTTCACAGCATCATCTTTTAGGATTTGAAATAGCTCAACTGGAATTCCATCACCTATATATACTAGCTTAGTTTGTTGTGGTGCTCTGTAAGGCCCACTTGACTTCACATTCCAGGATGCCTGTTTTTACGTGAGTGATCACACCATCATGGTTGTCTGGGTCATAAAGATCTTTTTTGTATGGTTCTTCTGTATATTCTTGCCACCTCTTCTTAATATCTTCTGCTTCTGTTAGGCCCATACCATTTCTGTCCTTTATTGTGCCCATTTCTGCATGAAATATTCCCTTGGATCTCCAATTTTCTTGAAGAGATCTCTAGTCATTCCCATTCTACTGTTTTCCTTTGTTTCTTTGCATTGATCACTGAGGAACGGTTTCTTATCTCTCCTTGCTATTCTTTGGAACTCTGCATTCAGATGGGTATATCTTTCCTTTTCTCCTTTGCTTTTTAGCTTCTCTTCTTTACTCAGCTATTTGTATGTATATAGTTTAGTTAATTATGAATGGCTCTAACATTTTCTAAACTTCGGCAAAGCCAGTCTGCTTTATATTAGATAGGCATACCCACTTATCTGCAAAGGGACAGTTTTTAAGCACTAATCAGTTGTTAGAAGACAATTCTCCATGGATCTTTCCTATTTCTGTGTGTCTTATGACCAGAGGCACTGACAGTTTTTTCAGAACTCTCTTTTGAAGGACAACCATATAGCAAACAGTCTTGGAAGATACCAGGTCTCCCTCTGGGGTACAGGACTCTGGACAAGTGTTGGGCAGGTTTGTTAGCAGTTCCCTTCAAAAGAGTGATTCCTTTAAAAGTTTTGTCCCTGAGCTTCATTTAAACGCTCAGAGCTTCTCAGCCATGAGATGAACCCCCTGCACTGGATTGTCCACCTGGGCTATTCCACATCATGAATGGGCTTCCTGGTGCGAGATAAACATTGTGAACATGAAGTTCATGCTTCCTGCTGTGCCATGAGTAATAATATCCTTTGCCTCTGACCCAGGTGTCTCATGCCTTCAGTAAGCATCCATGAAACTGTGACAGTAACTTATTAGCTTGCAAATAGGATAAAGGCTCAGACTTTTCATAGTTCTTGAAGCTTTAACATTTACACTGATGGATATCTTCCCATATAACAGCAATAAAAGTTTGAAGATGTCAGTGGAAGATTGAAGAACACAAGACGGAGTAGTAAGAAGGCTTAATCTTATCAAGAGAATCAAATATATAGCATTGGTTCCCAGAGACGATCAATGTAAGACACAATGAAAAGTCAGAATGAATATGATAGAGGCAGAATTTCAGGACATGGTGATTTTGTTTTCATGGTCCAGCTGTACTTCTACACAGGTTATGGTTTACAAACGGAAAAGGAAGATAGGAAGGTAGAATCTAGAAGAGTCAGGACAAGTTTATTTTATAGGTCTGCAAAAAAATAAAAAGCTAAAATAGTTCCATGTGTAAATTCTAGTACATCTTATTTTGGTTGCCCTGGCATGATCAGAATACATACTTCATGCTTGAAATTGTAGAATGAAAGAAAGGATTTGAAGGGTAGGTACCTTGGGATAAGGACAAGCTTCAAGCAGAACATTACAGGAAAATAAATGCTCTAGAATGAGAGAAATAAGATCCTGCTGTCTACATTCATGATTAGCATCTACAAGTTGTTCCTATACCATTGTCTCCATTTTATTCTTCTAGGACCAAAACCCCCAAAGTTTTGTATGATGAAATTCTGGGTCTTATTATCCAATACTGTGATAGGCAGAATAATAATCCCATAAATATCCATGCCTCAATCCTCCAAACCTTTAAAAATAAGTTGCAATACATGGCAAAAGAAACCTTTCAGATACAGTCAAGGTTACAAACTTGAAAATGGGGAGATTATTCTGGATTGTTTGGGTGAACCAGTCTAATCACTAAAATCCCTGAAAGTGGACAGATTACTTTTCCAGCTAGAGACAGGAAAGATACAATAGTAAAAAAGTCAGGGAGGTTTGAAGCATGAGAGGGACTCGACTATTTGTTGTTGGAGGGGCATTACAGCAGGAATGTGGCCAGCCTCTAGGAGAAAAGACCAGCTGGGGGCAAAGACCTTTGCTGACCGTCAGCAAGAGAATGGAGACCTCAGTCCTATAACCACATGGAACTGAATTCAGCCAACGACTGGAATGAGCTTAGAAGTAGATTCACCCCCAGAACCTTCAGAAATGAGTATGACTCTGCCATCACGTTGATCTCTGCCTTAAGATCCTTTAAGCTGAAGACTCAGCTAAGCTAATCTATATCTAGAAATGTTGATCTTTAGAACTGTGTGATAATAAGTGGGTATATTTTTAAGTGCTCAATTTGTGGTAATTTGTTATGACAGAAATAGAAATTAATGCAACACTAAACTCCCCCTATAACTCCAATGGACAATTTTTCTGAAGCTTTTATATTTGAGGATTCAAGCAGTGATGATCTGATAAGCAAACCTATGGAGATGTTGCCAGTTTTTAATTCCAGTGTCATTTATTTGCCTACGGACATTTATCTAGTAAATGAAATAACTCGATGAATAATTGAAACTTTGCTATTTGATACCTTTTCAATTATTCAGTAACAAAAGAGAATAACAATATCATTCTCAGAGAGTTTAAATAAATATGTCTCTCCTGAATTTATTTAACTCTTCCACTGTGACCACAGTGTCAATGCTACCAGGCTGACAGTGAAGATTGGAAAGCTTCCTTTGAGTTACTCTTTTAGGCGTTTGCACATGCAGTCACTGTAGGTTAGTGAAGCACATAGGTTACTATTTGCATCTTGCCCAGTAAATGACCTAATCCTTCTAAAATGATCTTTCTCATTCCTTTGAACGAGGGAAGCTAACTTTTCTCTGAGAATAAAATCCTTTAACAATCTAAACAGTAGAATTGGAGTGTTGTAGCCTGTGCTTTGGGGAGATCGTAATATAACTGACCATTAGTTAACTCACAGAAAGTTATCTTTATTAACAACACAAGATTAGTACTAAAGAACTGAAAAGAGAGGCAGGATCTCTCTGGGATACAGTGAGTGGTTTGCAAAGATCCCAATTATTTATTTGGTAACCCTGTGTCAGTGCTTCTGGGGAGGGAATGCTTTTTAGGATCATTAACAAGGTCTTAACACTTCACATGGCTTCTCTCTAACCTTTCATTTAATATTAAGGTACATTGGCTAGTAATAACAAATTACCAATTACCTCTTTTCAAAAATAAACCTCAGAAACAGAAGAGTCTATTTTCTGTCTTCTTATATCAACAACAGAACTATAATAGGAAAGATGCTGGTGCCGCTGTAGAAAATGTCCTGGACAGCAGAACGTGGTAGGAAGCACTGAGCTCCCACCGGGAGAAATTTCATTCTGATAATAAGCATACATGGTATCTCACTTTACAGTGTATGGTCCCCAATAAAGAAGTATCAGAAAAATTGAGGGGAAATATTTTTTATCAAGTCAACATTTATTTTTAAGTTGTACCCAGACATCTGTAAAGGGCAAACTCAAAGCAGAGCTTAAGGACTAAATATCATGTAATATATCCTCTTTTTTAAGAAGGACAATATAATCTCAAGTGGATTAAAACTTCCCTGATTTGAAAAAGTCCTCCAGCAAGGGGAATTTCCCATGGTCCTATGACAACTCATTGATACGGCATTTTTTGGAACATTTATTATCACATATAATCCAGCTGTTGAAGTCTGCTTCTTCTTGAAAAATCGTTCAATCAATATTTATTAAGTACCTACCACTGTCTGATTCTTCCTTTCTCATATTTTAACAAGATTATTGAGCTATAATTCACATACTCCAAATCACCCATTTAAAGAGTTTTTTAAATGGTTTTTGTGTATTCAGAGTTGTACAGCCATCACTCATAATTTGCTTAGAACATTTCTGTCAGTCCAGAAAGAAATCCATTAAAAGTCTTTTCAGCATTCTTCCTTTCCCCAGCCACTGGTAACCATTGATCTTCTTTCTGTATCGATAGATTTGCTTATCTGGGATAGTTGTTGGGCTCTCCAGGTGGCTCAGAAATAAAGATACTGCCTGCAATGTAGGAGCCACAGGAGACATGGGTTTGATCCCTGGATCAGTAAGATCCCCCTGGAGAAGGAAATGGCAACCCACTCCAGTATTCTTGCCTGTATAATCCCATGGACAGAGGAACTTGGTGAGCTACAGTCTATGGGGTCACAAAGAGTCAAACCCAACTGAAGCAACTGAGTACACATCTTGGATATTTGATAAATATATGGAATCATATCTTTTATGATTTTTTTTCACTTAGCATGATGTTTCAAGGTTCATGCACACTGAAGTATGTATCAATTTACCATTCCTTTTTATGGCTGAATAATATTCCACTCTATGAATATATCACATGTTATTTATCCATTTATCAGTTGATGGACATTTGGGTTATTTCCACTCTTTGGTCACTATGAATAATGCCTCTATAATCATTCATCTCACAGGTCTTTGTGTGGATGTATGTTTTCATTTCTCTTAGATATATACTGGAAATAATGGATCACATGGTATGATTAACATTTGAGGGCTCACCAAACTGTTTCCCAAAGTGGCTGAACAGTGTCACATTCCCACCAGCAATATCCTACACATCCTCCCATACTTGTGAGTATCTTCTTTCTTATAGCCATACTAGTTGATACTTAATAATATCTCATTGTGATTTTAATTTGTATTTTCACAATTAACTATTATGTTGATCTTCATTTCCTGTGATATTTAGCCATTTATTGTATCTTATTTGATAACTGTCTATTCTAATACTTTATCCATATATCAATTGGACTATCTTTTCTATTATTGAGTTGTAACAGTTCTTAATATATTCTAGATACAAATATTTTATAAGATACATGATTTTGAAATATTTTCTCCCTTTCTGTGGGTTGTCTTTTCATTTCTTTGATGGTATCGTTTGTTGAAAATACTATTTCTTTCCCTGTTGAATTATCTTGAAATTTGTCAAAAATCAATTCACCATAAATGTATTGGTTTATTTCTTAACCCTGAATTATATCTTATTGATCTACGTTTATTTTTATTTGCAAGTACCACAGTGCTGTGATTAGTGTAGCTCTGTAGTAAGATTCAAAATTGGGAAATGTGAGCCCTGTTACTTCTTCTTTTTCAAGATAGATTTTGCTCTGCTGGCCCCCTTGAAATCCCACAGATTTTAGAATCACCTTATCAGTTTTTACAAACACACAAAAAAGCAGCTAGAATTTTGATACAAAATTGTGTTCAATCAGTAAATCCATTGGGGAAGTATTGCCATTTTAACAATATTAAGCCTCTGTTTCACGGTTTGCAGTCATATGTTCTGCATTCCTTTCATTAATTTGTTTTTACAATCAGTTTCATAAGTTAACTATCACTGTGCCTACTGACCAAGCATTTTGAATCATGTACAAATGTTCTTCAAAGCTATGAATTCTGTTTTCTGTTGACTCTGAATCTCCCACAGTTCAGTTCAGTTCAGTTCAGTTGCTCAGTCATGTCCGACTTTTTGCGACCCCATGAATCGCAGCACGCCTGGCCTCCCTGTCCATCACCAACTCCCAGAATTCACTCAGGCTCACGTCCATTGAGTCAGTGATGCCATCCAGCCATGTCATCCTCTGTCGTCCCCTTCTCCTCTTGCCCCCAATCCCTCCCAGCATCAGAGTCTTTTCCAATGAGTCAACTCTTTGCATGAGGTGGCCAAAGTACTGGAGTTTCAGCTTTAGCATCATTCCTTCCAAAGAAATCCCAGGGCTGATCTCCTTCAGAATGGACTGGTTGGATCTCCTTGCAGTCCAAGGGACTCTCAAGAGTCTTCTCCAACACCACAGTTCAAAAGCATCAATTCTTCAGCATTCAGCCTTCTTCACAGTCCAACTCCCACATCTATACATAGTACCTGGTTAAAGTATAAGATACTCCATAAGAAGTTAATTTATAAGTGTTGAATAAATAACTTTTACTGAAAATCAATTTATTACATATTGTTTGAGCTGAATGAGCAAATGATCATGAACATGGAAATGAAGACAACATGCCAAAAGATACTGGAGAAAGTCACCCAAGGAGTGGTTGCTGAAGGCAAAATATGCAGTCCCTGATTTACAAATGCTCTTTGGCTGTATAGCAAATTCTGTGGCTTATACACTTTTTTCCTACCTCCAGAAACCTAGACATCCATAATGGCCAGGGACTTAGGCACAAGAAGCCTCTTCAGTCAACAGCAGTGGTCAACATTTCTTTTTGTTAAAAGATCAAATATCAAATATGTCAGACTTTGCAGGCTATCTGTCCTCTGTTACAACTATTATAACAGTCCCACCATTGTAGCAAAAGCAGTCACAGACAATACATAAACAAATTAATGTGCCTGTGTTCCAACAAAACTTTGTTTATAAAAATAGGCAGCAGACCAGACTGGAGCAGAAAGCTGTACATAGTCAACTCCCGGTCTATCATGATGTACCTAGAGCACAGTGCTGTCCTTATAGACTTGTAGGACTAAACAACACGGGCAGAGGGTGCTAGTTCAAAGAGAAATCTTTTCCATTGTTACAACCTAAAGTATGAGAAGCACACTTCCATCAGGCATTCAGCTGACCAAGAAGAAGACAGACTGCTGATTCCATACCTTTGGTGATGACTGACTCTTGAGAGTGGAAAGGGGTTCATGCAGCCAGGGAATGGGGAGCTACAACATTCCGAGACTTCTGGATTACTTTGCTAGGGCTGTTGCCACAGACTGGGAGACCTAAACAATAAAAATTTATTTTCTCACAGTGCAGGAGATAACATCAAGGGTGTCAACACAGTTGATTTCTTCCAAGACCTCTCTCCTTGACTTGCAGATAACTGTCTTCTCCCCATGTCTTTACATGATTTTCTCTATGAGTCTGTGTCCAAGTTCCTTCTTATAAAAATACCTGTCATATTAGACTGTGCTCAGTCCCTCAGTCGCATCTGACTCTATGACCCCATGGACTATAGCCTGCCAGGTTCCTCTGTCCATGGAATTTTCCAGGAATACTGGAGTGGGTTGACATTTCCTTCTCCTGGGGATCTTCCTGACACAGGGAGTGAATCCACATCTCCTATTTCTTTGGCATTGGCAGGTGGATTCTTTACCACTGAACCATATTAGATTAGAGCCTACACTAATGACCTCAGTTTAGTTTTAACATTTAAAGACTCTGTCTCCAAATTGTCGCAGTCTGAGGTACTAGGGGTTAAGGTGTCAACATATGAATTTGAATACAATTAGCCCATGATAACTTCTCTCAGAGAAAACCCAGAGACTCTTAAGTGTAAAACCAGCCCCTATATTTTTCCTTTTCCTCTTGTTCACCTGTCTATGGACCTGTGCTGTCCATTTCCCTTTCCACCAGCTGTGTAGAATCTGGATTTCTTCTCATTCTAGTCTACCAAAGAACAGAACAAATCTCCCAGCTTCTTTCTTTCTTTCTTCTCCCAGGCTCTTTCTCCCAGCCATAAAGCATGCTCATAGCCACCTGAAGATTTTTATAGGTTTAAAACATGTGTAATAAATATTCTTTCCCTCTTTCAGAACTTAAATCTTGTTAGAACACATAGCTATACTAGAAGAGGTCTTTGTATACACAATGGATGGAAGAAAGATTTGTCTATTTTACTGTTTTGTTGTTGTTGTTTAGTTGCTCAGTTGTGCTTTTGTGACTCCGTGGTCTCTCCATGGAATTTTCCAGGCAAGAATAATAGAGTGGATTGTCATTCCCTTCTCCAGGGGATCTTTCTGACCCAGGGATCAAATCCAGGTCTCCTGCACTGCAGTCAGATTCTTTACCATTTGAGCTACTAGGGAAGCCCATTTTACTGCTAGTTAACAGGAACATTAACATAGAACATTGTCACCAAGATATACATATACATATGTTATCACTTTTGATCCCCATGGTAGTCTCTGAGAAAAATAGATCATCTTCAGTGTGCAAATGAAGAAACTGAGATTTAAAGTGTTTAAGTGATTTTGCTAAAGATTTTACAACTAGGTTATACAGCCAGAAAAATCCTACAGCTCTAACAAAGACTTGGGGTTATTTGTTCCTGATATTACTCAAATATTCCAAGTTAGTACCTAGTTATTTTATTTATTTATTTATTTTTAGGAAACAAAAACATTTTAATAGATCCATAAGAATTACTTATATCTAGCGTGTAACTTGTTATGAGTTCCTCTGCTTCTGTTGCTCAGTCTTGTGAAATCCGACTCTTTGCAACTCTGTGGATTGTAACCCACCAGGCTCCTCTGACCATGAGATTCTCCAGCAAGAATATTGGAGTGGGTTGCGATTTTCTTCTCCTAGGGATCTTCCCGACTTAGGGATTGAGCCTGCATCTCCTGTGTCTCCTGCATTGCAGGCGGATTCTTTACCCACTGAGCCATCAGGGAAGCCCTAAGATTTCCCTATCACCCCTGACATAAGTGAAAATACTCTTCTCTACTGTTTAAATATCTTATGGAAGTTCATCCTTATTATTATTATTTTAAATTTTTAATCGGAGAATAATTGCTTTACAATATTCTGGGTATCTGCTATACAACATCAATTTCAACCATATATATATATATATATCCCCTCCCTCTTGAACTTCCCTTCCAACCCCCCCACAGCCCATCCCAACCCTCTAGATTGTCACAGAGCACCAGGCTGAGCTCTCTGTGTTATACATCAAATTTGCACTAGCTATCTGTTTTACACATAGTACTGACCATTCAGGTATGACCTAAATCAAATCCTTTCCAACTATACAGTGGAAGTGACAATAGATTCAAGGGATTAGATCTGATAGACAGAGTGCCTGAAGAACTATAGGCAGAGGTTCGAAGCATTGTACAGGAGGCGAGACCACCCCCAAGAAAAAGAAATGCAAAGAGTCAAAATGGCTGTCTGAGGAGGCCTTATAAATAGCTAAGAAAAGAAGAGAAATGAAAGGCAAAGGAGAAAAGAAAAAAATATCCATTTGAATGCAGAGCTCCAAAGAATAGCAAGGAGAGATAGGAAAGCCTTCCTCAGTGATCAATGCAAAGAAATAGAGGAAGACAATAGAATGGGAAAGACTAGAGATCTCTTCAAGAAAATTAGAGATACCAAGGGAACATTTCATGCAAAGATGGGCTCAATAAAGGACAGAAATGGTAGGGACCTAACAGAAGCAGATGATATTAAGAAGAAGTGGCAAGAATACACAGAAGAACTGTACAAAAAAGATCTTTATGACCCAGATAACCACGATGCTGTGATCACTCACCTAAAAACAGACATCCTGGAATGTGAAGTCAAGTGGGCCTTAGGGAGCATCACTACGAACATAGCTAGCATTGGTGATGGAATTCCAGTTGAGCTATTTCAAATCCTAAAACATGATGCTGTGAAAGTGCTGCACTCAATATGCCAGCAAATTTTGAAAACTCAGCAGTGGCCACAGGACTGGAAAATGGCAGTTTTCATTCCAATCCCAAAGAAAGGCAATGCCAGAGAATGCTCAAACTACCGCACAATTGCACTCATCTCACATGCTAACAAAGTAATGCCCCAAATTCTCCAAGCCAGGCTTCAACAGTACATGAACCGTGAACTTCCAGATGTTCAAGCTGGTTTTAGAAAAGGCAGAGGAACCAGAGATCAAATTGTCAACATCTGTTGGATCATTGAAAAAGCAAGAGAGTTCCAGAAAAACATCTACTTCTGCTTTATTGACTATCCCAAAACCTTTGATCACAACAAACTGTGGAAAATGCTTAAAGAGATGGGAATACCAGACCACCTGACTGCCTCCTGAGAAATCTGTATGCAGGTCAAGAAGCAACAGTTAGAACTGGACGTGGAATAACAAATTAGTTCCAAACTGGGAAAGGAGTACGTCAAAGCTGTATACTGTCACCCTGCTTATTTAACTTGTATGCAGAGTACATCATGAGAAATGCTGGGCTGGATGATGCACAAGCTAGAATCAAGATTGCCAAGAGAAATATCAATAACCTCAGATATGCAGATGACACCACCCTGATGGTAGAAAGCAAAGAACTAAAGAGCCTCTTGATGAAAGTGAAAGAGGAGAGTGAAAAAGTTGGCTTAAAGCTCAACATTCAGAAAACGAAGATCATGGCATCCAGTCCTGTCACTTCATGGCAAATAGATGGGGAAACAGTGAAAACAGTGAGAGACTTTATTTTTTGGGGCTCCAAAATTACTGCAGATGATGACTGCAGCCATGAAATTAAAAGATGCTTGCTCCTCAGAAGAAAAGTTGTGACCAACCTAGACAGCATATTAAAAAGCAGAGACATTACTTTGCCAACAAAGGTCCATCTAGTCAAACTATGGTTCTTCCAGTGGTCATGTATGGATGTGAGAGTTGGACTATAAAGAAAGCTGAGCACTGAAGAATTAATGCTTTTGAACTGTGGTGTTGGAGGAGACTCTTGAGAGTCCCTTGGACAGCAAGAAGATCCAATCAGTCCATCCTAAGGGTAATCAGTCCTGAATATTCATTGGAAGGACTGATGCTGAAGCTGAAGATGTGAAGAACTGACTCATTTGAAAAGACCCTGATGCTGGGAAAGATTGAAGGTGGGAAGAGAAGGGGATGACAGAGGACAAAATGGTTGGATGGTGTCACTGACTCAATGAACATGAGTTTGAGCAAGCTCTGGGAGTTGGTGATAGACAGGGAAGCCTGGCATACCGCAGTCCATGGGGTCACAAAGAGTCACATGTGACTGATCAACTGAACTGAACTGAACTGACTTATTTTAATGAAAAGAAAGTGTGGCGTTTCGATTAAGAAAAGAAAGGTAAGGATGGAGGGTAGATTTGCCCAAGGAGTTAGGAGAAAATTCAATCCTAGGAGGGAGGGAAGAAAATCAGTAAGGTAAATAGGCTGCAATATTCAGGAATGTTTAGGCAGTACAAACTCCAACCAGGTTGGGAAAGGGTGTGCTTCCCATCCCCCTACCTCTGCTGGGCTGATGGTCCCCAGGCAAAATGTCTGAACTGCTAGCTCAGGAGAAAAAGGAGGGATTTGTTAGACAGAGCGGCCTGGGCTTCCCAAACCATTTTCCAAAAGGATGGATAGCAGAAATCTATCCCAAGAGATAGCTGCTCCCATGACCACAGGCGAGCAGGTTTGCAGACAGTTTCAGGTGTTCCCTACCATTGTTCGTTAATATGCAGCCTGCATATGTCAGACACAAGGAAGCCTGGGTCTGCCTGCAGCCTGTTGACAGAAGAAATGGTCTGTGGGGGATAAACCTAAGGAGAAATCATCACATCGCAGAATACTTTGTGTTGAAAAGAAATTGTACGATCCTTCCCCCTCCCTGTCCTCCAGAAAAGGCTTTTTATTTTCTAAAGGGCATGATGCTTAAATCGTTCCAACCAAGGCTGTGCACAGCTCTTCAAAGGGGCTTCTGTGGCTGCCCTTGGGAGATGGTGCCAAAACACATTAGATTTTGAAGCTCTAATTTGAAAAAATGTTTCTAATTCAGATCCTCCAGTTTCCTTTAGTAAATTTCACAGTATTATTTCTCGTTATACTTCCTCTTGGCACTATATATAATCCTACCCTTCTTCTTACCCTTCAGATGGCAGTCAAGAGTTATTGCATCTCTCCAATTTATCACTTAGCTAAGACATATAAAGCATAGTGAGTTATTTTAGCCACCTTTTTCAGGATTAAATGCTTAATATGATCTCTTTATCGTCCCCAGCACTTTTCTGGCAGAAGATCGCAAAGTTGGAAGGAATTTTAAAGATCATCCTTAGTCTGGCCGCCTAATTAATATCTAAATCTCATTCTCCCAGAAGACCAATAAGAATACCCCCAATGGCTACTCAGCCCTCATGTAATTTAGTACCTTGTGAAGTAACTTTTTCTTTGCCCAGATGAGATGTATTTTTTGTTCTTTTGTTGTTGCTGTTCTGGTGGGGAGAAAAAAAATTATAGCTTCCAACTATTGTCTATGCTTTTGGCAATAAACAGAAATCTACTCTTCACATATGCAGCCAATCAAGTATTGAAAACAAGTTTCAAGCTCATTGAATATCCCCAAGACTCTAGCTAAGGTCAGGTAAGAAGGCACACATTAAATTTAACTATGAAGTAAGCAATTTGCTTACCTATTTACTTATCACGGGGAAAAACACAAAGAAAGCATCCAAGTGTTTCTTCCTGAGTTTCCATCTTCCATGTGCCTTGTTTTGGTCAGTGTATCCTGCATGTTCTCCCTGAAGAGCCCTTCCTTTACATTTTCCCCATCATTTACCTATATTCTCCTTAAGTCCTTGCTGCTGCTGCTGCTGCTAAGTCGCTTCAGTCACGTCCGACTCTGTGTAACGCCAGAGACGGCAGCCCACCAGGCTCCCCTGTCCCTGGGATTCTTCAGGCAAGAACACTGGAGTGGGTTGCCATTTCCTTCTCCAATGCATGAAAGTGAAAAGTGAAAGTGAAGTTGCTCAGTCGTGTCCGACTCCTAGCGACCCCATGGACTGCAGCCTACCAGACTCCTCCATCCATGGGATTTTCCAGGCAAGAGTACTGGAGTGGGGTGCCATTGCCTTCTCCGCCTTAAGTCCTTACTAGGTGGTTAAAAATCTAATATGTGAATATGAACTAACAAGTCAATATGACAGAATGATTTAGCCTTTTCTGATAACATCATTTTATAAGAGACCACCAAGTCATGCATGCTCAGTCATTCAGTAGTGTCTAATTCTTTGAGACCCCATGGACTATACAGCCCACCAGGTTCCTCTGTCCACGGGATTTTCTAGGCAAGAATACTGAAGTGAGTTGCCACTTCCTTCTCCAGGGGATCTTCCTAAACCAGGGATTGAACCCGTGTCTCCTGTGTCTCTTGCATTGGCAGGCAGATTCTTTACCTCCTGAGCCACCTGGAAGCCTGAGACCACCAATATTTATCACAAATAAGTACAGGATGTTGGAAATATCAGATGACCCGGTAGTTTGAAAGGAGTGAGATCCTGAGCTTTGGGAAGGAATTTTGATCCTTTTAAATGTAAACCATTTGTCTAGCCTAGGGCTCAGTGCTGGAGAGTAATAGTAATGTGCTTCAGGTTCTGGAATAAACCTCCATTTCAACTTTGAAAGAACTGCTTATGTTATTTGTTTGGGGAGATGACTCAACACTTCTGGCATAAGCTGTAAATCAGCTCAGCTGAATTGCGTTTACACCTGGAAAGTAAGAAGCTTACCATGAGCATTCTCCCCTGATTACTCATATATTCAAGGGAAGAAAGTCTTGACTGTATCTCTACCCTCATTCCTAGAAATCTCTTCATTCTGTGGATGGAGATACCCATTAGTTCAGCAGGACTCTGACTGATAAGAAGTTAAAGGTCTCCCAGGAAGGAAGCATCCTGTGGTTACCTTTGCCAGCATGGCACTAAAATACACCAGTATGTCTCCCTGTCCTTCCCAATTCAAAACCCTCTCCTCACCTTTTTTTGTTCCTCCCATGAAGGCATTTGGATTCTCCTGACCCTTCTTTTTTTTTTTTTTTTAGTTTTCTGTGTTTTTTTTATTTTATTTTATTTTATTTTTAAACTTTACAATATTGTATTAGTTTTGTCAAATATCAAAATGAATCCACCACAGGTATTAATCTTTGCCAGGTCAGCTCTCACCTCAAAGAAACCCAGAGGTTCCATTTGCTTCCAGAATAAAAGTCAAATTCTAACCAGGTCTTATAGATTCTTCATGAGTCAGGCTTCTCCTGCTTTTCTGGGCTGATCTCCCACATTCCCTTCACAAATCCTCTGACTTAGGCAGAATTCGTCATTGGACCTACCTTTCATGGTGGCTCAGGAGGTAAAGAATCTGCCTACAATGCAGGAGACCCGGGTTCAATCCCTGGGTTGAGAAGATTCCCCTGGAGAAGGGAACAGCAACCCATTCCAGTAATCTTGCCTGGAGAATTCCATGGACAGAGGAGCCTGATACAAACTCCATGGGATCATGAAGAGTCAGAGATGACTGAGTGACTAACACTTTAACTTTCAGATACACAGACACTTTCACACCAGCCCTTGATGTCCTTTCTGCCTGAAATGCCCTTTGCTGCTGCTAAGTTGCTTCAGTCGTGTCCAACTCTGTACAACCCCATAGACGGCAGCCCATCAGGTTCCACCGTCCCTGGGATTCTCCAGGCAAGAACACTGGAGCAGGTTTCCATTTCCTTCTCCAATGCATGAAAGTGAAAAGTGAAAGTGAAGTCGCTCAGTCTTGCCCAACTCTTAGCAACCCCATGGACTGGAGCCTACCAGGCTCCTCCGTCCATGGGATTTTCCAGGCAAGAGTACTGGAGTGGGATGCCATTGCCCTTTGCTACTTGTTTCCAAAGGAATATATTCTCCTGCCCTTCAGACAGTAATGCTTCTCTTAAGGGTTCTTTTATACTGCTCCTAACACTTCCTTCTAAACATTCAGGGAATTGGCTTTATTACTTTTTTGTGGTACTTACATACAACCCAGCTTGCATGATTTTATCATCTTCCTACCTGCCTATAATAACATCTTACACCAGCACCTAGTTCTGTGTTTGAGTCCCGTGGCATTTGGTGCTTATCAGATGGCATCAAGCTTAAGCTAGTAACTCAAGCTTATTCATAAACTCAGATTCCAATGAAAAAGAAATGCAAAATAGATATATAAATGGCACATACACATGTTCATTTCAGGCCCAAGACCAATGTTTTAGAATCTTGACCTCAGGCACTAGATCCAAGGCATTTTTGTGATTGAATCACTAAATCCTCCGTTATATATGTGTGTGTGTGTGTGTGTGTTACTGTTAGAAGAAAATGAACATGCTCATCACTTGCTCACATAAAGTTTTAGTACTGTTAAACCATCCTGTAAACTCTTTTATGTTTCATTCTTTGCTGGTCTCTGTCACAACATTGTATTCCACTGATGCCCTTCATTCCTTTTAACATTTCTGTGCTCTTGTCTTAAATTCTTAGAGTCGCTGCAGAATACCACTGTTTCTTGTAATCAGTGAGAAAAATGGAATAGCTCCATTTCCCAGCAACATAACTCTAGGTAATCTTCCTTTGCTGCTAATTCTGGAAAGGACAGGAAAACACAAAGAAAACATCAAAGGGCTATTTCCTGAAATAATTCCGTTCTCCCAGATCCCTTCACAAAAGTGACAGCAGAAACAGAAGAGACAAGGTACAGCTTCCAAAAGCTAATGACGGTGCCGCCATCCAGGGCTGCAATAATTGAGTTTTAATGTCCTGAGCTGTTGCTGGTCATAAATCCTCTATATGCAAAACGCCAGCCCCTGCTAGGCAAGATGAATGGTTAGCAGTGTATATAATATTTATTAAACCCCTTTTTATGTTGCTTGGCAATCTGTGCTACCATCAAACAAGTTGAAATAATTGACATTTAGCACATCAACCTGCTTTTGACTGAGAAGCATGACATTCATGTAGATAGTAAACATTTGGCAATTGCTGTAAATGTCTCCAAATTTAACGTCATGACCTTTTCTCAGGTAAATGTTTTTGGATAAAATGTAAATAATGATTCACTGTACGTCAAATACCACAGTATGTCAAATACCGTGCAATGTCAACTTTACTGTCTTGTTACCCTCCAGAGGTTCATAGATTGGTTGACCTGTTGCATCTTTCAGTGAGTTTTATATTAAAACTCACTATTATTTATTATAATTTATTGGCTTTCCAAACTTTGCCCCCCACAATATTTCTGATTAAGAAGTGTGGTTTGGTTCCATTGTTTAATTAAATGAAACTTGGCATTTTAAAAATCCATACCACAGTATGAAAAAATTAATTCTATTTCTGAGACTTCTAAGTACAAAGAAACACACATGCCTCAGAATCTTTGGAAATAGTGACTGAAAATCATCAAAGAAAGTAAGGCTAATGGATTTGAGGGGCCCGTTTCTTACCCTCCAACACCTTTGGGCTCTTTTCCAATCAGTGACAAATCCTAATTTATAAACGTATAATGCAACTGCATCCAATTGTGCTGCTTTATAAAAACTTATCCTTATTCATCATGTGAAAAGGATCACTCTAATTAATGGTCCGTAGGTCCTTTGCTACTACATTTAAATCTCTTTCCTAAGAGGAGATCTGCTTTTCAGATGTGCTGTCCTTGTACACACTAAGTACACATGGCATTTGTTCCATGAGATCTTCCATCCTTTAGTTTAACAAAGTATTCTAGACAGAGCATTTCACAACTGTCAGTGGTTCACTTAGGCTATTTTAATGTGGTAATAGAAACAGATATGCACTGATGTGCCAAGACTAAAATGAAATAGATTTAATTTTTTTTTTCTGCTGTTTAAAGATAAGATAGGAGAGGTGGTCCTAAGATGGCAGAGGAATAGGATGGGGAGACCACTTTCTCCCCGACAAATTCATCCAAAGAACATTTAAACGCTGACTATATTCCACAAAACAACTTGTGAACGCCGGCAGAGGACATCAGGCACCGAGAAAAGCAGCCCATTGTCTTTGAAAGGAGGTAGGAAAAATATAAAAAACAAAAAAAGAGACAAAGAGGGAGGGACGGAGCTCCGTCCTGGGAAGGGAGTGTTAAAAAGAGAGAAGTTTCCAAACATCAGGAAACACTCTCACTGCTGAGTCTGTGGCGAGCCTTGGAAGCACAGAGGGCAACATAATAGGGAGGAAAAATAAGTAAACAATTAAAACCCACAGATTATGAGCCCAATGGTCACTCCCCCAGCGGAGAAGCAGCGCAGACACCTGCACCCACCACTAGCAAGCAGGGGCTGGGCAGGGAGGTGCGGGCTGCATTGCTTAGAGTAAGGATCAGGCCTGAATGCCCCGAGGATAATCAGAGCGAAGTAATTTGGGCTAGCAAATCAGACTGTGGGATAGCTACCATGCTTAAGACGCCGCCAGGCCCGCGCACAGAACAAAGGGCTGAACAGAACTAGCCGGCTGCAGACCATCCCCCTCTCGTGACAGGCAGCCAGAGCTGGAAGGGGGCAATCGCAGCCCCAGAGAGACATTATCTGCCTAACCGCAAGCAGGCTTCTTTGCTAACTAAGACTTCTTGGGGTTCTGGAGAGTCATCATCCGCCTGAGAAGGTGTGCTTGTTGTACACCCAGAAAACCGAGCAGCAGGGACGGGGGAGGCGATAAGTCACAGTGACCGCGATCGCCAAACACCTCATCACCCGAGCTGCTTGGAGCTGGGAAGGGCACAAAAGACAGACCCAACGGAGTCTGCGCCTCTGAGGACTACCCGAGTGCCTGAACCTGAGAGGCTTAGACCTGGGAGGTGCATGCAGCCTGGGGCCGGCCTCCAACGGTTACCTGCAGAGGAACCTAGAGCCTGAGCTATGTGGGCAGGGAGGGTGCAAGTGCAGTGAGCGGGGGCAGGCCCAGTGTGGGCGTTTGTTTGCAGCATCCCTCCCTCCCCACAGCGCGACTGAACAAGTGAGCCTAAAAAAAAAAAAAAAAAAGCGTCCACCACCACCCTCCTTGTGTCAGGGCGGAAATCAGACACTGAAGAGACCAGCAAACAGAAGATGCTAAAACCGAGGGAACCACCTTGGAAGTGACAGGTGCAATAGATTAAAACCCTGTAGTTAGTACTGACTACATAGGAAGGGGCCTATAGATCTTGAGAAATATAAGCCGGACCAAGGAACTATCTGAAAACGAACTGACCCCACACTGCCCACAGCAATACCAGAGAAAGTCCTAGATATATTTTTACTATTTTTAAGATCATTCTGTTCTTTTTTTCTTTTTTCTTTTTCTTTTTTTTAACTTTTTTTAATTTTTAAGTCCTCTATTACTCCTTTAATTTTCATTTTTATAACCTACTATTACTTTTCAAAAAAAAAAAGACTATTTTTTAAAGCAAACTTCATATCTTTTTAAAGTAATTTTTGTGACTTTTTTCTTCTTCTTCTTCTTTTCTTTAATATTGTATATTTGAAAATCCAAACTATACTCTAGAATTTTAATATTTCCTTTTTGGTATTTGTTATCAATTTTGTACCTTTAAGAACACAATCTACAGTACCCATTTTTACTTGGGAGCGAGATTACTGACTTGATTGCTCTCTCCCCCTTTGGATTCTTCTTTTTCTCCACCAGGTCACCCCTGTTTCCTCCCTCCCCCTTCTCTTTTCTACCCAACTCTATGAATCTCTGTGTGTTCCAGACAGTGGAGAACACTTAGGGAACTGATTACTGGCTGGATCTGTCTCTCTCCTTTTCATTCCCCCCTTTTATCCTCCTGGCCACCTCTGTCTCCTTCCTCCCTCTTCTCTTCTCTGTATAACTCCATGAACATCTTTGAGCGGTCCAGACTGTGGCGCACACATAAGGAAGTGATTACTGGATAGCTTGCACCCTCCTCTTTTGATTCCACCTCATCTCATTTGGGTCACCTCTAACTCCCTCCTCCCTCTTCTCTTCTCCATCTAACTCTGTGAACCTCTCTGGGAGGTTCACTCCACCTCACTGTGGAGAAACTTTTCATCTTTAACCTAGATGTTTTATCAATGGTGCTATATATAAGGAGAAGTCTTGAGACTACTGTAAAAATAAAACTGAAAACCAGAAGCAGGAGACTTAAGTGCAAATCCTGAGAACATCAGAGAACTCCTGACTCCAGGGAACATTAATCAATAGGAGCTCATCAAACGCCTCCATACCTACACTGAAACCAAGCACCACCCAAGGGCCAACAAGTTCCAGAGCAAGACATACCACACAAATTCTCCAGCAACACAGGAACACAGCCCTGAGCTTCAACATACAGGCTGCCCAAAGTTACTCCAAAACCACTGACATCTCATAACTCATTACTAGACACTTCATTGCACTCCAGAGAGAAGAAATCCAGCTCCACCCACCAGAACACCGAAACAAGCTTCCCTAACCAAGAAACCTTGACAAGCCACCGATACAACCCCACCCACAGTGAGGAAACTCCGTAATAAAGAGAACTCCACAAACTGCCAGAATACAGAAAGGCCACCCCAAACTCAGCAATATAAACAAGATGAAGAGACAGAGGAATACCCAGCAGGTAAAGGAACAGGATAAATGCCCACAAAACCAAACAAAAGAGGAAGAGATAGGGAATTTATCTGATAAAGAATTCCAAATAATGATAGTGAAAATGATCCAAAATCTTGAAATAAAAATGGAATCACAGATAAATAGCCTGGAGACAAGGATTGAGAAGATGCAAGAAAGGCTTAACAAGGACCTAGAAGAAATAAAAGAGAGTCAATATATAATGAATAATGCAATAAATGAGATCAAAAACACTCTGGAGGCAACAAATAGTAGAATAACAGAGGCAGAAGATAGGATTAGTGAAGTAGAAGACAGAATGGTAGAAATAAATGAATCAGAGAGGAAAAAAGAAAAACGAATTAAAAGAAATGAGGACAATCTCAGAGACCTCCAGGACAGTGTTAAATGCTTCAACATTCGAATCATAGGACTCCCAGAAGAAGAAGACAAAAAGAAAGACCATGAGAAAATACTTGAGGAGATAATAGTTGAAAACTTCCCTAAAATGGGGAAGAAAATAATCACCTAAGTCCAAGAAACCCAGAGAGTCCCAAACAGGATAAACCCAAGGCGAAACACCCCAAGACACATATTAATCAAATTAACAAAGATCAAACACAAAGAACAAATATTAAAAGCAGCAAGGGAAAAACAACAAATAACACACAAGGGGATTCCCATAAGGATAACAGCTGATATTTCAATAGAAACTCTTCAGGCCAGGAGGGAATGGCAAGACATACTTAAAGTGATGAAAGAAAATAATCTACAGCCCAGATTACTGTACCCAGCAAGGATCTCATTCAAATATGAAGGAGAAATCAAAAGCTTTACAGACAAGCAAAAGCTGAGAGAATTCAGCACCACCAAACCAGCTCTCCAACAAATGCTAAAGGATAGTCTCTAGATAGGAGACACAAAAATGGTGTATAAACTCGAACCCAAAACAATAAAGTAAATGGCAATGGGATCATACTTATCAATAATTACCTTAAATGTAAATGGGTTGAATGCCCCAACCAAAAGACAAAGACTGGCTGAATGGATACAAAAACAAGACCCCTACATATGTTGTCTACAAGAGACCCACCTCAAAACAGGGGACACATACAGACTGAAAGTGAAGGGCAGGAAAAAGATTTTCCATGCAAATAGGGACCAAAAGAAAGCAGGAGTAGCAATACTCATATCAGATAAAATAGACTTTAAAACAAAGACTGTGAAAAGAGACAAAGAAGGGCACTACACAATGGTCAAAGGATCAATCCAAGAAGAAGATATAACAATTATAAATATATACGCACCCAACATCGGAGCACCACAATATGTAAGACAAATGCTAACAAGTATGAAAGGGGAAATTAACAATAACACAATAATAGTGGGAGACTTTAATACCCCACTCACACCTATGGATAGATCAACTAAACAGAAATTAACAAGGAAACACAAACTTTAAATGATACAATAGACCAGTTAGACCTAATTGATATCTATAAGACATTTCACCCCAAAACAATGAATTTCACCTTTTTCTCAAGCACACAGGGAACCTTCTCCAGGATAGATCACATTCTGGGCCATAAATCTAGTCTTGGTAAATTCAAAAAAATTGAAATCATTGCAAGCATCTTTTCTGACCACAATGCAGTAAGATTAGATCTCAATTACAGGAGAAAAACTATTAAAAATTCCAACATATGGAGGCTGAACAACATGCTGCTGAATAACCAACAAATCACAGAGGAAATCAAAAAAGAACTCAAAATATGCATAGAAATGAATGAAAATGAAAACACAACAACCCCAAACCTATGGGACACCATAAAAGCAGTGCTAAGGGGAAAGTTCATAGCAATACAGGCACACCTCAAGAAACAAGAAAAAAGTCAAATAAATAACCTATCTCTACACCTAAAGCAACTAGAAAAGGAAGAAATGAAGAACCCCAGGGTTAGTAGAAGGAAAGAAATCTTAAAAATTAGGGCAGAAATAAATGTAAAAGAAATAAAGGAGACCATAGCAAAATTCAACAAAGCCAAAAGCTGGTTCTTTGAAAGGATAAATAAAATTGACAAACCATTAGCCAGACTCATCAAGAAACAAAGGGAGAAAAATCAAATCAATAAAATTAGAAATGAAAATGGAGAGATCACAACAGACAACACACAAATACAAAGGATCATAAGAGACTACTATCAGCAATTATATGCCAATAAAATGGACAACGTGGAAGAAATGGACAAATTCTTAGAAAAGTACAACTTTCCAAAACTGGACCAGGAAGAAATAGAAAATCTTAACAGACCCATCACAAGCATGGAAATTGAAACTGTAATCAGAAATCTTCCGGCAAACAAAAGCCCAGGTCCAGATGGCTTCACAGCTGAATTCTACCAAAAATTTAGAGAAAAGCTAACATCTAGCCTACTCAAACTCTTCCAGAAAATTGCAGAGAAAGGTAAACTTCCAAACTCATTCTATGAGGCTACCATCACCCTAATCCCAAAACCTGACAAAGATCCCACAAAAACAGAAAACTACAGGCCAATATCACTGAAGAAATTAAATGCAAAAATCCTTAACAAAATTCTAGCAATCAGAATCCAACAACACATTAAAAAGATCATACACCACGACCAAGTGGGCTTTATCCAGGGATGCAAAGATTCTTCAATATCCACAGATCAATCAATGTAATACACCACATCAACAAATTGAAAAATAAAAGACATATGATTATCTCAATAGATGCAGAGAAAGCCTTTGACAAAATTCAACATCCATTTATGACAAAAACTCTCCAGAAAGCAGGAATAGAAGGAACATACCTCAACATAATAAAAGCTATATATGACAAACCCACAGCAAACATTATCCTCAATGGTGAAAAATTGAAAGCATTTCCTCTAAAGTCAGGATCAAGACAAGGGTGCCCACTTTCACCATTACTATTCAACATAGTTTTGAAAGTTTTGGCCACAGCAATCAGAGCAGAAAAAGAAATAAAAGGAATCCAAATTGGAAAAGAAGAAGTAAAACTCTCACTGTTTGCAGATGACATGATCCTCTACATAGAAAACCCTAAAGACTCCACCAGAAAATTACTATAGCTAATCAATGAATATAGTAAAGTTGCAGGATATAAAATCAACACACAGGAATCCCTTGAATTCCTATACACTAATAATGAGAAAATAAAAAGAGAAATTAAGGAAACAATCCCATTCACCATTGCAATGAAAAGAATAAAATACTTAGGAATATATCTACCTAAAGAAACTAAAGACCTATATATAGAAAACTATAAAACACTGGTGAAAGAAATCAAAGAGGACACTAATAGATGGAGAAATATACCATGTTCATGGATTGGAAGAATCAATATAGTGAAAATGAGTATACTACCCAAAGCAATCTATAGATTCAATGCAATCCCTATCAAGCTACCAACGGTATTTTTCACAGAGCTAGAACAAATAATTTCACAATCTGTATGGAAATACAAAAAACCTCGAATAGCCAAAGCAATCTTGAGAAAGAAGAATGGAACCTGCCTGACTTCAGGCTGTGCTACAAAGCCACAGTCATCAAGACAGTATGGTACTGGCACAAAGACAGAAATGTAGATCAATGGAACAAAATAGAAAGCCCAGAGATAAACCCACGCACCTATGGACACCTTATCTTTGACAAAGGAGGCATATAATGGATTAAAGACAATCTCTTTAACAAGTGGTGCTGGGAAAACTGGTCAACCACTTGTAACAGAATGAAACTAGAACACTTTCTAACACCATACACAAAAATAAACTCAAAATGGATTAAAGATATAAACATAAGACCAGAAACTATAAAACTCTTAGAGGAGAACATAGGCAAAACACTCTCCGACATAAATCACAGCAGGATCCTCTATGACCCACCTCCCAGAATATTGGAAATAAAAGCAAAAATAAACAAATAGGATCTAATTAAAATTAAAAGCTTCTGCACAACAAAAGAAACTATAAGCAAGGTGAAAAGACAGCCTTCAGAATGGGAGAAAATAATAGCAAATGAAGCAACTGACAAACAACTAATCTCAAAAATATACAAGCAACTCCTACAGCTCAACTCCAGAAAAATAAATGACCCAATCAAAAAATGGGCCAAAGAACTAAATAGACATTTCTCCAAAGAAGACATAAAGATGGCTAACAAAGACATGAAAAGATGCTCAACATCACTCATTATCAGAGAAATGCAAATCAAAACCACTGTGAGGTACCATTTCATGCCAGTCAGAATGGCTGTGATCCAAAAGTCTACAAGCAATAAATGCTGGAGAGGATGTGGAGAAAAGGGAACCCTCTTAGTCTGTTGGTGAGAATGCAAACTAGTACAGCCACTATGGAGAACAGTGTGGAGATTCCTTAAAAAACTGGAAATAGAACTGCCATACGACCCAGCAATCCCACTGCTGGGCATACACACCGAGGAAACCAGAATTGAAAGAGACACGTGTACCCCAATGTTCATCGCAGCACTGTTTATAATAGCCAGGACATGGAAGCAACCTAGATGTTCATCAGCAGATGAATGGATAAGAAAGCTGTGGTACATATACACAATGGAGTATTACTCAGCCATTAAAAAGAATACATTTGAATCAGTTCTAAGGAGGTGGATGAAACTGGAGCCTATTATACAGAGTGAAGTAAGCCAGAAAAAAAAACGCCAATACAGTATACTGCTGCTGCTGCTGCTGCTAAGTCACTTCAGTCATGTCTGACTCTGTGCGACCCCATAGACAGCAACCCAACAGGCTCCCCCGTCCCTGGAATTCTCCAGGCAAGAATACTGGAGTGGGTTGCCATTTCCTTCTCCAATGCATGAAAATGAAAAGTGAAAGTGAAGTTGCTCAGTCGTGTCCAACTCTTAGCAACCCCATGGACTGCAGCCTACCAGGCTCCTCCATCCATGGGATTTTCCAGGCAAGAGTACTGGAGTGGGGTGCCATTGCCTTCTCTGAATACAGTATACTAGTGCATATATATGGAATTTAGAAAGATGGTAATGATAACCCTGTATGCGAGACAGCAAAAGAGACACAGATGTATGGAACAGTCTTTTGGACTCTGTGGGAGAGGGAGGGGGGGATGATTTGGGAGAATGGCATTGAAACATGTATAATATCATATAAGAAATGAATCGCCAGTCCAGGTTTGATGCAGGATACAGGATGCTTGGGGCTGGTGCACTGGGATGACCCAGAGGGATGGTATGGGGAGGGAGGTGGGAGGGGAGTTCAGGATGGGGAACACGTGTACACCTGTGGCGGATTCATGTTGATGTATGGAAAAACCAATACAATATTGTAAAGTAATTAGCCTCTAATTAAAATAAATAAATTTTAAAAAAAGAAAAGAAAGATAAGAAATACATTTCAGTCAAATTTCTAGAGAGACTCCTACAGAGGAACTCAGATAATCAGTTGAAAAAAATAAGTAGGTATGAATTCTTTTTTAAAATTGAAATTTAGTTGATTTACAATGTTTCAGATGTGCAGCAAAGTGATTCCATTTTCATATGCATGTGAGCACTGCATGCTCAGTCTCTTCAGTCATGTCTGACTCTCTGAGACCTGTGGAGTGTAGTCCTCCAGGCACCTCATCCTTGCGATTCTCCAAGCAAGAATACTGGAGTGGGCTGCCATGCCTGCCTCCAGGGGAATCATCCCGACCCAGGGGTCAAACCCTCATCTCTAATGTCTCCTGCATTGGCAGGCAGATTCTTTACCACCAACGCCACCTGAGAAGTTCCAAAAAATTTTTTTGAAGAAAGAAGAAATGGATATGAAGACTCACTTTGTATCTGATATTCATTTTGCATTTTGATTATCCTTTATTAAACAGTTTTTTCAACAGAATGTTTTGAACATTTACTCTGAGCAAAGTGTTGCACTATAGGCATTGTGACTTTCACTCTGGATAAGGCGTGAGCTACCTTCCTTCAGGGCTTACAGTCTGGGGAAAACTTACACTGCACGTGCCCACCCTCTCTTTGTTTCCATGACACCAAGTCACAGTTTATGCTGTTGAAACCTTAGAGATCACTTCTTCCAACACCTTCATTTTCTCCGTGAAGAACTTCAGTCCCAGGATTTCTCTCTGACTTGTCCAAAGTCGCACACTTCCAGCAGCAGATTGAAATGAGAACCAAGTTCTCCTGCCTCCTAGGGGACGTGTAATCCTCCCATTGTCCACCTAATTCATCCGTTAGTCCATTTAAAATTAAATTCGAAATGGAACCTCATACAAAAGTTTGGGAAAAGTTATCTGATACTTACACAACTGCCATTATGGGAAGACACAACAAACTCTCTTTAGACATTTAAATATGTCTTAAAAATACTGTCAGATTGTGGTTAAAAATAATAGTGATGATAATATCAAACTCCTTTATCATGCCTCTTAGCTTCCAGATATACTTCTAAGGCTTTTATGTATATTAACACATTTAATCCTTAAAACATTGTAGGGCAGGTGCTATTTACTCTCACTTTACTGATTATAAAAAAGAAATTGAGGCACAAAGAAGTAAAGAAACTAGCACTTAAAATGTGCTTCAAGTTAATGAGTCAGAGCAACCATCAAAAAGAATAAACTGACAATGTGTATTGATACTGTCTGACTTCCACAGTATATTGTTAGGCGAAAGATACCTATTTAAGTGTATGCATAAGTTTATATACATATGTACCTATATGTGTGTGGTTCTATTGTTTGCTTTTTTAATCACCAGGGAATGTGGTCAAAAATATATGTTCCATACTACTTAGCCCTTAAAAAGGAATGAAATAATGCCATGAATGAAGAACGAAATGCAATTAAATGCATTTAATGCAACTAAAAAAGAATGAAATGGCAGCAATATGGATGAACCTAGATATTATGATACTAAGTGAAGTAAATCAGAAAGAGAAAGACAGATACCATATGATATCACTTATATGTGGAATCTAAATCACAACGCAAATGAACTAACCAGAAAGAGCCTCACAGACAGAGAACAGACTTGTGGTTGCCGGGTAGAGGGAGATAATTTGGGAGTTTGGGATTCACAGATACTATTATATATAGGATGAAGAAAGAACAAGATCCTACTGTATAGCACAGAGAACTAGATCCAATATCCTGTGATAAACCAGAATAGAAAAAAATATAAAAAAGAATGTGGATATACATATATGTATTAGTGTAGCTGAATCACTTTGCTGTACAACAAAAATTAATGACAACATTGCAGTTCAACTATACTTCAATAAAATAAATTAAAATAAAATATATAGATACTTTCCAGTGTCCTAAGTCTAAATTAGAATTTCTCTGGATGGGGTCTGCACCCATGGATTCATAAATAGATGCTTCATCTGCGTACTCTTGGTTAAGATTGCCTACCCTAGTGCAACCAGACTCAGCAGGGAAACCGTATTCTAATTAGCTGATTAGAATACGTTACACTAAGTTATGAAATCCAATAACCTTAAAATTCTCCTACATCATGTACAAGGAAAGAACACATGATCAAGAGCAAGAGTTTTCAGCCCATTGCTAACACTGGGCATCCATGAAGTCACTCCTGTCACCAATATACCAGAGAAGCAGGGTTCAGAATTTTAGTTGTCAATCTCCGATTTAGACCATTGAACTGCAATGTGCTTTAAGGTTAAACTAAATTTTAAATTCAGTTCACTTGAAGGAGTTCATTGGTGACCTTTGAGAAATCAATTGTGTAGTATCCCAGGCAAAAAGATGATCTAACTTCCCTATAAATTGATGACCTTAAATGACATGTGCCATCTCTACCAAATATATTGGGAGAGCATTTGCATGGTTCAAGTTCAATGACAGCCTCTTAAGTCCTGATGGGGAAGTCTTTGAGTCTCCACCGAAAGAGGGATGAACACTGAGAGTCAGCTCTGAGTCTGGTTCTGCAGAGAAACAGCAATTTTTATAAACACAATTTTGGCCTCACTCACTCATTGTTTTGATCACTTAAATAAAAATTCAATTCACTATTTGATTAAAATCTTTATTTTGAAAGGAATACATTTTCTCTTTGGGGGAAAAAATGGTGAAAGTGGTTTCCTCTAGACAAACTTGAGAGGTCGTCATGGAGACAGTCTTCAGAATGTAGACACAGACAACAGAGGCTGTCACCATGAATTGTCGCAATGACCGAATGAATTCACGTCCCACAAGTGGCCGTGGCTTTCTGTCTGTTAGGGGCCCAGGATCTCAGAACATCCAGATTCAAAAATTCCCTTCCTACGGCTGAAATTTGTTTCTATTAAATTTCATACGGAGGCCAGTGGACCTCCCTACGTGACTGTACAATCTATTGCTAAGAGATGCCCTCTCTAGAGACCCCTGACTGGGGAAATCCAAGCCATCCTAGTCCCGTGGAAACACAAACCAGGCCACAAACTACATTAACCGGGATGGTGGTCCTCCCTTGAAATAACTCCATGATTGGCTGCAGCCTCATTTGAGTGGCATTTATTAGTGTAATAAATCCACTAATGAGATAAGCAACTGAGAGCAATATTTAGACAAAGTAAGAGGACCCTTGTTTTGCGAGATCAGTAGAAGCTTAAAAGAAAACTGAGAACTGGTCCAGAAGGTAAGGACAGAAGTGTTAAGACGCCTTGAGTTTCATCTGTTTTTAAGGGGAGGCCCCTCTGACTCTCAGTAAACAGCGGCTCAAGTCGAAGCTACTATCTGCCCAGCCAGCAGAGTTAAACACTTCTTCTCAGGACAGCCTTATATAAATAACTTATGGACAATATATTGCCAGCTTCCACCACCTAATAACATCATGTATTTTTTATGTATTCTTGGGATTCATAAGTGGGAGGCATATCCATTGAGATGGATAATGGCTGTGCTTTTTTAGTTTATGCACTTAGCCTTCTTATTGAGAACTGCATTAATCTTGTGTTTCATAATGGTGAATGCCAGAGAGGTGTCTCCCTCTTTGACAAGAAAAAAAAATCCTGTTTTGACATCTAATGTACTTACTACTTCAGTTCGTCCCCTGCTTAGACATTGTTTATTAGTATAATTGTTTTTAGAAGCACACAGCAAAAGCTAGAATCTAAGGAGATCAAATTCCTATGGAGTAGATTTATGATCCAATATGAAAAATTCTTGTACTTTGAGATGTCGTCCCCAAACTCAAGAAGGATTTGATGTCAGAATGTTTTTAAATTATTTCCTGGAGGAGATCTAATACAAGTGCCTGGAGATGCTAGGGCTCCAACAAATGGAGTTAAATTTCAAATTAATTTGCATTGGTATCAAGGAGTATTAGGTGATTCAACCATCGTTAGTTTCAAATTATTATATAGATTATGTAGCTATTTTATCCTAAATATAAACACAATGGCAAAACACAGAACTGTTATTTAATTGTTTTAAGTAAGCTCTAATTTTGACTATTTCTGGTATGAAGGATTTTCTTAACTCTCCTGAAATAAGTAATGCTGCAAATGTATGGACAAAAACCAGTTAGTGCAAATATACCATTACACCACCGTAGAAAAGAAAACTTCCACAAATATGGGCTTTCTGCAACTGCAAATCTACCTGGATTTTCTAACACATTTCTTAGTTCACAAGACGTCAGAGACTAAAGGAACCATGAAAGATAAACCAGTCTAGCACCCATATCTTATACTGGACATATCTGAGTGGGTAAGTGGATTATCACAAAGCTGTTTGAAAGAAGAGATTACATAAAGATGCAGAACTGTCTTCTACAACAATATGCTTTCCACCAGACCATCTCATGTCTACACGATCACAGAAAATCAAAGCTGTTGTGTGTGTATGAAATTACTTGCCATCTCTTGAGACATTTTTATAAAACTAATCAGAGCGTTCACCTCTATACCATCAAATTACTCTATTAGACAAATAAATTTTCATTTTAAACCTAAGGATGTGATTAAGACTACCAGAATGAGCATCAAGAGGTCAAATCCAATCATTGTATTTATATCACTGTTAAAGATTATAAGGTTGCACTGTTAGTGGAAATGTAAATTGGTGCATCACTATGAAAAATAGTATGGAGATTCCTCCAAAAACTGAAAATAGACCTACCATGTGGCCCAACAATTCAACTTCTGGGTATTTATCTAAAGGAAAAGAGATCATTGTCTCAAAGAGGTATCTGCCCTTCCGTGTTAATTGCAACCTAACTTATAATAGCCAAGACGTGGAAACAACCTCAGTGTCCACTGACAAATAAATGGACAAAGAGAATGTAGTATGTATACGTATATATTCGACCATAAAAAGAAGAAAACTCTGCCATTTGTGACAGCATGAGGAGTGGATCTTGAAACATCATGCTATGCGAAATAGGTCAGGCAGACAAAGACAAATCCTTGTATAATCTCACTTACATGTGGAACTTTAAAAAAAAATAGAATTCCTAGACACAGAGAACAGATTAGTGATTGCCAGAGGAAGGGTCAGGATCCGGCAAAATGGGTGAAGGTGGTCAAAGGTACAAACTCCCAGCTATGCGATGCCCTGAGGGTGCCGGGCATAGCGTGGTGATGATAGCTACCAATATTGCATTGTATATTTGAAACTTGCTAAGGGAGTGAGTCTGAAAAGTTCTTATCATGAGAAAAAAATTCAAACTCTTGTCTGATGATGAATGTTTACTAAAACTATTGTGGAAAGCATTCCACAATAAATACATGCAATAAACCATTAGGTTTTATACCTAAAACTAATCTAATGTTATGTATCAATTATATCTCAATTTTTAAAATTAAAATGTATGTGTATTTAAAATTAATTGAGCACCCATGGTGTGTCAGTAGTTAAAATTTATGGAGCACCTATCGTGTGCCAAGCCCTTGTAAAGGGCCATTTTTTTTTCCCATTTAATTTTTAGCACAAAGCTACAAGGTAGGTAGTATTCATTATTCCAGTATGCAGCTGAAGAAAGAGAAGGTCAAAGAGAACTTGATCAAGATCATATTGCTGGGGAATTCAGGGAGTTTGAGCAAGAGCCCCCTGTTATCCTTGCTTGGTACTGCAGTAAACACTTCTCTGCTCAAATATATATTTACATATATATTAAAAAAAAAAAAAAATCTTATTGCTATCCAAAGATAGGTCAAGGTTCAGATCCTGGCAATCTTGTTCCAGAGCCTTTGCACAGAAGGAGTCCAAGGGAAACTCATTAAGACTCTGACTTGGGCAAGATTTAGGACTGGTCTATCTTCACAAGACAAACAACTTCACAAGATTTGAAAGCTCTTCTTCCGTTAGACTCATCAATTGCTCTCAATTTCTTATGCAAATGAATTTACAAATACATAAATGCCAACTCACAGCAGAAATGCAATCCTGATAAATCTGTAATGAGTGCAACTCTTATTAATAGCCTATGGTTCCAATGAGAAATCTTCTTGTAATTTACAACAGAGGCATAATTATTCTATTTCCCATAAATGGCTACTGTAGTGATACCAAGTTTGTAGCTTGTCACATGGATGACAACACAAGACATATGTAGCTGTTCATTTGTAACAAGTCCGATACATTGTGAGTATTCCCTAGCAATAACATTATGAAACATATTTATGAATTTATGGGGACATTTGTTTAATGTCACAAATTAAAGCATCAAATATGAAGTAAATATGGTGGACCATGAACTGTAACATACAAATGAAATGTTGTTATACATTTTGTAATTTTTGTCTTGCTACCTCTATATTTATCCATTTGTGCTATGCTTTAAGTTAATATCAGAGTGACAAATGTCACCACCCACAGTCACCCCTCCTGTGAAGAGAACTATTTATATTAATGTAGTTATGAAGTGAAGAATGATATCTGGAAATACTCTGGAGTCCTACCTATGAAACATTGGTATTAAAAACCAAAGAATGGCTTAATTACCTGATGGCATTATTTTACTTCAAAAATCTAAAATATTGATAATGAGGTGATTCATAGAGTGATGACAGTAACCTTTTACCTTTGTTATATACTGAAAGATCACTTGATTTTTATGGACTTTTGTGGACATGTGTTTCAAGTAATTGTGTTCTATGTATCAATGAAATCAAATACATAATGTCAGAAAAGATGCTCCAGCCTAATTTTGCACTATGTCTTCTCAACTGAGGGTCACAGTTATGTGTTTTCACATTCACTTAGTGTGCTCAATTGTGTCTTGGATACATCTAAGATGACAGGAAATGGTGTGATGAACCTTAAGTTTGCGATCCTCAGGTTTGCCCCACAACCCTGTTTTCTTCTTATTGGTCTGTATTATCTATTTACTGTCTATCTCCCCCTCTGCCTAATTATAAGCTCCTTGAGATGATGACTGAGTCTTCTTCCTCTTTGAATCTTCATATTCCTCTTTGGATTTCCAGTGCTGGCACGTATCTTGAAAACAGTAGGCGTGTGATATCCATTTGAGGAATGAAGAAAGGAAGAAAAGAGGGAGAGATGAAAAGAGTGGTGGAAGGGAGGGAGAGCAGGAGGGAAGGAAGAAAGAAGGAAGGAAGAGAGGAGACAGGAATGAATTCTGCTGTATCCTCTTCATAAACTAACAGGCTCCACCCTTGTAGTCCCCACAATGACACATATACAAAGAAAATGTGAAATTCTCGATGAAGATATTCACACAGATACAAGTGATACCAAGAAAGGACATCATCATAATGTTCTGCTGCTATGAAACTTAGAGAAAATTCCTCTGGTTACAGTGTACTTGGATTTATATTTAATTAAGATCATATTGTTCATTGTTTTTGAATAGTAATTTTAAAATACTCAAATAGTGTTTATTAAGTATTTAGCATGGTCTGATATTATGCTAAACACTGAAAGAAAAGCAAAAGAAGTTGTGCAGTCATACATTCATTCAGCATTTATTGAGTATTTAGTAATTTGCCAGATGTGTTGAACACTTTCCTGCCCTTGAGATAATTATATTGTTCCTGGGAAGCCAGAGCATGCAAGTGTAAAACAGAACACTGGGAGAACATAGAGATAAATATAAGCATTTAATGATAAAGGCAATATTAGCCAGTATTTAGTAAGTGCTTACTATGTGTCGGTCAAGGGGCCAAGCATTATACATGCATTACTTTATTTAATGTTCACTGTAATTTATACACACACAGTACTTTATATTCATGCCATTGAAATACTTGTTTTATAGCTAAGAAAGCTCAGCCCAAAACAGTTAATAATAAAGAACAGTTAAATAATTTGCCAAAGTCATCAGCAATTAATTTGAATCAATGGTCTTTCTCACTCCTAAATTCATACACTTAAACATTTGGTTCTACCACCCCTGATCACTGCCTAAATTTTTGGATGCAGGTAATATACTCTAAGGAATGGAGATTTTGTTTGGGCTAAAATTAATTTTTAAGTGACATGGAAGAGGCAAAACTTGAGATACCAATCTTGAAGTGTGGGCATGATGTATATTACTTGAATAAATAGAGGAAAGAATTGATCACATCAAAGTGAAAGCAGGGGATAGTAAATCCAAAAATGTCAAATGCAAATTTATATGAAATGATGAGATCTGCCTAGGAGCAGATAATTTAATGGGATGGAAGCTTTGGGTCCATAAGTCTACCGAGACCAATGGATGTGCTCAAGATGGCAACATAGAGATGAACCACCATCCTCCCCTTCCATATCAGCCCTTAGTTAATGGCACCAAATTTTGTTCCCATTTGAATATGTGTTCTCCCTTTCACCTCCATCTCCAAAAGTTTCACCTCCATCTCCATAGTTCCCAGCTATGCAATATTTTTCTTAGATTCATGCTCCAATGTAACTCACTTAATGCTGCCATGCAAAGTATTACATCCCTCTCTAATCCTCAGTTTTCCTATTAGAGAAGTGAACAGGACAATAAAACCTGTTTCAAGGCTAGTATATGCATTGAATAAGATAATACATGTAAAGTATATAGCTCAGTACTGTTTACCTGGCACATTGTATCAACTCAATGAATATCAGTTTTGCCATCTTCTTATCTCATCTTTTTTATGATCTGTCTCCTCTGTTTTCCACCTCTTGAAATATGGCTAGAGTGAATCTTTCCAAAAAAACCATATGTCATCATTTCAGTTTGCTGCTTTAAAAATTTCCAGTGATTTCTCATTGCATCCAGGATGAAATCCAAATCACCTAGTCTGGTACTAACCTTATAGGCCATCCATTGGTAGATTAATTTAATTTTAAAAATAAGTAAGTCCATCCTATGTGCTAGGAACTATTCTACATGCGTCACAAAAACAACAGCAAACTTGGTAATTCAACGTCTAGAGTTCAGGACAAAGTTCTGAATGAGAAATGGTTTGGAGTTCATCACCATTAGGGTGAAACCATGGGCATGGTTGAGATTGCTGATGGAGAACATGAAGCTTGAGGAGGGAAGAGGGTCAAGAATAAAACCTTTGGGATTATCAGCATCTGGTATTGATAGGGATAGACAAAGGAAGAAGAGTCCACGAAGGAAATTAGAAAGACCAATCAGGAGAAATTGAATGGGAACAGACAAGACTGATATTAAAGACAAGGAGGAAGACGCAAGGAAGGAAGATGTTGTCAACCACATAAGTAAGCAGACCCTGCAACGAGAAAGCCAACAGTAATGTGTGCCCTGGTGAGGGTAGAAACCTAACCACAACAGCTACAAAAGAAAATGGGAAGTGAGAAAATGGAAGCAGGTTCATGGGCTATATTTCTAGGTGCTTCTTGATAAAAATGAAGAGATAAATCCCTCTATTCCCACTCCTGCATCTCCACTCAGCCAGAAGTTGAATTTTTTTTTTTTTTTCAGAAAGACTTCATTGGTCAGTGGCTTTCAACCCTGGCTCCTATTTAGAATCATTTCAGGATAATTTAAGAAAAAAAATGACACCCAGGCCAAGTGCCAAAATTCTTATCCAAATGATTTTGAAGTAAATATGACACTGATATTGTTTTAAAGCTTCAAAAGTGATTCGAATTTGCAGCCAGGTTTAAGTGGGCAACAAGCAAGAAACCAATTACAAGCCTCCTGGCTATCTCATGAAAGATGTGAGCAGAAAATCCTGTTACACGGCAGGGACTTTGAGTAACACTAACTATTATGTTTTATGCATTTACACTGCACCGTGCCCAGGAATTGATGTATACTATCTTAATGTATCCTTGGAATCACCTTATGAGTGTGATGATCATCCCATTGTGTGGCTGTGGAAACTGAGGCTCAGGAAGGTTGGAATTTTACCCAATGTTAGCCAGCTGGTGAGAGCAAAGCCAGGATTCACAGGAACTCAGTCTGTTGAATCTGGTTCCCTGTATGCCTAACCTGCTCAACCAAGTAACCAAGTGAAGTCGCTCAGTTGTGTCCGACTCTTTGCGACCCCATGGACTGTAGCCTACCAGGCTTCTCTGTCCATGGATTTTCCAGGCAAGGATACTGGACTGGGTTGCCATTTCCTTCTCCAGGGGATCTTCCCGACCTAGGGATTGAACCTGGGCCTCCCGCATTGCAGGCAGATGCTTTACCCTCTGAGCCACCCAGGTAGCCCACACAAAAGCACTGTGGCTGGCATCACAGAATAATCAAATAATTCATTTCTGTGACTATACAGACAAAAGCTAAAAACCAGAAGTGAAAACTTAAGACTAACCACACTAACTCTCCTGAGGGTTCTACTAGAATATTCAGGAATACCATATTGTCCGTTTCCAAAATTATCCCTCCATCATTTACTTGGCTAACTCTATACTGCTGAAATTTAATTAACAGGTCCAACACAATCCAGATAAACCACTAGACAGATAATTAATTTTGCTTAAACTAAACCTGAACCTGAATGGCCCTTCTATTCCACCTTCCTAAGTGACCCAAAACCGAATGGATGCAGTGACATAAACCTAAATAATGATTTAGTAGAGCAATTACCAAAAGTTTAAAATTTTCTCCGAAATGATCTGCATGATAGAGAGTCCTAAATTTGCACATAAGTGAAAGTTTGTAAACTATTCAAGAGAGGTGAGCAGAAGAGTATCACCAGGCACCTTAAACTGTAACTCATTGTAACTAATATTCATGTCATGGCACACACACAGAAATCACACCTGTCCTCCAGAAGTAGACATAAATATGTTAGCATGCGTGTTCAGGCGTGCACTACTCACATGTGCCCCAACATGGAACCGCTTGGGCCAACCCCAGCTTCTACAACTGTGCTAACAGCCACAGCACTTTAGGACTAAGTAAACAATGGATACTTTTTTAATTTGTAAGTGACAGGATGAAGAATATTGTGGATTTTCCCCACCAGACTGTAACAATATTAGGTAAATCAAATTTTGCACCTCATTTATTTAACAATGTCGTTTTTCAGTTGCTATCAGGTTTTTTAGTCTCTCAGAACACGAGGCTGCACAAATTTCCCAGAACTTATTTTCACAAAGAAAAAAAAAAAAATGTTAGCTCTTGAACACTTAATTATAATTGGCTACGCTTCTTTTCTTTTATTAAGTGATAATTTATGAAAGACTACTTCAAGATCATCTAAACCACTGCCTTTGGAAAGGCTGAAGCAAGGGAATATGTAATTGCTGTGTAATGTAATCAGAATATGTAATTAACATATAATCATAAAAGAAGAAGATAGTCTCATAGCATCCATGCCCCAAAGTCAACAACAAGACTGTATTAAAAAGGCTGTGTATGCTTATAAAAATATTTTAATGAAGATAACATTTTTTAATAAAATATTTGCTCAATCATTTTTTTAATTTCAGCCAGAAAATTTGACCTAGAACTTAGTACTGGAAGGATACAGCGTCTGGTTTTTAAACTGGTTCACAGCCCCCTTCATATTCTCCAGGTCCCATGAACTCCACTCACTCACCACCCCAAAGCCTTCTTCAGTCACATCCTCTTCCATTCACCTCTAAGTTTCTTCTTTCTCCTGAGTTTTCATTTGTTATTGAGGGCCATCCTCCAAAACCAAGCTTTGTTATTTTAAATATCTGGTCCATTTTTTTCCTAGTCAAGGATCCATAAAAACATACAGAAATGCAATCACAGAAAATCACTGAGGATGGGGAGGTCACAAAATTTTGTACCCTAAATCAATGACAAAACTCAGGGCAAGAGATGAATGCCATTAAGAATCATAAAGATAATACCCAGAATTATAATAGCGAACATAGTTCAGAATTAAGTGCCTTTTATATGTTCTCTTGGAGGAGGAAATGGCAACCCACTCCAGTATTCTTGCCTGGAGAATCCTGTCGACAGAGGAGCCTGGTGGGCTGCTGACCATAGGGTCGCATAGAGTCAGACACGACTGAAGCGTCTTAGCATGCATGCATGCATTGGAGAAGGAAACGGAAAACCCACTCCAGTGTTCTTGCCTGGAGAATCCCAGGGACGGAGGAGCCTGGTGGGCTGCCATCTATGGGGTCACACGACTTAGCAGCAGCAGCATACATTCTCCTAGTTGTAGACATGAGATAGTTTATATTTTAATCCTTTAAAAAAAAAAAAAGCTGCAACAAACTTCTTGTGCATATCTTCTTAGATACATGACTGAGAGTTTCTTTAAAGCAGGTACCTAGCAGAGTTGCTAGGTATAGTGTAAAAATATTCCAGATGACTATGTACTACTCAATGGCTTTTCAGGGTGGTTTTAAGAATTATCAGTTTGGAGGAGTTCCTTTTCCTTAATGCCAACTCAATAGACTCTGGCATTTTAATTTTTGCAAATCAAATGAGCCAGAAATGGTACTTTGTTTCTTCAGTTTGTATTTCTCCAATTATTAATAAAGCTAGATTTCCTTTTATTGGTGTTTTAACCAATTTAATTTCCTCTTCTCATAGCTGTCCAATTTCATGTGTTTAGTTTTCTAGAGAGTTTTCTCTTTCTTATAGATTTCTAGAATTTCCTATCTTCCTTATATTAAAGATATTAATTATATATCATTAAATAAAGTGAAGTTGCTCAGTCATGTCCAACTCTTTGCGACCCCATGGATTGTAACCTATCAGGTTCGTCTGTCCGTGGGATTTTCCAGGCAAGAGTACTGAAGTGGGTTGCCATTTCCTTCTCCAGGGTATCTTCCTGACTCAGGGATTGAACCCGGGTCTCCTGCATTGCAGGCAGATGCTTTACCATCTGAGCCACCAGGAAAGCCACTATTATATATAATATATATATTATATATCATTATTATATTATGTATAATGATAAACATAAATAATAAAACAATAAATTATATATATAATATATAATTAATATATGTTAAATTTTTTTCAGTTTTCACATACCTTTAACTACAGGTTTGTGTTTATTACTGCATAAATTAGAGCTTTAATTGTGATGTGGTCAAATGTATAAATCTCCTTGGTTAAGACATCCATTTTTTAATTCTCAGTTGATAAAACTACCACCTGTATTTTCTTCTACTAGTTTCAAATTTTTGGTTTTCTCTTTTAGGCATTTAATCCACACAGAATTCATTTGTATGTAATATGGTGAGAAAGGGAGTCACGTCTATTTTTTCCATACTGAGAGCCATTTATTGCCTTATCACATATTAACAGTCTATTTTCTGCCCACTGAGTTGTAATATCACCTTTCACATAAGTTCCCACATAAGACAAATCTGCCATTAGACATTATATTCTGTACCATTCAGCAATTTTTTTCTTATTCAAAAAGCATATCATTTTATATTGCTTTATATTACACCATATTTTAAATTAAGCTTTATATTATCTTGGTACCTTATAGAATAGTTATCTTTCCTTTGTTTGTGCCTATTTCCATTGTTTAATTTTGTTTTTAGAATTATCTTAGATAGTTTTCAAATTCCATGGACTCTATAGTTGCAAAGAGTCAGACACAACTCAGCGACTTTCACTTCACTTCACTTCGTTTTCAATTTTTTTTTTCTTCCATTTTAAGCTTTGAATCTCCTTCACAAACTCTAAAAACTTAGTGATGGGATTTTAATTCCAACTGCATTCAATTTCAAATTTTATTTGGTAGGGAAATGGTATCTTCATTATTGTGAGTCTTCTCATTCATGAAAACGATATATTTATTACTTTAAATCTATTTCAATGTTCTGCAACAGAGTAAAATTTCTTCATAACAATTGAACATATCTTTTGCTAAATTTGTTCCTGGCTACCTCACAAATTTCATTGCCACCGTGAATAGGGTTTTAAAATCGATTATATTTTAGAAATAGAAAATCTATGAGTTCTCTGTGTTAATTTTTATATACTAACGTTCCTAAAATCTTTTATATTAATAGCTGTAATATTCTGTCAGTTGGTTCTCTTGGATCACATATGTAGATCATCATTTGCAGTCTGCCTTCTTCTTTATAATCCTGTAAATTGTAGTTGATTTCTTTATTACCTTTTTTAATAAGAATTTATTCATCTATTTATTTATTATTATTATTATTTTAGGTGGCAGCACTGAATGGCATGTTCCCTGACCGGGTATCGAACCCATGTCCCTGTGGAAGCCTGGAGTTTTAACCGCTGGACCTCCAGGGATGTCTCTATTTCTTTTATTATCTTGTTGGTTAGTTCCATGAGAACAAGGTTGGATGACTATAATGACCATCCTTGTTTTATAAAGCACATTAATGGAAATTCTTTTAAGTTATGTAAGTGTGAGGATCATTATAACTTTTTTTTAGATGCCCTCCTTTAGCTTAAGAACTCTATTTCATGTTCGTAGCTTAATAAGAGCTTTCATCATAAAGGACTTTTATAGAATAATTTTTCTAAAATAATTTTTCTCTAATCATTGAGACAGTTATATTGGCTTTAATCTGAATTTATTAGTACTGTGAATAATATTTAGAGATGTCTAATCTTTTAAAAAAAATTATTGAATTCCTTAAATAAACCATAGTTGGTCCTAACAATTTTTTCTATAACCCAGATAGTCAATTTTCTAATATTTTACTTAGTATTTTTACATCATTTCAAAATAAAATATGTCTATAATTTATTTTGTTGTTTGATTATCAAGATTATACTAGCATAAAATTGCTTTTATAAAAGAGAGAGCACTTGTAAAGTTTCCATAACACTTTCTTCTAAAACTTCCCAGGCCTTTGTCTTATCACTGCCCTGGGAAAGGACAGGGTAGGATTTTGGCTTTTAATCCATTTCTTTAATAATTATTTTTCTACTCAGTCTTCTGTTTCTCCTTGAGTACATTGCACCAATGTATATTTTTCTTGAAAGTCATATGTTTATCTATTTTAGTCATTCATACTATTCTCTGATACTTTAAATTTTAGTTATTCATACTATTCCCATTTTTTTTTAACTGTTGTTGGGTTCATTGCTTCAGTTTTATCTTTATTATGTTGTTTTACTTATCTTTTATTAATTCATGCAATTATTTACTATTTTAAATACTCTTCTATATACCATTTCCTGAAAATTGGTAGTTAGACCTAGAAACCTGATCATATTCATTATTTTGTTTGGCAAAAATATTTTATAATGTCATATACCATGAAGAGATTCATAATGCCTGGTTGAATTTCTTTTTTTGATGTTACCAGCTAGTGATAAAAATGCCTGTGCTATGTGCTAAGTCATTTCAGTTTTGTCCAGCTCTTTGTGACACTCTAGCCCACTAGGCTCCTCTGTCCATGGAATTCTCCAGGCAGGGATGCTGGAGTGGGTTGCCATACCCTTCTCCAGGGGATCTTCCTGAACCCATGTCTCTTCTGTCTCCTGCATTTGCAGGCGGGTCTTTACCACTAGTGCCACTTGGGAAGTCCTAAAATTGCCTAAATTCACTCAAGTTGAATTTCCAAATAACTGTTTTAATATTATTATTCCTTTTGTATTCATAAGCTTGAAACCAATCCTCCTAGAGACAGAAATTTTCTTCATCAATTATTTGGTTACCCCAGGTACAGTTCAAACAGAAAGGATAAGAATGTAAAAATATTTGACTTTTTTCTTTTATTTAAGAGTTTTCAAATGAGTTGGTGCCCCAACCGCTTCAAAAGATGACAAAGGAAGTGCTTCCTTTTAATACCTTCACGAACCCATGCATTTAGAAATATTTGATATGCTGCTGTCTTTCTTGGTCTTCAAAGTGTCCCATCTCTGACCTGAGGGAACTTTCTCAACTCGGCTTTTAAGTCGCTTTGACATGTAACTTAGAGTCTTTGATAATTCCCTTGATTTCGGGTATGACAAGGTAGTCCGGGCTCTTAAAAACTTCCTGTTCCAGAACTTAAGCACTTATCCATGGATTTGTGGCTTCTTTGTTTAGTGAATGGTATTTAAAACCACAACCTGAACCAAGAGATGTTCATTGCCCATTGCTATTTGGACCCTTCCCACCCTCATGACTGTTTTTGCTCTTTGGTGTGTGTGTGTGTGTGTGTGTGTGTGTGTTACTAGCATAGTGAAGAGCTGACTCATTGGAAAAGATCCTGATGCTGGGAGAGACTGAGGGCAAGAGAAGAAGGGGGAAGCAGAGGATGAGACGATTGGGTGGCATCACTGATTCAATGGACATGAGTTTGAGCAAATTCTGGGAGACAGCGAAGGACAGAAAAGCCTGGCATGCTGTGGCTCATGGGGTCCCAAAGAGTTGGACATGACTCGGTGACTGGACAAGAAGTAGATAAATCTATCAAGACTTTGTACTGAACTTTACATTTGAACTATTTCTAGTTCAAATCCATAATTATAGAGTTTCTACTTAGCCTCATTGAGCTCGTATCTGTATCATTTTTTCCCACATTGAAATCCTTGGTTCTCAATGACTCAAATACAAATATTCATTTTCTTTATCCTTCAATGGACACAACAGTCTTACAGTAATATTACTGCTAAAAGTATATTTTAGTTCTTTTAGTCTTTACAGATAATGCCTCAGATGTAGTTCAATTACTTTTAAAAATAAGCTGGAATAATTTCTCTTTATGTAGCTATTGCTCCTTTATTCCTAATAATTGAGATGGTAGCTAATTTAATGTCTGTGGATTGTCTTGCTTTGTACAAAACCTTGACTGTATTAGAAATTTCCCTATGAAAGTTTATCTCTCAGTCTTAAGGGAAACCCAAAAATTGAGTTCTACTTTCCGTGAAACATTTTTCAGTGTCTCTACCAAGATCCTAAAAGTTTCCCTGTTTATGAACCGTGTTTATATTAATTCATGGCTCCATGTTTTATTGCCTTTCAGCACAAATTCAGGTTCTACTCTCAAGGCAATTGTTTCCTCCCACAGTAAGGTATGAACTGGTCTTCCAGGATTACAAGCAAAGATCTTTCAGTTCTTATTGATAGAATAGTGATGTCACAGCTTCTTCCTCTGGGAAGGGAGCCTGGATCATCTCTTGGGTGTGCGTGGGGCCTCTTTCCTGACCTGTAGGTCCTGAGGTGAGTTTCCACACTGGAACCTGCGTCCCACCACTTCTTTGCTTACTGTGCCACTTCATTTTGCTACCTGAAGTTTTCTATTTTCATCGTAAATTTCTTTGTTAATATTTAGGAGTAGTTTTGGTGACAATTTCTGTGCATTATAAGTAGTAGTGGAGTTCTCTGCATCTGTGGATGCCACAGCCTTGATCAGAAGTCCCAGAAATTAAACTTGTACAGATACATTCACACAGTCCAGAAAATCCAGGTCAAATCTGGAAGCTTTCTCCATCCAGATATTTTGATATTTATAAACAACTGAATAATTGAATTTTTCACCTGGTCAGTTAAGTTCATGTAGGTACACATCCATTTTAATTTGTGGTACTCATTTTAAATGGTTTTCAACCTTTTAATCTATGCTCTGTAGTAGTTTGACCTTGATTCACCTTGAGTGACTCAGTGGGGATGCGTCTCTCTGAGTGTTCGAGATCATGTAATTTAACTCATGCACTGATGTACTACAGCCTAATAGATCCTAAAGATTTGAAAGCTTTCTCTTTGGGTGTACACCCAGCACTGTTTAGGGACACTGTATTTTCTAGTTCATCATTTACTCAATTGTTCGGAAGGAGACTTCATTTGCATTTAAGTTATTAGCTTCCTCAAACTCAGCCCCATCTCTTCTTAAAAGTTTAATTTTTTCAAAAGAGAAAAATCACATATTTTTAGCACTTTCTTTTCCTATGACTTAAACATATCTTAACACGATTTTTAAAAGATATTTTAAAATTAAATTTATCCCTTGACAATTTGATTTGTAGGCTAAGGAGAGCAAAGTTTTACAAATGGAATACTTTTAAATAAATCATAATTAATTAACTATGCAAATATATCAAATAAATGTGGATACATAGTTAGATGACTAATTACCATTCAGAAAGGTTAGAAATTGTAATCCTATTTTTTAGCTTGGTTAATATAATATTATAATTGGGGTTGCTTTGATCATGGGGAATGTCAGAGACAATAATTTTTCAAGCTTGGCTGATTTTGAAATCATATGGTTATGAGTATTAGCAGCTTAATATAAAATGTGGTGCTGTCCACAAAGTTAAAAGAAAATTATTTTTGTCATAATAAGCTATATTAATTTAATTAGTTGTGTATGCGGTTATATTTTTCATTTGAAAATGAAAGCAGAATGGTTGTCGATAGATCTAGTTCTTAAAAAAGAGAAAAAAGAGTTCTTTGATATTTTAACTCTATAGGAAAACATTTTTGTCTCCTTGGGTTTTACTATTTCATACATCCTAGTTATTTTAAGTGCCAGCTAATTTCTGGATCATTCAATAAGTGTTCATAGAGCCTCAGTGGTGCATTTAGACTGCCAATCCTTGAGTTAACTGAATGTAGCCTCTCCTGCTGCTGCTACTGCTGCTAAGTCGCTTCAGTCGTGTCCGACTCTGTGTGACACCATAGACAGCAGCCCACTAGGCTCCCTCGTCCCTGGGATTCTCCAGGCAAGAACACTGGAGTGGGTTGCCATTTCCTTCTCCAATGCATGAAAGTGAAAAGTGAAAGTGAAGTCGCTCAGTCGTGTCCAACTCCTAGTGACCCCATGGACTGCAGCCCACCAGGCTCCTCCATCCATGGGATTTTCCAGGCAAGAGTACTGGAGTGGGGTGCCATTGCCTTCTCCGGTAGCCTCTCCTGGCCTACCGCAATGACCTCCTACTTTGCCTTCTGGCTTTGAGACTCAGTCCCTCTGATCCATCCTCCACTCTGACACCAAGATTGTCTTCTCGTGAAGCCACCTGGGGCCTGTACCCTGCTCGCTGTGTTTCACACTTCTATGGGGCTGATCATCTATTACAGTGACTCTTGTAAACCAAGCATCCATGGGCCATCCCCAGGCAACAGACTCATTTCTTGCACTCATACTGTGATGTCAGTCTTGGTTTTGTTTTCACTTCGATTTGTTTCCAAATTTTAAAATGAGATTTTAGGTAAAATTCTAGAAATCTGAGTTTTCTTCAAAACTTGAAGTGATGTGACAGTGTTGGCCCACATTCCTTCAGGAGCTGAGCAGCGGCTGCTCTTCTCAGATGAGGCTGGTCACAGCAGGCACCTCGGCCCCCACTCACTGATGTTAACCACCTGAAACCTGAATCTGTGGTCCTTGAATGCAGGCTCAGATCCACATCTGTCATTTTTCCCACAAGGCTATAGTGGATTAAATTGTGTCTCCCCAAAGGATAGGTCCACCTGGAATGTCAGAATGTGACTTGATTTGGAATAAGCGTCTTCGCTGGTATAATAAAGGGAAGTATCTGAGATGAGATTGGGGCTTCCCAGGTGGCTCATCAGTAAAGAATCCGCCTGCCTATGCAGGAGACATGGGTTCGATCCCTGGGTTGGGAAGATACCCTGGAGGAGGAAATGGCAACCCTCTCCAGTTTCCTTGTCAGGAAAACGCCATGGACAGAGGAGCCTGGGGAGCTACAGTACATGCAGTCACAAAAGAGTACACACGACTGAACGACTGAGCATGCACACACATCTGAGATGAGATTATCCTGGATAGGATGGGCCTTTTAAATATGAAGATGGGCTGTCTTCATAAGAGACAGAAAAGGAGACGACAAAGACACACAGAGAGAAGAAGGCTGAGTGAAGATGGAGGCTGAGGTTGGAATCACGCAGCTTCAAGCTAAGGAGAGAGGAAGGTGTCAGCCACCAGCAGCGCAGGACAACTTTTTGTGGTTTAAACTTCCAACTTGTGGTAGTTTGTTACAGCAGCCCCAGGAAATTAAAAAAGCCCCTCTGTGATCTGGGTCTGGCCTAGCTCTCTAGTCTCCACCCCGATACTTGCTTGCTGCTCCCTCACAGCTGTGTGATTTTGTGATTCTGTCTTTGAACTGGCTGCTCCCCTTGCCTAGAAAACTCTTATCTCTTTCTTCCTGTTGAATTTCAGTTCACTGTTTAAGGCACATGTCAGAAGGCAAACTCCTTGGAGAACCACGCTTCCTTAGCTGGGAAAATGAACAGATTGCTGCCCCCTGGTGCCAATATCGATCCCTGATCTACAACTCCTTTTAGCACCAGGCTACACCTGGCTAAACTATGCCAAGGTAAGAAAGCTTCCATCAGAGGTCTTATTTGAACTAATCTTTCAAAGAGGTGAAGGTTTGAGGCATGTGATGGTTAATTTTATGTGTCAACTTAACTAAGCTGTGACAAAGCTGTTTGGTCAAACTCCAGTCTACATGCTGCTATGAAGGTATTTTTTAAGATGTACTTAACATTTAAATCAGTAGACTTCGAGTAAAGCAGATTACCCTCCACAATGTGGGTGGGCCTCGTCCAATCAGCTGAAAGTATTGAGAGCAAAGGCTGAGGTTTCCCAAAATAGAATAAATTTTCCTCAAGACTGAAGTATAAAAAATAAGAAACCCTGCCTGGGTGTTCAGTCTGCTCCCCTGTGTACTTTGGACTCCAGACTACAACCCTCTCCTGACTTTCCAGCCTACAGCACAATTGAAAACTTGCCAGCTCCCATAATTGTGTGAGACAAGTCCTTAAAATAAATAAATAGCTGGTGTGTGTGTGTGTGTGTATTCTACTGGTTCTGTTTCTCTGAAGACACCTGATTAACACCAGACAGAAAAGAGAAAGAAGAACATTCCAGAAAGCACAAACAAAATAATACAGATGTGCTGGTGGAGTCAGGTGTGGCTGGATCATGGAGAATACTGAGACACGGAAAGAGGCGAAGCTAGAAGGGGAGCTGGGGACCAGCCTCTTGCGGGGGTCATTTCAGACACATAAGCAGAGTTAGGACTTGTTCTGTCTGCTTTAGCAAAGTAGCTACTTTGGTTGCAGCACTGGGGTGGAAGCAAAATGTTGCAAAAATGCAAGTAAAATATAGTAAAGGCATGTAGTGAGGGACTGGAAGGAAGTGGGGGCAGATTAAGAATCAGAGCCAGAATCAAAGGACATGAACTGACGGCTGGTTTGCCGCACTATACTTTCTTGAAATCAGCTTATTTCTTATTCCTCTTGGCACCCAGGACCCAGCACACGATAACTTATCAAATGAGGGATGAATGGAAGAATAAACAGGAGGAGAATGATGCAATATTTAAAGATAGCCCTGGTGCCTCTACATCACAATATCTATTCTTTTTTCCTTTCAGCACCTTTTAAAAGCTCTATTTCTCTACTTCTTGCCCATCCTCAAAAATCTGTATGATCTAAAAATAATAAAGAACAGTGTGGATTTAGTTTTGCAAAAAACTTCTTACCCCTTGAGCCTTACCTCTAATCTCCTCTGTTTTTCCTTCCTCCGGTTTTACTTTGTACGCTTTGGAGCCTGGAATGTATGAGATGTGATTGCTGAGTGTGACCAGTGAGGAGATTGAATTTAGTGGAAGTAGAATCAAGGTTGGTTGGAAAAACTGCTGTGTTAGTAAACTTTAGGGGAAATGGATAGGTGGTCAGGGCCTACCTAAGCAATGCGAAGAGGCAGAAAATTCAGAAGATGTCAAGCCACCATCGGGTACTTTGCAGTCATCTGACAAAACCTTCTAAACAGAGTCAGAGTGTAACAAAGCAGTTTCGAGAAAATCCATATTGTATGTTGCACCTTCTTGGTCACCTTGACAACAAATCCTCTTTCTTAAGACAATAATATCATACCAAGAAAAGCACTTGCAAATTATGTAAATGTTAATTACAGATGAAATATCTATGGCTGAGGTAGCTCCACCTGGGGAAATATCAGGAAGGTATCTGAAAGTTTGTACTGCTAACACAGGATGGGGTAAGGAGGGAAAATTGGAGTTGGGTTATAAAAAGGATAAAGTACAAAGGGAAGATGGATTTATTCACAACTAGCATCAATCAATCAAATGACGTGCAGTCAGGATACTGGATCCATTGGTCTTACCTCCTGGAAGGGACTTTAAACTGAAAAATGGAATAGTTATAGTAGAGACTGTAGCACTGTGGCACCTGCAGCTTCAGTTGATACTGAAATCAGCTGGGATGACTGAGGCCATGTAGAAAGGAGAAGAACCAGACATCAAAAGTGACAATGGACCAGTATACTGATTTTCAACATACTCTAAAGAATTCATTGTTCTTACGGAAGATCCATCTTTTAAAAAGCACTCTGACATGGATTCCGAGCAATTATTTTTGTTTGGCCACCCCACATGGCCTGTGGAACCTTAGTTCCCTGACCAGGGATCGAACCTGTGCCCCCTGCAGTGAAAACACAGAGTCTTAACCACTGGACCATCAGGGAAGTCCCTGAGCAACTATCTTGTTTTCTCTACATGGCCAAAAGTATTGCTAAAAATATCACAATGGAAAAAATAGATTTTACTTTTAAATCATCTACAAGTAACAAAGCACTTTAGGATATTGTCCTATTCGGTTGTACTCTTCCCAGGAAAATTTAGGCTTTAAGTATAAACTTTTAAACTTTGACATGAAATTCACGCTCTCTCAAGAGCTATGTTATCAGTGAGGTGGGTCAGAGGAGCACTAGATGACTGACCCCATCTTTCCATGTGTCTAAAACACAGCTTAATGGCTGTGGTCATTCCGAATAATTTTTTTTTCTTTATTGGTTCAATTAGGCAGACCATCGTAAAATGCATCTAGCTGTGGACACCAGTCAGACAGAAGCATCCGTGCACATAGGGGAAGCTTTCATTGGTGGTTTAGGAAGTGCATCTGTGTATTGGTCTCCAAGGTAACATAGTCTAACAGGTAGATCACAGGACTGGGGTTGGGCATGCGCAGCTCAGCCACGTTTACCAACTAGGAGATTTTAGGATGTTTTCTGAGTCTCGTTGCCTCCTCCTTTTCCAGAAAGAATGCCTTTACCACCCTCATATGTCTGCAGGATTAAGTATCACAGTGTATGAAATGCCTGGCACCTGGGAAGGTCTCTGGAAATATCCATTCTCGGGGCTTTTGCAGAGTAAATACACCTTCCCTATTAGCACTTCCAGACTTCCCAGATATCTGGGTTGGGAGGATTCCCTAGAGTAGGAAGTGACACCCCACTCCAATATTACTTCCTGGGAAATCCCTCAGACAGAGGAGCCTGGCAGGCCACAGTCCATTGGATCACGGTCCAGAGTTGGACACAACTGAGCCATTAAGCCAAAGAAGGCAATGGCACCCCACTCCAGTACTCTTGCCTGGAAAATTCCATGGACAGAGGAGCCTGGTAGGCTGCAGTCCATGGGGTCACGAAGAGTCAGACAGGACAGAGCGACTTCACTTTCACTTTTCACTTTCATGCATTGGAAAAGGAAATGGCAACCACTGCGGTGTCCTTGCCTGGAGAACCCCAGGGATGGCGGAGCCTGGTGGGCTGACGTCTATGGGGTTGCATAGAGTCGGACACAACTGAAGTGACTTAGCAGCAGCAGCAATAGCATTTCCAGGCTGCATTGTCTAGGATCCAGGCTCTTGCAATGAACTCGTTGAAGCTTTTTGCTAATTCTTTCACCTTTCTATACTGTAGCCTGGAAAAATGCAAAAACCTGAGTGTAATAAGTGATGTAACGGAAGAGCCAGTGGACTTGAGCACCTGGACTCTAGTTCTGTTTTTCTACTAACCTGCAATATTACTTTAAATTAGTTGCTTAAGCTCCTTGTTTCTGTTTTCTCCTTCATAAAATGAGAATATTGCTCTATTTGATCCCTATGAGTCCCCTCAGTTCTTGAGTATTAGGATGTTAAGCAATATTTTGAGTACATGAATTTTGGTTGTGAAATATGATAATATATCTGTACACACTACAAAATGATCACCACCACAGTCTAGTTACCTCACAGCTGACTCCCTCCACCCATTAGCTTGCCCCCCTGTGATAACCACGAATCTGTTCTCTGTATCTGTTTTTGTTTTATTTTGTTTGCTCATTTATTTTTAGATTCCATGTATGAATGAAATCACAGTATTTGTCTTTCTCTGTCTTACTTACTTGACTTAGCCAAATATCTTTAACTTTTATCCGTGTTGTCACTAATGTCAGGATTTCATAGTGTATGATTTTCTTACTGTATTGTTGGATCTGATTTGCTAATGTTTTGTTGAAGATTTTTGCATGTATATCAAGAATTAGTTCCATTTAGTCACTCAGTCATGTCCAACTCTTTGCAACCCCATGAACTGCAACACCCCAGGCTTCCCTGTCTATCACCAACTCTTGAAGCTTGCTCAAACTCATGTCCAATGAGTCAGTAATGCCATCCAACCATCTCATCCTCTGTCATCCCCTTCTTCTCCCGCCTTCGATCTTTCCCAGCATCAGCATCTTTTCCAGTGAGTTCTTCGCATCAGGTGGCCAAAGTATTGCAGTTTCAGCTTCAGCATCAGTCCTTCCAATGAATATTCAGGACTGATTTTCTTTAGGATTGACTGGTTTGATCTCCTTGCAATCCAAGAGACTTTCAAGAGTCTTCTTTAATACCACAGGTCAAAAAAGCATCAATTCTTCAGCATTCAGCTTTATAGTCCAACTATCACATCCATACATGACTACTGGAAAAACCACAGTTTTGACTAGACAGACCTCTGTTGGCAAAGTAATGTCTCTGCTTTTAAATATGCTATCTAGGCTGGTCATAGCTTTTCTTCCAAGGAGCAAGCACCTTTTAATTTCACAGCTGCAGTCACCATGTGCAATGGTATTGGCCTATAATTTCTTCTTTCATAATATCTTCATCTGGTTTTGGTATCAGAGTAATGTTGATTTTGTAAAATGTGTCTGAAAGTTTTCTCCCCTCTTCAACATTTTGGAAGAGTTTGATAAGGATAGGTATTAAACTTCAAATATTTTGTAGAATTTGCCAATGAAGTTGTTTGGCCCTGGGCTTTTCTTTCTTGGGACATCTTTGATTGCTGTTTTAGTAACTGTCTATTCAAATTTTCTGTTTCTTCTTGATACAGTCTGGGGAGAGTGTATATCTCTAGGAACTAAGCCATTTCTTTTATTTGCTATACAATTTGTTGGTGTATAATTGTTCTATAGTCTCTTATGATCCTTTCTACTTCTGTGGGTTCTGCCATAATGTCTATTCTTTCATTTCTGATTTTATTTATTTAAGTCTGCTCTCTTTTTTTTCTTAGTCTGGCTAAAGGTTTTTCAATTTCATTTATCTTTTCAAAGAACAAGCTGTTAGTTTCATTGATCTTTCCTATTGCTTTTTCAGTCTCTATTTCACTCTGATTGTATTTCCTTCCTTATACTAATTTGGGGTTTCATTTGTTCTTTATTTTCTACTTCCTCTTGGTATAAAGTGAAATTTCTTATTTAAGATTTTTCCTATTTCTTGAGGTAGGCTGATACTGTTATTAACTACCTTCTTAGAAGCATTTTTGCTGCATCTCATAGTTTTTGGTATTTTGTGTTTCTGTTTTCATTTGTCTCTAAGTATTTTTAAAATGCTTCTTTGATGACCCAGTGGTTTTTCACTAGCACATTATTTAGTTTCTGTATTTTTGTGGCTTTTCCCATATTTTTCTTGTGATCCATTTCCAGTTTCGTGCCATTGTATTGAGAAAAGATGTTTGATATGATTTCAGTCTTCTTGAATTTACTGAGACTTGTTTTGTGAACTAATGTGTTATCTAGGAGGGCCTAGAGGAGCTATCCCACATTGAAGGTCAGGAAGGGCGGCGGTAAGGAGATACCCCTTGTCCAAGGTAAGAAGCAATGGCTGCGCTTTGCTGGAGCAGCTGTGAAAAGATACCCCACGCCCAAGGTAAGAGAAACCCAAGTAAGATGGTAGGTGTTGCAAGAGGGCATCAGAGGGCAAACACACTGAAACCATACTCACAGAAAACTAGTCAATCTAATCACACTAGGACCATAGCCTTGTCTAACTCAATGAAACTAAGCCATGCTCGTGGGGCAACCGAAGACGGGCAGGTCATGGTGGAGAGATATGACAGAATGTGGTCCACTGGAGAAGGGAATGGCAAACCACTGCAGTAGTCTTACCTTGAGAACCCCATGAACAGTATGAAAAGACAAAATGATAGGATACTGAAAGAGGAACTCCCCAGGTCAGTAGGTGCCCAATATGCTACTGGAGATCAGTGGAGAAATAACTCCAGAAAGAATGAAGGGATTGAGCCAAAGCAAAAAGAATACCCAGCTGTGGATGTGTCTGGTGATAGAAGCAAGGTCTGATGCTGTAAAGAGCAATATTGCATAGGAACCTGGAATGTCAGGTCCATGAATCAAGGCAAATTGGAAGTGGTCAAACAAGAAATGGCAAGAGTGAATGTCGACATTCTAGGAATCAGCGAACTGAAATGGACTGGAATGGGTGAATTTAACTCAGATGACCATTATATCTACTACTGCGGGCAGGAATCCCTCAGAAGAAATGGAGTAGCCATCATGGTCAACAAAAGAGTCCGAAATGCAGTACTTGGATGCAATCTCAAAACGACAGAATGATCTCTGTTCATTTCCAAGGCAAACCATTCAATATCACAGTAATCCAAGTCTATGCCCCAACCAGTAATGCTGAAGAAGCTGAAGTTGAACGGTTCTATGAAGACCTACAAGACCTTTTAGAACTAACACCCAAAAAAGATGTCCTTTTCATTAGAGGGGACTGGAATGCAAAAGTAGGAAGTCAAGAAACACCTGGAGTAACAGGCAAATTTGGCCTTGGAATACGGAATGAAGCAGGGCAAAGACTAATAGAGTTTTGCCAAGAAAATGCACTGGTCATAACAAACACCCTCTTCCAACAACACAAGAGAAGACTCTATACATGGACATCACCAGATGGTCAACACCGAAATCAGATTGATTATATTCTTTGCAGCCAAAGATGGAGAAGCTGTATAGTCAGCAAAAACAAGACCAGGAGCTGACTGTGGCTCAGATCATGAACTCCTTATTGCCAAATTCAGACTTAAATTGAAGAAAGTAGGGAAAACCACTAGACCATTCAGGTATGACCTAAATCAAATCCCTTATGATTATACAGTGGAAGTGAGAAATAGATTTAAGGGCCTAGATCTGATAGATAGAGTGCCTGATGAACTATGGAATGAGGTTCGTGACATTGTACAGGAGACAGGGATCAAGACCATTCCCGTAGAAAAGAAATGCAAAAAAGCAAAATGGCTGTCTGGGGAGGCCTTACAAATAGCTGTGAAAAGAAGAGAAGCGAAAAGCAAAGGAGAAAAGGAAAGATATAAACATCTGAATGCAGAGTTCCAAAGAAGAGATAAGAAAGCCTTCTTCAGCGATCAATGCAAAGAAATAGAGGAAAACAATAGAATGGGAAAGACTATGGATCTCTTCAAGAAAATCAGAGATACCAAAGGAACATTTTATGCAAAGATGAGCTCGATAAAGGACAGAAATGGTATGGACCTAACAGAAGCAGAAGATATTAAGAAGAGATGGCAAGAATACACAGAAGAACTGTACAAAAAAGATCTTCGTGACCCAGATAATCACGATGGTGTGATCACTCACCTAGAGCCAGACATCCTGGAATGTGAAGTCTAGTGGGCCTTAGAAAGCATCACTACGAACAAAGCTAGTGGAGATGATGGAATTCCAGTTGAGCTATTCCAAATCCTGAAAGATGATGCTGTGAAAGTGCTGCACTCAATATGCCAGCAAATTTGGAAAACTCAGCAGTGGCCACAGGACTGGAAAAGGTCAGTTTTCATTCCAATCCCAAAGAAAGGCAATGCCAAAGAATGCTCAAACTACTGCACAATTGCACTCATCTCACACGCTAGTAAAGTAATGCTCAAAATTCTCCAAGCCAGGCTTCAGCAATATGTGAACCGTGAACTTCCAGATGTTCAAGCTGGTTTTAGAAAAGGCAGAGGAACCAGAGATCAAATTGCCAACATCCACTGGATCATAGAAAAAGCAAGAGAGTTCCAGGAAAACATCTATTTCTGCTTTATTGACTATGCCAAAGCCTTTGACTGTGTGGATCACAATAAATTGTGGAAAATTCTGAAAGAGATGGGAATCCCAGACCACCTGATCTGCCTCTTGAGAAATTTGTATGCAGGTCAGGAAGCAACAGTTAGAGCTGGACATGGAACAACAGACTGGTTCCAAATAGGAAAAGGAGTTCGTCAAGGCTGTATATTGTCACCCTGTTTATTTAACTTATATGCAGAGTACATCATGAGAAATGCTGGACTGGAAGAAACACAAGCTGGAATCAAGATTGCTGGGAGAAATATCAATCACCTCAGATATGCAGATGACACCACCCTTATGGCAGAAAGTGAAGAGGAACTCAAAAGCCTCCTGGTGAAAGTGAAAGTGGAGAGTGAAAAAGTTGGCTTAAAGCTCAACATTCAGAAAACGAAGATCATGGCATCTGGTCCCATCACTTCATGGCAAATAGATGGGGAAACAGTGGAAACAGTGTCAGACTTTATTTTTCTGGGCTCCAAAATCACTGCAGGTGGTGACTGCAGCCATGAAATTTAAAAGACGCTTACTCCTTAGAAGGAAAGTTATGACCAACCTAGATAGCATATTCAAAAGCAGAGACATTACTTTGCCGACAAAGGTCCGTCTAGTCAAGGCTATGGTTTTTCCTGTGGTCATGTATGGATGTGAGAGTTGGACTGTGAAGAAGGCTGAGAGCTGAAGAATTGATGCTTTTGAACTGTGGTGTTGGAGAAGACTCTTGAGAGTCCCTTGGATTGCAAGGAGATCCAACCAGTCCATTCTGAAGGAGATCAGCTCTAGGATTTCTTTGGAAGGAATGATGCTAAAGCTGAAACTCCAGTACTTTGGCCACCTCATGCGAAGAGTTGACTTATTGGAAAAGACTCTGATGCTGGGAGGGATTGGGTGCAGGAGGAGAAGGGGATGACAGAGGATGAGATGGCTGGATGGCATCACTGACTCGATGGATGTGAGTCTGAGTGAACTCCGGGAGTTGGTGATGGACAGGGAGGCCAGGTGTGCTGTGATTCATGGGGTCGCAAAGAGTCGGCCACGACTGAGCGACTGATCTGATCTGATCTGATCCTGTAGAACATTCTATATGAATTCAAGAATGTATATTCTGCTGCTTTTGGATGGAATGTTCTACATAAATCTATTATAAATTCATCTGCTCTAATGTGGTATTTAAGTCCAATGTTTTCTTATTGATTTTCTGTCTGGATGACCTATCCATTGTTGTAAGTGGGATATTACAGTACCCTACCATTGTTGTATTGCTTTCAATTTTTCCCTTTAAGTCCATTAATATTTGTTTTATATTTCTTGGTACTCATCTGTTGAATGCATACATTTCAAGTGTATATCTTCTTGCTAGATTGACCCCTTTGTCATTATGTAATGCTCTTCTTTGTGTTTTATTACAGCCTTTGCCTCAAAGTCTGTTTTGTCTAATATAACTACTCCAGCTCTCTTTTCATTACCTTTTGCATGAAATATCTCTTTCTATCCCCTCACTTCCTGTCTGTCTGTTCTTCTTTCTAAAGTGAGTCTCTTGTAGGCAACATATAGATTGATCTTTTTGGAAAACTCCATTCAGCCATTCTGTTTTTGATTGCCAAATTTAGTTTATGTACTTCTCAAGTAAGTGTTGATATGTATGTATTTACTGCCGTTTTTACAAACTTTAAAAAAATTAAATTCCATAGTTTTATCTTTTTACTCCCCCTCCATCTCATTTTATATTTTTGATGATACCTAGGCAAGGCTGGCCCCTGGACCAGATGCAGGGACTACCTATGGCTCCTGTGGCATGCTGGTGGACGTGCCTGGCCCCCAGAAAGGCCACAGGACCTGACCACAGCTGCTGTGGGGTACTGGTAGTGGGGCGAGACTCCAGATGAATCTAGGCAATTTCGATTCTTAGTATGAAGCTCTACAAACCGTCTCCTAAAAAGGTATTCCTAAGTCTTTGTGTGTGCATGTCCCGTGTTGCTGGATGATGGTCATGATAACTGTGGACAGGTTTTTCCCTTTTTGTCAGTTTCTTAGTTAGTGGTTATTGAATAGTCACAGAGATTTTGTTAAAGTAGCAAGCGAACCTACTCTTTTCTGTGCTTACAATTCTTTCTTCTATTTTCCATTTTTCAAAAGCTTGTATTATTTTGATTCCAATTCCTAACTGAACCCTTTGTCAACAAAATGAATCTTCAGAGTTGTAAGAATGCAAACATTGATGGTTGAGTAGAATAATAGCAAATTGCAAATGAGATGACAAACGAGCAGCACATCATTTCATCCTGGAAGAGAGATCACTGAGCCTGTTGAGGGACATTGGCATCCTTCAGTACAAACATCCAATGCTTTCTCCAGCTGATACTTTCTTATCTGATGGCTTTACTTTAAAAAAAAACCTAAACCTTCATTTGATTTTCCTCTTCTTTCTTAACTGTGATCAAACAGTCCCACAGTTTGGCAAACTGCCTTATAAGATAGTAGAGGGCTTAAAACTTTCCAGTTCATCTAAATGGATCATGAAAACAGAATATTTCAATACATGTTCATTTGATTTCTTATTTGCTACCAGAAAATTCACGACTGCTACAAAAAAAAAGTATTTATTTTTAGGAAGCTTGTTTTATGTTATTGCACCCCTCTGCTGTCTATTAAATCAAATGGATGTAATTCACTGCTTCATTCCTCAGCGCCTTTCCCTGCAGCACACAGGGGATTAGAGCACGCAGTGTGAGAGAGCAGCGGGAGAGACGGTTTGGAAGTGCTCTCCTCATCACAAATATGTGTCTTCAATATTTAGTTGTTGTGGCAGGAAAACAGCAACAAATACATGAACTGTAAACCATCTGCTTTGAAATATGTTCAAATATGAATGTTCATCTTGAAAAATGAAATCTATGGAATTCTGGCATCCACTTTGACTTTTGAGAGATGAACAGCTTGGATATGCAAAGAAGGGATTTCCAGACTAGCCTTCTTAAACTTTAAATTTTCCTAAACTCAGAAGTTAAATAATTCACAACCTAGACAGGAAAACTTTCCTCTCAGTTTTAAACTTTAAGGGAAAACACTGCTCGAAAATCCTGCAAATGTATCTGTGTATGGATTTGTATAGAACTGTCTTATGTTTTAAGAAGCAGAGAAATGAATGTATTTCTGTGTTTGTTATTTAATATTTATTACATTTCTGTGTATGCTGGGCATGATATAAAATATAAAAAGCATGATAATTCTGACTTTCACCAGATTCCTAAAACCAAAAAGTTAAAATTGGCAAAACAGGAGACTTTGAACTGTGCCACTTGGTTTGGGGATAAGAAATGATGAGTTAGTCTCTCTGCTCACTTCTGAACTGTGGTCCTGAGGCTATCAGCATCAGTGCCCTGTAAGAAGTAGCTTTCTAAATAACTCTCAAAAAGATTTTAGGTGACTCCATAAATGTAAAGATGAAACGTGCTGCAAACTTACGTGAGCAATGAGAAAGATGAAGGCAGGAAAATGGACACCAAACAAAGCACAAAGCCCTCTGGGCTTAGCAGACCGCATCAGAAGTGACTGCAGGAAGAAGATTGGAAGCAGGAGTCGTTTTTCCTTGCTGTTTGATGTTTTGGGAGCTGATTCAATTGACCCTTTGAGAGACACAGAAATTCAAACTTATTTTTCTCCTTTTCTTCTTCATGCCATGTAATTTTTGACAAAAGTCAGTTTGATCCCCATGTAGAGAGCATTCTCCCTACAGTAAATCCTTTAGCAAGATCTCTTTGTGCTTCAGTGGCCCCCAGGTGGACAATCTCGGCCACTCCAGAATGTACTCACCTTTAAATGATTACTTTATTGCCACACATGTCCTGCCACTTCCCTGCTACCCTGTAAGCTTCTAAATAGTGGAACCCAAACTCTAACACCCTCTGAGCCGAGCATCATGTGATGAGTGCTGTGGTCTCAGTTAGCCTTCATTTGAAACTGGGAGACTTGGATGAATAAATTATGCCTAAGTGGGGAAAAAAGGTTTGAACCGACTAATGCCAATATAAGTCTGTGAAATAAGCTATTTTTATACAATATTCAGAGAGCACAACCTTTCCTAAAACAAAAATACAATATACTTAATTCAGCAAACGGCAAGATGTTGGTGATATATTTAATTTTATTTTATTTTAAAAATCAGGTATATTTCAATGCATGGCCTTTCTGAACTCTTTTCTTTTGTTCTACTTTTTCTTTAAAAAATGAATTCATTCAACATATGATTTATCTAACAGAGTTTCATAATTTTTACAACAAATGCTCCTCAAAATAACTATATAAATATCTGATACTATATGTGTCTATAGTTTTTAATTTACTTTTTTCATCTCTTTTCACTTTTGCTTTTAGGAAAAGGGGTAAAAACATGTCTAATGCTTAGAAGATTTGGCAATGCTATTTTTATGCACTGTGAACTCTGCTATGTCTACAGGGAACTTAGATTTTAGTATGCAGCAGCAAAAAAGCTACTGGATGATCAATCTTGCCCTTGAGGATCAAAGTGTTTTTTTGTTGGGTCAACTGTTCAACTAAGAAACTAAAAAGAACAAAAAATATAATGGAGTAAATCTAGTCCAGAAATGTAGTGTGGGTAGTATGGAGTTTCTGTTTTATATACACGCAATTAACCTGCCTTTGTAAACGTATCTGTTTGGTTTCCTTCCTACTTTCTCCACTACAGAAAGTCTGTTACTGGTCATCTTTACAAGGGAAAAAAATCCACATATTTTGTGTTGAGCTGGAAGAACCAGTGGGTGTATCCATTTAATTAGAAGGACTATATCTGCCTTAGAAACACACAGAACAAACTTCACTTTATTTTTTTCTGAGAAAATCCTGAGAAATGAAATGAGCACAACTTATTAGCAACAAAGAACAATTATATGAAGCTAGATTGAATGCTGAGCATTCATATCATTTTAGTAGATTTTGTACAATTTCCTCTCTTTAGATGCAACTCCATTCAGTTGACCTGAATTCTTAGGAAATGATTCAGATTGCTTTGATTTAAATTCTGATCTGCACAAATCTCTTCATTGCAGTAAAAACTAAGGCAGCCACTGGGGGCTGGATAGGCATCCTCAAATTTCCCCAGATAAATCAAAAATAAAGAGAGAAATCACAATATCATATTTCTCAAAACTGAGGACTTCTGGGGAGTGCAGAGGCTGGACTGAGTTGAACTTGTGTGTGTGTGATATAAGATACGATATTTTGTGTTTTATAAAATCTAATTCCAATATTGTAAACCAACCAGTGGTGTCAACAGATTATTCTTATATATGAATATACAGAATTTGAGAAGAAAAAGCATGTCCATCAATTGTACAATAGTGCTGAGCTCTGAATAAACTGAATATAATTTGAAAGTCACGTATTTTTTAATATGAGTAAACTAAACATGGTAAGTTCTACAAAAATAAAATCTGTGGAGAAAAATGCAGAAGCTGTCATGATTTATACTCTTATAACACAACTATGAACCGTCTTTTACGCTATGAATGAATAATAGATTTAACACATAGTGTCTCTGCATGAGTGTCAAGATGAGGAACAAACACATCACATTTTAGAAATAAGAATAGAACATGCAAAGATGCAGTGTTGTTTCTAAATTTTCTAAACTTTTAAATTTTATTTTTATTATAGCACTAGAAATAGTCTAGGCAATTAACAACAACAGAAATGTGACCACACATTATTATTCAGCAATATATGCCTCTCATTTGTAATGCCGTGTGAAGAATACAGAAGGCTAGAAAACTCCAGCTCTGTCTCACACTCACTGAATCTAAAATAGAGAAGATAGTATAAAATTCTGGAGGTAGTCTTTCTGAATTAATTTTTATAACCCAACTGAATAATGCCTTTAAGATATGTAAATCCTAAACACTTCAGAAATAACAAATCATTTCATCATGGAAGATTATTGGCTTAAAGAAATGAATATGAAGACTTTACATCTTTATATGCCTCACTGTTAAAAAAGCTACTGAGGATATTTCACTAACTGCGCTCTTACCTCGGGTTAATCTGCCAAAATATCTGTATTTCATATATTAAAATGCTCAAACTACTGCACAATTGCACTCATCTCACACACTAGTAAAGTAATGCTCAAAATTCTCCAAGCCAGGCTTCAGCCATACTTGAACCGTGAACTTCCTGATGTTCAAGCTGGTTTTAGAAAAGGCAGAGGAACCAGAGATCAAATTGCCAACATCTGCTGGATCATCAAAAAAGCAAGAGAGTTCCAGAAAAACATCTATTTCTGCTTTCTTGACTATGCCAAAGCCTTTGATTGTGTGGATCACAATAAACTGTGGAAAATTCTGTAAGAGATGGGAAAACCAGACCACCTGACCTGAAACCTATATGCAGGTCAGGAAGCAACAGTTAGAACTGGACATGGAACAACAGACTGGTTCCAAATAGGAAAAGGAGTACATCAAGACTGTATACTGTCACCCTGCTTATTTAACTTATATGCAGAGTACATCATGAGAAACGCTGGGCTGGAAGAAACACAAGCTGGAATCAAGATTGCTGGGAGAAATATCAATCACCTCAGATATGCAGATGACACCACCCTTATGGCAGAAAGTGAAGAGGAACTCAAAAGCCTCTTGATGAAGGTGAAAGTGGAGAGTGAAAAAGTTGGCTTAAAGCTCAACATTCAGAAAACGAAGATCATGGCATCTGGTCCCATCACTTCATGGGAAATAGATGGGGAAACAGTGGAAACAGTGTCAGACTTTATTTTTCTGGGCTCCAAAATCACTGCAGATGGTGATTGCAGCCATGAAATTAAAAGACGCTTACTCCTTGGAAGGAAAGTTATGAGCAACCTAGACAGCATATTCAAAAGCAGAGCAGTCGCAGTCACTGCATTTAATAACCATGTGTCTGTGTGCTCAGTCGCTGAGTTGTGCCTGATTCTTTGCAACCCCGAACACTGTAGCCCTCCAGGATCCTCTGTCCATGGAATTTTCCAGGCAACAATACTGGAATGGATTGCCATTTCCTACTCCAGAGGATCTTCCCAACCCAGGGATCAAACCCACGTCTCTTGCATCTCCCTCATTGGCAGGCAGATTCTTTACCGCCACACCTCCTGGGAAGCCCCATTTAATAACTGTAACTTACACAAAATCAGAGAATGGACCAGGCCCAGACAGCCACTCCTTGGATCACTAAAGTATGAAAGAATATTCTCACTGACCTCATGGGTACACCAAGTGGGATTACAGGGGAAAAAATACAGTTTATTCTGTAATCCCACAACTGTCTCCTTCATTCTTTATGGTTACATATTTTTAAAATATTTACTTATTTGGCTACATCAGGTCTTAGCTGTGGCATGCAGCATCGAGTTCCCTGAACCAGGAATCAGAACTGGGTCCCCTGCATTGGGAGCATGACGTCTTAACCACCGGACCACCAGGGAAGTCCCACCCACATTTTAAGTTTATGAAAGTTCCTCCATCTGTGTTTTTTTTAGAGATTCTTCTCTGGTTTTCTTCATCATCTTCTGAAAGATTAACTTATATTTATTTACCCATCATTCTATGTTTTCTATAAAAAGTTTTTTCCAAAGAGGAAGAAAGGAAGTGAAGAAACTAAAATAAAGAACGTGGCAAAAACTCTATTAAAATGTTTTGCTGTATCCAGCTTTCAGCAGTTAGGTTATTTTTCAAATTTACATAAGGACTTATTATCATCCTGACTGCAATCATGTAGAAAATGAATGGGGTATAAAGTACATCAGGCTAATTTAATAAAACGAGCCTTCTTTTCTTGTGAAATCTTTGAAGAAAGGAATCATTAGACAGAGACTTGCCTTGTTTTCACCCAGGTCATGAGGCATGTCAACTTGGAGATGTGCCTTTGGCAAGAAGTCCTTAATTAGAAATTCCTCGAGAGCTGCTCCCAGTAGGTGCTTCCTAAGACAAAAAGATAAAATAACATAGCAAAAAAGCCCTTGCTAAGGATACAACAACCAGGCTGAGCTGAATGAAAAAAATAATTTGCTAACTGCAAACGAGCAAGGCTGTCATGATGGGATGCTGGATTTTGAATGAGAGTCTCTCCATCATATTAGTAGTAAGTATCATTTTTGTTATTCAGCTCTAAACATATACACTGCATACCTTGATTCTTCAGATAACTTGTATAGGAATACTAAGTAACGTGAAGTATTGCCCGGCTTAAAAGACTAAAACTTGTTAGAAAACATTCAGTAGATACACCTTGGTAAATCTTAATTTACTCTTGCAGAATCATGCAAATCATTATTTTTAAAGTCAAGTGGTTTCCATTTGCATCAGGTATGAATGTTTCTGTAAATCGAAGGAAGTGTTTGAATTAGACTATGACATTGGAATTTTTCTAAAGTATTTTCTGAGTTGATTTTTAAGGGTTTCCTCCTTCTTGACATCATTGACTTGAAAGATTATAGCAATGTTGATTAGGAGGGTTCTGTATTTTTCATTAAATTCCTTAAAGTATACCCCTATGTATTTCAAATCTTTTTTAATAAAGTTAACAATTTCTTAACATGCTGATAACTGTTACAAAACTAACCTATAAGAAATAAGTATATGGAATGATTCTGATTGATATTGAAAAGCTTTTCATTTCACTTAAAAAAAAAAGACCCCAAGAACCCCAAATGATTTTGAGAAGAAGGAAAGGTTGAAGACAGTATTGACTGGCCCTTTTTTCCATTCTGCTCTAGCTCTCATGGCTGGGAGTGAATTTATATCTGTTTATCGACACATTCTATTGGTATGAAGAGGAAGAGTCTTTCCTTTATACACGAGTTATTCTGGGTGTAAGTAGATTTGGGTACTATGCATTAATTATCATTTCAGAAAACAAAATGCATTCTATTTCCCCCAGCTTCCCTGTTTCACTGTATCTCTTTCTTATGTCTTTATACATGGACAGTCTACCCTGGCTTGGGCTCGCGCATCTGCAGTGTGCCTGAATTTTAACTGCATGCTAATTCTATTACCCGTCAGTCGAAACCTTATTTCATTCATGAGAGGGACAAGTGCTGTAAGTACTAAGTTATTGAAATAATTTCCGTTGTTATGATCTATTAATATAAGTGCTATTGAAAACAAAGATGTACTTCACTATGAAATTCCCAATAATCCTGTTTAGATTGACATATGCTTCTTTGTAGAGAGGACACAAGGGCTAAAACTGAAAATCGGAAATTGGTACACTTGATTTGTGTTTTCCTTTTGCCATTGACACCTTACATGACATTGGACTCATTGCTCAACCTTCCCCTGATGCATCTGCTTCATCGGAAAAGAAAGGCTAATAAGATTGACCTGACTCATGAAGATGGAAGCATTATAACAGCTTGAACTATTACCATTTCTGATTAAAAGGAAATAGATACGTAGATGAGTCAAATGCCACTAAAGAAGCGTCTCTCTGAGTTTTCAGCCCAGGAAAACACAATTAGTGTACATAGATTTTAATATGTAAATTTTAACCCCTAGCAGACACAATGGGGCATTTCCTAATTATGTAGATTTCACTGCGTTGAGTACTTACCTGTGTTTCCTGCCAAACAGAATAGCGCACTGTACAGAAAAATGAGACCTCAATAACCCTTCCAGACTAAATACTTTATCATACAATCTTCATAATGTTATGAATATTTAGATGTAGATGAATATACAGCCTTTCTTTGTGTAATAAGGAATAATTTATAGACCACTTAAACCACATCACTGAGGATGATGGTTATCATCTTCATTTTCTAAATTAGCCAGTGCATGATTATTAGCAGGTTTATTCTAGAGTTTTGACTTGTAGCCAGGGAACTACTAACTCAATCACTTTTATTGAGTTGGAATTTCAGCAAAGCTAGTAATAACCATTTGATTTTGCCTGTTTGACTAATTAATGGCCACTAATTTTTGTCTCAGGTAGGCCCACCTTTAGTAATTTAGAGGCAGAGCCTGAGTCTTGCTCTCTTAACTCTCATGACACTGCTATTGCTATGATTTTCCCTGAATAAGACTTTCTAATTTTTGTTACTCTAGTGCTTCAGAGGACCGTGGAGGAGGCAATTAGACAAAAATCTCAAATTCCACAAACTGGTTGCCTATGGAATAGTCATTAATGCAAGTAAGTGCTTATTATTAATTATCTGATTAATTTTATAATACTGCACATTCATTTAATAGTTTTGTTTATTCCTTCCCTGCCAAAGACTCACCCTTAGGTGAAAGAAATCTTTGTCTTCCATCTGACCATGCAAACCTTATACAAATGGATTTTTAAGTTTCTAATTTACATTCATGCCTTCTCTTCTTTACCAAGCCTTCAATTTGTCAAGGAAAAGTTTATGAAACTTCATTTTCATTTCTGAATAATTAAGCTTGTTGATAATACCGTGGTAAAGACCCACTTGAAAAATAAGCACTTTGTTATTCAATATAATTCACATCAGAAATAAAATTGACCTATACTCAAAATCCCATTCAGTCATGGGAAAATGACTATCAACTGGTATCATGGGCAATAAAAAGGAGAAAAGCAAGATCATGTGAACGAGGTTTTGAATAGTATTGAGCTAGTGGATATAAAAGGATCTTGAAAAGATCTGAAGCTTTATAGCCATATAAATTGTTATCACCATTTCTTGAATTAGAAAACAAGAGAGTTCAAGATAAAAGCACTAGAAATTAGCATCCAAGGTGAAGGTTAAACTCTGATCAGGAAGAAATGAAGAGGGGCAACAACCAATTGGCTTGTGGTTTTGTTGGACAACAAAGACATTGAAATAAAAGGCTCTCTGAACAATAAAGAGTTATGATTCAGGACTGTTTTCCTCAAACTAATTTAACTATAAAATGTTTTTCTCTTTTGTTTTTATCCTCTCATGCATAAAAAATAGCAGAATAAAAAGAACATTCAAAACAAATGTAGATTTAATTAAGCAACAAGACATGACAGACGGTGCCCCGGTGCCAATTAGCACAATTTTGGGTGTGTGCTAAGACAAGCAGGGAGAGCTCCCTACCGGCTGTCTTCAACGCCAGATTAAGCCAACCCAGGAAATGTTTGGAAAAGTTCTTCGGCATTTGTTAAGAATTAAGGGTAAATCTACAGCATGTCCTAGAGAAAACCAGAGAAAGTTTGGAGGACAAAGAGCAGGGCTAATTCATCTTTGTGTTCCAAGGCCTGCAATGGTGCAGAGTATATGTAGATGCCAATAATCTTTGATGAATGAGTAAATACAGGAAGGAATGAAGACTCAGGGAAGCAGATTTAAGCTCAGAAATGGAAGCCTTTGCCAGACCTTGAAAATTATCTAAAATTAGAATGAGGGTCCCCTGAGAGGGCTGAGTTCCCTGTTGGGGGAGCTGTTCTAGTGGAATCCAGATTGCATCTTGGAAAGTGCTTCAGAGAAGGAATTCAAGGAAACTCTAGGCTTCCTTTAAAGCCTAAGAACCTTTAATTCTGTTTTAAAAGAGGAGATAAAACACACTACAATGTCAGGAAGAATGCTCACTCTGCAATAGCTTTAAGGCAGAATTGGACTCTAAGAGAAAGTTATAAAGATATAATAGAGAGAAGGAACAAAAAAACCCCAGAGCATCAAAACATGTCAGAAAAGGAATCAAAGAATAAAGGAAAATATGTGTTATGCAATGATTTTTTTCTCCTTAAACCTTTGAGTATGTATATTTCTTCATGCAGAATCATATATCAATAGTATGTATGTATGTGTGTATATATATATATCAGTGATGCGTGTTGAATATCTGCCTCCTGTGCCCAAGATACCATGATAGGAACTATATATAACCTCCTGAAACTGGTACAGTCAGTAATGGTTTCAGGATGGAGCATAATTCACAGGGACAGCAGCTGACTAGAAGCAGATGACCAAGTTATTTTATACCCCTGCTACTGATGGGTTGTGTGATCTCAGATAAGTTCCTTATGTTCTACGCCGTGGAATTAAAAAAAAAAAAAAACACCAATAATACAATCTATCCATTCTTATGAGATGTGCAGACTAGGTGTCAGGAGTGGATCTCTTAGAAACCTACAGACTTCAAGTCACTTACTGCTGCCACTGCAAAGAGAATCAGATCAAGTGTAGCCTGGTGGGCAGGCTCCCATCACCAAGTCCCGCCCACTGCACACCAGCTCATCCTTCACCACACCCCCTTGCTTTTTCCTAGCTTCTGGTGGTCCCTGAGCAGGCTGTGCATTTGCCCTTGCTATTGCCTCTGTCTGAAATGCTTGCCCTCTCCTTCACTGGATAAATTGTCACCATATCCAGGGCTCCATGCTTAGCCAGCTTCTCCCTGAGCTGCCAGATCTGGGCTGTTGGGCTTCCTTATCTCTGGGCCCCAGGCACCCCTCCTACCACACAGTACAATTTCTCAGATTCTGATCACCTTAAAATGTGAGACTGTGCCTTATGCCTCTTCCCTCTCCTGGTTGCGGCACACAACCTCAATAAATCTGGTCAAACCTGAGGATGAGTAGGAAAGTTGGCCAGCAGGAAAAAAGAGATAGATCAAGGGATTTCTTGGGACAAGGTCCTAGATGTAAGCGTTCAGGAGTTGCCAAGGAACCGGGAGTGTTTTGGGGTGGACAAAAGATAGTGTGCGGGCAGCAAAGAGACTCAAAATGATGCCAGTCATCCACGATAATTAATTCACATTCTGCTATGACAAGACAAAGCAGGATGCCTGTTCTCCCGCTTTCCCTCACAAATCCCTGGAGAGAATGAAGTCTTCTCCCTGGCCCTCTTCTCCTTGAATCCCCACTGTTTGCCAGGCTCCCAAACGTCTCCCGGGGCTGTGCCAGCAGGGTCTGACTGCTTTTGAGAGCAGAGGCTCCTCATCTCCCACCGCCATGGCAACCAGCAGCCCAGCAGTTGTTTCCATTCCAGGCAGAGGCAGGAGGGTGGAGAGAGAGCGCTCTGCTTCTCCCAAACCCTGACAAAGCAATTATTACATTTCACATTGACGAAGAAACGCGGCTGGCAACTGTGCTTTTAGGAGGAGAAAAATGCTAAGCCCTGGTTTCATAGATATACCTTTGCTTTTCCCGTTTTGTCCTTCTGGTGTATTCACTTGGGAGCTGCTGAAAATGTCCCCGTGCTTGCTTTATTAGCATCACCCATTATGCTGCTTTTCAAATAGCCGACTGGCTTAATAGAGGTGTGTAACCTTGGAAGAAGTGCATCCTCGTCGAAGTTTGCGTGCCAGCCTCTAATTTCTCATCCGTTCCCCTATAAGTTGAACTGCAGGCTTTAATTGGTCAAATCATTAAAGGAGGTAATTAGAGCCTGGTGAAAGCAGGCTGGGGAGGAGGAGGGAAGAGGCAAACAATGGTATCTATGATCAAGGGCATCACCGAAAATGCAGTGACAGGAACTCTTCTTTTGGCTTCCTGCCTTCCTGCTTGCTTGCCTACGATAAGAGCTGCCGGAGCCTTCTTCAACCACTAATAAATCATTTTCAGAGCTCCATAACCTCCCTGGTATAAAAATCATAGTTTTGCAGCCTCTCTGTTCTTGTTAATGCAGATCTTTCTGGACTCTGGCCCACAGTAGACCTTGAAGACCTTTCCAATTGAATAGTAGTACTTTAAGCCCGAGCTTCCTTCCAAGGGGCTGTGAATAGTGACCTTGGCAGCTCTGTCTGTCCCTGCAGTTGGCATCTGCTAGGTTCCAGGGGTGGATAATGACCCACAGGCAGCTCCTGATGCGTTGATTAGTTTGTAAACCTCAAGAAACACAATAGAGACAGGTTGAGAGAAGTGACCTCAGAATCGGGACGCTGAGAAAAAATGATTTGGAGGCCCCACCACAGAGAACAATCCCAGAGGCCCAAATGCTTTCAGACCTGATCCCAAAGGGATGGCTACTGATCTAGTTCTGCTTGAGGCATGGAGAGTTCCAAGTAGGCGTCTCCCCTGTCTTGCCTCACACAATTTAATGTGATTTTCAAATGATTGGCATGCACAGAGTGCCAGAGAATATGTATATTCTTGCAGAAATAAGACCACAAATTTGAAAGTTTGGGGCCAAATTCTGGCTGCAAGAAACACAGCCAGAATTTGTCCCTGGGCCCTTCTTTCTAAAGGCTGCTTAATTAGGAGGTGACTAACTCCAAAATGACTGTTATCACTGACAGGCAGGCAGAGAGATAGCATAGAACTGACCACACTTCCAAGATTCTCCCTCAATTACGCTCCCTTTGATCTCCTGAAAAAGAAAAAGAAGGAAAGAAGGGAGAAAAAGGAACTTTCTCAGGGCAACTGGCTCTAATTGTAGCCTTTATGAATTTTTTTTCTGTTCACTCTTCAATAAAAGCTCCTTAGTTGAACTCCAAAGTTCACACAGCAATTAAATGTGCATTTGTAGTGTGTCCAAGATTGCAGCTCTTTTTTAACTGTAAAAAATATTTTTTGTAAGAAAAAATAATGGAAAGACTGAGCCATAGCATTTTTTAGCATGGAACTCGAGTTAGTTCTGCAAATGTGTACCTTGGGATCTTCCAAGCGATTGGTAGAAGGTCCCCTGAAATACCATGAGGAGAGAACCCATGTAGCTGGTGACACTGGATTTGCTGTAAGACTGAAGAAGCTCCTTTAAGACCGTGTTGATTTTTAAAATGTTTTAAAACGGTAAGTTTCATGTTTGCTCTTGTATTGGACTGCAGCTCCCTTTCAGATGACAAATGTTCCCAATTAACTTCAAATGGAGACATAGGAGCCAGACAGCTGGAAGGGAGCCTAGATATCATGGTTTAGTTCAACCCACCCCTTTTACAGATGAGAAAACAGGGACTAAAAGAAGTTAAGTAACTGAGACATATCCTCTTCAGTATTCTTTCTCCCACATGCTCATACCAAATCTAGTAACATGATTTTGATGACTAAGAAAGAAAAAATAAAAGCGTGTCACTATTTTATCATATACTTGAAGCAACTGTCACTGTAAACATAGATAGCACAGCTATTCATATTAAAATAACTAAAATGTATACATGGAAGAATAGAAAATATAATGTCCGAAAAAGAACAAAATCCATCTCTCCCCTGATATCTATCAAGTCCCAGCAACCCTGGATTTGGTAGCTGGAATACCTTTGGTTCCAAGGCAAGATCACAATAAAATCAGGGTACAATCTAGGAGAAAATGGATCCCCAGGTAGCTCAGTGGTGAAGGATCCACCTGCCAGTGCAGAAGATGCAGGAGATGCAGGTTCAATCCCTGGGTCAGGAAGATCCCCTGGAGAAATTGCAACTGGCTCCAGAATTCTAGCCTGGAAGATCCCATGGACAGAGGAGCCTGGCGGGCTACAGTCCGTGGGGTCACAAAGAGTCAGGCGTGACTGAGGAGCTGAGGGTGCGCACAGGCCCCACCGCGGCTGTGCTGTGATCAATCGTGTCTGATGCTTTATGATCACATGCACTGTAGCCCCCCAGGCTACTCTGTCTATGGTATATTCCAGGCAAGAATAGTGGAGTGGGTTGCCATTTCCTTCTCCAGGTTCAAACCGGTGTCTCTTGCATTTCCTGCATTGGCAGGTGGATTCTCACTGTACCACCTGAAAATAAAACGACATGGAGATAGCTGGAGAAATGAAACATTTAAGATGCGAATTTTAAAGTACTTAGAAAAAAATGGAAAGAATAGCTTTCAATACATTCCCTAAAGAGCTACCTTGTGAAAAGCATCTTGGGTTTTCATACTCTACCTCATTAATTTCTTCAGACTTGTTATGGGAAACCTGGCAATAGGAATAGATGAAGAGCTCAATATCTTTGCTCATTCAATAAATGTACTTAAATTTAGTTTATCAGTGGCAAGTTCATGTGGAAATCAACCTAATAGAAAGTAGATTGTGACCAACAGCTCATTACATGGGAGAAAGAAGCTATAGATGTAGACTATAAACGACCTAGATTTTACCCAGTGTTCCTTTTCTGACCATCACATGTAGGTTATGTAATGGTAAATACATTACTTAATTTGGGGCTTGAAGCTCAGTGTCTATTTCTGTAAAATGGGAATAACTCCTCTCTCTCTGGTGTGCTTTAGTCCACAGAGGGAGAATGGAAGAGAGGCATGAGCACAGGTGTGAGGGAGAGGGATAAAATGCAGACAGAGGATTCACACCCACCTACAAAGAAGACTCCAAAGACAATGATCAGTCATCAGTCGTAGGAGCTTTTTGACTCTAGATTAAAGACACCAAGTGAGCTATTCAAAGAGTCTAGCTAAGCCCTTAGGAGAAATTCATCTTCAGTAAAGTATAGCCATTATTGATTAGAGAAAAGAAGCAATATAACTTAAAGGTCAAAAGATCAGGCTCTGGCATAGGCAGTTTTATCCTACCTTTTCCATCAATGGACCACTCTTAATTTATTAAACACTTATCTGTAAAATGGAAATAAGACTAGTATATGAGGATTACATGAGATCATATGCCTAAAGAATTAATAACAGCATTTGGAGTATAATAAGTATTCAGTATATGTTAGCTAGGAAAAAGATTACTTGTTTTTCAAAACTTTAAGATAATTGTTAGAAAACAGCTATTAAAAAATACTAGACAATGTCTATGTGGAACTAAGAAAATAGTTTCCTTTTTATATACGACATATTGCAAGAGACTGCTGCCAGGTAAGCTTTTCTAGCTCCATGGATGCTGAGACCAAACAAGGCAGCCCCTTCAGGGACACGGCCGCATATGTTGACAAATAGAACATTTAAGGAAAGACACTACCTCTTGGGTGCTCACCTCACTGAATCCTTAAGGAGATAGTCAACATCATAGACTCAGAAACACTCACATGCTTTGCATTCCTAAGTAAAAGCTTCAACCAAAAGTATAGTTGAATTGATTTCCAACTTAAAGCCTGTAGAAGTGCAAAAATACATATTAGCAGAGAAAATGCTACTCTAACTGCACATAGATTGCCTCTCTGGACCTTTCTCCCTTTCTGTAATCTCACTCTGCAATCATCACTAAGGACGTTCATGCTCAGTCGCTTCAGTTGTGTCTGACTCTTTGTTACTCCATGGACTGTAACCCACCGGGCTCCTCTGTCCATGAGATTCTGCAGGTAAGAATACTGGAGTGGGTTGCCATGCCCTTCTCCAGGGGATCTTCCTCACCCACGGACTGAACCTGAGTCGCCTCTGTCTCCCCCATTGGCAGGCATATTCTTTACCACTGAGCCACCAGGGAAGCCCTTACTAAAGATAGGCTGGTGCTAAGCAAGTGACAGGTGTTGAGATTTCAAGATGATCAAGTCTTGGGGGGTCAAAATCCATCAAGCAACGCAGGTAAAAGATCATCAGAACCATAATATCTGGGAAATGTAATCAAGGCACCATCCGTGCCTGTGGAACTGAAGAATGCTTGAGAAAACAACTTTGGAATTGGGTCTTAAAACAGGAAGACTGCTTTGCAGGGCAAAAAAGGGAATGGCTCTGTTAAATGGAACTCAGATGACAGAGAGAAGAGGACAAATAGGAGATGACGTTTCTAAATACATCTGCTACTAGAACCAAAGGCCACCAACTTCACAGAAATTCCTGCTGTTTCCTTTTCCCTCACTCCCCTCACCCACTCCAGTATTCTTGCCCGGGAAATTCCATGGAGAGAGGAGCCTGATGGGCTACAGTCCATGGGGTCACAAAGAGTCGGACACGACTGAGCTACTAAATAACAACCATACCTCAACTCACAGTGTACAACCACGGTGACCCCAGAACTCACCCACAACTGTAGAGACTTAGAATAGTAGCAGCCTCTGTGACTTTTCACTGTGGATGCGGGGGTGGGGGGGTGGGATGTCAACTTGGAAATTACCTATCTTCTTGGTAATGAGTTCTTATTTCACACTTCAATGTGATCTCAATGGCGAGTATCAACTGGCCACCCAGCAGGGCTCCCATTGGCAGGAAGAGCCTCAGGATATTCTCGTCTGAATGTTGTGGCTGCTGGCATGCCCACAGATTTCAGAAGACAAGAAAGTAGCAGTGGGCATAGACTCCTTAGGCCAGAGGATTCTGTGATCTGAGCTTATTCTCTTCACTTGGAATTTAGACATCACCAATTCCCAGAATTAGAAAACTAAAGTTTCTTCTTAAGAATATACTGAGAGGTTTAGTTTCATAAATATTTATTTTGGTCCACTGGGAATAACACATGTAAGTATATGTGTGTATGTGTACATATATGTGTATGTGTATATATACATATATATACACTAAAATGTATAAAGTAAGAATAAAACATATAATGTCTGAAAGAGAACAAAAACACCACTGTCTCTTCTGGTATCTATATCATATGTTATATGCGTATATATGTGTGTTTGACATACAGTATTCTAGAAAAATACTTTCTGATTTCTTGGGAAATAAGAGATGTGTGTGTATGTCTATCTTCTTATATATATGTATAGGGTGGAATATATATATAACTAGCTTGTATATCATAATATCTATTCTATTTCCAGAATGATTATATATTTATAATTAAATTATGGTGAATTGAAATTTACTTTATGTCTTAATATAGTTAAAATGAATATGGTGATGGGTTGCACAGCCAAATTTTTAAAAAACATGAATGTGCTGAATCATACAGTATCTTCAAAAGTATTCAGTTCACTTCATTCAAGACACTAGGAAAGATGCACAGATTAATCCTGCTTGGAGGTTACAAAAACCAGAACAGAGAAACTTGACCAGATAGACATTGAGTTTTTGAGTAACCTCAAAGGAAGAAATTAACATGGTTCGTGTTCGGTGTCGTCCCCTACCCATGAGTGGGTGAAGCCACTCAGTCGTGTCTGACTCTTTGCAACCCCATGGACTGTAGTCCACCAGGCTCCTCCATCCATGGAATTTTCCAGGCAAGAGTGCTAGAGTGGGTTACCATTTCCTTCTCCAGGGGACCTTTCCAACCCAGGGATTGAATCCCGGTCTCCTGCACTGCAGCCAGACACTTTGCTGTCTGAGCCACCAGGGAAGTAAGCGCAAAGGAAGGAATTAACATGGTGCCTGTTCCGCGGCGTCCCCTGCCCGCAGCCATCCACGTCGTGGCGCATTTGTTTAACCTGGAGCACTACTACTGGAGCCAGTCGCCAGAGGCAGAGGGACTCGTGGCTGCACTTTCCAAACTTGGTGACACCCCGAACGAGACCTACCTCAACCCCATCCGGACCTTCCACACAGTGAGTTCTTGCATATTACCTCCTTTCTCATCCCCTAAATCCTTCCTTTTATGATCCCTTTATAAGGAATCCTGTATTTCAAAAGCTTTTGATAAAAATTTTTAAAAAGCTAGAGAGCCAGTTTCTGCCAAATGGTAACATCAATTTCACCTTTTAAAAGAAGTTCTTTTTCTTCTGCCATCATCACTGCTAAGAGGTTATGAGCAAGAAAAATTGATGCCACTTGATTAGTTTATAGCAAAAATAAATAAATAAATACACCTAAACAAGGAATGAAATAACCTATTAAACCTTACTTTAAGTTTTTAAAGTAGCTCATGATTAGATATTTTTTGCCAATATTAGAATCATAAAGAATGTGAAGTGCCATCTAAATTCAGGGATGATGAATTGGATGTCTTTATTTTCAGTTTGCAAATTGTTTTCTGGATTGCTTTTCCTGTGTCATTTTTGGCACACAAATGACTAGCTAGTTTGCCACATCTGATGCTGGACAGAGCAGCAAATTCCATAATGAGACCTGCATGGCCAGTGACATCATTAATGCTAATTAGTTGTGTGTACATATAAGAAACAAAAAGAAAACCCAATGTGTAGCCTCAGAAATCCTCCTAAAAAGACATTTCTTTCCTTTAATTCACCTCCTGCCTGTTTTCCTGGTTGATCTAAACTTTTGCCATGTACTGCCTATCATATTGGAAAATGTATGCTGCATGTTGACCAAGATCAAAAATCTGTATTGTCCAAGAAGAGCCTAAAACAATACTCTCCAAAATGGAAATTCCTCCAATACTGTCTGGGCCATCTCTTTAAGTGACCCTTTTGCCCATTAGCCTTACTTGAAGAAGCAATATTCAAAGTCTCTTTCTGGGGAAATTCTTCCATGTCATGTCTTCTAATTATCCTACAGTGATTTTGAAAATCAGGCCATTGATCTAGTAGAGCTACATTTTCTTAGCTGACAATAATTAGAAGCTACAGAGGCCCTAAGCCTATGGGAATGGAAGGCCTTTGGTGTACTTATTGGAGCTGCAGGATTTATCTGGGCACCTACTGGGGTTAACTCTGTCCCCCATTAAGACTCTGGGAAATCTGTTGTGATACATAACCAAGAATAAATCTCAAGATTTTGAAGAGACTATACAATAAATTATATTTATTACAAATACTTTTAAAGTAATTTGAAGCAAATTAAACATGATTAAGCTACTCCCCATATGGCTATTTCAAAATTTTAAAGGCAATATACTATGTAAGTACTAATTAAGGTCAAGAAACCTTCTAATCTAGGATATTTAGAGAAAGATAGGTACCCATAACACAACATGTACATTATAGAGCATTTCTAATGAGACACAGAGGAATTGTTTTAGATGATCCCTTGCAACTCAAACCAGTCTATAAATATGTCACAAGAAGAGGGAAGTGGGGATTTGCTTTAATAAGCAAAGAAGAATGATTTGAAATTAGCACACCATGTGATATCAATGGATTTCTAAAATGCCTGAGTACAGTGGGGAAAAAAAAAAAAAGGTCTTTTAAATGTTTTAGACATAACCCTTTCAGTTTTATTTCCACTGTTTGCTCTACAAAGGAAAAAGTAAACAACAGAGAAGTCCCTGTTTAAATTACCTCAAGATCTCAAAGCGGCCCAAATCAATGAGATTTTACTGACAAAAAATACAGTGTGCGTTTATGGAGCTCATAGTTGTCTCAAAGATAGAAACACAGTGTGTGAATACTAATGACTTGACCAGAATATGGCAAACTCCCAATAAAACAAAATGTTTTATGATTCATATTCTGAAAAGCTATTTAACCATCCTCTACACTAACAGGTCAGAATTCTGGCCTTGTGGCAGGGTCTATCTAATAAGAATAGCTGTATCTTTATCGATCACCTAGGATTTACAAAGCCGTATTCCAAGCCTCATGAGGTGGCATGAAAGAAATGCAAGTCATGGTCCTTCCAATTAAAAATTGAGAGCAAGGAATAACTGCCAGGGGAACAGAGTGTGCAGCTGCTTTATTAGGGATGCCCCTGAGGGACCTCTCCAGAAAAGTGTTTATTAATGTTAAGATGCAATTAAGCATGGTGAGTCTCATTTTTATTTTAAAAATTAAAAACTTGAAACTCGTTTTTTTTTTTGCAGTATTGTATCCTAAAATGCATTTTCATATATTGTCCTAATTACAATTCAACATCATCAACTTTGGCATGCTGGCTGATTTATACAGATGGGGAAAAAAATAGTTAACAAAATGACATTGGACAAAATTTGAGCATAGTGAATTCCACCCTCCGGTGGCAGAGGAAAGGATAAGAAGTCCCCTGTTAGAAGTGTATGGGGACCCTTCCCAAGGTTAATGTGCTTCTGACTAGTACATTGTGTATTGCTCCCTGTTTGGATTCTCAAATGTTGATCCTAAAATGGAAAAACAGAACTGAGTCATTAATGTGATGGTGTTTGTTTCTTTTAGAACACAATCACTGAGTTGCTAACTACAATCGCAGGCATTACTGGCCTATTGATCTCTCTGGCTTTGATCTTGATCATGACCTCTTCCACCGAGTTCATCCGGCAGGTGTCCTATGAATTGTTCTGGTATACGCACCATGTTTTCATCATCTTCTTTATCGGTCTGGCTATCCACGGAGCGGGGTGAGTCCCTTTGACACTCAGTGAGTAAGATTTTATCTCTGTGAATCTCAGAATAGTCTAGAAAGTCTTTTGGATGGAGGAGCATGACATGCAGGACAGATGGACGCAGAGAACGTATGAAAAAGCAAATTCACTATGCCAAACATAGTGAGTTTTTTAGTTATGCTGGAAAAAAAAGCAATATAGATGGTTAAGGACTTCATTTTTTCTAACCAATTCTGTTGGGAAATTCTGACAGGTATATGGGAATTTTAATGAAAGCTGGATAACAATAGGTCTATATTTTATTTAGAATCTATTTCCACAATCCAATTTATATGGGAATCCTTGGGATATATATTTTTGATACTCAGATTTTACTTTTGCTGGACTAAAATAATCCATTAGGAAACCCCGTGTGGTGGAGGGACAGAGTGTGAGATGACCAACCTGATCTAGGCTGTGCCACTAGTCACCAGAGTGACCACTTGCAAGCCATTTCAATTTTTTGAACCTCAGTTTCCCCATCTGGCATCTAGGATTCCTTTTTGCTCAAACATCCCATAAAATGCTGTTCTGGCATTCAACACCCACCTGATATTCTTAATTCTTTCATCAGGAAGCTAGAGTAGCATCATCTGAAATATAGGACCTTCAAAGATAATGTTTTTAAGTCTTTACATGTTACCAGAATTGTGCAGGAGGCAGTGATGAAAACCATCCCCAAGAAAAATAAATGCAAAAAGGCAAAATGGTTGTCTGAGTAGCTGTACAAATAGCTGAGAAAAGAAGAGAGTGAAAGGCAAAGGAGAAAAGGAAAGATATGATATAATCTGAATGCAGAGTTCCAAAGAATAGCAAGGAGAGATAAGAAAACCCTCCTCAGTGATCAGTGCAAAGAAATAGAGGAAAACAATAGAATGGGAAATACTAGAGATCTCTTCAAGAAAATTAAAGATACCAAGGGGGCATTTCATGCAAAGATGGCACAATAAAGGACAGAAATGGTATGGACCTATCAGAAGCAGCAGAAATTAAGAAGAGGTGGCAAGAATACATAGAACTATACAAAAAAAAATATCTTAATGACCTGGATAATCATGATGGTTGAGCACTCACCTAGAGCCAGACATCCTGGAGTGCAAAGTCAAGAGGGCCTTAGGAAGCATCACCACAAACAAAGCTAGTGGAGGTGATGGAATTCCATTTGAGCTATTTTAAATACTAAAAGATGATGCTGTGAAAGTGTTGCATTCAAAATGTCAGCAAATTTGGAAAACTCAGCAGTGGCAACAGGACTGGAAAAGGTCAGTTTTCATTCCAATTCCAAAGAAGGGCAATGCCAAAAAATGTTCAAACTACTGCACAATTGCACTCATTTCACACACTAGTAAAGTAACGCTCAAAATCCTCCAGGCTAGGCTTCAACAGTACATGAACCAAGAGCTTTCAAATGTTCAAGCTGGATTTAGAAAAAGTAGAGGAACCAGAGATCAAATTAGCAACATTCGCTGGATCACAGAAAAGTCAAAAGAGAATTTCAGAAAAACATCAACTTCTACTTCATTGAGAATGCTAAAGCCTTTGACTGTGGATCATAATAAACTGTGGAAAATTCTGAAAGAGATGGGAATACCAGACTGCCTTACCTGCTTCCTGAGAAATCTGTATGCAGGTCAAGAAGCAACAGTTAGAACCGGACATGGAACAACAGACCGGTTCCAAATTGGGGAAGGAGTACATCAAGGCTATATATTGTCACCCTGCTTATTTAACTTATATGCAGAGTACATCATGCTTGTGCAATGAAGCACAAGCTGGAATCAAGATTGTCGGGAGAAATATCAATAACCTCAGATATGCAGATGACACCATCCTTATGGCAGAAAGTGAAGAACTAAAGAGCCTCTTGATGAAAGTGAAAGAGGAGAGTAAAAAGGCTGGCTTAAAACTCAACACTAAAAAAACTAAGATCCTGGTATCTGGTCCCATCACATCATGGCAAATAGATGGGGAAACAGTGTCAGACTTTATTTTCTTGGGCTCCAAAATCACTGCAGATGGTGACTGCAACCATGAAATTAAAGCTTGCTCCTTGGAAGAAAAGCTATGACCAACCTAGACAGCATACTAAAAAGCAAAGACATTACTTTGCCAACAAAGGTCCAAATAATCAAGGCTATTGTTTTTACAGTAGTCATGTGTGGATGTGATAGTTGGACCATAAAGAAGGCTAAGCATCAAAGAATTAATGCTTTTGAACTGTGGTGTTGGAGAAGACTCTTGAGAGTCCCTTGGACAGCAAGGAGATCAAATCAATCAATCCTAAAAGAAATCAGTCCTGAATATTCATTGGAAGGACTGATGCTGAAACTGAAGCTCCAATACTTTGGCCACCTTGTGTGAAAAAAACAATGCATTGGTGAAGACCCTGATGCTGGGAAAGATTGGGAGGAGAAGGGGACGGCAGAGGATAAGATGGTTGGATGGTGTCGCTGACTCAATGGACATGCATTTGAGCAACTCTGGGAGATGGTGATGGATAGGAAAGCGTGGAGTGCTGCAGTCCACAAGGTCACAAAGAGTCAAACATGACTGAACAACAACAACAAACTAGTTTGTCCCATATTAATTATTTCATAAATTGATGTTTTTTTCCCACGTTAAAATTTTAAAGCACATTCATATAAGCAGATAATCAGTTTGACCCCAACAACAGTCCTGTCCAATGAAGACGGCGCCAGTATTCCCATTTCATAAGGAGGAAATAGATGCTCAGAGGGTTAAGTGATTCACTCAAAATCCAAGGACAAGTAAATGACAGAGTCAGATGCAAGACACTGGCTTTCAGACAACCCACCCTTTAGTGGTAACAAGCCCTGGAGATCAGTCTCTACTTACATGAATAAAACATTCCTCGACACTTGTGAGAATGTGATTGGTGATACTGCAAAGCCCTGCATGGCTTGCCAGAAGCTCCTCTTCTGCTACCCACGCTCGCTGGATACTCTGTCCTGCACCCATTCTCCTGCCCTAGTAGCTGCTGAGTGCAGGGGGCTGGTCTCAGAGGTGGGCTCTGTTTCTGCCCAGGTCTGGAAGGGCAAGCACTCGGCGATGGAGACCGGATGGCCGGCCGAAAAGGTCACCCACCTCGTGGTGACTCTGGGTCCCGTGTGGGGCCCTCTGGCAGTTCTTCTCAGTTTGCACCTCCCAGCAAGTCAGCCGCCTCCTCCAACCTCCCACCCCATCCTAGATGTACCCCCAATCTTAGCCTCCCCTTCTTGCAAGGGGGCTGTGTGCCTTCCACTGGCTCTGCCTGGTTAAGAGCTTCCCCATCATCCATTAGCTTGTCCAACACACAAACACAGAAGGGAAAATTGCCCCTGGCAGCATATTTAACCCTAAATCAACTAGCCATCCCTCGGCTAGTCTTTGGAAACCTAGTTGTCAATGTTCACGTTGATGCTGCTGCTTGGCTAAGGGCTTTCTAGCCTCTTTTAACTTTAAAATAGCTGCACTTGACTCTCCTGAATGTGTCATCCTTCACCCTGACTGTATTTGGGGGATGGGGTGTGTGGTATGTAGTCCCCAAGCCTTCCACCCCAAAGGCTGTCAGGCCTTCCTTTCTCTCTGAGCTCTTCTGCCGATGCCAGAGTGTTAACCCCTGGAGTTCACTTGAGAGCTCTTCATAATTCACGTGCGTCTAGAAGACCTCTTCACAAAAATTATGCATGCATCGCCCTGATCCTTCCTCCTCCGCATTCACTCCATGGTGCATTGTAGGAGCACAAGAGGATTTCAATGGGCAGTGTTTCACTGGAGATATTTTTTAATATCCAAATAACATTTCACAAGATGAAATTTTTTTTTTTAGTCATTTTAACTTAGTTGAAAGGCTTATTTTGGGATAAGGGCCTCATTTAATCTTCTCAGCTTGAAGTATTCTACAGCTACTGTTTACAGCAAAAAGTAATTTGCAAATTCTATACAAAAATGCCAAGTAAAGTAGGATTATTGCAATGTGTTAAAGCCCACTAATCTTCTTATTATGGGATGGCATGGATGAAGACATAAAAAGTTTAAAAATTTTTTAAAAGATGCTTACTGCATTTGAGAAATGTTCTGAGGTCCCTTGGGATACAAGAAGAATTGTCTGAGGCCTGAGAAGGAAGGTGTTAAAATTTACAGATTCTTTTCATCTGGCGTCTATTTTATTCACTCTTCCTATGTCTGGGCATCGTTTGCTCATGGGAGATTCACAGATAGTTTTGCTCATCTAACTCAAAGGGATGTTACCAAGTTTGGATGACTTCCATAAAACAGACTAGGACAGAGGCCAGGATGGCAGTTCTCCAGGCCACTCCCAAGGGCGTTGCTGCACCCTCCTCCCAGGCAAAAGCAGCTGTGTTACTCCACAGGCTACCCAGGACCTGAGCAGCCTAGTGTGATGTGAAGCACACACTAAAGCTTCATGTGATGCTAAGCTTTCTCTGCAAGGACCATGTTCCTCAAAAAATAAACCCATGTATTTTACTCATAAACACCTAGGAAGTGAGCAACGCCTAGGTTGTATGACCTCAGTACCCCACGCGTCACAGCCTGTGCACCAGTAGATAAAGGAAGGAATTTGCCCCGAAGCAAATTGTCCGGGGTCAGTTGATACCGCATGTGTAGGAAATCTAATATAGCAGGATCACAGGACTCTTGATCCAGTGCTCCATTCACGAAGGCCAACTTCTTCTTTCAGTCTCCAATTCAACAATATCATCTTAAAAGGCACATTTTACATCCACCTTTTTGGACCCCATCAAATACTAAGCCTGCTCTGGGTCACTGGGGGAACACATACCATTATTCAAGGCACTTCTTTTGACTTCTTCACTTGACAACTTGAAGGTGCTCAGAAACAAACCAGGAAGGGAAGTTCAATAAATTCACAAAAGACCCAAATAGTACAGTTAGCCAATTAGCCCGAATCAGCAATCAGGACAAGATGTAACCTAATTAGATTCAACAGTCTACAAAAGGATGTGTTCAAACAATTTCCTTCATTATGAATTCTCTAATGTAGACACTTTCAATTTAACACAGGATACCACCGAGGGGCACTTCTTTTCTGGGCTCTTCAAAGTTGCTTGAAGCTTCTTAAATTCCTATTTTTAAAGAAGCTCAGGGAAATGCACCCCAGCCCAGATTGCAAGACAGTGAAAGTGTTATTGTAGAGTCCATCATAGTCTATGTATCCGTGGCAATCACAAGGCACAAAATCACTTTCGAATCTGAGGGCTTTATTATTATTTTTTTTAATAACAAGCCGGATTGTTCGAGGCCAAACCCCCGAGAGTCTCCTGCTGCACAACATCACCCTCTGCAGAGACCACCCAGAGGAGTGGCAGGTCCGGTGCCCCGTGCCTCAATTTTCTGGCAAGGAACCTTCGGTAAGAACGAGCCCAGGAGCTTTTAAAAATAGCTGTCGCCACAGTTAAAATAGCTAGAGCTTTTACATGCTTGAAAAAAAGAACAGCCCCGTGTCACCACGAGACAAAGCCAACTCTTTATTAAGAGTGCTAATGGAGGACTCGAGTTATGGATAATTTCAAAAGAGATCCCCTGCCAAAAGCACTCTGTTCGTTTTGAAACGTGTTCTTCCACTTACATTTAAATATGGATGTCTGAGAGCATGGGATTCAGAGCCCCTCACGCACAGCCCTGTCTCTGGAGGAGTCAGAAAGCGGTGGGCTAGCCACCCTCTGCTCTCCGCACAGTCGGCTCCCTGATGCCCTGGGCGACTGCCCACTCCATCCTGAGGACTAAGAGCATCCCTTCTCAATGAATGTCAGGCAGTGCCCAAGTGAGAATCAGGCCACCTTTGCAAGCTTGCCTTCTTTCTTTCCACAACTTACGAGACAGAAAGAAATTGAAAGTACATACATTTACTTCCTGTTCTAATTAAGCTTCTATTCCTGAAATAATGACAATATTAGACCAAAATAGACTTAATTAGAGTAGATAATAGTGTCCAAAATCTCAAAAGTAAGATTTCCTGGGTATGCTGTCAGGATGACAGTTGATGACATGCTGCTGCTGCTGCTGCTAAGTCACTTCAGTCGTGTCCAACTCTGTGACCCCATAGATGGCAGCCCACCAGGCTCCTCTGTCCCTGAGATTCTCCAGGCAAGAATACTGGAGTGGGTCACCATTTCCTTCCCCAATGCATGCATGCATGCTAAGTCGCTTGAGTCGTGTCTCACTCTGCGACCCCATGGACAGCAGCCCATCAGGTTCCTCTGTCCACGGGATTCTCTAGGGAAGAATACTGGAGTGGGTTGCCATTTCCTTCTCCCAATTAATGGCATAGATAAATAGAAATAACAATTTTCTTCGGTCTTATCATGTGTCTCAGAACAATGCAAACCTTGGGACAGCTGGGTAATGTGTAAAAGAAAGTGAATGAAGCCAGCAGATTAAAACAAGGAGGAAACAAGGGACAAAAAAGTGCATGGTTGTGCTCAGTCATGTCTGACTCTTTTGCGACTCTATGGGCTATAGCCACCAGGCTCCTCTGTCTATGGGATTTCCCAGGCAAGAACACTGGAGTGGGTTGTTATTCCCTTCTCCAGGGGATCTTCCCCGCCTCCCAAGGATTGAACCTGCATCCCTTGAATCTCCTGAGTTAGCAGGCAGATTCTTTACCCCTGAGCCACCTGGGAAGCCAAAAGATATTTAAAAATGGGATAATAGTATATAAATGGTGAGGATTCAGGAAATTAAGTCATCAGCATATGAAGAATATAATGATTGACTTTTTCAAAAATCTTCAACTCTATTAAATTAAGCACTGGATTTTAAGGATGAAAACTGCTAGGAGGAATGTTTAAAACCAAGAGAAGTGGAATAGATGTGCCCATTAGACTGTGGTTCTTTTAATGGCCAGTATAGATTGTCTCTGTCTTAAACTCAACTATCGGGAGCCACTACCCAGCCTGCATATTAATGAGGAACATGAATGCCTCTCTCAAATGTTCAGCTACAGTGTCTCCATAAAAAAATCAATCCTCTCCCACACCTCATGAATACAGACTAGAGCCTGCTCCCAGCAGCGTTTGCTGACATTAATTATCATGAGAAGGGGGCACGTACCCACCTCTCTGTTCACTCTCCCCTGCTTTACCTCCTTGCACACCCAAACTCGTGTTGTCACTCTTTCCCATTATTTTTAATGGATCCTGATTCGAAGCGTGTGTGGGCTGTGCAATTACCGCTTGGCTGAGCTGCACAATATTCTTTCTGTTGTCTGAGAGACACCGAATCCAAAAGGCATCCCAAGGACAAGGAAGGGTTCCTGCGCCTCACCGCGCCACACCTTCCCTGTCTTCTCAGGCCTCCATCGCGTCCCCTCTGCCTCTCTTGACTCAGTGCATTTTCATGGTGCTTTTCTCAAGAGAATATTTATCAGTTCACCTTTAGGGGTGCACCTACTCTCCCACTCCTCCCAAAGCCGATAGTGCTGCATGCATCACCTCTATGAACTGAACTGCTCAAAGGAACCAATTATATTATTATTTCACAATCCCCTTTTCCCCTACTTTTCTCTCTTTCTTCCCAAACTCACAGACACATGCTGCAAGACTCCAGACTCTAGAATTCCTCATGCCATCCATCTCAAAAGATACCTGGTCTTCCTTAGCCTATTTCATTTAACTGCAGCTTTAACAAATAATAATGATAATGTCTGGCACTTTTTAATTACTAAAGCATGATGTCAACAGTATAGGGAAAAGCTCTAACTGAGGTAGAGTTAATTCAGCAAACTCTTGCCAAGTGGCTGTTATATACTTGACACTGCGCTAGATGCAAGATTCAAGGATGTGGTTCCCACCCCCTGGAAATCCTATTGTCTCGAAAAAGAGACCATTCATAAACACACACATAAAATAAAATCAAAGCCAGCATGTTCTTATTTTCTGGTAGGAATGAAAAACCAGGAGTGAAAGTGGAGGAAACAAGTTTCAGTACTGCAGCTTTTAAATCAACATGGTTTTATTTCTACCATAAAATACTCACTGTACCGTGCCTTTTTCAGTATTTTTTAGAGAAGAAAATATAAAGCTAAAAATCCACAGAGTCTCTTAACATTAAAGAAACTTAGATACTAAATAGCCCTGGCCCTTTATTTATTAGATGGAAAAATTGAGATCCAAGGAGTTTTCATTTCTTACCTATGGTCACAGAGGGCATTCCAAGCAAAATCACATCAAGGAGCCAGAGCTTCTCACTCTCTGGCTGTGAACTTTCACCTCTATGCTCTTCAGCATTCATTTTGAATATCTGGCCTTTTCCCACTCCTCATTTTGCCAGCTCTCTGCTGCTATCCACAAGTATATGCCCCCAACATTGTACTCCCCTCTGTGAGCAAAATTGAAACATTTAAGAGCTTGGGGGGAACCCAAATAATAACTTCCTTTGACACTCCCATTTTATAAGGCAGAAAAGTTGAGCATAAAAGAGCCCAAGATTTTCCTAAAGGCATAGGATAAGGGAGGGTAATCCCAAGACCAGAATCCAGGTCTTCTGAGACCCATTCCAAGACTCACCCCATCACACGTCCCTCCTGCTCTGGCTGTTTCTTGTTTTCACTCGCTCTTGCCTATCCTGGTCACCCCTGTTGGGAAATATATCTTTGAATATTCATCTCTGGCCATCTTCTCCTCCATCTCTAATTTCCAAGGGCTCCAAGAATATCACAGTATAACTAAACTAGGCTTTCTCCTCCTGGAGCAATTTATATACCAGACAGAGGTAGAGGTGAGGATTAATAGCTTACATTCACCTTCCTGACTAACCGTACAAAGAAAAATAATCCATTCCATTTTATCAACATGGAAAAAGCAGAGACCATGATTGACTTGACACCAACAAAATGAAGTGTGTGATGTCTCAAACTTTCTAAAATGGGTGTGGAAGATTATTTGTAAAAATACATAGAGACCATGGGAGTGTTTTTTGCAAATCTCTCTCTAAGCTCATACAGAAAGAATTGCATCCTTGCTCTCTTTTCTGTAAATATCCAAGCTTATTCTCAAAATACTTTCTGGTTCATTCAAGCATAAGAGACCTACGGACTCACTGCTTTGGTCCAACCCCATCCTTCGTGTCTATCCCTTCCGGCCTTTTTCCCTTACTCTGATCATCATGCCCGCCTCACCCACAGCATAGGTGGACAAAAGGTTTTATTCTCTGGGCTGTTCTGAACACGTTGCTGAATCCCACTGAGGCAGAAAAGAATAAGTGGGTCAAATTGCTTTGTGTTGCCTCCATAAATGGAGCCTTTATCAGGCAAACAAGAGGCTCCCAGGGAAAAAGCACAGAAGGTTGATGTAGGTGAGAAGAGGTGCCATGCAAACAGACCTAGAAATAAACAAAAGAGCTTCGAAGAAACAAGAAAGACAACAAAAGCAAAAATAATGCTGAAGGGCTTGTGACCTGCCAACAGACAGACAAGACAGAGAAGGCTAATGAGCAGGGGAGTAATGAACAAGGAAGATGAGGAGTCGGTCGGTGAAGGTTTAGTGAATATCCGTGTTCAGGAGAAAGGGATGCCCTTATTGCTATTAAGATAGGATTCTAAGAGTAAGGTCCAATGGATTTAGAATTCCAGGGAGAGAACTGAGGGAAATGAGGAGAAGGCTTGGGTTCTACTCCTGGCTCTCTGCGACCTCACCCCGTGTCCCTGACAATTTATACCCATTCTTGGAATGTTGCTTTTTCTTCTTTAAAAGAACTAGGCTAGATTTCCAAGAACCTTGATCATCCTAAAATTCAATGAATTAATGAGTCTCTAATGTGAAGCAAGTGTCTGTTCTTCACTGAACAGAAAGAAGCACGATTACTTGGGAAGAGCAAAGGCTGGGTAGTCAAGGCCATCTGGGTTCACATCTTCACTGTGAACCTTGTTTATCACCTTTGTGACCTGGACAATTTGTGTCATCTTGTTGAGCCGCAGTCCCCTCTTCTGCAAAATAAAGAGAATATCATATGCCTCAGAAGGTTGTTTGATTAAATTTGAAGATTAAATCTTCAAAATTTTTAAGTTCCCATTCCTTCTCTTTTAAGGAAGCAGACACCTTAGGTTGTAACCCAACCCCTGGTACAAGGGTAGCCCCGCGGAACCTTAATACGGCAGATTATACTCAGAAAAGGCTAACACAGAATGGAAATGTTCCCTGCCACAATTCTCCAGACAAGTATTGAGGCTTTTGTTCTGATTCTGTTAATCTAGATTTACAATACTGTGAAACTAACTTTGCTTTATTTCAGATGACACTGACTATGCCCATGTGTGTGAAAGTGTGTATATGTGTGTGTGAGTACATGGGTGCATGCGTGGTGTAAGAGTGTGAGTTGTTTTAGGCAGACCCGCAAAGTTATGATGCATTCTTGGCCCCCAAAATTACTATTTGAAATGTTTTTTGTTGAATTTCTCATGTCCTGTGTTGACTCAGTAATGTAGTTTGTAAGCCTTTGACTTTGGTTGAGTTTGGGAGCATTTATGACCCTATCATATATAACATAAACATCAATCTACTTTCTATTTCTTTGCAAATTCAATTATTTCTAATTACATAAAGGCATCATTGATCAAGTAAGCATAAAAACCAATACAGAAGAGTTTAATCTCTTAAATAAGCTTGTAGACTTCAAGGCATAATTGAATGTTATAGTATTTAATACAAGGAGACATCTTTGTTGTTGGTAACTGGCCCAAAGTTAAAGGAAAATGTCTAAACCCCGTCGCGTTATATATTGATTGGTTCAAATTGAAAATATTTGGATTCCATTTTCATTTCCTTTTCTTCTCTCTTTGCCGCTCTCTGCAGGCTTGGAAATGGGTTTTAGGCCCCATGGTCTTGTATGCGTGTGAAAGAATAATTAGGTTCTGGCGATTTCAGCAAGAAGTTATCATTACCAAGGTATGCATGTAGGTTTATGTCTGAATAAAAACCTGAGTGTAGATGAAAATTTTTTATTGGCCCAAGTTTTTAATTTGCCATTTTTATTGCAGAACCGTGTGTAATTTAGAGGCTCATCTTCTGTTCTAATAATTGCTTGTATCCTGTGCATCTTTTAGTGAGACTAATTTTACTGAAGACAGGGATCAGGGCTCCCGACTGGTACACAGAATTCTGATAAAGGTTATACTACAGCCCTGGAATCATCTGTATTTCCCTTTATTTTGGTGTCCTCTAGGGGAAAAGGCAGGAGGGCTGAGTATGCTTTACATGGATCACAGTGTCTTAGAGTATAATCGCTTCCTCTACCACATAAAAATATGGACATTGCAAACACAAAAATAACGTATATATATTTTCAAATACACACGCTCACATTTGGAACTGCTGAGCAGAAGATGGGGGAACAGTTTCCCTCAGGTTTAGATGGAGAAAGGGCACTGGGGGGGAGTTCAAAATGGAGAGGAAGGGGCCCTGCCCTAGTGAATGAAGGCAAGAAGGTAGTATTTTCCAATCTTGACATATCTCATCCTTGCTCCCCAATTTTTACCTTGAGCTGGAGGAAGGTCTCAGCAGATAGGTCAAAAATACATGCCCAAGCAGTAAAAGCGAAAGTGTGAAATTGTTAGTCACTCGGTCATGTCTGACTCTGAGACACCGTGGACTACAGCCCGCCAGACTCCTCTGTCCACAGAATTCTCCAGGTAAGAATACTGGAGTGGACTGCCATTTCCTTCTCCATTTCCTTAGCAACCCAGGGATGGAACCTGTGTCTCTTACATTGCAGGCAGGTTCTTTACTATCTGAGCCACCAGGAAAGCCCTGGCAATAATAGTAGTGTAATAATAACTCTGCTTTTGATTAATAAGAGTAGAACTCCCGTGTCATTCTGCAACATATTGTGTTGTTTTACTTTCTTCATAGCATGTGTCATCTCCAAATACATTTCTTATATACATCATTATTTGCAATAAAATAAAATCTTCTCTACCCCAGCTAAGATATATGCTACTTGAGAGTGAGGACTTTTTTTTGCTTCATATTATATACTATATCCCCAGTCCTAGAATAAGTCTGGAATAGAATATACATTCAAAAAGCATTTGTTGACTAAATGAATGAATGAAGAAAAAATGAACACATGCCTGGGAGACTGAAAATTTACCCCAAAATCTCCCCTCAGATGTTTTAATGTCTTAGAAGAAATTCTCTGCTAACCAAACCCATGAAGCTTTGCTAATACAATATTAACAGAATACTCTATCTCTTTAACTGTCTTCATGAAAGCAAATGCACAGAAATTGCTTCATATTTCTGTTTTAAGCTGCTTCTGTGTTGCTGTTTTTAAGTTAAGCACCAAAGAATATCAAGCTGTATCAAAAGCCAGACCGTAAAACTTCTGGAAATCTACTCAAGCTGTTACTAGGGAGACCATTTAACAGCTGAATCAGAACAAGATCAGTAGGGAGAGGAGAAACTAATGATTAAAATGCTGTGAAATTCTCTTCTGAATGGAAAAGTACTGTCACAGGATCCAGACACTAGATTTTGGTCCCATATAACTCCTGTCAAAAAAGGAGACATGGGAGCCTGGAAAAAAGAGATATGTCTAAGGAGGAAAATTAATTCTTTGTCTCTGATAAGTAGCAAGTTATAGAGCACTTTACAAAGCAATAGATTTTGCATCATGCTTTCTTACATCTAAAACACAGAGCCTAAGTAGGAGACTGGACAAGGTTTGAATAACACCAAACCAAACCAACAAAACATTTCAGAGTTTGAAGATTGTTTCATACTTAGAATGAAGAAATACCAGGGTTAGTTCACAAAGGATAAAGAAAAGATACACATCATTGAAAATGGTAACAAACTAGACCTACATCTTAAAACAACATGAAGTTAATTCTGTGGCTATTTCAATAACTTTAAGGCTAATTATGTGCTATGGATGAAATGCTAGCTTATATTCTCTTGAAATTAACCAGCCTGAAATTAACTGTGCTACCGAAAACATGGTCACTGAGACAAAAAATCATGTGCTAGACATTACTTTGCCCCTGATGCAGCCGCACAAATTTCTGGCCTAGCCCCTGAAGAAGATTAATGTCTTTCTGGCTGAAGTTGCCAACTCAGACATGAAAGTTGTGGCAATGATCCTTGGAAACTCATAATTAATGGTCTATGTCAATTACACCTCAAAAGAGTTGATATAAAAATTGAAAAAGCTTTGATGGGATGAAGGCCATTGTCTTATTATTTAACCTAAGTGAAAGAACCAATGACTCTCTTGCTGTGATTTAGGTGGTAAGCCATCCATCTGGAGTGCTAGAACTTTGCATGAAAAAGCGTGACTTTAAAATGGCACCAGGGCAGTATGTGTTGATCCAGTGCCCATCCATATCCACGCTGGAGTGGCACCCCTTCACCCTCACCTCCGCTCCCCAGGAGGACTTCTTCAGTGTGCACATCCGGGCAGCTGGAGACTGGACAGAAGCTCTATGTAAGGCCTTTGGAGTAGAAGGACAGCCCCTGAAGGAGCCCTGGAGCCTGCCAAGGTGGGAGCCCATTTCTTTTTTATGTATGTTACCATATTATAAAAAGCAAGGTCCTTTAGTGCATCAACATGCTGAGAGCTTCTGCAGTATCTTAATTCTAGATGGTAAATTTGAAACCATTTTTAAAATTTGAGTATGAACAAGTACATTTCTTTAAAAATCAAATGATCAATAAAGGCAGGTCATGATCCAGGAACAGGAAACGTTTTGCTTTCCCGGGTCTAAAACATCACTTTGGCGAATTACAAGCCACTTGTTGTGCCTAACGCAGCGCTGTGCACTTTTTGCTGTCATAGTTTGTTGTTGGACAAGTCAGTCCAAAACAACACCCTATTTAGAAAAGCCTCAGCATGCAACAGAGTTTAGTATAGTCACCATGCCTTGGTTCCTTTTAGTAATCAATGGCTTAAAATTGATTCCCATTCTTGCTACAGGATTACCCAATAAGAACTCAAAGCCTATGTTTAGGGCTCCAGAAAAACAGGGACACAGACAAAAAATGTTGGGATATACATTGTGAAGAGATTTGAGAAAACCATAATTTTTCACTGCTTTGGGCACAGAAAGAATGTAATACAACCCCAGGAATCTCTGAGGCAAGCAGTGACTAAGGAGTCCAAGAGGAGAAGCACAGCCTCGTGAAGAGGAAGAAAACTCTTCCTCTAAACTCAGGACAAAGAGAGAACAAGACCTCTTTTTTAAAATTTTCACATTAACAGATATACACTACTATATATAAAAAAGATTACAAGGGTCTGCTGTGTAGCACAGGGAACTCTAATCAGTACCTTGCAATAACCTGTAATGGAAAAGAATCTGGAAAACAATAGATATATGGCTCAGATGGTGAAGAATCTGCCCACTTGAGGGAGACCAGGGTTCAATCCTTAGGTCGGCAAGATCCCCTGGAGGAGGAAATGGCAACCCACTCCAGTATTCTTGCCTGGAGAATGCCATGGACAGAGGAGCCTGGTGGGCTGCAGTCCATGAAGTCGCAGAGCTGGACGTGACTGAGTCACTAACACTAACATATGTATGGATCACAGAATTGCTTTGCTGTACACCTGAAACAATATAAATCACCTATACTTCAATAAAAATAAATAAATGAATAAAAGACTTTGCCTTCTGAGGTAAAATGGAGGAATTTCTCGACATTGGTACTAGAGTTCTCAGCAACTTATATCTACAACCCAAAGCCAAGGGCCTCGGCATTTGACAACCTGGGTTCAAAGCCTAATTTTGCATGTGATCTTGGAAGATGTATGTAACACCTGCCTCAGTTTCCTCCTCTGTAAGATGAAAATGATAATAATAGAACATAGGTTCTGTTTAGGATTAAATATGATAGTCAGTATGATGCTCTTTGCATAATGCATAGTAAAAAAAAACAAAAAAAAACAGTTAGCTACCCTTGCTATTAGCAAAATAAGAAAGGTCATCTACCACAGAGATGACAATGAATGTGCTGATAAGAAAGGGAGGGCAATGTAGATAAAAAAGGTCTTGGGTTCAGAGACAAGACCGAAGGTTGATGGGCGATGCTGATGAGAAGCAATAGGGACAGTGTGATGTGACTGCTGGAGAGGGAACTTGTTTCTAAGATGTTATCAGAAACTGGATCTACATCAGACAGGAAGTACCTGAGTGAACTTGATAAACAAGAATTTGTGCAAAGGCAGCCAGTTCAACGTTGAGAGAAACGGAGGTGTTTTGGTCCACAAAAAGAACCATCAGAGTGTCGTGATGGCTAGATTTCGGCTAGTTAAAGGCTAGAGAGGCAGGGAAGGGAAAAGACCTGGTTTGTGTTTCTCAGGAAGGTAAAAGCCCGTGAGTTGTCAGAAGGCAGATCCCAGTGAGACAGGAGGAAAAACTAGACCAGCCCCTTGATGGAACTTGGGGCTCTGCAATTTCACGTGGGAAAGTAATCAGCAATCAGGGATGCGAAAGGAAGGATCACTGTATCAGCAGGGAGATGGGATCTAATATTTCCTCCCGCTGCTCCAGCTTAGATTCTCAGTTTTATGTAGAAATGTATTTATTGTGCATTTCTACGAATTATGACACAATTCTTCTTTGGGTTTAATTGTTATCTTTTATCATCAGTGTCAAATAAATCCCAAATACAATGAAGTATAAAAATAACCATAAGACGTTTTAGTTGTGGACAGTTTCTGTTTTTCTCTCTCTCTCAATTCCCTTTATCTAATTATTTATAAAAGAATCTACCATGGGCTGAGATACAAACCCTTTCTGATTAAGGCCTTTTTATTTTTATTCTTCTATTTCCATACATCAATATGTAATAAAAGCCTTATTAATTAATATTAATTTGAGGAGAGTTAATTTGAATTATGAGGAGGTTTGGTATATGGAATATTTTAAAATAAACCCAATTGAACTTTCATGAACACATAGTAAGCCCAAATGGGCCAACCCCGGGTGCCTTCAATAGACACTCCTTAGGGAATGGTTATGAATAACTTAGAAGCTTTTTAATTAGCATAGCTTTGTTCATATGTAAATGTGTGCTTTTGGAATAGTTGAGGTTATTTAATACATTCTGTTGATTGAAGTATTTTAAACATTCACAATCTACTCAACAAATTGTTATTGAACAATCCACGCCTTGTAAGGTGCTGGTTTGCAGTGGTGGGCTAAGACAGATACGGCCCCTCCCTCCTCAGAACTTACAGTCTAGTGACCAAACAGGTGCAAATCAAGTCGTGCACACACACCAAACCCACCTGCCAGTGCAGGAGACACAGGAGACTCGGGTTCAATCCCTGAGTCAGGAAGACCCCCTGGAGAAGGAAATGGCAACCCACTTCACTATTCTTACCTAGGAAATCCTATGGACAGAGGAGCCTGGAGGGCTACAGTCCATGGGGTCACAGAGTCAGACACACACGTAGGGAACAAAGACCCCACATGCTGCGTGGTGCCGCAAACACACACACACACACACACCACCCAAAACAGCTTTAAAATTACACGAATGATGAGGACTGCAGAGGAGAGATCAGTTCAGTTCAGTCACTCAGTTATGTCCGACTATTCGCAATGCAATGGACTGCAGCACACCAGGTTTCCCTGTCTATCAACAACCCCCTGAATTTGCTCAAACTCACGTCCATCGAGTCTGTGACGCATCCACCATCTCACACTCTGTCATGCGCTTCTCCTCCTGCCTTCAATCTTTCCCAGCATCAGCGTGTTTTCTAATGCATCAATTCGCATCAGGTGAGCAAAGTATTGAAGCTTCAGCTTTAACATCAGTCCTTCCAATGAATATTCAGGACTGATTTCCTTTAGGATGGACTGATTTGATCTCCTTGCAGTCCAAGGGATTCTCAAGAATCTTCTCCAACACCACAGTTCAAATGCACCAATTCTTCAGCCTTCAGCTTTCCTTATGGTCCAACTGTCACATCCATACATGACTACAGAAAAACCATATTGTTGATTAGACGGACCTTTGTTGGCAAAGTAATGTCTCTGCTTTTAATATGCTGTCTAGGTTGGTCATAGCTTTTCTTGTAAGGAGCAAGCGTCTTTTAATTTCATGGTTGCAGTCACCATCTGCAGTGATTTTGGAGCCCAAGAAAATAAAATCTGTCACTGTTTCCATTGTTTCCACATCTATTTCCCATGAAGTGATGGGACCAGATGCCATGATCTTCATTTTTTGAATATTCAGTTTTAAGCCAGCTTTTTCACTCTCCTCTTTCACTTTCATCAAGAGGCTCTTTAGTTCCTCTTTGCTTTCTGCCATAAGGGTGGTGTCATCTGCATATCTGAGTTAATGATATTTCTCCTGGCAATCTTGATTCCAACTTGTGCTTCATCCAGCCCAACATTTCTCATGATGTACTCTGCATATAAGTTAAATCAGCAGAGTGACAATATATAGCCTTGACATACTCCTTTCCTGATTTTCAAATCTGGATTTTCAACCAGTCTGTTGTTCCATGTCCAGTTCTAACTGTTGCTTCTTGACCTGAATACAGATTTTTCAGGTCTGGTATTCCCATTTCTTAAAGAATTTTCCACAGTTTGTGGTGATCCACAGAGTCAAAGGCTTTAGCGTAGTCAATAAAGCAGAAGTAGATGCTTTTCTGGAACTCTCTTGCTTTTTCGATGATCCAATAGATGCTGGCAATTTGACCTCTGGTTCCTCTGTCTTTTTTAAATCCAGCTTGAACATCTGGAAGTTCTTGGTTCACAAACTGTTGAAGCCTAGACTGGAGAATTTTGAGCATTACTTTGCTCGCGTGTGAGATGAGTGCAACTGTGCGGTAGTTTGAACATTTTTTGGCGTTGCCTTTCTTTGGGATTGGAATTAAAACTGACCTTTTCCCAGTCTTGTGACCACTGCTGAGTTTTCCAAATTTGCTTGCATATTGAGTGCAGTGCTTTCACAGCATCATCTTTTAGGATTTGAAATAACTCAGTTGGAATTCCATCACCTCCACTAGCTTTGCTCATAGTGATGCTTCCTAAGGCCCACTTGACTTTGAATTCCAGGATGTCTGGCTCACTAGGTGAGTGATCACACCATTGCAGTTATCTGGGTCACTAAGATCTTTTTTGTATAGTTCTTCCGTGTATTTTTGCCACCTCTCCTTAATCTCTGCTGCTTCTGTTAGGTCTGTACCATTTCTGTCCTTTATCGAGCCCATCTTTGCATGAAATGTTCCCTTGGTATCTCTAATTTTCTTGAAGAGATCTCTAGTCTTTCCCATACTATTGCTTTCCTCTATTTCTTTGCATTGATCACTGAGGAAGTCTGTTTTATCTCTCCTTGCTATTCTTCACAACTCTGCATTTAGATAGATATATCTTTCCTTTTCTCCTTTGCCTTTAGCTTCTCTTCTTTTCTCAGCTATTTGTAAGGCCTCCTCAGACATCCATTTTGCCTTTTTGCATTTCTTTTCCTTGGGTTTGGTCTTGATCCCTGTCTCCTGTACCATGTCATGAACCTCCATCCAGTTCTTCAGGTACTCTGTCCATCAGATCTAATCCCTTGAATCTATCTGTCATTTCCACTGTAAAATTGTAAGGGATTTGATTTAGGTCATACCTGAATGGTCTAGTGGTTTTCTCTGCTTTCTTCAATTTAAGTCTGAATTTGGCAATAAGGCGTTCATGATCTGAGCCACAGTCAGCTCCTGGTCTTGTTTTTTCTGACTATATAGAGCTTCTCCATCTTTGGCTGCAAAGGATATAATCAATCTGATTTCAGTATTGACCATCTGGTGATGTCCATGTGTAGAGTCATCTCTTGTATTGTTGGAAGAGGGTGTTTGCTATGACCAGTGCGTTCTCTTGGCAAAATTCTGATAACCTTTGCCCTGCTTCATTCTGTACTCCAAGGCCAAACTTTCCTGTTACTCCAGGTGTTTTTTGACTTCCTACTTTTGAATTCCGGTCCCCTATGAGGAAAAGGACATCTTTTTGGGGTGTTAGTTCTAGAAAGTCTTGTAGGTGATCATAGAACCAGGGGATAGATACATGGTGTTATAAACCATCTAATACGGTATTTAACCTAGTCTCAGGGATCCATGAAGACTTCCCCAGGGAAATGATGACTGAGATATTATGGGAGGATAACTGTGAACTACATAAGAAGATAGAGGAGAACTCGGGGCAGAGTTTTCCAAGTGATTAGTTGGATTATCATGGGCAGAGGCTCCCTGGCCAAAGAGGGTCCTGTGTCCCTAAGAAACAAAAGAAAAACCAGTGTGAGATCTGGTCATGAGAGATGAAGTAGAATCCAGGGGCGTCAGTCCATTTAGGACCCTATTAAAGACAATTACGGGCTCCCCGATTGCTCAGGTGGTAAAGAATCTGTCTGCAGTGCAAGAAATGTGGATTTGATCCCTGGATCAGGAAGATCCTCAGGAGAAGGGAATGGCTAACCCATTCCAGTATTCTTGCCTGGAGACTCTCATGGACAGAAGAGCCTGGTGGGCTACAGTCCATGGGGTTGCAAAGAGTTGGACACAACTGAGCGACCAAGCTCACAAAAAGACAATTATATTTATTCAATGAATATGCATTATTCTTACAAAGAAAAAATTTGCCTACACAAAGACCACCTGCCCCTGGCCTGCTTATCACAGATTTTTAAGTTCACATAATCTAAAATAATGAGTTTTAGAAATTCAACATAACTGATAAATTATTCCAAAATTATATTTATTCCAAATGAATAGCTTCCATTAGACTAAAATTATATAAACATACTAAGAAGTGGGATGGAATAAATAAAAACAGGGGGGAGTTACATTAGCAAAAGGAGAGATAAGCCTTCTAAACCACCTTGATACTTCTGCTTTTTCCCCTTATGGCAGCTGGGGAGAGAAAAGAATAAAGAAAAGGCATCTTTTATCAGTCTTCGTGATGCAAAATAAGCTTCTAAGAACTGTAAAAGGAGCTGTGCTGTGAGGCTGGCCACCATATCTCTACACTCTGTGTGTTCAAACAAGGCATTCTCGAGCACAGAGCTAACCTCCCCGCACACTTATGCCAACACATCCTATCCAAAGCACTGGTTTAGGATGGCTTTGTTTTTAAGAGTAGAGTATTCTGAAAGTCAAACCGCGCACTTTGTGATTGCAGGCTGGCTGTGGATGGGCCGTTCGGAGCTGCACTGACTGATGTATTTCACTATCGAGTGAGCATGTGCATTGCTGCGGGAATAGGGGTCACTCCCTTTGCAGCTCTTCTGAAATCTATCTGGTACCAATGTTGTGAGGCACAAACGCAGTGCAAGCTGAACAAGGTATGGAAAAAAATCATCAGCTCACCCTTCCATGAATTCAAAAGTTCAACATCCTTCTATCTATCATCTGCTGATTCCTGGGGAGGGTTTTAATTAACTATGAGGGATAAACTCAAGGATCCTTAACTATACTTATGTTCTTAAAAATCTCCATTCAGTATTACATTTATGAGAAGGGTTATGTCTAATCTTGTTAAAGATGACAAGACATAAATTTTATTGCTTCATTGCTGTTACAGGACATGTAATTGCTCATGTCAGTAAAATATGGACAGGCTGCAAACGGCTATGTGACTGGGCTGCAGTGAGTAATATTAACAGGCAGGCTTTGACTCTTGGGCTTGTTACTGTGGTTTAAGGGTATGATTCAATATCTTCATCTTGTAGACTCAGAGTCTTAATTGAGAAGCAAAAATGGCACAGTGGGGATTCATTTGTCTGCTTGCTGGTTGTTGTCATCCAAATCCAAGTCTCTCTTTTGTCATTTCTTGAATGTTCTCAGACTAACTTCCTCCATAGTTCCCTTCCTCCCTTTTTCCATTTCTTACCTGAACCCTTTTAGGGTTAGCAACAGACACTGGAGCAGCCAGAGAAAGGGATGTCAAGTTGAATGGTGTCAACTCCGGAGGACCCAGGACGCCTGATGAACGTGGTTCTGGTCCTTACCCTGCCACTTCTCTGGTTGACACTTTGGCTGTAGTTTCCTCATCTATCCAAGGAAGAGGCTTGATTAGGTCAGCGTGTCTCCATGTCTTCATATAATGGGGTCCACTGAAGAGAATTCTGTAGCCAAAGGATTCCAGAAATGCTATGATAAATCCCTCTTTAGACGAGTCACATCTTCTATTCGCCTATTAAATAAGTTCTGTAAAAAAGAACATCATTCAGTTTTGTTTCATCCACCCTTCTCAAGCATATTTACCCATGGAAATTTTCTTCACTTCCCATCTTTAAGAAATGGCACTCTCAATATGGAGAACAGCATGGAGATTCCTTTAAAAACTGGAAATTGAACTGCCATGCTGCTGCTGCTGCTAAGTCACTTCAGTCGTGTCCAACTCTGTGCAACCCCATAGACGGCAGCCCACTAGGCTCCTCTGTCCATGGGATTCTCCAGGCAAGAACACTGGAGTGGCTTGCCATTTCCTTCTCCAATGCATGAAAGTGAAAAGTGAAAGTAAAGTCACTCACTCATGCCCGACTCTTAGCGACCCCATGGACTACAGCCTACCAGGCTCCTCCATCCATGGGATTTTCCAGGCAAGAGTACTGGAGTGGGTTGCAATTGCCTTCTCCGATACGACCCAGCAATCCCACTGCTGGGGATACACACTGAGTAAACCAGAATTGAAAGAGACACATGGTACCCCAATGTTCATCGCAGCACTATTTATAATAGCCAGGACATGGAAGCAACCTAGATGTCCATCAGCAGATAGATGGATAAGAAAGCTGTGGTACATATACACAATGGAATATTACTCAGCTATTAAAAAGAATGCAATTGAATCAGTTCTAATGAGGTGGATGAAACTGGAGCCTATTATACAGAATGAAGTAAGTCAGAAAGAAAAACACCAATACAGTATATTAACACATATATATGGAACTTAGAAAGATGGTAACAATGACCCTATATGTGAGACAGCAAAAGAGACACAGATGTAAAGAACAAACTTTAGGACTCTGTGGGAGAAGGCGAGTATAGGATGATTTGAGAGAATAACATTGAAACATGTATATTATCATATGTGAAATAGATCACCAGTCCAGGTTTGATACATGAGACAGGGTGTTCAGGGCTGGTGCACTGGGATGACCCTGAGAGATGGGATGGGGAGGGAGGTGGGAGCGAGGGTCAGGACAGGGAACATATGTACACCCACGGCTGATTCATGTGAATATATGGCAAAACCACCACAATATTGTAAAGTAATTAGCCTCCAATTAAAATTTAAAAAAGAAAGAAATGACACTCTGAAGCACTGGGGAAAAGCCAGACTGGAAGATATCTGGAGGTGGCAAATTCTCAACTAAGAAGTTAAAGTAAAATAAGCTCCCATCTCATGAGTTTCCAAGTGACAGGCGCTTGACAAATGCTTTCTCGTTCTATTTTTATAATCGTCCCAGCAACCTTAGAAAGTAGGTAGCATAATCTCTGTTTTCCAAAGGACTCCAAAGCTTTGAAGAGACTACACTCACTTTCCTGAAAACACACTGCTAATGAAAGATAATACCAGCATTCAAACTCAGGTCCATCTGGCTCTCTGGTTTGACATACGCAGTACATGGTAAACATGACTCCACCTGCCGTATTGTAGGAAGACTGTGGAATTCCTGGCCAGAGAATCTACCTCAGCTTGATTCCACCCTCACCAGAAACATCAGTGCATCAGTTCACCTCTCTGAGCTGTTTCCTGATCCACACAACAGAGAAATAAGATTATATATTCAACCAGATAGTTTTAATAACAAATAAGACAAATAAATGATGTAGAAATATTTCATTGTAAATGTGTATGAAAAGAAAGTGACGGTCACTCAGTCATGTCCAGCTGTTTGCGACCCCATGGACTGTAGCCCACCAGGCTCCTCTGTCCATGGAATTCTACAGGCAAGAATACTGGCGTGCAGTTCCTGTACTGTAGCAGTTCCCTTCTCCAGGGGATCTTCCCAACCCAGGGATTGAATCCAGGTCTCCTGCATTGCAGGTGGATTCTTTTCTGTTTGAGACAACAGGGAAGCCCAAGAATACTGGAGTGGGGTAGCCTACTCCTTCTCCAGGGGATCTTCCTGACCCAAGAATCAAACTGGGATCTCCTGCATTGTAGGCAGATTCTTTACCAGCTGAGCTACCAGGGAAGCCTGCAAATAGCTATAAAATTATATTAAATGTGTACTATATCTGCCAGACATATAAAAAGATTACTAGTTCATGTCAGTCATTCAGTTGTGTCTGACTCATTGTGACCCCATGGACTGCAGCATGCCAGGCTTCCGTGTCCTTCACTATCTCCCAGAGTTTGCTCAAACTCATGTCCATTGAATCAGTGATGCCACGTCATTCAGTTGTGTCTGACTCATTGTGACCCCATGGACTGCAGCATGCCAGGCTTCCATGTCCTTCACTGTCTCCCAGAGTTTGCTCAAACTCATGTCCATTAAATCAGTGATGCCACATAACCATCTTATCCTTCATCATCCCCTTCTCCTCCTGCCTTCAATCTTTCCCAGCATTAAGATCTTTTCCAGTGAGTCAACTCTTCTCATCAGGTGGCCAAAGTATTGGAACTTCAGCTTCAGCATCAGTCCTTCCAATGAATATTCAGAGTTGGTTTCCTTTAGGATTGACTGGTTGGATCTCCTTGCAGTCCAACGGACTGTCAAGAGTCTTCTCCAAAACCACAGTTCAAAAGCATCAATTCTTTAGTACTCAGCCTTCTTTATGGTCCAACTTTCACAGCCATACGTGAAAGTGAAAGTCTCTCAGTCATGTCTGACATTTTGTGATCCCTATAGTCCATGGAATTCTCCAGGCCAGAATACTGGAGTGGGAAGCCTTTACCTTCTCCAGGGATCTTCCAACCCAGGGATCAAACCCAGGTCTCCCACAATGCAGGTGGATTCTTTACCAGCTGAGCAATAAGGGAAGCCCCATACATAACTACTGGGAAAAAAACATAGCTTTGACTATACAGAACTTTGTTGACAAAGTAATGTCTCTGCTTTTTAATATGCTGTCTAGGTTTGTCATTACTAGATTACTAGTACTACTACTAATACTAATAGCCTAGGTTCAACAATCTCTTACTTCTAGAAGGCAGGGAGTAACAGGGACTTACACTTTCATTCCATTTACAGATGAGAAAATTATAATACCTCTTTCAGATGAGTACTGTCCTCAGATTACCAATGAGAAAGCAGAAGCACAGAAAGCTAGTCAATAACAGAATAAAAGCTTGAATCCTGGTTCTTCTTAGGTCAGTTCAGTTCAGTTCAGTCACTCACTTGTGTCCGACTCTTTGCGACCCCATGAATCGCAGCACATCAGGCCTCCCTGTCCATCACCAACTTCTGGAATTCACTCAAACTCACGTCCATCAGGTCGGTGATGCCATCCAGCCATCTCATCCTCTGTCGTCCCCTTTTCCTCCTGCCCCCAATCCCTCCCAGCATCAGAGTCTTCTCCAATGAGTCAACTCTTCGCATGAGGTGGCCAAAGTACTGGAGTTTCAGCTTTAGCATCATTCCTTCCAAAGAAATCCCAGAGCTGATCTCCTGGTTAGATCTCCTTGCGGTCCAAGGGACTCTCAAGAGTCTTCTCCAACACCACAGTTCAAAAGCATCAATTCTTCGGCACTCAGCTTTCTTCACAATCCAACTCTCACATCCATATATGACCACTGGAAAAACCATAGCCTTGACTAGACGGACCTTTGTTGGCAAAGTAATGTTTCTGCTTTTCAATATGCTATCTAGGTTGGTCATAACTTTTCTTCTTAAGCTATTAAATCCCATCTTCTTCTCTTTATACCACAGTTAAGTTTAACTAAGTGTCTTGCTCTGTTTGACCTTCTATAACAAAATGCCATAGGTGGGGTGGCTTTAAGCAACAGAAATGTATTTCTCACAGTTCTGGAGGCTGGGAAGTCCAAAGTTAACACATTGACAGACTTGGTGCCTGATGAGAGCCCAGTTCCTGGTTTATGAAAGGTTATCTTCTAGCTCTAACTTCCCACTGCAGAAGTGGGCAAGGGAGTTTCTTGGACACTGATAGGCACTAATGTCATTCAAGAGGGCTCCACCCTCCTGACCTAATCACCTCCCAAAGTCCTCACCTCCAAATGGGAGCGGGGGGTGGGGGCGGGGGGTAGGTTTCAACATTTGAATTTGGGGGAGGGGGCACAAACACTCAGCCTAGGGCATAAAGCAAGCAAAACAGATACTGTTTACACATGTGAACCCCACTGCAAAGCTTTGTTATTGTTTATGCTGATTTCCATCTCTGTAAACTCTTTGCTCTTACTGTCTACCAAGTCAAACTGATTTATTCAGAAGGCTCATTGCTTCATTGTTCTCATAACACTAAAGGTCATATTATGCTTCACATGCAGAACGTGATGGGATTGTATGTCTCACTTGCATTCACTTATTCACTCAATGAGTATTTATTCAGCATCTACTATGTGCCATAGGCAAAGCTATGGTTTTCCAATAGTTATGTATAATGTGAGAGTCAGACCATAAAGAAGGCTGGGTGCCAAAGGATTGATGCTTTTGAACTGTGGCGTTGGATAAGACTTTTGAGAGCTCCTTAGACTGCAAAGATATCAAACCAGTCAATCCTAAAGGGAATCAACTCTGAATATTCATTGGAAGGACTGATGATGAAGCTGAAGTTCCAATACTTTGGCCACCTGATGCAGAGCTGACTCATTAGAAAAGACCCTGATGCTGGGAAAGATTGAAGGCAGGAGGAGAAGGGGACTGCAGAGGATAACATGGTTGGATGGCATCACCAGATCAATGAACATGAGTTTGAGCAAGCTCTGGGAGATGGTGAAAGACAGTGAGGCCTGTTGTGCTGCAGTCCATGGAGTCACAAGGAGTCAGATGTGACTGAGCGACTGAACAACAGCAACTTCATGCCAGGCCCTCTCATGCTGACATGAAAAGCCTACCCCGTCCTCGTATCAGACTCGCAACGCCAGACCCTTCTCTCAACATCCATTACCCCTCTGCTCCCCTTTTATATGATTTATCTTTCCTTTTTGTATTAAGGTTCACAAATTACCTTATTTCCCTTAACAGATTCTGAAGTCCTTGAGTGTGTCTCCTCTGGATATCTTCATAATTAGATATGTGTATATACACATATATATATTTATACATGCATACACACTATAAATTTTAAATAAACCAATGAGTAAATAAGTGTCTACATGCCCCCCAAAATTAAAAAATGCCTTCTTCACAATTTTCTGTAAAATTCTAGGTTACTGAGAATAATTTTTTTATTTAAACAAAATGTTTAGTAACTTTATAATTAAAATAATGCATTCTGATTATATTATCATAAATAGAAAAAATTCTTCTAAGAATCCACAGAATCTTAAAGTCCTTATAGGATCCCACAAAATCTTAATACTGTCTCCTCACTCACCATTCCATTATTACTCATGGGCTCTGTTTATGGGTTTTGTTTACGGATTTTCTTAAGGCTGTTTCAGTGGGAAGGCAAAGGAGTGATCATGAAACCATAAAACAGGAACTTTGATCTTTATTCCAAAGAATAGAAACCATGGAATTGGAAATAAAACACAATTGTTTCATGACTTATAAAAGTTGAGGGTAATATTGAGACAATCCGCTGAAAATCAATGTAGAGGTTGTAGTATATGGGAGAAAAGAAGCTAAAAGCAACTGAAGGGTTCAACCTCTCAGCTTGGCATCTGACAATACTTAGAGTGGCAAGTGACTGGTCCAAAGTCCCTACCTGGCTAGCTACTGGATCAGGATAGGAGACTGTGCTTTTGATTTCAAAGCTCTTTTAGGAAAGGAGTGAGGTTTCATGCTATTGGAAGTTTAAACTGAAAATAACACTTGAGATCTACTTCCTCAAAATCTGCATGCTTGAGAAAAGTTTAGGAAATTTCTCTGTTTTAAAGCAATGCTGTGTTTGTTTGAATACAGCTATCATTAGGCTTATGTAACTAATATTCATCAGGGCCACCCACATGCCTTTGAGATATAAATACTACTCCTTCCACTAAACTGTCAGCATCTCTATAATTTTTTGAGTGCAGCAGAGCAAAGCAGTGCATTCTTATCTAACTACGTCTTCACAATTATAGATCTGGGCCATAGTTTTCAGTGTTCTGTTTTGCAACAAGGAAAGGGGAAAAAACAGCAGAGAGATGTAAAGCTGAAATTTTAAGCTTAAATAATTAAATGTGATTGGTGGAGATTTTCTTCTTTTTTGTGTAAAACACCAGTTGGCATAAAAGCAGACTTTTTTTACATACAAGCCTTGTGTTGCAAGTCTATAGTCAAAAATTTGCACCAATGCTATTTTAGTTGTGACCATTGCAAGCTGCATCTCTTTATCCTTCTCCTCTGATACACTATTCCAGAACACTTCTAAGTAAAATGTGAGAGAATAGCCAGTAGAACTCCTGCTTCTTCTTTGGTCATAGGTAGCACTTTTTGTTTGATGCTGGGATTTTTCAAATTTCTTTCCTGCTATGTTTTTTATTTAAAATAGTGGGAAGAACGGGCAGAGGAAGAGAGAGATGTGATTATGAGGAGACGTCCCAAGGAAGCAAAATGGCAATGAGTATAATGATGCTCTGCTGTGAAGAAAATGGGTAAAAGTTGTAATATATTAAAGGAATATTTTCAACCCGACAGTAAGAGCCAACTTCACTTAGTTGGAGGCAGATGAGAACGCAGTGCTCCTTTAGGATGAGGGAATGAGGGAAGGGGGTGTAAGCGGCTAGGAAGTCTCTGTGATACAATATGGAGGAAGCTGAGGGTAAAAATGCCCCTTGGCAGTAGACGCCCCCCAACTCCTGCCCAACTGGGATGATTAATTCTACATCACACTCAATTTGTGAAAAGAGCTCTTGAAAAAAATTAGGACAGTTTGCTTGTACAAACTGTCAAAATGATGAATGGAATAGGTGTGTACAAACAGGGAGGGAGGGGGCAAGTGCTGACATAAATGCTTTGGCCTCTACATTTGGTTTTCCTGGTATCACATCTGTGCAGTCAGACGAGAGGACGGCCAACGGAAGGATGTGGTTCATTTTCTTAAGTGCATATGTAATCTTCAGATGATAATAAAATAGATTCTAGAAAAACTGAGATAATCTAATCTCTTCATAAATTGTCTTCCTTCATCAGCTCAATAATACATAACTGTGATAATGGGTATTTATAGTGTGTCCCATGCAAAATGGCCTTTGGGTTCTTAACCTAATATAATAAACAGATAATTCAAATAAAAAGACAGCATGGGCCAGTGGGAACAAGGCAAAGAGGCCAAGAAAGGCAAAAATCCATACTCTCCTTAAATATATTAATAAAACAAAGGAGGGCCTGCTCCCTTTTCTAATGAATGAAAAATGCATTTAATTTAATCTGTTTAGCTTGAGAAATTATTTACTTTCACTTTCCCTCACCCTGGTGCTCTGGCTACTCCTGGAATTGATCATCTCTGAGAACTGCTGAGTGTTCTGATAAATTGAACCAGGGAGCACGAAGCCAGCTTGCATCTCCAGGAGACACACGTGCATCTCATCTTTCACTAGGCAGCCTCAAAAGAGTCCAGTTCCCCAGAAGCCTTCTCCACTGCCCTGTGGGGGAAGTGACCAGTATTAATATTTTTAATATCTTGGTTTATTAACCACACAAGCTATACATGACTACAGGGTTACTGTAAAAGATTCAAAGAAAATACTCACTGAAAAATCTCCCTTCAAAAAAAAAAAAAAAAAAACTCCCCCTTCAGAACAGATCAGTGGTTGCCAAGGGAGTTGGAGGAGAGCTGGACTGGACTAGGATTTGAGAGGTTAGCAGATGTAAGCTATTACATATAGAATGGATAAAAAACAAGGTCCTACTGTATAGCATGGAGAACTATATTCAGTCATTATCCTTAGATAAACCATAATGGAAATGAATCCAAAAAATATATATACATATGTGTGTGTGTGTTAGTTGCTCAGTCATGTCCAATTCTTTGTGACCCCATGAACTGTAGCCTGTTAGGCTCCTCTGTCCATGGGATTCTCCAGGCAAGAATACTGGAATACTGGAGTGGGTTGCTATTTCCTTCTCCAGTACATAGATATATATATACGTACTTCAATTTTTAAAAAACAAATGTAAGTATGGTTTTAAAGAGAGGAAAGTACACTGTTCTGGGAACCCTTAAGATGAAACACATCATCTTCATTTAGCTGTTTTTTTAAAAACTCATTTCTGCTTAAAAATAAATTGGTTTAGCGATTTGAAAAAAACAAAAATCTCCCTTTATTCACCTTCTTTCCCAAACTAACCACTTGACTCTCCAGGGTTCTCATCTGAAACAGGTGAGCACCTTTTATTCCGTTCCTTTCCTGCACATTTGTGTACACATACATACCTACACACATATGTTTATTTTTTATAGTATTACAATAGGGATGTGGGGTTGGGGAAGGAAGGAGAAAGAGAAAGATGTGCAATTTATGTTTCTGTTTTTCATTCTAACATGGCCTGGAGCTCCTTCAAGTGTCAATGCCTATTTATTGATTTTATTTTATTTAGTGCCTTCAGTGAATTCTGTAGTATAACTGTCTCACAATTGATTTAATCATTCTAGTATTAATGAACATTTTGGTTGTCTAACAAGTATTAGAACAAACTGAGGCACAATGAAGTTCAGTCCCCATTCACAAGGCAAAGCAGCAGCATAGCCATGAAACAGTTAACAATAACAGTAATGGCTTTCAGAAAAACTCTTATGGGCTTCCCTGTTGGCTCAGATGGTAAAGAATCTGCCTGCAGTGCGGGAGACCTGGGTCCGATCCCTGGGTCAGGAAGAGCCCCTGGAGAAGGGAATGATTACCCACTCCAGTATCCTTTCCTGGAAAATCCCATAGACAGAGGAGCCTGGTGGGCTACAGTTCATGAGGTCACAGAGTCGGACACAACTGAGCAACTAACACTTTCACTTTCAAGGGCTAACATGGTTAACAAAGGCTGGTCTTAGTCTTATAATGGATAATGGGAAAAACAATCTTATAACTTTACTTCTTTAAAACTTGATGTGGAAGCCACGTTAGGGAAGCTTCTCAATAAAAACGAGTTGCTTCAAAATCTGTTTGCTATTGTCTTCATCCAGGATGACCTTGGCAAAAGAAACCACAAAATAAAAACCAGGACAATAATAGTTACCATTTATTGAGGAGGTATTATGTTTTCTAAATATCAGTCTCAGTCTTTATCTTTTCAGAGACAATGGTTCTCTTTTTGGAAAACAGTCATGAGTCCCTCCGTGAGAAGTCTCCATCACCCTCCTCCGTTGGAGCTTCTACCAGTTCTGTTAATATTTCATGAAGTGTGGAATGTTAGCTCAGATTACTATAACAAAACACCAAGGCTAAGTGGCTTAAAACAACAAATGTTTCTCACATGTCTGGAGGCTGGGAGCCTGAAATCAAAGTCCAGGATGATCGGGATTTTGCTGGAAGTCTGATATCAGAGCCCAGGGTGATGGGGTTCTGGGAGGACTCTTCCTGGCTTGCAGATGACCACCTTCTTACTGTGTCCTCACATGACAGAGAGAGGGAGCTCAGGTCTCTTTCTCTTCCTATGAGGGCACTAATCCCATCACGGGGGGCCCACCCTCCTGACCTCATCTAAATCTAGCCACCTCTTAAGGGCCACACAATTATCACATTGGGTTAAGCTTTCAACACATGAATTTGGGAGAGAGACAGTCAGTCCACAGCAGTGGGGAACATAGGGTGCTGCCCAGGAGGAGGCAAGTTCACAGTGCAATTCCCCTGGCCTCCTGGGGGAGGAGGTCAACCCAGGCCCTATAAATCACCTTACTGTGTGTTGAGCACGTGGAGCCTGAGGCACGTTTCACTAGTGAATGGGTTCCTCTTTCAGAACTGCGTGATGATGAGCACTGCTGAGGCTTTGAGACTGGTGCTGGAGATAAAATTTGGTTGCACTTCCTGTGGATGACCACCATCTTTATAATTCAGGAGTGACGGTGGGGACACAGACCCCTAAGTAAGGCAGATGACCCCTTTGCTCTCTAATATCATCATGTGGTATTCATTCCGTAAGCTAGGCCAGATGCCATTGAGATGGCGGCATTATCTCAGCTCACATCTCACACGGCAGAGCACTTACTGTACCCATTAGACTTAGAGCTAAATGCTTCGGTGAAACCTACCCTTTCATCTTCAAAATAATCTTGTGAATGATTGTTCAGTGTTTTTGTTTGAGTGTTTTTTTGTTTGTTTGTTTGTTTGTTTTTTTGCCATTTTAGTATGTGATCATCTAGGCTCAAATTACATAATCTGCTCCCAGTTACACAGCTTGAAGGTAGTGAAGTCAGGAAACAGGGCAGCTTGCAGGACTCCCGGGTTCACAATGTTTGGTTACCATGTTTAGTTTCCTTTCTTGGAAAGGAAAAAGCCCCTTGGAGGGACCCTGGGTCATAGATAGATAATTTTTAGTCCCATTCCACCCTCAGGAAATCGATTTGGGTCTAAAGGTTGTATTTGAGGGTGTGTCCTCTGCCGTGTTCCGTGTCTGTGAGTAACTAACCAGGCCATGGCACGAGAACCTCTGATGGAAGAGTCTGGAGCTCTGGTAGTAAAATAGACAAGTAGCTTTCCTTAATACATTTTCTAGAATTGTGTATCCAAAAATAGCACAGGGCCATTTCCCACTGGGTCCAGATGACCTGGGTCAAACACTCTTAAAGAGAAGCCCAGGCTGCAGGGAAGCTGGGGATGGGCTGGAGCTGGGACCCAGGCACCCCAAGATTGGCTGCAACGGAGTTTGTCGGGTGGCTCACGCCGGGAACAAAGTGAAAGCAGAGGCCTGTGACAGGCCACATGCGCACAGAGTTCCCCAACTCTGTGACACCATCCTGGAGCCGTCCCCTATCACGTCTGGGGATCCGTTAGGTCCACAGAAATGTGTGGGCTGAGTCCTGTAAAAGAAAGAACTTCATTACTACAAAAGTTCAGAACTTTCATCATTTTACCGAGGACGACTTTCTGTGTAACAAAACCTTTTAAAGTTACCTGAGGTATTTTAGGCCTCTGTTATTCACTGTAGAATCCTGAAAGCCGTGCTTTATTCGGGGAACTGATTTTAGGGTGGTTTTATTTTTGGAGACTGGGGCGGGGTGAGGGTTGGGAAGCACAGATCACAGACGTGCAGCCTATTGTTTGGGACATTTGTTCTAGCGTTGACCAGACCCTTCCTACGGGAGGAAATGCAGAGGTGGGACCGTTTGTCCCTTCACAGCGAGCGTCCCTCAATATTAGAAAGATGAAAGGGAAGCAAAGTAAATACGCTTTGCCTCCGTTCAAAGTCCGTCTTCTCCTCTTTCTGCCTGAAGCACTTCTCCTGGGCCCATTCAGTGCCCTTCCATTGCCTCCTGCACCAAAGCCGCCCAGTGTCACCGATGAGTCAATTACAGAGGGAAAAACACACAAAGCCATTACAAGGAAGCAAAAAAGTATAAAAGGCTTGGCAAACCCTCAGAACACTGACACACAGCTAAGCCACAAAAAAGCAAGGACAGGAATGATTTCTGTTTGAAAGAATAAGGGTCAGTAAGTGGAGGAAGCTGAGATGTGACTGTTTTTCAAGTAAGGGTGATTGGAACTGGATTTGAAATGAGAAGTTCTCTTTTTTTTTTAATGATACTTTTGTTTATTTCCTAGATGAGTATATTTTTAGCATGTTTCTTAAAGAGTGAAAATAGTAGAAAATACATCAATGATGTTTGTTTTATACCAAATGCCACCATTAATGTTCTCAGATAAAACAACCTACCAGGGGGCAGGGAGGAGAAGGATCATAGATGAGAATGGCATTAAATTCAGTCAGGGTTTTCGTTTCCATGGGGAGCCCAGTGAGCCAAAGGCTGGGGGCCGAGGTTTGAACATAATAATTTAAATGAGGCACCTCACAAAGTGGAAAGAGGATAGCAGTATCAGCCTCATAGGACATAAAGTCAGCTTCCCGGCCTCCATTCTCCCTTCCTTCCGCTCCCTCGCCCCCATACACCCCCCAGTCCATCCTCAAGATGCTGCCAGAGTGGTCCTTCCCGGGCCCTTCCTCAGATGACGTCATTCCCCCCTGAGCAGCCTGCAGTGTCTTGCCCTGTGACTCAGAGTAAAAGTCAAGATGGCCCTACAGCCCCCCGCCTGCACCTCCTGCCTCCCCCTCAGACCTCACCTCTTGCTGCCTCCAGCAGCCTCACTTTACCCCCACCCCCGCCCACCCGAGAGCTCCTGCCCTGGACCTCTGTACTCTGTTGCTCTCCCAACCCTTCAACTTCCTCCATGGCCGGGCTCAAATGTCCCCTGTCCTTGACTTAATACTGCAGGATGTTCCAGCCTGTCTTCGTTTCTCTGTAGGACCAATCACCCTCTGATGTGGCCTATATTTCACTTATTCACTTATCACCATCATATTTTTCTCCCTCTAAAATGCATACTCCACGAGGACAGGGAATTATTGGCTCTTTTGTCTGCTCTTCTAGTTCCAGAGCCAAGAACACTCTTGACATAGAGTAGGCATTGGTAGATGAACGACCACCAGAGGGCCGGTGGACTGAGACAAAAATGAGAAGAAGCTCGTCTTGGGCTGGGAAGGGGGAACACGCCTAGGAGCTACTGTTTGTCCTGAGGTTAAGATTCCAAGTGCCCTTCCAAGCAGCAACTGTCCAACAAATAGGGAGGCTCTGAACTTTTGTTCCTGACTATTAATTTAATAAATTCCTGCACAGACCTGGAGAGAATAGGCAAGATGCTTAGCCTTGAAACACATTCTGTGATTTTTCTTTTCCTCATGAATATGATCTGCTAATTAAATCTCGTCTGGAAGTTTCATAATGTGATGATGGTGAGATGCAGGCTGGCGGGAGAGGGGAGGGCGAGAACACTGGCTATTGGAGGCGATATTTCCTGGTGGAGATCAGGCTGGCCCTCTCCTCTATCTTGTTAAGCAGCATCTCTTTGGGGAGGGGGTGCAGCAAAGAGCAGTAGGCAGTAGTGGGTAGGAGTGTGAGAAAAATAGGAGAATTAATAGACCTATCTCCTATGGTTTCTTCTAGATATAATTATCTGAAACCCAAAGTACAAGGCTGAGCCTTGGTTTTAGCAAACTCAAACTGCTACCTGTCACATGCCCTTTGCTAAATACAGAGAGTTAAAGAAAGAAAAAATGTTCTTCAACATCATTTCATTATAGCAGTTGACACAAGACCACTGCCGCCACCCACCAGCCTCCTTGGACACTAATATGTCTGGTTGAGAGCAAACTTCTGGTCTGCAAGGTTAATTCTGCAGTTACCATAATCTTCACCCTCTAGAGGTCATGACTGGTGAAGTCAATTAGTGAACAAGCCTTTGTGTCTCTGGAGAAGAAGGTCTAAATCCAGAACTTAGACCACAAGTAAAGATGAATAGGATTGGTCTAATGGTTTATCCCCCTTTATGAAGCAGTGAAAGGCACAGCTAGTTATGATTATTAACCTCGTTCAGACTCAGCACATATGTAAGAATGGGGTAAATTGATCCTCATCCAGAGAAACCGGCAACAACCCACAGGCGCCTGACTCTGAATTCATTCTGGGCCTTTTCAAACACAAGGTGAGTGTTCTCTAAAGAAATCACAGTGTAACTGTTCACTGGCAGAGAGAAGCATGTTATTTTGTAGAAGTGCCCATTTGGACTCAAATAATTTAATGGAGGCTAAGTAGTCTGTGATTATTGGCATGTTGTGAAAAGATAGACCAATCTGTTTTCTTGCTCTCTCTCTTGACAGGTGTATTTCTATTGGATTTGCAGAGATCCAGGAGCCTTTGAGTGGTTTGCTGATCTCTTACTCGCACTGGAAACAAAGATGAGTGAGCAAGGGAAAGCTCACTTTCTGAGTTATCATATATTCCTTACTGGCTGGGATGAAAACCAGGTATTGATAAGATTCAGAACGGGCAATATTATCTAATTTGTGTTATGATAGAGCAAAGATGAATAATTTCAGTAGTAAGCTCTACGATTATCAGGTAGCCTGAAAGTATTGTTTTTATGTTCTTTAAAAGAAAAGAGGAGAATAAAATAAAGCCAGAGTAGAGCTATTCACATTATAGCAATAAAAGGAATAGAAAAGGAGATTAGAAAAGAACTTGATCAAGGTGAGAAGATTCCAAGTTTGGAAACTCAAGAAAAATTACGTCATTGGAAATTGCCTTTGAAATTTAGTATTGTCAAGCAGACATTGTGGATTAGCTCTATTGTCCTGAGCTCTCAATTGGTTCTAATTCTATGCTTTGAGCTGTTCAAACAGAAAAAATTCGCAGATGTTGACATTCAGCATTTTGTATTGTAAAACTTGTGAGTTCCTACAAAAAATAATTGTTCCTACAGAAATTAAATATGAATATATGATTTATCTAGAGATTTATTTTTCTTAAGGCATTCTTAGAAATTGCTTGCATGTATGTTTATACACCTAAGATCAAAATGATCTTCTGTTAGAACAGATGTTCTGCCTTGTCCATTAATACGTATTGCTGCTGCTGCTAAGTCGCTTCAGTCATGTCCGACTCTGTGCGACCCCATAGACGGCAGCCCACCAGGCTCCTCTGTCCCTGGGATTCTCCAGGCAAGAACACTGGAGTGGGTACGCTATATTAAAGTTAGGTTTACCAAAAGTAATGTACTATATATCAAAATATTGCACTATTGTAGTGTTTCAGTGCTAATAGTATTGAATGATAACTGCTACATTTTAAATGTTTTCTAACTTCTCTAATGTGAAAGCTAACAACGAAGTGATGAAGTGATTACTGTAGTGGTGGTTTAGTCTCTAAGTCATGTCTAGCTCTTGCGATCCCATGGACTATAGCCTGCTCCTCTGTCCATGGGATTCTCCAGGTGAGAATACTGGAATGAGTTGTCATTTCCTTTTCCAGAGGATCTTCCCAACCCAGATCTCCTGCATTGCAGGCAGATTCCTTACCAACTGAGCTATGAGGGAAGTTAGAAAACATTTAAAATGTAGCAGTTATTATTCAATACTATTAAGGCTGAAACTTCGTTAATGTGGAAGCCAACAGTAATGTGATGAAGTGATTACTAGGCTATGACATTTATGTCCTAATCAGCACTTCTGTGACAGTTACTGTAGATATTTAAGGAAAGCATGTTTGAGCCAGAGATTTGCATTAGTCACTAAATTTACAAATGAATGCACTCCTGATTCTTTGTCTCTCTCTCTCTCTCTCTCTCACACACACACACTTTGGCCCTATAGAATATCACTGTAATTTGACTCTGTGTTTCTGAAAATGAATAAGATTTTGCTTGAAATTCAGTTGCTAAATGTTTTTATAGGGTCTTATTTGCAGTCAGCCTTAAATATTTATTCCTCTGGGGTACTTTGAAATAGAGATTTCTTGGGAACTAGACTCGAAACACCTTCATGAATTAAATAATGTAAATTATATTTTCCAGAAAAACACTTTTCTTTCAAGTGGGATTTTTGACTAGTGATCCGTTTGGTGAAGTGCAAACACAGCCTTTGTCTTCTGCTTTCTGGTCCGGTGCTTGCTCTTCTGCTTCTATGGTGGATTGATTTTGAGTGTCCACCTAGGCAATCCCGGTCATTTGGAAGGTGCAAGATGCAGGCTCTGTTTGATTCTGTGACAACACAGCTCTGCCCCATCGCATGGCTGCCACTTCCAAAAGTACACTATAAGAGATACTTTTCTTCTGAAAATAGTAAACTAAAATCGACACGTTCTTAAATTTTTGCCATGACATGTTGGAAATTCTTGAGATGCTTAAATTTCAGGACAAAATAATTGGTACATGCTGTCAGTCAGGAATCAAGAGGCTGTTTTAGAAACAGCCAATTGTTAAACTGAATTCAACAACCTCAAAGTGGCAGAATGACAAGAACAGAAGGGACAGATGGAAAAGGTATTATGAAGGGCAAATCAACAGTGTTTGGAGATTAATTGAACATTGGGAAGAGAAATATGGAGCAAATATAATTCCAAATGTTGAACATCAGTGATTGGTAGCTGAAGAGTATTATGGTCGGAAATGAAAAAAACCTCTTTTTTCTATTGAACAATACCCAAACTTAGCAAATACCTCCAGGCACCCCCTGACCCTGACCTGACAGCAACCCCCTTGTTCTGTACAATTCCTGTCATTCGCCACTGGCCCCAGAGCCACCAAAAAGTGTGTGTTCTCCAATCACACCAAGGACTTTCTTGCTTCCATCTCCCCTCACACTCTTTCCTTTCCCTTCAATGCAATGTTAAAGCGCCTCAGTCATGTCTGACCCTTTGAGACCCCAGGGACTATAGCCTGCCAGGCTCCTCTGTCCATGGGATTCTCCAGGCAAGAATACTAGAGTGGGTTGCCATTCCCTTCTCCAGGGGATCTTCCCCCGTCAGGGATCGAACCCACGTCCCTTGAGTCTCCTGCATTGGCAGGCAGATTCTTTATCACTAGCACCACCTGTCTGTCTCTCCTGCGGCCTACTGCATGGAATCATCCTTTAAAGCCCAGTTCCCACAAAGTTCCCTTCCCCAGTTCTCTTAGTTAAAATTATTTGAGGTTAACTTAGGTCTCCAGTTCACTGCGGGTGGTTCAGATCATAGTATTTGTGCACACGGGCTTCCCTGGGGGCTAAGCTGGTAAAGAAGCCGCCTGCAATGCGGAAGACCTGGGTTCCATCGCTGGGTTGGGAAGATCCCCTGGAGGAGGGCATGACAACCCACTCCCATATTCTTACCTGGAGAATCCCCGTGGACAGAAGAGGCTGCGGAAGAGGGGAGGCGGCTACACTCCATGGGGTCACAAAGAGTCGGACACTACTGAAATGACTAAGCACAATTGTGCACATGGTCTGTCCCTTCCTCCAATGACCAGTTCCTCACAGAGCAGAGACCTTCTCTCTTTCTTCTTTGTATTCAGATTCATAACATTCTGCCTGCCTAGGGCAATCACTTAACAATTGTAGGTGGAAGTAACTTGACGTCACAAATTATTTGGAAAGTGTAATAATTCATTTTTAGCTAGGATGGCCCATTTGAAGGTACAGGAAGAATTCTACACAGAAATATGTTTGGGGAGTTTAAGATGCAGTCCTCTACTCAGGTAGGAAGATGACAGTTTGGGAGAGAAAGTTTGATTCACCTATGTAGGTGATGCTAATTGGGTTGTGAAAATGGAAGTTCTTTGGGGAGTAGTGGTCTGAAAGAGATTCAGAGAGCTAAGCTAGAGACTGGGAAGGCAGTCTTCCCATATGGAGACAGGGGAATAGGATAACAAAATAACAATTACTGTTTCTTCAATCAGAACAAGAACAAGAGAGAAGTAGAAGAACTAGGATTTTGTAATGAAAATAGAATCAAGAAGCAGTGCTTGGCCACATGGTAGAGAAGCCAAGAAGAATAAGGCCTGAGTTGCTCATTAGATTTGGCACTTAGTCAAAAAGGGAATCGACTGTCCCTGGCTTCTTCTTCCACCCACTGCTGGAACCAGTTTCCTCTAGGGTTAGCAAAAGGGCTGTGGGGACACAAAAATTCCATTCTAATCTGGAGGCCGATACAACTCTGACCTTGAATTCCAGTTCTAATAACGGGGCTTCTGCCAGTTTCCAAGACTCAGTCCTCAACTACCACTTCTGTTCTTAGCCTTGAACCCTTGTCTTCTATTTTATGCTTTACTCTCTGTCTAAACCTGCCTAAGAAGAGGGCACTTCCTGATATTTGCCAGTTTTCCCTCTCTTGCCTGAAGTCCTCTTCCCAAGCTCAACTCCTACAGTAGCCCTGCTACCTGGGCTCAGACTTGCCTAATGGCAACTCCCTGCAGCCTGGATTTCTGTGTCTCCACCAAAGTCTCCATCATCTACTGGCTTGTTAGGGCCCAGCCTCCTTATCCCTGTCTGCTTTCTAGACTGATGAGAAACATGCTAGGGAATCCAGTCTTGCAGGATCATGGGGTAAGAGTTGGGCCCTGCAGTGCTGCTACTCCAACTGGTCAGAGGAATTGAACAAATGAAGTACCCAAGGGTAAAACCCATGAGCTCAAGAGTTTTGGAGGGGCCTGGGCAAAGCAAACACAGATCTCAGGAGTTAGGAAGCAAGAATCCTTCTTACCTATCGGAGTTCAGCATGGGCTGAAACAGATGATAGTAATTTATAAACTCATCACGAGGCATGGCTATGCCCCAGGCTCTTACTTATCAACTGCTTGATGCCTGGGTGCTTTTGTGCAATTTAAAGGCAAACTGTTGGCCACAGAGCTCTAATCTTGCCCCTTACTAGGTCTGGCAACCTGCTCTGCCTGCCAGACTCAACATCCTCCTAGCATTTGAACTTGAACACAGATCGTTTCACTCCAAAAGGCAGATCTAACTGTAAAATCCAGCTTCACTCTAGGCATTTTCTATCACTTTAATCCGTCAGGGCCCTTCTCAGATCCCTAAGGTTTACTGTGAAGTGAACAGGGGCAGAGCTATAGATTAGTTTTTGAGAAATTTGGCAGGAAAAAGGTAGCTTAGTGTCAGCTTTCCCTTACCCTTTTTCACTATATTACCTGCATCCTCTCAAGAAAAATCTTTCCAGGCTCGCATTTCTGCATGTCAACCACATAGAAGGCACTTTGTTTCAATAGTGCCCAGGTGGAATACAAAGAATTTCCCATAAAAAATAATTGTGTGTTAAATCTACAAATGAGCATAATTACATCATCCTTATTTATTAAAGATTTTTTTTCCCCCTCTGAACACCCATCTGATACCACAATTTTTACTTTAGGCCTTTCACATAGCTTTACATTGGGATGAAAATGCTGATGTGATTACAGGATTAAGGCAGAAAACCTACTATGGAAGACCCAACTGGAATCATGAGTTCCAGCAGGTCGCCTTCAGTCACCCCAGGTGAGCAGCTCTCTCTCCTCTGCCTCTTGGGAGCCTCCAGGAGAGACACAGTCTCCATCACTGCGAGAATGGATAGCAGCTCTCGAGCACAAACCAGTTAATCCACAGCAGTGGGCCTCTTGTTTAGAGGTAAAACATTGACCTTAGAAAAAGTAATCGTGGGATATTTCAGGAAGCACAAACCTATGCATGACCATCTTACAACATCTGGCAAGTGTCAACTGCATTGAAATTTCCATTGTTGTTGTTTGGTCGCTAGGTCAGATCTGAATCTTTGACAACCCCGTAGACTGTAGCTCTCTGTCCATGGCATTTCCCAGGCAAGAATACTGGAGTGGGTTGCCATTTCTTTCTCCAGGGGATCTTCCCAATCCAGGGATCAAACCCACGTCACCTGCATTAGCAGGTGGATTCTTTACCACTGAGCTACCAGGGAAGCCCTAAAATTTTTAATACGTAAACTCAATTGAAGATGGTATCCCTTTTTAATTTTGATTTATTTATTTACTTATCAAACCAGCCTCTACTATGTCTTTGCATTAGATTTTTAGGATGGATTATTTGTGGGCCAAAAGAAATAGAGCTGAAAAAAATTTAGGGATTATACTTATCTTTATTTATTTTTTAAATTAATTATTATTGGAGTACAGTTGATGCACAATGTTGTGTTAGTTTCTGCTGTATAGCAAAGTGTCTCAGTTATATATATACATTCTGTTTCATAATCTTTTCCATTATGGATTGTCACAGGCTACTAAATATAGTTCCCTGTACCATAGAGTAGGACCTTGTGGTTTATTCATACTACACATATACTAGTTTGCATCTGCTAATCCCTAACTAGCAAACCTTCCATTCCCCATCTTCCTACTCTTTGGCAACCAGAAATCTGTTCTCTGCATCTGTGAGTTGTTCCTGTTTCATAGGTATGTTCATTTGTGTCGTATTTTAGGTTCTACATACAAATGCTAGCATATGGTATTTGTCTTTCTCTTTCTGACTTACTTCACCCAGCATGATAATCTCTAGGTCCAGAAGACGGTATTTCTTAAACTGCCCATGCCTTCAAGAAATCTTGGGTAAACACAATTGATCTGTGACTACTCAACTGGAGAATTCACTTATGCCAAACTGTAAACTGTACCTAAAGCATATCTTGCAAAGCAGAAAAAAATATTCTAAAACCAAGCAGGAATTTAGGAGTCTGAGTACCTGATTGTAAATCCTGGCTCCATCATTAATACCAATTTACCTTGAACAGATTATTTAACTTGGCTCTGACTATCCCCTTCTCCGTAAACTGCAAATAGTAAAACTGTTTACCTCCTAGGCTTCTGTGAGGATTAACTGTGTGAATTTTAAAGGGCCTAAAACACTGCTCTGAGTTCAGTGTTAGCTGTTATCATTATCAACTATTAGTTCAACTCAGCTCAGTTCAGTCTCTCAGTTGTGTCCGACTCCCTGCAACCCCAGGGACTGCAGCACACCAGACATCCCTGTCCATCACCAACTCCCAGAGCTTGCTAAACTCATGTCCATTGAGTCAGTGATGCCATTCAACCATCTCATCCTCTGTTGTCCCCTTCTCCTTCTGCCTTCAACCTTTCCAAGCATCTTTTCCCAGGTTCTTTTCCAATGAGTCAGTTCTTCGTATCAGGTGGCCAAAGTATTGGAGTTCCAGCTTCAGCATCAGTCCTTCCAATGAATATTCAGGACTGATCTCCTTTAAGATGGACTGGTTTGATCTCCTTGCAGTCCAAGGGACTCTCAAGAGTCTTCTCCAACACCACAGTTTAAAAGCATCCATTCTTTGTTGCTCAGCTTTCTTTGTAGTCCAACTCTCACATCCATACATGACTACTGGAAAAACCATAGCTTTGACTAGATGGACTTTTGTTGGCAAGGTAATGTCTCAGCTTTTTCATTATCCTCTTTCACTTTCATCAAGAGGCTCTTCAGTTCTTCTTCACTATCTGCCATAAAGGTGGTGTCATCTGTGTATCTGAGGTTACTGATATTTCTCCCAGCAATCTTGACTCCAGCTTCTGCTTTGTCCAGCCCAGCATTTCGCATGATGTACTCTGCATATAAGTTAAATAAGCAGGGTGACAATACAGCGTTGACATACTCCTTTCCTGATTTGGAACCAGTCTCTTGTTCCATGTCAAGTTCTAACTGTTGCTTCTTGACCTGAATATAGATTTCTCAGGAGGCAGGTAAGGTGGTCTGGTATTCCCATCTCTTTAAGAATTTTACAGTTTTCTGTGATCCATACAGTCAAAGGCTTTGGCATAGTCAATGAGGCACAGTAGATGTTTTTCTGGAACTCTCTTGCTTTTTCAATGATCCAACAGATGTTGGCAATTTGATCTCTGGTTCCTCTGCTTTTTCTAAATCCAGCTTGAACATCTGGAAGTTCATGGTTCACATACTGTTGAAGCCTAGCGTGGAGAATTTTGAGCATTACTTTGCTAGTGTGTGAGATGAGTTTTAATAAAAAGCACTTAAGTATGACTACTATATGATAAACTTCATCGTAGAAGAGGAAGAGCATTTGCTTTTGGACCATAAGACAAGAGTGAAGGCTGTGTTTTCTGATTCTGGAAGATACTGACTATGTGACAAACAAGGGAGTTTGTTTGAGCTTTTGGGGCCAAGTGTAAAACATGCATGATTCTATACATTCACATTTTTATTTTCATAATTTAAAAATGCATAGTATGTTGAAAAACTTGGTGAAGTACAAAGCACTAATACAAAGATTTTGTTGTTATTTATATATATTGTCTAAATCGGTCATTGTTCTGAACCCACATCATCTACAGGTCTTGGAAGTAGCATGTCCTAATATTGTTTTTGTTTAAAGAATAGTTTCCACTTTTGAGGAAAGACCTGAAGGAGGTAAGGAGCTGGCAAGTGTGCCATGTGGGCAACTGGGAAAAAGCAAAAGGGCAGCATGTACCAAGGCCCTGAGACTGCAGACACTGTTCCTGGCATGATCCAGGAGGCCATGGATCAGGTTGCTATGTTCTTCCTTTGGAAAAAAAATTATTCATCTGATAAATGTTTTACACTCAGTTTTCAATTATCTTGGAACTAACATTCCCACACTGTAGGCTTTTGACAGGGACATGTGTATCTTTGTCTTTAAGCTTTTATAGATAAGACTGCTCTTTTCTGTGCTGTTTTTGTTGTTGTTCAATTGTTAAGTCATGTTTGACTCTCTGTGACTCCTTGGACTGTAGCATACTAGGTTCTTCTGTCCTCCCCATCTCCAAGAGTTTGCTCAAATTCATGTCCATCGAGTGAGTGATGCTCTCTAACCATCTCATCCTCTGCTGCCCTCTTCTCCTCTTGCTGCCCACTTCTCTTTCAATCTTTCCCAGCATCAGGGTCTTTTCCAATAAATTGGTTCTTCGCATCAGGTGGCAAAGTATTGGAGATTCAGCTTCAGCATCAGTCCTTCCAATGAATATTCAGAGTTGACTTCCTTTAGGATTGACTGGTTTGATCTCCTTGCTGTCCAAGGGACTCTCGAGAGTCTTCTCCAACACCAAAGTTCAAAAGCATCAGTTCTTCAGTGCTCCAACTTTATGGTCCAACTCTCACTTCCATACGTTACTATTGGAAAAACCATAGCTTTGATTGTCCCTTATTGATGCTTCACACTGTATTTGTTTATTTGTGTTACATATGAAGTTTACATCCCAGTTAGAAGACCTTTCAGAACAAACCATTTAATTATCTCCCTTCCCTCAGAAAGGTGTAAACCAGAAACACAGCATCAAGAGATGGAGGGTAGAACTGTGTTTGCACAAACTCTACCTCCAAAATCACATTGCATTGTGCTGAGAATTGAGTCTGTCTGATTTTGCAGGGAGTGAGGAGTAGGGAACATTTTGAAAGTGGGAAAATCATATAGCTGTCACTTTTCTCATTGCCTTGGGAACCATGTGCTCATTCCTTTTCAAAAGCCATAATCGAAGTATAGTATATACATGTACTTAAAGCCCAGTTGAATTTTTCAGCACAAGACTTATGGAAACTCTCTCTTCTCAACAGAAGACTTCATCTCTTCCAAAGTTTAAAAAAACCAAAAAACCAAAAAACAAAACCAAGGTTTGGATGTCACTGAATCAAGCCTCTATAATTCTAAAAATAGTGTATCTGTAACAACCTTAGACTCTCTAACACCGCAACTTATTATACAACTTCAACTATCAATGTAATTAACATTAGACATGCGTCACTGTTGCTGCTGCTATTGTCCGGTCACTAAGTCATGTCCTACTCCTTGCCACTGCAAGGACTGTAGCCCACCAGGCTTCTCTGTCCTTCACTGCCTCCTAGAGTTTGTTCACATTCACGTCCACTGAGTTGGTGATGCCATCCATCTCATCCTCTGTCATCCCCTTCTCCTCCTGCCCTCAATCTTTCCCAGCATCATGGTCTTTTCCAATGAGTTGGCTCTTCACATCAAGTGGCCAAAGTATTGAAGCTTCAGATTCAGCATCAGTCCCTCCAGTGAACATTTAGGGTTGATTTCCTTTGGGATTCACTGGTTAGGAAAGCTCAATTATCCTTTTATTCATGGAATGCCAGATTCCTGGGAAAAGACAAGTCACCAGTAGAAGGCTTAGCACTACTCTTCCAAAAGACTTTTTAAATGACCTCCTTAAAGTAATTTTGTTTTCTGCTGTGTAAAAGAAGATTTATGTTTAATGAAGCTTTTAATGAAGACATCACAGAAAGAGAATGCCAGTAGAATCTAATTTTTAAATAAGAAAATCTAATATTAAGAAGTATTTCAATATCCTGGCCTTTGCCAAGTTATAAATAAAACACACAATTCAATTATTGTCCTGCACAAAGAACAAAGTCACATTAATTTTCCTCAAGATGGTTATTAAAGAGATAAACAGTATGTTTCCCCCCCAATTATGTCAAGGAGATGTTTGTTCCCAAGCCTCATTGGCTACTCATACAAGACAGGTCTGTCCTGTCATTAGCTCATATCTTTTGGCAAAGGTGGGCCAGAAAGAATTGGTGGATTTGTTCATGGCCTCAGAAAAGGTTCTTTGTTCTTGAGGGTCTTTGAAGTAGGCTCTCAACCATTTCCATTCATCTGTGCAAAGCGGAGTATTCTCAGGGCTTACTCTTTTAAAAACATTTACCTGTTCATTTAAAGCAGGAGTCTGTTCTTGTTCTAAGAAGAAGGAGTTAAATCAAAAGAATAAAGGGAAGAGGGGCAAAAATATTTTTTTACAGAACATGAAAAACAGCACCAAAAATAAAGCTTGAAGGGAAGCAGATCAAAGAGAACAGTGCAAGCTATAAAGGAAGCAGAAAATTGCAAAAATAACAGTAATAGAGAAACAAATTGATGGGCATCAAAATGAATACAAATAAGAAAAGGGAAAGAAAAAATTTTAAAGAGATCAAAGACAGAAAGTAGAAAATAGGGAAGCATACTCTGTTGTTTTTATGTGCAATTAATTTTCATAATTGTATCAGCTGTATAACAAAAGCACAAGTATAATTTTAAAAGAAGATCAACAAATAATAAGTGGACATGGAAAAAGTAAGTCTTTTATTGACATGGCCAAACTGACATGCATGGAACTATTGTTGTCCGTTGCTTAAGTCAGACAAGCACAGAAAATTACTCTAAACTCACAATGGAAACTATTCTCTTAATTAAAATATAAATGTTAATTAAATACACACACTTATATCTGTGTCTTATTAATCTTTAGAAATGCATGTCTTATACAAAAATGGGAGCTACATATCATTATTTGTAGATGTTATTGTGATTCCAAGCTTTAGGCAAATATTCAGAAAATCAGGAAATTGTTTCCAAGAAGGTAGACAGAATGAAAATAAATATATCTTTATCACATCTAGCTACTTTTTGATAAACACATATTATGTGTGTGCTCAACCTTCTGGATTTGTAGGTCTGTTGTTTTTAATTAGTTGAATAAAATGATATTCCATAAGACTTCAATTTTTGATCTTACTTTTCACATAATATTTATAGTTTGCCACTTTTGACTTATCTACTAATAACTTCACCATGCCTTGTAGGCGTAAAACTTTATGCAATTAATTATGATTAAAAACTTAGAAGATCTGACCATTTTTTCGTTGCTTCAGTAGAAGTGTTTCTTTTCTCTGGAAGAAAAAATAAAGAATAAAAGAATACTACCATTTGTTAGAACAGTACAACCCCAAAGTGAAGAAAGATGCCAACTTACCATATGACTGGGAGCTTCTGATCCATGCTACCTGAATGCATTTTAGACCACCCATTGTTTTCAGAAATGTAAAAATACCTTTCCACTAAATTGAGTAAATGTGTCCACCTGGAGCCACATTTGCTTGTGTGCACACCCTCCCGATTCTCATTTGTGTGTACATATGTACAAACCTAGATAGCATATTCAAAAGCAGAGACATTACTTTGCCAACAAAGGTCCGTCTAGTCAAGGCTATGGTTTTTCCTGTGGTCATGAATGGATGTGAGAGTTGGACTGTGAAGAAGGCTGAGCGCCAAAGAATTGATGCTTTTGAACTGTGGTGTTGGAGAAGACTCTTGAGAGTCCCTTGGACTGCAAGGAGATCCAACCAGTCCATTCTGAAGGAGATCAGCCCTGGGATTTCTTTGGAAGGAATGATGCTAAAGCTGAAACTCCAGTATTTTGGCCACCTCATGTGAAGAGTTGACTCATTGGAAAAGACTCTGATTCTGGGAGGGATTGGGGGCAGGAGGAGAAGGGGCCAACAGAGGATGAGATGGCTGGATGGCATCACTGACTCGATGGACGTGAGTCTCAGTGAACTCTGGGAGTTGGTGATGGACAGGGAGGCCTGGCGTGCTGCGATTCATGGGGTCGCAAAGAGTCGGACACTATTGAGTGACTGATCTGATCTGATCTGATGCACAAAATGTTTTTGAATAATATTTTTGAGAAATTAACATTCTGATTATAGCACACAAGTCTGTCTGTCTAAAAGGATATCCTAAATACTCCTTATATGACTAAATTGCTCAGAATATTCAAAGAAGTAGACTTTGGTAGAAATTCCACACAAAACAAATTATAGCTTCAAGAGAAGAAGAAAGCCACCATAATCTTATGACTGGGCATTGTTAGCATACATAAATAATGTCTTTCCATCAGAAGACATCCAGTCCTCCTGTTAAGATCAAGGGAAGATTCACGGAAAATTGGTGGAACTATTCCATTTGTGGGAGGTGGGATTAGGGAGGTGGGTGAGCACGAGGTAAATTTATCATTACTCTTCAGTTCTCTTTGGGAGTTATCTATTGAAGCATTCAGTTCAGTTCAGTCGCTGAGGAGTGTCCAACTCTTTATGACCCCATGAACCGCAGCACGCCAGGCCTCCCTGTCCATCACCAACTCCCGGAGTCCACCCAAACCCAAGTCCATTGAGTCAGTGATGCCATCCAACCATCTCATCCTCTGTCGTCCCCTTCTCCTCCTGCCTTCAATCTTTCCCAACATCAGGGTCTTTTCAAATGAGTCAGGTCTTCGCATCAGGTGATACAGCAAAAATATTAGGATATTTCTGTGTGATGTATTTCTGTGTGAGGTGTATGTTTTCAAAGTTTTATCAGAGGAAGGAGAGGACCCAATTGGCAGAAACATAGCTCTGCCATGGGGATCCAATACTACAAGTCAGCTGCTTTCATTTCTCTCCCCTATTTTAATCATGAGGGGCTTCCCAGGTGGCGCAGTGGTAAAGAATCTGCCTGCCAATGCAGGAGACCCAAGAAATGCAGGTTTGATCCCTGGGTCAGGAAGATCCCCTGGAGAAGGAAATGGAAACCCACTCCAGTATTCTTACCTGGAAAATTCCATGGACAGAGAAGCCTGGTGGGCTACAGTCCATGGGGTTGCAAAGAGTTGAACATGACTGAGCGAACACAAAACAACAACACACATTTGTAACCATGATGCTCTCAGAGGCAGCAACTTTGTGCTCCTCAGAGCCAAGAGCCAAGTCCAGTCACCAGCTTTAGCTAGTGAAGGGACCATGAGAAGGATGAGGAATCTGGGACAAGAGTGCTGACTCACCAAAGAGGATGGAGTTGGTGGGAAGAGCTAGGGAAGTGTGTCAGCCACGTGCAAACACCGTTAGGGATGCCTGTAGCCCCTAATCAACCCCCGAGTAATTAGGTCTCAACGAAAAGTAGCAGAGGAGGCCGCTACAAATAATCGGGAGGCGCGTTTAAAAAAAAAAAAAGCCCAACGCAGTTATCATCTCAGGTTACAAAAAGGAAGGTGTACAAAATGTAATTATGAGATGAATTATTTGGAGGCTTCTCTAATGAAAAGCATTCTCTAGAAAAGATTAAATAGAAGTCTGATAGTGAGTCCATTGTCTGATAGTGAGCTTGTCGTTCTCATTGTCTTTCTAAGCCTCCATAAATCCACAGGAAGCTTCTGTTTATCGATTTTATTTGCAGAGTGCACTCAGGGCATAAAGTAATTTGATTTTTTTTAAATGGGGTTTAGGGTCTGCCCCTATAGGGTTATAACTTACCAAGCATAAGAGCCAACACATAAAAACAAACATGCAATTTAAAGAGAGCAGGGCTCAAGATGGGAGAACCTGGGAAGAGAGCAAGGTGGTGGGATTACCCTCGCTCCCCCATATATCTGCTGGCCAGAAACCTCCCGGGGAGTGACATTTTGGCTGCCTTTCATGCATGGCATCACCAAATTGTTTTGAAAAATGCATCAAGCCCACAAAAAAAATGAGCACAATAGTCATTTAGCAAATAAGAGGGGACGAAGAAAATTTTCTTTATTGTTTATCAGAGCTAAAAATGCTGTTAATGTTAACCATCTCTGCAGCTTGTGTAAAATTTGTCCTTTCCCCATCAAAGTCAGATGCCCAGACTGATCAATGCTGCTAATGTTGTCCCCAATCCAATGCCTCCCGTGTGTGCAAACTCTGCAACTTGCAGGCTGTAAACTGAAGAATAATGCCTTGTGTTTTTATACTTCTTTTACAGAGAATCTTTTTTTTTTTCATTCTGAGCATTCGTGGGTAATTAAACTTTATAGAAGAATGTTTTTTCTTTAGCAACCCCATTAAGGTTCTGTTGCACTTGTCCACTGCCTCATAAAAGAAAAAAAAAAAAAAAAAAAACGCTGCCACATCAGTGCCTTTTCTACTTTGTGAGGCCTCTTGGCTCCTTGCTTCCCAGTGAGGCTTCGTGATGAGAAAGCTCCATAGTTGAAATTACAAACGCCGAGGCAGGGAAGAAAGGCACACAAAAGAATGCCATGTGTGGGGCCCATAATGCACAGAGAGCTAAGGAAGGACTGGCCTTTCTGCCTTCGTGGAAGGTAGGTGATGAAGGGCCTTTGTGAGACTTTTTGGAGATTACATAACCATGACAGTTACATAAATACAGAAACATGTGTACTCAGCTGTGCAGTGTTATAGCCGCAGCTTCAAAAGAGGCAGGGTAGCTGTGAACTGCTGGGGACACCAGGGGTACACCTGGCAGCCAGCAATCAGAATCCTTTGAAATGGAGTCTTAAAGGCAGAGCATCAAAGAGCATCTTCACGATCTGCAAACAGTCACACGCGGCTGCAAACGAAAGGGCAATCTTAGCCTGTTGGGAATGGACCAGTGGGCAACCTCTTTGGTGACACCTACACTAGTGGAAAAATATCAGCACCCGTAACAGTGTCTTTGAACATAGATGCAAGGTTGCCTCTGGGCATCAGACTCCTCAAGGGGAAGGCTTTTGCCTGACCCATCTATCATTCAAACTGCGGCAGTCCAGAACTCAAAAAACCTAGTACAAGCCTGGGCGGGAGGGGAGTACAGGGGAGAATGGACACGTGTATATGTATGGCTGAGCCCCTTCACTGTTCATCTGAAACTATCACAACATTATAGCCAGCTATACCCCAATACAAAGTAAAAAAACTAAGAAAAAAAAAAAGATGAACACTTCAGATTAAAAAAAAAATCCTAGTGCAAGAGTGCTGATCCAGGAAGTCTGTAATCACTGCTCGGTTAACAGCGCACATCACACACACATCCTGTGGTCAGCTTCACGGAGCAGGAAGACATAATGTAGGTTGTAATGTAAGCTAACCATTCTTGACAGCTCACTATGTGCTAAGTCTGATCTAACCCTCACAGAGGCACTTAGGAGTTTGGTATAGAACTGTCACCATGGACAAAGTCCCCAAAGGAGGACTTTGGGAAGCTAATTAACATGCCCATCAATGAAGTGATGAATCAACAGCTCTCAACCATTGGCTGATATTTCCATGTGTGTTAGTTGCTCAGTCGTGTCTGACTCTTTGAGACCCCATGAACTTTAGCCCACCAGGCTCCCTGTCCATGAAATTCTTAGGGCAAGAATACCGGAGTGGGTTGCCATTCCCTTCTCCAGGGGATCGTCCCAATCCAGGGATCGAATTCAGGTCTCTTGCATTGAAAGTAGAGTCTTTATTGTCTGAGCCACTAGGGAAGCCCATAAACACCTTTAAATTACTTCATTAAGTCATAAACTCATATTTTTTTCAGTGGGAAATGTTTCCTGAAAAAGTGCTTTCTCGAATTTAGCCATAGGAATAATCTCTTTAAAAATAATACTTAAACATTTTAAACATATTGTCATTTACAACGAATCCACTTGATAAGTTCCTCTGAAGCTAGAGTTTGAAATGTCGTTGAACCATCAATTCCTACCATGGCTATTATTGTTCAGGAACACATAATTAAATGTGGATTCAGTACATGGCAGAGAATCATGTTAACACACGAGCTAAGAAGAATGAGGTTATAGAGGAGTTCCGCAACAAACACGATATGAGGAGGTAAAGGTGGTGCGAAGGGCTGGTCCTGAAGTGTTTCTAAGACAGTGTTTCTCAGAGGGTAGCTCATGGGGCCCATGTGCTTTAATAGCTCCTGGGAGGCTTGCTAAAAATGACTCCTTGGATTCGAGCCTGAGACTCTGTTTTAATAATCTGCCTAGATAATCTTATGCCTAGCAAAGTATGAGGACTTTTGACCCAGACTACAACCCTCTAATTAAGCTTGTGCCAGAGATTAGAAAATGTTACAAGGAATAGTACAATGCAAGATAAGGGAAATCGCAGTTTCTATAAGTCCCTGTAGAGACTGGCCACTCCCACTTTTCAGAGACAACCTGAATCCTGGTGCTAACTCATTATATTGAGGAGAGCCAGCAGTTGTGTTTTCAAGAGATTGGAGCAGCCCTGGGACATTATTCTGAAATGCCATAGTTAGAGAGGACAACTTTGAGGTGACCTCATTTTCAGCCATGTGATTTTCCTTTCCAACTCTTTTTTTTGGCCTTCTTTGAAAATTAAAGTAATTCCAACAGGAGAAGTAAGCAAACGTTGCTAGAACTTTTGTATAGATGATCTTAACTATGAAAAGGCAGAGTTGAAAAATAGCAATAACTAACACTTTTTAAACCTTTTGGAATGCATTATCTCATTTTGCTTTGGATAAAACATACCAAGTAGTCACTATAATCTTAGTTCAACTCATGTTGAGATTGAGGTTCATAGTCTTGCTCAAGACCATGCAGATAATAGGGAACAGAGCCATTTATTCATTTCTTCAGCAAACAAATATTGGTTGTCTACCCAGGATTACAGAGATGAGTAAGACAGACCAGGTTCTTGCTCTCAGGGAGGTGACATTCTAGTCAGCAATCCAAGAGAATGCTAATCAAGGTCACGACCAAAATTCCACCCAATATCACCTCTATAATGAAACGCCTTCATTTGTCATCATGGCACCTGCCAACCTCAACCTTCTTTACATCACCTATCTATATCCCACAGCATCTTGTGATACAGAGCTTAACAGGATTCTGGGAACCTGTGAGAGAACATGGTGCTAAAAGTAGGAGAAAAGATTTTAAGGAAAAAAGAAAGTGGGTGGAGAAAAATACGTAAAGTCACAACCGCGGCTACTCGCTAACTGTACCCTTCTGTCTTGGCTGCTGGCTGGCCTTGCCCTGTGTAACATATTCTCTTCTTGTCTCACCTCCACCGCAGCAGCAACATCGGCGTGTTCTTCTGTGGACCCAAAGCTCTCTCAAAGATACTTCAAAAAATGTGCCGCGTATATTCATCCGCTGACCCCAGGGGGGTTCACTTCTATTACAACAGAGAAAGCTTCTAGACTTCGGAGGGAAAAAAAAAAATCCACGTGTTGTATAAGTGGCTACAATCATATAGGTCAAGCGTCAGGAAACTTTTCCCCAAAAGTGCCAGATAATAATTATTTTAGATTTTGTGGACCGTATGGTCTCAGTTGCAACTACTCAACTCTGCCGTTGCAAGCACCAAAGTAGCCCCTGTATCTTAACAAATGGAGGTGGCTGTGTTCCAGCAAAACTTTATTTATGGACAGTGAAACCAAATTTCATATAATTTTCTTCTGTCATAAAATATTCTTCTTTTGATTTGTTCTCAACAATTTTAAAATGTAAGACATTCTTAGCTCATGGGTTGTCCAAAAATGGGTGGTGGGCCAGATTTGACTTGTAGGCAGTAGTTTGCTGAGCCCTGATATAGGTCATCTTTCCCAAGCTTGTTTTCATGCTTAACAATACGCCCAAATGGAGACCGGCATGGCTGCTTGGCTCATTGCCTCCTTTAGAAGTCATTTCAAATTTCATCTCCCTGATGGCAGAGACATCTGCCTTGTATCCAAACCTGATCTTTTCTGCTTTAAACTTAAGCTCCTTTGTGCTTTTTTCATCCTCTATAGATCTGAGAAATCACCAATGGGGGTTATCTTTCACAAAAATCCTTTCTAACTTGAAAATGATAATAAAACCATCCTTTACCTATCCCTTTTCTAGTCCAAACAATACTGAACTCTTAACTTTTCATCCAAGGATATATACCCTAGCACTTCAATCATTCTTGCTGCCCTTCTTCAAATCCATTTTCATTCTTCACATCCTTTTAAAATGTGTTGACTAAAATGAGATGTAACATTCTAATCTAAGCATGACTAGTAGTGTATAAAAGAGTGGGTTTTTTTAGAGCTTGGATGCCATATGCTTTTCAATACAACTAAATTCTGTTTGCATCTCTTTCTTCCTTTCCTTCCACATTTCTTTCTTTCTCTCTTTTAATAAGTACTTTTTGTTACTATCACATTTTGATCTATGGTCATCTTGATACTTACACCTCAGCTCAACTTCTACCCCACAAACATACTGGATTTTTTTTTTTAATTTTATACTCTTATTGAGCCAGTATTTCCATGCCATGCAACTGTTTTATCCCAAAAATGTTCAAAAAATACTTTTCATATTGTATAGTTTTCTCTACTGGTATCAATTCTTTTTTTAGAATTTTTCTTTCTAATATTTCAATATTGTTTTTAAGTCTATCACCAGATACTAATACTAATATTTAGCTCAGTTTATCTCAAATCTTTTGTTCAGTGTTCAAGTTTAGACTCCTTTCTTTAGATTCAAGTTCTTTAGATTCTAAGATTCTTTAGATTCAAGATCAAGGACTCCATGATGAATTTTTGTTACTGCCTGTTAATATGAGCACCCAGTTGGGAACACGTTAAAGATAACTAACCATTGAGAATGGCACATCGCCCTATACTGTCTTAGCTTAAAAATAAGATATCATATACAATGAAACAAAAACATTTATTGAAATTAAAACAGATTATGTTTTACAAATGCTTCTTATCTTTTTAGGTGGCCATTCTGCCATAGAACAGAATTTAATTGGTCTGACCTGATTTGTTTCTACAAAGTTAGGCAGCCACTTAAGCTCTTCCAAGTATTTCTAAATTGTAAATTGATCATTTGTTTTACTTTATCCTCAAATAATAATGCTGATTCTGTAATTTCTAGGGTATACACTTAACTATATTCTAGGGGAAAAGTTAGGTATATCCTGATGTCTCAAAAATTATTTCTACTAACTCTGCATTGTAATTTATTAGTATCTTTAATTATTCCTTGGAGAATATCATCCAAATTCTACAAATTTTAGTACACCAAATCTTTCTGTCTATTTATTTCCCCATTTAAGTTTGATTAGCCTTTACAACTAGGCATTTCTGTAGTCAAATATGTTTATTTAACCTTTAGCAGGAAAATAAATATATTAAAATATTTTCTCTTGATTATATTCAATTCTTACTTTTCTTTTCCTGTCTATTTGTAAATAAAATGTACTCTCTAGTCAACTAAACTTGTCTAATAAATATACTTGTCATTAAAAATAGGTTTCAGTCTCTGTAGATTTCTTTTAATTTTGTTATAAACCTAAAATTGTTCAAAACATAGAAAAATTTAAAAAAAAGATTTTGCTGCATTTGAAAAAATCTTTCCTGTTTGCATCCATTTTTAGTTTTGAGCTTTAGGTTATTTCTTTAAACACCATGTAGAATCTGACCTATCTCAATAGTAAAAATACGAAAAAAAATCAGTAGATTTCTTTAATGCAGCAATAATCAAATAGAAAATACAGATTTTTAAAAAAAGGATATTGTCTAATCAAAATAGAAACAAAGATATAGCAAACATAAACTTACCTGACAAGAATTATGTAAGGTGATTTGATAATTAGCAAACATTTACAAAGAGACATTTTTAATTTGGTAGAAATAACATGTTCCTAAATAGGAATATTAAGCATACCAAAAATATTGATTTGTTCCAAGTTAATTAATAGATTAAATAAAATTACAATCAAAATTTAAATTCTCTTTAAAACTTTTTGAAATACTAGATATGCTAAAGTTTACCTAGAAGAATATATAAGCAAGAAGAAGCAAAAAAAAAGTGAAAAGGAAAAGAGAAGAAAGAAAGAAAAAAGGAGAAGAAAGAAAGAAGAACAGAACAGAAAGAAAGAGAAGATAAGAAAGAGAAAAGGAAATTCAGCATCCAGAAGCATCATTGTAAAACCTAAGATCGTAAAGTAACCAGAAAGATAACACTAAATTACTTACAAATAAACAACAATAAATTTGACAGCTGCCTTCTCAGAAGCAGAAGTAGAGACCAAATGATAATGAAGTAATATCTTCAATGTGCTGAAGGAACATAACTATAAATTGAGATTTTTGTGCTTAGTGAAGTTATTGGGCAAAAGTGGAGGCCAAAAAACAAAAGTGAAGGCAAAATAACAGATATTTTCAAACAAAAGAATGACTCAGAATGGAGCTTCAGAGGAGTAGAGCAAGGTAGAATTTGAGTCAAACCACTGATCTCCTTTCTGCTTCAGAATTCTCTGTGCTTTTTTTTTTAGATTTTTATTTTACTATAAAGATCAAAACAGTATGGTACTGGCACAGAAATAGAAATATAGACCAATGGAACAAGATAGAAAGCCCAGAGATAAATCCACACACCTGTGGACATCTTATCTTTGACAAAGGAAGCAAAAATATACAGTAGAGAAAAGAGTCCCTTCAGCAAGTTGTGCTGGAAAAAGTGGTCAACTATATATGAAAGAATGAAATTAAAACACTTCCTAACACCATATACAAAAATAAAGTGGATTAAAGACCTAAATGTAAGACCAGAAATTATAAAACTCTTAGAGGAAAACATAGGCAGAAAACTCTCTGACATAAATCACAGCAAGATCCTCTATGACCCACCTTCTAGAGTAGTGGAAATAAAAACAAAAACAAGCAAATGGGACCTATTAAACTTAAAAGTTTTTGCACAACGAAGGAAACTATAAGCAAGATGAAAAGACAGCCTTCAGAATGGAAGAAAATAATAGCAAATGAAACAACTGCCAAAGAATTAATTTCTAAAATATACAAGTAGCTCATGCAGTTCAATACCAGAAAAACAGATAACCCAACCAAAAAGTGGGCAGAAGATCTAAATAGACATTTCACCAAAGTCATACAGTTGGCTAATAAACACATGCTCATTATCAGAGAAATGCAAATCAAAATTACCGTGAGGTATTGATAGCTTAGGGTGAACAATATTGGATTCATGATCTCCAAAGAAGATTTAGCTTCTGGATCAGGGACCAGGCTTGATTACTCAGAGCTTTTATGTGGAAAAGTTTTATTCCAGTGAAGAAGGACAGAGAAAACTTCTGACACAGACATCAGAAGAGGGATGGAGAATGCCCCCCTCACTACCAGACTCACTCCCACAACATACATTCTAATACAACAAGATTAGTCAGAAGGTTCCTGACTAAGGAGAAACATGTCCTCAAGCAAGATACATTGTTATCATATAATCATTAGTACAGAGCTTAAGGAAAAACATACCCTTGAGCAAGACAGTTGTTTTGTTGCATAATCATTAGCTCTGGTCTTAAAGAAAAGTCTTATGTGACTAAGACGAAGGAATGTAGGAAAAAAATGTTTGTCCCTTTCTCCTCCTTGAGAGCCCTGGACCCCTCCCTCCTTGAGGTCCCCCAACACCTTATCAACGTACCTAAGAATCAACTCTCTCAGTATCATCTCACACCACTCAGAATGACCATCACCAAAGAGTCTACAAACAATAAATGCTGGAGAGGGTGTATAGAAAAGGGAACCCTCTTGCACTGTTGGTGGGAATGCAAACTGATACAACCACTCTGGAGAACAATATGGAAATTCCTTTAAAAACTAGGAATAAAACTACCATATGACCCAGCAATCCTTCTACTGGGCATATACCCTGAGGAAATCATAATTGAAAAAGACACTTGTACCCCAGTGTTCAGTGAAGCACTATTTACAATAGCTAGGACATGGAAGCAACCTAGATATGTTCATCAGCAGATGAATAGATAAGGAAGTTGCGGTACTATACACAATGGAATATTACTCAGCTATAAAAAGGAATGCATTTAAGTCAGTTCTAATGAGGTGAATGAACCTAGAGCCTATTATACAGAGTGAAGTCAGAAAGAGAAAGACAAATATCATGTATTAATGCATATATCTGGAATCTAGAAAGATCATACTGACACTCCTACATGCAGAGCAACAAACCAGACAGAGACATAAAGAACAGACTTTTGGACTCAGTGGGAGAAGACGGTGGGATGATTTGGGAGAATAGTATCGAAACATATACGTTATCATATGTAAAACAGATAGCCAGTGGGAGTTTGATGCATGCTGCAGGGAACCCAAAGCCGGTAGGTACTCTGTGACTACCTGGAGGGCTGGGGAGGAACATAGGAGGGGGGTTCAGGAGGGAGGGGTCACATGTATGCCCATGGCCGTTTCATGTTGATCTATGGCTGAGGCCATCACAGTATTGTAATTATCCTCCAATTAAAATAAATAAATTTTTTTTTTTAAAAAGAGTGACACAAAGTAGACATGAGTAGGTAGATGATAGAAAGTTGACAGAGAAAGAGATGGAGAAATAGAGAGATAGATAGATCTTAAAATAATAACAATGCTGATCAAAATCTCAAGAAATATGGCTGACATATTTCAGCCATAGGCTACTAGCTTAGCTTCTATATGGTTATAGAACTGAATGTAATCAAAAGAACAGATCAACGTGCTGCCGTTCTGCTAACCACTAAACAATAAATATGCTTCCATCAGGTGAGTTAAATGCAGCAACACAACTAAATTAAGCCACATTCATTTCCTACCTTGTTTGTATATTACTTTCCAGACAGAGCCATCTTCCCAGAAAAAAATCTCATGCTGATGACCCTGGGATGTGTATTTATGGCCTTTAAAGTTGTTCAGTCATCAGACCAGATGTTTACTTCCTACTTTTAAGATTTTGGAATTATTTATGAATCTGAATAAGCTGTTCACATGTATAAAAATAAATATTTCACTTATTGATTATTTTTCATTGCCTGGGCCTTCATTGCTGTATGTGGGCTTTCTCTAATTGTGGCGAGTGGGGGCTACTCTCTGGTTATGGTGTGCAGTGGCTTCTCTTGCTGTAGAGCACAGGCTCTAAGCAGGCAAGCTTCAGTAGTAGCAGCACATAGACTCAGTAGCTGCAGCTACTCTCAGGCTCTCGGGCTCTGAGCGTGATGCATCAGTATTTGTGATACACACAGTGTGTGGAGATCTTTCTGGACCAGGGATCAAACTCCTATCCCCTACATTGGCAGAGGAATTCTGATCCACAGTACCACCAGGGAAGTTCTGGTGCCTTTTCTTGTCCACAGGTTTTTAAAACTTATTAGATGATATTTTTCCTTTATTTTGTCTATTGACGAATGTTTGTGTGTCCATTGCAATATCAGTCTACTCTCCATGGTTAATTGCCCACAATGGTCTCTCTTAATTTATTGTTATCTCCAATTTATTGTTATCTCCACAACTATAACTATTTTCAAAGTGTGTATCTCCAAAACATGAAATTCAACTCTTTTTTATTGTTAGCAGCAACTAAAACAGTTGACTCCTTCTCCCTTCTTTTGACTCTGATGTCATACTGACCCTTAGTTTTCTTCTCAGGCTCCTCTGTTCAACTTTAAAATGTCAGAGTGTCCTAGGGCTTGGTCACAGTTCTTGTCTTCACATGTCTACCCTTTACTCTTGACTGGTAGCACACATTTCCATGATTTTGAACCAATGAGTTCCAGATCTAAAACTCCAGCATATATTTCTCCTCTGGATTCCAGTCTGATATATACAACTGCTTACTCCACCACCAAAATATAATAAGCATCTCAAATTTTACATATCCACAACCAGACTCTTTTTCTCCTCATAAACCTGCTATTCCTCCATTTTTGTTGTTGTTGTTTTTTGTTTCAGTACTGAGAAATCTGTATGCAGGTCAAGAAGCAACAGTTAGACTTGGACATGAAACAACAGACTGGTTCCAAATCAGGAAAGGAGTATATCAAGGCTGTATACTGTCACCCTCTTTGTTTAACTTATTATGAGTACATCATAAGACATGCCTGGCCAGATGAAGCAAAAGCTGGAATCAAGATTGCTGGGAGAAATATCAATAACCTCAGATATGCAGATGACACCACCCTTATGGCAGAATGAGAAGAACTAAAGAGCCTCTTGAAGTAAGTGAAAGAGGAGAGTAAAAAAGTTGGCTTAAAACTCAACTTTCAGAAAACTAAGATCATGGCATCCTGTCCCATCACTTGATGGCAAATAGATGGGGAAACAATGGAAATATTAACAGACCTTATTTTGGGGGGCTCCAAAATCACTGCAGATGCTGACTGCAGCCATGAAATTAAAAGACACTTGCTTCTTAGAAGAAAAGCTATGACCAACCTAGGCAGCATATTAAAAAGCAGAGGCATTACTTTGCCAACAAAGGTCCATCTAGTCAAAGCTATGGTTTTTCCAGTAGTCATGTATGGATGTGAGAGTTGGACTATAAAGAAAGCTGAGCACCAAAGCATGGATGCTTTGAACTGTGGTATTGGAGAAGACTCTTGAGAGTCCCTTGAACTGCAAGGAGATCCAACCAGTCTATCCTAAAGGACATCAGTCCTGAATATTCATTGGAAGGACTGATGCTGAAGCTGAAACTGCAATACTTTGGCCACCTGATTCAAAGAAATGACTATTGGAAAAGACTCTGATACTGGGAAAGATTGAAGGCGGGATGAGAAGGGGATGACAGAGGATGAGATGGTTCGGTGGCATCACCGACTCGATGCACATGAATTTGAGTAAGCTCCGGGAGTTGGTGAAGGACAGGGAAGCCTGGCATGCTACAGTCCTTGGGGTCACAAAGAGTCAGACACAACTGAACGACTGAACTGAATGTCACCATCATCTACCAAAATACCTATAATAAAAACACTAAATACATCAGAGTTATCTTTAATTCTTCTCTTTTTCTCACCAGTCCCCTCAAATCCCTATCCCAAACCACTGTTTCATCATCTTCTTTCTTCTACATATTCCTAAAAATAGTTCACTAAAGCATATGTCAAGCTTTGGTGACCTTGGATATGTACAATAGAAACTTCCAAGTGAATGCTTATGGGTAGTCCAACTTCAGGCAATCTGTATAGCAAATCTGATCCACAAATAGGCAAAAACAAAGGACTGCTCATCAGGGTAACTAGTCTGTCCCTTCACTAAGAGATGGCTGGCATCCCAGTTATGTGTTTCATCTACATAGATCATCTCATTACCAAATAATAGAAAGTTTTCTTAGACACAGCAGTAATTATTATGCTGGATTTTTTTCTCTTTTCTTTTTCTTTTCTTCAATTCTGAAATTGTTTTCCCTATCAAATTATTATAAGAATTCTTCATCTCTAAGTTGCTTTTTCTCAGTTCTGCCCCTCTGAACAAAAGAAAAGCTATTTTAAGAATTCTTTATCAATTTCAAACACCTTCAAAACTTCCTAATTGATCTTAAAGAAAACAGCTCAGTAATGATCCAGTCTCAGTTTACTGATTTAACTAATTATGCCAACTAAGGAAAGGACTGTCACCATTACATTTTTTATACAACAGTCTTGTGCCATTTCCTCCAAATCTCAAGCCAATTTACCTCAAAATTCAAATTTTTAAAAAATGTTTGCAGTGTAGGACTATAATCAACAATATGTGGTACCCACAAATGATCCTAGCAAAATATATGAAAACTTTACAAAGAAAATCATAGAACTCTATCAACCACTTCCTTCTCACACTAACATGAATGGGGGTGCTCCTTCTCTACTGTCTCACCCCCACCTTGAGACTGTGTGGTGGGGACTTGTCAAGTATTCTTGTCCTATCCTAAACAAAAATCTAGGAAAGGTTGAGAGGAAGGGTCTGGGAAAAGGGTGGGAAGGGGAGTATTATAGAACTAAGAATGCTGAAGAAAAGGATTTGTAAATCTATATACAAGGGACTTCCCTGGTGGACCAGTGGTTAAGACTTCATCTTCCAATGCAGAAGGTACAAGTTTGATTCCTGGTCAGGGGGCTAAGATCCCACATGCCTCAAGGCTCAAAACCATAAAAACAATAAAAGCAACATTATAACAAATTCAATAAAGACTTTAGAAATGGTCCACATCAAAAGAATAAAACCGTAAAAACAATTAAAGTCAGGACCTTTCTCCAATGGGGATCTGTTCACTTTTTTTAAAAAATCTATGTATGAAGTCCTGGGAAAATTCCCAAGAGGTCAATATGTAAAACCAACCAGAAACAACAGCAGATGACTTGAAATTTGAACTCTGGTGAGGAATATCATCCAGGTTTCACATCAGCCTCTAGGTTGCACACATGAAGCATACCAGAATAGAATTGCAAAGGCTTTAAAAACTAAATTGATTTTGGAACCACAAACCACAGAAGTGGGCCAGGCTGTGTGTTCTGAACCTAAACCTGTTAACTGCCAGCTAAAATAGAAGATCTAAATAAGAACCAGAGTGTCATAACATTATACTCAAAATGTGCAGGACACAATCCAAAATTTTTGTCATACGGAGAGCTAGGAAAATCTCAACTCAAATGAGAAAAGAAAATCAACAGATGCCAACACCAAGATGACACAAATGTTGGAATTATCTAACAAGAATTTTAAAGCAGCCGTCATCAAAAGGATCCCACAGGCAACTGCAATCGCTCTGAAACAAATGGGAGAATAAATCGTCTCAGCAAAGACATAAAAGACACACAAAGAACCCAATGCGAATTTCAGAATTTAAAAATATAATAACTGAAGAAAAAGCTCACTAGATGACTTGCGGTAAGTAAGATAAGGACCTGAAAATGTCCACATCTTAATCCCTGGAACTTGTGAGGTGTTTTGGCAAAGGGCAATTAAAATTCTAAATGCAATGATGGTTGCCTTGAGATGATCCTCTTGAAATGGGAAGATCATCTTAGATTACCTGGACAGGCCACATTTTCTCATAGGGAGTTTAAAAGTAGAAGAGGGAGACAGAAAGGTCAGAGTCAAGAAGCGGAAGTTGGAATGTGATGGATGGCTTTGAAGGAGGAAGGGGCTGCAAGCCAAAGGACGTGGGCCTCCCCTAGAAGCTGGGAGAGACAAGGATACAGATTCTCCTCAGAGCCTTCAGAAGGGAACATAGCCTTGCCAACACCCTGATTTTGTTCTGTGAGACTCGTGTTGGAGTTTGACCTAAAAAAATACAAGATCACAAGATAGGGTTATGGCATTAAAAGATGCAAAGTACTATGTATAAAATAGGCAAGCAACAAGGATATATTATTCAGAAAAGGGAAATATATCCACTATTTTGTGATTTCTCAAGGGGTGTATAAAAACAAACACCAACTAGATTTGGCCTATGGGCCATAGTTTGCGGATGCCAGAATTAGAACATGAATAAGCCTCACAATCATATTGAGGGAAAAAAAGTTATTGAAGAATAGATATAGTGAGGAACTATTCAACAAGATTAAAAAACATACAAAACAATATTATTTACTCATATACACACATAATCAGATAGATGTAAATGTACAGAAATTAAATTACACATCCAAACTCAGAACACTAATTATTTCTGATAATAGGAAAACAAGGAAGGACCTCAATAATCTTGGTTATATTTATTGCTTAAATTGGATTTTTAATGTGTATTACATAAACTGTAATTTTGCATCACTTGACATATTTTATAATATTAAAACTTTCTTGGTAGATTTTTTTTTCTCTGCTAAGCAAGGGATGACTCCTCAAGTTATCAAGGGATGTATGGATTGTCCTCAATGGACGGACAGTAGGTTCCCAGGTTCATCCTTCTTCAGGGTTTATACACTTGTCCCATATATTAAAAGTGAGGGTTTGAAAAAACTTGGTTTTCTGGAACCCAGGAAAGCATGTTCAATTCATCATTGTGCCTGTGTCAAGGAAGCTTGGCTTTCATCTCGACAATAACTGTCTATAAAATTTCCAAAAGTCTGTGATGAAAGAGACCCAGACACTCAGTGTCTCCCATCACTGCCATCTCCCAACACACATGATCACTTGCTCAGTCATGTGAGATTTGGATTTTTAAGAAGACACACCTCCAGTTCACAAGGATGTCATTTGCTAATCCTCCAAATGCTCTGTCTTAGCCACCATCACATAGCTACTGTCACATCGAGTTCTAGGACCTTCCACTCTGCTTCTAGTCACTTACTCTCTTTAAATTTTGAAGTAAGGATCAGAGTATGGCAAAAACACAATATGGAAAGAAAATATGAGACAAGATCTGGCACAAACCTCTAAAACTACAGCAGATAGCAAGCTAGAAGGCAGGCTCAGTCTACAAAGAGCAGCTAGGCAAGAAGACAAGAGTCATGCCCAAAGAAGGGCCATAGGTCAGGCAACAGTGGACATTAAGACTTCCAAGAGATAGACACATCCAGGGAAGGAAAGTAGACCAAGGTAGTGGAAAACCCAGATGGGTAGCACATTGGATTGAGGATGACAAGTGTCATCAACAGGAAGCTTCAAACCTAGCAACCAGGGCAGTGGCTGCAGGATTGGGTGTCAGAAGCAGAGATGCCTAGACTCACTTGAGGATGGCAAGGTGGTGAGAACCAAAACAGCGCTCAGGTCTCAGCAGTGAAGCACATGGGAGCCCAGAGACGTCACAGGGCTCTGGGAAGCTGCAATATTCAGCCCGTCTCTTGTCTGATTCGGTCCAAGAACCAGGGCAGATGTCAGTGAATGGCAAGACCCAGCCCAGCTCCTGTGACCTGGGGAAGGTCACAGGAAGAGAAAAGGGAGGGCAGTTGCCTTTCCTCTTCTTACATTTGTCAATTTCCTCCCGCCTCTCCCTCCCATCCCCACCCAGGTAGTCATTATTTGTACTAACATCTGCAGCACATTTTTGAGATTCACTGCTGGTACAAAGAAAGCATCCCAAAATAAAGTCATGCTATTGTATTTTTCCTTAATGGTGCATCTTGGTTTGAAAATTGCTTAAGTTTTGGAAATGTCTCTCCATCCGGCATGATTAATGTGATACATACAGAAGAGCAGCCGAGTGAGTGGAGAATTAGAGTTGGTGCCAGTTCACCTCGAGGCATTTATCTTTGTTTTTTTTTTTCTTTCCCCTGGTGCCTGCGCTGAGCCTGAGGGTAAGCTGACACTTTTTTTTCTTTTTTTAACAAATTAAGCTTCATTTTCCTTTTCGCGTGTGTGTTAAGAACCTTGAAGGGAATGAGCTTTGTCTGCAACCTCCAGTACCAGCTGCCATGGCAGGAAAGAAAGAGGTGACAATTTCCTGCAGATTCCAAATGATTGTTTTAATGGGGCTGTGGTGGAGGTAACAAGCACAAAGATATTGTGCTGCCAGGAAAAAGCAGGTTCTCTCTTCCCCTAGCCTCGCGCTACATGATGTAACATTTAGCTTCTGGCTTAACGTGGCATCTCTTCCCGGCTTTGATTTATTCCCACTTTTGCAAATCACAGAGGTATGTTACAGGAGACGCATTTAGAGCTGTTGTTATAGTTCATTGAGGAGGCAGGCTGTTATCCCCACCAGAGGAGAATCTTCCACGTGGCAGGGTGAGTGACCTAGAATTAAAGGGGAAAAAAAAGTGAGGGAGAGAGAGACTGAGAGAGAGCAGGAATCTAGATGTTAGGCTGGGATGAAATTGTATTTACCTTGATTGAAAACTCTTTTATTATGAACATAATTTAGATCAGAATGGAAAATAAAACGCCTGGGCTCCTTGCCTGGCCGAGAGTGTTGCTGAGTACACAGCCGCTACAATAATGTAAGTGCATATGTGATGACTGTGTTATTGTGTTTATATACGAAGGCATTATGCTCCATCAAAGGAAATGAAAAATATCTCCATGGGTTTGCTCAGTCAGCTTCTTTAGCAGAAAACGCTTGGAGGTGTGGAATAGTAACAGTGGCCAAAATGCAGAATCTCAAAGAACCATGCAGGCTTATGTTAAAGTCACATATCCATCTGAAACAAATGACATGCTGACCAGACCCTCGCCTCCTTGGAATAGTTAATCCTGTATTATGACGTGGGTCTAAGTACTCCCTGAGCATGAATTATGCCTGCAGCTGCTGAGTTGGGCAAAATGATGTGTAAGACAGCAATGCTGTCTGCAAGGAGACTATAGTCCAGTTGGGCAGGAAAAACACTTCTAAAGAGAGAATTAAAATTGTAGGGAGAAGGTGTGGATTTCAAATGAGTTGCTGCAATGATTCAGATTCTAATAGGAAGTGAAGTGAAGTAAAAGTCAGTCGTGTCTGACTCTTTGCTACCCTGTGGACTATACAGCCCATAGAATTCTCCAGGCCAGAATACTGGAGTGGGTAGCCTTTCCCTTCTCTAGGGGATCTTCCCAACCCAAGGATCAAACCCAGGTCTCCCACATCGCAGGCAGATTCCTTACCAGTTGAGCCACAGGGAAGCCCAAGAATACTGGAGTGGATAGCCTATCCCTTCCCCAGCAGATCTTCCTGACCCAGGAATCGAACTGGGGTCTCCTGCATTGTAGGCAGATTCTTGACCATCTGAGCTATTAGGGTCTAGTGGGAAATGTTCTAGGAATTTAGCCACTCTCTCCAGAATGTCTGTGAGTATGTGTATTTATCTCTATATTAACATTTTATTTACATAGATGATATATATTTTACCTTCTTTTCCTAACACACTCAATTAGGAAGTCTCAATTTCCTTATTTCTACGACTTTCTCCACGTCAAAGCTACACTCTGGACCACAGAACTGAGCTAGTAGAGGCCTTTGTCTCCACGTCCCACTCTCAGCAGTGTAGAGGAGCCTCTGGATGTTTTCCTTGTCAATTCAAGTCATAATTGACTGCCCCCAGCCCACCCCTTGCCCTGAATGGTGTGGACCAGTGCAGTGCTGGGCATTGAGTACGGCTCAGAGGAAGGCAAAGAAAATAATCAGCTCTGAGCGTCACTCTGTGCTAGAACCATGGGATGATGCTGAATGTTTCACTTGTTATCACATCTCAACATAGAATTTCCACAAGAGCAGGGATCTTATCTTATAATCAATACTCTATCCTCTTTTCCTCGTTCTGGGCTTGGCAGATAGAACATGCTCAGTAAACATCTGTTCAATGAATGGATGAATAAATGGATCTTTATAGCAAAATCGGTGAAGCATGTATCATGATCCCATCTTTCTGGCAATGAAACTTCAACTCAAAGATTGAACCATCTGCACGTGGTCACACAACACATGGAGACAATTACCCACATTCAAGGTTAATTAGGTCTGACTCCAAAGACCAGCTTCTTTCCACATAAATATCATTGCTTAAAGACAAAAGACCTAAGCCTGATCTCAGAGGGCTTACCATCAAATAGGGAAACAACACTTCACAAACAGCCTGAGGCAGGCTGTGCCAGCATCCTTTATCTGGCAGTAGCTGGTGACCCACTCACTCTCTCGTCTATACCATAAAGGGGAGGAAAGTAATTACTAGCACACTTGGTTTTGTCTACCCATGTTTTTCCAGGCCAAAATAACCTAAGAGTAGGAATGTAAGCAAAAACTTTAAATTTCTGATTCCAGTGTACACTTTCTTTTTTTTTTCTGATTTTGCACTTATAAATTTCTATCAGATGGGTCTGGATTCTCAGCCGTTTTCCTCTCTTCTTGTGCCAGCTCACTGTGGTGACAATGTATTACTTGTAAAAGATCACGCCTCTGACCTGAGCTAAAGACATGGCTGATAGGAGGCAGGATAAGAGGGATTTAAGCACAGAATCTGGGGTCCCATTCTACCATTCAGATGCCAGTCAAATTTGTAAAATGACCACAGTTGTGAGGCTCAGATGATAAATGCCTCCGTAGGAAGATCAGATTGTTACCACCTTAACCCAGTGATAAATTTTAGTATCACTCACGGTGCACCAACCAGAAATTAGCTACCACCCATTGTAATTAAAATGAAATACACAACGACACCTATGACGTATTCTTGCCAGAATGTTTAATGTAAATCTGATTGGGTCTTTCCATACAGGGCATAGAGAATAGGTTAGATGGCACCACAGAAACAATCAGACACATACAGAAGGAGGGACATTTTAAAGATAATGGACCTGGTCTCTTTAAGCCAGAGTCATGATTGTTAAAAAAAGAAAAGCAATGTTGAACTGTAAAAATAAATAAATAAAATGAAATGGAGGATGGGAGGATTTTTCTAGATCAAGAGATATTTAAAGAAATATAGTAAGTGTGACAATTTAATTCTGATTTAAACAAAAGAGCTATAAAGTTATTTATGGGAAAGAACTGGGGAAATTTGAATATACACTAAGTTTTAGATATTAGGGAATTGTCAAGGATGATAATAATTTACAGTTATGTAGAAAATGTCCTTATATTTTGGAGGTGCATACTGAAGTACTTAAGAGTGTAGTGTCATGATACCTGTAACTTAAATTACTTCCACCAAAATAAAACAGATGCAAATATAGAAAATGTAGATGATGGGCTTATGGATGATCCTTATTCAGACTCTCTACTTTTTAGGATGTAAATTTTCATAAAAAAAGAGAATCTGAAAGGATGATACAATACCTGTGACTTGTTGAACAGAATTCCTGGCACACAGTATAGGCTTATTAATATTGGCTTTTCCAATGATTATTGTTTGTTATTATTTCCAGCTGTCACTGCTGCTACTGATGTGTCTGCCAACATTACCATGAAGGCCGCTGCCCCCAAAGGCCAGACTGCTGGTGTCATTGTGGACTGCAGCCACCAGTTCCTGCCTAAGCACAAAAGCCAGTGTTGCTGAGGCCTGTGTTCTCAATAACCCACATTGTTTTGTTTGGCTCAATTTTTAGATTTTGGTCACTGGAAACTGGACCAGAGAAGAGTCTGTGTGGCAAGTGCTGGGCTCAATTCAGAAACAGCTTTGAAGATACTGATCAGCCCCCTGTGCTGCAGCTGCAGAGAGAAGGTCCTCCCCCAGCTTCACCTTCCCCATGCAGGGACAATGGTGGGTTTGGATACCCTGTACTTCCTCACTCACTCTTCTTTAAGAAGGAGGCTTGTGTTATCTTATTGGCAAGTTTGGGAATAGGCACTAGTCATGGACAGCCTCTGCTGATACAAAACACATGTGGTATGCCTTCAATGTGCTAAGCCTTGCCACAAAAGCTTTATGCCTACACAGGGACCCTGCAATGTTCCCTGTGATTGGGTGGGTGTTTGTCTGATTCTGAGATTCAGGATGGAAGTTCACATTGCTGCTCCTAAGCCATGTTCTCCAGCAACAAAAAACAAACAACAAAACACCCCCAGAACTGCTATTTTCTCCTCCAGCTCCTTACTTCACTTTATTATTTGGTTTCAAACCAAATGGAAGAGAAAAGGAGTGTTATGTATCTACTTCCTCAAATGCCAACATCCTAGACCAAACAACTTGAGCTTCTAACTTTCCAGGTTCCTTCTCCGGTCCTTGAAATAACTAGGTACATGTTCTACACTCTGAGTCATGCAGATGTGCCCAGAAATACCTGAATTTTGAGAAAATACAGTTGATTCGGGATTTCTGTTCTATGCGTTTTAAATAAGTTCATTATACTGGTGATTAATAGCTATCAAACTTAAAGAGCTGGGCAAATGAGTTTTATATGAGTTATAAGACATTTTAAGATGGAGAACATTCTGAATGAAGCTGATGAAATAGGAAATTGCTATTAGTTTTCCCAGGTATTTTAATATTTCAAATTAAAAAGAGAAAGAGAACAAAGTTCCATATGCTACAAGTATAGAATTAGTAAGTCCTTTGGTAATTAATTTTTTTCTATGGTTTGGGGAAATGCTAAAGTTAACCTTGAAGTTGAAATGTCTATGACATACTGGACACCCTTCCAGTAACCATCTCACCCCTTCTTGCCTAATAATTTCAACAATCAGGAGATCCATTTCCTAGGAGAATAAGTCACCAAGTTCATAAGATGAAAGAATTGATACAATGGATTTTTATAGGAATGGATTTTTATAAGAGCAGAAAACACCTACCCAAAGCCAAATAAACTAAAGACAATGATTTTTAATATTTTTCATTGTGGTGAGATATACAAAAACTGTATCACCTTAGCTACTTTTAAGGGTAGAGTTCAGGATTATTAGTAAATTCACATTATTGTACAACAATCACCATCATTCATCTCCAGAACCCTTTCATCTTGTAAAACTGAAATTCTGTCCCCATTAAATAGTTCCTCGCTCCCTCCTGTTCCCCACCCCCTGCAGCCACCATTTTACTTTCTGTCTTTATGAATTTGACTAATCTAGGTCCCTCCTGTAGGTGAAATCATATTTATTATTTTAAGTAGCTTCTTTTCTGTCCTCTGCTCATCACTTGTATATGCCTTGAATGGATATTTGCCCAGTGATTCACCCAACAATCGTCCCTGCACATAAGCCAAGCAACTTTACATTCAGAAGACCACCTCTTTCTACTTGACTTTCTCATCTAGCAGTCACCATGTCAGATAAAGCGTCTGTGTCATAACATGTTTCCTTTGCTCAAAGTTAAATTTGTAAGATCAGAACACTCTCCTGTCGGTCTGCACCAGTCTCTGGGTGTGGTATCGGCCTGGGTCATAGGCATCAGACCCCAAAAAGGGGGACCAAAGCTGGACTCAGAGAACAAAAGTAAGCTGTCAGGAGTCTGGAGGCAAAACCATCAACAGAAGATGAACGTCAATACGCAACATCACAGATGAAGTCTCAACCGAAGACCCACTGTGCGTTTTCAGTAGCACTGCTGGTGTACATGGAGATGACACATATGTCAGAGGCTGCCGGTTACCAGCAAAATGTGTCCAGTGCATAAGACATATTAAGAAAACATTCTATATTTTCTATTTTTATTAAGGGTAGAATTTGGGATTATTAAGTACATTAATATTAAAATAAACTAGAAATCATATTTCTTAATCATCTCATTTCTACCAGCAGAGATACCAAATACAAAAACCGAATGAAACCTTACTTAATTCAAGTCTTATTTCTTCCACATAAACACCTTGCTTTATATTAAGAAACAAAATCCTGGGTCTGAGGACCCAGAGGAAAGAGAGATCTTTTCTGATGAATTGTTGTTTCTCTTATGAAGTGTGACTCTGGGAATAAGAAGTCAAAACCAGTTTGAACTTTGGAACTGAAATAGCATACACTGAATATCATGAAACCATAATTAGAAATAGTGTTCAGAAACTAATAATCCTGTATTTTTTAAACTGATATTACTGTAGTAAAATTTTGTAATTAATTCTGGGTCCTGGAAGAATTAATTATTTCTCATTTTGGGAAGAGTCTGCTTTCTGCTGTTCAGTGCCTCAGATTCATCACATACCTAGTCAAGGGAGCAATTTTCAAAGTTCAAGTTTCCAAGTTCAAAGTTATAGTCCTGACAGACATAGTCATTTTCACAATCACTGAAAAAAAAATCTTCCATCAAAGAATTAAGCAATTAAAACTTCAGATTCTACTTCACATGAAAGTGTCATGGTCCTGAAGGTCGTATCTCTATGTGCCAGTTCTTATACCACTTAGGCACATCATTATGCCTAATACACAGTTCGTTACAGAGCCGCAGAATGCTGCAGACAGACTGGGAAGCCAACTGCAACAAATTCTTCATTTTTCAGTTGAGGAAACTTTAGCTCCAGACTGGTTTCACCCAGTTAAGTTCATGTAACTAGAATAAAAATTCCAATCTCTTGAATCTTATTTCAATGCTATTTTCATCACACCAAATAAAAATATCTAAATTATGAGAAAAGAAGTTGATCTTTAGTTAGAATCCAATTCCTAAGAAATTTCCAGAGTTGTCTTGCCCTGACCAAACTTCTCCAGGATGAGGAATGCTAACTGAATGGACAGAAGCTAGTTTCATTAGTAGATTAGACACTGACTCAAAAATAGATTGTGTTGGCCATGATCCATGTACTAAAATACCCACTCTAACACTTACAGTGACCTTCGTAAAACGAGCTGCAATTTCTTGGGACAATAAATAATTAATAATAATAGTTGTAGGGACTCAATTTGAATCACACCTGAGTCAAATTTAAGTTACAAAACAAACAGCTTCAGTCCAATATCCTGAAGTAAGGTAGATTCTATGATGAATTTTCAAGAGAGCAGACGTCCAGAGCCAGAACATATAGATAAAATAATGGCATAAGAAAGAGATTTATAGATTCACCAAGAACCAGGATATCTTTTGGAAAGTCAGAATCCACACAGGAAAAAAAAATAATAAATAAATAATGGGCTAGTATCTGAGGTAAAATAGCATCAGACTGTTAAGAATACTTTTCAAATTTCAGAAAGTTTAAAATTAAATAATAGAGAGGGAAATGGCTGAAAACATACTTGAATTATCCAAGATTCAAATAAAGCAATCAAGGAGGAAGTGGAGAACATATCTGAGAAAAATAAGGATAATAAAAAAGGATGGTGTAATCTAAGAACTAGTGGATGGGAGAAGTGGTGAAAGATCAATTCAGCATGCAAAACCGTTTCAAATAAACAATAAAGACTTATAAGACCAAATGGCCAGAAGGAACTACGTTGACAGCAAATGAGAGATATGATGTAATTAGCAAAGAAGGAACCAGATAGCCTCCTGCTGCCAAACAAAAACTCTGTCTAGGAAGGATATGGTGCAGGCACACAGGAGGGGATGTGGCTTTGTACTTTAGGGCCTCTTAAATGAAAACAAGTTGCAGGAATTTATGGACCAAGGAAATATGATAGAATCACCGGGGGTAGAAAATATCATACTTAAATATCTAGATAAGACTTTGGCAGATCAGATTACAGCCTGTAGGCCAAATCCAACCCACAGCTTATTTCTATATAACCTGCAATCTAAATGAAGTTTAAAAATAAAAAATACATTGTTTTAAAGGCATCATATGGAAAATAAATGTGCCTGAATAGAAAAATATAAGTGACATAATATATAGCAGAAAAAAAAACCACAATATATATGCATAATATATAGCAGAAAAAATGTTTTAAGCTCAAAAAGAACCAGGGCACGTATCTGAGGATTCAACCCCAGTATTAAAATACTTGTTAGAAACAGGGGAGCCAGAGAGATAGCAGGAGAATCAATGAGACCAATTGATTGATGATCACAATATAAAAAGTCCATGCAGGTCTGAAAAGGAGATAGAAGAATGAATCAGCTTATAAAGGAAAGCATTAGTGACAGTCTCACTCCTAAATTAACTTCTGAAGCAGATCAGTCACAAGTACAAAATCAAATAGCAATAAATAAACTAGATGTCGTGGCTGAATCAATAATGCATTTTGTCACAATTTTCTTTCCTGAACTTGAGTAATCACTGGAAATAAATGGGCTCTACCCAAGAGTTTAGAAGACATTCAAGGGTGAAATTTGGGATCCATTGAAACTTGTGTAGACAGGCCAATTTAATGGAGGACTAGCGGGCTGCTAATGTGACAAGCATTTACAAGTAAAGACCGAAGGATACGATTCACTGTACATTTAAGAATAAGACAATCTACAGAGTAAGGCAAGACAGTTTATGAAAGCGAGACTACACCTGCCTAATATTTTGAAGGAAGCATGTGGGAAATGTCCTCTATTTAAATGCTCAGTAAGCCCGGGTGGGTTACAATTCCATGAAAAACTGCCTGTTTATTATTTCTAATTACAAAAGCAATATATATTCTTTGTAGAAAATGTGGAAAATAGAGAAGCAAAATGAATTCAATTAAAATCATCCATAATCCAGCTAACCAGAAAAGTCCACTGTTGATATTCTGCCATAAATTATTTGGGACTGAACACAGAATTTAATTAACTGTTTTATCTTAGAAGAGAACTGACACTGGCTCCAAAAAAAGGAGAAAGGGGAAAGGAAAAATATTTTTTAAATTGTACCAACTCACAAATGAATGCTAAGATGTTAACAAGAGACTGTTTACAGTAAAATCCTCAGGTTTGCACATGACACTAAGTTCTTTTTAATAATGAAATATTATACCATTTATGCAAGGGAAACTGGAATTTTCACAAGACTGCATATGGGAGCAGAAAACTGGCAGATGAAACTCCTTATATGCAAGTGTAAGAGAATATATTCAGGGGACTGTAAGACCAATTATCCTAGAAAAATGATGGATTCCACAGTTTTAATCACCATCTAGAACATGGAGCATGCCATCATTATAGACTACACCTTAAAGACAATGTACAGATTCAACTAAAAGATTTAAAATGATGCAGAAGCCAATATTATATTCTCAAAAAGAACAGTATATCCACAGCTCTGTGCATTTTTAGTCCTGCCATAATAAAAGCTAAAATAATAAATAATCAAAGCAAGATAGGGGTAGGGAATTAAGAGGTATATACTATGAATAAAATAAATAAGTTACAATGATATATCGAACAGCACAGGAATATAGCCACTATTTTATAATAACTGTAAATTAAATATAGTCTATAAAAATTTTGAATCACTATATTGTACACCTGAAACTAATACAGTACTATAAATCAACCATACTTCATTTTTTTAAAATGCTCTAAAAGGTCAAAGAAGTGGAAACACTTGCCTATGAGAAGCAGTGATGATTATAACTGGCATTCTCCAAAGTGTAAAATCTAATTGTGGTAGCTGAAATCTAAATAAAATGAAATATTTAAAATAGTAATATTGCTAGATTAGATCGTGCTTTTTAACCTGGAGTGCATGGGCTTTAGCATGGCATGCACATTTATATATGTGTATATTTGTATGTATATGCATGCATGCTCAGTCACTCAGTTGTATAGAGTTCCCTGTGACCCCTTGGACTGTAGCCCATGCGGCTCCTCTGTCCATGGAATTTTCTTGACAAGAATACTGGAGTTGGCTGCCATTTCCTTCTCCAGGGGATCTTCCTGACCTAAGGATTGAATCTGGTCTCCTGCATTGGTGGGCAGCTTCTTTACCACTGAGCCACCAGGGAAACACACACACACACACACACACACACACACACATATATATATAGACAGAGAGAGAGTATATGTTTATGACACATATATGTTCCTTCTGTTGATTAGATGCATAGTTATCATCAGATTCTTAACAGTGTTCATAACCCTAAAATCTCCAGAACTAGTTATCTAGAGGGTAAGGGTGCAGATTCAGACACTAATTCCTGGGAGTAGGTATTGAGGCTTGCAAAAGAAAGCTTTAGAATTAATTAAGTTGTGTTTACTCCATGAAAAATAAATGTGAGGAGTTCATTTCCCTGAGAAATGCCATAGAAGAAGAAGACAAAGTTATGAAACTGCCTGAGGGAGATATGCAAGGTAGATCTCTAAGTTTCTCATATTGGGGCTCCAGGAGGGCAAAGACGGAGCTCTTGTTTGCTGCTCTATGCCTAGGCCTTAGAACAGGGGCCTGGCACACGGTAGGCACGCACTAAATACTTGCTGACCACTCAGGAGCTAGGGGAATCCTGGTGGCGCCATCAGAGGCAGCGGCTCCCTGAAGGAGGGTCTTTCGCTGGGTGGCATTTCTGATATTCATAAGAGTGAGGCTCTTTCCCTCTTTCTCTCCTTCCGACGTCCTCATCTCTTCTTCTCACTTGATCATCTACCACCATGAGGGCATCTAGGTTGTAAAAAGAGAACAGGTACCACATGAGCAAAGAACCTCACTACTTTGGCCTTGGAAGAAGACAGGAAAAAAAGACCCAGAAATGAAATATCAAAGAGCTTATGAACATAAAACATGTACCACTGTTAAGTGGAGCACTGTCAAGCAGATTAATTGGTTAACATTTGGAAAGTGCACTGAAGATGAAAATTGCCAAATAAGGGCTTTGTATATTGAACTGGTTTCTCATTTGTTATAAGTGAGTGGCATAAGAAATAAGTCCACTAATAGTTAAGACAACTATTATGCCCAAGATGGGCTATAAAAGGTCTTTGGCTCTCAGAAGACTGAGCCCAGTGTAGCTCTGCTTTAGGATTTGGGGAGAGCATCTTCCCCAAGTGTCTGTGAGGTCCCAGCTCTAGAGCTCCTATCCTTGCAGTTCCCTGCTTTTGCTAGCCAATCCCCCTGCTACAGGCTCCTTGCAGGAGGTTTCTTAAGGCCAAGTGAAGAATTTATAAATAATTTTGTTAGAAGTTCCTAAGTTCAATCTGAAATTTGTTAAGATGAGATTTTAGCCAACCTTCCTTGGATAGATGGATTCCATTCTTCTACAATGGTGAGATATTGAACCATCCAGATATTCTTGAATCCCAATAGGACAAGAGTCAGAGCTCAGCACCAGGAGCTAGCTCCAGCTTGAGCGTTCAGAATAGATGCTCTCTCTCTGGAAAGCAGGGGTCAATGAATAGAGAATCCCCAGTCAGAAATCATCAGGAATGGACATGTGAAACCAAATTCAGTATAACTTGTCTCTGAAAAAAAGAAGGGGTGGGTCCACCTGTTTGATGTAGTTTTGGTTGTCTATGAATGCAGGAATTTTATTTTGACCAATATTTGTTTTGTTTTACTTAAATTTTAACATCCCTCCTACTTCTGAAAAGAATTAAGACAGATTCAGATTGAAACAAAGTACAAAAAAACTAAAGCAGTTTGGGAGAAAATAGGACAGATAATGCATTCTTGCTGGAATTCTTAGGACTCAGTGTATATATTTTAGTAAAAAATGTACTGGAACTGAGGTTTAAAAATCCTGGGCTCCAGCCATAAACTGTGTCCCTAATGAACTGTGTGGTCTTATGCAGTCATTATTCCATTGGCAAAATAAAGTCTCTGGAAGTTTTTCAACATGATCTTTTTAAGTGTTTAAAGAATAATGTCCTGGCATCAGTAGGTAGGCAAAATGGAGTGAGCAAGGTCATAGAGAAAACTGTTAAGAGATTGAAGTGTAATCCAAGTCAGCAGGGATCAACAGTAGAAATGGAGAGAAAAAAAGAAAAAAGTTATTTGAGGAAGACTGGACAGAACTTCAAGATTGACTGGATATGCAAATGAGCAAAATGACCCAAAGAAGACTGTAAGCTTTTGTGGCCAGGAGCACGGTATCCCTGTGAATAAAGAGAGGAAAATATTTCTAGAAGAGGAAGTGCGGCCAGGACTGAACAGAGTCAGCTTGCAATGTGGAGTTTGTGATGAGCAGAAGCCATCCAAGGGAAATATCATGGAGTCATGCCTGGTGCGAGCTGCACACCAGGCAGGAGGCACACTCTCTTAAGTTATTAGTATTTCAGCAAAGGAGCAGATGGGGGCAAACAGGAAGTGTACGGGGGAGTGGAGGACTGAGGGCTGAGTCTTGAGGTGACCTGGTTACTCAGAACCAAGCATTTGTTTCCGGCATTAAATAGTTTTTTGTTCTTCTCAGTTCAGTTCAATCCAGTCGCTCAGTCGTGTCTGACTCTTTGCGACCCCATGAATCGCAGCATGCCAGGCCTCCCTGTCCATCACCAACTCCCGGAGTTCACCCAAACTCACGTCCATCAAGTCGGTGATGCCATCCAGCCATCTCAACCTCTATCATCCCCTTATCCTCCTGCCCCCAATCCCTCCCAGCATCAGAGTCTTTTCCAATGAGTCAACTCTTCACATGAGGTGGCCAAAGTACTGGAGTTTCAGCTTTAGCATCATTCCTTCCAAAAACACCCAGGGCTGATCCCCTTTAGAATGGACTGGTTGGATCTCCTTGCAGTCCAAGGGACTCTCAAGAGTCTTCTCCAACACCACAGTTCAAAAGCATAAATTCTTCAGCACTCAGCTTTCTTCACAGTCCAACTCTCACATCCATACATGACTACCGGAAAAACCATAGCCTTGACACTAGACGGACCTTTGTTGGCAAAGTAATGTCTCTGCTTTTCAATATGCTGTCTAGGTTGATCATAACTTTCCTTCCAAGGAGTAAGTGTCTTTTAATTTCATGGCTGCAGTCACCATCTGCAGTAATTTTAGAGCCCAAAAAAATAAAGTCTGACGCTGTTTCCACTGTTTCCCCATCTATTTCCCATGAAGTGATGGGACCGGATACCATGATCTTCGTTTTCTGAATGTTGAGCTTTAAGTCAACCTTTTCAGTCTTCTCTTTCACTTTCATCAAGAGGCTTTTTAGTTCCTCTTCACTTTCTGCCATAAGGGTGGTGTCATCTGCACATCTGAGGTGACTGATATTTCTCCCGGCAATCTTGATTCCAGCTTGTGCTTCTTCCAGCCCAGCGTTTCTCATGATGTACTCTGCATATAAGTTAAATAAGCAGGGTGACAATATACAGCCTTGACGAACTCCTTTTCCTATTTGGAACCAGTCTGTTGTTCCATGTCCAGTTCTAATTGTTGCTTCCTGACCTGCATATAGGTTTCTCAAGAGGCAGGTCAGGTGGTCTGGTATTCTAATCCCCTTGGAAGAGCATGCCTGCTGGAGAATACAAGCAGAGATGCGAGAAATGAATTTCAGGTGGGTATTCATCTGCCCTGATTAGCTGAGTTGTATTTTCCTAGCTTTCTTTCTCTTTCCATTGGATGTGGCCCTTAGTTGAAGATCCTTTTCTGAATGCATGTTGACTCCCTGCAACCTGGGATTTCCTGAACTATGTAGGTAGACTCAGCGTGTCTCATCCAGCTGTATTGTATTTTCATCTTCCCAAATCTGCCCCTGTCCCTTCCAAGGTCCGATGCTTCTAAGAGTCATTTTTTGTGCTGTGCTCACCACCAATCTTCCCCAGAAACCTTGAGTAACTTAAGGCACAAGTTTCAGTTCTCTTTCCTACCATCTATCAAGGACAATTGCACAGATCCTGTATCCAACCCCTGTTATCTCTTGGGCCACAAGAGTACCCAGTGTTGTCAATCCTCAGGGGCAGGTAGATAGTTCTGGAGCTCCAGTGAGGATACACACATCTACCCACATAGTAAATCAAAGAACAATGAACCAAAACACTCACCATCAAAAAGAAACATGTTTTCTTCTTTTTGTCTTTCCTCTTCTAATCTTGATATCAAACATATCATAGTGAAAAAGAACTATCCAGATATTCTTTTTTTTTTGCTGTGCCGGGTCTTAGTTGCAGCATGTGGGATTTAGTTCCCTGATGAGGGATCAAACCCTGGCCCCCTGCTTCTGAAGCACAGCATCTTACCCACTGGACCACCAGGGAAGTCCCTATCCAGATATTCCTGCATCCCAGTAGGACAAAAGTCAGAGCTCAGTACCAAGTACAAGTGTTTTATGTTAGAATAATGAGCTTCTCTGGATATAAATTGGGTATATTTTGGTATAATACATATATGTAACATGTATGCTAATATATTACTATCAATATATTATAATGGTGTATTTTTCTGCAGGGTAGGCTATAACATATATGTCTTAGTGGTTGTAAAACTTGATGTCACTCAAATCTAAAACATTTTTTCAATCACAGAGTTATAAATGATATTATCAATGTAGTTGATGCTAACATTTGCTAAACCAACTTTTCTAATGATATTCATTTATGACACAAATACAACAGTAAAACCAAATGCGGGAAGAAATAGAAATAGGTGTGTAATAGAAAAGAGAGGGATACCTAAGGATATAAATTTAATTTGATTTTGGCTCTCCTGTAGAGTCGTTTATGGTAGGACCTTACTGCTGGTAGCTCTGGTGATCTAGGAAGGAGGTTCTCCAGTTTTCCCCTCCATGGCTCTCAGCTACTCGTGACTTGAAGTCAATCTCAGACTGAAAGTGAATCCTCAGGATAGTTGGAATACAGAGCTATCACAGATAAATGGTTCTTCACTCTGCACACTCAGGGCAAAGTCAGATCTATCAGAATAAGGCAGAAGACGGTCGTATGGAACTCCACTCATGAGACAAAAGTGGAAGAAAGAATGTGTGTGTTTGAGATGAAAAAAGAACAAAGTTGTAGGGGTCTCCAGTAGAACAACCATCTTATGGAACATTTAACAGAAAAACCCGAGCAAACTTTTTGGCCAACTCAATATTAACCTTTTGAAGAATGAAATCCCTGTATTTCTCACTTCAAAGAACTATTTGCACCATCTCTGCTGTGACATATTATCAAATATTTATTTTGAATGTAAGTGGAAAGTTCTCAAGGTGTAATAGGAACATTGCTAGAATTAGAACCAGAGGGTTTTATTGTCTGTCTGCTACTTCCTGGCTGTGTGGTATGAAGCAAGTTATTTAACCTCTTTAAGCCTGTTTTTTTGTTTGTTTTTTCTTTTCTTTTTTTTTATTCCAAATCCTTCTGAGCCTATTCAGCTCAGTTCAGTTGCTCAGTCATGTACGACTCTTTGCAACCCCATGAATCAAAGCATGCCAGGCCTCCCTGTCCATCGCCAACTCCTGGAGTCCACCCAAACCCATGTCCATTGAGTTGGTGATGCCATCCAACCATCTCATCCTCTGTCGTCCCCTTCTCCTCTTACCCTCAATCTTTCCCAGCATCTGAGCCTATTCATTTATCAGTAAAATGGGAATAGTAATTATAATGCATCCATTACAAAGTTGCTATAGGGATTCATAAGATAACGTAGCTAAAAAATTTTTGTGAAATTTTAGTGCTATGCTAATGGCAGTTATTAGCAATTCTCTACAACCAGTGGCATGTATTTATTTATGTTGAGATTGAGCTCAGCTCACACAAGAATGAGCACGCTCACTTGGGCAGTTGTGGGATAATTTGGGAAGACTTCTGCTCAATGTTTGAGGGGTCAGGGTTTGTGGAAGGGGGCAGTTTGACTTGCAGGAGGCTATATGAAGGGGATTGGCTTTGTAGAAACTATCTCTGTCTGACTCTGGATTCCAACAATCTTCCAGAACTTACAGTGTTAGGGGTTTGGTACCTATAAAAAATACCCTTCCAGTGGCTTCCTTGCTAGAGAAAAGTGGGTGAGAGCCTCACTGATTGAGAACCTGGTCCCACCTCAGTCTCACCCAGCTGCCACTGGGTGACACTGGGAAGAATGATGGTTTGAGTCGTTCCACCCAGACCCTCAGGTGTCCCTGAAGGTCTGAGCACAGCAGTCCCTGGTCATCACTAGTTCAAAGCGCTGAACTAGTTCACTACTTTCATCACTAGCTCACTACTTTCTTGTCAAAGCAGACAAGAAAAATGGGATCACTGACTGACAGGGTCTTGTGTTGAGTTTACTTCATCCTGCTCCTCAGCCTGCCTCTTTTTCTTAACCTTTCTTTCCTTGGTCTAGGCATTTCTTCAATTTTTTCCCCCTTTAGCAAACCCTCTTTCTTTCCTTTGGACGTCCTTCCTTATCTCACCCTTTTAAAATCATTCCTCTCCCTTTCCCTTTAAATGGTCATTGTAGTAAATCAAAACACTTCAATATTTCCTACACAAAATAAGGTTTTAGACTCCCTCTTCTTAAAGCATATAAACAAAAAAGATTTACAAATCTCTCTTAAAATGAAGTTAGGTTGGTTTATTTAATGTAATGATCATTTTTTTATGTCAGAAGCCCTTGGTGAGAATTTTAACTGAAAGCAGTTTTAAGTGTAAAAAATCCACAACTGTCACCACAAAGAATTCCTAAAAAAGCTTCATGGCAAAACATACAATTGAAAAGCAGATTGTATTGTCCCCTAGAAACAAGTTTGTAATTAGGGGCTGTGTTCTTGATCAAGGACTTAAATCCAATAAATCATAGATATGAGCAACAATAAGTCATAAAGGAAAAGACACAACAATAAAATTTTATAGTCATTTGAAATAGTAAAATTTGGCCCCAGGTCTTATAAAATGAACAAAAATAGAACAGGCACGGCGATTATGAAAGAACCCTAACCTGCTATTAAGTACTTTGATCAGATAAAAATACAGCTCTAACTTGCCATAAATTTGACTAAAAGTTAATGTATCCATAATGGATATTAAACATGTAATTAATAATAATTTTATTTGCTGTCCTTGACTTCAGAAAAACTTTCTAGGGAGCTTTAGGGTGAGCTGAGCCTCCTTACAAAGCCAGCTGGTGAGCACGAACTTGAGCAGGGCACAGTGTTGGCCTTGGGTGGGGTTCCATTTTACACTCATAAGTGAACTGAGAAGATGCTAATTAAATTTGTAGGGGATGTTCCACAACTTTCAAATCTTGGTTAAAGTTAATAAGGATCTGGAAAAGTGGACAGATCTCAACAGAGATTCAGTAGGGATTTATGATGAGATTGTCAGCTCAAAGAAGAACAAACCACCTATTATCAAAGAAGTATTACCTGAGTGCTCATCAAGCTAAGGAATATATGACTGTGGGTAAGAGGTTTAAAAGTAGTAACCGGGCTGATCATAGAGAAATTTAATACCCTAAGTTAACAGACACAAATAAATATGAAATAGGCACATTTGACATGTATAACACACAGACACTAAGTAGGCAATAAAAGCAGTAACGGTAAGGTTTGAGGGTCCCCCAGCCCCTCTGCCGAGTACGGCAGAGCACACAGCCCTGTGGTGTCACCCACCGTGAGTCACTTTCTGTTGAGTTTCAGGGCTGTCTTCCTGCTCAGCTGAGTATCTTCATGTGTTCTTGTGTGTTCCCATTTTCTACCTAGCTGACCTATAGTAAGCACTCATTCAATGTTTGTTGAAAGAGAGGACAAATTAACGCTGTTTTTCAGTCTGAAGCACCCCTGCGTTCTAAAACCCACTCCACCACTCACTGCATAAATTCCAGTGAGGCGTCCATCAGCTTTTGAAAACAAAGGACCACATGTACCACTCCTTCCCACGTTAGGATCATGCCACAGAAATACTGGGCTGCCAAACCCCCTTCATCAGGCAATCCTGTGTAGTTTTCCCTTGAGGCAACCAGTGTTAACATGCTAAGTCGATACAATTAACAACTGAAAATTACATTTTTATAGTCTAAACAATTTATCATTGGTAAATATTCCCCCTTTTAAAGGTGAAAACAGATCCTTGCTACCTCTACATTACTGTATTCAGTCTCCAAGGTGAAAGCAGTCTGAAACCTATCTATGGGGCCTTCTCATTCTAACTTGAAATCTGTATTATTAGGGGTTAGGACCTAGGGAAGAAAAGGCCGGGAACTGTCGACAGTCTACATCCAAGCATATGTAATTATGGATGATTATTTGTGAAATAGAGGAAAAGTGAACACAGGGAAAGAAAATATGAAAGGAATTTTCTATTTTAGTAAGAGTAAGAGGGATGTGAACTCCGGGAGTTGGTGATGGACAGGGAGGCCTGGCGTGTTGCGATTCATGGGGTCGCAAAGAGTTGGACATGACTGGGTGACTGATCTGATCTGATGTGATCTGAAGAGGGATGTGCATTTTTAAAGATCTCAACAACAGGTATTTCCACGCACAACACAGAATTACCAGTCGGACATGACTGACTGACTAAACAGCAAAAATGAATGAATTACATGGTTCTCTAGAAGGGACTTGGAAAACACATGGTTCTGAATCCCATCTCCTCCCTCCAGCCAAAAGGTCAGGAATCCGTTCTATGGCGTTTCTGACGAGAGGACGACAGACCGGAATTTGATGAGTGAGGCTGCAGGGCAATGCCTCCCAATCCACAGGTGGAGAACTACCTGAATCATTAGCCTCCTCCTCAGAAGATACAGAGGAAGAGAAGCACAGGCAGGAGACGAAGCAGAGCCGCAAGCACCGCCTGCCTTACTGGGAGAGGCAGGGAGAAGTACTGAAAAGGCCCCCGGGAATCTAGAGGGTAAGGCCTTCGACCACAGCGTGTTCTGGGTCATCCCCAGGTGCCATGGAGCTGCTGCAGGACTGGGAGATCTCAGGAAACACACGCTTCCTCACTCTGCCTCAGCTGCCCTGTTCATCCGATGGAGATGGCCCTCGTGCTTCATTCAGCTTGGGTAAAAGGAGGCCATAGGTACTTTGAAAAGTTGAAAAAGGTAGTAAACTGTAGTTTCTCAGAAAGGAGTAAAGAGCTCTATATTTGAGATGCTGCTGCTGCTAAGTCGCTTCAGTTGTGTCCAACTCTGTGCGACCCCATAGACGGCAGCCCTGTCCCTGGGATTCTCCAGGCAAGAATACTGGAGTGGGTTGCCATTTCCTTCTCCAATATTTGAGATGAAAGAGCACTTTTGCCTAAAGGCTGAGGTGTGGGTTCCTGGCTGCCTCTTCAGCTCTGTGATGCTCTGACTGCAGGACTGGGGAGGGCAGGTTCTCAAATCCATCACCTCCCCCGTGTTGTTGCTGTGTTTGGAGAGGCAGGCTGGAAATGTGTACCCTTTCCTAATAATAGTGTAAAAAAAAAAAAAGAAAAGAAAACAAATGTTTCCAAATTGTTCTTCCTTTTAAAATACTAAGTGAGAATAAAAGAACTGAAAAAAAGGAAGAAGGAAATAATCGAGGAAAATAAAAAGATGAAGGTATACTGGAAAATTTGGAAAAAGAGGAAGGAGGAACAAGAAGAGGAAAGAGGAAGACATCAGACAGAGAAAAAGACATTTATTGAGAAGAAAAAAAGAGAAACTGAGAGCAGATACAGGCCAACTTGAAAAGAAATGGAAGAACGTGTAAAAAAAAACTGACTTTACTGAGCACAGGAATAAAAAGCAATGCCAAACAAAAGGCAAAAGAAAAAAGCACTAAAATGAAAGAGCTATCAGAAACGGAAAATGTCATGTAGAGATAAAAGAGATTTTTCTTAAATGGGGGTAAAAAAATCCTCCAAGCATTTTTATTTAGTTAGCCAAGGAAGAAAATGAATTCAAGGGGATAGGGAGATAAGGAATGACAAGCAGTCGTATAAGAAATTAAATGATATTAAAGAAGAGACCAAGGAAGGAAGGAGACAACAGATTTTAGCAAAAAAGAGACTCTTATATAAGAAATTTTCAACAGCTAAATTATGTTAAAAGCCTTTTGCAAACATCATCTTCAATAAAAAGCATGTATTGAAATCACTTTGAACCTGGCAAACACAGGTAGAGAGAACAGAGAGACCCTTTAAAGAGGAAGCAAGACAAATCGGAAAACAAGAGTAGCTAACCTGAAGTAAAAGCTCCAGGGCACACAAATCAGTCTTTTATCCCATCACCTGACACAGAGAAGGCATTCCAAAAGTCTCTGTGGAATGAATGAATGAACTGAATGAATAAATGAATGAATGGATGGATGAACCTGTGGAGCTTCAGGAGTTTTCAGAAGCCTATGTGTCTATGGCTTCTGATGACAAAAAAACATTCTCTGCTCCCAAATGTCTGTCCCACCCTAATGTGGAAACTCCTCTTCCTCCTTTGTCCTACCAGCAAAAATGACAAGATGCCTGTGATCCACAGTCTACTCATCAGGGGGTCATACCAGGCCTATTTCCCATTAGCAGGGGAAAAGGGAAATGGTAAAAGTTTTTAACTTTGCAAAGCATTTCTAGAATACCTCATTTTAACCCTGGCCAGTTGAGTGAGGCAATGATTATCTTTCATTAACATCAACTTTGAGAAGTCTAGTGGTTATTTTAATGATCCCAGAAAAAGAGAACCATATAGGTCATGAGATCAGTTTAGTTCAGTTCAGTCGTTCAGTCGTGTCTGACTCTTTGCGACCCCATGAACCACAGCACACCAGGCCTCCCTGTCCATCACCAACTCCCGGAGTTTACCCAAACTCATGTTCATCAAGTCGGTGATGCCACCCAACTATCTCATCCTCTGTTGTCCCCTTCTCCTCCTGCCCACAATCTTTCCCAGCATCAGGGTCTTTTCAAATGAGTCAGCTCTTCGCAACAGGTGGCCAAAGTATTGGAGTTTCAGCTTCAGCATCAGTCCTTCCAAAGAACACCTAGGACTGATCTCCTTTAGGATGGACTGGTTGGATCTCCTTGCTGTCCAAAGGACTCTCAAGAGTCTTCAACACTACAGTTCAAAGCATCAATTCTTCGGCACTTAGCTTTCTTTACAGTTCAAATTTCACATCCATACATGACCACTGGAAAAACCATAGCCTTGTCTAGATGGACCTTTGTTGGCAAAGTAATGTCTCTGCTTTTTAATATGCTGTCTAAGTTGGTCATAACTTTTCTTCCAAGGAGCAAGCATCTTTTAATTTCCTGACTGCAGTCAGCATCTGCAGTGGAGCCCCAAAAAATAAAGTCAGCAACTGTTTCCCCATCTATTTGCCATGAAGTGATGGGACCGGATGCCATGATCTTAGTTTTCTGAATGTTGAGCTTTAAGCCAACTTTTTCACTCTCCTCTTTCACTTTCATCAAGAGGCTCTTTAGTTCTTCACTTTCTGCCATAAAGGTGGTGTATCATCTGCATATCTGAGGTTATTGATATTTCTCCCAGCAATCCTGATTCCAGCTTGTGCTTCTTCCAGCCCAGCATTTCTCATGATGTACTCTGCATATAAGTTAAATAAGCAGGGTGACAATATACAGCCTTGACATACTCCTTTTCCTATTTGGAACCAGTCTGTTGTTCCATATCCAGTTCTAACTGTTGCTTCCTGATAAGAAGAGTTAAATCATAACATCTTATGACACCTGAATGAGAGAGATTTCAGAACCACTGTGGATGGAGACAATTTAGCGTCACTCAGGATGTCTTTGAAAAAGTAAGACATTAGTTGGGTTTTAAAATATGAAAAAAAAAACAAACAAACAGGGCTTGAGGACATTAGACTAGGGAATGGAAAACACACACGCATGTGCACACACAATCACACTTAACGTAGAATTCTAATGCCACTTAAGTGGGCTTTTGAATGAGGACCCCAAAACTCCATTCATTTCAACTGTTTTCATAATAAAATCTACTTCCTATCTAACAAAGCCTGCTACTAAATTTAAAGGTTTTTGTTATTTTAAGGGTTACCCTTTATAAGGCAAATATTATGATAAACCTAGAAATAAACCTAGACACTAGGCAATAATTTAAAATGATGCATATCAGTCTCAAAGTTGAAATTATACAACTGCAAAGGATAGTTACAAATAGAGTTTGTATTGCAGGAAGTAATCCTAAGACCTGGGGAATTTTTCATCATTTACTCGAGAGCCAGAAAAGCAAGGCCAAGAAGTATGGCCAGGCTTCAGAAGAGCAAATCAGAACTAGACAAATATGTTTTTTATGTCAGCCCAGAGATTTTCAAGTTGCGTATTAAGTATAGCATTTTTAAATAAATGTATTCAAAATCATGACATGGTTGGACTTCCCTGGCAGTCCAGTGGTTAAGACTCTGAGCTTCCAAAGCAGGGGGTGCAGGTTTAATCCCTGGTCTTGGAACTAAAACCTCACATGCCACACAGTGCAGCCAAAAAAAAAAAAAAGGAAGTGAAAAATAAAAATAAATAAATAAAATTATGGCATAGTAAGCTGTCTTTGGGGGCTTCCCAGGTGGCGCTAGTGGTAAAGAATCCACATTCTAACGCAGGAGATGTAAGAAATGCTGGTTCAATCCCTGAGTTGGGAAGACTCCCTGGAGAAGGGCATGGAAACCCAATCCAGTCTTCTTGCCTGAAGAATCCCATGGACAGGGGATCCTGGAGAGCTACAGTCCATAGGGTCACACAGAATCGGACACGATTGAAGCAATGGCATACACGCACACATACAGTCTATGTTCATTTTAAATGGCCAAGAAATCCATTAGATAAGTACCATAGACTTGTCCTTTTAAAAATATATATTAAATTGGGAAATATTTTAAATAGGACTTTAAAGAGTTGTTCGTACTAATGGAGTTAATTATTGAAGGTGTCATGTATACTATCAAGTTTCTTCTTTGTTTGAGAATAAAGGGTTTCCTTTCACATCTGCTTTCTTCAGATCTGAAGAATTCCAGTTGTTGAGAGAGCTAGTGGTGTACTGTTACTATCCTAACTTTAAAACGTGAAAATATTAATATTAGTTTCTAAAGTGAATACAATTATTTAATTTATATAGTATGACTCATTTTCTAAGCTTGTGCTACTGGAAATGGATATTATTATTCTCTTCAATCGAGCAGAGTTTGAGTTCAGATTCACATACAAATCAGGGTCACAGAATCACAAGTGAAGATGGTTTATATAAGAACAGAATAATAGAATGTCTTGTAATTGGAAGGAATCTTGGTAATCATCGAAGGTGCTTAATAAATATGTCAATTGGAAAATGTTACTTACAATGAAAAAAATGAATTTTGAAAAACACTGTCAGCTATATGTGAATCCATCTTAAGCATTGGCTATTTTCATCAATTCCTATTTAAATGGTCAAACTGGGTTTTTGTTGCTGTTGTGTTGCTGTGTAAGATAAAGCAGAACTAGGCAATAACGTGTTTAAGAGTCTGAATGAATTTTTGCTGTTGAATCCATTGCTAGAAATCACTCTTCAGTGATTTGAGGAGACTTTTAATGAGACCTATGAGGATAAAAGATCAGAAGATGATCATAAAAAAGTGATTCTGCAAATGGAATGCAGTTAGGCTGAAATGGACCAGAAACACTGATCCACTGACCTACCTGAGAAGTAAAACATTCCATGCAACAGAGTGGATCCTTTCTCATCAACTGTTTAAGAGCTCCTTAGGGCACTCTGTTGTTGTCTCTCAGTCACCCAGTCATGTTTGACTCTTTGCTACCCCAGGGACTGCAGCACGCCAGGCTTCCCTGTCCTTCACTGTCTCCTGGAGTTTACTCAAACTCATGTTCATCGAGTCGGTGATGTCATCCAACTATCTCAACTTCTGTCGCCCCCTTCTCCTGCTGCCTTCAGTCTTTCCCAGCATCAGGGTCTTTTCCAATGAGTCGGCTCTTCAAATTAGGTGGCCAAAGTATTGGAGCTTCAGGTTCAGTCTTTCCAGTGAATATTCAGGACTGATTTCCTTTAGAACTGACTGGTTTGGCCTCTTTGCAGTCCAAGGGACTTTCAAGAGTCCTCTCCAGCACCATAATTTGAAAGCATCAATACTTTGGCACTCAGCCTTCTTTATGGCACTCTTTAATGCTACATAAAAAGTGTTTTTCAAAGAAATCCTGGTGTATTAGAAGGTTGTAAGTGAGGAGCTAACTCTCAAAAGCGATTTTGGTTATAGAAGATCACCATAGTATTGAGGGAAAAGTGCCACAGATCATAGGAAAAGGTCCTCAGATCGCTTTCCCTGGTGAAAGTCACTCATTCACTCATTCTTTCGGCTAATGTAACACATATTTATGGTGACGCCAAGGGATTTGTTAGGCAATACTTATGCCTTCATGATCATTCTATCTTTGTTTTTCATTGAAACAGAAATAAGTAAGTTGGAACAGTCACCCCATACTGCGAAGCCAAACTGTATTTATTTATATTATTTTATCATTTTTGGCCTAGTTGGCCATGTCTGCTTCCTATTTGGGTAGTGACTGGAACACATTGACAGATGTGGAAGTATGATTCAAAGCTCAACCAGGGCAATTTTTCCAAAATATAATTGAAGACTGCATTCAAGCCCGGCATATACATAGACACCTGCTTTATTTGCATAGCCCAAGCTTGCAGGAAGTTTTAATCAATCATTTTCTGCATGTAGAATTATCCATCCAGAAAACCATTACTTATTTCACCGAAAAAAAAAAGTTTTTCTTTGCTGCTGCATTAGTCTCATCCTACCTCCCTCCCCTCCACCAGCAGAAAGAAAAGAAAAAAAAGTTTATGTCAAAATATATGGATTAATGTTCCAGCTTATAAACAATCTTGGCTTATTTTCAAATCTCCAAAAGGTAGATTCTGCCACTTCTTTTGCCAATAAGCATGAAAATTCTATCTTCTGTCACATACCTTTTCATTTATATTTACTGAATGTTTCTCATTGTGCCAGGTGCTAGGAAACTAGGAAACAAAAGGCGACAAATTTTGATTAAATAATCATAAAAAGCATGAATTACAAAACCTGATAGCTGTAGAAGGTGCTGCATGAAAGGATGAAACAGGGGAATCTTATATAATCGCAGGACTGAGGTGGTGATGGGTCAGGAAAGAAGCACTATTTGAACTGAGAGTTTAGTAAATGGACATTGTTGTTGTTTAGTCGCTAAAGTAGTGTCCAACTCTTTTGCAACCCCATACACTGTAGCCCACCAGGCTCCTCTATCCATGAGATTTCCCAGGCAAAAACATGAGCTGCCATTTCCCTTTCAGGAGGTCTTCCCAACCCAGCAGAATTTGGGAGGAGGGTCAAGAGGGAAAGGAGAAAGTTACAGGCAAATAAAAACATGTGCAAAGGCCCTGGAGCAAGAGAGAGTGCACACTGAAGAACCAAAAGGCCTGAGAGAGTGTACCATGGAAAAAGAGTGAGAGGGTCGGATTCCCGGAGGCTGGAGGGAGCTGGACCCAAAGTATGTGTGTCTGTGCAGACCTCCTAAGAAGTTTGATCTTCAAAAGCAACTGTAAGCCATTCAGTTTTCCAGATTCACATTTTTAATAGCTCGTCCTGTGTACAGTGAATTAGAGTGAGGACACCTTTCAGATCTGTTGACCTGAAACGGGTGACAGGAGTAGCTGCTATAAGGGTACCAGTGAGTTAGAGAGGAGTGTATGCATTCCGGAGACATTCAGGAGGTAAAACCTACAAGAACTGGTTTTGTTAAACAAATACATGAATGTATTAATGAATCAGTCCTCAAAATAGTTCACATTTATTTACTCTTCCTACTTGCCACATTGACTGAATTTTAAAAACTTCTCTATACAAATGGTAATTTTTAAAAAGAGAAGGAAAAAGTACATCCAATATTAGTGTTTTATGAAAAAAAGGCATGAGTCTTTAAATCTTATGAGCCTTATTTCAGGTTACAAATAGTCTTTAATTCAGTTATTTTTTCCCTTTGAATATTTTTGCTAGAGACTTTCCCAAGTTTCTAATTTATTCCCTACACTTATTAATATGTAAATGTTAACAGCCTTCAATTTATAATCCAAGCTACAGATCACTCTTTTTTAAAGTGTGTTCCCCAGAATCAGTCTTTGTAGAAGTAATAGCTCTTACTTTTTTTAAAGAAAGTAATTTATTTTTAATTGTTTTTGACTGTGCTGGGTCTTTATTGTTGTCCAAGGACTTAGTTGCTTGGGATGTGGGATTTTCCCTAACCAGGGATTGAACTTGTGTCCTCAGCGTTGCACAAGAATCCTGTGTCCCCAGATTCTTAACCACTGAACCATGAGGAAAGCCCAGTTTTTACTTTAAATACATATTTTTTAGTAAATAAACAATGGTTAAGCAATAGTCAACAAGTTTCTCTACTGAAAGCCTTTTCAGAGTCTTTTATATGCCAATATGCATTATGAAAATATTGAAGGCAAAGAAGAGGGCAGCAGGAGGATGAGATGGTTGGGTGGCATTGCCAATTCAATGGACATGAACTTTGGTGAATTCTGGGAGATGATGAGGGACAGGGAAGCCTGGCATGCTGCAGTCCATGGGGTCACAAAGAATCGGACATGAAAGCAACTGAACAACAACAAAAATCCATTATGAATTTCAAAGACAGAAATAGGTAACACTTCCCATCTCATGCGTCCATGGAATGCCTTCCTTGAGCATATCAGAGATTCCACAAGAACTTTTGGGTAAAGAACCATACACATATTGACTCAGTTCCTTGAACAGGGTTTGGCATGAAACCCTCATGGCAGAAAGCAAAGAACTAAAGAGCCTCTTGATGAAAGTGAAAGAGGAGAGTCAAAAAGTTGGCTTGAGGCTTAACATTCAGAAAATTAAGATAATGGCATCTATTCCCATCACTTCAGGGCAAATAGATGGGGAGACAGCAGAATCAGTGTCAGACTATATTTTTGGGGGGCTCCAAAATCACTGCAGATGGTGACTGCAGCCATGAAATTAAAAGACACTTGCTCCTTGGAAGAAAAGTTATGACCAACCTAGACAGCATATTAAAAAGCAGAGACATTACATTGCCAACAAAGGTCTGTCTAGTCAAAGCTATGGTTTTTCCAGTAGTCATGTATGGGTGTGAGAGTTGGACTATAAAGAAAGCTGAGCACTGAAGAATTGATGCTTTTGAACAGTGGTGTTGGAGAAGACTCTTGAGAGTCCCTTGGACTGCAAGGAGATCCAACCAATCCAACCTAAAGGAAATCAGTCCTGAATATTCATTGGAAAGACTGATGCTGAAGCTGAAACTCCAATCCTTTGGCCACCTAATGCGAAGAACGGACTCCTTGGAAAAGACCATGATGGTGGGAAATATTGAAGGCAGGAGGAGAAGGGGACGCCAGAGGATGAGATGGTTGGATGGCATCACCAACTCAATGGACATGAGTTTGAGTAAACTCCAAGAGTTGACGATGGACAGGGAGGCCTGGCATGCTGCAGTCCATAGAGTCGCAGAGAGTCAGACACGACTGAGCGACTAAACTGAACTGAACTGAAGTCTTTATACTTTGTTTAATAAATTAAGATGTAGATTAAGATTTCAAAAATCGAAGTCTCAGAGGAGAAGGGTTTGTCAAATATGCCAGGCATCCACTGAGGGCAGCATTAGAACAGCTTCTTACTACTCAGCTTGCAGCCAACTCATTGACATGAAGTATTCCATTTCTTGAGAAGCTAAAATTCTATATTTCTGTATGAAGTTTCATATTTAAAAAAAATTTAATGCCACCTGTCAAGCAGAACATATAGGTAACCAGTTTTCAACTTCAGAGGCATTCTAGTACAGATGACATTACTCCACTTTCAAACAAAATTGCTGTGAGCAGTCAGGACAAAGGACGCTAATGGAGCAAACAAGGATCCTCCTGTGAAATCCATAAATGCTTTCCTCCCTTTGAAGGAACCCACAGTGTCCATCTGAGGAACATTAACTCCTTCATTGCCTGGAGGCATCATCAGAAGCCCCAAAATAGATCACATACCAAATGATACTGTTGGACTCTGAAAGAAATAATTCTTTCATTTAAATAAGCACATTTTCTCCCTATTTAGGAAATACCAGGTCATTTAGGAATCAACAGCAGTAGAAGAACAATCCCATTTGAGAAAACACATTATTGCACCGGAGGCAACACTTAGAACAGCATAATCAGGCCAGAGTTTAATTACAGGTGGGTTGTTGGCCTGTTTTAACTAAAACAAGTAATGTCAATACTTAAAAGACAGTCAATTCTCAGGTGTTTAGGATCTGATTCACCATTTTATTGGTTACTCAATCCCAAATTTTGTCCTTTTTTGCTTAGAAATGTGTCTATTTCAGTACTTATGTGCTAGGCTTAGTTGCTCAGTCATGTCCGACTCTTTGCAACCCCATAGACTGTAGCCCACCAGGCTCCTCTGTCCATGGGGATTCTCCAGACAAGGAGTGGGTTGCTATGCCCTCCTCCTAGGGAATCTTCCCAACCCAGGGACTGAACCCAGGTCTCCTGCATTGCAGGTGGATTCTTTACCATCTGAGCCACCAGATGCTGGCAAATGCAAACTTATCAAGTTTATATATCTTGCTGCTGCTGCTAAGTCGCTTTAGTCATGTCCGACTCTGTGTGACCCCATAGACGGCAGCCCACCAGGCTCCCCCGTCCCTGGGATTCTCCAGGCAAGAACACTGGAGTGGGTTGCCATTTCCTTCGCCAATGCATGAAAGTGAAAAAATAAAGTGAAGTTGCTCAGTTGTGTCCTACTCCTAGCGACCTCATGGACTGCAGCCCACCAGGCCCCTCTGTCCATGGGATTTTCCAGGCAAGAGTACTGGAGTGGGGTGCCATTGCCTTCTCCATTATATATCTTAAGTTGAGCCAAAAATACACAATATGCAGAATACATACAGCATTAGGTATTCTGTGTTTTGTGTGTGTGTGTGTTATTGCAGTAATGAGTGCTTTATTGCTTATCTTTTGCTTAAAGTTCTGTTTCTATATCTTTTTTAATCAGAGTCCAACATGAATAGTTGGGGAAATTTATAGCACTAGCATATTTCTATTTTGTAAAAAATCAATTGTATTTTTAAATGAAGTGTTAACTTGAAAAAATGAGATTTTTTTTTACTGTTAATGGAACTGTATATGTAATAACACCTTTCCAATCAGAAGATAACTTGTTTCATGACCTCAACAATCTAAAACATATCCAAGAAAATGAAATTGAACTAATAAGTCTATTAGAGCCAAAACAGATGACAACAAAAAATAATACCACCACCTCAAGTTGCCAGAGAGGATTTTCTTTAAATCATTTTGAAATATCTTCATAAATATAATCTCATTTGGTTATTTTTAACAATACTGCAAGAAAAGAAAGGCTTGGCAATATTATCCATATTTTTCAGATGAGAAATGAAGGGTTACCATATAAGATTTTGTCCAAATCGGGACAGTGATTGGGGCCTTGTTGATAATGATGGCAGGACAGCAACATAAACTGGGATGACCCTAGGCACACTGGGACCTGCGGTCACCCTGGAAACATGAGGGCATAAAGCCGTGTTCCTAAGTGCACAAGTCCCTCAGTCCTTTTCTTAGAGTTTATTTGCTCCCTGGAATAGCTGTTGCGCCTCCCCCGAGAGGCAAGACGCTACCTGCAGCTGACAGGTGAACCATACAGATTCAGCCTAGAAGGGCAGGGCTGACCGGGGCCAATGGTCACATAAGAGCTTCCCTGGTGGCTCAGACGGTAAAGAATCTGCCTGCAATGCAGGAGTGAAAGTGAAAGTCGCTCAGTCGTGTCTGACTTTGAGACTCCATGGACTATACAGTCGGTCCATGAATTCTCCAGGCCAGAATACTGGAGAGGGTAGCCTTTCCCTTCTCCAGGGGATCTTCCTAACCTAGGGATCAAACCCAGGTCTCCCACATTGCATGGAAGATTCTTTATCAGCCACAAGGGAAGCCCGAGAATGCTGTAATAGGTAGCCTATCCCTTCTCCAGGGGATCTTCCCGACCCAGGAATTGAACCAGGGTATCCTTTACCAACTGAGCTATCAGGGAAGCCCACAATGCAGGAGAACTAGGTTCTATCTAGGTTATTGCCTGGAGACTTCTATGGACAAAGGAGCCTGGGGGGCTGCAGCCCATGTGGTCACAAATGGTAGGACATGACTGAGTGACTAACACACACACATATACCAAATCACAATCACCAGGGCACATCAAATGTCCAGTCAGTCCTAAGGTCAAACATAGTGCTCAGACTCTGAGTCAGGCAATGGAAGAGTCCTGATGTCAGAACTTTGCTCCCTAATATTTCCAGCAAGCAACTGCTCTGTATTTGGGCTACCGGGATTGTTCAGGAGGGATAATAAGAAACGATGAGGATAAAGATAGCAAAAGTCAAGAAGGTAAGTCTGGAAAAAAGAGGTAAAGTTCAAAGCAATCCCCAATCCCAATGGAGAGGAACAGAACTTAACAAGAGCTGCAAAAAGCAATTAGGGATACAGACCAGACGTGTATGGTGGGAGCTTAGAGGAAGCCAGGGCTCTGGGAACATTCATCAGAGCAGGGACCTGAGGACCAAGGTCAGATTTTGAGTGCTAAAACTAAACCCAGGAGTGAGGCTTCTACTTTCTGCTAGGCTGGCAGCTAGGGGAAGATCTTCAGAAAGAGGAAAGGAAGAACAGAGTCTCATAGGAAGGAACCTCATATCTGACCAGTTCATCATCTGATCATCTTGGATACCAAGAACAGGGGGGAAATGGGTTGCTGCTGGACTCAGGTACTGTCACAGTCAGGGACCTGCTGACTTCTGGGAAGAAGGAGACGCCCTTGAATGAGTAAACAGAGACCTGAATGGGTTAAGCAGGATTCTGAGTCCCAGTAGTTCATGAGGCACTTGGTTGAAAGTGAAAGTGAAATTCACTCAGTCGTGTCAGACTCTTTGCGACCCCACGGACTATACAGTCCATGGAATTCTCCTGGCCAGAATACTGGAGTGGGTAGCCGTTCCCTTCTCCAAGGGATCTTCCCAACCCAGGGATCGAACCCAGGTCTCCCGCATTGCCAGCGAATTCTTTACCAGCTGAGCTAAAAGGGCATTTGGTTAGATGGTATCTAATGGGATTCTTATTCTTTTTTTTTTAATAACATTTTTATTTTTTATTTTTATTTTTACTTTTGACCATGCCGGGTCTTCATTGCTGCACAGACTTTTCTGTAGCTGCCAAGAGTGGGGACTACCCTCTAGTTGTGATGTGCTGCTGCTGCTGCTAAGTCACTTCAGTCGTGTCCGACTCTGTGCGACCCCAGAGACGGCAGCCCACCAGGCTCCCCCGTCCCTGGGATTCTCCCGGCAAGAACACTGGAGCGGATTGCCATTTCCTTCTCCAATGCGTGAAAGTGAAAAGTGAAAGTGAAGTCACTCAGTTGTGTCCGACTCTTAGCAACTCCATGGACAGCAGCCTACCAGGCTCCTCCGTCCATGGGATTTTCCAGGCAAGAGTACTGGAGTGGGTTGCCATTGCCTTCTCCAGTTGCGATGTGAGGGCTTCTCAACACAGTGGATTCTCTTGTTGCAGACATGGGCTCTAGGGTGTGAAGGTTTCAGTAATCGTGGATCTTGGGCTCTAGAGCACAGGCTCAATAGTTGTGGCGCATGGGCCTAGTGGCTTCAAGGCAGGTAGGATCTTCCCAGACCAGGGATTGAACCAGTGTCTCCTGCATTGACAGGCAGATTCTTTATCACTGAGTCACCAGGGCTTCCTATTTCTAAAATTGGTTTTAAATGGCAAACTTTAATCTTCTTTTAAGGTTAATTATATGCTGTTTTTAAAGGTGTGGCTATATACAATAGATCTTAAAGGATAATCTAGCCAAAATAATTAACATGGGAAAGAATTTGCTTCAAAAGTAAGACGCCTGAGCTACTTAGAAGCTTCATTCATCCAGAGCAAAGCACTCAAACATGTCTGAGAGCCCTGATTTCAGTGCAACAGAGTATTGTTTTGCTTTAAAAGATTAGGATCTCTGCAAAATTATCATATACCTGCTGCTGCGGCTGCTAAGTCACTTCAGTTGTGCCCGACTCTGTATGACCCCATAGCCGGCAGCCCACCAGGCTCCCCCATCCCTGGGATTCTCCAGGCAAGAGCACTGGAATGGATTGCCATTTCCTTCTCCAATGCATGAAAGTGAAAAGTGAAAGTGAAGTCGCTTAGTCGTGTCCTATTCTTCACGACCCCATGGACTGCAGCCTACCAGGCTCCTCCAGCCATGGGATTTTCCAGGCAAAAATACTGGAGTGGGGTGCCATCACCTTCTCCAATCATATACCTAAATACTTCTTATTTCCCATTTGAACTCCGTACTACTGAGTTGTGATGCTTGGGGTAGCTTCCCGAAATGTTCTGGATTTCCAAATCTCATCTGGAAATGAGGGGATCAAAATCCTTAGATCAGGGATCAACACACTATAACTCACAGGCCAAATCCAGCCCAGCATCTGTTTTTGTGAATAAAGTTTTATTGGGAACATAGACACCCTTAGCCATTGACATGTTTCCATGACTGCTTTTCGTCTACAACAGAAGCTGAGTAGTTATAACAGACACTTTATGGCGCACAAAGCCTAAAATATTTTTAGGTGATAGAATATTACTACTTTGCAGGAAAATGTTTGCCCTTTCCTGACTTAATTATTCTTGATTTTACCGATATAGACAGACACATAAGTATGGAAATCCATATATACAATATAAGAAATGTTCCTATTGTTGGTGACTTCATTTTCTCAGAGTTTAGGCTTCTCATTGTTTCCCAGTCTCTCTCTCTCTCTGCTTCTCTAGCAGTTTTGTTACTCATTATGGCAATCACGTCTTACTTTTCCTAAAAGATTCTTCCTATTGCTTCACTTTGGGTCTACTGTTTTCTCTCTTAAGTCTATCTTTCTTGTAAATATGCCTGTAATTAACCCCATATAACTATTGATGCTTTGAATTGCTATGATATTTTTCTTTAAAAATACAAAGATCTTTGAAAATACTGACACTGTCTTTAAAACAAAGTAGCTTTTTAAAAATAAAGCAAATAAAACCAAAATGGAGGAACTTTGTCTCTCTTCAACTAGTTCTGTTTCTTTCAACATCCTGCAGAAGCTCCCGGATCCACACCACTCACCTCAGTGGGTAGAAATGTCATGATTGACTTCAACTTGTTTCTCTGCTTTCACCTCATTCTCACACTTTCAACCTTAAATTTAAGCTTTCAGTTTTCATCTTTATCTGCTGCACTGCTTCCCAAACCCGTGCCCCTGACCTTCCCCACATCACTTCCTGCTGCTTCCATTCCTTCCCATTTTCATAGTCTCCTGATCATAATGGAAGCATTTTAGCTAAATCTTCTCTATCTAAAAATCTCTCCCATACCTTTGTCTCCTTTTTTCTCCTAAATCATTTTAAATCACATCACAAGGTTCTATTTTTATGTTTTCTTTAAATATACTTACCTCTGAGCATTAAAGAACTCCCACTTCTTTCCCTTGACTATCCCTGTGTATATAGAATACCTACTGGGGCTACGGGTTATTTATATTCTAGCAGTCAGCATTGGGGTTCCTTTCCCAGCCTGCTGCCATTAGGAGAACTAAGGCAGAATGTTGAAACAAACTACAATGTGAATTTTTCTCTGTAGTGAATCTGAGACCAAGCGATCAGCTGATAACAAAGACCACACAGTCCATAATTACAGTTAAACCTGCTGAAATGCAGTGCTGGTGCAGGGAAGAGATGGAGTCAACTGAGCAAATTTTTATGCAATTTAGTTGACATCATTCTTTAAACGGCAGTATCCAAACTGATGATATGCATTCACTACTAGTCAAAGGGCTTCCCTAATAGCTCAGTTGGTAAAGAATCTTCCTGCAATGCAGGAGACCCTGGTTCGATTCCTGAGTCAGGAAGATCCCCTGGAGAAGGGATAGGCTACCCACTCCAGTATTCTTGGGCTTCCCTTGTGTCTAAGCTGGTGAAGAATCTGCCTGCAATGTAGGAGACCCTGGTTCGATTCCTAAGTCAGGAAGATCCCCTGGAGGAGGGATAGGCTACCCAAGTATTCTTGGGCTTCCCTTGTGGTTAAGCTAATAAAGAATCTGCCTGCAATGTGGGAGACCTGGGTTCGATTGCTGGGTTGGGAAGATCCCCTGGAGAAGGGAAAGGCTACCCACTCCAGTATTCTGGCCTAGAGAATTCCATGAACTGTATAGTCCTTGGGGTCGCAAAGAATCAGACATGACTGAATGACTTTCACTCACTCACTCACTAGTCATAAAGAGAACTAAGTCTTGGGCAAGAGGATTTTAATCCCACAGCACTTCAACTACTGGGTAGGTGGTAGGTTAAACAACTGAAAATTAAAAACTAACACTGACCGCTGTATGTAGGATAGTTCCTATGAATGCTAAAAACTTTCTAAAATGATCTCTTGCAAGCCTGCCCCAAACCACTCCCCGTGTGGTTTCGGTTGCACACTACACAAAAGTGGCACATTCAAGGAGACTATCACGTCATAGCCATCTTATGATTCTGTAAATTTTTTTTGTACTTTTATAATAACTTTGTTAACTTCAGAGATGAATGAGTTTTGTGGTAAATGACTATAAAAAGTCTTTCTTCAATAAGATTGGTATATTATTACTTTCTGATCAGACTTATGAAATAAAAATATGTTTGATTATTACAATATCTTGATAATATAACAACATTCAAAATAACCTGTATTTCTAAATAAGAAGTTGCTTTTCTCACTGAAGAACTGATTAAAATCTTAACATTTTTTAAAAATCTCTATCAGCATCATGTACAGACAGAGTAACATGGAAATTTACAATATCACACATAAAATAGACAGCCAATGGGAATTTGCTGTATGACTCAGGGAACTCAAAGAGGGGGTCTGTGACAATCTAGAATGGTGGAATGGGGAGGGAGATGGGAGGGAGATTTGGGAGGGAGGGGACAAGGATGTACCTATGGCTGATCTTGTTGGTATATGACAGAAAACCACAAAATTCTGTAAAGCAATTATCATTCAATTAAAAAAAGAAAAAAGAAAAAAAACCTGACAAAATATATTCTCAAAAAAAAAAATTTCTATCAGCAGCAATACACTGTAGTTCATGTACTCTGCCCGGTTTTTCCTACCAAGTGGGATTGCAGAGTTCCTATTTTAAATATACAGGCACTTTCATTATGATACAAATAACTAGGCAGTCACTAATATTAATTTAGCATTAATAACGTACAAAGTAAGCACTAACTTGACATAAATTAGACATTACTACGTAATGATCTGCTAATTACATTATAGCACTTGTTTATTTGTTGCTATGGAAATTTCATAATTAACTGCTATTAAAATTTGGGGCTTGTTACCTAGCTCTTATTTTTAAATTTAATTTTCTAATTATTATGATTAAAAATTCAAATCATGTATTATGTTTAATAATTGTATTTCTATTATTTATTCACAATTATATTATGTTTGCATCACTGTAATTAATGGGAAATATATAACATACTAACTTCAAAAAGATGTTTTACTTGAGAATAGAAAGCTTTCTCTAATTTATGCCAAAATGCCCTGTCAGTTAGCAGCAGCCCTGATTCCTCCAGCACTACGATGGAGAAGATACTATTATTTTTCCCTCTTCACACATGAGGAAAGAGAGGCTTAGAAATCTTAAATAATTTGCTCAGTGTCAGAGATAGCAAGTTATGAAGGCAAGAGTCAAATTCTAACACTTTGAGACAGAGCCAGACTGCTGAACTGCAGGGTTTGGGAAATTGCAGATCTCCCTTCTTTAAAAAGGGCCTCCTTCGGGTTCCTGCCTGACTAGACCCTTCTTTCAGTGACGTCACCAACTGGACCACAAAGGTGAAGTCTGTCCTTCCAGAAGGTGACAGCAACGGCAATGGAAGTTGACCACGAGGAACAAGCCAGAAGTGCAGTCAAACGCTGGATCTCCAAAAACATGTGCTTAGTGTGGGGAGAGAGCACAGTTTGATGAGAAGCAGATTTAGATTCCAATTCTGCCTCTGCCGCTTACTCAAGAACTACCCACTAAACCCTTGGTCCCCTCCAGTATCCCTCTCCAGGCATTCACTTGTCCAAGCCAGGACCCTGGGAATCAGTCTTTCCCTCACCACCCCACCTCTTCCCAACCATTCTAAGAGCCATAAAGTTATTTTCCAAATATCTCACAAACTAGCCTGTTTCCTCACCATCTCTACCACGGTCACCCTGGTCTCACCATCATCTCACACCAGTTACTGTAACCCCTCTTCTCCAGTCTCCCTTTTTATATTCTGACTCCTCTTCAATTTATTCTCCCCATTTTCATCTCATCAAAATCAGGTATTTACTTACAACCTTGGAATATCTATTATTCCTCAACATCAAATTCTACCCTAGCCTACAAGGTCACTCAAGGTCAGGTCCCACCTCCTTCCCCAGTCAACTTCCCTGCTTGACACACCTCCCCTCTTCTACTCAGCAGACCTGGTTCAGATTCTCAAAGGTTCTCAACCCTCCCCCTTTGCACGAGCTGTTCACTTTGGCCTCCTTAACACCCATTTACCTTTCAAAACTCACCTTAAGCATCAGAGCCTCCAGACGTGCCTTCCTGACCTTGACCTTTCCCCCTTATCTGTCCCTACCCCCACATTGGCTGCTGATCAGATCAGTTACCCTTTGCTAGTTTCTCCTATATTCAACCTTTTGTTTGTCTTTCATGGTCTTTATCACAGGAGGGCTTCCCAGGTGGCTCAGTGGTAAAGAATCTGCCTGTCAATGCAGGAGACACAGGAGATGCAGGTTCAATCCCTGGGTTAGGAAGATCCCCTGGAGGAGTAGGAAATGGCAACCCACTCCAGTATTCTTGCCTAGAGAATCCCATGGACAGAGGAGTCTGGCCTCCTATAGTCCATGGGGTCACAAAGAGTCAGACAGGACTGAAGAAACTTAGCATGCATGCACGCACACATACAGTTACCAATTGATTAACATCTGCCTTCCCCAGTGGACAGAAAGTCAAAAATTGGGAATGACCATGTCTGTTTTGCTCACCGTTTGGATTCTTGTGCTTAGCACAAAGCATAGTTCACTAAATTCCTTTACAATGACTGAAAGAAACGTGTGGCTTTGAGTAGATTACTTAAATTTTCTTAGTCTCTTTCCTCAACTGTTAAAAAAAGGATAATAACAATACCTACCTCAAAAGTCATTGTGAGGCTTAAGTAAAAGCAGCATTGTAAAGCACTAAGCACTCAGCGCATTATTTCCTGCAATAACATGAGCGACGAGAATTAGTCTCTATTTTCAAACTGCTTGTAGTCCTACAAAAATAGGAAGTCATTCGCACAAATAATTAAAACACTGCAGAATATGAGCTTATCAGATTAGCCAATAGAAGGCCTAGCCTAAGGCAAAAAGGACTTCCCAGGTGGCTCAGTGGTAAAGAATCCACCTGACAATGCAGGAGACCCAGAAGACACGAGTTCAATCCCTGAATCATGAAGAGCCCCTGGAGAAGGGAATGGCTTCCCACTCCAGTATTCTTGCCTGGAAAATCCCATGGACAGAGGAGCCCGGTGGACTACAGTCCATGGGGTTGCAAAGAGTTGGACACAATTGAACACGTACTCACTCACCACTCACTCAAGGCAAAAAAAGGTGAAGTAACCAATATTCAGGGCACCTTATTTATATCTTCCCTCCCCTGGGATCCCTCAGGAGCCCTACTGCTGGACTAGAAAAGACAAGGACACAAGAGGTGATATGGAGACACAGGCCTCTCCACTCCTCCTCAGTACAGTCCTTCCTCTGTCCACAAGGGGGACTCTACTTCCTTCTCCCTTGTCCTCTAGGAGGGTGTGTGTGTGTGTGTGCGTGTGTGTGTGTGTGTGTGTATCCCTGCAGGACTTTTGGTCCTGTGCCAAACGTCCATAAGACATTGGGTCCACATCAAAGGTCCTTGAAATTGTTTCCTATCCAAAATATCCGAGCTTATTTAGTCCATGCCCAAAGGGTTTTTTTTTCTTTTTTCTAAATTTTTATTATAGTTGCTTTATAATGTTGTGTTAGTTTCTTCTGTACAGAAAAGTGAATCAGCTATATGTATACATATGTACCCTTTTGGGGGGATTTCTTCCCACCATGCCCAAAGATTCTGGACAGGACCAGATATCAAGGATCTTTTGTCTCCGTGGCCCTTATGAACAGAAACGAGTGTCTGCTAACTGTGTGTTTGCCTGAAAGCAGGAATCATTTGAAAAGTCAGCTGTTGTCCATTTCCATTATTCCTGCCCGTATCAACTACATTAAGTACCCGATTAAGGTTCATGAATGAATGAATGAATGAAAGCGAAATGAAATTACATAGAAAACAACATGGGTGCATTTTACATCTGTAAGATGTTTTTGGCAAACTCAATAGAAAAGACAAGACACAGGAGGAACCATGAGGAAGCAGTGCACAAGCCCAGAACATAATTCTGTTCAGAGGGTTTTCAAAAGATAGATCAAAGGAAGCGAAACCCCCACCAGGGGTAGCTCTGGCATGTTTAGCCTTCAGCCGCTTCATAATCTACCTGCACCCCCTACCCCTGAGTCTACTTTGACATGAGATCTTTAAATGTTGCGGGGGGGTGGGGGGTGGCAGAGAGAATCACTTAACTGCTATCTGATTCTTCATCTGTAAAATAGAGCTAATGACACTGACCTTCCTCCTAGAGCTATTGTGTGGGATAATTAATTAATAATTGTAGAATCCTTTGAGAGTCTAAAGTGCGACATAAATGCTAAGCATTATTTCCACACAGTCTCAACTGGCTCTTCGAAAGTACACTCTGGTCTCGATGCCTTTGATCTGCTGTTATCACCTGAAATAGAGCAAACAATGCCTCTGTATCATTAAGCAAATGCATAATGAATGCTATTCATTGTTAAAGGTTACTTAGCAATTTAACTTTTTTTTTCTTTTGAATAGGGACATCCTCCTGTGAGAGGATTATGTAAGCTAATAGCTAATGTATCAAAGGAAAGGGGAGAAAAGAAGCCACCATGGCAACCAGAGCCACGAGGCCCATGCTTCAGCCTTCAGAAGAAACTGATGTCCACCTCACCAGGAGAATAAGAAGAAAACCAGAGGAGAAGGCAGGCAGAGGGGTCAGTGGTGGAAAATGGCAGGCCAGGGCTGGACCTCCTCCTTCCATCATCTCTCGGTTTACAGTGCAAGACACCATGTGCGCTATTTGGGAGGGAGGAGGGTTTAGGCAAGAGTCAAGTTTCTCCATCTCTCCATTGTTGCCCTCTTCCACAAGTCCCTTCATGTTCACTGATGCTGGGGAGATTGTTCTTCTTTTGAATAAAACCTTTTCTAGGGATAGAGGTGGACAGAGCTGTGATCAGAAAGCCTTTATCCTTCCCTGCATTCCTACCGATGCTCAATTATCTCCACAGAAATGGACCTTGACTTGAAGCCTGGCAGATACCGGTCCAGTTCATTAACTCCCAGAGCAATCACCCAAAGGTTTTTAAGGTAAGCTAGGTAGCCTGATGGGGCTTCCCAGGCAGCTCAGTGGTAAATAATCTGCCTGAAATGCAGGACAGGCATGTTTAATTCCTGGGTGGGAAAGACCCCTGGAGAAGGAAATGGCAACCCACTCCAGTTCTTGCTGGGAAATCCCATGGACAGAGGAGCCTGAAGGGCTACAGTCCATGGGATTGCAAAAAAGTCAGGCGTGACTTAGTGATTAAACAACAGGTAGCCCGATAGAATCACATTCTCCAATAAAATATGGAAAAGCTCGAAACTTGTAGATTCATTCCTTTTATATTAAAATACTGGAACAGGATTACAACTCCCTTATGTGTTTGTTTCCTTTAGACAGAAGAAATAAAGCGCTCATTTGGTTTAGATTTTGAAGGTTTAGATTTTTATCTTCTGGTGCAGTTAGAAGGTATTGGGTTATTTTACAAGTTAAATCTCTAAATGTTAGAGTTAACTTTTAAACCATGTTTTTCAAAAACTATATACATTTACAATGTGCTCCTCTCCCTCTATTCCTTTAAATAATACCCAAAACACAACTCTTACATCCCCCTCTGTGTTTTTTACTGCCTTGACTATAGAGATTTTATGTCCCTTATTTGGCATTGCTGTTTACTGTCATTCCTCCATAATTCTGGGTTGTTTTTTTCTTTTTTTCTTTGCTGACCTGATTTTATTTCAGTATCCTTTGGAAAATCTATCTTCACTATGCTTAGTTAACTCAAACTTTGGCACGATTGGAAAAGGCTGGAACATGGAACAAGATCACCACCAAGTGGCCAGGCTGGGTGTGCTTCTTTCTGTGCATCTTTTCAGATTTTCCCCCACATTTTTATTTCATTGGATTATACACAGCAGAAGTGTCCTTAAAGATAACTAATCCAGCTCCTATGCTCTTCAAATGAGAAAACTGAAGGTCAGAAAGATGAATTTCTTTGTTCAAGGCCATGATGTCTCATAACATGCTGTAGTCTGCATTTTTTCAATGACAATGTCTTGAAACTGGGATTGAACTTCAGGGTCAACCAATCCAATCCTCTGTCATGTAGATAGATGGCTTCCCTGGTGGCTCAGTGGTAAAGAACCTATCCGCCAATTCAGGAGACAGGGTTCGGTCCCTGGGTCAGGAAGATCGCCTGGAGAAGGCAATGGCAACCCACTCCAGTATTCTTGCCTGGGAAATCCCATGGACAGAGGAGCCTGGCAGGCTATAGTCCATGGGATTGCAAAAGCACTGGACACGACTTAGCAACTAAACAACAAATCATATAGATGGGGAAACTGAGACATGGAGAAAGAAAATGCCTTCTCAAGGTTCAGAGAGCTGATCAGATTTGTACAAGAACCCAGCTTTAATCATACGTAGCCTGGCATTCATCCTCCTACTAGACCAGCCCCATTTGAAATGTTGTGGGTTTTTTTTTTTTTTTTTGCCCCCATAAATTATAACTCTAAAGAGGTGGCCACAGTATCTGAAAATAAAGTACTCAAATTTTTTCTTTTTCGAAATAAATAAGGCTACACCAGAGGAGCCCTTTCTTTTCTGACAATTTTATTTATTTTTGACTGTGCTGGGTCTTTATTGCTTTGCGGGCTTTCTCTGGCTGTGGTGAGCCAGGGCTGCTCTCTATTGCAGTGCCGGGGCTTCTCACTGCGGTGGTTCCTTCGCTGTGGAGCACAGGCTCTAGGGTGCGTGGACTTCAGTAGCTGCAGTTCCCCGGCTCTGGAGCACAGGCTCAGTAGTTGTGGCACATGGGCTTGTTTGCTCTGAGGCAGGCATGTGGGATCTTCCCTGACCAGGGATCAAACCGGTGTCTCCCACATCAGCAGGCGATCTCTGTACCTTGGAGCCACCCATGAGCAACCGCTGAGCTCCACCTCCCAGAGAAGCCTTTTGAAAAAGGCAAATTTCATTCTCGCGGATGAATTGTTCCTTGTGAACAGATAGAAAACATATTTTACCACTTTTGTTTATATTTAGGAGGTGATGAATTTGAGCGAAGGTAGTTAGAAATTCCAACTATACTCTTTTGACTTAGGGAAAAGACTTATCTCTAGCTCAGAACGTCTTGATTCTAAGGTTTGACTGCCTGGATTAGAGAACTTTCTTTGGTAAACTGAGATAACTGCTCATTGTCTTTGAATTCCCTTCCATCTAACTTCAGTCATTGTAACAAAAGTAGAAAGGTCCACAACACTGAAGATTCCTCATCACTCTGAGTAATCTGAGTTCCTCGGTTCTCAGGGGGAAGAGGAATCCGCATCGGGCGGCAGGTGCTACGCATTCTTGCCCCAGCCTGTGTCACATACCCTCCTGAGTTTTCCTGCAGCTATGATGCTGGGCAGACTGACGGCTCTCCCCTCCCTACCCCCTCTTCTGTTCTCCGTTCTTAGGGCTTTCGGGTGCCTCCTCGGCTTCTGGTGGGAAAGCTCTGAGTTGGATTTCACCAAGTTTTTCAATGGGTCCTCAGGGAGGTTGAGGCCTGGTTGTCCTAGAGCCCTAGCATTAAACTACTCTCTAACTACGTTTAGTGACTTTTCTCCATTTCCCACTGCATGTTTCCCCTTTCCTCCTCTGTGTCTCCTGGGATCACCTCCCAGGTAAAGTACCTGCATCCAGAGCTTTGCCTCAGGGTCTGATCTTGAGGTGATACAGCCACAATGCTGACACTGTACCCAAGCCAGGTTTCTGCCTTGGTGATAGAATAAGTGTGATCCTCTAAAAAGCGTGTCCACCGGAGGTGGTTCAGCCTGGCCCTCGCTCCTGCACATGGGAATATGAACCATTAAGCTTGGGAAGTTAAAGTGACGGGCCTTCACTTGAACAAGCCTCTTGCAAGGCTTGAGGGTCACTGGAAATATACTCATATGGTTGTATGTTTTTGTAAAATTTGCAAAAGTAGGGCATTTTAACCACAGTTAAGACAACTGTTTCTGTCCAGGTGACATCTGGAGGCAGAGACCACTTTGTGAGTCTGACGCAGGTGGAAATTGAGCTAGGAACACATTTTAGTTGAACTTTGGAAAGATGATTTAGAACATTTCAGTAAAATAAATGCAAAATTATAGACTCCTGGTTTGTGTGAATATGGAATATGCTTTCTGCTATCTGGCAACCCACTCCAGTGTTCTTGCCTGGAGAATCCCAGGGACAGAGGAGCCTGGTAGGCTGCCGTCTCTGGGGTCGCACAGAGTCAGACACGACTGAAGTGACTTAGCATAGCATATCTTTAAATTTATGTATTTAAAGAATGGAAAGAAAATTTAGACTAAAAACTAATGGGTAAGAAACAAGCAGTAGAGTGATAAATGGAGCAATAAAGTCAATAAAATTATTCTTACATCAAGAAGTGAATTGCAACCAAAAAAATTCATATCAAATGCAGTAATTTATTAAGAGGAATAAATACATTGAGTAGAAGTAAGGAACGGGTTCATGAACTATTTGATAACCTAATTAATAAAGAGAAGTGAATCATATGAATACATTGGAAAAAAATTAAATATCTTGATTATTTGACACCACATACTGACATCAATAACCTCAGATATGCAGATGACACCACCCTTACGGCAGATAGTGAAGAGGAACTAAAAAGCCTCTTAATGAAAGTGAAAGAGGAGAGTGAAAAAGTTGGCTTAAAGCTCAGCATTCAGAAAACTAAGATCATGGCATCTGGTCCCATCACTTCATGGCAGATAGATGGGGAAACAGTGGAAACAGACTTTACTTTTTTGGGCTCCAAAATCACTGCAGATGGTGACTGCAGCCATGAAATTAAAAGATGCTTACTCTTTGGAAGGAAAGTTATGACCAACCTAGACAGCATATTCAAAAGCAGAGACATTACTTTGCCAACAAAGGTCCGTCTAGTCAAGGCTATGGTTTTTCCAGTAGTCATGTATGGATGTGAGAGTTGGATTGTGAAGAAAGCTGAGTGCCGAAGAATTGATGCTTTTGAACTGTGGTGTTGGAGAAGACTCTTGAGAGTCCCTTGGACTGCAAGGAGATTCAACCAGTCCATTCTGAAGGAGATCAGTCCTGGGATTTCTTTGGAAGGAATGATGCTAAAGCTGAAACTCCAGTATTTTGGCCACCTCATGCGAAGAGTTGACTCATTGGAAAAGACTCTGATGCTGGGAGGGATTGTGGGCAGGAGAAGGGGACGACAGAGGATGAGATGGCTGGATGGTATCACTGACTCGATGGACGTGAGTCTGAGTGAACTCCGGGAGTTGGTGATGGACAGGGAGGCCTGGCGTGCTGCGATTCACGGGGTTGCAAAGAGTCAGACATGACTGAGCGACTGAACTGAACTGAACTGAACTGACATCAATGACTGTAATATAAACTCATGATACATCAGTACAATGAGGATGCCTGTGACAAATTGGTGAATGAGTGTCATAAATTTGAAGTATTTAAAATTAGACACTGTACCAAAAAAAACCCTGAAGTGCCCTAAAAACATACAGATCATATACACCAAAAGCTTAAAAGAGAATTTCCAACTTTGACAACAATCCTAACAACTTATGTGCCATTGCCAATCATGAGCTTCAAGCTGAAAGAAATGTTTCTAAACTATCAAAAATAAAAACCAAATTTTAATCAGTCAGAGTAGAGGAAATACTAAATTTATCTTTCTATGCTCTCTGTGGAAAATAATCTCAAAATATTCTCATATGAAAAAACAACCAAGGAGTGTGCTCCCCAAAATGTTGGGGGAAAATTATCAAACGAGTTTGTAATGAAAATACAAAATAATAAAAAACATTTAATAAACATTTAATAAAACATTTAATAAAAAACATTACTTTTCCAGATGTTGTGATGTTTGTGCTATTTGTCATGACTTATAATTTCTTTCCTTATTCCAAAAAAATGATTTTCGTATCCAATTTTGTATTCTTTTTCTTACAGAGAGCCTCCCAAATTGTATAAGCTTCCATATCTTCCCAAGGTTTCCTCTAACGAATGTAATGCATGTATGCATGTGTGCTCAGTCCCTCAGTTGTGTCTGACTCTTTGCAGGCTGTCAGGCTCTTCTGTCCATGGAATTTTCCAGGCAAGAATACTGGAGTGGGTTACCATGCCCTCCTCCAAGAGATCTTCCCTGCTGGCGTTTCTTACGTTGCTGGCACTGGCAGGCAAGTTCTTTACCACTAGTGCCACCTGGGAAGCCTGAATATAGTACACCAGGCCTTAATCCTACCAGGGAAAGAAGGAAGATGCTCTAACGTCTGCTGAATATGCCAGGAATGGGTATGAAGCATGAGAGTCCCCAAATCGATGCATGTAAAGAGAGTGGGAAAACAGCAAATGATCTTTCTGATATGTCATGGATCGTTACATTTCACAATAAAGTTAGGAGTATATACATTTACTCAAGAAAGGAATTACCATCTACTATATGTGATAGTGACCTACCCTGCTGACATTTCCAAAACATAGAAAGAAAACTGTCACATAAATTACAGAGGCAGTCATCACAGGGGAACGAAAGAAAACTGACAGAGACCTCGGAAAACTGGAGCCTGTTCCATTTCTCAGGCTTAGGGACCATAAAGAAAATAAGACAGTGTGTTAAAACCTGCAGGTCAGAATCCATCACTGAGCAGCAGAAACTAATATATTGTAACAATTATTTTAGAAAAAAAAAAGAAATGGTTTAAAAAGAATAGACTAATTTAGAAAACACATTGGCTCACACATAGTTATATTAAGGGTTTCAAGAAGCATCTGTGTATGAAGGGGTGTGTATAGGGTTAAAGTATAAAAGGAATTTTTGCTATGAAAGGGAAAGGGAAAGGGAAGTTGCTCAGTCATGTCCAACTCTTCACGACCCCATAGACTGCAGCCCACCAGGCTCCTCCATCCATGGGACTTTCCAGGCAAGAGTACTGGAGTAGGTTGCCATTGCCTTCTCCTCACTAATCACTGCTGCTGCTGCTAAGTCACTTCAGTCATGACCGACTCTGTGTGGCCCCATAGACTGCAGCCCACCAGGCTCCCCGGTCCCTGGGCTTCTCCAGGCAAGAACACTGGAGTGGGTTGCCATTTCCTTCTCCAATGGATGAAAGTGAAAAGTGAAAGTGAAGTCGCTCAGTCATGTCCGACTCTTAGCGACCCCATGGACTACAGCCCAGTAGGCTCCTCCATCCATGGGATTTTCCAGGCAAGAGTACTGGAGTGGGGTGCCATTGCCTTCAGCCTAAAAAGTTTGAAAAGTATGTATAAGGAACATTGAGTGGTTGCAGATTCAAGCACAAGAGAATAAAAATGACAGAAACAGCAGAATTCAGTTTGGAAATCTGTAGCAGATTATAAATTCACTAAAATTGGGGAGGCATTTTTTAAACAGAAGCAATATTCATGATTGGATTCTGGAATGAAACCACAAAAGCTTATTGACTCAAAATACAATATATAAATTATAGTATAATATGATACCATGTGATAAAATATGGTATGGTTAACATAATGACACGATGTAATATAATGAACACAATACAACTTAAATGAACAATTGTAGTTATTATGGCCCTAAGCCAGCACTCCCATTTTCCTCCCCACTGTCTCTCTCATTTGTAAGACTCATGAGCATACTGGTTTTAGATAGTCTACAATTATAGGATTTCAGGCACAATATTATGTGTATACATTTCAAAACACAATATAACAGTCTGTAATGATAATTTAATATTTTGTTTTACACTACCACTTGATTTAACGTAACTGTTTCCTAAACCTTTTTGTCTAATTAGAACCACTCACCCTTCTTTGCCTTCACCTCCCCCAAAAGAACAACAGAGTACTGAATAGGCTAAAAGGAATACCTTTTTTGAACTGGGTAACAGTAAGATCAAATGACACATTTGTTTTCAGGTGTAACACTTGTAATTCCAGCCTTAAGACAATCCTCTGATGGTAACACTGTCAATGTCTCTAAATAATGAAGTGACAGAATAAAAAGTCAATATGCAACAGCCAAGCCCAATAAAAATCTGCAGAAGGGAAAGTCATCTTTCATGAGCACCATAGAATAATAAATGGGCAAGTGGTCCTCTGAGCTTACTTTGTCATATGTTACAACAATAATAAGGGAACTACATTCTAATGGTTTTTTTTACTTCAGTACCACAAGGAGCTTCCCAGGTGGCACTAGTGGTAACAAACCCACCAGCCAATGCAGGAGATTTAAGAGATGAGGGTTCAATCCCTGGATCAGGAAGATCCCCTGGAGAAGAAAATGGCAACCTACTCCAGTATTCTTGCCAGGATTCTTCAATCCCATGGACAGAAGAGCCTGGCAGGCTATGGTCCATAGGGTCACTAAGAGCCAGGCATGACTGAAGTGACTTCACATGCACACACCATAAGAGTATTAACAACGTGTATGTTGATTATATACACCTGGATATAGATCTTATGAGTGTATTCAGATAGAAAGAGAGAAGGGGAAGAGTATTAACATTGATGAATGTCAATAGGATTGGCCACTATATTTGGTCCATTATATGCCTTATCTCGGAGAAGGCGGTGGCACCCCACTCCAGTACTCTTGCCTGGAAAATCCCATGGACGGAGGAGCCTGGTGGGCTGCAGTCCATGGGGTCTCGAAGAGTCCGACACAGCTGAGCGACTTCATTTTCACTGTTCACTTTCATGCACCGGAGAAGGAAATGGCAACCCACTCCAGTGTTCTTGCCTGGAGAATCCCAGGGATGGTGGAGCCTGGTGGGCTGCTGTCTATGGGGTCTCGCAGAGTCGGACACGACTGAATTCAGCAACTTAGCAGCAGCAGCATGCCTTATCTCAGGCTTCCCTGGTGGCTCAAATGGTAAAGAATCCACTTGAAACATAGGAAACCCAGGTTTGATCCCTGTATAGGGAAGATCCTTTGGAGAAGGGAATGGTTACCCAGTCCAGTATTCTTGCCTGGAGAATCCCATAGACAGAGGAGCCAGGTGGGCTACAGTCCATGGAGTCACAAAGAGCCAGACATGACTGACTAAGCACACACAATACATGCCTTATTTTATGAGGTATAACGATATATGATATATGAGGTATAATGATATATGATATCTTAATATTGCAAAAATTTTTCTAACACGATGTTATCTATTACTGCTGCTACTGCTAAGTCACTTCAGTCGTGTCCGACTCTGTGTGACCCCATAGACGGCAGCCCACCAGGCTCCCCCGTCCCTGGGATTCTCCAGGCGAGAACATTGGAGTGGGTTGCCATTTCCTTCTCCAATGCATGAAAATGAAAAGTCAAAGTGAAGTCGCTCAGTCGTGTCCGACTCTTAGCGACCCCATGGACTGCAGCCCACCAGGCTCCTCCATCCATGGGATTTTCCAGGCAAGAGTACTGGAGTGGGGTGCTATTGCCTTCTCCCTATCTATTACTATTCTCATGTTATAAAGAAACTATTGGTGTTCTGTCTCTGTGTTGTTAACAACTTACCATACCTTTGTTGGCTCAGAACATAAATTTGTCTTCCGCTTCTGTAGTTCAGGAAGGTGAAATGGGGGGAGCCTAAAATCAAGATGTTGCCAGGACTATGTTCCTTTCCAGGGCCTCTAGGGAAGGACCCCGTGCCTTGCTTTTCCATCTCCTAGAGGCTCCCCACACCTTGAAGGTTTTACCCCCTCGTCCCTTGACATTCTTCCTCCATCTTCAAAGTTAACAACATTCGACTAAGTCCTTGTCATGTGCTTTCTCTGGTTTTCAGTTCCCTTTTCCACTGTTAAAGGCCTTTGGGGTCACACCGGGCTCACCCAGATAACCCACAATTGGATGATTTAGGGGAGGGAGGGGATAGCATGATAGACGGATATGGTAGATCCAACAGCAGTCTGAAGACACTGGGCTCCAGGTGGGCCCCAAGGGAAATGAGAGGGCACCAAATAACCTGCACTGGCCCTCCTCTTCTGACCAAGCCTCCCTATCCTTCTTCCTGCTGTCTTCACCTAGCCCTTCTCAACTAGAGAACAGGCAGCCCATCGCTGTGAATGAGTTACAACTCACTAACCTGTACTGGCAGGAATGCGAATCCCAGGTTGGGTGTGTGCCCACAGGCACAGCCACTTTGGTCTTTGGGGCTTGGGCTAGAGATGGGCAAGGCAGGGGACCTAGGACAGAGAAAGAAGGCATAGACATGGCTTGATTGAGTATCTAGTTCACCTCATAGTCTCTTTGTTGAGGGACAGGGGGCTGTCACCAAGAGGCCCAGGGAGATCCATTTACTTGTTGAATAGAGTCTCCCCATTCACAGAGCAATTTGTTCCCACATAGATTTTTAAATGCATGGGAAAGACTTAGATGCAAAGGTACTCACAGTCACAGTTTTATTTTTAACCTTTATTTTTCAATTGAATGTGGAGTTTTAAATTAATAAACTATTGATATAATCTGTGTTGTGCTCATTCACTTCAGTCATGTCCAACTCTTTGAGATGCTATGGACTGTAGCCCGCCAGGCTCCTCTGTCCATGGGATTCTCCAGGCAAGAATGCTGGAATGAGTTGCCATGCTCTCCTCCAGGGGATCTTTCCAACATTTTCTGTGTCTCCTGCATTGCTGCTGCTGCTGCTGCTGCTAAGTCGCTTCAGTCGTGTCTGACTCTGTGCAACCCCATGGACTGCAGCCTACTAGGCTTCTCCATCTATGGGATTCTCCAGGCAAGAACACTGGAGTGGCTTGCCATTTCCTTCTCCAATGCATGAAAGTGGAAAGTGAAAGTGAAGTCGCTCAGTCATGTCCGACTCTTAGCGACCCCATGGACTGCAGCCCACCAGGCTCCTCCATCCATGGGATTTTCCAGGCAAGAGTACTGGAGTGGGGTGCCATTGCCTTCTCTGCTCCTGCATTGCAGGTGGAGGCTAATTATTTTTACAATGCCTTTAGCATGTGTTAACTTTTTCTTCATTTGCAAAAAGATCTGCTTTATTTGCAGAAAAAATCCTACCCCCTACTCTGAGTCATCCTAAGTGGTGAGTGTTGCCTGTTCTCACCACTTTATTAGGATACTTGACAATAATTCACAGATCTTTAGGGAGTCAGCAGGCTCTCAGACACTGCCTGGAATGGTGATAAATATCATATATATATATATATATATACACACACTATATATATATTACACTATTATTAAATGTGGCTTGGAATTGCCAAACAACTTTATATTATGGTATATAAAGCACCATTTTCTGATAGTATTTTATAATTCCATGTAATACGATTCCATGTATAATTCCATGTAATATATATAATAGTGTAATATATCATATTATCATATATAATGTGTATATATTATATAAATTATATATATAAGTATATATTATATGTATATAAATTATATCATATATAATGTGTATATATTATATGAATATATATATTAAATATAAATATAAATTAAATATAAATATTATATTTATATAAATGTAAAATATATATATATTTAAATAGTGTAACTCTTACATGGTTCCCTCAAGCAATTAGCCTGTGTTGCTTGCCACTAGTTGTTTTGCTTCCGTCCCGAAAGAATAAGCATTTGGTCTCTCTGCTCAGAATTATCATGTATTTCCGTCTTCCCTCTAGGTAGGTCACTATATTCCTTTGTGAACAGTGAGCATCAAAGAGTCACTAAAAAAAATAAATAGAGCAAAATATGTCTCAATATTTCTCTAGAGTTAGAATTATAAAATACTATCAGAAAAGGGCACTTTATATACCATAATAGTCATTATATAAAGTTCAGTTTGGCAATTCCAAGCCACATTTAATTTTCTCTGAAAATTCCCACATGGCAGAGAAGATATTGGTCTTTGTGGCTTTCAAGTCTCTTTCGGGGAACTGTAAAATGACAACCTTTTAGAATTAGCACTTCATCCATAAATAAACACTAAATTACTTATACCAAATAAAGTCACCTGTGTATTTTCATTAACATAAATACTAAAATAATAAGTAGCTTTCCTATATAACCATCCTGGGATTTATGAGGTTTAGAATTCTGCATTTTAGTTTAGTACAAACTAGGTTAGAACTTGCAGTTCTTCATCTCCACTGATAGGTGGGGCTAGGAATTTCTGTATTAATTATAATATTTTAGCATATTAAAATTTATATCTAGATGAAGCAGATACTTCAAAGCTTCAAAACTGATGAAACTGCATACTTCTCTTTTAAGGGATAAAACTGTTTGCATTAATATGTGAAATACACTACTAAAACACCCCCTGCTGATTTCACAGGCTTTGCAGGGAGTTATGCATAATTTTCTGAAAATTAAAAGACTGAGGATCAGATATTTATGGTGATAAAAATTAGATCTCAATAACTTTTAAAAACTTGGAAGAGTCTCTTAAGGTGGAATTTTTAAAATTCAGTTCAACAACTATTTAACATATGTATGCATGCATGCTAAGTCATTTCAGTCGTGTCCAACTCTTCACGACCCTATGGACTTTAGCCTGCTAGGCTCTGCTGTCCACGGGATTCTCCAGGCAACAATATTGGAGTGGGTAGCCATTCCCTCGAGAGACTTGCAGAGTCAGAAGATTGGAGTTCGGGACTCAGCTGTGCCCTTGCTAGCACTGGAGCAGTATATATTGAATATCTTTGTAAACTTCCAGCACAGAATTGAAATCAAAATTAACTGAAGTAACTGTTTTGAGAATAAAAGATCATCTGCTCTCAAATACTGATTACTGAAGACAGCATGGTGTAAGACAATAATTCTTGTATTTAGATGTGAGAGTTTCTTAAGAACCCACCAATTCTCCGTGTAACTGTGCTTTTGCTTTTGTGTTTTTATTTTTTATGTTGGTGTTAATCTTTTAAAAGTTCATGTGAGCATATTCTGAAGCATCTGAATACTCTCCTTCTAACTGCACACACACACACACACACACACACACACATATATATACACACTCATGACAGCATTGTTGTCATTGTTCAGTTGCTAGGTGGTGTCCGATTCTTTTCGATGCCATGAACTGCAGCACTCCAGGCTTCCCAGTCCTTTACTATCTCCTGGAGCTTGCTCAAGCTCATACCCATTGAGTCAACCATGCCATCCAATCATCTTATCCTCTGTCGCCCCCTTCTCCTCTTGCCCTCAATCTTTCCCTGCATCAGGGTCCCTTCCAATGAGTCGGCCTTCACATCAGGTGGCCAAAGTAATGGAGCTTCAGTTTCAGCATCAGTCCTTTCAAAGAATATTCAGGGTTCAGCATCAGTCCTTTCAGTGAATATTCAGGGTTTTCTTTAGAGTTGACTGGTTTGATTCCCCCCCTTGCTGTACAGGGACTCTCAACGGTCTTTTCCAGCACCACAATTCGAAAGCATCAATTCTTCAGGGTGCAGCCTTCTTTATGGTACAATTCTCACACCTGTACATGACTACTGGAAAAACCATAGCTTTGACTATACCGACCTTTGTCAGCAAAGTGATGTCTCTGCTTTTTAATATGCTGTCCAGCTTTGTCATAGCTGTTCTTTCAGGGAGCAAACATCTTTTAACGTACTGGCTGCAGTTACTGCCTGCAGTGATTTTGGAACTCGAGAAAATAAAATCGGTCACTGCTTTGACTTTTCCCCCATCTATTTACCATGGAGTGATGAGACCAGATGCCATGATCTTAGTTTTTTGAATGTTGAGTTTTAAGCTAGCTTTTTCACTTTTCTCTTTCACCTTCATCTAAGAGGCTCTTTAGTTCCTATTCCCTTTTTGCTATCAGAGTAGTGTCATCTGCATATCTGAGGTTGTTAATGCTTCTCCCAGAAATCTTGATCCCAGCTTGTGAGTCATTCAGCCCAGCATTTCTCAAGATGTATTCTGCACATCAGTTAAATTAACAGAGTGACAATATATAGCCTTGACGTACTTCTTTTCCAATTTTGAACCAGTCTGTCATTCCATGTTTGGTTCTAACTGCTGCTTCTTGCCACACATACAGGTAAGGTGTCTGGTATTGTCATCTCTTGAAGAATTTTCCACAGTTTGTTGTGATCCATATAGTCAAAGGATTTAGTGTATTCAATGAAACATGCCGGCATTACTGTCAAGTAATTTGACCTCTGTTTCTAAGCTAATGAAAACAGCTACAGGTTGACTTAAAGTATAGCTCTCATGTTACTCCAAGAGAAAGGCAAGCCACAATGGCAAAAACCCCAAATGAAGATTTGGTGGTAGTCTGGATCCAGAAAACTGATCAGAAAATTCAATCATTACATGGCACACTATAATATTTGGTAAGCTGAACTTTAAATAAAAGAATCCTGTCAGTCTGCATTAAGACCAGTAATTTAACATCACACACCATTTGTTTTGGTTTTGTAGCTATAGAAATGTATTTACTAAATTGTATTTTAGTCATATGAAAATAGTGAACAAGTTTATAGTCAAGATTCAGAATCTATATATTAAATAGCATCATAAAAATTAAAATGCACATACATTAATTAAATCATTAACTTTAAAATAATCTAATACTTGAGGGGTGTGGCCAAAATTGGAACTCAGAAAAGAAATAACTCAGATTAAAGTCTTCTAACTCAAATGACCTCATCTCCCTCTACTTCTTCACAGTAAGGATAAGGATGGGTTGGCTCAGTGGCAAAGAATCCACCTTTACAAGAGAGGTAGGTTGGATCCCTGGATCAGGAAGATCCTCTGGAGAAGGAAATGTCAACCCACTCCAATATTCTTGCCTGGGGAATCTCATGGACAGAGGATCCTGGAGGTTTACAGTCCATGGGGTCACAGAGGAATCGGACATGCCTCAGCGACTAAAACAACAACAAACTAAGGATGATAATCTCACCACACAGGACTGTTGGGAGGAGTAAATAAAACAACGAGTATAACCTGAGAATGAACACCTATCTCTTGCGGAAAATAAGGGTTCTGAGTCTAGACTTTCAAAAATAGGATAAATATTGCTAACTTCTGTTTAGGGTGGAGGAAACAGTATCTTTAGAAAGGCGGTATAACCAAGTATTTGATATATACCAGAAAACGCTTCCCAAAGCCTAAAGCGCTAAACAAAGCGGCTTTTCTCACTGACTACATTTTGAAGGAACAGGAGTTGGGTTCTGTTCTGGCTCTCTAGCAAAGCCTCGTAGGCTGCAGTTCATGGGGTCGCTGAAGATCGGACACGACTGAGCGACTTCACTTTCACTTTTCACTTTCATGCATCGGAGAAGGAAATGGCAACCCACTCCAGTGTTCTTGCCTGGAGAATCCCAGGGACGGGGGAGCCTGGTGGGCTGCCATCTATGGGGTCGCACAGGATCGGACACGGCTGAAGTGACTTAGCAGTAGCAGCAAATATGCAGATGTCGTGTAACCCCCTGGGCCGCATTCACCTGCAAGTAATTATAGCAGTAACGGCCATCTTTGATAGCGGCTTTACCATATACCATGCACTTGAACTACGTTCTGGATTTACACACCAGACGACCTCTCTCAGTTCCACACCTTTAAAGCAAACATTACGTTCACTTAACAGATTTTTTTAAAATAACAATAAGGCTAAGAGAAGTTAGAAACCTGCCATGCCACACCTGCTGTGCTGAGAGTCTAAAAACATCCACCATAAGAGAATTGTTAGCAATCAACAGTTTTGCCGTTAACAACCTGCTATCCCGTAACCCTCCACAGAGGCGCTTTTAGGACCGCCCATCTGCCAGGTGGGGCTTTCCTGCGGCTCAGCTGATAAGGAATCCGCCCGCCAAGCGGAAGACCTGGGTTCGATCCCTGGGTTGGGAAGATCCCCTGGAGAAGGGAACAGCTACCCAGTCCAGTATTCTGGCCTGGAGAATTCCATGGACTGTGCAGTCCATGGGATCGCAAAGAGTCGGATACGACTAAGCGACTTTCACTTTGGAGTCAAACTCAAAACAAATCCTCCACCAGGTGAACTTCATTCATCAATCCTTGGGTCCGCCCCTCCTCGTTCAGGCCCAGGCCCCGCCTCTCCCCGCCCCGCCATCGCTCCGGCCTCCGCCCACCTCACGTGCAAACACGGCGCGGTTACCCAGCCTGCCCTGCACTTAGCAGGACGGGGAGCATGCGCTTTCTGTGCGCCTGGATTTCCTGTTCGCGTCCTTCGCTTCTGACGGGGTACGTCTAACCAATCACGTAGGCTCGGAGGTGGGCCAGAGTTCTCCCAGGCTCCTCCCCCTGCCCTCACTTGAGGAGCCTTGGAGGAACGTCCGGCGTGGGATCTGTACAGCCAGTTCAGGGTTCATGGCTTCCTCCAGGACGCTCGGCACTTTCCGTCTCCCGCCGTTACCCACGATTCGAGAAATCATTAAGTTGTTTAGACTGCAAGCCGTGAAGCAGCTATCCCAGAATTTTCTTCTGGACTTAAGGCTGACAGGTGGCTTATCAGTGTTTCCCCGGCGTCTCCCTCGCGTCCCTGGGGGAGTGGGGTCGAGGGGGTTTCGCGCGGACCCTGCGGGCGGGCGACGGGGTTCAGGCACAAAGGTGTGCGGTGGCCGTAGGTCAGACCCTTCTGCCGCTTTGCTCTGAGAGAACTCCGGAGCCCCACCGCCCAGGGGGTGTGTAGAGTGTGTCGTTTGCTGAGGGGTGTTTGCCGTGGGCTTTGGAAGGCAGGCTGTGCGGACGCCGAGCAAACACTGGCTTTGGAAGGCTTCGCGTCTCCTGAAAGGCGCTTGTGGAATTCCAAATCTTGGTGTGTTACCAATAAGGAATACATGCACGTGCTGACTGATTTGGCTTTTTATGCAGTTAAACTTGCAGGGACTTTATTGGTAAACAGGTTGGAAGAGTATCCATTTCATGGCGTTCGATATTTAAAAGTTTACTTGTTGAGTCTCACCCTCGAGGGTGCAGATATTCATTCTGTAAACACTCATGAAACCAGCCAAGTCTGTCCCCAAGGAGCTTACATTTTAGTCAGTTTGCTTTCCCACTCCCTAAGTCACGTTTTATGAAGTAAAATTTAGACACAAAAAAATTCGCCTGTTTGAAGCGCACAGTTGGATAAATTTTGCAAATATATATATATAGTCGTTTAACCTCTACCAGCGTTTTTTCGTGCTGGTCTTTCTGAAAGATGATACTGCAAGAAAAAGATTATTAGAAATATGGCAGTTCACAGTTGGAGTACGTAACATTTCTGGGGTTTTGATATTTCATTCTATTTGGCCCCTCTTAAGAAACTGAGTCAGTAAATCACATATTTCGAAAGTTGTGAAGTACAGTCCAACAGCAGGGATGGGTGGTTTTATTTCTTGAACTTAGAGTAGCAGCGTGGGCAAGCCAGTAGCGATGTAACGGGGTAAAAAAACTTAACCTGTTTTCAGTTTTTTTATTTAATTGGACGAGAGCTCTACCACAAGAGCATTAAAAGGTCATCCACCTCGAAAATTCTTTGGTCCTGAGATGGTTGGATGGCATCACCGACTCAATGGAGTTTGAATGGGCTCCGGGAGTTGGTGATGGACAGGGAAGCCTGGCCTGCTGCAGTCCACGGGTCGCAAAGAGTCCGCAATGACTGAATAGTAACTAGAGCCAGCCTTTTCGGGTAGTCATTAGCTGCATTCTAGATACAAGGCACCGTTCCGGGGACTGAAAATAGAGGTCTTTATATTGAAAAAAAAATCCTTCATATGTCCTTTCTCATGTGAGCCTTTATTCACCTTCAGGAATCAATTCCAGATCTAGATACTATTGTCCCCTCTTCTACAGGAACCAAAATGAAGACAAATAAGGTACTTGTGTGAGGTGAGAAGCTCAGGTGTGAACAGAGCAAGATGGAACCCCAGGCATAGTGAATTGACTGTGCTCTTTGATATCCATTTGTGTTTGAATGTTTCTGAAAAGTTTAAGGTGAAAAGACTGTCCTATCTACTGTCGTAGCTTTCCATTTTAAAAAAAGAGAGAGACTGTTAAAATCACTCTGTAATATCTGCACTTAAGGCAGCCTCTCTGTTCCCTCTGAGAGACAGCGCTCTTTAGTGGAGAAAGGGTTGGCTTTTAGGACTTAAACCTGAGCTGGTGTCATCCATTTGTTTTCCAGGTAACCTCACTCAAATAATAGATGAAGAAACTGGAAAGTTCAGAGAAGTCAAAATGGGGTAGTAATTCTTAAGTTAGGGCTTCACAGGTGGCATTACTCGTAAAGCACCTGCCTGCCAAATCAGGAGACTTTATAAGAGACATGGGTTCAATCCCTGGGTTGGGAAGATTACCTGGAGAAGGGAATGGCAACGCACTCCAGTATTCTTGCCTGGAAAACTCCATGGTCAGAGGAGCCTGGTGGGCTGCAGTCCATGGGATCGCAGAATCAGGTGCTACTGAAGTGACTTAGCACAGCACATACAGCACAGTTCTTCCTTAATATGTTGTAAGAATTTGCTGTGAGAAAGCATGTTAAACACCTGTAACGTGGTCAGTGTATGCTCGTTTTCTCCTGGCACCCATTGAAGAGAAAACTATTCTTGGATAATTGAGAGATTGTTTTTGCCTCTAAGCTTACAAAGGTAGGTTATCAATAACAAGCAAAAATGAGACTGTACACTGTCAGTGAACAGTGTAAAGTGCTTAGTACGTTTTCAGTGGCTAAATTTCTACCATCCCAAGAGGCCCAGTTGCTTGGATTTTAATATCTCAGTCAATATGATTAGTCCATTGTTTTTCCAGAAGGTTGGTTGCAATGAATCCTCAGTAATGTGCTTTTCTGTGCTTTCTTAAGGTCTGCTAACTTAGATTGATTAAAAAATTAATTTTCTTGTATCAACTTGCATGTTTGCAAAGCTCAAAAACCCTTCACTCCTAAATTTAACTTTTTCCTAAAAATAACCAAGAATCTCAATTTCTGCAAATCCTGTTAGCTAGGAACTTGGTACCATTGCCACGTTGACCACCAGCTAGATGTCTGTAGATAAAAGTGAATACTGCCAGCACTTTCTGCTCTGAATTTCTAACTTGCAACGTTGGAAATTCTGAATGTGAAGCTCGCCTTGCTTATTCACATAATTGATATTCAACAACTGTAGAGAAGTGGTTTGTGTTTTTCCATCACTTCTTATATTGATTGGTTTGGCAGAGAAACAGGTGAAAAATACCGTGTGTGCGTATGCTTTCGTGCACGTGCACTCAGTCGTGTCCGACTCTCTGGTGGACTGTAGTCTACAAGGCTCCACTGTCCATGGGATTTTCCAGGCAAGAATACTGGCATGGGTTGCCATTTCCTTCTCCAGGGGATCTTCCCAACCCAGAGATTGAACCCTTGTCTCTTGTATCTCCTGCATTGGCAGGCAGATTCTTTACCACTGCACCACCAAGGAAGCTCTCAGAAAATACCATGTTTATTTAAGTTAAGGAAATTTGTCATGGTAATCCTATTTTTATTAAGGGTCTGGTAGAATTCAACAGTTATATGGTAGACTATTGAATGGCTACTATACATTGGTTTAGGCTGAGTTAAATAATCTGATAAATACTATGTATAAAAGATTAGTTGGTTAAGTAATGCTGATAAGAATTTGTGTAGATTATTTTTCATTTTGAATTCCATATGTTGACATTTGCCAAGGTAGTCAATTCAAACTTTCTTTTCTCTAGATAAAATTGTAAGGAAAGCTGGCAATCTGACAAATGCTTATGTATATGAAGTGGGCCCTGGGCCTGGGGGAATCACAAGATCCATTCTCAATGCCGGTGTTGCTGAACTTCTGGTGGTTGAAAAGGATAGTCGATTTATTCCTGGATTACAGGTGAGTTGCTGAAAGTACCTTACTTAGGAGGTAAAAACCCAGTTTAAATCTTCAGGTCACGATTCTTAAACCTCAGGGTATATAAGACTTATACAGTTTGCTCCTCAAACTGCAGTTCTCCAGGCCTCATTCCAGAGATTCTGATTACAGTGGTCTAGGAGTGGTCTAGGAATCTGCATTTCTAATCACCATTCTCACATGAATTGTTGGCCAAAGCTTGAATGAACCAGCTTTATGCATTGATGCTAAGCAAGCTAATTGTGTGACTTTTTGGCTACTAATAGCTGTGCATGCCATAGTACCCCATTCCTTCAAAAATAAGTAAAACTAAGAAATGCTAACGATGTCTCAGTTACTGGCATGGCTTCTGAGAACCTCCTTTAAGTTCAGAAAATCATTTCCACAAGCACAAGATAGAGAAGATACACGCCTCATTGAGAGAAAGTAATTGTTAAGCTTAGGCATTTGTGTAAGGATTTTTTAAGTGAAAAAATTAAGTTGTGCCATAGGTTTAAAATGAAGTTTGAATAAAATGATCGTTGTTTTTCTTTAGTCACTAAGTCATGTCCAACTTTTGTGCAATCCCATGGACTATAGCCCACCAGGCTGCTCTGTCCATGGGATTTCCCAGGCAAGAATACTGGAGTGAGTTGCCATTTCCTTCTCCAGGAAATCTTCCTGACCCAGGGATCAAACCTGAGTCGCCTACATTTTCTAAATCCGCCTACAGGCAGATTCCCACTGAGCCACCTGGGAAGCCGGAATGAAATGATAAATGTATCTTTAAAACAGTAGGTGATGTCCTATGAGAAGTGTTTGAAGAAACTGGTTGTATTTCAGTGGAAGAGAAGCCTTGAGTGAGGGGATTCATAGCTGCCTCTCCAAAGCTGTGGTGGGGAGGATCAGTTTGTTTTGATCTTCTCTAGAAGAGAACTAAAACAGATAAGAATTGAGGGAGGCAGGTGGATTTAAAAATGAGGAGAAAGTTAAATTTTTAAAACAGTATAATACAGTGGAACAGATTATATAAGGGATCTTATAAAGGGATTCTTCATCGGGGCACTTATACCTAATGGCTTAAGGGCCTTTGTTTGACTCCTCTGTAATTCTGAAACTTTAAGAGAGTCCTTAGCCTTTGGTTCATAAGAGTAGCAATTTATTTAGTGAGTCCAATAGAATAATAAAATTAGCTACATTGTTATTTTCATATAGGAGGACAAATCAGTTTAAAATTAGTGCATTCTAAAACTTTTACGTATATTAATGGATAAATGTTTAATTTCTGCCAGAACAGTTTGAGAAAATTTGAGAAAATCTAGAGCTTGTGTTTATGCCTCTGGATATTTTTAGAACCCAGTGAGTTTTCTTCTCATTATTTTGCTATATCCAGCCTTTATGCTTTAAAAAAATTATGTATTTAGTTCCACCTAATTTTGCCAGCCTTGATAGAATTGGTTTCAGATTTATAACTTTATTTGGGGATTATTACGTGGTGCAATGCACTTTCATGCACTGGAGAAGGAAATGGCAACCCACTCCACTGTTCTTGCCTGGAGAATCCCAGGGACGGGGGAGCCTGGTGGGCTGCCATCCATGGGGTCGCACAGAGTCGGACACGACTGAAGTGACTTAGCAGCAGCACATAGTGCAATATTCCTTGATTAAATATGGAATTTAATAGTGATTTTTGCTCTGAACCAGTTTCTTTCCAGAATGGTGTATCAGTTGGAGGTGGAAGTTGTAACAGTGTTATTTTTGGTGGGAGCATAAGATGATAAAAAGAAACTGAATAACATTACACAGTTCCCTGCAGGTTTATTCATCTCGCCTTTCTGCAGGCATAGAGAAGACTCTTGTGACTTCTTTTCATCTTAAAGGGATGTCTTAACCCTAAATCTCACCCTCTATTATGTGTAATTTTTTCCCATTAGGCAGGCAGGTGAATCACATTTCGCATCACCAGCCTAATTTATATATCCTCCTCTCTGATCTCAACGAAAGATGTTTTGAAGACAGACCAACAGACAGCCACACTCTTTTCACTGCCCCTCCCATATCCCTGCACTCCTAACTTCTGCCTTGTTTTATTTGTCTCATGAGATTTATTATTATCTGACACACTGTATGTTCTTATTTGTTGTCAGTCTCACATCTTTGAGGTCTTCCCTGGTGGCTCAGACAGTAAAGAATCCTCCTGACGATGCAGGAGACCGGGGTTCGATCCCTGGGTAGGAAAGATCCTCTGGAGAAGGGAATGGCTCCCCTCTCCAGAAGTCTTGCCTGGAAAACCCCATAGACAGAGAAGCCTGGTTTGGCTACAGTCCACAGAGTTGCAAAGAGTCAGACACAGCTGAGCAACTTAACACTTCTTCACCCCTCTGGAATGTTAAGTGCCATGAGGGTAGATGTTTTTGTCTGTTTTGTTCCCTGCTGTATCTCCACAGCATCTAAGAGTGCCTGGTGCATACCAGATGTTTGGTAATGTTTCACATGGAGATAGAAAGGTTGACTCTGTGTAGATATCTAATTAGCTGATTAAATAAATGTGTTATTTAATGGTGAAACCGAATAATTGGGTATCATTAATTATCAAAGTTATGTGCTTTTTCCCTAAATATGAAGGTTGATTTCAAGGTAAATTGCTGTGCAGGAAGTATATATTTGACTTCTGTTTCTGTAGAAGAAGTAAAATTAATTTTTAGTGTCGCATATGCAGGAAAGGAATTTGCCTTAAAAAGAAATGTTGGGTACTAAAATATCAAATAGACTTCTTTTTCTTGTAAAGAATGTTTCAATATGTAAAACCACGTTCTTTTAGAGGTGCTAAATTAATCATAAAACTGAGTAAAGGCAGAAAGAGTGGTCTATTTTAAGAATTCCATTTTAGTGATATCTAAGCTAATAGAATTACTTTTTAAAGAAATTGTAATAATTTATAAAATGTCTGCTAGCTGAAGTATGTCATTTGTAGCTTAATTCAAGTTCTTAAAATATTATCACGAGGCAGCCTAGGGAAAAGAACATAGTGGTAACATACAGGTTTTTCACTGTTAGCATGTTGTAATGTAAGAAAACGTGTTTAATATGTGAAAGCATTGTAGTGTGATTTTTATAGTATAGAACAGACTCTTAGCGTCAGATGACCTGTGTTTGATGTCTGGCTCTACCGTTTACTATTTATATGACTGGGCAGGAAACTCTCACTGTGCCTCAGTTTGCTCATAGGATTGTTATGGTTTAAATGTGTTTAAAAACATGCTGTCAGGTTTTGGAGTTTTTCTCCAGTACTCTTCAGATGTTGCTCTGCTATCTTATTACTTATGTTGTTTCTGACAAATCTGTTCTTTGCTTCTGTCTTTTTTCTTGGGCTGTTTTTATGATTTTTTCTTTTTTTTATAATTTTATTTGTAATTGAAGGATAATTGCTTTACAGTATTGTTGGTTTTGGCCAAACATCAGCACGAATCAGCCATAGGTATACGTATGTCCCCTCCCTCTTGCACCTCCCTCCCCATCCTACCTCCCTAGGTGGTTATAGAACCCCAGGTTGAGTTCCCTGAGTCATACAGCAAAATGGCTGTGCGTGTCACATAGGGTGATGTGTGTTTCCAGGTTACTCTCCATACAGCTCACCCTCTGCTTCCTTCCCACGTCTGTGTGAGTGTGTTCTCAGTGTCTGTGTCTCCTTTGCTGCCCTGCAAACGGGTTCATCAGTACTGTCTTTTTAGATTCCATATATATGCATTAGTATATGATACTTGACTTACTTCACTCTGTATAATAGGCTCTAGGTTCATCCACCTCATTAGAACTGACTGGAATGTGTCCCTTTTTATAGCTGATGATTTTTTCTACATCATTGGCTTTGAGTCTTTTCATCATGATGTGCCTTGGTGTCCTTTTCTTCATGTTTCTTGCCCATGGGCCAGTGAGAGCTTCCTGGATCAGCCCTGGGATTTCTTTGGAAGGATTGATGCTAAAGCTGAAATTCCAGTACTTTGGCCACTTCATGAGAAGAGTTGACTCATTGGAGAAGACTCTGATGCTGGGAGGGATTGGGGGCAGGAGGAGAAGGGGACGACAGAGGATGAGATGGCTGGATGGCATAACTGACTCGATAGACATGAGTCTGAGTGAACTCTGGGAGTTGGTGATGGACAGGGAGGCCTGGTGTGCTGCGATTCATGGGGTCGCAGAGAGTCGAACATGACTGAGCAACTGAACTGAAAACAGTATTTCTACTTGATAGGCAATGTAGACTTCATGGGATTGAGAATCAAATAGATTGGTTTTCAGATATCATATATGGCACTTACTAGCTTTGTGACCCTGGGCTTGCCTTTGAACCTTTTTTAGCTTCAGCTTTCTCATCTGCAGCATGGGAATGTTAGTTTTCTTTTGTGGTTATTATAAGGATAGAAATTTATGTAAAGAGATTGGTCTGTTGCCCGTAGTCAGTAAATGGCTGCTCTTAAAATTCTTCCCCTTCCCCATCTTCTTGCAAAGGGAAATATAAAGTAATCTGGTCATCCTAACAACAGGACTTGTTTTTAATCAGAGGTAGTAAATGTTTGAAATTCTTTCTAGCAGATTTTAAATAGGACTTCCTGTTGTGATGACTACATACGTATACATGTAACTTACTTGATACAGCTATGACCACAGTTAATCATAACATGGACAACACTCAGTTAGCAAAAGCTGATTCACAGCCAAAGTGATCTCCTAGTCCACTGCAAGTAAGTACAGAGAATGCTGGAAGCACACCCACTGACTACAGCAAGAAGTAACAGTTATTACTGTGGCAGAAGAGCTACAAGAAGCGAAAGCACAATAGGGAGGGGTCCATAGCTGTTGAGGCCGTTCCTCTACAGTCAACAGTGTTCCAAGTCATCAAGAATTCTATAAGTTTATTTTTAAGAAATGTTGACAATTAAAGGAGTTACATTGGTTGAATAGAAAAAGTCTTAGTTGCTCAGTCGTGTCTGACTCTTAAGTGACCAGTGGACTGCAGCTCACCAGGCTCCTCTGTTCATGGAGTTCTCCAGTTAGGAATTCTGGAGTGGGTTGCCATTACGTACTCCAGGGGATCTTCCCACAGGGATCGAACCTGGGTCTCCTGCACTGCAGGCAGATTCTTTACATGTGAACCACCAAGGAAAACCCCGGGTTGAGTAGAAAATTTACTAAATCAAGTATCTAATCACTTGGTGAGTCTGAGTGGGTTTCTACTGTACCTGTTCTTATTGTTTGTTGTTTAGTCGCTCAGTTGTGTCTAACTCTTTGCGACCCCATGAACTGCAGCACGCCAGGCTTCCTTGTCCTTCACTATCTCCCAGAGTTTGCCCAGGCTCATGTCTATTGACTCAGTGATGGCATCCAACCGTCTCATCCTCTGTCATCCCCTTCTCTTCCTGTCCCCAATCTTTCCTAGCATCAGGGTCTTTTCCCTGATGAGTCACCTCTTCGCATCAGATGACCAAAGTATTGGAGCTTCAGTATCAGTCTTTCAGTGAATATTCAGGCTTGGTTTCCTTTAGGATTGACTGGTTTGATATCCTTGCTGTCCAGGGACTCTCAAAGAGTCTTCTCCAGCACCATAGTTTGAAAAAAATTCAGTTCTTCTGTGCTCAGTCGTCTTTATGGTCCAACTCTCTCATATGTACATGATGACTGGAAGATAACATAGCTTTGACTGTATGGACCTTTCTCAGCAAAATGTTGTCTCTGCTTTTTAATATGCTCTCTAGGTTTGTCATAGCTTTTCTTCCAAGGAATAAGCATCTTTTAATTTCACAGCTGCAGTCATGTTGAAGCCTAAGAAAATAAAATCTGCCCATTTCCTCTTTTTCCCCCAAGAACTGATCTGATTCACCATGAAATGATGGGACTGGATGCCATGATCTTTGTTTTTTGAATGTTGAGTTTTAAGCCAGCTTTTTCATTCTTCTCTTACACTTTCATCAAGAGGCTCTTTAGTTTCTCTTTGCTTTCTGCCGTAAGGGTGGTTTTGCATATCTGAGGTTATTGATACCTTTCCAGGCAGTCTTAATTCCAGCTTGTGATTCATCCACCTGACATTTCACATGATATACTCTGCATAAAAGGTAAATGAACAGGGTGACAATAGACAGCTTTGATCTACGTCTTTCCTAATTTTGAATCAATCCATTATTCCCTGTCCGATTCTAACTGTTGCTTCTTGACCTGCATACAGATTTCTTAGGAGGCAGGTAAAGTGGTCTGGTATTCCCATCTCTTTAAGAATTTTCCACAGTTTGTGATCCACACATCAAAGGCTTTAGTGTAGTCAGTGAAGCAGAAGTAGATGTTTTTCTGGAATTCCCTTGCTTTCTCTGTGATCCAGTGGATGTTGGCAATTTGATCTCTGGCACCTCTGCCTTTTCTAAATCAAGCTTGTACATCTGGAAGGTCTCGGTTCATGTACTGTTGAAGTCTAGCTTGAAGGATTTTGAGGATGACCTTGCTGCCATGTGAAATGAGTGCAATTGTGTGGTAGTGTGAACATTCTTCAGCATTGCCTTTTTGGGACTGGAATGAAAGCTGGCCTTTTTCAGTCCTGTGGCCACGGCTGTGCTCAGTCTCGCAGTCATGTGCAACTCTTTGCATCCCCATGGTGGACTGTAGCCCACCAGGCTCGTCTCTCCATGGGATCTTCCAGGCAGGAAGACTGGAGTGGGCTGCCATTTCCTTGTCCAGGGCCACCTCTGAGTTTTCCAAATTTGCTGGCATATTGAGTGCAGCACTTAAACAGCATCATCTTTTAGGATTTGACATAGCTCAATTGGAATTCTGTCACTTCCACTAACTTGTTTGTAGTAATATTTCCTAAGGGCTTCTTGACTTCACATTCCAGGATATCTGACTCTAGGTAAGTGATCACATCATCATGGTTATCTGGGTCATTAAGACCTTTATTGTATAGTTCTTCTGTGTATTCTTGCCACCTGGTGTTTAATATCTCCTGCTTCTGTAAGATCCATGCTGTTTCTGTCCTTCATTGTGCCCATCTTTTCGTGAAACGTTCCTTGGTATCTCCAATTCTCTTGAGGTCTCTAGTCTTTCCCATTCTGTTGTTTTCCTCTATTTCTTTGCATTGATCACTGAGGAAGGCTTTCTTATCTCTCCCTGTTATTCTCTGAAACTCTGCATTCATTTGAATATGTCTTTCCCTTTCTCCTTTGCCTTTCTCTTCTCAGCTATTTGTAAGATCAGATCAGTTGCTCAGTCGTGTCCGACTCTTCACGACCCCATGAATCGCAGCACGCCAGGCCTCCCTGTCCATCACCGACCGGAGTTCACTCAGACTCATATCCATCGAGTCAGTGATGCCATCCAGCCATCTCATCCTCTGTCGTCCCCTTCTCTTCTTGCCCCCAATCCCTCCCAGCATCAGTCTTTTCCAATGAGTCAACTCTTCGCATGAGGTGGCCAAAGTACTGGAGTTTCAGCTTTAATATCATTCCTTCCAAAGAAGTCCCAGGGCTGATCTCCTTCAGAATGGACTGGTTGGATCTCCTTGCAGTCCAAGGGACTCTCAAGAGTCTTCTCCAACACCACAGTTCAAAAGCTTCAATTCTTCGGTGCTCAGCCTTCGTCACAGTCTAACTCTCACATCCATACATGACCACTGGAAAATCCATAGCCTTGACTAGACGAACCTTTGTTAGCAAAGTAATGTCTCTGCTTTTGAATATGCTATCTAGGTTGGTCATAACTTTCCTTCCAAGGAGTAAGCATCTTTTAATTTCATGGCTGCAGTCACCATCTGTAGTGATTTTGGAGCCCAGGAAACTAAAGTCTGACATTGTTTCCACTGTTTCCCCATCTATTTGCCATGAAGTGATGGGACCAGATGCCATGATCTTCGTCTTCTGAATGTTGAGCTTTAAGCCAACTTTTTCACTTTCCACTTTCACTTTCATCAAGAGGCTTTGGAGTTCCTCTTCACTTTCTGCCATAAGAGTGGTGTCATCTGCATATCTGAGGTGACTGATATTTCTCCTGGCAATCTTGATTCCAGCTTGTGTTTCTTCCAGTCCAACGTTTCTCATGATGTACTCTGCATAGAAGTTAAATAAGCAGGGTGACAATATATAGCCTTGACGAACTCCTTTTCCTATTTGGAACCAGTCTGTTGTTCCATGTCCAGCTCTAACTGTTGCTTCTTGACCTGCATACAGATTTCTCAAGAGGCAGATCAGGTGGTCTGGTATTCCCATCTCTTTCAGAATTTTCCACAGTTTATTGTGATCCACACAGTCAAAGGCTTTGGCATAGTCAATAAAGTAGAAATAGATGTTTTTCTGGAACTCTCTTGCTTTATCCATGATCCAGCGGATGTTGGCAATTGGATCTCTGGTTCCTCTGCCTTTTCTAAAACCAGCTTGAACATCTGGAAGTTCATGGTTCACATATTGCTGAAGCCTGGCTTGGAGAATTTTGAGCATTACTTTACTAGCATGTGAGATGAGTGCAATTGTGTGGTAGTTTGAGCATTCTTTGGCATTGCCTTTCTTTGGGATTGGAATGAAAACTGACCTTTTCCAGTCCTGTGGCCACTGCTGAGTTTTCCAAATTTGCTGGCATATTGAGTGCAGCACTTTCACAGCATCATCTTTCAGGATTTGGAATAGCTCAACTGGAATTCCATCACCTCCACTAGCTTTGTTCGTAGTGATGCTTTCTAAGGCCCACTTGACTTCACATTCCAGGATGTCTGGCTCTAGGTCAGTGATCACACCATCGTGATTATCTGGGTCGTGAAGATCTTTTTTATACAGTTCTGTGTATTCTTGCCATCTCTTCTTAATATCTTCTGCTTCTGTTAGGTCCATACCATTTCTGTCCTTTATCGAGCCAGTCTTTGCATGAAATGTTCCCTTGGTATCTCTGATTTTCTTGAAGAGATCCCTAGTCTTTCCCATTCTGTTGTTTTCCTCTATTTCTTTGCATTGATCGCTGAAGAAGGCTTTCTTACCTCTTCTTGCTATTCTTTGGAACTCTGCATTCAGATGTTTATATCTTTCCTTTTTTCCTTTGCTTTTCGCTTCTCTTCTTTTCACAGCTATTTGTAAGGCCTCCCCAGACAGCCATTTTGCTTTTTTGCATTTCTTTTCCATGGGGATGGTCTTGATCCCTATCTCCTGTACAATGTCACGAACCTCATTCCATAGTTCATCAGGCACTCTATCAGATCTAGACCCTTAAATCTATTTCTCACTTCCACTGTATAATCATAAGGGATTTGATTTAGGTCATACCTGAATGGTCTAGTGGTTTTCCCTACTTTCTTCAATTTAAGTCTGAATTTGGCAATAAGGAGTTCATGGTCTGAGCCACAGTCAGCTCCTGGTCTTGTTTTTGCTGACTGTATAGAGCTTCTCTATCTTTCTCTGCAAAGAATATAATCAATCTGATTTCGGTGTTGACCATCTGGTGATGTCCATGTATAGAGTCTTCTCTTGTGTTGTTGGAAGAGGGTGTTTGTTATGGCCAGTGCATTTTCTTGGCAAAACTCTATTAGTCTTTGCCCTGCTTCATTCTGTATTCCAAGGCCAAATTTGCCTGTTACTCCAGGTGTTTCTTGACTTCCTACTTTTGCATTCCAGTCCCCTATAACGAAAAGGACATCTTTTTGGGGTGTTAGTTCTAAAAGGTCTTGTAGGTCTTCATAGAACCGTTCAACTTCAGCTTCTTCAGCATTACTGGTTGGGGCATAGACTTGGATTACTGTGATATTGAATGGTTTGCCTTGGAAATGAACAGAGATCATTCTGTCGTTTTTGAGATTGCATCCAAGTACTGCATTTCGGACTCTTTTGTTGACCATGACGGTCACTCCATTTCTTCTGAGGGATTCCTGCCCACAGTAGTAGATATAAGGGTCATCTGAGTTAAATTCACCCATTCCAGTCCATTTCAGTTCGCTGATTCCTAGAATGTCGACATTTCACTCTTGCCATCTCTTGTTTGACCACTTCCAATTTGCCTCGATTCATGGACCTGACATTCCAGGTTCCTATGCAATATTGCTCTTTACAGCATCAGACCTTGCTTCTATCACCAGTCACATCCTCAGCTGGGTATTCTTTTTGCTTTGGCTCCATCCCTTCATTCTTTTTGGAGTCATTTCTCCACTGATCTCCAGTAGCATATTGGGCACCTACTGACCTGGGGAGTTTCTCTTTCAGTATCCTATCATTTTGCCTTTTCATAGTGTTCATGGGGTTCTCAAGGCAAGAATACTGAAGTGATTTGCCATTCCCTTCTCCAGCAGACCACGTTCTGTCAGATCTCTCCACCATGACCCGCCCATCTTGGGTTGCCCCATGGGCATGGCTTAGTTTCATTGAGTTAGACAAGGCTGTGGTCCTAGTGTGATTAGATTGACTAGTTTTCTGTGAGTATGGTTTCAGTGTGTTTGCTCTCTGATGCCCTCTTGCAACACCTACCGTCTTACTTGGGTTTCTCTTACCTTGGGCGTGGGGTATCTTCACAGTTGCTCCAGCAAAGCACAGCCAAAAGCTATCTCATATAACCACTTTTGACTTCTTGCATTTCTTTTTTGGGGGGATGGTTTTTGTTATAACCTCCTTACATTTTTATGAACCTCCAACCCACAAACTAGAGAACAATAATACCAAAGAAGTTCTTAGACTGTTGCGAATGTTCTAGGCCCCACATCAGGCTTCCCAACCTGGGCATCTGGCAAAGGGAATGGGAATCCCCAGTCTGACTTTGCAGGTCTATGGGATTTGATTATAGAACTTCCACAGGACTAGGAAAAACAGACTCTTGGAGGGTGCATTCAAAACCTTGTGCACACTGGGTCCCAGGGGAAAGGAGCAGTTAACCCCGTGAGAGACTGAGCCAGACCTGCCTGTGTTTGAGGGTCTCCTGTGGAGGCACGGGTCAGCAGGAGCACTGGCAGAAGCCGTCCTGGGAGGTCCATATTGGTATAAGTCCTTTTGGAAGTCACCTTTAGCCCTACCATAGAGCCTGTAAGCTCTAGAACTGGACTGCCTCTAAAGGCAGGGTGCACAGCCCCACCCATCAGCAGAAAATTAAATATTTAGCGAGCATGGCCCTGCCTGCCAGAGCAAGACCCAGTTTTCCTCACAGCCAGTCCCTCAGGAAGCTTGTACAAGCCTTTTATCCTCATCCATCAGAAGGCAGACAGAAGAAGCAAGAAGTACAATCCCACAACCTCCAGAATGAAAACCACAGTCACAGCAAGCTAACCAAAATGGTCACATGGATCATAGCCTTGTGTAACCCAATGAAGCTATAAGCCATGCCATACAGGGCCTCCCAAAACGGACGGGTCATGGTGGAGAAATCTTAAAAAACGTGGTCCACTGGAAAAGGGAGTGGCAAATCACTTCAGTATCCTTGCCTCAAGAACCCCATGAACAGTATGAAAAGGCAGTCTGTGGCAGGTTAGAAAGAAGGCAGTATTACCGGGCTGTGTGATGACTGCTTAGCCCACTGTGCAGTGTTGGCTGTCATGAGCCCCTCACCATGAAAAAGTGAAAGTGAAGTCGCTCAGTTGTGTCGGACTCTCTGCAATCCCATGGACTGTAGCCCACCACACTCCTCCATCTATGGGATTTTCCAGGCAAGAGTACTGCCTGGAAGGATCGACCCGACCCAGGGATTGAACCTGAGTCTCCTGCATTGTAGGCAGACGCTTTACTGTCTGAGCCACCAGGGAAGTCACCGTGAGAAGGTGGCGTAAAACATATCAAATGGCTGTTAGTTTTTTGCACTGAAGGGATTTATAAATGGGCATAGGTTCTAGAAATTGCACAGATTCTTTCCTCATCAAATTAGATCACCAGCAAACTAGCTAGTTAAGACTATAGCTTCCCCTCCACCCCCACCCACCCCCCACCCCGTGACACACACATGCAGGACAGCATTCACTAAGTACTTGTAAGAGGAGAGAGATTTTTTAGGTGACTGTGAAGAACACTTCTGCATTTGTTTTCTTAGTTTTATCAAAGGCATTCTCTGTTTCTTCCTTGTACCCTTTATAGAACTTAATACCAGAAAAGCACATGTACTCTCTTGGAAACTGGCTGTAATTACTTCCAACACTGAGTAAAAATGATATAGTTCAGTATGTTGGCTTCAGGATCTGACATCTCTAGGATTGGTACAATGTAAAGCTCTCACAATCTACATACTTTGTATGCTTCCTTTATCACAGTTTGGTTTTCTTCTTTTACAGCCTTATTTAATGAATGCTTTTTACTCAAAGCTTGCTTATGTCTCGTTTTGGGAAAATACAGGATTGAAAATGGTAGAACAATTTGAGTGTCTGTAAAATTACTCATTTGGCTATCATTAGTGCCTGCATGGATCATCGGTGGTGCCTTTGAGGTCAATATGAGGCAACACTCCCAGAGTTCTGAGGTGTTAACAGGCTCCAGTGTTGTTCCTGAGGGCTGTAATAGTGATCTGTCCCGCCCTTTCGTCATTCCCCTAGTATCATCATGATAATGCGGACATTTTCTTCTCTTCGTGGGTTACGGGGTCTTTCTGTGTCGTTGCTGATTATTGTTAGGTGTTGAAATGGCTTCTGTCCATAATTATACTGTCATTTCTGTTTGTACAACTTTTTTTTTTGGCCTCCATAATTGCTCAGGGCCTTCACATAAACCTGTGAACAGCAGCATTCATTCCTTCTGCAGTGGGGAGTGGGAAGGGGAAAGCTCGAGCTGCAGAGCTGTCCTGGAAAAAGTAGACCTCTTAAAGAAAGAACAGGAGGACCTGGTGTGTCATTGACTGACACATAAGCCAGAATGGGAATCCAAAAAACTAGCACTTTAAACTTGGGAAAGGAAGGTAAATGTGTATTTTTACCAGTTTCCTGGTATGTAGCTGCGTGTGTCAAGGTGGAAAATAATATTTCAAACATGGTTGAAGTTATCAGAGCATGTAATTAATGCCGCAGAGCCAAATTTACCTTGTTTTATTTTAGCCTTAATTACTCGTTACTTTCTATATATTGACATTGTGAAACATAAGCTTTTAATTCTGCCTCTTTGTTTTTGGTATGCTTATTTGTTTTGTTTTAATTATGTGAAGCATAATTACAGAAGAAAATTTAATGTTCTTCATTGATGGTAAATGCTGCCATTAAATACAATTTTTATACGCTCCTATAGAGCGAGATCCCCCTTTTTTTGTAATATGTCTAAGTTATTATATTTTCTAAGTTTGTCTGGAACTCATCAGGTAAGTTTTAGCAAATCATGGCCACTTAAAATAATCCATAAGTACATTAATATCAGAGGTACACAATTATTTTTGCTAAACTACCGTGGCTAAACAGATCAAACTAGATGATTCCCATAACTTAAAATGCTTAGCCTTTAATCAGCATATGCATTTCAGCTACGCATTTCTCCAACATCACATGTATAATTGACTTATCAGTGAAGTAAATCTTTGCAAGTTTCTGAACCTTTCAAATTTTAGGGGCCCCGAATATTGTAGGCTAGGAGAGGAGTTTTCCAGCATCATAGAAAACTGAATGCCATTTGATCATACATTTATTCATTCACTTGTCAAATACATATAAAGCACCTACTGTGTATGGTTGCAGCCGCAGGGGATATTGAAGTAGATAAGAAACAGGTGCCCTTAAGGGGCCTCTGTTGTTACAGGGGAAAGAAACCTGTATATCCATGATTATAATACACAACGCTATAAAGAAGCGTGTGCAAGGCACATTGTTGACCCAGAGGTGTGAGTGATCTACAGCTAGGTGCCTTGGTCCATGTCTCCTCCATGGCTTTTGTGATGGTGCTTTCATCCTTCCTCAGTTGCCTGAATTAGTCAGAGGAGAGATAGGATGAGATGATGATCCGGGGGATGCTAAGGGCAAAAGTTCGTTGAATTGGAGCCAAGGTTCTCTGAGTTCCCTGAACTGAGATTTAATATGGAAAGAGGGTCACCTCTTCTTTTCTTCCTTTTGTAACCTACTTTATTTTTTTAACTTTTTATTTTATATTGGAGAATAGCCAATAACAATAATAGTTTCAGGTGGATAGCAAAGGGACTCAGCCATACATATACTTACACACGTATCCATTTTCCCCGACTCCCTCCCATCCAGGCTGCCAGTAACATTGAGCAAAGTTCCCTGTGCTCTACAGTAGGGGGACCTTGTGGTTGTCCACTTTAAATATTGCAGTGTGTACATGTCGGTACCAAACCCCCTATGTCTTCCCCACACTGTTCTTTAGATGTGCTTGTTTTCATTGATTTTACTCTCTTGCATGTTAACTTTATAAGCTCATGGGTTGCATCTGGCTGTTGGTTTTTTATTAAGGACTTTAAGAATCAAGTTTGGTTTTGAGTCTAGGGCACTTAACACATGCACATTTATAGATGGCTTACCTGTAAGCCTCCTTTTAGTTAGGTGCCAACACGTCAGTACTATGAGAGCATTTCTTAAGGTGTGATGTTAAGGTGGATGAGAAGGAGGGAAAAAAAGATAAAGGAAAGAAGTACTTCTCTTTTTCACTCAGAAAAACTGAAGAAAGGAAGGACAACAAAGAGTGGAAGGTAGAAATTGGCCAGGAAGTAGCTTTTGTTAAAACATGCAGGATAATTCATTAGGTTGAAAGTGCCTATGGATCAGAATTACTTCAGGAGCACTCTGGTCAAGAGAGTGTCTCAGAGTGCCACGTATAGCTTGGCAGTGACATATAACTTTTCTGCCTGGTTGACTCTACTCACAGATTTAGTTAAAGATCTTGGTAATACGTAGAATCAATCCTTTGTATGTACTTAAGATATAAAGATTTAGTTAAATTAAGTTCATCTTTCATTTGATTTCTCCTAATTCTCAGTATTTCGTTATGTCTTTAGTTTCTGTTTGTTATTTTTTTTATTGACATATAGTTGCCTTCTACTGTTTTGATTTCTGCTGTTCCATTATGGTTTTTTGTAGAACATTGAATATAGGTCTCTGTGCTTTATGGTTGTTTGGTCACCAAGTCGCATCTGACTCTTTTGTGACCCCATGAACTATAGCCTGGTAGACTTCTCTGTCCATGGGATTTCCCAGGTAAGAATACTGGAGTGGGTTGCCATTTTCTTCTCCAGTGCTATATAGTAGGATCTTGTTTATTCATCCTATATATACAAGCTTATATCTGCTAACCCCAGCCTCCTACTTGGTCCTTCCCGAACCTCCTCCTCCCTGGCAGCCAGCAGTCTGTTCTCTGACTCATCCATGATTCTGTTTCTGTTTCATAGATAAATGCATTTGTGTTGTTTTTTAGATTCCATGTATATTTGTGATATGATATTTGCCTTTCTGTTTCTGACTTATTTTGCTTCGTATTGATAATCTCTAGTTGCATCCATGTTACTGCAAATGGCATTGTTTCTTTCTTTTTTAATAGCTGAGTAATATTCCATTGTAGAGAAGGAAATGGCAGCCTACTCTGGTATTCTTGCCTGGAGAACCCAATGGACAGAGGAGCCTGCAGACTGCAGTCAGTGGGATCACAAAGAGTCAGACTTAGTGACTGAACAACGATATTCCATTGTACATATGTATCACATCTTTATCTATTCATTTGTCGATGGACATCAGGTTGTTTCACATCTTGGTAATGTGAATACTGCCACTAAAAACATTAGGGGACATGCTCAGTTCAGTTGCTCATTCATGTCTGATTCTTTGTGACCCCATGAACTGCAGCACGCCAGGCCTCCCTGTCCATCACCAACTCCCAGAGTCCACCCAAACCCATGTCCATCAAGTCAGCGATGCCATCCAACCATCTCATCCTCTGTTGTCCCCTTCTCCTCCTGCCCCCTCAATCTTTCCCAGCATCAGGGTCTTTTCAAATGAGTCAGCTCTTTGCATCAGGTGGCCAAAATATTGGAGTTTCAGCTTCAACATCAGTCCTTCCAATGAACACCCAGGATTGATCTCCTTTAGGATGGACTGGTTGGATCTCCTTGCAGTCCAAGGGACTCTCAAGAGTCTTCTCCAACACCACAGTTCAAAAGCATCAATTCTTCGGCACTCGGCTTTCTTTATAGTCCAACTCTCACATCCATATGTGACCACTGGAAAAACCATAGCCTTGACTAGACGGACCTTTGTTGACAAAGTAACGTTTCTGCTTTTTAATATGCTGTCTAGGTTGGTCATAACTTCCAAGAAGTAAGCGTCTTTTAATTTCATGGCTGCAATCACCACCTGCAGTGATTTTGGAGCCCAGAAAAATAAAGTCAGCCACTGTTTCCTATCTATTTGCCATGAAGTGATGGGACTGGATGCCATGATCTTAGTTTTCTGAATGTTGAGCTTTAAGCCAACTTTTTCACTGTCCTCTTTCACTTTCATCAAGAGGCTCTTTAGTTCTTCACTTTCTGCCATAAGGGTGGTATAGTCTGCATATCTGAGGTTATTGATATTTCTCCTGGCAATCTTGATTCCAGCTTGTGCTTCCTCCAGGCCAGTGTTTCTCATGATGTACTCTGCATATAAGTTAAATAAGCAGGGTGACAATATACAGCCTTGACGTACTCCTTTTCCTATTTGGAACCAGTCTGTTGTTCCATGTCCAGTTCTAACTGTTGCTTCCTGACCTGCATACAGGTATCTTTTTGAATTATAGTTTTATCTGGGTATGTGTCCAGGAGTGGGTTTGCTGGATCATTTGGTAATTCTGTTTTTAATTTTCTAAGGTACCTCCGTACTGTTTTCCACAGTGACTGCACCAACTTACATTCCCACCTACTGTGTAGAAGGGTTTCCTTTTCTCCACACCCTCTCCAGCGATTGTTATTTATGGACTTTTTAATGATGGCTATTCTGAGCAGTGTGAAGTGGTACCCATTGTAGTTTTGTGTTTCTCTAATGATTAGCAATATTGAGCATCTTTTCTTGTGCCTTTTGGCCATCTGTTTGTCTTTGTTGAAATGCCTATTTAGTTCCTTTGCCCATTTTTGATAGGATTTTTTGTTGTTGTATGAGCTGTTTGTATATTTTGGAAATTAAGCTCTGTCAGTTGCATTGTTTGCATATATTTTCTCCCATTCTATAGGTTGTATTTTTGTTTATGATTTCCTTTGCTGTGCAAAAGGTTGTAAGTTTAATTAGATCCCATTTGTTTATTTTTGTTTTTATTTCTATTGCCTTGGGAGACTAGTCTCCAGTTTAAAAATGCAGGAGTTCGGTGTTTGCCAAATCTATACCGAAATACAAGCCATCTTGAGGGTCAAAATTATGTCAATATTTGTGATGTTAATAGGCTGTTGTTATACTATTATCTGCCGCCATTCCTAGTCATTCTTGTGTTGAAGTCGAACACCACAGATGTCTGTTGCAGTGGACGCAGCATGCTATTAGTTCGTTAACGATCATTCTTAGTCTCTGACTTTTCATATTAATTTAATGATGCACAGATTTGCCAGGGAAAAAATGAATTCCACTGTTCTCTAAAGCGTATGAGCTCATTTTATTGCCCTTTTTGTAAACTAGATGCTTTCTGATGCAGCACCTGGAAAACTGAGAATTGTTCATGGAGATGTCTTGACGTTTAAGATAGAAAGGGCTTTTCCAGAAAGTCTCAAAAGACAGTGGGAGGATGGTAAGTGTCTTTGGGTTGGTTTTCTTATTTTCTTTTGTAATTATTTAATTACAAATATTTGTATTATTTGTCATACATTGTAAATATTTATTATATACGTATATTACATTAGATAATTAAATAGGTAAGGTGCATTGCAATTTTTTCTGCTTTTCCACTTTCTTCCAAAATAAAAATCAAATTGCTTTCTCTTCATCCAAATTTATCTGATACCAATATTTTTCAAATATTTTGGGGTCTGTTCATATAAACTTGCCATTTTCATGATACCATATAAAGATGGAATGAGCTAGAAAGTGTTTTCCCAATGGTGAAAAAAGTGTTTTGGTGAACAAAGCCATACCCCCCCTTTCTTTTGACTTTATTTCCTCTGTCTTTTACATTCAGTAACCTTCCAAGGCACTCTTCATTCATGGACAGTTTATTGGGTACCTGCTATGTGCCAGCTCCTTGGAACACACAGAAGTGTTTCTTGCCCATAAACCCCCCTCAGAGCAGTTGGAGAAGCGATTTGGGGGTGCCTCCACAGCTGCCCTTGAGTCTCTCACTGCTCCACACCAGGCTCCTTCAGAGTGGCTGGCTCTGCCCGTCTCCCCCCTCCAACTAGCTCTTCTCAGTGACCATCTTCAGTTTTCTGCCCTGCCCAGCCAGCCACAGACAACAGGGATGACCCACCTAACTGCCTGCCGCAAACCTTCTCTATGTTTCCCAGTGTTAAACTGTTACTCTCACTAAAAGATTTCTCTGCTTCTGTTTTCCCTGATACCAGGCCCACCTATTCTTCCTTTCACCTTGTTTTGAGCTTTCTCTGACTTTGCTGGTGGTTATTTTTCCACCCACATCTTAAATCTTGTTTCTCCTGCCATGACTTCACTTATCACATAAATATTATACACAATTTTCATGTCCAGCCTTTATCCCCCTTTGTGGGCATCTGACAGATTCTCTGGTGTCCCACAAGAACTTTGACATCATGTCCAAGGCTAAATGATCTTTTCCCTCAAACCAGTTCTTTTTCACGTTTTCCTAAGCCAAAACCTGGGGACTTTAACTGAATACTAATTAGGTGGGGTTTTTTCCCTTTAATTCAAAGCTGATTGTGAGCAAACATCGCTTCTGAAGAATAAATGGACTGAAAAATACTCAGCCGTTATCTTTTTGTATGCTTTTGTTTGATGCTATTAATAGCCAGTTTGATTTTACTCTTAACTAAAATTGTATTCATAATACATTTATGAAATAATCATACCAAGTTTTTTCTTATGCCAACCAGATCCTCCAAATGTACATATTATTGGAAATCTGCCTTTTAGTGTATCAACTCCACTGATTATCAAATGGCTTGAAAATGTTTCTCAAAGAAATGGACCATTTGCATATGGTAGAACCCGGATGATGTTGACTTTTCAAAAGGAAGTGGCAGAGGTAAGTTTTAACTTTTTATGGTTGTTTTATCACAAGATCAAATTACCAGAACAAAATAAAAAGAATATTATCAGTTTGGAGTTGAGAAAGGTAAGGGGGTTTGGTGTCTCATTATTCAATATATAGACTTTGGCTCACATAAGCCTGCTAGGCATTCTCTTGATTGGAGTGTTCCAAGTTTGTCTCTAAAAAGTAAACCCTCAGAGCAGTGAAAGCAGTTTTTGAAGCAAAGAGGTTTAAGGAGGGAATCTGCAGGCTATAAGCAATTCTTTTTTATGACATATGAATATAGAAGAGTGTGTCATGTATATTAACAGCTTTGTGTGTGTATGGTTTAATCAAAAGAGCAGCCGAATCCCCACCACCCAAGTCAAACTGTTGTTGTTCAGTTGCATCTGACTCTTTGCAACCCCATGGACTGGAGCTCACCAGGCTTCCCTGTCCTTCACAATCTCCTGGAGTCTGCTCAGACTCGTGTCCATTGAATCGGTGATGCCATCCAACCATCTCGCCCTCCGTGGTCCTCTTCACTGTGGTATTGACCATCTAGCGATGTCCATGTATAGCGTCGTCTCTTATGTTGTTGAAAGACGGTATTTGCTGTGACCAGTGTGTTCTCTTGGCAAAATTGTTAACTTTTGCCCTGCTTCATTTTGTACTCCAAGGCCAAACTTGCCTGTTATTCCAGGTGTCTCTTGACTTCCTACTTTTGCATTCTAGCCCCCTGTGATAAAAATGACATCTTTTTTTGGTGTTAGTTCTAGAAGATCTTGTAGGTCTTCATAGAACCCTTCAGCTTCTTTGGCATTAGTAGTTGGGGCATAGACTTGATTACTATAATATTGAATTGTTTGCCTTAGAAATGAAGGATTATTTCTGATTCTTCTGATGAAGGAAATGAAAGATCATTCTGTCATATTTGAGATCGCATTCAGGTACTGCATTTCAGATTCTTTCATTGACTGTGAGGGCTACTCCATTTCTTTTAAGGGGTTCTTGCCCACAGTGATAGATACAATGGTCATCTGAATTAAATTTACCCGTTCACATCCATTTTAGTTCACTGATTCCTAAAATGTTGATGTTCCCTCTTGCCATCTCCTGTTTGACCATATCCGGTTTACCTTGATTCATGGACCTAGCGTTCCAGGTTCCTATGGAGTACTCTCGTTTACAGCATCGGACATTACTTTCACCACCAGCCACATCCACAGCTGGGCGTCGTTTCCCCTTTGGCTCAGCCTCTTCATTCCTTCTGGAGTTATTTCTCTGCTCTTCTCTAGTAGCATATTGGACACCTACTGACCTAAGGGGTTCTTCTTTCAGTGCCATACCTTTTTGCCTTTTCATATTCTTCATGGGGTTCTCAAGGTGAGAATGCCAAGGTGGTTTGCTGTTTCCTTCTCCAGTGGACCACTTTTTGTCAGAACTCTCCACCATGACCTGTCCATCTGGGTGGCCCTACACAGAGTGGCTCAAAGTTTCAGTAAGTTGCACAAAGCTGTGGTCCATATGATCATTTTGATAAGTTTTCTGTGATTGTGGTTTTCATTCTGTCTGCCCTCTGATGGATGAGGGCAAGAGGCTCGTGGAAGCTTCCCAATGGGAGGTACTAGCTATGGTTTGGAAAACGGGTCTTGCTCTGGTGGGCATGGTCATGCTCAGTAAATCTTTAATCCAACTAAAGTCTTTAATCCCATTAAATCTTTAAATCCAATTAAAGTTAAGTTAATAATTAGATTACTAACATCTCTGACACCCTCTTGTATGCCTCTTTCTGATTGCATCTCCTGTTTTCCATCTATTACCAGGATAATCTATACCATGCATTTGCAATTTATTATTCCCTACATAGTTTATCAGATTCTTACCTGTATAATAATATATTTCAGTTTTATCCATTTTTCAACTTTATACAAATGGGTTCATACAGTGTATATTCTTTTTATCCTGATGTGCTCATATTGTCCATAGCTGTAGCTTACTTATACAGCTATTTACTATCCACTGACTGTTGGTCTGTCAGGCTTCTCTGTCTGTCTTCCTGTTTGGGGACCCCACATTAGTTTCAGTGTTTCGTTATTACAAACAGTCACAACCATTCTTATGATGATCTAGGCTAGTACACATAGATGAGATTACTCTAGGGTACAGACCTCAGGGTGGCAGTGCTGGGACATAAGGCTTGCCACTTCAAATTTACCACTCTTTTCTGCAGTGTCTAATCTGTTGATAATTGTATTTTCCATTTCAGATTCTGTACTTTTATCTCTAAAAGTTCCGTTTGAGTCTTATTCTATCTTCCCTTTTTCTCATGTTTATGCTGTTCTTGGCATCCTTATACATATGTATAATATTTGTAATAGCTATTTTAAGATCTTTGCCTACTAATTCCACTGCCTCTGTCATTTCTGTACTAGTTTACCAATTGATGTTTCCCACCCTCTTTGTTCTGGGTCCCATTTTTCTGCTTTTCAAGCCTGGTAATTTTTGTTACAATAGTGGCTATTGTGAGGCTTGTTGTTTTTTTTTTTCCCAGTGTTGTTAAGGGTCAGATTTTGTTGTATAGGGTTGAGTAGTGGGTTTTGTTCTGGCACGTAGATAAAGTACTTACAAATTGGTTTGACGTTTGCCTTTCAAGCTTTGTTATGATGGGTCCAAAGCAGCCTTTGATCAGGGGCTAAGTCCTACTACTAAGCCATGGTGTTTCTGAGGAAGCCCCCCTGTGTCCTGTGTATTTCATGGGCTCTTTACTTTAGCTGTTGGGAATGCAGACTATTTCCAGCCCTGTATGAGCTCCATTTTGTCCGACAGCTTTCCAGTGGTACTTTGTCCAGCCTTCCTAGCCTTGAGGAGTTAACCTCATACACCCCTTGCAGATCCTTGCTCTGCCAAAGACTTGAAAGAGAGTGTGTCTCCACTCACTGCCTTCCTGTCTCTACCTCCTTTCCCTAAGACCTCTCCAGCTCTGCGTTCCACTTCTCCAGCAGCCTGCCCCACGGATTCTAGCTGCCTCGGCCTCCCAGAACATCAGCCTGTCTCCTGAACTCCAGGTCTTCTCTGGCCTCTGTTTCTTTGCTCTCCTTGTGCTGCAGCTGTAAGCTGGGCAGTCCTGAGACTTACCTCCTTTCTCTTCTGGCAGTGATCACAGTCCCTTACTGCATCGTGTCCAGTTTAGAAAACCTGTTGTTTTGTGTATTTTAGTCAGCTTCATGGTTGTTTCTGTAAAAAAAATAAAGCAATACAACTTAATATCAGAATTGCTCTGAAAGTAGACACTGGATGACTACCTTAGTTCAACTCTTCCAGTGTCTTCCTCTCGAATAATTTATGAATGTATTATAATAAATTTTTTCTTGCATCCATCCCTCTGTCTCCACGTTCCCTTCCAGAGGTGCTGGTTTTCAACAGCAGTTTTGCCCCATCCCCCACTCCCGGGACACTTTGGGTTGTCCCAGCTGGGGGTGCTTCTGGCATCCAGTGGATAGAGTTCAGGGCAGCTGGTAAACGTCCTTCAGTGCACAGGACAGTCCCCGTAGCAAAGAACTACTCAGCACTAACTAGCCCAAAATGTCAAAGCCACCAAAGTTGAAAATTTCCGTTTTAGAGTATTAGGCCATAACATCCATCACAAAAATGTAGAACCCTTTTGTGTTTATTAGAAACTCTTAAGATGACATCCTTTTTTTCCTGAGATCCTAGTCATCTTGTGACTCTTATTAGTGCTTTTCTGTTGCTTTGAATTGAGGCCACGCTAATAGTTCTCTTTGTTGCTTTTCTCAACTTTTGAATTTGTCCTTGGATTATTTCCTCAGCTGATACGATTATTATGGTATTTCTACTCTTCAGTAGCACAATAGAAATGCAAAAATACTCATTCTTTTGGGGGAAAGAGCAAAGGAACAGAGGCTGAAGCGGTGGAGTAACATTTCAATGACTCATTGTCACTTGTTATTAATAATAGTGTTGCTTCCAGTTTACCATATGCAGTTATTTTTCTTTAACAAAAAGTTGATTTTAGTTAAATGTTAGTTTGAATATTGAGAAGAGTTTATATTCAGGCTATAATTTATGGAATGCTTTAAAAGTATAGATAACACTGGTCCTCTGACTGATTTTCACAATTTTGCAAGTGAGAGTTTCAGTGGAAGACTATATAGCCGCATTCTCCTGTTTTCCCTCTCTTTGTTCTTGACACTGTCATATTTGCATTTTGAATTTTAGCCACAGAAAGCACTTAGAAGATTTGCTTGGCTTGCTTTGTGAGTTACAGGGCAGAAACGAGCGTGTTTGTCTTGTTCCTTTCTCTCTAAGACGACAGGGTGTAAATGTAAGAATTCAGCTCATACACATTAAGGGGCTTGTAGACACTTGAAAGTTGCAGCTTATAAAATAGAATCAGACCGTGTAGCAGTAAATGAGAGCTTAACAAATCTCATCTAACCTCACGTTACAGGTGGTGAAACTGAGACTCAACATAGTTTAACGTCTTCCGAAGGTCGTGGAGCTAGCTGCAGGGAAAACTGAACCTGAACAGAGGTCATGTTTTCTGCTGAAATTATGATGTTCCAGTTCTTTGTGTGACTGGATCTGCGGTCTTTTCTTTCTGGGTCCAGCATCAACCTCTTCATCTACCATCTCCAGGGGCCCATGGCTGGTTAAGGGAATGGCCTTTCCATAAATTATCTAGTTCTCATTGTCCCTGATATTTGGCTCTGTGGTTTCTCAAGCATAAGTCTAATTTTTCTACTTAAAATTATTTTACATGAATAGAAAAAAAACAAAACTGTTCTTGTGAATTCGTTGACCCCTTGTTTTTCTTACACTCAATCAGAATTTTTTAAAAGCTCAAGGGTTAGAGGTTTCCTTTTACTGAAAAATTACCTGGTTTGGTTCCTTGAACTTCTGCTCTTCAAATATATCTTGTAACGGTGTTTGAATTTTCATAGGTTTACCGGTAATATATCAAAGAAACATCAAATGTTTGAGTGGTTGGATCAAACATTGAACTCTTAGGCTAGCGTTTAATGAAGTCTTTTGCAGAGCTTTCTGGTCTGTGGATTGAATTCTTCCTTAATAAATGAGGGACAGGTATTTGTGCTGCTTTCTTCTACGTTATGAGATTGACATGTTTTCATCTCCAAAGCCTTTGTGTATTTGTTGCAAAGATGGGATTGTTGTTGTTTAGTCACTGAGTCCATGTCTGCGTCCATGGACCGTAGCCCACCAGGCTCCTCTGTCCATGGAATTTCCCAGGCAAGAATACTGGAGTGGCTTGTCATGCCCTCCTCCAGCGGATCTTCCCAGCCCAGAGACGGAACCCTCATCTCCCACACTGGCCACCAGGGAAGCCCAGAGATAGGAGGGTAACATTCATGGGTCAGGATACTCCTTTCTCCTGGCAGAAGTGGATACATACCATTCTTAAGTGAAATATACTTTAATGTGTCTTTATAGCGAATTAGGTTTCCCTCCATGCCTCTCTGTTTTGCTTTTGGTTAAAGTGATTTTTAAATTCTCTTCCTTTTATCAATGGGGACATACTTTTCAGATGTAAAGTAAAATACTGGAAGAAAATCCAGGATGAAAAAATTTAAGTTCAGGCATTTCTTTTGGTTTATTTTCTAATTTTATGATTACGTTCATGCTAGATTTTAGTTTTGCGCAACTGCTTTGAATTGTGCCAGTTTATACAATGCATTTTAGAAAATTTGAATCTTATGGCGTTGGTAAAATTAAGTTTCTTATTTTCCTTTATGAAGGGCTAGAAATATTTTTGACCATTTGATCCATGAGATTATTCTTTAACTTAAATATGTACTTCTGTTATTTTTTGTTATTTGCTTGAGAATATGTACAATTCTTGGTTTTACTAAGAAAGAATTGATTTTGTTGTATATGCTGTATCACTTGTCTGAAATTAACTTCCCAGTAATTTTAACTGTCCAAATAGAGACAAGAGCCAGGTAAATTAAAGTAAAAAAGGCTGAGATGAGGTCTGGTTTCTGAGTAACAAAATGTACTATAAAATCTACAGTTAGCTTTGCCTATAGGAAATTTTCTCAGCATCTCATATTAAAGCCTGTGTTTAAATCTTACTAAAGGAAAAGCTTTTACAAGTCAAATTACATGATTTTCATGCCCACGGTTGGTTAGAAGCAGCAAAGTAAAAGGGACTATTAGAGGTTAACACACACAGTGAAACAGGAAGGAGACCACCCAGCCCAGTAAATAGAACTTAAAGAATCACTCCAACTCTGACTGTTGAGTAGTAAGGCATGCCACAGGCACACTTGGCCCAGGATTATTCCAGTAATCATTGCTATCTGCAATGTTGACTCTGTGTCATTCTGAAGAGGTCCAGGGAGCTCTAGGAACAGGATGCATTTTAGAAAACTGTAACTGTAAGTCACTTCAGTCGTGTCCGACTCTGTGCGACCCCATAGACGGCAGCCCACTAGGCTCCCCCATCCCTGGGATTCTCCAGGCAAGAACACTGGAGTGGGTTGCCATTTCCTTCTGCAATGCGTGAAAGTGAAAAGTGAAAGTGAAGTCGCTCAGTCATGTCCGACTCTTAGCGACCTCATGGACTGCAGCCTACCAGGCTCCTCCGTCCATGGGATTTTCCAGGCAAGAGTACTGGAGTAGGGTGCCATTGCCATCTCCGCATTTTAGAAAAATAAGTGTAGAATTATTTTATGCATCACTCAGCTTTGTCCAACATACCGTATTTTTCATATCTTTTTAAAGAAATAAAACATTATGAATATGTTTGGAACCCCTTTTTCCCTCCTGTGAATTGACCTGTCTAAAAATCGATACTCAGTATTGCCATGAATATGTTTTGCTTGCTCTGCAGATATAGATAGATACACACATGCACATGGAGAGTAAACGATAAATAATCTTCTGACGTTTTCCTGTGAGTGCAGTCACACTACCTGTCTTCTGTCAGTTATTTGCTCTATTTGGGGATTTATGTTGGAAACCCTTGTTATTCATTGTAAATATTATTTAGTCCATTGTCAGAATTACCACAGTTTAATTATTCATTCACCTATTGATGGATCTTTGTTTTTTGGATACTACATACAGTGTTGCAGTGAATATCCTTATAAATATCTCCTGCGAAGCAGGTCTCTAGAATATAGTCATAAAGGTAAACCTGACGGATTACAGCAGTTTACTCAACTTTGGCTTTACTGTATATTGCCAGATTATAGTCCAAAATGCTTGTACCAGTTCCCACTCACTAGCAGCATATGAGAATTCCTATTGCTCCATGTACTCCCCAGTACTAGGTTCTGTTAAGTCGTTTCTCTGTGTGTAAGTTTTATTTCATGAAATATGAAATTGTATCTAAAATGGTTTTAATATGCATATCCCTGATCTGTAATTTACTTGAGCTTAGTTTATGATTATAGTTCGTTTGGGTTGCTACAATGTTTCTCTTCGTATTTTCTATTAGTTTATCTTTTGATTATTGATCTGTAGGAGTTTCTTCTATATTCTGAGCACTAATCCTTTGTCCGGAGAAGGCAATGGCACCCCACTCCAGTTCTTTTGCCTAGAAAATCCCATGAACAGAGGAGCCTGGTAGGCTGCAGTCCATGGGGTCGCTAGAGTCGGACACGACTGAGCAACTTCACTTTCACTTTTCACTTTCATGCGTTGGAGAAGGAAATGGCAACCCACTCCAGTGTTCTTGCCTGGAGAATCCCAGGGACGAGAAGCCTGGTGGGCTGCAGTCTATGGGGTCTGACAGAGTCAGACACGACTGAAGCGACGCAGCAGCAAATCCTTTGTCACATAAGAGTTTCAAATACCTTCTCTCAGTCTGTGACCTATCTTTATAGTGTTTTCATTATACAAAAAGTTCTTAAGTAGAACAATATATATCAGTCTTTTGTGACTACTGCTTTTGCATTATTAAGAAAGTCTTCCTGCCATGGGAGTCATAGATATTTACTCATAAAATTTTAAAATTTTAGTTTTCACTTACTGTTAATTCACTTGGAATTTATTTTTGGTTGATGAGATATGGGCCTACACAGTCCTCTTTGTCGATTCCTGCTTATACCACAGTCACCAAATGATCCATCCTCCTCCCTCTAGCAGTCCACACGTGCTTGGGTCTCTGAGGTTTTTGTTCCATGGGTATATTTGTGCCTCTAACAATATGATACTGCCTTAATTTTGATATCTGGTAAGGTGAATGCCCCCATATCACCTCCACAGAGCAGCCCCCTGCCCCGCATTGTTGACGTTCTTCTGGAGTGCCCTGGGGTATTCTTGGCCCTTTACTTTTTCATATAATGTTTATATGGAATTTAAAGTTCTTTTTAAAAATCCTTTGGGGATGTTGATTGAATTGTATATATTTATGAGTTAATTCACATATGTCTACTTTTAAAATAAAAATGTTTGGGTGCTTAAAAGAAAATAAGTTTTTTGTTAAAAAAAAAAAGTTCTCAAAATCAGCCAATTCAAGAGTTCTAAATATTCATGGTTTTATTACATTTAAATAAAGGACATACCATTGGAAATGTTCATTGAGACTTTGGGGTAGTTCATAAAACTGAAGCATCTTGAATTCATTATTCTTGCTGTTTTCACCTGTCTATATTTATGGATTACTTGTTTCATACAGTATCTTCTACCTTGAAAATCCCAATAGCCAGTGGTAGGGAAATTTTCTAATTTGATTTCTTTTAAGTGCATTGTGTGTATAACTCATACTTCATAGATGTACCTCAGTTAGTGTCGAAGGAAAATGTTCCCCGTGTTGGCTATATATCATGTTAGATAGCCCATGCTTTTAAAATTTACCTCAAAACAATGTACCTGGTGTTCATAGATGATGAATGAGTTTTTTGCCAAAATTCCTCTTTGTCCTTCTGCAGAGACTTACAGCTACTACTGGAAGCAAACAGCGAAGTCGCCTCTCCATCATGGCCCAGTACCTCTGCGACGTTCAGCACATCTTGACAATTCCAGGTCAGGCTTTTGTGCCCAAACCAGAGGTGAGTTTCTGATGATTTGTTTTAAACAGTATAGTATACTAGGACTAGGATGTGTGAGGATGTGTCATAGAAAATTATCGCTAGAATCTGATCTTCTATGCAAACTGTTCCATAACTTTTTCCTTCCCTCTCCTAAAACCATAAAAATCACAGTGGTGGATCAGTTCAGTTCAGTCGGTCAGTCGCATCTAACTCTTTGCGACCCCATGGACTGCAGCACGTAAGGCCTCCCTGTCCATCACCAACTCCCAGAGTTTAGTTAAACTCATGTCCATTGAGTCAGTGATGCCATCCAACTATCTCATCCTCTGTCATCCCCTTCTCCTTCCACCTTCAATCTTTTCCAGCATCGGGGTCTTTTCCAGTAAGTCAGCTCTTCACATGAGGTGGCCAAAGTATTGGAGTTTCAGCTTCAACATCAGCCCTTCCAATGAATATTCAGGACTGATTTCCTTTAGGATGAACTGGTTGGATCTCCTTGCAGTCCAAGGGACTCTCAAGAGTCTTCGCCAACACCATACTTCAAAAGCATCAATTCTTCGGTGCTCAGCTTCTTTGTAGTCCAACACTCACATCCATATATGACTACTGGAAAAACCATAGCCTTGACTAGACGGACCTTTGTTGGAGAAGTAATGTCTCTGCTTTTTAATATGCTGTCTAGGTTGGTCATAACTTTCCTTCCAAGGAGTAAGTGTCTTTGAATTTCATGGCTGCAGTCAACCATCTGCAGTGATTTTGGAGCCCCCAAAAATAAAGTCAGCCACTGTTTCCACTGTTTCCCCATCTATTTGCCATGAAGTGATGGGACTGGATGCCATGATCTTAGTTTTCTGAATGTTGAGCTTTAAGCCACTCTTTCACTCTCCTCTTTCACTTTCTTCAAGAGGCTCTTTAGTTCTTTGTTTTCTGCCTTAAGGGTGGTATTATCTGCATATCTGAGGTTATTGATAATTCGCCCAGCAATCTTGATTCCAGCTTGTGCTTCATCCAGCGCAGCGTTTCTCAAGATGTGCTCTGCATGTAAGTTAAATAAGCAGGGTAACAATACACAGCCTTGACGAACTCCTTTTCCTATTTGGAACCAGTCTGTTGTTCCATGTCCAGCTCTAACTGTTGCTTTCTGATCTGCATACAGATTTCTCAGGAGGCAGATCAGGTGGTCTGGTATTCCCATCTCTTTCAGAATTTTCCAGTTTGTTGTGATCCACACAGTCAAAGGCTTTGGCATAGTCAATAAAGCAGAAATAGATGTTTTTCTGGAACTCTCTTGCTTTTTCGGTGATCCAGTGGATGTTGGCAATTTGATTTCTGGTTCCTCTGCCTTTTCTAAAACCAGCTTGAACATCTGGAAGTTCACGGTTCTCATACCATTGAAGCCTGCCTGGAGAATTGTGCAGTAGTTTGAACACTCTTTGGCTTTACCTTTCCTTGGGATTGGAATGAAAACTGACCTTTTCCAATCCTGTGGCCACTGCTGAGTTTTCCAAATTTGCTGGCATATTGAGTGCAGCACTTTCACAGCATCATCTTTTAGGATTTGAAATAGCTCAACTGGAATTCCATCACCTCTGCTGGCTTTGTTCGTAGTGATGCTTCCTAAGGCCCACTTTGACTTCACATTCCAGGATGTCTGGCTCTAGGTGAGTGATCACACCATCATGATTATCTGGGTCGTGAAGATCTTTTTTGTATATTTCTTCTGTGTATTCTTGCCACCTTTTCTTAATATCTTCTGTTTCTGTTAGGTCCATACCATTTTTGTCCTGTATTGAGCCCATCTTTGCATGAAATGTTCCCTTGGTGTCTCTAATTTTTCTGAGTGGATAGTTAGCTCTTAATCTGATTTTTCTTCTCCTTAAACAGAATGACCAAACATCTAGGTTTATATGTGTTACCCTGATGGTGGTATTATCATTACTATAAATGTTTTCATCTTGAAGTTGTATTTTGTCCAATGCCTTTTCTGCATCTAGTGAGATCATCACATGATTTTCTTTCATTTAATTGATGTGTCATGTGTTACATTTATTGATTAGCATATGTTGAATCATCTTTACATCCCAGGAATGAGTCCCACATCATCATGGTATATAATCCTTTTGTGTTCTCAAATTTGGTTTGCTAATTTTTGGTGAGAATTTTTCATCTGTATTCATTAGGGATATTGGTCTACAGTTTTCTTGTGGTAGCCTTATCTGGCCTTGTTTTCAGGTAAATGCTGTTTTCATAGAATGAGTTTGGAAATATCCCCTCCTCCACAGTTTTTCGGAAGTGTTTGAGAAGGATTGATGTTAATTCTTCTTTGAACGGTAGAATTTTTTAGTTAAGCCGTCTGGTCCTGGGGTTTTCTGTGTTGGGAGGCTTTTGATTACTGATTCAATTTCTGCTTGCCATTGTTCAGATTTTCTGTTTCTTCCTTATTCAGCCTTGGTTGGTTGTATGTTTCTAAGAACGTATCCGTTTCCTCTGAGTTGTCTCATTTGTTGGCATATAATTTGTTCATGGTTGTCTTGTCTGTTCCTGTGTGTTTCTTTAGTCTCAGTTGTAATGTCTCCTTTTTCATTTCTGATTCTGAGTCTTCTTTTTTCTTAGTCTGGCTAAAGGTTTGTCACTTTTAATTTTTCAAAGAACCAGCTTTTGGTTTTGCTTTTTTATTTTTTAATAAACTCCATTTATTTCCACTCTGATCTTTATTTCCTTCTGCTAACCTTGTTCTTTTTCTAATTTCTTGAGGTATAAAGTTAGGTTGTTTGAGATTTTTTAAGTTCTTAATATATGTATTTATTGCTGTAAACATCTCAGAACTGCTTTTGCTACATTCCATAGTTTTTCAATATGTTGTATTTTCATTTATTATGTGAGATTTATTTCTCTTTTGACTTCTTCTTTGACCAGTTGGTTGTTCAGAAGTCTGTTATTTAGTTTCCACATACTTGTAGATTTTCCAGCTTTCCTCTTGTTGATTTCTACTTTCAATACCATTGTGGTGAGAAAAGATAATAGGTGTGATTTCCATCTTTAATTTTCTGAGATTTGTGCCTTATCATGATCTATACTAGAAAATGTCCCGTGTGCATTTGAAGAATGTGTATTCTCTGCTGTTGTGTGGAATGTTCTTTATATGCTTAAGTCCATTTACTCTAGAGTACGATTTAATTCCAACAATTTCATTGTTGATTTTCTGTCTGGATGATCTGTCTGTTGCTGACAGTGGCATATTGAAGTTTGTTACTCTTAACTGCGTTGTCATCTATTTCTCCCTTAGGATTTGCTTAATATATTAAAGTAGTCCAATGTTGAGTATATATATATTTACTATTGTAGTATTTTAAAGATGTAGTGACCCTTTTATCATTATGTAACAACCTTGTTTGTCTCTTGTTAACCAGTTTTTGGCTTGAAGTCTCTCTTACCTGATTCACAAATGGCTCGGCCCCTTTTCTTTTGATTTCAACTTCCAACCCTACACTTTGAGCCTATGTGTGTCTTTAGAGTTGAAATGAGCTTCTTGTAGGTAGCATATAGTTGTTGTTGTTGTTGTTGTTGTTTTAATTTCAATTGGAGGATAATTACTTTACTGTGATGGTTCTGCCATACATCAGTGTGAATTGGCTGTGGGAATCCATGAACCCTCCCTCCCTCGCCTGTCCCCACCCTCTCCCCTGTGTTGTCATGGAGCACCAGCTTTGGGTGCCCTGCTTCATACATCAAACTCGCACTGGTTACCTGTTTCACCTGTGATAAGGTATGTGTTTCTTTTTTCTCAAATCATCCCACCCTCCCCTCCTCCTGCTGAGTCCAAAATTCTTTTCTTTATGTCTGTGTCTCCTTTGCTGCCCTGTACGTAGGATTTTCGGTACCGTCTTTCTAGATTCCATATATATGCGTTAATATATGGTATTTGTCTTTCTCTTTCGGACTTCACTCAGTATAATAGGCTCTAGGTTCATCCACCTCATTAGAACTGACTCAAATGCCTTTCTTTTTTATAGCTGAGTAGTATTCCATTGGGTATGTGTACCACAACTTCCTTATCCAGTCATCTGCTAATGGACATCTAGGTTGCTTCCATGTCCTAGCTGTTGTACATAGTGCTGCAGTTAACATTGGGTATCTTCTTCAGTTCTGGTTTCCTGGGGGTATGTGCCCAGTAGTGGGATTGCTGGTTTCTATTGTAGTTTTATTCCTGGTTTTTTAAGAATCTCCATACTGTTCTCCATAGTGGTTGTATCAGTTTGCATTCCCACCAACAGTGTACAAGGATTCCCTTTTCTCCTCACCCTCTCCAGCATTTATTGTTTGTAGACTTTTTGATGATGCCCATTCTGACCAGTGTGAGATGATACCTCATTGTGGTTTTGATTTGTATTTCATGAGCAGTGTTGGTTTGTTTTTTTTTGTTTTTTAATCCATCTAGTCATTGTGTGTTTTTTGATTGGTGAATTCAGTTCATTTATATTAGATTATTGACAGAGGATTTACCACTGCTCTCTTCCTTATGCCTTCTGGTTATTTTGTATCACACTGTTTTTTCCCTCTCTGTGTCTGTCTATCTTTCTAATGTGGTGGGTTTCCATAGTCATTTACTCAATCTTTCCTTTTCTATCTTTCATGACTCTAGAGTTTGGCTTTGTGTTTAACATATGGCTTACCTAAAAAAATCTCAAATAAAATGGTTCTTCTTATGCTGATATCACCTTATCTTTATTTGTCTATAAAGATTCTACCCTTTTACTCTTCCGCTTATATATCTTTATCACAATTTCTCTCTTTTAGTGCTCTGAATTCATTGAGAAATTGTAATAGCTTTCCTTAAGCCTTTATGCTATAAGTAAGTGGTTAACATACCATTCTAATAGGGTTAAAGTTTTCTAATTCTGACTATTTTTCACCTTTTCCAGGGTATTGTGAACTTTTATTGTCAGTAAATAATGTATTCTTATTTCAGTTTGAAGAATTCCTTTTACCATTTCTTTCAAGGAGGTATAGTGGTGTGAACTCCCTCAGTTTTTGTTTTCTGGGAAAGCCTTTATTTCTTCTTCATATTTGAAGGATAACTTTGACAGATAATTGGCTGGCGATTTTTATCTTTTAACACTTTGAATATGTCATTCCACTCTCTCCTGGCCTGTAATATTTCTGCTGAGAAATCTGCTGTTAGCTCAGAGAGAGTTTCTTTGTAGGTTACTTCCTCCCCACGCCCCCACCCCATGCCTTTAAGATTCTTTCTCTATCATTGATTTTTGACAGTTTCATTATAATGTATCTTGGATAAGGTCTTTTGTATTGAGGTGATAGGATGTTCTTTTAGCTTCTTGGACATGTATGCTAGGTTCTTTCCCCAGGTTTGAGAAGCTGTCAGCAATTATTTTTCTAAATATACCCTCTGCTCTCTTCTCCTCAACATAGATCGATTATTCTTATATTTGGCTTTCTCCTCATACCTGATAGGTCTCAGGGTTTCTTCACTTTTAAAAATTTTATCTCACTCCTGAGTCATTCCTAAATTCCCGCCTTTCAAGTTCCTAATTCCTTCTTCAGTCTTATCTGCCCTTTCTTAAGCTTTCTAATGTATTTTTCTTAAGCTTTCTAATGTATTTTTCAGTCTGATCTGCCCTTTCTTAAGCTTTCTAATGTATTTTTCATCTCATTCATTGAATTTTTCAGCTCCAGAATTGGGTTATTTTTTAAAATTTCAGTCTCTTTGATAAAGACCTCATTCTGTTCATTAATTTTATTCTTGAGTTCATCAAATTGCCTTTCTGAGTTTGAAAGTGAAAGTGTCAGTCACTCAGTCATATCTGACTCATTGTGACCCCATTGGATGTAGGCCCCCCAGGCTCCTCTGTCCATGGAGTTCTCCAGGCAAGAATACTGGAATGGGTTGCCGTTTCCTTCTCCAGGGCATCTTTCCAACCCAGGGATCGAACCTGGTTCTCCTGCATTACAGGCAGATTCTTTACCATCTGAGCCACCAGGGGAAAGCTCTGAGTTTACTTGTGGCCCATTGAGTTTCATCATAACAGCTATTTTCAATTCTTTATAAGTTAGATTACAGTATCCTGTGCCTTTGAGTTTAGTTACTGGAGAACAATCATTTTTCTTTTTGTGATACCGTATTACCCTGATTTTCATTGTGTTTGACTGGAATGTGCCTCTGCCGTTGCTTTTAAAGTAATACACTTGTTTACTTTGGTAAACGTAATAGAAACCCTTGTTTTCCAAACAGTGGCGCTATAGCTCAGGTTTTTGGTGTCTGTTTCTGATCTGGTTTTGGGGCTACACTCTGGATGGGGGGCAGTGGTGGGGAGTGTTTTTAAAAAAAAAAAAAAAAGTGCTGTAGGAAAAGCTGGTGGCAGAGTGGAGGGAGGTTTGGGCTCAGTGCTGGAGGCTTTGCACGCTCACAGCCCAGTGAGGACACCCTCAAGTGGGGATGCTTCCAGGGGTCCAAGGCAGACAGCAGGTAACAGTACCTTCCCTGCCCTGTTATACTCGTCTGCCTCGTTCCCTTTCCTCTCCCTCCCCTCAGTCATAGAGGTTTCTCAAAAATCCAGATGCTGCTGGAGAGAATCAGGTCCCTCCAGTTGTAACCTGTACAGCTGGGCGGTCAGCCACTCGCCCCTTTCTCTTTCCATCTCCTCTGTGAGGCAAGTTCTCACTGTCCTGATGAAAACTCAGCCCTAGGCAGGGAGAGGGACTGACTCCTCGAGTTCCTCCTCCTCGCCTCCAGGCTGGTCTCTGTTGTGCTCCAGTGGCGTGCCTGGTTCTCCCTTTGTCTGGCTGACCTCCACAAGTTCTCAGTGCCCTGCATGTCCGCCATGGATTTCAATCTCCAGTTTTGCTTCCCCCAGCCCTGCCCCCATCAGTCACTGGGGGTAGGGTCGGCTCACCACCATCTTTAGGCCCAAAGCCCCCTCCAGGATCCTGTCTCCTTTGTGCAGCGCAGGAAGTCTGCTGGTTGGTCTGGTGCGAATGATGAGCTGTGAGAGGACTGAAAGAAGCGGCTCATTGCTGCCAAGGTGCTGATGCCACTCTCAGAATCCAAATGTTTTTTATTTGTAATGATTTCCCCCACTTTTTGGAGAAACTTTGTTTTGACAGCTTTACTTGTGATGAGTCATCTGTGGAAAAATAGTTGGATATTAAACTAGGCTCTGACTATTATATGCTAATCACAGAAGAATAAAAGCTAAGTACAGAAACAAAGCTTCTTTGCCAGAAATACAAACCAATAAGCCAGTGTCTAGTTTAACAAAACCACTGCTGGATGAATTACTGCAGGACATACATGTAGTATAAAATCTTATTTCTTCATTGAAGGTACACTGAGCCCCAACTGCATGAAAAGCCCTAAGCTAGGCAGAGAGGTGGTGGTAACAGGAATGACAAATCAGACATCTCCCTTCAGGAGTTCACAGCTAGTGAGGAGCAGTTTTCTTCTTGTTGAAACGCAAGTATAAAGTCTTGCAAAGCTTCCTTTGGATTCTTTGACATTCACTGATATAAGTAGATATCATGAAAAATTGTGTTATGTGGTTTTTAGATTTAGGTGTAGGTGTATGTTATTGGTTTAGAATGGAGCCCCTGACCAGTAGCATTCGACCTGTTTGTACCTACCGAATCATGATCTGAGGCATCTCCATGGCCTTTGCTGCCAGCTTCTACTTCCTCTGCCACGTCAGTCACAGTTACCCAAGCTTTCCAGGACCTTTAGGAATTCAGTCCGTCTTCCACTTTTATAGCAGACTTAATTGTCATCTTTTTCTTAATCAAACTCAGTATTACCTTCCTTCAGCATGTCAAGCTTTCAGACATTGTAAATAACTTCTTCCAAAATAATAGATCCTTTTAGATCCTAGACAGAATTTGTTTGAAGATACCTTTTGGCTCATCAGATTTAACACATTGGTGCTCTCAGGGATTTTTTGCCCTAGAACAAGTGGCCACTGTAATGAAGACCAAGTCACCATAGAGCTTTCTCTCTTCTTATAAGGCATATATATGTGTGTGTACAAGACTTTCAATAGTATAAGACCCAGTTATATCAGGAACCAAGATCTTTACTTTAGGCTTTTATATTGGTGGTTATCATTGTCATCCAGAATCTTCAGGCTTTTTACCAGAGGTTTCTTAGAGTGGGTATTAGAGTGTTTTACTGGAAGGTTTTTCTTTGTTTTAGTTACCTAGCTGAGAGTAATTGATGGTGTTTGGAGGTTATTATCAACTTTGTCTTTTATTTAAAAGGATAAGATCCACATGTAGTTTATTAAAGCACTTCGCAGGTGACTTAGTGGTGAGGAATCCACCTGCCAATGCAGAAGACCTGGGCTCGACCCCTGACTCAGGAAGATCCCCTGGAGAAGGAAATGGCAACCCACTCCAGTATTCTTGCCTGGAAAATTCCATAGAGGAACCTGGTAGGCTGCAATCTATGGGGTCGCAAAGAGTCAGACACAACTGAGTGACTGAACACGCATGTAGTTAACTAAAAGTACTTTCCCCTCCAGGACTAAGGCCTTATGAAAGTATTATTTGTAAAATAGCTAGCTGTGTCTTTGATTGTTTTTTCCCCCACTGAGGATGTTTGCTTTTTTGGCAAACTAAGCATGCAGAAGTTTTCTTTGCTTAGTTTTTATTGTGTTATAAATAATACATGTAGGTAATTTATTTGTAACCTAAGCAAATGGTAATCAAGGGAGAGAGAATGTATTATTATAAAGGAAACAGATGATTAAATTTTAGTTGTAAAAGAATATGCTACTTCTCTAAAGTAGTTTTACCATATTAGGGCAAATCAGGAGTACTCTGAGGAAAGCCAGAAAATATTTGACTGATCGTTAACATTGAGCAAATCTTTAAGAATTCGTTTTCATAAGAAAGGGGAAGAGTTTTTACAGAATTGATAAAAAATAACAGTATATGGCGGTCCTGCTGGCTAAATCCTTCTAAACAGAAGAAGAGAACGTCTCAAGCACAACATAGACAAAATATGCTCAGTGCTAAAATAGAGGTGCAGGCAGATTCCTGAAAGAGTTGAAAGGGGGAGGTTAATTCTCTGTATATGCTCAGAAGAAATTTACTAAAATTCAATACGTGTTCTTAATCAAATTCTAAGAATTAGATTTGGAGAAATTCTTTTGATATAACAAGAAAGGCTTACTTACAACCATCTTAGGATTTTTCCTGCGAGAATCGATTAACCCTTCTAATAATCAGTCTTTAACTAACTTAATCAAAATCAAGCTTTAATGACAGAACTTTCACTGCTGTAAACCTATTACAGCTACACCTGGCTCACTCTTGCCAGACTCTTCCCTCTCATTAACTTCTCTAGCGCAGTCCCCAAAGTATGAACCCCAAATTCTTTTCTATTTACAGAAAACACAATCTCTTAGGTTCTTAAAATTAGACTAATTTGTCTATTCTAATTTTTCTTACAATTTGTAGTAAATGGATTTTTAAGTTAGAATTTTTTATAATTTTGTATTTTTCTTTCACTGAGTTAATAACATTATTTTACCAATTAGAAGACAAAATCTCTTTTGCAGTACAGATTCACAGTTGAAAAATGCTTCCATGAGAACATAAGATTAGTTTAAGTCTCTCAAGCTGGCATCTGAAAACCCCTGAGAATCCATACATTTCTGGGGTTCCACTGTAATTTTTTTCAATTAGACTGCACATTGTCGTCAGTCTCCATATCCATGGTTCCACATTGGTAGACTTAGTCAACACCCAGATTAAAAATAGAAAAAAATTCCAGAACATTCCAAAAAGGAAAGCTTGAATTTGCCACTTATTGTCATCTATTTACATACCATTTACTTTGTATTAGGTATTATAAGTAATCGGAGATGATTGAAAGTATTTGGGAGGATGTATGTAGGATCTGTGCGAATGCTGTGCCACATTGTATAAGGGACTTACTTGAGTGTCCTTTGATTTTTGGAATCCATGGGGGTCCTAGAACCAGTGCCCCACAGATACTGAGAGACTGCCGTACTCAAGTGTGAGAAATCCTGAGCCATTAGCTATTCCCTCAAAATTTTATGTCACCTTTTTTCTGTTATAAATTGTGGTTGTGGATCTGCTTTAACATCCTTTCCACATCACTGTCCTATACTCCAAGGTAGCAGAAAAGACACTTAGATACAATCTGAGAATTGCAGCAGGCCCTTCTGATTGATGTGACAGAGACACTGGTAGAAGAGCTAGAAGTGCTTTCAAGTCAGCTGGTCCTCCTGGAATTCCAGTGCTCCTAGTTCTGAGAACTTGGTCATGTTAATAGGCTGAGTTTTAATACATCAAACAGGGTAGTAATGTCACCCTTAGTGTTGTTGGTGAGGAATAGAAATAATCGAGATGCAGTGCCTAACAGGAGTAGCTCACACAAGGAGACAGTTAAAGGTAGATCTTACTGTTATCAGTTCAGTCACTTAGTCGTGTCCGACTCTTTGTGACCCCATGAGCTGCAGCACGCCAGGCCTCCCTGTCCATCCCCAACTCCTGGAGCTTGCTCAAACTCATGTCCATTGAGTCGGTGATGCCATCCAACCATCTCATCCTCCGTCGCCCGCTTCTCCTCCTGCCCTCAATCTTTCCCAGCATCAGAGTCTTTTCCAGTGAGTCAGTTCTTCACTTCAGGTGGCCAGAGTTTTGGAGTTTCAGCTTCAGCATCAGCCTTCCCTTGAATGTTCAGGATTGATTTCCTTTAGGATGGACTGGCTTGATCTACCTGAAGTCCAAGGGACTCTTCAAGAGTCTTCTCCAACACAACAGTTCAAATGCATCAATTCTTTGGCGCTCAGCTTTCTTTATAGTCCAACTCTCGCATCTATACATGACTACTGGAAAAACCATAGCCTTGACTAGATGGACCTTTGTTGGCAAAGTAATGCCTCTGCTTTTTAACATGCTGTCTAGGTTGGTCATAGCTTTTCTTCCAAGGAGCAAGGGTCTTTTAATTTCATGTCTTCAGTCACCATCTGCAGTGATTTTGGAGCCCAAAAAATAAAGTCTGTCACTTTCCCCATCTGTTTGCCATGAAGTGATGGGACCGGATGCCATGATCTTAGTTTTCTGAATGTTGAGTTTTAAGCCAACTTTTTTACTCTTCTTTCACTTTCATCAGGAGGCTTACTGTTATGGTTATAAACAATTATTTATGGACTAGTTGTAATACCCTAATAAAGTAATGTGGATTATAACTTTTAAGACGTATAATTTATATCTTGTCTATTTAGAAGTATGGTATATGGAGCAAGTAACACCCTAACATAGTACAGATTGAAAGCATAAAATTGTGTCAGTACAATCTTAGATGAATTAAAGATGTTACACCCCTGACATAAAGGTCAGCACTTTGGGGCATCCACACGTGACCTTTGAGAACAACAGCAGTTTAGAGGCTTTCAGCTGCACTTGCCCGCAGCTCTTGAGGCCTCAACCTCTGGTAAAATAATCTTAAGCTTAGTCAATGGATGAGTCCACAGAAGATACAGGGGAGTACCTTGATGTACCACTGTTAGTCAGTCTGACTCCACCTCCTGGAAGCAGTGGTGCCCTGACCTTCAGTAGAGTCAGCCCCTGATCCATGAGCCATTAGCATCCAGTACCCACAACAGCTGGGGGAGCGGGGTTAGGGGTATGGTGCCACCTACAGCTCTGGTTTCTGCCACTAGACAAAGCTGTCACATTCCTTATGTGGCCTTCTCTGACCTGGTTACCTGGGAAGTTCAAAACTAAAGTTCATATTTAATTGCTTTAACAACTGTAAACCAGGATTATTCCTGTCTTCCTTTTCTTTGTGATTTTAGCCTGTCTTCTTTATCTTTTGGTTTTTGTATGTATTGGGCCAGCAGTTTAATTTTAAATTGCCTCAAATGCTTTTTGGAAGTGGATGAGTCTAAAAGAAAAATGTGTAAATTAAAAGTCAGTTTTATAATTAGAAAAATACCAGCATTGTCCTCCTTAAAAATCAGATAAAACAAGTGTTGAATAGAAAAAAAAGTATTTACAATTATAATCCATTTTAATTATGCTTAATTATAATTCAACTTAGTTATGCTTTCATATGTACTCAAGAGTAAAATAAGCAATAAATATAAATCCAGGGAGGAAACAAAATTGCTTTTTTGCAGATGATACGTTTTATTTATAAAACACAATGAAATGAACAAAATTGTTGGAGGTAAACAGAAATATGCAACAAATTTTGCAAAATTACACGCTATGATGGAAATCCTTTAAAGTCAATAAAGTTAGTATATTCTCAAGTCATATAGCTAAAAATACAGATGACATTTGCTTAGAAGATATTTTGACCACTCAAAAGGAATATATACATAAATGCATTCCTAATACCCATGTGAAATCATATCTTTATTTTAGATCTTTGATGATGATACAGGAGAGAATGATCTATCAAATAAAACAGCTGTAAAATATTTTAGTCTGTACTTCATATGCACAATTCAAACTTATTCACATAAAAGATAACTTCCCACTATTAATGCATAATGAAGTAGCCTTTCCCCCTTTACCATTATGTTACGAACAATAACTAAGCTTAAATGAATAAATTATTAGAAACAGCTGTGTGCGGTGTTTCTTTTGCACATTGGAAAATCCAGTTTTTATTTTCTTTAAATATTTGAATTACATATAAGATAATCTAACTTTTAAAGCATTCTTTATTCTTTAAAACATTTTCATAACCATTAATTGAAGCACCTCATTTGTAAAAACGTTTTTAACATGAATCAAACTTAAGAAAAAATGACAACTTGAAAGTAACCTTTAGCATTCAAATACTAATCAGTGTGATATTAAATGATAGGGGCAAATCAAAAATGCTAGAGGTAAATGAACCTAATCTGGAGAGTCCTCTTGTTAGCAGCCACAAGAGGGCAGTTCATAAGCATTTTAAAACAGATTCTTCTTGTTTTCACTTAGCTTATACATAATGCTTTAAAAGTCCTAGAGATTTCAGTTTGGGTTTAGTTTGATTTTGCTTTGCTGTGGTAGCATTTACCAATTTCCTTTATTTCCATCTAATCTTTGAACGCCATATTGTATGGAGATTATATTTCCTAAAGTGTAAAAAATGTCCTCTGCCGGGAGGCCACAGTGGATGGGGACTCGAGGTTTGGGCCACCTCTGAAACAAGTGGACATCTTCTGTGCGTAAGGTGCAGTCATACAATGGAGCTTGAAAACAGAAGTAAGTTACTGTCGTCAGGCAGAGATAGCAAAAGCAGATGATACCTGAATTAACACCAGGACAAGGTGCTTTTTATACTTAGTTCTTTTATGAAGTCCAATTAAATACCGGTTAGTAAGATGTAATGGCAGCCCACTCCAGTGCTCTTGCCTGGAGAACCCCAGGGAAGGGGGAGCCTGGTGGGCTGCTATCTATGGGGTTGCACAGAGTCGGACACGACTGAAGTGACTTAGCAGCAGCAGTAAGATGTATCAACAGTTTATCTTTAAGAAGAAAAGGCTGTAAAATAATTGCCTTATTAATATAATCAGAACCGGTTTCTTTTATAAATCTTCAGGTAAAACATGATAATAATGGGAAAGTAATGTAAAACAGATATACACAAAATCTAGCATTTTGAAAAACTTCATTTTTAAAGTATTTCACATTCTTTGTAGAGAAAGTTAAGCACAATTCTGGTATTTAAAGACAAAAGTCACAGCAGGCACCTAAAAATTCCATGTGCATCACACAGTTCTTCACACATAGTCCTTCATGCTGTATGCCGAACTGTCCTCTGGCTGTGCGGTGGAGACAGGCAGCTGCTTGCATGGGTGGAGCAAAGCTCCCGAATTCTTCTTCAGACAGGATGTGCAGAAGATCATGCCGGAGATCACCAGCAGCACGGCCGAAATGATTCCAAGGTAGACAGCTCCTCCAGGCTCATGTTTGTTGCTTTGTGGAACCGTCAAGTCCAGAAAGTTTGCTATGATCTCCTTTGTGTACCACACAGTTGGTATTAAACCAGAGGTCCCTGCAGACAGGAAACAAACTCCTCCAGCAAAACAGGCATGCCTCTTGGTTTCCGGGTCCCCTCCTAAGCGAGTGCACTCCATCCCCACTGTGGAAGTGCAGATCCCCACTGCAGACAGGATGCAGGCCAGGATCATGGCGGCCCTCGCGGCCTGCTCGTGGCTGGGGAGGGCCAGGACGGAGTACTTCAGAGTGCAGCTGAACATCCCGGTGCTGTACCACGTGCAGTCCATCCACAGCCCTTCCAGCCGCTCGATGGTCGTGATGATGTTGGAGCCCGCATCCATGTTCACCTTCCAGTTGGGTAGCAGCGTGGCCGCGAGGACTCCAGAGACCCCAGATAAGGCCAGGGCGAAAGCCAGGAGCTGGACACCCGCTGTGGCCATGACGTCGCTGCGACCTCTGTCCTCCCAGAAAACCCCGACGGCTCTCGGTCAGAATTGTAGCTATTTCTGCACAGTAGAAAACCAAGTAACAAAAGGCTGGGGAAAGAAGACAAGATCAGGACTGAAAGAAAGGACAAACAAAGACTTCTGTGAACAGTGAAAACTGAGACACACCTGACGAGGCCTCCACAGGGGATGAGGTCACCGCTTCCCAGGAGAGAAGCTCACACCAGGTCCCGGGGCTGCCGTTTCCTCAGTGATTTTGGTCAGGTGGTGCTTGATGCATGGAGTCAAGGAAGGAGATGTCCACTTTGTTTCTTGACTTAAAATTTTAAAAAGTGTTTATTGGAGTGTAATTAATTTATAACGTTACAGCTTCTGCTGTACAGCAAAGTCAATCAGTTATACGTACGTCCACTCTTTTTTGGATTCTATTCTCTGTAAGTCATTACAGAATATTGAGTAGCATTCCCTGTGCTATACAGTAGGTTCTTGTCAGTTATTTTATATATAGTAGTTTTACTTAAAATTTAAACCCTGCTAAAGTTGTCTATAGGGTAGGCCTGTACCTTGTTAGGAGATTTAGGCATTGAATTCCAGCCGTAGGATAGGTGATAAAGGATTTTAATAGTATGACAGGTTTTAAAAATGTTATTTCTAATTAAAATACCCTATTAGTAATAAGAATAGTTTAAACCCATCTGTTAAAATTGATTTATAAATATATATTAGAAAAATTTTCCGTACTGAAAAATGATTATTTTAAAAATCTGTTAAACACTCTTCATGCCATTCATGCCATTCACATGGCCCAAGTGAATTGTTAAAGAAGGAGAAGAAAGTAATAGAAAGAACTCAAACTCACTAGCATGATATCTCTGATTTCCAATTTGGAAAATCTTTACCTAAGGCATGCCATTCGGAGAAGGCAATGGCACCCCACTCCAGTACTCTTGCCTGGAAAATCCTATGGACGGAGAGCCTGGTAGGCTGCAGTCCATGGGGTCGCTAAGAGTCGGACACGACTGAGCGACTTCACTTTCATGCAATGGAGAAGGAAATGGCAACCCACTCCAGTGTTCTTGCCTGGAGAATCCCAGGGACGGGGGAGCCTGGTGGGCTGCTGTCTATGGGGTCACACAGAGTCGGACACGACTGAAGCGACTTAGCAGCAAGGTATGCCATTGCCTCCCTTCAGGTATAAGTTATTCAAAACTGAAACAACTGAGCCAGTGTCTTTTGCTTTTAAGAATGTGAGATCCTTTCTAGTGGGGACCAGAACCGTTCCCTGACCCAAATGAAGTCTGCTGCAAAACCGGTTATTCTAAATGATTCAGAAGTAGTGACATAGGATCTTGAAAGTACAAAGCAGAAGTAACCACATCATTTGTATTTGAGAAAGTAAGAAAAATAATTCACACTTTTCTTTGCACCCACCCTCCCTTTCTTTTTATAAGAGGGAAAAGATAGTGCTTGCTGTGTTTTAATCTGACAATATTTATTGCCTTCTTTGAGGAAAATATAATAGTTTCTGAAATACAGCAATACTGACTTTTGTGCATTTCCTAATTAACTTTTGAATGATGTGTTAGAATGGCTCTATAATGATTCATATCTGTTTCACACAAAGCAGTATGAGCTCTGAATCTAATAAGATACCTGGGTCACATCCTGGCTTTCCAGAACCCCGCTGTGCCTCATATCCTCTTCTGGAAGGTGGGAGGATTATAGTGTCTGTATCATGGAGGTACATACAGTAGTGAAGTTATCTAACCTGTGGAAGGTACTCAGTAAACTATAACTGACATTGTTATTAGTATTTTTAAATTTTATGTCATGTGACAGTTGATATTTAATGGCACCAATATTTAATGGTGTTTTTTTCCCTGTTTTTTTCCCTCTTCCTTCCTTAGGCCGATTCCATTCATTTTCATAGACTCTTAAAGGTGAAGGAAACCATAGGTCTATAATCTTGGCCATCACCATTGTTTCAGATTAGGACACTTAGGTGGTAGATCGCCTTAGCAGTAGATCGGCAGTGCCCGCTGCCCGCTTCTGCCCCTCTCAGCGTCCTCACCCTGTCCGCCTCTGCCTACCGCAGTAATTCCTGGTGAAATCCTCGTGTGTGCTTCCCGTGGGAAGCAGGGACAATGCTACTGCATCTGGAGGCAAAAACCACCGTTAATGGTCAACTTCCCTCACTCCCTTTCTCACCAAGAGAGAGAGAGACTCCAGAGGGAAGTAATAAGGCAAACGAGCAAATGTTAGCTTCAGAGACTCACCGAGGTCCATCATGTCTGGCTTTTGTGAGATATCTACGGTAATGCGACTCCATGCCTGTGTTCCCGCGAATATAGTTGTATAGTTCAGTATAGTTATAATAACATTGATTCCCCAAGAGGTTAAATCCTGGCCTGTCTGAATTCGATTGTTCTATTTTTGTTCATAATCTTAAAATGTAAATTCTACCGTTTGAGGATATTTCTCTGAGATTTTGAATTCTTAGAGTCAGTAGCATCAGAGTACCTCGGCTTTGCCTTCCATCCTACAGTTCATTCTTTCTCTGTTTTCCAAATTTCTTTTCATATCTGAGACCAAAATAAAAGTTATGGTTTCTAGAAAAAAAAAGTAAAGCACATGTCTGTAGTTTCATAACAGCTGTTTTCAGGTTTGAGTTCTAGCATTTCAGACTCCAGCCAGCTCACTCAGGTGCTGCCTTCTCAGACCACTCTCAGCTTAAGGGATTCTTTAAGAGTGAGACTGCTGTTAGCATTCCCTATCAGCATCTCATTTCTTTTTTTTTTTTTTTTCACTTTGGTTGAGTAACCTTTATGTGTTGATCAGTCTGTGCAGTCTGTGCTCAGCTTCCCAATTACAACTCTTTTCTTCCCATTAACCAATACATTTTATAAATTACAGTGTATCTCAGACTTGCAGACAGCCTGTTCATCTTAATTAACAAGTGCTGGCAGTGATAAATTACAGACGGCCAAAATCAGTATAAACAATATGACACTGCATTAAGTTAGCACAGTGCTCACTTACTAGTGAATGTTGGACTCTTAAGTGCTTTCCTCTGCATAAAAAGCTTAGAATTCATTCTCCAAAATGAAGGTCACTCTTTTCCTTTCATAAAATGTACTGGCATCTTAGCTATTGCTGTGAAATCTTTTTTTTCCTCTCTGTCTCCAGCCATAAGCATGGTACAGTTTGTGGCCTGTTCTTTCACATTTCTGTCTCATAGAGAATAAAGGAATACTTTGTTTCAGTGGTTGTGGTGGTGAAATACTGTGAAAGTAGGCAAAAGCAGAGAGGTCACATGTGAAAACTTAGTTCTAAATAGCGCTCTCGTGCTTCCAAAATCTGCTGCATATAGAACAGAACCTATAATGTTAAATTCATGAGCTATTTCCCAAAGAAATTCTGAACTGGATTTCATGAAAATGTAAAGTCAGTTTTCCAGACAAGATTTATTTATATCAAATCTAGCATTTAAAAACAGCTTTACAACTTATAATTCAAACCAAGTTATACACGAAGGTCTATATTTAGATCCCCAAGCATTATGAAAGCTCCTCATTTTCCATACCTTTTGTCAGCAGCCTTCAGTATCTTAACTCTCTTCTGTCAGTCGCCTTCAGTTGAACCCCAACAAGGTCTGATGAGGAGACACCACATTCATGAGGCTCAGTTCACAGCTTCTGAATATTAATGATAAAACTCCACCAAGTTAACTTGCAGATAGCAACGAGCAACACAGAAATCTGGAGAGGTGAAAACTGCTGATGGTGCTAGAAGATAAATACCAGGTTCTCCATCTCATTTTTTGAGCTGTGGGAGAATTAAGACAAGAGAGGCGGGGAAGGGAGGGAGTTGTTGTTAAAACAGGATTTGTCGAAACCTGAAAGCTGAAAATGCTCTTGTGTCACAATATGCAGAGGAGGAATTATTTGGGTGCTGACAGAAAGACTTTCTTTTCTTTTAATATTATGTTTTAGTCCATAGTTATAATTTATTTTTGAATTTTTGTCTATGTTGGGAGATACAGTTTATTACTTAATGTCCCCAATTAAACAATGTGGTCTGAAATATTTTTAACTAGATTGTGCTTTGCAAATGATAGTTCAGTGAGACTTTCTTTTTATCCTGGTGCTTCTGACTTGTGTGAAATCAAGATTTACAGAATTGGTAGCTTTCAGACTAAAAATTCAAAAGACAGGTTTAAACATATATATTTTGATAAAAGTAAAAAGAAAATCCAGTACCAGCTGATGACTAGAATCTGATCAGTAAACCTACAAGTGTTTTTCTAGGAAGGGTAAGAGGTGGGTATCCTGAATTTTCTTCTGTTAGCCTTTACACTGAGAAAGATTTCTAAAGTATCACTTAATAGATTTTAGAAAATGTTGTAAAGAAATTACATCGAAATAATGTGATGAAACATTTTAGATGAAACCAAAAGCAAACACTGAGGTGCTGCACCATGAATAATGGTACAGACATATTTCATCTTCATCTACTTTGGGTTCTCATTTTTTTCTACCTCAGTAATTTTAATTCTACAAGCTGTGTGTTTATAACCATTATGAGAACGGAAGATAATTTTACATGTGGTTGGATGTTTAAATTTTTACTACTGCTAATAGCCATGTTAGATGTTATTCATTTCTTTAAAAAGCAGTGACTAATAAAAAGGCGTGTTTCAGTTATCTGTATCTTTCTCAGTTTTTTGTTGGTTGGTTTTAATCTTCTCTAAGTCTGGCATTTAGCAAGATACGTATTGTTTCCTCCTCTTTGAAGTCGAATGTCTTTGCCTTTGTTTTTTAGCCATAGTGTTGTAATTCTGATACATAAACGTAACTTCCTTCTTTTATTTCATGAGATATATAAGCAGTTCTTTGTGTAAGTACTGGATGGAGTAGAACTGAATCTCAGGCACTGACACTCCCAGCATTGCTGTCACTGCTGTGTCAGGAGTCCACCAGATGCCTTCAGTGTCTCGGCTTGTTGCGCTCCCCGTGTGGTTGGTGGTGTGCACGCTCACCTGTGCTGAGGCTGACTGGGGGCCGGTGGAGGGAGGGGCCGGTGACTGCTCCCTGCTCTGGCCTCCAGCATAACACAGCCTCCTGAGGATAAATGGCTTAAGCATGCTTTAATGTACCTTGCGTTGTTGGGTTTTTTGGTTTTTTTTTTTAAGTAATTTATTTAGTTTTTGGCCGCACTGCGTCTTTGTTGCTGAGCGTGGGCTTTCTCTAGTTGTGGCAGGTGGGGGCTACTCTTTGTCGTGGCGCTAGGGCTTCTCATCGCAGTGGCTTCTCTTGTGGAGCACATGGGCTCTAGGGCACGCAGGCGTCAGTAGTCGTGGCACCTGGGCTTAGTTGCTCCGCAGCATGTGGGACCTTCCCGGGCCAGAGATCAGATCTGTGTCCCCTTCACTCGCAGGCAGATTCTTAACCACTGGACCACCAGGGAAGTCCCTGTACTTTAGTGTTTTCAAGAACTTTTTGGGTTTTTTTTTCTGTCTTGATGAGTACACTTATCCTATAATGTATTAACTGCCTGTTCTCCCACCGCCCAGCCACACCTCACTGTCTTGGAATCTTAGTTCCCTAGCCAGCGATCAAAACCTCACCCCCTGCATTGAAAGAAAGCACAGAATCTTAACCACTGGACCACCAGGGAAGTCCCTTAACCACCTGTTTTTAAAAGGCAAACTTCTGAAATGTAAATAACTTTGATTAACTACAGACCTTTAACACAAGGCAGAATTTCTTATATAAAGACAGAGCCAGAGGGACTTCCCTGGTGGTCCAGAGGTTAGGATGTGGTGCTCTCACTGACATGGCCCAGGCCGGTTCGATCCCTGGTTGGGGAACTAAGATCCCACAAGCCGCACAGTGAGGCCCAAGGAAAAGGAGCTAGAAAGTAAAAGTGCATAGAAAGTGAAAGTGAAGTCACTCAGTCGTGCCGGACTCTTTGCAACCCCATGGACTATAGCCTACCAGGCTCCTCTGTCCGTGGGATTCTCCAGGCAAGAGTACTGGACTGGGTTGCCATTTCCGTCTCCAGGAGATCTTCCCCACCCAGGGATCGAACCCGGGTCTCCCGCATTGCAGGCAGACGCTTTACCATCTGAGCCACCAGGGAATCTCAGGGAAATTAATTCATTGACATAATTATCCACTGCCAATGTAGAGAGTACAGAGAAGTCCAGAGGCTTCTCTAGGTAAACCTTATCTTTGTTTATCTTAGTACATCTCTCTTTCCAGCCCTTCCCCACTGAACACCCAAGTTTTGTATATCCAGCTGGCGACGTGACTCACTGATAGGCGTCTCAGATCTGTCAGGGACAGGACTGAACTCCTGATCTTCCCCACAGCGATTCTCCCCACTTTCCCAGTGTCTGTTAACAGCAGACGCATCCCTGGATCTTAAAAGAATCCTTTGTTTCAATACCCAATATCCATTCAGTCAACAAATTCTTTTGTCCCAAAACTTGAAAATAAATCAAGAAACCTACCACCTCTGAGCCCCTCCCCTGCTTACTCTGGCTTAAGACCTCTAGAATGTAAACCTCACAAGGGCAAGGACTTCCTGCTATCCTTTTAATTGCCAGTGCTGTGCCAGGAATGGTGCCTGGCTTATTTTCAAGGTGCGACAGATATTTGTTGAATGAGTTCAGAAACTGATTTTGAGTATATAAAATAACAATAATACATTACCTTTACATGATTAAAAGTGTAATTTTTAAATGAGACTGTCATTTTGTTAATTTTGCAGTTCTTCAGTACTATCTGAGGTAATGTGGTATTTATTTAACATTTTTTATATCTGGCCGCGCTGGGTCTTTGCTGCGTGGGCTTTCTCCAGTTTCAGTGAGCGGGGGCTTCTCGTTGAGTTGGCTTCTCTTGATGTGGAGCACGGGCTTTACGTGTGTGAGTTTCACTAGTTGTGGCACACAAGCCCAGTTGCTCAGCGGCATGTGGAATTTTCCCGGACCAGGGATCAAACCTGTGTCCCCTGGATTGGCAGGCAGGATCCCATCCACTGTACCACCAGGGAAGTCCTGGTATTTAATTCTTAAACCAAGTCTATGAGAGAGAAGAAATCGTCTCATTTTTAGAGGTGAGAAGACTAAACTCCTGAGAAGTTACATAAGGCCCATAAAATGAGTAAGTAGCAGGAATGTGGGATTCAAGCCCAGAATACTGTGATTTTTGAAGCTCTGTACACACAGCCCTGCCCTGTCCCATTTAGAATGTGTTTTCAAGTCTTATAATAGGAGTCGCTCCTTTCTGTGGTGGTCTGGGTTAAGCTCTGGAAATGAATGAACCCTGACACCTCGTAGCCTGAAATAGAAACATTTGCTTCTCATTCATGCCAAGTCCACAAGTGACTCAGCAGACCCAACTGTTTTCTTTAAAATGTTTTCATTTATCTGTTTTTTAAGAAAAAATGACATGTGATTCCCTTGGTGTATTGTTCTCAGTGACAGTATTCTGGATATTCAGACAAGCTTTTGTTTAAAGAATCAGTAGTTTGACTGAATGTTGGAGAAGAAATAGCGATACCAAGCCTTTGGGGGAGGCGGTTCTCCAGACCAGCGTCTCTCACTTCTGCCCACACACGAGCATCATCCCGCTTTAGAAAAGCCTTGGGGCCCAGGCCCCGCCCCGGGGCCCTCAGCTCTGTTGTCGGGGATGATGCCCAGTCCCTGTGTGTTTAAAATGCTGCCCACTTAATTCCAATGGAAAGTTGAGGTTCTGATTTTTTTTTAAGTGTCTTTTCTCATTTATTTTCTCTTCAACCTTAAAAAATAATTTAAGTTTAGGTTAAGATTAAGATAATTTACCTGTTCCAGTCCCACAGATTTAAAGCGACTGACTTAATCCTAAAAGAATGTTTCTCTTCTTGACTCCATCATGGAGTATTAACAGTATCAGCTATGAGCACAATCACTGCTTTGTTTTCCTCCGCCTTTATGGTCATTTTATTTAAAATAATGCTTTAGGCTGCCCTGAACACTTGATCCTTTAGAATTGGTGGTTTGTAGACTAGTCGATTACAGTGAGGACTGTTTAAATGAAGATGGCTGTTCTCTGGTTACTGTGTGCTCCCGAACGTCTAATGAGGCCACCCGGCTCCACGGCTCTGTGCGACAAACACGTATTTCTGATGTGGCTTACACTGCCATTTCTCTGTTACTTACTACCTTATTTTTCCAACATTTTGTTGCTCCTTTTAATGTCTTCATGTGAAAGGATCTTGAGGATTTGCTTTCTATGTCTTTATCACATTATTTTAGAATATTAAGGCAGTCTTTGGATTTTGCAGTGACACCTGGAGATCAACCTGTAATCAACCTGTACACCTGTTGTTCGCTTTGCATGTTATTTTGAAAACCAGGACATTTTTTTAAAAACATCCTCACTTGCTGGTAGTGTGTCAGGTTGTGGCCTGAGCGCCCCTCATCCCAGCCTGGCTCTCGGCTCACCGCCCCTCCTCCTCCCCGCCTTTGCCTGCCTGCCTTGTGCTTCTCCCTCTCTGCCCACTGGGTCTCCTGCGTTTCAGTCCTGGCCCAGTCCTGGCCCACGCTCTGCCGTCCTGGGTGGGTTCGTGTGGACTTTGTGATGTTGCCAAATAGAGAGCTTACATCAGTTTCCATCATTTCTCTTTATTTATTGTTATACCTCTGGTTACATTCATAGGAGGTCCCCCAAAACTCCGTGAGTTAAACTGGTAAAATCAGCATATGAAGGAAGAGATCCAGTAGCTATGGAATTCGTCTTTACAAAGACAGACTGTCTTTCAAGTCAGAAGTAGGAAGAGCAGGACAGCGTGAACAGTTAGAGGGCACCTCTGCCAAAGGAGAGCGGGTCTGGGTGCTGAGAGCACAGGGCCTGGGAGAATCCAGCACCCTGTACCTGTGCCCATGAGTGGCCAGGCCCTCGGGCTGAGCACCAGTGACCATGGCGACAGCATCTGCATGAGCTTGTTCCTGCTCCGTGCCTCCGCAAGCCTTCTCAGCATAAGAGCTTGCACCTTAGGTAGTTTTCTTGGGAAGGGAATGTACTGACGAGTCAGCTTGCATGTCTCTTTGACAGTTGTGATTCATTATGAGTTAGTAGATTTGCATCCATGTTCATTTATCCGTCTTCTCAGTATAGTAATGGTAATATTTATAGCAGCAGCAATTATTGACTACCTGGTGAGTTTGTATAGATTGAAGCCACCCCCCGGGGAGCTGACTGATTCAGAGGTGCTCAAGTTTCTCTGGAGCCATGAAACAAAACGAGAGGTCAGGCCCTGGCCGCAGCCCCCTCTGCTGCAAGAGCCCTGCCCCAAGCAGGAACCTCCTCTGTCCCCAGGTACCTCCAGGGGGCCACTGTTACACAATCACTAAAGTCATGGTTTGTGGAAAAGGTTGTGGTTTTAGAAAGGTGTTTTCCCTATGATCATTCAGTACCTCCAAGTATAACAGAATATCCTAATCCAGTATTTGTGCATTCTTGTGCCTCTTGTCAGTTCAGTTCAGTTCAGTCGCTCAGTCATGTTTGACTCTTTGCAACCCCATGAATCGCAGCACACCAGGCCTCCCTGTCCATCACCAACTCTCGGAGTTTACCCAGACTCACATCCATCGAGTCAGTGATGCCATCCAGCCATCTCATCCTCCGTCGTCCCCTTCTCCTCCTGCCCCCAATCCCTCCCAGCATCAGGGTCTTTTCCAATGAGTCAACTCTTCTCATGAGGTGGCCAAAGTACTGGAGTTTCAGCTTCAGCAACATTCCTTCCAAAGAAATCCCAGGGCTGATCTCCTTCAGAATGGACTGGTTGGATCTCCTTGCAGTCCAAGGGACTCTCAAGAGTCTTCTCCAACACCACAGTTCAAAAGCATCAATTCTTTGGCACTCGGCCTTCTTCACAGTCCAACTCTCACATACATACATGACCACAGGAAAAACCATAGCCTTGACTAGATGGACCTTTGTTGGCAAAGTAATGTCTCTGCTTTTGAATATGCTATCTAGGTTGGTCATAACTTTCCTTCCAAGGAGTAAGCGTCTTTTAATTTCATGGCTGCAGTCACAATCTGCAGTGATTTTGGAGCCCCAACAAATAAAGTCTGACACTGTTTCCCCATCTATTTCCCATGAAGTGATGGGACCAGATGCTATGATCTTAGTTTTCTGAATGTTGAGCTTTAAGCCAACTTTTTCACTCTCCGCTTTCACTTTGATCAAGAGGCTTTTTAGTTCCTCTTCATTTTCTGCCATAGGGTGGTGTCATCTGCATATCTGAGGTTACTGATATTTCTCCCGGCAATCTTGATTCCAGCTTGTGCTTCTTCCAGTCCAGCGTTTCTCATGATGTACTCTGCATAGAAGTTAAATAAGCAGGGTGACAATATACAGCCTTGACGTACTCCTTTTCCTATTTGGAACCAGTCTGTTGTTCCATGTCCAGCTCTAACTGTTGCTTCCTGACCTGCATACAAATTTCTCAAGAGGCAGGTCAGGTGGTCTGGTATTCCCATCTCTTTCAGAATTTCCCACAGTTTATTGTGATCCACACAGTCAAAGGCTTTGGCATAGTGAATAAAGCAGAAATAGATGCTTTTCTGGAACTCTCTTGCTTTTTCCATGATCCAGCGGATGTTGGCAATTTGATCTCTGGTTCCTCTGCCTTTTCTAAAACCAGCTTGAACATGAGGAAGTGGAAGTTCACGGTTCACGTATTGCTGAAGCCTGGCTTGGAGAATTTTGAGCATTACTTTACTAGCGTGTGAGATGAGTGCAATTGTGCAGTAGTTTGAGCATTCTTTGGCATTGCCTTTCTTTGGGATTGGAATGAAAATTGACCTTTTCCAGTCCTGTGGACACTGCTGAGTATTCCAAATTTGCTGGCATATTGAGTGCAGCACTTTCACAGCATCATCTTTCAGGATTTGAAATAGTTCAACTGGAATTCCATCACCTCCACTAGTTTTGTTCGTGGTGATGCTTTCTAAGGCCCACTTGACTTCACATTCCAGGATGTCTGGCTCTAGGTCAGTGATCACACCATCGTGATTATCTGGGTCATGAAGCTCTGTTTTGTACAGTTCTTCTGTGTATTCTTGCCACTTCTTAATATCTTCTGCAGATCCATACCATTTCTGTCCTTTATCGAGCCCATCTTTGCATGAAATGTTCCTTTGGTATCTCTGATTTTCTTGACGAGATCTCTAGTCTTTCCCATTCTGTTGTTCTCCTCTATTTCTTTGCATTGATCGCTGAAGAAGGCTTTCTTACCTCTTCTTGCTATTCTTTGGAACTCTGCATTCAGATGCTTATATCTTTCCTTTTCTCCTTTGCTTTTCGCTTCTCTTCTTTTCACAGCTATTTGTAAGGCCTCCCCAGACAGCCATTTTGCTTTTTTGCATTTCTTTTCCATGGGGATGGTCTTGATCCCTGTCTCCTGTACAATGTCATGAACCTCATTCCATAGTTCATCAGGCACTCTATCAGATCTAGGCGCTTAAATCTATTTCTCACTTCCACTGTATAATCATAAGGGATTTGATTTAGGTCATACCTGAATGGTCTAGTGGTTTTCCCTACTTTCTTCAATTTAAGTCTGAATTTGGCAATAAGGAGTTCATGATCTGAGCCACAGTCAGCTCTTGGTCTTGTTTTTGCTGACTATATAGAGCTTCTCCATCTTTGGCTGCAAAGAATATAATCAGTCTGATTTCGGTGTTGACCATCTGGTGATGTCCATGTATAGAGTCTTCTCTTGTGTTATTGGAAGAGGGTGTTTGTTATGACCAGTGCATTTTCTTGGCAAAACTCTATTAGTCTTTGCCCTGCTTCATTCCGTATTCCAAGGCCAAATTTGCCTGTTACTCCAGGTGTTTCTTGACTTCCTACTTTTGCATTCCAGTCCCCTATAATGAACAGGACATCTTTTTTGGGTGTCCGTCTTGTATTTGTTTAAAATTAAGCGTTCATCTCCCCAAAATTGTTCCCATCCTTGGGACCAAAAAACCCTCATATGTCTTGTTGCTGGTAGGCCTAATTTACATACATACTTTTATTTACATGATATACCCAGTAAAAAGCCCTCTCCATCCTCTGCCCTCACTTTGGCTGCCTCTTGGACTTATTTCTTATCGTGCCCTCAGCTCGCTCACTCTTCTTACATGCTTATGCTCCCAGAGTAAACACTGTGACTGTTTAAAATCTGTTCTTTTTGTATCATTCTAAGAAGGAAAAGAGAGGGAAAACACTCTAGCATTCTCCAACCTGCTTAACTATACTATCACAGGCAGTAGTGACTGTGACCGCTCCCCTTCTTGGGGGCAGATGCAGCCGCAGGGCCCAGGACGTTCTGATGGAGACGTGGGCGTGGGAACCCTGAGGGAGTGAGCCAGCACTGGTTAGGGAGGAACCAAGCATCCTTAGGGCGCTCACCCGACTCTGATTTCACCTGATGCCGAACGTGACTCTCCTACCTCAGGATCGCTGGACCCTTCATGCCGTCTACACGAATCTGAGACAGTCCTCCCTTGAAGGTTGAATCCCTGTGTTGTTTCTGGAGCCTCATTATTCCCTGTAGTCATCCTTTGTTCGCATCACTCCTTCCGTCCTCTCCCAGTTGTGGTCATATCTTGGCTAAGTGAACTGTAACTTCCTAAGCATTTTTCCTCTCCAGTGGCTTATCCTTTAATGGTCCCGAACACCATGGGAGCTGTTGAAGACCTTTTCTTAGATAATGGCCAATATTCTATCTGTACCTTTCCGTGGGGGTAGTTATTGAGCTCTTTGACATGTTATGATGATCATCTCAAAGAAACAGGGCTGTACAGTCTTCAGTGTTCCCTGGACCGTGTTGATTCAGGATCTGAGCTGGCAATGTCTGAGATTTAATAGCTTCTTACCCCAGTTCTCCTGTGAGGCCAAAGTGCTGCTCTGAGCTCATAACCAGTCACGTCCTAGACACGCTGGCCTCCAGCCTGCTCATGTTGAGAAGCAGAACCTCCACTTTGTGCAGCATTGACCTTGCGGTGGGTTGGAGAGGCAAATATTTACCGTTGTAAACGCTCTAGTTTGAAGTTTCAGTAGGTCATTTTAGTACACTGACCGGCTGATTTCGGAACGGGACGGTGGCGTTTCATCCAGGAGTTTTAGCTGCGTCTAGTGCCCATGCACTGACTTCTTTTTTGGAATCAAACCCTTTAACAAACTTAAAACTCAGGCAAGGAAATTTAATGGTTGTAATTTTAAATAAGCATTCATTTATAAGTAAAAAGCATTTTTGAATCTATTACCATAGTTACCAAGTAGCTTCCCTGTGGTTCTACAGAAAATGGGCTCCATCCTACAGCGTGATTCGAGAAGTGTGTTTGGAGGCAGGTGTAGAAAAGAGGGTGGTGTAGGTCTCCCAGAGAAGCAGGACACGTTCCCCGAAGAGCCTTTTTGCCTGAGTTTTCTGTGATCCTCTGCTAAACAGTGACTGTATTTGATTGTGAGTGGAGATTTCCTTTTATCTGAAACATACTATTAGCCAACTTAACTGGGTATCAGAGTTAAATTCAAACTTTAGAAGTCTACTGCTACAGTTTATATGGAGTGCTGCTATATTTATACAGGGTTTTAAACTTTTTAAAAAATAAAAAACAGACATTGCCTGTATTTGTAAATACTAGCTATATCTCAAACAGAGAAGGCAGTGGCACCCCACTCCAGTACTCTTGCCTGGAAAATCCCATGGATGGAGGAGCCTGGTAGGCTGCAGTCCATGGGGCCACTAAGAGTCGGACACGACTGAGCGACTTCACTTTCACTTTTCACTTTCATGCATTGGAGAAGGAAATGGCAACCCAGTCCAGTGTTCTTGCCTGGAGAATCCTAGGGACAGGGGAGCCTGGTGGGCTGCCGTCTATGGGGTTGCACAGAGTCGGACATAAAATCAGGCAAATAAAGATGAGGCCAAATTTTTAAATCCAAGGATTCTAGGAGTGGCAGTTTCTTACTGGAAGGAGAATGCATCTATCCCTGTTTTCGTGCCTTTGGTCTTAATAGTATTTGAACATTAGAGTTTTGATAATATTTTGTGGGTTTAGGGTTGGGTAGGGTTTAATTTTATCTCAGTTTAATAAAAAATTATTTTCTCTGGAGACTGGCAGGCTGCTGACTGGAAGAATCCTTTCAGAACTAATTTGGAAGGATTGGATGGAAAGGATTCAAGGGGCTGAGTCTTAGAGGGTTGGCAGAATGAGCGGTCAGGACAGGAATGCCAGTGAGCACAGGTGGGAGAAAAGGGTGGGCAAAGTTGAGAGAACGGTCTAGAACAGTTGAGTTCACTTGATCCCCAGTCCCATGTGCTGTCCCGTGCCTCTCTCCTCTGTGTTGACCACAGGCCCTCTGGGGCGCCTGGATCCTGTTTCGTGGTGTTTTTGTGAAGCTCTAAGGAAAGTCCTGGCCTTTTAGCTGAAAGTGCTAAAAGTGAACTTAGAAGTTCACTAAAACAAGAACTTAGGAAGTGCTTGTTAGTGAACTTGGAGAAACACACAGAGCACAACTTGAAAAAACTATTCAAATTTAATAAGCACATTGAGATAGTCACTCTGCAGTGGGAGAATAACTGTTCCACCCAAAGTGTATAATCGTCACTAAAACAGTCTGAAGATGGACATTTTAGGGAGCATTTTCAGGTGCAAAGTCTCTCCATTGCCAGCTTTCACTCTCCAGCTTAGAACATTCTCAGCATTTGCCAGCCTCAGTGATGGGGGAGGTCAGCGGGGCGGTTCCAGGCAGCTCAGACCCCACCCAGCAGGGGAAACCCTTCTGGCGCCTCTGAAAGCCCATCCAGGTTGGTCTTCTTGGGTCTTTCTTATCCAAACATCCTCACATCACGTGCAAATACTTTTCCTCCAACCTAAAAACAAACAAAAGTTGCCTTATATATTACAGGCCCACTTGAAGGAATAATTTTGCAGCTACAAGGATATTTAGGAGCATGTCCTCCCGAGAGAATGCGATAACCCCTTTGAGTTTTAAAACATAGGGTTCCTTTTGACAAGTAGTGATACGGCCCACACTTCATAAATTGTTGGACTTTCTTAGAGTGTATGATGTTCTAAGGAGCAGGTTTAGCAATAATCCCTTAGAGCCTGAAGCTTTTGTAAATTACGAGTAGACTTCCCTTACGAGTAGACTTCCCATTTCCCAGACCACATCTGTGTCAGGCTTGTGTGTGTGTCATAGCTGCTTTGACTCCATTTCCTCTCCTAGTCTTTACTTTCAGTATTTTTCTAGTGTTGTTTTGAATATATCCTTGTGAACCACTGTGAGTCCATTTTTAGAATAGGGATATTTTTATTTTCTGATAAAGAATCTCAACAGCTGGTAGTAGCTTAACACTTAAACAGTAGTATTTTTGGTGGTTTCCATTACATTTGGTTCCTGCCTTTGCCTCGTGGGACGTTTAAAGTTGTTAGCAGAAAGTTATGTGGCCATGCAGACGAGCATAAATTCAATCCAGCTGATTAATCAGTATCTATATCTGAAAGAATTGGTGTCTTAATCGATTCCCTTTATGGGGAGTTCAGTGCTGAGTAGTCCCTGGGGGCCCAGCTCCCATGTCTCAGGCTTTTGAAGTCCAGACTTACACTCGGAACTTCTGCTGCAGCTTATTTTTTACTCATTCAAAAGCTAAATATTCTTATGCTGTTACCTGCCTACAGACTTTAAAGATTACCTGGATTAATCTTAAATGGCCATTGTAAAACCACATTCTGAAATTAAGTGACTATTAAGCACAGGCCTAGTGGCTGCCGTTACAGAACAGATACAGCCAACTGGGAGTTCCCTGCGGCAGCTCAGAGGCGAGTGTAGCGTCTTACATGCCTGGAGGAGATCTGCCGTGCTCCTGCTGATCCATCCTCCTGTGCTGTACGAAGATAAACCGTTTAATGTACTATAGCAGGCAGTAAAATCCTGTGTGTGTTCTGACGATGAAGGTGGACTCGGGGGTGGTGCACTTCACCCCCCTGACCCGGCCCAGGATCGAGCAGCCCTTCAAGCTGGTGGAGAAGGTGGTTCAGAATGCCTTTCAGTTCCGAAGGAAATACTGCCATCGAGGGCTCGGGTAAGAATGCTTTTTCCTGCTTGGTAGCACTTTTTACAAACTCCTCAATCACCTTCCAAGATTAGGAACTGATGTTTTTACAGTTGTTCAAACTGCCGTAAATGTTACTCTTAGTTCAGATCCTGTGATGAACAAACTTAACAGCCACTGAGGAGAAAGCAAAACGTTGTCTTAACCGCATATGCCACCGGGAGGTTCTGTTTGGTTTGGTCATAAGTACAAACTAAAACTGACATCACACAGTTTGCAGTGAGGCTGTACTGGGCGGTCATCATTTCACTCAGGACTCAAACCATCTGAGCTGTTGTTACTCTTGACACTTCTGCCACTACACATGTGGTGTTTTCTCCAACGCGAGAAGATTCCCTAATTCTCTGACCACCACCTGGGTGTCGTGCAATTTAATTCAAGTCTGATAACTCACTGCCTGGCATTAACGCAGACACTAGTGGCAAGTCCCAGGTTGCTGCTGATATTTTCTGACTGGCTGTAAATCGGCAGTTTCCATGATCTCGTCCATCTTCAGCCTCAGCAATCTGCTAGAATGGCTCATAGTACACTTACTTTCATGTATTGGTTTTAAAAGCTATAACTCAGGAACTGCCAAAGTTGGAGGAGAGGTCCAGGACATGGTTTGGGGGCGGGATGCCCTCTCGAGGTTTCTTCCTTCCCAGCACCTCGTGTGTCCACCAGCCTCGAAGCTCTCCTAACCCTATTATTTGGGGGTTTTATGAAGTTCATTACCCACCAGGACTGAGTAAAGCATTGGCCACTGGCGATCAAGCTCAGTTTTCCAGCTCTTCCCTCCTCAGACGAGCAGTGGTAGGTGCATCCTTCAGTCATATAATTGAGTCCCCTAGCCTGATGCTTTCCAGGGGCCACCAAGAATCACCTCATTCGCACAGAATTCAGATATGATCAAAAGGGGCTTGTTATGAATAACAAACGATGTTCCTGTCACCCCTTACACAGGAAATTCCAAAGATTTTAGAAGCTCTGTCTCAGGACAGAGACCAAATATGTGTATCTCCTATCACACACTAAGTGGGTTTTTTAATGCCCTCTTTCCATCAGGTTGCTATATCTTGAAGATTTTAAGGACATGTTTAAAATTAGGAAGCAAAGATAACTTCTGAGTAGCCAGAAAAACGTCTGGCGTATCCGTGAGATCCGTGTGTATCTGTTTTTATTAACAGAGAGCTCCTGTGTGTGAGCCTGAAAGGCCTCAAGGTCACCAGTGATGCTTGATAGCCAGTGACAGTCAGGAAAACATGTGACTAGGCCCAACATAGTCTAAGGAGGCAGCAAAGCAAATGTGTGTTTTTAAGATATCCACCTAATACAGTCAACTGTAGTTCTTTACATCAGTTTAGCTTTAGAGGCACATACTATTTTCTAGGGCTTCCCAGGTGGCGCTAGTGGTAAAGAACCTGCCTGCCAATGCAGATGTAGAGAGACATAGGTTCGAGCCCTGGGCCAGAAGGATTCCCTAGAGGAGGGCATGGCAGCCCACTCCAGTATTCTTGCCTAGAGAATCCCATGGACAGAGGAGCCTGGCAGGCTCCAGTCCATGGGGTTGCAAAGAGTCAGACATGACTGAAGCGACTTGGAACACATTATTTTCTAAGATTAGCTAGCTCCATTTCAGTTCTCTCATTCTGGTTCTGTGAAGAGTCCCCTTAGCATGTGAAATTACTTCAGGCCCAGCTGGACAGCTGCCTCCTGAAACCATTGGAATCCACAGACCCACCCTTGAGGATCTGACAGGACAGGTAGAATCCCCAGCCTGCCATTGGAGTTAGGCCAGTGTTCATGCTACTACTTCTCTAGTTGGTGATGCTGCTGGCTGTCCTGGTACCAATAAGTGAAGGCATCCCTCTGGTTCACCCCAGCTCCCCGCCCTCCCGCCCCCCCCCCCCCCCCCCCGCCACAGCCAGGATGCACTGCCACAAGTTGGATGCAAGCTGGAGGTCACACAGGGTCAGGGAGGGAAAAAAAAATCACAAAGTACATCCTACGTGTAGCAGTCCTGGAACTGGCCTGAGCCCAGAGTTGGCCCTGGCATCTCCAAGACAACCCGCAGCTAAGTAATGAGCTCCTTTCACATCACACCGCCGTCCCCTGTGCTGAGATGGACCAAGTCTTGTGACTGTCTTTGACTTTTTGGTGACCCTCAGTCACATCACACCACACGGCAGTCTCAGATCACAGAAATTATGATCAGACCCCTGCTTGCCATGAAACTGAACGCAGTCAACTCACCCTGAAAATGTGGGGACCTGGCATTCCTAGTTGAGAAGACCATCAGCCTGTAAGAAAACTCTGTCGTCTCTTGCCACGACGTCTTCCAAGCCCTTTGAGACAAGTTCTGTTGAACCTCTGAGACTTGAGAGAAGAAAACAGAATCCAGGTGTAGCTTTGCAATATTTCAGTCAGTTTCACTATTCATTTTAAAACAATAATCTGATTGATAGATGAAATTTACAGTTTATACTTGAGTCAATTTTAAAGATGCTTCAGTTATCTTAAAGAGGAAAATAACTTTCTATTTTCACATGTTTTCTAACTTTAGGCTGGTAAATTCAAGTGACAGAGAATCAAAAATGCACCAGAAATAATACGCAATTTTTATATTTAAAATGTGAGGCACAAACTTGTATTTCTCTGAGAATGCAGCTGAGCATATGATAAATTTCCCTTAGAGATGCACGTACTGATTTGGCTTTAGAGCTCTCTTCTCACGTGGGCAGATTAGCTCTGCCCTCAGTGGTGGTTCATACCTGTTGCCGGTGGTGTAAGCAGAGCCTCCTCCACGGGCTTGGGGCCCGCAGGTCTCTGCAGAGGCTCTTCTTCCACTCCCTAATGTTGTTGGAACCATGCCGTTTTCAAAGGAGGAGAGAAGGAGCAGCATCGTTTGTAGAATTAAAATGAAATTCTGATTTTTTTCCTCTTCTTTCAGAATGTTATTCCCTGAAGCTCGGCGATTAGAAAGCACGGGAAAACTGTTAGAGTTGGCAGATGTGGACCCGACTCTCCGACCTACCCAACTCACTGTCTCACATTTTAAGAGCCTCTGCAATGTGTACCGAAAAATGTGTGATGAAGACCCACACCTCTTTGCTTACAATTTCAGAGAAGAACTCAGGCAAAAGTCAAAAAAAGAGGATGACAAGCAGAGCTGCAGACTGTAGCTGCTACTCAAGGGGCTGCCAGCCTGCCAGGTGCTGAACTTCTCATGTGTGCGCACGACTGTGACTTACTCCCCTTTTACAGCTTGGTAAAGAGAATAAATATCAAGTAAGATAGAGTACAAGCTTTAATATACATATATATACTGCATAGATGTGACATGTTTAGTATAAACAGCATCTATTACAACCTTACAAAAATGAAGTATCTGCACATTGTACCCCTAACCCACATTAAAATAATTTAAATATGCTTTAAATAAAGTGAAACCTAATAGCTGAAAGTATTGGAGAAAAAATGACCTTTTAAAAGCTATTAATCACAACTTCCCCACCTTTTTCTACATAAATTAGAATGCATTCATCTTAAGGATTCTAAATCATTTTGATACCTGCTCAAAAGGGATATAAACTAAGTAATTTACAAATTCTGACCAGTTTAAGCTAGTTTTCTGATCCACAATAAATTAAAATAACTTAAGTCTTTACAACTATTTGTGGGAAAATGTATCCTGCACAAAACCTAATAATGAATAGTGTTTCTGCAATTTTCATTTTGCCACCAGTTTAAAAGTGAAACCAGCAATGTAAGCCGTATCTGGGTTGGACTGTGCTAGGACTTTCCATGGCTCTCTGTTTCATAAAAGCACTCTTCGTTGACAACCGATGTTAAGCTCTGGACGCTGAATTCTCGCTCAAGGACAGAGCTGAGATCAAGGTTGGCGTTTCCAGGATGACTGTCCAGGGACTGGTGACGTGTCTGCGCCTTCAGCAGGGTGCCCCTGTCCCGCTTGGTGCTGTTGGCCTTGCGTTTGATGGCGCAGAAGTGCCCCCGCACCAGCTTGGGCTGCCCGTCCTTGCTGGGCGGCTCTTCAGCCGGGTGAGCATCAGGGTCCTCAGAGATCCTCAGTCTCTGGAACTGGATCTCGATGTCTTTGGTGGGGCTGCCCTGCCTCCGAGCCTGGGGGTAGTCGTCCTCGTCGTCGCTCAGAATGTCGCTCTCTTTGATGAGACTGTTGGAGAAGTCGGCCAGGCCCGCGTGGGGGTGCTGCTGGGTATCCTGCCCCCTTCCGGCAGGGGGGCAGCCGCTGCTCTGGGTGCTGCTGCTCAGGCTGCCCTCGTCCGAGTCCAGGGAGCTGCCCTTGCCCGGCTCCCCCGGCCACTCGCTGCTGGAGGAATTCTTAAGGACTTTTAAGGACCTGGATGAAGCTGCAACGAGAAAAGCACACGTTCCCTTATGACAGAGGAACTGTTTCCACAATGTGTAACGTTGGCCTTGGAGGTTATGAGAGTTAACATCTTAATTAAAATTTTTTCATCTCACTTAAATTACTAACTGTCCTGGGACTTGAGCAAAAAAAAAAAATGTAGATACTGCAAATATGGACATTTTTTACTTATGTGTAATTGAAATTTTAAGTTGGGGAATTTGGCATTTTTGGATGATAAGTTATCAGAACTTAATTACTGAGATAGAATAAGTTATAAAGTGTCATAAGGGCTAGGATTCTTATTTTACTAATGAATAAATTTAAAAGTTAGTGGCTAATAAAATCTAGGTTCCTTTCTTTTACTAAAGTACTTTGTAGTTTCAGAACTAAGATTACATTATTTCTCTGCCCACCTTCTCACCTGTTTATTTCCACTGTTGCTCAGGTAAAGATTGGAAAATGCTCTTTTTCTCATGAGAACTGTCTGTTGGATTTCTCAACTTTGAGATTTAACAAGAATATTGAGTTGCACACACGTGTATTTGTGTTTAACTCCTTTCTCTTGGGTTGAAAGGAAGAGGGGGAGTTCAATTGTGTTTCTGCAGACAATAGTATATTTTTGATGGCTGTAGCTTATTTTGCCAGTGGAGGAAAAAATAGAAAATATATGGTAAATCTGAAGTGGTCAAACTACCAAAAATGAGAGATACATTTTGCAAGACTAAAAACTAGATCAATGATATTAACGAAATAGTTATATAGAAAGCTGAAAGTTTATCTATACAGTGGGTTTACTGAGAGTGGGTATATTCGACTTTTTGACCTTTATTCACTTAGAATTGACCTTCTCTAGAGGCTTTGCACTGTTGCGAGCACTGGAACATGACAATGAGCAGAAACAAGTCCCTCGACTCTGGTACATTTCAGTGGACGAGAGAAGATGGTAAGTGCAGACTGTCAGCCAGTGGAGACGAGGGTGGGGGTGGTTGTGCTTCACAAAGTGGGGAGGGGCGTGTTGTAGGTTTCTTAAAAGAAACAGCATGGCAGTGACCACCTCATCCATCCTGTGTGTTGGGGTCTGGTTTACAGCTTAGAAAGCTACTGCAGATCATCTACAAAGTGATGACTGGCTGCCCTGTTCGAAGAGCATACATGCTTGCAGAGAAGTTTATCATAGTCTCCCGAGTACACCCAAGGCTAGACAAGTTCTCACCTAATTTGGCTGAGACAGGAACACGGTTCTTAAGGGGTACCAGGCGATCCTTACATGTTTTCTCCAGGGGTAATTCACACTTTATGTGACGCCTGAAATTTTCCCTCAGGATAGATCGAATCACCTTGACGATGTTGGTTTTGCTTTCATTGTCACTAGAGGGGAGAGAAAACACTGGTTGTTTCTGCTGTCTCACCCAGCTTGCCCTTGTCTCCTGCCCTCCCGTGGTACATGAGGGCAGACTGACAGCAAGTTGCCCAGCCTCTGTATGCCGCGGCCTCTTGTCGCTTACAAAAGGAGTGAGGATTGATGGTTCTTGAACTTCCTGCAGGCACTAAGATTTGGATGTATATTTAATCAATGTATTATTCTACTAGAGCTGCAGTTGCCAGTTTGGAGAGGGTGGGTGTGATCCTGAAGTCATCAAAATTCAAGAGGGCACCAAAAATAAACCCATTTTTAAGAGACTATCATTCTATCTTATTCCCATTGGCTTTCATTTTTGGAAGGGAGCAATACCTGCAGCACAACTGAAAGATGGTCTCTGGCCGTCCTTCTATTTCTGACTTGGTGTGGATCAGCTCCCATAAGGAATTATTTTCTGTCCCTGTGTAAAAAGAAACCAGGGGCTGCAACTCTGCCAAAGATGCTGTGATAAAGGACACCCATGAAACTTTAAACCCACAATCTAGAGAGTTCAGTATTCCCAATTCTGACTCTCCTCATTTTCTTCTGGGGCTCAATTCTGTGTATGACTTCCACAATAGTTAAAAAAGTTAAATGTGTTTTAGTTACTTTTTGTACATTTTGTGCTGACATTTCCCATCCACCTTGGTGCTTCTACCCTACCTCTGGATCCCATCTCTGGGGAAGAGGTAAGTGAACCCCATTTTTCAGCCTCATCCCTTGGAAGGAGTGTGCTCAGGCACTTTAGGTAAAGGCAGCCAGCACCACACTTAGTCATGGTTCCGGAAACGTGAGTACTTCCCGCAAAAACCGAACAGGGACCCAGACCGTCACCGCGGGCCTCAGCCTGGTGGTCTTTTCCATCACCAGTGGCACTGGCACCGGAACAGGGTTATTCTAGAAGGATCTCTGAACATTTTGCATGGAAAATTTTTTTCTGTATCACTTGTAATACTGCTGAATCTTAAGGAATTTTCTGGTATTTCAAATTTGTAAGAATTTGTGGACCTGTGTTTAACAAATTTTAGGGATAGATATTACCCTAAAATTATTAGAATAACTAGAAATGTTAGATATTAGGAAAATGTTGAAAACCATAAACAGTGAAAATAAGAAAACAATGAAGAGAAGTATTTAGCAAAGAAAAGTCATCCTCTAGCATTTACTTCCTCCAAAGCCTGTAAAGAGACATCACAACAGTCTCTCGTCCTCATTTTCCTTGCCTGTAAAATACCAGAAATTATCCCCAGGTTCTTTCCTCCTCCTTTTTCATTCCATAGTTTGAAAATTCCCTGAAGATGTCTTTTTTCTGGCATTTGTACAACATGCAACCATTACCTGCTGTATTTCCCAGTCTGACTTGAAGCGCGGATATGGGGATCAACCAGCGGAACTTAAACGGATCCAGGTCAGCATTGCTGTGTGCAGGCCGGGAATTTGAGGGCTGTAAGGTGAAAACCCCCCAAGAGCAGGTTAGAGCAAGCTGGCTCCCAGGGTACATGTGCGCAAGGCGGGAACTGGGCGCTCTCCCTGGTGCAGACGCGCCGCTGTGTGGGGCTCGGGGTACAGAAGGGAATCGGGTCAGGTGAGCCCCAGCTCTGAGGAAGCTCTCGATGGGCTGCGGACAGGGCAGCGTTGTGGTTTGGGGAGCAGAAGTCCTAGGCTTCTAAGCAATAATGACAAGCAAGCCTTCTATGATCTCATGTTACCACCTCTAAAGAGAAACCAAAATTATATAGACTGACTTCTATGGAGCAGACATGGGTCATTTTTAGAGACAGAAAAGCTGCTTTTCTAGGTAGGCCCCCAGCACGGGTATTTATGTCCATCTTTTCAGACAGACAGCTTTGATGGGGAGAATAAGAAATACCCCAAGTATCTGATTCGCTCAGTTACCCCAGGAATAAGCCACATCAGTTGGCCAGGCCTTGGTCCTTAGCAGGCTTCCCAGTTCAGTAACAGGAAGGTACAGTTCAAAAAGTTTGCTTTAACCAAAGTTAATTCATGTCTTACCAATTTCTTTTTCAGTTTGCAGTTTTCTTTATAAACCAATATGACAGCTCTCTTAAAAACTAAAGAGAAGAGAAAGAAATGTCATTATTTAATACACACTCTCCTAACATTGAACTGAAGCTGAGTATTTTAATAGCACAAAGCTCTTCAAGATTCCACAATGCTGACACACGGGAGAATAAATAGTACTTCCTTCTGTTCATATTTGAATCATGCACAAGTACTTGCTTATTTAAAAGCTATTGTTTGAACGAGATCCTGGCATTTTGTTTTTTGAATTCGTGTTTTATCAGAAGCTGAGGACATGGGGTTCATCTCAATGAGAACTCACAGTCTATGCCCCCTCTCCCAGCTCTCAGTGGGAATTAAGACATTTTGAAGTGCAGCAAACTAAGATGGCAGATTTCAAAAATAGACCCAGGAGCTCTGTTCCTGTAACACTTGGCCAGATCCACCAAACCAAGCAGCAGAAGGGAGGAGAAGGTCGTGTGTGTACAGGGCAAGGCTTCTAAAGAGCTGGAAGCTGCCCATGTGAAGTCAAAGCCATTAGCGCAGTGACTCTAAGTCCTTCTGGAAATCAGGAGTTTGTGGGTTTAGGAGGTTCTTCATTCTTGCCAGCCCCTCAAGTTTACATTCTTGTGAATGGAATACTAACCAAATACTGTGAGTTCAAGGTCCTTTCTGGCTTTTCCTAGAGACAGAAATGGATTCAACCAGGACACTGTAGAGTGCATCAGAAGCTCCCCCATTGAAAGTTCTGTGACCTGAATGGTAAAAACAAGATCAAGGAGACATGGAAATCCAGGGGCGGGGGGCGGGGGTGGCTCAGGAGAGAGGGATCACACACATATGGTCATTGCTAAAACTCAGGTATGTTCCATTTTTATGGTTCCCATGAACACAGGGCCTTAAATAGCAGGTTTGAAAACATGAGCTAAGCACCACACTGAAAAATAAAGGTGAAGGCATTTTGCCCCAAGGCACACACACTGTGACCTGTGGGATGACATTCCTCCCACCCCAGGGTCAAAGTTCATCCCAAGTGCCTTTGAAACCAGGTGAGGCCTGCTAATAAAAGAGGTACCAACATTGAAACTGACTGTAATTAAAAAAAAAAAAACGTTTCCTGTTCTTGCCTTTTTCTACTTAAACTACATTGCTCCTTATGTGTAGACTTTTTAAAGCTCAAGATGCTAAATTTGGTAATCCAGCCAGAGAAGAAAAGTAGGGAAATTGTCAAATTCCACTTAAACTGCTTTTATAAGTAAGGAGGTAGCCACCAATACTTGAGGTTAGAAAAGGGAAAAAAAGGAAAAGCCTTCAATTCTCTTCCCACACGCTGACTCCCACTGCCTTTATCCCTCCCCTCCCCTCCCACAGCCCCAGCTCTCCATTTATAGTCTAGCCTCTGGGATTTGTCCTGACCTCACGCTCCACAGGAAGAGGAGGAAGAGGTACGGATACGAGCTAAGAACTAGTTCTCTGGGTACAGTAGTTATTAACAGAACAGATGATTACGCCTTTAGGCCAATGCAGTCAATTTTATGTTATATTTACACCTAAATCTTATAATAAGCATTAGGATCAAAAAGAAAATTTTAGGCAATTTCTCCTGTAGGAAAGCCCTAACTGGGTGGCCTGGCCTGGAGGTCACCTCCAGACCCACGGTCACAGGCATTCAGCCTCTCGGAATCCGAAAGTCCTACTGACCTCCTTCTCTGTTCCACTCTGCTCTGCTACAAGCTGGTCAAATACGGTCCCATAATCTTCATATATCTTCTGCATCTCATTGATGTGGCTGGCTACTTTTTCCATTGCCTTTAGTGCTTCTGCAAGATACGCAGTCATAATTTGTTTTACAGTTTTGATTTGTTTGAAATCCTACCCAACAGCAATAATAAAAAACCTTAAGATTCAAGCCAGAATTCGAGACCAGTTCTTAACTAACAGTAGCATCATTCAGATAGGGCTTAAATAGCCTATGGTAATCTAGTTATAATGAAGAACAGCAAAATTATCTTCCACCTCAAATTCTCCTTGAAATGAGGCAGAGTACAAGTAAAAAGCATCACTAACAATAACAGCTCCCACCTATGGACACTTTCTATCTGGCATATTCTCCTAGGTGATTTACATGAGGCATCTCATTTAATCCCCACAGCAGTGCAATCAGAATAGGACCTATTATTGATCCCATTTTACAGATGAGAAAATTCAGGTGCAAAGGGGTTTTTTGCCAGACATGAGGAGGAGCCAGAATTAAACCCAAGGCTGATTAGCCATAGGATACCTGCTCTTAAATTTTGCCCTCCTCCCGGACCACTTAACTGGAATAGTGATCAATGACAGTTCTTGAACAAGAACTTACAAAAGCCTCCATAAATATCCCCTTTCCAGAGCAACTGTTTGCATTTATGTTTGGTGTTAATTTGAACTTTATACATGAGCATGTGAGGGACAAAGTGATTTCTGTCAAGGTCAAAAAGCAAAATTTCAAGTCACCTCCAAACTATTTTTCATATCTTGTTCTTCTGATTCAGGATTTTAATTCCATCTTTAGAAGAGGGACTTTAAGCAGGCAATTTTTTTTAACAGACCCCTTTTAAAGACCACCTCAGTGCAAAGTGAACTATTCACACAGCAATTGAATCCTAATCATAATTTGTATCATTTATAAGTTTTAACTTTCAAACCAAAAAGTTTATCCTTATGATACAATATGCTTGTCACAGAAAAACCGTTTCATTTACACTGCACTGTTTGCTATTCAGTAATACTAATATTTACTAGTAAGTTTGTTTCCCTCTCCATGTGCTTATTATGTGCAGCTTAACTGGATCTCCTAGTTCTGACACATGGAGAACAAATCCCTTTTACTCTCCAAACAGCATCTCTTTAAGGGATACTCATTGCTGTTCAGTTACTAAGTTGTACCAGACTCTGAAACCCCATGGACTGCAGCACGCTAGGCTTCCCAATCTTTTACTATCTCCTGCAGATTGCTCAAGCTCATGTCTGTTGAGTCGGTGATGCCATCCAGCCATCTCATCCTCAGTCATCCCCTTCTCCTCCTGCCTTCAATCTTTCCCAGCATCAGGGTCTTTTCCAATGAGTCATCTCTTCTCATCAGGTGGCCAAAGGATTGGAGCTTCAGCATCAGTCCTTCCACTCTAATTACTATCAAAGTGAGGGGCCCTGTGTATTTGACAAACTTAGGCTGATCATTTCTGAGGTTACGAAGACGACACATCGGCGTCAGCTGGTAAAGCTTCATCTGTCCTTGGGAGTTCAGTCTCCACTGGCAGCTGTCCACAAGGTGGAGCCTCACACAGCAGAATGGATCAGTAAACAACACAGAACCTCACAAAGTTGTGGGGGAACAGGCCCGGGCACAGGTCCTGGCAGCACTATTTGTTAGACACGTGACCTGAAGCAATTTATTTCAACTCCCTGAGCTTAAATTATGTTCTTTGAAAATGGAATCGTCCCTCCAAAGGGCTATTCCAATGAGATAATTGGAAATGCTGTGCCCATCTACAGGGGTGGCCATAATGCCTAGCTATTTGCACACACTAAATGGTACCTAAAGGTGAATAATCACGATGCTGAGAAGCATTCCGAATGTGACACCAGGCAGCTGTCAGGTCCCCCCTCGGCCCCCGCTTCTTACCCGTCAGATGATAGTGCTCCTCGCTCTCGTGGTCCGTCAGGGACACCAGCTCCTTGAGCAGCAGCGGGTACTTGAGCACCCTCTGAACTGGCTTGATGAGGTAAGACTCCAGCGTGGAGGAGTGCTGCTTGGTGGGGTTCCGGGCATCCAGAAAAGCCTTAAAGGCTTTATCAGTTTTAGCTGCAAGCAGATGGATTAAAAGACCCTTAGAAGAGCACAGCAGGATGATGTAAATTCCACTTCCTTTAGGTTTTAATGGAATTACAGATGATCCACTGCTACAGCCCTCCTAATGACATCCTTCCAGGAAAAAACCACCTGCACCAGTGGGTCATGCACCCGCTGTCAACAAGGACTCAGCATCATCGCTTGGTGACGAATCCCACAAAGGGAGCTTACTGGGCTGCCAGAAGGGCCCCAGCCACAGACCAAAGAAGAACATGGAGTCAAAATGCAATGGAGTCTGACTTTAAAGGCACGTTCACCTGCAGACCCACAAGACAGATTGAAACTCACTTTCTCAGCGTCTATATCAAATAATTCATAAAGCCACAAAACAGTACTATCCAAACCTACACCATCAGTTCAGTTCAGTTCAGTCGCTCAGTCGTGTCTGACTCTTTGCGACCCCATGATCGCAGCACGCCAGGCCTCCCTGTCCATTACCAACTCCCGGAGTTCACTCAGACTCACGTCCATCGAGTCAGTCATGCCGTCCAGCCATCTCATCCTCTGTCATCCCCTTCTCCTCCTGCCCCCAATCCCTCCCAGCGTCAGAGTCTTTTCCAATGAGTCAACTCTTCGAATGAGGTGGCCAAAGTACTGGAGTTTCAGCTTTAGCATCATTCCTTCCAAAGAAATCCCAGGGCTGATCTCCTTCAGAATGGAGATCAAAAACAACAGAATGATCTCTGTTCATTTCCAAGCAAACCATTCAATATCACAGTAATCCAAGTCTATGCCCCAACCAGTAACGCTGAAGAAGCTGAAGTTGAATGGTTCTATGAAGACCTACAAGACATTTTAGAACCTACAACATACCATTCACAAAATTCATAGAGCAAACCAGTATTTTTTTTTTCCACTGACCTAGGACAGATTGCTACTTATTCTGTACACTTAAGGGCTATTTTTAAAGCGAGATCTTTTTTTTTTTTCTTTTCCTTTAAAAATAAGTTGACAAGCACTGCAGCTTCCATCTCCACAGCTCCGAGCAGTCTATGCCTTCCACCAGATTCAGAGCCCCCTGGGCAGTGAAAACCCCGTCTCTGTGCAGTGTCATGAAGGTACACTCGTGAGCCCAAGTGCATTTAATGTTTCAGAGTGCTTGTGGACACCTCAGCTGTTGCTTTGGATTCCACATGCTGGCACTGGTCCACCAGCCGCTGGAATTCAGCCAATTTGAAGGAAGACAAACCTTTATTTGGGGTTTTATACAAAAGGCAAAATACAACTTGTAGGAGGTGCAGTACCATTTTGAAAATGGCTACGAGACAGCGTGGATGGTGAGATGACCGTTCATCTCTGCGACAAGGAACTGAGTAAACCATCTGTATGCTTTTAGTTTATTATACTGCCAAGAAGGCATTCCTCAGAGGAAAGTAGTTGTCTCTGGTTTAAAGAACTAGACAAGATAGATTTGGGCTGTGTCTTGTTAACCTCTAAGACTTCGTCTAGAGGGTAGCACTCTAAGACTCCATTTTTCAACTTGAGCCTATTCTAAGATGCTATGAAGTTCTGGGTTTTAAACTGAAGGGCAGAACTGCATCCGTGGACGTGACTGAACACTCTCAGTATCTGAAGGAACCCTCCACACCCTCGTGACACCACAGAGAGACCGCTCCCCGGTTCTGAAATAGACATATGGAAGCACACACTCGATTCTTCACGGCAACGCCATTAGGAAGCATTTGATGAGAGAGAAAAGGGACTTGAAATGCAGCTTGGCTGCTCCTATCCTGTTGACACAACTAAAAACGTTCCAATACAAAAGCCTCTCAAATGCTTGCCACTGTCACGGACAACAGCCCTGATTCACTGGCTTCCAGACAGGTGGCAGATCTTCACAAGAGTAAGCACACGAGGGCAACCTTAACTCCAAAGGCGGCATTCACCTCTCGCGGGAATCGTTTCTTTCTCCCGGGAATTTTATATTATGAGTTCAAGAGTCAGTGGGTTCAGATCCTAAAGGATCTGCAAGTACACTTGAGAGAATGCAGGTAGCCTGGTGACCTTTCCTGGAGACAGTTCAGATGACCTTAACTAGGATGACATATATTTTCATAAGATGCCTTCCTCTATAGGACCCGCGCAGAACAGGAGCAACCCCTGGGGACCTGTTTCTATTTGACGGTCTCCATGCAGACTGAATTACTGCTGCTCATGACCTTGAGCTTAAAGGCGTCCTCTCATCTCTGCCACCAGAAATGAGAATTCCGAAGAACGAGATAGAAACCTATCTTCTGAGAGAGACAAATTTGAGAATTCTAATCCCATGCCTAACGAGTTTTGTGATGACTTAAAGAAGCTTTTGGTAATAACAGTTAAGCATTTCTGGTTCAGGGAATAATAAAAGAAATGTGTGGGGAAGTCATCCTGGCTTATACCTGAGTTAACTTGAATTTTATACCAACGAAAACAGCCTGTTTGTGAACTATCAAACAGACATTGTGCATCTTCTTTAATTATTAAAGAAAAGGGTGCACTGACCAGAAGTAAAGATGATCTGTGTTAAAAATAAAGATTAAATGCCTCCCAACCTGGGACACCAATGTGGGTCCTCCTTCCATGATAAAACTCCCTTCCCAGGTGCCAAGGCCATACTGACTGGCTCTGTACGTGCCAATCTGGTTTTCTTGGAACCTTGAAGGAATGTATTCTTGACTTATTTGATATTCTTTGTTCTGACAAGACAGAAAACTGCTGGCAGCCCTGCTTCTCTGGAGCACACCCTGAGAGAGTAATCACAGAAGCTGTCTTCTGGGCTAGGCTCCTTGTGCTCGGTCGTGTCTGGCTGTTTAAGACCCTACTCAGTTTGGCTCAAATAAAACTTTCTCCTATTCCTGTTATTGTCTGTTTATTATTTTCATCAACAGGTATTACAGGAATAGCTTGGACATAAGGTTGTTGACTTGATGATGGTGACTGTGACACACACACTCCCTCCAATATCCTACACATGAAGAAGGTCACTGCGGCCATCAAATCTCTGGACAGACTTCCCAGGCTGAGATGACGGGCTGGCTGGCCACTGAAAACCCAGGAGAATCAGAGCACTGACCGTCTGGCCCAAGCTGACCCACTGCAAGTCAGGGGCCAAAATTCAGGCATCTCTCCAGCTCCAAGAGTACTGTTTGCTGTTGACATGAAGGGGAAGAGCGAGACGGGTTTGCTACCGCTGTCTACTTGGACTTCAAAAATGTAAAATCTTCGGTTAAAGTCAGTCAAATAAGAGGATAACAATGCAGAGAAATAAAAGGTACTTCAGTGACAAGCTAGGGGCTGTGATAAAAACCAGCTTCACTTAAGAGCTTTTCATTTTAGTTAACACACGTCCTGTGAGTTTAGTAGTAGTTATCTCGTGGTGGTTTTTTGCAGTGGATCCTCAGGCTTAAGAAAAAGGTTAACAAGAAAGAAAACACCATACATCTCTTTCTACTCCCTCCAGGGGCTTATATGGTTGGTTAAAAGTTTTTAGAGCAAGGAAAAAAGAGTTGGTGAAAAAAGAATGCAGATGTAATTTAACAGCAAAGTGATAGCCAAGCAACATCTCGGCTCTCAGGCACACACATTCACTGTTACCAGAAAACTGAGATAAGTTTGGAACCTCCCCCTCTAATGTTCGTTCATTTCAAGGCCAACAATGGAGCACATCCCATTAAAATCACACTTATCCTTAATGAATACAAATTTACTCTAACAATTTCAAAAGTATAGCTATAAAACGTGAGCCACTTACCTCGCTCTAGAACCTTCTGTACTTTAATATGATTAGCACAGAATCCGCTATACAGTTTAAAGTGGTCCGCATAATAAAGGAAAGAGCCTCCGAGGGAAAACAGCAGTTTCTAGAAAGAGAGGGAAAGTTACATCAGACGTGGTTCATTCGATGTCTGCTGGCTCAGCTTGGCATCTGACCGCTTTGCTGTCTCCACGGTATTCGTCTTTCAGACACCAGGGCACTGTGCTTCAGGAAGGCATTGACTGAAGCCAGGGAGCGCCATTTGCCCAGCTGATGGACGACAGCCCAGGCATGCCTCTAGTAGATCTTCAGTCTGACTGAAAAGTTTCTGGCAGCAGAGCCTCTTGACACAGTGTGCAGGCAAGGACAAGAAAGAAAGTTCTATCTAAAAAAATACATCTGACATGACAGGATATAAATAATCTGAGAGGCTCATTAATAAAGCCAGCTCTGCCTTACTTAGGACAAATGATGCTCACCGTGTATTTCCTTAGTCCCTTTCTACTGTCTTCTGCCTTTCCCTCCCTAGAAGGACCTCATGGAAAAAAAATGAAGTGGCTCCAGTCATGTCCAACTTTTTGGGACCCCATGGACTGACTATAGCCCCCCAGGCTCCTCCGTCTGTGGGATTTTCCAGGCAAGAATACTGGAGTGGATTGCCATTTCCTCCTCCAGAGGATCTTCCCGACCTAGGGATCAAACCTGGGTCTCCTGCATCGCAGGCAGACTCTTCACCGTCTGAGCCACAGGGGAGTCCTCTTGCCAGTCACCAATGCCTGCTTGGAGACAGGGCTCCATAGAAAAGGATGCTCTCTTGCAACAAGTGAAAACCTATGCTCTCCTCCCAAAGTCACATGACCACAGAGATGCAGAATCAGATGCAGGAGGTGCTCCTTCCTCAGCAGCACTTGCCCTGCAGAGCCTTGGGCAGAGCTGAATAGGGAGCCCGGACTTGTCAACAGCAGGCAGACTCCATAAAAGCTGGGCTGCCCAGACACCTGATTCCCAGAGCATTTACTCGAGGGAAAAGCAGAGCCTTTTTTTGCCACCTGCCAGAGGAATGGCAACACAGAACTTATCTTTTCAACAGTCGAGGGACACCGCTTTCTCTTCCAGGGGAGAACTCTGCACCGTACCCACCTCTATTTGCTTTAAACCTACATCTACAATACTTACTCTGAACTGCGAGGGGGTTTCAAGTATGTTAAAGTCAGACGACGCTGAAATCCCATCCTCCAGGGTCTCGAGAAACACCTTTTGAAATTCAAGCATCTCTGGCAAGCTTCCAAAAAGTGACTCCATCTGAGTGAAGACCAGGATTTGAAAAGAGGGTGTTAGCGATGAAGATCTAGACACCGCTCTGAACTCCCAGATGCACAAACGAACCACAGTCATTCACCAAGAAGGAGACGGAAGTAAATCCTTTAAAGGACAGCGTATTCATGAGGGGACAGAGTTCATACACAGAGGGTCATATACATCTCCGGTCCCTGTAATTCTAGAATACGTTTTTAAGGGGATGTCAAGTTTTCAGAATTCAAATTGAGGGGTGGGGTGTGGGGTTGGCGGGGAATGGAAGTCAGTAAGAAAGAATTAATAACTGTGAGTTAACACTAAAAAGTCACATATTAAAAGGTAATTTGGGTCACACCTTCTACTACAAAAAGGGCACAGTCGCTCTTAACTGCTGCCACTGTGCTTCAGGGGACAGGAGCCACATAAACAGCTCTGCAAGAGGCCACGCCTAGGTCTCTGAAGATCCCTAAGTCTCTAGTTCCTTTGGGACCACTAGATAAAATCTCGGAGGTCTACTACAGTCCCCAGCCTTTTTGGGGGACCAATTTCACGGGAGACAATTTTTGCACAGCCAGGGGTGGAAGGGAGGGGATGGTTCCAGGATGATTCTCACAAGGCGTGAACAATCTCAATCTCTTGCATGCGCAGTTCACAGTAGGGTTCTCATGTCTATGAGAATCGAATGCCCCACTCATCCTTCAGGAGGCGGAGCTCAGGCGGTAATGCAAGCAATGGGAAGTGGCTGTCAATACGGATGAAACTTCACTCGCTCACCTGCTGCTCACTCCTGCTGTGTGACCCAGTTCCTAACAGGCCGTGGACCAGTACCGGTACCATGGCCCAGGAGTTGGGTGACCCCTGAACTAAAGGCAAGCAGAGACTAACCTGTGGGTCGGTGGACTGAGTGAAGGAAGTTATTTACCTCATCTTGGGTAAGAAAGGTCTCACTCTGAAGTGGCTCCAAATATAAGTCGAAGAGGCAGCTCAGATCCTGAAAGAAAAGACGACAGTCTTTAACCCGTGAGTCTCCAAAACACCCAAGCACTGCTCTGTCCACACCTTGCACTGGTATTAAGAACAATGACACTTAATGTGTGGTTGAGAGACTTGGCCCTGAAGGTGGTGGTTCCTTGCTCACCTAATTCAAAGAGGTTAACAGCACAATACAATCAGCATCTGCATTCCACATTTTTCTTTATGGCTCGATCACCTACTCTGCGTATTTGAATGTTTTACTGGCAGAGCCAGTAAAACGGGCTGGAGCCAGCTGCTCCAGCAGGAACACTCCTTTCCCTGCAGAGAACTGAGGTTTGGCCAGGAACTTCTGTCAGGCGTGGCCATGTCTGCCGGCCAACCCGGCTTCCTCCTCTGCCTCAGGGAGCCGGGCAACGGCTCCAGTGTGGACAGCTGAGCTGAGGAGGACAGGATGAGGTCTTGGGAGCTCCTCAGCTTCATGCATTATCAGAATTTCAAACTCCCAAACTCAAGTGCAAGAAAAATTTTCCAGAGATGAACATCATGATGTTTACCATCTAGGCCATCTTTGAGTCTTCACTAAACCTGGGCTCTGACAGCACAGAATAGTGGGAGTTGATGTATTTACAAAACTCTTTAGATAAGTTTTGTTTTTAATAATTTTTTTTTCTAATTTTATTTTTAAACTTTACATAATTGTATTAGTTTTGCCAAATATCAAAATGAATCCGCCACAGGTATACATGTGTTCCCCATCCCGAACCCTCCTCCCTCCTCCCTCCCTGTACCATCCCTCTGGGCCGTCCCAGCGCACCAGCCCCAAGCATCCAGCATCGTGCATCGAACCTGGACTGGCAACTCGTTTCCTACATGATATTTTACATGTTTCAATGCCATTCTCCCAAATCTTCCCACCCTCTCCCTCTCCCACAGAGTCCATAAGACTGTTCTATACATCAGTGTCTCTTTTGCTGTCTCGTACACCGGGTTATTGTTACATCTTTCTAAATTCCATATATATGCGTTAGTATACTGTATTTATGTTTTTCCTTCTGGCTTACTTCACTCTGTATAATAGGCTCCAGTTTCATCCACCTCATTAGAACTGATTCAAATGTATTCTTTTTAATGGCTGAGTAATACTCCATTGTGTATATGTAGCACAGCTTTCTTATCCATTCATCTGCTGATGGGCATCTAGGTTGCTTCCATGTCCTGGCTATTATAAACAGTGCTGCGATGAACATTGGGGTACACGTGTCTCTTTCCTTTCTGGTTTCCTCAGTGTGTATGCCCAGCAGTGGGGTTGCTGGATCATAGGGCAGTTCTATTTCCAGTTTTTTAAGGAATCTCCACACTGTTCTCCATAGTGGCTGTACTAGTTTGCATTCCCACCAACAGTGTAATTTGAAGCCAAGTTCAGTTCAGTTGCTCAGTCGTGTCCGACTCTTTGCGACCCCATTAATCGCAGCACGCCAGGCCTCTCTAGAGATGGGAAAGATTTTTTTTTTCTTGTTCAGTGATTCTGAAGAATTTTGAGTCACAGAGTATTAGAAGTAGGTGACTACATCTGATTCCTCTTACAATCGAGAAATCCAGTTCTGGAGAGCTTGCTAAGGTTAGAAGCCTCCAGAACCTTGTGGTGCAGGTCCTGGGAGCAAGTGACCCTGAGGGTTTCACAATCAAACGGCCCTGGTCTAACCAGCCTCCAAGAACCCCACAGCAGCTGCTTCAGAGCAGAGAGAGGTGGGCAAGTTCCTGGAGCGTCTCTCAGGGAACACATGAGCGCTGCAAACTCCAAGTCAAGTGCAGAGGTGCAGGTTACAGGACAAGTAGAAGTCCATGTTCAATGTCAGCAACAAAAAGAAGTTAAAAAATAACGTGTGTGTGCGTGCACACGCATGAATCACAGTAGGTACCAGGTGCTGGGTCTTTCATCAGAGGCGGTGGTGGGCCGAGGTCACTCGTGCCCATGAGCAGTGACACACTGAGGCTGGCCGCCCTGAGCTGCGACACGGGGGCCCAGAGGAGACGACAGGCGGGGTTCTCGCAGAAAGAAAGGAGAGCCGCCCTTTTTATTCGCTTGGCCCACAGCATGCATTTTGGTCCCAGACTAGGGTCACGATGCAGTGACCCTCCTGGATCCAGTGCTCTAGCAGTTAAATATACCGACAACAATAGGAATAAAAAGGGGCTTGGATTCCACTCTCAACTGTGCCCTTGGCCCTGTGGGTGGGCGCTCCTCAAACATCATCAAGTGGCCACAGTGCCCGCCCTGCTGGGCATGGCCACTGTCAACTCCCTGGACATGCACTTCATCTCCCCCCATTCGATGCAGGATGAGACATGACAGGAAAGGCCATGAAACTGCCATCTCTGCTGCTCTCCTTTGTCCCCTGTACTTCTCCCAGGCTGCCTCGTTCGTTCTCCCAAAGGCCCTGGGTGAGGCTCTGGCAAAGTTCAGATAAAATGATAGTGATGTTAATAAATGGCAGAAGCTCAGATATGTCTGTGCAGAAAGGTGAGAGCGTGTGTGTGCACGCTGGCACATGTGCCAAAGCCTAATTCAGAACTCAGCGTGTTAGACCTGGGACAAGTATGCCCCTGTCTCAGACCCCATGAGGGGCTCGGAGCAGGCCGCCCAAGGCCACAACGGCAGGTGGAGGCAAGGCCAGGCCTGGATTCTGCGCCTCTCTGCTGCCAGCAAGTGGCCGAGGAAGCGAGTTTAAAATCGTTTCAGCAAATACTTCAAGCAAAAGAACTCTGTCTTCTCAGGCACCCGCATTTTTTGTAAAATGTTTCCCAAACTACTAACTGGAGCCCCTGAGATAAATAAATGATCTCCCTGGGTTGTGAAAGGCCCAGCCGCTGCTCTGTGTGGTGGCTGGGGATGCCCAAGTGATGCCCAGTGCCTCCCCTGTGGGGCTCTGGCCTGCACGGTGATGCCTGCCCTCTGGGGCCCATGCCAGCAGCCGTTTGTGAACACACTGCTCCCTGGTTCCTCATCACTAAAGTGATCTCCGTCCCCCTTTCCCTAAACCAGTGCAGGTTCCCTTCCCACAGATTGCAAATGACAAACTAGAACATCTGTTTCCATAGTGAAAGCTACCTTGGTAACAGAATGAGCGGGGATTCTAAATTCTGCAAGCCCGCTCAGCTCCTCCACCCTCTCGCCCTCCCTGGCAGCAATTTGCCACTTCAAGGAGCAGGCATCTCCCTGGTGAGTGGCAGGGTCCTGGGTAAATACAGCCAGGAGCCCCTGCCAACATACAGCTGGCCATCACAAGAGGGGAGCAGGGAATCAGGACGGCATCTTCTGTTACCTTCACATAGGACTTCTCTGTGTCCATGAGCTCCTGGATGACTTTCCGGAGGCGATCTGCATCAGAGAGGTGGCGAGCCAGTGGCCTTGGAGCAGGGTCCTGACCCTCCCTTGGTCCTTCCATGCCGTTGGTCTGGGTGTCGTTAAAATTCCTACACAGCACAGTGATCTGCTCAGCACTCTGGGAGGGAACAAGAGGCACAGGACGTTCTCCATCATTACCTGCCACCCACCAAGGACACGGGGGCTCTCTTCGCCCAGTGCCCTCTTGGGAGTCTCACAGGACATTGATCGGGGGCGTCCAGCTTCGGTCATCTCAAACCCTGCTGGCTACCACTCAAGGTTCCAGTCGTGAAGATACAAACTTACACTTGTTCAGTACTTACCCATGACACTTCTCCACTTTCACAGAAGCTGTGTGACAGACACTTCTTTAGTGTTGAGACTAGAGAATAAAGCACTGAGCTAACCCTCTGCTCTACAATCAAGGTCAAGGCTCTGTGACAGCACCATGCAGACAGACTCCTTTGGTCCACTCTGTCCCCTCCATGGTTGATGGAACGGAGCTCAGTCACCCACACTAAATAGCCCTGGGAGACCCAGGAAAGGGACAGCAGTGTCAGGAAGGCTGGATCACAGGGAGCTTGGAGTGCTCCCCACAAATCCCCCCTTGGAGTTATGTAGCCTTGAGCCAAGTCCCAGTGTGAGTTGTTAAAGTGTGAGCTGCTGCTTCTGCTAGGAATGGGAGTAGAGGTCAGGTCATGTAGGAAAGATAATGTCCCTATTCCGATGGGGCACAGAGCCCACCAGAGGGCACAGGTGGGAAGAAAGCAATACAGCAAAGCCTGCTGAGGTCCATGGGAACCTTCTGGGAGGAGGGAACCTTGAGCATGTTCTCAGCAGGAAGTAGTCATGTGCCAAACTCAGGACATGGGGGAAGAAAGGCTTCTCATTCCAGGATGCGGGAAGAGAATCACACAGATTAAAAGACAAGGAGGAGTTGGAATGTCTGTGAGGATGAACAGCCTTCTATAAAAGTTCCTGCTTGGGTTTAAGCTCAGCATGCAAAGCCTTCTCTGGGAGAACCCATTTGTATATTCCTGCCAGAAGCTAGTGGTTTAAATTCTCAAATATGTCTCTTCCTTTTTGCCACCACCTGCCTGGAGCATCATCAGATTACACACAAAATCTCTCTTTTACTTCTCTTTCTTTCCATTCCTGCAACACACAAGATCCAGCCCAATTTACCACCTGCCAGCCTGGCAACTAGTCAAGGGCAGGAGCCTGCCTTTCTTTCTCATCACCCGCAAGGGCTCAGTGTTGAGACCACCTCTGTTGGCACTGATGTAGGTACTGAGTAACAAAGCAGCTTAGTCCTAATATGCGTGGTCAATATCCACCCATCCTTAACAGCTCAACTAAAACTGCTTTCTTCAGCTAGACGTCTCCATGCCTAATCTCCATCACTGTCTCAGGTAAAAAGGTGAACCCGTCGGAAGCCCCTCTTCATTCTCACTGAGTTCATTTTCTTTGCTTGGATATTTCAGAACGCTAACAACTCACACAAGCATACAGGTCAACGTCAGTGGCCAATTTGTCATGAAAACTGTCACCTGACCCGCTGAAGTGGCTCAAAGTAACAGCAGGACACCTGCCCTCCCTTCTGCTCTGCTTCCCTATTCTACACCCACCTCCCCCCAAAACAGTGTCTTTATATGATGGAAATAAGACAATCAACATTGACACACAACACTGACCTTCTGGCTAGACTTTCAACTAAATCCAGTGGGAACCAACCAAGGACCTGCTCTGTCTCCAGAGAAATAGAAAGCACCCCCTGCACAGGAAGACAAGACTCGCCAAGGTAAGAAATGCCGAAGCTCAGCCTGCGGCAGACTGGGAACCAGCACAAGCTTGTGTGGAACAAACAAGAAATGTGACATCCGTGAAATGAATGAGAGCACCACGTTGAAACAGGTTGTCTGGAAGGCGTCAGTGAAGAGCAGATTGTAAATGCTCCTGGAAGGAGCATGTTCCAAGGGAGAACCAGAGAACAAGCCAAAGGCACGAGGAAGATGGAGCCCAGTAACGTAGAACCCAACTCAAGGTGGGGGTGAAAGCGAGGCCCCCTCAGATGTCTACGAGGAGAACGCCCAGACTGCTGGCCTCTTTCAAGTAATCACTTCTCTCGTATTTTGACATGAATCTTGTTGCAAAAGTTAAATGAACCAAGTGGCAGATACTAAGCCTCCAACCAGACACACCGACACATCTGAAGTAATTCACTTCTAAAACAGTTCAAGCACGTGTAAGCACTAACGAGTCTCCTTGGATATACACAGCACCCCTTGTTTCTGTCCTTAACTGTAACACAAGCATATTGCTGGCAACACCTGTCAGAAGATGTTCACATTCAGGGTAAACTTTGAAAGAACAAGGAAACAGACTAGCAAAACGGTATTCATAAACCTATTTGCAGGGCAGGAATAGAGATGCAGATACAGAGCACAGACGTGTGGGCACAGCGGGGGAAGGAGAGGGTGGGATGAACTGAGAGAGGAGCACTGAAACACACACGTTAACATATATAAAACAGATGGCTGAAGGGCAGATGCTGTATAACACAAGCAGCCCAGTCCTGTACTCTGTGATGACCTAGAAGGGTAAGATGGAGTAGGGGGTGGGAGGGAGATTCAAAAGCGGGGCGACATATGTATACTTAGGGCTGATTCATGTTGCTGTATGGCAGACGCCAACACAATACTGCAAAGAAATTATCCTCCAATTCAAAATCAATTTTAAAAGAAAAAGAAAACAGATGTGGATCTTAAGGCATTGATTAGAATGCAACTTGATCTCTCAAAATGTCTCATATCGTGTTTGAAACAACCAGATCTCAAGGTTACTGAAGAAACTCCTAACTGTTCGGTCATGCCCTAGAAGCCTAACGACACAGCAAAAGCCAAACAGAGCAATGCAGCCAAAAGGCAGTTTTCAAAAGAAGATGGCAACCCACTCCAGTATTCCTGCCTGGAGAATTTCATGCACAGAGGAGCCTGGCGGGCTGTAAAGTCCATAGGGTCGCACAGAGTTGGACACGACTGAAGTGACTTAGCACAGCACATAAGAAATACTCATGGCTGGACCAAAGGAATCCAAATATTAGGGGCCCCAGGTAGGAGTATTTTTTAAAAGCTCCTCAAGTGATGCTGATGTGTGGCTTGCATGAGAACTACTGGTCTACCCATTAGTAGAGCGAGCCTTCTGCTTGCAGTTCCTGGGAGGATCATGCTGCCCCAAGGCTCTGCACTGAAGGATGGCCACGTAAAGCGTGTGTGGACCGAGCTCACAGATAAGAGGAAATAGATCAAACCTGTGACCCTGGTGTTCTGCGTCTGGCTCCACTAACAGCTAAACAGCCCAAGATAATAATACTGAGACTCTCAAGTTCACTTATTTGAAATCTCTATACTGTTATTTGCACCACAAGCTCTGACAATACAATTTTGCAACCCTGAAAAATAACAGTTTTGGGGGCTGTAGAATCCACATTAATAGCTCGCATATACCGTATAAAATAAGATCTGACAAAATGCACCATAAGTGAAATGGCAGCTGGTGAGATTGCAGCTTTCCTTGCTGGGATGTCGAAACTCACACCTAACAATGCAGTGTTAAAATAACGAGATTTTAAAAATAAAGTATCTTGCCATCTTAGAAAATCAGAATTCATTTTAAGAATACTTCTGGTGAGTCTAAGTTGGAAAAGCAAATGTTAGCTGAGAGTTTCATAGAAAATGTACTTCTGAAGATACCACAATGAAGTGCTACAAAGTCACCTCAGGTATTGTCTAGGGAAGTCATGTACGGATGTGAGTTGGACCATCAAGAAGGCTCAGGGCCAAAGAACTGATGCTTTCAAACTGTGGTGCTGGAGAAGACTCTTGAGAATCCCTTGGCCAGCAAGGAGATCAAATCAGCCAATCCTAAAGGAAATCAGTCCTGAATATTCATTGGAAGGATTGATGCTAAAGCTTCAGTACTTTGGCTACCTGATGTGAAGAGCCGACTCATTGGAAAAGACTCTGATGCTGGCAAAGACTGAGGGCAGGAAGAGAAGGGGACGACAGAGGATTAGATGATTGGATGGCATCACCGACTCAATGAACATGGATTTGAGCAAACTCTGGGAGATTGTGAAGGACAGGGAAGCCTAGCATGCTGCAGTCCTTGGGGTCATAAAGAGTCAGACACAACTTAGCAACTGAACAAGGGGAAGGCTGGGAGTATTATCTGGGATCAAAAGGAGGCTGAGCCACTAAAAGGGGAAGGATCACTATAACTGTGTTTGTAGATTGTTCTGAAAGAGTCTCCTGGTTGGTTATATTTCACTTCCTCTGTTCTTAGCAACAATTATAAAATCAAACTGTTAAAAGGTAGGATTCTGGGTGAATTTGATGAGCAGTTTCTAGAAAGAGCGACTACTCCAGTTGGGGTATTTTCACATGTACACGTGGTGATGGAGGTAGGAAGCTCAGACAAGATGGAGAGGAGCTGAGTTCTAGCCCTGGCTCTGCCCTGAGTCCTCCAAGCATCGGGGGCAAAACATTTCTGTCTTCAATTTCCTTAATGATGAAAGAGAAGAAGCATTACACCTCACCCATCAAGTGACCCCTCCAGTTGCCAGTCAGGCCAAGGAGGAAAGGGAACTCACATTTGTTGAGCACTTGGTGTATGCAGGGGGGTGAGGGGTTCTCGTGGAACTCACGGGCATTGAGTCTTCACCGTGTGACACACAAGACAACAGCTGAAGGGTGGGGGGTGGGGGACAGGACCTTGATGGCACAGGACCCACATCCTCTGGAGCTGTCTGCACAGTGCTGACCAATCCCGGAGTAGCAGGCAGATCATGGGCAAAACAGACTTGCTCCTCCGGTGGCCTCTGCCCACCATGCAGTCAGGGCTCTCCTGGCCCCAGGAGAATCCAAACACACCCCGGGCGTGCCCAGGATGCAGCCACAGCCCTCCGGAGGTCGCCTCTGCTCCCCCACATCTGCACACAACTGTGATTTCTGGTGGGCTGGTCCCCACTCCCCTCCACTCCTAGGAATTCTGCCTTGAAAGTAGGGACAGATGTTCACACATTAGGGCTGAGTGTGCATGTGGATTCAGCAGCTGGACAGTGTGTGCTTGTTCAGAACAAAAACAACACTGGACTTTGAAACTCACTCTAGTATTCTCTGGGGCTTCCCTGATAACTCAGCTGGTAAAGAATCTGCCTGCAATGCAGGAGACCCTGGTTTGATTCCTGGGTTGGGAAGATCTGCTGGAGAAGGGATAGGCTACCCAATCCAGTATTCTTGGGCTTCCCTTGTGGCTCAGCTTGTAAAGAAGCCACCTGCAATGCGGGAGACCTGGGTTAGATCCCTGGGTTGGGAAGATCCCCTGGAGAAGGGAAAGGCTACCCACTCCAGTATTCTGGCCTGGAGAATGCCATGGACTCTAGAGTCCATGGGGTCACAAACGTCGGACACGACTGAGCGACTTTCACTTCACTTCACTAGTATTCTCCAGTTCAGAGTGATCAATAAGACCTTCCCTGGTGGCTCAGTGGTAAAGAATCTGCCTGCCAATGCAGGAGACTCGGTTGGGAGGATGCCGTGGAGTAGCAAATGGCAGCCCACTCCAGTAGTCTTGGCTGGGAAATCCCATGGACAGAGGAGCCTGGAGGGCTACAGACAATGGGGTCACAAAACAGTCAGACACGACTGAGCAACTGAACAACAGTGATCAGTGCTGAGAACCTTGGGTTCATCAGGGGCCTTGCCTTTTATAAGAGAGCATGAAACTGATCTTTTGTTTACGAATTCACTTTTAAAACTTAATGAAAAGTTCCCTCTAAAACTATGTTGTTTAAAAAGGTAGTGATATTGACCCCCCAAAAAAGTTTCTTTTCAGGTTTTTAAGGTTTCAGTAAGCTGATCCCTGCTTGAAAGAAATGGTAAAGAGTCTGCCTGTAATGTGGGAGAACAGGGCTCAATCCCTGGGTCTGGAAGATCCCCTGGAGAAGGAAATGGCAACCCCCTCCAGTATTCTTGCCTAGAGAATTCCATGGACAGACGATGAGGTCACAAAGTGTCAGACACGACTGAGCACTAAACAGCAAACATAAATAAGGAATTAGAAAAGGGAGTGGCGACCCACTCCAATATTCTTGCCTGGAGAATCTCCTGGACAGAAGAGCCTGGTGGGCTGCAGTCCATGGGGTCACAAAGAGTCGGACACGACACAGTGCTAAGACATACACATAGATAAGGAACACCTCAGTCAGGACCTCTCAATTAAGTCACTCTTCTGTGTTTGCAACAAAAACAGAAGAGTAACTATGTGAGGTGACGGGTGTGTTAATTTGGCTGTGATAATCATCACATATCAAATCCAGTTGTATACCTTACATATATATAATTTTTAATTGTCAACTATACCTTGATAAAATTGGGGAGGGGAGACAGCTAAAACAGTTATCCTTGGTTTGGGGTCTTCAGTGTGTGAATAAGGACACTTGCTATCCTGGATTAGCTGTGTGATGTGTTTTTTTTTTTTGAGGAGCCCCATTTCTTGGGAGTGGCAATAAAATCGCTCAGGGTAATGAAGTGCCCTGGCCCCTAGATTCTCTTTGGAGGAAGGCAGGGCTGAAGCCTCTTTCTCAAACAAGCTTGAATCCCACAGGTGCCCTTTTTAACCTTGATCCAGCTCAGTGCTTTTCATCCGACGCACCAGTGCTCCTCCTGGCCTGGATTAGTTAAGATCAGCTCCCGCCCCCACCCCCCCAACCCCAGAGCATAGCCACTCTGATGTCTGCTTTGCCCTTGTTTGAAGACATTACTACCTGAGGCTTTTCCATTTCCCTGTGGGTTTTGGAACCTAAGATGGGATAAGTACATCACATTATCCAGTTATTCCGGAACATTATTCCAGGACAATGGCTGTGGTTTCGTTTTGTTGTTCAGTCACTAAGTCAGTCGTGTTTTATGACCCCGTCTACTGCAGCACGCCAGGCTTCCTTTTCCTTCACTATCTCCCGGAGTTTGCACAAACTCATGTCCATCAAGTTGGTGATGCCATCCAACCATCTCATCCTCTATCATCCCCTTCTCCTCCTGCCCTCAATCTTTCCCAGCATCAGCGTCTTCTCCAATGAGTTGGCTCTTCACATCAGGTGGCCAAAGTACTGGAGCTTCAGCTTCCACATCAGTTCTTCCACTGAATGTTCAGGACTGATCTCCTATAGGACTGAACTCCATGAAATTTCACTGCCCTGTGCCTTGCCAGCAGCTGAGCTCCACCCCACCTTTCTGGGCTCAGGTTTCAATCCTGTCCTCATTTAGAGGCTTCAGGTACCACAAACTCGTTTGTCAAAGGCACCTGTTTGTATGACTTAGACTCCAAAAACACTTCCAGCCAAAGAAAAAAGGTCTGAAGGTGCTACGTAATTTGGGGAATAGTTCATAGGGAAGTGCTCCAAGGTGAATGACAACACTTGCAGCGTGCTTCACTTTTGAAGGCCTGGTTCAGAGGAAAAGGACGTTAACTTCAGGGGGAATCAGTAACAGACACAGTCAACCTGCTCCTAAATGGGAGGACACCTCACGCTGCTTAACTGGTTAACTGGTCACACACAATGTGATCAACGTGGCAGACCCCCAGCTGCCACCCACGTCCACCTCTCCCTCCAGCCGTACAGATCAGCTCTATGCTGGGCCACTGACGTGGACCTAAATCCTAGTCTGAGTCATGCCCACAGAGTCTCATCCTGCCTGCCTGCTAAGTCGCTTCAGTTGTGTCCAACTCTTTGTGACTCTATAGCCTATAGCCCACCAGGCTCCTCTGTCCGTGGGATTCTCCAGGAAAGAATGCTGGAGTGGGTTGCCATGCCCTCCTCCAGGGAGAGTCTCATCCTACCAGAACACTAAGCAGGAGAACCAGAGGTTCTTCCACAGGCCCTGCTGTCAGCCCTGGGTCAGTCACCAGCGGTCCTCGGGGACAGTCCAGGTCTGGAGAGGCGTGGCTGAGTGGCGCATGCTCAATGCGCTCAAACAGATGTCCCGGTTCACTGTCTGGAAGGTTGCATCAGTAAATCATCTCAGAGTGCAGCTAGGGAGTCAACTGTCCCAGCCCAGCAATCAGTTAAATCAGAAATGCTCCCTTGGTGGAAAAAAAAAATCTAAAAATAGTACAGAGGACTTTTCAATTCATGCTTTAATCCACTTTAGTCTCTAACTTACAGAAAGCTCTGACATTAATCCCAAATGGTCTCAGAGAGAACCCAGAAGCAACGCTGATGGACAGAGTCAGACGACGGACCCCAGGTGAGCTGGGTCCCCCACGGGCAGGTCCAACCACAGACATCCTGTGCCGCCCCACCTCTGCCAGGTCAGGATTCCAGGGCCACACTCTGCTCCACGCTCAGAGGCGGCTGGCAGGGCCCACAGGCAGGAGCGAGGGCAGTCCAGTCCAGTCTAGCCTAGGGAGGGTCTCAGCGGAGGGCGAGAGAGGAAGGGGAGAAGAGGGGTGTATTCAGCACTGTGCAGAGTGAAGTGAGACGATTATTTTTATATTTGGGGACAATCATTCACTTTATGGGGTTTCCCAGGTGGCATTAATGGTAAAGAACCTGCTTGCCAAAGCAGACGTGATGCGGGTCCAATCCCTGGGTCAGGAAGATCCCCTGGAGGAGGGCAAGGCAACCCACTCCAGTATTCCTGCCTGGAGAATCCCATGGATAGAGGAACCTGGCGGGCTAGGGTCCATGGAGTCCCAAAGAGTCAGACACGACTGAAGCGACTGAGCACAGTACATTCACTTTATAGAGATACAATCCTTGGATTAAAAACTCTAGAGAAATGACCTGCGATTTCCTCGTACTTCCCTCAAAATGATACAAAAAGGATGAGAAAATGCTCACAACCTTTATTTTCTAGACCAGATAGTTCTATTTCTAAAGGCAGAATGGAAAGGTAAAACATAAAATTAAATGTAAGTGTGTCAGATGAGTGTTGTTTTATACTGAAAGGTAAAAGAATTAACCTAAATAAATGATGGTGCAAAAATGCAATGAAATCTATGCAGCAGTTACCAATGACGGGAAGGACTGGCATCTGTTGACCAAAAGAGGACATGGTTTACTGGAAAGGGAAGAAGTCAGTATGCATTTTTTAAAGTAACTTGTATGTATATCTACTACATGGCAACCCACTCCAGTATTCTTGCCTGGAAAATTCCACGGACAGAGGAGCCTTGTGGGCTGCAGTCCATGGGGCACAGAATCGGACACGACTGAGCAACGGAGCACCACATGTAAACATCCGTGTGTGGATTTTTTTAATGGAAAAATATAGGTCATGATGGAGAAGGAAATGGCAACCCACTCCAGTACTCTTGCCTGGAGAATCCCATGGACAGAGGAGCCTGGCGGACTACAATCCATAGGGTCGCAAAGAGTCGGACACGACTGAGTGACTAACCACACACTCAGGTCATAAATTCAGTTGTTAACAGCACATTTCAACTTATTTTAATTTCTGTCTTATCTATATTTTCTCATTTTCTAAAAGTGGTTTAATTTTTTAAAGAAATTTCTTAATAGAATCCTTTCCTGAGGCTTTCAAAAAGTGATTTAAGGCAGACGTGGGCTGAAAACCGTTCCGTTTCTAAGAGGACAGGGTAATGGAAAGACTGACACAGTCCCTGAACTCAGGGTGCCCAGAGTTCGGCTGGGAAGACAATCTGGGAGTGAATCAGTCAAGAGCAATTGGTACCCAACGGCGTGGGGTCTATGGGAACAGAACGGGGCGGCCTTCTCTGGTCAGAGCAAGGTCGGGGAAGGCCAAGGTGGAAATCAGGATGACCTCAAGGGAAACAAAGTTACCCACGCTAAGCGAAGTTCAGGGCTGGGGAGGGTGCCAGGAACTGAAGGCCAGTCCAGCCATGGCCCACGGCTGAGTCAGGTCATGTGGGATGTGGCAGGAGCCAGAGGTGGGGGCCTTGCTGTCAGGGACTGGGGGACAGAGGAGACCCACTTGGAACGTGTGCAAAGGGTCCTGACATGGCCCCCAGGCCGACCCTGTCACCTCCTGGGCACACACCCTACAGCAGGCAGCAAGGTGAGGGGCTATGATGGCTCAGAGAGGGCCACCTGAGCTCAGCCCTACCTGAGTGGGAAGCTCCCACCAAGGGCCTCAGCATACGCTCTGGGCAATGCTTTCTGAGACAGTTACTTCTTCCAAGACTGGAGCCTTAAACCCATAGTCCCTGGGTGACCACCATGGGCAATCCCCAGCACTGATTAACTCCTCCCTGACGCAGTTTTGTGCACCTGTAAATCAGGGGTCGTGTTTCACAGGGTCGTTCAGAGGATTCCATGAGGTCATTTTAAGGTTGTGAAAATACTTAACAGAGGGCAAGGGATGCAGAGGGCCTCCAAAGAGTTCTATCAGGCACAGGCAGTTTAACTTTCTAAGTTCTGTTATTTTTACAAAGGTAGGAGGAGAAACTTCCTCTGAGTTCCCTGAAGGGAAGACCAGAAAAATCAAATGGCTTATTTGTTAACTTTTTACTGAGCTCCTCCTCCATGCCACGCTTGGCTCTAGGTGCTGGAGATGAAGCCTGAACACAACAGAGGAAAACCCTGACCTTCACACAAGAGGAAGGGCAGAGAGAGGTGACAAGGACTCTACAGATGACAAAAAGTGGCACCCCCAGCGTCTGGACAGAGGCGGAGGGCCCTGAAGAAAACCAGAAGTTGAAAGTGTTAGTCACTCAGTCGTGTCTGACTCTTTTGTGACCCCATGGACTGTAGCCTACCAGGCTCTTCTGTCCGTGGGATTCTCCGGGCAAGAACACTGGAGTGGGTAGCTGTTCCCTTCTCCAAGGGATCTTCCTGACCCAGGGATTGAACCTGGATCTCCATCATGGTACGCAGATTCCTTACCATCTTAGCCACCAGGGAAGCCAGGAGAAAACCAAACCAGGGAGGCTATGGAGGCCAGTAGGCTGGGCAGCCGCTTTAACAAGTGGGCAGAGGAGATGAACTTCACCTTCAAAGATCGGAGGGAGAGAGGGAGTGGCCGACCAGCGGGAAGAGCAGCCTTTGAGAAGGCAGAGCGCGTCTGCGTGGCACGTGTGTACCCAGCGGTAAGGGCCTGTCCTCAGGCGGCACACCCCGGGAAAGGCAGGTCCGATCCCCCGCCCGGAGGTGGGGAAGCGCCCCGCGTGTGGCTATGGGGCTCCCAGGCCAGAGTCACCCCCTCGGGGAGGGAGCTGCTGATCCAGAGCCTTTGTGAAACAGGCCGGCTGCCTGCCTTCTGCTTGGTTTCCTTATTTAAAACTGGAGTTTGATCTGAATTCAGAAACGAAAAAGATGCACGCTGTCTCAGCCAAGGATGCTTCAAGGGCCAGGGCAGCATTTCGACACAACCAAGCACTTCTTTCACATAAAATATTGGGTGTTTCAATATCGCTTACGTATTGGGTTGGCCAAAAAATTTTGGAAAGCCTAAACAGACTTTTTGGCCCACCCAGTTATTTACCAAAAAAAAAAACAAAAAAAAAACGGTTCATCCTATCCAATAGATTATATGCCAAGTACTGCATTCTCTCATTTCCATTTCTCACCCAGAGAGATAAGGCTTACTTCTGATACATAGTTAAACTTGTCCATCAAGGAAGATGCATGGAAGCCAGAAATTTTCCTTAACTTCTGAGTGCAAAGATGGTAAAGTCTCCTACATACGAACCTCCCAGCTAAGACGTTCAAAGAGGCGAACATGCATCTATTTCCGGCCAAGGAACCAGAGCCTGTGCCATCGGCGTCCCCTGTGAGTGACACTGCAGCCGGCCCTCCGTCTCCTATTGCTGACGATCCTTCAGCTCTACCATCTCCCACATCCTCTCCCTCCAGCAGTCAGTAACTCTTCTTGCCTGTTCACTCGGTGCCAGCCCCTGTTGACCAGCCATTGTACTGTGTTGCTGAACTTTTCAAGGTACTGTCCTGTAAGATTAAAAATGCTTTACTTTTTGTGTTTGTTTTTTTATGCATGATTTGGGTGAAAGGTGTTATAAGCCTATTATAGTAGACTGCATGCTATTTCACTTCAGTCGTGTCAGACCCTGCGGCCCTATGAACTGTAGCCTGCCAGGCTCCTCTGTCCATGGGATTCTCCAGGCAAGACTACTGGAGTGGGTTGCCATTTATTATAGTCCAGTATTATATAGCCAAGTGTGTTAGTTGGGTACCTAGACTAACTCTGTTGGATTTAAGATGCTCTTGGAAAGAAAGTCATTCATATGTCAGGGGCTTGACTGCAAAGAGACTGCAACGACCTCACTCTGAACCAAACAGATGCAGGGGTCAGCAAACCTTCAGGCCAAACCCACCCTGCTCGCTGCCGCTGAGGATACAATTTTATTAGCACTCAGCCTTGCTCCTTCATCGGCCTGTGGTCAGTCACTGCTTATACACTGAGATGCAGAGATCAGTGGCTGCCAGAGCCTAACTTACTTACTACCTGGCCCTTGACGGGAAAAGTCTGCCAATCCCTGATATAGAGAGATGAGTCCAAAGGAGGAAGACTCCTCTTCTGAAATTAGGTCTGAATTCAACCTTGAAAAAATCCTCTCAAACTTTATTCTAAATTTTTAGTGAGTAAACTAAAATGTATATTTTTTAAATGACTTCTACATGGCAATTTTCTGGAGACTCCAAATAGCACCTTAATTCCCATAAGATATAAACTGTCTTGTATAATATGCTTTCAACTGTGTCAAAAACCAAGGGAACAACACCTGCGTGCTCACCTGGCTCAGATCCAGGCTTGGAAAAATGACTCAGATTCTCTTTAACAGTGTTTGCTTTCTTTTGTGTGGCTTTTTGATGGATGGGAGAATTCAGTCTGCTTTTCCTGTGACTTGGGTCATTAAAGCCTATATTTCATTTCTTTCTATGATTTTACCACTTAACATTCATTCTAAATATGTTAGTCTAACTCAAGAAGTCTCTCAACCCCTATCTTTCAACTCATGTTTTGGGAAAACACCCACTTGCCTATGACTTATCCATCAACACTACCCTCGCCCACGTTCCCAACCAGAGGTATTTATCTCAGGTCTTAGCTCCCTCTTAATTCTCTTCCCTTTATTTTCTCTCTCTTTTGTTCTGATAATCACATAAATTCATTTAAACTTGTATATTTACAGTAACTCTCCCTCTAGTGGTTAACGTTTTCATTGAACACTATTATTCTAGTTGGTTTTGCTTACCGATGATTTTTCCAAACCCAACATTTCTATTCAAGAGTTGTGTCTCTAACTTTATTCCTGGCCACTGATACTATATTACTGAGCATTTTTTGCAGCAAAGGTCTTTAAGTGCTACACAGTCCAAGAACGTACTGAGATATTTTTCTAACTTTGTCGCTGTATTTAAAGAGAAAATGTGTCAATAACAACACCAGTTGTAATCCAATTCTGGACAGACTAGAGCTTTGACAAATCTTTGTTAGCCTCTAGTTTCCTGGGCAGGCAGAGTCTCTACTATAAACAGAAGACTGAGGATGACACAGCTGAATCTGGAAGGGGACCCTGCACACTGCTGTTCAACAGCTCAGGCTGGGTCTCACTGCTGCGGACAGCTCTGCCCAGCTACCCAGCCTGGACTGTCCCCCAGCCAAGCCCTCTCTGTGGATTTCTAGTTGGAATCCACATGGGTCCCTGGTTGCCTCACCTAGAAAAACAAAAAGCTGGGCAATACCTGCTCCCCAGCTGCAGACCAAGGCCTAGGAGCCATTCTAAGATGGTCAGGAAGCTACAATTCAGTTGCTCCTATTACAGTTCCCTGATGACATTCCTTAGGCATCTTAGATCAGCTTCCTATCGTAGTGTTACATCTTAGCTGGCTCTAACTGGTTAGCCTGGTCTACCTTCTTGGGCCTCCACACTCTTACAGACCCCTCTTATCTGTAGGAAAGCGGGGGGGCTGGGGGACTTCACAGAGCAAGGACCAATACCATCATCTTGTAATCTGCCCTTCACTGCTCTTTTAATTTTTTTTTTTAACCACACCGTGTGCCATGTGGACTCTTAGTTCCCTGACCAGGGATTGAACCAGTGGCCCCTGCAGTAGAAGAAGGGACCACCGTTCTTAACCACTGGACCACCAGGGAAGTTCCATGCACTTCACTGCTTTTAATTCCTGTTACCCCGCCAATGTCCCAACTAGTCCTTTTATTAAATATCATTACTGTTGCCATATGATAATTTTATCTCAGGAAATATTTTTGTAGGAATCCACAAGATAGACAAAAGCACCGTTTTTTCCTGCAATGTTTCTCCCAACACCAAAGAAAGACAGCAGGAAAAATAGCAAATAAAGGAGAAGCAATTTATTGTTTATCTGCAAATAAACTGTTTCTTTCAACCCTTTGAGGATGGGTTTTATTTTGGGTCTACATAAACTCTACAAGGAGTGAGCTCCAATGGAAAAATCCAACATGAAAAGGTATGTTCAGATCAGCAAAGTTACAAATTACTGGAGAAATGTTCTCCAGGCTTTACTGATGAAAATAACTCACTAGACTCTCTGCTTTATGCAGATATACCCAGGGTAGGAACTCTCAGCTATCAAGGCACTGAAGATTCAGGAAGAAATCACCAAACCAGCCCTGGGAGAGAAGAGGGTTTCTGTTTAGATATAAGTGGTCTTCTCTCTGTACTTACTTACACCTTCACGATATACTTTTAAAGATGTTTTCCTAAAGACCAATATCTACTTTTTATACTGTATGATTTTAATGTTAAGGTTATCATACAGTGGCAGATTTTAAAACATGAATTGTATCTACTGAAATAATTTTTGGAGGTAAAAATATTCACATATGGCCTGCCCCTAGTACAAAACCACACAAATTTTTTAATTTGATAAAAAATTATCAAACTAATTACTAGTCAGATGCAAATATCAGATACTAGTACTCAGAATTCTGGGACTTGAGAACTCTTCTGCAACAGATTTCAAATTTGCTGACATTAACAACTATGGGAATTTCATTATAACTCTATGAAATAGTGTTTAAAAGCCAAAATCAAAAACAATATCAAAAATAACACATCTACGCTGCTTAACCATGTTTGTAAATTAAGCCAAAGAACTAAAAAGTTGTGTCCGAATTTGTAATGTCATACCTGCAATTGAACAAAGAGAGTTGCTCTGCTTTTAAATCTCTTGTATTTAAAGGCACTGTTAATTTATCTGGTTTTCCCCTTTCATCTCTAATCAGCACCATTCCCCTTACTGGGTGTGGTAGAAAGAACAGGCTTTAGAAAATGACAGAGCTGGATATGAACGCTGGCCCCCACTAACTGGACCTTCAACTAACTTCTCCCATCTCAGTTCTCTCAGAGTAAAAGGGGCTCATGATATCTATCCAGTAGGGCTGCTGCGGAGAAAAGGGGTCTCAATGAGATGCTGTGTATAAAATTCACAGTGACACGAAGAGCCAAGTTATCGCATGCCGAGGGCAGTTCGCAAAGTCATTTCACTTCCATGAACCTGTCATGGAAATATAATCTTATTATTATTTTATTTTTTTTTAGCAAATAAGGATATAAGGACTCGGGGTAAGGTGGTTTTCCTAAAGCCCACGGACCAGGGAGATGGAGCTAGTCTCTGGCACTCAGATCTACCTCCTGTCTCCCCCTGCAAGAGCAAGAGATCACCTCTGCTCTTCAAATGAGCTCAGCAGGGGATGGAATTCTGATAGGGAATCTCCTTATTTTTCTTATATATCCCACCCTCCTAATGTGAACTGCAAAAATGTGGTTGGAATAGCCTTGGCCCCAGGGATGATCAGATCCAACTGACGGTGACGGCAACACTCAGCGGAGGGAGGAGCCTGAGACATGCAGAACGCTGTAACCTTCTCCAGGAGGAACCGAGCCGTGGTTGCTCCGATCGGGACAGGCAAAGGGGCCGTGAGCTGATTTGGGGGAATGAAGGAACCACTTTCTTGCCTGAATTTGGTGCAAATTATGAATCCTAAAGACCTTCTCTGGGCATTTCCACTTCATCACTGACAATCTTGCTGTGTCCATCAGAGCTGACACAGACGCACAGCAAACAGAGGTGGCCCCACTGCAGCTTCAGGAGGGGCAGCCCGACCCCTCCCCATATGCCCCCTGTCCCGCACGAAGGCCGGTGCCTTCTGACACTGACTTCCAATGACAGCGACTCCACGAGGTTTCATCATCCAGGACACCCCCACACTCACTCATGAACATGGGTAGGGACTTACGGAGAGAGGGTCCAGGTGCTAGAATTTGTCTGAAACCTGCTGCATCCCCTTTTGCATAAAAAGGCCTAGATTTTCAGTTCTAACGTTTGCCTGAAAATAACGCTTGAAATTTGGTTTCCAAAAAGTTGTACACTTGGGGCGAAAAAAATAATAAAAATGTAAAAAAAAAAAAAATCAAAGTATTTGTTAAAATCCTGATAACCTTGATTGGACACAAGTAATGATAGAACCATCTGTCTTGAGTGCACACAGGTACACACTTCTGTGGCCTCTTGCTGCTGCTGCTAAGTCACTTCAGTCGTGTCCGACTCTGTGTGACCCCATAGACAGCAGCCCACCAGGCTCCCCCGTCCCTGGGATTCTCCAGGCAAGAACACTGGACTGGGTTGCCATTTCCTTCTCCAATGCATGGAAGTGAAAAGTGAAAGTGAAGTCGCTCAGTCGTGTCCGACCCTCAGTGACCCCATGGACTGCAGCCTACCAGGCTCCTCCATCCGTGGGATTTTCCAGGCAAGTGTACTGGAGTGGGGTGCCATTGCCTTCTCCTCTTACTTGTAGTTTAAATTTTTTTTGCTGGATTTTAGCAATGTGATCATCCAGTCTGTTACATTACTCTGGATTGCTTCTTATTAACAGGGTCTCAAAATAATCATCTCATATGGAACAGTGCCCACCTCATACACATTTATCTGAGACTTTAGCACCAACTTATGCCTAAAATCCCTTGTAGCTCAGATGGTAGAGTATCTGCCTGCAGTGCCGGAGACCCAGGTTGGAACCCTGGGTCAGGAGGATCCCCTGGAGCAGGCCATGGCAATCCACTTCAGTATTACTGCCTAGAGAATTCCATGGACAGAGGAGCCTGCTGGGCTAGAGTCCATGTGATCCCAAAGAGTCGGACACAACTGAGCGACTACACTTTCATCTCAAAAATCTAGCCCTAAGTAACAGAAATGAAGTAATAACACATAAACTGGGACGATGTCCATGTTAACAAATGGTTTAGCAATTCTGATCAAACTTCTAGAAAATACAAGCTGGTAAATACAAAGTAACCAAAGCCATGCTTCCCCAGGGTGAGGAGAACAGGTGACACAGGGAAGGGGCGTACAGACAGACAGACACTCATGCAAAAGCAAGAGACAGAGACGGCGTGACTATTATTCAATGTAAATATAAAACATTTCTGTATAACTGACTCACTTTGTGGTATACCTGAAACTCACACAGCACAGTAAATCAACTATCCTTCAATAATAAAACTTTTTTTAAAAGCCTCAGACATAGAAAATTGTTTTTAAGTCTCACCTGAGATTACTGATTTGATCATCAGTCTTTCCATCTTGGAAAATCGTCTATAAAATCATGACATTCAACGTCTCGCGTCTCGCAAAGCTACTAAGAGGCGAGCAGAGGATGCCTGGACCCACCCGGATGCCCAGAGCCCCCAGGCCATGTGGGGGTTGGGACAGGCTTCTCATCTGACTGTCCTTTATCTTATGGTTGCTGAACTGAGAAGGAAATGGATTCTAGTCTCCAAAGCCAGCTCAAAACAGCTTGAGAGGAGGAAGACAGCACGACTCCTCAAGCTATGCAACACTGGTAGCTTCTAAGCAGTTGGCATGAAACCCCCAGCCAGTGCAATGCCAGGCCAGGACTTCTTAAGCAATTGCTCAAAGAGTTTTCTCATCTGACATCTGTCTTCTGCAAACACTAGAGAACTTAGGTGACGGCCAAGGATTCGAGGGTGTGAAGGAAAGTGAGTCATGGGACCGAGGGAGGCACTGGAGGCTGAACAAACAAGGAGAGAGAGGAGAAGGTGGTGATGTACAAAAGAACGTGAGGGAGAAAAAACGGAAAGAATTGAGGGCATCTGTAAAAACATACCTCCGGTTTTCTTCTGGCTCCGTTATTAGTGACAAATATATTTTTTGGACATTTAATATATTTTCACTTTGAAATAATGTGAGATTTGGGCTTCCCTGGTGGCTCAGTACTAAAGAACCCACCTGCCAATTTAGGAGACGCAGGTTCAAACCCTGGGCCGGGAAGATCCTCTGGAGAAGGAAATGGTGACCCACTCCAAAACACTTGCCTGGGAAATCCCATGGACAAAGGTCCACGGGGTCGCAAAGACTCAGAAACAACTAGAGGCTAAACAACAACAAGCATGAGATTTACCAAAGAGTTGTCAAGGACAGTTTCTGTATATCTTTCATTCCCTTTCCCCTGACGTTAACATCTTATATGACACATACATTTTCTGCTGCCATGTTCCTCATGCGATTATCAAGAAAAGCAGGAGACTGGTTTACAAAATTAATAATCCCATCTTTGCTCTCAGCAGTTAGGAACCTGGGGTGGAAGATGCCAAAGACACAAATATCTGCTTGTGTGAAGGGATCCCAGGCAGAGTCCCTCCCCAGCCCCTGACCTCCATGCCTTCAGCCGCCCAGCCCCAAGGATGTGGCAAAGAAATCCTATCAAAGAAGAGAGCACGGGGGAAATCGCCAAATGATTCGAAACAATTTCTCAGAACCTTTTTTTTTTCTTTAGAGTGAAAGAGGTGACGCCGTGGGGCTGGGACTTTTATCCAAAGGTGAGAAATCTGCTATGAGTGATGAAAGACACGAAAAAGCACTGAGACTCAAATACACTGTCCCTGACCCAGCACAATCAGAGTGTTCATTCAACCATCTCCACGCACACAGAACAACTAAAGGCCTAGCTCAGAGCTCTCAGCAAGAGCTAACAGCTGAGAGCACCTTTGTGAAGGAGATTTCAGTAAAGGGATGAAGAATCAGTGTGATGATACCCCCACACCTGGCAGATATTAAAGATAAGATGGATAAAGATCCCCGGTGCCCAAACAGTGGCCAGTCAAAATTAGATGATAATTGCGGCTGTTATTCCTTCAAAAGAAAAGGAGAACGCAGCAGTTGTGACCAGCTCCCCTGCTGATGCAGAAGTGGCCGGGGTGATGTTCTCGAAAGAGACACACATGAGCCGCCTGATCCCCCACCTAAAACTGAGCATTCAAACCACTGCCTCCTGGCCCCTCCAGACAGCTATTCATTTTACAAAAATGAGTCTCACACAATTCTGCTTTGGAATCAAAATTTAAATGCTTGTCCCCCCCAACTTCACTTTTTTCCCCACTAATTACAGAAAATAAAACTTTTTGAAATGCTCCGACACCCAGCACACAACATTACAGCTGGTGGGCATCTAGCAACATCCACCCACCACCATCAACGTGGTCTCCTCGCCTCAACCTAGCGATGCGTGCAATCCAGGGAGGGGCGGTCATTCATCCGATGCTCCTCAGTCTCTTAACACATTGAAACACTAGAGCACTGAGAGCCAGCCCCACACAACCTATCAGGCTTGAAGACGAAAACAAACTTCAAGTGCCACTTGACGACACAAACACAGTGCTTGTCTTATTGTAGGTACTTGATGTTTGATTCTGTAATGTTCACCGTATTAAGTCAAGACAAGCTAGATGATTCAGATGTTACTCCGAGGGCTTCCCTGGTAGCTCAGTGGTAAAGAACCAGTCTGCCATGCAGGAGACATAGGTTCGATCCCTGGTCTGGGAAGATTCCACTTGCTGTGGGACAATTAAGGCCACGGGTCACAGCTAGTGGAGCCAGAGCGCCCTAGAGCTGGTGCTCCACAGTAAGAGAAGCCACCGGAGTGAGAAGCCCATGCCCCACAATGAAGAGTAGCCTCCTCTTGCTGTAACTAGAGGAGAGCCCAAGCAGCCATGAAAACCCCAAATATATCAATAAATAGAATCACGAACTCAGAGTTCATCAGTTCCTAAGTGGGGAATCCACAGATAAACGTCGTAAGATCAAGGAGCTCCCTAGAATCATGGGTGACTTTTTACATATGTATCTGTATGATATACATTTTTCTAAGACGCAATTTTCTAAGTGTCTATATTGACTCATTGGAAAAGACTCTGATGCTGGGAGGGATTGGGGGCAGGAGGAAAAGGGGACGACAGACGATCAGATGGCTGGATGGCATCACCGACTCGATGGACGTGAGTTTGAGTGAAGTCCAGGAGTTGGTGATGGACAGGGAGACCTGGCGTGCTGCTTCATGGGGTCACAAAGATTGGACACAACTGAGTGACTGAACTGAATTGATAGCTTTCAGCAGATTCTCCAATGGTCTGCTCTAAATAATTTCCTAAACAAAGTAAGAGAGGGAAAGCCTAGAGCGGATACGGGAATAAAGTCTCTGACGATCCCCCCACCTTCACTTACCATTACCTTAAATAACATCAATAACTGTGTGCAAGACCATTAAGTCCCCAGTATTCAGTCTAAGTGGATTCTTCTAAAACTTCTTTTTCTTTTAAGCGGCTTTCTGTCTTCATGAGAAGAAAAGACTGCCAAACAAAAGACCACTTTAGGTCACATGTTTGGACAGAAAGACAGACTGGGATGGGTGTCAGGGACTACAGACGCCCGGAGCCAGGATGGGCCGCCAAGACGGACAGACCCGCCCCTCAGCTGCACAGATGCAGGCATGAGATGACCGGTCCGAGAACAAAGGGACTTCAGCGTGAGGCCACCCCATGTCCAGGAGGCTTCCGCTGGGAGCCTACCAGCACTGTTTACAGAGGTTAGGGGTTGGCCTGAGAAACTCAGACTCCCTCCCTTCTCTCCAAACACCAAAGCTATACTCAAGTCTCCGTAAGTCCTTGTCCAATCTGGGAGACCGAGAAAGAAAGTAAAGATGGAGAAAAGTAGCTAAACGCCAAGGAGGATGAGGCTGTGAGCTTCAGGGAGGCTACAACTGCTACAACTTCTCCCACGACCGTATCCAAAAGCGCATGGCCCCTCCTCAACCAGCACAAACACAGGGAACTTGTCGCAGCCCTCCTGGACTCGTCCAGGCACCAGGCTCAAGGGAGAGACCTCGAGGAGCGGGCCGAGCGCCCTGTCCACCCCCCCGAGGTGGGGGTGGCCAGCGGGCTGCTCTGTCTGCCTCGGAAGGACCAACACAGCCCTCTGCAATCTCACCGTGGAGAACACGGGAGCAAAACCATGGCCCTGCTGTTCCAAAGGGCAGGACAAGGAAGGAGGTGCCCAGAACAGAATCCAGGGTGGCTGGTCGGTCATGAGCCTAAGACCAGGCCGCCCGTCCCTGCGGCCTCTGTCGTCAGGGTCAACTCTGGGTGGCTGGGCCCTGGGGCATCTTCAAGTCGCTCTCCTGTGCATCATTACCCTGCAGTGTGAGGCCGCGTGTGTCATCACCCCGTCAGCCCGTGGATCCAGAGCCACATCCACCTGGCAGGCCTGCCCGCGGGTGACTCAGCCGCCGCCACCCCAGCCCCTCCTCTCTTGTCCTCCTTGTGTGACTGCAGATGCCTCACCGTGACACCTTTTACTTCTTTCCAGAAAGAAAAAAAAAAAAAAACAGGATGAAATGGGAGAGCCTGGAGGGGAGGGAGAAAGCGGGGGACAGGCGGGAGGAAGGGGAGGCTAGGGGACAGCAGAGGAGCAAAGGGAGGCCCAGAGGGAAACTGAGTCAGAGTGCCCACAGGAGCGCCCTCAACAACGCCAGGGCACAAGGGGGAGCGGCTGGGGGAAGCCTGCACCTGCAGCTCCTCTGGGGCTCAGGGTCCCCACCTCATAGATGGAACCAGGAAAGCAGGAGTGGCCCCAGGACTCCCCGAGCTGAGACCCACGTCTTTGGGGGCCCCACATGCCCTGCTGCCTGCATGTGGCGCCTCACCTCCCCTGTGTGCACAGGACCCCAGGGTCATGAAGTACCCCCCAGCCAGCTCGCAGCATCTGGTGGGCCCCCCATCCCGGCCCAGGTTCCCAGCAGGGCATTTGGGCCGCTGGGCACTTGTTGGGCATCCCCCAACCGGAAGGAGTCTCTGGTTCCAGGTGGCCCACAGCTCAGCCAGCTGTGACTGCCACTGGCCAAGGGGCTCTGTCCAGGGATGTGTTCCTGACACGGACCCCTTGAGGACCCCAGCCCATGGCCTCAGGGATGGAAAGGGAGAGGCCACCACCAATGAGATTTCTTCGCCCACTGGACATGCCCTTCTGTCCCAGACTAGGCCAGACAGCAGCCCGCTCTGGGCATGACGCTGCCCAGCTCATGGGCATCATCACTGGGCGATGCCCTGTGCCTGAGCATCGCCCTAGCACTGAGATCTGGTTATTTTTCTTCCTTGCCTTCTCTCCTTTGACACTGTGGGTGGCATCGAACCCAGCGGGACAGAGAGTATGAATGATCCGTGGCCACAAAGGGTCAGCTATGTCCCTTCCAGCCACTCCCAGCAGAGACTCAGCATCTCCCGGGCATATCAGCCCGAATGATCAAGGACAGACCAAGAAAAGTGGGGGGCTAATATCCTGAAGCTAGGAAAATGGGAAATTCCCCCACAAAAAAATCCAACAAACTACAAAGAGATCAAACGGCCTTGCAGAAGCCAATGAAAATGAACCCCAGTCATTTCAAACGAGTTCACCAACTTGCCACCAAGTGCCTGCTGAAAGGAAGCAGGTGTTAGAAATGCAGAAAGATGTGCTTGAGGGCTGATGGGAAACTCAACTTTGATCCTTCTCAGCCTGAGTCCTCTGTGTCCTCGGCGCCTCCCTCTGCCCTGAAGCGATGCTTCTCTTGCAAAGAGCGAACAGTCTACGAGACCCTCTAAGCATCTCACACTCACAGCTCACGCCTGCTAAGGATAAAGGCAAACCTAACATACACCATTTTTATTCAGTCACTTGAACAACCCTTTAGAAAAGGTCATCAATTCAAAATACTCTACCTAAGAAAATTAAGCTAAAGATGGGCAGGTTCTGTCTCCATGCAGGTGACAAAGAGCTAAGAGGACTCAAGGGTCGAGGCCCTTGGTTTCCCATTCTTTTTTATCTCATGGGACAGCTCAGCAGGCTTTGACCACAGACACTAACTTCAGGAAGACTCGGGAGGCAGCCTGGTGACTGTCTCGCATTAGATGAGTAGAATGGAAAAGATTCAGAACATGCAAATATATGAACCGGTCGGGGAGGGGGACTGCTCGCCCAATAATCCCTCATGTCTGGGCTTCCAGTCATCTAAGATCCTTTCTGCAACACAGGTTTAGGACTACTGTTATTTTTACTTACAGATGAAGACACACAGGCTTATTAGAAAGGCTGGGTACCTTGCCCCAGGGTACACAGTGGTTAAAGCCTGGTGGCTCAGAACACAAATTCCAGTTTCTTACAATGAAATGAAGAGTTCTTTCCATTGTACCACTGCCTGTCTACCTGGAACTGAATCTCTGCAAAAAAATAACTGTCTCACTAATCAGACCCCAATTCATTTCTCAGGGACCAGTTTGCTTCAAAGATGCTACCTCTCTGTTCATCCTTTAAGAATTATGTCAGATGGCATGCATTTAGACATTGGTGTGTTTAGTTTCTGAAAAAGGATCACGATTATATTAATCTATTGAATAGCAGCCATGTGGAAAGACTATTTATAAATAAGTTCTACTTGCGCTTGACTTTTTAACCAAAGCATCTTACAACCAGGAGATCCTGAAATAACACAGGCTACTCAGAGAAAGGTAAAAAAAGACATATAATTTAAAATGCTGGAAAACAAATGTGACCCACGAATCCTTTTCCTTTAGCTTCTTAGAAATGCAAGCTCTACTAAAAAAAAAAAAAAGAAATGCAAGCTCTTAAAAGCAAACCATGTGAGAAACTCAAAAGGTTAAGCTAAATGGGTGAGCAGGCATTAAATACTAAATGCAAGTTAAGATCATGCCGGGTACCAAAACCTAATCATCAGTGCATGGCCCTTTTTCTACCTTGAAAAACTAAACAGGACACAATACAAACTAAAGCGATTAAATTGCAAAGAGCACAACACACAGTTGTCAAGGCTCTATGTCTCCAGATTCTCAAAGCTCGCTGTTCTACCAAAACAACGCCTACAAACTGCAAAAATAATCACTGCCAAAGCTGCCCTAGGTGATTACATAAAATTATTCTAAAAAGCTGAAAAAGATTACTTAATCATGAACAATGAAAGTAATAACGCTGCTTACCTTGTAGAAAACAGGTTTCAGTCTTGTGGGTTTTCTTTCAAAGCATTAAGCCCAATACAAGTATGCACAATGCTCCAAGAAAATTTGACAAAGCCTAAAATTATTTACTGTCTTCAAATTATCCTTCTCTCTTTTCAAACATCTTTTACAGAGCAAATATTCAAAATTTCCCTAGTTCTTTCTGATTTCTTTATATTTCAAAAAGACAGGACTATTATTTCAGACATCCATTTAGAGACCTATGCAACCCTGGAAAGAGAGAGGACAAATTGATAATGCCACCAAATAACGACTATCTGAGGATTCTCTTAACCTGAACTATAAAGAGTGCTTGGAGAGTACTGCCAGGATCCTTCTGGAAAGAAAGGCTTATCTTCTCTGCCTAACCGCCTTGAAACATTTCAGAGGAAAAATCAACTTTCAAGACAGAGAAAAGAAAACCATGCACGCATGCCTGCGTTTGGATCCGGAACCCACATCCCTGAGAATCAGATCCCTCGGTTTACTTACGTGCTGTACTTAGACAGGAAAAGTTCAGAGAAATCTGCTCCCTCTGGGAGCAACGATTCCATCTACAGTCGGCTGTTGGGAAGTGAGTATGACAAGCGTTCTCTCTCACTCTCATCCCAGGCGGAGGGGGAAAAAAAATCCCAAACTGCTCTTTCAAGTCACATTCACAAGGGCATCCTAGCGCCACCAAGCTCTTCCTCCAAGGCAGCCGGGGGGGGTGGGGGTGGCTGCGGATTTCCACCTCACGCCCTGAGCCCGCTGGCTCTGGAAAGGTGCCAGGTCAGGACACATAGGGAGACGGTAGAACCACCACCCACCAGTGCTGCATCAGCTCAGAGGCAGCAAACCGCACCAGCAGCCCTTCTGTGGGGACCGCTTCACACACCTCAAGTCCCCAGAACAAACCAGAAACTCCTTCAACCCCCTCACCCCCCAAAGAAACTGTTTATTCCTTTCAAACTCCAAACTGTTATAATAGTGTGAGCTAATTGCTAACAATACTGGGGGGCGGTGGGGGGGGAGGCCCCCACACAGGGGAGGGTGACGGGGCACACAAAGAGCCGTGACAGTAATAGGCACCCTTGAAGAGAAAGAAGGCAATCAATTATAACCCATTTGCAGAAATTGCAGGGCTGTCAAAAGCCCTATTTACAGCTGCGCTTCATCAAGCCAGGCTGCGTTTGATTTTCAAGGGAAATTATTCTTTATTCTCAAATCTAGTATACGGTGAGTAAAATACCCCCAACAGCCCAGGTTCCACCAGGGTCTTATCTGTACAGAAGTTAATGACCCCCGAGAGGGCTAATGGGCCAGTGTGGGAAGCCCAGGAAACAAGGAGGTCTCCCCTCTGGGGAGTGACCACCTCCTGTGGGCACCAGGGGACATTGCCAGGGCCATCGGACACTGGGCACGCATCATCGAACTCCCAGATCACCATCTGAAAAACAGACAAGCATTGCTGTTGGATGTAACCCACTGTTTCCTAGGCGGCTAAAAATAACAGAAATTTTATTTTTTAATTCTTCAGTTCAAAACCTCCTTTTCACTACCATCCATCGCAGTGATCACTTCTGATGATCACAGATTCTTCTCTGCCAAGGAACAAAGAATATGTAAACTCAGTAGCTGCAATGCATTTGCCAGAATGTTTTAAAAATGTACTGACATCCATTATTATTGGTAGATATCTTCAGATTTGAAAAAGATGAGATGATAACTGCTCTAGACTTGAGAGGAATTTGACGGCAAGTGCTTAACATGCTAATATTCTTTTTTAATATTTCTTTCTTCTGTATTCCTTGGCATTCCTTCGCTTTATCCTTGAACCATTTTAGCAAAATGAAAATGAGCTCAGAGGGCTCCAATTTCAAGCTGAACTGCATCTTTCACTCCTCTTCTAAGTTTCTAACTAATGCCCCGATGCTCATTTTATAAACCTTTGCTTAGTTATGATAAGTGCTGTTAAGTAATAGAAATGGAAATAGCCTCAACATGGTAACTTTCTGCAGATTTATTTGACTGAATCTTAACATAAAACTTGGAAAAGCATTTCCTTCTTAAGAACTGTAACATGGAACTCAAACAGATTATAGCAGAGAGGAAACCATTATCCCTAATGGCATCAATGACTCTCCCCCACCCCCAGGCTGCCACCCTGTGCCAGTGCCCCCAGGCACACGATCTTAGACAGCCTAGCTTCTTGAGGGTTTCCTTAGCATTTGCCTTGTTTAAAAAATTTAAGAGAAATTTCCCCAGAGGTACAATGGATGAGAATCTTTCTGCCAACACAGGGGACACAGGTTCGATCCCTGGTCTGGGAAGACTGAGCCCCTATACTGCAACTACTTAAGCCCATGTGCCTAGAGCCCCAGCTCCGCAAGAAGAAGCTACGGCAAGGAGAAGCCCAGGCACCACAATAAAGAGTAGTCCCTACTGGCCACAGCTAGAGAAAGCCCACATGCAGCAACCAAGACACAGCACAGCCAAGTATAAATTAATTTTTCTTTAAATTTAAGACAATGCAAGCCAAACACATCCATTTGATGCTCTAGGATCCACTGCTTCATACATACACATGCATGACGAATTTGAGCTGTAACACTGGATCCCCAAAAGTAAATAACCAACCGGAGTTGGAACAGAGCAGAAAGACTAAAAATCCGTATGACTTCAGTTTAGTAAAAGAAATTGCCTCCTGGGTATAACCAGACCAGTGAAAGCAGTTTAGGAATTGGTTTGCATGAGGAATTGGGAAGAAAGAGAAGGGAGATTTTGGAGGAAGTGGATAGGGAATGGGGTAGGAAGAGGAATTCAGGGGGTGAGAAAGAAAAACAGGGAAGAGAGGTAAGGACCAGGTGCCAGGAGCCACCAGAATCGGCCCTGAAGCTGGTAAGCTCTAACCCCATCCCCCCAGCCCCACTACGAAGGCCACCAGTCACCCGAGGCTGTGCCACTGGCCATGACTAAGGGACCAGCTCCTGGCAGCATTAGTTGAAACCCAACCGGGGTGTGGCCAGGCTATATATTTTATTCAAATGCCTGTGATGGTTTATATTTCCTCCATTCTTGCTTTGTATTTAAGATGAAAGTGAGAGAGAAAAAACATGAATAATCTCAAAGTCAGTTAAAACTGGACTCTGTACTAAAAGACATCATGTCAGACAGACCACTCCTGAAAGGAAAGCTGACTGCTGCTGCTGCTAAGTTGCTTCAGTCGTGTCCAACTGTGCGACCCCATAGACGGCAGCCCACCAGGCTCCGCCATCCCTGGGATTCTCCAGGCAAGAACACTGGAGTGGGTTGCCATTCCTTCTCCAATGCATGAAAGTGAAAAGTGAAAGTGAAGTCGCTCAGTCGTGTCCAACTCTTTGAGACCCCATGGACTGCAGCCCACCAGGATCCTCTGTCCATGGGATTTTCCAGGCAAGAGTGCTGGAGTGGGTTGTCACTGTCTTCTCTGGAGAGCTAAGAACAGTTAAAAACGCAGGAAAGGAATGTGACAAGCATTGGTGAGGATGTGGAGAAATAGGAGCCGTCATACATTGCTGGTGGGAACAGGAAACGGGTGCAGAGTGGTCTGAGCTCAACAGTCGGACTGCTCCGCAGAAAGCTAAACAGAGAATTACCACATGACCCAGCAATTCCACTCCGAGTGGCATACCCAAAAGGAGTGAAAACAAGCTTTGAAACAGATATTTGTATGGCGGTGTCACTGCAGCATTACTCACAACAGTCTAACGGTGATCCAATCAGTAGATGAGTAGATAAACAAAATGTAGTATATACATACAATGGAATATTAATTGGCCATAAAAGGAGTAACGTTCTGATACAGGCTACCACACGGAGGAACCTCAGAAACATTACACAGAAACAAAAGGACAAATATTATATGACCACACTTCTATGTGGTAACCAGAACAGGCAAATGAGAAAGTATAATGGGGGTTACCATGGGATCAGTGGGTGGTATCAATAGGCAGTTATTGTCTAACAGGTACAGGGTTTCTACCTGGCAGGATGAAAAAGATCTGGAAATGGTGATGGCTTACACAACACCGTGAATGCACTTAATGCCACTGACATACACTTCAAAATGGCTATGACCGGAAACCGTCATATGTTTTGTGTATTTTACCACAACAAAAAGACAACATCCTTAAAATAACCTTCAGCAAAATAAAAGTAGTAAAGGAAAATTTTAGTCATTTTATGTGACCTTCAGAATACCTGAACACAGATTCTCCTTGTCAAACCACCCTAATGTATGAATGGCCACATTTGCCCTGCTCTTCAGAGTCAAGGATTCCTACTAGAACTTCACTTTCAATAAAGAAGGAAACTATTTTCTTTAAAAAAAAAAAAAAAAAGTGTGTTGGCCATTGGACCTAGGGGTAGGATAACTCCATCTTTTTTTCCCCCACCTCAGGTGCAGGCAGGAATTAATACCTGCCTGCTATGTCCTTCTTTAAGATTTGGGACAGTCTTACCCTGAATGTCTGCTCCTTCTTCTCCCTGTGGGAAACCTGATCCAGTGTGCCATCAGTCTGACTCCTTTTCAGGCCAGTTGTGACATCGGGGACGTTGCTGAAATCTGCATGAAAAGTGACAAAAACATAGGCGAGTTTGGCCATCTGCACAGAATGGTAGTGACTAGCTTAAAGGCTCAGATAGACAAAGAGAGCAAAGGAAAAAATGAAAACCTAGAAGGCAGGACATCATGGTTCTCAGTGATACAGTAGTTAGCATATGCACAGCTGGGCTTCTGAAATAGACCTGGGCCCTGGCTAATGGAAGCAGCATCATCTGACTGTTTGCTCAAAGAAGGCCAATGACCAATCAAAACAATAACTTAAATGCCTGGCTGATTTTGTCAAACTTGACTGTTGTGCAAACTTCACTAAGTACTTTATATAAAGTGTTGCTCACTTCCCTTTATTTTTGGCTAAGTGATGGTAAAGGATAACTGGGTAAACCAGGGATGTAGCACCATAGATTCTTATTACAACCCACAACCTGCTCATTTGCAAGCATAATTGTTCTTTTTCTGGCATCAACCACAATTGCAATGTAAATCGAAAGTCCCAAGAGGAAGAGCAAATCTTCTTAACTTCCAGAGTCAGGGTTAAGAAATAATATAAAAGGTTAAGAAATGATATAAAAGGTTAAGCAGAGCATGTGGTTTTCCAATCTGCACTTATACATGTACACTATTTTCAACAGTTCTTTCCAGGGGTTCTCAAATTAAACTCAAGAAAGATGAAATGACCAGCTTCTATCAAAACCACACACAGGTTTTCATTCTAATTTTTGTATTTAGTAGACTTTCCCCTCAAGTAGGCAAAACCATATGGTTTCTGATTCCAGTTAACTATAACAAGCCATAAAACTCATACCTGTCTGAGTTGATCTAGGCATAAAAGACAGGGATAGATGCTGGCAAACCATCCAGCATGTGGGGGGCAAGGACAGTGGGCTCTAGTAGACCTTTAGAAGCTATGGGAGCCCTGGGAGGTTGATGGAACTCATGGACAGAAATGCTGGTCCATGATCCAGGCTGATATTACCAATCACTACATAAGAGGAGACCTAAAGAAAATGTCTTAATGGTCTACAGAATTCTAGAGCTCTTATTTCTTCTTCCTTTTTCTTCTTCTAACACCCCAACTCCACCCAGAAAAGGACCACATTGTCTAAGCCACACTTCATTGTTGGTGGCTGTAGAGTAAGTTAGCCCCATAATGCAGTGCTGATCACAAAAGCATGGGCCATCCCCGAGCAAATTTTAGGAAGCAACGACAGATGCGGATACCGAACTCACCTCTCCAGGCCCCTAACACCGCACCAGAGAACAGTCCACTCGCCAACAGGCTGACCACGTGAGAAGCAAGGTCAGACTCTAGACCAAACGTGATGCACCACTGGTCCTCCACCACTGAGGCTGCTACACGCACCTCTGTGTAAGGAAGACCAACCAAGCGAAAACAGGCCACATTCCTACTGTATTCAGCACAAACGCACCTCTCCATCCATGCATTCAACACGCACTTTCTGAGAACAGGCCCTTTTCCAGGCACTGTGCAAGGTGCTGGATATACAAAGATGATGAGACGCAGTCCCTGCTCTCAGGATGTGCTTCTGATGCCGGAGGCGGGAGACAGAAAACAAGCACAGCAAACTACCAGAGATGACGTTAGAAGAAACCACACGGGCCGAGTAGGGCCACTCTGGGAGGAAGTTAATTCTCCCTGGGGCCCTAACAGCGTTCAGAGCAAAGCAGACACCTCAGCAAAGTCTTAAGAGGGGATAGTGGGGGCCAGGGAGGGGAAGGTAGCCCAAGGGTAGAAGAATTGAATGGAAGGCGGGACTTGGGCAGAAAAACAGGCCAGAAGTCACAGCAACAGAGAGGGAACGAGGAAGAAGGATCCAAATGAATGCAGAATAGCATGAACACATGGAAGTCAAGTGAACAGAGAGTCTGTGCAAGTCAACTCCACAGGTCTCCTCTTTGCCACCTATTTCATGAAAGGATATGCAGACAAGGAAGGCATGAAGGCAGAGTGTGGCTTTCATGTCTCAGGTGACAGGGTGGATGGGTACAGGATGGGGCAGGAGTGGGCAACCCAAGATTGGCTTTGCCAGAGCTGAACCTGAGATGCACGTGGACCATCCATCGCAACACACCCAGGTGTCTGGTAGTGCAAGAAAGGTCTGCACAGGAATTCAGCTTTGGAGCCATCATCATGCACTTGGCCGTGAAGCCACAGGGATGGATCGTGCTCCCCGGGGAGAATGTGCAGAGTGGGACAAGAACAGGACCAAGGAGAGAACCCTGGAACCACCAAGCCACTGTGCACAGGGGAGGAGAACTCTAGAGAAAAGTCACAGAGAAGTACAAGGGAATCAAGAGCAATGTCACAGACGCCATGAGATAAAAATGTACATTACCTAGGCAACAGAGTCAAATTTGCTTTATGTCTGCCTTTATCTTAAAAATAAAAAGCTCCAATATTTCCAAAGAGTTGTATTAAATACAGGACACGCAATCAACGCATTTATCCATGATGATGATTTCTACAGCACCTACTCTGTGTCAGGTACGCACTAAGTTCTGGGGACACAAAGATGAAGGTGACCTCAAGTCCCCTGAAGATCTCAGAGACATCACGGCCACAAGGAGCCTTGGAGCCCCGAGGCGCCAGATGGATGCTGGAGAAAATAACACGGCTGATGTCAAAAGCGGGTGCCAAGTTTGAGTTCTGAGTCATCTCTTCAACATATTCACAAAATTTTGGAACTTAGATGCTGGAAACTCCCAGAACCACCTTTTATCTCTTACAAAGGCAAAGTGCTTACCTGCTAACAGAACATATTTCATGCCCTTCCTCTCCAAAGCCAGCCCATCCCAGGACAAAAGGCTTTACTATGAATCAGAGAGGTGCCACTTAATTGCATGGAGCCCCTGGGTGCAGCTGGCATCCTCTCTGAGGCAAGACCTGAACAGGAAGGATCACAGGATCCAGTTCCCACCAAGGCTGGACCCTGGGATCCCAGAGGAGGACACAGCTCTGCCAAGACAGGAAGTCTTGGAGCTGTTCTGCTGCCCAAATTGCAAGAGGGTGACTGGTATCTGGATCCACAGACTCTCTGGGGTGACTGACTCTTTCACCAGCCCCCCGACAATGAGCCAGCTCTGTCCTGGAGGTGACAAAGCACAAGGAAGCCCAGCTTGACAGTGTCCTCCACCTTGGATCTGGGTCCAGGAGCCTCAGATTTCAACTGAACCTTGGTCCCTGTCTGTAAAAAGAAAAAAAAAAAAAGGCAGCATGCCCTTGGTATTCTGATTAGAGGAGAAATGAGAACAAAGTAGGTTCTGGAAGAAGAGCAGACCGGCTAAAAAGAAGTGTAGGCCGGTACAATTCGAATGCTGATTTACAAAGTGGTTTTAAACAGGCACCGCGTTGACATCCTGTCCTGGGTGCCAAACGCCTGTGTATAGCCCCACTTACACTCTGCCCACGGCCTGAGCACCAGCTGCTAAAGTGAGTAAATATATCCTTCCCCTCCCACCTTGGGAGAGCCTCCATGCGGTCCTGCCCCCTTGACACTGAGTTGGATCACTGGATCCCTATCACAGAACCCCAGGCACGTGCTTCCTGCCCACCCCAGGCTCTGCTGCTGCAGAACAGATGTTCAGACGCACTGCACAGGAGTCCTTAGCCACTGTGGTTGTAAATAATGAAAGATAACCAAGTTGCAAACTCAAGTCAAGACATTTATTTATAACCAGTAAATACGCTCTCTTGTTTTTCTCACCTTACTCCCTATGGAAATTAATAATTTGGGGTGAGGTCTAGCAATTCAAAGTATCTAACATCTGGTGCTGGAGAAGCCTCTTGAGAGTCCCTTGGACAGCAAGGAGATCAAACCAGTCATTCCTAAAGGAAATCGACCCTGACTATTCATTGGAAGGACTGATGCTGAAGCTCCAATATTTTGGCCACCTGATGAGAAGGAGCCGACCCATTGGAAAAGACCCTGATGCTGGGAGATATTGAAGGCAGGAGGAGAAGAGGACAAAAGAGGATGAGATGGTTGGATGGCATGACTGACTGAATGGACGTGAGTTTGTGCAAATTCCAGGAGATAGTGAAGGACAGAGAAGCTTGGCATGCTGCAGTCCATGGGGTCACAAAGAGTCAGACATGACTTAGTGACTAAACAACATCATCTAATTGGCTGACACGAGCTTCTGCTCAATGGTGAGCAGAGATGTCTCAAGTCTTAGGCTCCATTCCTCCGTGTGGACCACGAATTCCATTTATTCATTCCCTGGTCAGATGGGCACTGCACATTCGTGGGGCACCAGGCCCTATGTCCGTGTGGCACACGAGCCCAGCCCCAGACACCTCTCTCTTAAAAACACACATTTTTAGAGAGTAATGACATCCTGGGCAGGCTATACCAGGAGTTGACTGTCCCCTGCTTTCTTGCACTCTCTATCGTGTCTGTGGGGGACTGAGGGAAACATGGGACTTCAGGTATGAGACCCCTGGAAACTCAGTATCTTCCAGTTCTGAGCATCAGTACAGACCCCACAGGTAACACAGTCAGCCAAGTAACTGGCAACCCCAAACTCTTTATAATAAAGGGCAAACACCTGTGTTCAATAACATCCTGGGTACTTACTTAAAATCAGAAATGTTAGGGCTTCCCTGGTGGCTCAATGGTGAAGAGTCCAGCTGCCAATGCAGGAGACAGGGGTTTGATCCCTGGTCCAGGAAGACCCCACATGCTGTAGAGCAACTAAGCTTGTGCGCCACAATTACTGAGCCTCTGTTCTAGAGTCCAAGAACCGCAACCACTGAGCCTACGTGCCGCAACTACTGCAGCCTGAGGGCTCTCGAGCCTGTGCTCCACAATGAGAGGAGACACAGCCGTGAGAAGCTCGTGCACCGCAACTACAGAGTAGCCCCACTCGCTGCAGCTAGAGAAGAGACTGTGCAGCGATGAAGACCCAGCACAGCCAAATACATACATTATTTAAAAAAACAGAAACATCAGAATAAATGTTAAAGTTAAGGTCACTTCGCCCACTCGGCTTGTAATCTAAATTCCAAGTTTATATTTCCATCACTTCCAAATTGAGTTGAACAGTTAATATGCAGGAGTGTGAGCTTGGACATTCATTTCCCCTGGGCCCCATAAGAAGCAATAGGCTATCTGGGTACTAACTCTGATGTGCACAAAGGGGACTCTCATGAAACAGGTAATACTGGGGGCCAGGAGGAGGGCTTGGAGGTCTTGGCGGGGCGGGGGTGGCCCTGCCAATCTCTCTGGCTGCTTACTCCCTCCAGGAACCTTCACTCTGCTCAGCCAGCAAGCAGGATGTCGGCTCATATGACTGATGCCTCCCCACCAGCCTGGTCTTGCCGGCTGCCTCCTCCTTACCCAACCAGGCAACAAGTTCCTCCCAGTATCTGACACCCACCCAGGTGGCTGTCAGCAGCGCCCAGAGACACCCGGCGGCTCCTGGCTGTAGGAGGGTGGGCGAGCTGCTCTGCCCAGACCTCAGCTGGTTCCCAGAAAAGAGAGATCCAGAAAGTCTGAGCAGGCCGCCTGCATTCTCAGGAACAGCAACTCTAAGAGGAATCGAGTTAAAAACTCAGTATTATATCAAGCCAAGGCCAGAAATAAACTCACATGAGAGGAGAACATTTGTTTTCCCCTATTTAATACAATAAGACTTAAAAAAAAAAAAAGAATTAATGGTAGTCATAGCATCAGGACAAGCTCTGCTTTGGTTTGTGGGCTGAGGAGTGATTTGAAGGAGATTGAAAGGATAAGCAGTGAGAATGGGAATTATTTCAAAACTGTGCTTTTTGTGCTTGAAAGCATATTATATACTGATTCTCATTTCTCAAGCTCCAAAGCCCCCCTTTTGATAATACATACTTTTACTATATTGAAATAAAATTCTCTAACATAGGCTACACCCACATCTAATTTCACAAAAAAATAATAAATGCCTTAACAGCAACATAAGAAGTAATTCCCTGGTGGCTCAGTGGTTAGGACTCTGTTTCCACTGCCCAAGGGTGTGGGTTCAATTCCTGGTCAGGGACTAAGATCCCAGAAGCTACTCAGCAAGGCCAATAACAACAACAACAAAGGAAATTCCCTGGTGGTCCAGTGGTTAAGAATCTTCCTTCCAACGCAGGGAATGCGGGTGCGATCCCTGCTTGGGGAACTAAGATCCCACATGCGTGTGTGCATGCTAAGTCACTTTAGTTGCATCCAGCTCCGTGTGACCCCATGGACTGCAGCCTGCCAGGCTCCTCTATCCATGGGATTCTCCAGGCAAGAATACTAGAGTGGTTTGCCACGTGCTCCTCCAGGGGATCGTCCCGATCCAGCAATGGAACTTGTGTCTCTTCTGTCTCCTGCATTGGCAAGCGCGTTCTTTACCACTAGCAACACCTGGGAAGCCCAAGGCCCCACATGCCACGGGGCAACTAAGCCCCATGCCACCCAGTGAAATTAAAAAAAAAAACATCCACCACAAGGGAAAAGAATTAATGGAAAGTAACATACTCTTGTTTAAATACATGTCTCAATATGTAAATGCTTGGACACAACCAGTCTAGCAGCTGTGATGAAGCTGTGAGAAGCCTGCCCACAGAGATTCACAGGGAACGTCTCCACTTCATCAAAGACCAATGGCAGCATGTCTTGGTGGAGATTTAAATGCCTGTAGGGCACTGCCAACTAGATGCCTCTAGCTGTGGCATGGGGGTTTAGTTGCCCCATGGCATGTGGGGCCTTGGGCTTCCTAGGCAGTGCTAGTGGTAAAGAACCCACTTGTCAATGCAGGAGATGTAAGAGACGGAGGTTCCATCCTTGGATCGGGAAGATCCCCTGGGGGAGGGCATGGCAAACCGCTCCAGTATTCTTGCCTAGAGAATCCCATGGACCTGATTTTTCCAAGCGGGCAAAAACTCTTGACAAAGTTCTGAACAAAACAAAGGTCAAACTTCCCTTGATGTACTGAGGTGTTGCACTCCTAGAAAATTCAAAGTACCCACAGTACCCTATGGAGAAGGCAATGGCACCCCATTCCAGTACTCTTGCCTGGAAAATCCCATGGATGGAGGAGCCTGGAAGGCTGCAGTCCATGGGGTCGCTGAGGGTCAGACATGACTGAGCGACTTCACTTTCACTTTTCACTTTCATGCACTGGAGAAGGAAATGTCAACCCACTCCAGTGTTCTTGCCTGGAGAATCCCAGGGATGGGGGAACCTGGTGGGCTGCCGTCTATGGGGTCGCACAGAGTCAGACACGACTGAAGCGACTTAGCAGCAGCAGCACAGTACCCTATAGCCGTGGGGAAGAAATAATCTGTGTCCGTTTGTAAAATGGACCTGGTTCGTGTGGTTCTCACCATGTGAATGTCCAGGAGCTCGTCTCTGCAGAGGGAGCAGCTGATCTGAACAGGCAGGACATCCTGTACCACAACCCCAAGCAGTAAAAAGCACCTTCCTCCAGTTCATATGAAAACCAAAAACAGACCCATACGCTTACAAAATATCACTGATGGGCAGCGCCTTGATGGCTGAGAACTGCCCCTGCCTCTCTCCATGCCTGGGACTTCAACTTCACCTCTGGGAGGGTCAGTGACATCAGAGAATACCACTTATACCAAAAACCACACAGTTCACAGCCAGTGCAAAGGGCATGCTAGCTCCTCACTTCCTTAAGAAAGAGGACATACACGCACTACAGCAATTTAAAGGACAGCACTCTGATAAATAATGTAGAATATTTAACTGGGATTTTCATCTTGGGATAAAAAATGTCTTGTCTGATTAATCATTAGCCCTTCGACTTGCTCTGAGTTGAAAACTACAGAACGATAATCTTCTATGAAGATGATGGAAAGAAAAATCTAAAAAATAATATCAAAGAAGTTACAAGTAAATAATAAATGGTTTAATCAAGTTTTCAACCACAGAATCTCCTGTGGCATGAAAGCTGTACATCCTTGACAGTTAACAGTTTTATCTCTACATTCATCCCTCAGTATCAGAGGGGGGCCAGTTCTAGGACCCTCAGGGAAATCAAATTCGAGGATGTTCAAGTCCTTTACAGCACAGAATAGTTATTTTCCATTCACGGTTGATTAAATCCGAGGATTCAGAACTTACAAGTAAAGAGGGCCAACTGTAGTTACGTTCAGGCAACACAATTTGGTCTAGAGCCACACCACCCATAATGTGCTCGATCTTGTCAGGTATACAGCTGGTGTCAATTATATTCTTAATCTACTCAATTTATTCAGTTTCTCAGAATTTCTACTCTGTAATTTCATAAATGAACAGCTTATAAAGAATCAATGAATTTTACATCTGAAAAGAATCTTAAAAAGTATCCAATTCCTTCATCTTATCTTCATCTTATCCCGTATCTTGTTATTTAAAACACCATGAGTGCCTACCATTTTAGGAAAAGGTAAAGATTTTGGTAAATGAAGGCTGCCCGTAGAAGGAAACAGCATTTCGTAAATTCAAAATTACAATATTTTTTCAGTTCTCCAAGCTTCACCCACTATATAAAATTCTAAACTAACGTTTCCAACACACATTGAGCATCGACTTCATTTGCACAGAAAAGCTTAACGTCTCTCACTTTTTAATTTCAACTTGCAGGCTTTGTATACCATTCATCATTTTTAATTAACTCAGATTTCCCTACATTTTGCTCATGCTTTTACTTAAAAATGCAATGGTTTGCGACATCTTTCATTAATGATATTGATGTGCACTGTCATTCAGGCAAATATTAATTGTCATCGATCAGTGAAAGACAATGAAAGCAAACTATTTAAATAAAAAACAGAAGGACTATACAGTGAGAGAAAAAATAGCTATATTTGTTGACTATATTCAAAGGCTAGTCAAGTCCTAACCTGCACCATTAACAAACAGATCACTATTACTTTATGTTCTTCTGACAAAGATAAAAAATAATCTACTTTTCAGAAGGTATCTGGGACTCTACATTTCTTTATTGTTATTATTCTTGTGTCAAGGAAATTCAAGGCAGCAGTTTGAATATCATCATTAAGCTTGTAGAGAAGGAAATTCTATCATAACAGAAATGCCATCCAGAAAAATGCAATTTCACAAATCTTCCAAGTGCACTTGACCTCAGGTCATTCCAATTGGTGACGTTCTTGACAATGCAAGGTCTCTGGCGATAAACAGAGAGAAGTAAATACTGGTACTAAATGTTTCTTAATAGCAGGCTGCCATGATTTGATTCACTTATCTTGTGATAAATATTCTCAGCATCTGAAAGGACATTTAGAGGAACAGGACTGTGGCGGGTGTTTCCAAGGCAGGCATGTACTGCAGGCCACCTCCATGCGCATTACAATGGGGTGGCTTCGGAGGCCCTCCTGGAGGAGGGGGAAGGAACACAGGTGTGCCCATGCTCTGGTGCTCCAGGAGGCTCTGGCTGGGGGGGGAGGGAGGGGGGCCTTCCATGGCACATTATCCAGGTCCTTGATGGAAAGTACAAAGTCCATGGCAACAGGATGTTCAGCCAAAGCTTTTGTTCCACCAGAACCTGATCCCTGCAGAGCTGGGAGGACCACCCAGATGTCCCAGTTATATTCAGAGGCATGTAACATACACCACTGCATTTCTGATACTTAAAGAACTTTGATAAAGAAGTATGTAAGTTCAAAACCCTGACAAGCTATTTAGCTGGAATTCTATTCAAGACCCTGAGGACTTCCCCAGTGGTTAAGAAGTCCAAGGCAGGTAACACGGGTCTGATCTCTAGTCTGGGGAGATTCCACATGCCACGGGGCAACAACGCCCACGTACCCTTCAACTACTGAAACCTGAGTGCCCAGAGCTTGTGCTCTGCAACGAGAAGCCACCCAGTGAGAGGCCTGAGCAACTGGCAAGCAGCCCCCACTTGCTGCGACTAGAGAAAGCCCAAGCAAAGCAGCGAAGACCCGGGGCAGCCATAAATAAATAATTTACAAACTTAAAGACCCTGAAGAAGAATCCTAGCAACAAATTACTCACAAGTTTCTACTGGGGGATGTGCTGTAAGAAAAAGGAAACCTGAAGATCACCTCCTACTGTACGGTAGGATTAAAGAGGGTTTACAAAGAGCATTATTCAGCCATAAAAAGGATGAGTGCTTCATGCAACAACATGGATAAAGCTAGAAAACATCATGCTAAACAAAAGGCAGACACAACAGGCTACATATTGTACAATTCCATTTCTGTGAAACAGCTGAACAGGCAAGTCCATGGAAACAGAAAGCAGAGAAGCAATTGTCGAGGGCTGGGAGGAGCAGAGAGGAGGGGAGACTACTGATGGGCACAAGAGTTTCTTTTCTTTCCATTTTTTTTTTGTGGTGATGAAAATGTTCTGAAATTAGATAGTGGTGACAGTTGCAGAACTTCGTCAATATACTAAAAACCAGTGATTTGTACACTTTCAGAGGTGACTTTTATGGTATATGAATTATACTTAACTTTTTTAAAAGGTAAAAATGTCAGTGCAGATTTTACAGGAGAGAAATTAGTTACAGGAAAATGCCACCATAAGTAAGTTTCAAAGAACCGAGTCACACGAAATATACGCTTGCATTGCTACAAGGTGAATGAAAATCAATGTGAATTATAGAGAAAGAGAGGGAGAGGGAGAAATAGGAAGGAAGGAAGAAAAGTGTAAGAACAAAGTTAGTAAGATGATTACTAAACCATCAAGCTTTCCTTGCAGTAAACAAGCCCCAAATGATCACAAGGCAGTTAATTCCTAATTGCAAGCCCCAGCCCCCAGAAAAAAACCCAGATAAGGAGGCAAGGGCCGTTATCAATCCAATTACACCTAAATTTGCTTTACTGCAGGATATATTATTATTGGGTTTTACTCCATGTGTGTTAATAGAGGAATATTTAAAAGCGGGGGGGGGGGGGGGGGGGGGGGGGGGGGAAGTGGTTAAAATCCTGTTCCCCTACATGGAAGGGAAAAACAAGAAGAAACAGTTCTCGCCCAAGGTCACTGACCGTGACCTTGTCCAAGTTACCAGCAACTTAATGTGTCTCTGTGCCTTGACTTACCCAGCTGTGAAAGAAAAACACTAATAACACATCTCTGCTACACAGGGTGATGTAAGGGGTAATTAGTGCTCTTAAGGTTCTTGGTGATCTTTATATTTGAGACAGCCTGCTATTATGACGAAGCCTTAACGAACACCTTCTCTCCAGCAGTCAAGACCTGATTCTATTTAAAGACGTAATTTAATGAGATTTGTTGCAAAACCAAATGGAATGCTTGATCCATTACTTCGCTTTTTTCGCTTCATAAGCTTGTATGATAAATGCACATTCCTATAATTGTTTAACTTGGTGCTTTAATCATATTAAATAACTGAATTTTTGAAAACGAAAAAATGCTAAACTGTCTCATCCAATCCTTCACTTTTAGAGGCATTAGAAGATGAGGAATTAGAATAATATGCCCAAAGCCAAGCATGAAGGCTGGAGCTGCCCACCCCATGGGAGCTGTGGTTCTTTATTTTTGTCTCTCTGCCAGCGAACACAGTGCTTGGCACATAAACACCATGCATCATCTTGGTGTTCTGGAGGCCAGGAAACTGAACTTGGTCACAGCGGGGCTGCATTCCACCGGCAGGTTCAAGGGGAGAGTGTTTCCAGGCCTTTTCCAACTTCCAGAAGCCTCCTGCATTCCTCGGCTCACAAGCTCGCATCACTTCAACCTCTGCTGATGTCCTCACATCTCTACTTCTGACTCTCCACCTGCTGTTACAAAGACCCTGTGATGACTTCAGACTCATCCAAACAATCCAGGATAATCCCCCCATCTCCAGACCCTTAACTGAATCACACTTCTGAAGTCCCTTTTGCCAGGTAAGCTCCTTTTGCCCTATTCACAGGATCCAGAGGTAGACATTCCAAGGGGGCCTATTATTCTGTCTATCCCAACATGTATGAAGTAAAAACCAAGAAGAAAATTACCCCACCATGTCCCCCAACATTTAAGAGTCTCCAGGCCAGGATGAGAAAGACACAAGGGACAGTGATTACTTTGGGAGAGAAACTGGGTGGCCAAGGACAGGGTGGGAGAAATTTCTCTTACTTGCTTAACTAACATCTACATGCTGATGTCTACATGACATGGCCAGGCACAGTCTCATTGTTTCCAGCTATTAGTTCATTGAGCCCATAAAAACAGACTAGACTATTTTACCATTGTTAAAAACTCAGCATAGACAGCGTAAGTGACTTGCACAACCAAATTCATCCAGTTAATAAATGGGTAAGCCTGGAGTCAAGGCTTGAGCAAGTCTGGCTACTTGCTCTTAACTACCATTTCTAAACAGCTTAGAGGGACTTACCTATCACAGTTTAACTTTTTATCCTGCTGGAATTTCACACCATGCCCATATATGTATTAAAGATCTGAAAAACTAAAGATATAGCCATGACAGAGCTGTCTCTAGAAGTAAGAGCTAAAAACGAGATGTCCATACTTGGTTCTTCCTGAGTCCAGTTCCTCCCTGGGGAAGAATTAAGTCAGGAACATAATTCATTTGCAAAGAAGGGGAACAAAACTGGAAATGCAGACAAGCACCATTTGGCAATCAGTACTTGTAACATCCACAGGAAGGGTCAGACCTTTTTTTCCCCTCGTGTGTAACCGGCTATATAATGTTTCCTCTTTCCAATAATAGCTAACAGCTTCACAGAACTGCTGCCTCACAGAGATCTGGCTCACTCTACATGCACAGGTGACTGCATTTGATCCAGTCATTCCAAAGTCTCAAATGGCTATTTTAAAAGTGACATATCTAACAGAAATTACATGCCCTGTTCTTTAGAGAAATTCTGTAGATTTTAACCTGAAAAATGAATTTGCATACCATGTTAGGAGAGAGAAAATAGGACTGGTTCTACTCAAAATGCTGGCAAATTTAATTTACCAGCTTCTCCCTCAGCTCCAACATTGCCTCATCCTCAGGGCTACAGGCACCTCCTCACCCCCAGCTGTCCTGATGCCAGGCTAGTCAAACCTCTAAAGGGGATCTGCGAGGACCACACCATTAGTGGACATAGCATTACAGTGCTGAGGAGTACTTTGCTTTTATAGGAACCAACAGTAATTCACTTGTTCTTTCTTTCCCCAAAAACATGTATTTGAGTCTGTATTTTACAAGGGACTTCTGATCATTAAAAACAACACTGTGCAAGCCAAAGGAACGAAGCTCTAAGAGTGAAATAATAAAGCCAATATGCAGAAGGTAAGAGTATCTACTCTGGAAGGATTTCAAGCCACACTTTGGTGCTCCTTAAGTGACCAGACAAACACTCTGTATTTTCTGTAAGGCAGGGAAAAGTAAGGCCAATACTTGCTCCTTTCTCCACTTACTTGCCATGATATATTTGTTATAAATTCCAGGAATTCAGGGTTGTATACAATCTGGTCCCAATAGACTTTACAATGTTATTTCCCATTCGCACAGAGCCAGGTGGCCTCTGCTCTGGGCTGTGTCCCAGGCCACACACTCTATGGAACGCCCTCCCAGCTCCCACCACACACCTCCCAGTCCACAAAATGCCCATCTGACCCATCTGAGTTTGGCACTCAGACCAAACACTCACCTTCTCCAGTCCTCACACCTCTCTCTTTGGACTCCTTTGCTCAAAATTAACAGAAGATCAGTGTTTGGAATTCTACCTCTGAACTGGACCTCTAAGTCTCTTCATTGAAAAGCTTTTTTTTTTTTTTTAACGTGAACTATTATCTAAAAGTATTGTACTTTTTCTCCTCAACTATAAGCGCCTTGAGGGTAGAAAATAATGTCTGACTCATTGTTATATACCTGCAATGTTTTATGTTATTGTTTATTTGTTAAATAAACAAGTGAATAAACAAATGAATGGATATGGGAAAATGAAAACAAATTCCCCAACAACATTAGGCTTTATAAGGAGATTAGCACCCAAGGACCCTAGTTACTGCTAACAGAAAGCTACATTGCTCACTCCTGCTAATAAAACTGAAAACTGTCTTCAGCACCATTGGAAGAAACTATGAACTCGGAGACCAAAGTTCTCTGTGTCCTGGTAAAATCAGTACTTCCCACTCAGATTTTTAAGAAAATTTTTACATGCACCCACCATCTTTAGAAACTTGAGTATGTTCTGACATCCGGGTATCTGGGGTGTCAGCCAGACAGACCTGGTAATAGTATTTTCACACACAAACAGGGCATTTTCTGAGCTCGATGTTGTTAGTCATCCTAAACCAGTCTATGGAAGCCGAAATGCCCTCACTCTCATAAACAGGAAATAAGCGGGTTTGCCACCTCAGAGCTGGCTCCCCTGGTGGAAAGCTGTATAACGGATACATACATTCCCAGGGGCAATTCACTCCAAAGAGCAAATTTGCATCTAAGTGGCTTCTGGTAGCCTGACAGTCTACACTACGTATATAGCAATTTAAAAAGGGACTGATTCAAAGTAGGGTGGGGAATTAAAAAAAGAGCCTCAGGCTGCAGTTAGCTTCATCATCCTGTGAGAAGCATTGGCTGGGTTGACATTATCTACATGGAAGGAGGAACATAGGTCTTTTCTATTTTGTCTCTATACCCCAACCCTAATGAGGCCAAATGAATAGCTGTTTATAGATGGAGAATACATGAATGCCACATCAAATTCAATGTTTACATAAAGACTTTATTCAGGAAGTCTATGCCCAATAAGACACTCTTAAAAGCTACTGAAATGTTTCAAAAGATGGCATACACTGGAAAAGGGACTTTTCAATATAAATCAGAAACAGCAATAACAGGAAGCCAGTATCAACAGGGCTGGCATGTCCGATGACTTCAATGGTGGCCTTGTTGGCTCAAAAATAACAGTGACTTATCTGGGGAATTCCAGCGGTAAAACTAATTCTCTGTATAAGAAGTCTTTCCAGATGATATTACTGTTCAAGTCAAAAACAGCCTCTAGACATTTCTTCTCTCTCTCTCTCCCTCTACTGTGGATAACCAGAACAAAAATTCAAACCCTTACCGGCAGGAATCAGTCATTCAACCCTAAGGATACAACGGAACTTAGTACTGAGCACCCAACACTTCTCAGGGTATCCCTGCCCATTCCACTCTTCACAGCATCATGGGAATATCACAGCAAAGCCAGTGACTGATGGAAGTTCTCTAGTTCTCAGTGTATCAATCGACTGATTGAGGACTGTCTCCCAAGCGTGAGCTGAGACCCAATAAGGGGAACTAACAAACCAGTCTGCTGCCTCCTGAGTGCGCTGAGGACTGGCTCGGGGCTAGGGGCATGGGATCCCCGAATGAGAATACCAACACACAGGTACAAGTGTAGTCATTTTTGGGAACTTTATATACATTTATCTCATTTAATCCTCAAGACCTGGGCACAGAGGGGTTCAGGAAAGGAGGGGGTCGTACTGCTGGGGAGCAGACCACATCCTTCAGGCCACTGGCCTTGGCAGTGTGAGCGAGCCCTGGTCCAGCCTGAAGGGGGCTCTCTGGCCACAGGACCCAGGAATTTGAATTTCCACAAGGTCTTAAAGTGAGTCTTAAACACTGTTAAGTCTGAGAACCACTTCCCTAAACACTATACACATCATGAGTGTCAAGAAGGCCACCAGGATGCTTCTTTTTTAGAAAAGCATGAAACCTGAACAGAAACTCTATTATTTCCCAAGTTTCATGGGACAGTCTCATGTACATATGCATGCCAAGTCACTTCAGTCGTGTCTGACCTTTGCAACCCTATGTACCGTAGCCCAGGCTCCTCTGTCTATGGGATTCTCCAGGCAGGAATACTGGACAGGGTTGCCATGCCCTCCTCCAAGGCAATATTCCCAACCCCGGGATCAAATCCATATCTTGTATGTGTCCTGCGTTGCCAGGCAGGTTCTCTACCACTACTGCCCACTTGGGAAGCCTATATATATATATATAAAGAAGGTTTTTTATTTTTTTCCCCAGCTCAAACCTGATCAAGAGACTAAAGCTAAATTTAGTACATATATTCTGGATACCTGAATCACACCTCAAGTAGACAGGAAGTTCTGAACTCACGTTGCTTACCCCAGGGCCTCCCGTATTTCAAGTACCCAGAAAGGTTCAGTGAATATTCAGCCCAGACAGTTAAAATATACCCAGAACAGTTGCTTAGGGAGACTTCTTCCTCCACTTTCTGATGTTCTTTCAGTTTCCATTAACAAAAACAAAGGCAGGTCTTCCCTTCCAGAGAGCCCGCTGTGTGGTTTTTATTAACAAGCAAAAGACTGGTTTCTTGGGGAAACAAAACAGTTTCCTCTGAGTGCCAGGCTGCCTCTGGCAACGCTGGGAGCAAGCGAAATTTAGGGAAAGGCAGACTCTGAAATGACCACTCTTCAGTAACACTCAAAGTTGTATGAAAAATTGTTTTTCAAAATCATTTAAATTACTTTATGTGTGTAATTTAAAAACTTAAGCATAAAAAATGGGACTACTGTTTCCTAATTCATCACCAAGGCAAGTCAAGGTAACCTGTAACGAGACAGCGAGCTCATGGTGGGGAAGGGGATGGGAGACCCCCGTGTTCAGACTTCCTGCCCCCAAGGAGCCAGGCTGGAGGTGCAGAGACTCAGACTGGCTCAGGCTCACGGCAGCCCCATGGGCCAAAATAAGCCTCGTCTTCCAGATGAGGAATCCAGGTTCAGAGTCCTCATTTGAGCTCCCCCAGACGCAGAGCCCAAGCCAAGTTGTGGGTACAGAAGCTTATCTAGAAGGTGATCCCAGGAAGCCCAAGTGAGGGACAGCGGCCAGCGAGAGGGCAGAAAGCGTGTGAAAGGCGTGAGATAAGAAACCGACTGCCCTTGTATCTGGAAGAACTGTGGGGCGCACCCCAGAACCGTCTCAGCAGTGGACAGGGAGGCTGGGGTATCATCCACCGACGTCCACCCCTCCCTGGCTGAGCGCTGCCCCCAAGGTCACATAACCTGTAACGGGCAGGCCCAAACTCAAGCCCAGATGGGGTGGGACTCAAAGCCTGAGTGCCTGTCACCTAGCCACTCGGCCCAACCCCACCCCACCCCCATCACCCCAACCCCATCACCCCCACCATCACCATCACCCCCACCCCCATCATCCCCACCACCACTACCCCATCCCCCATTACCCCACCACCACCCCATCACCCCCACCCATCACCCCCATCACACCCACCCCACCCCCATCATCACCCCCACCCCACTCCCCCACCCTGATCACCACACCACCCCCACCTTACATTTCCACAAACACGACTTCTCATGTCAGGCTCAGCTAACAAGTTGCCTCTTTTTCCTCCTCTCTCCCCTCCCTTAATTTCTTCTCTCCCAACCTTCAAAACAGACAGGCTTCCCTTGGAGACATTCACTCACAGGCATTTAACTTTCTTCACAGGCTACACAGCTATTTCAAAAAAGACAATAAACCAAGGGGGAAGGGTGGTGGAGGAGGGATGGATTGGGAGTCTGGGATTAGCAGATGCTCCCACTACCATACATAGGATGGATAATCAACAAACAGCTCAGGGAGCTATACTCAGCATCCTGTGATAAACCATAAAGGAAAAGAACCTAAGAAAGAAGGTACGTATGTATATGACTGAGTCACTTTGCCAACACAGTATTGTAAATCCACTGTAATTCAATTAAAAAAAATCAGAAATTGATGGGGGTGGGGGAATAAATTCCATATTTGCCAAGCCTTTGGGAAAGCAGCCCCTCATGGCTGTTTTGTCTCCAACACAAGCGCATTACTGTGGAGCAGTGGAGGGGAAAGACAGAGGATCCCTGGGGAGCAGTCTCAGCCCCAAGGAGCACAGTCTCACCAGGAAACAGGGTGGTGATAAACCATCCAAGGAAGGATAAGGAGAGAGATACGCTGCAGCCGCGGGGGCACCTGGAGCAAGACTGACAAGCACTGCCACAGTCTGGACACTCACTGGAAGGACGGATGCTGAGGCAGAAGCTTCAGCACTTGGTACCTGATGTGAAGAGCCGACTCATTGGAAAAGACCCTGATACTGGGAAAGATGAGGGCAGGAGAAGGGGGGTCACAGAGGATGAGACGGTTGGATGGCATCACCGACTCAATGGACATGAGTCGGAGTAAACTCCGGGAGATGGTGAAGGACAGGGAAGCCTGGCATGCTGCAGTCCATGGGGTTGCAGAGTCGGACACGACTGAGCGACTGAACAACAACAGCCTGACTAAGCTAAGGCACCTGTGCACACAGACATGGGTGTCCTTAGTTACACAGCTGTAGCCTATAAGAAGGGGTCCCTAGGCAGGTACTTAACGACCACCTAACATATCCAAGCCCTCTTCTTATGCTGTATCCTTGCACCAAAAGAAAAAGTAAAAAAACAAGATTAACTGACCTGCTTGATTTTCAACTGGTAGGGGAGGGGGAAAAAAGGAGTCAAATTTGGCCTCTTTTGCTGCTTTCTGTAGAAATCCATTCCGGCAAGTACCAAAAGTTATCATAGACTCCACAGTGATTTCTTATTATGATAAAATAGAGAGAGAGATAACAGGCCGTGAATGTATCCCTCAAGAATAATGAGTCCAACGAATGGACACACCATGTCTTGTGTGGAACACAGGCCTGTAAAGCAGCCCAGGGGGACTTGAATGGCATCCCTAAGATAACCAGGTAATTAATTAGCTCCATCACATTTTTGGTTTTATGACACTGACTTTTATATGCCAATAGTCAATGTAATGGCATTTTAAATTGGAGGGAAATCTCTAGAGAGGAGGAAAAGGCAGTATATACCTTATTGAATCACAAATCTTACCATCTGATGTTTTAATACCAAAATGACCTAATAAACCTGCTTTATAATTAAATCGATCTTAACAACTTCTGTGCTTTTTTATTCATTTTTGGTGATCATGCAGAGATTTCCATTAGAAATCTGTTATGATTGTAATTAAGAATAAAAATGACTGCATGTGCTTGTCATGCTCAGTCGCCTGCGGGGGCTTGGCAGGCTCCCTCCCAGGTACAGAAGGGACCACGGGCTTTCAGTGTGAGCTGGAGTCTCTCATTTACCAGACTGTAAAAATACGAAATGTGTACCAATAATAGGCCCAGGAAGTCAAACCTTCAAATAACTGCCTCAAATGGAAATCTCACCTTTAAAAAAGTAAACTGGCATACAATTTTTTCATTTTCAAAAAATGAAAAAATTACAAAATTTTAAAATTCATGACCTATGTGAAAAATTTGCCATTTATTGAAAAAGTAGTACTCAACCAAACAGATTAAGAACTGAATTGCATGAACTGTTCTTAAAACCCAATAAATGACTGCAAAATGCTTTTGCCTTACACTCAACTAAACAGAAAAATCAACTTCGGCATTTATGTTGGCTTTTGTCTCCCTGAATAACCAAATAATTACGACACTAAATATCATGGGTGATTTTTTTTTTAAGACTGTAATTTTAAGGAATATTACTTTGTGCAAAAACAATTATTTTCTATTTTCACTAAAAGTGATATAATTACTAAAATGCATGGAATTCTGTATCAAATCAGTTTGCTTGGCATCTGTGTTCTTCCCGTAAGAAATGAGAAAATATTCTTTGAACAGAGCTAAATAATCTCAGTTTGCAAGCAAACACAGCCTAAAAATATTATCTGGTGATACCAGCCGTGAAGAAAGGGAGAAATAACAGAACCTTACCATTTGCCGTATCCTTTTTAAAGTGATCCAGGAATTCCTCCAGAAGTTGGGACTGGTTAGGAGGGGGCAGCAGACCCTTCTGGTCCCGGGAGAACAGGTCACTGTCTGACCAGGAAGAACACAGAGTCGCTTTTGTGTCCGGTGGCCTGGCAATCAGAGTGAGCCCGACACTCTTCTCAGAAAACAGAGCCTCCATCTGCTTGAGGTCAAGATCAGACACGGCTTCCCCATTTAAGGTCATGATTTCATTGCCCTTTCTCAACCCTGAGGAGGAGGAAGGGGACACAGAGGAAGAAGAAAGAGAGATGACTGAGAGGAATATTTTAAGATGAAAGACGATTGCAAATTCGACCCGCTTAGTGTTCTCAAGGGCTCTTCTGTTGCTACCTTCAAAGATAGCACCAAACCCTGTAGGAATCAGATTCCACTGATAACAAATTTCAACTCTCTCAAGACTAGCATTAGAAGAAATAGTTTAAGAGTCACTCAATTTAATTAGTCCTCTAAGTGATGTTCAACGTGCTGGGAAATAACCTTTGGTGTGTCTGCCTGCCTGGCTGGCCCTCACCGTCTCTTTCTCCATCTACCTGGACACGTGCACGGGTACTCTGTATATATACTGTCTCTTTCAAAACCACACGCACAAACTCTCTCACTGTATACCCATATACATGTGTGTGTGTGTGTGTGTGTGTGTGTGTACATATGCCTTGGCATTCAAAATCACTTTCTTTAAAATTCTAGGAGAAACTGTTTTCTGACAAAATCATGAGCAAATTTCACTAGCCAGACTGCACTGCACAGAATTGAGAGAGAAGAGAGATACCGCCTGCCACACGGACCTTCCCCATACGCCAGGCCGTCAGGGAGGACGTCACTTATAAAGATGCGGCTGAGATGCTGGTGCTCGTCCACCTGAGCAGTCACTGCAAACCCTAGGAAGAAAAATAAAAGGAGGAAACAAGTCTAAGTTCCTGACACTAAGTATTTCCTTGACCATCTACATATTCCCGACATTATACATAAGCAGGGTATGTAGAAAGGCTAAACGACAGCTATTTTGAAAGCACAGATATCTAGGAAGGGCAGAAAAGGGGGAGAGTGTATCAGATCTAAAGGTTTAGGACTTTATGCTACATGAAAAAGTCAGCCCCAGTAGACAAAGGACTACAGGATTCCACTTCTCTGAGGTACTAGAGCAGTCAGATTTAAAGAGACAGAAAATAAAAGAGTGGTTGCCAGAGGCTGTGGAAGAGGAGAGAATGGGAAGTTACTGTTTTACAAGAGTCCCGGTTTTGCAAGATAAAAACATTTCTGGAACTAGGTGATGTTAATGGTTGCACAACAGTATGAATGTATTTAATGGCGCTGAGTTGTCATTTTAACCTGTCTTAACTGCTATGAAGGGAAATTATGATACGTGGTGTTGATTTTCAGTCACTAAGTCATGTCCAACTCTGCAACTCCAAGGACTCCAGCATGCCAGGCTTCCCTGTCCTTCACCATCTGCCGGAGTTTGTTCAAACTCAGTGATGCCATCCAACCATCTCATCCTCTGTCACCCCTTCTCCTCCTGCCTTCAATCTTTCCCAGCAGCAGGGTCTTTTGCAATGAGTAGACTTTGCATCAAGTGGCCAAAGTATTGGAGCTTCAGCATCAGCACTTTCAATGAATATTCAGGACTGATTTCCTTTAGGATTGATTGGTTTGATCTCCTTGCTGTCCAAAGAACTCTCAAGAGTCTTCTCCAGCACCATGGACAGAAAGCATCAACTCTTCGGTGCTCAGCCTTCTTTAGGGTCCAACTCTCACATCTATACATGACTACGGGAAAAACCTTCGCTTTGACTAGATGGACTTTTGTCAGTGAAGTGATGTCTCTGCTTTTTAATATGCTCTCTAGGTTTGTCATACCTTTTCTTCCAAGGAGCACGTGTCTTTTAATTTCATGGCTGCAGTCCCCATCTGCAGTGATTTTGGAGCTCCCCAAAACAAAGTCTGTCACAGTTTCCACTGTTTCCTCATTTGCCATGAAGTGAATGAGTAGCCACCCATTCCCTTTCCCCAGGGGATCTTCCCAACCCAGGGATCAAACCTGGACCTCCCGCATTGCAGGCAGATTCTTTATCATGTGAGCCACCAGGGAAGCCCTATATTATGTGTATTTTGCCACAATTTAATTTTTTTTTTTAAATTGAGATCAAAAAAGTCTTATTAAAATAAATTAAGTTCACTTCAATATAATATTTGTTAAGAAACAACTCTGTATGGAGCTAGGCACTTTGAGCAGGTGGAAAAATACTTGAGTGGATACTTCTTGCCCTAAATAGGATTGCATGGGACACCCAGGTGAGATGGCCCTTCTCTGAATGTGTCTCCCTCCATCCTCCAAAAGTGCCCTCATCTGTGATTCCACGGTGGGAACACACATTTTCATGTCTTGGTCCCATAATCCTGGGAGGTCTTTGACAGCAGGAAGAAAGGCATGTCCCTTATTTCTTCTGTGCCTCACACAGAGCCTGGGAGATTATGGTCACCAAAGGGTATTTTTCCAAGTATCTCCCATCAGTCATTCAAATGCAAAGAAGACTGACCAAAGGAGACCTTGGAGAATAGAGCGAGACCAATAGAAACATAGACAAAATGCTCAGAGGCCTTGAGAGGAAAACCAACATAACATCTGGGGCCAGACAGATGCCATAAAATTTAGAAACAAGGAACATCATTTTACCAAAAAACCCCAACAAATCGTAAAAAGGAAATTTTTAACATATTACGATCAGGTTGTGTCATTTTAAGGGAAATAATTATATCAATATATCTAACAAGAAATAGTCTTTCTATGGAGATATCTACTGATCATTAACTGGCAGGCTACAGTCCATGGGATCACAAGAGTCTGATACAAGACTAAACCACAAGCACCATCATCTAATTATCAAGTTTCTCTGGAACAAGACAAAGCAAGAGACAGGAAGGAACTTTAAGATACGAGTACAGTTTATAAAGAGCCAAGTTTAAACACAGATGAACAGAAATGCAAGAATTAAATATTATGAAGTGATATGGATAATACTGACCCTTAATTATTAAACTGAAGGTAAAGCGATGGGTAAGGTTTCTTCAAGGAAGTGAGACCTTTAGTCAGCCTTTGAAGTACAAGTTGGATTTATACACTCAGAAAGAAGGGAATAAGGGAGGGGAAAAATGGGGGCCAGTTCAGGCAGGTGAAGCGCTAAGAGCAAAGAGGCGGAGATGAAAGAACTGTTACATGAATCATACGTTAATCAGCTAAGAACTGTGCCCAGCACACAATAAACTCATTGCGTGGTTGTTATCACCATCACTTCAAGTTTCCCTTCGGTTTTTACATTCGTTCCTCTTAAGTGTTTTGGCATTTCCCCCCAATAATAATACATATATTTTTAGTCTGCTAATATAAATTAATAGGCATGAGGGAAGAGAAAGGAAGCTCAGAATCTCTTGTCATAGTTTCTGAAAATGGGAAGAAAAGAATATTAGGTCCAAAGATACTGGGGCAAACCAGGCAAGGATGGACCAGACGGTTCTCTGACGAGTACGTTCCTCCTCCTTACCGAAGTCAGACACACCCCCGGTCTTTGTCAGCTGCACATCATACACGCTTAGTGGAAAGACTTCTATCTCATCATAAACCTACAAAAGGGAAGACCCGCAAAATCAGAGGATCTGAAGTCACAGTATCTTGCAAATTTATTTTGATTGTTTCCAAGCTAAATGACAATTTAAACAGAATTTTTTCCCCTGAATGACACTATTTTTTTAAATTAAGGGGCCATGGATGGGTTTCCTTGGCCCATGGATCGGTCCCTTACCAAAGCCGAAGAACACTCACCTGGTCCTGCATATATTCGTAGGGTGCAGGAATACAGTACTCAACGTTCTCGTCCACTAACTTCCGAAGTTGTAGGCCATAATGGCTGGGTTCCAACTGCCTCATCTAGGGAGAAAAAGACAGCTATTCAGATGTTAAATGTTCTTTCTAAATGCACCATTGTTCACTAAAAATAAAAGTGGAAATTTCTTTTAAAAATATCTTCTATAATATGCTGAGTTTAAGTATATATAAGAGCTCAAGTTTCAGTGTGCAAAAAAGAAAAAAGGGAAATTATTTTTAAGAAGATTTTCTCTAAATGATACCACTTATCACTAAAAGCAAGAGATGTATTTTGAAGCAGTGATGGTGGTCAGAACTGCTCTCTTTTAATAGACAGGTACCTAAATTTAAATTGTTTCCTGTTACTAATTTGTGAAATGTCAACCATCTCATACTCTGCAGACTTCAGAATTACGATTTCCTGTTCCAACCATTTTTCACAAGGAAAAGGTATATATAAATATATATACACACACATAAATATATATATACACCCACACATTCTGTCTCAGACACATTTTCAACAATGAGAAATTATCTCAAGCCTATGGTCTAACTGGATCTAACTCACCCACTACATCTGACCTCCTCTATCAGAATATTTACCAACTTGATATTATTGTTACTGAATAATATTATTGACTGCCTGAATAATCACCTGACATAATGGAGCAAGAGAAAATTAAATTCATTAACAGTATAAGCTGCATATACAAATATCTGGAATCCTAGGGCGTAAGTCAAAGTGAAAAAGGAGGACTAAAATGAAAGATTATCTAATAAGCATTTGTGGTAAAGAGCTACCAAACTCGACATTTTTTTAACCATTTCGTATGTTTGCATTTTCTCTGAAAACTTAAAAATATTTCAGCTCTATTGCGCCATCTGGTGGTCTGAAAGCATATTATCTGATGCTGCTGAGTCGGTTTCATGGATCTCAGAGGGCTCTCTTGAAAATATATCATAAACTTTCTTCTCAGAAATAAAACCCAGTTTGAATAATGAATGAAACACCATCTCATAACAATCTCCATGAAGCAACTGTGAGTGGTATTGAGTGACTCATTTAATCCGGAGAAACTTGATAAAACTAGCATCAAATCAAACCACCGCAAAGTTCATGCCACTTTCTCACAGAATACCATCTATAAGTACCTTAAATAACAAAAGAGACTTCATAATTATCCCAGATACAAAGGTGTATATACAGAATTTCAGTAAAATAGCTGAAGTTCTTCATGAAGGCATTGGGCCATGACTCAACTTATTCCTCTAAAACATGGAGAAAGAGAATGCTATAATGAATATGTTAATTAACAAATTTGTTCCTTCCTGTAGAAAGTGAGGTCTTCAACACCACCCAAATTAAGCAGGCAAAGGAGGGCAACATTAATGATTATCCCATTCAGAAGTGTATTTCTACAGCAAAATCCACTACCTTGCAGGCCAGAGTCAGAACATCTTCTACCCTGGTTTCCGGCTTGACCATCACAGTCACGGCTTGACGATCCTGAAAGTGAACATCAACCTGGCTCTCCCACGTGCCGTCTCGGGGAACGCCATCCACTGCTGACCCGTATAAGTGTAGCAGGTCATCCACCTGTTTTGAGGTCCCAAAAGAAAGGGTGGGCTTGACGAGCAAATGAGGGAGGCCGTGGGAAAATGCCCCTGAGTTTAGAGTTAGCACTTTTGCGCTCCTCACATCTAGGGCTTCTCATGACCCTCTGGGGCAGACAAGCCTGGAGTTTCCTCATTTGTTTAACCCACACGCAACTGACGCCTGGGGAGGCTGACTGGAGTCCATCAACTCCTCCTCCTGTGTACTAGCCACTTTGCCTCTTAGCCCAAGTTAGCACAATGCAGTCAAAGAAGGGCTGCTCAGTACCCACTCTTACTGCTCTAGAATTGTCCAGATGATCAGGAACTCCATGAAGTCTATGTCTAAGCCATGATCCCAGTGAATTTCAGATACACTCGGCCATGGCCTCTGATGCCTGCCTGCATACTAACCATGAACTGCACTTAATCCAAGCATGTTTCTCTTCTTTCTACTTGTTTTTAAAAATTACCCCCTAATCCTGGACTAAGTGTTTTTCCATCTTCAGCTAGACACTCATTCAGAAATCATCCCCAAACACCATGTTTCAAAAGCTTTTCCCAAGGAAGCTTTGTTTCCTAAACTTCACCCTCACAGTAACTCCATGACCTCATGCTAATATGTTCTTCTATGATTCATAAATAAAAATAGTTAACATTAAATATTAAGCAACTCAGAAATGTTCCCTTCTGGTTAGGCTCTCATATTAGTCTGTTAGTAAAAACAGGACTTGAGGATTTGAAATCAAAAGACTGAGGTTCAAGTCACACCACTTAAGAAGCGGTAGGGCAGGGCTTTCCTGTGTTCAACCTCACCTCCTATTTTGTAAACAGGGATGTTATTAATACAACACAATTGCTTAAGGTTACCAATCAATAATACAAATTTTGTGAACAAAAGAAATCATATATGTGAAAACACCTCACACACCAGAAAATGTTACACACAGATTCATCATCAATACATCACGTATACCCCACCTATCATACATGAGAGTTGTCAATGACAGGTTTTTTACTTTGAATTTCACGCATTTAAAACACACGCACATACACACACAAGATTCCCCTATGTACTAAGTCGCTTCAGTCGTGTCCGACTCTTCACAACCCCATGGACTACAGCCCACCAGGCTCCTCTGTCCATGGGATTCTCCAGGTAAGAATACTGAAGTGGGTTGCCATGCCCTTCTCCAAGATTCCCCTACACCGTAGGATTAAAATACTAGAATATGTACAGTAATTAAAAAAAAAAACAGATTTAGGCAAAGGGAAGAATCAATTTTCCTGTGCTGTCTTTTTAAATGTGGTACTCATCTTTGAAGTGACATTTCTGGCTCTGTCACTTCCTGTATATTTTCCTGGAAAGATGGTCACAGCCCAGAATGCACACGAACACACTTGCCAAAGAAAAAGACAGCAAGCAAGAGAGAGAGAGAAGCAGATGCCCGGAGCCAAGGACTCAGGCAAGCAGCACGGACCCCTGTGTCCCCTGCAGGGTCCCATCTCTCGTGGGCCCCATTTTCTTCTGAGGTTAAGCCTCAGGCACTTCCGTCCACCTAAGCAGGAATTTCAACCAGGGGCATCAGCAACGAGCAGGTACGGGCTCAAAGGCACAGGCCCCGCCTCTCCAACAACGCATGCTCAGAATCAAACCAAAACTCCGGCAGAGGTCACTGTGGAGTAAGAAACCACAAGGAGCCAGGACCAGGGGACGTGAGCCCATGCTGACTGCTGCTGCACAGCAATTCAGGGCTGTACTTTCAGAGCAGAGCCGGGAAAACCTGATGGAGGATGACAAGCTAAGGGAGGGACACGGGAACGCAAATCCACAACTACCCTCCCCTCATCCAGAGAGACCTCACAACTCCTCACCAGTTCACTCACCACTCACAGCCCTCTGAGGCAGGCGCTGTCCCAACTCTCTAACAGTGAAAAGACGGGGGCTCAGAAAATTCTAGAAACTTGCCCCAGCTCCCACATAGAGCTACGACTGACATACTGTGGGAATTTGAACCCTGGACCCCAGTGTGAGCCTGGGCTCCCACCACTGCTCTATAGGAACATCAGCCTGGCAGTTAGTCACCTCTCACAAAAGGGACAAGGGCCAGCTGTCTGATTCCTTTTGGTTACTCCACGAGGCACACCATGTTCCGGCTCCACCAACTCCCCACATGAGCACTCTCCTGCCTCCAGACCCGGGTGACCTCCACTTCTTTCGCCTGCTTTACCCTCCCCAGAGCTCCTGTCCTGAATTCACATATATCCTTCAACCTTATTTCAAGTGCTACCCTCTTTCTTAGGAAGTCTCCCATGCCCTCCCCCAATCCCAATTCCACTCAGTTAGATGTGTCTACACTCTGATGTCCCTGCAGTGAAGTCCAGCCAGCTTGATAGGCATTTCCAGGCTGTTCTTAGGTCCCCCAGGTGCTGAGATGAATGAATGACAGCAGAGATGCTGTCTTTCTCATTCTCCTTCAGCCCTTCACACAGTGTGTCCTTCAGGCCTTCACACAGTGTGTCCTTCAGCCCTTCACATAGTGTATATCCTTCAGCCCTTCACACAGTGTATCCTTCAGGCCTCCTCACAGTGTATCCTTCAGGCCTCCTCACAGTGTATCCTTCAGCCCTTCACACAGTGTTTCCTTCAGCCTTTCACACAGTCTGTATCCTTCAGCCCTTGACACAGTGTATCCTTCAACCCTTCACACAGTGTATCCTTCAGCCCTTCACACAGTGTGTCCTTCAGCCCTTCACACAGTGTATCCTTCAGGCCTCCTCACAGTGTATCCTTCAGCCCTTCACACAGTGTATCCTTCAGGCCTCCTCACAGTGTATCCTTCAGGCCTCCTCACAGTCTGTATCCTTCAGCCTTCACACAGTGTATCCTTCAGGCCTCCTCACAGTGTATCCTTCAGCCCTTCACACAGCGTATCCTTCAGCCCTTCACACAGTGTATCCTTCAGGCCTCCTCACAGTGTATCCTTCAGCCCTTCACACAGTGTATCCTTCAGCCCTTCACACAGTCTGTATCCTTCAGCCCTTCACACAGTGTATCCTTCAGGCCTCCTCACAGTGTATCCTTCAGGCCTCCTCACAGTGTATCCTTCAGCCCTTCACACAGTGTTTCCTTCAGCCTTTCACACAGTCTGTATCCTTCAGCCCTTCACACAGTGTATCCTTCAGCCCTTCACACAGTGTATCCTTCAGCCCTTCACACAGTGTGTCCTTCAGCCCTTCACACAGTGTGTCCTTCAGGCCTCCTCACAGTGTATCCTTCAGGCCTCCTCACAGTGTATCCTTCAGGCCTCCTCACAGTGTATCCTTCAGGTCTCCTCACAGTGTATCCTTCAGGCCTCCTCACAGTGTATCCTTCAGCCCTTCACACAGTGTATCCTTCAGCCCTTAAAACAGTGTATCCTTCAGGCCTCCTCACAGTGTATCCTTCAGCCCTTCACACAGTGTATCCTTCAGGCCTCCTCACAGTGTATCCTTCAGCCCTTCACACAGTCTGTATCCTTCAGCCTTCACACAGTGTATCCTTCAGGCCTCCTCACAGTGTATCCTTCAGGCCTCCTCACAGTGTATCCTTCAGCCCTTCACACAGTGTATCCTTCAGGCCTCCTCACAGTGTATCCTTCAGCCCTTCACACAGTGTATCCTTCAGCCCTTCACACAGTCTGTATCCTTCAGCCCTTCACACAGTGTATCCTTCAGGCCTCCTCACAGTGTATCCTTCAGGCCTCCTCACAGTGTATCCTTCAGCCCTTCACACAGTGTATACCCTTCAGCCCTTCACACAGTCTGTATCCTTCAGCCCTTCACACAGTGTATCCTTCAGGCCTCCTCACAGTGTATCCTTCAGGTCTCCTCACAGTGTATCCTTCAGGCCTCCTCACAGTGTATCCTTCAGCCCTTCACACAGTGTGTCCTTCAGCCCTTCACACAGTCTGTATCCTTCAGGCCTCCTCACAGTGTATCCTTCAGCCCTTCACACAGTGTATCCTTCAGGCCTCCTCACAGTGTATCCTTCAGCCCTTCACACAGTCTGTATCCTTCAGCCTTCACACAGTGTATCCTTCAGGCCTCCTCACAGTGTATCCTTCAGCCCTTCACACAGTGTATCCTTCAGCCCTTCACACAGTGTATCCTTCAGCCCTTCACACAGTGTATCCTTCAGCCCTTCACACAGTCTGTATCCTTCAGCCCTTCACACAGTGTATCCTTCAGCCCTTCACACAGTGTATCCTTCAGGCCTCCTCACAGTGTATCCTTCAGGCCTCCTCACAGTGTATCCTTCAGGCCTCCTCACAGTGTATCCTTCAGCCCTTCACACAGTGTTTCCTTCAGCCTTTCACACAGTCTGTATCGTTCAGCCCTTCACACAGTGTATCCTTCAGCCCTTCACACAGTGTGTACTTCAGCCCTTCACACAGTGTATCCTTCAGGCCTCCTCACAGTGTATCCTTCAGGCCTCCTCACAGTGTATCCTTCAGGCCTCCTCACAGTGTATCCTTCAGGTCTCCTCACAGTGTATCCTTCAGGCCTCCTCACAGTGTATCCTTCAGCCCTTCATACAGTGTATACCCTTCAGCCCTTCACACAGTGTATCCTTCAGGCCTCCTCACAGTGTATCCTTCAGCCCTTCACACAGTGTATCCTTCAGGCCTCCTCACAGTGTATCCTTCAGCCCTTCACACAGTCTGTATCCTTCAGCCTTCACACAGTGTATCCTTCAGGCCTCCTCACAGTGTATCCTTCAGCCCTTCACACAGTGTATCCTTCAGCCCTTCACACAGTGTATCCTTCAGGCCTCCTCACAGTGTATCCTTCAGCCCTTCACACAGTGTATCCTTCCGCCCTTCACACAGTCTGTATCCTTCAGCCCTTCACACAGTGTATCCTTCAGGCCTCCTCACAGTGTATCCTTCAGGCCTCCTCACAGTGTATCCTTCAGCCCTTCACACAGTGTATACCCTTCAGCCCTTCACACAGTCTGTATCCTTCAGCCCTTCACACAGTGTATCCTTCAGGCCTCCTCACAGTGTATCCTTCAGGTCTCCTCACAGTGTATCCTTCAGGCCTCCTCACAGTGTATCCTTCAGCCCTTCACACAGTGTGTCCTTCAGCCCTTCACACAGTCTGTATCCTTCAGGCCTCCTCACAGTGTATCCTTCAGCCCTTCACACAGTGTATCCTTCAGGCCTCCTCACAGTGTATCCTTCAGCCCTTCACACAGTCTGTATCCTTCAGCCTTCACACAGTGTATCCTTCAGGCCTCCTCACAGTGTATCCTTCAGCCCTTCACACAGTGTATCCTTCAGCCCTTCACACAGTGTATCCTTCAGGCCTCCTCACAGTGTATCCTTCAGCCCTTCACACAGTGTATCCTTCAGCCCTTCACACAGTCTGTATCCTTCAGCCCTTCACACAGTGTATCCTTCAGGCCTCCTCACAGTGTATCCTTCAGGCCTCCTCACAGTGTATCCTTCCGGCCTCCTCACAGTGTATCCTTCAGCCCTTCACACAGTGTTTCGTTCAGCCTTTCACACAGTCTGTATACTTCAGCCCTTCACACAGTGTATCCTTCAGCCCTTCACACAGTGTGTCCTTCAGCCCTTCACACAGTCTGTATCCTTCAGGCCTCCTCACAGTGTATCCTTCAGCCCTTCACACAGTGTATCCTTCAGGCCTCCTCACAGTGTATCCTTCAGCCCTTCACACAGTCTGTATCCTTCAGCCTTCACACAGTGTATCCTTCAGGCCTCCTCACAGTGTATCCTTCAGCCCTTCACACAGTGTATCCTTCAGCCCTTCACACAGTGTATCCTTCAGGCCTCCTCACAGTGTATCCTTCAGGTCTCCTCACAGTGTATCCTTCAGGCCTCCTCACAGTGTGTCCTTCAGCCCTTCACACAGTGTGTCCTTCAGCCCTTCACACAGTCTGTATCCTTCAGGCCTCCTCACAGTGTATCCTTCAGCCCTTCACACAGTGTATCCTTCAGGCCTCCTCACAGTGTATCCTTCAGCCCTTCACACAGTCTGTATCCTTCAGCCTTCACACAGTGTATCCTTCAGGCCTCCTCACAGTGTATCCTTCAGGCCTCCTCACAGTGTATCCTTCAGCCCTTCACACAGTGTATCCTTCAGCCCTTCACACAGTGTATCCTTCAGCCCTTCACACAGTCTGTATCCTTCAGCCCTTCACACAGACTGTATCCTTCAGCCCTTCACACAGTGTATCCTTCAGGCCTCCTCACAGTGTATCCTTCAGGCCTCCTCACAGTGTATCCTTCAGGCCTCCTCACAGTGTATCCTTCAGCCCTTCACACAGTGTTTCCTTCAGCCTTTCACACAGTCTGTATCGTTCAGCCCTTCACACAGTGTATCCTTCAGCCCTTCACACAGTGTGTCCTTCAGCCCTTCACACAGTGTATCCTTCAGGCCTCCTCACAGTGTATCCTTCAGGCCTCCTCACAGTGTATCCTTTAGGCCTCCTCACAGTGTATCCTTCAGCCCTTCACACAGTGTATCCTTCAGGCCTCCTCACAGTGTATCCTTCAGCCCTTCACACAGTGTATCCTTCAGCCCTTCACACAGTGTATCCTTCAGGCCTCCTCACAGTGTATCCTTCAGCCCTTCACACAGTGTATCCTTCAGCCCTTCACACAGTCTGTATCCTTCAGCCCTTCACACAGTGTATCCTTCAGGCCTCCTCACAGTGTATCCTTCAGCCCTTCACACAGTCTGTATCCTTCAGCCTTCACACAGTGTATCCTTCAGGCCTCCTCACAGTGTATCCTTCAGCCCTTCACACAGTGTATCCTTCAGCCCTTCACACAGTGTATCCTTCAGGCCTCCTCACAGTGTATCCTTCAGCCCTTCACACAGTGTATCCTTCAGCCCTTCACACAGTCTGTATCCTTCAGCCCTTCACACAGTGTATCCTTCAGCCCTTCACACCGTGTATCCTTCAGGCCTCCTCACAGTGTATCCTTCAGCCCTTCACACAGTCTGTATCCTTCAGCCTTTCACACAGTGTTTCCTTCAGCCCTTCACAGTGTTTCCTTCAGCCCTTCACACAGTGTATCCTCAGCCTTTCACACAGTGTATCCTTCAGCCCTTCACACAGTGTATACCCTTCAGCCCTTCACACAGTCTGTATCCTTCAGCCCTTCACACAGTGTATCCTTCAGGCCTCCTCACAGTGTATCCTTCAGCCCTTCACACAGTGTATCCTTCCGCCCTTCACACAGTCTGTATCCTTCAGCCCTTCACACAGTGTATCCTTCAGGCCTCCTCACAGTGTATCCTTCAGGCCTCCTCACAGTGTATCCTTCAGCCCTTCACACAGTGTATACCCTTCAGCCCTTCACACAGTCTGTATCCTTCAGCCCTTCACACAGTGTATCCTTCAGGCCTCCTCACAGTGTATCCTTCAGGTCTCCTCACAGTGTATCCTTCAGGCCTCCTCACAGTGTATCCTTCAGCCCTTCACACAGTGTGTCCTTCAGCCCTTCACACAGTCTGTATCCTTCAGGCCTCCTCACAGTGTATCCTTCAGCCCTTCACACAGTGTATCCTTCAGGCCTCCTCACAGTGTATCCTTCAGCCCTTCACACAGTCTGTATCCTTCAGCCTTCACACAGTGTATCCTTCAGGCCTCCTCACAGTGTATCCTTCAGCCCTTCACACAGTGTATCCTTCAGCCCTTCACACAGTGTATCCTTCAGGCCTCCTCACAGTGTATCCTTCAGCCCTTCACACAGTGTATCCTTCAGCCCTTCACACAGTCTGTATCCTTCAGCCCTTCACACAGTGTATCCATCAGGCCTCCTCACAGTGTATCCTTCAGGCCTCCTCACAGTGTATCCTTCAGGCCTCCTCACAGTGTATCCTTCAGCCCTTCACACAGTGTTTCCTTCAGCCTTTCACACAGTCTGTATACTTCAGGCCTCCTCACAGTGTATCCTTCAGCCCTTCACACAGTGTGTCCTTCAGCCCTTCACACAGTCTGTATCCTTCAGGCCTCCTCACAGTGTATCCTTCAGCCCTTCACACAGTGTATCCTTCAGGCCTCCTCACAGTGTATCCTTCAGCCCTTCACACAGTCTGTATCCTTCAGCCTTCACACAGTGTATCCTTCAGGCCTCCTCACAGTGTATCCTTCAGCCCTTCACACAGTGTATCCTTCAGCCCTTCACACAGTCTGTATCCTTCAGCCCTTCACACAGTGTATCCTTCAGCCCTCCTCACAGTGTATCCTTCAGGTCTCCTCACAGTGTATCCTTCAGGCCTCCTCACAGTGTATCCTTCAGCCCTTCACACAGTGTATCCTTCAGCCCTTCACACAGTGTATCCTTCAGGCCTCCTCACAGTGTATCCTTCAGCCCTTCACACAGTGTATCCTTCAGGCCTCAACACAGTCTGTATCCTTCAGCCCTCCTCACAGTGTATCCTTCAGCCCTTCACACAGTCTGTATCCTTCAGCCCTTCACACAGTGTATCCTTCAGCCCTTCACACAGTGTGTATCCTTCAGCCCTTCACACAGTGTATCCTTCAGGCCTCCTCACAGTGTATCCTTCAGCCCTTCACACAGTCTGTATCCTTCAGCCTTTCACACAGTGTTTCCTTCAGCCCTTCACAGTGTTTCCTTCAGCCCTTCACACAGTGTATCCTCAGCCTTTCACACAGTGTATCCTTCAGCCCTTCACACAGTGTATACCCTTCAGCCCTTCACACAGTCTGTATCCTTCAGCCCTTCACACAGTGTGTCCTTCAGCCCTTCACACAGTGTATATCCTTCAGCCCTTCACATGGTGTATCCTTCAGCCTTTCACACAGTGTATCCTGCACCAAGAACATACCTAATCCATGGGTGTTGAACTGGATGCAATGAGAAATTCAGTCACGTATGGGCTTGTAGGGTAAGAGCTGCCCATTTTCATTGTCTTATGTAGAATCTATTTCCACAGTGTTAAGTTCTTAAGCCTCTCTAGAGTTTCAAGAAGAAAAACTAAAAGAGGATTACTATGGAGAAATTCTAGGCTAGAGAAAACTATGCAGGCAAATGAGAAGATACAACGAAGGACCAAAGAAACATTCACATTCTATTCAATTAAACAAGGTTTTGTGCCTACATGTGCTCTGAGGAAACATTCCCTGAGTCTACACTGCTGACCTAAAGTCAACTGAATGATCGAGGTCTATCAACACCAAGGCTAGGGGAGGTTCAGATTCTCTCAAGAGATCCTAGAGTGAAAATTTACGTGTAGTTTTTTTCCTATGTGTAACATACACACAGCCTAGAAGTTTAAGAAATTAAAGAAAGGTGAAATATGGCTATTCAAAAAGAATGCCAAGGATGCAGAAGTGATTCATTAGAAGTAGAGAAAGAAAAGACTACTTGGTGCTTATACATCTCCTAGGCTGTTGGAAGACTTGCCTACATAGGGAAAAAAAAAACTGGATTGATCCTTTTAAGGGTCACTGTTATCTACACTGAAATCACACGCTTCATTTTCAGTGAGTCAGATAAGATATTCTCTTACCTTCTTTTTCATAAAAGGAATAGAGAATCATGAAAACAAGCCCAGCAACTTGACGTGTCTGGAAAACCCTTTTCTCTGCTTATCCTTAAAGATGCTACATTAATCTTTTAAACCCCCACCCAGAAGTCCTTGGCTGGCTACCCCTGTCAAGACTATCATATACCCCTTCACCCGCTCCATCCCTCCCTCCCCACAAAATTAGCTTCCAGTCAACCAGTTCAAGGTTTCCAGTTCTCAGAGGAGACAGACAAACAAGCAAAAATACAATAAACAGATAATCTAGGTCAAATCCCAGCCTTGTCAGGGCTGGTTAGCTCATGTCTCTGGGCTTCAATTTCCTCACATTTACAAGGGGCTGAAGCACACCAGCCCCACAGAGAAATCAGGAGACTGGCATGAGAAAGGGCATTTGAAGGGACTACATAAACTGTAAAGGGCCATCAACAATGTAGAAGATCACTTTTGAAGTTCGGTGTGGATTATGGAATTACACCATACTAGGCTTGGCCAGCAAATCAAGTCAAGTCAAATCACCGTGGATGGTGACTGCAGCCCTGAAATCAGAAGACTGCTTCTAGACATGAAAGCTATGACAAACCTCGACAGTGTGCTGAAAAGCAGAGACATGATTCTGCTGACAAAGGTCAAGGCTATGGACTTCCCAGTGGTCATGTATGGTTGTGAGAGTTGGATGGTAAAGAAGACAGAGTACCAAAGAATTGATGCCTTTGAACTGTGGTGCTGGAGAAGACTCCTGAAAGTCCCTTGGACAGCAAGGAGATCAAACCAGTCAATCTTAAGGGAAATCAACTCTGAACACTCATTGGAAGGACTGATGCTGAAGCTCCAATACTTTGGCCACCTGATGAGAAGAGCTGACTCACTGGAGAAGTCCCTGATGCTGGGAAATATTGAAGGCAGGAGGAGAAGAGGGCGATAGAGGATGAAATGGCTGGATGGCATCACTGATGCAACGGACATGAACTTGGGCAAACTTTGGGAGATGGTGAGGGACAGAGGCCTGGCAGGCTAAGCTGCAGTCCATGGGGTCGCAAAGAGTCAGACACGACTAAATAAAGGCTTGACCACTGTAATTCAACAGTGGCCACTATAAAAAAACCGAATGAGAATCACCCCTTGCTCCAAAACCCAAGGGAACCGTGGTGACTACTGGTGCCCAGACCACCATGTGGCCCGGTGCTGAGTGGCCATCCACCAAAGGGTAACATCACTGAACTGCAGCCATGGCCACTTCCGTTAAGGTGTGCAAATCACTTCTGCCCTCCAGGTAGGGCAGCTTCTACAGAAGCATTTCTTATTACCATCACATTAATGGCCTTGGAAGCACATGTCAAATTACTTCTGCTCAGTGTGCCTCAAGGAGAGAAAATTGAAACTCCGAGGGCTCTCACAGCAGATGCTTTTGGATCAAATGGCTCGTAATTACTACTTGGATCTCTGAAGGGAAGTGAGTGGCAAAATCACAATCTGGCCGTCACAAAACGGGCCCACACCACAGTTGCTGATAAAAGGAAGGTCTATTAGCAAGTGAGATGAGGGAAGAACACAAAAGACGTTCGTACTCTTGGCTGTCTTAACAGCAGCAACATGTCACAGAGGCGGAGGTGTTCATTTCCTTCTTGGGTGGATGCCCAAACATCAATTGATATGAAAGGGAAACAAAGACCTATCTATGTACCATCCATCTGTGCACGTACGACAGTTGTGTATGGCTCCAGATTAAACGTTCTATTTAAACAGACCAGAGTGATGGTCAAGAGTAAGCGGTTTCATTCATAGTTTCCACTAAAAAAAAAAAAAAAAAAATTAGCATTTTTTTTCCCCCCAGTTTGGAGCTTAGGACTAGTGTGACAATGCTTCATTCACTCACTGCCACAGAAAGTTGGGACACCCCAAGCCAATTTTCCAGGAGTGAGAGCCAAGGCCCAGGGCGCCAGGGTATCTGCAATGATGCTTCTGGGGTAGCTCCCTTCCAGAGCCTCAGCGGGGGATTTGTTGTCACTATCTCCATAACAAACACATCCCTTCAAACTCTGACTGAGACGTATTATTACTCACCAAGAAGTACCCTATGAAAAGCTTTCACTTTTTTTGGCGGGCCAAAGTGTCCTTTAAAAAAACCGCTCAAATAAGACTGGCTGGATTCCAACATTAACAGATTTCAAATTAGGGTGACTCACAGTTGGACTGTTACACGATGCACCGATTAGAATGGAATATTTTTAAATACCCGTGACCCTCCTCCCTCCCAGCACTCAGGAATGACTGCCTTTCTGTGTTACGCTGGTGGACATAACACACTATTCACAAATAGATGGTTTGTGCAAGTTATAAATATTCTCCAAGAATGGTTAGCAGGAAAAAAAAACTAGTGGAATGAAATATTAATTATTCAACCAGCTACAGGCAGAATCTTAAGTCTCAGAGATATTAAAAAAAAATCAAATACCCTTCATTCTGTCTGCTACTCAATTTAAACCTAGTTATCTGAGTACTACAGGACAGAAATAATTGACACGGCATTAAAATAGCCCTCTATGTCAAAGGAATTTCTTCACTGTTGCTATCCAGAAGCAATGTTTAGTTAAAACAAATAGGGATAAATGTTTAAATATACATGCTTTAAAAAAAAAAATAGCAAACAATAATACTTTCCTCTCACTGGTTATAGCACCAATGGGGCTTGTTAATTAAATCACAAGAAGATGATTTGGTCACTTGAACCCAATTTAAATAAGACTAAGCTTAATTCTAATCATTAATGACTACCAAAATTTATTTTCAGTGTTCAACGTAAGTTCTGTTAATAGAAAGTGTTTTGATGATACAATTTCTAAACTCTCAAAGTAGGAAATTTAAATTATCACAATGCTGGAAAAGATATAACCTTAAAACCATGTGGCTTTTATTGCAGATCAAACAGTTCTTCTCAACCATTAAAGGGCTACATCTAATACAGACAAGTAATAAGCAAATTTACTAAGCAATACTATATCCTTAGCAGTGAGTCATGGGTTAAGAATATACACATAATCAAAAGCGAAAGTGAAAGCAGCTCAGTTGTGTCTCACTCTTTGCAATTCTCCAGGCCGGAATACTGGAGTGGGTAGCCTTTCCCTTCTCCAGGGGATCTTCCCGACTCAGGGATCGAACCCAGGTCTCCTGCATTGCAGATAGATTCTTTACCAGCTGAGCCACCAGGGAAGCCCAAGAATACTGGAGTGGGTAGCCTTTTCCTTCTCCAGCGGACCTTCTCAACCCAGGGATTGAACCTAGGTCTCCTGCGTTACAGGGGGATTCTTTACCAGCTGAGCTACCAGGGAAGCCCAACACATAATCAAAGGTCCTAGTCATAAACTTGCCTGGGAGATATGACATGTGTACTTGGTGGGATGACTAAAAGAGAATAAGAAGCAAACAAATAATAATGATATAATTTGATGCTGTTGCTGTTCAGTCGCTAAGTCGGGTCCAACTTCTCGCAAACAATTTTTTTAATCAAGAAAAATGTCTCGTCGACTGTGTAATTTGATCTGGATTTTGAAAAAAGCTCTGAGTGTATATAGAAATAACAGGGCAGAGAATGGAAATCATTTATTATGAAAAGTCTACCATTTTGATGGTATGATCTATAAAGAGGAAGGTTTGGATGTGGCTTCCTCAGAGTTCCACTTAGTCAAATCAGGTGGCGCTAGTGGAAAAGAACCCATCTGCCAACGCAGAAGACACGAGAGATTGCGGGTTTGATCCCTGGGTCAGGAAGATCCCCCGGAAGAGGGCATGGCAACCCACTCCAGTATTCTTGCCTGGAGAATCCCATGGACAGAGGATCCTGGCGGGCTACAGTCCATAGGGTCACAAAAAGTCAGACATGACTGAAGCCACTTAGCACACATGCAGCAAAAGGAGACCAGCCAGGAGCAGTGCCCATGACCTGGCCTCCTGGAATAGCCACCCTAGCTCACTTGACCTGCCCTCTGGCAGCCCCTGTGCTGTGAGTATGGGAGGTGAGGGCAGGGTTTTGAGCAGAGGTTCTCTACCCCATCTCAGGACACCGTGGGCAGGGCTTAACTATGAGGGGTGGTTCAACAATAACCATGGAACTGAGCCCCTGCTCACTACCCACAGTTGGGTCCACTTCCCATGGAGGCGGAAGATGTGGCTGTCTATGGAGTATATTTTAAGATCACCAGAAATTTCCTCATTTACCTCCCTCTAGACCCATCACAGGGTCTTAAACACTCCGCCATTCCTCAGGTCTTTCAAACTATCGCCAATTCACTGAATTACCCCAATTAATTTGTTATGTAATATTGCCTACTTCTGTAAAAACACATTAAATTGTGTCTAAGCCCTTAAAATCAGGTTGGAGCCTCAACAAATAGTTTAGAGGGTTATTGGACATAAAACCCCAAGATACAATGATTTAGTGAGGAAGGAGATAAGAGAAATAGTAACACAAAAGACAGCTTTAATTGGAAGGTGTGGATTTGAAAAAGACACAAAGAAGAGGCGTGAGCTCACCCAGACCACCTTCACCCACCTCAGAATTCCATCCAGCAATGGTTCTGGGCTTTGCTTAGTCAGAAACTGTCCTGGGGACTAGACAGAGTCCCTGTGCTCAGCTCTACTGAAGGCACCAAAGGCTGCTGATTCACAGCGTGAAGCACTGTGTGTGTGAAGACCCCTGACACTCTGAGAGGAAAACGCAAGTTTGGATCCACTAAACTCTGATGACAGTAAGTACTACCCGAGGAACAGGGATAAATAAAAGTCGCTATTTTGACTTCAGTCTAGCTATATACCACTTCAATCTAGCTATATTCATGGGAAGGACTGATGCTGAAGCTGAAACACCAATACTTTGGCCATTTGATGCAAAGAACTGACTCATGTGAAAAGACCCTGATGCTGGGAAAGATTGAAGGTGGGAGGATAAGGGGGTGACAAAGGATGAGATGGTTGGATGGCATCACCGACTCAATCAATGGACGTGAGTTTGAGTAAGCTCCGGGAGATGGTGACGGACAGGGAAGCCTGGCGTGTTGCAGTCCATGGGGCTGAAAGAGTTGACACGACTGAGCGACTGACCTGACTGATACCACTTTGAAGATGCAGTTACCATGAGTTTAAGATACCTTCAAAAATAACTGGCATTCTGAAAACACCTTTTACCTACTCGGCACCATTTGAGTTCCAAATTTATTTTCAACAGGTTCAGATAAAGATTAAGCATGCCCCATTTAACTTAGCATTTCTGTCATCCAAGGAAAATAAGACAGCTGCCGTCTGCAACCTTGCTTACCTCACTGGAGTTATTGGAGCTTTGAGGTAGCTGAGTTCCGGAAAATCCATGGCTGCCACTGGAATCGAATATCTGATAGACAGCAGGAGAAAAAAAGACTAATGAAGTGGCTCTGCAATATTCATTTGGCAGTTACTTTCTCAGTATTTAAAAATTTAAGTTCTATAACATTTGACAAGATCTTCCTATCACAATGTATATTATTTACGACTCTACTACATCTAAAGTTTTAACTTAAAGTTGCTTTTTTTTCCTTCCCATATGGTTACATATATTACTTTTCTATGATACATATTGTTCAGGTCATCCTAGATCTTCTTGATGTTGGAGAAGGCAATGGCACCCCACTCCAGTACTCTTGCCTGGAAAATCCCATGGATGGAGGAGCCTAGTAGGCTGCAGTCCATGGGGTCGCTAAGAGTCGGACATGACTGAGCAACTTCACTTTCACTTTCATGCATTGGAGAAGGAAATGGCAACCCACTACAGTGTTCTCGCCTGGAGAATCCCAGGGATGGGGGAGCCTGGTGGGCTGCTGTCTATGGGGTCGCACAGAGTCGGACATGACCGAAGTGACTTAGCAGCAGCAATAACTTCTCCCCTGGAGAAGGAAATGGCAACCCACTCCAGTATCCTTGCCTGGAGAATCCCATGGATGGAGGAGCCTGGTAGGCTATAGTCCACAGGGTCGAAAAGAGTCGGATACGACTGAGCAACTTTTTACTTTACTTTACTTACACATTTCTGAAGATGCAGAAATCAGAGTTGGCAAAGCCACCAAAATCAAGTTTATAACTATTTTTTAAATGTGCATAGAAAAAATATTAGGAAGAAATAGAGCTAAATATTAAACATGGTTGTGTCTGGGTAGAGGAACTAGGAATAATTTCTTTTTCCAATTTTTATCTTCTAGATTTTATAGTGGAATACTAAACATTAAAGAATAGGCCATTTAAACATTTATACCAAGTACATCAGCTCTCAGCCCAGGCAGTACTAGTGGTAAAGAACCTGCCTGCCAAGGCAGGAGACACACAAGGCTCAGTTAGATCCCTGGGTCAGAAAGATTCCCTGGAGAAGGGCATGGCAACCCACTCCAGTATTCTTCCCTGGAGAATCCCATAGACAGAGGAGCCTAGCAGGCTACAGTCCATAGGGTTGCAAAGAGTAGGACACAACTGAAGCAAATTAGCACACACAATATCAACTGCATTCAGTTATGTAAATTCATTGTTCAGTCGCTCAGTTCATGCCCAACTCTTTGCAATAAACCGCAGCACGCCAGGCTTCCTTGTCCATCACTATCTGCCAGCATTTGCTCAAACTCATGTCCGTTGAGTCAGTGATGTCATCCAACCATTTCATCCTTTGTCACCCTCTTTCTCCTACTGCCCTCAATCTTTCCCAGCATCAGGGTCTTTTCCAATGAATCAGCTCTTTGCATCAAGCGGCCAAGTATTGAAACTTCAGCTACAGCATCAGTACTCCCAATGAATGTTCAGGGTTGGTTTCCTTTAGGATTGACTGGTTTGATCTCCTTGCAGTCCAAAGGGACTCTCAAGAGTCTTCTCCAAAACCACAGTTCAAAAGCATCAATTCTTCTGAAAGAAGCGCTCAGCCTTCTTTATTGTCCAACTCTCACATCCATATATGACTACTAGAAAAACCATAGCTTTGACTATACTGACCTTTGTCAGCTTTATAGTATGTTGTGTACCTTTGTCAGAGCTTTTCTTCCAAGGAGCAAGTGTCTTTTAATTTCATGGCTGCAGTCACCATCTGCAGTGATTTTGGAGCCCAAGAAAATAAAGTCTGTCATTGTTTCCACTGTTTCCTCATCTATTTGCCATGCAGTGATGGGGCCGGTTGCCATGATTTAAGTATGTGAATGTTGAGTTTTAAGCCAGTTTTTTCACTCTTCTCTTTCACCTTCATCAAGAGGCTCTTTAGTTCCTCTTCACTTTCTGCCATAAGGATGGTATCACGGGCATGTCTCAGGTTATTGATATTTCTCCCGGCAATCTTGTTTCCAGCTTGTGCTTCCTCCAGTTTTGCATTTCGCATGATGTACTCTGCATTTAAGTTAAATAAGCAGGGTGACAATATACAGTCTTGACATACCCCTTTCCCAATTTGGAACCAGTTCATTGTTCCATGTCCATTCTAACTGTTGCTTCTTGTCATGCATACAGGTTTCTCAAGAGGCAGGTAAGGTGCTCTGGTATTCCCATCTCTTTAAAGAGTTTTCCAGAGTCTGTTGTGATCCACATAGTCAAAGGCTCTTCGGGCAGTCAATGAAGCAGATGTTCTCCTGAAATTCCCCTTGCTTTTCCTATGATCCCACAGATGTTGGCAATTTGATCTCCGGTTCCTCTGCCTTTTCTAAATCCAGTTTTTATGTACGGAAGTTCTCGGTTCATGTACTGTTGAAGCCTGGCTTGGAGAATTTTAAGCATGACCTTTCTAGCATGTGAAATAATGCAATTGTGTGGTAGTTTGAATATTCTTTGGCATTGTCCTTCTTTGGAATTGGAATGAAAACTGTTCTTTTCCAGTCTTGTGGCCATTGCTGAATTTCCAAATTTGCTGGCATATTGAGCGCAACTCTTTAACAGCATCATCTTTTAGGATTTGAAATAACTCAGCTGTAATTCCATCGCCTCCACTAGCTTTGTTTGTAGTAATGCTTCCTAAGGCCCACTGACTTTACATTGTACATTTCCTAATACTGCACAGGAGGCAGTGATCAAAACCATCCCCAAGAAGAAGAAATGCAAAATGGTAAAATGATTGTCTGAGGAGGCCTTACAAATAGCTTTGAAAAGAAGAGAAGTGAAAAGCAAAGGAGAAAAGGAAATATATACCCTTCTGAATGCAGAGTTCCAAAGAACAGCAAGGAGAAATAAGAAAGATTTGAGAGACTAGCACTGAAACATGTATATTACCATATATAAAATAGATGACCAGTGCAAGCTCAGTGCATGAAGCAGGGCACTCAAAGCCTGTGCTCTGGGACAACTCAGAGGGATGAGGTGGGGATCGAGGTGCGAAGAGATTCAAGGCAGGGGACACATTTGCACCTATGGCTGATTCATGTCAACGTATGGCAAAAACCATCACAATATTGTAATTATCCTCCAATTACAAAAAAAAATTTTTTCAAGCCTTAAGTGAACAATGCAAAGAAATAGAGGAAAACAATAGAATGGGAAAAAGTAGATATTTCTTCAAGGAAATTATAAATGCCAAGGGAACATTTCATGCAAAGACGGGCACAATAAAGGTCAGAAATGGTATGGACCTAACAGAAACAGATATTAAGCAGAGGTGGCAAGAATTACACAGAAAAACTGTACAAAAAAGTCTTACTGACCCAAACAACCACGATGGTGTGATCGCTCCCCTACAGCCAGACATCCTGGAGTTATATAAATACCGACACTACAATTAGCTTCATATCTTTTTAAAACAAAAATGTTCAAGCAAATGCTTTTGCTTCATAAAATTTTACATTAAGGACATTTACCATATATGATGGGGTAAAGACTATATTAGGCTTATATCAAATTAGCTAAACGTCAACATTTTATAAGCAAATTACCAAGATACTTATTGTCATTTAATTATATAGAATTTGCTGTCTTGATTAAAATGAGAATTTGTCTAAAGACATTATTTAAACTTCATAGAACTTGAATTCAAAAAGATGAGCCGAGCATTAGCTAATGGTGTATCAGTTCAGTTGCTCAGTCTTGTCTGACTCCTTGCGACCCTACGAACTGCAGTATGCCAGGCCTCCCTGTCCATCACCAACTCCCGGAGTTCGCCCAAACTCATGTCCATTAAGTCGGTGATGCCATCCAGCCATCTCATCCTCTGTCGTCCCCTTTTCCTCCTGCTCCCAATCCCTCCCAGCATCAGTGTCTTTTCTAATGAATCAACTCGTCACATGAGGTGGCCGAAGTATTGGAGTTTCAGCTTCAGCATCAGTCCTTCCAAAGAACAACCAGAACTGATCTCCTTTAGAATGGACTGGTTGGATCTCCTTGCAGTCCAAGGGACTCTCAAGAGTCTTCTCCAACACCACAGTTCAAAAGCATCAATTCTTCCGCGCTCAGCTTTCTTCACAGTCCAACTCTCACATCCATACATGACCACTGGAAAAACCATTGCCTTGACTAGATGGACCTTTGCTGGCAAAGTAATGTCTCTGCCTTTGAATATGCTATCTAGGTTGGTCATAACTTTCCTTCCAAGGAGTGAGGGTCTTTTAACTTCATGGATGCAATCACTATCTGCAGTGATTTTAACCATAATATATAATGAAGAAATGTTTTCATTTATAACCAACAAATGATTAATTTCACAATTGAAGTACAAATAGAATCACAATTTTTAAACATGATATCCTTTCTGATTGTGAGCATACAAAAATAGTGGCCAAGTAAAGGACTGCATGTATTTTTGCTTTCAATCAACCAATCCACTCCCTACCACTTCCACCTTTATTGCTTTAGGGTTATAGATAAGTCATAGAAGTTGATTCTCTCCCTGCTATTCACCTGTTTCATGAAACTGTTTCACAAGTTAAATGTGTATATGTATATAAAATTAGAGAACAAAGTTCATAAAACATGACTCTGCCAGCATATTCAGAATAACAGCTGTCAGAAATAAAAACAAGAACTTCCTTGGACTTCATCACATTTTCCCCATTCACTTAAATGAACAGCTCATTTTGTGATAATTTATCTTTCCAAGAGTCTTACAAAAAATAATAATCCTAAAACATACCGCTCAGCAACGTAAAAATCATTATCACATACTGTATTAGCAGCATTAGGAAATATTTCAGACATGAGTAATCAAAACGTTCCCAAAACAATTCACTATCCATGGGCCACCTTTCAACAATATGTGCTCGGGCTATTTTTACTTGGCATGTTTAAATAGCCGCTCATCCTCTTTCTAGGATAATAGGCAGCAACAGTGATCCAGTGCTGGAGGATCTAGGTAGACCAAGCCTCAGCCTTGACTCTCAGCTGCCTCAGGAACAAGGAAAGGAAGTGACCTCACCTCTCCCTGTCTCTGCCTTCTCATCTGTGATAAGTGATGACACAACGCCTACTTCGTGTCATACAGATGACGTCAGCAAAGCGTCCGGCACTATCAACAGAGTTCAGTTGCTGTTATTCTATTATTAATTTTCCATGTTGATTATAACAGAAAATCTATGACAATTACTTAAGGGCAATGACAAGTGCAGATGCTTTTCTGATGAGTCTTACCTTTGCGTTCCCACGCACTGCAGATGTAGGGTGTGAATACCTCTTTGGGAGTGCCAAAAAAGAGAGTGAGCAACTTGAGTGTTTTCTTTTGGGGAAAAACAGTTAATGCTGAGACTGCATCCCTTTGAAGCAACTTTGATCTCATTGTGAAGGCTGGTGAACATTTATGATTCACAGCATATCAGGGATTTCCCACTTGGTCTATTGTCCCTCCCATGCTGAGCAACTCACCTGAGTTATAGACGGTCTTTTCTCCTTCCCTTTTCTTGCAAGTGTGTCCAGGCCTTTTAATGAAGAAAACAACCCCTTCTTGTGTCTTCCCCGCTGAGTCAGCGAGAGAGTTCTTTTCCGAAGGGCAGAGTCATCTCTAGAACACACCTGATTTAAAACACAGTTTAGAAACATCATAAAGTGCATTATGTCCTAACAGGAATAAGCCCTGCTTGCTATAAATGTTAGTTGATCAGCTGCTCTTTGCAACCCCATGGACTGTAGCCCTCTGGGTTCCTCTGGCCATGGAATTGTCCAGGCAAGAATACTGGAGTGGGTTGCCATTTCCTCCTCCAGGGGATCTTCCCGACCCAGAGATCGAACCCAGGCCTCCCTCACTGCAGGCAGGTTTTCTACCATCTGAGCCGCCAGGTGTTCTGAGCAGTCCCCAGAGTTATTCCAAGTCTGACATAGCAGAGGCACATTCACCAGAGATCTCTTATCGAGATAACGTAAGTCTAGCTACCACAGTCACATCTCTCCAGGGTGGGCAGTAGGGTTGGCAGAATCACCTTCAGACTCCAGACTGAGCCAATGCTATCCACAGAAGCCACCCATGCAGAAACGATCTCACAAAACCCAGGGGAACTCTCGGCAGAACAGATCAAAGCACCTTCAATCAGCCCTTCAATTCTTCACACCACTGTCGCTGTTCCTCAGGGATTCCACCCTTTTGATTGTACGAGGTGGGACAGACAGAAGGGCAGAGGCAGACGGGAATATTGAGTAGCTGGGTACGTGCTTGCATGCTCAGTTGTGTCCGACTCTTTGTGACCCCCAGAACCCCCTGGCTCCTCCATTCACGGGATTTCCCAGGCAAGAATACTGGAGTGGGTTGCCATTTCCTTCTCCAGGGGATCTTCCCGACCCAGGGATTGAACCTGCATCTCCTGTGTCTCCTGTTTTACAGGCAGATTCTTCCCATTGCACCACCTGGGAAGCTGGATTCCACGAACGAGCAGCAGAGAAGCTGACACTCTACAGCAGGAAGCCAACCCTCCCTCCCCCAGCACCGGGTCCCTGGGTGGCCCTGGTCAGTTACTGGGTTAAGTCACAGCAGAGCCCAGTGTCAACCAGCTGGAGAAAGGTGAGCTTCCGCAGCGCTCCCTGCATGCCGCCGAACCGCCTTCCTTGGAAACTTACCAGAGCATGGAAAGAGGAAACTGACAAGATGCCCAGCCGGCCCAGGGCCAGCTTGGAGGGGCGGCTGGCGGCAGCAAGGAGGCTCTTGGGGTTCGGCAACTCCCCGCCCTGCAGGCTGGCCAGATAGCAGCGCATCCTGAACAGATCCATGTGAAACTTCTCCAGGTTCTGCTCCCATTGCTGGATCTGTTTAATCAAGAATAGGATTAATTTAAATAAAAATGAAGCGTTTTCACAGGTCAAATTGAAAATGTGACCCCTTTCAGCAACTTTAAGGAAAAAAATCATTTTAGCTGGTGTTGCATGGCTCAAATGAGCCTTCCCTCCTTGCCCCATCTCAAGCCCTCCCGCCAAAACCAATGGGGTCAGATAGCACTGTACTTCATCAGGATGGCCAAAGACAAAACCAAACCAGTGGTCCCGATACAGTGCCAGGGCACGACCTTTGGAGAACTCCAGCGCTGAAAACCATGCTGGCTTAAGGCAGGATGCCCAACTCTAAGTCAGTTACTTCACTTTGTTACATTTACATTCACAGCCTCTGATCTTAAACCAGAATAACCGAATTGCACACAAACAGATGCGGGATGAATGGAGGCAGTGTCTGCACATTTCTGTACATTCTCAGAATGACTCACGAAACAAGAAAAAACAGATGAACTTCAGGCATAAGGACAAACAGAGCTTTTACTCCTACTTTAAGTATTCTGGGGAAGAATCACCGTCTATACAGCTTTATTAAGACACTTATAGGGCTTCCCTGGAGGAGGAAATGGCAACCCACTCCAGTATTCTTGCCTGGAAAATCTCCATGGACAGAGAAGCCTGGCGGGCTACAGTCCATGGGATCGCAAAGAGTCGGACACGACTGAGTGACTAACACAGGGCTTCCCTGGTGGCTCAGTGGTAAAGAAGTTGCCTGACAGTTCAGGAGACACAGGTTCAATCCCTAATCTGGAAAGACCCCATATGCCTCGGAGCAACAAAAACACATATGCCACAGCTATTGAGCCTGGGAATAATTACTAAAGCCCACGCACCCTGGAATCTGTGCCCTGAAACAAGAGAAGTCACCACAATCAGAAGCTCATGTATCCCAACTACAGACGTGCCCTCACTCTCCACAACGAGAGAGGGAAAAAAAAAAAAAAAAAAGGCCTGTGCGTCAGTGACGACTCAGCACAGCCAAAAAAAATTTTTTTTAATTTAAGACATATATAATTATTTACAATATAAAACTTTCTATGTATTCTTCAAAAGTGAATTCATAAATTGGTAAAGAAATAAAAACTCTGGGGGCCACTCTCCTTTCTTCCAAGGATATCAAAGTATATTATATGTAAGCATTATCTTCATTTAGACATAAACGAATAGGCAAAGAAAGGCTCTAGGAAGTTGCCAACACCGAGATTCAGAACAGAACAAGAAGTTGGGCTTCACAGAGTGTTCAGAGGAATCTCGAAATTCAAGGGAAGGTCTGTAGTGAAGACTTAACGATTTCCCATGAGAACTGTGTCATTTCATTTGCAGCAACTGCATCTCCTGTTTTGCCGAGCTTTGCACCCAAATAGATCCTAACCTTTCACAGTACACTTTCCAGGTCAATCCCTGATCCTGGATAAATGATATTTTGAAGGATCTCTGACAATGAACACTCTGTTTCCCTCATCTCTCTCCAGAGAAAGGCAGAACAAATTCTGGGTGCTCTTTAGAGTCCCTCTATGTTCTCTGTATCTATTTCTTAGGAAGATCACTGCACACCTTTCTACATGAAAGAAATATGATGGCTACAAGATCTAAACAAGTAATTTGCTGATTTATCATAGTTTGTCAGCAAAACAACAAAATCTCCCAGAGTGCACTGAAAAACCTCAATCTCTAATCTAACTTCACTGAAGACACTGTATGACCTTGCTAGTGATGTAATAGCCCACTGATGTCAGCCTTGAATCAATACCAGTATGACCTGATGGCTTTTAAAAACGAAAATCCCCAGGTTTTTACCTGATGAGCCTACTCATTAGGTATGAGGCCCAGGAAAGCAGACATTTAATTTAAAAGCATCTGTAGCAATTCTGGTGCCCAGCCTGAGTGAGGACCACTGTTTCAGATTAACATGGCAGATCAAATTGAACAGCAAATCTCTCTGTAGTCTTATATTAGAGAATTCTAGATTCCAGCAGTAATGGATGGGTATTATGTAACCACAAACTACATCGACTGGAAACTATAATACCCAGAAAAAACTATACTCCCAGTTCTGTCTCACAAATATCTTTACAAGCTAATACCTGAAAATCCACACTTGTAGGCGCATTCTTTTGTCTTTTAATAACATGCAGATATTTCTCGGTTTATCTCTCATTTATAACTCCATGTGAAACAGCTAATGAGATACTTTTTAGGCGTTCTGGAGAGAGCGGAGGTATGAAAGTCAAAGAAACCAGTGAGTTATTGGGTACCAGACAATACAGAAGCCCACAGCATCCACAGAGGAACAAAAAGACAAAATAGCAAATAAAATAAAACCCAGGTCCAGGCCAAACACTTTAGATCAGGGAAGGTGACAATCTCATATTATCACTGACTTCTGCAGTTTACAAAGCTTTTTTTAAAAGGCATCACTGAATGTATTTAAATGACTATACATCAAAGCATTACTGGAAAGAAAAGACAGCTCCATCCTAAACAATACACAGGGAACCTCCAAATTCCATCAGAAACATTTTGTAATCTTTAGCACACCCAGACCTCTCTGCTCAAAACCCTGGGACAAAATGCAGGTAAGTTCATAGGAGGAATATGGATTCTGATGCTTAGGCTTGTTGAAAGAAAGAAGGGGCTGGGAGACTCCAATAGCCCAAAGCAGATCCTACAAAGATCAAGAATTTTGTTAATATATGTGACTATGTTTCAAGAGACCTAGTATCTCAATCAATACTGCACATTATGGAGAGCATTTTTAATCTGAACTTAGTAGAAAATGCAACTGAGAAGGGACTTTACTTCCATTTCAATGATGTTTCCTGCCGTCATCCTTTGTAATGGTTAATTCTATGCATCCACTTGACTGGGCCACAAGGTGCCCAGATGTGTGGTCAAGCACTAATCTGGGTGTGTCTATGAGAGAGTTTAGGGATGAGTTTAACACTTAAGTGGATAGACTGAGTAAAGCAGACTGCCCTCCCTCATGTGGGTGGGCCTCATCCAATCAGTTGAAGGCCTGGCTAGAACAAAATGTCTGACCCTCCCCAAGCAAGGGAGAATTCCTCCTCCGTGATGGGCCTCCAAACTGGGGTGTCAGCTTTTTTCCTGGCTTTTGATGACTAGAACTGAAATATTGGCTCATCCTGGGTCTCAGGCCTGCCAGGCTTCAGATGCAAACCACACTGTCCACTCTCCTAGGTCTGTAGCGGGCTGACTCACTGCAGATCTTGGGACCTGCCCATCTCCATACTCACACGAGCCAATTCCTTATAATGACTCTCTTTATGAGTATATTTTTTACACATCGTATTGGTCCTGTTTCTCTGGGGAACCCTGACTAATACCGCCTTCATTCCCAAAGTGCTCTGTGGCAGAGTTAGCCATCATTAGTCACACATCTAGTGCATGTGTAAGGACAATATTTATCTTGTTTTAAAGGTCATGGTTCTTTATGGACAGAATCAGTCAGAGAAGTTAAATGAGGATCTGAGGTTGGATAAGTAACAATGATTTTTCTTTCCATAGACTCACCACAGTTGTAGAGAAGGACATGGGAGAATATGCAGGTAAAAGTCTGGTAAGGACATGGATTCAGGTGCTTGGGTTAATTGGAAAGAAGAGAGAAGTACAAACACCAGACCCACGAGCTCAATATAGATCTTGTAATACCGGGAATGCCAGTGGACACAGGCAGTGAGGGCTGCCAGGCCGTCACTCCTCAGCAGAGGACACTGAGGCTCAGGAAGGAGGTGACTTGACCAGGGTCACACAATATGCTGCCCTTCCAGGCTGGCCAAGGCCCAAAGCTGATCCTAATGGGAACAACACGTGGGAACAGGCTTCCACAGAGCACTTGGAACACAGCCCCCGAGCCCAGGTCTTCTTGCTCATAAGGCTGGTGTTGTACACTGTCTAGTAATTACTTTGCAACTTTCATTTAAATTTTCATCTAATCATCAACCATATTTCTCCCCACAAATCCCCAGGTGTTCTATAGAGAAGCTGTAAGACTATCTGCTCTCTCATTTGGGTGAACATCTTGCCTCTCAATTTCCTATCAGCCTTGATATTCAAGTTTGGCCCAAATTCAACGTAAGATTAACTAAAAGGAAAACATGTTTTTTATCCCTTTATCCCTCAAACGATGAGATAAAGATACATTCTTTTTAAACGAAAGAGAGAAACAGAAGACAGTTTTGTATCTATCATACATGCTACCTCAGAAAATGTCTTCATCATTATGAAAACAGTAATATCATCCAATCTCACATTTATCACAGAATTTCTAGAGATTTTTTTCCTAATATGATCAAAAATGAAAATGCCCCAAATCAGTTCCCTTAAACCAAGACAGTTTCCCTCCTTCTTTCTACATTCTACTGAGAATTGTGCCTAGACATTTTTTTATTTCATCTGGACATGAAAATTAAAACTCAACTGCTATGTAGCTTGAGCTTTCATTTCTTAGCACAAAACACAAAATTAATATGAATGCAAAGGAAGTTTTATCTTTCATTTGTAAAAGAAAAATTATTAATAAAAAAAATTGAGGAAAACTCCCATTATTTAGCACTGATACAAACACAATGCAAAAATTTCCTCTTTATGGCTAATATATCTATATTTATTTAATGAGCTCAGAAAGGCTATGGTCCACTCTAGAAAGTGGGAGGGAAAGGAGATGAAGGCTAATACTAAAAATAACAGATGAATAAGTGATGCATTAAAAAGATGACAAGTACATTCCTGCCACACCCAACACTCCTAGAAAAATATTTTCTACCGTTTGGCCATTTGATCACAGTATTCAGTCATTTGTCCATTTCTAAGTTGGTCCTAAAAGATAATTAGTTTTTCCTTTTTTGGCAGAGTAAGTTGAAAACCTCCCATACAATATTTTCCAAGCACTAAAACCGACCTCCACAGAAGAACCCAGCTAGTAACACAGAAAACATTGGAGTTAACTGGTAGTTAGAGCAACCAGCTACTGGTTTAGAATATTGGTTATGTTTTATTTTTCCCTTTGAGATGTTCACATGCCATCAAATTCATTTGCCAAATGCATTCATAATAAATATATTTCCCATCACATCAAGCTCAAACATTCAAGTTAAGAAAACAAGCAAATTAAAGATTAATTTCTACTTGACACAAAACTGTGCATCACCTGGTTCCTTAGTGAGCAAAGCACAATCTGATTCACACATCTTTTTGCGAGGCTGGATCCCATTAGAAGTGCGGATTTGTGTTCAAGCTCGGACACTTGACACTGTGTGATGACATTGGACCGTTTCCTGCTCGGACACTTGACACTGTGTGATGACATTGGACCGTTTCCTGCATCTGTCCCAGCGTCTACACACTCATCCATCAGATGGGTGATACAGACAACCTGACCATGTGGAGTGACTGTAGAATCACACAGAATCCTGGCCTGAGCAGTCCTGAATGGTAGCCTTGGAAATCATGAGGATGAAGAGTGAAACAGGAAAGGAGATGCTCACTGGTGAATGAAAGAGTGAAGCCCCAAGCAAAGGAGCAGGAGCTGGTGAGGGGCTGGGATGGGGACCAGCCCAGGGAAGAGGGAAGGAAACACAGGAGTGTCCACGATCTACCTGGAACCAAGTACCAGGGAAACAGATGGTGGGGAGGGGCAGTTACTCATCCCTTAGGAGCTCTTATTTCATTCTAGGAATGACCTTATACGCAAAGGGATAATTACAAAACAGTGTGTGAGATAAAGAGCGACCCTGAGAATTATCGGAGCATAGTAGGTCCCTGATGGAGGGGTGGGGAGGGCGGTCAAGGGCAGCTCCTGGGAAGAGCTAAACCCTTCATCACAGACAGGCAAGGATGAGTCCAATGATGGGGGAGGGGACGGGGCAGTCTGCAAGCAGGCATGTGGTCCACGTGGGTCCTCTCTGCCTGAGGGAAAATCCAAAGAAAGAAGTGGAACCCACAGGAAGCTTGATGTTGCAGCTAAAGGTCAAGGAGGGGAGCTGTCATCAGAGACTATCTTGTAAGCAACAGGGAGCCACTGCACGATTTTTAATCCCAGGAATCCGATGGTCAGATTCTCTTGTTAGATGCAAACCACTCTGGCCTTGTGTGGCCCAAGCACCTGAGGAAGGGCAAAACCTGCAGCCTTAGAGAGAAGAGAGAAGACAGTTCTGCTACACCTCACCTCTCACAACCTACCCATCATGTGCTGAAAATTCAAACTGCCAGGATGACCGCATCATTTCAGAGCACTCTGCCTTGGCTCACGCCAACCCCTGGCCTGGAATTCCCTTTGCTATTCCTCTCCTGATTAACTCCTCATTCTTTGAGAAGCAATTCGAGCATCGCTCCTCCAGGAAGTCCTCCCTGACTACATATGAGGCTGAACTCCCCATGTGTCTTTCACAACACTCTGGAATATCATCTACTCCCAATTCATTCTATTATGTCAAAATTATGTGCTTAGCTGTCTATCACCCTGCTTGACTAGGAGCACCCTGAGGGCAAAGACAGCATCTTCTTCAAATTCCCAGTTTGCACGCTCACCTGGCCCAGAGTCTGAACTAACTGAATGTGAACTTCCCATCCTCAGCACCTCCAGTACGTGCCACCCCCTCCGGCCTGCTGCAGGATGCCTTGTCCTGCCTAGTCCCTGGTAACCTGGCCTTGTCTCCCTCAAACCCCCTTCACAAATACTCCAATGCTCTGTTCCCCGTACTGCTTCCACCCACGTGCCCTAGATCATATTTCCCTCAAGGTTTTGTTCCTTTTGTTCCTTTCACTGCAGTTTCCAGTGGTCTGAGCTCAATCCATCCTCTTTTTTATTTTAAAACTTTACACAAGGGCTTGCCTAGTGGCTTAATGGTGAAAAGTCTGCCTGCGGATGCAGGAGACATAGGTTTGATCCCTGGTCTAGGAAGATACCACACATTGCAAAGCAACTAAGCCCGTGTGCCACAGCTACTGAGCTTGTGCTCTAGAGCCTGTGAGCCGCAACTACTGAGCCCATGTGCTCCTGCAACAAGAGAAGCCACCACACTGAGAAGGCCTTGTACCGCAACTAGAGAGTAGGCCCTGCTCTGCAACCAGAGCAAAGCCTGCATGGCAGTGAAGACCCAGCCCACCCATAAATAAATAAATATTTTTAAATAAAAAAACTAAGTAAATATTGAAAACAGAGCCCATGGTTCACAAAACCCAGTGCAGTCCCAATCCCACCAGCTGACAGTTTGCTCCTTCAGGGCATCACCTCCCTGCTCCTAACTGACCCCAGGAGGTGAGAAAGGCCCAGAGAGAGTCAGGATGGGGAGAGGGAGCCATCTGGGAAGAGGCCAAGATCGCCTTAGGGTGGGGAGGTTTTATTCACTTGTTTTGTTCACTTGTTTAAAATAATAAATGGAAAGGAAAATCAAGTACTAATGGACTTAATTTACAGCTCTTCCTCCCTCAGAACTTCAAAGGGAACTGCCCTGTGGACAGTCTGCTCCCAATTGGACATGCCCAAATGCAAGTGGTGTCATCCTGCCCCACAGTCCCCAGAAGGCCTGGGGACAAGAGCACATGATGGTCTCTTCTAAGCCAAGCATGTCCCCACATGACGGCTTGAAACTCGGCTATTATTACTGCAATAGCGACTTTATCTGAAAAGGGAATCGACAAGGAGCTCCTCCAACCAAAGCTCTTCAAAGAAAACCTGTTCCAGAGACTTTATCTCGCATGATGTAATGTACTCTCTCAGTTCAGCTCTCATTAGGCAACAAGTTGACTAGTTCTGGGGTTCTTCGGATCTCTGGGGGAAAGTGCTGCGTAAATAAATTATTTCCTTGTATGTAAAATAAAATAGAGTGAGGTTGAGAGTTTTCAATGGTAATTGGATAAAGCACTGCTCTTTTAAAGATGTTTTTAAAAGGCACTTTAGAGAAAACTATATACTTCTGGGATATTTAGGAGATAATGTTCTTATTGATTTGATTTGTAAATACCTTTGCCTTTATATGTCATAGAACATTCTCTAGTCCAAAACCATCTCATAAAAGTAATCCTAAGCATGTGCCTGCTTCCCCCCCGCTTAATGCTTCATACTCTGTGTCTGCAAGTATAGAGAAAAATAGCTTTCTTTACAACCATCTGGCAAGTGAGTTAAGAACAGTGGGCACAGCGAATGTAGCTCACGTTACCTGCCGCAAAGCCCTCTGGGAAAACATGAATACATTACAACCTTAAAAACTGTGGCTCTGGTACGGAGAATATTTTCAGGTGGAATGCCTAAAGATCAACCCAATTGTTTCTTACCAGAAATTCAGCAGCATAATATGAGAAGGTGATTGTGTGCAGGGGAGGGGATCAAGGGAAGGGTGTGGGGGAAGGGGTGCGAGCAAGGGGGAGCGGGGTGGGAGAGGGGAAAACCAAAATGAAAAATCAGTAGTATTAGCGCAGTGCTTTAAATACTCATGCAATGATTCTGCCAAAGAATGCACATTGGTCACAAGTTATAATTACCCTAATTCTTTAAAAGAGTTCCTCTCCGGGCCATCCAACCACCAGAGACCCTTGGATCTGTGTAGGGGGGCATATGAAAGTAATTCCCCTCTCCCAAGAAAAAAACAGCACCAATTTTGACATCATAAATGAAGCATTTACCAACAATGAAAAAAATTAATGAAAATTTTAAAAATTAATGAAAATTCAAATTAAAAAAAAATGTTTGCTTGTACTTCTTGTGGCCATAAACAGAGAAAGAAAACAAGAGGCCAAAAAAAAAAAGGGGCCAGGACCAGCTCAATGTTGCCCAATTTCCCTTTCCTCTCCCTGACCTAAACATTTGACAACACATAAGGACCTGAAAACTCCAAGTTGGGTGTCCAGGAGACTAAAGTATGGCTTTAAATGTTAGTGAGCCAGTTAAAACCACACCTTCTCCCACTACAATCAGTATGAGATTCTAACTCTGGCACTTGAGCCCACGAGCGGCATCTCTGATGACAGACAGACTACCGTGGCTTTTGGATCCTGGAAATTCAGGACCACGAGGGAGACATGGTGTGGAGAAAACATGAAGAAAACCTTTCTCCTCCTCCTCAGGCCTTTCCGCTTGTCGTGTGAATTGGGACACAGCATCACATCCCTGCCTGCCCCAGACAGAAAGCTGAGAGGTCAGGGCCTGCCCGCGGGCCAGATCTCTTCCCAGACAGGAGCCGGGCCAGGCTCTGGGAATGAAGCGGCCAAGGGCAGAGATGTGTCTGTCCCCCGCAGATGCAGCCTTGTCAAAACCCCCAAAACCGTCCACTCCCACGGTTCTCCTTGGCGGCTTCAACTTCCTTTTCAGTTCCTTGGCAAAACTATCAATATGTTCTAGTTTGTAGTTTGCGAGCTGTCACTCTTTAAATAAAGAGCATATTTTGGAACTTCCTTGACAATCCAGGGGTTAAGACTTTCCACTGCAGGGGGCACAGGTTCAATCCCTGACTGGGGAACTAAGATCCCACATGCCACACTATAAATCAGTTGTCTGTTTGAGGAACATTTCAATTCAGGTGCATAGGAAACTATCTTTAATACTCTATAAAATTATCAAAAATGATGCATTGGGAGAAACATCTTCCATAAAATTTGTTAAACTTCTGTCGTGTTACTCTGGTCCAGACCTTCACAGCTGCACATGCAGACCAGGGTCATTCTGACCCCTATCCAAGCCACTGCCAGATTAATCTTCCAAAGAGGATGCATTCACCATGCTTTCATCACAATTTAAAAACGCATGTTCCTCCCTTAGGTCTAGAGGCTTACCTCCCAGTGTTATCTCACAGACCCTGAAAAAGCTACACCAGTCCCTGCCCCACCAAACCTCCATCTCTTCATCCCTTCCCAGCCCACATCTCAGCTCCCGTGTGCTCAGGAGACCCAAGCCCCACTCTGTTACTCCTACACGTGACCCTTGAACAATAAGGATGTGAACTGCACGGGTCCACTTACACACAGATTTTAAGTAAATACTACAGTACTATATGACTGTGGTTAGTTGAAAACAGAGGGCCAACTGTAAGTTACAAGTGGCTTTTCGACTGCCAGAGGGTCAGAGCCCATAACCCTGGTGTTACTCAAGGATCAACTAGACTACCAAATTGCCTACCATGTGCTACACTCTCTTCCCAATAGGGTTTGGCTTTCATACTTACACATCTCTTGCCAATTTTTTAAGGCCCTATTCTTCCAGGAAGTTTCCTCCTCCTCCTCAAAATTACAGCACAAGCTCAACCCATGATCCCTCACAGCATCTGATGACTATGCCCTAATCTACCTCATTCTAGAATATTCATTAGTTTCATGCTTATGAGGCCTGCTTTCTAACTAAATGATACATTTCTTAGAAACGGGATCTGTATTTTAAAATTACGTTTATTTGTTGAAGCTATAGGCATCTGTTCAGATCAGATCAGTCGCTCAGTTGTGTCCGACTCTTTGCGACCCCATGAATCGCAGCACGCCAGGCCAGATGGACAAACAGTGAGAGGGAAGGATTGGGTAGGGAGAAAGACAACACAAGATACCAGAAAAAGAGAAGCAAAGACAGATCTGGGTCTCACCAGAAAATCCATTCAACTGCACTGTCATTTAGAAACACTTGATGAGGGGGCAGGAGATGGGAATCACTTGGTTATTTTACTATTGCCAACTGACAGATTCCAAATTCTTAATGTGTCACAAATATATCATTTGAATGCAAGCCTTTCATCAGTTTCTTATTTACAGCTAGGAATTTCTTTCCACACATTCTAAGTTCTTCATGTATATGCAGACAGAAAAAAAAATTCTAAGCAAGGTTAAATATTCAGACACAAAGAGAAGACTATTTGTGATTTAAGTCAAATGCTGCAGACAAAATTATTTCTATGGGGAATCTAAATTGTTGTGTTGCCATGGAATTTTTTTAAAAGAACCTAGTCTCTCTATAATAATTTACAAAGTGAAAAGGACGAAAGATTCAGGCACACGCCAACCCATCTTCAGCCTATCCCTCTTCAAGTTCCCAAATCACTGGACACTGATTTTGAAGGGGACTGTAGTGGCTACTGTTGTGTACCACCTGATTCCCCTTTGAAGACAAAGGCATTCTTCCCCTTAGCTGCTCATGGCTCACAAATAGGTCTCTCTTTGGGAATCAGCCCCCTCTGACGGCAGCTACCTTGATCAGTTGTCATGGCATGCCCCACTAGAAGCAAGCAACTCTGAATGGCCATCCCAGCTGCTAAGCCCCCTGTGGAACCAGCTCCGCACAATTCAGAACCAGAGTCTCTCCTTAATTCCCTGATAGCTCAGAGGGTAAAGCATCTGCCCGCAATGTGGGAGACCCACGTTCGATCCCTGGGTCGGGAAGATCCACTGGAGAAGGAAATGGCAACCCACTCCAGTATTCTTGCCTGGAGAATCCCATGGGCAGAGAAGCCTGGTAGGCTACAGTTCCCAGGGTCGCAAAGAGTCGGACACGACTGAGCGACTTCACTTCACTCCCTTACTCCTGAGAGCATTCCTAATCAAACTCCTCACATGCAAATCTCTCAGTCTGTTTCCCAGGGAACCTGACTGAAGAGATTCACTGACACTTGTCTAAGTGTTCAGGTCGTCTGAGCAAAGGAAGACTGACACTAAGCTGCTTCCCGCCCTGTAAAATGCAAGCAGCATAGACAGTAGCTGCCTAATTACTAGATGAATGTGGAAACAGGCCAAAGAAAGCATTTTCTTTAGCACCTCATCTGTTAGAAAAAACAAGCCAAAAAAGTAGTGTTTTGCCCCCAAAGCCACAGATACAGGAATAGCTGTGTTATACCAAACCACTGAAGGCTGAGCACCGAAGAACCAGTGCTCTCGCACTGTGGTGCTGGAGAAGACCCTTGAGAGTCCCCTGGACAGCAAGGACATCAAACCAGTCAATCCTAAAGGAAATCAACCCGGAACATTCATTGGAAAGACTGATACTGACTTTGGCCCCCTGATGCAAGGAGCCAACTCACTGGAAAAGACCCTGATGCTGGGAAAGATTGAGGGCAGGAGGAAAAGGGGGTGACAGAGGAGGAGATAGTTGGATGGCATCACCAACACGTTCAATGGACATGAGTTTGCGCAAACTCCGGGAGACAGCGAAACACAAGAAAGCTTATGTGTTGCAGGTCACGAGGTTGCAAAGAATCAGACACGACATAGCAATTGAACAACCAGACTACCGTTTTTGAAGCCATCCTCTGTATTAGAATCATACCTGTCTAATCTTCCAGTAGTTCTATTATACAAATTTTGTTCCAAACGTGACAATATTCACAGAATCAGCTAGGCGAGCAGGAGCGCCTCAATACGAGGAAACAAGATCTGGTCATAAAATGTTCCACTGTACCTATACAGCCACCGAAGCAGATCGTATTTCCCATATGACAAAAGTGCAGCCACTTAAGTACTTGAACCAAGAGACCACAGAAACTATTTCCACCAGAAGTGTAAGAACCAGCTCCTACATCTGAGTTTGCCGCGAGGGAGGTGAGTAACGGGAGGAGACACTCATAGGTAATCTGTACCTGGTTCTCTATGGCCTTCCTGTTCTTTGGGTCGCTCACCACGGACAGCTGCAACTCTGCCATCTTCTTCATCTTGCTGTCCATGTCTATCTTCTGGAGGAGGTTTCTGGTCTGGTTCTTCAGCAGCCGGACAGTGTCCTCTTTGCCGTGTTTCTTTGCGAAGAGGGATGCGCAGGCCGAGTGGATGGCGGTGACCCAGTTCTCCAGGTCTGTCTGGCTGGTGGCCTAAACACAGAGGGGACGGGGGGTAGGGAGGGAGAAGCGATTTGGAACTGTTTCTCCACGAAAGTGTTCTCCCAAGTGGCAGCCTGGGCTTGGATGTGTAAAACCCCCAAATACCTCCACTTCATAAAAACTGTTTAAGTTTAAAAAACACACTCAACACAGATCTGCAGGCTTCCGTGACTCCAGGGGGCCTGTGAGAGCATCAAGGGTGTCACATGGCCCCAGATAGGATGGGAAGACAAACCAGAATCAAGCTGTTCACCAGCAGCGAGAGTAACAAAAATACAAAAAAAGAAAAAAACAGTATATTCATGCAGTGTGCATCTCGTCGCTCTCTAAAAAAGCAGGCTACCTTCATAATTTTAATAAGACAAGGAAATGTTAGGAGCAAAATGCTACATTTTGAAACCTGGATATGAAATTACATCCATGGTATGGACTCATTTAAGAAAAACTATAATAAAAGAACTTTTCCGGGAGGGCACAATAATATTAAAACAGTTGTCTGTAAATACTGAGAATTTGAGTGGAATATTGGAAATACGGGGCTTCCCAGATGGCATTAGTGGTAAAGAACCTGCCTGCCAATGAAGGAGATGTAAGAGACACGGGTTTGATCCCTACGTCAGGAAGATCCCCTGGAGGAGGGCACGGCAACCCACTCCAGTACTCTTGTCTGGAGAATCCCATGGACAGAGGAGCCTGGCGGGATACACCTCATGGGGTCTCAAAGAGTCGGACACGACTGAATCGACTTAGCACACATGCAGGCACAGAGGCACCCAAGAAATGCTTGCTGGGTGAATGACTGAATGGTGATAGCCCCATGGTGCCTGGCAGTCAGCAGAGGCCAGTTCTCTTGCTTAAACTTTAACCCAAAGTTTAACGGCTTTTACTCTATTTTATTGCTAAGTCATGCCTCTTAATTCGGATCCTTCTCGTCCTAACAGGACATGAGATCTCGCCTCCACCCTCCATTTATTTATTTATTTTTTCTTTAATAGAAAATTATTTAATTAGTATACATGTGTTCCCCATCCTGAACCCTCCTCCCTCCTCCCTCCCCACACCATCCCTCTGGGTCGTCCCAGTGCACCAGCCCCAAGCATCCAGCATCGTGCATTGAACCTGGACTGGCATCTCGTTTCATACATGACGTTTCACATGTTTCAATGCCATTCTCCCAAATCTTCCCACCCTCTCCCTCCCTCCTCCCTCCCCACACCCTCCATTTAGAAAGCTCAGCGGTACCTGGAATAGGTAGACATCCCCGAAGGAGTTGCTGAGGCAGAAGACATTTTCCTTCTTGGGATGTTCCGGGACAGACTGCACTATGCTGTCTTCTGCAAAGAGGGCACAGCGGGGGGCACTGCTCTGATCCATAGAATTCTTCCCGTAGGTCTCGTAAAACAGCAGCGTGCATCCTGTGAAAGAGAAAAGCACAGTACGGCCCCTGTCACAGGTCCTGAGGACCCATGTAGGAAAGGAACGAGAAGAAGGGACATGAGGGAAACATGGTCACACAAGTTTACAATGGAACCCAGCACAGCATAGAAATCAGGAGAAAAAAAGTGCACAACCCCAGCTCTGCCCCCGGGGATGGCATCCCTGAGGCAGCGCTTTCTCCCTCCCCGGTACTCTCTGATCTCTGAGTACTCTGAGTGGGGCACTGAGCAATCTCTCCTCCCACAATCAACCCACATCCAAAGGCAGAGGCTGTGAGAGCCTCTTAGAATAAGGGGAAGGGGCATGAGGTTTATGGCCTGAGCCACTGCTGCAGGCCTGAGCCAGTCCTTTGTTCCAGCCACTGATGTACTTAGAAATAATCCTCCCATCTTTCCATCAGGAAACGTCTGACTGATGCTACCGCTGCACATATAACATCCCATGACCCGGGGACCTGAGGACCAGGGTAGCGGTGCCAGCTCCACCCCAGTCCAAATTCTTTGCAATGGTTCCCTTAACACTGAGCTCCCAGTGGCCGGGGCTTGAATCATTCTATCTAGAGGAAGTAAAATTCATTTCGGGCAGATACCAAGATGCTGCCAGCCTTAGCATCCCACGTATTGTGCATTCTGAGGGACAGTATATCCGCCCTGCCAACATTCTACCCGGGAAGTCCCCTGTGAACCACGCGTAAATCCACTCATTGGAAAAGACAGCTGGAAAGCAGAATCACCCTTGTTAAAGTTTTATTACATCCTCCAAACCCTAAAAAACATGTGTGCCATTAGCATACCTAGACATTCAGTGTAGGTGGGCAACCAGATGGTTGGCTGATAGCTGCTCTCTTAAAAGCACTGCTTCGACTTTATTTACAGAGATACTTCAAGGATAATTTTAAAACTCTGCTTAAATGTATATGTGTGTGTGTGTGTGTGTGTGTGTATACCTATATATATATATATATGTTTTTAACTACAATTAAATCAAACAGTTAAGCCAATTAAATCAAACAGTTAAGCCCAAATATTACAGCTTGGATTCTAAGCCAAGAAAGCTGAACTCATCAATACTGAATTCCCAGAGGAAAGAGGCATAGAAAAGCACATGGGATAGGTTATGATGGAGGGAAAAAAACATCTTCATGCCAACCCTTTCTTGGGCTGCCAAGGAAACAAAGGGATGTGTGCTTTATAACACTGTCACCCAGAGAGCATCCTTTATCCACGGGGCTTCAAATGCTTAACAAGCAAGGGCCCGGGCAGGCCCATGGATCTTACAAAGGTCAGAGACAAGTCAGGACAATCCGTGCCCCTGAAGCCAGCAGCCAGAGGTTCCCTGGACAGCTGCCAGGATGGGAGACAATGTTCTAGAGACGTCCTCTTTCAACCTTAAATGACACCTGCCCACACCTCCCCAGGGGCCTCCAAGCACCTGGCACTACAAACATCTCCGGGAGCACAAACTCTGGAAAGCACTAGGTTTTTGGGTTTTCCCTTCGTGTATTTTTTATACTAATTCACCATCAGCTTGTCTTCTACCTATTAGTCCTGTCCCAACCTTGATAAACCAGAATAAACTCAGTGTCTCTTCCCGAAGACCACTATACTCACGGTCACCCCAGTTCTCAGTCCTCCAGGTTAAATGTTGCTAAATCGTTGTCATCTTCCATACTGCACAGCTCTACAGCCCCTCGGTGTCACCGATGGCTGTGCTTCTCGAAGCAGGATATGGACACACAAACGCACACCACCACCACCCCATGGGGTGTGCTCTGGGGTTTTCAAAGCCACAAGGCAAGCAGGGAAAGCATCCTGCTTTCAGTGTCCCAAAGCACCCATTTTAGTAAACAAACTTCACGTTGAAGAAAAGTGTCTGACATGCTCTAGAGACACACCTCCCTCTCTCGCACTTGGGTAGTTCTTTGATCATTAAACCTTAAAAGCATCAACTTATCCCTTAAAAATGTTATCTTGCTGGATCCAATCCATTATTCCAGCTTTCCAAATCTCTTCCGTCCTCCCACAGAAGACCCCGCCTCCCCCAGGGGGTCGCCCTTTGCCTTCCTGAGCCACAAGATACCACGAGGATCCAATCGAGAACTGGAAAAGAGGGCTGCATCTGTGAGGGATTCCGGGTCTCAACTTGCATAAAACCTCCAGTTTGCTGGGGGAAGGTGTTACCTAGAGAAGAGATGGCTTCTCCGTGTCCCTTTCCCAGAGGGTGCTGGGTAATGAGTTGATGCCAGCTCCCCAAAACTCACAATTTCTAAATATGGGGAGCACTGCAGATAGCTCTGGGCCTTTCACCTGCACTTTGTCCAGCGTGACCCCCGTTTCTGCCTTCTCCCATGACAAGGAAGGGTGCCAGCTGCTACTGAGGAACCACACCAGGTTCCTCTGACAAAGAGTCTCAGGACAGCTGTGCAGAAATGCCCGGGTCTGTGGGGTTGCTCGGTGTTCACATCTATATCAGTCAACGCGATGCTGACTCAAAGCCTCAGATCGCGTCAAATAATCTATCCATCCACAATGAGAGAGGCAATTATAATTTTTAAACGGTAAGGCTTGTGAAAAACTTTTATCATCCTCACAAAGCAAAGGCTTTCTCCTATTTCTTCTGCATCAGAAAAACAAAACAAAACAAAAACAAAGCACATGTTTGTGATGACAATAAGACGCTCTTAGCTCATCAACGTGGGGTGACACAAACCAAATGACGCAGATGAAACTCTTCACTGTACAAGCTGGGGAGGACTGCCTCTCTGGGGTTCTGAACATGTGCACAATCCATGCTCAACGTTCCAAATAACTACACCTGGTTACTTATCCGGGGCTCCCCTCCCATCCCCCAAGTGCAGGACAAGTATTAAAGAGTGGTACGGAAACCCCTATAAAATAATAAGCAATAGTTGTTACATTCAATCATCACTCAGTAGAATGAAGGATGCATACGACTGTTAAGTGAACATATTATACAGGTTTGAGAAGGTATTTTAGGAAAGCAGGCTGGACGGTTCTGGATCAGATGCCTGCACATGAACTCCAGTCCAGCCTGGACTCGCTGACATTTCCTAGGAAAGAGGAGAGCAGAGGAAAGAACTCCTGGGACCCCCTGGGTGGTGAAGACCACATACCTTTAAGTGTCACCCAATACTGCTTCCATTTCCTCCGGGCCACCAGTTCCAGCTTCCTTTCCTTCTGCAGAGTGACGAGGGGTTTGAAGAAGAGCCACCCGGCTTTGCGCACCACCCCTTGTTCCTTCTCAAAGAGCAGGTCCAGTTGCTCCAAAGAGCTGAGCGACTCGCTGCTGGACTCGGCCGTCTCCGTGGACGTCTCGAGGTTCTCCGTGTTGGTCCTGCTCATCTCCAGCTCTCGCATGAAATTCTCATAAATGTTCTGCTGGAGGGGGTCGCTGCCAATCGCATGAGCAGATTCACTTCTATGGGACAGGATCTGAGCAGAGCCCCCTGACCACAGGGACACAGACCCTTGGGAGGGCCCTTGCGTGTCCACGTTCAGCCCATCCGAACGGCTGTCAAAGTAGTCACTGCCCTCCTTGGACCTTGGCTCCTGTGAGCAACGCAGATGACCACCCATCAGAGGTTATGTATAGCCAAAGCACCTCTTCCCCCACATGGCGTGCATATAATAGTGTGGCTTGCTAATAGAAATGCTGCAAAGCAAATTTTTTTTAATGCAGCAAGTCTGCAAACCAGAAAGAATCATAGAGACAATACAGTCCGAACCAGTGTATAGGCAGGGGAGTCAATGCTTAAAAAGTGTAAACCAATCATTCCTGAGCATCCTAAATCTAGGGCTTCCCAGATGGCACTATTGGTAAAGAACCTGCCTGCCAGGAGATGTAAGAGACACAGGTTTGATCCCTGGGTCAGGAAGATCCTCTGGAGGAGGAAATGGCAACCCACTCCAGTATTCTCACCTGGAGAATCCTTTAGACAGAGGAGCCTGGTGGGCTACAGTCCATAGGGTGGCAAAGAGTTGGTCACAACTGAAGCAACTTAGCATGCACACATCCTAAATCTAACCCACATTTGGCATCAAAAAATGAGTTAGTATATTCAAAACATACTAGTGAAGATTTCTGGCTAATTTCTTGGCTAACTATGAATCAGGATCTTCCAGGAAAGAATTCATGTTCTTGCAGTCTTGTTTTCTTTCTGGATCATTTTTAAGCTAAACAGGAGAAGCACTAATTTCAGGGTCAAGGAGGGTGTTATTATATATAAACGTTTCTTCCACTCCCCACAGTGAACAGTTTCAGCTTCTGAACCCCTGCTCAGGTCTAGACATTAAGATCGTTAGCATCGTATTAATATTTTCCCTCTTTGGATAGTAAAAACCATGCACCTGGGCTCCTTATCCACAAAGGGTTCTTGTTAAGAACCATAGCTATTTCACTGTAGTTATTTCATAACTAATATATTTTACTTAATTTGGGAATTTTTTCATGAAAAGAATATACTGTTTACTCATTCCCATTGTTTTATTTGAGCACTCATTTTATTCCAAGCACTGGGAATACCAAAGCAAGATTCTTTAATATTTATTCTGACACAAAATGAGACATAAGCATTTCTAAATAAAATTAGGTTTATCTAATAACCACTGCCCTACTTAAGACAACACGCACTAATACTGAACTGGCCGTGCACAGAGCTGAAAACAAGAAGGTTTCCTCTAACACCTAGACTAGAGGTCTAGTCATTTAAGAAGAATAACTTGCATAGAGGCCATTCATTGGTCAATAGCAGTAAGTAAATTTCTGAGCAGAGAGTGAGCTTAGGAGGACTTCCCTGGTGGTCCAGTGGTTAAGAATCTGCCTTCCAGTGCAAGGGATGCAGGTTCAATCCCTGGCCAGGGAACTAAGATCCCACATGTGCATGCTGCATGCTAAGTTACCTCAGTCGTGTCCAACTCTTCGTGATCCCATGGACCGTAGCCAGGCTCCTCTGTCCATGGGATTCCCCAGGCAAGAATACTGGAGTGGGTTGCCGTGCCCTCCTCCAGGGGATCTTCCTGACCCCAGGGATCAAATCTGCTTTTCTTACCTGTCCTGCATTGGCAGGTGGGTTCTTTACCACTAGCACCATCTGGGAAGCCCACATGTCAAGAGGTAACGAAGCCCACGAGCCACAACTGGAGATTCCACATGCCCCAGCTGAAGAGGAGCCCACCGTGAAAGATCCTGCATGTAACCAAGATCCTGAGTGCGGCAACTAAGACCCGATGTAGCCAAAAATAAATAAACAAACAAATCTTTTAAAAAATAAAGAAAGTAAGCTTGATTTATGACTTAAAAGACTCTGACATTTCAAATTTACAGCTTAGGTTAAGGTAATTCTGCAGAGACTCTTAACACACTCTAACTCACAGGCTAGTGAATTTTCAATTAGATTTCCTTCTCCATTAAAATAAAGAGGAGGGAAAATGAGGTCAAGGACCACTGACTAAAGACTTTATGGTGAATATTGCCCTGTTTGGAGGGGTTTTCTTTCCAGAAATTTCATCCGGAAATCAAGCGGCAATTACCTGCTATCTTTTGTAGGAAAATCATCAATTAGACAAGTGCTTCTAAATACCCAAGGGCTACAAACAACTGAGCCCCAAACATAGCTATTACTAATGAAAATATTATCTTCCACTGTGTTTATACGATATCCCATAGTCAGATTTATTTATACCCTGATGCTTATGCAAGAACTGAGCAAATAAGCCAGCTATGGTGAGTCACTTGGACAGGAAACTTTCAAAATAGTTTAAGGGTTGTTTTTTTTTTTTTTTCCCCCCTCAATTGTCACTGTGTTGCTCTTCAAACGTTCCTAGGAGATGAAGGAATATTTCTCATTTAGCTCATATTGACATTATTTCAGCTATGAATAGGACTCTCTGACTCATAGCCCCAGGACACTGGGATTGCCTCTGATAGCCAGCAAGACCTGTGATGGGGTGTTTCAAACCCAGCAGAGACCTGCCAGAGAAAAGCATCAAGTGTCAAACCAAAGTGTAACTTGTCAGCCCTCCTGACATTGGTTCTCACAAGAGGTAGACTTAAGTCATGGTGCTAACTTTTAACTGTTCAACCAGAGCAAAAGACAAATTTTCCTCCTTGAAAAATGGAGAAAAGATCACATATTTTAGCATTTATAACTGATTCATATACACAGATATCAATTTCCCTGGTCTGTAACAAATGTGTAAAGCTTTCTATCTAGAATCCTAATAGCTAGTGACTCATTTTCAGGTTAATAGGAAGGAAGGAATGTGGGAGATTCAGCTGGATTTCCTGATCACTGTGCTGTGTGTGTGACGCTAAGGTGCTGTGTTAGTCATGTACATAAAGAAGTCTAATTTTCATTCCTATCTGCATCACATAATCATAAATGACAGGTACCATAACTTGACATTATAGCATTACAGCAGAGTGAAGAGGAACTCAAGAGACGTCACTAAATTCCTTGGGAGCTAAAAGAAAACTCATCGCCATTCCTCACTTTATGGGAAAAAGCACCAAATTCACCGTGTTGTTCTTCACATGCCACTGTCTTTCTTTTCATAGTAAAGCCCACTGGTCCTCTGCAGAAATTCCCTGGGACTGTGGGGCCCTCAAGGGGCAGCAAGAGTCTAAAATGAAGAGGGTCAGAAAGCCGGGGTCTCTGTGTCCTGACTCTCGCTAAGAAACTCTACAGCAGTGGTCAGGACTCACCCCTAGGGTCCCTGGCAAGACCATTCCCTGCTCCCAACCCCCATCCCTTGGAGTTCGGCGTGGTCTCGTGACCCGCTTTGCCCAATAAACGCGAACAGATGTGAAAGGCGTGGCTTCTGAGCGGGCGCTTCAAAAACCATCAATAGGTTTCTTCTCCCTCTGTCCCGGAGGCTTGGGGTGTCCTGGAGGGAAACTACTCCATGGACCTGGGGGCCCAGAGGGGATCAATGCAGAACAGAGTTGCAGCTTGAGAACGACGCAGACTGATTTGTGCTCAACCTCGGAGAACTGAGGGCTTTTGTTCCCTCCGTGTAACCTGGCCCACCTGACTCACAGGATAGAAAGTTTACCAAGGACCCGTCTCAGAACAGCTGCATCGCTACAAGTCGTCCACCAGCTTCAAACACACGCTCTCCTCCTGCACACCCATCCCCCCACCCTCTATGTTTGAATATCCTTTTTCAGCTACTAAGTATCTTCACTGATGAATTTGCTTTCAGGCTGTAACTCCCCAGAGTGGTTGAAAACCCTCTAAAGAAAGGATCGCTCTTTTCACATCACTTTTTTTTATAAGTCAAAACAAATATGTCTACCCATCATGGGAAGACCTTCTGAGTCTTAGCTGTACTGGCATAGAGAAGTCTGTGTAAGAGAATAAGCATTTGGTACCTTAACTATGGTACACTGTCACAAACTTTGCTGCTCCTACCCACTGACTGACTGTATTTTTAAAGACCCAAACTTTGTCTTCACCTTCAATTGTAAAAGAAAAGCAAAGGCAGGAGTTCCCCAGTGGCCCAGGTTCGATCCCTGGTCAGGGAACTGAGATCCCACAAGCTACACAGTATGGCCAAAAACAAAACCCAACTGGAAAATAAAAAAAGAGAAAGAAGGAAAACAAAGGCAAGGCCAATGGAAGTGGCACACCTACCAAAACGTTGTTCACCTTTATAAATTATCAAAATCGGACACAAGCAAAATGCAAAAAGCTGCCTTCGTAGGCCACTTTTTAAAAATCCAAGATAATTTGTTACGTTAATGTTCAATAACCCCCACGAAATTACTAGAGTACCAAGAGTACCTTGGCCATGCAGCCAAGTGGAAAAGACACACATCTGAGCTTTAGCAGAAATGGCTTTGGCCCCAGCTTCTCCACTGCTGCTGCTGCTGCTAAGTCACTTCAGTCATGTCCACTAACTAGCCATAAATCGTCAAACTCCTTTAACATTAGTTTCTTCATTTTAAAATGAGAGGGTCCGTGTGCATGCTAAATCGATTCTTTGCAACCCTGTGGGCTGCAGCCCACCAGGCTCCTCTGCCCATGGATACTGGAGTGGGTTGCCATTCCTCCTCCAGGGGATCTCCCTGACCCAGGGATCAACCCTGCATCTCCTACATTGGCAGGCGGACTCTTTACCACTAGTGCCACCTGGGAAGCCCAGATGAGGGGAAGTCCTTTCAGATTCGGGCTCTTTGATCTTGTAACCATTCTGTTCTTAACTCCACGGACTTACAAATCATCCAGTTAAGTCTTGGATGATCCAGACTTGAAGGAGCTTCACTTCCCAGGGGTGGCTGGGTGGCAGGGGTCTGCATAGGATGGAATGTGGTCAGTCCACAGTGGCAAAGGTCTGCTTTCGAACTGAATGGGAACTGACCATGTATAAGCCAGGCCACACACACAGGAGAGAACATGCTCTATGCAAATGAGAGATGTGGAGGAACAGGCTCAGGGGTCCCGGGAGATGAGTGCTGAACACAAGTCGACAACACAGCACTTGCATCAAGAAGATGAGAAAGTTGTCTGCATAGGACTACGGGTCCCCAGAAAGTAGGAGCTATCTTTCCCTTTACGTTTGATTGCTGTCAGTTGTCAAGTGTACTTGGCAGCTGAGAGAAAGGTCAAAGAAATCTTTACTACTTAATGGTTTGACCTGAACAAGTAATGAGTCAGGAGGAAGCAAATTACTGCACTCAGGGATATGAAGAGTTCTGTAACAGGACACTGATCGTCTATCCTTAGTCTCCTCCTGAGAGGAGGAAGAAAGGGACAAAGGAAAATATTGGGGCAGGGGGCTTGGACTTTGTGCCTAGGAAGGAAGTAACTAATGGCAAATTTTACAGATCTGAAACAATCTGCTCAGGGAAGGATGGTCAAAATGTCACTCTACTAGAGACAAATTCCTAAAGTCACTTAAATTTCCTTCAACAAATTCCCAAAGTCACTTAAATTTCCTTCAACAATATGACTTAAGGTGAGTTAAAATATGTATATATATACTTTCTCCTTTCTATAAATAATTAAAAGCAAAAAAACACACAAACAAATACAAAAGAGCAATTAAAAATACCTAGCAATCGCCTCTCATTACCAAAGAGGGCAAACTCTTACTTTCCTCGCTGGCACTGAAGTCATTTTGTCTCCCCTGTTCAAACTTTATACGCCCATTAAAAGTATTACTGTCACCATCATGATTCTTGTTTCATCAACATTGTGTTTTTGCGATTCCATGTGCTCAGGTCAAGATGTTTTCAACATCGTTAGCTGTCCCCATGAGGAGGTGGTAAGATTATACCCATTTTTTTCCCCATTGTACTCAATGAACAATAGGAATTTTAATCTCCCTAAAGTAATATCAAGTTCAGGAAGGCTACTCATCCCAAAACGACAACAGCTTCTCTCTCTTCCTTTCGTTCTAGGCTTTGAGAATGAGTTTTAGCTGAGCACTCAGATAACCAATTCACTGGGGAGTCTCCCTTAGGCTGTTCTTTCTAAGAACAGTTTGACTAGGTCTTGGATGAGGCCTGTGGATTTTACTCCAGAATCCAGGAGGCACAAGATTGGACAGAATGGGAATGACTGGAGTGGAGGGTTCAGAGTGAAAATGCATGTCTGACGCACAAGGAAAACACACACACACACACACACCACACACAGATACACACACACACACACCCGAAAACAAGAAGTGCCAAGTCTTAGGCTAACCACTCTCAGCAGCTCATCTAAGTCTCGGAATGCTCTCTGCAGTACCTTCTGCTAGCCTTCCCGTTTTGCAGATAGAAAACCAATCGAAGAGCATCTCTCCCGGCACTCCAGCCTGACTCACCTGGAGTCTTCTTTTCTTTCTGGAGAGGCTTCCCGTCCAGTCGCTGATGCGGCGCATCCTGGCTTTCAGGGTGTCCTTCTTGGAGGACTCCTCGCCCAGGGCCCTGGACTTGCGGCAAGGGAGGGTGAAGGACGCGAACTGCCCGGGCTCCCCGCGCTCCACGCGGGCCGGCACGTCCATGTCGGAGGCGAAGGAGACGCGGGCACTGAGGCTGGCGCGGGTGCCCATGTAGTCATCGGAAAGCCGCAGGGCCGCGGGGGCCAGGCTCCCAAGGGAGGCGTTGGGGTAGGGGTCCCGGAGGGATGAGAGGGAGGCGCTTTGGCTGAAAGGCTTTGGAGCATCCCTGGTCGGGAAGCCAGTGTGGAGGCCGGGCTCAGGCGTGTCCGGCGCCACGAAGGAGCCCTCAGCCTCACTGACCTCGCCGCCCGGGCCCCAGGGAGAGTCGTACCAGGAGGACTCGGAGCTGAGCGAGCTGCCCTTGCTGGAGCGGGGGCGCGCGGCGGCTGCCGGGGAGGCGCGGGGGCTGGGCGCGGAACCGGCCGAGTAGCGCAGCAGCTGCACCGGGCCGCCCGATGGGGAGGCCCCCGGGGGCGCGGCGCCGCTGTGGAACTCTACCCGCAGGCACCCGTCCAGCTTGCCCAGCGTCTTGATGAGCACCCGGGGGCTCTTGCGGTCCTCGCCAGGCGGGGTGGATGCGATGCTCTCGTTCCCGCCGTAGCAGTTGAGAAGGTGCCCATTGCGGCAGTCCCTCGAAGCCGAGTGGTTCTCCTCGGGCGGGCGTCCGACATAGTGGAAGCCGTTCTCGGGCGAGAAAGCGGCATCGGTGCCCTGGAAATCTGACCCTGTGGCACCTGTCCTATGCTTGGCGTAGGCACTGCCTTTGGAGGCTTTGCACGTGGGGCCCCCTGGTCGGGATGCGTAAGGCTGATTGCTCTTAAAGTGAGAAAGGCAGCTTCGGGCCAACGACCTGGACTTGTACCCCGCTCCGCTGCTTCCATGACCCCATCCGTGCAATGACTTGTCATCCTTGGCATGAAGGCCACGGATTTTCAGGGAGCAAGGCTTTTGTTTAGCACCAGTAATAGTATTGCTATGATTTTTAGGTCCTTGTAGGGTGTACTGACTCTCGGAGTTTCCCATCGTCACCTGAATTAAGAACAGCAGTGTCAGTAAGAGTCATGACCTAAACTACATTCCACTAGGACAGAACTTTCTACAAGCTATGTTCAGGTGACAGAGGAACCAAGCAACCTCTTTCTGGGCCTGACACAACTCAGAGACGTAGGGACAAGCGTGACTTGCGGAATTGGTTCTCCTTCTGCATTGCAGGTCATCAGCCAAGTAGACAGCACTGCACATTCCTGTGCTAGCGAGTTTAAGCACATTATCTGTTGTCTGATGTTAATTCAGAAACCGAACAGGCATAGCAATCAGCTTAAGACAGAGACCTCCTATAGGCTGGGTGTTGGGAGGTTTTGAAATCAATGATTCTAAAGAGCAAAATGAGAAAATCCCTTTACTCTGTCACTGCAATACACTGATTTTTCAGTGACCACAGAGACACCTTTCCTTTATACATGAAGGACTGAAAGAGCTCATATTGCACCCCAATATAAGTGGTTACTGCTGAAAAATGACCATGTTTGTGGTAATATGACTCCGGGTACTGCACTGTGTTGGAGCTTTCATATGTCACACAGAATAGCATACCTCAAAGGATAAAGACTAAATGTTCTCAAAAACTAGGCTGAGGTGAAAAACAGAGGGAGAAAATAAAAGCTCTCCTTTGGAACAGAACAACATTTTAATGAAACTAATCTCTCGTGCTTTTCTAAAGACTTTAAGGGTCCTCACTTTAGAAACTGATAAAAGTCTGAAGCTGACTTGTTAGAATGTGAGCATCCTAGAAAGAAATATTTAAATTTTTTTAATTAAAAAAAAAAAAAGAATGTGAGCATCCAAAAAAAAAAAACATACCCAAACTTAGATTCTATTGATTTCCTTTAAAACTCCAATTTGTTTAGAGAGTCTGTTAGTTAAGCAAAATTCCAGGGGACGATCCAAACCACCCCACCTCCTCAGTTTTTTTTTATTCTAACCAATATATCAGTGTTTGAGGCAAGTCAGAAACGATGCTTCCAGTTACGTTTCTAATATATGAGGTTAGGTTTAGTCAATCAGTTGTGTCCGACTCTTGCGACCCCATGGACTGTATGTAGCCCGCCAGCCTCCTCTGTCCATGGGATTCTCCAGGCAAGAATACTGGAGTGGGTTACCTACTTCTAATACATGAAGTTGGTTTTTAATTTCCATTCTTTTATATGTAAGAATGTACAGCCACAGAAGTCAAAAGGGCTGACATTTCTTTGGAGGCAATGATCAAGCTCAGTTTAAAACACAAATAATGGGAACAAATAATTAAACCCTTACTAACACAGCCGTGGCACTGGACAGGAACCACAGCTCCCACGGGCCGGACTCACCTGCAGTCTGGTTTGTGCACTGAGGGAGATTAATGGTCAGTCGACTTGACAGGGTCCCAGGAGCAAGGCAGCGTGGTTAGGAAGTCCAGGCAGTGGATCCATGAAAGGATCCTGAAAAACAAGAAACAGGAGAAAACTCTGTCAAGCACTTTACACCCGGTCCCCCCAAAAGTCAAAAGGAAGGCTTGCCGTAAATTACGTGGAGAAACAATGGGTGTCCAGAATCGCTGTGAAAATAATAAATGGCACATCTGTGAGCTGTGTGATTCATCAGGGTTGTCTGGAAGATGTGAAGGAAGCCAGGACCGCCCCCAGCAACCTTGCGAAAGGCCTTTCACTCTGTCCTCAGGCAAACGCACGCCTTTGTTTCGGGGGAGAGCAGGTGAGCGCGCTGCCCTGAGTCACAGCTCGTCTGTCACCACCGCTCGGAAAACAACTCCCAGACCCGCTGCCCTGGCAAGATCACAGGAGCAGCGTCCCGGCACGGCAACAACAGGTCACTGTTCCCCAGCTGATGAAGCAGCGAAAACAAAACCCAAAATGTAGAATCACAGAGAAATAGCCCTTGGCTAAAATAATGTATGTCAGAGATGCCAACCCCAGAGATGAGATGAAAAAGGTTTTCTCCAGCACATGCGTGGGCCCCGCTGCAAGAGGCCAGCGGCAGGAAGCCCACCTTTGAGGGAAAGATGGGGGTGCTGCCATCTGGCTGTGTTCACGGCCGGGACACAAAGCCTTTATTTTCTCTGCAGACAGAGAGAGCAAAGCAGTGAGGGCTCAATAGTGACCTTTTTCCTCTTTAAAACAAACAAACAAACAAACTATATTTGTAATTGCAGTACAATGCACATAACATTTACCATCTGAACCATTTTTAAGTGGTCAGACAGTAGTGTGAAGTATGTTCACAGTGTTATGCAATTCGTCTCCCGAACTCTTTTCATCTTGCAAAACTAAACCTCTTGCATTAAACTCCTCACCTCACTCTCTCCTCCATCTCCCCAGCCGCTGGTAACAACCATTCTCTTTTGTCTAACGAATTTGACTGCTCTAGGTACACCATGCAAGTGGAATCGCACCGGATTTGACATTTATCACTGGCTTTTTTCGTTTAGCGTAATGTCTTCAAGGCTCCTTTGTGTTGTAGCATGTGTCAAAATTTCCTTCCTTTTTAAGGCTGCATAATATTCCATTATTCACATTCTGTTTATCCATTTATCTGTAAACAGACCCTTAGAAACTGCTTTCCACCTCTTGTCTATTGTGAATAATGCTGCTAAGAATACAGGTGTACACGTATCTCTTTGAGACCCTGCCTGCAATTCTTTGAGGTATATACTCAGAAGTGGAATTGCTTGATCATATGATTTTTCCATTGTTCATTTTTTTGAGGACCCACCATACTGTTTCCCATAGCAGCTGCACCATTTTACATTCCTATCAATAGAGTATAGGTTCTAATTTTTCTCTGCATCGTCAGGAACACTTGTGATTTCCTATTTGTTTTTTTTTTTAATACAGTGGCCATCCTATAGTGTGAGATGATATCTTACTGTGGCTTTGATTTACACTTCTCTGATGATTAGTGATGTTGAACATCTTTTCATGGCTTGTTAGCCACCTGTATAGCCTCTTTGGATGGTTTGATGGTCACTTCTAAAATTCACAGAGCACTGGTACAAGACATGCTGCTAAGTCGATTCAGTTGTGTCCGACTCTGTGCGACCCCATAGACAGCAGCCCACCAGGCCCCTCCCTCCCTGGGATTCTCCAGGCAAGAACACTGGAGTGGGTTGCCATTTCCTTCTCCAATGCATGAAAGTGAAAAGTGAAAGTGAAGTTGCTCAGTCGTGTCTGACTCTTCGCGACCCCGTGGACTGCAGCCTACCAGGCTCCTCTGTCCATGGGACTTTCCAGGCAAGAGTACTGGAGTGGGGTGCCATCGCCTTCTCTGGGTACAAGACATAAGTATCCCCAATAAAGCCAAAGACACAAGTCTACCTAGGATGATCCACACACACACAATTTAAATTAAAAAAAAAAAAGTCAAAAAGACTTCCCACTTAGGCATCAGCAGGAAATCTAACCGCTCATGTGAGTCTATAAAGACTGAAGCCAGCATCTCTAACCAATGAGGTTAGAGTGGTACCCAGCCCACTACTGATCACATCTTTCCATGGGCAGCTCTCCCGAACGTCTAAAAGGCGGAAGAGCCACTGAGTGAGTTACCCATGACACATGTGACATGGGAGCTGGAACAGCAGCACCCTACCTTTTGAAAGTTCAATACCTACATTGTCTTTTCTCAGCTACATTTTAGTAGAAGCTAAAAGTCAGAGAAGCTCCCAGCTGCCGCTCCCACCACAAGCTGAAGGGAGTGAGCCTTTGTGCTTGCTTTCCTCAAGACCAAGGTCTGGTGATGACCCACAGGTGAAAGTCTCCCAGCAACTCTTTGTCAGGCCCTTCTGATCCGAGGGTCACATGCCCGAAGACGCGCACACACAGCACCACTCAAGCCCCTCAACCCATGGGCACAAAGCTGCCACTGGGAGAGGGGCCCGCTGTGTCGGCCACTCAAGGACACACAGAGATGGTGGAGTTTGGGGAGGAGGGGTTCAAAGGTGCAGAATGGCTTGAGCTTGGAAGCTTATGCCCCTGCAGCAGACTGTAACTTCACCTTGTCTGACTCCTTCTAAAGTTAAATAGCTTAATTTAAGATTTCATGTCCTATTTCAAAACACACAGCCCCGGACCCTGTCCTTTCCAAGGTTCGATCTGCTAAGGTCTGCATCTTGAGCTCACAGAAGCATTTAAATGATACCTGTTGAATGACAGCAGCTTCACATGTAAGAAGACTGATTTGGGCACAGACTATGAGCAGGAATCACCCTAACAGGAACTGGCTGAAAGATTGATGTATAAACCCATGAGGCCATGTCTCAAGAATGAACACAGTCCTGCCTAGAGAAAACCCCAAAGGCGGATATGACGTGCATTATGACACGTGAGTGATGCTGACCAGCTGTTCAACATCCCCAGCCAATCACTCCTGCAGAAAGAAAACAGCCCTCAACTGTGGCAAGAAGAATTTATCTAATATTTACTAGGAATTTATTGACAAGGAAGGGTAATCTCAGAGGACAACTTTAGAACTGTCCCTGAGGAGTTTAGCAAATTGAACAGATATTTATCTGTCAAGTTTCAGCTGGGACTCTTGTCTGAAGGCAAGAGAATAAACAAGTCAGATTTTCTGCAACCCTGAGTCTCTGAAATCCTTTACTAAAAGCATTTTATGGTATCCAAGTTAAAAAAAAATTGATTAATAGAAAGCTGGATGACAATATCAAAATGACAGATTTCCTAAGAAATTTTTTTAAAAGGAAAAGAAATAGTTAAAAGCCCCCTGTAGATAAAAACATGCACTTTGGGTACATAATCTGCAGAAATACACATCAGGTATACTCAGGTTCCACAAGGCCCACAGCTGGCCAGGAGAAATTTTAAGTTTCTTAGGAATGAAATGAAATGGTGCTAAGGCTGTGTGCTTCACAAATATCCTATGCTGTGTATACATTTATTTCTACAATTATTTTTTTATAATTACCATAAAATACTGGGATTTTAAAAAATTGATCACAATCTCATGAACCTGAATAAAAAGCCTTTGTATTTTGTTGCCTGCATTCCCTTCCAATCCCCAACCTTATGAATGTGCTATGTAGCTTTTTAAGCTAAAATCACAAGAATGGAACTTTTTTCGTTTCTTTTTTTTAATTGAAGTATAATTGATTTACAATGTTGAGTGAGTTCAGGTGTACAGCAAAGTACATGTGATTCATATATACATATACATGATTCACATATGATTCATATATATGTATATGTATATTCATGTATATATACATGTATATATACATGAATGTTTATATACATGAATGTGTGTATATATGTGAATATATATTCATGTATATATATATACATGCATATATATACATATGATACACATATATTCTTTTTCAGATTCTTTTCCCTTATAGGTTATTACAAAATATTGAGTATAATTCCCTCTGCTATTCAGTACCTTGTTGATTATCTATTTTATATATAATAGTGCATATATATTAACCTCAAACACCTAACTTAAACTAACTTTTTAAAATTGTAATCCATTACCACCCCAGAAACGCCCAGCAATGTGGAGGAATTTCACAAGTATGTCATCAGAATCCCAGCAACCCCCATGACCTACTGAATCTCACAGTAAATCATCTTTTAGGAGGAAATTCAAGCTTTACCTTTTCTTCATTTGCCTTGAGCTTGGTCTTGAACTGATGCATCAAAAATGCCAGCGTCTCCACTTTCCCATAGTATAGAGTTCAGAGCAAAGGGAACTAAACTCCTCCAGCCGTGCTTTGTCTCCGCCAGCACCGACTGCCCAGATGGAGCAACCACAGGGAAGTCAAGGGCGACCCCAGGGGACCAGATGGTGCTGTGAGGAGGGCTGGGGGCTAACTGATGTAGCAAGCAGAACAGAGGCGTGGGGACTCTGCACAAAAGCCAGATTTATGGCTGGGTGAGGCGGTTAAGGGGAGCTCAAGTTCTCCCAACCATGAGATATCAACAAGGCTTCCTATATAATTTCAGAAAGATTTTTTATAATGAAAGAGGAACCCCATCACTGGACAAGGCAAACATTTCAGATACTGATAAGAGCTGGAAAAATAAAAGATAAGGACGCACCATTAACCCTAACAATATCTACTTAGTTCCCTTTATTTAGGGGTGGGGGCTGTGGGGCCAGGGGGAGCTTGACTCATTAAGGAGACAAGCCTCAGAATCCCAGACTGGTTTGTGTCACAGAACTTGAGTTTAAGCCCTGCTTCCAGTTCTTAAACAGCATGTGAGTTTCAGGGTGAATTACTTGTGCTTTCTGCATCTCATTTGCCCCATCTGCAGCTTAAGGATAAAAATAGCTGTCATACCTACTCCGTGAGTTGAGAATTGAATGTAGAAATACATGTGAAACCACCCAAAAAAACTGTGAAATGCAACACTAATACACAGTACTATTATTAATTTTTAGTTATAAATTTAACTTGGTGCATTATAATATCAATATTATAACAGCCAGCTGTTTCAAACATTTTGTTAACTATTAATACATTATATATGTATAGATATATGTATAGATATATACACACACAAACTTGGAATTTTTCAACTTCCAGTCTTAGTATTTATTTGAATTTGATCAATTCCCCAATAGTTACAGCACATAAAACTAATTTGTCAAATGTGTCAAATGTCAAAAAAGGCAATGACACAAGTCATGTACCTATATTACATATTAGAAAATGTAAGAAAATAACCTAAGTGCTCACTGAACAATTGGCATAGTGTTTACCCAGCTGATCTCAACCACTGCGACTTTGGTCCCCAGGGGACATTTGGCAATCTCAAAACACATCTTTGGTTGTCACACTAGGGCACTGGCTCTAGTGGGCAGTGTTCAGAGATGCTACTAAACATCTTACAAGGCACAGGACAATTTCCACAATAAAGAATTAGTTGGCTCCATACATCATTGGTGTTGAGGTTGAGAAACCCGGCCTTAAACTTTTATTGCCTGTCTCATTAAAAACACTGAAACTGAAGAACAACTATGCCTAAACATCTAAAACCACAGCACTGAACTAAGGACCTAACCCTAACGAACTCTGTCAGTACGGCCCAGACTGGCGTCTGCCCTCTTCAGTCCATGAGCTGCACTCCGAATGCACGGGTAACAGGACCGGAAGGAACTCATTCCTAATCTTAAGAAAATTTGACCCCAATCAGTATGAAGACGCAAGCGAAAGGAACATCTGATCTCCATAGGAATAGTGCTTGGGGAGAGTAATCCTTAAAAAGTGGACAGAATGCAGACTGTTCCTAAGGCCTCGAAAGCTAAGCATCCATTGTGGAGTCCCACTGGGTCTATTTCAATTCTATGGGGCTCCTTCCAAATGCATATTAACAGATGAAAAGACAAACCAATCTGCAGCAAGGGATGCCCGGAATAGGACCTCAGAAGACAAGCATGGCTGGTATTCAGTAAAGGAAAAGCAATAAATTCCACAGAGACAACAGCCCAGCTTTTTGCACAGTTCATCACCTTAGTAAGCCAATTTATCACAAGTAGTGTCTCAACGCTCACACCCATTTTTATAAAAAAAGAAAAAATTAACATCTGCAGCATTGCTAACAGAAGTGTTTGTCCAAGGGTTCGTGAACCATTGTTGGGTCATGACATTTATGCAATGATTTGATACCAGTATTTTTAAATGAATAGGATGGAAATGGAGCAAGGAATTTTGGCGGGGGGCGGGTAAGAGGGTTACATCCCAGTAAGGGTAAAAACTGTCCTATGACATTAAAGTTTTTTGCGTGCTTATGTTTGCCTATACACTGGGTTGTGAATTAAATTTACGTCTCCTTGAGTAATGGTCAAAAAAAAGCTCAAAAACAATGATTCATAAAACTGCCAAGTGGTAATTTCATCAGAATGACACATCCATTCTAATAAGATCCGATAGCAACCCAGGTCTAGAGAGTCTTGAAGCATCCAACAAATTATCACCCAAGGGAAACATTTCAGCCTGAGAGAAGAAGATCAAAAGAGAAAAGGACTCTCTGTCAAGGATGTGCCACACGTGAGGCCTTCACCTTTCTGCAGGCCACAAATTAAGACAAACCCTCATTGGACATTCAAATCCTTCCTATGAAAGTTAAAAATGACCCCATTAAAAAAGTCAGATGAAGAACTGGGTCTAGAGGATGTGTGGGATTCTGCTGAATGAAGATAGAGAAGGACGATCCAAGGAATAGGAAAGGGCACATCCAAAGACACGGGCACTCCAGGGCCACCTACTGAATCCGCAAGTGAACTGAGAGGAGAAAGTCCCCAGCTTGTTCAGGAAAGGTGACGGGGCGGCAAGGACTGGGCACAAGTGTCAGGGACAATGTTGCGAGGGATGAGAAGCAAGAGATAAGAGGAAGAGGTGGGATGAGAGTGAGGAGGCTGGGCGAAATCTTGCTGGTCACTGCCATCACCTTCACCTTCGTGCCCTCCCCCCACCCCGTCCCCAGAAGCATCACATGTGAGCCATCTCCTAGGGACACTTTGGGACACCACCTCGGAAGGTGTCCCCAGCAAGCAATAGCTCAAATATTCATGTGGGAGGCAGAGTTGGCAAAAAAAGAAAATGTTCTTAGTCTTGACAGAAACTTGGGGAACTGAAGTAAAAGAAGAGCTCCACTCACCAGTTCAGCGTGAATTTTTGCATACACCTATACATCCCCCCAAGCCCCCCATGGACCGGGCACTGGAGAGAAAGAACAGCCACTTATGATCTGAACCCTTCCCCAGAAGCCTTATTAGCTTGTGTAGGAAGGGGATGCAAAAATTAACATGAAAACATTTGTAGAATCAATAAGCAAGTTCCCAACCACGTTAACGGCATTGAGTTTCTGAGAGGTGTGGTGAGCCCAACAGTCCCACAAATATTACTGGTATGTTTCTGGAATGTCAGTGAATTGAGAGGCCCAGCTACATCTGAGCCATCACAGAAACTGAAAGTATTTCAGGGTGTGTTTCTTTTTTTTAATCACCTTTTCCAGAAAAATTTACAGAATATAGCCTAAAATAACATAGTCTACATATTATATAGACTATAATAATATAGTCTAATCCATCTAAAGATAAACCTTTTTTCTTATTTTTCTTTCAGAAATTATCAAAATGCATCTCACGCATTTCCATCCATGCTCTTTTTGCTCAGTAGCATGGATATTTCTCTTTTTCTTTTTTAGTACCAAATGTTGAATTCCACTCTGCATTTGTCCCCCAGGTGTACAAGTCTCATCCAAAAGTCAGTCAGGAGCCTGATCTCTGCAGACCTAGTACTGCTTTGGTGACAGCCGGAAACAAAGACGCTCAAGACTCAAGATGGTTAACACGACTTTTAAATAACCCTCTCTTGGAATTTTTATGAATATGGGATTCAAAGTGGTTCGCATGACTTTCAAATAACCTCTCTGTTTTAACTGTAAGGAACACGAGCCATTCTACAACCAGCGAGTTCAGACACGGGCAGGCACCTCCTAAGATTCAAACCAAGATGAAAACAGAAGAGCAGGCATCAGAACCCCAGTCTGTAAACACACAGCCTCTCACTGACTCCGAGACTTGTCTGTGCGGCACGTGCTTCCGTAAATCAGAAGCAGGCATCGTGAGCCTGAACCTCAGTCACGTTCTGTGACCGAAATATACCTTGGTGACTGTACCAGGTTATTCTTGGCAAAGTATTTCTTCATTATATTACTGTTCCATTTAAGTTAAAAAAATGAACAGGCTTAATCCACACGGTTTTCCCCTCATTTAAACAGGGGCTTTTCTCACCCTCATAAATGTGTAACTATTTTACTCCCATCCGGCTTACAGCCTGATTGAAGCATTCATTTCTGTTAAAGTCTGTATCTGAAAGGCACAATATAAGTTGTTCTTGGGCTTGAACGTATAATTAAGCCAATCACTGCTGAACTTTTCCATAGAACATGTATTATTCAAAACAAACCTGGTACGATTTTAGCTAGTAACATTACAGAAACTTTCAGGGGAGGGAAAAAAAGCACTAATATTAGCACTGATAACTTACCTTTTATAATTTACAGGAATTGAGAACGTTTGTCACTTCAAGGAGATGGGTGTACAGACAGAAGGGGGAGAGTTTAATATGTCCTGAGCTTCTGTGTGTCAGGGCTCCCCAGGGCACAAGAGCCCAACAGCTGACATAACCATCCTTGATTTACAGGATAGGGAGTGTTAGCCTCCATGGATTAAATACTTTGACCAAGATCCCTAAGGAGCACAGGTAAGAATCCAAAGGTAGGAAATTCTGGATTTCTTTCATTTTTGTTGCTTCCCTGGTGCCTCAGATGGTAAAGAATCCGCCTGCAATGCGGCAGACCTGGGTTCAATCCCTGGGTAGGGAAGATCCCCTAGAGGAGGGCATGGCAACTCACTCTAGTATTCTTGCCTGGAGAATTCCATGGACAGAGGAGCCTGGGGGGCTACAGTCCATGGGGTCGCATAGATGTATTTCTACCAATTTTAAATTTTCCTGTACTTTTGAAATATGAAAATACCCTATATCTTTTCATATTTACTTATTATTGATTTAGCTGTGCCAGCTCTTAGTTGCAACGTGTAGGATCAAATCCGGGCCCCCTGCCTTGGGGGCATGGAGTCTTAACCACTGGACCACCAGGGAAGTCCCTCCGTATCTTTTTTTAAAACGTCCAACTTAACTTTCAGGCTCCTCTTATAAGAAGAATGGTTGTGACTCATGTCCCTTTCATAAATACCTTTCCCTATGGGTACCCCTGGAGAAGGAAATGGCAACCCACTCCAGTATTCTTGCCTGGAGAATCCCAAGGACGGGGGAGCCTGGTGGGCTGCCGTCTATGGGGTCGCACAGAGTCAGACACGACGGAAGTGACTTAGCATGCATGCATGAGTACCCTTTCTCCCGGCAGCAGAGGCTTCCGCAGTTGGGGCTCGGGACATGAGAATGAAATGAAGAACTGAAATGTTAACTAAGGAGCTGGAAGGTTCAAATGTACTTATTCTATGCTACTGCTTACCGAGAACACTTCACAAATGAGAATTTTCTTTTCTTGATAGTGTAAGGTGGTCATTATTCTAAATACCAATTATAACATAGAATATGCCTCCTGAAGGCTGTGGGGTGGGACATGACAACCAAGACAATGTATGTGTGTTGGTTGGGTGGCGGGGTTTGGGGAGCGGTACACAGAATAATCAAGGGGGAATCTTCCCGAAGCTTCCATTTCATCCAGTGCTAAGTATTCTAAACGTTGCTGCCATAATAAAAAAACATAGATCATGAAGTAAAATATGAAATTTACATTTTGAGATAAAATACAGGGGCTCCATGGTATTTAGCATACTTAGGTGCTTTAGTTACATCATCAGGTATCTTAAGTAGGATACATTCCATAATGTGATCAGTGTTTCCTGAGCACCTAGTCTGTGCTAGAACTGTTCTACGCCCTGGAATATAGCAATAAACACATCTCCTCCCCCAAAAATATCCCTTTTATGGAGCTTATATTATAGTGGGGAGACTAAACAATAAACCATGACAGTAAATAAGTTATAAGGTGAGTAAGTGTGTGCTCAGACACTCAGTTGTATCCAACTCTTTATGGCCCCATGGACTCTAGCCTGCCAGGTTCCTCTATCCACGGGATTCTCCAGGCAAGAACACTGGAGTGGGTTGTCATTTCCTCCTTCAGGGCAAAAAAATAAAGGGTGATGGGGGAAACCAGGTAATGTGGGGGGAGGGGAGCTATAGGTTCAGAAAGGAGAGCAGAAAAGACCTCATGGCTGTGACATTAAGTGAGGACTTGCAGGAGAAGGAGACTGTGCAGATTCTGGGGAAAGAAAGAACACTGGAAACAGAAGTTCAGTTCAGTCACTCAGTCGTGTCCGACTCTTTGCAATCCCATGAACCGCAGCACACCAGGCCTCCCTGTCTATCACCAACTCCCGGAGTCCACCCAAACCCATGTCCATTGAGTCAGTGATGCCATCCAATCATCTCATCCTCTGTCGTCCCCTTCTCCTCCTGCCCTCAATCTTTCCCAGCATCAGGGTCACTTTTCCAATGAGTCAGCTCTTCTCATCAGGTGGCTAAAGTATTGGAGTTTCAGCTTCAACATCAGTCCTTCCGATGAACACCCAGGACTGATCTCCTTTAGGATGGACTGGTTGGATCTCCTTGCAGTCTAAGGGACTCTCAAGAGTCTTCTCCAACACCACAGTTCAAAAGCATCAATTCTTCAGCACTCAGCTTTCTTTATAGTCCAACTGCCACATCCACACACGACTTCTAGAAAAACCATAGCCTTGACTAGACGGACCTTTGTTGACAAAGTAATGTCTCTGCTTTTTAATATGCTGTCTAGGTTGGTCATAACTTTCCTTCCAAGGAGCAAGCATCTTTTAATTTCATGGCTGCAGTCACCATCTACAGTGATTTTGCGGAAACAGAAGACAGAGGTGCAAATGCCCAGAGTGGTGAACGCGCAGCAAGCCAGCATGGCTGGAGCAGGAGGGGTCAGAAAGGGGACAAGGAGCCACAGGGTCCAGCCCTAAGGGACACTGTAAGGACTCTGGCTTTCACACTGAGATGGAAATTTTCTAATAGAGGGCTGTGAATAGAGGTGCCTCCTCATGGGGTATATTTCAAGAGGCTGATCTGGACTGCAGGCAACAAGGGGGAAGCCGGGGCCTGTCGGGCTGGGAGGGTCTTGCAGATGAGAGGTGATGGGGGGTCAGACTCCGGTGGGGAGTCTAGAGACAGGTGAAAGGAGAGCCAATGGGAGGCCCAGGTGGATGGGAGTGAGTGGTACAGTCAGAAACGACACCACGATTTGATCTTCAGTCTAAGCTCCCAGAATGGGGAAGACAGTCTCTCCCTCCCTTAGAAGAAAGACGAGGAGGTGTGTTCCACATGTCTCGGGTGGGAGATGCCCCCTGGATGTTCAAGTGCCAACGCTGAGTGAACACTGTGCTTTAGGAGCCCAGAATTCTAGGAAGAGATGGGCCTGGGTGCAAACCTGCTCTCACCACGTGGGGATGCCTGATAAACACACAGTGGATAAGCTCCCCGAGGGAATAAGTAAACCAAGGGAAGAGAAGAGCCAAAGAGCCCCAGGACCAAAAGGCCAAGAAATCAGGAGAAACAGAAGTCAGTAAATCCAATTAAGAGGAAACCAAGCAAGGAGAAGGTGGGATGAATTGAGAGAGAAGCATGGAAGCATACACATTACCATGTGTAAGACAGATAGCCAGTGGGAATTTGCTGCATGACTCAGGAACTCAAACCAGGGCTCTGAGACAACCTAGAGGGGTGGGATGCAGTGGGAGATGGGAGGGAGGTTCCAGAGGGAGGGGATATATGTATGCCAGTGGCTGATTCATGTTGATATGTGGCAGAAACCAGCACAATACTGTAAAGCAATTGTCCACCAATAAAACATTTAAAAAAAATTAGGAAACCAAGAAAATATGTTGCCCACAAAGCCCCATTGAAAAAAGGCTTTTCAGGGAGGAGACTGTGAGCATTTGATGGTTCACGTAATAAGGACTGAGAACAGAGCCCTTCTGAAGTTAGCAACGTGGAGGCTCTCAGTGAACCTGACCTGAGCAGGTCCAGGTGGAGAAACCTGGGTTGACATGAGTCTGAAGGTGAGGTCCATGAAATTGAAGATGGTGAATAGAGACAACTTGGCCAGGAGTTCTACCATGAAGAGCAGAGAACCCCGTGGTTGCTAGGAATCCTAAAGAGCGTGGGTGGGTGGGTAGGGTGGGTGGGTGTCTGTCTGTCTTCAGGAGAAACCCCAGCACGTGAATGGGGGTGACTGCAGAGAATCAGCTGTGGCAGGAGAGAGGGGAGACCTGCGCGGTCCTTCATCAGCCAAAGGGGAAGGAGGCTTCCTCCCAGGACTGCTCAGGCACCAGAAGGGGAATGGACCCTGGAGCCATGACCCTCCACTATTAGACTTCAGGAAAGCATCTGAGAACCACTGATAATACACACGTGAGATAAGGCACCAGGACAAAAGGGCATCAACTCTAGTAAGGAACTCTGACGATTTATCATGAAGGTTTTCGCCAGGTTGCAGTTACTTCTGAGTTTGGGGGTTTCCTGTTTTGTACTTAACTTTTGGTCCATTTGTGACCATTCTATCAACCTTCAACAGAATATATATGCAGATACATGTATGTGACAGTGTGTGTGTGTGTCTGTGTGTGTTGTTCTGTGAACGTGTGTCTGCTTTCATGGAGTTCTTTACTCGCTATGACCTCTTGATATCATGGATTTTCCTGGCTTATTTAGGACTGTCTGTGAACAATGCTTCTTTTCACTTGTCACTCCACCTTCCACAAGTGGCCACAGACGACTTGAAAACAAGTCTATCCACTCAGTTTCTCTTCAGGGGCTCGAATGATATGGATTTTTAGCTTTTGTCCTTCCCAGCCCCTACCCTCCACATATCCCTTGAGCTCTTTACATCTCAGCAATCCTACTCTAACAATTCTGCAATGAGAGATGTGTCACGGTCAAGTACAAAAACAGGATGGGGACCATTATCACTTTCCAGTGTTGTCCTAAAGATACCCAGGATTTCCAAACCTATCTTTAAGGTTTAGGAACGCCCTGGACCGACTTCTTCCTGACACTATCTGTAGCACTGGCCACATCCCTTTCCTAGAACGAAATGATAACCTGGTCTATCACTTCACACGTAAAGTTTATTTTTCCGAAACGGCCTTACATTACCTTGGCACCAAAGCGAGAGTCCATCTGCTGTCTTCTGTTCCCCTCCAGAGCCTCTCTTGTCAGGCCCAGAACTAAGGAAAACAGCAGTCTCATACCAGAATGGGATCATGGAAAAAAAACATCTTAATCTAAGGCCAAAACAGGAACAGACTGACAGGTGAAGTCTAGCCAAAGCTGCCTTATCACACAGGTTAATATGTGGGCACCAAAAACTCTCTGGCAATAGTTAATGGGAATGATGACCACTGACTGAGTGTATGGCTCTGAACTTGATTAGGATCCAAGAAAAACAAGTCTTTGTCTTGTCTTTGACTATAGCTTTAAGCTTGTCTGGTTTGGTAAGTAGGTAAGTAAATAGGTATGTAAGTCAGAGAGAGACAGGAAGGAAGTGAAGGGGGAAAACAGATGGATATGTGTATGTGTACATATATGTATGTATACATGTCTCTATCAGTTTATAAAGATATCAAGATGAGCTATGAATGTGTGCGTGCTGCATGCTCAGTCATGCCTGACTCTTGTGACTCCATGGACTGTAGTCCACCAGGTTCCTCTGTCCATGGGATTTTTCAGGCAAGAATACTGGAGTGGACTGCCATTTCCTCCTCCAGGGGATTTTCCCAACCCAAGGATTGAATCACTGTCTCTTGCATCTCCTGCATTGGCAGGTGGATTCTTTACCACTGCACCACTAGGATGAGCCAAAATATTCCCGATTAAATAAGCAGATAGGATAAAGAAAGATCAACAAGACAACTGGTGTCGCATCTCAGCTCCGCAACTAACTATCTCGGTAACTCTGGACAAGTCATTTCAGTTTCGTAGGTTTTCAGCTTTCCCATTTGAAAAACTGCCTAAGGCCCTTTTCAGTTCCACAACACCACAGACTATAAATAGCTAACAATAGAGTCTGAGATATAGTCCTTGAGACACTGACATTAACACCTCCTAGCATTTGGGAGTCCATCTAACATGGAACTGAATAATCAAAAGACACTCAACACACCATCACTAAAATCCAAACTACTACAAACATAGTGCTTAGTACTTTTCAAGAGTCAAAAATTCAGGTTTATCTACTTTATTTTCCCTGCTTCTTTTATTATTGCTGTTTCTCTGATTCCATACCTTAATCCTTTTTTTTTTTATGTCTTTCTAGCAAAGCCATTTTTACCTTGGCCTTTATTTAAGGTACACAATTTCAAAGGACAAACACAAATTATCACTAAAAACTAAAAAATACAACCACGACATCTCAGATAGTACAGTGAATAAGAATCCACTTGCCAATGGAGGGGACATGGATTTGATCCCTGGTCAGGAAGATCCTCTAGAGAAGGACATGGCAACCCACTCCAGTACTCTTGCCTGGAAAATCCCATGGACAGAGGAGCATGGTAGGCTGCGGTCCATGGGGTCTTGAAAAATCGGACATGACTGAGCGACTTGACTTCACTCACTCACTCACTAGGAAGATTCCACGTGTCATGAGCAACTAAGCCCATGCCCCACGGCTACTGAGCCTGTGCTCCGCAACAAAAGTCACCAAGATGAGAAGCCCACGCACCAGAGTGAAGAGCAGTCCCCGCTCGCCGCAACCAGATTACACCTGCACACAGCAACAAGGACCCAGAGCAACCAATAAATACATTTTTAAGGGCTTAATAGAAAATTTTTTTCCAATTGAATGTGTCCAAAAAGACCTTGTTCTGAATGTTCCGTCAAAAGAAAATGCTTTTTCTTTACCAGTTGAGCTAAGGAATCTCAGCTCATATTTGTTTGTTTTCCCTACATAAATTAATCTTACAAAGTGGGCTAAACCTGGAGGCACACAGACAGACACAGAAAAGTGCCCCCCTCCACAGATATTTAAGGAGTGTGAGTTTCTCTCTGTATTGTTCCCACATCCATTCAAAAGCTGTTGTAGGAAGAGGCTGTAGGGCCCTGCACCAACTTCAGATTTCTGGAAAAGGGCAACATGGCTCTTCTCAAGCACAATCTTGGACCACCAAGACAGCATCATCTATTCTACTTAGTGGTTAAGTGAAGGACCACTTCGGAAGGATAATCTCTTGGCAAGGAGCCCAGCCCTTATCTTGCACTTCCAAGCCTCCCAGACCAGGCCTGGGGTAAGAAGAAGGCTTTGTGAGTCACTCCCCCTGCACTAAAAGTACCGAAAGGAAGGTGTTATCTGCTTGCCTTCAAAACACCACGTCGGTATGGATTAGAGTCAGAAGGCTCTTCAACAGACTTCAGCTTCTGTCTACAAGCTCTGGTGAAAATCAAGGGGCTGACAAGTGTTAATGTGACTACACAAGACGGCAGCTGGGGCTTCCTTCTTCCCCGCTCTGAATGGTTGCCAGCCCTGCCAAAGCTTCACTTTCTACATGCAAAGGAAGCGTAATAAATAAAACCTTTATTACTACGTTTCTACCAACGTCCCTATTAATTCTAGCCTACCTGGGCAACACTCACATTCCTCCAGCCCCCAAACACTTCTCTATAAAGGAAGACACCCACTGAAGAGGCCCACACATTACCCTCCCTGAAATAACTGATAGCACTGTCTCATTCTACTGAAAGTATAAAACTTTAGAATTCCTGAGTGTGATGGACAGAGGGCCATGGTGAAATGATGAAAACGAGTTAGGGAAAACTCCAGTCGCTGTTCTGCAGCATACTGACTTTTCAGAAATTCTATAAATAACCTTCCAAATTTACAGTGACTTCAATAAAGCTTCCTATTTCTGTCTCTCCACCTACCAATTTTCTGAGAATTACACGCTTGCCCAAATTAACGTAAAGCTGAGAGAGGTACTCTGCTGAATCCATCCCTCCAGCGCTGCTGATAAATTCAGAGCTCAGACAAATGCCCGATGAATGAGCCACCTTGGAGGGATTATGACATGAATCAGTCTTCTACTTACAATAAGGTTCCCCTCCCAACACACACACAGATTACAAGGGATTCTATTTCTTTTTCAGAAAGTTTGAGGAAAAGTTAAGGATAAACATGAATAAAGAGTGAACATCCAATTACAAGTTTGAAAAGAAATTCTTCAATGAAAGAGCTTACTCAGCTCCAAAGTAAGGCCTGATAAAGTTATGTAATAACCAGGAAACTGTAAAATATAATCTCTGCACACTTTTCATTTCTTTCTGGGCCCTCAAAGAAGTAACTGGTAAAGATAAGGTCATGGCCATTAATGCTTTAACGTGATCAGACTGAGAAATGGAACTTCCTTGACATATCAGAAAAAAGAAATCCCTACAGCATATACCCATCCACTTTGGGAGAGTTCAGTAGTAAAACAGGTAGGGAAACCGCCATCTATCACCAATAGGTGAGTGAAAGCAGCCACACACTCCAGCTTGAAAGGGCCTGTTCCCTTGTGCCCACCAACGTGGGCTGCCCAAGTACAGCACCCAATGAAATAAAAAGGAATATTTCAAGGAACGCTGATCTCTCACGCATAAAATGAAGCCTCAACTGCAAAAGGGGGGAAATGAACATTTATAGCCTTACCTTTGCCAGAACTCTGGATGTAGCCAGTGCTTCTCAGGCTCTTTTAATTAGGGTCTCTCTATACATCCATAGACTCCCTCTTCTTTCTGCCCATGGTAAGGCAGGAAACAACGTTCTAACACTTCAAATGCTCGGCCGTTAAGAGCTAAAAACAGATTCTGTGCAATGCTGGATGTATTTTTGTCTGCTAGCTACACACCCTCATCATGTTCAATTTTTTCCATTGGTGGGAGAGTGTGATGCAGGCTTAACCAGAAAGTGGTTTTCCATGGGCTGCCGGCAGCGATTAGCCAGAACAGCCTGCCATCAGGCCTGGAGCCGCCGGGCTCGCCCATGACTACGCTGCTGTGGGCTCCGCATTCCAGAATTACCACCAAAGTTCCATAGGAACGCGGCTCCCCAGTTTGCTGAATAAAGGTTTACTCACTCGAAGGGTGCCTCAGCTGCTTTTTTAAGCCCCTTGGCAGGAAGAATATACACCTACCATCCTGGTGTTTGAGCGGTAGTAAACATTCTGTCTCCAAAACCACAGCTGGAATGTCGGCCATAAAAACCCTGCCTCAAGAGCAGCCGTTCAAAATCATTTTGTGATTTGCAAAATAGAGGGTGTGCACTCTCTGTGCCTTGCTGGAGTTACTTCGTTTTCCAGAGAGCTGAAAACTACAGAGCCTTACACTAGTAGTCCCTGTTATTCCAAAAGGTGGCTATTTTCTCCAAAAAAAAATGCATTTAACTGCCCTTAAAAAAAAAAAGTGATAAACCAGAGTTTCACAGGTTTTGAAGTCTTGCTGTAGCTTTTGAAAAAAGACCCCCCATTTCAAGAATCCCCAAAAGATAAGGTGAGGTATTGGGGACGGGGTGCTGAATGAGAGAATAAGATTCCATCTCTGCAGTAAGATTTTCCATTTTAAGTTTCAATCTTTGAAATTATAGTTCATAGAAGAAAACAGTTTAAGCAGAGGTTTCCCAGTTATTCTGGACAAACACATGACAACAGTTTTTTTCAGAAAGCACTTCTCATGAAAAATGTGAATGAAGGACTTCACCGGTGACTCAGTGGCTAAGTGGTCACCCAGTGGGTGACCATCCCAAATAGGGGCCCTGGTTCGATCACTGATTGGGGAACCAGATCCTACAAGTTGCATATAAGATTCTACACGTCACAACTAAAGACCAAACATCCCGTGTGCCACAACGAAGACCCAGTAGAGCCAAATAAATATTTTTTAAAAAGCAAAAATTTGTTTTAAAAAGACCTGTTTTAAAAAAATATGAGTGGATCCATACGTGCAGCAGACAAGATTTTTAAGTAATACTAAAGACAAGATTCTACTTTAGACACACAAGCTTTTAATTCCTCATCTTGCATGAAAAAATGAGTATTTATGTACACATACATACATCAACACACCCAGGTACACACTCACACACACGCAAACTGAATTCTGTTTCCACACAGTTTCCATGTAGTTCATACACGTTTGAAGATACATTTTCTAACCTTAGTTGACACATAATAAGAGCCATCACAAAACGTCATTAGCCCAATAGTTATAAAAAGCCATCTAACCTCCACAAAAATTTGTATTAGTGAACACAGAACCAAGGAATTTTTAGTGCTGGTGGAGAAAGAAGGATAAAAAATTCCCGTCTCCAAGCCCCTCATCAGAAACAAGGCTTCAAGTGACTCGCTTAAGGCCACACCAAGACCTGCCACCCAAGTAACCACAAGCCCTGGGACTGAAGTCAGAAGGTTGCCACGGAAGCCAAGTCATATAACAGAAAACATGGGAATTCCCAAAATGTTCATTTGACCTGTGTCTGTATTAAAAAAAAAAGTCTAGATAAATACAAAAGAAGGGTGCAGTTTAAGTCACTGAGCTCCTATTCCTTTAGACCCAGCACCATCATTTCTGTTACCCAAAAAATAAAGTATCAGCCAACAGAAAACAAGCATGTTTCTTCCAAACAACCCTGAGACAGAACAACTACTCCTTGATACAAAGGAGAGAAAGGGAATTATATAAGAACGAATATGTTTCTGAGGTGGAAAACTTATCAGAAGAACAAGTAATTCCAAGGAAATATTTTTGTATCCCTATTAAGACAATTCTGACCTTTTGATATTCTGTATACACACAGATCACTCCGAGTCAGAACTGCTCAAAAGACTGACTTATCTCCAACATTCCTCAGACACTTCCAATGGGTTTGCATTGTCTGATTCCATTTTTTATCACTGAGGTCACCCAAGTAACTTTTGTTCTATGAATTTATAGAGTCACTTGGGGTTTCAAACTATGTTAGATTTTTCAAGTTCCTTAGACTTCGTCCAACTACAGCAAAATACTCTCAGTTTAGTACTTCATCCCAAAATTACAAAACCCAGCATTATTTCCACATCATAAAACCTAGACTTTATCTTTCTAATGCTTCATTCTGACATAATATTATAATGTAACAGGATATATGCATTAATAGTCATTAAAACTGAATTCCTTGGCAAAGATCTGAGCATTATGTAAATTACTAAAGAAATATTCTGTCTGCAAACACACAGTGCAAAATGACACATGTAAAAGCAAATATAGCAAAACTGTAACAATTACAGAGTAGAATTCAAGTTATGGGTCTATTCAGTTCAGTCACTCAGGCATGTCCAACTCTTCGAGACCCCATGGACTGCGGCACGCCAGGCTTCCCTGTCCATCACCAACTCCCAGAGCTTGCTCAAACTCACATCCATCGAATTGGTGATGCCATCCAACCATCTCATCCTCTGTTGTCCCCTTCTCCTCCTGCCTTCAATCCTTCCCAGCATCAGGGTCTTTTCCAGTGAGTCAGTTCTTTGCATCAGGTGGCCAAAGTATTGGAGTTTCAGCTTCAGCATCAGTCCTTCCAATGAACACCCAGGACTGATCTCCTTAAGGATGGACTGGTTGGATCTCCTTGCAGTCCACAGGACTCTCAAGAGGCTTCTCCAACACCATAGCTCAAAAGCATCAATTCTTTGGTGCTCAGCTTTCTTTATGGTCCAACTCTCACATCCATACATGACCAATGGAAAAACCACAGGTTTGACTAGACGCACCTTTGTCAGCAAAGTAATGTCTCTAGGTTTCTGCTTTTTAATATGCTGTCTAGGTCTACTATTCACTATACAATTCTTTGAACTTTTCTGTATTTTTGCAGATATTCCTAATAAAAGGTTAGAAGGAAGTGACACAAACACACTCACAAAGTAGAAAGATGGTTGCCAGGATGGAGGAAGGAGAAATAGGAGAGGTTGGTAAAAGGGAACAAACTTTCAGCTAATAAGAAATGTTTAATAAACATAAAATGTAGCGGAAATATCTCAGATTTCACAGGGGACATGAGTTAGAAATTCATCTCTCAGTGACTTAGAAGCCTTCTAAAGACCCTGATGCTAGAAAAGATTGAAGGCAGGAGAAGAAGAATGGGACAACAGAGGATGAGATGGTTGGATGGCATCACTGACTCAATGGACATAGGTCTAAGCAAGCTCCGGAAGTTGGTGATGGACAGGGAGGCCTGGCGTGCTGCAGTCCATGGGGTCGCAAAGAGTTGAACACGACTGAGCGACTGAACTGAACTGAAATCCCATTTCCCTCACCATAAAATGGGGTGGATAATAATGTCTATCTAGAATAAAAACATAAAAAGATATAAGTAGTTAATCTATAAGTAGTTACAGAAAAACTGACATTAAGAATACGATTTTAAAAGGAGTATGCTGGGACAGGGGCAATCCAGGAGAGAGGGGATACATGAATACATATGACTGATTCACTTTGTTCTGTGACAGAAATTGACACAACATTGTGTCTATACTTCCAATAAATTAAAATAATAATAACAACAATAAAAGAAAGTCAGGAACAAAAAAAAAGGAATATGAACTCTCAGAAATAACCTCTCCACTTAAAAATCAAGACACTCAATTCCTGCCATATTCTTCACTTCTGACATCAAACACACAATGATACAGAAAGAATATCCCATCAAGCATCATTTTTTATTAATAATCTATAGTCAATTCTAAGGGCTTCACCTGGTTAAAAAAAAGCATATACACACACACACACATACTGCCTTCCCAGGAGATACAGTTGATAAAGAATCTGCCTGCCAATGCAGGAGACTTGAGAGATGCGGGCTTGTGGCAACCCACTCCAGTAATCTTGACTGGAAAGTTCAATGGACAGAGGAGCCTGGTGCACTACAGTCCTTAGGGTTGCAAAGAGTCAGACATGACTATGCACACATGAGTAAACACACACACACATGTATAGTAGTAATAATAAAGACTAAAAACATAAATTATTTTTATCCAAACAGGATCCCAAAAGATAGAATGCTGCTGCTGCTAAGTCGCGTCAGTCGTGTCCAACTCTGTGCGACCCCACAGACGGCAGTCCACCAGGCTCTGCCATCCCTGGGATTCTCCAGGCAAGAACACTGGAGTGGGTTGCCATTTCCTTCTCCAATGCATGAAAGTGAAAAGTGAAAGTGAAGTCGCTCAGTTGTGTCCGACCCTCAGCGACCCCATGGACCGCAGCCTTCCAGGCTCCTCCGTCCATGGGATTTTCCAGGCAAGAGTACTGGAGTGGGGTGCCATTGCCTTCTCCGAAAAGATAGAATAATCTCTCACAAATAGAAACATCCACCTTTGAGGAAACAACACAAATGAGGAAAACCTCCACCATACGCTAACGTGCTAGAAGAGCTTTTAGTCTGCTCCTTCGTCATGATGGAAAAGCAGTATTTCAAATAACATGGGCTGAAAAGATATGGAATTGAGCGATGCCTTTGCAAAAATGTCCTAGATGAAGGCCACACCAGAAGAAAAGGAAACATGCAAAATATTCATGTGAAAACCCTAAAATCCAAATAAATCCAAATAAAATCCACCTGAGGTGGCCTTCCTCCCCATTTCATCAAAAGGCAAAAATCTTAACAACTTGTTTCTAAAACCAAACGCAACTGAATTAGCCCAGAGCTGAGTGAAAGTGTACGTGCCTGGCCTTCATATCCAAACTCGCACAGTTTGAAAGGTTTCCCTCCCACGTGGGACACGGGAGACCCACACAACTGACACACGAACTCCTCTGCAACCCAGCCACTGCTCCCAGGCGCCAGCAAAGCAGCTCAGGCCCCAGACCTTAGGGTCCCTCTTCCTTGACCTCAGACCCTGCGGCGTGACACGAGACTCATCACTTTTCAGCTTCTCAATCTGCGAAAGGGAGATACTACTACCTACCTCACTGGGCTGTTGTCAGGATTAAGTAAAATAATACGTGCAGACTGTGTAATAAAAGACCTTCCAGAGAATGCAGAGCAGAGATCTTGTGAAGTGCCTACTGTTATGTCTAGTACTATAAAAAGTACCTGGCACATGGTGAATACCTAATAAATCAATAAATATCCATTGAGTCAGTGAATGAGTGAGTGAGTGAATGGAGTGATGATGATGATGGCAGTGGGGGTGAACAGGCAAAGAAAAGAACATTGGAAATTCCCCCGCAGTCCAAGGGTAGGACTCCACACTTTCACTGCTGAGGGCCCGGGGTTCAATCCCAGGTCAGGGAACTAAGATCCTGCCAGCTGCACAGTACAGCCAATAAACAAACAAACAGATAAAATAAAAATAAAAACTTTTTTAAAAAAAGGGCATCCAGTGCAGTCTACATATTTGTGTCAGAAGACTCTAAAACCCATTTAAAATAAGCCATTCACACATTATAAATGCCCACCAAGCACATCTTCCAGAGAGATTGTACTTGAAACTGTCCAGCTGTTCTCCTGTAGCATTGCATATTCCAGGCTGCCTTAGCCTCACAGAGATGCGTGAACAGCCCACGGTCATGCAGCTTTCAAGTCAACAGTCAACTCTAAGACAATTCCAAATGCAATGCTAGCATGGTAAAGTGTTGCTTTAAAACCACAACTTCACAAGTGTGGATTAAGAAGACAACAGTGTTCCTGTAAATCAATGAAAAACTTAGTATTTACAAAATGAGGACAAAATAGAGAGCAAAATTAACTTTCAAGTTTTTCAAAAGCAAACTGGAGGTGCCTACAAAATCTACAGTCAATGTTAAAATAATTCAAGATGCAATACTAACATGGTATGTGGTTGCTTTAAAACCACAGAACATCTAAATTTCATAATACAATCTTTTTCTAAGTGTTTTGAAGGCATCAAATGTGCAAAAAAAATAAAATTAATGAAGATAGTTATCATGAAAATGAAAGATTTTACAGTGTAAATATTTATGAAATCCAAGTAGTACCTTACATTTCATAACAATTAAGCCCTAACAATTTAACCAAATGAGCAGTTAGTTACTTTAAGAATGAGCAAATATTAAGTGACATAAAAATTAAGATTTAGAGCAAATTCTTTAAAAAAGCTTTCCTTTAAAGGATCTTTTTTCTCTGAGTCCCCATATCCAAATTAAATACACTTTGACGTTCAACAATTATTGACAATGTATAAAATTCTAAATTTTGGGAGTTAATTTTTTTTTTTCCTCTTTTTGATTGCAGTGCTCAGCTTGCTGGACCTTAGTTCTCTGACCAGGAATTGAACCCAGACCCTCGGCAGTGACAGCATGGAGTCCTAACCATTGGGCAACCAGGGAATTCCCCCAAATCCTAAGTTTTGAAACTAAATAGAATACTTTGTACCAACTAACAGGTAATATTTTATATAAATGACAAAATGTGTATTAAAAATCATGCTACCAATGGAAATAAAACTACAAAATGAGTTTCAGATAAGGTATTATTAAAATAAAAAATTTTAGTAGAAAAAAATCATTTATTAATAGGAACTATGCTTGTAAAATCCTGTCTTATAAATACTAATCACTAGACACATCTGTTTACAACATTTTTGAAGGGTTATGTTGGAAGTTAAGAAAATACAAGTAATCTGCCCAGAACTCAATGTAATTAAAAAGTGTTAAATTCTGCCTCTCACTCCACTCACAATATTTTCTTTTCGTGGACTAAAGTGAAACTGTTTTAGCTGAAAGGTTCCTAATCAGTTTAACTCAGAATAATTGAATCTGAGTTTTTGAAGAGACCCTGCGGGTCATCCATCTATCAAGCCTGGTCCTGGTCCCGCTTCCAATTTGAGAACCGTCTCCAGGATCCTGATAGATGGACCCCTCCCTTCTCCCTAAATACACGGAGGGATGGGAAGTTCCCAGCTCTATTAGAAAGCACATTCCACTGTTAAGTCACCAACTGATAGATGAGAACTCCTTCCCCGGACTTCAGATGAGTCATCCTAAAACTTCCACTAATTAAGTTCAGCCTTTCCATCATTATCCGCACACACATTCTACACCCCCCTTCTACCCAGTCACCCTACAAACAGCAGCAGTCAGGTTCACGGTTCTTCCCGGCTCTCCCCCTCCTTTTAGACCATCTTCACAATGAAGCCAGAGCCACCGTGTAAAACAGAACAGATGGACAACACCAGATTGTTTTTCGCTAAAAATCAAATGCACATGGAAGACAGTCCTAAAGGCTTCAGTCTGCGTCACCCCGCTCAGAGTAAAAGAGGCCACAGGCCCTCTCTGGTGCCACGAAGTCTGGGAAACGTTGGGGCCCCAGGGGCGAAGGCAGGATGGAACCTACCTCCCGAGTCCCCACGCATGTATGGACTGTTCCCAGTCCACCGAGCCAGGAGGCCCAAGAACTGAGCTCAAGGAAGGTGAGGGAGAATTTGCTGCCGAAAGAAAGGACCTAAAATGAAGCAAAAGAATGGTGTCTGAATGCAGAAGGAAATTTTTTACCGTCCAGAGGAGGGATCAGTCTCCTAACAGGGCTGTTTGAAATGTATGAGTGAAGCAGGACTGGGAGCTACATTCTTAAGAAACAGAAACCATTTGTCAGCAAATGAAATGTGTACAAGTATCCTTCAGCACACACACACAAATGCTCTGTTCTATTTTCCTTAAAATAAGAAGCTCTAGGAACTTCCCCGGCCATCCAGTGGTTAAGACTTTGCTTCCAACTCAGAGGGCACGGGTTTGATCTCTGGTTGGGGAACTAAGATCCCACATGTTGCAAGGTGTGGCCAAAAAAAAAGGAACTCTCCAGAAACATCTTCTATTTTTCCATTACAGATACAGAAGTAGATTGCACTTTTTTCACTTTTCTCCTAGTTCTACTAGAAATAAAACTACTTAAGTCAATGAAAAATGGCAATTGACACTCAGTGCCTTGAGACTGTGCACAGCAGCAGGGACTGTGGCCATCTGGCCCATGACAACCCATCCCGAAGGGCCAGCTCATCACTGCCATCTGGGAATGCAGAAGCCTGGGGATGCGCCAGCCGAAACTCCTTTTCAAGAAACACTGAAAATGCTGCTTTCATGTAAATTTTTCCACTTTTTACAGGTCAGCAGCTAACTTACATAACCTGAAAATACTTGTCAGGGACATATTTTGCAGGCCAACCAGAGCTTATCCACAGCCCAGAACCAGCCAGAAGCCCCCCACTTTGCAATATTGGATGTAAATGATAAACCACAAAGAAGACAATTTCACTTAAGCAACAGTCCCGACTCCCTGACTTGGGAAGGCTAAATCCTAGGTCTTGAGGGGCATCCGTCTGCACAACCAACTTGCCTAGGACACCAGAGGCACAGTTAGTGTCACATGGTGAGAAATTTGTGCTCTGGAGGAGATTTTGAAGATTCAATTTGCTTCTTACTGTTTTAAAAATGTGAAATGCTCCTTCGCACAATTATCATGTTTTACACTATGATCCCTGCAAGCAGGAAGTTTTCTAACATTTCTGGGTTTATTTACAAATACAGCACACACTAAAGGTACACATTTTAATAGCAGCTGGTAACCTTTGTATTGACCAGCCTTTGTGTCATCTACATTAGAATATTCAGAAGGAATATCCACTTAGCCTCGGAGGGGTGTTTCACTTATGTTTCCACAAAGTTCAAAAGCCAGGACTGAAAGACACCTGTTTGAAAAGCCTCAAGTTTAGATTTTGGGGGAGTGACATGGCCTGAGTTTTTGAATCCTGCCTTTGACCTTTCTGGGGTCAGTTTCTTCTTTAAGATGGGAATAAGAAAAACATTTTTCTCATGGAGTGATGGTGATTAAGTATGTTCATACACATCCTGACCCACAGATCGAACCCGCATCTCCTGCTTTGGCAGGCGGATTCTTTACCACTGAGCCACCTGGGAAGCCCCCTTCAATTTAAAAAACATTTCAGTAAATATAAAAGTAAATAAAAAAGTAATAGTTTAGCAGGTGGCTGAGTGGCCACCACATATTGGGTGCTTGGGGACAGTCTCTGGAGGCAGCACCCTGAGTTGAGACCCACAAGGCACAAAGGGGCCCAGGAGAGATGAGACAGACTTCAGCCTGGGGAACTTTGCCTGTGTGTGTGTTTTACCAAAACAAGCATGAACTGCAGACACTGCACACCTTTCCAAGGAACTACCTGCAATCATTCCAAACAGGGCTTTGGGAACTGCTCAGATTTCCCGCTGTAACATTTACCCTGCAACAACCAATACACCAACTAGTAAGATGCACCAGTCAGAACGAAAACAGCCTCAACACCTGGGGTGAGACCTGACCTCTCCTCGGTGGCTTCCCATTGCCCAAGTCCCCTGAGCTGTCCCGATCTTACAACTGCCATGAGAAATGATACTCTCTAGTCTGCTCTCAGGGCTTCCCAGGTGGTCCTAGTGGTAAGAACCCGCCTGCCAGTGTAGGAGAGGTAAGAGACACGGATTTGATCCCTCAGTTAGAAAATCATGGCAACCCACTCAGTATTCTTGCCTGGAGAATCCCATGGACAGAGGAGTCTGGTGGGCTACAGCCTATAGTATTGCAAAGAGTCGGACACGACCGAGGCTACTCAGCATGCACAATCTGTTCTTGAGCAGGAGGTCCTAGTTGGTTTGGAGTTCAAACTTTCCTGACTTCAGCTTCTCTACCTAAACTCTCAGCAAAGATGGACATATGCTTTTCCACAGAGACAGGATCAGCCAGCACATCAAATTAAGGGGCATTTGTAAAAAGCCACTCAGATTTGGTGCCCGCTGCCTGCAGAAACCTTGGCCACCAGCCACTAAAGGAATCCACACCAGCTTTCCCTGCTCAGGTCTGCACACAAAGAGCAGTTAATAGAGCGACACGGGAAACAGGCACATAAACACCACCAGATCTTATCGCTCTCGAGATGTACAAGGGCCTTGAACTTACCCCCAGAGGAAGTGTAGACCACACTTCACGTAATCATTCATTCATCTGGAATGAGCTGGCTGAAGAGCTGTCTTTGTAATTCAGGCACAGAACCCTGGCAAGACAAACAAAGCAAAACAAAAAAATAGGTGGTGAGAAACAAGTTTTCAAAAATCAGAGTTTTATAACTAAAGCTCAATTTCTCAGCATTCTGCCTATCTTGGACTTAATACAAAAAGGGAGCATCTGAGAAAAACACAAGTATTAAGTGTGTGTGTGCTCCGTTGCTTCAGTTGTATCCAACTCTTGGTGACCCTATGACCTGTAGCCCGCCAGGCTTTTCTGTCCATGAGATTCTCCAAGCAATACTAGAGTGGGTTGCTATTCCCTCCTCCAGGGAATCTTCCCAAACCAGGGATCGAACCCATGTCTCCTGCATTTCAGGCAGATTCTTGATTCTTTACTACTGAGCCACCAGGGAAGCCCCAGCTATTAAGTGGTTAACTATAAAGGAAATGTGAGGGTCTTCCCACATTCTAATTGGAGAAGCAGCTATACTGCTTCATCCTATAAATATAAAGCCAAACCATTTTATAGACAGATATATGGAGGGAGGGGAAAAGTGGGGAAGGAAGGAGGGAGGAAGAGAAGTGAGGGGAGATGGTTGGATGGATGGTTAAACAGACAGGACAGGCCGCTACTCCACATGCTGAGGCTAGAGCAGTAAAGAAGAGCAAAAGTCTCTGCTCTCACTGAGCTTTACTCAGATGGGAGGAATCAGTCAAACAAACAGGTAAATAAACAAGGAAAAATATCCTAGAGTAACAGAGACATAAAACAGGATGACGAGCTTGTGAGGGACAAGTGTCTAATGTAAACTGGAAGACCAAGAAATGGCCTTTCAAGACGGCAACTAAGTTGAGACCTGAATGCTGTTTCAAAGTTAGTGAAATGATCCCCCAGACAGAGGGAGTAGCCAAGACCCCAAGAAGAAGCAGTTGTCTAGAGGAATTATCATGGACTGTGGGCAGAAGCTGCATGCAAGGGCATGGAGTCAAAGGATCAGAGTTTTGTTACTTATTCAGCAGGTGGCTTCTGGCTCTTCTCCTATAATGGAAATAGTATTTTCTTCCTATGGTTGAAATGCTGCACAGTGACATTAGAACTCATGGCCCTGTTGGTCAACATACCAAAAAGTACCTCTTTTCTTTCACCATTTAAAATGTTGCACAGATGGCTTTCAGAGAATGAGACTTTTTTTTTTAATGACCTATAGTTGATTTACAACATTGTAAGTTTTAGGTGGAGACTTGTCTTTTTACAAAACATCATTTCACCCCTGCTATATACACAAGACACTCTCTTATAGTAATAACCGTATACCACGGCTCACAGTTCACAATCCTTGATAAAGAATGCAGACTTTGGTGCCAAAGGGTCAGAGTTCAACCCCTAACTTCCCCATGACCACCTGAGTGACATTATTAAAGTTGTCTGAGCCTCTGTTTTCTTCAACCATAAAATGGAAATGATATCTACTTTGCAGGGTTATTCTACATACACACAGAGAAAATACTTAATAAAGTAGTTGAAAAATGTGTAATACTCAAAGTGGTGAGACTTGCATTGCAACCAGTAACTATTGAGAAAGGTGTGGTTATCAACGATTTATGCTGCAGAAATACGCCTGTATAACCAGGCACAGTGGAGATAACAATTTCCTTTTAGAGATCATAGAATAGCCTATGGTGGACCTTTAAAAACCAGCCCAACTCCCTTCTCTAAAGAGGAGAATTTAAAGCTTGAAGAAGTAGACTGATTCGCTCAAGGTGACATCACTGGTTCAGAGAAAAATCTTAGAAACCTAAATAATAGACTTGGTCTAGAGTCCCTACCTTATAAGATAAATCCTAAAGAGACATAAACTTCTAATTCTCTTTGTAATTAATCCAGTATGGACAAGAAAATATTTTTAGGTAGAATGGAAAATTAAACAAGTTTTGATAGACTCCATCTAAATACACTATACTGACAATTTTTAAAGGCCGAGAATTATCATACCTTACTGATGGCCTGATAGTGATGGTTATTTCCTAACCAGGAAACTATAAAATATAACACCTGCCACACCTTAATTTTTTTCGATGATAACAACAGATACTGAGTCTCAAGCACCTACTATGTGACAGAAGTCTCCAAACATTCTGAATACTTGGCCATTTCATGAGTGTGATAGCCTTTTATTGCCTACACCTTTGCATACATTGTGTCCTGCTGGGAATGTCTCCCTGGAGAACTCGGAATTACCCCTCAAGATCGAGCTTAAGTGTCTCCTCTTCCACGGAGCCTTCCCTGATCCACCTTTCTCCCGCCAAGACCACCCCCTACCTCACCTCACTGCTCTAGTATAGACAACCACATTGCAATCATCTCTTTTTTCGTCTGTCTGTCCTTTGGAGTAGATGCTGACTGCTTTGAAAGTAAAGGGCTTGTCTTTGTTTTCCTGCTCTAAAGCACAGTGCCTTACACATGGGTGCTTAATAACACCCAACGAATGGTTCAATGCAAGAACTGACACATTATACCAAGACAACATGATTTAATTTCAGACTAGTGTTTTTTTCTAGTTCATAGCCATGACTTAGATTACAAATAAAAAGTTTACAGCTTGACTTCTGTAATAGTTAACAGTATGGGTCAGCTCAACTAGGCTATGGTACCCAGATGTCTGTTCAAATATCAGTCTAGATGTTGCTGTAAAGGTCATTTTTTAGGTGGAATCAACACGGAAATCAACAGACTTTGAGTAAAACAGATTATCTTCCATAAGGTGGGAGGGCCTCAGCCAATCAGTTGAATGTGTTAAAGCAAAGACAGGGGTTTCCTGAAGAAGGAATTTTGCCTCCAAACTGCAACATGGAAACCCAGCCTGGGTTTCCGGGCTCCTGTCATGCTGAACTTTGGACCCATGGCTGCAACATCAATTTTTGCCTAAAATTCCAGACAGTTGGCCTGCCCTGTGGATTTCAGACTTGCCAACTCTCCCAATCGGGTGAAACAGTTCCTTAAAATTGACATAAAGGTGTGTGTATATGTGTGTGTGTGTGTGTGTGTGTGTGTGTATACTTATGGATGTGAGAGTTGGACTATAAAGAAAGCTGAGCACAGAAGAATTGATCCTTTTGAACTGCGGTGTTGGAGAAGATCCTTGAGAGTCCCTTGGACTGCAAGGAGATCCAACCAGTCCATCCTAAAGGAGATCAGTCCTGGGGTTCATTGGAAGGACTGATGCTGAAGCTGAAACTCCAATACTTTGGCCACCTGATGCGAAGAACTGACCCATTGGAAAAGACTCTGATGCTGGGAAAGATTGAGGGCAGGAGGAGAAGGGGACGAAAGAGGATGAGATGGTTGGATGGCATCACCAACTCTATGGACATGAGTTTGAGCAAGCTCCAGGAGTTGGTGATGGACAGGAAGCCTGGCATGCTACAGTCTATGGGGTTTCAAAGAGTTGGACATGACTGAGCGAATGAACTGAACTGATACATATATGTATATATGAGAGAGAGAGAGAGAGAGAGAGATGGGTGCTTCATCAGAGCAGCAGCAGGCTCGAAAATCACACTGTGAATTCTAACATCCACTGGTGGTGTCAGCATGAGAATCGTTAACATTGTCACAGTAGTAACAGTATTCATCACTTACAGAAGGACACGCTGAAACCAAATCCTACAGGCCTGCACCAGTCACAGTAAGACAACCAGAGAGATTAAAGTGCTCCAAATAAAGCAGCCCTTCTCCCAGAGTCAAAACCCTAAGCGCAGGGTCTGTGATCTGGTAACATCCGGACAGACTGAGGAACAGAAGTACAGAACTTCAAATCTCTTGATCAGATTTTTCACTCCTGAAGAGACACAGATTCAATCCCTGTGTCAGAAGATCCCCCAGAGCAGGAAATGGCAACCTGCTTCAGTATTCTTGCCTGAAAAATCCCTGGTGGGCTACAGTCCACGGGGTCGCAAAGAATCGGACAAGACTGAGCAACTAAACACACACACACACAGCAAATGAAGCCTGTTGGTTCTGTTTCTCTGAATAGCCTGACTAATATAATTACTAATCATTTTGGATTGAAATGATTTAAGGCAGGATTATAGGATGCTTACGTTCAGGGTACATCAGTTTAAACTCTGTTCACTTTGCAGATGCAAGAAAGAGAGGCCTGGAAAGGATAAATCAGACCTGTCACTCAGAGCGTGGGAAGGAACTTGGACGAGAGCTCAGATCCCCAAACAACTGCCTCAGTTCTGGTCCCAGAACGGACGACACTGGTTTTGCCACAGTGACAAACCAGCCGTCACCAAAGCACTCTTCCTTCGATCCCAGGGTCCCCGCCTGACCTTTTTCCCTTTCTGTACGAATTCCAGGGCCACACGAACAGTTCACTTTGATTTAGCTGGGTGGACCTCAACTACCTTCGATAAGTGGATAAGCTCTCAACAGCGTAGACTGGATTCAGCTGCCCGTGAGTGTCATGTTTTCAGATGAGTCAACAATGGGACAGGTATCACAATCTCCTGCAACTCCAGAAAGGTCTGAGAGGTGCTGTGTGTAGTCTGTGCGATTCTAGGCACTGCTGGGTAGATCACACCTACCATAAAACTCTAGTGATTCTATATTATTAGTTACACACAGTATGCTAATTACCGATGACCAAACGTAGGCAGCCTGTGTGGACAGAACTGTCCATCAGCAGATCCACTCACGCTCTTTCAGCATGAAATCCTGCTATCCTAGAGTCCCTGAGCTGCCTGCTTGCCACCATGACATCATTTTAATTTAAATGAATATGGCTTACACTTTTCTCTCTTGAATTTTATGATGAAAAGCTGGCCTCATGCCTTCCCTAGAAGCTGAATGTAGTTGAACCTTCAGCTGTATCAGTTAAAAAAAAAAAAAAAAAAAAGGGAGGGGCCCACATCTAAAGAATGGCTACAGCATTCATCAATCGAGAAGTCTGTGGTCAAGCCCTGGCCTAAGTGCACAGTGCCCAGTGTTTATAAAACTTTCACTGCTGGGCCAACCAGGGCAAGGAGAAAGTGCTGGGGAAGAAAGAGATGACTACTTCACCATGCCCTGGGAATAGGCTGCCTGCTGCCCACCTTGGTAAGAAGAGTGCATTTCTTGCTGAGAAATTTCCTTTATATATTTATATTTGGAGAAGGAAATGGCAACCCACTCCAGGATTCTTGCCTGGAGAATCCCATGGACAGAGGAGCCTGGTGGGCTGCCATCTATGGGGTAGCACAGAGTCGGACACAACTGAAGTGACTTAGCATGCGTGCATGCATATTAATATTTATTATATATATAATTTTATTCATTTACGTTTGGCTGTGTTGGGTCTTTGTTGCTGCACGAGCTCTCTCTCTAGTTGCAGCGATCGGGGGCTACTCTCTCATTGCGGTGTGTGGGCTTCTCATGTGGCAGCTTCTCGTGTTGTGGAGTGTGGGCTCAACAGTTGCAGTGCATGGGCTCCGCAGCACGTGGGATCTTCCCAGGCTACTGATCAAACCTGTGGCCCCTGCACTGGTAGGTGGATTCTTAATCACTAGACCCCTAGAGAAGTCCCCCGCTGAAAAACTCTCCAAAACTCATGACTTCTTCAAATTAAATCCGCTTTGTAACCACCATCTCTCTGACTACACTCACGTCTGCAAGTTTCCGGGTTTCCTTTGGCCTTGCTATCTATCAGCGAGGCAGCTTATCGAATCAGTCTCCGCCTGGCGTTTGTGCTAAAACAATACAGCCCATGGGAGGTTTCCCAAGAGGCAGAAAGGGTCCTGGAGTGAAGGGAATCCTGTCTCCGTGAACTCCTCGTGTGACCCTGGCCGAGCCCAGCAGCATCTCCATCACAGGGGAATTATTTCTGACCTGTGTCTCTTGGGCCCACAGAGACTTCAGAGCCATAATGAACAAAACCCCTGTGTGACTCCCACTCCAAGGCGGGAGGAGGGGTGTGCTGGAGACCTTCACTAAGTGACAGTTGTCACCAGTTTCTCACACTGACACGAACACACTATTCCCACACAGAGAACCCATGCAGTCGAATGCCGCCCTTAACAAAAGCAGCAGGTACCGCCGCCCAAGAGAATCCACCCTCCTGACAAAGGGATGGCTGATTACAATGAAAATGGGAAGTTTCAGTCAGTCTTCCTCAAATGGCAGACTTCTGCACCCACGGAGCACAGCGCTTACCATGCACCAAGTCACCGCAAGTCCCTTGTTATTTATAAAACAGCTCATGTGAAACACCAAAAACAAACAAACAAAACCAAAAAGCAGCTAGAAGAAGGACAAGGCATATCCCTCTGGGGTCACTGTATTCCCCAGGGTGGTGACCCTGTCAGCCAATCTGGTCCCTGGTTAGAATAAGTGTTCCCCGGGATTCCCACAAAGTTCATGTTTCCAGGGACAAAACCCAAGGATGCAAAAGTTGGTACATTATACCTTGAATGCCTATGTGCAAGACCTTTATTAAGTTAATTCAATTCAGGAAGTATCTGATGAACAGCACTTGTGTTCGAGGTACCACGCTAAGTGTCGGGAGTACGATGGTGATAGAAAGCCTACAGACAGTCTCACCAGCCTGTGAACAAACAGGCCACCAGCCACCACTCAGTGTGGAGACGATCATGGTCCAGAGGGGCAGATGCTACGGAAGCCCACGGGGTGGCTCATGAGAAGACGCTACCACGCATCCCAGCCCACTTGTTGCTAAGGCAACAGAAACTGATTTAGCACCGTTGTCTTAGAGCCATCACTGGATTTTGGCTTCTAGATGAAGTGATGACCTTCATCCAGTTGCCTGACGGTCACGTGGAGAGCGACTTTCTTCAAGAGATAACTGCAAGGTAACAGGCCCTGAAAGTGAAAAAGTTGCTTAGTCGTGTCCAACTCTTTGTGACCCCATGGAAAGGCCATGGAATTCTCCAGGCCAGAATACTGGAGTGGGTAGCCTTTCCCTTCTCTAGGGGATCTTCCCAACCCAGGGATCGAACCCAGGTCTCCCGCATTGCAGGCAGATTCTTTACCAACTGAGCTATCAGGGAAGCCCTAATCACCCCCAAAACCACGGCATCTGTGCATCACAAATTACATTCAGCATCAGGGTGGGCTCACACCCCCTTTATGACACAACCCTAGGTGTCATAGGCACCTAGAGACAGTCAGGCAACCACCTCGTACAAAAGGAACTTAACACAGTGTGGAGTGGAGGCCATCTGGATGATTGTGGATGGACTGACTGTAGCTGACAAAGAACTCATTCACCTTCAGTAACAGTTAAGTCCCAATAGCCGCAAAGTGTGATTCAGGGTACCATGAATGAACCAAAGATGAATCAGACCCAGCACCACCCATCCAAGGGCCTAGAGTTAGTAGGGGAGAAAGGACAGCAAAGCCCTCATATGTCATATAAAGGGGCAGGATAACCTGCCCATCTGGGATGGGAGCAAGACGACACTGTGAAGAATGCCAGAAACTTCCTTTGGTTTAAAAAGTAAAGGAAAAATCACCAAAGAAAACCAAAATCCATTAAATCTATCCAAAACAGGCATTCTCAGAAGCAAAGCCACTCAGATCAGCAAGCCAAACTAGAGGAAGAAAGAGTTGGAGTCCAGCTTAAAAGGAGAAGCAAACAAGCACACGTAAAACAAAACCAAAAAAAAGGAAAAAAACCAAAAACATTAACCTCTACAAGAGAAACTACAGACCTTTTTAAAAATGTTTGGAGGTTGCAGAGCATCTGTTTGCAAAGATAACAGCGGACCCTGCATCCCCAGATGAGAGCAGGTGGGGATCAAGGAAGACCATCCAGGGGTGACACCCCCCAGAGCATCACCAGATACCACTGGGGAGCAGCTCGGACAAGAAGGACATGACACCAGGCTGCGTAGAGCAAGACAGCCTTGCCTAGGGACCCGGACTTCAAGGACTGTCTGACTTGGACGTGGAACCAGGGAGGCCCTGCACTGTTACAAGGACGACAGCACAGATGAAGGCCAGAGAGACCAGGAGGCCGGAGACACAAGACCCAGAGCAGCATCCAGTGTGATGAAGCATAGCATGGAGTGAAGGTGGACAGACAGGCAGGTGAGCATGGAGCTCCTCCAAGTCCAGGCTGCCACCTGCCCTTTCGTGATGAGACAGCAGCAGACGTCACAAGCCAGCCACCCACCGGCACTAGCCCAGCACCATCCACCAGTGTGGAACAAGCAGTAACTGTAGCACATGACGACGAAAATTCACAGGGAAATCCTAAAGTGTTTGTCAAATACAAGAGCGTTCATTCACAAGAAGGCTGGAGTCAGGAGCAAACCCCTCCGTAATCCCTGACTTGGGGTCATTTATCGACCTCTCCATATGTGATTCCCCTCCATGCAAGATGGAGGTGATGATCCCACCTCCCGGGACTGTTGCAAAAGCAAAATAAGAAAGTATATCTTTCAATTACCTGACACGGGGCTTAGTCCAAGTCAATAAATGTTAAATATTAGATGTTAATTCTTCTTGTCCCAGTTTCTAGGATACAGAAAGAAATGTAGACTTGTCCAAGGGAGCAGCGTGAATAAAAAAAAACTTTGAATTATTTTTACCAAGCACAAGGCTAGCGAGATGACTCAGTAATACCAAGGCCAGGCCTCAATGTCCGTTACTAACAAATACTGTAAAACATTTAAAAAGAAGTCTCTCTCCAGGAACTGAGTAAGTGGGTAAATTAAAAATCAAAAGGAAAATGTCAATTAAGAAACTGGCACAATTTGACTTGGTGATTATTGTGTTTCAATATCAATGGTAATATTCTGAAACTATTTTCACAATATTCTAAAATCAAGAGTAAATAATTAGGGCAGAGAGGCCTTCTCCAACCCCAGACCAGCAAGGCAGCCTCTGAACAGGCAGGTAATTGTAGGTCTGTGTCTGAGTTTAGTGCAAGACTGAGCCCTACAGGGCTTCTCTTCTTTAGAAATAATTACCCATCACCACGAAAGGGGCTCAGCACACATTCGGAGTTTATAGAATAATCACCTTCTGGTCCTTCGGGCCCAATGTACAATAATCTATGGGGATTGTTGAGAAATGAGCATAAATTATGGCAAATTTATTAAATGTGAATTCTGGGTATGCAAGATAACAAGGATTTGGGGAAAGGATATGAATTTCAAATTCTCAGCAGGTGGATGTGACTGAGGGCGTAGCTATGCTCTTCTCCTAATTTTGCTCTTCTAGGCCAACCATCCAGCAATCAAGCTCCACCTTCTCTCCCAGGACCGAATCAGAGTCCAATTAGCATCAAATTACAGTTATCAGCTCTAAACTATCTGTACATCCCTGAACAACCATAATCATAGAATTTCCTTAGACTGGAGGTACTGCAGACATTTAATTTTAATTACTTCAGCATGGAATCAGCAACATTATTTCCCACAGGTATTTTATTACCTGTTCTTTTCATGTGGATGAACAACCAAAATGTCAATTAGAAGAGGGCTATACGTGGGGAGGGTTGGACAGAGGATGATGACATACACATGTACGGGTTTTCACCATGTGAAACACATTTACAAGGACACAGTCTAGGAATATAATTTGAATCAAAATTTCAGGGCCCATAATGAATGTTCCATTCCCCTTCTACCTCTTAGACCACCCATAGGAACGCCACTGCCCAGGCCTCAGAACTCAACCCAACTACAATGAATAACTCCTTCCAAGACTTCCCTGGTGGTCCAGTGGCTAAGAATCTGCCTGCCAACGCAAGGGACACGGGTTCAATTCCTGGTCCAGGAAGATCCCACACGCCTCAGGGCAACTAAGCCCTTGTGTCACAACTACTGAGCCCAAGCTTCGAAGCCTGGGCTCCACAACAAGAAAAGCCACCGCAGAGAGAAGGCTGGGCACCGCAACTAGAGATAGCCCACACAAAGCAACACAGACTGGGCACCGTCCAGAATAAATTTTTTTAAAACATACCTCCTTCTGGCTGGAACCTAAACTGCTGGCTGCCGCCCAGCCTTGCTCTCCACCTCACTTCTAATGCCTCAGGTGTCCTGCCTCTCCTGGCCCCACTATTATCTGTATTCTCTCCTTCACCAGCATTTTATGCTAAATTCCATTATCAAGTCTTGCTCTCACTTCAGGTGAAATCCTAGGGACCCCAACTGACTTTAGGAAAGGAAAGAAGAGGTAGAGTCATTATAGTCTCAACTCCCAAGGAAACAAAAAGACAAAGACAAAGATGAAAGTTTTCTTCAACAGTTGGTTGCTGGATTTTTTTTTTTTTTTAGTTCTAATGTGACACAAAAAAGCCAATATTCTATTTAGCTTACGTCTCATCTTGTTGCTATAACAGGCCTTGACATCGTTAAAAAATATTTCTAATGCAGTAAGCATGCTCTTGAAAATCTTCTGTATGAATGACCCAGAAGGTTCTTTATCAACTCAGTCTTGCCTTACTACCTTCCACTCCTTCCCTCCCCACAGTAGGAGCAGAGGGCAATCTGGGAGGAGCTGGAATCACATCCCCGAGGCTGTGTGCTCTGCTCCATATCCTGCAGGCACCACTCCTTCCCTCCCCACAGTAGGAGCAGAGGGCAATCTGGGAGGAGCTGGAATCACATCCCCGAGGCTGTGTGCTCTGCTCCATATCCTGCAGGCACCACTCCTTCCCTCCCCACAGTAGGAGCAGAGGGCAATCTGGGAGGAGCTGGAATCACATCCCCGAGCCTGTGTGCTCTGTTCCATATCCTGCAGGCACCCTGCTGTCCGCATCCAGAGCTGCGGCTGTTCTAGCATCCCTGTCTAGACTGCTGAGATCCAAAGCATCTCTGTCATTTTACCAGATACCCACTCCATCCTCCACTCCCCAAGGCCTTGCTCATGAGATGGACACTGGGGATCCATCTCCAGCTCTACTGACAATCCTCTAAGATTGGAATAACATTTTAACCAGCCCTGGGATCAGTCCTCAAGATAGAAAAGTACATCAATCACAGTTTAAGCAGTAACAGTCTTAGTCCCTTCAGTTCAGTCACTCAGTCGTGTTCAACTCTTTGCCACCCCATGGACTGCAGTACGCCAGGCTTCCTATCACCAACTCCTTAGTCCCTTCGGAAGCACTTAACATACAAGAAAAGGTGTATCATACCAACAAGAGCCTACTGTGTAGCACACGGAACTACACTCAATATCTCGTAATAACCTATAATGGAAAAGAATTTAAAAAATAGATACGTGTATATATATATGTATAACTGAATAATTTTGATGTACATCTGAAACACAACATTGTAAATCGACATTTCAATAAAAATGTAAAAATTCTAAAAAGATGTATTGGTAATACTTTGGAAAAAAAATTAAATAAAACATATCAACAGACTCAACGTTTAAGATTTTTTTTTGTTGTTTAGTCGCTAAGTCGTGTCCAACTCTTTGCAACCCCATAGACTGCAGCACGCCAGGCTTCCCTATCCTTCACCATCTCCCGGAGTTTGCTCAAACTCATGTCTGCTGAGCCAGATATGCTTAAACCTTTTCCAGATGCTATACAGTCATGGTACATTAACTATTTTACAAAAGACTAACTTCAGAAGTAAATTAACTCTGTTATAGAGAGGAGCTCATGACTAAGTCTATCATTAGGCATTGTCTTCCAGTTAGAACCCTTCTATCCACATCAGAGAGTCGATAATAGTATCAGTTGCTGATGGGGCATGGAGGAATAAGATCTGCATAGGACCTGGTGTCTTGATGGTTTCCTCCATACAGGGTGGCACCTGCAGTGGGTCGTCTTTCAGACACTTAAATTAGTATTTTGGTTCTAGGTGGATCAACTAACAAGTTGCTTTGGGAAAAACATAAGTCTCTTCCTCTGTCCAAAATCACTTTGTGTTTTCTACCTACTAGCCCCAAAGGACTTGGCAGGGATTTCTGGTGTCTGAAAATCTTTCATCTCTGGAGATGAAAGGTGCTGATGAGTATTTGCTGGGAAGCACTCCCACGCATGCCCTGCGAGGAGATTCAGAATTCTGCCAAGGGCGTTGACTGCAGGTGGGAAAAGGTTACCTTTGAGGTGGAATTGATGATGGACTTTTAATCATCGGGAGGTAGGGCTGCTCACTGCAGGCAGAGACCAGCGACCCTTCAATTCTAATTTTCCCTCAGGTGCCACACTGGGTGTGGCCTTGAGCCTCACCCTCTTGCTCTTGGGAATCCAGCTTAAGTACACAGAGTAGCTACAGAAGCCGAACTGGAATGGAAACATGTGTATACTATCAGTTACACAATGGGGCCTGGCTATAGTTTAGGCCCTTCTATGAAAGGAGCCAATCGGAAATAGGAAAAGGACCATGTAGAACGAAAAACGGATAATACAATCTACTACAGGGTCTTTCTAAAGTCCTTTAACTTCTAAATTTTAGTGACAAACTTTAGGCATAACCAATATCACCTTATGAGAGGTATCAAAAAGGTTTAGTTCCTAATAGGGAATATGGATTTTGTTCATTTACCACGGAATCTGTAAGAAACACTCTGTTTGAAACTTCTGGACCCTCCATCCTCTGCTGTATTGACTCCCCTGCTCAATATCAATCCTCTGCCTCTTCCTTGAGCTCCTCCACCTCCACCCACCTCCCTGGATGTTCCTCAGTCCCAGGCTGAGTCTTCATCTCCTTACCTTTGACATTCTTTCTGATGACGTCATGGCTTCCGCTCTCACGGATCAACACCGAGTCTCCTTCTCCAGCTTAAATGGAAGAGATGGCTCGTCTCAGCTCCAGACACACTGAGGGACTTACTGGATGTGCTATTTCAAACTCAGTATGACCCAAACAACAGCTATTCATTGCTCCAGGCCTGCGCTGCACCCAAGTTACCTGGGTCTGGGTGCCCAAGCTGAGGTAACAGCCCCTCCAGCAGGCCAGTCTCACCAGATGCAACCCATCAGCCACCCTAGGCTTGCCAGGCCCTGCCCTCAGTTAGCACGTGCAGGTCTCAGTAAACCCTTTGCTTTCCTCGTGTCTCTTCCATGTGGGTTTCCTCTCTGATGTTCTGCATTCATACATACTCCAGATGACCCTCCTGCTTCCTACAGGAATACTCCAGGCCTCCTCCATCCACAAATCTCTTCTCCAGTAGTCAGAAGAAAACTCTAAAGCAAAAATCAGATTCTGAGATGCTTCATCCATTACAATTAAAAACCCCAAACTTCTTTGGGCACACGAAACTCAACTGCTGCTCCAGCTTCTGTCCTGCCAGTCGCCAATGCAGACTCCTCAGGGCCTGTGACATCCTATATTCTCCATGCCTAAGCGCCTTTCCTGCAACCAGAGTGCTCCCCTCTCCTGTGACTGTTCAGCACATTTCTCATTCTCAAAATCAGCCTACATGGTTCTTCTGAGATGTCTTCCCTAACATCACAGACAAGGGCTAATAAATCTTTCCTTTCAGATGCATCACTGCATATTGTACAAATCTCTGTTTAAGCACTTATCACACTACACAAATTCTTTGCTCATATGCCTATCTGTTCTACTAGGGCACAAACTCTGAGCTGTCTGTTCTTACCACAGCATCACCTAACACAGGGCATGGTAAACACTACATGAGGGGTTCCCTGGTGGGCAAGTGGATAAGAATCCTCCTGCCAATGCAAGGGTCATGGGTTCGATCCCACGTCTGGGAAGATCCCACATGCCACAGGGCATCTAAACCTGTCCACCACATCTACTGAGCCCACGCGCTGCAACTGCTGAGGCCCACGTGCCAAGAGTCTGTGCTCTGAAACAAGGGAAGCCACCAGAAGCCCACGCCCCCCTCACTACAACCAGAGAAAACCAGCAAGGAAGACCCAGCACAGCCAAAAATAAATAAGTTTTTAAATGAAAAAAGAATCTTGGATTCTGACTTACTTAAAAAAAAAAAGTGACATGAACACAGAGTATCTGCTGAATGAACAAACTAACAAACAGTCAAGTTCCAGCAGATAGCTGTCCTAAGGTATAAATCCATTCTGAAATGCTTCCACTTTCTTCCTATCATCTATACATCCAGTTATTTCTGACACAACAGTCTCCCCATCTTTTTGAAGATTAGATGCAAATATGCCCCCAAGTTGTCTGAAAAGCCAGGGCATCCCAATTCATTTCTATAGCACATAAACTCACGTTCAGAAAATATTTCTTATATGTTTCAAAGGCCAAGCTGAACCACAAAGCTCATAGTGAAGACACATGAATAAAGGTGATTTCTTGGGAACTGAGTCTCCACCCCCACCTCAGGACATCATCATCCCAACATAAATTTCCCTTTAAAGAGTAGACAATCAATTTGCCCTAGTGTTTTTAAGACCTTTTGCCCTTTGTTATTTATCATTTCCCTGTTTAACTCATCTTAAAGAAATTCCTGAGGTACTGCCTTCAAGTCAGGAAGAATATGCTTACCAGAAACACATTTCAATGAATACTGACTACATGGTTATAGGCTTTTTTTTTTTTTTTAAAAGAACTACAGTAAGCCAAATTTCAACTTAAGAAAGAACTGTCCAAACAGCAAACTCCAGACAACACATTGGTGGCAGAACTCACAGGGCAGTTAGAAAACAGCAAGACAATTTCTTCAATGTCTCTGTTGTTTCAATTTTCTTTACTTAAATCATAGTGGGAAGCGATAACAAAGCAAATCATCTGCACTTGTTTTATTTTTCTAATATATTTTAGCTGCTATACACAAGATTAATGTAAAATAGGGTGTCTCTTCTATACTAAAATTACTGTGTACAACTACACAGGCCAATCTCTTTCTATGCTTTTACAACATAATTCTTTGTTATGTACATTTCTTATTTTCTTTTTGTGTCTAAACTTCAAACAGGCACAGGTGGTTACAAAGATTATATGCAAATATATGCTAATTTACATAATCTTTGATAACTATTTCCCCCAAACTGTGCCATTATTTTTCTGTTTTTTTGTTTATTTTCTTTAACTTTACAATATTGTATTGGTTTTGCCATATATCAAAATGAATCCACCACAGGTATACATGAGTTCCCCATCCTGAACCCTCCTCCCTCCTCCCTCCCCATACCATCCCTCTGGGTCATCCCAGTGCACTAGCCCCAAGCATCCAGTATCGTGCATCGAACCTGGACTGGCGACTCGTTCCATATATGATATTATACATATTTCAATGCCATTCTCCCAAATCATCCCACCCTCTCCCTCTCCCACAGGGTCCAAAAGACTGTTCTATACATCAGTGTCTCTTTTGCTGTCTCACATACAGGGTTATTGTTACCATCTTTCTAAATTCCATATATATGCGTTAGTATACTGTATTGGTGTTTTTCTTTCTGGCTTACTTTACTCTGTATAATAGGCTCCAGTTTCATTCACCTCATTAGAACTGATTCAAATGTATTCTTTTTAATGGCTGAGTAATACTCCATTATGTATATGTACCACAGCTTTCTTATCCATTCATCTGCTGATGGACATCTAGGTTGCTTCCATGTCCTGGCTATTATAAACAGTGCTGTGATGAACATTGGGGTACACGTGTCTCTTTCAATTCTGGTTTCCTCAGTGTGTATGCCCAGCAGTGGGATTGCTGGGTCATAAGGCACAAACTGCGCCATTATTATCTTCCACTGAATGGAGCATCTACTTCTGCTTTATTGACTATGCCAAAGCCTTTGACAGTGTGGATCACAACAAACTGGAAAATTCTTCAAGAGATGGTTATAACAGACCATCTGACCTGCCTCCTGAGAAATCTGTATTCAGGTCAAGAAGCAACAGTTAGAACTGGACATGGACTGGTTCCAAATTGGGGAAGGAGGACATCAGGGTTGTATACTGTCACCCTGCTTATTTAACTCATATGCAGAGTACATCATGAGAAATGCTGGGCTGGATGAAGCTCAAGCTGGAATCAAGGTTGCCGGGAGAAATATCAATAGCCTCAGATATGCAGATGACACCACCCTTATGGCAGAAAGTGAAGAACTAAAGAGTCTCTTGATGAAAGTGAAAGAGGAGAGTGAAAAAGTTGGCTTAAAGCTCAACATTCAGAAAACTGAAATCATGGCATCCGGTCCCATCACTTCATGGCAAATAGATGGGGTAACAGTGGAAACAGTGGCTGACTTTATTTTGGCGGGGGGTGGGGTGGGGTGGGGGTTCCAAGATCACTGCAGATGGTGATTGCAGCCATGAAATTAAAAGATGCTTATTCCTTGGATGAAAATCCATGACCAACCTGGACAGCATATTAAAAAGCAGAGACATTAGTTTGCTGACCAAAGGTCCATCTAGTCAAGGCTATTGTTTTTCCAGTAGTCATGTATGGATGTGAGAGCTGGACTATCAAGAAAGCTGAATGCGGAAGAATTGATGCTTTTGAACTGTGGTGTTGGAGAAGACTCTTGGGAGTCCCTTGGACTGAAAGGAGATCCAACCAGTCCATCCTAAAGGAGATCAGTCCTGGGTGTTCATTGGAAGGACTGATGCTGAAGCTGAAACTCCAATACTTTGGCCACCCGATGAGAAGTGCTAACTCATTTGAAAAGACTCTGATGCTGGGAAAGATTGAGGACAGGAAGAGAAGGGGACAACAGAGGATAAGATGGTTGGATGGCATCACCGACTCAATGGACATGAGTTTGAGTAGTCTCCAGGAGTTGATGGACAGGGAAGCCTGGCATGCTACAGTCCATGAGGTCACAAAGAGTGAGACACAAGTCATGAACAACCTAGATAGCATATTGAAAAGCAGAGACATTATTTTGCCAACAAAGGTCCGTCTAGTCAAGGCTATGGTTTTTCCAGTAGTCATGTATGGATGTGAGAGTTGGACTGTGAAGAAAGCTGAGCGCCGAAGAATTGATGCTTCTGAACTGTGGTGTTGGAGAAGACTCTTGAGAGTCCCTTGGACTGCAAGGAGATCCAATCAGTCCATTCTAAAGGAGATCTTTGGAAGGACTGATGCTAAAGCTGAAACTCCAGTACTTTGGCCACCTCATGCAAAGAGTTGACTCACTGGAAAAGACTCTGATGCTGGGAGGGATTGGGGGCAGGAGGAGAAGGGGACGACAGAGGATGAGATGGCTCGATGGCATCACCAACTCGGTGGACGTGAGTTTGAGTGAACTCTGGGAGATGGTGATGAACAGGGAGGCCTGGCATGCTGCAATCATGGGGTCGCAAAGAGTTGGACACAACTGAGCAACTAAAGTGGACTGAACTGAACTGAATGGAGCTCTAGTTCTTCTCTGATTGAACTTGAATCAAACAATAGAAAATCAGGCTACAATGTTTACTAATAGCTATAAAGTGGCTATAAAGGATGGTAAGATACTAGGCAGATTCTTCTCACTCACAAAATTTCCTAAAGGGGAAAATGGAACCAAAATAGAGTAGCTTGCAACTGCGAAGTCAGAAGAAGAGAACAGTGCTCTCCAAGGAAGGGCAGTCCTGGATTCACATCTTGCCTCCCCCACTTTCTTAATCAGGACTGAGATTTCCTACCTCAGGGCTGAGATGATTAGATGGTCAGTGTATATTAAGCGCCCAACACAGACCCGTCTTCCAAGCTCCAGAAAGTCTACCTGCCACTTCCACCAGGCAATCAGAGCTCAATACTCCTTCACCCACTGCTCCCCTCCAAGGCCTGCTGATGGCTCCTCCTCAGTATTTTCCCAGTGCTTCCACCTCCCTCCATCTCCTCTGCTGCCATTCAGTCCACAACACCAAAACTCTCTCCTAGGCTAATGCAACAGCCTCCCCACTAGCTTCCCTGAATCTACCTTTAAAACCCCTTTGGAGTCTTCCCCCTGCTCTTGGATGAAAACCAAGATCCTCATTAGGCTCTGCAACGGCTTACAAGGGTGACCCTCGCCCCCTCACTCCTGACACTGCAGCACACTGCCTCCTACCTCAGGCCTTTGCACACCCCACTCCTTGCTTGAAGTGGGGGATCTTTCCTATTCCCAACTCCACACCCAGCCTAATTACTACCTTTCCTGATCCTCAAGGCTAGGTCAGGCCCACCTTGCAACGAATTAAATACTTTGTTCCTCAAAGAACGTTCTACAGTTGAGATAGTATATTTTTACTTACATGATTAATCAATGTATGATTAATCAAGGTATCTCTCTTGTACTTCACTCTAAACTCAAAGGCAGGCAGGGACTAACAAGTCTTGCCACTATCTTAGTTTGGTGTTTCTGAAACAGAGCCTAAGAGTAGGACTTGAGCTGGGTCATCATGGAGGTCACTCGGAAAGAAGGAATGAGAGGGAGTAGGGAGAGTGGAACAGGGAAGGAGGGTGAGTTACCAAGGTCGACGCTGTGGACAACAGGGTATCCACCCCAGGCAAGAGCCTGGGAGCTTTAAAATCCCCGCTGTGGGATAGCCAGAGGTCTCTAAGAACAACTGACAATGCAAACTTCGACATCAAGACGTCACACTGCTGCCTGTGAACGAGGCAGAAACTAACCTCTGTGCCAGATCTAGAGCCTCGAGGGAGTTCCCACAGTCCAACTGGGTTTTCCTCTGGCCCGGCTAACTGGAGTCGTATGGTGTGGCAGCGCATCCTAAGACACAGTGGGCGTCCTTTTCTGAGAACTCTGCAGCTCCAGCAGGCTGGGAAGATCATAAATGGAAATATTGGTAAAGAACTAACCAAAAAAATGTTCTACTTCAGCGTAACCATTAGGCCTCAGGAAGGTATGCAAAGAAGAATTTCACCAAATATTTTTTTCTGAGTCTATTGTTACAATCTGGGCTTGCTTCCCATTTCTGAAATCAAAGTCTATTACAAAGGATAAAAACTAAAGGAAACCCAGGGCCAAACAGGAAAGACACACCAGAAATATGCAGAAGTCCCATCAAATATTGAAGCCTGTCCACCCAGAGCATCCCTGGTGGGTCCCCTCTGTAAGTCCACACAGGCACACATGGCAGCGTCGCACGGAGGAAAAGCTCCGGGCTCTGGCAGGGCCTAGGCGCACCGTACCGCTTTGATTTCTGCCCATGCTCGAGGCCTTCACGGTCTCATGTTTGATGTGATGTGACCAGTGAACAACAAATACCAACAAAATATGTAAACAGGAGCCTGACAGAGAAGCTCAGAACTGGAAACAGTGGCATCTTCACGGTGAGGCTGAAAGTGATGGCGGGGATGGAGGCTGCAGGGAGGCATCCTCCTCCCAAGGGCCCAGAACCCACGATGGATGCCACGAGATAGCTCAATACTCTGGAACCCCTTCAGAGAGCAGCTGGGGTTTCCAAAGTTCAATGCTCCCCCGTCTAAAGGACAGCAGCAGGACTGTCAGACACACATCCAGTAACTTGTCTCCACATCACCCATACCGGGTTGGCCTTAGGGGTCCAGGTTATAAACACAAATTAGCAGCCTGACCAGCTGCCAAATCTGCTTAGCGCCTGCTCCTGCCCAGATTTCAAGCCAGAGTCACCACGCCAAGACTCCTTGGCACTAGATCATTATTTGACTTCAAATATAAATTTGCACTTGAATGAGTGAAAGGGAAGTTCTGCTTTTGTATTATCAAAAAAAAAAAGGTTATTCTCCCTTGAAAATAAGAAGGTCACACAAGTGCAAGAGAAAGGAAATAGACAATTATTTGCACAGGGTTATGTGTAGTACCAGAATTTGCATTGTTGCAATATAAGAAGAATTAGAAAGAAATGGTTTAATTGTGTGTCTATGAACAAAATTAATTTTGCCAGTCCAAAGGCAGGAGGAGAAGGGGACGACAGAGGATGAGATGGTTGGATGGCATCACCGACGCAATGGACATGAGTTTGAGTAGGCTCCGGGAGTTGGTGTGCCTGGACAGGGAAGCCTGGCGTGCTGCAGTCCATGGGGTCTCAAAGAGTCAGACATGACTGAGTTACTGAACTGAACTGAGCTGGGCTCTGGAGAGGGGAGGGTTGGAGGAAAAGGAGTTAGAGGCGAAGAAGTAGGGGGTATAAGATGGAGAAGGGAAGGAAGATGAGATGTTTATCTTCACCGTGATAGAAACTAGACTTGGGGAGAAATAAAGAACCTAACAGAAGAATGTTTTGTTTACTTTCAATATGCTCGCACACAAGTTATTAATTACACTGGCCATGAAGTATAATTATGGAACTCAGCTTTAATGTTCGAACCCTGTCAAGCCTCCACCTGGAGTTACTCAAAAGCAGTTTGCCCCCATTGAGAAACAAAGAAATAAAGTCTCGACTCAGTAATAAAATTCCAGAACCAGGGCTTCTCTGTGGTATCTGCCAGCTCTTATACTACATTTGGTTCCGGGCCAAATGGAAAGTTCTGAGGAAGTCAGCTCTTCAAATCCCAGCCCAAAATATAGTCACAATTCACAATTAGAGCATAGGCAAGCCAGATACATAAACTCTGGGTTTAATGTTTCAGCAATGTTCATGAGACGATACGCTTTTCTCTGAATTATGTGATTTTCATGTCTTAAGGCTGTAAAAGCTAGACAAGTTTCAGGCTTAGTTCTTAAAAGTACGGTACTGTATCTCACATTATGTGATCCTAACACTCACCAACGTTATCAATATTCCCACACTGGCTAAGGAACTCAGGAATTACCAAATCGGCACAACACAAAGTATTTTTTAAAATGTACAGGTAAATTTGTAGATCATTATTAAAATCCTACAACCAGGACACTAAGCTACTTATTCACATTATCAAGAGAAAATAATCCATTTTCCAACCTGTAGGATATCTAGCCTTTATGCATGAGGCTAATCTATTATTTTCCTTCTAAGCGTCTATCTTCCAAGGACAGTTGTTCGGTATTCCAGATAATAAATATTTTTGCTGTTTGTATTTATCCACCATTTCTACATCATTTTGTCTTTCACTTACCCCTTTACCCAAGACCTCTCCACATCATATCCACATCTACATTGTTTATTTTTTATTCAGTTATAACCTGCATGCAATGAAGGGCACAAACCTTAAGTGCACCTCTCCACAAATTTTACATATGTATATACTCATGAAACTATCATTCAGATCAAGATATATTTCAAGAAATGTACATACGATTGTTCCCCTTCATACACAGATGTGCACACACACCCACACACTGCCTCCATCCTTGGGGTCACATTACAGCTGTGGTATAAGCAAACAGAAAACAGGTCAACCACAATATGATCAACTGCTAAAACAATGCTTTTTAGTTGACTGCAGAAAAAAAAAGTATTCAAAGTATCACTTAAATTTGATGCAGAGAGGCTGTTACTGCATTTCTAAGTCTTGAATCATTACCCTTTATTAAATTATGTTGCCTTGCCACTAAATCTGAACCAGTTATTCTCTTAAGAAAAAAAAAAAAGTTACAAATCTCAGAGTGGAAGAAAATATTTGCAGATCACATATCCAATAAAGAATTTGTCTCCAAAATATGTACAAAAAGTTGTCAAAACCAAACACTAAACAACGCAGTTTTTTTAAATGAGAAAAAGACTTGAACAGACACCTCACCAAAAAAGATACATAGATGGCAAATAAGCACATGAAGAGAGGCTCACTATTAGTCATTCAGGAAATGCAAATTAAAGCCATCAGGAGATATTACTGTATACTAGGAAAGTGGCTAAAATTTTCAAAAAGTAAAACTAACGGATAACACAAAAGCTGGTCAGGATATGGAGCCGTAGGGATGCAAAGTGATGGCCAGTTTGGAACAGTTGCACAGTTTCTTATAAAGCTAAACACACATCTGCCATATAACCCCCTTTATATGGTGACCAAAGCCATCCCAAAGAAAAAGAAACAAAAGAACACAAAGTGGTTGTCTGAGGAGGCCTTACAAATAGCCGAGGAAAGAAGAGAAGTGAAAGGCAAAGGAGAAAAGGCAAGATATACCCAATCGAAAGCAGAGTTTCAGAGAGTATTGAGCAGAGGTAAGCAGACCTTCTTAAATGAACAATGCAAAGTAGTAGTGGAAAACAACAGAAAAGACTAGAGATCTCTTCAACAAAACTGGAGATATCAAGTGAACATTTCACGCAAGGATGAGCACAACAAAGGATACAAATGATAAGGACCTAACAGAAACAGAAGAGATTAAGTGGCAAGAATACACAGAACTATACAAAAAAGTCTTAATGACCCAGACAATCACGATAGTGTTGTCACTCACCTAGATCTGGGCATCTTGGAGTGTGAAGTCAAGTGGGCTTTTGGAAGCATTACCACAAACAAAGCGAGTGGAAGTGATGGAATTCCAGCTAAGCTATTTCAAATCCTAAGAGATGATGCTATTAAAGTGCTGTGTTCAATATGCCAGCAAATTTGGAAAATTCAACAGTGGTTAAAGCAGCCAGACCCTCTCCAAGAAAAGAGCTGTGTATTTTATAGCCCTGTTTATACGACATTCAAGAAAACACAAAATTCTAGAAGGAGAATCAAATGTTGCCAGGGAGTAGGGGACCACACAGAGTTTCAGGATGATGGAACCGTTCATTATGACACGAGGGTGGTGGACATACGACCCTATGCCTTTGTCAGAACCCATACAACTACACTGGGCTTCCCTGGTGGCTCAGATGGTAAGGAATCTGCCTCCAATGCAGGAGACCCAGGTTCAGTCCCTGGGTTGAAAAGATGCCCTGGAGAAGGGAATGGCAACCCACGCCAGTATTCTGATCTGGAGAATTCCATGGACAGAGGAGCCCGGCAGGCTACAGTCCATGGCATCACAAAGAGTTGGGCACAACTCAACTGAGTGACTTTCAAACACACACATACAACTACATCACAAAAAGTGAAATAAACTCTTATGCAATATTTTCAAAAAATCGACCAGGGTGTCAGTGGATCTCAGGATGACTTGAAGACTGTAAGAAAGGAATCAATGGGTGACACAGCTTCACTGCAGCGGGTAGGGGAAAGGAGCTGATCTGAGTAACTCTGGAGCCTAGTATTCCACCTGACGCTATAAGCTCATGGTGAGATTTTTTTAAAAGTACATAAACACTAAACACTGTGTTGTGATTGTTGAATCTGTTGCTCTCAGGAGAGCCAGTTGGCAATTCTGCAACTATACATAAACTAGGACTGAACAGATTCATACATAAACTGTGAAAGGGAAGCCAGGATTTTCACTGTCAAAAACAGAAACCAAGAAGAAGGAAAGGGAAAAGAATAAAATGAACCTTGTATTTCTGGATTATAGATGTACATAAACAGGCAAATAGCTATAAAAACAAATACAGACATGCATGTAGATTCTGTGATATCAGTATGAACTCATGTTTAAGATGGAGAAAGAAATACAGATATCTATATGGATTAGTATGTAAACACTTATTTCCTAGCTCTGTTCATTGAGAGTGCCCAAGAAAAGTAGTGACATCCCCTAGCAATGAGCACACTCAGTACCCAGGTCTTGGTTTCTAAATGCCATTCTCAACTAAAATTCTGAGCTGGAGTAGGGAACACCGCAGATGAACCAGGCATATCCTATAGAACCAGAACGCCAAAAGGGAACAGGAGCCAAGCTGAAAGAGTTTTCAGTCCCCATATCTGGAACAATTTGAACAATAATGACAGTATTCGGTTATAACCCAAAGAATAAAGTAAATGACTATGAGTCCATACCAACATAGTAACTGAATAACAAACAGAGAAGGAACAAATCTTCCTGACAAAAGAATTACAAGAATGAGGGATATGAAAAATCTTCAGTAGAACTGCACATGCATTCGGCTCAGGGTAGATAAATACTAAATGCAGTGGGCAGTAAGTGACGCTATAGAGAAACAGGGATTTTCAATGCCTCAAAGTACATCACGCCAAATTTATTAAACACTGTGCTAACTTGCAGATATGACCACAAATCAATTGATACTCCTCCCTCCAGAAGGTGGAGCTAAATCCCCTCCCCTTGACAGGAGCTGGACATGATTACTTGCTTCTAACAGAATACAGAAAGTAAAAGATAATTATTACACTATGGAGAAAGCTGGCTGACATGACTTTAAACAAGTGATCAAAGTATAAATCACATTGACATCATGTGTCCCTAAAATGATGCAAAGAAAAGGGAACATCATCACCTTTAAGCTATTCTGCCCAAAATCCATGACCTCAGTCTAATATGAAAAAAAAAATCAGGCCAACACAAAGGGAGGGAGGTTCCATGAGATTCTTGATCATTACTCACCAAAAATGTCAAAGTCATAAAAAAAACAAGGAAAAACCAAGAAACAGTCATAGATTGGGGAACACTAAGAGCCATGACAACTAAATGGAAGGTACAGTCCTGAACTGGATCTTGGAACAGAAAACAAGTATTAGTGGGAAAATGTCTCTCATTTAATTATAGTACTGTATCAATGTTAATTTCAGAGCATGGCTGCCTGAAATATCGTCTTCCTCTCCATTTTGCATGTGAGTGTGTAAGTGAGTGAAAGTGTTGCAGAGAAGAAGCCAATTCTGACTCCATGTTGGAACCGTTTGACTTGCTTTTCGTTGCTTTTGCTATTATAATCATACAGAAGGGCCAGCCTCAGAGAATCCTGCCCCTCTGCCTGACTGTTAAACTAAACTGCCTTTGTTCAGAACCCTGTCCACTGTAGATGGCAGGAAGAAATTAACACATCCTCTGCCTGAGGCTTGCCATTCTAGGAGATGTGTGCAAGATAAATGGCCTTTGCTTCCTCACCTCCCCTGCCCTGCATCTCTGATTGATCAAAGAACCTGGCATCCAGACCCTGAGAAGATGGTTGTTTTGAGGTGTTAGCCTGCCATCATCTTCTCCGTCAGCCAGCTCCCTGAATAACGTCTCTTCCGTGACTCAACGTATTGTCTCTCAGATTCATTGGCCCATTTTGGGGCGAGCAAAGAGAGTCTGGACTTGGAAACAAAAACCACTCAGTTGTGTACAACTATTTGCAACTCCATGGACTGTAACCATCCAGAATCATCTGTCCATGGATTCTCCAGGCAAAAATACTGGAGTGGTTAGCCATTCTCTGGGCAAAACTATTGGAGTGGTTGTGCACATTGGTAAAATAGAACTAGGACAATAAATTGAGCACTTAATGAAATAGTACACATAAGGTGATTAGCTTAGTGCTTGCATATAGTATGTTTTCAGTAACAATATCAGCTGCTGTCACTTTTATCAATGTCAATGACTAAGACTTTTATTTCAGTGATCTGTATAGTGCCTGCTGCTGCTGCTGCTAAGTTGCTTCAGTCGTGTCTGACTCTGTGAGACCCCATAGACAGCAGCCCACCAGGCTCCCCCGTCCCTGGGATTCTCCAGGCAAGAACACTGGAGTGGGTTGCCATTTCCTTCTCCAGTGCATGAAAGTGAAAAGTCAAAGTGAAGTTGCTCCGTCGTGTCCGACCCTCAGCGACCCCATGGACTGCAGCCTTCCAGACTCCTCCATCCATGGGATTTTCCAGGCAAGAGTACTGAAGTGGGGTGCCATTGCCTTCTCTGGTATAGTGCCTAGTAGGTGATTTTTTTCCTACATGATTATTAAATATTAATTAGAATATATTTAATTATTTTCTAAGTTATGGTTTTTCCAGTAGTCATGTATAGATGCGAGAGTTGGACCACAAAGAAACTGTGGTCCGAAGAATTTATGCTTTTGAACTGTGATGTTAGAGAAGACTCTTGAGAGTCCCTTGGACTGCAAGGAGATCAAACCAGTCAATCCTAAAGGAAATCAGACCTGAATATTCATTGGAAGGACTGATGCTGAAGCTGAAACTCCAAGACTTAGGCCACCTGATGCGAAGAACTGACTCATTAGAAAAGACCCTGATGCTCGGAAAGATTGAGGGCAGGAGGAGAAGGGGACAACAGAGGATGAGATGGTTGGATGGCATCACAGACTCGATAGACATGAGTTTGAGCAAGCTCTGGGAGTTGGTGATGGACAGGGAATCCTAGCATGCTGCAGTCCATGGGGTCACAAAGAGTCGACATGACTGAGCAACTGAACCAAAGTTAGTACTTACTTATTAACACTAATAAACATTTATGCAATATCTATTTCACATATTAATAGTCTTTATCTTCAAGGGTTTTACAGGCTAGAATTGCTTCTCTGGCTACACACTAAAATCACCTGGGGAATGTTAACAATATATTAATACCCAAGCCCTACACTCAGAAATTCTATCTTAACTGGTCTGAAATGTGACAGGTTGAAAAACTAATCTAGTTGGAGGACCAGAACATAAACTTTAAAATACATATAAAGAAGTAATAGTACCCCAGTAGCAGTACGCACACCCAACACCCAGGTCTTGATTTCTAATGCCAAGAAACCAGGGCTTCTTAGAGAAATGGCCAATTCTAGATCTGGTACAAGGAAAATTCACCATGATGAGGGTGTGTCGTAGGGATATAAAAGCCCACTAAAAGCATTTCCAACGGCCACATCTGGAATAATTTAAGCAACAAAATAAAGTAGTATTGGATTATAACCTAAAGTATGAAATAAATATACATGAATCCATACTGATATAAATGATTGAATGAATAAGTAAATGTAAGAAAACAGAAACTCTCCCATGCAGAATTAAAAGAATTTATGTAGATCATTTGACCCCAAGGAAGTGGAGCATAACTCCCACACTTTAAGGCAAGGCTATGTAAAGTGACTTTCTTCCAAAGAGTATAGTTTGAAAAGAGAGAGGGAAAAGGAGTAACTTTCCAGTGGAGAAAGCTGCCAAATACTACTTCAAGCCAGATGGTCAAGGTTAACAAGAACAGTGAAAAGTCATATTGATAGTATGTACAATAGCATGTGATAATTATGGCCTCTTATCTCTGTAATCTTCTTCCCCAAAACACATGAACCCAGTCTAATCAGAAAATTAAGAAACATTTTCTAAAACATCTGACTGCTGCTGCTGCTAAGTCGCTTCAGCAGTGCCCAACTCTGTGTGACCCCATAAGATGGCATCCCACCAGGCTCCCCCATCCCTGAGATTCTCCAGGCAAGAACACTGGAGAGGGTTGCCATTTCCTTCTCCAATGCATGAAAGTGAAAAGTGAAAGGGAAGTCGCTCCGTCGTGTCCGACCCTCAGCGACCCCATGGACGGCAGCCTACCAGGCTCCTCTGTCCATGGGATTTTCCAGGCAAGAGTACTGGAGTGGGGTGCCATTGCATCTAACTAGAACTCCTCCAAACTGTCAAGGACATTGAAAACAAGTCAAGTCAGAAAAAACTGTCACAGCTAAGAGGAGGCTAATGAGACATGATGACAAAAATGTAAAGTGGTATCCTGTGTGGGATCCTAAAATAGAAAAAGGACATTAGGGAAAAACAAATTCTGACTAGGGGGAGTGATGTTAGTAATGTATCAATATTGTTTCATTTGTTATTAAAAAAAAAAAAAAAACACCGTAACAGTGAAAGGTGTTGAAAATGGGTGTGGGGTATACAGGAACTCTCTATACCATCTTCGCAATAATTCTGTAAATCTAAAACCATCCCATAACAAAAAGTTTATTAAAAGAAAACAAAAGCCAATCAAGAGGTGAGGGGATGGTATCTTGACATTGTCATTAAAGTGCAAAGAAACTGAAGAGTCATGAAAATTTTCAGAAAAGGGCAGGACTGAGATATAGGGAAAGGCAGGTATGAACAAACAGGACCCAGGAAAGCAGTAACATGGAGCTCCATCAGAACTAGTCAGGGCGTACAGGAAAAATCCAAAGGATTGTTTGACTCAACAATTGGTGAAATAAAGACACTGGAAGAACACAGTTCGTTTTGATTAGCTTTTATGGCCATATAGGCTCAATTCTCTAACATTTTCTCTCTAATGGGTTCATTCATTGCTGCTGCTGCTAAGTCACTTCAGTCGTGTCCGACTCTGTGCGACCCCATAGACGGCAGCCCACCAGGCTCCCCCATCCCTGGGATTCTCCAGGCAAGAACACTGGAGTGGGTTGCCATTTCCTTCTCCAATGCATGAAAGTGAAAAGTGAAAGGGAAGTCATTCAGTCGTGTCCGACTCTTAGCGACCCCACGGACTGCAGCCTACCAGGCTCCTCCATCCATGGGATTTTCCAGGCAACAGTACTGGAGTGGGGTGCCATTGCCTTCTCTGGGGTTCATTATCAACCCAAAATTTTCTGTCTCTTTACACAATGATTTTTCTCAGATAAGCATATTAAGAGTTTGATTCTTGATTGGAGAGCTAAGATCCTGCATGCCACACAGCATGGCCCAAAAAAACAAAAAAAAAGTTGTAAGAACAGTTCAAGAACTCCCACACACCCCTCATCCAGATACCCAGTTTCTCCAAGTATCATCATTTTACCATTTTTGTGTTCTCTCTCCCTCTTTGTATGCAAGCTTCAGAGTAGTTATCTTGATAAATATATTGCATTCTTATCAACTGAACTTTCTAAATGGAAACAATATCTCCTTAAAGTTTCAGTACTTTGGATGCCCAATGTCATGGTAACAACCCATTTTCATTATACCATAAAAGGTACAGAAGATTGAAAAGAATTTGAAGTAATAGCAGGATAGTCTCGACTCTATTCTGACAGATACTAAATTTATAAGAGCCAACAAGCAGTCCCGCACTTAACGGACCTTACGGACTATTTTCCTAAGATTGACTTTTGTCATAGAATTTGTGGCTAGGCAGGTCAAGGAGGATAGAGATATTCCCATGTTGCATATCACACAATCAATCCCATAATCCTTCAAAAACTTAATATTTGTTAAGCGGAGTCAGGAGACAGAGTATGTAAAAGTTCTATCTGTGACTAATCAATAGATCGAGTAGCTTGTGTATCATTACAAATGGCATGTTAATGTGAAATGTTGTCTTGTAAAATCAATCACTGGTATTATTTTTAATGGTACAAGTAAAGTCACCATAATAGACAGAGGAGTTCAAACCACATCCTGCATCTGTGTGCATCTTAGTTTTTCATGTAGAGGAGCACTAATCTTTCCCCACACACCTCCTCCCCTCATCCCTCCTATCTCTCCTTTCCTGCGTGAGCCACAGCTGACAAGTTAAAAAAGTAAATGCACTTTCCACGGCGGCAACTGCTAAATAAGCTGTGAGAACTACACCTTTAAATAGAACAGCAGGGGGGAAACTGCCATCTCATTTTAAATTGCTTTGCTGAAGTCTTTGAAAGAGGTAAGATTTCAGAAAACATCTGATAGAAAAGACCCGTCACTGAAACGAGGGCATTCTAGGCCAAGAACACCTTGCCAGGAGACATCCAGGAAACAATGGTTTAGTAGAAAGAACATGTGCTTTGGAACCAGGTGGACTCGGGTCTCCTTCCTGGCTTACTGGTTACGAACATGTGCTTTGGAACCAGGTGGACTCAGGTCTCCTTCCTGGCTTACTGGTTACTAACAGTGCATTTCTGCCCTTGGGCAAGTTCCTGAGATGCTTTCCTTCCCGAAGTAAGAATAAAACCTAACTTGAATTGGTAAAAAGATGAAATATAGCAAACCAGGACCAGTAGAGGAGTCCCGATGGGGTCTCCTCCCGGGGGCATCGAGCCTCTAGACAGCTCTCCCTCCTGGTTGTGTATTTATACCCTCGCTGGGGTCTTCCGTCCAGACTGTCTTTGAATCCAAAATCCCCAGTTTTCTTATTCTCCACTGGCGAACATTTGCTTCAGTTACAGAGAATGAAGCAGTATGTTGAGAAAGTGTAACATTACTAAAACTACCAAAAACTTCAGTTCAGTCACTCAGTCGTGTCCAACTCTATGCAACCCCATGGACTGCAGCATTCCAGGCTTCCCTGTCCATCACCAACTCTCAGAGCTTGCTCAAACTCACGTCCATCACATCGGTGATGCCATCCAACCATCTCATCCTCTGCCATCCCCTTCTCCTCCAGCCTTCAATCTTTCCCAGCATCAGGGTCTTTTCCAATTGAGTCGGTTCTTTGAATCAGGTGGCCAAAGTACTGGAGTTTCAGCTTCAGCATCAGTCCTTCCAATGAATATTCAGGACTGATTTCCTTTAAGATGGACTAGCTGGATCTCCTTGCAGTCCAAGGGACTCTCAAGAGTCTTCTCCAACACCACAGTTCAAAAAAACGACTTAGCTTTTGCCTAAATCAGACACTCATCATAGTGTCATTTCTCTTATCATGATATATATTTAAAACAAATATTTTCCTACAACTACCACATAATTTTCAGGCAAACTCGAATTTTTTGTAATTTAATAAAAAAATTGAAATGAAAGCATCTTGTTTGTCCAGAAATCAATCTTTCAAATTTCCTTTCCAAACATATGTTTGTACCAGATTTTTTTAATTCGTGTTGTTTTTTAAGGACAGTTATTGCTTCAAATGAGAACTATTCTGATCAGTGCACCAATTATAAAACAGAAGGTCAGAACAGGCGGTTAAAACACACACTCTAAACAAGGTTAGCTGCTGCCAACACAACAGACACGCCAAGATTCAGCTGCAAGTAAAGTCAGACGAACTTTCCAGCCACAGACAAATCTAGTAATTACAGCACTAATGACCCGTCGCTAATGAACAAGCTTGGCAACTAAAGTAGGTGTAAATCAGGAAAACACAGAGACTAAACCAGACCATTTCCCATTATCCTTTTGATTTCTTTTTTAAGAGTTCAACAAAATCTAGGTATGAAACGAATGACCTGAAAACGCACTCCCTTCCCAGACTCCACCCTGGAAGCCTCTCTCTGGGTTCCCCAGGCAGAAAAGCAGCCCTGGCGTCCAAGGCCAGGGTCTCCAAGGTCAAGGTGATAAAAGGCCCCGTTTGGAGTTCACAGGTGTGTCTGGGGCTCAGACAAGGCGCCGGGGGCTCCCTCGACGAGTGGATGGAGCGTTTCGGAGCGCTTTCTGTTCAGGCACGCCTGTTTGTTTGTTGCACCGTTTATATCACCTTGTAAAAATACTCTGGAGCAACACAGCCAATCTCCCACAGCCCTCACACTACCTTCCCAGAGACGTGCGGGCCTTCCAGGCTCCCTTGTGGCTCTGGTTACCGCCTCTGACCCTGCCTTATGGTGCTGTTTTCTGACTCCCTTATCCCAAACTCACCTGTGCTCACATCCTCCCTTCTCCTACGTCTTCCTCCTTCCGTCTGGGTCCCACTTTTTTCCTCGCAGCCTTGTTCATTCATTTGCTCTTTTCTTCTCTGTGCGTGACCTGCTCCAACAATCTCTCTCATCACAACGGACAGCAGCAAACCACAAAAATCAGAAATTTTTTTTTATTTATTTGGTTGTGTCGGGTCTCGGCTGTGGCACTTGGGATCTCCATTTGCAGAGCATGGACTCTCTCATTGTGCAGGCTTAGTTGCTTCTCCTCATGTGGGAACTTAGTTCCCCGACCAGGATCAAACCTGCGTCCTCTGCTCTGCAAGGTGGATTCTTAACCACTGGACCACCAGGAAGTCCCCCCAGTGAGAATTTTTCAAGCATGCCAGCTTGGCCCACCTAATGCCCATGTCTCCCGTCCAGTTCTATGTGACTCAACTGGTAGCACTGGGTTTGTGTTTAACAGTGCTCATCTGCCGGTTGCTTCTGTTTTCCTCGCTGCCTGAATGAGAAGGCACCAAGAGCGTCTGTGTGCCGACACCCCTCTCCTCTCTGCCTCACAAGACTGAGTGCTTTCCTTCACCGTCCACTCTCTTTACCCCCTGTGTTTTCAATCACTGGGCCTCGGGGCCAGGCTGAAAAGACAGAAGAGGAGGAGCAGGAGGAGGTGAGGTGGCTGGGACTTCTTGCCCTCACTAAGCTCAGGTTGGAGGGGGGCGCAGAAAGACCTTTGGGGACTGGACAGCCACTCACTGCTGCCTCCTGGGCGAACCTGGGACAAGGAACCCTGAGAAGGACAAACAGCACAGGTAGGAGGTGGATGGGCGACAAAGGAGAGAAGAACCTGGGTATCCCGACCCCAGACCCAATGGGAGCTCAGCACCCCTGCCATCTCCCCATCTCCCCTGCTCACCCCACGACTTCACAAGTCTGACCAGAAAATCTCTCTCGAGATGCATCTCACAGACCCCCTACAAGTCTGAGAGCCATCGCTAGCTCATGTTGCGTTTCCAACAAGAATAAGCCATAGCAACAAATCCAAACGCCAGTGGCAATGGAGGCAGGGCTGGTTGGGGGTTGGCAGGGGGTGGGGGGGGAAACTGCCACACAGAAGAGGGGACTGTCCTGCAGAGTCAGAGTCCACACATCCCCCCTTCCATCCCAGAGAGGCACCGGATTCCCAGGGGAAGCTCTGAGAAGAGCAGAAACCCTGGAGAACAATGTGTGAGCCAATTCCTCACACTCGCATTCTCCAGGCCCGTCTCCCTTGCAGTTCTAGACTACAGACAGGGCAAAGAGCCCTCCCTCCCTGCAGACTAGAGCAAGGAGAAATTGCTGGGCTTCAGGTTCCTCCGAAAGCCGAGGGAGTTGGACTAGAGCAGGGAGACCTGCATAGCACAATCACCCCAGGAGCTCCCCCCACCCCGCCCACTTTGAGATCCACCTCCAGAGACTCCATCTAGCCGGCCAGGGACGAGCCCAATGGTATCTTCATTTCAAATTCTCCAGGTGGCTCTCTTGTGCTGCCAGTGCTGAGACCACTGGACAAGAAGGTCTCTAAAAGCCCCTCCAGCTCTATGAAGGCAGCAGAGGACGTGGGGAGAGCAGTCAGCAGAACCTGGTTTTAAACCCACTTTCCGCCCCCTTTTTGTCCATGTTACTCTGGGTAGGTCTCTCTCCTGCCAGAGTCACGCCTTCCTCATCTGATCATGTAGATGACAATGCTTCCTCCATAATGTTATGAGGTGGAAATAAAATCATGCAGGGGAAGAACCCGAATACAGTCACCAGTGTTTAATGTAACTACGGGATGAGTGAGCTAAAAACGTCAGAGACATCCTTAAGTCTTAGTCATGTCCGACTCTTTGCGATCCCATGGACTGTAGCCCACCAGGCTCCTCTGACCATGGGATTCTCCAGGTAAGAATACTGGAGTGGGTTGCCATGCCCTCCTCCAGGGAATCTTCCCAATTCAGGGATGGAAGCCGGGTCTTTTGCATTGCAGACAGATTCTTTACCATCTGAGCCACCAGGGAAGTACTACATCCTTAAGTTCCCCCCTGACATAGGATGACCAGTGGGATCCTGCCTGCATTCAACCCTGCTGAGGAGGCAATTGCTAATAAAAGAGCTGAGAGGCCCAAGTGCCAAGTGGACCAAGCCCTGGAGGTCAGGGGGATGGGGGCCGGGCAACCGCCTGCAACAGGACGGGTGGGGGAACCACAGGAAAAGGCTTTCCTCTCCCTCAATGAACAAATGCTGTAGATAAAAAGTTAGGGGAAAAAAAGAAAGAATAAAGCTGTAAACGCTGGCTTCTGGCCAATTTGCCAGGGTGAGGGAACGCATTTCCCATACAAAACTGTTTCAACCGAGTCTATCTGTTAATTTATTTCAAAGCAAGCCACTTTTTTTTCCCTCTCACACTAAAAATAAAAGTTTCCAAACTGCCCTAATTGGAACTAACATCACACAGGCAATATGGATCTGTCTCAGATGAAGAAGGGAAAAGTGTGAAGAAGTTAATTTTAAAACCAACCTTATTGTTCTTACTTTCACCGAAGGGTTACAAGAATTTATGATACCATGCAGGGGGCCTCTGGGGCTCCTGGGCACAAAGCCCTCCTGTGTCCCTCATTTCTTTGATCATAGGGAACAGCCTTCACTGAGCCTCCATGACCTTTCCCGAATTCCAATGGGCAGATTCAAACAGTTAATTAGGGAAGGGAGGGAATGTGAGAAGAGGGTGAAACAGTCAAGAACAGCCTTTATCTTTGAGCTGTTTTGCAAATGCTGAAACCCCCTCCAGGTGGGAGACGTTAATGATTAACTTAATGATGGTACGCTGCCCACAAGCATGGAGACCCCAGACCAGTTGGACCTGAAGGTTGATGATGCTGACTCCGACTTTACCTCATCACCAACCCAGCAGAAGAATGTCCACCAGCTGATCACCCTCTCTTTGAACAATTACCATAAAACTTCTTGCTGTCTTCTCCAAGGAAAGACACGTGGTTTTGAGGGGATAGTCTACTGTGGCCCCCTTTGCTTGGCAAAGTAATAAAGCTATCCTTTTCTGCTGCTGCTGCTGCTGCTAAGTCGCTTCAGTCATGTCCGACTCTGTGCGACCCCATAGATGGCAGCCCACCAGGCTCCCCCGACCATGGGATTTTCCAGGCAAGAGTACTGGAGTGGGGTGCCATTGCCTTCTCTAATTCACTCAAAAACCCCACTATTTGATTTGGCACCACTGTACAAAGGAGCTGAGTTTTCAGCATCATTTAGATGAGAGAATGCCTACAAACCAACTACTTGGTAGTAATGAAGCCTATAGATTTTAGGCATGCATATGAAAACAGTCATGACCAAAGCTGTGAAATGAACATGAAAACTATTTTTTAGCTGGCATTATTTCTTTTAAAAATTTCTTCCTTTTTTTTTCACTGATCACACTAAAACTCAGAATAGGGAATTAATTCCCTGGTGGTCTAGTGGTTAGGACTCTGTGCTTTCATTGCAAACAGCCCGGGTTTAATCTTGGGTCAGGGAGCTAAGATTCCCCTAAGCCATGAGGCACGACCAAAAAAAAACCAAACAAAAAAACTCAGAACAATACAAAGTTCCTCTTTGTTTTACAAATTCTCAATACCATTTTTTTCAACCACACCCTTTTCTTTGGAATACTAGGATAAAGCCAAAAATAATCTGGCTACATTCAAACCCATGGAAAGAACGGCTATTCTCAACAGATTTGGAGCTCCTCCTCCTTTCATCTTTTCAGAGATCAAAATAATGCAAAGCAGCCTTCGATTCATGACTAACATGAAGTTTTATAAAGTTTCCCCGAAGTCTCCAGGGAAGGGGAGGGACGATTTTTTTGCCAACAGTTTTCTATTATTCAAAAGGCCGGAAACAGTATAAAAGCCCCACTTGAATGATAATGGGGTTTGATTGATTTAGAGACCTTGTTTTTCACCTTTAATTTCAGATTCAAATTCCAGCTTTGTCTAAGAAGTGAAAATGAATCTGGCAAATCCATCCCAGTGCCCAACTGGCATTTGGACAATGAGCAATCTGGACCCTGAAATCTACATCTGAAAATCAGGGATCTGGCCAAGTTGAGAAGCCTGGATGGCAGTTGCCCTTACCCTGTTTGGCAGTACAAGGTCTGCACTCCCTCAGGATAATGCGTCCTGCCACAAAAGAAAGTGTGAAGCATGCTGTGATTTTTTGCTTTCATTTTCACTTTCTTGATACGGAATAAACTCATATCGTTTTACTTCTGAAAGTTCCATTTCTCCTACAAAAAGAAGAAATTAGGCTATTACTGAAGGTGATAGAACTCAACAAGAAGAAACTCAGGACCCACTCTGCCTTCCGCTGCACGTGTTAAGCCTCATTAAAAGTCTTCTCGCCTGACATTTGTACAAGTTGCTTCCAAGGAGTCCATCTGGTCACTTAAGCCCTGCTTTCAATGACAAAGGCTCCTAACAGCTTCATTAAAGGCCTGAGTGGCACTGAGGAATTCCCAGAGGTAATGAGATTCTTCTAATCTCTGATTGATGAAGTATTTATCTAAGTCCGAAACAGATACGGAGACTAATCAGAGTTGGGGGAAAGATGAGAAAGGAATTAGCCAAAGAAGAGTATGCATCTTTTTTGACACAAGACTACCTCAAGGTCATAATTATCATGGAAATTTTATCCAATTCCTCAGAAAGTGCTTCTAAAATTTTATCAGGCAACAGTCTAGGCGAGAAATTAAAAGTTCATTGATTTTGGTCAAAGGTCACTTTGTCATGGTAAATTACAGTAGAAACGGTTATCTGGGAAGATGCTTAAAGTAAATGTGGACCAGAGTGAGTTTAAATGGAATAAACCCTTTTCCATCCCTAGGGGCTTTCTAATTACTTGTCCGTCTTCTGGATGTGACACGTCTTGCCAAATCTTTTTGCTTCCGAGGATAAAGGTCAGAGGTTGTGAGTGGTTTGCTCTGGACACTCCCTACTCTATTCCTCAACAAAGACAAGTTACATTAAATTAACGATGCTTAAGCTTCAGGGCTCCTTCTAAAATCCTGGGACAGGCCCCAACACATGTTTACCAGTACTCTTGTACAAGTTTTGGAAGAAAGATCTTTTCATCTTCTTTTTTAAGGAGAACACCAACAAAACCTGGATTCTCCCAGACCTACAACCCCTCTCCTCTTCAGCCTTCACCTCTTTATCCAACAGCTTCTGCAAATGTTAGACACACACACACACAAAGCAGCACACTACTCAGGACTCCACTATGGCTGTCAGGACTTCACCTTCCAGACGGGGCCCAGGCTGACCTCGAGAACAGCCTTATTTCTCAGATAGGGAGGAGGGCAGAGAAAAGAGGGAGACTTGATTATTGCTAAAGTGGATGAAAACGAAATTCTGGTGATCTCAACTTTCTCATAGAACTGACCTGAACATTATTCTTAAATTGAAAACTCAGTATATGTCAGTTTAACTCCCCATGGTAAACAGCGTACGGGGGACATGGCTTTTTTTTCCAATGAATTTTTTAAATGGTGGTAAATCATACACAACATAAAATTTGCCATTTTAACCATTATTAAAATATAGCTTAATGGCATTAAGCACATGTACTCTGTTGAGCAATCGTCACCACCAACTGCCAGAACTCACTTCACCTTACAAACTTTTGGGGCCAACCCAATACTTTCTGTCTCTATGAATCTGACAACTCAAGGTACCTCATGGGGCTTCCCAGGTGGCTCAGTGGTAAAGAATCCAACAGCCAAGGCAGGAGACACAGGTTTGATCCCTGGTTGGGATCAAACTCCAGTATTCTTGCCTGGAGAATGCCATGGACAGAGGAGCTGAGCTGGCTACAGTCCATAGGGTTGCAAAGAGTTGAACACGACTGTGCAACTTAACACACACACAGCACAGGCATGCAAGTGTGTGAAATTAAACAGTATCTGTCTTGTGACTGGCTTAATTTACTGAGCATAATGTCTTCAAGGTGCATTCATGTTGTAGCAAACGTCAGAATTTTCTTCTTTTTTAAGGTGGAATAAAACTCCACTGTCTGTATACACCACATGTTGTTTATTCATTTATCTGCCCATGGACAGTTGGTTTGCTTCCACCTTTCAGCTATTGTGAATAACACTGCTATGAATGTGGGCACAAAAATACTTGTCTGAATCCCTGCTCTCAAGTCTTTTGGGTATATACTGAGAAGTGGAGTTGCTGGATGATATAGTAACTCTACTCCACAATAATGCTACTCTATAGCAACTGCATCATTTTACATTTCCAGCAACAGTGTGAAAGTGAAAGAAAGTGAAGTCGCTCAGTCGTGCACGACTCTTTGCGACCCCATGGACAGTAGCCTTCACCAAGCTCCTCCGTCCATGGGATTTTCCAGGAAGAGTACTGGCGTGGGTTGCCATTGCCTTCTCCAGGGAATCTTCCCGACCCAGGGATCGAACCCAGGTCTCCCACATTGTAGACAGACGCTTTACCATCTGAGCCACCAGGGAAGTCCAGCAACAGTGTACAAGGATACAAAATTCTCCATATCTTCGCCAACACTTACTGTTTTCTGGCTTTCTGTTTTTGATTTGGGGGGATTTTTTTGGTAATACTATCTTGATGGGTGTGAAGAGGTATCTCACTGTGGTTTTGATTTGCATTTCCCTAGTAACCGGTGATGTTGAGCATCTTTTTATGTGCTTAATGGCCATTTGCCCATCCTTGAGTCCTCCGTACAGTTGTTGCTCAGTCACTAAGCCATGTTTCACTCTTTGTGACCCCATGGACTGCAGCACACCAGGTTTCTCTGTCCTTCACACTCTCCTGGAATTGGCTCAAATCCATGTCCACTGAGTGTGATGCTATCTGACCATCTCATCCCCTGCCACCCTCTTTTCCTTTTGTCTTCAATCTTTCCTAGAGGAGGGAATGGCAAACCACTCCAGCATTCTTGCCTCCCTCCCCACTTCCCACTGCCACTCCTCAAGACCAAGACAGGCAGATCCCATCTTCCTAGAGACTACTTAAGTTATCACAAACAGAATGCTGGTGGAAATATGAACAGTAAAAGGCAATCTGATGTGGTCTCAGACAGAGATGAGGAAAAGACAATCCTTATCATAAAAGGACAAAGAACTTGGATAAACTGTGCTCCTGTTCCAGTGTTTCATGGTTGAATTTGGGAGCAACAAAATTGGACATTTAGCTAGAGTGATTTCTAAGTAAATGATTGAAGGTACATCTTGACTGCTCCTGATGGTTTACAGTAAAATGCAAGAGTAAAAGACTTCCATGGAATTGTTAAGCAAGAAAAGGAAGAAGGACTTAGAGAGTTGGAAAATTCTCCTACCAATGTATTTTCTTTTATTTATTATTCACTGATTTGACTGCACCGGGTCTTAGTTGCGGCAGGTAGAATCCTTTTTTGGTTGTGCCATGCCAATTCTCATTGCAGCATATGAGATCTAGTTCCCTAACCAGTGATCAAAACCTGGGCTTTCTGTACTGGCAGAGTCTTAGCCCCTAGACCATCAGGGAAGGACATGCACTCATCTTCTCCTGTGAGAACACCAAAATCGCAACTAGCCGCTGAAAAACCATCAACAGGAGGATGTTGGAACCCACCAAGAAAAAGATACCCCACATCCAAGGACAAAGCAGAAGCCACAATGAGGTGGCAGGAAGGGCAAGATCACATTAAAATCAAATCCCACACCCGCCAGGTGGGCGACCCACAAACTGAAGAACAAGAATACCAAAGAAGTTCTCACACTGTTGCAAACATTCTAGGCCCCACATCAGACTTCCGAACCTGGGGATTCGGCAAAGGAACTAGGAATCCCAAGGGAATCTGACTCTGAAAGACAGCAGGATTTGATTAGAGAACTTCCACAGGACTGGGGGAAACAGATTCTTGGAGGGCACAAAGTCTCTCAGTCGATCTATACTGCAAAAAGTGAGAGCACTGAGGGAAGGTCAAGTCACCCTTTGATAAGGAGATTCTAGTATTGACCCTATCAAGACAGTGGAAGCACAACCTCAAAGACAATTCAGAGATCCCCAGGTCCTGAGAGCAGGGGCCCAGGATGGGAGAGGAAAACATGGTCTCCTCCACCTATGGGGGCTTCCCAGGTGATGCAATGGTAAAGAATTCGTCTGCCAAAGCAGGAGATACAAAAGACATGAGTTCAATCCCTATGCCAGGAAGATCCCCTGGAGGAGGAAATGGCAACCCACTCCAGTATTCTTGCCTTGGAAATCCCATGGACAGAGGAACCTGGTGGGCTACAGTCCATGGGGTCACAAAGAATCTGAGACGACTGAGCACACAAGCATACCATATATGCCTCCACCTATATATCAAGGGACAGGGCTGAATGGAGCCACGGGGCAGCCATCTCAACCCAGGAGAACCTGAGGGCCCCAGCAGAGAGCCACCTTGGGGGCGGAGAATCACCACAAGAGAGGGGCCCCAACAGACAGCCACTGCAGAGCCAACGTGCCAAGCCAGACCTGGGAGGCAGAGCATCAAGTCAAAGAGGATTACTCCCCAGCCTTAAGGTTGAAATGTTATGACATGATGACATGGGACTTGTTACCCTTTTCTTCTTTCCTATTTCTCCTTTAGAACGGGAATGTCTACCCTTTGCCTGTGACACCATTATGTCTGAAAAACACATAATTCATTTGGTTTCACAGACTCACAGCTGAAGAGGAATTTGCTCTGCATAAAATGGTACCTGAGTCTCACTCGTATCTGATTTACATGTTGTTCAGATGAGATTTTGGACTTAGACTTTAAAGCTGATGCTGAAAAGAGTGAAAACTTCAGAAACTGTCGGGATGAACGAGTATATTATGCGGACAAGAAGGACATGACTTTGGGGAAGGGACGAGGGCAAATTTATGAATGAATGTTTGAGGGCCCCTCCAACTCATATGTTGAAACGCTAACCCCAAGATGATGGTATTAGAAATCCGGGCCTTTGACATGTGGATAGGTGATGAGGATGGAGCCCTTACAAATGGAATTAGTACACTTATAAAAGTCCAGAGAACTCTCACCCTCACCTGAGGACAGTGAGGAGACCGCTGTCTATGGACCAGGAAGCAGGCTCTCACCAGACTTGGAATCTGCTGGTGCTTTGATCTTCAACTTTCAGGCCTTTGGAGCTTTATGAAATACATGTTTAGGTCACCTAGTTATGGCATTTTGGTCACAGCCCAAACTAAGACATCACCTACTATGGCTGCCTACAGCTCTTCATCTCGTTCTTCCCAAGCCTTTCTCTAATGACCTGGACCGTCCTAAGCTCCATGCCCAGCCTGGACAACCTCCACCTGGGTTCCCAAAGAGCCAAGAAATGACCATTAGACCCACTTAGAAGCAGCATCATGAAGGGTTTTCCAGAAAACAGAAGGGAAATTTTAATAAAGCCAGACAGCTCAGGCATCAAAATCAAGGCTTTTTCATCAAGGGAAAGTAACTACACAACCAGAGAAACACCAGTCACGGTGCTCTGTTCCAATCTCATCACAGTCAGGGGACAGGGGCACGTCTAGCGAAGAGCAGGCCGCCACACACAGCCCAGCAGGAGGTCCTCACCTCCAGGACCAGCCCAGGAGGGAACTGCAGCCGAGGTGACTGAACAAACAAGAACCTTCTCGTCACCTTATGCCCACTTCATGCTCTCTAATCCTTCCGTGTGGATCAGAGGGGTTCAGCAGAAGCAAATGTGAGCAATGCCCCCGAGTCGTAGATGGGGTGACCCGGGGTGCACGGTAGCCTGGCTGCCTTTGGGCATCACTAAGCCCAGGAGAACCTGCATCCAATTTCCCCCAGTCACCTATAGCTGAGAAACACAGTGTCCATCCCCAAATCAACTGCAATCAAACTTCTAAGTATTTGCTGAGGGAAAAAAACTTACTGTTCTGGGTGCTACAGGGTATGAGAGTGATTTATGACATCTGCTTCCCATCAGCTTATATTTCAGATAGGAATATTATACATATATTGACATTATCTGTAGTAGAAGATTATACATAATAGATTTTATATCACATATAATAGATCATACATCATATATAGGAGAACTAGATAATAGATTATATAATAGATTACGTATTTTATTTAGATAATTGTAGAAAATAGTATATGTAAAATGGGGTTTCCCCAGTGGTTCAACGGAGAAGGCAATGGCACCCCACTCCAGTACTCTTGCCTGGAAAATCCCATGGATGGAGGAGCCTGGTAGGCTGCAGTCCATGGGGTCGCAAAGAGTTGGACACGACTGAGCAACTTGCCTTTCACTTTTCACTTTCATGCATTGGAGAAGGAAATGGCAACCCACTCCTGTTCTTGCCTGGAGAATCGCAGGGACGGTGGAGCCTGGTGGGCTGCCGTCTGTGGGGTCACACAGGATTGGACACGACTGAAGAAACTTAGCAGCAGCAGCAGTGGTTCAAACCATAAAGAATCTGCCTGCAATGCAGGAGACCAAAGTTCAGTCCCTGGGTTGAGAAGATGCCCTGGAGAAAGGACTAGCAACCCACTCCAGTGTGCTTGTCTTTCATGGACAGAGGAGCCTGGCAGGCTACAGTCCATGGGGTCACAAAGAGTTGGACATGAAGGAGCAACTAACTGTACTTCTACTACATATATGTAATACGTAACAGAGGATTCTATGCAGTCTATACATAAAGTTTTACATATGATAATAGATTATGTATGTTATATGTGTAGTAGATTATATTTCCCTATAAATATATATCTTTGTAAGCGTGTACCACGACACTCTGTAAATGTGTACCATGACAGTATGTGAAACTGAAGCTTGTGTAATGAGTACATGAGGAAAGGAGGGAGAAACAGCCTGGTCCTGTTTGAGTGCCACTTTCTTTCCAGAGAAGCACAGTTTGAAAATCCATGCTCTAAATTCTACCGATCAAAATGAGTCAATTTTTTCAGAACTTAGCTTGACAAATACAAAATACTTAGGAATCAAGACACTCTATTCAGGTAAAGAATGCTATGGTATAATAACGGCTGTAATTACATGAGAGTAAGTAGTTGGGAGCAGTTTTTTCTTCTCATTGGCTTCAGTAAGATCAGAATTAAAACCATATTTTTTTAAGTATACCCATACATTTCAAACCCTAGAGCTTCTGTGGTAAAGAATCCACCTGCCAAGCAGGAGATGGGGGTTCGATCCCTGGGTCAGGAAGACTCCTTGGAGAAGAAGTTGTCAACTCACTCCAGTATCCTTGCCTGGCCTGGAAAATTTCTTGGAAATAGGAACATGACAGTCTATCGTCCATAGGTTTGCAAAAGAGGTGGACACAACTTAGCGACTCAACAACAACAAAGTATACCTCGATAAAATTGGGAGTGTGTTTCTTTTAAAGTACAGCCATCTTTGAGCAAGTTCTAATATCAAACTGCAGACTGACACAAAAGAAGTCTCCACTTCACATCAAGATCTCTAAAGAGAGACAGATTTCCTACATCATTTAAAGTATGATTCTAATTGCCATCAACCATGCAAGTAAACTTGGAAATGGGTCCTCTCCCAGTTGAACTCTGAGATGGCAGCATCTCTGGCCAACAGACTGGAGCAAAAGCCTCCCAGAGACCCTGGGCTATGACACCAGACTCACAGAAACTGTGAGAAGAACTAGCCATTTGCTACACAGCAGTAGAAAAATAATCATAGAAAAAGAAAGAGAAGTATTCCAGAAAAACGTCTGCTTCTGCTTCATTGACTACCCAATAGCCTTTGACTGTGTGAATCAAAACAAACTGTGGAAAATTCTTCAAGAGACGGGAGCAGACCACCTGACCTGCTTCTTGAGAAACCTGGATGCAGGTCAGGAAGCAGCAGTTAGAACCAGTCATGGAACCAGATTGGTTCCAAACTGGGAAAGGAGTATGTCAAGACTGTACACTATCACTCTGCTTATTTAAGTTATATGCAGAGTAGATCATGTGAAATGCCAGGTTGGATGACTCATAGGCTGAAATCAAGATTGCCAGGAGAAACATCGACAACCTCAGATATACAGATAGTACCACCCTAATGGCAGGAAGTGAAGAGGAACTAAAGGGCCTCTTGATGAAAGTGAAAGAGTAGAGTGAAAAAGCTGGCTTAAAACTCAACATTCAAAAAATGAAGATCACAGCATCCGGTCCCATCCCTTCATGGCAAATAAATGGGAAAGCAATAGAAACAGTGACAGACTTTTATTTTCTTGGGCTTCAAAACCCCTGAGGATGGTGACTGCAGTCATGAAATTAAAAGACCCTTGCTCCTTGGAAGAAAAACTATGACAAATGTAGTGTATTAAAAAGCAGAGACATCACTTTGCCGACAAAGGTCTGAATAGTCAGGGCTATGGTTTTTCCAGTAGTCATGAACGGATGTGAGAATTGGACCATAAAGAAGAAGGCTGAGCACCAAAGAACTGGAAGCTTTTGAATCATGGTGTTGGAGAAGACTCTTGAGAGTCCCTGGGACTGCAAGGAGATCAAACGAGTCCATCCTAAAGGAAATCAGTCCTGAATTTTCATTAGAAGGGCTGATGTCGAACTCCAATACTTTGGCCACCTAATGCAAGAAGCCAGCTCATTAGAAGAGATCCTGATGCTGGGAAAGACTGAAGGAGGGAGAAGGGGACGACAGACGATGAGATGGTTGGATGGTATCACTGACTCAATGAACATGAGTTTGAGCAAACTCTGGGAGATGGTGAAGGACAGGGAAGTCTGGCGTCCTGCAGTCCATGGGATCGCAGATGGTGGGACAGGACTTGGCGACTGAACAACAACAATAATAGTTGCCCTTTTAAAACATTATCAAAATACAAGGCTTATATTTCTTTCAGTGTGCAAATTTACATTTCTGCCTTTGAAATACTCTTTATCTTGCAGAACTGAATAGTTAACTTATGTTGTGTGAATGTTGCAAACAAAGAACTGAATTTAATAAAAGTTGATTCAAAGGAAAAAAAGAAGAACAGTGAGAAGAGATCAGGATACACAGACACACACCAGGCTGCGCCCATACAGAGGGAGGACCATGTGAGGATGGAGCAAACCAGGGAGAGCCTCAGATGAAGCCGGCCCCGCCAGCTCCTTGATCTTAGAATTTCAGGCTCCAGAACAGAGAGAAAACATTTATGTTGTCAACACCATCAGTGAAAACAAAACTTACTTCCGATAGGCCACACTTTAGGACACAAAATGTGATAAGGTCACTGAAAACAGATCTGATCATCTAGCCAAGGCAGAAGCAGCTTGTTTTGGCATTGAGACCAAGATCACAATCTAGGCGACCGGGGACAAACCGCTGAAGGAGACCCAGCAGCACCAGGGTCAGGCCTCCAGAAGGTGGACTGAGGTGGGCCCTGAGACCCGCGCCATCGCTCCCAACTCACAGCAGCAAGTGAGTGGGGGTCATAGAGGCCGCAGTTGGCCATCCAGCTCCTGAGTCAGTGCCCTGGCAGCAGAGACGAGCGTGCAGCTGGCCAGGCCTAAGGCAGGGCCCTGGCCAGGCCGGCCCAGAGAGCCTGGGGGCCTTGCTCACCGTTTGTAAAGGGGTCAGGGGGTAAGAGTTTGTAAGGGGTCAGGGTGGTGTTTGGTGCAGAAGAAGCACAGCACTCAGCCTGACCTACTACCTTCCACCAAAACAGTTGGAGAATCCATGGTCTTTCCCTAAATGCAACATACAGACTTAATTTAACAAAGGCAATGAGTCAAATCAAAAAGGCTTACATTTCTTCTCATTACTTACATTAAGAGAAAAACAGACCAAATTTTTATCTTCAACACCTTCCAGGAAGCTACTTGCAACTGCCTTTCCCTAAGCTCTGCTGCTGTGAAAAATGCATCTCACACAGAGGGATGGATGGAAGAACCATCAGTACATTTTTAAGTAGTCACGGAACATGCTGTACACACACATATACATTAAATTTGAAATCGATTTTATTGATGCACCCCACACCTACACGATCCTGGCAGCCTGTTTATGTTTCCCAGCTTTGTTTTCCACCTCTCCTTCTTCTCTAAACCTATACTTTCTCAAAATCAACTTTACTTTCCAATAATGCAAAACCTCCCCACACCTCCCCACCTTCACTATCTTCGGGAGGGGCGGGGGGAGCTCTGAAAATTAGAACAAACAGGAGAATATAAACAAGATCCTTTCTCCTCCACTGCCCCAAGCGACACTAGAGACAAGGAGGTCTGGAAGTCAAAGAGAAGGCAGAGAAGATGTGAGGTCAACACTCACGTGGAAATTCTCCCGAAAGTCTAAGAGCCCACTGTAGCATACAGCAAATGTGCAATTTATAAAGTCCTTCATAAATAATATCTCTTAAGTATTCTCAACAATCCTCTTTTTGAAGTCCTGCAACTGCTAAGTAGGGAAGCTAGGATGTAAACTCATATCTTAGTTTGAAAATATTTAGCATATCACTTTTGAAAGATATCCAATCCATACCAGAATGCCTGAATAATCCATTTCTTCTCATTAAATGAATGGCAGTTTAAAAAAAAAAAAAAAAAAGTACTGGTATCTGTAATCATATTTAGGAAACCACCTAAAATGAAAGAATGAAAATCAGAAGGTCAACTCCAACCTTTGCTGGTGGCTGTTATAGAGAAGGCAATGGCACCCCACTCCAGTACTTTTGCCTGGAAAATCCCACGGATGGAGGAACCTGGTAGGCTGCAGTCCATGGGGTCACTAAGAGTCGGACACGACTGAGCGACTTCCCTTTCACTTTTCACTTTCATGCATTGGAGAAGGAAATGGCAACCCACTCCAGTGTTCTTGCCTGGAGAATCCCAGGGACGGCAGAGCCTGGTGGGCTGCCATCTGTGGGGTGGCACAGAGTCGGACACGACTGATGTGACTTAGCAGCAGCAGCAGCTATAGACACACAGCCCCATCCATCCAGGAGAGAGCTAAAAAAAATCTCAGTGACTCCTCATTCCAGTATCTCAGGGCCCCTCTCAGGAAGTTCCTCTTAACATAACCTATACCCCTCTTCCCTTAGTCCATTTCCTTCTGACCTCTGCACTTAGAGACCATATAACCCTCCTCCCACCATTCATAACACTTCCATTTACTCTACATTTCTAAAGTCTAATTTAGGCTTTTTTAACCTTACTCATAAAAATCACGTGGTTTGTTTTTTTCCCGCACTAGCTTCTGACTTTCACACTGCCATGTGACTCATCTTCAATGCTATACTGAACAGAGAAGCAAGCAAAGGAAACAGGCAGTCAGCCAGGGTTCCACTCAGCATTGTCTCTGCCTCGTGCATCGAATCTCCAGTTGGCCACAAGGGAAGACTGTTCAAGGCAAAGTGGAAACGCAGCCTTCTGGCTCTCCCTTTCTGCCATCTACTCAAAGGCAGGCGGCAATAAGAACAAAGAGCCTGTCTCTTAAACGCCAAACTTCTCATCTTAGGGACAAAGGAGACAGGGCAGGGCAGGCAAAACCCGGTCCACACAGAACCAGCTGGCAGATGGCAGGTCAGAGGGCATCAGGGGGCTGAAATGCTTCTCACAACAGGTGGGTAGTCGGAAGGATGAGGAGGGGAAGAAGGCTTAATGCAGCTCAGAGCAGTTCGAGACTTCTCTGGAACTTACTAGGACCCCTATTACACGGCCATGTTCACTTTAGGAAAATGCACCAAGCTCCCCACTACGATGTGTGCCCTTTACATTTGAAGAAAAAGTTTTCCATGTGGCCTTCCCTTAGTAATTCAGCAAGAGAGAACACTCTCCAAACCAAGCTTCTCTTTTCCCCTATGACTGGAGAAAAAGACTGCTCTTTTGTTCCTAAAAGTAAAAATGGAGAAACAAAGAATTCCTTTGGGCCAGCTAGGTATCATAAAAAACAGGATAGACGACAAAGACCCAGCCAACCACAGCTTCAGATAAAGATGCAGAACCGTAATGGATACAGAAGTAAGGACTCAGAAACAAATCCTGAAGAACACAGAGAAAACTATTCCTTCGTGCCGACCTACCACATCAGGGGAAAAGAGTATTTAGTTGTGGGTAACAAGAGTGGGCTGAAATTTTTTTTTAGGACAATAGAGACCCAGAGAAATTACAGTTTCAGTCATTGGAAAAAGATAATTGCAGTTATTTGACTAAGGGGAAAGTAAAGATGGTTACTCTTCAGTTTACTTAGAACCCAATATATGCCATGTATAGTGCCAAGCTCATCATTAAGGCTCATGATATTTGAGATATGTGTTTTATTGCATGAGAAAAGTGAGCGATATTTACAATAAACAGTTAATGGAGAAAAGTTATAGATAACAATTAGGTCAAGAAGGAATGGAAAGAGTTATAGCAAAGTCTTGCTTAAGGATGAAAGCAAATCTCTTGGAATAAAGCCCTGAACAACTAATAATTTCTTATTTCAGAACTCAAAGAATTTTAGGGCTAACAGGGACCAACTCATTTTTGATGGGGGAAAAAAAAGGACAGAATTATATATTTCAACACAAGTCATTCCCTGCCCACCCGCCAACACTTTTTTTCATTCAGCATTGTGTTAATAAAAGTTTGCTGAGTACATAGTATACTCTAGAGCATCTTTAACATTCTAATTAATCATCTCCCTTAACTTTCCACCTAAAAGACCTAAATAATGCACACTCTGTAGACAGTTATTCTTTCTTTCACCTGCCCAGATAAATTTACAAAAACAAATAATAATAATAATCAACAATTTAAGAAACACTGAACATAAGCTCCAAAGTTCTAGGAAAATTACAATTCTAACTACAAAAATGTTCTTATTTTAACAAAGTACATTCTTGCTACCATCATAGCCTTCCAAAGGTCACCTACACCAATCAAGCAAGGTCTGTGTATATGACCTTGTCCCAGAATTAACCACGGTCCACTGAATGGTCATTTGTATGAACAAGATTCACGTTTTAACATATGATTCTGATGAGGACAAGAATTTTCAGGCTGTCCCAGAGGCCTCTTTGGGGACTAAATCCGGTTTAATTTTCCTAATAATGAAAGAAGGGAGCTAAATTAAACTCCAAATTTCTCAGATATTACAATTCCAGTGATGCTGTTTATACATGCACACAGGAATAACACAGTATTTGCAACATTCCAAAATTATTCTGTCTCTCCTGATTTATTTAAATTATGAGCAGAAAGATTTAATGCCAAGAATAAAATGTTAGCCAAATTAAATTTGCATCATTTGCACACCCATTCAGCAAATGAAGAATTAGCACCTATTATTATCGGAGAAAGCAATGGCACCCCACTCCAGTCCTCTTGCCTGGAAAATCCCATGGACGAAGGAGCCTGGTGGGCTGCAGTCCATGGGGTCACTAAGAGTCGGACAGGACTGAGCGACTTCACTTTCCCTTTTCACTTTCATGCATTGGAGAAGGAAATGGCAACCCACTCCAGTGTTCTTCCCTGGAGAATCCCAGGGACAGAGGAGCCTGGTAGGAGGCCGTCTATGGGGTCGCACAGAGTCGGACACGACTGAAGCGACTTAGCAGCAGCAGCAGCATTATAGGCTCATTTCTTCCAAACCATATTTTATCTTTTTTCCTTCATTGGTGACAGTTTCTTTGACCCCTGCCAGTTTCACTGAAATACAATTTTAAACTTCCTTAAATTTCCTTCCAGTGGATTTTGGCTTTGTTGTTGTCAGTGGAGGTTCTCTAAATATTAAAAATATTGATTCATAATTAGCTAATAAAAATGTTTTTAAATTTATGTAAAAGTCTTCATAATGAAGAGCATATACAAAAACATTTACAGATAACATCACACTTAATGGTGAAAACTGAATGCTTTCTACCCAAGAACGGGAACAAGGCAACATTATCTTCTTGTAGGTGCTAGTCAATATGATAAGGGAGGGAAAATTGGTTAACTAACTTAGGCAGAATTCAAACATGGGACTCTCAGACTCCATTAAGCTCTGAAGCAGAAGCTCCATGAAAAGAAAGAACTCTGAGAGAAAAAAGGCTTTTTTTTTTTTTTTGGACACACTGAGTTATAGGAGTGTAAAAGCAAGTGAAAAGTAAACGTGTTAGTTGCTCAGTCGTGTCTGACTCTTTGCGACCCCATGGACTGGAATTCTCCAAACAAGAATACTGGAGTGGGTTGCCATTCCCTTCTCCAAGGGATCTTCCTGACCCAGGGATCTAACCCAGGTCTCCCACATTGCAGGCAGATTTTTTACTGTCTGAGCCACCAGGGAAGCATAAGAGTGTAGCAAACATTCAAATAATGATATCCAGCTGGAAACTAAAATCACTGAACCCAGAAGAGAAGTCTTAACTAGAGGTGTATTAACTGGGCAATAATGACATGCATAAATGGTGGGTGAAGTTTGGCAAAAACATGCTTATTCACTGAAGAGGATACGGGATGGTACCCTGCAGAGAACGTCAATTTGACAGTGAGAATTGGAAGGAGAAACTGAAGGCAGCAGGAAAGGAATGATGAGCAAATACAGAAGAAAGCCAGGAGAAAGGGGCTGACCCTAAAGCCAACGGCAGAAGACGCTTCAAGGAGAAGAAAAGAGGTGGCTTCCCTGGTGGTTTAGTGGTAAAGAATCTGCTTGCCAATGCAGGAGACACGGGTTCAATCCCTGATCTGGGAAGACCCAACATGCCACAGAGCATCTAAGCCCGTGTGCCACAGCTATTGAGCCGGTGCTGTAGAGCCCGGGAGCTACAACTATTGAAACCTTGCCCATGCTCTCAACAAAGGAGCCACCACAACAAGAAGCCCTCCTGGAGAGCAGCCCCCGCTCACCGCAACTAGATAAAAAAACCTGCATGCGATGAAGACCCAGCACGCTCAAAAATAAATAAAATTAAAAACAAAAAAGGAGCAGAAAAGAGATGAAGAGTACTCAAAGAAGTAGACAGAGCTGCTCTGAGAAAGATGCATGGAAACAACCTTCTGCATAAAATTTCTTGTTCTGAGTATAACTCGTATCTGGCACAGTTTTGAATAAGAAGCTAAGGCTTTCTATGCTTTAACTTGTTATCTTTAAACTTGAAGCACTTGCTGGTCTTCTATTTTGGATTTCAGAACCAAGGGGCTATGGAAATTACAGGATTAGGGAGTCTCGCACAATAAAATGGATATTTTAAGCCACAGATACTAGAGGCCAAAGATAAGGTTGCTCAGAAACATAAGGCTACATTTTATCTTTTTAACTGTTGCCTGGAAGAGAGAAGCCAGTTGCCCTGAGGGAATTAGTAGTATTATAAAGAAAGTGAAGTTGCTCAGTCGTGTCTGACTGTTTGTGACCTCATGGACTGTAGCCTACCAGGCTTCTCTGTCCATGGGACTCTCCAGGCAAGAATACTGGAGTGGGTTACCATTTCCTTCTCCAGGGGATCTTCCCGACCCACGACGCAAACCTGGGTCTCCTGCATTGGAGGCAGACGCTTTAACCTCTGAGCCACCAGGGAACCCCCTGGTGTATGAGAAAGCCCCTAAGGATTAGAAAACTTAGCCACAATTCCTGAAAGGTCACAGAAGGGGCACAGTGGTCACAACACAATATTTGGTCTCTTGGGGCTGCATTCAAGCAGGGCTTAGGCAGTGCCAGAGGTCCTGCGGCCACCAGTGTGTACTCAAAATGGGACCCAGTTGTACTAGCCTATTCCCAGTAAGGGAACCAAAAGACCTGGGCACAAGGTAACAATCAAAACTGGCATGACCAAATGTGTGTTTAAGATACAGTGTAACAGCCACACCTGCAAGACAGCCAACACGACCAACACAAAGAGGAAAGGCAAATACACTCCAGTCCTGGAATTTCAAACAACAATAACTTAACACATAGGCTTTCTTAAATGCAAAGACAGAAAATTTTAGGGGAAATGATTCTATGTCAAAAATTTCTTTAGTCCATATATAACAAAGATTAAGAATAAAATCTCCTGCATCCCAAAGAGATAAAGAAATGCAGAGATGAAGGGAAAAAATTCTCATCCTCAAAGAATTCTCCCTAAATTATTTTGGCCAATGCCTCAATACTCCATTTTATGTCATTTTTGTGTAAACAAAGATTTAATGACTAACGCCACTCATGACATAGATTACTGTCAGCATCTGCATTTTTCTGATGGCAACTCACTGAGTGGTCCATTTGATGGGCCACATGGTGAGTGGGTGGTGAAGAAAGGACCACAGTGCAATCTTTCCAAGCTTTAATTCCTGTCCACAGGAAAGCAGGTTCACACAGGTTTAAGACACATGTGTACGAAGAAAAAACACACAGGAACTGGAAAACATTTTAGCAAAATGGCTTAGATTGTTCTACCTGAACATAACTTCCTTTCTCACATTAGCAAAATTTCACTAAATCACACATTTCCCTCCACTCCATGGATCTTCCCTGGGAAATCCCATGGACGGAGGAGCCTGGTAGGCTGCAGTCCATGGGGTCGCTAAGAGTCGGACACGACTGAGCGACTTCACTTTCACTTTTCACTTTCATGCACTGGAGAAGGAAATGGCAACCCATTCCAGTGTTCTTGCCTGGAGAATCCCAGGGACGGGGGAGCCTAGTGGGCTTCCATCTATGGGGTCCCACAAAGTCGGACACGACTGACGCGACTTAGCAGCAGCAGCATGGATCTTCTATGGCTATAAAGTATACTTCATATTCTTTATAAAGAATATGAAAATATAAAATATATTCTATGTTTTGAGAGACTCTGCTGTCTTCTCCAGGATTTATAAGAGCAGTGAACTTTCTATCTGAATTAATATAGCCCCTGATCTCCCCATACTCTTTTAAAATATGAATGAAAATAAATTTTCATAGATCACTAACATTATTAATAAATATATATTGATATTTACTCCTAGCAACTTTCCTTCTCTCAACTCCATCAGAAGAAAAGTGAATTAGAGAATTCAAATTAATAATATTGTGTTAAGTCTATGACACAGAATTCTGAAACATTTAATTCTTTTTATTTAAATAAATGCTATGCAGTTCTTACTTTTAAAAGGCTAGAGAGTCACAATCATATCCAGATGAACCATCTCTTTATTTTCAAAAACAAAAACTCTTTTGTAACTTGAGACAACGAATTAAAAATTGGAGATAAATTGTAAGAAAAAATGATTCAACATATCAGCAGCAGTGATTAGATTATTTACAAAAATGCAGTTGGATTTGACTTGACTAATTCTAATACATACCTAACACACGCATTCAAAAACAAAGAAATCAACAGAACAATCAAGTACCACCTATAATCAGCTAACTTAGTTAACAACAGGAAGTATTTATGAATGTGCATTTTCACACTAGAATTTCCAGCACACTGCCAAAGGGTTAAATATGTAAGAACAAGGTATCCTGTGAATACAATTGTTTGGCATTTCATGAAAACTCTTGAGTAGGGGATAGGAGGGAAAGTTTAAGAGGGAGGGGACATTGGTATACCTATGGCTTATTCACGTTGTCCAGGCAAAAACCAACACAACATTGTAAAGCGATTATCTTTTAATTAAAAAAACAAAACAAAACAGGACCTTAGAAGTAGCTAAATAAATCAATAAAACTCTTAGCCACATATGAGAAAGAAATCACAACTGTCGGGGAGGACAAAACCCTCCTGGGAACTCACTTTACCAAAGCCATGAATGCATTCTCACATTTTAAATCTTATGGCAGTCTACTGCACAACATGACCAGACCAGAGATGACTTATTTCCCTGGTCTTTTAAAAAGAGACAGCACGGATCTTGATCCAAAAACTGAAATGAAAGGTTTGATCTCATTATTTGGAAGCTTGGACTCTCCCTGGTTGAGCCCTAAACTCAAGGCCACACTTAACAAAAACACTCATTGTGAATAGTGGAATCCAAAATCTAATGTTCCCCTCTTATAGAAACATAGCTTTCTTCCAAGACTTACAAATGAGCATTATTCCACAGAAATGAGGGCAAGTTAGCTAACAGATTTTTCCACAAGCACGTGATGAATCAGATGAAATCATGGCGAGCATTCCCAGCGGTGCCCAGCGCCTCCACCGACAGCCTCTGAGCAGCAGACAGACAGTACCCAGAGACCTGGGGCTTGCAGGCAGGACAAAAGCAGAGATCATCACCTAAATTCTTCTCACGCTGGCCAGGGTCAGAGCCTTAGTCAGCGCTTCTGCTCCAACTGAACCTTCAGGGGTCAGAGTAACAAAATCTGAGCAGTCATCCTAAGACTTTTGAAAAATCAAGTTCTTACCTACAGAAGAAGGTTCAGTTTTAACTTTTACACCTTCATATTCTATTTTGTTGTCTACGAAAAAACCCTAAGATTCATCGCAAGTTGGCTGTAAGCAACTGAGGCATAAAGTAGATGTTGTGGATTTTCTCCTCTATGTGAAATGACATTCAAAGAAGTTCAAGGGCCAGAAGGGGTTTGGATAGACAGGGGGGTGGGGGGTGAGGAGTGGGAACTGCCGGAGAGGGTGATGGTCTGGTGAGGGGCGGGTCTTATTCCTGGACCATCTCTCTACTTGCATATTACAACCAGTCTCCCAAAGGCTCCTTAGAAACAATTTACCAGCTTCTCCCTCTGGATCAGAACCGGCCTCATATCCCATCCCCAATCTTTCATCATCCCTCTCCAGCTACCAGCCCATTGCTTTCCTTTTCTCAAGCTCTAACTTTAGAAAGTTATTATAAAGTAATATAAAAATCACTTCGACCCCATTTGCTTCTAATGGGCAATAAGGAAGAAACTCTCAAGAGCAGCAAATCTTTATGCTATATCCAGTTCCTGAGTATAGAAAAAGATAGAAAGGCTACCAATTCCTTTCATGAACCCTAAAGCAACCATTGAGAAATGAGTTGCTCAGTCGTGTTCGATTCTGAGACCCCATGAATGTAGCCCACCAAGTTCCTACATCCATGTGATTTTTCCAGGCAAAAATACTGGAGTGGGTTGCTATTTCCTTCTCCAGGGGATCTTCCCAACCCAGGGATCAAACCCAGGTCTTCTGCATTGGAGGCAGACTCTTTACCACCTGAGCCACCAGGGAAATGAGGAATGATTATTATTCCTACTTTAATGGATGATATGATAGTCTGGAAAATCCAAGATAGTCAGATGAAAATGTGTTGAAATTATTAAGCAAGTTATAAGAGGACCATACCGTGAAGAGACAAAATGAGTAGGCTTCTACATATGAGTAATAACCACTTAAAAGGCAAGAGGATCCCAAACTCCAGGGCCTTGTCATTAACCGAGGCCCCAAGGAGTTTCTGTGTCTTGCTATTTACCTTCTTGGAATTTAAAGTTGAAGAGATTTAGAAATTACTGTGGCTCAGCTAGTAAATAATCCACCTGCATTGCAGGAGACCTGGGTTCAATCCCTGGGTTGGAAACATCCCCTGGAGAAGGGAAAGGCTACTCACTCCAGTATTCTGGCCTGGAGAATTCCATGAACTATATAGTCCATGTGGTCACAAAGAGTCAGACATGACTGAATGACTGTCACTTTCATTCATTTAAAACAATAATACCTAATATTAAAGTCATTAGGTGTTAAAAAAAAAAATGAGGAAAAATCCTTTTCCATCACCAGCAAAAATTACTAAATAATTGTAAATTAGTAGGAATGCATAATATCTATAATAAAAACCTATTAAATTTTTACTAAAGAGCACAAAGAAGACCTGAAAAATTCTGACAGTCTTGGTAGGAAGATTCAAATCACAAGAGCTCAAACTCTGAAAATTATGATATATGCAGAGCAATCACAAATAGATTTTTAAAAGTTCATCCTAAAGTTCATCTGGATGACTAATTTTGTAAAGAATAGCCCAGAAAAATATTTTGAGAAAAAAAAAACAAAAAACAAACATGAGAGTATTGGCCCTATCAGACAGCACAATATTCTATTGATATAAATTTACCGTAATCGTAATAGCTTGCTACCAAACAGAAACATTCAGAGTCCAGAAATAGATACAAACTTGTATGGAGACTCAGAAACATGAGGTGGCATTTCAAGGAAACAAAGAGGCATTAAAACAACCAATGTTTGAACAACCAGATTGCTTTCTTCCCAACTCTCTACTGAATTAAATAGCTTCACTAGTGAAAACCCAGCAGCACACTGCTGCTGCTGCTGCTGCTAAGTCGCCTCAGTCGTGTCGGACTCTGTGCGACCCCATAGATGGCAGCCACCAGGCTCCCCCGTCCCTGGGATTCTCCAGGCAAGAACACTGGAGTGGGTTGCCATTTCCGTCTCCAGTGCATGAAAGTGAAAAGTGAAAGTGAAGTCGCTCACTCGTGTCCAACTCTTAGCGATCCCATGGACTGTAGCCCACCAGGCTCTTCCATCCATGGGATTTTCCAGGCAACAGTACTGGAGTGGGGTGCTATTGGCTTCTCCAGGGGCATCTTCCTAACCCAGGGATCGAACCCAGGTCTCCTGCATTGCAGGCAGACGCTTTTACCGTCTAAGCCACCAGGGAAGTCCAAGAGCTTCTCACCAAGTCCCTAAGGAGAGATGAATGCACACTTAAACCAAAGCCAGCATCATAGTCGTTCATTTTAACCTTTAGGTTCTCACGGGAGCAGCCAAGATAACACCTCTCCACTGGCAGAGACTGGCACTGGGGCCAAGGGGCCACACAGGCTGCCATCTGAGTCACGGCTGAGTCAGTCCTGTGAAGCCTACCAGCCCTTCCTGGACGCCTCCACCTCCAGCGGGCAGCCTCTTTGTTACAAAAACACTTTGAGTACTCTCTCAGCACTCATCTGTTCCCTTTCGAGTGTAACAGTTAACCACAGTGAATTCTGCAAGGAAAAGTCATATTCTACTCCAGAGAGGATCGGGGAGGGGTGGGGCGGGGCAGAGAATGGTGAGAAATAATCAATTCCCATCACAAAAGGATGATGGTCCTTAATGGGAAGCTTGGGAAGAGCCTGGGGAAAGCAGGTCAGAAAGGATGCCAAGATCATCTGCATTTGGAATAAATAAAGGTTTTTATTATCTGAAATGTGGAACATGTCCTCAAGGGAAAGACTTTTGTGATGTGACAGCTTCCCCCAGTCTTAAGTATTCCCCTCGTTAGAGGCTCTTTTTCATCCAGTACCCAGCCAAGGCCATGGAGGACCATCAGAGGACAAAGCAAAATGCTGGATAGGAGCTCTTATGTTCCCAGGTGGAAATCCAACCTATTGTTATCAGAGCTCTAACAGGGCTGCGAGGCGCCTCTGTGGAGGAAAGTCCTATAAAAGAAGCCGGTTATATTCTGAGACGGGATCACTGAGAATGTACAGACCAGTTAATGCTCAATGTCCTTCATTCTCACAACTGCCAAAGAGGCTGCCTTCCAAACCACCCAACAGGGAAAGGTCCAGGTACTTTTCAGAAGGCTCCCCAAGTCTTTCTTCTCCCTCCCTTTTCTCCTTTGGGAGTGGGGGTGGAAGCAGGCAAGAGCAAGGGGCCACATGCATTTGTGTACTTGCACTGGAAAGAGATTTTTAAATGTGGTCGGTAAAATGGGCTGGTACGAATCTAGCTCCAGTGGCTAAAGATGCATACACTGTCCAGGAAATTAATTTTAATTTGACAACAAAGTGTTACAATGTGTTTGAGACACATTAAATAAAAAATAGCCTTTTTAAAGAAAAAAGTTTCTATGGGATGCTCGGTAACTAAAATGACATTTACCAAAGTACAAGCTGAGTATCTGAGCCCTTCATCCTGCCAGATCCATCTTAATCTGCAGGGTGAGGGCCAGCAAGGAAGCCCCCCAAGGTTCGACCACCTATAAAGGTCTAAGATCCTAATTCCAAAACATTTGTATTCTCTACTCTGTCCCCACAGGACTCAGAGAGAAAAGAAAGTCAGGGCCACTGGCTTAGTAAAATGAAATCCTGTCTTGGCTCTCCTATGATTTCACTTACTTTTTATAGCTTGGCTTTCCAACATAGTAATTGCTTTCTTTTTTTAAAGGCATGGATTTACACCACATTTAATTTGAATGCCCCTATATATAGATTTCGGTCTACTATAATAGCAAATTCATAAGATCCCACCCCTGAAGACCTAAATATAACAGCAATTTAGGGATAGGATTCTTTCCTATAAAGCAAAAATATTAAAGTGATCAAACATAACATATCCATCTGCCACCTAAAGACAATTCCTAAACCCAGCTTTTATGATACTCTCAAAAAAAATGTACAGTCTCTTCCAGGAAATTTGTGGTCTGAAAAATCTGAGATTAAACAATTATATCATGTTGGTTTATGTCTGTGAGCTCTTATATTCTCTGGTTCAGATATTGGTACTTAAATCTAACAGAAAAGCAGTTATTCTAGATGTCTATCAATTCTCAGAAAACAGATATAGAATTCACTTTTCATTCTTCACTTATACCTCATAGTAAAGGAAAACAGTAATAAGTCATTTCCCCAGAATCATGTAGTTGAAGGTCACAAAAGCCCATGTGCATGCTAAGTCAATTCAGTCACGTCCGACTCTTTGCAATCTCACGGACTGTAGGCCAGTAGGCTTCTCAGACCATGGGATTCTCCAGGCAAGAATACTGGAGTGGGTTGTCATGCCCTCCTCCAGGGGATCTTCCCAACCCAGGGATCGAACCCAGATCTCCCACATTGCAGGCAGATTCTTTACCGTCTGAGCCACCAGGGAAGCCCAAGAATACTGGAGTGGGTATCCTATCCCTTCTCCAGGGGAACTTTCCAACCCAGGAATCAAACTAGGGTGTCCTGCATCGCAGGCGGATTCTTTACCAGCTGAGCTACCCAGGAAACAAAAGCTTGGCGTGGTACAAAGAACACGTGCTCTGGAATTAGCCTGGGTCAAACCCCAGCCCCACTGCTGAATTCCTCACCCTCTCCAAGCTCATGTCCTCCTGGCAGGACTGAGACGACGGCATCGCAGACTCCTACGAGTCAACGAGATGAGGATGTTGCTGATGATGAAGAGTCATGGAAATACTTTCTCCTATCCTTTCATTTCTCAGATGAAGATAAGTGAGGACCAGAGAAATTACCACACAACCCAACAGTCTGCATCTCAGGAAGTGGTCTATGGAGCAGGACAGTCTCAGGCCTCACTAAGGACTTTTAGATGTGATGAACAAAAGCACAAAACTATTCACGTTCACGAGGAGCTTTGCCTTCCAGGAAGGCTGGCCAAATCTCACTACTGCCAAGTGTATAGCAAAACAAGAACTGTCCCCACAAAAGAAGGCCTCCAAAGACTGATGGGTAACACCCGCCCTTGTGCTGTGTGCTCAGTCGCTCAGTTGTGTCCGACTCTTTATGACCCCGTGGACTGTAGCCCACCAGGCTCCTCCATCCATGGGATTCTCCAGGCAAGAATACTGGAGTGGGTTGCCATTTCCCTCTCCAACACCTGCCTTTATTGACTTCAAATATCTCTTCATCTTTGCTTGGCTGCTTCTGACCATTCACTTCTAGTTGCTCTCAGGCTGGGAGGTCGCCCAACACATCACACTGCAAGAGCAACAGAGGATACACAGACATGGCGCCATTTCTACCTGCACGTGGTCCCGCGCACCGACCAGGCGGTCTTGGACGGGAGTAGCTGAAAAGAACACAGGCTTATGATGGAAAGATAACTCTCAGTTACTCAGCTGCACATTTTCCTAAGAATTCTTTCACCTCTAAATCATAAAGATCCCTCACACCAACCCCTCAACACTCTGCATCTTGGCAGAGTGTGGCACCTCGGACCTCATTCCAGGCTAAGATTTGTCTTCAAGAGTGCCAGGTGCCAAGTACAGACAGCGTCTCTAGCTGAGATCCACCCCTGGGCTCAGATTTTCCTCCAAAGTCCATTTCCTGCAGTAGCTGCAAGTAAATCCAAGTCAAATTCAGACATCTTGAACAAAGAGGAAAAGAATGCAGATCTCAAAATAAATTTATATGCCGGGGGTTTGGGGAGGTGAGGAGCAAAAACTGGATTCCTTTTTCTATCTCAATCCCTTTGTTTGCAAAACCACTCCTTCAAAACAGAAGCCAGAAATGAAGAAACCTAAGATGGATATGGAAATGAATTCACTTTATACATATCCACAGCTGCAGAGCCAAAACCAAACCCAGAACATGACACAAGTAAGCCCAGTAAGGCCTGAAAAAACCAGCTCAGTTCCAAGGTCACTGAGGGGAGCTTAAACTTAAGCAGTAACCATATTCTACCATCAGAGTAAGCTTTAACTTCTCATAACTCAAGGAATTTGACAACAAAAGACATTGTATTGCTTCTGCAAGACAGCCCCAGGTGGTTTTCCCTGCGAGGGAAAGCTGCACTAACTCAGCTCAGGCTCGATGGTTGTTTATGTCTCTCCTCAGCATTAAAGATTCCAGAGGTCAATGAGCTCTTCAAGAACTGGCCAGGTACACGCATCACACAGCATGCCCAACTCTGTTCAGTTTTTTTTTTTTGGTAGAAATTGTTTAAATATATTCTTAGACGATAAACATAACTAGAAAATAAAAAGCATACGTTAATACCTACGGGCTTTCCTGGTGGCTCAGATGGCAAAGCTTCTGCCCGCAAAGCGGGAGACCAGGTTCAATCCCTGGGTTGGAAAGATCCCCTGGAGAAGGCAATGGCACCCCACTCCAGTACCCTTGCCTGGAAAATCCCATGGACAGAGAAGCCTGAGAGGCTACAGTCCACAGGGTCACAAACAGTCGGACATGACTGAGCAACTTCACTTTCTTTTTCTTTCTTAATATCTATGTTTCTCCTGCTTTATTTTTTATTTTTTTTGAAACATTTTATTTTATATTGGACTAGAAAGAAAAGTGTTAGTCGCTCAGTCATGTCCAACTCTTTGTGACCCCTTGGACTTATAGCCCACTAGGTTCCCCTGTCCATGGAATTCTCCAGGCAAGAATATTGGAGTGGGTTGCCATTCTCTTCTCCAGGGGATCTTCCCAACCCAGGGATCAAACCCAGGTCTCCTACGCTGCAGGCAGATTCTTTACCATCTGAACCCCCCAGAGCCAGCTAATAATGTTGTGAGACATATCCATGGATCTTATTTTCTTCAAGTCAACAAATGCTTACCAATCAACCAGTGATCTGCAGTTGACTTCCATGGGCTTCTTCAGGCAGGAACAGGACACACTCTTTCACTCCCAAAGTGAAGGAGGAGTTGAGGGACTGGGGCAAGGCTGCTCAGCTGGGAGGTGGCATGGCCAGTAAGGAAGACCCAGGCTGACTCCCAGCCATGTCTGACCATCCACTTTGCTGACTTCTCTAATCTGCCTGCCCTGCTCTGCAATCGAGGAAGCAGGGGCTCAGAAAGGTTAAGTCATTTCCCCAGGATTCCACAGCTGGTCAGGAGGCTCAAGGCAAGAAGTCAGACCAACCAGTTATCAGTCTGCTATTCTTTCCAAATATCAGAGAAAGCCACATCTGGGGAGGAAGAGTACCTCTGGAGCCCATGGCATATTCAAGGCAGGCCACCTCCATCGTTTTCAACCTTCTCCCAGGAAGGACTTTCATTCCGTCATTTTCCATTTACTTTGCTTACTTAATTTTATTTAAATCACTTGTTTTCTCATTTTCTCATTCATTCGGTCTTCCCTGGTGGCTCAGAGGATAAGGCATCTGCCTGCAATGTGGGAGACCCGGGTTCGATCCCTGGGTCGGGAAGATCCCTGGAGAAGGAAATGGTAACCCACTCCGGTACTCTTGCCTGGAAAATCCCATGGACAGAGAGGGCCTGGTAGGCTACAGTCCATGGGGTCACAAAGAGTTGGACACGACTGAGCAATTTCACTTTTCACTTTTCATTCAACAAACCTTTTATAAGGACTTAGTTTTTCTTTAAAAAAAAAAAAAAAAAATCACCTGCACACACATTCTCCCTTAAAGCAATCCATTCATTACTCAGTCAGCAAATCTTTATTTACTCAGTCATCTACTAATTTGGATGCTATTAACATGTGTTTCTGGCAGAGACAGAGGGATCCTCAACCATTGCCACTATTCAGAAATATCACAAAGCAGGCAAACAAAAACACCATCAGAACACAGCCAAGAGATGATGCATGGCACCACAGATAAGTTTTACCAGCTCAAGAGGAGAAAGTCTATGTAAATTCACCAGCAGCTTTCACTCACAATTTCAACATTCCAAACAAGCTTTCCTAGTAACAGGGACTAGGCACCACTAAGCATTTACACAGCACAGCACTTGGACTTTTCTCAAAGCAACTCTATGAGATAAGTATCAGTGCCTCAATTACAAAGGATGTGAAGGTACAAAGAATTCAATAACTTGTGAAGGTCAGAGAGCAAGAATGACCATTCTAGATTCAATCACAGGTCTATCTGAAAGTCAGTGATGCCCATGGCTGACTCATTTGGATTTAACATGTGTATTTTGTTAAGACTGGTGGAAATGAGGATGTATTATCTATTTACTCATTCAACAAAACTTTGAGCTCCTTACAGGGACAGAGCCCAAAAATAGAAACAGCCAGAAGCAAGAAAAAACTACTCATATTTTAAAACCACGCTTATTTTATCAGTCCTGCTTGCAAGGGGCTTACCGTCCAGTAAAGGCAATATCAATCTTATCTCCTAGGAAACAAGATAAGAGATGCTTGCAAGCAGATTTCAAATAAAGATACAAAACTAGAAACCTGGGACATTCCCAACCTAAGCTAGAAATAAGTGACAAGAGGTAAGACATTAAGTGTCACAGATGAGAAAGGAGACTGAAGTTGGCCTTGAGACATGAAGATATGGAGAAGTGGATGACAACGAGGAAAGCTTCAACCTAGGGTAACCCTAGGATTTCCCTGGTGGCTCAGACAATAAAGCATCTGCCTAACAATGCAGAAGACCCAGGTTCAATCCCTGGGTCAGGGAAGATCTCCTGGAGAAGGAAATGGCAACCCACTCCAGTATTCATGCCTGGAAAATCCCATGGATGGAGGAGCTGGTAGTCTACAGTCCATGGGGTCACAAAGAGTCGGACATGACTGAGTGACTTCACGTTCACATTCACTTTCCAGGGTAACCCCATCTACCCCTGTCTAGAGCTGGGTGACTCATGGAAATAAAATGTCATCTATGCATGTAAGTCAGCTATGCAGATGTCAGCTATGCAGAGTACATCATGAGAAATGCTGGACTGGATGAAGCACAAGCTGGAATCAAGATTGCTGGGAGAAATATCAGTAACCTCAGATATGCAGATGACACCACCCTTATGGCAGAAAGTGAAGAAGAACTAAAGAGCCTCTTGATGAAAGTGAAAGAGGAGAGTGAAAAACTTGGCTTAAAATTCAACATTCAGAAAACTAAGATCATGGCATCTGGTCTCATCACTTTATGGCAAATAGATGGGGAAACAATGGAAACAGTGTCAGACTTTATTTTTTGGGGCTCCAAAATCACTGCAAATGGTGACTGCAGCCATGAAATTAAAAGACAATTGCTCCTTGTAAGAAAAGTTATGACCAACCTAGACAGCATATTAAAAAGCAGAGATATTACTTTGTCAACAATGGTCCGTCTAGTCAAGGCTGTGGTTTTCCCAGCAGTCATGTATGGATGTGAGAGTTGGACTATAAAGAAAGCTAAGCATCGAAGAATTGATGCTTTTGAACTGTTGTGTTGGAGAAGACTCTTGAGAGTCCCTTGAACTGCACGGAGATCCAACCAGTTCATCCTAAAGGAAATTAGTCCTGAATATTCATTGGAAGGACTGATGCTGAAGCTGAAACTCCAATACTTTGGCCACCTGATGCAAAGAACTGACTCATTTGAGAAGACCCTGATGCTAGGAAAGAATAAAGGTGGGAGGAGAAGGGGATGACAGAGGATGAGATGGTTGGATGGCATCACTGACTCAACGGACATGAGTTTGAATAGGCTCCAGGAGTTGGTGATGGACAGGGAGGCCTGGAATGCTGCAGTCCATGGGGTCGCAAAGAGTTGGACACGACTGAGCGACTGAACTGATGTGTGTAAGTAACTCTTCCAGTGACTACTTTGGTAAAGCAAGATACAGATGAGATTAATTTAAATAATGTATTGGAATCCAATATACCCACATTACTGTCACGGTAACATGAAAACAACATAAAAATTATTAATGAGCTTATAATTGAGTTTGTGCAAAGGTCTCAAAACTCAGTGGGTGTGGATTTTGCACTTAACAGCTTAGCTGCACTGGCCATATCCAGGGCTCAACAGCCACATGCAAGAAGACACACACGCCCAGAGGCAAATCACCCAGGAGTGGGTTTGGGGTTTGTTTGTTTTTGGAAGGCAGTGACTAGACCAATGACGTCAAAGCAAGGACTTCAGGAGAAATCCTAAAGACAGGGTTTAAACAGTCAGGCAGGGTTTGAACTCTATCTGTCCAGGAGTGAAAGGAAGATGGTGATGTTATAGAACAGAGGACATGAAGTCAAGTCTTGTACCGAACACTGAAGCTACTGCCCCACACCCAAGACCTCAGACTCTCGGGATTCCCCTCCCCAACCTTCCTCCCAAGGTCTCTCTCCCGCAGGCCCTTACTGAGGGGCCCCGCTGACCACCTCTTCTCTATCACTTGGACACTATTCATTCCCAGTCATTCCCACGATGATGTCATAACAAACCGGAAGTCCTTTGGCCCCTTAATTTTCCTTGTTGTTTTGCTGTTCAGTTGCTAAGTTGCACACGACTCCTCATGACCCCATAGACTGTAGCATGCCAGGCTCCTCTGTCCTCCACCGTCTCCCGGAGTTTGTTCCAACACATCCCAATGCGTCAGTGATGCCATCCAACCATCTCATCCTCTGCCACCCCCTTCTCCTCTTGCCCTCAATCTATCCCAGCATCTAGGTCTTTTCCAATGAGTTGGCTCTTCCAATCAAGTGGCCAAAGTATTGGAGCTTCAGCATCCAATGAATAGTCAGGGTTGATTTCCTCCCATATTGACTGGTTTGATCTCCTTGGGAGATCACTCCCAGGGACTCACAAGAGTCTTCTCCAGCATCACAATTCGAAAGCATCCATTCTTCAGTGCTTAGCCTGTTTTATGGTCCAACTCACATCCATACACGACGACTGGAAAAATCATAGTTTTGACTATATGGGCTTTTGTCAGCAGAGTGATGTCTCTGCTTTTTAAAACACTTTTAACCCCTGCTCCTGGGACTGGCCGGAGCCCCTGCAGACTGCCTTAAATGTTACTGCATTGGAGGTCAGGGAGGGGACTACCTAGGGGTCCAGCTCTCTAACTTTACTACAGACCCCCTGTAGCTTTCCACTCTTTTTCTTGACATGTTATGAATTTTCTAGCATCTCCTACAGAGGCTGTTTCAAACTTCTGCATCTATCAAAATATCCAAAACCACCCTAAAAGCTTCTGATGCTTGGCCAATAACCCCGTCTCCTGTATTTTAAAAACCCTTTCCCTCAACTTCCTTCCTCCAAAGCTGTCTTCACCTGGTCCTGCCTGCCAGTCAGCCCCAGAGTCACGTTCTCACTGCCCCCCAGCTATCCGCCTGCGCTCCTGGCCCGGATGAACCGCCATCCGCGCCGGAGGGCATCTTCAGTTCAGCCCCTCCACTTCCACTGCACCTGCTTCCAAACTCGCCTGGATCTCCCCTGCACTGCACTAGCCTCTCTCAGCACTGTCACCCTCTCAAGCTGCCAGTTTTCTTTTTTGCCACCAAAGATTTTTTCCCCTTCAAAATTAAAAAAAAAAAAAATCACACCTGTACTATCCCTACTTTGTTACTACTCTTCACAGCAAGAAATGGGGCTTCCACTCCAAATTACTCTCAGAAAAGTTTCCAGCAATTTCTAAACTCTAAATTCAATGGCCTTTTCTCATTGATTTGCAACATGAAGAAGTTATAAGGAAAAAAGTAAAAAAGAAAAAATCTCCACACCCTGAGATACTCACCTATAACATGCTGGTGACCATCCTTCCCGTATCTGTCTATACATACATACAAGTGATGTTTCATCTTAGATATTTTTTAAGTAGTCCTGTTTATTTTCTTCCCACCCACCTCCAGGTGGCATGGATTCCAGTCCCATCACTTTATGGCAAAGTGATAAGAAAAAAATGGAAACAGTGACAGACTTAATCTTCTTGGGCTCCAAAATCACTGCGGATGACAACTGCAGCCATGAAATTAAAAGACACTTGCTCCTTGGAAGAAAAAGTATGACAAACCTAGACAGCATATTAAAAAGCAGAGACATCACTTTGCCAACAAAGGTCCGTCTAGTCAAAGCTATGGTTTTTCCAGTGGTTATGTATGGATGTGACAGTTGGGCCATACAGATGGCTGAGCACCAGAGAATTGATGCTTTTTGAACTGTGCTGGAGAAGACTCTTGGGAGTCCCTTGGACAGCGAAGAAATCAAACCAGTCAATCCTAATGGAAATCAGTCCTGAATATTCATCGGAAGGACTGATGCTGAAGCTCCAATACTTTGGCCACCTGATGCAAAGAACTGAGTCATTGGAAAAGACCCTGATGCTGGAAAAGATTGAGGGCAGGAGGACAAGGGGGCAACAGAGGATGAGATGGTTGGATGGCACCATCGACTCAATGGACATGAGATGAGCAAACTGTGAGAGATAGTGAAGGACAGAGAAGCCTGGTGCCCTGTAGTCCATGGGGTCGCAAAGAGTTGGACACGAGTGAGCAACTGACCACCACCCACCTCCCATAGTGTCAACTTCTCTCTTCCCAAGCAGCGTTAACATATATACAAGATTTTTTAAGTCATTTTATAACCGACACAACCAGGATCCTATTATACATGGTGCTTTGCCTCTTCTTTTCTCGTGGGAATCCTGAGTAGTCCAGAAACCCAAGGCATGGACGCGCCTCGTTTTATCCAACCACCCCTTGTTGAAAGCACCCACTTAGCTTCCAGTTCTTTGCCACTACAAACAATGCTGTATTAAATATTCTTGTACAAACAAATTACATACAGCTGCTTTTACTTCTATGGGATGGAGTCCCAGGGGAAGCACTGCTGGGTCAAAGGCTGTGTGCATTTTACATTTTAAGAGACTCTGCCAGACTCTTTTCATAGTGGCTTTCCCCAGCGTGTCTGCCAGCAAGAGAGAGTGTCACTTTAAAACTGTTTGCCAGTCTGACGATCTACTATACATACAGTTGAGAAACTCTCCCTCACCACCCATCCCGGTCCATGGCATTCAGAAAATTAACTCCCCTCTCTGAGGGCATTTCTGAGCTACCTTAGTCTCCTAGTCTTTTTCCCTCAAAAAATTAAACCCCAAACAAGGCTGCATCCCTGTCATTTTCTCCTCTCTTTTCACATGTGCTTGCCTGACAACCTAATTCTTTCACAGGGTTTAGCCATTATTTCTAGAAGCTGAATCCAGATCGACAAACGCACCCAAGACCTCTCTCTGGAGCTCCAGATTTCTAACTCTTTGGAGGATATTTCTAACTGTTCATGGGACACAGTGCCTACTGACACCTCAAAACTCAAAAGTTTCAAAAATCAGGAAGACCGTCTCCAAACTCTCCTTGACTTGCTCCCAACTTTCCCCCCATCCCGTCTCCCCATGCTCTTAGCAGCACCATCTTCATCACAGGTACCTAGACCTGGACGTCATAGTTGACTCTTTCTGACACTTCACTCCCATGTCCAGGCAGGTGCCTAGTTTGGGCAGTTCTCTGTTCTCTTATTCAGTGGGTACAGACTCTCCTCAGATCATCAGGACTGTAGTTTCAGCAGGGGTCCCTGACCCTGCCAACACCTCCCCAGCTGCTCACTAAGTTGAGCTCAACCTTACCACACTCTCACGATCTTCTAAGCTCTGTTCCAGTCTACTCTCCAGCCTTTCTGCTGACAACCTGTTATACTCCAAACTCAACAGGAGTAAAGTCTGGTAGCCTCGAGGAAGATCTTTTTCTGATAGGAGAAGAATTTGTGGAGAAGGGACAGAAACAGTCAACAGATGCTTACTGGAATTCCCTCTGCTGCCCTGGCACTGCCAAGGAAATGTCTCTCTCTCTCAGCTTTAAAGAGGAAAAATATTAGGAAAAGAAACTAAGTAAATGAAACATAATATAAACCGACAGAACTATAATAAGATGCATGTGTACACTCCAAAAGACCCAAAACGGAAGACAGAAGAGGCCTGCTCCGGTGGCTCAAACACTGAAGAATCCGCCTGCAAAGTGGGAGACCTGGGTTCAATCCCTGGGTTGGGAAGATACCCTGGAGAAGGGAATGGCTACCCACTCCAGGATTCTTGCCTGGAGAATTCCATGGACAGTGGAGCCTGGCAGGCTACAGTCCATGGGGTCACAAAGAGTTGGACACGACTGAGCAACTTCACTTCAAAGACAGAACAGGAAAACCATCCACCATGTCAAGAACATCCTACATTTATCCTAATACCATAGAATCATTTTACAATCACATCTGTCTCATGATAGAGTTTCATGAATTTGATATTCATAAATGGCTGGCAATAAAACTCAGCAAGCGAGCAGAGTTCTATTATATTATACTAGAGTATAAAAAAAATTCACTAGAGTGAACTAAATAAAACTTACTAAATGAAACTTGAAGAGACAAAACTCAAAGTATTTGGCACAATAATTCACGTTTAGACTAGCCATTTGAAAAACAATGAAAATGACTACTTAATAAACCTTCAGTTGATGCTTATGAGTTAAATTTTGTCCTGAATAATTGAGGAAAGATATTTAAAAACAGAGAGATAAGCTCAGTGACCTCAGAGAGTACAAATACTAAAAGATGAAACATATTAATACATCTAGGAAATGAGATAAGAGATGATGAAACAAATTTTCAAGGGCAAAAAAGTCAATACAAATGGAATATGAATAGCATGAGATTAGTGAAAATGGATTTCCTGAACTCTGGCACATGAAAAAAGATCCCCACATTCTTTGTGTCAAAGCGAACAGAATAATGATCTGCTCCACCTAAGTTGTTAAAAAAAAAAAAGTCTGCCTAACAGTATCTTCAGTGTTTTCCAGCCCAGCGAAAATGACTAGAATCCAAGTTTCAATCACACTTATAGCACTTTGGAAAGATTCTGTGAGCACTGCTCCAGCGACCAGGACTCCAGCCTCTTCTGATGGGAACTGTCAACAATCAATCATACATGCTAATGTTGGATGCAGTGTCCCAGATAATTTAAACAGCTGTCAGAGCCGAGTGGCGCTTCAGAATTCCATATGGCTTGTAAAACGCACATGTGCGCTCACCCTGCCCCCTTCCTAAGAAAGAATCAGGAGGAAAGGTATGAAGTCAGGCAGACTAGGACCCACTCCCAGCTCTATGCCTTCTTCACCTCTACAGTATGGATTTCCAATAGCCTTTCCACATAGTCGTGGGGAGCATGAATTTTTAAAAGCCCGAGCACAGTGCTCAACACAAGAGATGCAGGAAATGTTAGCAACCAGGGCTTTCTTCTCTTCCCTCAGCTCCTCCCACCTCTCATGGCATGCCATGTGCAGAACAGAGAGCTCTCTCGGGCACACATTCTAAAGCAAAAGACAGAAAACTCTGTGCCAATGGGGAATTTGTAGAGGTTTTTTAGGATCTGCTTTGTGGCTTACCTATGGCGTGCACACACCTTTGGCGGTGCAGAGCAAAGGGACAAAGTAGGTGATTAAATAGCTAATCCCACTAGGGGATCCTAAGTAAAGAAAATAGTATGGGAGACCCCTGTGAATTAATGGTCACTCAAGAAAGCAGGTTTTCTTTATCACAAAGTCATGCAACAGAAGTATGAGACATCCCCCCCAACAAGAAAACAATGATGGCATGAAACCCACACCCTGCCCAGTGAGCTCAGTGAATGAATGGTTTCTAGGACATGCTCCTCTGCACACATTAAAAGCAGAAATATAAGGAAAGGTGACATACTAAAACCTGAGATGACTTACCATTTTTAGCATATGTTACCCCCTTTTGGCTCATTTTTATTGCACTATGACAATCCCAGCTTGACCACATAGGGACAAAACTCCCCAGCCCCATGTGGAGGAGGAACGGCTGATCTATTCAAGGATGAGGAAGATGGTGGTCTCTTTCCCCCTCCCCACTTTTCCTTTGATCAGAAAACCTTTTTTTTCTTAACTGAATCACCTTGCTATGCACCCGAAACACTCTAAGTCAACTATGCTGTGTTGAGTCGCTCAGCTGTGTCCAACTCTTTACGAACCCATGGACTGCAGCTCGCCTTGGCTCCTCTGTTCATGGGGATTCTCCAGGCAAGAATACCGGAGCGGGTTGCCTATTCCTTCGCCAGGGATCAGACCAGGGTCTCCTGCCTTGCAGGCGGATTCCTTACCATCTGAGTCACCATGTTAGGTTAGTGGGGGATGTTAAAAAACAAAAGCATACTCATCAACCAAGCTTTCGAAGTCGTGATTCTATAATATTAATATGATATACACAATGATATTTCACAGAATTCACCACAGGTCAGTTTGCAAAGCTGTCATGGAAATATATACACCCCCATCCCCCCGCCCCGCAACTTTAAAGTGCTTCCCTGGTGGGTCAGATAGTAGAGACTCTGCATGCAATGCAGGAGACCCAGGTTCGATCCCTGGATCGGGAAGATCCCCTGGAAAAGGGCATGGCAACCCATTCCAGTATTCTTGCCTGGAGAATCTCATAGACAGAGGAGCCTGTCAGGCTACAATCCATGAGGTTGCAGAGTTGGACATGACTGAGCAACTAACACACACACACCCTACCTTAAAATCTCACACCACAACACTGGAGTCCCTGATCTATTCAAATGTTAAAATAACAGGAGAGACCTTTGAATGAGCTCTGATTCAGGTAGATGGAGAGGAGAGAGGTAAGCTCCCTGCCCAGCTTCTCCCGCCAGGTGAGTGTGGACAGCCCTCTAGGGCTGCTGAGTTGTGCTCGGCCTTGGTGCGCTCCCCATTTCATGCTGGTGGCCCCAGGCTTTCTCTGAGCATAAGACGCCTCTCCCATTCCGCTAGTGCAGCTGGGGTTTGCAGGTCGGCAGATGGTTAAGATGGTTTTGAAATGGCTAGGTGGCTGGCATTCTAGAGGCTCTGAGGAGCTTCAGTTCTGTTTCTGTGCAGAAAAAATTCAGCAAGAGGCAAAATGAGAGGTAAAAAGTGACTTATAGCACAGGACACTTGTGAGGCTTATTGGTGGACATGCGTGAGAGTGCTGCTCTCTGAGAACTTAGGCTACAGTTTGATCTTTTTAATACAAATTAAATATCCATCCAGGAGACATAAGAGATTTGGGTCTGATCCCTGGTTGGGAAGATCCCCTGGAGAAGGGCATGGCAACCCACTCCAGTATTCTTGCCTGGAGAATTCTGTGGACAGAGGAGCCTGGTGGACTATGGTCCATAGGGTTGCAAGAGTTGGACACTACTGAAGTGACTTAGTGCACTCACATGCATGGCAGAATCATAGATATTTTGAAACTACCATCGATCAGAAAGGACAGTGTCTTTGGATTATTTTTTCCTTAATATATCTATTTTATTGACGTAAAGTTGACTTATGGGCTCCCCTGGTAGCTCGGCTGGTATAGAATCCACCTGCAAGGCAGGAGACCCCGGTTTGATCCCTGGAGTCAGAGAGTTCCCCTGGCGAAGGAATAGGCAACCCACTCCAGTATTCTTGCCTGGAGAATCCCCATGAACAGAGGAGCCAGGCGAGCTGCAGTCCATGGGTTCATAAGGAGTTGGACACGGCTGAGTGACTCAACACAGCATAGTTGACTTAGAGTGTTTTGGGTGCACAGCAAGGTGATTCAGCTGGGAAGGGTTGGGAAGATCCCCTGGGAAAAGGGAAGAGCTACCCACTCCAGTATTGTCGCCTGGAGAATCCCATGGACAGAGGAACCCGGCAGGCTACAGCCCACGGGGTCGCAAATAGTCGGACATGACTGAAAGCCCTTAACTTTGTATCACTTCATACTCACCTAACATAAGGGCAGAAAAAATGTGTGTGTGTTAGGTGTATATTCAGTGTAAATCTCAAAGGGGGCAAAGATCAAAGCAGAATTCTCCTCTTCTTCCTGTTCTGTGAACTTCCCCTTCGTCAGTGGACTCTCACAGTAAAGAACAGGGTAAGCAGCGAGGCCCAGGTGAGAATCTGAACAATGTAAAGTGAGCAGGATGAAACGGGGGCTGGGGTGTGGGGAGGAAGAAACAGGACTTGAACGAAAAATGTTTGCAATAAGCTGGCCAGAAGAAAAGATGATCTCTTTGAATTTGCAGGCTCTATTCAAGCACTATATATTATTTATGAACCACTCCTTTTTTTTCTTTGTATAAAGAAATTCAGTACAGTATCGGCTTTGATATATTTACAATATCCCTCTTGGAGAAAGTCCAGAGTCTACATTTGGTTTTAAAAGAAGGTTCTTCCTGCATAGAAGCTATCTCAAAAAGCCAAAACACACATTCAGAAAAGCTGAGCCTCTTGTTAACATTTCCCAAGCACACGGTAGCTATGCACCATTTGGTACCCACCAGAACGTCTCCGAAAATATCACAAGGCTGCCAGTTTCTCCACGAATTTATGAGACTAATCTTGAAGAAGTGTCTGTTTGCAGAAGAATTCCATTTTTACTGGTATGCCTATCAAAAATTTACTGTCTCCCCAAGGAGAGTTCACTGGTTTTAGTGACTTGGCCAAATATCAAAATAGCTTGTAATTAAATGGATTTCTGAGAGCCAGATAAGGTATTAAAAACCGAGGGTGATCCCAAAGGAACGAAGCTTATGCATAGCACATGTTTAAATAATATACTCGTCATAAGGCAAACCACTGTCAGACACACCTCTGAGGAGAAAGATAGATCAAATGACCCAAGGAAGTTTGCTCTGAAGATAGGCCATTTCAGTCCAGTCCTGGGAGTGACTGACGACCATCCACATTTTTCAAAATAAATATTTCATACCCATTTTACTATAAGAACATCTGAAAAGTCATACAATCTCTGTTCGGTTCCTCTGAATTTCAAGTTGACACTCAGAATGCACCAGTTTTATCTATGATCAAGGCAGAGAGCACAGACTAAACCATCACCTGTCCAAAAGGTTTTCTAACAAATGTCAGTTCCACAAGGACACTCTCATCCCTTAACGACAGCCGTGTCTTACAGATCGAGTGGTTCCTGCAGTATCTAAGGGCGTCATGCAGTGCTGTCCCAACAGAAACATGACCTGAAAAGAACTGCTCCCAAATTAATTTTTTTAACCTCCTTCCCAGACTTAAGAAAATGAAAAACCTGTCGATTTATGTATATAACCATATGTCCCAGATCCCCCAGACCCCATCTTTAGGGAAACTCCGTCTAGAACAAAGCCGGTCACCTGTGTGTGATTCAAAGGGTACGTCTATGGCATTTCACAAGATTTGTTACAGTAACACAATAGTAACATTGGAAGGGGAGTCGTGGGTCTCCCAGAAGCAAGCACGGGCTTACAGAAACCTTAGGCATTATCATCACATACACAGTTGAGCCTTGAACAGTGTGAGGGTGAAGGGTACCAAGCCCAACACAGTCAAACTTTCTGCGTAACTTTACAGTCAGCCCTCCGCCTGTGGTTCCACATCCAGAGAGTCAACCAACCGTGGAGAGTGTAGTACACGTTGATTGAAAAACAAGCTGCAGAGAAACGGACCTGTGCAGTTCAAACCCATGCAGTTCAAGGGTCAACTGTATTTTCAGTCACTTAGTAGGAACATCAACGTGTTGGTCAATGTGGAGGGTTGTAAAGCAGCACCTGTTTCTAAAGGGTGAAGAGCAAAGCAAACCTCAGCGGGAGCATCAGGTACCCTGGCTGGCTATCCAAGCTCCTGAGATCTCAGGGACCTCAGCCCAGAGCCCCCAAGAGCTCATCACCTCCCAGCTGATTACTGACGCCTAGAAATCCACTTTCAGAGCACTAGTCTTTTCTTTGCTTCAGTCCAAACTTTTTCAAAAACAGTTTGCTGTTTCCCGTCTTCCTTCCCCTCCACCATTTTAGAATTTATTCTTAAAGAAGCAGGAAGAGGTAGCAGCACAACATATTCATTATAGAAAAACTCCCCAGGTGATGAAAAAGACTCCTCCCCAGACTCAGAACCTCTGCTTCAGAGAGATTCTAGGGGTATCTAGCTAGCTATTCATCCATCTGTATCTACCTACCTAATTTATCTACCAACCTTTCTAGGAATATCAAGAGACAGGAAGAGAGAGATCCCTAGAATGGATATACTTGTATGCGCACACACACGCACACCTGTGTGGGGTGTGTGTAAATTTGTTTATAGATATCCATACAGATATAGATATCCATATGGATATCCATAGTTATATTGTGTATAACTTTGATAAGTAAGACATTTTGCCTTGTGACTTATATCTACATGATGGTTAATTTTGCCAACCTGGAAGGTGTTTGAGAATGAGACTAACATTTAAATCAGTGAACCATGAATAAAACAAACTGCTCGCAGTAATATGGGTGGGCCTTATCCAATCCGTTGAGGACTTGACTAGAACAGAAAGACCAGTCAGATCAAGAGGGAATTCTCCAGCAGACTGCCTTCAGACTTTGTCTGAATCATCACCCCTCCTGAGTCTCCAGGCTGTCTGCCCGCATTGAGATTTTGGATTTGCTGGCCTCCATAATCACATGAGCCATTTCCCTCCTACAAACTCTTTCTGCATATATACATCTCCTATTGATTTTGTCTTTCTGAAGAAGTTTAACTAATACTATATATATATAATATATACCATATATATTCCTATCTTTCTACCTATCTATACCATATGATATTGCATACATATCCTACATACATCTAAAGTGTGCATGTATACACAGGTCTGTATCAAACTCAAAAGTTTCAAGAAACAATATCCTTACTACATGCAATGTATTTAGACACTTTCTATTCCATGTTAGGCTATGTCATTCCATCTCATGTGTGCCTGAATATGGGTCTTAGTAAAGAAAAAAAAAAGTCAGAAAGGTATTGGAATCTTTTTAAGTCTATCACTAGAATTAAAAACAAATCCACCACCAAACAGAGGTCACTACCTGTGATTCATTGTCTGAAAAACACTTTCCTTCAAAAGGCTGAGCACTTCTACAGTGTCTGCACCTGGATTTCTCACTTAATAAACCACGGAGATTGTTCCATACTTATGGGCATTTTGCTTTTTATTAATATCTAAACTTTTTCTTATAAGGAGGATGAGCCAAAGAAGAAGAGAGAAAATAAAGGTTTGAAGAAACCCAGAACAGGGACTCATTGAGTACCAAAGTCAAGTTTAAACTAATTAATAATTTTGCTTAAGGCTGGTTTCAGGGCTTCCATAAAGTAGCTGACAAAACAAACCAAGAGCAATAGGCAGACATCTTCTCTGGACATCTGTGATGTCTGAGATGTTTCATTCTTTGATTAAAAAGTTGGTACTGCTATTCTCCTTTTTATCTATTTTCCAGGAAAGATTCCACTAAAGCTTAGGAAATCCAATTTTAGGCTTGACCGCCAGGCTTACAAGAATAGCCTTTCAACTGAATTACACACTCCTGCTGAAACCAAAGGCAGGAAGACATGTCCCCTGACCCTCCACCCATTTCCTTTTTCATTAGAATTTCCCCATTTCTTGCCTGAAATGAACTGCTCGGTTTTTTTTTTGTTTTTTTTTTTTATAGTACCATGAGAATTGAGTGGCAATATAAATTCCTATTTATACAGACTCAATTCCTATTTATATAGACTAAACATAGTCTCTCACAGGCACAACCTTACAGTTAAGTCTCTGGATCAGATTTGTCCAGCTATTGAGGTAATAGTCTCCAGTTTCAAGAGCATGCACAATCAAAGGGAAAATGACAAATGCCAGAAGCCTCAGAAATCATCTCTTCCATTGGATTTATCACTGTTTTAGGTTCTTCAGAGAGAGCCCAGGGCTGTCCCTCCTCTCCACTCCAAAGACACAAAATACACAAATCTTTTTATTCTCTACCTCTGCTGTAACATAATTCCAGTTTCTCTCTTTTGCATTTTGGAGTTTCACACAATATGTAGTTTGGAACAAAAGACTCCTCTGATTTCAAATACTTGAAAACCACAAATATTGTACCATTTCTCAGATATAGGAAAACAGAGCCCCTGAGAAGCAGACTGGTAACCACAGGCTACATCCCCATTCACTGAATCTCCAGGGCAGCTGTTCTCCAAATGTGGTCCAGGATCAACAGAAGCATCATCCCCTGGGAACTTCTTAGAAATGAAAATTCTCCGGCTGATCCCAGATCTACTGAACCAGCAACCACGAGGGGATGCTGAGCAATCTGTGTTTTAACAAGCCCTCCACGTTATATTGATACCCTAAAGTTTGAGAACCCTGGAGCAGTCCCAATATTTTTCCATTATTCTCTTTCTCTTCTTATTCTAGTCCAACATCCGTACCGCAGTAAACATTCAGCCACTGCCCCAGAAACGCTGAATCTAACTGGAGAGTCACCCACTGAAAAAGTCAAGATGCCATGAGAAAGTATTTACTCACTGCTAGTGACTTTCACTTTTCACTTTCATGCATTGGAGAAGGAAATGGCAACCCACTCCAGTGTTCTTGCCTGGAGAATCCCAGGGACGGGGGAGCCTGGTGGGCTGCCATCTATGGGGTCGCACAGAGTCAGACACGACTGAAGCGACTTAGCAGCAGCAGTGTAGGCTATACATTTTCTTTTCTCACTATAAGACACACATCCACAGTCAAAAGTTTTAATGCTTTCAATGAATAATTCAAGAAGGCAGAATTTACCAGTATTTCAGAAATTAAACCTCAAAAGGATGGAGCAGTGCCAAGAAACTTATTTCCAGAAAACCAGGATCATGGTACCCTGGGCTGTCAGTGACCAATATCCACTGAAAAGAGGACTGAAGAGGCAAAGTGACCAAACAGGAAGATTATTAAACTATGAGACAGCTCTTTCCAGGAAAACCTGGCTTGGATACCTTCAAATAAGCAGGAATAAGACTATTGCTCATAGGACTTCCCTGATGGTCCAGTGATTAAGATGAGCTCCCAGTGCAGGGGCCCCAGCCTTTGATAATTGATTTCACCACATTCTCTGTATGGTTCATGGCACAGGTCAGCCATCTCCCCGGGTGAACTCGCTGACCTTCGACAAACCAGAGAAGAGCCGCCATGCTGGCTAGCTGTCAATTATAAGCCACATCTCAATTTAATGCTATTTTAACAATTTTCAAGGATCCCAAATAAAAAACTACAAGAAGCTTCAACATCAAAAACTGAGACACTGTGAGAATCAACCTATAGAACCTGCTACTTGGTTTTCCTTTAGGACTTCCTTTTTCCTTTAGGAAAAGATTTTCAACTAGTCCCTACTAAGCACTCACTAGATGAACCTTCATCTTGAAAAGTAAGAATACACTAACGTAGAGAGGCTTGCAGGGTGGAGACAGGGGTGTTCCATAAGGGAGAAGGGGCTTTTTGGCTAATTTCTTGAATACTATGAATAGTGCGATTGGCTTAAAAAAAGAACATAGACATTGCCACATCCTCTGTTAATTCATTTGGATTAACAGGATACCTTGCAATAATGAAAGACTTCCCTGTGCTCAAATGGTAAAGAATCTGTCTGCAATTCAGGAGACCAGAGTTTGATCTCTGGGTCAGGAGGATCGTCTGGAGAAGGGAATGGCAATCCACTCCAGTATTCTTGCTTGGAGATTCCCATAGACAGAAAAGCCCGGCAGGCTACAGTTCATGGGGTCACAAAGTGTAGGACATGACTGAGTGACACACACACACACACACACACTTGCAATAATGATGCTGTAATATGTAGAACCTTCTTCATCTCTTAGCAGCATCTCCCCACTCCCACTCCACCCAAGGTCCTACCTGTTCACATAAATCTAGCTATACTTGCCAAAGCTTACATACAAATTCAGTGAAGACACAGACTTGAAAACCAGACTTCAGACCACAATTTAAGCATGCTTTCTATTTGACCAAACGGTAAGTTTTGGACTTCCCTGGTGGTCCAGAGGTGAAGAATCTGATGCCCACCAATATACGGGACACAGGTTCAATCCATGGCCTAGGAAGATTCCACATGTCGCCGGGCGACTAAGCCCATGGGCTACAACTACAGAAGCCCGCACTCAGAGTCCATGCTGTGCAGCAAGAGAAGGCACCACCGCGAGAAGCCTGCACACCACAGCTAGAGAAAACCAGCCTGCAGCAACGAAGACCCAGCAGAGTCAAAAATAAATGGTTAAACTGATCAAAAATGGACAATGCTTACACTGGAAGATAAATTTATTTAAAAAGAAACAGTAAGTTTTCTTTTCTTGGGTTTCCCTTGTGGTTCAGCTAGTAAAGAATCCACCTGCAATGCAGGAGACCTGGGTTCGATCCCTGGGTTGGGAAGATCCCCTGGAGAAGGGAAAGGCTACCCACTCCAGTATTCTGGCCTAGAGAATTCCATGGACTGCATAACCCATAGCGTCGCAAAGAGTCGGACACAACTGAGTGAGTTTCACTTTCAGTGTTTCTTTTCTTGGATGCTGTCATTGCAAGGCTGCCCTTAAAATTGAGGGTGTGTCTGGGAGCATGGCCCACTGTCTTCCAACAGAAAATCAGTCATAGGCCCCAAACTACCATCTTTATAGACACATTACGAACCTCTGCCATTAGTTCGGCTATAATCAAAACCAAAAAGTATTTTGAACTTCATGGACATGCGCTTTATAATTATTTTGCTTATAACACAAGTTGATAGACTTGAAAGATGTTATTTCATTTTAAAACAATTATTAACAAAAATATCATAGTCATTCATAACATGGGCTTCCCTGGTGGCTCAGCTGGTAAAGAAGCCACCTGCAGTGCGGGAGACCTGGGTTTGATCCCTGGCTTGGGAAGATCCCCTAGGAGAAGGGAACAGCTACCCACTCCAGTATTCTAGCCTGGAAAATTCCATAGTCCATGGGGTTGCGAAGAGTCAGACACAACTGAGCAAGATTCACTTCACTATTTATAACATAGAGTTGGGACAAAGCTATGTTTCCCCCTGACAGAAAATAAAGGAGTAAACTAAGATTCCTTTCAACTCAAATAATGTATATAGTACTACCCTCAAATCTCCCACTCACACTTCATTAGGAAAAGGCCTATTTATCTTTGTGCAGATGACACAATCTGCTGTAACCCACAAAATAAGCTTGAGTTGTAGGCTGTCCTCTCCATGTACAACGTAAAGTTGTACATTCCTTTGAGTAGGCTCTAGATTGTCAGAAATATCAACAACCTCAGATATGCAGATGATACCACTCCAATGGCAAAAAGTGAAGAGGAACTGAAGAGTCTCATGATGAGGGTGAAAGAGGAGAATGAAAATGCTGGCTTAAAACGCAACATTCAAAAACTAATATCATGGCATCCAGTCCCATCATATAATGGCAAATAAATGGGGAAAAAATAGAAGCAGTGACAGATTTTTTTGGGGCTCCAAAATCGCGATGGATGGTGACTGCAACCATGAAATTAAAAGACGCTTGCTCCTTGGGAGAAGAGCTATGACAAACCTAGACAGCGTAATAAAAAGCAGAGACATCATTTTGCCAGCACAGGTCCATGTGGTCAAAGCTATGGTTCTTCCAGTGGTCATGTATGGGTGTGAGTTGGACCATAGAAAAGCCTGGGCACCAGCGACTTGATGCTTTCACACCGTGGTACTGGAAAAGACTCTCGGGAGTCTCTTGGACTGCAAGGAAATCAAACCAGTCAATGCGAAAGGAAAATCAACCCTGAATGTTCACTGGAAGGACTGGTGCTGAAAATGAAGCTCCAGTACTCTGGCCACCTGATGTGAAGAATCAGCTCTTTGAAGATGACCTTGATGCAGGCAAAGACTGAAGGCAAAAGGAGAAGAGGGCAACAGAGGATGAGATGGTTGGAGAGCATCACTGCCTCAATGGACGAGAATTTGAGCAAACTGTGGGAAGTAGTGCAGGACAGGGAAGCCTGGCGTGCTGCAGCCCATGAAGTCGCGAAGAGTGGGATACGAATTAGCGGCTGAACAACTGCAACAAAATACACAAGCCAAGAAGTTGTTATTGCCTTTGCTAATTCCAAAAATTCAGAGGTTTAGTTTCCTTTCTCATGGAAAATCTAAAACATTTCCTGGCTTTTTGATGCAGTCTTCCTAGTAGGTCCTTCTAATTTTTAAGGACAGAGAAAAAGGTCTAAAGAATCTGGGAGGTAGACCTTGTTCTGCTTGCCATTCATTTCTTATGATGGGGAATTAAAGCAGGTCATTTAACTTTCCCAAAACACCAAATTTCTCTTCTGAAACATGGGTTGAATTAGATTTCTAAAGGTTATTCTGTTCTAGAATGCTTACTGATACATAACAACTATTAAAGGAATACAGCACAATTTGTGATATGGGACCAACATTCTGAATATGCATATGTAAGTATAATCCTCATGACTGTATCACTACTATTTACATATTCTTTTAAAGTTTGTCATCTCTTCTATTCCACACAAATATAAATGTACTTTTATATTTTGAAATTATTCAAGAAATTTTAATGCACTCTATAAATGTTTAATGGAGAAGGAAATGGCAACCCACTCCAGTATTCTTGCCTGAAGAATCCCATGGACAGAGGAGCCTGGTGGGCTACAGTCCAAGGGGTTGCAAAAAGTCAGACATGACTGTAGTGACTTTGCACATAAATGTTTAAAGGTTTTTCTTTAGGTAACAGGAAGATTGTATGGGTTGTTATTTAATGTTGACAATAAAATATGAATGTGCCCATCTATTTTCAGATTTACTCATTAACTGATTTGCTGAAAATTCCAAGTGCTGGCTGCCAGCTCTGTATATATCATTCAAGTTTTAGTGAATTTTCTAACTAATGAGATTTATCAAGCCATCAAAATTTAGCTTCTGTGACAGATAGCTTTTCAGAAAATGCCATATTGCAATGACATTCTCCTCTCAACATACACCAAAACTCCAGTAACATTGACATCCTTCTGGACTCATTTCCTCACATATTTAGACTAACAGCCAAGGTAGAACTTATTACAGTTGGATTTAGTGACATCTTGAAATTTCTAAAGACAGGTCATCTAAAAATTCCAATTACATAGAAAACTGAAATGGAACTAAGCAAAACACTGCCTATTAGTATTTCTTAGAAAATGGCTTACTGAAAAGGCAAAAATGCTTCCTTGTTCATAGTTATTACAAAATATTTAGATGGGTCTATGTAGACGGAAATTTTCCCTACTACCTTTCATTATTAATATCTTATCATTAACACACTTACTATTAATATGCTTATAGTTAATATATTAACAAATTTTTTTCTTTAGAGCCCTTGAGTTCCTTTCTAAAAATTTGTTTCCTTCGTTTAGTCACATCATGTCCAACTCTTTTGCAACCCTATGGACACCAGGCTCCTCCTTTACCTGGGATTTTTCAGGCAAGAATACTGGAGTAGGTTGCCATTTCTTCCTCCAGGGGATCCATCTTCCTGACCCAGGGATCGAACCTGCAACTCCTGCACTGGCAGGCAGGTCCTTTACCACTGAGCCACCATAACGCCCAGCAAACCACACATCGTAGATCCAATCTGAAATAAGTAAAACTGTACTGCATTTCTCTGTGGATAATCTCCAAATCTCTTGCCCAACCTTAGCAAAAACTAACCAACATGGTTAGGTACGCACAGCCTTATACAAGTCATGTCATATGAGAATCCTGCAGCAGAAAGATGTAGGGAAAGCATGGGTTCAGCTCTCCATGCTCCCTTTCCAAGTCAACTGTCCTAAGAGTACAAATCTCCCCTGAAGGGCAGACTTTGTCGAGGTACAATCAAAGAGCCACCAGCCACAGCTCAATGTGCTTCAATAACTGCACCTTCAATTTCCAGAAACATCATCTCAGAGTGACTTTCAGGAACGTGCACTGCCAAAGGGGTATTTATACAAACTCAAGCTTGAGAACTCCTGTCTGTCTTTCTCCATCTGGAAGAGAACGGTAACAAGACTTGACCGTTCTCTCTAAAGTCTCTTCTGGCTTCTCTTCACAGTCTGTCCTACTAAGACTCAGCAGTGCCATCATTTATCAACATTCTCATATAGCTTAACCTTGACCCAGTGTATATACCTCCTACTTACATTCTACCTGGGGACTTTGTGCTTCATCTATTCTACATGGCTGCTGCTGCTCCTGCTAAGTCACTTCAGTCATGTCCAACTGTGCGACCCCATAGAAGGCAGCCCACCAGGCTCCCCTGTCCCCGGGATTCTCCAGGCAAGAACACTGGAGTGGGTTGCCATTTCCTTCTCCAATGCAGGAAAGTGAAAGTGAAGTTGCTCAGTCGTGTCTGACTCTTAGTGACCCCATGGACTGCAGCCCACCAGGCTCCTCCGTCCATGGGGTTTTCCAGGCAAGAGTACTGGAGTGGGTCAGCAATGTCTAATTACACATTCTGGATATACCAAGACGAACAGGTTCACAGATCTTGCCTTCCTTACTAGTGCAGGGTGATGGTTACCTGTCATCTAGAAAGGCCCAAATGCTAGTGAGCATAATAGCATAATATAAGGACTATTTTAAAATTTTTATACATTTTTCTTCTGCTTTCTTATATCCTATCACGGCACAGAATCATTGAGTTTTGTAGCTGAAAGGATCTCAAAAAGTCATTTAGTCCAATGTGACCTCCCTGGCCACCAAAGTTGCAAATTAGGAAACAGAAACCCAGAGAGAATGTCCTGTTTTGTTCAAGATCACACAGCTATTTTTGGCAAAACTACCCAAAATGCAGAGCTCTTAAATCTATCCAAAACCCAGAACCCCAGTTTTTTTTCAATATAGCATGATTATTATCTCTGACTGGACAATACAAGAATCATTCAAACAAACATATACAAGTATCTTTCAAACAGTTAATCCTTGTTGCTTATCAGAATGGAGAAAAGTGAAGGCATTGATAAAAGTCATGTATGTTCCAGAACACTTCAAAAAGTAAACCTTATGGATTGATCACTTTTACATTATTAATAAGGACTCCAACTGAGAAGGGATTAAGGACGCAGATACACATACAACCACTGTTTGGCAACACAGCCATTCGGAAGATGAATTCCAAAAATGGTGAGGACGGAGTGGTAACATTTCAAGAAAAGAAGAGGTGTTAGGAAAAGGCCAGGGAGAGCCTCAGAAGGATGACATGTGAGGTGAGCCTGGGGCCTGGAGGAGACCAATGCTCTCTACTTATAACAACAGAATTCTGATACAGAAGACAGTTTTTCTTTTTTAAGTGAGCTGCTCTCGGGGGTTGGAAGTATACATAATGAATGCATCCATTCTGTGGTATTTCTCATCTTCCACATCTCATGTACAATGAAGTAATTTCCCCACAAGACATGCAGTGCACTTCCCAACAAGAAGTTCAACAGACAGTCATGAAGGGAGAATTACAACCGATGACTATAGTTCCATAGAATGATTAGGATCTTCCAGAGGGAAAGTTCAAAAAGGAACCATTTAATGAGTAAATATCTCGGTTCTGGTTTGGCTAACATTCATCAAGGTTTCATGCCTTCATATGGTAGGTACTGATCCCACAAGTTCAAATGCCACCAACACACTTGATAACTTAATTCATTTCAGCATATTCCAGATATGGTCCTCCTTGGTTTCTGTTTATATGTATAAACACTCTCTGAGAGCATAGTAAAATCCATTTTAAATCAGTCTCATGGCTAGCCATAGTGATGAGGGTAAATATGACTATTATTCTACCAACCATGTCCTAGCACTTCCTCCTGAAGAGGAAAGTTCATGAGAGGAATTTGACACCTCTGCTGATAGAAGACACTGGCAATCATTGGAGAAAAATTTTATTTTCTCCTTGAAGAATCTAAGGCCCTCCAATATTAACCAAGTTGCAAAATGAGTAAAAAGTGTATTCCAGACAAGAGTCTAGATTAATACACAGTATAATGACGTTGTTACTATTGCACACTTAAGATGGAGAAAACTACTATTTTTTAGCACTTTATTATTGATGAAGTCCACTTAAAGAGTCAAATATTTGGCAAAGGATCACTCAACTTCATAATCATGGTATAATCTCAAACATGAAGAAATATGAGAACAATTTTAATGGACACTTCATGCATTCTATCAACCACCATTTAAGAACGGCCTTTAAAGGCACCATGTTGGCTCTGGAAGAGGTACGAAAAGAAAGTAGGCCCTCCCCATGTGATGGAGAAGTCACCCACAACTAAATATCCCACAATGAATGCCTCAGCTGATACAGACCACATACAGACAAAGTGCCTGCGAGCACAAGACAGAGTACATCGTGCTCCGAGAAAAGGCTTTGCTGAGTCTCAACGAATGATGAGAAATCATTGGCCAAACAGGGAAGAAGCATCAGAGGGAAAGACAGAGAGAGGAAAACCCATGGAAAACGAGTGGACTGTGAACTCCACTTTGCAGCCCAACTCACAGCTCCATGCTCATCATCCGCGTTTTACATCATTTGATAAAGCCGATCCCATCCACAGGGAAGGAAGAACTAACGTTTCCTGAACTCACATCCTGGCAGGCGGGGTTCTAAGCACCCTATGTTAATTACTTCATCAATTTTTCAATTCTCCAAATAATCTTCTATAAAGAAAGCACTACTGTTACCTTCCTTACAAGAAGATCTACACTCTACAGATGAAAATCCTAACACAGAGAACACTTTTCACAAGACAAAAAGCTTTTTTGAATTTAAAAAACAACAAAATGTTGCACAAAAATTCATCACCATAAAGACCCTTTAAAGGATTTTGGAAATCCTTAACTTTTACCAGTTTGAGAAGCTTTCCAAGTTTATTTACTATGCCATTTCCAAAACTATGGATGCCAAAATCCAAAATTCTAGTTTCTCACCCTATTCCCAATGCAAAAAGTCACTTAGTAGTGGGAACTCTTGAAGAACCATGTCCATGAGACAAGCTCAGAAATATAACCGGTAGATTTAAAAGAAACCTTGTAACCCAACACCACTGGCAACACAATGAAAGCTGCAGCCCAGATTCTGTTCCTCAATCTGCAAACCTCCTAACTGGAAACAAAGCAGATCCATTTCCAGCTGGACAGGACGCCCAGAGAGGAGCGGGCTGGATCCCAGACCAGACCAAGTCCAAGATAGGAAATACATTAGACGGTCCTGGCAAGGAACCTTCTCGGGCACCAGCCTGTGTCTACTGGCCTCAGTCTGCTGAGAGGGCTTCAGATAGGGCACTTTTTGTTCTTTCTTAAAACTCTGAACTCATAAAAGCTTTCAGATTCTACACTGTTTTGATTAAAAATCCTCGATTCCTTTACAATTACAGGCACGTGAACAGTTGAGAGAGGGAGGGCAAGAAGAAGGAACACACAGCCAGCCAGCCAGGCTCAAATCTCAGCGGTGTGACTTCCTGTGTGAACCTGGGTGAGGGGTCCCCTGCAGGCCCCCAACCTTCTCCTCCTGCATTGCTGAGGCTGTGATGCAAGGTCTGTGATGGTTCTTAGCTGAATGCACTGCCCCCTGCACTCTTACCTGCCAAGTCCATCCCACCCCCTTCAAATCTCAGGACTCTGTCCCCTTGCGTGTTTCCACCACCTTACTCACACTGCCTGTGACCATATGCCCAGTTATGACTGATCATTTTTCTGCTGGTCTAGTTTTCTTAAATCCACTCGCCACACTTGCTTTTCCATCACTTGCCTTTCTTTCTGATGTGCAGTTCTCTTACTGACCTTCAGAGACTAAAAATACTCAATACATTTTGTGCTTGTGTTAGTTGCTCAGTCATGTTCAGCTCTTTGTGACCCCCACAAACTAGCCTGGCCAGGCTCCTCTGTCCAGGGAATTTTTCAGGCAAGAATACTGGGGTGGGTCGCCATTCCCTTCTCCAGGGGATCTTCTTGACCCAGGGATTGAACCCAGGTCTTCTGCATTGCAGGCAGATTCTTGACTGTCTGAGCCACCAGGGAATCCTAAACCCAAAGTAACCATTACTATGTGCATCAGTGCTAAGTCTCCCAGTCGTTTCTGACTCTCTGCAACCCCACTGACTGTAGCCCACCAGGCTCCTCTTTCCATGGGCCTCTGGGAAAGAATACTGGGCGGGGTTGCCATGCCCTCCTCCAGGGGATCTTCCCAACTCAGGAATTTTGAACTCACATCTCTTACATCTCCCACATGGACAGGCTGGTTCTTTACCACTAGCGCCACCTGGGAAGCATTTCAGGGGTCACCAAATACTTACCTCATGTGGAGAGTAGTAGGGTAGCTGTTTAGGCTTCGGTTTCTTCCTCACTACACAAGAGCCTTGCTGTTCTACTGGAGGAATAAACTGGGTGATGGACAGAGCGCTCAGCACAGTGCCTAGGAAGCACCTCCTGCCGTCGATTCTAACTCTTCTTACTCCTCAGTGTTCCAAAGTTTGCAAAGTGGGTTCATATGTGTGAGCTCACTTGCCCCTGCTACCAACTCTGAGACTCAGGAGGTTCCAGAAAGAAACTGAGGTTGGTGATGTTCAAGGTTATCACAAAGAAGGCTAGTTGGTGGACAGACCTACTGATTCCAAACCCTTACTTTTTCTACTGATGCCTCTTGGGTCAGGAGTTCTGGCTTCTTTTATAGAAAGCAATTCCTACCCATCTCCTCCATCAAGTTTATCCAACACTGTTACTGAATTTAAGAAACACAAACATGTGGGCCAAATTCCACTATAATGGATTCCAAAGGACTTCAGTCTGTGCTATATCAAATAATTACTTTAAATAAGCAAGCTTTCAACTAGCTCGTCCATTCATCATCCAGCAAACATGTATCACCTGCCTAACTTCAACAAGGCATTGTGTTTGGGGATGGGAATCCTCCCTTTCCCTGAGCTATAATAATTAGTCCATGCCTTTAAGATCTCCCAACTGAAGCCAATACTGGAAGATATAGAAGCTCGAATACAAAGAGCACTTGAATCAATAAAGCAATGAACTGAGAGCCAGAAAACCTGAGCGCCTGTCTTGGCTGTGCCCCTAGCTGAGCTCTATGACCTGGGACAGGCTCCTAGTCCTAACTTTCCTTACCTATAAAACGGGGAAACTGGTCCGTATTGTCTTTAAAGTTCTATGCAATGAATTCTAGAGCTTCCAGGATTCTACATGATTCTCAAGTTCTTTTGATATGTAATGGGATATGATTTGACACAATTTTATAAGTCTTGGTGAGATGATCCACATATTGACTTTAGCTTGAAAAATATCTCCAGATTGCCCACAAATGGTTAGAAGTTTTTAACACCACACAAATTTGGAGCATTTTTAAGAATCTTACAGCCAACTGAGTTTGCAAACTGTCCCACATACAAACTCCATTTTTTCGCATGTAAATTGCAACCCTAAATGCTGATCTCATTCGGAGAATTTAAATAAATCTGATTCAAAGCCTTTTTTCTTCCTTCTTCCAACTCTGTGATATGTCACTTTAAGATGACTGTAGTGCTTATGTACAAGAAGGCACTTCATCCAATGTACTAACACATGTTCATGTGAGCCGAGCTCTTTATAGCCTTACTTTTAAGAGTCCTGTACTCTCTCTCAGCACATCATGATTAGATGGATACTTCTTGCCTTGAAAGGGAGTCAGTTGAGGAGGCCCACCACGTGCTGGCACACATCTTTGATGCCCACGTGTGAATTCATTCCCCCCAGATTCTCCCCTGTAATCAAGAAGACTTCTAAGAATCACTTGAAGAGCCAGACATCAGAGCAAACTAAAGCCCATTCCTATATCCTGACTTATATGAGAAATCTGCCCCCAAACTCCCGCTTCCTAGATGTCTGTAGAGATGCTTTCTTTTCTCTCATTTAAGGAGACTTAACTGAGCTCCTGGCCAGTCAGTCTCCATGGTGGGTGCTGAGTTTAGTAGTGGAGAGAGGGTGAAGTAGGGCCACAGCTAGCCCACCCTGGACCTTCAGATAAATTAAAGAAAGTGGCTTCTTCCAGTGGAGAGGCAGGCACCGGAGGCTTGGGAAGTGGCGTGCAAATCGGATTTCAGCCTCCACTTGCCCGTTGGACAGGATGACCTCATACAGTGAGCAACTCACACAATTTTACAAGGTCACTTCCCTGTTGGTTCAGACAGTAAAGAATCTGCCTGCAATGCAAGAGACCTGGGTTCGATCCCTGGGTCAGGAAGACCCCTAGACTAGGAAATGGCAACCCACTCCAGTATTCTTGCCTGGAGAATTCCATGGACAGAGGAGCCTGAGAGGCTACAGTTAATGAGGTTGCAAAGAGTCAGACACAACTGAGCAGCTAACATGCATGCACATGTGCGTGGCCAGAGGTGTCACAAAAAACAAGCTGTTTTAATAGAGATACTGACTACTAGAGAAGAAAGAGCTTAACTGCCCAGCAAGGAGGAGGGAGGACAGCCTGCCCGAGAAGGGATGTGACTGACACATGACGGACGTGTGGGTAATCAACAGATGGATGAATGGAGTGAGCGCAGTATAAACAGAATGCTCATTCATTCCAGACAGTGGTCTGGAAATGACAACTTGGAAAGCGTCTGATGAGTCTGTGTGTGGGTATAAGGGGAGAGGGAGGGAGAGAGGTGTGTGTGTGAGGGAGGGAGAGACGTGTGTGTGTGTGTGTGTGTGTGTGTGTGTGAGTGAGTGAGTGAGTGAGTGAGATGATGAAGCATCTTATACATAGGCAAATTAAGGTGCTGAAATTGATTCTGACACCATTAGGGGCTCCTTTTGCCACTATACATAATAAACTCTTCAATTATACCTTGCCCTGTTTTTAACATTTACCAATCACAAGATAATTAGGGACTCTGATTCCAAAGTAAGAAGTTTCATCCTATAAACTGAACAGGTAAAGGTCAATGGAAAAGAAGTTTGCTTTTAGAACTGCACCAATCTTAATACTACATTTTTAGAACATAAAAAAACCTCAAAGAACACCAATGTTTTATAAGTGTGTATGTACACAAGATCTATTGGTTATGCTCAAATGATAAGACCAGAAATTGAAATTTTATTGAGAGCCTAGGGCTGAAATATGTATAGCATATGGTCTGCACCTGTAAGACTAGGAAGACTTAAGGACTTATTAGCCACCCTCCAGCTTAAATCTATCTGAGAGGGATTGGAGATAACCAGGTGCTGTCGGTTAAAATAATTTTTCAGCGGCCTTTGAGGAAGGGGAGGTAGAACGGATTGAATGAGCATGAGAAGAGAACCCCAAGACCTTGGCCATGTGGTGAATAAAGGTCTTATCGGCGACCCAAGGCTGCGTAGATTACAACTGTCACCAGGCAGCCTCTCCGGGGCCTCCGCAGAAGCAACGCGAAGGGAATGATCTTCAGGACCAAGCCGACTCCCCTCCCCCTAGTTAAGTAAAGTTACCCCACTTTGCTATTTTAAAAAGTTAAGCACAGGGAAGCTCAACATATTAAGTTTCACCGTGTCTTAAAGAGAAACGACCCCGGTGCAATCCTACCCCCCTCACCTTTGCGGCGGCGGCCCGGCCGTCAATTGTTGGAAGAATGGCCTCTTTTCTTTCCAAACTGTTTTTGGTAAATATGATCCGTTTGCGACACGACGTGTCGGTTTTCCCAGAAACTTGGCACCTGGGCCCCTCGGAGCGGAGCCGGGCGGGGGCGCGGCGGCGGGACTCCAGCCCTTCCGCCCGGCGGCCCCGGGGCTCGGGGGACCCTGAGTTCGGAGATCCGAGCCGTGGGCGCGGGGGGCCGCTCTCCCAGGACCTTCCGGGCGCTGGGCCGCCTCACCCCCGAGGCCCCGACGCCCTACCGCGGGGGTCGGGAAAGCGTTTCCTCCGCGCCGCCAGCCTGCGCGGGGTCCCGGGCGCGCCAGGGCGCCGCTCCCGGTGCTCCGGGCACCGCCGGCTAGGCGACCGCAGCCGCCACCCTGGGCTCCCTGCCCGGGGCAGGCGGAGGAGGGCGCGGGGAACAAAGCCGAGGCGGTGGGCCGCCCGCCCCGAGCCCCGGGCCGCGGTGGTCTGGACTCGCCCCCACCCCACCCCTCCCCATCGCCCCCCTTACCTGGGTGGAGAGCCCGACACCCGCCCGGGCCCCGGATCGGCGACACGGCCGTTCCCCCGGGGTCCCGTGTGCGCGCGGGGCGGCGCCGGCCGAGTTGGAGAAGTTGCCGGGGTCGCTTCGTCCACGCGCGGGCGCTCAGCCTCCGGCAGCCGCGACTACCCCTCGCCCCGCGCGCAGCGCCTTTGGTGGCGAGAGGCGCCGCACCTTCCTCCGGGGCCGCTGGGCCCGCCTCCTCCCCGCCCCCGCCGCCCAGCCCAGCCCAGCCCACCCCCCACCATCTCCCCAGCAAAAGCCCCCACCTCAGCCCCAGGCCGGCGCGCATCCGCAGCTGCGCCCACCAGCCCCCCGACCCTCCCTCACCCGCTCCCGCCCCCGTACCTCGCGATCGCCTACTGCCCTTTCTTTCTAGGACGTCCCCAACTAATCAACAGCGAGAATTCTGCGAGCTTCGAGTAAGCGCCTTCCTGTGAACTCCGTGCTCCGCCTGCTCGGAGGATGCGAAGCGTTAAGATCCAGTTCCTTCCCCATAGAGCCAAGAGAGGGAAAGTGCTAACTTGGGTACCACTGAGGGCAGGAGCAGGCGGTATCCGAAGCCCCGTGCAGACAGGAGAGACTGCTAGTCTCCTAACCTTCCCAAAAGAGCGAGAGGGAGGAGACGGGGGGCGGGGGCAGGGGTTCAGGAGAATTCGGACCTTCCAGGTGAAAGCCGTAGAGTTTATTAGAGAAACCTGAGGAATCCAGAGGGCCGGGGTGATGGAGAAAGGGGTAGGACGCTCGGGAGAACCAGGAATGAAGGCTTTGTTGCCATGATCGGTGTCTCTGCCTTTACAAAGGCTCTCCCGGAGAGAGAAGGAAGGGGGAAGATTTAGTCCGTGTACTAGTGTGGGTCCTTCAAAAAGCAGGCACCAAGGCAGGGGTAGATACTGAAGGATTTGCTTAGGGGAGATGGCGGTGGGATGAAATGTGAAGGGATCCCGGAGAGGCAGGCGTCCTGCAAGTCTGACCCCAGTTAAGGAGACAGCAGCAACCGTCCTGACCTCCTGGCAGCCTCCGGAAGATTGTGGGCGAGTCCTACTCCAAAGTGACCCATCCCAGGGGGCCCAGTTCTCCTTGGCACCCACCTGCCTTAATACCCGTGTCTCCACCAGTGGTTAGCTGGGAGCAGGCAGACAAGAAGTGTGGCCTTGTGCACAAACCCAGACATGAATTTCAGGGCACACCAGCCAGGGCCCTTCCTCAGTTAAACTCCAGAAAGCTGGAGAGGGTCCGAGATCTTCAAGGAAGCTTCTGCCAGCTGGCGCCAGGCTTAAAGACAGGTGGAAGCAACCTTCCCACACACAGCTGCAACTTTTAAATGAGGTCCCAAGGATTTCCTGCTCTCAGACACACCTGGCTGTCCATTTTCAACTGCCACAGGCTCTGCTCACATGGACCCCTCTTCCCTGCATAGACCCTCCCTGGTCCTGTCTCCACTGGGGCTCACGTGAACGTGACTCTGCCCGGGGAAACATCTCCCACCCCACTCACTCTCCAGTTCCCAACTCAAGCATCATCTTAGCACAGGCCTACCACCCTGGGATCTTTACATGCTTGTCACCCTGGCTTCTTGTGTCATGTTTTTTCACACTTTTTCCAAAAAAATTTTTTTTCTGATTACTGCAGACTTGGGAAAGTACATGTAACCCAAATGTCTCCAACTCCTCCCCACAACCCCCCTTCAAGAGATACCTTCCCAGGATAATCAGAATTTGAGCCCCAACCTATGTGTTCCAGTCTGGGTCTAATCAGGAAAGAGAAACCACACAGTAATTAAGCAGTAGAAGTTTAATATAAAGAATTAATGGGACTTCCATGGTGGTCCAGTGGCTAAGACTCTGTTCTCAATGCAGGGGGCCCAGGTTCGATCCCCCGTCAGGCAACTAGATCCCACATGCCAAATGAAGCATTCGCATGCCACAACTAAAGGTCCTGTGCAGGCTAATAAATAGGAAAAGCAAATTATTAACTATATGACAGGATTTGGAGCAATGAAGTGTTGATTAGTTAGAAGAGAACTCAGAATAGGGACAGCAGATATAAATATTTTCTTAGGCAGCCGCAACCCATGGGACTGTGATAGAGCCTTCCTCTATCCCAGCCTGAGCCCAGACCCTGCTGGGGAGAAGGTGGCTCTGGCTCACCGAGTGTAGGGAAATCACTGTGGTCTCATGCCAGTGGAACTTGCTGGAAATCCACCCCCTAAAACTTACTGAATATCGACCCCCTTGGGTGTGGGGAAGCTGTTCAAAAGGAAGTGTCTTATGGAAAAGCACTTCCCTGCAAAAACTACCCAAAAGAGGTGTCAGAAGGAGCCGGTGGTCACTGGATGCCACCTGACGCTGCAGAACCCTGGTACTGCAGGAACCAGTCAAGAGAGGTCACAGCAACCAACAGGCAGAGTTGTGCCCTCTCACAAGGCCTCCCCGACACCCTGCACTGATAATCCTAAACCACAAGCCAGCTGGCAGAGAAAGCTACGCAAAAGGCCCAGACCCCTTTTTGCAAAGAAGGCGAAAAGGGTGAATTTGGAGCTGACAGTGACGGGCACACTATGTAACCTCAGCAGAGTCCAGGCCTTGTCTGGTTTCCCCTCCCCACACATGCCCGCACGTTCCCGGTGGCCACTGTTCTCTCTCCGAATCCCACCCTACTGCCCTTTCTCCCCTCGGCTTGACGTTTTGTTCCTGACTCCCACTCCCTCCGCTGCAAGTTGGCTCAGCATTTTCTCCTATGGCTTTACAAGGGGGAGGCTAGCTTCCTCACCCAGCTTCTCACACCACAGCTGTGACCACATTGAGAGGGTCAACAAAATTGAACAGACATTTTGGGGCAACAGAAAGGGAATTGCAGAAGGGGAAAATAAAAGAACTGAAACCAACTAATGATCCCAAAGATGTGAAACCATCCAGAGCATCTCTCTCCTGGGCCCAAACCCCCCAACAGGACCCCCAGCAGAATCCAGGCTGCAATGCTATCAGGGCCTAGTGAGAGAGGTCTCAATCTTAGTCCCACTCCATTCAGTAAAAAAATAATCAATCTGCAGAGATGAAGTTCTATCTGCAGTAAAGGTGAGCATTCACATGTTAGGGAGAGAAATTTTACCCTCCAGGACTAAAACCTTCTCAGTTATTAATCCATTTATGGAGACTTTTAATCCATATATGGAGAATTTACTTAGCAGTTGGCCCTGTAGCAGGTCGTGGGTATATAATCAATGTCATCGTTACAATGTGAGGGAGATGCATAGTAAATAAATCATTCTACAAACACTGCTTTTTGTGTCTCTGCTAAGATGCAGAGCATAGAATAATGAGTTAATCCAGCTCTAAGGGACGACTGAGTTGGCTCCATCAATCCAGGTGAAGGGAGCGGTTAATTTGAAGCTCTGACGTGGGACAGAGCTGAGCCCGGCGGAAAGGAAGGGAGAACGGACAGAACAACCAGTTCAGTTCAGTCGCTCAGTCGTGTCTGACTCTTCGCGACCCCATGAATCGCAGCACACCAGGCCTCCCTGTCCATCACCAACTCCCAGAGTTCACTCAGACTCACGTCCATCGAGTCAGTGATGCCATCCAGCCATCTATCTCATCCTCTGTCATCCCCTTCTCCTCCTGCCCCCAATCCCTCCCAGCATGAGTCTTTTCCAATGTATGAGGTGGCCAAAGAAAGAACAACCAGAGAGGAGGCCAAAGAAGAGCCAGTCACGCATGCTCTCGTAGGCATGTTAAGAATTTTGGATTTTATCCTTAGAACAATGAGAACCTTCTGAAGGTTTTAAGCACCAGTGTAGCTGGAGGGTGGAGGGTGGGGCGGGGGGTGGAGAAGAAATTGGAGGAAGAGCATGTGGAGAATATATGAGACTAGTGTTCAGAACCGTTTGGACCTGGAGACGAAGACAGAGAACTAACTGGCCGAGAGAAAGAAGGTCTAACCCAGGGCCTGGCTGAGATTCCGCTGGCAAAGACTGGGCAGAGACAGGACTCTCGTGAGATAGAGTGCAATCAGCAACGAAAGCTGAGGGGAGAGAGCCAGGGGCCTGGGAGACCATCAGGAAGTTATCATCTTCGATGAGAAGCAAGATCACTTGCCTTTAGAAATACCCAAGGCCCAATTAAAGCAAATCTACCTACTCGCAAAGAAGTATTCAAACTGAATCCCCGCAAAGAACAGAACAGCCTGGTTTTAAAAAAAGAGGCAAGCCCCAGTGTTCTCACTGTCCGCTCATATCATCCCCACCAAGATGCTTCAATTATAGCATCCAAGTATTTACTAGAAAGTTAAAAATAATATTAGCTATAACCCCACTCCCTAGGAAAAAGAAAACTCTTCTGTCATATTCTTTTGCAGACTTTTCATACTTAAATTACTCAAACCTAATTTTCTTGAAGGGATCAACCCAATTCATCTTTTTACCCCCAGTGATTTTGTATGTTTTCTGGCACCTAAAGGGTGTCTAGCAGTGTTCACAGAATTGAAATTTGTTGCCAGAATCTTCCGTTGGACTTTCTGGTAGCAACATTGAGTCGACAGCTCCAACAAACAAGTCATCCTTCCCCTGTTCTATGTCAGAAAGAGTTTTCTTAAAACACCTTTCTAGCTTTTGGAACTTTTCTGTGTGTTTTGGAAGTTGCAGTTTTTTGTTCTCTTTTCTCCCTTTCCCAGAACCTAAGGGAAGAGAGTCTTCTTTGCCAAGTAAACTCTCCGCCTCAGCCTGGGCCCCGCTGGTTACAGAAATGACATTAGACACACACACAATGGTAATACCACTCAAGAACGGCTGCATTTAATACCTGTCTCCACGGAGCTCAAATTCACTTTTACGGCCTGTTTGTGGGCAAGAAGGAGGATTCAAGCGATGGTTACTTCCTCTAAGAGCTTTTCTATTGCTTCATGCCCCAAATTAACAGGCTCCATACAGCCTCCCTCCCAGCGCCCCAGGACCCACTAAACAGACAAAGACCACACTGACTCCAGCCCAGCGTCTCCGGCACTGCAGGCAGTGTGTTGCCAGTAGGTCAGGCTAACTTTGGAAAAGTCGAGATTTCCCAGGGCAGGGGGTCAGGGGTGGGGGTGGGGGGGTGGAGGTCGGGTAGCCTTTTCAAGGGAGGCTGCAGCCTTGCTTTCTGAAGATCACTGGCCCAATGCAAATAGTTTCTTTCAGCCGTTCCAGGAGCTTGCACGAGCCACTTCACAGTACTTTTCCAACTCCTGAAAGAAAGAAGGCATTAGGCCTGATTACAATTCCCAAAAGCTGTGTGTACTCTGATAATCTGGATCCACCCTACACTGCCTGCAAACCAGCTGCATGTGTGTCTGATGTGGAGTGGGGTGGGGCGGCACACCCGCTCACACTGGTGATGGACTTTTCTTTCTCTTGGATTCATCTGACCCATTTTTTCCTTCCCACTGACAAGTAAATATAGACTGGAACTAATTTATTCTTGAAAGAAAAAAATGGTAAGATTACTTTGTTAAAAAACAAAAGGTAATTTTACTACCCCATAATAAAAGGTCAATGCTTGTTTAGAAGGTTACTCAAGATTCCAGGTCTAAAAAAACACATTTAATCCTGCAGAGGAGCTGTCTTGGCCAGGGCTGACACTGTCTCTGCTCTAGCCCTGAGATGGAAAGCATCTCCCCGCATCCCCAAAGAGGAGACAGAGGTCCTCGGTGCTTCCTGGAAAGCACGCTACTCCCACATTTGTGAGTGAGCTTTGAGCGATCAGCCCGAGTTACCAACGCCCTGGTCTGGCTTCCGTGTAACTTAACATGTGGGCAATCTCCAAGACCAGTGAAAGACTTTAAATCTTGGGCTTCCCCCTCAAAAGACATACCCTTGGGGGAAAAAATGCCTGTGATATTGACTGTTTTTGTTGATGTTGTTGCTTTGGGTTTTGTCTTGTTCTCTTGGCCCAGTGGTGCAGCATGCAGGATCTGAGTTCCCTTACCAGGGATCAAACCCATGCCATCTGCAGTGGAAGGATGGAACTGTAACCACTGGACCACCAGGGAATTCCCTGATTGTTCTACGCTGATAAAACTCATGTTATTGTAAGTTTGTTTCATTTTCCATAACTTATGAAATCTGATAAGCATATCTGAAAATGTAAAAGCATTTTCTGAATCAACATAAAATATCAATTTTAATGCTTATATACCTTAAAGAGGTCCAGTCAATTCTTGAGTGACAGATGGTTATGTAGCCAGCCTTTATTTTCACTGGAGCCCTCAGCCAAGGAAATGTGTTTGCTGAACCCATAAACTTTCCATGAAATGCAAGACATACAAAACAAGAGCACGCCTTTTCTCTCCAGTTCCCCTTTATGGCCCTGAGTTCCATGTTTTCAATTCCCTCGTCCCATTAAACTTGTTCTTGGACTTCGTCGCAGGATCTCTAGTTGGACTCTTCCTGAATTCCTTGTACTTCCTCCCAGCCCTGTTCACTATGTTGGGTCATTTCCATTTGCCCCTCAACAGCACTGTCTTCGTAACTTTCTGTTATATAAGTGCTGCTTATTATTATTATTATTGAAAGTATTCGGGGTTTGGAGTTTGGATATCACAGTTCTGAGTGAGTTGGGAAGGGAGGAAAAACAGATCAACTTCCGTTCACGGGCTAAGACAATTTAAGCCACGTCTGAAGTTGAGGGTTGTTGGCATGGAGCCATCTGGTATACGGACAAGATCTTCACATGGGAAGTGAGTTTTGAACTTAAACTACGTAGAGAATGGATTTCCACCATTATGTTAGAACTAGCAGCTTTCTCCTCGTAAGTGGAGCTATGAAATCCATTTAGGTATACAGGTCTGGTGGTGGTGTTTATTGTTTAGTCACTAAGTCATATCCAACACTTTTGCAACCCCATGGACTGTGGCACGCCAGGCTCCTCTGTCCATGAGATTTCCCAGGCAAGAGTGGGTTGCCATGCCCTTCTCCAGGGGATCTTCCTGACTCAGGGATCAAAGCCAGGTGTCCTGCACTGACAGGTGGGTTCTTTACCACTTGAGCCTGGGAAGCCCATACCTGTGAGTAGTGAGAATAAATCACATTAACTGTTATGTTATTAAAAGTTACTATTTGATGATGATATATAATTTGTTACTAAAAGTTACTATTTGACGATGATATATAATTTGTGGGTTTCAGTTTCAAAGCTAGGGTATTAAATGAGCTAAAATGTGACCTTGAGCTCAGATTTACATGTTTGCCAACTTCTCCTTGGTCCAATATATCTCAAAAGGAAGAAAAAGAAAGTCTTAGGGTATCCTATAACAACTATAGTAAATGTTTATCAAATGCACCCTATACTCTGCACACTTACATAGATATGAAATAAACATATGGGCATGCCAATACATATAGACAATTTGATTCTTTTAAACAGCTTCATTCCAATGCATTTTTAAAAAGAAATTTACAAACTTTAGTAATAGAATGAGGAAATTATGTCATGCAGAAAAACATCTGCCTTTTGTCTAGCACATTACATAAATACTTATTAAATTAACAGACACATAAATTAATAAATCTTTATTATTTAATCGGGACAATAATACCCTGATTTCATGGCTACTGTTTGGTTTTTCACCCAAACTTTCTCATTAGAAAGGTTAAATAAAAAAAAATAAAAAAAATAAAAAAAAAAGAAAGGTTAAATAAGCCATAAGCTTTAAAATTCACATGCCAGGCTTTTAAATCAGATATAGTTTTTGATAGGACTATGTATAACCTTTCTATAACAAGTTAGGTCTGTATCTTTATACTGTAAAGAATACATCTCCATTAAAAAAAATTTTTTTTTAAATCATTTTGGCATTGCAGTGTTCTCTTCTAGATTTTAAAACTACCACCACCATCTGCAGTGGTTCTCCAAAGTTACAGGATTAATGAAGTCTTTTCCCTGCTATTGGGTTAAGAGTTTTAAAAACATTCCTATTTTACCTTTTTTTTTTTTAAGGAGAAGAAAGAAAAAAAAAAGAACTTTGTTGTTGTCTACTCTTCATGCTTCTGGAATACCCTGCTCACTCCCACCTTCCTTCCCCCTCTCCCAACAAGGGATGGGAACTCTGTTTGCATATTTTATTATTATTTCACGTCATTGGAATGAGAGTCTCAGCAAACACACTTTCTCTTGTGGAATTCCCTAATAAAAACAGACAGCTTGTTTTGAACAAGCAGCCTCTGGAACAGGAGAAGCAGCAGAAGCTGGTGCAGGAGCTGACTGGGTTTTTCCTCTTGCCTCACAGATGTCTTTATCATCTGAATATACACTCCCAGCCCCCAGGGCCATGAGAGAACTTACAAAGCAAGTTTTCAAAAATATTTATTATTTATTTGGCTATGCTGGGTCTTAGTTGTGGCATGTGGGATCTAGTTCCCTGACCAGGGATCGAACCCGAGTCCCCTGCATTGGGAGCATGGAGTCAGCCACAGGACCACTAGGGAAGCCCGTATAAAGCAATTTTGGATTCTTTGAAATAGAGGGACTTAATTTGTCACATGGTTTCGACAATTTCTTGCTTCAAGTACCATTTCCTACAACAGGATAGCATCAATTTGTGCAGAGTCCTACATGGACCTGAAATTTAACTGAGAAAGGCACCCAGTCCTGACGACTCTTGTTAACCAGCAGTGTTCTCGTGGCTACCAGCTTGCAGAGAAACCCAAGGACATGCCAGATTTACCTCCTCCAGGAGGAAGTGGTTGAGAAATCCATCTTCTTTTCATTATGATGAGGGAATGAGAAACATGCCGTCCTGAAGAAGTACTAGGGGGACTTCTGTGTCTCCCCAGCACCATCCCAAGGGCAAGGTGAACACAGCAGTGATCGACGGCAGTGGTGGAGACCTGCTGTCAGCTTATCTGTCTACCAGCTCCTGTGAAAGCAAGCCAAAGAATAAGCCATAAGTCTACGAGCCATTCATGAACTCCTTTCTGTTTTGAAAATGTAGTTCATGCATTCTAACTGTCATTATTATGACATGGATGAGGCTTCCCTCATAGCTCAGTCAGTAAAGAATCTGCCTGCAGTGCAGGAGACCGGGGTTCGATTCCTAGGTTGGGAAGATCCCCTGGAGAAGGAAATGGCAGCCCACTCCAGTATTCTTCCTGGAGAATCCCATAGACAGAGGAGTCTGGCAGGCTACAGTCCATGGGGTCGCAGGAGTTGGACACGACTTAGAGACTAAACCATCAACCATGACATGAATGCTCATTGAATACTGGCTCTTGATGATTACAATGACCTTGTCCTTGGGCATACTGGAAGCAGGACATGGCCTTCCTCCTTCCATCCTCATCTCTTCCCAATCCCAGAAATCACACAATCAATAATGGTCATCTGTTGCTAAGAACTTAAGCTGTGAACTTTCTTGGGAGATTTTTGTACTTTAATTGTAAACCTAATAATGCCTTCAAGAAGCAGAGGAATGATGCTACCCAATGGATCACAGACACTCGTAGAAGCAAGGAGGCAATCTGACTGAGGAGACCTCCCTGGAGCTCTTCAATGCTCCCAACAGGTCCACCCTGATGGTACACATTTATATGAGAAAACACTGTAGCTGTCACTAATTCCTTTCCTGGTGAGACCTTGACCTGAGCTGTTATTTAACTGCAAAGTACACTTGGTGGTAAACTGTATATATTTCCTCAGTTGCTGTGAATTCTGACTCAAGCCAATTCAGGCTAGCTTAATGAAACAAGAACCAGGAAAGCAAAAGCTTTCTGGCAGTTGCCTTGTGTACTGATGTAGAGCTTGGGCCTCCCTGGTGGCTCAGCTGGTAAAGAATCCGCTTGCAATGTGGGAGACCTGGGTTTGATCCCTGGCTTGGGAAGATCCCCTGGAGAAGGGAAAGGCTACCCACTCCAGCATTCTGGCCTGGAGAATTCCATGGACTGTGTAGTCCATGGGGTCGTAAAGAGACGCCCACGACTAAGTGACTTTCACTTTCACAGAGGGCAACTGATGCAACATGAACTCAGGGAATTCCCACATGGAGAGAAGCAGATGAGTGCTGCCCAGATGTAAAGGGAACATGAAAGGTAACCTTGAAAGGAAGATAATATGAGCTCAATGCCTGAGTTCCATATAAAATGTGAAGACATATACAGAAACCTAATGTCTTTCCTTTTCCATAACTGGACTCAACTTGGTGTACCAGCCCCCATTTCCAGTTTGCAGTTGTATTCGTTCCCGAGGGCTGCCCTGGGAAAATGTCCACACACTGGGTGGTTTTAAACAACAGAAACTTACGTCCCATGGTTCTAGGGGCTGGAAGCCTGAAATGAGTGTCCACAGGGCCAGGCCTCCATGAAGGCTCAAGGAGAGAATCTCTTTCACACTGGTAGCTTCTGGTGTTTCCAGAAATCCTCAGAGTTGCTTGGCTTGCAGATACATCACTCCCATCTCTGCCTCTGTCATCATGCGGCGTCTCTTATTGGGTCTCTGTCTCTGTTCTCCTGTATTTTTTTATTTTTTTTGCCCCACCGTATTCAGGCTTCCCAGGTAGCTCAGTGAATGGTAAAGAGTCCGCCTTCTAATGCAGGAGGCGAGTGTTCGATTCCTGGATCAGGAAGATCCCCTGGAGTAGGAAATGGCAACCCACTCCAGTGTTCTTGCCTGGAAAATTTCATGGACAGAGGAGCCTGGCGGGCTACAGTTCATGGAGCTGCAGAGAGTCAGATACAACTGAGTGACTGAGCATAGCAAGCAGGGATGGAACCTGTGTCCTCTGCAGTGGAAACCTGGAGTCCAAACCCCTGGATCACCAGAGAACTCCCCCTCTTCTCCTCTTCTTAAAGAGACATCAGTCATATTGGGTTAGGGCCGCCTCTAATGACCTCATCTCAGCTTGACTACCTCTGCAAAGACTCTCTTTCCAATAAGGGCACATTCGTAGGTACCAGCCCTTCAACACACCTTTTAAGGAGACGTGATTCAATCCAGAACAGTCATGGAAAAGGAAATCTCACCCGTCCCAAGAAATGTAGTCCCTTCCAGTTTAAAAAACCTTCCCATATTTTGTCTGTTTCAGAGTTTCCCCCGTTCTGATCCCTTTTCTTCTCTCTGGAGGAGGCTGGGCGTGGGTCGGGCCAGGTGAGAAGCAGGTTGGAGCCCGCCTGGGTGAGGCATGCTGGCCCCAGTCTTCTGCAGGTCCCTCTTGCCTGGACCTAGTGGACCTTGGTCTTTGTTGCAGATACTGCCATCCTGTCCCACCCTGGGCCCGCATTGTTAGGACTCCACAGGCTGTGTCCTCCTTCTCTCAACTGGGAGGCCTCCTGTCTGCGGGGCTGTTTTTAGCCTGGCTCTAAGCCTTGCAGACACAAAGATGAACAGACAGATTTGGGAAGGTTCCCCCCTCACCCCCCACCTCGCTTGGAACCTCTGGGGCACATGGGACTGAAGAGCTGACCTCTGTCAGTCTAGCACTGGCCTTCATTTATTTATTTTCAGTTCACTGTTCCACTCACTGGCAGGGGGCTTCCAAAAGTTTCTGTGGACTGAACCGGATGGACACACTTTGAGATCCCCAAGCTCTTATCCCTGTCTCCAGGGACAAGGCCCAACGGTCAGAGGGCAGAACCCCACCCAGCACTGCACATCCTCCCTTCATCCCAGCTCAGCCCAGGAAAGGCTGTCTCTGCTCAGTGCTTGGGGCTGGCCTTCAGGCCACCAGACATGCTTCTCATTCTACAGTTTCCTTCGGAACTGCCACCAAATCAACAGTCTCATCCTTGACTTAGGCTTCAGAATATAAAGGAACGGCTTATACTAGACCAGCCCTTGTGATGGCCAAAAAAAAAATAAAGCTAGCAGGAAATCCAGATGAAACTTTATGCACACACACTCATATGCTTCAGTTCAGTCGCTCAGTTGTCTCCGACTCTTTGCGACCCCATGAATCGCAGCACGCCAGGCCTCCCTGTCCATCACCAACTCCCGGAGTTCACTCAGACTCACGTCCATCAAGTCAGTGATGCCATCCAGCCATCTCATCCTTTGTCGTCCCCTTCTCCTCCTGCCCACAATCCCTCAAAGAATCAGAGTCTTTTCCAATGAGTCAACTCTTCACATGAGGTGGCCAAAGTACTGGAGTTTCAGCTTCAGCATCATTCCCTCCAAAGAAATCCCAGGACTGATCTCCTTCAGAATGGACTGGTTGGATCTCCTTGCAGTCCAAGGGACTCTCAAGAGTCTTCTCCAACACCACAGTTCAAAAGCATCAATTCTTCGGCACTCAGCCTTCTTCACAGTCCAACTCTCACATCCATACATGACCACAGGAAAACCATAGCCTTGACTAGACGGACCTTTGTTGGCAAAGTAATGTCTCTGCTTTTGAATATGCTATCTAGGTTGGTCATAACTTTCCTTCCAAGGAGTAAGCGTCTTTTAATTTCGTGGCTGCAGTCACCATCTGCAGTGATTTTGGAGCCCCCAAAAATAAAGTCTGACACTGTTTCCGCTGTTTCCCCATCTATTTCCCATGAAGTGATGGGACCGGATGCCATGATCTTCGTTTTATGAATGTTGAGCTTTAAGCCAACTTTTTCACTCTCCACTTTCACTTTCATCAAGAGGCTTTTGAGTTCCTCTTCACTTTCTGCCATAAGGGTGGTATCATCTGCATATCTGAGGTGATTGATATTTCTCCCGGCAATCTTGATTCCAGCTTGTGTTTCTTCCAGTCCAGCGTTTCTCATGATGTACTCTGCATATAAGTTAAATAAACAGGGTGACAATATACAGCCTTGACGTACTCCTTTTCCTATTTGGAACCAGTCTGTTGTTTCATGTCCAGTTCTAACTGTTGCTTCCTGACCTGCATACAGATTTCTCAAGAGGCATAACAGGTGGTCTGGTATTCCCATCTCTTCCAGAATTTTCCACAGTTATTGTGATTCACACAGTCAAAGGCTTTAGTATAGTCAGTCAATAAAGCAGAAATAGATGTTTTTCTGGAACCCTCTTCCTTTTTCCATGATTCAGTGGATGTTGGCAATTTGATCTCTGGTTCCTCTGCCTTTTCTAAAACCAGCTTGAACATCAGGAAGTTTTCACGTATTGCTGAAGCCTGGCTTGGAGAATTTTGAGCATTACTTTACTAGCATGTGAGATGAGTGCAATTGTGCGGTAATTTGAGCATTCTTTGGCATTGCCTTTCTTTGGGATTAGAATGAAAACTGACCTTTTCCAGTCCTGTGGCCACTGCTGAGTTTCCCAAATTTGCTGGTATATTGAGTGCAGCACTTTCACAGCATCATCTTTCAGGATTTGAAAGAGCTCAACTGGAATTCCATCCTCTCCACTAGCTTTGTTCGTAGTGATGCTTTCTAAGGCTCACTTGACTTTACATTCCAGGATGTCTGGTTCTAGGTCAGTGATCACACCATTGTGATTATCTGGGTCGTGAAGATCTTTTTTGTACAGTTCTTCTGTGTATTCTTGCCACCTCTTCTTAATATCTTCTGCTTCTGTTAGGTCCATACTATTTCTGTCCTTTATCGAGCCCATCTTTGCATGAAATGTTCCCTTGGTATCTTTAATTTTCTTGAAGAGATCTCTAGTCTTTCCCATTCTGTTGTTTTCCTCTATTTCTTTGCATTGATCGCTGAGGAAGGCTTTCTTATCTCTTCTTGCTATTCTTTGGAACTGTGCATTCAGATGCTTATATCTTTCCTTTTCTCCTTTGCTTTTCACTTCTCTTCTTTGCTTGGGAGTCATCAAAAAGCTGCCCAGACACTGAAGTCTTAAACCAAAATCCCTGAGAAAGGGGATTCTAGAGAGAGGAGCCCAGCGTTTGAATTCCTCTTCCCTTTGAGGTGTTTCCCCATCATCATTTTGACTGCCAAAACAGTCAGAGAAGTGTCTGTGATAATGGACCCCATAAGGGTCTGGCACCCAGATAAACTCTGAGGAATCAATTCAAAAAAACCCTCATTGCAATTTAAAAATAGGCAAAAGATTGAAATGTTACTATATAAAAGAAAATGTTCTAAAAGCTAATAAACATTTAGAAAAGATGCTACACCTCAGTCATCAGGGAAATAATAATAATAAAAAATAATATATAAGACCACAAAGAGACCCCACCACGTACCCTCCAAATGGCTAAAACAAAAAAGACGACAACATTGTGTTAGCAAGGATATGTATGAATCTCATAAATTGCCTGTGGGAGTGTAAATTCATATAGTCACTTTGGAAAAACTTTTTGACAGTAACCACAAAAACTGAATAGATGCCATGACCCAACAATTCTTCCCCAGTGTATACACTCAATGGAAGTGCACTTAAATGTGCACACCACTGGTATAAAAATGTTTCTGGAGTCATTATTTGAAAGAGCCCAAAGGAGAAACAACTCAAATGTCCCTCCACAGTAGAAAGGCTACATCAAGTATAGCATATTCATATTATGGAGTTACTATAATTATTACTATACAGCACGGTAAGGGAATCAATTCCTACCAGAATCTTACAAGCATACCATTGTGAGAAAGACGGCAGAAATAAATTATTAGGTACTATGTGGTTCCATTGATGTAAAGTTCAAAAATGTGTGTGTGTGTATGGCTCAGTCATTCAGTCATGTCCGACTCTGTGTGACCCCATGAACGGTAGTCCACCAGATTCTCCAGGCAAGAATGCTAGACTGGATTGCCATTTCCTCCTCGAAGGGATCTTCCTTACCCAGGGATTGAACCTGTGTCTCCTGCATTGGCTGGCTAGCGGTTACTTGTGGTGACTATGTCGGGGGTCAGGGTGGGGAGGGCAGCAGGGAGGGAAATATTATGGTTATGTTCTGTTTCTTAAAGAGGACTGTGGTTACACAGGTGTGTTTATTTGAGTAAACCCACAAAACTGTAACATGTGTTCAGTGCATTTTGCTGTATTTATGCAATTGTAATAAAAATATCATTAAAACAAACATTTCTCAGATAGACTCCTGACACTGAAATGTAGAGCTATCACTCCTCGTACATTTCATCTTTGTGTTAAATGGGATATAAACTTTATTAAGATTGGAATTGCTTTTTAGGTCTAATAATTCGACTAGGTAATATTTGCCTTCAGGCAAGGTCTGCTCAAGTTGATCACTCAAATCACTTCACCTGGTTGAGCTCAGCTCCAGACTTTGCTTGTTTTAATTAGGTCAGTCAGTTCAGTCGCTCAGTCGTGTCTGACTCTGTGACCCCATGGACTGCAACACGCCAGGCTTCCCTGTCCATCACCATCTCCCGGAGTTCATTCAAACTCATGTCCATCACATTGGTGATGCCATCCAGCCATCTCATCCTGTGTCATCCCCTTCTCCTCCTGACTTCAATCTTTCCTGGCATCAGGGTCTTTTCCAATGAGTTGGTTCTTTGCATCAGGTGCCCAAAGTACTGGACTTTCAGCTTCAGCATCAGTCCTTCCAATGAATATTCAGGACTGATTTCCTTTAGGATCTCCTTGCAGTCCAAGGGACTCTCAAGAGTCTTCTCCAACACCACAGTTCAAAAGCATCGATTCTTTGGTGCTCAGCTTTCTTTATGGTCTAACTCTCACATCCATACATGACCACTGGAAAAACCATAGCTTTAACTAGATGGACCTTTGTTGGCAAAGTAATGTCTCTGTTAATATGCTGTCTAGGTTTGTCATAGCTTTTGTCCCAAGGAGTAAGCGTCTTTTAATTTCATGGCTGCAATCACCATCTGCAGTGATTTTGGAGCCCAAGAAAATAAACTCTCTCACTGTTTCCATTGTTTCCCTATCTATTTGTCATGAAGTGATGGGACCAGATGCCATGATCTTAGTTTTCTGAATGTTGAGTTTTTAAGCCAAGTTTTTCACTCTCCTCTTTCAGTTTCATCAAGAGACTTTTTAGTTCCTCTTCACTTTCTGCCATTAAAAGTAGTGTCACCTGCATATCTGAGATATTGATATTTCTCCCGGCAATCTTGATTCCAGCTTATGCTTCATCCAGCCTAGCATTTCTCATGATGTACTCTACATATAAGTTAAATAAGCAGGGTGACAATATGCAGCCTTGATGTACTCCTTTCCCAATTTGGGACCAGTCTGTTGTTCCATATCCAGTTCTAATTGTTGCTTCTTGACCTGCATACAGATTTCTCAGGAGGAAGGTAAGGTGGTCTGGTATTCCCATCTCTTTAAGAATTTCCCACAATTTCTAGGTTAGCTGAATATTTTTAATATAAGAACTTGTTACATTCCATGGAAATAACCTAAGTGTCCATCAGCAGAGGAATGGATAGAGAAGTTGTGATATATATACACAATAGAATACTACTCAGCTATAAAAAACAAAGAATGAAATAATGCCATTTGCAGCAACATGAATGGACCTAGAGATTATCATACTAGGTGGAGTACGTCAGAGAGAGAGAGAGATAAATATATCAAATTCCTTAATCGTGAAATCTAAAAAAATGATACAGGGACGTCCCGAGGGGTCCAGTGGCTACAACCCTGAGCTCTCAATGCAGGGGGCCAGGATTTGGTCCCTGGTCAGGGCACTAGATTCCACTTGCCACAACTAAAGATCCCACGTGCAGCAACTAAGACCAGATGTAGCCAAATACAGAAATACAAAAAAAAATTTTTTTAATGACACAAATAAACTTATTTACAACCCAGAAACAGACTCATAGATAGAGAAAAGAAACTGATGGTTATGGAAGAGGAAGGAGAGGAGGGATAGAGTAGGTATAGGGATTAATAAATGCACATAAAATAGATAAACAACAAGGATTTATTGTCTAACACAGGGGATTATATTTTCTATCTTATAATAAACAATAATGGGCTTCCCTGATGGCTCAGATAGTAAAGAATATGCCTGCGGTGCGGGAGACCTGGGTTTGATCCCTGGGTTGGGAAGATCCCCTGGAGGAGGACATGGCAACCCACTCCAGTATTCTTGCCTGGAGAATCCCATGGGCAGAGGAGCCCAGCAGGCTACAGTCTGTGGGGTCACAAAGAGTCAGACACGACGGAGAGACTGACAATAAACTATAATGGAAAAGAATAAAGAAGCTACAGGTACAAACATGTATAAATGTGTAGCTGAATCATGGTACTGGACACCGGAAACTAACACAGCATCGCGAATCAATGATACTTCAGTATAAATAAATACACAAAATTAAAAAAAAAAAAGAACTTGTCACAATCAAGTGACTGAAGGCTTCCAGACACAAACCTGTCAGCACACCACCCTGACTCCCTGGCAAGGAGACATGGCAGAGCTGGGTGGCGCTGCGGTGGGGCCGCAGTCCCGGGGCGGTGGGGTGTAGAAGGGCACCAGCACCTACAGCCGTGCTTGTTGCGGAGCATGGGTTCTCGGGTGTCCAGGCTCAGGAGTTGGGGTGCACGGGCTTAGTTGCTCTGTGGCCTGGGCGGGGGGATCTTCCCAGGCTAGAGATCGAATTGTGTCCCCTGTGCTGTACTATCCACTGTGATATGGGGGAGACCAGGAGGTAATTTTCAAAGTAAAAAGAAGTGGCCCACCCCAGCTTTTGAGAGGTGCCCTGCACAGGGCTTGGAGCCGGGGCCCCCGACCTTCTCTGTGGAGTGTGAAGTGTTCACAGTCTTCCAGTACCTAAATGCTCATCTGTCTCCCGCACATGTGTTTTGATTCTTTCTCCAGCAGCCCAGTTTTAGTCCCTTTGGAAAAAGCTTCCTCAAGTATATGAAATTAGCTCTTTACCACAAAGGAAGAAAGCATCAGAAAAGACCACTCAGGATTTCCATTTCACAGAAAGCTTTCTGAAAGGCCTGAAATCAGAGGCAGGAAGCAGGCGTGATACTGGGCACCAGGAGCACCGTGAGCCCAGGTGCCGCCCACCCAGGAAGCAGGCGTGATACTGGGCACCAGGAGCACCGTGAGCCCGGGTGCCGCCCACCCAGCATCTCGGGGCCCAGAGAGGCTGAAAGCTGTGCTGTTTCTTCCTCTGAGACACAACAGCTTGTCTCTTGAAGCCGCCATGAATTCAGGTTTCTGCTGACCTTCTGGGGAAAACGCTACAGGAGACCTGCCCCTCTGTCTGGCTGTCACATGTGTGGTTTCAGTTCAGTTCAGTCACTCAGTTGTGTCCGACTCTTTGCAAACCCATGAACCGCAGCATGCCAGGCTTCCCTGTCCGTCACCAACTCCCGGAGTTCACCCAAACCCATGTCCGTGGAGTCGGTGATGCCATCCAACCCTCTCATCCTCTGTCGTCCCCTTCTCCTCCTGCCCTCAATCTTTCCCAGCATCAGAGTCTTCAAATGAGTCAGCTCTTTGCATCAGGTGGCCAAAGCTGAAGCATCAGCTTCAACATCAGTCCTTCCAATGAACACCCAGGACTGATCTCCTTTAGGATGTGCAGTTTAGCACACCTCAAACTCTCCCCACAAGGTCTTGGGGTGCGACTTGATGCAAACAAAGAAGCCAATACAATTCTTCCGGTTGTCTTCATTTAGTCCTCAGGACGGATGAGAGCAGGGCGGTTCTCTGGTGGCTCAGTGGTAAAGGATCCGCCTGCCAATGCAGGAGACACGGGTTTAATCCCTGACCCGGGAAGATCCCACAGGCGGTGGGGCCACTAAGCTGTGTGCAGCACAACTTAGTGAGCCTGTGTTGTAGAGCCCGTGAGCCGCAACCACTGAGCCCACTGAAGCCTGTGTGCCCTGGAGCCCGCGCTTCCTAACAAGGGAAGTCACCACAATGAGAAGCCCACACGCGGCAACTGGAGAGAGAGCCCACCCAGCAACAAAGGCCCAGGACAACCAAAAGTAAAAGAAAGTAATAAATAAAATTATATATTAAAAAAACAAAACAGATGAGACCAGTCCTACTGGGCTTCATCTGCTCTCATGTCTCGAGGGTGGGCTGCAGGCTGCTTGCTTAATAAATCCTGCCTGTTTGAAAAACACAATAAAGACAGGTGAGCGTCTCAGTGATGGGGAATGATCTTTCCAAACTTGATCTTTCCAAGATCAAGAAGGATCTTTCCAAACTGAGAAGGAGGAATGGCAGAGAAGGCCCCTCTCAGACCTAAGGTCAGGGGAAAGGGCCTTATGACACCCGTGACCTCTTCACACGAGACAAGGGAAGCATCCTTCAGTGGCTTCTCCAAGGGCAGGAGTGGAGGGAGAAAATTTGCATCATTTTTATGGTGACTCACCTATAAACCTTAATTAAAAATCTGTTCATAATGCAATACTGTCAACCAACTCCACTTGAATAAGACACATTTTTTGAAATCTCTTCAAATTGTGTAAAATGGCCAATAGTTGAAGAAAGCAACCTCATGACAGAGTCCTCTCCTGAATATAAAATAGATCACAAAGATAAGTGCAAATACCCTTTTTCCTCTTAAATCCAAGATGTAGGCAGAAGCTCATAAATCCAGGTACCCTCTTAGTTGAAGGGCTTCGCTAGTGGCTCAGATGGTAAAGAACCCACCTGTAATGCAGGTGACACAGGTCTGATCCCTGGGCTTGGAAGATCCTCTAGAGAAGGAAAGGGCTACCCACTGCAGTATTCCTGCCTGGAAAATCCCATGGATGGAGGAGCCTGGTGGGCTACAGTCCATGGGGTTGCAAAGAGTCAGACATGACTGAGCGACTAACTCTTAATTTAAACATTTAAATCATACCTACGGAGTGAGGAGAATTTCTGAACTCCAATGACCCACTGCAGTACTCTTGCCTCTAGGAGTGCATGGACAGAGGAGCCTGGCGGGCTGCAGGCCACGGGGTTGAAGAGTCGGACACGACCGAGCGACTTTCACTTCACTTCAGTGACCCTTCCATGAATTTTATCATGAAAAGCCTTCCAATATAATTAGGGGGAGATTAGTTTGAAATAGTCTTTTTAAAGGAAGGTTCTTCATCTATCACTCTATAAAGATTTATTGCCATTCTCTGAAAGATAACAAAAATAGAAAACAAATCAGCATACAGTTATTATCTGTTATATAAGAGGTGTTATTAATATAAAATGAGCATAAGCACCTCTGTCACTAAAGATTCAAAAACCTTAAAGAACCCACCTGTCTTCCCTTCTTCCCAGGGAACATTATAGAGGATGGGACAGCACATACAATGATACAACTGTGGGTTTTGTTTGTTTACTCACATGGACAGGAGTAATATATGACTGTATAGGGTTTGTCTTTCAAAAATTTAAGTTTCAAATGTAAGCAATTCAGTTTAGTCGCTCAGTTGTGTCTGACTCTTTGCGACCCCATGAATCGCAGCACACCAGGCCTCCCTGTCCATCACCAACTCCCGGAGTTCACTCAGACTCACGTCCATCGAGTCAGTGATACCATCCAGCCATCTCACCCTCTGTCGTCCCCTTCTCCTCTTGCCCCCAATCCCTCCCAGCATCAGAGTCTTTTCCAATGAGTCAACTCTTCGCATGAGGTGGCCAAAGTACTGGAGTTTCAGCTTTAGCATCATTCCTTCCAAAGAAATCCCAGGGCTGATCTCCTTCAGAATGGACTGGTTGGATCTCCTTGCAGTCCAAGGGACTCTCAAGAGTCTTCTCCAACACCACAGTTCAAAAGCATCAATTCTTTGGTGCTCAGCTTTCTTCACAGTCCAACTCTCACATCCATACATGACCACTGGAAAAACCATAGCTTAGATATAGCTCAAAAAAAAAAAAAAAAAAAATACCCTTGTCTTTTTTTGTTTTTTGGTCATTATGTTTTTAACAATTTTTCTACATTATCCTTTCAGGAGAAGGAACTTTAAATTGAAAAGGTATCAATGAACTATTTGGGTTCAAATGTACTGATTTTAGTAGAGGGAAAACCATATGAGGTCAGACTGTTCATGTCCACGTGCTCAACATACAGCCTTGTCCTGGAATATACTGGATGCTCCTTAAGTGTTACATAAGTGGATGAATGACTTAAAGATGATGAATTCAATCACTATATAACAGAAGAAAAAAGAATATTATTCAGTAGAAGAAGGAAGACAAGAGAAAACAATTAAAATTAGAGTCTGAACGTTTACTTGACCTGTTTCTGCTGTGCTAATTTTTTTCTTTGTCTCTGCCTTTAATCTCCTGGTGACCAGTATTTGCATCACACATGGGAGGGTGCATGGATGGGAAAGGGTAAAAGTACTAGCCGCCACTGCAGACACCTATTTTGTTGTTGTTGTTCAGTCACTCAGTCATGTCTGACTCTTTGTGACCCCACGGACTGCAGCACACCAGGCCTTCTGGTCCATCACCAACTACCAGAGCTTGCTCAAACCCATGTCCATTCAGTCAGTGATGCCATCCAGCCATCTCATTCTCTGGCGTCCCCTTCTCCTCCTGCCTGCAATCTTTCCCAGCATCAGAGTGTTTTCCAGTGAGTCATTTCTTTACATCAGGTGGCCAAAGTATTGGAGTTTCAGCTTCAGGTACCTACTTAGTTTGTTGATATTAGTAAAAAAGAAGAAAGAAAATGTGCTTAAAGATCATGAAGACCAGCTTTTCATTTTGCAGATGAGGAAAGCAAGAAATCAAATGACTTGACTAAGGTCATAGGCATAGCCAGCTAAATGTAAGGAGTATCATTTTATTATTTATTGCTTTGGGGGGAGGGGCTATATGATGCTAAATAAACTTATCATAGACCTGCCTGATATCAGCTCCCCATCCCCAAATATTGGATGGAGTTTCTTTGGTTTGACCAATCCACTGATTGTTTTTACGTTGATTTTGATAAGAATGCTAGGAAAATAATGTTCTTAAAACTTTACTTTGCACAAAAATGACTGGGGCAATGCCTGTTAGAAATGGATTTCTAAAACTCTCAGAGTTAGAGAACGAACTTAATGGTTGCCAGGGGGAAGGGATAGATAGGGAGTTTGGGAAGGTCATGTACGCACTGCTATATTTAAAATGGATAACCAACAAAGACCTATTGTATAGCACATGGAACTCGGCTCAATGTTATGTGCCACCTGGATGGGAGCAGGGGTTTGGGGGAGAATGGATACATGTATATGTATGGCTGAGTCCCTTCGCTGTTCACTTGAAACTATAATATTGTTAATTAGCTATACCCCAATGGAAAATGTTTTTGGTGTTTAAAAAAAATTAAAATAAAAAAAAGAAAAGAAATGCATCTTTCTGATCCTGAACTCCTGAGAGTCTAATTCTGTGGATCTGGAGTGAGGCTAAAGAATCTGAATTTTAACAAACACATCCATGTGACTTGGATGCAAAAAATTACTTTGAGAAGCACCGTTCTCAAGAGCCTGAGGTCAGTCAAGACCCGCCTCTCAGCAACAGCCATGGAAAGCCCCCCTCTGACGGATTTACAGAGCTGCTGAAATGAAGTTTGACATGTGGGAGAAACGTGTAAATCGTGCTTTGAAGAACACTGCTATGTCATCACTATTAGAGATATATATTCAGTTATATACAACTGTATGTTGGTGACAAGGTCTATATTCAAAGTCATTTCTTTTTCTTAACTAACTGATACTTTGTGAATGTCAAGTTCACTCCTCAAGACCAAGCTAAATGCCATGCTCTTAACATAGAAAGACCAAGAGGCACCGAAAGCTGTCAGGAGCTCCATGAGGAAAGAGGCCAGGCTGGTCCAGCGGCGCTCACAATTGTACCCCTTGCACCTCTCACATGCTCTGCACATAATAGGTATGTGATAAATATATATTTATAAATCAATCCAACAGAAGGGGAATATGAAATAGTATGAATATTTGCATAATTCTTCTGTATAAGTGACTACTTGTGATAATACAATTGGTTGGTCTCTTACTGGAAAAATAATTCATCAAGAGGAAGGGGATATAATATATACATACGGCTGATTCACACTGTTGAACAGCAGAAACAAGCACAGCATTGTAAAGCAATTATGGGGCTTCCCAGGTGGTGGTAGTGGTAAAAAACCCACCCGCCAACACAGGAGACACAAACTTGGGTTCCATCCCTGGGCTGGGAAGATCCCTGAAGGAGGGCATGGCGACCACTCCCTTATTCTTGCCTGGAGAATCCCATGGACAGAGGTGCCTGCTGGGCTATGGTCCATAGGGTCGCAGGGAGTCAGACATGACTAAAGTGACTTAGCACACACACAAGTAAAGCAATTATACTCCAATTTAAAAATAAATTTTTAAAAAACTATTCACATGTTTAAAAAAAATAAAGAAAAATAATTCATACGTTTAAGAAGGCGTCAACTGCAAGTCTGGGAGGAAATGGATGGCAAGAAACCCAAAGCTTGAGGAGAAAATCAGACCTTTTTTCCATGGATCAGTCTCTGTTTCTGATTCCCTAAAGTTTCCATTACTCCAAACCACAAGTTTTTGCAAGGCTCAGTGTATTTTAATTAAACCCCAGTGATGAACACAGACTTTCCAAACTCCGTCCTGGTTTGCACCGTCCAGCTTCAAAGCCGGGTTGAAAGAAAACAGTGAGGGGGTCTGATGCTCAACAAGGCCTTGGAAGCGTGCGTTGCCCTTGCCCAGAACAGAGCCACCGAAGAGTGGCATGGACAATTACCCTGAGTGCACAGAATGGCACTTAATGATCATTTCCTTGCCTTCTGGGATTGGCGTTTGGTTCTTTATTCGCCTGGTCTGTGTTCACAGAGTAAAACTCTTGTCTGTGTGACTCAGGCCATGAAAATGCTTGACTTGGCAACCCACGTGGGTATTCCCACATGGGCCTCAGCCCAGCGCCCGGGGAAGGGAGAAGGCCGGCCCTTGCATCCTTCCCCAGTGCCATCTGTGATGTCCCCGCGGCCCCTGCCAGCAGCCACAGTGGAGGGAGGCTGCTAGGGGAGGCTGTGTCCCGAGTTAAACTCTGCTCAGAGAGGCGGGTTCACAAAACCACACGGGACCCACGGGGAGACTGCTTTCTTTCTCCCTTCTTCCTTTTCCTTTCTTCTTTTCTTGATCTTTCCCTTCCTCTCTCCCCTCCTGTGCCCTCCTTCTTTCTCTGCAGGTCTCTCTTTTTATTTTTTAATTTTTATTTGAAAGAAAAAAATGTTTTTTGGCCTCACCTCACAGTATGCAGCATCTTAGTTCCCCAACCTAGGACTGAACCCGGAGCCCTAAGCCATGGAAGAAGAGTCCTAACTACTGGATCGTCAGGGAAATCCCTCTCTGTGGGTCTCTTGTGAAAAGAAAAGGCTCAAAAATCTCAAAGAAATATTCATGAAGCAGACATTTCTGTGGCCAGCACTGGCCTCTCCCAGGTCCGTCTCTCTTTCCAACTCAGACCTTTGCTTTCCACATCAGAGACACAGGTAGCTCCTATGCAAAAGTAAAAAGAAACCAAGAGGAAAATCCAACAATGAACCATTAGAGGAGAGCCACAGCTACACTTTAATCTGAGCAACGTGGTCTGAAGGTTACCTGCATGGTCTCTGCAGATTAAGTGGGTGTCACCCACAGTGCCAGTTAGTATCCTTGGCAACCAACTATCACTCAAAGAGGCTGGAGAGATAATCCTGGTTCAGGACCCTGAACAACCTCATACTTGAAACACATACTATGCAATGACTTGTGGACTCTGAACACAATTATGACACACACTGAGTCTGCCAAGTTCACCTTGTAGATGAGGGGAAAAAATACATAGTTTAAACCTTAAACAATTCAATTTGCAGAGCAATTGGACCCACAAGGGGATCAGGAAACCAATCTGCAGCCAGCACATATTCATGGCACAGAGAAGAGTGAGTTTCAGCTAAAGGGTCTCCAAGGCTGTTCATCTCAGTAATGGCATAGCCCCCGAATACGTATCTGGAAACTGGATCGCAGCCACGGGGCCATAAAGTTCAGGAAGTGAGTTGGTATCTTCACTTTAGTGCACTGGTTTGAAATTCTCAGGTCAGCATGAGCTGGTGAGTTTTACAGGGGAATTCGAGATCTGGAAACAGCTCCAGGCTTGCTGCCTTTTCAGAGTTCAAAGCCATTCTTTTCCTGAGTGTTTACTGCCAGCATCCCAGCTCTGCCATCTGTGAACAGGTGCTCTATTTATAGGTGACTTCTGGTGGGCGAATGCCAAGTGCTCAACCCAGAAATATTGTTATCTGAATGATTTACACGCATGTCCTGAACCCCACTGGGCACTAAACAGAGGGATGCTTTCCTAATAAATCTCGCATTTGTCAACATTCATTTAAGGTAATCTGAGTCGACAGTCAAGAGTCCACTTCTCAATAAGCAGCCAACTTTTCTTCTATTAAATTTTTAGGAGACTATATTACCAAGTTCTGGGAAATACCATTGGCAAGAAGCTGAGCTGGAGTACGTTTAGGAACTCAATCGTGTTAAGCTGTCTGCCCCAAACACATCTGGGCCACAAGCATACCCGCGATCAGTAAGTCAGATGGCCTCGCTGCTTCCAAGGCCTCCACGGTGGTCTCTGCCCAACCACCACCCCTGGAAGGCCAGGGAAGCACGGCAGCGACAGAGGACAAGCTCAGAGGCTGTGCTCAGCGGAGGACGTGAAATGAGGAAGAAGCCTGCAAGAAGCCTCCAAGAGCTCTTGGAGCCTGTAATCCATTCGAGGAGGAAAGATGGCGCCCGTGAATGCGGAAGTAACACTGCTGAGCCGCTGGGGCCCCTGAACCAGAGGATGGGACGGAGCTTCAGGGAGGGAGAGACGAACAGGTGGGAGTGAACGGGGAGCGTGGTGAGGATGTGAGCTGGAGGCCCCGGACCTGCAGAGGAGGAGGATGCGCGTTCCAAGGGAGGCGGTGAGAGGAACGACGGCTTGAAGCAGACGTCGTGTTGGGACGGGGAGGACCCTGAGGTTCAAGCTGGCAGTGGCCTGGCCTCTCCTGGGCAACCCAGGGTACCAGTGCTCTCAGAGGGAGGGGAGAAGAAGGAACCAGTGTTTCACAAAGGCTAATACAGAGGCTGAGCCGGATGGGAAGACGATGTGAAAGCCTGACGTGGACTGAGCGTCAGGACACTGCAGGCATTGCCCAGGTCCGCAGTTTTGAACAGGGGGAATGTAGCCCAGGTACACTGAGGTGATGCCCTGGGATATGGGGAGAAAACAGCCGAGTTTGTATTTGTACTTGCTTTTTAAATTCTCATCTTTTTTTTTTTGAGTGTATTTTATATAAACATACCAGTGTAATAGAAAAAATATATACTATAGACTGACTTGTGCATCACCTCCAAATTTGTATGTTGAGGTCCTAAGCTCCAATGTGACTTGTTGTTGGAAATGGGTCCTTAAGGAGGTAATAAAGATTAAATAGGGTCATAAGTGTTCACCCTGATTTTGATAGAAGAAAGAAGAAAAGAAGAATAGACACCAGGCCTCTCTTTCTCTCTCTTTCCTCTCTCTCTGTCTTCCTTGTTTCTCTCTGTCTCTCTCTGCAAACACAAAGAGGCCATGTGAGGACACAGGGAAGTGGCCGTCTACAAGACAGAAGAGTCTCATCAGAAACCAACCCCTGATGGAACCTTCATCTTGGACTTCTGGCCTCCAGAACTGTGAGAAGATAAAATTCTACTGTTTAAGCCACCCAGTCCAGCACATTATATGGAAACCATCAAAAACTGGAAGAGGGAATTGTACAAACATATCTTGTTAATGCACAGGATCAAAAGAGTCTGGGCAGCCAGGCTCTGGGTGCTGGGGCCCAACCAAGAAGGCAGTGAGTGCTAAGAACTACTTCAGAGAAAAAGTAGGACCTCCGGGAGCCACTGGATATAGAAAACCAGAGGAAGAGAGGAAAGAACGTGGTCTCTGGGTTTTCCAGCCTGGGACGTTTTCCAGTCTCTATCCCATGGGAGATAAGGGTTATTCTACAGGAGGTTCAGAGATGCTCAGGGACCACAGGAATGACGGATATCCTCCTAACAGGAAAGAGAAATGACCAGAGAGGGGAAAGGAAAGTGGGGATCCCAGGGCCACAGAGGTCAAGAGGAAAGAGACTTCGGAGGAGGGCAGGGTGGGTAGAATTACCAGGGAGGTCAAGTGGAACGACCCCCAGAAATGCCTTGTGGAATTCCACGAGGAGGTCCTTGAAGACTTTTAAAAAAGTGACTTCAGAATAGGGGAGAGGATGCAAGCTAGACTGTAGGGGGTTATGAAGGGACAGATGGAGAGGAAATGAAGGCATCAGGTTTTCTTTAGCTTTTAACTATTAAAATGTGTCAAAGTCAGAACCACAGGGGGTGGGAGGTAAGCTTTTCCCTTCATCTCCAACCCCAGAGGAATTCCCTGTTACTAGTTAAATGGTGTTAAGTGTTAACTGGATCTGGAGCTGGTGGGCCATGGGCTGGGGGGCAGGGCGGATGGCAAGTCAACAGTAAAGTAGTCAACCTTGTCCCAGAACCTTCCAGACAGCTCTCCCTTTGTGTGTGAGTTTGTGTAGGGGGACAGAACACAAGACAAAGCCAGACGGGATATACCATTCTCAAACTCATATGGTGATTAGAAGTCGAGAAATCTCCTGCAAATTTCGTACCTTATTTGATAGTTGAATGTCAGAAGATCGGACATCAGTGGCGGGAGGAGGTTGGAGTTCATTGAGGTATCTCAGCCGCCAGCAACAACTGGACACCCAGGAGATGCCGTCACAGTGGTCTGGCTTTGCCCGGGTTGTAACACTGTTTACAACCACTTCACAAGTGTGCAGGCGAATTCAGAGTTATGTGTGAGAACTAATGGATGCTTGCAAAAGTCTTTGGGATCCACAGATGAAAGGGGCTGTTTGAGTGCAGAGCATTATCACTAACGATGGTGCACACGTGACGAGTCAGATCATCCCAGAGAGTAAGCCGTGTCCTGGGGACAAACTCACTAACTCTAGAAAGCTGCTTTCAACATTTTAGGTGAAAGGCAGTTATTATTGTTAACTCTTCAGCAGGCTGTCTTTCCAACTCTAGAATTATCTTACTAGCTCACGTCCTGGGACGTGTGTGGACCTCATACAGAATTTCAACATCTGTTTTTATAGAATCAATAACCTGTTTTATAGAATCAACCTCTCAGGGCTGGAGGGGTCCAGCAGCTTTTGCTCATTAAAATGCCCCCTGTGATATCTACAAAGATAGTGGCCTGATCATGCTCAATTTCTCCAGCCTGACTTGTTAGCCCCTATTCTCTCTTCTTTTGGCTAGAAATAGTTTTCAAAGTCTTTTCTATTAATACCAGCTTTTGCATCTTTGCAAGTCAAAGCTCATTTAAGGCTTCTGCTGTCCTAAATCTCTTCTCATGTTCACCCTTGGTTATTCATCCTTCTCTTTCTATGTTTTTGTACATCTTTCAGAAATCTGATCTTGCTGGAGAGTCCCCGAATTTTCAGCAATAATGACTTAAAATTCTCTCCCTCCAGCAGGAGAGAGAGAAAAGTAAAACTGCTAAATGGACATGAAGTGGTGAGTGTAGGTATGGAGGTGTGTGTGCAGGTATCACGGGATCATGGAGAGGCCTGCTGCCCACTATGGGGGTGGGGGTGGGGGTCCCGAAAAGGCTGCTCAGAGGGGCTGATCCCTGAGTGCGTCTTACAATGCAGTCAGGGGAAGAGGAGGCTTAATGTCAGACAGAGAACAGCCAAGAGCAAAGACATGGACCCAACAGGTCTAGGAGTGAGGAAGGAGCATCGCGAGATGAGGATGGGGGTGGATGTCAGGCCACAGAACCTTGGAAGCCAGGCAGGGGGGCTGGGTTTAATCAGATAGAGGGCTGCTCAGAGCAGTGACAGGGTTGGACATGCATTTAATTTTAGGTGGAAAGTGGCAAAATTAGATAGGGCATGGAGACTGAGCAGAAGGTTAACATAATCAGCCAAACAGGAGCAAAAAATGGAGAGCAAATGAGTCAGAAAAAGACCGCTTCTGACACCAACTCCTTTTTTTCTTTATTTAAGAACTAATGTGCCACCACCCTGGTGCCCTGTGGAAGCTGACTCTGTTCATTGTGAAAACAGCAAAGGTAACGGAGTCCTTTTTGACATTTCTGGTGAGGAGCTTGACCTTTCAAGCTGAGTCACTTATTATCTGATTTTCGTTTGCATCAGAGCCTTGGTGGGGGGTACCTGGGAGGGTAGTACTGCGAAGAAACAAAAGAGAAGCTCTGTATTAGGGAGCTGGTGGCACAGAACTGCGCTGCGAACCTCTCCACACTAAGCATTTTACTCCCAGACATCTGAAAAAATCCTGACTTCCATACCGATGCAGCGAAGGCCTTCCTAACCACCCTGCTAACTTCAGGACAGCCTGCTTGTTAAGAACTGGGGAAGATGGGCAAGTACCAGCTGGTAGCAAAAGAAACTCACTACTGACCTTTTAAATTTAAACCAGAAGAGGGAAGACTTCATATTCTGCTAGACTTCAAAGCTCCATTATCTTCTGAGTCATTCTGTCCTAGAAGAAAACAGCAAGCAGGCTCATTACATTACTCATATGTGAATGATCAATTCACAACACATTAAATGAAGAGGTTACATTTCATGGACCAAGTAACATACAATTTAGAACAAACTATTACTGTGATGATGCATGCAAAATTCTGATTTTTGAAGTTCTATCTCTGAAGATAACAGATAATCTGACTTCATTTTGGTGATCAGGTCAGTTAAGCACCGTTCGGCACTTCTGAGAGTGGCAAGCAACAATTATCGAGAGAAAAGCTTGCAGGCACTGTATCTGATTCAGACTCTGCAGCTGAGAAAAGTGAAATGTTATCTCCCTGTTGATTAATATGATCCAGTGAATGTAAAATGGATTTGAAAGCCCATATTTGTAATCACAGGATTTTGGGAATGGAGAGGGGTTTCCTTTCATAGATGAAGAAATAAGATCCAGAGAGGCTGTCCCACTCACAGTCTGGTGGCCAGATACTGTGGATCAAACCAGAAGTTCTCCCACTAGTGCCCTCTCTGCTACATCAGACTTTATTTAGGAGTAGTCTTTCTAATATAGTAGTTCTTATGAAGACCTCTGAGTTACAAAATACTCTAAATTTCACGTTGATTTTAAATGCATAGTCTTTTTAAATGTGGAAGTCACTTTCATTTTTGCCATGAAATTCTAATAATGATTTCATCCCACTCTTTATGGAGAAATGAGTCCCACTAGGGTATGGCAATGGATTCCCAGGTGGCATTAATGCTAAAGAACCCATCTGCCAATGCAGGGGACATAAGAGATGTGGGTTTGATCCCTGGGTTGGAAGATCCCCTGAAGGAGAGCAACGCAACCCACTCCAGTATTCTTGCCTGTAGAATTCAATGGACAGAGGAGCCTCGGGGGGCTACAGTCCATGGGGTCCCAAAGGGTCGGACATGACTGAAGCGACTGAGCATGCACACACAGAGTATGGCAAAACCAACTCACCCCTGTGACCTTTCCCTATTTCCAGCCAAGGCCTGGCCTGTGCTAAACCCCAGAAGAAACTGCGCTCCCTGAAGGCTATCCGTCCCTGGCTTCATGGCATCTTGGAAAATCTCAGCATGCCCGAGTGGCTGAAGGCCTTAGGTTAACGGAATTCAAACATCTCATTATACTTAAAGTGCAGCACAGTTCCGATGCTCCATTAAAGGGAGAGCCAGTTCTAGAAAATCAGAGAGAAGCAAGTGTTAACTGAGCATCTGTTGGTACTAGGCCCTATGTTCTGTGCTTTAAATATATGATCTCATTCTGTTCTCACAACTGCCCCCTGGGTATGCCTGGGCACCTCTCCGTTTCACAGATTTTACAAATGAGGCTGAGTTCTTTGGTGCAACTAATATTAACCTGAGCATCTGCTACCTGCCAGGCACCAAGGTGGATGTTCAGTATGCAGAGGAAGGGACAAGCTTCACTTTCTGCCCACAGGGAGATCAGAGTCTAGCAGGGATGGGGCTGGGGGTGTCAGGCACATTAACCAGAACTGTGTGGTTCCAACAGCAACGTGTGACCCAAACAGACAGAATCATGAAACCAGTTTAATGGGTCTTGATCAGCACTCAGAATAAATAGATAGGGGCTTCCCTGGGAGTCCAGTGGTTAAGAATCTGCCAGCCAATGCAGGGGAACCAGATTCGATCCCTAGTCTGGGAAGATCCCACATGCAGAAAGTCTGTACACCACACCTGCAGAGTCCACACTCTGCAACAAGAGAAGCCACCACGGTGAGAAGCCCGAACACTGCAATGAAGAGTAGCACCCACTCATTACAACCAGAGAAAGCCCCCACACAGCAATGAAGACCCAGCGCAGACAAAAATGAACAAACAAAGTAGAACAGAGTAGCACAGAATGGAAAATATCAGAGAGCGTGCAGTCAAGGTATCTCTGTATCAATCATATATATATATATACATATATATACACACACACACACATACACACATCTGTGTGTGATGGTTTGCAATGGAAAATACATTTTCTTTTGTAGGTGATGGTGAGAGGAAATGTGAAAGCTCTCAAATTACAGAGCAAAGTGACAAGTGCTCTGTTAGAAGGCTATACAGAATGGTAAGTGTGAACAAGAGGAAGTGTTTGCCCGCAGATTAATTTTCACTTAGTTCCAGAGTAAGCTGGGGACAATTTTGGTTCCTCATGAAAGACACATCTCTTAAGGATGGAATGCTCACACCTAACGCTCAGAGCTAGGAAGAGCCTGAGAAGGGCTGGTGTGAATTTTCCAGAACTAGCAAGGAAAACAGAGCGGAGTCCCCCTCTTGCATAGTCTGGGAAAGAAGACGGCACCTGTGAAGACACAAGACACAGGAACGCCAATGGAGCCAGAAGAGGGGATTCAAGGAGATGGAACCCAAATCTAGCCTGATTGCTAGACTGTGGGAACTGCTGGGAGGCCTCTTAACCCCCACCATCCCCCTGTAATTTTCTCAAGAATAGTGCCTCCTTTGGGACAACAGGTTACTGTCACCTTCCTGATCAGGATAAAACAGTGACTCAATTTTCTTTCCTTTTAATACATTTCCTTCAGATGTATCCTAGATACCATGCTTACAGATACAGGATTTGTGGCAATCCACCAGATGGCCACATGGTATCTGAGTACGGACTCAAGGCAAGAGAAAAATGATCTTCCTGTAGAGGAACCTGAGTGACTCATATTGTAAACCTCTCTCATGTGGGTTTAAGTGACTGTGCAATAAGGCAGCTCAGGACAGCAGTTAAATTCTCGGTGTCATCCTGGTGACTTGGTTTTTACATTTTTTTTTTTTTTTAAGAAGCAATGCCATGAGATTATGTAAAGATTAATTATCCATTATTTAACTCATATTTTTCATGGTACAGACTTAAGAATTGGCTATTATACAAAATAAACAACTCCAGAAATGTATAAAAAAATAATGACTAGATGTTTATAATTTATGTTTTTTCACTCAACACCTATGACTTTAATAAGTTCCTCTCCGCTGCCGGCTGAAGAGAGAACACAAGCATACGATGACAGCAGAAGAGATACTTTGTGTGGGATGGTTTTATTCTATAAAAACACAGATAGTTCATAAGAAAGAGCATCTCATGAACTAAAAGTTAGTCTGCAAGTACCTGCCATTTTAGTTACTATTACCAACGCTAATAAACTATTATCAGGTAAAAATGCAAAATATTAGTACCCGCAAGTAAATGAAATTATATTTGATGAACCCTGGGAGTACATGTTTTTTTCACCCCTTTTTATTTTTCACACCAAAGACTCAGATTTAACTTTTTCCAGAATCAAGATTAATAATAAGGTAGAGAGTTTAATAAATAAACCATTTTTCATAACAAAAGTGTGGATGGACTGTGAGAATCAGGCGCAGAGAGACTGTTGCCGTGCCCAGCATTCCATGGTGGCAGAACCAGAACTGAAAGGCAGATCCCGTCACTTTAACTTCTAAGCTTGCTCGTGATTTTGGTTTGGGGCTTTTCTTACAAAGCCATAGCTGTTTTTCTATTCTTTGCCTAGAATAGAGATAATCATATGTGACATAGGGCTTCCCTGGTGGCTCAGCTGGTAAAGATTTCGCCTGCAATATACAGGAGACCTGGGTTCGATCCCTGGGTTGGGAAGATCCCCTGGAGTAGGGAAAGGCTACCCACTCCAGTATTCTGGCCTGGAGAATTCCAGGGACAGTCCATGAGGTCACAAAGAGTCAGACACAACTGAACGACTTTCACTTTCACTTTTGCTATGTGATGTAATGATTATATAAGCACACGCACGCATGCTAAGTTGCTTCAGTTGTGTCTGACTCTTTAAGACCCTCTGGACTGTAGCCCACCAGGCTCCTCTGTCCATGTGATTCTCCAGGCAAAAATACTGGAGTGGGTTGCCATGCTGTTCTCCAGGGGATCTTCCTGACCCAGGGATCAAACCTGCTTTTCTTATGTCTCTTGCATTGGCAGGTGGGTTCTTTACCACTAGCACCACCTGGAACCCTGTATATAAGCACACATCACAAGATCAATGGTATCAGAAAATGAAAAGCTCCCCTGTACATTACCCAGATAACCTCAACCTTTCAACCACTAGTATAGATTCAAATGCAACTTTCTGGCTTCTTAGCATTTTAAATATGTCTGTTTTCAGGTTTTACCACATTTCAATTAAAATTAGGTATTACCACTGTGTTTGCAAAAAAAAAAAAAAATCTTAAAATCATAGCTTACACAAGGTAATTGAATGTGTTGCTAGTATAATTTGGCTTAAATACTTTAAGTCCTACTTAAAGGTCGTTCAATAGGTAAATTTTAAGGAGTTAAAGGAAACATCTGTAGTTTTTAAAATAATTAAAAGGTACTTTAAACATTTCTAAACAGGCAAGATCAAATTTTTGGAGTTAGAAAAGGCAAGGGAACCAGAGATCAAATTGTCAACATCCACTGGATCATCGAAAACTCCAGAGAGTTCCAGAAAAACATCCAGTTTTGCTTTATTGACTACGCTAAAGCCTTTGACTGTGTGGATCACAACAAACTGGAAAATTCTGAAAGAGATGGGAATACCAGACTACCTGACCTGCCTCCTGAGAAATCTGTATGCACGTCAAGAAGCAACAGTTAGAACTGTTGGACGTGGGACAACAAACTAATTCCAAATCGGGAAAGGAGTAAGTTAAGGTTGTATATTGTCACCCTGCTTATTTAACTTCTATGCAGAGTACATCATGAGAAATGCCAGGCTAGATGAAGCACAAGCTGGAATCAAGATTGCCAGGAGAAATATCAATAACCTCAGATACGCAGATGACACCACCCTTATGGCAGAAAGTGAATAAGAACTAAAGAGCCTCTTGATGAAAGTGAAAGAGGAGAGTCAAAAAGTTGGCTTAAAACTCAACATTCAGAAACCTAAGATCATCGCATCTGGTCCCATCACTTCATGGCAAATAAATGGGGAAACAATGGAACAGTGAAAGACTTTATTTCTTGGGCTCCAAAATCACTGCAGGTGGTGACTGCAGCCATGAAATTAAAAGATGCTTGCTCCTTGGAAGAAAAGCTATGACCAACCTAGACAGCATATTAAAAAGCAGTGATATTATTTACCAAAAAAGGTCCATCAAGTCAAAGGTATCGTTTTTCCAGTAGTCATATATGGATGTGAGATTTGGACTATAAAGAAAGCTGAGTGCCAAAGAACTGATGCTTTTGAACTGTGGTGTTGGAGAAGACTCTTGAGAGTCCCTTGGACTGCAAGGAGATCCAAACCGTCAATCCTAAAGGAAATCAGTCCTGAATATTCACTGAAAGGACTGATGCTGAAGCTGAAGCTCCAATACTTTGGCCACCTTATGCAAAGAGCTGACTCACTGGAAAAGACTCTGATGATGGGAAAGATGAAGGCAGGAGAAGAAGGGGATGACAGAGGATGAGATGGTTGGATGGCATCACTGTCACGATGGACATGAGTTTGAGCAGGCTCTGGCAGTTGGTGATGGACAGGGAAGCCTGGCGTGTTGCAGTCCATGGGGTGGCAAAGAGTCGGACACAACTGAGCAACTGAACTGAACTGAAACAGGCAAGATCAAATTTTTAAATCTAGAGATGATGCACAATTGAGTGATAAAACTATTAAAAGTTAAACCCAGGGACATCCCTGGTGGTCCAGGGGTTAAGAATCTGCCTGCCAATGCAGGGCACATGGGTTCAATCCCTGCTTTGGGAATATCCCACATGCCACGGAGCAACTAAATCCGTGTGCCACAACTTACTGAAGCCTGCACTCTAGAGCTTGTGCTCCTAAATGAGAGAGGCCACCACAGTGAGAAGCCCAATAGAAGTTTGGAAGAGAGGTTATTCCTGGGGGAGAAGAGGGTCTGAGATGGGGACCGCAGGGGGCAGGAGTCAGGTTTTATTTTTTGACCTCAGTAATTCATTAAGCCATCCACTTGACTTGTGCTGGCTTTCTGTATCTGTGGAAGTCTTTTTCTTTTTAAAGTGATTTTCATGAAGCGTGTATTGGCTTGAAATAGGGAACTAACTAACAATAAATAGTCTTTTCCAGGTCTAGTAGGACAAGAAGAATGAAAATTTAAGCCTACGGTCCCTCGGACACAAAAAGCCGAGTTTTGAGGGGCTCTGACGCAGTGCATGCTGTGTCAGTCACTGAGTGGTCTTAGGTTGTATGTGGCTCCTTCTAAGAATGTGTCCAGGGACTTCCTGGTGGTCCAGTGGTTAAGAATCTGCCTGCCAATGCAGGGGACATGCGTTCAGTCCCTGGTCTGGGACGATTCCACATGCCAAGGGGCAGCTAAGCCCGAGAGCTGCAGCTACTGAAGCCCGTGCACCCTAGAGCTTGAGCTCAGCAACACAAGGAGCTACTGCAGAGAAGCCCGCTCACCGCAACTAGGAGTAGTCCCCATTCCCCGCAACTAGAGAAACCCTGCACGCAGCAACAGGGACCCAGTGCCGCCAAAAATAAATAAAAGTTTTAAAAGATATATATAAAAAAGGAATGTGTTCAAAACGATTTTGATGGCAAATAAGTCTCATCAGTTGTGCCAACAGCTGGAGGTTTTATGAGCTTTGGAACGAAATTTTGAAATATACGTGATCCAAAACTGCAGAAATTCTTCAGCTTTATTTCTTGCTTCCAGGTTTTAATCAAGTTGAGAGCAGCTCCAAATTTCCTCCCCCCCCCTGCAACAGGAATACTCAAGATAAGCCCCAAGTAAGTCCTAGCAAACAACAGCCTTGGGCCGGCAGTCCGGTTTCCTGCCCAACACCTGGGGCTGGGCTCCCCGCCAGGGCCTCTACCCTGCCGCCGGCCTGGCTCCGCGAGCGAGCCGAGCGAGGAAAACGCTCACTGCAGAGGACCCGAGCCCGCGGACCTCCCCTCCCACTTCTCCAGGCTCTCACTTCGCTCCTTTTTCTGTCGCTGAATAAAATCCCTCGCCTTTTCTGTTTATTTGCACAGAGGGCTGTTTAACCTAGGAGCACAAAGAGTGGGGTGAAAGCCACAACCACGTGGCCGAGAATGATTTCCAATCACAATAAACACGCCCAAAGAGGGAGGAAGATGGGAAGCGATCTGCTTCCTTTCTAACGTTCTTTAAAATAAATGCCGGGCCCTGGAGGAGGCAGCCTGACATGTTTCCATTAGATGAATAAGTGCGGGAAAGCAGGCACCGCTGTACACCCTACCTGCACTTGCCCAGGCCCTGGTCCAGAACTCAGTTTGACAACTGGGTCCCAAGGGCCCGAGCATCTGGAGATTGTGTATGACGCAGTCGTCTGGGCTGCTTTCTGGGAGCCCTAGGCAGTCTGACCTGTAAGAGGATGCTCTTCTCTGACATGTTCTACAGAGCCTCCCACTTCCCCCAAACTGAGTCTTGGCCGCGGAGAACTGCTCTGATGGTTTAGAAACCCCAGCCATGGCAAGCCAGGTCACAGCAGAGACAAGCCTAACCTACAGTCTGGCCTGCCACCGTTGGAAGCTATGTCCCCTGAAGCATGTGAGCAAAATCCACAACAATTTTAAAGCAACACTGGATTGTTGTGAAAGAATATAAAGGACTGTACTTTCCTCATCTGCTTCCGTGAGTTTATCCCTTCTAAAGGCTGAATCCATGTGTCATGTTGCATCATTCATTATGAACAAGACTCAGAAACACTGAGCACCGTGGAGTGGGACACATCACATTCTAGGAGGCTTTAAAACATCACCACGTACGAACAGCTGGGTTTTCCCACTGCTGTCAGAAGGCGAGATAAGAACATAGCTTAAGTCCTTTAAAAGGAGAAAAACTTCTCTCATTTAACACACATCTAACTAACTTAACTAATTACCCAGCTCTAGAAGGGCCTCCATCAGATGATTAAACCTTGCAAGTCTATCAAGTTCCCATCTTAAACTTCTTTTGTGGCTACAGTCTCTGAATCTGTTGAGGTGAAGGCCAAGACGGACATGACAGTAGCTTTGCAGGGTGATCTGTTGCTATTATTGGTGCTGCTGCTAAGTCACTTCAGTCGTGTCTGACTCTGTGTGACCCCAGAGACGGCAGCCCACCAGGCTCCCCTGTCCCTGGGATTCTCCAGCAAGAACACTGGAGTGGGTTGCCATTGCCTTCTCCGATTATTGGTGCTACTTCCTTGATTTGTGCAGTACACAACCTGTGAGACCACACGTGGCAGCCCTGATTATATTTATGACATCAGAACACACTCTTTACTTGTGTATTTACATCTTATGTGTGTTACAAAACCAATATGTATATTACATATGCTATATAAATCAGTTCCTTCTCTCCAATGTCTATGTAAATCTTATTGGTTAGTCAACTCTTAATTTCATTATTCTAAATAGATATCAGTAAGCTAATTACATTCAGTGCCCAAGTATTAGGATATTCTTTTCCTTTTCATGTTTGAGTATAAATCCACTTGAAAGTCAGATTTAGTTTGTTTTAAGTCAACAGTGATCTTCAATTTTTCCCCCTCCTATTCCACTGGTCACCAAAAATTGGGGTTAGCTGTCAATCATCAGATCAGATCAGATCAGTTGCTCAGTCGTGTCCAACTCTTTGCGACCCCATGAATCGCAGCACGCCAGGCCTCCCTGTCCATCACCAACTCCCGGAGTTCACTCAGACTCATGTCCATCGGGTCAGTGATGCCATCCAGCCATCTCATCCTCTGTCGTCCCCTTCTCCTCCTTCCCCCAATCCCTCCCAGCATCAGAGTCTTTTCCAATGAGTCAACTCTTTGCATGAGGTGGCCAAAGTACTGGAGTTTCAGCTTTAGCATCATTCCTTCCAAAGAAATCCCAGGGCTGATCTCCTTCAGAATGGACTGTCAATGCTACCTTATAAATATCTCTCAAGTTTCCACCCTCCCAAACCTTCTAATATTTCCTCCAGATCATTACAGTAGTTTTATAACTGGCCTTCCAACATCCAGTCTCTCTCAATGAATCTGTCACATTATAGTCAGAATTACTTTGTCAAACACAGATTGCAGATTTAGATCATTCTTATTTAATGGTTCTATATTCCCCAAGAGGTAAAGTCTAAACAAATTACTGTGATATATGACCAGTTCCTCAGCCTAGGCTAAAATAACTTCCAATATCACCCAATATCTATTCAATGAAAATGCATGGGGCCCTTTTAAAAACACTGTCAGATTCAGGAAGACTGAGGAAAGTCAGTAAATTTACAGTCATATCACCACAGAAGTACCCAACCTTGTCTGAAGAAAGTCAGTAAAACCTAATCCCTGATCTGAGGGTGCAGACACTTGGGCAGGAGATACAGACATATATATAATTATAATCAACCATTTTGATGGCAATTTGATCCCAATCTGGTACAATAGTCTCATATCCAGTGAATCCCCACTCACCCATTTTTCCTGTATTTTGACCACGTTGAACTTTTTGCTGTTTAGAAATGTGCCACGTTTTTGATACCTGTGTATCTTTACTTTATCTGCAGAGCTTCGAATGCCCTCACTGAGTCTCTACCAAGTGAACCCCTATTCATCCTTCAAGATCCTGCATAAAGCCTTCCCTGATACTCTCAGGCATAAATGTTAGGTTTTTTTTAGGGCTGTCTCTACTCCAGTACTCTTGCCTGGAAAATCCCATGGGCGGAGGAGCCTGGTGGGCTGCAGTCCATGGGGTCGCTAAGAGTCAGACATGACCGAGCAACTTCCCCTTTCACTTTTCACTTTCATGCATTGGAGAAGGAAATGGCAACCCACTCCAGTGTTCTTGCCTGGAGAATCCCAGGGATGGGGGAGCCTGGTGGGCTTCCGTCTATGGGGTCGCACAGAGTCGGACACGACTGAAGCAACTTAGCAGCTTCTTAGTTTATAACTCAACTCTATCAAAGTATTACATTGTACAAACTGCAACCATCATTTAAATGACTGTGCTTCCTACTACGTTGATGGCAGCCCTTATATTTCAAGGAGTTATGGCTTTTCTAGCTCCTCCTCTACCACTGGGCACACAAGTGGATTAAGAACTAAATGCAGAGTGGCAAAGGGTCAGCCAGAGAATATCAGCCCCCAGAGAGAAGGGCCTGAGCCAGACCCCACCTAAAGAAGTCACCCTCTCTGTGTTACCCAAGCCCCTGTCTCACTCCTATGATCTTGTCCACTTCCTAGTGTTGGGGGGGCGGGGGATGGTTCCTTTGTGGTTGAGCTCATCCAAGGCCACCAAGGGCTGTGGTCTCAACAGGGGATGGAGTCGGGCAGCAGCTGGGAAAGGACTGCATCACTCTAGGAATAAGGTTGATTTTTTGGGCTGCCCAGCGCAGTAAAGATCCCCTGCAGCTAACCCTAGTATTTATGCTTCCTCTGATTTTGGTAACTAAGAATGGAAGTGACTTCAAGATGCAGTAAACTTTATCTGGGGAGCCAATATTTTAAGGCCACTGAAGTAAACATCAAAGAAGAAATGAGGAATCAGTATTTGAAATTAAGTACAAATGACCTTCCTTCTTCCCTCTCCCCTTTCTTCCTTCCTAAACGTGGAGGAACTAACTTATATGACTGTATTTGTACTACAGATGTCATTTCTGTATATCTGAACGCGTTATTAAACGGTCCATTAACAAAGTCCATTTCAACGAAGTGAAATTAATTAATTTTAGAGTCATTCACTTGGTCTTCATTTATCCCACAAAAGAGGGTAAGATGTGAAAGGTGCCCTCAAGAAATTCACAGTCTAGAGGTCAAGTCTAGTTCACTGGTAGCCCTGCCTTTTCTCCCCAGAGTGAGACATTTCAATCCATAGATAGTTATTACCAAAGAACTTTAATTAGCTAATTAATTAATTAGCTCAAAACTCCCTCTAGGCTAAAATCAGTGACTTTCCCAAGAAAAGTTACTGAACCAAAGCCCAAAGAGTAGAAAACTAGAACTCAAGTGTGTATGTCTACAGATTAGTGTCTGTATACAAATATTCACTGATACAAAGAGAAGGGGCTGGCACATGACAGTCTTTTCCCATGGCTGCCGTGGCCACCATCCTGATCAGCCCAGGGGCTGGGAACATATGGAAATCACTGCTGCTTGCAAGGCCAAAAGCAGTGCTGGAGGGGTGTGGTTTCCTCTCGAATAATAGGAATCCCGAGGTCCATCGCCCTCTCCCCATGACCTGGGGGTTCCCTTCATTCTGCCTCCTTCTTCATGGGTATTAGGGGAGAAGACCTTTCCATGCATGATCCAGGCCTCACCCTGCTCCTATAATAGGTTTGTTAGGGAACCACTGACCAAAACCGCTTGCCTTGGCCAGGCACAATGATAACCCCATGCATGAGTTGTCTCACAACAAGAAGTCCTGATAAGGAACAAGGTGCTGCCACCGAAAACTAACCAGGAGAATTCAGGAGGAGCCAAGAGGAGGGGGAGATGCCAGCCAATAGTATTGTCCTACCAACGTCCCAGCACCCTTTGTGCTGGAATCCATCTTGGCTGAACGAGGTCTGCACCACCAGGAAGGACCCTAAGACCAAAAATATCAAGCAAGATGACTGGCCAGAGACAACCTGAAAACTCACCCATTACCATAAAACCAGAGACTGTGAGCCGTGTGGCAGAGCAGTTCTCCTGGGTTCCCTCAGCCCGCTTCTCTCCGCCCGGGTGCCCCTTCCCAATAAAGCCTTTTGCTCTGCCAGCACATGTGTCTCCTCAGACAATCCATTTCCTAGTGTTAGACAAAAGCCCACTCTTGGGCCCTGGAAGGGGCCCCCCGTCTTGCAACAGGTTCAATTCCTGGTACTCCCATCTCACCAGCAAAGACACAGAATACGGGTTTGCCCATTCTTGGAATGGTCTGATATCATCCAAGAGGCTCCCAAAAAGTCAGGTGTCATTTTTAGCCCTATTACACTAACTCTATCCTCTCTCCTCAGGGATGTCCAACAGCCCTGTGGACAGGGTCTGTGAGGGGCCAGGTTTTGGGTCCTGAAACCTCAGTAGGTTGGCTTTTGCAGGGTAGGGTGGGGCGGGGGGTGCACAGGGTGTATCTTCATTTCAGAAAAGAGAAGCTGGAATTCAGAGCGGCTTACCCAAAAGATATTCAGTAAGTCCAAGCTCTTCTGGTAAGTTCTGAGGAAAACCAAAACTAGGCTGTTCAAGTTTGAGGAAAGCACATTCCAAAGCCCGCGGTTTTCTCCTCTGCACAGCCAAGGCCTGGCTCAAGCAAAATTGCCCCCTGTTTCTTTTCTTGAATGAGGTAAACAGCACTGCTTTTGAATTTGCTACGTCAAATTGACTTCAGAGAAACAAAGAACACAGCCCACAAAAGTACCATTAGGAAAGAAGAAGAAAAAAAAGTTTCAAAAATACTGATCTCTGCCGTATGCAACCCCAGAGTCTTTCAAGTTGAAGGTGATGTTTGCCCAGACAGCAATTTCTTTTTGTAGAGACAAACCCTGTCCCGGGGCAGGAAGAATGTGAGTAACAGGGCGCAAGCATTCGCGTTAAGTCCCGACTTCAAAAGGAGTATAACCACCGTTCTGTAAATTCTCTCCTTGCAGACGAACCAGGTTCCCAGCTTGAAGACGAGTCACGTCCTGTCCCCAGAGACTGTCCCAGACCACACACTCCTCCTACCGTCCCTGGTGGTCATTTGCATACGTTCTAACCTAAACCAGGGCCATTTATAAAAGGGCTTGTGTTTAACTTTATTCAATTCCAGTGCTTTCTTCCAGCTACCCAATCTGTACGTAATTAAAATCATATTGTGGCAAACGCTGAATGGTATGAAAAGTTTTACCATATGTATACAATTGACTAGCTGTAGCATTTGGCATGTCTGTAGCGATCCCATTAAGAGGGGCGAGCCTGGCTTATTTTGGAGTATACGTTATATGTTTTGGATCAGTCCTGTTTTCTGCTTCTACGAAGACTGTCTGTGATGCTTAACCCTTTGTCAACAGTCACCACAATGTGTTCCTGCATTTCAACAGTGAGGACCACTGCACCCTGGCTCAAAAACTGTTTGGCTCTTGGAGGTAGGCTCCTTTGAAACTGTTCTGTTTTCTGAACCCAAATTAGCTTTCTCTGTCTTGACAACAAAGGCTCAGCAGATACCATCAAAGCCTCCAGGATCGGGTGGAACTGAAGGGAGAAAATGCAGATGGAATCATTGCTTCCCAGTCCTAAAGGCAGAGGGCACTCCTTAAAGCTTGAAAGAGGTAATTTTAGGACAAAAAGAGGAAGTACTGTGTTACTGTAGATAATAAAAATATGAAACTTGTGTCCTGAGAGATAGTAGATAAAATATAAAGGGATTCAAGAAGGAGCCAGCAAAGGTCATGCTGACAGATCCACCTTTGAAGAACATTCCAGACATTCTGAGACTGAGACCAGAGAAGGAAAACATATCTTTCCACCTTATCACATGGCCCATTTCACCTACCCTCCTGTACAACAATGAAAAGCTTGAGGCCTTTGTCAAAGGAGAATTCTAGTTGGCTTTGAGTCTCTGTATCACTAAACTCAGACTCTATGCAATTTGTAGTTAATATATCTGTAAAGTTGCAATTTTGCTTTAAGACACTCTTCAATATAGATTTCAGAATGAATTAAAGTCTCTCTTAACATGTGACATGAAGAAACACATGTTCTTAATCTGTGGGTTTAAAATTGTTTTAGAATTACATCAGTGAGACACGGCCTCAAAAGAAGAATTAGGCCACCAACCCTCAAACACTAGAGAGTAAGAGCAGTGTAGGATAAGACTACTTTCCAGAATGTCTTACAACAAATCAGGTGTTAACATCCTTTGAAAAGAGACCTTCATCTGGAGCTAGAAGAAAAAAAAAAAAGGAGCTTTGGAATCCAGTGAGTGTTAGTTTGTTGCTGGAGGCAGAAGTCCTGCTAACCCAAGATGAAGTCAGAGGCACCCAGCGCCCCCAGGGAAAAGAGGGGGTAAGAAATGTCCTTAGGTCATTAGTCAAGTTCCCAAAGGAAAGTATAGTGAAGTTGACGCTCAGTCATGTCTGACTCTGTGATCCCATGAACTGTAGCCTACGAGGCTCCTCCATCCATGGGATTTTCCAGGCAAGAATACTAGAGTGGGTTGCCATTTCCTTTTCCAGGGGATTTTCCCAACCCAGGGATCGAACCCAGGTCTCCCACATTGCAGGCAGATGCTTTACCATCTGAGTCACCAGGGAAGCCCTAACCAGAGACCAAATCCTGGGTTCTCGGTACCAAATGCAAACCCACAGAACGTTAAGATTAGAAAACTGCAGAATAAATGTGGAGAATATATCCTTTTGCCGGTGGGGTAGGGGGGCTACTCTACGTGGCTTGCAGAATCTTGGTTCCCATACCAGGGATTGAACCCAGACCCCTGTCGTGGAAGCATGGAGTCCCAATTACTGGACGGCCAGGGAAGTCCCAAGAATTCATCCCTTAAAACAGGAAGGTGATCGGACGGCTATTGTGAAATGTTTAAAGATAGTTTTGGAGATAAGAATTTCATATTTAAAGCTTGGTGACACTAAGACGTTAACTTAAAAGATATATGCACCTCTCAGTGTTCGTAGCAGCATTATTTACAGTGGCCAAGATACAGAAGCAACCTAAGTGTCCATCGACAGATGACTCAATAAAGAAGATGTGGTGTACACACACATACAATGGGATAGCACTCAGTCACAAAAAAGGATGACACTTTACCACGTGCAACAGCATGGATGGATTTGGAGCATATTGTATGAAGCAAAATAAGTCAGACACAGACAATAAGAAATAATATCCCTTATATGCAGAATCTGAAAAGTAAAACAAGCTAATGAATATAACAACAGACTCACAGACATAAAGAACAAGCCAGTGGTTACTAATAGCAAGAGGGAGGGGGAGGGGACAGATAAGGACAGGGGGTTAGGAGGTACAAACTGCTATGTATAAGATGAAGAAGCTACAAGGATGTGTGATACAGCACAGGGAATATAGCCAATGCTTTATAGTAACCATAAACGGAATATAACCTTTAAAAATGGTGGATCACTATGTTTTGGGCCTGAAACTTACACAGTATTGCAAATCAACTGTCTGTACTTCAATTTTTTAAATGATGATAAAATCAAATGAAGCTTGGTTACGTGATAGTGAAAAACACAATAGCTGATCTGCCAAAGTAAATAAAAGAAAGCAAAGTAGGAAGTAGCCATAGTAAGAATAATGGCCTGAAATTAGGGCAAAGAAAAATTAGCAAGGGGAAGGGATAACCAAGTGGACAGATTATAATGAAAACTTGTAAATCAGGCTTGTCTGACCATCCATGAGGCCTCTCACTGTGTCAGCCTCTCCCGTGTATATCCCATATCCTCCTATCTAGAGACAAGGAGACGGACTCAGAAGGGAATTGCATGCCCAAGGGCACAGGATTAAATTAATAACTGGTGACCTACTTGACTCAAGTCCTATGCTCTTTTTCCATTAAAGAGCTCAAAGGAAAAAGTAAAAGCAGTTTGTCACCTTTTCCCCCTTTCCTACATCTATTACATAAAAATAAATAGACTCCAAATGTCTTGCTCCTCTTTGGAAGATGCATTTAAACCATTAGAAGAAAAGCAACTAGTTTAGATGATCTGTCAGAATATTTCTGAAACAATACCATTAACCACCCCATCCTACCCCCTTATTATCTAAACGACAATAAAAGTTAGGGGGAAACGGTAGGGCCTTTTAAGAGACTGGACTGAAAAGCCTTTCTTTCATGTTCTGTTTCTTTCACTAAAGACAAAATGGAAAAAAATGCCATTTTCTATTTGGGGACCCACCACTGGGACCAACCAGGACTGAAGGAGCACTCAAAGGCTTTCTTTGGCATCAGGTAGAGTTACTAAGCCATCTGAGGAAACCAGATAGAAGGAACAATGCATGCAAAATGTACTACTGTACAAAAGAAACGCATATTGCATTTACCACAATCTTGATTCTAAAAATAAAAGAACTGACTTGGGAACCCAAGCGTCTCAGGGCAAAGGGATTGAATGATTCATAGACTAGGCTGAATACTCAGTCTTATCTCTTTTCCATGGATTAATCCCTAATGTCTTTCTGACTTTTTCCTGCTCTGGGTGAGACTGTACATAATATATGTTATTGGTCTATAAATGAAAACTCATTGGAAACCAGTTCCCTATTTATTAAACACATTTTAGGACTACTTTCAGAGAAGGCAATGGCACCCCACTCCAGCACTCTTGCCTGGAAAATCCCGTGGACGGAGGAGCCTGGTGGGCCGCAGTCCATGGGGTCGCTAAGAGTCAGACACGACTGAGCGACTTCACTTTCACTTTTCACTTTCATGCATTAGAGAAGGAAATGGCAACCCACTCCAGTGTTCTTGCCTGGAGAATCCCAGGGACGGGGGAGCCTGGTGGGCTGCCGTCTATGGGGTCGCACAGAGTCGGACACAACTGAAGCGACTTAGCAGCAGCAGCAGCAGGACTACTTTCCTTTGCCTGACAAAATTATTTTTTATTTATTGGACTCTAACTGCTTTACAGTGTTGTGTTGGCTTCTGCTGTACAACGAAGGGAATCAGCTCTATGTATACATGCATATCCCCTTCCTCTTGGGCCTCCCTTCCACCTCCACCCACTCCCGCCCCTCTAGGTCATCCCAGAGCACAGAGCTGAGGTCTATGCCCTATACAGCAGCTGCCCACTAGCTGTCTATTTTACACATGGTAATAATGTACATAGGTCAATGCCACTCTCCCAATTCGTCCCACCTCCCCTTCCCACTCAGTGTCCACATATCCATTCTCTATGTCTGAGTCTCTATTCTTGCCCTGTAAACAGGTTCATTTGAACCATTTTTTTGAAAAAATTTTGATCTAGGATACTTTCTGCCTATCACCAAACATGTGTACTTTCATTTGGCTTCTTAGTTCAACTTCAGGTTGAATGCACCTATTGCCACCATAGAGCTGGACGACCAATCTATTCTGTGTGTTAGTTGCTCAGTTGTGTCCCATTCTTTGCGACCCTATGAACTGTAGCCTGCCAGGCTCTTCTGTCCATGGGGATTCTCCAGGCAAGAATACTGGAGTGGGTTGCCCTGCCCTTCTCCAGGGGATCTTCCTGACCCAGAAATCGACCCCTGTTCTCCTTTATTGGCAGGCAGATTCTTTACTGTCTGAGCCATCGGGAAGCTGCTGCTGCTGCTGCTGCTGCTAAGTCGCTTCAGTCGTGTCCGACTCTGTGAGACCCTATAGACGGCAGCCCACCAGGCTCTCTCGTCCCTGGGATTCTCCAGGCAAGAACACTGGAGTGGGTTGCCATTTCCTTCTCCAATGCACGAAAGTGAAAAAATAAAGTGAAGTCGCTCAGTCGTGTCTGACTCTTAGCAAACCCATGGAATGCAGCCTACCAGGCTCCTCCGTCCATGGGATTTTCCAGGCAAGAGTACTGGAGTGGGGTGCCATTGCCTTCTCCGATCAGGGAAGCTAACTCCCCTTAATTTAGAAAATAAGGAAATAAAGCTTAAGTTGAACTCAAAAAACTTAAATTCGAAATAAGAATTACTTTCAGACCAGTCCAGGGAATCTAGTACTTACAACTACATGTATCTTAAGTGATCCAGGAACACAAGATGCTTTAACCTAAATAACTCCTCTGTTATCCTGATTGCATATCCACAGTTTTCAATCTGTGTTTTCCTGCAGGCTGGGAAAACTGTTAGTTCCGATCACTGCAGGAAATTGAAAATTTCTCTTCTTAGGAGACGGCTAGGCTGAGAATTGGTAAGCGATAGGGTGAGACAGGGATCAGCCTGGAGCCCTGAGAGCAAGACTGCTCCTTGTCTTGCAATAATCCTATTAAGCAGCTCCCGGCACAACACAGTCTGGGCTTGAAGTGGCTGCAAGATAATGAATGAGTCTTTAAGAGTCATTTAGCTGTCGAGGTAAAACTCCAATGCCAAACTCATCAGCATAATCAAGCATGGAACATGAGGACCCTTGATGGTGCCCGCTTCCCTGATAGCCTGGTATTGGAGCAGTTACAAAATGCTCCTTAGAGAAAAGGGGCCTCGCCTTATTTGGGCAGAAGTAATTTACTCTGTTCACGAGAAACGCATCCTGTCTAGACTACAGGGTTGCTCTCCAGCGTACGAGTGATGAGGAAATCCTTGGGAGCCCACTTGCCAAGGTAAAGACCTCAGGTTCACACTCATAGCAATTACAATCCATCTCGAGACGTCCTCTGGGCAGCAGAGGATGCAGAAACAGCTGCTTCTTCATTAGCTGAGAAAATTAAATAAAAACCTATCGTGAGCAGAGCACCCATCAGCTGACACCAGCTCAGTCCCTGGTGGATGGCCAATCTAGATGAATGGAAATGCTTTTCTTGTTGAATTCTTCTATCAGTTACTGACAGAGATGCTAAAGCTGTAATTGCAGATATGTCTATTACTGCCTTAAATTCTGTCAATATTTGTTTCTTATATCTTAACCTCTATTACTAGACGTTTACAGATGTATGATTGTTATGTGTTCCAGGAGAATCCACCCATTTATCTCAGGCAATATCTATCATCCTTAAATCTACTCTATCTTATATTAATATGGCCACTCCAGCTTTCTAAAGCATACTGCTTGTAAGACATACTAACTCCATCTTTTCACTTTTGATCTACTTACATTTATACTTAAAGGCAGCATATCCTTGGGTCCTTCTTTTCTCCAGTTTAATAAGCTCTGCCTTTAAATTAGAGCATTTAGTCCAGTCACATTTACTATACATAACTGATGTGACTAGATTAAAGTCTGCTGCTCTGATTTATTTTCTGTTGGCCCCATCTGGGTGTTTTGGTTTTTTTTTATTCCACTGCTATTGCTGCTAAGTCACTTCAGTCGTGTCCAACTCTGTGCGACCCCATAGACGGCAGCCCACCAGGCTCCCCTGTCCCTGGGATTCTACGGGCAAGAACACTGGAGTGGGTTGCCATTTCCTTCTCCAATGCATGAAAGTGAAGTCGCTCAGTCGTGTCCGACCCTCAGCGACCCCATGGACTGCAGCCTTCCAGGCTCCTCTGTCCATGGGATTTTCCAGGCACTGCCCCTCCTTTTTTTTCTGGAATAATTAAATTTTTTTTTTAGATTTCCATTCTCATTTACTTTGTCTTTTAACTATGCCTCACTATATTTCCTCTGGAAGTGCTAATACAACTTTATAGAGAATAAAACCAAATATCCTGATGGGATTTACCCTGTGGTACAGTGGCTAAGACTCTACACTCCCAATCCAGGGGACTCTGGTTCGATTCCTAGTCAGGGAAGTAGATCCCATATGCTACAACTAAGACCCAGCAGAGCCAAATAAATAAGTAAATATATATTTTTAAAATGCCCTGATGCCCTCTGACTCAGGATATTATATCAGTATGTGAAACTACATTATCGGTTGCTGACGAGGGTTGAGAATCTTGCCCCCACCATCCCATCACCCCCAAGTCCTTATCTCCCTGTTTTCTTAGATCTCTTCTAGTGCTATGATTCTACATTCTGAAAGACTGTAGAAGTTTTTAATTTCTCTTGATACAATTTTTATAAAATTTAAATCCCTGGATCTTCATTGCCACCAACCTAGAAATTCTAATTCCTGAACTTCTGTTTTGTGGTTTTTTGAGTCTCTTCCATGAATTTTCTATTTATACAGGATTGCAATCCATTCTCTGAAAATATGCTTTAAAATCAAGCTTCAGGCCTGGGAAAACAATAAATCAAAGGCTTGCTAGGAGCACCCTCTTGAGGTCGTCTTGATAAAGATGTTGAAAACTTTGCCTTTGTATGAATTGGCAGCAGTTTCAGCTTCAGGAGCTAATAAAATTAATCCAGAAGATATGTCAGCTAAATTATGGAAGCAAATATCTCATTATAGGTAATTCTATCTCCTAAAAGACCATATAACCTCCAGCAGAAAAATAAACACCGTGCCTCACTAAATGCACGCCCTAAATATAAAATACACTAGCGATCAGAAAGATAAACGTGGTTCTGGAGTTCTGGTTTTAGCTGTTGGTTTTAGATATTATTCCTTATCTTGCGGAAAGGAAAGCTTTCTCCAGAGAGAGGGGTGCTGGCTATGGGTTTGGGTGCGTCTGCTGAGTCAGAGAGATCAGGGTACAGAGACTGACTCAGCTACTCAGCAGCTGTGTGAGTCTGGGGGAGGTTTTTAAAGCCATCTGTGTGGTACTGGAGAAGACTCTTGAGAATCCCCTGGACAGCAAGGAGATCAAACCAGTCAGTCCTGAATTGGAAGGATTGATGCTGAAACTGAAGCTCCAATACTTTGGCCATCTGATGCGAAGAGCAGACTCATTAGAAAAGACCCTGGTGCTGGGAAAGATTGAGGACAAAGGGAGAAGGGGGCGACAGAGGATGAGACGGTTGGATGGCATCACTGACTCAACGGACATGAGTTTGAGTAAACTCTGGGAGATAGTGAAGGATTGGCAAGTGCTGCAGTTCACAGGATCACAAAGAGTCGGACAGGACTTGGTGGCTGAACAACAACAGGCCATCTGCAAAATGAGAGTGATAAAAGAATCTACCCGGGAGGTGTGAAGGGAAGAAAGCAGAGGGCAGCAGGAGGGCCCTCAGCACAGGGCGCAGTGCACAGGAAAGGCTTGGGGGCTGAGCATCCCTGTTACCCACGTTTATAAGACCCTCAAATGAAGGGCAGGATACCATTTAAAAACTCACCAGGATGCTTCTTGCTTTCCTATTTTAGCTAAGAAAAAAGTATTTTTCCTAGGTTTTTTATCATTTGGGGCATGATCTGCTGAATTCAAACAATAATCACTGAAGTTCTTTAAGGCAGTGTACATAAGATTCTTGGACAGTCAGTTCAGTGGAAGAGTCAGTTAAGTCACTTGCCTGATTTTCATGGTTCAACTAAACCTATTGATCGACAAGGGCATTGTGCTGTATCTCCTCCTGAAGCTGCAATGAACTTCCTGACATGATGGAGACGGAGAAGGAACAGACTCTATCTGCAATCTCTGAAGCTCCTCTAACTCCCTCCACCTCCCAACCTGGCATCAGAACAGAGGTCATGCATACTCTTCTGCTAATGTAGCCGCCAATGAAATACTCTTGGGAACTTACTCATCGGTTTCCTACTTATTTTTGTTTATTTTTCTGTTTTTGGTCTCCCCCTCTGCCCATATAGATTCCAAAAGTAAACAAAGCTGGGAAGCTGGCAAGAAAGTCCATAAGATCTGAACAGTCTCAGGAAAACGAGAAGGAAAAGGAGACCTGGAGGTAAGGATCTCCATTTCCAACAGAGTAAACGGAATGTGTAGGGGAAAGGTCATTGCTGGAGAAAGCCTGAGGGAGAAAACAAGATCCCTGAGTTAGGAGTCAGGGAGGTCCAGGGGACAGTATAGACACAACTCTGTAAGCAGCCCGGCCTCCTTGTCCCCACAGGACAGACCCCCCCCACACTGGGGGGCTCGGGGCCACAGCTCAGCAGTGCAAACAGGGTCAGTCAGGGCACCCTGACCCCTGCTGCTGCTACTGCTAAGTCACTTCAGTCGTGTCCGACTCTGTGCGACCTCAAAGATGGCAGCCCACCAGGCTCTGCCGTCCCTGGGATTCTCCAGGCAAGAATACTGGAATGGGTTGCCATTTCCTCCTCCAATGCATGAAAGTGAAAAGTGAAAGTGAAGTCACTCAGTCGTGTCCGACTCTAGTGACCTCGTGGACTGCAGCCTGCCAGGCTCCTCCGTCCATGGGATTTTCCAGGCTAGAGTACTGGAGTGGAGTGCCATTGCCTTCTCCCTAGGAGAAGCAATAGAACACCCAATTTTCCCACTGTGACATCTTTTCAGGTCTTGATTTGTCCTCGAGGGAAAACTGAGAAAGGAAGGTGATAAGCGGGCAGCTTTTAAAATCAGGGACACACACCTTAAAGCTGGCGGCTCTGGCCTTTGTTTCTGCGAGGTCACGGCCGCTTTGAGCCATTTTCATTAGGATGGTTAGTGAACCTTGTGTAGGTGTGTGTGGTCTCACGAGAAGGGGTGAGAGAGTGTGTGTGGACACATGAAAGTGAAGGCGCTCAGTCGTGTCCAACTCTTTGCGACCCCAGGGACTGCAGCCCGCCAGGCTCCTCCGGCCATGGGATTTTTCCAGGCAAGAATACTGGAGTGGGTTGCCATTTCCTCCTCCAGGAGATCTTCCCAACCCAGGGATCGAACCCAGGTCTCCCACATTGCAGGCAGACCCTTTACCATCTGAGCCGACACATGAGTGTGTGTTAAAACAGACTGAGTTTAAAAGCATCCCTCAGGAAACCTCAAGTTCTGTTTTTTAAAACATTAGTTTTCCATGATTGCAGCTCAGCTCCTGTGAAACAAGTAAGTAGAATTACCCTCAATTTCTGGTTAAGAAGACAGGCGCTGCTGAGCCCTAATACCAACCCTTGGTACACATGACCCTGCCGCCTCGCCCCTGTCCTCTCCTGGCTTCTACAAGGGACTCGGCCTGTTCCTAGTGAAATAACAGCTTCCGAGTCATCACGATGCTCCCAGCGCTATGCTGATGGTCTTATCTAACTTACCGCAGTTGAATAACCCTCTCACGAACTCCCACCCCTGCTTTTCACGCACATCACCCCTGACCAGTGGCCCCTCAATGCTCCCCAGCTTTGCATCCCCCTGGCTCTCCAAGACCCCATACAGCCACCCCAGGGCCCCTTTGCTTAGATGGCTACTTTTCCCATCTAGAAAAATGGCACCACGTCTATGCAGACAGATACCTTTTGCTCCCCTACCCCCACCACTCACTCTCATCCCCAGTCCACTAAGAAGTACTACTGAGGCTGTCTCTAAAAATACAGAACCCCCCGCTTCCCTCATTTCTCCTTTTCTCATCCTCCTGCAGTCTCCCTGACCTCAGGGAGAGACTTGGGGCTGGTCTCCCAGCCAACACGCTGGGCCCTCTTCCATCTTTTCCTCGAAGGGCAGCTTAAGTGATTGTCAGTACTTTATATTCCCTCTCACCCCACCCCTTAAACTCTCTCCCTCAGACTCTGACTTTCAACATTGCACTTGTTACAACTGAAATGATCTTAGCCACTTGTTTGTGGCTTTCTGTCTTGGAACAGGCAGACCATGCACATAGCTCATGCATCAGAACCTACGTCCTATGTGAGAAGCGTGCTTGTTTCTTCACGACTATCCCAGGGCCTTGATAAGTATTTGTTAAAGGTTGAATGGAGTTCCCTGATGGTTCAGAAGGTAAAGCATCTACCTGCCAATTCAGGAGACCAGGGATCGATTCCTGGGTCCAGGAAATCCGCTGGAAGAGGAAATGACAATCCACTCCAGTGTTCTTGCCTGGAGAATTCCATGGACAGAGGACCCTGGCGGGCTACACTGCATGGGGTCACAAAGAGTCGGACACGACTGAGCAACACACACACACACACACACACACACACACACACAAAGGCTGAATAATCAACCTGTTGGGTACTTGAATTTTGTCCTGCCCCTTCCCTGCTTCCCCCAGTAACTCTTTTAACTCTCTACTTTTCAGCTCACTTGGTGTTAGCGAAACATTCCCCCGGTAGCCTTCCTGCCAAAGGAAGGAGATCAGACATCCCACTGAAGACCTTTGCTTCCTGTTCCCACCTCCCTGAGCACTTCCCTCAAGAACTGCTGTGTCTAAAGCCGGAGGTGGAATTCCTGGGCTACATTTCTGTCTGCTCAAGGCAGCTTCAAGAGACAAGTTACCAGCAATCCTGAAACAGGAGGCCCCAGAATGATAAAGAGCTTCCTATGATTCATGGGGCTTGAACTTTTTTTTTTTTTTAAACCAACAGCACATTCTTCATTTTCTTTACCAGGTTGCTGAAATATATGGCTGAAGAATCTCAGGAGAGGAAGTAGGTTAATCCTGGCTGGGAACTCGCCTGAGTGCATGAAAGCCCTGCTCCCCTGCACCTGGCTCCTGGTCTACTGGGGCTTTGAGCAGGGAAATGACACCACTTATTTTTTTCGGTCTGTCTGGGTGATCCTGGTGGGTGGGGGGAGCAGGTAGATAGGTAGGGAGGCAGACACGGGTGAGTTACCTTATCTTTCTAAATGCTGTCACACACAGAGAGAATATTTGCTAGATAAGCTGTGAGAATTAAGGGAGAAAACGTATCCAAAGGGCTTGGGGTGGAGCCTGGCACACAGAAGTTACTCCACAAACAAGAGCTGTTCCTTGTGTGTGTCTCTAGCCAGGTATGTGTGAGGGGTGGGAGGGGAGGTGGATGCATTCTTTCACTGGAAGACCCCGACCCTGGGGACCTCCATCCTGAGCCTATGATTGCAGGAGGCTGATCCCTATCAGGGTCAGCCACCCCAAGGGGTCCCACAGTCCCCTCTGGCAGGCCACTCGCCTGTCCTTTCCTTCGGTTGGGGGGCGGGGGCAGAGGGAAGGGAATGGTTTCACTGTGACCAATCACCTGGCATTTATCCCACAGAATTTCATTCCGTGTGAACATTTCATAAGCTAGTAGAGGTCATCTGGATTTTTAGTGAAGTCTTCTGAAGGGTCTCGCTGAGTCAAGGTCCTCGTGAATTTGACGAGTGTGCCTTTCTCAGTGTGCCTTTCTCAACACTGGGGATGATATGGACGAGAATGGGGGAGGGTGGATTTTGCTTTGGTGACCTCTCCAGCGCTTTGGCTTCATAAAATACTAACACTGAATCACTATGCGTCTTTATTTACATTCTGTTACTGGAATGTAACATGCTGATTCTCTAAAGATGGTGGAACTTCCTAAATCAAAGTTGACAGGAGGCCAATGCATGACAGTCCAGTGACTGTGAAAAGAAAATGCCACCCAGCCTGGCTGCGGCTCACACGACCGGCCCTGATCGCTCCAAGATTCTGACCGCTTATATCCATCCCCCTCCATCCGCCCACCTCCTACTTCCTAAACATTTCTCTATGTACTGGGATGAGTAAATGAAAACGTGAAATCTAAAAAAAGTTAAAAAAAAAAATTTTTTTTGATGTTGACTAAAAGCAAGGTTTTCAACCTCCCCTTAAGATGGCTCAGACTATAAAGAATCTGCCTGCAATGCAGGAGACCCAGGTTCGATCCCTGGCTCAGAAAGACCCCCTAGGCGAAGGGAATGGCAACCCACTCTGGTATTCTTGCCTGGAGAATCCCATGGACAGAGGAGCCTGGCGAGCTACAGGGCAAGTCCATAGGGTCTCAAAGAGTTGGATACGACTGAGAGATGACCACTTTCGATTACAGACACCCGTGTTCTCCCTCAGTCCTACCTACCCACAGGCTTTGTTCAGTCCAAGGAGAGGAATGATCGTGGCTTTTCTGGCAAAGAGGAGCTGCTGACACCTCAAATGCATACTTCGTGTGCACTCGCTTCCTAACAGTTGTGCTGAAAAAGGGAAACACGCTGCAGGCGTGGAGAGAGGAAGAAAAAGAGCTGCCTTCATCTGACATTTCATCTAAGCACTCTGGTGGCTGGTTCACAAGCAGGCACTGTTTCCCCCACTGCATGTCAGAGTCTTGTCACAGCCCTGGTCACACATGGCTGAGAGTGACCTGACTTGCGTGAAAAGATCGAGACTCCTCTTGGCTGGCCTGATCCTAAGTCATCCCCACAAGGGCAGGAAATAGTCGGTCTGGCTCCCTTGACTGCCCACAGGAGGCACTCTCAAGGCCTGGCCTGTCTGTGCCATCAGGTCCCCCTCCCTGCCTTGCTTTCAGGCCAGGGGTCCGGGTAACCCTAGGCAGCATCTGTCCCCTGATGCCCAATGCCAGAGTTGGGCCCAGAGGCTTTAAAAGTCATCATCATAAGACAGGTGAAGCTCCCACACCACCCTCATCTAAGGATCTCAAAGGAAAGGGCCCTTTACATGGAAGTTTAAAAACTCTTAGTGGTTGTTTAAAAACTCTGAGGTTGATGCTTCTGCCTCAAAGATTCCCAACCAGACCAGCAGCAAAGGTGGGGGCTGAGGCCATGAACCAGACAGAGGCAGGGTGTCTTTCGCCTCTTTCTTCTGCCACACGGTGGATTTTGGTCAAATATGCTGGGCATGTTTTACCACTAAAATCCAGAGCTCAGTTCAGTTCAGTTCAGTTGCTCAGTCGTGTCCGACTCTTTGCGACCCCACGGAGTGCAGCACGCCAGGGCTCCCTGTCCATCACCAACTCCTAAAGCTTACTCAAACTCATCCACTGAGTCGATGATGCCATCCAACCATCTCATCCTCTGTCACCCCCTTCTCCTCCCGCCTTTCGATCCTTCCCAGCAAAAAACTGATTATCCTTAATTCTTATTTCTTTTTAATGTTACTCTCATTACATTAAGGAGAGTAACATTTAAAAATGCTACTCATTTGAAAGCAATGACAAAAAATCATTTGAAAGCAATGATGAAAAACCATTTGGAAGCAATGATGAAAAATTTAGGGAAACAGAGTTGATAAAAAAGAAATTCATTTACTGAGATTTTGATAAGACATTTTTCCCTACTAGATAACTTTCTCCATTGTGGTCCTTTCTTGGAGAAGGAAATGGCAACCCACTCCAGTATCCTTGCCTAGAGAATCCTGTGGACAGAGGAGCCTGGAGGGCTGCTGTCCACAGGGTCGCACAGAGTTGGACATGACTGAAGTGACTTAGCAGCAGCAGCAGCAGCTTGGTTACATTATCGTCAATAATTCACTTCTCCATCAAATGGCTACTTAGCTTTGACTGTGTGTCAAGAGCATTGTTGGAATGCAAAGGTCAGGCTCATATTTTGTCCTCATCAGGACCCCCGGCTGCTCAAGGAAAGGGGCCATAGATCAACCACGGGGATATAAGTAACTTCTGGACACAAACACATACAAGGCAACCCCTGCTTTGGGCACTACCCTCACTGGACAGCTGCTGCCATGGTTACGGACCAACATTTATTGGAAATGGCTTTTATCATAGCTGAGTGCTTTGTATGTATGGATCTTATTTATCCCCATTTTAGAGAAACAGGCTCATGAAGGTTAAATCACATGTCCCTGGTCACAGAGCTAGTCAGTGGCAGAGACGGAATTGAGACCATGTCTGCATTCATCCCTTCAGTCGTGTCCGACTCTTTGTGACCCTATGGACTGTGGCCCTCCAGGCTCCTCTGTCCATAGGATTCTCCAGGCAAGAATACTGGAGTGGGTTGCTATTTCCTCCTCCAGGGGGTCCGGGTGATTCCAAAGCTAGAACTCTTACAACTTATAAACACTCAGGACAGCAACAGACTTCCCAGAAATGCACTTAAGTCATAACTATTCCCCTTCTTCCAAAGTTGAACTCTCAGTGATGTGTTTAAGATATTCTTGGGGCAACGGAAAAAGAAACCCATAAGCCGTGGAAACTGACTCAATTGTGTCAAATATCCGACTTAACCCATTTTCTCATTAATTTTTTTCAGCTAGTCAACCATAGCTTGCTTCCTATATCCTTTTGACCACTACACGTAAAGTGTTGGCCATGCCCCCCACTTTCTATTCTGCCCTCCTTACCCCAATTCATCTCTGTGTAACAACCCAAGATGTTATATTAATGTCACCCATCTCTTTTTACTAGATTAAAAGAGCTATGAAATCATGGACTTTGTTCTGGACATTGTTGTATTTCTGGTTCTAGACAGCATCTGGTCCATAACAGATGTGACTTATTAAATAAGTGAATACATTTGTTGAAACCTTAAAATGAACAAAATGTGCCCTACAGGCAAAGAGAGCAGATGTGGGGTTGCCTGGTACAGCGTTCCCAACCCTCCAGGCTCAGACCATTGGCTCCCATTAAACACATCCGTGCACAGACTCCATCCTCTACCCGAGAGCTACTCACTGCCTTTACTGTTGGGTTTCCTTACCTCGGAATCCCATTCCACCCCTACCTGCAAGCCAGAGATCAGCTTAGAGCCCAGCTCATCCCTAACTCCCCTCCACCCTGTCCTCTGCCTTCAGGATAATCACTCTCCTCTGCAGCACAATGCTTCTTGTTCCTCTGTCCAATCACTGAATATTCACTGGAAGGACTGGTGCTGAAACTCGTATACTTTGGCCATCTGATGGGAAGAACTGACTCATTGGAAAAGACTCTGATGCTGAGAAAGATTGAAGGCGGGAGGAGAAGGGGATCACAGAGGATGAGATGGTTGGATGGCATCACCAACTCAATGAACATGAGTTTGAGTAAACTCTGGGAGTTGGTGATGGACAGGGAGGCCTGGCGTGCTGCAGTCCATGGGGTCGCAAAGAGTTGGACGCGACTGAGCAACTGCACAGCAACATTCAATCACTGACCTCATCCTGCCTTCAGAAGCTCTCTGCTGCTCTTCCCAACATCTCCAGAACAAGACCACTCTCTCCAGGGGAACATGTGGGGAGATTTTTGTTTGTTTGTTTTTACATTTATACAGTTTCCACTGCTTGACCTGTAACTAACACTTGTAAGATTAATAGGGCCATAGTTTTAAAGACTATTTACATAGCCCCACCATAATACAGAGCCTTTTTAATACTGAAAAATAAAAAAGAACTTTCCATCACCAGGGTATATAAATTTGACCATCTAAACTTACAAACCCTGACTAAAATACAAGCAATCATTTGCTTATTTCAGCATTTTATTCTCTTACACGGCAAGTGGAGCTCTTAGTAGGAACTTGATCAGTGAGAAGCAGAGAACACGTGGAAGCAGTTTCTATAAGGGGAGGACCAGCATGCTGGGCCCAGAAGGACCCCAGGAAGATACTCTCAGTGAAACTCTCAACGTTCAATGAGATGACATGGTTATGTAACATCACTTACAGAGCCTGGCTTTTTCTCTAGAAACAGTTAAAATAAGCAGTTTGGCTGATGACTGAACCGTGTTTTACAGGGTTAGACTCCAGATTACAAACAGGAAGTTCTACTGGCTTTCCAAGGCTCTTGGCATGTATTTGGGCCACACAGAGGCCAAGGTACCAAGTGATGTCAGTGCGTTTGGGACTGAGTATCAGGCACTCCCTGACTAAACAGACATGTAGGCGCTCTCCGTATGAACTGCCCAAGGGCACCACAGCCGCAAAGGTCTACAGGCTCCCGTGCTCCAGGTCCAGAGCTAAGTCCTCCCCAGACAGCACACAGCTCGTGCCTCACAAGTCACTGTGTAGAGGGCACGTCCCTTCCACACCCTGCCTCTCAGGATTGCTCACAGGAGATGACTGATGGGGATGAACGAGAATTCTGTAAGACAGTCAGCCCCGGGCTTGGGGTTCAGGCTAACGGTGACCAATCTGCCACGACCAGGGACGTGTACTCTCTCTGCGGAAGTGTCCATGTTCAGACAGTTGAGACTGAATAAACCTCTAGATCACACGTCTCCCTGGTTTGAACTTTCAAGCTGTGTGCCCTTAGGGGATTCCCAGGTGGCGAGAGGGGTGAAGAACCCGCTTGCCAGTGTGGATTTGACCCCTCATTAAGAGATGCAGGAAGATCTCATGGAGGAGGGCATGGCAGCCCACTCCAGTATTCTTGCCTGGAGAATCCCATGGACAGAGGAGCCTGGCAGGCTACAGTCCATGGGGTCACAGAGTCGACTGAGCACACATACACAGGATCATTTTAAGTCGCTCCAGAGGGTCATGAATAGTGTCAGATTCTCTTCTAATGTAACAAAAGGTCAAGAGGGATGCTCAGAGTGTGGTCAGACAGTTTGGGCACGTAAGGAAAAGAACGCTAACAATTTTTTTGAGTCACCACCATTCGAGGTAGGTGCCGGGTGGGATGGGGACAGGCCAGCCATGACCTTTGACCTGTGGCACTCACCGTCTGTCTGGCGCTAGAAAGACACTCTGAAGAGCAGGTCACACAGATAGTCCTGAAATTAAAGTCTGAGGTGTGCTCTGCAGGAAAGTGACTCCATGCTATGAGACAATGGGACGGGGGAACTGACCCAGAAGGAGGGTCAGGAAGGCTCCCTGCAGGGCACTAACATTTAAGGCGAGATCTGAAGATGGAGCAGAAGGTGGCCAGGCTAGGGTTAGAGAAAGGGGTGAGGCCTGAAAAAATATACTGTCCCCCCAAATATGCGAGGAAACTGCCAAGTTGACTTTTCTGTTTAATAAAATGCAAATGAAACAAAGCACTCTGGCAACCGCCTTAGGGCCTAGCAGTCATAAATCTTCAACTGTATCTGGAAAGCAACGTGCAGGTTTAGATGATCTCGCTTGATCAGACTCCCCAAGACGACTGAGAAATCTGATGCACTCAAAGGAGTCACTCAGAATCCAACCTTTCCAAAATTACTTGAAATATGAAAACCTTTAAAATATTTTTGCACCCCAAAATATTCAATGTGGCACGTGGGTGCATTTTAATGTTTGATAGGATACAAGCTGGGAGCCTTCAAAATAAAAATATGAGCCTCCAAGCCTCAACCCAGCGCCCGGGGTACAGCATCTTCGCAGGCTGGGGAACCTCAGTGCAGCTTAAGCTCGGGGTTGGGTTCGGGGGATGGAAGGCGGCCAGTGCAGGGCAGGTCAAGGATCCGGGCTTTATTCTTACGAGCAATGGGAACGGGCATGCGGGTTGTCTCCGTGTGTGATGTGTGTGTCTTTGCACAGTCAGACTTACATTTTGGAAGGATAACTACTTTGACGGTGGTGTGGAGGGAAATTGAAGGAGGCAAAGCTGGAGGCAGGAAGCCTGTTAGGAAGGTACTGTAGTAACTCAGGTAAGAGACGGAGGTCGTCTGGATTAGGAACCAGGATGGAAAACAAGAAATTTAAGGTTTTCCTTAAACCAACTTCTTGGGCCTGAGCTTAGACCCTCCCCTTCTATGGAATTCTATTCCACAGTCAATGTGTCCTAGCACCGTTCAAGCGATATTCTAGAATACTTCATATTCTACCTAGTGCAGGGGTCAAGGCAGTGGCCGACCTAAGGAAAATACAAGAAATACATCAGGACCAAAGGCAGGCTTGGGATCATGGTTGCTATGGGTTGAATGGTAGCTCCCAAAAGATACATCCATGTCCTAACCTCTGAAACCCTTGAATGGGATCATATTTTCAAAAAGGGTTTTTGCAGCTGTAGGGAAGCTAAGGGTTTCTAGATAGGATCATTCTGGATTATCTGGGTGGGCTTTATATCTAAAGACGAGAGTCCTCATAAGAGACAGAGGGGAGATGACACATAAGAGGAGGCAGGCATCAAAGACAGAGGCAGCCTGGGAAACTGACAGCTGGTGTACCCCGAACCAGAGGCTGAGAAGGCTGCTCTGGGCGGGGCGGGGACCCAAACTCTGCTCCTTGTCTTCATTTACTCGTAACATCCCAGAGGGCCCCCAACACAAGGCTGGGCATCAGGAAGCTGAGACCGGTGTTCCCTCTGCTGGGCTCCAGACAAGCCTCTCCCGCCCCAACCTGTGGAAGGTCACTCTGTGGCCATTCACAGCCAAGATCAAGATCCCAGGGCTCAGGGAGTGAGGGGACTTCGAATGAGGAGGGGAGGAGGGCCTGGACGTACAAAGAATGTGCGAGGGCAGCTGGGAAGGCGGGGACAGAGGCTATGAATGTCCATAGAGCCCTGGAGAAGCTTGAAGGGGATGCTCTCCAGATTCTGGACAGGAAGATCCACAACCTCTCCATCTTTCCAGCACCTTCTCCACCCTCCCACATCCTTTCCACAACCTGGGCCTAAGCGAACAGGATCCTGATCCTCAGGGTTACCCTTGTTCTCCCTGACTAGGGGGGTGGGGGTGGAAATGACTGAATTCGCGCATCTCTCCTGGGGCTGCTGAGCACAGTTGCTCACGTTGCACACTGCACAAGAGCACTTGTGCCGGGTGAGCAAGGACTGAAATCCAGCTCTGGTTCCTCTCACTGTGCTGTGTATCCTCAAGGCAATGGGGCTCCCTCTGTATCTGTACAAGGCTCAGGTCGTGCTAGGAGCAGCCCAGCCCTCTCTGGGGATAGCCTGGCCTCGGTCCCCACCACCACATTCCCAGTCAGCTCCTACTGTCTCCAGCGACCTAACACAAAATTCTCTGCCTCCATGAGAACTCTCCACGCCCCAGAGCTTTCTGCATCTCCCCGCTCCTTCCTTCCACATCCCGACTGGGGCACAGGTCTTCCTTTCCCGTCAAAGTCCGCTTCCTGTGCTCAACACAGCTGGAGCGGCTATGACACGTTCTAAAGCAGGAAGTAATCCTGTTGATACACTATTTCCTGGAGCGCAAAACTCCTCAAACATGTGTCACAAGGAAACCATGATATGCGGCTAGATCAGGAGGCACGTGTAAAAACGATGCACATCAAGGATATTTTCTAGGCTTTTCCACACGGAGGGCTGGGCCAGACCAGTCTACCTAGAAAGTTTATGAGTAGCTGTTTTAGAAAAATATGGACTAGTCTATAAGCTCCTGCACTGGTTAGAATAATTTATAACAAGCATATATTCTTTCTTGACTTGAGAAAATAAAAAACAAATCAGGAAAAGTTTGAGGGACTTCCCTGGTGGTCCAGTGGCTAAGACCCCATGCTCCCAGTGCAGGGGCCTTGCGTTTGATCCCTGATTGGGGACCTTGATCCCACATGCCGCATCTAAGAACCAGTGTAGCCAAATAAATACATATATTAAAAAGAAAGAAAAAGAAGTTTGAGGTCAATCATATGACACAGCAGCTGATATAAGAGGTAAAATAGGAGGCGGTCATTCAAGAGTCTCCTATTTTCATCATCAACTTGGAACTTGAATGATCAGACCTGATTTCCTTCCTCGTGTAGTTAGAAGTATTCGTTTTCAAGATAATTTGAAAGTGACAATATAATCTTACAATGCAGAATACATTCAACAGAATAAACAGATGGGATCTGTCAGACCCAGAATCCACTTTCAATCATTTTCCCATTTCGTCCTCAAAATAGTCCCGTTAAGTTAGGCACAGTTGTTCCCATTTGACAGACAGGCGAGGGCCCACAGGAAGATGAAGTTAAACACGAGTGCGTGTGGGAGCTGGGATTTACAACCTCCGCAAAATCGACTTCGGAGCCTGCATTGCTGACCACTAGGCTGTACTCTCTCCTGGGGGGCACAGGGTCCCCTCAAAGCCTTTCCCACAAGGCACTCTCTGGATCCCATGAAATCCTCCCACCTACAGCTCCGACCACAAGAAGGGAGTACTGACGGTGTGCTCACATTTCCTCTCTAACCACAGTCTTACTATAACCGGGTAGTCCTGCTGGTATCTGGTCTAACAGAACCCCACAGAGAGGTGTCAGACGGCTCCATCCTGCCAAACCTGTGTGACTAAGGAGCCCTCGTGAAACTACAGAAAGAAGGAAAAAGGAAACACAAAACACCCTTTTCTTATAGGTCTTTGCCTACTGTGATTGACCACGCGTTTGGATCCCCCAAATACATAAATTACAGACCTAAGCCCTGCAGACAGGTTCATCAGTGCCGTCTTCCTAGATACCATATAAGTGCATTAATATATGGGGGGGAAGGAGAGGGTGGGCGAATTGAGAGGGTAGCATTGAAACATACACATTACCATACGTAAAATAGATATTATATACATTTTTATATCACATCAATTATATGTTAATAGATTATATTAATAGTGGGTGGGAATTTGCTGTATGACACAGGGAGCTTAAACCCGGTGCTCTGTGAAAACCTGGAGGGGTGGGATGGGGTGGGAGGCAGGAGGGAGGTTTAAGAGGGAGGAGACATACCTACGGTTGAGCCACGTTGATGTATGGCAGAAACCAACATAACACTATAAAGCAATGATCTTCCAACTGGGGCTTCCCTGGTAGCTCAGGCGGTAAAGAATCTGCCTGCAATGCAGAAGATGCAGGTTTGATCCCTGGGTCAGAAAGATCCCCTGGAGAAGGGAATGACAACCCCCTCCAGTATTCCTGCCTGGGGAATTCCATGGACAGGAGAGCCAGACAGACTACAGTCCATGGGGTTGCAAAGAGTTGGACTGAGTGACTAACACACATCTTCCAATTAAAAATAATTAAAAAAATAAATTCACCTTTATGTCTATTAAAATGATATTGGCATTTTAAAAAACAAACCTAATCCCCATTGTGATGGAGGCCCTTTGGGGGGTGATGAGGTTGTGAGCGTGGAGCCCTTACAAATGAACAAGAAACCCGAGAGAGCTGCCTTCTCCCTTTTCCCACATGAGAGCTCAGCGAGATGACCCTGATCAGACACCAAACCTGCCACCACCTTGATCTTAAGACTCCCCAGCCTCCTGAACGGTTAGAAATACATTTCTGTTGTTTAGAATCCCCTAGTCGATGGTATTATTTTATCCACAGGAGCCGGACAGACCAAGACACCTACTTCCCCCAATTTGTGGGCTGAATTCCTTTAGGCCTGATTTCTGCTAAAACTCTGAGCCAGACCGAATCTTTTCCTGCAGGTTAAAACGATAGGGGCTTTCAGCAGCTCCAGCAGCCCTGACTTCTTCCTTAAGTGCCTTTGGGACACAACGTCCCTGGTTACAGGAAAGTGGGAACCTCATTGTGTATCACATTGGTGCTGGCTCGGGCTGTACTAAATGGGGAACAAGCAGAACCTGTGGCTAAAACATTCCCCCCACAACATGCACACCCCCCGCCCCCCACCAATGATGCTTAAAACCTGCTGTGAAACCTGGGAACGGAGCTGGGGGAGAAGGATGGCCACCTGTGTCCATGGGCCAGTCTGTGCCCACTGTGATGGCCTGGGAGCTTTGAACAGCTTTCTTTGTTTCCATTCCCCTATTAGTAAAATTGGTTCACACTGGAGGGTTACCAAGCTCTTTGCAAATCTGCTGAAAAGCCATGGCCCCCATCAAAGACACATTTCCATCTGCCTATGATGCCGGTATACTTTCAGACTGCTCCCAGTTAGGGACCCCTGGGGTTCAGATGATTGTTCAGGCTCCTTTGGGCTCTGACATTCGATCTTCCTCTGATTTTTATCTCGGGGGAATGCACACCACTCACCTCCCCTTCCCTCCACAAAGACCACCTCCCCAGGGCCACCTGGCAAAATAAGACAGTCTTTCTCTCCCCGCCCCATTCCGGCCCCTGGGGTCTGCATGCAGGAACCACGTTCATCTCAATAGGCATTGTGTTTGTGGTTCTTTTCTTTTTTTTTTGTAAATTATTTATTTTAATTGGAGGCTAATTACAGTATTGTAGTGGTTTTTGCCATACATTCACATGATTGATCTTTACTTTCTCTGTGAAGTTAATTTTTGTTTTCTTGAGATGAAGGCAAAACAAAAAAGAAGTGAATAAAGATTGAAGGAGTGGAAGAGAGTTCTTAGATTAAAAATTACAATCAGGGGTTAGACTCTAACTCGCTGAGGACCAAGGAGCTGACAGGCACGGTGTGGGGACATAATGACAGACCCACCCCCTTACTTCCCACCACGTCGGGGCCAGCTCTAATCAGTGAATGTGCCCACCCAACCCAGGGAGTCCAGCTGGCCTTTCCAAAAACATTCACTTCCCAGTTTTTCTCAGATTGATCTGCCGGGCAGATCCTAGTCACAAAACTCTAGGGAGACTCACCCCATCCTGGGAAAACAGACAAACACAATGGCCTTATCTCTGAGTATAAGGTTGCATCATTCTTTCCAACAAGCTAGCAACAGATGAACAATTCAATTGTGGGTGGTGGGGGGTTAAAAAAAAAAAAAAGGCAAGTGTGAGGGCAGCGAGCCTGTCACCCTACCTATTCTCACTTTCATAAAGCCAACCTCACTTAATCATCCACAGGGCGTTTCACTGTCTTTGAAGTGGACTAAACGTTATTTTACCCTTGGGAGAGATGACGCCAGCTACTATTTCCTGTGCCAGACACATCATGCGCGTTGTCACTGATGGTGTAACGTACATGATATTTTCACTACACAGATGAGAAAATCACCAGCATGATTATCTCCACTCTGCAGACAAGGAAGTCAGGGCTGGGCGAGGTTAGGTAACTTACCCCAGCTCGCACAACAGACAGGAGTCAGGGCTCGGATTCAGGCTCCGGCTCACCAGTCCTTTCCTTCCTTCCCTGTAGCCCAGCAGTTCCCAAACGTGTCTGCACAGTAGGAACCCCTGGGGATCTTTTTTAAAACTCCCAGTGCCCAGGGCACACCCTACAAATCAGATCTCAGGAATGGCTGCGGGCCTCAGCTAATTTTTTTAAGCCCCCCAGGTGATTGTAAAGTGCAGACACGTTTGGGAACTGCCATGTTAGCATCTGGGGGCACCTTCGGCTTGCCAGTACAGGTGCCAAATAAGCTACGTGAAAATCAAGCAACGACTAAGATGGAGCAAAGTGAAGACTGAACTGAAAGTAGCTGAGGAGACACAAGATAAGGAAACACACAATCTTCTCTGCAGGCAAAGGAAGAGATTCGATAAGAGCAGAAGCTTTCTTAATGCAAGCACAACTAACTCCAATGGGATGCTGGTGTTTAGTGACTCCATGTGTAAGGGCTGAACAAAAATGCACTAAGTAAAACTCTTCTTTTAAAGGGGGGTTCCTTTTTGCTTTTAGGGGAGTGACTGTTTTGTTATTTTCTATTTATGTTAGAAGCTGTATACCAGGCTCTGTGGCTGGCATCACTGGTAAGGTGAGCCCTCTGCTGGCCATTTGCATCAGCAAAGACAGTAGGGTTATAGCCAGTAGGGCATATGTGTGAAGGAGACCCGAGTTCCATCCCTGAGTCAGTAAGATCCCCTGGAGGAGGGCATGGCAACCCACTCCAGTATTCTTGGATGGAGAATCCCCACGGACAGAGAAGCCTGGCAGGCTATAGTCTCTGGGGTCACAAAGAGTTGGGCATGACTGAGCAACTAAGCACAGCACATTTAACAAATACATTCAAATTCCTTAAAAACAGGAGGTTCATTGGAAAAGCCTCAATACCCTACTATGCTAGGAAATGAGAGCTTATTGTGATACCATCTTGCAGAACCTCAGTTTGAAAATTTTGATGGCCCAGTTAAGCATCCTGTGGAATTTTAGTCGGACTGTAAACAGAGAAGAGGGCGGCAGACGGCACCTGGTGGGCTACAGTCCCTGGGGTCACAAAAAGTCGGAGATGACTGAGTGACTAACACTTTCACTTTCCTGCCTCAGATAAAGACGTGAGCTAATGATGGATGGCATCCACAATTCACTGATTGGCTATTGGTTTTGTTTTCCTCTTTTGTATTTAATAACAACGTCTTCTTAAGCATGCTCTCACTGGACTGAGAACTGTGAGTCAACTTACTTCCGTGTGTCTGTTGACGGTGACAAGGACCCGGGAAGGCCAGGCGTGTTGTTTGTGTACAGCTCAGATGGCCCAGGGAGATCAAACCCCCTCCAGGGAAGACGTGGGTGAAGAATCCACGTACTCCACCCACCCTCTCATTATAGTCTGTCCTCCTTTCATGAAATATACATATATTTTGGAAATAAGAGAGATCTCTCAAGAAACTCTGAATTTGAATGCAGAAACAGCTTCTCGTGCTCTATGTATACTTTCTCAAGGTCATTTTGCATAGTCAGTTCTGTCACTTTGTAAAGCCAAAGTCACTGAGAGTAGTTTGAGTTTTTCGCCCCGTCTACTGACAGCTGAAACCTGCCACTTCTTGGGTCAAATTTAATGACTGCATCCGTGGATGGTGTCACTTTTCTTTGCTGAAGTTTAGGGATTTTAAAAAAGAATGATCGTGTTTAGGATCTGCTGTGAGGAGTCTCCAGCTGGAGAACCTATTTGTGAAATCTCAATCTCAAACCAAAACGTCAAACATTGCTGCCAGGCCACAGAAATCAGGTAAGTCCTTAGAAACAGTATATTTCTGACTAGGCATGGCTCACTGTTATAAGCAAATATAAACCCAAGATTCTCAAAACCAAATAAACAATAAGCTTATCACTGGCTAGAAAACAGCAAAAGATAAATTGTAAGAACTGTTTTCTTTCTTCTTCAGTGCAAAGTTGAGCTAACAAAAAAAGTGGTCATTTTTAGGGAAACTCTTGGCTGAAACCCACCCACGTGGGCCTCTTTTTCATTCAGCTTCTGTTTAAAAGACAATGCACACCTGCCTGCCTTCCTAACTGGCAGATCTGAGTGATGGGCAGAAGCGTCATTTTCATTCATCCCTTCACCTCTGATCACTAATCAGTTCTGTGAGCACTGAATAAATACACATTGGATCACAAAGGAGTATTCGTATTTGGAGACAAATGTATAACATTCTGGGCTTCCCAGGTGGCTCAGTGGTGAAGAATCTGCCTGCCAATGCAGGAGATGTTGGCAAATAAAAATATCCTTTTAAGGTTCGATCTCTGGGTCAGGAAGATCCCCTGGAGAAGGAAATGGCAACCTGCTCCAGTATTCTTGCCTGGGAAATCCCATGGACAGAGGAACGTGGTGGGCTACTGTTCATGGGGTTGCAAACGAGTTGGGCATGACTGAGCAACTAAGCAGGCACACATGTCTAACATTCTAGTAAAAAGCCAACTTAGTTGGAGTCAGACAGTGTGAAGGAGGTAGGGCTTCAGCTGCAGTTTGGCCGAAGCACACAAGTGGGGGCCTCCATCTCTGGAGCTGCTGGTCGTTTTCTGGGGAGACGTCTCCCCACCAGCTCTCGTGGCAGGACCCTAGCTTGTCTCCTTGCCCAGGGCCTCCTGAACTTGCCCAGCCAGGCCTCCTCTTGGCAAGTTTAACTTCTCTGTGGTCTAGATGAATCCAGTTCTCTCTGCCCTGGCCTCCAGGCCCGTGAAGTGTGTACACATGCTTACATCTACACAGGCACAGCAAAACTCTGGGTAACATGGATATTTTCTGGTGAAAATGACTTCCTCTTCCTTCTTAGCTTATTTCTTTTTCCTGTCTGTAATGGAAGGGCAGGAATGATGTGGTGGGAAGGAGGGAGGTGCCCACCACTGACTGTCTTGTTTGCTGGGGCTTTTCATTTGCTTGATATTTTGTGGGAGACTTTTAAATATTAATGCAACTCTTCAGGAAGGATCCTTTAAGATGATATAAAATAAGAATTTGGCTCAGTCTTCATACAATTTTTTAAAAATCTTTGGAATGGCAATTGCTTCTACTCAGTAATAATCTTCCCACACATGATTATCCAAGCAAAATTCTAAAAGGCGTATCAATTTCTTTCCCAGCCACACAAGCTGTTAGACTCAGCCACATTTACTTCTAGATTGTGGATTGTACAGTGGATTTAAAAATTTGTATTCATATTATCTTTTTAGAAAATATACTATTATACTTGGGCCTGTATATAAACAGTTTAGATAATTAAATGTGTATATATATATTTTCTAGTTTACAATTTTCTTTCCTAAACCGTTTATATTTGATTTGTATATGTTTGGATTAAAAAATACATAATTAATTTTTTCAGTAACACCAGAACGTGAAAATAAGCTTCATTTTTTTTTGACTGCACTGTGCAGTTTGGAGGGTCTAGTTCTCTAACCAGGGATTGAACCTGCGCCCTTGAAGTGAAAGCTCAGAGTCCTAATCATTGGACCTTTAGGGAAGTCCCTCATTTTATTTCCTGATAGCCCACAGGTAGACTCATTTGCTATGGTATTTTTAAAAATGTTTGAAAGAGATGTATACCTCAGAAGAAATAAAAGAAGTAAACATAACATTTCTAGACACCAGAAGGTGCAGTGAGAATCTATAAAACAATAAATATGCCCAGTCTAAACAATGCACCAGGCTCCTCTCCTGGTCATAGTGAAGCGGTCCCCCGATGGAAACTCCAGCCGTAAAAATGATGTGATTTGATGCCATCCACAATAGTGTGGAATATTCCCCAATTTTAACAAATGGATGTAGAAATAGCAGATTTAGGAAAAATCACTAAAAATGACCAGAAAGAGGCTTTCTTCTAAAGCATCAAACTCAACTGCTTTCTTAACTACTTGTGTTCTTCAATCATTTAAAACACAGATTGCTTTGAAAATAAGTAATCATCTATGTGTAATTCCCATGCAGGGAACCATTCTGAAACAGACGTTTAGGGTTTTTTTTTTCCTCTTTCTGAAGAATTTATTAACCACAAAGACATTGCTTAAGACCACCCGTCTCATCTGAACGAGAGTATTAGAATTCACATGAGAATCCAGCATCTACTGATAAAACTAAACAACCCACATCAAGGATTCTTTCTAATCGTGTAAATACAGAATAGCTTCAGTTTGTCAAAGTCACCTAATACTGTCTTTAAAACCAGCTCAAAATGTCTTAGGTCCCTAGAGAATAGTGACTTTTGAAAGCTTCCCTTTGCTGCTGACTGAAGGTAGGGATGCAGTGTGGACTGGTAAATATTCACGCTGATTCACAAAGAGAGATGCAGGTCCAGATGCTCAGAAGAGAGAGGGTAGTAGAGGCTTCGGAAAAGGGAATTCATCCATGGAACAAAAGCATCAACCTCTGACCTTATTATAGTGTCTTGGGACTTTAGAAAAGACGACTCTTGTAACAGCTGGGTCCTGGATGGACGCCTGATCACGGAAATGCACCCCCAGCTAAGTGAGAACACTGTACAAAACTCAGTCTAAAGGAATGATCCTATTTTTAAGCTGGTTCACTATTTCACTCCTTCTCCTGCCACCCACCCACTGCAAAGAACCCAGAACCTCCTGTTAGGTTTCCCTTCCCCTAACTGAAGAGTCCCAACGTCATTCGCTCAAATATGCACTCGAACGTCCACGTTTATCTCCCAACCCTTGCTGTTCCTTTCTGGGGGGGTGATGGCAGGTGGGAGACAGATGAATGGCGTATCTGCCACCTGCAGGTTTAGTTACAAAAGAGAAAAAGGAAAGGGACCTTTTCTTCTTATTTCCATATCAAATGCCGTGAAAGTGCCAGGCAAGGTCTGAGTCTTCTACGCAGGCTCACGTGTGTGGGTTTCACTGGAGTTTCTTAATTTACTATAATATTATGGAATACATAAAAATATACTCTAACACACAACACATGGGGCAGAGCCAAACCAACAAGATGTGACTGAAAAGCTCATAGCTGGATTGCCCACAGCCTTCTCCAATCACCTACTTATTTAACAGAAAATATCAAAATATATTATAATGCATTTAATAGAAAATGTGGTATAATCAGAAACTGCAGAAAGCTAAGAGTCCTCAAGAATTACCTTTAATCTGTGTTGTAGAATGCATAATCTAACTTAGCATTCAAAAATATCCCAGCCTTTCAACAAAGAGAGTGATTGTCAAAATACAGAGAACAGTGATTTGATGGACTGAAAGCCTTACTATGTACGTGTATCTATGTCAAGGTATGCGGCCACACAAAGCGCTCGGATGACAGGCAGAGACGAACCACGGAAGAGGTACTAAGCTACAGAGCAAAATAAACGACTACCGACCAAAATCCGTTTCAATTTTTATTATGAATGTCCAAAGCGACAGCATACTGTGAAAGTGTTAGGTTCTCATTGATTAAATGTCAAGAGACCACAGATACAGCATTCCAAGCACTTTAATTCGTGACAGAGCCAAAACAAATAAAAGAATGATAAAAATATTCTTTTAAGTGTAAAGAGTGTTCATATTCGAGTTTGTGGGTTTTTTTTTTCAACCCCCCACCCCTTGCAGGTATTGTGAACACTGATAATTTCCAAAACCCAGAACCTGGTCTGAATACTTGCAACAAATTTTTATAATCTCTGCCTGAATAAGAAGTGATTAAAAAACGTACTTATAAAGTATGTTTATGATACAATGGGATGACTCCCTTCCCTCCTCTCTCCCTAGGCTTCTCCCCTACCACCAGGTACCTGCTGTTCGTAAGATCAGGACACAAAAGCTGGGGTGAGATACCTGGAAGACTACATTGAACCTGGATTTTCTCAAACTGCATCTCTTTTCCTTTTTAATAAAAACTGAAGAGTTCAACGTTTGCGTGTCCAAAGAGATGACTCATAACGATGGATGAAAGCCACCAGTCAAGAACCACAGTTTTTGCACGTTGTGTTTAAGCAAAAAAGCCTTAGTTTACTACAGCTATGGTTCCAGTAATCTGTAGTTCCAACACAACATGACATTATCTCCCTGAACAGTTTCCTTGCAATCTGTCCTTCTCATCACTGGTACGGGATGATGCTACAGTTGGAGTTTGTTGCCATTTATATTCCAAAAAAAACAAAAAAACACAAAAAATTCTGGTCCTGTGGAAGTGCATATCTCTTACAGATGCAATACTGTTCATCTGAGTGGATCCTCAAAAAGAACAATTATGGACTAGAAACTCATAGAGTTTGTGTTTAAAATTTATAAAATTAAACCTGCTCCAACAGGTAATACAGGGAGGCATGCTTGCAACCTCTGGATTCAATCAGAAACAATGTCTGAGAGCACAGAGCCTTCAATAGTAACGGTGGGTTCCTTTTAACGCTTCCTTAAACAAGATCCGATGTGGTGCACATGGGAACTTTGAAGCACGTCTCACTTATGTCTACAAGGCCTGGGACACTGGAAGCTGCCAGAACTTCATTCATCATCTTGCCTGTTGACAGAAGGAACAATAACTGGTCATCACTGGTCAACGGAATAACTTTTTCTATTTTTTTTTCCCAAGATAATTCCTAAAGAAGAGATGGAGTGAATAAAACAGCCCATGGTTCAATGTTTGATGAATTTCTGTGCTCTAAAATGCCATGTCTTTCTCCAGTGGAGCAGGAAGAACTAGGGTGTTCAGCTCTCTCCTCGTAGGGGAATGGTTTAGGAGAGACCCTGTCTCGGAGGTCAGCTTGCCCAAGCTCCAGACGTGATTCTGCCAGTAACTAAGGTCACCTAAATTTGCTGGGCCTTAGTTTCGTCACATGTAGACTAAGAGGACTTCAACGGATGCAGTCTAACGAGAAAGCCACTAACTAACTTTGAGTGGGTCCATGTGGTCTTGCCCTCCCAGGTCCTTAAACAGCAGAACCAGGCAGAACCATTTCAGTCTGTGGGCAATGGGTAGGCTTCAAAATATCTATGCCTGGGGTGCCTACCATCTTGGTTTAGATTGGTGATGAGAACCCGATGAACCACTGGGGAATTTTTCAACATATATGTTAATATCTGCAGTCAATTAAAATCTTCCTAAATGGTGATGTGAGGGGTGTAAAATTCTGGAAATACACATTTCCACATCATTTACGGTCTTAAAATCTACGAAGTGTCTTTTTTTTTTTTTTTGGTACCTATTGGTCTTCTTAAATTAAGACATAGATTTGTAAAAGTTGAAAAAAATCATTAATAAATATAACAACATGCATGCATTCTGTAAGAGCATAGTTGTTATTGTTGCAGTTGCTCAGTCATGTCTGACTCTTGGCGGCCCCATGGACTGTAACCTGCAGGCTCTTCTGTCCATGGGATTTCCCAGGCAAGAATATTGGAGTGGGACTCCCCTGGTGGCCCAGTGGTGAGGAATCCTTGCAATGTGGGGAATGCAGTTTCAATCTCTGTTCCTGGAAGATTCCACATGCTGCAGGGCAATTAAGCCTGAGTGCCATCACTAAGACTTGATGCAGCTAAATAAATATTAAAAAAAAAAAGGAATACAAGAAGACTGGACTGGGATTTTTCCAACCCAGGGACTGTCTCCTGTGTCTTCTACATTGGCAGGCAGGTTCTTTACCGCTGAACCACTGGGGAAGCTCAGAAGCATAGTACCTAACCTAAAATCCAATTAGTTGGACTAGTTAAGTAAATATGTCAAATAGGTTTACAAAGATATCCACACTGGTGAACAGACATGGGACCCTGACACAGAAAGTCTGACCCTAAAACTGATGCATTTAACCACCATGCAAATCACCTTACCACGCCTTGTTAAAACAATAGTGAATTGGGGCTGGAAAGTTTACTGTGACTTGCACAGCTGTCCTAGGTTCAACCAGAAATTAGGGTCAATATTTGGAAATTTAGGGCTATTAGCAACAAAATGAAAAGCTTCAGTAATTGAAAGACTGTATTTAGCAATTTTGATTTGATCTTTGTGTCTTTGTGGCTGGTAAAACTTAGATGATGCTGAAACAACTGTTTATATAATTTCATACTATTACAGTATGTCATTATTACATTATAAATATATATGTATATAAATATATTAAGGCATCATGGCATTATATGCATGACAAAAAATAGCTCAATAATTTTTTTTTAATCTTTCTACTGTGGCTTTGGCATAAGGGGAGATACAACTTTATGAAATGTGTGAATGATTCACACAAAACTGGCATCGAGATATCATCTATTGGAGTATTCCAAGTATTTTGCTAATGAGTTTATCCTTCAAACTGACTTAAAAGCTACTCAAGAATGAAAAATGACAATGAAAATAAGCTACAAGTTCTAAAGGGACAGAGCTATGTTCTTAAATCTGGGTAAGATTTGCCAGATTGTAACACAATAGGGTTGCTATCTGGAGCAAATCAGCATTTGGAGAATAAAAGGCACGGAGACCCACAATAGGAAGCAGAAGGGAAAAAGACACAAAATTCCTCAAATCGTCCAGGGTAGACCCATGAGAATGATCTAGTAACACATGCACATACATCTACAGACTAAATTTCTGGGTTTCTTTGTTGCCAAGTAAGAGAAATAAATATTTCTGTCTTAACAAACAAACTTGAAGTAAACAAACAGTGAGTGAAATTTATTATGGTGTTCTGGCAAGTATTTTCACGACCATGGATTTCTGGAATGTGTTAGCATAGATCATAAGCGTCTGATAGAATCGTTTCAAGAGCCTGTAACCCGATCCATCCACTGGTGAAGGTCAAGATGAAAAAGGAAACATCAAGGAACAGTACAGAGACCAGAGGATGGCCACAGAGCTCATGTTTGGAAAGCGCTTTAATTTTCAAAGCCCCTTCACATGGTGGGGAGCCCTGCTGACACGAGAGGTGGCTGCAGTTTGAGGGTTAGGGACCTGCTTGGCGTTACACGGGTATGTGAGTCACCAAGTCACTGGGTAGAAGGAGGACCAGCCTTTTCTTCTCCACGTGCTGCCTCTGGCTGGTAACGCTGACATGGATGAACGCACTATTCATCTATTATTCATCTCTTCTGCTCCTACAATTACGCCTCATAGACTGTCTCATAAACAACACCCTACAAACTAGATCGAAGCGCCTCCACAAAGCAGCTGGGTTGGGAGAAGCGCGTTGCCCAGTGTCATTTACAAAGCAGCCAGCAAATAGCAGAGCCAGAACTCAGAGCCTTGGCATCTGTGGTTCCCCAGTTCCCGCTCATTTCCCGGCCACACCGCTGCGGTGCCCACTGGCAGAAGTGTCTATGCGTGCGATGCAGCCCCATCTTTCCGTGTCAAATCCAAAACGAGCTCCTGCATCTAAAACCTAGTCACACAGACAGACACCGGCCACTCCAGAGACCAACAACCAAGAGACACTGCAGGCAGGTACGCTTACTCCAAACTCCTTAAACAGAGAGTTTTTGTGAACCACATTCTTGCTCGTTCAGGGATCACTCTTTACAGTTACCAGTGGGCTGCATGATCACCCTTAACACTGGCTATAATTTCATAGAGTAGGAGGCCAAGCACCATAGTTTTCAATGAGAATATGGTGCAAAGATCTTTTTTTTTTTTTAAGTAAACTGAGAGACAGCAGTGCCTGGAGGTGTAAGTTATACCTGGAACGTCACTGTGAAAGTCCTAGTAGTGTCAGCCACTCAGTCGTATCCGACTCTTTGTGACCCCATGGACTGTAGCCCGCCAGGCTCCTCTGTCCATGGGATTCTCCAGGTAAGAGAGCTGGAGTGGGCTGCCATTTCCTCCTCCAGGGGATCTTCCCAACCCAGGGATCGAACCTGGGTCTCCTACATTGCAGGCAGATTCTTTACCATCTGAGCTTCTGTAGCTCAAGCTGCCATAAATGATGCATTTGCTGCAACTGTCCTTAATTTTGAAATGCAATCTTTTATAAACTGGGCACAATGAAGGTGAGCTGACTGGGAGGCAACCCTCACCCAGCAGAAACCCACTGGGTTCCAGGTCACTTACATAGGCAAGTGAGATCTTGCATATGTAAGTCCAGGCCTTGGATATGTGAGTCCAAGTCCAGGTCTCAATCTGTGCAAACAGTCTGGCAAACTCATTAATGCCATGATGCATACTAGCAAATGAGGTTCAAGGAAGTGAAATAACCTCGCAAAGACAACATAGCTACATAGTGGCCGAGACTGACTTTGAAGTTACGTGTGTGTCGCCCCCAATTACTTGCCTTTCTACTCATACCTCATGCAGAATGCATCCCCCACATACCTGAGCTCCACACAGCAAATGGCCACCCCGTACCAGGGCCCCTGGGTCACGAGGCTGCAGAGGGACCAGCCCTGCAGGGAGGCCCAGGGCTCCCAAAGCAGCCACGCCCTTTCTTATTCATGGAAACCTGGCTCTGGAAATAGGGGCCAGGCTTCCATGAATGCAGGGCCACAGAATGAGGGTGGGGGGTGCGGTAAGGACAAGCAGGAATGACCACAGGTGGGCCAACGGCACGGAGAAACAGGAATTAGGTCAACTTCAGTGTTGAGGCTTCTGTTCTATCTCCCATTTTTTCCTCCTTAAGTAAATGTGATCTGTGCTCCCACCTGCCAACACGGGAGACTTTAAGAGATGCCGGTTCGATCCCTGGGTCGGGAATATCCCCTGGAGAAGGAAATGGCAACCCAATCCAGTGTTCTTGCCTAGAGAATGCCATGGACAGAGGAGCCTGGCAGGCTGCAGCCCATAGGATTGCAAAAGAGTTGGACACGACTGAAGTGACTTAGTACACAGGATTCCAAATGACCTACTAACAGCAGCAAGCTGAAACCTGCCTACAGCCTGAAGAATCACTTCTCTATAAATTACAGTTGAGAAAGAGCATCTATAACAGAGGCTCTGAGGCCTTCATTTCTTCCCCCAGTAAAGCTCTCACCAGAGCAGCTCAGTGATCAGCCAAGCTGGCACACTGGAATCCACCGTCCTGTCTGCTGTTCTCCCCCAAAGCAGGAGGCACGCGATTGTGAAACCACAGGACAGAAAACCTACCCAGGAAGTGCTCTGTCCTGGCACTGATACTCATGGCTTAACCACCAGTGGGCTAAATAAGGAGGAGATGGAGCAATACCAAGAAAACCAGGCCCTTTGAAAACACTCTCAGATCCAGACCTCAGCCAGCCTGCCCTACCACGCTGAAGGGAAGGTGCCAGAGTTATTCAGGGATGCCAGGCCCCCATCTGCCTCGTCCAGCTGATCCACTTGGTCAGCCCATATGGGAGCAGGATGGCTGGCACAGATCTAAAAGGAGCAGTGTGTGCAGACATGTTCTACCATAATTTGCTAAATGTTTTATTGTTCTGTAGTTAAAAGCCTACTAAAAATGTGTGGAGCCACACGCATCCTATTAGGGTAGAACAGTATGAAGTCAGGTCTTCCCAAGAACCAAGCATAATTAAAATAAAAGATAGATAAAAATAAAAAACCTTCCTATTAGAGAAGTTCATTCCTATGACGGGGGATATGCAAGGCTCCTCTCTTAAACTGAGATCACGTTTTGCTTCATGTGTCATGCCCACACATATACGATGCATACAAATTTTTTGGATTCCCCAAAGAAGCTTCTTAATTCCAATGTGATGGAAAGAAGGATCATATATATCATATTAGCGCTAAAACAGACCCTGGGAAAGGCAGGGCACAAAATCCTTGAACATCAGAAACCTGAAGCGCAGGGATTTCACACTGGCCCAGGGGGACACAAAGGCTGGGCGTCTAGACAATGTTCAGATTTCCTGTGCTTCCATACCCTGTATACCCCACGATGTCTCTCATTCATTTAAATCAAGTCTCTCAGATACTAAATCCTGAAAAATTGTGCCACTTGGCATGAATGACCCAAATATACACAGACTTTTGAATGATCCAAATATAACAGAGATTTCTGCACCATCACAGATGGACTGAGCTGTTGCAAACAGTGCTGAAATCCAACTTCCTGGGAGCTGGCGGGTGGGAGGCACAGGGTCCCCGGGCCCAGGGTCTGGCAGAACCCTCCAGAGAGTTCATTTATGGCAAGGCGGTTCAGAATTCTGGTTTAAAGTGTGCCCTTTGGAACCTGACACTTGCCCTGGAAGCTCTGAAGCTGCTCTCCACTGAATATGCAATCCTTGGGCAAGTTCCTTAGCTACTGAGAGTTTCAACTGTAAAATGGAGATTCCTGCCCACCAGCCAGGCTAACCGTGGGGAGGGCATGCGGGACTGCATTGGAAGTGTCCATCGCAGAGGGGGCAGGAAGGGCATGGAGTCTCCCTTCTGCCAGCCACGTTCTCAGGGAACCCCGGGAACACAAGCGGAGAGCAGAGATGTTCACCGATGCTCAGGCGCTGGGAACCAGGCTGCCGTCTGCCATCCCCTCTGTGCGGAATGCTCTTCACTCTTCTCCACCTGACGGCGCTTAGGCAGCCATCGAAAAGACTCTACTTGACGGCTGCCTCCCTGGAAGGTTCTCCATTGGCTGAGGCCCCCAGTTCCACAACCCTGGCAGAGCCTTGGCCTAATCATCGCCTTCGCCCTCCTTGTCTGGATTATGAGCACCTCTGTGATTGACTGAAAAAGTAAATGAAAGAGGCCTGCTCCCTTTCGCCTTGCTCATGGAGGCAGCAGTGATTCTACCCCAGGCTCCGTGCTACTCTGGCCATGACAAAGTCAGGACCCTTCCCTTCTCCACCTGCTCCCATCAGCCAAATTATTAATTAGCCTCCTTTTTCCTCCACCTCCCAATGTTCTCCCCCTCCCACCACACCTTTCTCTCTCCCTGGGCCACTCCTACTCAAACAGAATCACCACAAGCCAACAAGGAATTGGCACGTATACTACTTCACTTAGCTGTCCGGCAGAAACGAACACAACATTGTAAAGCTACCATACTCCAGTAAAAATTAGAAACAGCAAGGAATCAGGACTTCCATATATTTCAAGTCAAAGCTGATGCCCTTGCTGAGCTACAACAAAAACAAAACCAATTGTGTTAACAACCTACATGTGACAAGTCTGCACTTTGACCCCTTGAGCTTTGGGACAGTGGGTAGGAGAGACAACAAGCAGAGGAAGGAGAAAGAGGAAAAGAAAGGGCTGTCAAAGGAGCCCGTGCACTGCCGGGTGTGTGGGCTCCGGGTGAGCGGGGCCAAGGCCTGTCTTTGCTGCTGTGAAATCTCGACTCCTTGGCCTGGGGCTTCTCCATGGACGTTCAACATTGAATGAAGGGCTGCATGAACATAAGGGAAAGAAGTCCACACAGTCATCCTGGAAGTATAATGTCTACCAGCTAAACCTTCAATCATTCTAGACAACTTATATAAAACCGTCCTATGACATTCATTCCGTTGGCAAAAATCAGCTCAACTGCTTGGAAGCCCTTAGGCTGGGGGCTGACGCTAAATGCTTATGAATTTTATGCAACAGCTTGCTCAACACGTCACTCCTGCTAGCTTAAAGGTTAAAAGGTTTTGACATTTTTTTCCCCAAGAAGAGATACTGTGAGATTAATGAGCGGCAGGTCACATGATGCAACCGCCCTCACTGTTAACTTTTTCATCTTCAAACTAGTAGGATGTATTCTTCCCCTCCCCCAGTCCAGAGCAAAAACTATATCTACTAGATAGGTATATATCTACTAGCAAAATTGAACCCATCAGATAAAAAATTCTACTACTTGAAAAAGTCAATTTTAAAAGACTTTCAACACTTTTTACCAGCACGCCAGCTTTATGTATCACATATGCTCCAGAAAGATGGGCCTAATCACATCTTATTTGTAGAGTGCTGGAAGAAGCCGCTGTCCACAGAAACCCTCCTGTTCACCTTCTAGAGGGCAAGGGAACTTTTGAAGAGTGAACAATCATCCATTTCAGAAATGTTCAAGTTTCACATATCCATTTTGCTTCAGGGAAATTCAATCTGGTGCCCTCAGCTGTCTGACAATTGGACAGACTAGATGGCCACTCAGTTGAGCAGATGCTTTTCTTCGTTTTAATTTGCAAACTGGACCAGTGGAAGTGAATTGACGTGACTTAGTCAACGACATGATGAGCCCCTCACGTTCCTTGGATGCCAAAACATACGAACCCAGGAAAGGTGACCATGGAGATTCTCAGGACAGGAACACCCAGCTCCCAGCCCCAAGGTTGAAGGGGAGAGGCAGCTGGAAAAAACACACCTGGGACCCCGCCTGGCCTCCTACATAGGCTGCCCCTCTGAGTGGGCTCAGCTGCCCTCCCTGAGGTCTTTACTTTGCATGCATGCATATGCTATCTGGAGAAGGCAATGGCTACCCACTCCAGTACTCTTGCCTGGAAAATCCCATGCACGGAGGAGCCTGGTAGCCTACAGTCCATGGGGTCTCAAAGAGTCGGACATGACTGAGTGACTTCACTTTCTATATGCTTTATCTCCTTATCCAGAATTAACATTTAAAATCAGGAATTGGCTATTTCAAAGCATCACCAGGAAAAGTGAAATAAAATTAAAGAAAGAAGAAAAGACTTTTACTCCTCATGTGCATTTGGAGGGGCATAAAATCACTGCAGATGGTGATTACAGCCAGAAATTAAAAGACACTTACCCCTTGGAAGGAAAGTTATGACCAATCTAGATAACATACTCAAAAGCAGAGGTATTACTTTGCCAACAAAGGTCCGCCTAGTCAAGGCTGTGGTTTTTCCAGTGGCTATGTATGGATGTGAGAGTTGGACTGTGAAGAAAGCTGAGCACCGAAGAATTGATCCTCTTTAACTGTGGTGTTGGAGAAGACTCTTGAGAGTCCCTTGGACTGCAAGGAGATCTAACCAGTCCATTTTAAAGGAGATCAGTCCTGGGTGTTCACTGGAAGGACTGATGCTAAAGCTGAAACTCCAGTACTTTGGCCACCTCATGCGAAGAGTTGACTCATTGGAAAAGACCCTGATACTGGGAGGGATTGGGGGCAGGAGGAAAAGGGGACGACAGAGGATGAGATGGCTGGATGGCATCACCCACTCAATGGACATGAGTTTGAGTGAACTCCGGGAGTTGGTGATGGACAGGGAGGCCTGGCGAGCTGCAATTCATGGGGTCGCAAAGAGTTGGACACGACTGAGCAACTGAACTGAACTGAACTAGAAAGTCGCCTGCAGGAGGGCATGGCAACCCACTCCAGTATTCTTGCCTGGAGAATCCCACGGACAGAAGAGCCTGACGGGCTACAGTCCACAGGGTCGCAATGAGTCAGACATGACTGAAGAGACTTAGCATGCACGCACGCAACTGGAAACTAGGGCTCCCCTGGTGGCTCAGCAGTGAAGAATTCACCTGCCAACGCAGGAGACGTGGGTTCGATTCCTGAATTGGGAAATCCTCCTGGAGAAGGAACTAGCTACCCACTCCAGTATTCTTGCCTGGAGAATCCCATGGACAGAGGAGCTTGGTGGGCTACAGTCCTTGGGGTCACAAAGAGTCGGACACAACTTAGCAACTAAACAACAACTAGAAACTGCTTTCATGCCTATTTTGATAGGTTATCTCAGTTACATCCGTCTATTTTCATTTCAATCTCTCTCTCACGAGCTCTTAAAATGATAAAGACAGGAAGTGGGGCTCCACCGCCACAGAGGTGGCAGGAAAGGCAACAACTCGGGTCACATTACAATTCAACCCCCAGAGCAGAGAGGACCCACTGAGACCCCCACCAGCTAGTCCATACCCAATCTACACCAACCTGGGCCTGGGTTCCCCTCAGCGCCTCAAGTCACAACTCTGAGGTCAGGGAGAAACACGACACTGGTACTGCATGTCGGTTTTTTTGGTTTGTTTTAACAGAATAGCAGTTTTCAGGAAGGCACAGTGTCTTATTTTAACAAGCTCACAGAGATTTTTGAACATGACCCAAGATAATGAGCCACTAATAGACATTCTTTGTCTACATACACAGCACAATCTCAGGAGCGTTTGTGTTGGCCTGGGCAGATCCGAAAGCACAGGAGAAAGGGAGGCGATTGTATCTGAAAGCTGTGTGGTTTTCCATAATCATACTCCTCGGAAGCCCAGGATCTGGGATAAGGATGTCCCTGACCTGCAGTGCTTGATAGCTGACGTGTACCCCACCAGAGACCCCTCGTGTGCTCACCAGGGAGTGTGACATGGATGCTCTCAGGACTCGTCTCACAAAATGGGACCCATGGCATCCACATTTCATCCAGTTGTCGAGTCCTGGGCCTTTTCACAGAAGACCTCAGACGTTGGTGATGGCACATTTCAGCAAACCCCCAAATTACAAGCCTCATGATCGTATATAATTTACCCTAAGGCAGGTATGCGGTGATGAGTAGAAAAAAGCTGAACGGGGAAACGGTGACTGCAGTCCCCAGAGCCCACTCACCACCTAAGACACACGGCCACCCACCTGCCTTTCGGTCAAGGCTGTTCATACCTGTGTCTTAGCGAAACAACAGATTATAACATGCTATAAGTTGGCCTGAACAGCCCAAACCAGACATGTTAGCACCAAGGAACCCCAGAGTTAGCTTGTAACTCATCCCCATGAGGATCCGTCAAGTGAGATGGACTAGTAGAAACCAGTACTAGTAGAAAACTGAACAGAAGTCAGGTTTTCCCCATCCCCAAGGGGACGCTGCGGCCCTCTGCCCCATGGACAGAGTCTGAAAAGACTCAAACCTAATATATACAGCTTTTGTTTGGAAAGCCTTGTGCTGAAACAATTTTAAGCACTACCAACGAGTCAGGCTAAATGAGGGGTGTGCCAGATACCACCTCCTCTGGATCTGCACGAGAACTCCCTGGAAAGAAACTCTCTACAGTCAACCCCACTTCCTGTCAACTCAGGGGCCACCTTCCTGATTGACGTCTGAGGCCCTTCGAGATTTCTTAAGACCTCTGAAGAGCCAGATTCTTGTCAACATCAAGCACCACATTTTGGGAAACTGAAATGTTGCCCTGGGAACGGATCTCTCCCTGCAATTACAATGGGTGTTGAAGGAAAGCTTGATCTGCACTACAAATAATAATTCAAGATGAAATAACCTCTTCCATCCAGTGTTAGTCACGATACAAATATCAGGGTTTACACAAGCTGATCCTAAATCACCTCTTTCTCTTCAAGTATCTCCTTCCTTTCCCCCTAATCACACATACACTGAGAAAGAGGTCACTGAAAACTTCCAAGTTGTAGGTCCATTTATCATTTGTATACAGTGGGTAAAGGAACTATGAAAGTAAATGAACTCTTGTGGCCCCCGAGAACAACGGCACTTGGCCAGCCCTGCTGATAATGATGGATACAAAGCAGAGTAAAGCTGATTGAAGTTAGGACAGGGCTCAGTGTTCTTCGCCTAAGTGGCTTGGCTGGGAGACAGGGGGACTAAAAACCAAACTCTAACAGGTCCCAGGACAGTCTGAGCAGAGTCCTGACTATCGACTATTTATAAGAAAGTATTACACAACAAGAAAACGATGTCCGTTTTGAGACGGCCAATTTCATGAGTTTGCAATTCAGTTATCTCTTTACATCTTCAAAAGAAATTACTACTTACTTTTCAAACCACTCGCCACGAAACACATCCAAACACCTGCATCCTCTCTGGCAACTTCTGAGAAAATATCCCTGTCTCTTTGGGACAACCTTGCCCTAATTAGTTGTTCTTCTCCTTCAATGACTGCTTGAATTTGGCAAGCCTTCATAAACCCTGGCAAGGGAGCCAACATGGATTTGTAAACCCTTCTCATGGCAGCAAGGAGGGGAAGAAACGCGGGTCTGTGTCACCTGTGCCCAGGGCTGGGGCTTCCCAGGTGGCTTGGTGGTAAAGCCACGTGCCAACCCAGGAGATGCAAGAGACACAGGTTCGATCCCTAGGTTGGGAGGATCCCCTGGAGAAGGAACTGGCAACCCGCTTTGCCTGGGAAATCCCACGGACAGAGGAGCCTCAAGGGCTATAGTCCATGGGGTCGCAAGACTCAGACACAACTAAGTGACTGAGCATACAGGCACATGCCAGGTGTGAGGTGGGGGCTGGGCCTTGGTCCTTCTCTTGACATTCCAGCAGCTGCCATGGACCTAACGATCAACTCTTGGAGACCGTCAGCTCCTAGAGACCGTGAGCTCCTCAGCTCGTGTTGCTTCTGTAAGCTGGAGCCCACGCTTAATGAGTCCAGTCTCTTCCCTGGGATGTTTCCTCCATAGAGGACTGCATTTCAACCCAACAGGGGACTGTGTGGTGGCTGATGGCTTTAAGTACAGGTCAAGTGCCAGGAAACTTCTGCCGGGCTGTCAGATGAACCCAGCCGGATAAAGCCTTTCTCTGCACTGATGACCCATGGTTGGGTTTGTGATGCCAGCGAAGCACATGTGAGCCAATCATCCGGAGAAGATCTGCTTGCCAAAAATTTTGTCAAAATTTCTGGCTTTCCTTCTTTCTGGAACTAAGACAAATTTCGATTTTTTTTTTTTTTTTAAATTTCTATAATCCACTCCTTGGAACGTCTCTGAGGATGCTTAACAGAATGTCACTCTAGAGAAGTGGTCCAAGGTTTACAGAGTAGTAGCTGGACTTACACCAACACATCAGAACAGGGTCGTAACACAGGGGACAAAGACGTAAAACCAGGACGTCCCAGGTAACACGATGGGCGTCACGTGCCACTTTTTCATTTGCCTTATACTCAAAGTAACCACGCTTCAGGGGTCTCAACACTGCTAACGATAGGGGCTTCCCTGGTGGCTCAGTGGTGAAGAATCCGCTTGCCAGGGCAGGAGACACGGGTTTGATTCCGCATCTGGGAAGATCTCACATGCCTCGGAGCAACCGAGCCCACACACCTTAGCTACTGAAGCCGGTGAGCCCTAGAGTCTGCTCTGCAACAACAGAAGTCATCGCAACAAAGAGCACCGCCTGCTTGCTGCAACTAGAGAAGAGCCCATGTAGCAATGGAGACCCAGCACAGCCAAAGATAGATAAATTCCATAAAGAGCACTAACGATGGATACCTGACTGCAACCGAAGGATCCAAATAAATGTCTATTCACTTATCTCTTCAGAACAAGAAATGAAGCTGAGCGACATTTTGATAGTTTGTGGTAGTATATTAGAGGTTTTTCTTATTTTTTTTAAATTCACATCAATACTCAATTACATTCTGAAAAACTACTTTAAATTACATTTAAAAACTACCCCAATGGGCACTAAGGCATATTCTTTGTTTTTGGTTTATTTCAATTGGCCTCGGGCCACTAATAAATCTCTGCTGTTTCTTAAATTACTCAGGCAATTTTTACAGCTAAGTAACAACTGAACATTTGGTGGTGACTATAAACTGAGAAAAGATATTCTCGTTTCTCGTTTATGTGGCCCTCCATGTTTTCAAAAAGCTTTTCATTCAGCTACTTCAATGGCCCTGCCAGTGGGGTTAGACGGAGTCCTGTTTTGTCTTGTTACATGTAAAAAGGAAGCTGTCATCTCAGTATCAAGGACATCCATCCTAGCAGGTAGGTGGGCTTTTACTGAGCCATCTCTCGCACTTCAGAAAGGTCCTCTTTGAGTCCAAGATTTTTTTTTCCTTTCAAAGAAAATAAACTCCTCAATCCTCTTTTTTAACACGAAATTCTAGCCCATTCATCCTTAACCTCACAGTAAATCTGCAGTGAGCTAAGAGACGTACCTACGTCATTTCTTAGGTGGAGTTACAATAATTAAGTCCAAATCTGCAAGTTACTTGTTTTAAACAATCAATCAGAAAGGACTCAAAGTTCTCCCTACTAACAGTCCTTATCATTTATATTCAATAAGATTTTTAGAGTGGGTGAGGGGGGAGAGGAGAAGTTGGTGGGGGTGGGTTGCACACATGAGTATCGCTCTTCACGCATATTTCAGTCAAAGAAAGGTTCTGAATGAACCACGGCTCCATCATCAGTGCTCCATCACCAGGGGAAGCTGACATTAGAGGCGATTTCTTTTAGGAAAACCATGAAGAATATGGAAACAGCCTGACTTAAGGCAAATCAATACATATCAGGGAGTGAGGGGGTATGGTTGTCAAACGGAGCAAATGAAAATACACAAGAAGTAATGTTCAGTATACGTACGTCCCAAATATTTCACAGGATGTATTTATACTAAGATCTCTTGTGTACCCCAAATTCAGTTTAACTGGGCATCCTGCTTCTTATCTAGCATCCTACCAGGGAGTGGAGTGAGGGTGGGGACCTCAGAGACGCTGAGCTGACGTAACAGGTTGTTTCAGGTCCACAGCGAGGTGGGCTCCCTAACAATGCATGTCTGTCAGGATGCTGAGAATAATCCCCTTAAAAGTTCTCTCCTTTGTCTCCCTCGGAGAATTACTTCGAGCTTCCCATGGGCCTTGGATGCTCCAAAAGTGGAGATGAGGCAGTAAATAAAGCACAGCCTCTCTCTTCAGGGAGCTTGCATATCCAGAGAGGGAGATTAAAAAAAAAAAAAAGAAACATATTTATTTGGCTATACCAGATCTTAGCTGCAGCACTCTGGATCTTTAGTTGTAGCATGTAGGATCCAGTTCCCTGACCAGGGATCGAACCCAGGCCCCCTGCATTGGGAGCGGGGAGTCTTAGCCACTGGACTACCAGGGAAGCCCTCAAGAAGAACTGAATGGACAAGTGAACAGACATGTGCTGTTAAAGCAAGCGGGGTAGGAAGAAAGAGAGTCGCGGGGCCTAGGGATGGGCACTGTTTCAGACAGGATGCTCTTCTGGCCATTTCTAAATCAGTACAGAGAGGAATGTGTGTTTAGAGAGGATGTGGAGTATGGAAAAGTGAGAGAGAGGGTGTGTGGCAGGGGCAGGGGAGGAAGACAGAGACATGATCATCTAACATTCCCAGAACAAAGCACTCTGCAGCCACTTAGTGCAGAAAAGCGAGAGCCTTTGGAGCAAACTTACAGCATCTGAACCCAGCACCCCACGTTATGGAGGAGACAGCGTCTGCTCTGTTTAAGGAACTCTGGGAGTTGGTGATGGACAGGGAGGCCTGGCATGCTGCGATTCATGGAGTCGCAAAGAGTCGGACACGACTGAGCGACTGAACTGAGCATCTACAGTGTATTTGGGGGAAGTCAACAGTTAACCTTGATGACAGACTGCGTTAAGAAAGGGCATCTGTTATCAGTGTGTAAAACTAGCAAGGCGATACTTTTACGCCCTGCTGGTTTACGTCTTCTTACACTTTGGGTTTTTATGTTTTATTATACTTTGTTAAAAAGGAAAACTTGTACGGTTTTAGAATGTTTTTATGAGTAAATTTAACGTACTGAAAATAAAAATTTTAAAAATGCATCTGTGACCAGGAAAACAACTCCCTGGTGTTTGAAGGGCATGTCCAGTTTGGGTGGGGAGGAATGTGTAACCAGGAAGAAGGTCACTAAGGGGACCAACACTCCGCATCGGAGCAACTGGCGGATTGTTGTCTCCACTTGGGAACACGCTGGAGACAAGGCTCCCATGGCTTTGGAATCCGTTCCCCTGTTCAAAAGGACAGGGACACATAGCAGAGTCCAGAACTAGGGAGCCGGCCATCAGAGTTAAGGACACTGGGCTTCTGGCTTGCACCCAAAGTTCTAAGGAAGGTCTTCCTTTTACATTTACAATAAATCATTTAAAAAAAAAAATCAAAATATATGAACACATCTCTTCTTAATAACTTGCTTAAGAATTGAGGGAAAACCGCAGCTCCCTTACCCTGTAAGCACCGCTCCGCACCCTGGCACTGAGAAGCACAGATAACGAGGCCCTGCAGGGTCACTGCACCTCCCTCTGACTTTCAGTCCAGTTCCACCGCCCTGAAGGATAACAATGGGTCCTGTGAAATGGACCAGGTTGAAACTGAGGTCCTTTTCATACAAGACAACCCAGACTTTTCAGCTTTGAGCTATACTCCTAACAAGGAGGAGACACTCTTGAACAGCACATGTTGACAGCAACAGTTCGAAACGGGCACACACAACTGCGGGTGACCACAACTACAGGAAAGTATGAGAGAACCAGAAGCAGACTCTCAAGCCTATGAGGGTCTTACATGTCGTCAGACGGATGTCCACTTGGACCCCCAAATTGTCTAAAGTCTCTGAAAATGGCCTGTGTCCAGCAGCCTCCCCAGTGGCTGGGCCTCTCTCCTGATGTTTCTGCTGCTTCTTGGACATCTCCAAGGGCAGGAAGCCCAGGTTTGTGCCAAGGGGTAAGCAACCCTCCAACTGTGTTTCGCATAAGCCAGTGGCCATATAACCAACAAAATGTTCTCCAGGACAAGCCCATTAACTCTCATCTGACATATACCCTGCCCCTCGAATCTGGGTCATTCTCCAAGGGACACATTCAAAATGTGTCCCTCAATGCATGGAAACCAGAACTGAATTTAAAACTTCAGACGCGGTGAGATTCGTGTGGGGCAGGAGGACTCCACCCAGGGTGATTACGTATCTCAGCCTGAACCACACTCTCCTGCTGCAGAGGCCAGGGCTCCGCTCTCCACCACCCCTGGTCCAGGGAGGCTCTGTTGCTGGCTTCCTTGGAGCTCCCACTCCGAGCTCACTGGCAGGTGTGTCGAGAAGTGGAGTCTAACTCTCAAAAGCCTTCTGTTTACTTCTCCCACCCTTTTCAACGTCTACATGGGAGCAAGGAGGACTAACCCAGATGGGTAGAGAGTGGACCTGAGCTCCCACGTCCTAGTAACTTCATTAACTAAAGCAAATCCTTGGGAGTTTTCCTAAATATAGTCCAACAACATATATTGATTATAGGCGCATTACACTCATCACAAGTACACAAACCAGAAATGAGGACTTAAAGGAATCTGGAAATTTTGTAGACATGCTGAGAAAGCTATACAAGGTTACATACACAGTTACTGACAGAGTCAAGAACTAGAACCTAAGTTCTAATTTTTAAAACCTGAATTTAATCTAAGTTATTTTTAGATAAACTTCTGAGTTAATTCCAACAGCTTAATTCTAGTGAAGGCGAGGCCGTTTGGGAATCAGATGTTTACAGTATAAAGAGGAAGCCTTTTTCTCAGTTGAACAGTTATCGAGATTTAGATGCATATTTCATAGCTTAAGAAAGCTATATAGATCAATGGTTTGGCAGCTGGCTGAAATAATTCCATATTTTAAAAATCTGTGGGGTGCATCTGTTCATGGTTTTGAGTTTCTACCGCAGACTAACAATTTGGTGATAGCAAGCTGTCTTCCAATTAATGTTCCAGAAAACATTTTTATTTCAAGATTTTTAGAACCAGAGCCAAGATTTTTCTGGGATTTGGTTATACGAAGCATCAGTGTAGTTTTTGCCTTTTATAAATCTTTCACATCTAAAAGGTTAATAAGCAGAATGTCTTGAAAAACGTTTTGTCTGCATTTCTAAAAAAGCTTAACTGAGACTCTGTAATAGGTAACCTGCCTTTAATCTTTCCTAACCTATTGGATAAAGTCATAAAAACACTTAAAACCACATCACATTATATTTACATCATTCCCTTTTTTAGAATTACACAATTTCCCTTGTGTTCTGCCCGTGGCAAACTTGGAATCGGACTTTACAAACATTCACTCTCCTAAAGCGGCTCACGTGGTTTTCAGAGGCTGGCTCCCTTGTCCCCAGTCACCCACCTGTCTGTAAAATCGCAGCCCCTACCCTCGTCAAAAGTCCTGAGGTGAACGGTCCTTACGACACCTTTCAGATAAACCCCTTAGCCATCAGACCTGGATCCCGTGAAGTCACACGAGACGCACAGGGTACATATTTGGTTTCTGTCCTTTCCTGCCTCCTGTCACTACTACACTCAGAGCTTCTAAAAGGACAGCAGGGCCTGGCCGCCCACTTATCTGTTGGGTGAATAAATAAGTAAACAAAGCCTAAAGCCAAACTGATGACTAACACGTACTCATTCTGTATAGTTAACAACTTTTCCTTTTCCTGTACTAGTTCGAACGATAACATAGAACATCTGAAAGTTTATACTAATGCAGTTTTGTTTTTTCATTTGAAAACTGAAAATATGATTGAAAAAAGTCTCACACTCTGGCACTGGCTTTCTACCTTGCCCTAGAGCTTTTGGTTTAGAAATCATCAGCTCTATGGGGCTATCCATTTTGTGCATATGGGAGTAAGGTTATACTCAACCTCGTATCAACTTTAAAGCCAGTATATTGCCATGCATGAGATCTCAATAATTATTTGGGGGAATGCCTAGAAGGCTGAGCAGGATGTTCTTTGCTTTCCTTGGATAGGAAAGAGAACACAGAGAAGAAGATAAAGAGAATACGTGTATACACAAGAGACTATGACTACAATTAGCACAAGTACAAGCAGTGAAAGACGGAGGAAATGGGAAGCACAGTGTGTGTTATTAACCTCTTGGAAAGAAAAAGCAGGAAGTGAGGAGTATCTCTTTTACACGCTGATCCAGGCCACTGTGGACAGCACAAGTGGCTTTAGGGAGAGGTGGGGAGGGCAGATATTGTAGGTCACTGGTCAGGTGGTCTTCGGGACAGTCACATGCCTACAGCTCTCAGCATGACACTGGTACTGTAGGAGCCCAGATATACACAGGCTGCTAAAAACCGTCAACCATTTTGGTCAGATTTGCTGCAGGTGAAGTTGCTCTCTAACACCACAGCAGCACAGAACAGATGTGAGGTCTCCTTCACTGTTTCTTAAGTCCAAGTTGGGATATGCCTTTTTACCATTACAGGAGCATGTGTGTCTGCTGAAATGCTGCAGTGTGAGGCGGGTACTCAGTGTCTATGTGCTGAGTGAATGGTTTCGTATGAAGTCCTTAACACTGAGGATGCTCTCTGCCTGCTTCAGCTGGCCATGATGGAAGCCTCCCTAAGCTCTACGGCCACAGGAAAGGACAGCTCTCTGTCCTTGTGACCCCAATCAGACAAACCACAGGGTTAATGCTGACATGCTGGCCACATGGAAGAACCTGGGTGATGATGGTCTCATCACAGGCAACACCACTGATGGAACACTAGCAGAGCACAGGCCAGGCCTGTCTCCAGCACAAAGCCTCCTGTGAGCCTCACGGTTCTCCAAGGCAGGTGTGAAGGCAGCCTCGTGGAGAAGAACAGTCTTGGGTATGGATGCAGCGTGAGGCAGGTGTGAGGGCGGGCCCAAGGAGGAGGACAGTCTCGGGTGTGCATACAGCGTAAGGCAGGTTGTCAGAGCCAGGATTCAAACCCTGACCGTCCGACGCTCTTTCCCCTCTATCCCAGTTACCGGACCACCTTCCCACCTCTGCCCGGCAGGAAACTACTAATTAAAACTATACACTAACTCCTTCCCCCAAACTAGAAGCATACGGCTAAAAAGTACTATCACTTGAAAAGCAGGCGGAGTAATGAGAATTCTCAGTCAGTTCACCACCAACCTTCCGCGGAATGGCTCCTTCCGCTAGAACAGAAAGCCGACACTGCCACATCTAAGTCTCCGGGCTGACGCTGAACACATCCATGGCCCGTGCTCCCCTCACTCTTCCAGCCCTGCCCTCAAGGCTTACTGTCCCGCGGGCTCCCAATGACCTCCTGACGGACACCTGCATCCACTTCCGGTTGGTCCTCACCCCACTGTTCCCACCTTTCCTGTGAGGGGGACCGCTTTCCAGCGGCAGTCCTCCCCGGATACTCTCCCGGCTCCACCCACATCACCTGCCCTGGGTTCCTACCCCCAGGGGGACCCTGCTCCCTGCTCCACTGGGCCCGATGTTTGCATTCCACAAGGGAAGTGCAACACCACGTGAGCAGAAGAGACAGACTTTCCCACCCCCAAACACGAACGTGCACGGTGCTTCCTTTCCACAGTGGAGTGGAAGCGAAGAGACTGTTTACTCAGTGCTCCCTTTACACTGGATAGAGTCAAGGCTAAGTTTTAATGCACATAAATATTCAACCTAATTGAGCACTTACGATGATAGGTGATGAATATTTTCAACAAAGTATAATGAAGAGTGGCCATTCTGAATAGAATTTCCTTGGGGAATATAAGGAATGTTCAGGGCTTTCCAAAAACGTGTCTTTAATAAACTGCTTTCTGCCCAGGGCTCTCCCCACTAAGGGTGGGCGGTGCTGATCCCTAAGAGCCTGCTCGGGGGACCAGAGCTATGTGGACTTTGGAAACAAGTCAGCATGCAACCCACACCCATTTCCCATTTAGATTCTTGAAGAACCATCAAGTCCAATAAATACAAGATGCCTTCTGTTGGCGCCTCAGACAGAAATACATACAACGTACGCATACACACTCTAAGGCTGCCATAAAATGAAAAATGAAATATCCACCCAAATAACTGTTAGAGAGCTATGTAAGACCTAAGTGTGTGTATGCGGGGATGGGAGTCAGGGGGGCGGGGGGAACGATTGCTTCCAGACAGAACTGCTGATGGTCAGAAGTGATTTTTCTAGGGAAAACTCAAGTGTGCTTCAGTGTTTTTCATCCTTCAGAGAAAAACCAAGCTCTTCCTTGACCAGGTAATCGAATGTGCATTTTCCCAGGCACCCACTGAACTCTCCCGAACACCTCACGGCTTTCCCTGTGGCCCAGATCCCCGCGTCCAAAGGCATCACAGCGATGCTCTACTTCCTGTCCTTCCTCAAGTCAGGGTCAGCTCATGACTTGGCAACAGCGGTGGATTCCTGCAGGCACACACTGCCTGCTATTTAAAGGGATTTTTTAAGTCTATATTTGAATTTGAGCAAACTCTGGGGGATAGTGGAGGACAGAGAAGCCTGGCGTGCTGCAGTCCACAGGGCAGTCCAAGAGTCAGTCATGGGCTTAGCAACCGAACAACAGCAACAAAGCATACAGGAGCCTTCAAAAGAAACATCTAAACACAAGAATGAGTCACGAGCACTCAAGAACATGCCAGGCACTGCGCTAAGACTGGACATATATTATGTCCTACAATTCCCAGAGGGCTCCCTGAGGAAGGCACCATCACCAGCTCACCTGTTCCACACACGGGAACCGGGGCTTGGAGAAGCCATGTGTCTTCCCCGCCGTCTCAGCAGTGTTCATGCGAGATCCTGGCTTTGAATCAGATCGACACTCAAAATCAGCCTTGCTTTTAAAATGACATAATCCTGCAAGTTTTACACGGGACAACCTTTGCACTTAGTTTCAAATAAAAGCAGGCTTGCTACTGTTTTCATTCACAATGAAAACTTTCTTCATTACACTGGAAGAACTTCAAAGTGTTTTTAAATGAAAACAACAAAGCAGCATATAGTCAGAAAGCCATTTGGGGCTGAGAGGAAAAAGAATGATCCTCAGTGTTCTACATACGCAAGAAAAAGTCAAGGCCATAGCTGTAACCCCTCATATGCCTAAAATTAAAAAAAAAAAAGAAAGAAAGCTGGTCCCTTGAAAATCAACCAGAAAAAAATGAAACAACAACCAAAAACAATACCTCCCAACCCCAGACTTCAGATTAAATGTGAATTTATGGTTGTGTTCAGACATAAGAACTTAGAGGGAAAACAGATGACTTGCCTACAATAAACACTAAATCTCAGTTATCTACAGTGTTGAGAAATGAGATATTTCACACAAGGTATTTTTCCAGAACTATAATTGCACATGAAACATAAATTCGACTCAGTCTGCAGTGGCATATTTGGATACAGGGCATGACCTTTGGCCGGTTTTTGCTCTTCACTAAGTGTTTTCTGCCTTATGGCTACCAGCTGCCACTGCCTGCTGCTGTCAGCTCCACACCAGAGGCTGGTCTCGTTGCTGGACTAGGGTGGAATTTCTTCATCTAGTAGAACACCTGTCAGCCTCACCTCTGCAATCATTGTGGAGCAGACAACCAGAGGATGGAGATTCTTATAGCTGTGAATGAGATAGGAACCTGAATTTACTCCCTGACGTCACACAAGGGCTTCATAGGCAAGCTGTCTGCACTTAAGCAGACCACAGCTGGTCTGGACCCATGGGCCCTGCCCTTCAACCTGCCTACAAACACACACCTGACTTGCAGGAAGCCTGATGCCCCCTAAATGAAGACTTGGCTGACCACACCCACCGTGACTGCCTGCCCAAGCCACACACGCCAGCCTAGCCCTTCGAGGTCTACGTAATCCTCCAAAACAGACCTTGTCTCAAGAGCCTGGGCCACTCAGGGGCCCCTATGCCTCATTTCCTGGTTTTTAGTGGTTGGGTTTAGGAACAGTGGAAGGTACTGCATAAGATAAATAAGTCAGGATTTTTTTAGAAGTACTCAATTTAAGAAAAGGCAGAGGAACCAGAGATCAAATTGCCAACATCTGATGGATCATCAAAAGCAAGAGTTCCAGAAAAACATCTATTTCTGCTTTCTTGACTACGCCAAAGCCTTTGACTGTGTGGATCACAATAAACTGTGGAAAATTCTGAAAGAGATGGGCATACCAGACCACCTGACCTGCCTCTTGAGAAACCTGTATGCAGGTCAGGAAGCAACAGTTAGAACTGGACATGAAACAACAGACTGGTTCCAAATAGGAAATGGAGTACGTCAAGGCTGTATATTGTCACCCTGCTTATTTAACTTAAATGCAGAGTACCAGATGAGAAATGCTGGGCTGGATGAAGCACAAGCTGGAATCAAGATTGCCGGGAGAAATATCAATAACCTCAGATATGAAGATGACACCACCCTTATGGTAGAAAGTGAGGAAGAACTAAAGAGCCTCTTGATGAAAGTGAAAGAGGAGAGTGAAAAAGTTGGCTTAAAGCTCAACATTCAGAAAACGAAGATCATGGCATCTGGTCGCATCACTTCATGGCAGATAGATGGGGAAACAGCGGAAACAGTGGCTGACTTTATTTTTCTGGGCTCCAAAATCACTGCAGATGGTGACTGCAGCCACAATATTAAAAGGCGCTTACTGCTTGGAAGGAAAGTTATGACCAACCTAGATAGCATATTCAAAAGCAGAGACATTACTTTGCCAACAAAGGTCCGTCTAGTCAAGGCTATGGTTTTTCCTGTGGTCATGTACGGATGTGAGAGTTGGACTAAAAGAAAGCTGAGCACCGAAGAACTGATACTTTTGAACTGTGGTGTTGGAGAAGACTCTTGACAGTCCCCTGGACTGCAAGGAGATCCAACCAGTTCATCCTAAAGGAGATCAGTCCTGGGTGTTCATTGGAAGGACTGATGCTAAAGCTGAAACTCCAATACTTTGGCTACCTGATGCAAAGAGCTGACTCACTGGAAAAGACCCTGATGCTGGGAAAGATTGAGGGCAGGAGGAGAAGGGGACGAGAGAGGATGAGATGGTTGGATGGCATCATCAACTCGATGGACATGAGTTTGGGTGGACTCCTGGAGTTGGACACGGAGGCCTGGCGTGCTGCAGTTCATGGGGTCGCAAAGAGTTGGACATGACTGAGCAACTGAACTGAAGTGAACTGAACTCGATTTAAATGGTTCTGGAAGTAAAATCATCAGTTGGTTTCGTTCTCAGGGTTTCTCAGCAGGGACGTTCTGACCGTCTCTCTGAAGGAACTGCTATGATACTAGTACCCCAAGTTCAGGCGCTGCAGATGCCGAACTGACCCAGGGATCCTGAGTTCCTACAGGGGTTTCTTCACACAGAAGCTCCACATTGCATGTCTGAGCCAATAAAAGAGCATACGAGGCCACGAGGCTGGAATATCACAAAGTCTGCCGACTACACACATACAGCCTATGTCTGTGGTTTACAAAGGGAAAGCCGAGTTCTGTGGTGACCTGTTTACATGAGCTGGACAGGACCTAACAGGGCAATTCCTGGCAGTTCCTTGAGGATAAGCCAGGTCTCTGTCATATTCCCAAGGCTCCCCGTGGCACCGGGCACACAGCAGGGACTCAGCCAACGTTTGGTGACAGCAACGTTTAACTCAAGATTAGAAGCCAGTCTGGGGCCTCAGCCATCTAGCATCAATCCTCCTCAAACACATCTGAAAGTGGCTATTCCTTCCATTTCAGACATGGGAGATTAACGGGCCAAATTCTGTCAAGTCCCACTCTCCCTCGTAAATCTTTCAGAATTCACGTGCTGCTGTGTGACTTGTGATGAATGCATTGTATTCATTCAAGATCACAGTTAAAAGCATGATGAATTCAGAATTTATCATCCATGGAAAAGTGAAAAGTAGCACCAGCAACACACTGGGACAGCAGGCACGAGCTGAGGTTCTCTGGGGCAAACCAGGCATACTGTCACACTAAGTAAGAGGACAGAGAATCTCTGCTTGGCCAAGTGACTCCCAACTATGTATCTTGGACTAGAGCAATTCTGACGCAAAGTTAAACATGACAAGGATACCATCAGAGCAAAACTGTTACAAGATGGGAAGACTGGCAGATTCTAAGGGAACTGCTACAAGACGGCTTAAGAAGAAAACAATTTGCATTTGACTGCAAGTATAAAATATTTTTTAGAGAATTCTGTTACAACATTTTCCCCACAGAACCTTATACTTGTCTCAGTAATCAGGTAAGATACCTAGGCCAGAACCTTTCAGCCCAAAACTTCCCTCTACAATCCCCTCATTGAAGTTAAATTATTAGGAAGATTAACAGTCAAGTCAGGAGAACTGGACTCAACGTTGTTAGTTACTAAGTAAAACTTCTGAGCAGAAACACAGTTTTCTAAAATGCTTTTCTATTTATACTCAGTGGGCCTATTTTTAGTCACTTTGTTTTACAATGCGGGAGAGACTGGGGTTCAATCCCTGGGTTGGGAAGATGTCTTGGAGAAGGAAATGGCAACCCACTCCAGTATTCTTGCCTGGAAAATCCCATGGATGGAGGAGCCTGGTAGACTACAGCCTATGGGGTCGAAAAGAATCGGACAGGACTGAGCGACTTCACTTTCACTTTTGTTTTACAGGCATAACTCTTAGGAGGAAAAAAATTCTATCAAAAACTTGTTATGCTTCAAATTTTTACTCATTTAAATTTTTAAAAAATGGGATTTATTCTATTTAAAAAAATACAGTGAAACAAGTGGAATACAGTGGACAAGTCTGCGAGATGACTTTTAGCTAATATTTGGATGAAAAAGCTATACTGTTTGTTAGTCATAAAATTTTACTGTTATGTCACTGGGCACAGGATGTGATTTAGGTGCCCAGTCACAGAATAGAGATGTTAACTGTTACGGGGTCCAAAAATACCACTTGAAGGAATGTTCAAATATGAAGCTAATGCTATTCTATGACTCTTGCTTTTAAGAGCAAGTTTTTAAAATCTGAGATATAGTTTATATATAAGAGCAAATTTTTAATGACAGGAAGCTTTGCCTTCTGAGCAGAATATTTATCATTATACTATATAACACTACCTAGAGCATTCTATCGTATGTGTTTTGGGAAACCAGGAAAAAAATGGGTAAACAATGCAAAAGATACTGATGAAAATAAACATGTATATATATATGAAGAGGGGCTTCCCTAGTGGCTCAGTGATAAAGAATCCATCTGCACTTTCCTCTTCCAGAGGATCAAAGCCCAGAGACAACAGAGGAACACTAAACACTGTGAAATTTACTTTAACATCCACACGCAGCTCCCTGCCCCGCTGTAACTGATTGCTGCTGCTGCTGCTGCTATGTCGCCTCAGTCGTGTCCAACTCTGTGCAACCCCGTAGATGGCAGCCCACCAGGCTCCCCCGTCCCTGGGATTCTCCAGGCAAGAACAATGGAGTGGGTCTCCATTTCCTTCTCCAATGCATGAAAGTGAAAAGTGAAAGGGAAGTCGCTCAGTCGTGTCCGACTCTTAACGACCCCATGGACTGCAGCCCACCAGGCTCCTCCACCCATGGGATTTTCCAGGCAAGAGTACTGGACTGGGGTGCCATTGTCTTTTCCAACTGATCGTTATTCAAGTTTAACTCCAGTAGGTCTGGTGTTCCCTTTTTCAGAGTTCTCATGTAGCTAGTTACTTTTTTTTTTTGCTAGTTACTTTTTTATATTAGTCTGTAGGGTTTACTTGTGACACTGGGGGAGAGAGGCTACAGTTGCTTACTCTATTTTGACTAACTCCTGTGTACTTTTTAAATTTAAACTTTTTATTTTGTACTGGAGTAGAGCCAATTGACAGTATTGTGATAGTTTCAGGTGAACAGTGGAGGGACTCAGCCATACATATGCATGTACCCATGCTCCCCCAACTCCCCTGCCATCCAGCCTGCCACAGAACATTGAGCAGAGTTCCGTGTACTATATGGTAGGTCCTTGTTGGTTATCCATTTTAAACATAGCTGGAGAAGGCAATGGCACCCCACTCCAGTGTTTTTGCCTGGAGAATCCCAGGGGCGGGGGAGCCTGGTGGGCTGCCATCTATGGGGTCGCACAGAGTTGGACACGACTGAAGTGACTTAGCAGTAGCAGTGTATAGATGTTCATTGGGCTTCCCTGGTGGCTCAGTGGTAAAGAATACACCTGTCAATGCAGGAGACCTGAGTTTGATTCCTGGGTCTGGAAGATCCCCTGGAGGAGGAAATGGCAACCCACTCCAGTATTCTTGCCCAAAAAATCCCATAGACATAGAAGCCGAGTGGGGACCCCTACAATCCATGGGGTCGAAAAAGAATTGGACTTGACTTAGCAACTAAGCAACAACACATACGAAGAGGTGAGTACATTTAAATGCTTTTTGAGAAAAATAAAATAATATTTTATTTTAAAAATACAAATAATTTTGTTATTTGTAATATTTCGGAAAATGTTACCTGTCTTGGTTGTTCACTAAAACATTTTAGAACCTCAAATTTTCTGTTTCCATATTCCTTAACAATAAGGGTAACATGTAAAGTGAAACAAATAAAGGATATTTTCTATTTCCCTGTTAAAAGTAATAAACATGAACACCCCAGCCGGGCAATTTAATTTCAACTCAACAAATATTTACTGAGAGCTAGGCATGGCCTGGCATTTTGCTAAGTACCAGAGATAAAAAAAAAAAACAAACTGCATACCAGTAGTATCATATGATTAAATAAAATCAGCTCAAGGATATCAATAACACCAAACTCAAAAAAGCTGGCTCCATAATTTCCCAGATTGATAATACGGTAATCAGTGGAAATTATCTAACAAATAATCAGTAGGCAGACATGACCCAGCAAAGTGATCACGGGCAAATACCTCTGACTGTGACGAACAGTTACCAACATGCTCACGTGGTGGGATTCCTACACTTGTTCTGCTGTCAGTATCTTGCAAAATCTCTCTCCTGATCATTTGTGTCACAGCAATGATCATTACTTAACATAATTCTACTTAAGAATCCACATATAAATGGGTTCTGCTAGCCTATTGTGGGTTCCCCCTTTGCCTGGCAAAGAAATCAAGCCACTCTTTTCTTCTCTCCATTTTTAAAAAAGTGTTCCGCAAAATATCCTAACTTAAATGTTTTAACTAGATTTCAAAATTAAACGAATTTCAATTTACTGCTATTAATGGTTATATTTTGAGTTTCTACTGGAGTACTGTATGGATTCAGTGAATTTGAGTATTTTCCATGTCCCTTAGCCTAAAGTGTTACTGAAATATACTTAATAAAACTGGATCCTTTTTATCACTGTTTATTCACTCCATTTCTTATTTTAAAAATTTTGAATGCAAATGCCTTCAACTTAAAATATATAAAAGATGTGGTTAATAGACTAATAAAACCCAAAAGCAATTATGAAAGCAATTCCCCAAACGTCACACTCAGCGGTCAAAAGTGGGTTAAAAATTGCGAATGATGACAAAGATAAGTCTTTACAGGACACAGCACACAGGTAAGAGTCAAGCTATCCAGGGAAAAGTGGGCCCACGAGGTGAAAGCTGGTCAGGCTGCAAATGAGTTTTATTCCTGTAACTAAGATCTCCTGACATTCACTTAGGTCAAAACTTAATCTTTATTCACCAGAAAAATGGAAACTTTGCTAGATTAGAAGAACTCACTGGGCAGGTACTGATCATGTAAATGAATAGAACATTAGTTTGTCACACTTAAATCAATGATCTTAATAATCGTGAATACAAATAGACTCTACATTTCATAGTCGACCAACTGTCATGCTTCTAAAATCTCTGTCGCTGAGAAAATGGCAGAAGTGAAATCAGATGGAGAAGGGGGCTGTGTGTGAGAGCTGAAAGAAGACAAAAATGACTTAAAACATAATCTGATTGATAAAATATCTTTCAACCGTGGATTTCCATCCTTTAAGTGGATGGAACTCATTTAGAAGCTGTGTAGAGCGAATCGATAAAATGCTGACCACAGCCCCACGTGATGCTGCAGGCCCCTGTATGCCTCTCTCCAGGTTGTCACATGTGATGCCTGCCACGAATTCATTTATCTCCCGCTGATCTCTACAGACGTGAGGACAGATCCCAAACATTCCTGCGGGGATCAAAGTGTGCTCTTTTAATTACCAAGATGAAACACTATTTTAGGCAAACGGAGTGAACCAAGTCTAGACATGAAGAGACATGTGACAGAGCAAGGCCTCTGAGCACACAGGACACGGTTCCGAAGAGGGTTCACACGACAGACAGCGGGGGAACACAAAAAGAGCTCTTGGTAATTTTCTGGCCTAGATTTGGCTATGAATCATTCTGACCCGAAGGACACAGAGAGGCTGTGAAGGACGCAGGATTTATCATCACACACCGCTGGCTTTAGAACCCAACTTCTGCCCAAATTAGCTGCATAGCTTAGACTGAATTGCTTATTTGATCTGCGAAGTGAAATAATATTCTTGCAGAATAAATCGTTTATGTAAAAGGTCTAGAATAGCAGGTTTTCACTATAGGAAAATCATTACTATTAGTGATCAATAACCTGCCTGCCAATACAGGAGACATAAGAGATGCGGGTTCGATCCCTGGGTCGGGAAGATGCCCTGAAGGAGGGTATGGCAACCCACTCCAGTATTCTTGCCTGGGGAATCTCATGGACAGAGGAGCCTAGAGAGCTACAATCTATGGCATCACAAACAGCTGGCCACAACTGAAGTGACTTAGCACACAGCACGTTCTATTGTAACACTCACAAACACACATGGCTCAATAATGCGATCAAGGTGCTCATCCCAACACTCCCCATCTGGGGACGAGGAGGAAGGAGCAAGAAGAAAGGATATGAGACATTATTCCTAGGAATCTAGAAAAATCCAAGGAGACCAAGACCACCAGTGAAATCCCCACACATACCAGGACATCAAGCTTGCAGCCAGGGTCTTGGCTCTGCTGTGATTCTACGTATCTAATTAATTAGGGATGCAACAAAAAACACAGGATGCCCAGTTAAGTTTGAATCTTAGACATACTGCACCTATACGAAAAAAAAAGCATTCACTGTTTGCCTGAAATTCAAATTTCAATTGGGTTTCCTGTATTTTTATTTGCAAAACCTGGCAACTCTATTTCTACTGCCTCTTTTCTCTTTATTCAACTAAGGGGAGCCTTTATCTTCAATTCCCAGAGACCTGAGAAGATGGTTTCTAGCAGGGCAACAAACAGCATCGTTCATATACAAAAGTTTTTCTATGTTTCCCCAAGCTTCCAAGGAATTCTGACTGGGATGTTATTGGATCCTCATTCTAAACACCTGGTACCTGCACTCTGCTTTGTGGATGAGAAACCACGGCAGAGACACGGCTGTCATCCCAAGCCCACCCCGATCCTTGGCACATCATCAGATTCTACGGTTCTTCCCTCATTTGAGAATATTTGATTAGGACCCAAAGCAGGTTAAACATGCTTTCCCAACTCCCTCCTGTTCTCTTCAATTTCACATACCCAAATGCTCATTCACAGACCAGATCGTCTCTAATTTTCTTTGATCTATGACCCGTGAAATTGCTAGGTCCCAAGGTCTGTTTGTTTTGAGAATCTCAAACGGAATTTGTACCTCCACACGCTGCATTGTCACAGCCTGCAAGACAAGCTCCACTGCACTAAAGGAATGCCAGGTTCCCATGGAGCCTGTCAGAACCTTTCACTGCAGCCGAGCGGCGTGTCACCTGCAGTCAGCTTCAGATTCCAGATTCCCTGTGGGTGTAGGTGACGCTCTGGCTCATCATTTCCTTCCCCATCACCGGTCTCCCTAGAGCCGGATCTCTGAAGGCCATGTGGCTTCCCTCTGCACACAGCAGCCTCCCTTCCCTCTGCAGACACAGGTCTCCACCTCTGCCTTTGCAGGCAGAGTAAAAAACAATGCATGAACTTCGAGAGTAATACTCTCAAAGAGTATTCTTACCGCTATGCCCATTGAGTTCTGGGTGCTGGGTTATTTCTTGAACGGCTGCCTTTTACCTCCCTTCTTTCCTACATCTTTATGAACAATCATGCTATCCGCTTTTGAATAAATAAGACAAAATGGCAGAGGCTAGAGCTTTTATTGGCCTTATCTCATATCCAGCATGTTATCACACACGTCTTGTAAAAAATATATGGTCTGAAGGCAAAATGCTGTGACAAAGCGAGCGAGACTTAAACATACCCCTGCCCCACGTTATTTCCATATATTTTACAGGAAACTTTCTCTTAAGAATGAATTATGAGTGAAGAGGGCCTGGTACTCCTAATGTCTGCAGTCCTAAAATCTTTTTCTCAAAAAAAGAAAAAGAAAAAAATCCTTTTCTCTAGGATCTGGATAACAATGAAAATAAGAGCTGCACGGATGCACCAGGTGCCAATCCTACTCTAAACACCACGTGCCCTGTGAAGTGCCGTCATAAACCCTCTGACACAGATGAGGAAGGGGGAAATGGAGTAACCTGCTCAGTGTCACATAACCTGGGGAAAAGGAAAAGCTGGCTCCAGAGTTATGTTCTTCACCTCTGCATCGTCCTGATGCCCTAATTTAAAATTGCTGAGCTGAACTTTTACATGGATGATAGGTCTGGATAGAAGGAAAAGAGTATGGTGAGGAAAAAAATAATAATGAAAAGGGACCTAAATAGTATTCTTGGCTATTTCTTGAGTTTCCACAAAAGAATAGTTGACAAAACAAACCTTGACACCATGTCATTCTGGAATACTAACAGAAATAAGGAAACTTAAAATGTATCTATAACAGTCTTATGGATTAAACTCATGCATGAAAATCTTTAAAAAAAAAGAATGATTACTTTTACTTTAAAAAAAAAAAAAAGGCTTGTAACTGAACAAAACAGAGCATGTTATCTTCAGGCAAAAGTTCCCTCTGTCTCCTACCATTAAATTAATTCAACATACTGAGTTCATCACACACAGCAAATGTCAATATCACTGGAAGAAACGTAAGGAAAGAAGGCTGCCTCCTCCTCCAGTGGCGTGTGTGTGTGTGTGTGTGTGTCTGTCTGTCTGTCTGTGGTGTACTCAGTGGTGTCCTAGTCGTTGCAACCCCGTGGACTGTAACCCTCTAGCTCCTCCATCCATGGGATTCTCCAGGCAGGAATACTGGAGTGGGTTGCCATTTCCTTCTCCAGGGGATCTTCCCGATCTAGGGACTGAATCCGTGTCTCCTGTGTCTCGGCACTGACAGGAGGATTCTTTACCACTAAGCCACCTGGGAAGCTCAAAAACATAGATGGTTCTTGGGTTAATGGAGAAAGTCTAGTTATGGCCTTCTATCTAGGAGGGAATTCCTTCCACTCCTCCCCTACAGTAGTGCCATTTATTGGTCTCACCTTTCAAGATCAAAAATCTCTACCTGTAAAAATCTATTTATGTGCCAGATACTGGTTCCCTCACTCAGAACTGATATGTGGGTATATATTTTTATTATATAAGAATTGGAAAGTTAATAAATTTATCTGAACAGATAAATGGTCAGATCACAGTTCTAAAATTTTTAATAAATTGATTGAATACAAATGCCTCATAAACAACATAATGGATTTTGACAAAAACATTCTGTAAACATATGAATGTTACAGAGAAATTCTGTTTGAAAGAAACTTGTGTCTTATGATTTTCAGGAAATTAGGACATTTAAATATTTAAAAAGTGAAGCTCTGAATCATTAAAACACCAACTGAAATGTGACTATATACACCACAAGAAAAATTCCAGACCAAAATACTGGATCAAAAGAAGGAAACTCACTAAATTAATATGAGAACAAATTTAAAGAAAACAAAGGAGAAAGCTTAAATCATTAGAAATTATATAGATGGCTAGTTCCTTGATATAGATGCCATTAATTGAGGGCTAAAGCTCAGTTCGTAAAGAATCCACCCTGGTTTGACCCTGACCCTGGGTCAGGAAGATCCAATGGAGAAGGGATAGGCTACCCATTCCTGTATTCTTGGGTTTCCTTTGTGGCTCAGCTGGTAAAGAATCTGCCTACAATGTGGGTCGACCTGGGTTTGATCCCTGGGTTGGGAAGATCTCCTGGAGAAGGGAAAGGCTACTCACTCCAGTATTCTTGTCTGGAGAATTCCATGAACTGTTTAGTACATGGGGTCCCAAAGAGTTGGATGTGATGGAGTGACATTCACTTTCAATTAGAGAAAACAAAGAATAAATTCTTATTTTGAGCCTCAGGGAGCAGTTAAGAACAGAGTAAGGTCCAAGAATTCAGTTATCATATTACAGCATGGGTTCTCTGAAGAAAAACTGAGCGCTTTAGCATTTACTATGCTCTAGGTCCTTACTGGAGAAGGCAATGGCACCCTACTCCAGTACTCTTGCCTGGAAAATCCCACGGACGGAGGAGCCTGGAAGGCTGCGGTCCATGGGGTCGCTAAGAGTGGGACACGACTGAGCAACTTCACTTTCACTTTTCACTCTCATGCATTGGAGAAGGAAATGGCAACCCACTCCGGTGTTCTTGCCTGGAGAATCCCAGGGACAGAGAAGCCAGGGGGCTGCTGTCTATGGGGTTGCACAGAGTTGGACACAACTGAGGTGACTTAGCAGCAGCAGCAGGTCCTTACTATTCTAAGTACTTTACACCAATTAACCTAATAACTACATACTACAGCTGCTGTCAAAAGAAGCCCACTTTATAGACGAGGAAGCTGAGGGGCAGCGAGGGCAACTACATGATAACCTAAGAACTGGCAAGTGGAAGAGTCAGGAAAGGTGATCACCCTCCAGGATCCACTGCAGTATACACTGACCATGAACAACTAGAATGTTAGCACTAAAAGAACCTGTAAAAGCATCGAGAACAATATTCTCACATCCTATAAACTGAGGCCTCGTCACACAGGTCTACAAAGTGATCCTTGATTCCTACCCGCTTGCTCCTCTCACAAGACTCCTTATCACCTGCTATGACCACCTTCACAGTGACTTGGATCAGTATACAGGTTAAAGGTGTTCTCTTGACTGATAACCAGTTTTTTTTTTTTTAAGTCTTTAATTCTCCTCTGTTACAGTGAGCAGACACATCTGTGGAATAACATTAAGAATAATATTCCCCTGTGAAATAATCTGTTTATCTTATTTACAGGGAATGAAACATTATGTAATAAGAACATCATAATGGTGTAAAGGTACGAGCAGTTTTAACAAGTAAAGTTCCATACTACTAACTAGCAGATGACTGTAGCCGAAAATAATTGTTTTCAGACTATTTTCAACTAGCAAATTAAATGTTAAAATAGATGCTGCGTCTGATGAATACTAAAGTTCCTTTAAACTCAGAGATTTCATGATTTTGTGAAATCATACTTTCTGGTGATTTAGTGGATGTTGTACCCGAGCATCTGACAGGAAGGTGTGTCAGGACTCCACTAAACACCATCAGGATATGCTCCTTTTATGGGGAAAACGAGGGACCATCTCATAGATAACAGGCAAGTGACTTGAAGGGGAAAGGAGGAATGTGCTTAGGTTCCCAGAAGTGCCAACTGGTAAATCCTAGTTCCAAGATGACCAGCTCATCACAAGAATGGAGCACTGCATTCCTCTCATGGGTGCACAGTGGCCTCTGCTGGTGTGAATGCGGAATCTTGAAAGGCAATTTTCTCTGTACATTTTCAGAGGCACAATTAAGAATACTTATCCTTTGGGAACCTTTTAAAATTTTTAATTAAAAAAGAAATTTCCTCCTCTACTAGTATTAAACATTCCAATTAAAACAGACCACATATACAATATCACAGAATGGAAAGAACTAAACAGTATTTTCATTAAAAAATTAACCCTGCTGGTGATAGCAATACAATTTAAGTGTCATGATATCAAAGCTCTTATAAAAAAATAACTTCTTGGAAATACCTCTAATAAACCCAAAAGTCATCAAAGGCACCAATTACAGGATAAGAAATTGAAACTTTCAGCTGTCAAATATTACATGGCCCACATTCCCATGACTATTTTGCTTTGTTGTTTCCGAAATAAAACTTAAAGCTTTTTTTTTTAAGTCTCAAGGATTATCCAAAATAAAATTAGTTATAGATCAGGCTTATTAAGTTTATAAAAACTTCCAATGAGAAAATTTTACTACATGTGAAAAAATGTCAAATAATACAGTTGATCCTTGAACAATACGGGTTTGAACTGGACAGATTCAGTTAATACACGGAATTTTCACATTCTTTTCAAGAGTAAATACTACAGAACTACACAATCTAAGGTTGACTGAATCTTAGATACAGAGCCTCGGCCAACTAGAAGCAACTGAAAGTTACACGTGGGGAGGGTAGGCATCCCTAAGCTCCGTGTTGTTCAAGGGTCAATTGCACTTGACCTTAAAGGCAGCCTTAATATGCTTTGTTACGTAACAGGCACACACATGCAATTATGATGGAAATACTGTACACAACTTTGTACAAAAGAAAGAATTTTTAAAAACCAATATGAATTCTTGTAGGCTGAAACAATTTCCTTGAAACTTCATTTCCATAAATTTCCAATGCAGAAAATGAAGCAGGAAAAAATTCAAAATGGTACTTTTCAGTGATGAATTCACAAACCAAATTTTATTCCAATGACAGGGAAATACAACTTCTCTGATCTTGGTCATATTCTTTCTTTTTAACCGAGCTTAATAAAAACAGTTGCGGGCTGGTGAATAAGTTGGGTTTTACACAAAACATATACACAGATTAAATGGAGAGTTGTTTTTCAAGAAATGTTATCTATTGCTTAAATAAGAGTAATGAATGGGTTAGGAAAAATGAAGACATTTTATTTAACTTGGATAACTAGGATTTAAATATTTGTACACTATACTTCCTTATTTCTACTTATTAATTGATCAGTCAGTATTTGTTGTAGTCCATGTTTAAGGCACAATCAAGAATAAAAAGGTGAATATGGCACTATTGGGGCTTCCCTGGTGGCTCAGATGGTCAAGAATCTGCCTGCAGTGCAGGAAACCTGGGTTTGATCCCTGGGTCAGAAGATCCACTGGAGAAAGGAACGACAACCCACTCCAGTATTCTTTCCTGGAGAATTCCAAGGACAGAGGAGCCTGGTGGGCTACAGTCCACGGGGGTACAAACAGTCTGACACAACTGAGGGACTAACACACGCACGGCACTATTCTTGCTTTAAGGAACTAGCAGTTAGTGGGAAAAGAGGATTGCTAGATACAATTATAAAGACATTTTAAATAATTTGGTCTTTAAATATGAAGTTTATCCTCAAAAGCTATCTAAGACTTTTGTAGAACTCCACACCCCCACCACATACAGCAGTACCTGCAGCCACCTGAGAGGGCTGCTTCTGCTGCCTCTCTTCTCTGGGGGATTAGATGGAAATTATGCGTCTGGACCAACATCTGTCCATATACACAGTTGTTCAAGCAATTCCTACCATGTAATGCTCCTCCTGTTCAACCAATCATACCCATAAAATATGCCCTGGTATCAAATACTGAATGGATGCCTGGAATTACAGACTGAACGGACGCGTCATTTTTAGTAGAGAAAGGCTAAGCAGGAAGTGAAAACCCATCGTGAGTCCGTCACAGTCTCTGCTCTCAGCCTACAGGACAATGCTAACTCACATCAGGATAGCCGATGAAGCTACAGAAAAGCAGTTTCCTAAAAGGTAGCTCTAACTCACTGAAAGGATTCATGGTTTTCAAAATCATAAACATTATGTCACAAAATTCTATGTAAATACTCAAGTCTTGACAGTACTTTAAAACAGCATGTCCCCAAAAGCAATACAGTCATTTAAAACTCTACCAAAACCGTGTGTAAAAGAGAGAAACAAGAAACAACTGAAATATTCCTCGGTAGAGGACTGAAAGGTCATTTAAAACTCTGCTGAGACTAAAAGAAAAACAGGAGATGGCTGCAACGTTCCTCAGAAGACTGGTTAATTAAATTACAGGTAACTAAACTGGAGTATTATAGATGTATTAAAGAGAATGATATGCTTTCCTGCACTCAAGTGTCTGGAAGGATACATACAACTGGCTAGCTTACTAATTTTATATTTTTCATTTCATATGCTTTCGTACTTGTTGAATTTTTCATGATAAAGATGCAGTATTCAAAAAATAGAAAAAAATAATAAATACTCTTTTAAATAACAAAAGCCCAACCACAGTTCTGTGAGGAGTGGAATGAAAACAGGAGTGTGAGAGATCTTCACAACAATAAAAAAAATAAATGACATATAATACATAACTTTTTTGTCAAGTGAATACTCTGATAAATTCATTCATCTATATAAACTAATGTCAAATTAAAAACAAAAAACAAAAACAAAACACCCAATAACCCGATTCAGTAATGTACCAGTATTCCTAAAAGGAAATAAACCTTTACATGAGAGTTACTGAGTGTGGGAGTGTTATGTCTGACTCTTTGTGACCCCATGGACTGCATGCAGCCCACCAGGCTCCTCCGTCCATGGGATTCTCCAGGCAAGAGTACTGGAGTGGGTTGCCATTTCCTTCTCCACAGGATCTTCCTGACCCAGGGATCGAACCCAGGTCTCCCACATTGCAGGCAGACACTTTAACCTCTGAGCCACCTGGTTATAATGGTTTATAAAATATTTCCTATTTCCACAGTTATCCTCACAAGTTTTTCTTGTTTGTTTGCTTTATTCAACACTTTGCTCCAAATGTTAACACTCCAAGAATTAAGTTGTGAGCAGTGCTCCATACTCCTCACCCTGAGGAAGCTTTTGCTGCAAACACTTCAGAATGGTAAGCAAAGTAACACAGCGTGAAGAATTTGTGTAAGTCCTTGCAGTAAATTCCGTGACAGATTCTACCCCCGGGACAGAATTCTCTATGGGGACTAAGAAGGCAGTAAAAATGGTTTTGAAAACGACCACAATTCAGAAACACCAAACACTGCTTTTAAATGTAGATCAAATTTGAAGGCTCCAAGATGTCATAACTGAGAGATCATTTCCTCCTTTGCTTTTTGAAAATATTGTAGGAAGAAAAAAAAAAAAAAAAAAACCAAGCAACAACAAAAGCAACTATGTTACCTAGTATGAAATTTCACAATACAAATTTTTAATTTACTAACTAGTATAGGTAGAGGTTTGAGCTTCCCTGATGGCTCAACAGGTAGAGAATCTGCCTTCAGTGCAGCAGATACAGGAAATGCAGGTTTGATCCCTGGGTCAGGAAGATCCCTGTGAGGAGGAAATGCAACCCACTCCAGTATTCGTGCCTGGAAAATCCCATGGATATAGAGGAGCCTGGTGGGCTACCGTCCATGGGGTTGCAAAGAGTCAGACACGACGGAGCGCGCACACACATGATAGGTAGAGATTAACTGGAGAAAGCAACCAGGAGGAAGAAAACAAAACTTGGGTAGACTTGTGGCTAAAAGATACTTTATGCTCCCTTGTCTGTGCTCGAAGAGAGAATGAAGCAGGTCTGGTGATCACCAGCAACTGCAGTTTGAACTTGTGAGCTGCTGATCATTCATTAGTCATTCATTTTAGTCAAGGGAGATTTGCTCTGTATACAAATGTGCTTGGGACACTGACAATTCACTGAGGGGTGTGAAGAGTAACTTTTTTTTTTTTTAATTCTTGAAAGGTTCAGGGTTAGATTAATTTAAAAATCAACAGAGGAAAGCAAAAAAAAGAAAGCTAGGAAAAGGCAAACTTCACTGATTTTACAACATCACCGGAGGCTAACTATGTATTTAACAGATTAAATTCCCCAAGTGTCCGTGTGTACATGTGTGCATGCCCCTTAGAAGCTGTATGAAAACCATGTGCACGATGGAAGCAAAAGCAAACCTGTCACTGAGTCCTTACTGATCTTAAAAAAACAGTCAATTTTGTCAGCATGAGTGTAAGTTTACAATGCAGGTGTTTTTGTGACTCTGATTTTTAGAGTCAATTCACTTGCCCACTTTTAGATTTATCATCTCGGGAGACTAAAACATTCTTCATCTTCTGGCAAAGCTTATCACCAAATGATTAAAAAATCTGCTCCTCATGACTATTTATTAAAGTCAAAATTCAACATCAGTTCATCTGGCAATGGCAAAATTCTGCTGAAGCTTACAAAACGAGAGGAATGTTAATAACTCTCCAAGCTAAGTCCTCTCAAATTAAAAAAAAAAAAAACAACCCAACTTTAAATTAGAAACGATGGTATGACCCAAAGGGGTATACCAGCACCATATAAACAGCCAAATGACCTGACAATCCTGAAGAAATGAAGATTTATCTTTTAAAGAGTTTAAAATATTTTATATTCAGCTAGGAGCTCTCTTGCTCTAGTACCAAATTGAAATGGAGACATCTTCATTTCTGACCAGGGAATAGTTCCTCTATCTTAATAACTAACAGCACAACGTAACCTCACAGTAGATTTAAAAATCAAAAGATCTCTGGAAAAACTGAAAATTAATTTTTGCTATGGCAATGACATTTTTTTTACTGTATAGTAACGCTGTGTCCGGAGAAGGCAATGGCACCCCACTCCAGTACTCTTGCCTGGAAAATCCCATGGACGGAGGAGCCTGGTAGGCTTCAGTCCATGGGGCAGCCCATGGGGTCGCTGGGAGTCGGACACGACTGAGCGACGATGTCACTTTCCCTTTTCACTTTCATGCATTGGAGAAGGAAATGGCAACCCACTCCAGTGGAGAATCCCAGGGATGGGGGAGCCTGGTGGGCTACCGTCTCTGGGGTCGCATCGAGTGACTTAGCAGCAGCAGCAGCAGCAACGCTGTGTCATGAGCACTTTTTTTTGACAACTGATTGGAATTTCAAAATTCTCCCTTCTTGTTGAAACTGATTGTGTGTGTTAGTTGCTCTGCTGCTGCTGCTGCTAAGTCGCTTCAGTCGTGTCCGACTCTGTGCGACCCCATAGACGGCAGCCCACCAGGCTCGGCTGTCCCTGGGATTCTCCAGGCAAGAACACTGGAGTGGGTTGCCATTTCCTTCTCCAATGCATGAAAGTGAAAAGTGAAAGTGAAGTCGCTCAGCCGTGTCCGACTCTTAGCGACCCCATGGACTGCAGCCTTCCAGGCTCCTCCGCCCATGGGATTCTCCAGGCAAGAGTACTGGAGTAGGGTGCCATTGCTCAGTTGTGTTCAACTCTTTGCAACCCCATGGGGTGTAGCCCGCCAGGCTCCTCTGTCCATGGGATTCTCCAGGCAAGACTACTGGAGTGGGTTGCTATTCCCTTCTCCAGGGAAACTGATTGATTAGCCCTTTAATGGAGAGGCTCTAACACTCACCTTCATGGACCTGGTCAGCTTCTTACTCTTCATTTAAATACACAACTAAGCTGCAAACTACAACACTGTAGTCTCTACTATAGTCCAATGTATAATACAATGAATCTGTATTATGACGGACTCCCAAAACACTTAACTACAAAACCCCTTTTCCTACTTTAAAAAACATATTTTTAGGCTAGCAGAAAACAATCCAAATTAAAAATTATTATAGGAGACATAGAGAAGAAAAGGTGTGTGTGTGGGTGGGGGTGGGGGGCAGTCAGGGACAAATCTGCCTTGTGAAAATGCTTCCCTCAGGAAAAAAGACAGGATGCACGCTTGCATCTTAGATGATAACTGATCCACCCAAAATGCAAAGCATGTGATTGCTATATTTAAGAAGATATATCTATCTTCTTAAAATACTACTCTCAGACTTTGCAGGTTAATTAGAATATAAGTAAATACATTGCTTCCTTCCTTCTCACACTATAAATAAGAGGTTCCAGTATAAGGATGACTATCTGCCTGGACACATTAGAAAGAGATATTTTAGTTTCAATGTTATCAGAAACCAAAATGGAAAATAACATGCTATGTATTACATTCATGGGGAACAAACAAACATTTCTGGTTCCAAACCTAAACCCACCTAAAAATGAACATAAAGAAATCCACTTATCTTAGTAGTATTTCTCAAGTAGTGTTTAATTTGCTTTTCAGTCAAGTAAGTAATAAAATGATAATAGTTTAGATTTATTCATACTTATAGTAAACAGAGGTCAATAAGGGTAAAGAGGAGCCACGTGCAATAAAAAAGGTCAACTGCTGAAATTTTTACCAGCAAACAGCAAGCTAATTTCAGTTATTCCTGTAACTTCTGAGGCAATGTTTTGGAATTCCTGCTTTAACCTTTTATTTTTCCCCCAACTCTGGCAATTTAAATTACTAGAATTTAAGAATACATATTGACTATGCCAAAGCCTTTGACTGTGTGGATCACAATAAACTGTGGAAAATTCTGAAAGAGAAGGGCAGAGCAGACCACCTGACCTGCTTCTTGAGAAACCTGTATACAGGGTCAGGAAGCAACAGCTAGAACTGGACATGGAACAACAGACTAGTTCCAAATAGGAAAAAGAGTACATCAAGGCTGTATATTGTCACCCTGCTTATTTAACTTATATGCAGAGTACATCATGAGAAACGCTGGGCTGGAGGAAGCAAACGCTGGAATCAAGACTGCCGGGAGAAATATCAAGAACCTCAGATATGCAGATAACACCACCATTATGGTAGAAAGTGAAGAGGAACTAAAAAGCCTCTTGATGAAAATGGAAGAGGAGAGTGAAAAAGTTGGCTTAAAGCTCAACATTCAGAAAACTAAGATCATAGCATCTGGTCCCATCACTTCATGGGAAATAGATGGAGAAACAGTGGAAACAGTGTCAGACTTTATTTTGAGTGGCTCCAAAATCACTGCAGATGGTGATTGCAGCCACGAAATTAAAAGACGCTTACTCCTTGGAAGGAAAGTTATGACCAACCTAGATAGCATATTCAAAAGCAGAGATATTACTTTGCCAACAAAGGTCCGTCTAGTCAAGGCTATGGTTTTTCCAGTGGTCATGTATGGATGTGAGAGTTGGACTGTGAAGAAAGCTGAGCACCGAAGAATTGATGCTTTTGAACCATGGTGCTGGAGAAAACTCTTGCGAGTCCCTTGGACTGCAAGGAGATCCAACCAGTTCATCCTAAAGGAGATCAGTCCAGGGTGTTCATTGGAAGGACTGATGCTAAAGCTGAAACTCCAATACTTTGGCCACCTGATGTGAAGAGCTGACTCATTGGAAAAGACCCTGATGCTGGGATGGCTGGATGGCATCACCAACTCGATGCACATGAGTTTGGGTGAACTCCAGAGTTGGTGATGGACAGGGAGGCCTGGCGTGCTGCGATTCATGGGGTCGCAAAGAGCTGGACACAACTGAGCGACTGAACTGAACTGAAGAATACATATTCAGTGGTCACTATAACACACTCTAAGTTGGAACCTAATAATTACAGAGGATGGGTTCGATCTCTGGGAAGAGAAGATACCCTGGAGAAGGGAATAGCTACCCACTCTACTATTTTTGCCTGGAGAATCTCATGGACAGAGAAACCTGGTGGCCTACATTCCATGGGATCACAAAACGTTGGACCCAACTGAGAGACTAACACTTTCACTTTTTCACTTTTGAAGTAAACAATCTAACAGGTAGAATAGGAATCATTCAACTCCAAACACTGGTAACACTGACATTATTATAGAAAAGGAATTTGATTTAACGAGCTTTGACAAACCAGACACCAGCAACACCAGAAAGGCTGCTTATGTTGCTAGCAGTCAGTCCTTCCAAGGGGGAACTGTTAGCTTTACTACGCAACAAAAACTTGCTTACACTCTAGGAAAAACTGCAGAACTGTGTCCCCCAAATTAGATTATTTAATGTTCATTTAGCTTCCAGCTGAGAGTAAGACGCCACACATAACTTGGTCTACTGAGAAATGTTCCATTAAGACAGAAACTGATCTGAAGGAAATGAAATCTAAGACTACCTGATAGAATAATTCCATAAAAAGTTACAATTCTTTAATCTGTGGTTCTCAAAATTTAGTTATGCCTTTAATATACCTGGATTGCTGGTTAAAAAGGCAGGTTTCCTCTACCTCTTCCCAAAGCTTTTAGCTCCACTAGGTCTTGGGACGGAGAAGGCAATGGCACCCCACTCCAGTACACTTGCCTGGAAAATCCCATGGATGGAGGAGCCTGGTGGGCTACAGTCCATGGGGTTGCTAGGAGTCGGACACGACTAAGCAACTTCACTTTCTCTTTTCACTTTCATGCACTGGAGAAGGAAATGGCAACCCACTCCAGTGTTCTTGCCTGGAGAATCCCAGGGACGGGGGAGCCTGGTGGGCTGCCATCTCTGGGGTCACAGAGAGTCGGACACGACTGAAGTGACTTAGCATAGCATAGCATAGCATAGGTCTTGGGAGGAGCTAGTTTGCATTTTGAACAATCCTTGCAGATGTTCTAATTTAGGTTACCCTTGGTCCACATTTTGAGAAGCACTGACCTTAAAAAGTGACATGTGGTCCCTTCTTTACTGTGACTCCACTGAGCAGTGAGCCCTGTCCAAAAGTATGAATTTCCTACCATTTTATCATTAGCCTTGTCCAACGAAAATATGACAAAGAAAGCTCTGTTTATAAAATTCACTTACGAAAGTAATTTTTTTGTTAATTACCAACTTAATAAATAACAGCAAATTGTCGTGAAAGGAAAAAGTGAAAAAAAGAAAGCTGACAACCCACTTAGAATTCTGCTGGGACCAGATTTCTGTGTCACAGAGCAGTGACCAGCACCCACACGGGGCACTGCGGAGTGACTCTTCAGGTCTGTCCACTACCATTCGCCTTCGAGACACGCGACTACCGAAATCACCCTCTCCTAAAACACCACTTCATCAGACCATTTTTCAGTTTGAGAACCTATACTAAGTGGTTCCCCACAACCTAAGTGATGAAATAGGAACCTCTCAGCTCCTGAAGCTAAAGATTCTGTGTAACCCAGTCTCACTTAAGCAACCAAACCGTAAGTCACCTGACTCATGGGGTGATTCTACATCTTATCAGCCTCTGAACGGTTGACTACCGTGACTTCAGTCTGCACTGCATCCCTTTTCTGCTTAGCTGCAGCATGTCAAACACCTTCACCAAATAGCGTCTACTACAGCTGCCCTGTAGAGTTCCACACCCTTCCGTCCCCTGGTGACTTTCCAGTTCCCTGAATGCAGTAACACTGAAAGAATTTCTCACTGTCTCCATCCCAACCCGCTCAACTCCCACTCAAACAAAATACTAGTCATATAATCAACCGGATAATAGTTACCACAATTTCATGTTTTCCTGAAGGAATACCTGCAAATCACCACATAGATAATCTGAGTATTTGCAGGCACTACAGCTTCACTTAGTAAATTGTCTGTGTCCTCAATCCCCTCTTAGCTGAGTCTTTTAAAACAAAAATGATTTTTTCCCATTTCTGGCATTACATGAAGTTTTATAATACTTCTTCTCTGAAAGTCAGAGTTTTCTACTTGTAGAAGTTCTTAATACTGATACTACAACTAATAGGAGAAGTTAGGGCATTATGCGCTCCCTCCCCGCCCACCCCCTGGCCCAAAACCGAAAGCACGGAATCTGGTTTTTTTAGTCATATAACACTTTGAGATGAATTTAAGGTAAGGAGTTTATTTCCTGTGTACCCTATTCAGTACCTGGCATGTATGATCATGAGGTGTTAGCTGCTAATGATTTTGGTTTTACAGTTTCAAAACTAAGGATACATACCATCTGTCATCATTAAAGATTTTTATCTCTATGATTATCTTTTTTGAATTAATAAAAAGAATAGGTCTATAAACATGGTAAATGGAGACTATCCAAGGATAGAAAAATCATTATTAGGCTTGGTATTTATCATCTTCTAAATTGTGGTATAAAATACACAGAATATTAAATTTTACCATTTTAATGACATTTATTTTTATACTAAGAAAACTGTTGAAATAATACTGACTAAAATGTGGAATTTTTTCCTGTTGTTACAACATCTGAATTTGGAATCTAGTGTTAGCAAAAACCTCCTTCACATTATACATACTATTACTGCTGACAAAAAAAATTAAAATACACTATTGAATGGTTAAGTCACCTATAAATGTTTTAGGAGTAAAATAAAATGCTAAGTGTTACACCTGCTAGATTTCCTGCATTTTTCTTCAAATTCACAAATGGTTCCTAGTAACAGTAGCAGATACTCTTTAGAGCATGTTTCAGGTCCTGCTAATAATGCACTTTACATGCATTTCAGATTTTTGTTTTCTTACTGAGGTATAATTCACAGACTATAAAACTCACCCTTTTAAGTGGGCAATTCAGTAGTCTGAAGCATATTCACAAAGTTGTGCAACCATCACCATTATCTAATTTTAGAACATTTTCATCATTCCAAAAATAAACTAGCACCCACCAGTAGTCACCCTCCGTTCCCCCTCAGCCACTAGCAACTACTAATCCACTTTCTGTTTCTATTGATTAGCCTGCTCTGGCCATTTCACAAGAATAAATACACTATGTAGTCTTTTGCATCTGACTTCTTTTACTTAAGCATAATATTTTCCAAGGGGTTTCCCAGCTGGCTCAGTGGTAAAGAATCCGCCTGCCAATGCAGGAAATGCAAGAGACACAGTAATATCCCTGGGTTGGGAAGATCCCCTGGAGGAGGAAATGGCAACCCACTCCTGTATTCTTGCCTGGGAAAATCCCATGGAGAGGAGCCTGGTGGGCTACAGTCTGTGGGGTCACAAAGAGTCAGACACAACTGAGCAACTGTGGACTCACAGGGTATTTTCCAGATTCAACCATATTGTAGCCTGTATTAGTACCAAGCATTACGTTTTAAGACCTCAAAGTAAACACCTGAGGCAGATTCAACTGGCTCTGGTACACAAAAGAACTTAAGACTGAGAGATGAAATAACTTGCCCTTCTTGATCCTCTTTGAACTCTAATTAGTTTACTGCACTTCAGTGGAGACGTAGAAAGTATAAACACTATGAGAAGTATATACAAACTTTCTATATGGAAGCAACTAGAGTTGACCCTTGAACTGCATGGGTCTGTTTATACTCAGATTTCTTGCAATAATAGATAACCACAGTACTGTGTGATCTGAGGTTGGTTGAATCCACCAATGTGGCACTGCAAATATGGGGAGCCTATTACAGGTTACACACAAATCTTTGAATGTATGGAAACCCCTTTTTTTTGTTCAAGGGTCAGCTGCTGCTGCTGCTATTAAGTTGCTTCAGTCGTGTCCGACCCTGTGAGACCCCATAGATGGCAGCCCACCAGGCTCCCCCGTCCCTGGGATTCTCCAGGCAAGAACACTGGAGTGGGTTGCCATTTCCTTCTCCAACGCATGAAAGTGAAAAGTGAAAGTGAAGACGCTCAGTCATATCCGACTCTTAGCAACCCCATGGACTGCAGCCTACCAGGCTCCTCTGTCCATGGGATTTTCCAAGGGTCAGCTACACATGTATTTTTTTTTAAAAAACTGCCACCTCTGTCCGCTATCATGGGTAAAAGTCATAATCTTCTAAATTTTGTCATGTTTTAAAAATACAGCCAATGATCTTCATTCAAGCTGTTTTCAAAAGCATTAAGGGGCTTCCCTGGTGGCTCAGACAGTAAAGAATCTGCCTGCCAATGCAGGAGACAAGGGTTCCATCCCTGGGTTGGAGAAGATCCCCTGGAGAAGGAAACGGCAACCCACTTCAGTATTTTCGCCTGGAAAATCCCATGGACAGAGGAGCCTGGCGGGCTACAGGCCATGGGATCACAGAGAAGTCGGACCTGACTTATCGACTAAACAACAGGGGATTATTTACTTTCTCTTCAATTCTTATCTGATTCCCAATCTCTCAGAATAAGTCCTACAACTACATTTACTACTTACAGTTGCTATCTCTCCATATTCTAGAGAATATGGCTTCATATCAGGAATTATACAGTAAACTAAATGGGGCAACAATAGTAATAATAGATTTCATACTATGAAAATGAACTCGGCATTTACTTACATATCTATAAACCCAATTTGCTTTATAAAAACAAATCAGCAAATAAGAAGTATCATTTTGGGGGCTCCAGAACTTTTTTAAAAAAGGAAGATCCTGATAAGCACTCACGTGGAAATTTCTGGGATGATTTATAGTTTGGTTCTTGGCAAATCAATCTGGAATGTTTGTATAACTGACTACTTCTATTCACTGTAAATTTGCCAGAAGCAGTCGGTAGAGAAACTTTTTAGCCTTTTTGTTATTTTGGCTGGTTTATTCAAAATCACAGCATATCTGTTGATGTGTCTGCCATAATAATAATGTAAAGGGTATATGTGTGCATGCTCAGTTGTGTCCAAATCTTTGCAACGCCATGGACTGCAGCCTACCAGGCTCCTCTGTCCATGGGATTTCCTGGACAAAAATACGAGAGTGGGTTGCCATTTCCTTCTCCAGAGGATATTCCAGACCCAGGAATCGAACCCACGTCTGCAGCACCTCCTACACTCGCAGGCGGATTCTTTACCACTAGCACCACCTGGGAAGCCCTAGTTGCAGTATGAAAACTCTAAATGAATACTGAATATATTTAATTTAATGCAACATTGTTGTCTGTTATCAGAAATAGCATTTTAAAGATGTCTAAAAATTTTCTTTTAAAACTTCAAGGAAATAAAGAGCCCACTTTTTGGGTCCACTACGATCAGCAATCACCACTTTTTAGAAGAGCGCTACAAAATAGAACCTTCTGGCTGTCCAATTTGGGAGCCACAGCCACACGTGGTTACTGGACATTTTTAAGTGTGGGTGGTGTGACTGGCCAAGAGAATTTTAAATTTTTAGTAACTTAAATAGCCACATATGACTAAGCACTTCCTTGCTGGACAGTGCAGATGTTGAATGAGAGGCAATGTTCCATAAAAGGGCCACACCACTAATATTCTGGAAACTTTTAAAAAGTGAGACAGACTGGGGTTATTTATAATGAAGGAGGAGAACAATGAGGGAAAACGAACTTCCAAAGAAATCTACACCTGACTTCTAAAAACTTTAGAGAGCCTCCTTTAAATCCACGGATGAGGGCTCTGAATAGAATCAAATTTAAATTTTAGCATTTAAAGTTTTGAAAACAGTTTCAAAGAATCTGGCAAGCAAACTCGGAAATTTAGATGTCTGGTCAAAACATCTAACTTTGAGCCTTCATGGTTTTTCTTTTTAGAACCATTATTCAAAACTATCAGATTTCCCAAAACTTTTGGAAATTATGCTATAAAAAATTTAATACTACAACTGAAATCCTAGTACACAAAATTGTGTTATTTAACACGATTCACCTTTGTATGTTCATCTTAGAGCAGAGTCACACTGCTTACAGTAACGTTTAACTAAAGCCTTGATAGTTTTCAATCTTTTCATCTCATTTACCAATGACTTTTCTTTTTTAAGCCTTTCATAATTTATTACATCCATTCCTTATGGGGCACATTGCCAGTACCTACAGGGTAAAGTGAGGCCAAGATAAACTTTGGGACCTCCCCCTTCCCAATCAGAAAGGGCCGAAAGGAATCCAGGAATTGATCCAAATCCGTAGATCCATAGGCTCATCCTCATCCCAAGATTTATATATATATTATACATTATATACACACATACACACAGTCTTTCCTGGTGGCTCAGATGGTAAAGAATCTGCCTCCAGTGCAGGAGACCCGGGAACCCTGGGTCAGGAAGATCCCCTAGAGAAGGACATGGCAATCCACTCCAGTATTCTTGCCTGGAGAATTCCATGGACAAAGGAGCCTGGTGGGCTACAGCCCATGGTGTCCCAAAGAGTCCGACATGACTGAGCTCACACACACACATATATATGTGTGTGTGTGTGTGTATATATATATGTGTGTGTGTATGTATATATATATGTGTGTGTGTGTATGTATGTGTATATATATATATATATGTATTCTGTTTGAACATAGGAAATCCCACATTTGTTGGGGGAAAAAATGACCTAGAATCCTATTTCTCAAATTTTATAATTACTACAAATCACCTAAGGAACTGATGAGTAAGCAGGTCTGGGAGGGAACCTGCTGGTCAGTAGGGATTCTGAGTTTCTATCAAGCTTCCAAGAGTGTTACTGCAGTTGCAGGTCTAAGGCTCTGTATAGCTGAGAACTGATTTCACTATAGATTTCAGTGATTTTTTTTGTTTTGACTCTAACTTCTTTTCAACGTTCACTTATTCTTTCAACAAAGTTTTTACTGAATGTGTATTATGAGGCAGGCAATTCACTAGGAGGATAAATAAGATCTGATCTCAGCTCTTACGGAAGAGAAGGGCTACTTTCCCAGGGGAAGCAGAAAAGGCTGAAGCTGTGGCCCTTGTACAGAGACTTGGAGATAAAAAGGAGTCTGCAGAGTGGAGAAGATGGGCATTCCTACTCAGGCAGAAGGTACAGCAAGACAGGCTGTAAAGCACTCTCGAGGAACTGTAGATTACATCAAATTGCCATACCACATGGTGAATATGGCAGATATCAGATAGGGGGCCAGGGAAAGGTAAACAGATCAGGGAGCCCAGCATGGCAACCCACTCCAGTGCTCTTGCCTGGAGGATTCCATGGACAGAGGAGCCTGGCGGGCTAGAGGCCATGGGATTGCAAAGAGTTGGACAAGACTGAGCAACCAACCCTTTCACTTTCTGCACATTTGAGGTCTCTGTATGATGAGCTCTGATAATGGGTATTAACATATGGAAAAGCCCATGCACTTCACCCAAAACCTGACTACAAATGGTACATAAGCCTACAGCCAAGTGAGCAAAAACATTTACTGGAGGCAAACATGTTCATACAGCAATCAGGGTTATCTCTAAAGCTGTCAGGTTATGTTTTTATTCCTCCAAATACACATGAAAAGCGCACATGATCTGGAAACATGCTGAGAGGTGTTAAGAATTGAGAAAGGCAATGTAAGGACGTTCAAAAAACAGCCTAGATATAAATAACTCAATTATATTTAACAAATCTAAGGATTTCAATACCTGGCTCAAAACTCAGCTATTGATGAAACAACCCTTATCATCTATTTATTGCTGCAAGCTACTGCATCAACAATTATTTCATGAGGAACATTAAGCAGATAAAACTTCACTGTACACTTTAAGATTCAAGAGAGTCAATAATCTTATCTATAGTACTATTTTTGTTGTAAGCTACTTAAAATTCAGGAACAGAACAGCTAATTGACTAAATGATATAAGATGCGACTGTATCTCAAATGAGGCAACAAACAGAATAATATCTGAACAGTGTTAATCAATGGAAAGTAACATCATGCAATGTTACCTTAAGAACTAAAAACCGCACACAGCAAACTGAGAGGACCCTGGGGTAACTATCCAAGTTAGGCACATAGTTTTCAATGTTAAAATGTTTCAGTGCCACAACGAAGTGGTTTCAGTTCTAACGCTAACAACCGTGACTAGCAGTGGCTGCCGAGAGAGAAGTGGAAAACTCACGGCTTAGCAGGAAAGACTCCCTGGATAGATTAACGGTATCTGTCATAGTTGTACCTGTTAAATATGTGTGTCTTTTGAGGAAAGAAGGAAAATGCTGGTACACCTTCCATACTTTTCAACCTTGCTCTAGATAAAAATCAGAGCACCAATGTACGGTAACAAATTCTGTCACTGAAGAGGATTACAACGCTAACTTTTCCCAGACTCAGGGTTCTTTGTATTGTGCAAGTTACAGGAAAAAGGCACTCTAAAATACGTCAAGTCCTGCTGCTGGGGCTTCACAGATTTTTAATTAACAATGAAAGCTTTAAGATCAGAAGAATACAAGAAAGCCAGAAGCAAGAAGGCTTCTAAGTCCTCAGCAATCCCGTTAACAGAAGTGAATTCCACACTGTAAAATGCTTAGAGCAGAGGGGTGTGGGAAGAACCATTGAAAACACTACCAGTTCTCATCTACTAGGATAAGTTGTAATGTTAAAGAGGGCCCTAGGGTGTGGTGATGCTGGTGGTAAAGAACCCGTCTGCCAATGCAGGAGACTAAGAGATGAGTCTTCAATCCCTGGGTAGGGAAGATCCCCTGGAGGAGGGCATGGCAACCCACTCCAGTATTCTTGCCTGGAGAATCCCATGGACAGAGGAGTCTGGCGTGCTACAGTCCACAGGGTCGCAGAGTCAGAGACAACTGCAGTGACTTAGCACTCAAAGGGTGTACATCAGACTGTGTGTAGGAGCACCTGTGAAGTTCTCTTTCCTGGGCTAAATTCTAAAACCATGTAAATGTCTGGGGTTTTTGCATGTTTATCATCACCCCAAGAGGTCTACCGCTTGGGTTTCAAATGCTAACTCTAAATACATGATGAGTCAAACATACTGTCCTTATTCCTATCAATCCTTGCTATGCACCAATGGCTCAATGAAATCATGTATTTTACTCTGAATTTATCAGTTTGATAAAAAGGAGTTCAGAATGGTGGTTCACAAGTTACAACATCCTAAAGAACAGCCATAAAACAGCCTTCAGAAAATTAACAAAAAAGAAAAATAAAAGGTTTCTTTTTGGCAGAACAGTGAATATCAAACAAGTCAGAAGGCCAAGAAGGGGCACATGTGTGCCCACTGCTGTATTCCTCTCACTCCTCTGTCTTCTCTCTGAAGTCGTTCAGTCTCAATTAACTTTTGGCATTATTTGGAACCAGCTAGTCCAAAGAAGCTGGAGAAAATCCACAAAGTGAACCACAGTACTGATGGTATGGAGAGCAGTGGACAGTCCTGATAATTTTAGTCGTGTTCGCAAAGAGTTGGACACGACTGAGCGACTTCACTCACTCACTCAGAGTCCCTTGGACTACAAGGATATCCAACCAGTCCATTCTAAAGGAGATTAGCCCTGGGGTTTCTTTGGAAGGACTGATGCTAAAGTTGAAACTCCAGTACTTTGGCCACCTCATGCGAAGAGTTGACTCACTGGAAAAGACTCTGATGCTGGGAGGGATTGGGGGCAGGAGGAGAAGGGGATGACAGAGGATGAGATGGCTGGATGGCATCACTGAATTTGATGGACATGAGTTTGAGTGAACTCTGGGAGTTGGTGATGGACAGGGAGGCCTGGTGTGCTGCAGTTCATGGGGTTGCAGAGTCAGACATGACTGAGCGACTGAACTGAACTGATTAAGTTATAGTAAACCAGAAGATGAATCATTAACTCAAAAATCATTTAAAGTTACTGCTTTTTCTTTTTAAGCCAGCTATCAGAAATATTACTGCTTTAAAAATTAAAGGCAGTTCTCTTATTCACTCTTGTTCTCTGAGAATACATGTAGTATTGAGTAAAATCCTATGGACAGAGGAGCTTGGTGGGCTACAGTCCACTGGATCCCAAAGAGTTAGACACGACTGAGTGACTAAGCACGCATGTGCGTGTGCATGCACACACACACACACACACATATTAATTTCCTCTTCTTGGGGCAATTAAAGGAGTCTTTTTTTTTTTTTTTCAAGACTGGGTTGAATCTGATGAGGATGTGTCCAGCTTTAAAGATCTAATTCCTAGGAACTACAAGTTTGATAAGCAGATGTGACTCAAAGCAGAAAAAGGAATGGTTTTAAGTTGTCTGATTCCTGAAAGAATATTCAAGTACCATTACAAAGGATCAAAAGAAAATCTACAAGGCTTGCTAAAAAAGGTTCTTTGAGAAGGTGTCTGATATATACACATATGCTTGTGCATATATTGATGTGTGTATACTGTATTAGACTGTAAGCTGTATTAGATTATTGGAAACCATTTCCAAATGTTAAAACTGTAAACAGTCAAGACAGAAACAAAAGCAAAGTAAGACTACTCATTGAGCAGTGGAAAAAAAAAATTACTGTTAAAAATCAAGTTGGCTCCACCACATCCAGCCAGAAGAGGTGCTTTGTTTAAGGTGCCAAAGTAGGTATCTGACAACAATCCCAACAACAAGGAGTAAGTAGTCAATAACTCACTTTCTTTTTCCACCAGACCACCAACCACTAGAGCTACAAAAAGGAATACAGAGCTATCTAAACTTTTAGGAACAAAGGGAAAAGTAGCAAAGTATTCCTTTGGAGAAATTTAGAAACTCACACCTTGAAAGGGCTTAATAAGTCATCACAAAATGTCAGCCTTATTCAACTCTCTCAACTTAGATGTCATGACAGTTTTCAAGACCTGGTTATACTACTTCTGTATACTCTTAATTGGAGAAGGAATTGGCAACCCACTCCAGGATTCTTGCCTGGAGAATCCCACTGACAGAGCCGCCTGACAGGCTACAGTCCACGGGATCACAAGAGGCGGACAGGACTTCACGACTAAACCACCACCATATACTCTTAAAATAATTTCCATCTGATATTTAGTGCTTTAGAAACAGTCAAGGCCATACCCTACTCTACAATCCTTGGAGAATTAGAATAATCACACCTGGAGGTTCATGAGATCTAAAGGCTAGTCAGTGCCTTTATTCCCATAGCTTCTCAGCCGAATCCCCCATCAATCAGAATTCTTGTTCATCCATAAACATTCCCACATACCCTACTTTTACTATCAGTTAAATGAAAAATACGGTGTGAAGGAAGCCCTTTGAACACTGACACTAGTTTAGAAATCACTCCGCATCTACCATTAACTAAAACGTACACTACTGATTCTATTTGCTCAGAGTCTAAGAGTCACGTTTTGAAGAGAGCATTTCACACACAGCTCAAGTTACAACAAAGGCTTTGAACTGTGAACCTGGTGACAACTACACTTTGTCCTTAGACCTCTGTGAGTCCTAGATCTGTATGTGTGTAGCGTGTGGCAAGGAAAGAGTACGGCTGTAACACAGATGGAGGGCTTGCTGCATTCCAAGGTGAACTTTCTACATCAACAATTACATTTTACATTATCCTCTTAAGAGTCTAGCTATTATTTTTTTAAAGCTCTGATGAGAAATTAAATTACTGCTTTACATTTGGAAGTACAGGTAACTATGGCTATGGTGGCGTTTCATGATTTCCAAGATCCCTACTAGGTCTTCCTAAACTGGTTGCTATGAATGACCAAAATAACCTCACTTCTTTCTCTCAAATAGATAATCTCTTTTGAGATCTCAAATTTTATTTGACAAACTTCATTTGGGATAAAATAACACTAAACGTGTTTTTAAAATTCTCAGTATTATACAAAGAGGTCTAATAGAAATGTTTTCAATTCAGTTTTCTAAATGTGGTTTCCCCATATAATGGATTGAGTCACACACAATTTTTAAGAAGCTAATTCGTTTATTTCCGCAGTTAACAACTTTTTTTTTTTTGGTCAAATGGCTGAATGGTGTGGCTTGTGGGATCTTAGTTGTCCAACCAGGGATCGAACCCTTGCCCTCAGCAGTGAAAGCACAGTGTTAACCACTGGATAGCCAAGGAATTCTCAACATTTTTTTAGTATGAATACATTCATGGGAAAAGTATAAATCTTTTTTTCACCTTAATCAGCCTTTTTCAAGTCTCATGAAAAAATATCTACTCTTAAAACTTGAGTTTCTACTTCATTGAATAAGAAAATCAGGAACACTTTTTAGCCACTGAATTTTTCCTATCTGGACACAGGTCTAACTGGCCTGGGCTCTACATGCTTGTGGGTTGCATACCATTGTTAACTTCTCCCACCTGGAAGGGGTTTCAGTATCTGCTGAATAGCTCGAAGATACTGTTGTGTGTATTGATGGGCAAACAGGACCTTGCCCCAAGGCTACTCTAGTCTATTTGTTTCTCCCTGGTCTCTGTATCCCTTCCCATATTTAGACAATCAACAAAAGATGCTGAAAATGAAGCTCCAGTACTTTGGCCACCTGATGCAAAGAGTTGACTCACTGGAACAGACTTTGATGCTGGGAAAGATTCAAGGCAAAATAAGAGGGCAGCAGAGGATGAGATGGTTAGACAGCATCACCTACTCAACGGACATGAATCTGAGCAAACTCTGGGAGATGGGGAAGGGCAGAGAAACCTAGTGTGCTGCAGTCTGTGGGGTCACAGAGTCGCACGTGAACTTAGCAACAGAACCACCACCAAAGAAAGGAAGCCTTCTAACTGTTCTTAGAAAACCGCCATCACTTCCTGATTGGTGAGCCAGGTGCGCCAGCAGGCCTGCCACTGGCCTAGTGAATCAGACCTCCTGTGTTTCAAGACTGGACCAGAAACACAAATACAGCTCGAATAACTAAGTAAGCTTTAGAGGCAGGAAAACTCTGGAGCGTTAAACCTCCAAGAACTTGTAACTTCACCCATTCCCTCCCTGATATGGGGCTGTAATATAACACCTGCCTAAATTATCCCTTCATTATCTGCAGTTAATATAAACCACTGATTTGCATGCCCCCAAAGTCTCCATTGGGTTTCTCAGGTGGCGCTAGTGGTAAAGATCCTGCTTTCCAATGCAGGAGAGGTAAGAAATTCGATTCCCTGGGTTGAGCGGCTCTCCTGGAGGAGGAAATGGCAACCCACTCCAGTATTCTTGTAATGAAGAATCCCACGGACAGAGGAGCCTGACCGGCTACAGTCCATAGCGTTGCGGAGTCAGACATGACTGAAGCGACTTAAAAGGCACAAAGTCTCAGCCATTTTGGACAATTACAACAATAGCCAACACCAATGTACTCTACAAGCCAGGCAGTGTTCTAAGTGCTTTGGTGCTCTTCAAATGAAAATCAGGGAATTGCCTGTTCAAGTGTCCACAAGTCATAGGGAACACTGTTAAAAGACCTATTTAGTAAAGACCTATATATTCAGACAACTTGGATTCAGTCAGCTACAAAGCTGTTTTTCAACAAAGATTTTGCTGAATAATTATATGAAAAAAAAGAGAAATATATTAAGGTTATACTACTAAATGAAAATAACAAATTGCTAACTTATTTGGTAAATGAGAAAGCTATTTCTAACAAACCACTGAAATAGCAAAATGATAGTCATTATCACTTGCTTAACAGAAAATCTGGACAAAACAAAAAATACTAACATACTATAAAAAACAGTAGAAATGAAACACACTGCATATTTTCAGTGAGCTATATTTAATAAAGTCTAAAAAAACCTTCATATTTAAAAGTCAGCATGAATCATTTTAAGTGCAAGAAAAAATTGCAGGAGATGCTTTGCTATATAATGTTAATATTATTGGATCTTCTTTGCTGATTTGTTAGTTCAAGTATGACTAAAAAACATAAAATTATGGGTATTACAAATTCACCTAAAAAGCTAGGCAGTGTCTATCATATTTAACAATGAAATTCTATAAAGATGCGTTTCGTCACTCTAAAATATGACTATTCTCCCTAAGTATGTTTTAAACTATTCAACGTCTACTTGAAAGTGGAAGTGTCAGTCGCTCAGTCGTTTCCAGCTCTTTGGGACATCAAGGACTGTAGCCTGCCAGGCTCCTCTGTCCATGGAATTCTCCAGGCAAGAAAACTGGAGTGGGTAGCATTCCCTTCTCCAGGGGATCTTCCCAACCCAGGGGCTGAACTTGGGTTTCCTGCATTGGAGTAGATGCTTTACCATCTGAGCCACCAAGGTTTATTTACTTAGATCTTAAATAGTCACAGAATTCAGTCATAGGCTATTAACGAAATGTGTCCTCCCAAAATGTGTAAGTTCCAACTTCCAGTACCTCAGAATGGGACCTCGTTTGGAAACAGAGTCATTATAAATATAATTAGTTAAGAAGAGGTCATGCTGGAGTAGGGTGGGCCCCTAATCCAATATAACTAGTATCTAATTGAAGAAGAAAATTTACAGACAGACATAAAAGGAAGGTGATATGAAGACACGTGATCGAAGACAGCAACTTGACAACAGAGGCAGAGACTGAAGTGATGCGTCTACAAGCCGAGAATGACAAGGACTGCTGAGAACTTCCACAAGTTGGGAAGAGACAAGAGAGGCTCTCCTCTAGAGTGTTCAGAGAGAGCACAGTCCTGCCAACAGCTCGATTTCAGATTTTAACCTCTAGAACAGAATCTAGAGATTCCATTTCTGTTGTTCTAAGTCACACACTTTTTGGTATGTTGTTACAGCAGCTCTATGGAATTATACAGACCATGTGTTAAAATTAAAATCTGTGGCGCTAGTGCTAAAGAATCCACCTGCAATGCAGCAGATGTAACGTTGGTTTGATCCCTGAGTCGGGAAGGTCCTCCGGAGGAGGGCATGGCAACCAACTCCAGTATTCTTGCCTGGAGAATCTCATGGACAGAGAAGCCTGGGGGGGGCTACAGTCCATAGCGTCCTGAAGAGTTGGACGCAACTAAAGTGACTTAGCACACGTCCAAGAGTGTCTTTTAAAGTAAAGCACAGCTTTGCCTGGTCAGCAAAAACCTGAGTTCAAATACCTGTACAAATCAAAAGCTGTGTGACTGGGGACTTTAGTTTGCTTATTTGTAAAGAAGGGAAATGGCTCCTACAGAATGGTATGTTTCTGAAGATAAATGATTCAGAATGTCCATGACACAGAGGTTAAAATTTTTCTCTCTCCACTCTCAAACCCTTCTCCCTGTAATGAGAAGGAGTTTTAACATATGGTCAACAGACTATCTGGCTACCAATGCAGAAAGTAATATGATTAAAAAAAAATAAAGGCTGTAATTCATATATTGTTAAATACATATTCTAAAAAAAAAAAATGCTTTTCTACATGAAGCCCCAATAGCTTCACTACTTAGAAATCTCTAAATCTTTCCTGTGGTGGGTATGACCACAGTGCTATATGATGTGATTATCTCAGAGTTTTATAGGATGGTAAATGCTACCCTCGCCTATCTAAAAAGCTCAAAGCAGTTTCAATCACCAGAGAAGGAAAGAACAATTCTTACATAAGTTATCTTTTGTACTTTCAAAGATTATTTTATTTTTTAGTACAAGTCTTCTGATTTTACTAATATCCTTACTAATGTGCCAACTGACCCGACTTCAGTAATAAACACAAGACTCATGTCACTAAAAATCAATTGTTCAAAAGCAAGAACTTTTTATTTCAAATAATAACATAAGCAAAATGGTAATTAACTTTGGCAAGATTAGTAGAAATAGGAGAATAATTCACAGACATGGTAAGCATGTTCCCCTGATGTGTGCATCAGGCAGTAATATGGCCACAGTGTTTAGAACCACATGAGCAAAGCCTGGAAAAGGTCATCAAAGACCAGCACCATGACGTGCTGTGGATTAAGCCTCAAAAGAATCCAAATTTAGTGACTTGAAGAAAACCTAGAATCAGGTTATATATATTCTAAGAAAGTAAAATAACTGCAAATTATCCACTGCTACCAAAGACAACAGCTAACCTCTAGACTACGTGAATTCAAGTGAATAAAAGACTAACACTGAACGCTTACTATATATGTGTAAAACTAACTTTACATATTTCATTTATTTCAAGTCACAAAATATTCCTAATTAGGAGTTTTATACACAAGAAAACTGAGTACTAAGTTTTGGCTAAATATACAGTGTATAACTGGCACAGTTCAGAAAGGAGCTGCCAAAGCCACAACCTAAAATATAAATTTGCAACCTATCACTGGTTCTGCTTTACATATATTAAAACATTAAAATAAAAAAGTTTTGAAATTTTATTTAATTTGTGGGAAAAGGTGCTTTCAAAAAGAAATCTTAAATATCAATGCAATACAAACCTGCCTCCGGAGTAGCAAGTTACTTAAAAGTTAACAATATTATGCTATGGTACCACTTCAGGAAAAAAACAAATCCTGAAAGCAGAATCTAAGCAAATGAACCTGAAGTGAACCTTCAGCCGCTGGAAGAGAAGAAAGCGCCACAGACACTTGAACAACGCAAACACCAGCTGAGTGCTTCCCTGCAGCCTTTCCCTACTTAAGGATAAGCCTGGTAGGGCTGTTCAAGTTTACATTCCTCTGCACCAAATTTATCTGCCTTTTCTAAAGAGAAGAGGAACTAATAGTTGGTGAGCCTCTGCCGCATGTGTCTGGCACTTTATTAAGTGGTTAAGTTTTTAATCTGACAGACTTGGGTTTCAATCTTTGCTGAAACATTTGCGAGCTGTGAGATCTTAGGATATTAAATCTGTGCCTCTCTTTTGTAAGAGATATTAAAATAACAAATACCTCATTGGACTGTCAATGAGAATTATATTATGACGCTAATAAAATCACCCCGGTTCTTGTCACATGGTGTATATCTATTAAATATTACCTAATATTATCAACTTAAAAAAAAAAACAAGACAGCCTGCAGGCTAGCTGTTAAGAAATGAAGCTGAGAGAGATGCAATCACTTGGCCAAAGACAGACATCTAGAAACATTAAAAGCCAGTTACAAAAACCTAAAGGTAGTAAGAACTGTGTTCTCTTCAAAAGTGTTCCAATATTATTAGCCTTTCTCTCTGTCCAGCCTGCTTCCTCAGCTAGTCTTTTACAGAAGACAAAACTTAATGACTCAAGGTATTTAAATGCTGGAAATGACCTTAGAAATCACTAAACAAAGGAGCAGCAAACTGCTTTCAACAGACAAACCCAAACTGATGGTCTCTGCTTGGAATGATGGGTTAAAAAGGAGGATGGGAGGCACTATGAGAAGGATAAGAATTCTGAGAAAGGCAGAAAAAATAAGACGAAACAGTGATAGCAGCCCGTGGCTGGTGTAAGGGTGTGGTGTGTATGTGAGATAGTGGTGCAAGGACAAGCATCACAGGCCAGCCAAGTTCTACATCCTGCCACTGCTGTGTAAGTTCAATATGCTCATGAAACGAACTCCTCTATTCTCACTGAACTAAGGGCCCAAGGTCACGAGTTCCAAGAGCACACTCCACCACCTCCAGGGTTCTGGCTTCTCAGACAGTAGGTCATCCTACTGCCTGAAGCACCTAATGCTTCTCACACAATCTAAAGTTAGCCCACTAGCACCATTTCACCCTGTGACACCCTGCATGTATTTTTTATAAATTACTTGGAATATCTGTTCTGCATTTTGACTAGAACAAGGCAGAGTGATTCCCAGTGTCCATACGAGGCAAAGAGCCTCCTGGTGAATAGAGGGAAGAAAAATGAGCAAAGCTCATGCCAAAACAAAGCACTGGATCGCATTAGCTTTTGATGTGCAACCCACGTCTACGTAGTCCTACCAGAAACCTTTCTCCTATTCCCTGATAAGACCAGGACTTTTGTTCCAAAGGGGCACTTTCTATAAGCAAAGCATTTAATTACATGGTATCTAGAGGTATCCTATAACAAGGTTTCAGTTGAGTCAAAAATACTTCTTATAAAACCATCTCCTATATACTTCCTTCCATCCCTTGCTATAGTTCATTTTTAGATTAACTCGAATGTAAAACATTTGTGATGATGGACTTTATTCATCCGCCAATACCAATTACCACAATTAAGTATATACTTTATTGAAACAGTAAAAACTCTGTATCACTGTTTTACTTAAAAAAAAACAAAACCTTAAAAATCTCAAGTGTATGGTACATTAAGTGTTTACAGATTTTAACATATCTAAAGTGGTAATACATGGAAGGTGTGTGTGTCTTTGTGTATGTGTATAAACATGGATCTCCCCAGGAGATTCTGCATTAGTAAGTCTGCAGTGACCACCCCTCAACCCCATATTTTCAAAGAGCTCCACAGGCGACTCTGTCACACGTTTCCTGGCTAAGAACCACAGAGAAAGTGCATTTCAAACAGCTTTCAGTACCCATGCCCTCTATTTAAAGTATGCCCCCCAAAGAAAACAATCTGGGCCATTAATTTTAAATTCTAGTTCCAGAAAGTTTGCATCAAGGTATCTTGTTTTTAAATCCCCCATTAAAAAATGTAGTAACCTGACTTTTCATTAGTAGAAAATAAATTATTTAGAGCCTACTTATGGTTTAAAATATGTTTCCTATAAAACCACAGCATTATCAATTAAGGAAACATTTATAATTCTCTGCCACACTGTAGTATTTAAGATTGCTTACATAATTTTAATTTATTCTGCCTATCTTAAAAATGAACATACACTTGCTCTCCTCTATTTAAAGAGTAATATGTTAATGCTTTTCTTTAAAAGAGTTAAAAGCCCTTAAAACATTTTATTAACATAGCACCCAATAATAATGATGAAGGCACATAAGGTATAACAGTTATTTTTAATTGAATGTTAAATTTTTTCACTAAACGTTGTGCCCATCTAAAATATATACAATGACAAAAAAATCAAAAATTTTCCTAAATCATTAATGAATAAAAGAATATATATATGGAATATATATACACACACACATATATATTCCATATATATATATATACACATACCAAAGAAATACCGTATTTCTTTGATTCTAAGACCCGTTTTACATTTGACATTCCTGAATTACGAATGCATCTTATAATCACTGACATGTCATACTGGAAGCATTTTTAAATTTTTGAATGGTGTTTCTTACAATTAATGGCACCTTAGATCTGATGAACTACTGTTTATTTAAAACTAGTTAAAAGAGGCAACTTATTCTTTTTAAATGTAACGAAACTGCCCCATTCCGAAAACAATCCCAAATGTGTCACTCCATAAAGCTGTATTTTGAGTGAAAAATGGCCAACAAATTTGTGGAAGCAACTAAATTATCAGAACAAAGGAAACTGCCCTGGTAAGAATGTATAGCTTAAATAATAACTGCATTAATTATTATAGGAAGTGATTTCCAGAGTTTTAAACAAGCAACTTTATACTATTCCATCTTACAATGCTTTCCTAGTCTTCTGTCCACCCTATACAATGAAATAAAATTAAAGTAACATTTCACTGATGATAAGCTGTAAAGACTACCTGCTCTAAAAGAAGTTTCTACCTACAACAGAGATGATCAAAGTGCAGTATATGCATTCATGCTAACAGAAGCCAATGTTCAATGGAATGTTTAAAGACAAAAATTTAAAGATGAATATCTATTAATGTTGCAATCTACTAACACCACAGGAAGCCGTATCATTCTCTATCACAAATAAAAACTATGTGACCTCATGTCTGACGTAATTACTGCCTGCGGCAGTTCAAACTATTTTACTGAAATATTTAGGTTATTCCTTGCCCGTTTCGAATTGCTAGCATTCTAGTGACAGCAGTACTGTGAACAAAAGGGTCAAAAATGTGATAGGTCTTAAGTCAAATTTAGCAAAGTAAGACAATTAACTTTTCTCTCCATCATCTTAAAAAAAATAGTGAAAGTATCAGTTTTGGAAATTTGGTATCAGGATGAATACTATCCTTTCACTCAAACATTACACGACAATAAAAGATAAAGTGAGCATAACTAGACATAAATGTTTTTCAGCTGTTTTAAGAGTGTCGCACACTTTCAAGATGGGTCTCGAAGATAACAGTACTGACAGCTGATCAGCAAACTTCCACCATCAGAATCTTCAAGCCAGGGCAATACTTGTACACATTTTGTTTTCAAGTTTGCACATGAAAGCCCAAGGGTGAAAAAAGCTTGGGATCAAAATTCACTGAAAAGTCTCACTTTTTTTGTGGCTACTTAATACAATGTCAATTTTAATAATGATAAATGCAACCAAAGTACTGAACAGTCTGAAAGAAATTCCACTTAATATAATTTCCTTAAGGGCAAGACAAATCTTTCCAGAACATTAAAACTTTGTACCAGTGTCAGTTCTCCCCACTACCCCAAGGAAATGACAGGAAACCAACTCAAATTACTGGACTGAATTCAATGACCTTAGAAATAAACATCAGATTTCCATTCTCATCTACTTTTCCAAAAAAACAAAATAAATAACATACTATTTCTATTTCAGAACATGTAAGAAGAAAAGAATATTTCTGGTGAGGAACCTTAAGGATCTCTAGATCACAAGAGGTAAGCAAAACCACCCAATTTTAAATGGCTGGTGTCTGGCTATCATTTCTGGGGGAAGCTTGACAAGCATAACTGAAGAATTTTAGATAAAACCAGTGATGAATTATCGGAAGAGGAAACAAATGACTATTCACAGGACCAAATGAAAGCCTTCATTAGAAACAAAAAAACACCAATGGTTTTATATATGTGTGTATATATGTAAAACCCAAAGGAGAAACAATCAGCAAATAAATGAAATGCAAGAGCAAATAATAATAAATATAACAGGAAACTAATCCCCAATTTTTCTGCTACTCGGGTTTACCTTGGAGGCTAATCTGAAACAGTGTCACCCAGAGCCTACAAAACCCATGATGGACACACTGTTTCTGGAATACAAATGAATGTTTTTAAATCCATCAACACCCACAACTCTACATTTTGTGCAATTAAGGAATTCACTTTAGGCAAGTGACCAGTAAGTATCAGTAAGTACAAGCACTATCTATGCAGAATAGCAAATATAATGTGAAAGAAAGCAATGCAAGCATTTAGGTGAAATTCGGCTCCATGCTAAATCTGACTTCATGCTTCACTGTACTAAAAAAGAACTGCCATACTGTCAGTGTTATCTCTTTACAATATTTCTTATTTTACCATCATAGAGGCTAGGAGCTGTAACTATGAGCAATGTCAGTTAGCCAAATTTCTCTGATTTTCTACCTAGTTTTAAAGAATATTTTATTATCTGAACTATCAACTTTCTATTTTTCTCTGTATGTGCATGAAACAGACATACAGAGAAAGAGAAAAATCTACATATGACTTACACAATAAAAATGCACAGGTATTACACATATACTAATGAGACTGCATGATTTTTTATATCAAAGTACATGCTTTTTCCACACATGGTTCTTTGTTGTTACTAAGAGTAATAGAAAACTTCTGCAACAACTAAGCACATGCTGCCAATGATTCATGGTTTTAAGAATTTGTAGGTTAAAAAAATACAATTCCTAGAACACTGTTATCAAACAAAGAAGTTTTATTGGCATCTAAAAACAAAGTTCACCCAACATTGAAACGTACTTTAATATTGATGTTGTTTTCTTTTTCTTTTGAACTCACTGCAGTATGAGGAACAAATCACAAACACTTACTTTGGAGAAACAGAGACCAGAGTGTAGATTTTACAAAATCACTTTTTAAAATCTCTGTATTGTGCTCCTCAAATATTTAGAGCCAGTCTTTGCATAAAATATCACAGCTTTGTCTATTACCTTAAAATTCTGCAGCAGCCTAAAGATATGGGTAAGATATACCATCACTTGCTATTCTGAAATATATCTATTACCATATCCAACCTAATGGTAGTATCTAAAAAAAATTCTTTCTTCCATAGGAAGTCTCTGACAAGCTGTTATTCGTTTCCTTGAAGTTAAAAGAATCAGGGGGCAACATTTATATTTTATCAGAAAAATAAAAAAATGTTTACCTACCATGTTCATATTAAGAACAATGTCTATACAAGTCAGTTGTACAATTATTTTAAGAGAAAGGTGAACATGAACATCAGATTAACTTAATTCTGGCAGACGAAAGTGAGCAACTATGGTCCGGTCAGCCATTAATCTATTACAGAGAGATGACAACTTTACAAAATGTATCTTTTACCTACTGAGTGATGATTATGTCCCCTCAGTTTCTGTGCTTTCTACCACTGGTTCACTCTCTACATCAGCAACTGTGTCACTCTTCTTGTTTACCTCACTTGAGGAGGCCAGTTTCTCATACAGTTCAGGATCACTCTGCGCTGGCAAAGGCGGTGGCTGGGCGTGTCTCTCAGTGTTTTCACCATTAACCTGAGGCACGTTATCACCTTTTCGTTGAGAAGTGGCCCCTTCAAAAAACTCAAAAACCCGAGCATGAGGAGGGGGGATCCAGGTGTTCTGAATTCTATCTCGTCCAAGACGATTCCCATTCATTTCTCTGCAGAAATCAAAATCTCTGTCATCCCTGTCCCTCTGCCTCTCCCAGGGTCTTCTGCGGTCATCAAAATCTCTGTGAACCTCTTGTCCGAATCCTCTGTTCCAAGGACCACTTCGAGGATCAAACCGGTAGTTTCCAGACCGAAATCTACCTCTTTCTTCATGTAAGCCTTTCGGACCGCCATAGACAGGTAGAACTCGATGCTCTCGCTCATCAAAATCTCTGGGCCCCCAGGGCTTCTCTGGATTAAAGCCAAAGTGGTCTCTTCGGCCAAGATGATCTATGCCCGGCCTCACGAGATTCTCCCTGATATCTACAGGAGGTCTTCCAAAATGATCTCTAGCGTCTAACGGAGGCCTTCCAGGACCTTCTCGTGGATCAACAGGTCGTCCAACCACATCCCTAACATCCACCGGGGGAGGTCTACTGATGGCTTCCCTGGGTTCAATGGGAGGAAACCGGTAATCTCTGTCACCTTCCTGCTGAATGTTATCATTCCCAAGTGGTATCCTTTTCTCTGGGTTAGGAACACTGTCTACATTTTGTCTTCCAGGAACTAGAAAAGGTCTTTCAGGTGGACTAAAAATATCTCCTGGAGGAAAAGGACCACGGGGTGGTGGATGCAGAGCTGAATCAAGTACTGCTGGGGGAGGGAGTCCCCGCTGGGGTGGAATTCCAGGCTGTATTAAAGGGAATCGTGGTCCAGGTGTCTGTGGGATCAGTCCTGGACGAATGTCTAACATTGGCATTGCAGGCATCCTTTGATTAGGAAGATTTAAAGGGGGTAAGTTTTGAGGCCCAGCTGGTGGTTGTGTTCCCAAAAGCCCAGAAGTACTTGGGATACCAGGTGGCTGTACTCCGATAAGTCCGGAATTATTAGGCATATTTGGGGGGAGCACTCCCAAAAGTCCAGAACTACTTGACACGTTTGGTGGCTGTAATCCCAAAATTCCAGAGTTATTTAGAATATTTGGTGGCTGGGGTCCAATAATCCCAGAACTACTGGAAACGTTAGATGGCCGGACTCCAAGAATTTCATTATTACTGGATACGTTTGGTCTTTGGACTCCCAGAATTCCAGAATTGCTTGTCACATTTGGCGGCTGTCCTAAAATCGCAGGGCCACTTGAAATATCATTTGGAATCACTAAAATGGAAAGGAAAACAATAACATAATCAATCACCCTGGTGTGAAAAAGAAATGATACACTTCAGTCCCCTACATACGAACCTTTAAGGTGGGAACTTTCAAAGATGTCAACGTGTGTTCACGCCCAGTCACTAGGTTCATTCACACGTCTAGCACGGTCACCTGCATGCACCCCCGTGTACCTGAATGCCCAGTGCTGCATACAGAGGGCAGCACTATCCCTCCATCCTCCTCTAGGCAGTAACGCTTCTTGCCTGTTCACTCAAGCCAGCCCCTGTCGGCCAGCTGTTATGCTGTACTATTGTACTTTTCAAGGTACTGTACTGTAAGATTAAAAACATTTTCAGTGTTTACTTTTTATGTATTATTTGTGTACAAAGTATTATAAACCTATTACAGTACAGTACTATGTAGCCAATGGTGTTGGTTGGGTACCTAGGCTAACTTTTGTTGGACTTACAAACCTGCTCTCAGAACAGAACTCATTTGTATACAGAGGACTTACTTTATTTATAATTATTCATGCTATAATTTCCAGTAGTCAGCTACTTGTATCTCCCCAAGAACCAAGGTATACCAGATATTAAATAAAAATTAAAGCTAAAATTATAAATACCACACATAGTAAAATTTAAATATGAAAACAAAGTGGACCTCTTACCTAAAATCTTTATATAATATCTTTTTAAGTTAAACTAAAACGTCAGGTTTTATATCAATCCTCCACCTTTATTTAACAAAAGCATTTCTAACAGTAATGTCATTAAAAAGAAAAAAGACTTGCCGCTTTCAAACAACACACTTATCTTCCAGACCTAGCTGAATATCTGATAGAAGCTATACCTTATATTGGTTTGTTTTAATCTTTCTGTTGGTATACATATTTTGTGCAATCTTATTTTGATAACACCACGTTAAAAAAGTCCCAATAGGCCAAAAAAACTGAGAAGTCTTAACAAAAAGGTGTCAAAATATATACTATCCTGAATAGAATGCCAAATTTGTTTTTAATAGAAATTTTAGGGGACAGTGTTTTTTTTTTCTTTTTTTAAAAGCTGCAATATCCATGCACTGAATCGGTTACATATGCATGACACCTCAGAATTAAACATCAATACAGAGAAGTAGTACTTATGATTTAACTATGTCTTTCTGGGAATTTCTTTTTACTTTTTTTTTTTTTTTACCTGATCTGGTGTTTTCTGCAGAAGAAATCTGGTGATCAATAAGATGAGGTACTTTTTCTTCAGGCTCTGCTTGTTTCGTTGGAGGATTAAAAACATTTCCAGCTGGCAGAGTGGCAGTAGCAAGACTGCTGGCAACAGAACCACCTGGTAAAACAAGGCTACCAAATCCAACATCTTTCACAGTTTCTGGAGTCATAGATAATGGCGGCTGCACTAAAGCTGTTTAAAGAAGGAGAATATACAGTTCAGATTTAATTAGCTAATCAATTAATGTGCCAAGTTAAAATATTAAGCATGACCAACACTGGTCTTGAAGTTTTAAATCACCTCCTAGCCTCTTCTCCCAATTATATGGTGAGACTGCTCAGTTGACATGACATATGTGAATTCTCTTCTGGTCCCTTTATTTCATTTATGATGAAAACTAACCTCTAGGAGCCTGAGTGTTTCATTTAATGGCATCTCTGTATCACTGGAAAAGACGCTGATGCTGGGAAAGATTGAAGTCAGGAGGAGAAGGGGACAATAGAGGATGAGATGGTTGGATGGCATCACCAACTCAATGGACATGAGTTTGAGCAAGCTCTGGGAGTTGGTGATAGACAGGGAAACCTGGCGCACTGCAGTCCGTGAGGTTGCAAAGAGTTGGACATGACTAAGTGACTGAACTGAACTGTATTACCCAGCACATTATAAATATAGTAACTGATACTCAAAATGATAAATAAGACACCATGAAGAGGCTAAATTATACTTAGAAACCTCTTTTAAAAAAATAGGTTCTAAAAAAAAAAAAATTTCTAAAAATATTTTAGAAATATTTAGTAGAGACAAGTTTGGTAAAATAAGGACCCACACTTAAAATCATAATTTTTCAAAGATGGGGCTTCCCTCGTGGCTCAATGGTAAAGAATCCACCTGCCAATGCAGGAGACACTGGTTCAATCCCTGATCCAGGAAGATCCCACATGCCATGGAGCAACTAAGCCTGTACACCACAACTATTTGAGCCTGTGCTCTACAGCCCGCGAGCCTGTCCTCTGCAACGAGAGATGCCACTGCAACAAGAAGTCCACCTACGATAACTAGAGAGTATTGCCACAACTAGAGAAACGCTCATTCAGCAATGAAGGAAGACCCAGCACAGCCAAAAGTGAATCAATGAAAACAAAACCTAGTAATTTTTCACGGATGTCAGTACGCGACTATCTAAATGTACAGAAATGATTGGTGTAAATACAAAGACGAACAAATGAGAGTGAAAACCTGCCCAATTCTCTAGAAATTCTAAGTACTAGGGTCTTTTACATTCACTACTTTTTGTCAAATGAGGTTAGAAACTCATCAGATTAGAACTACAAAGATTTCACTTTAAAGAATGGGTAGAAATGTCCTGTTTATATGTCACGTGTATGTTAAAAACTAAGCTAGAGGAATATTAAAATTACAATTGAACAATTAGAAATTCTAGTCAAATTTATGTCACAACACTATTTAGTCATGTACTCTGGGATTCTAAAAAATGTTTTATCCTCACATTTAACTCCAGACTACCTAGACAAACCGTTAACATAGAACAAAGCTGTAAAACAGGGATAAAATGACCTGAGATCCCATATGGGAATTGTGAGAATTAAATGAGACAGTGTGAACAATCAGGTGAGTATCTGGCACACATGGTATTTCTTTTTTTCCTTTAATTGATCCCAGATTTTCCAAAATAATTAAAATAAGGAGAAGTAAACTTGGTAGAGGGGCTCTTAAGTAAGTAGGATAAGTCTCTGTAAACAGTGAATTCAGAAATGGCTTCTGAACATTTTTCTAATTTTCATAAAAAATGAACAGTTCTTCCTAATTAATCAATAGTAACATAAAAAGGATCCTCGTGTTGTCTAACAGCACCAGGAGAAAAAGGAGTTTAAAAATATAATAAAAATGAGTTATAATATCAAAAGGTAGGCTCTATAATATACTCTCTTTACAATAAAGTCCTTTGGTCCAATATTATGCCAAAAAGCTAAGAAGCTCCCCAAAACTGATAACAGTCATCCCAAAAGGATAGAGCAGTAACATGAAAGGTCTCATTGTACAAAGATGAACAAACTGAACTTCAAAAAGAAAAGTGAATTTAACTATTTGAAAGCATAAATCCATGAATCCATACATGTTACTAAAAACGAAGGGGGAAAACATAGAGGGAAGGGAGTAGAGAAGAAATAAGAGAAATTCTCCCCTACCTTCAGCCACTGGGTATCACGGATAATAGAATTCGTTACTCTGAAAGATGGCACTTGCAGTAAAGAATTTAGCATCTACCCTGGGTCTCCTGTCCTTCAAGGTAATGAAATATAATTTACAGAACAAATTCTTGCTAAGAAATGTGGAAGGGATCATAAAATTTAGAAGATCACTTTGCAACTAATAAAAGGTAGATTCTGGCAATAATAATCAAAGGATGAAAGCATCAGATGACAATGTGAAAGGCGACTTTTAATGACCAGGTTCCACCATCTGAATGCTCTGACCCATTCTGACATCATTTAACATGAACAAGAAGGCACTGCATGCATGGCTCTTGATGTGAAGTGATATCAAGTCCACAGAACCCCACTTGTTAAGTTTTCTTACCAAAAAAGTTGAAGCATGTTCTAAACAAGCCTATGGTGCTAAAAACTTTCTATCTGCAGGAGGTTCAAGAAGACAAAATAACAAATTCGATACCACAAAGAAGCAAAAAACCCAAATCCATTATTTGGGATCCTATATAGAGAAGGGAGGAATTCCAAGGTGCTGCTGGTGGTAAACAATCTGCCTGCCAATGTGGAGATGTAAGAGATGGGGTTCAATCCCTGGGTCAGAAAGGCCCCTGGAACAGGGTATGGCAACCCACTCCAGACTGTTGCCTGGAGAATCCCTTGGAGAGAGGAGCCTGGTGGGCTACAGTCCATAGGGCTGAAAAGAGTTGGACACGACTAAAGCTACTGAGCACACAGGCACATAAAAATGAACTACTTTTCAACAAGTCAAAGACATGAAGGATTTTAAAAAAGGGAATGTGGGTGGAGCTGCTCCAGATTAAGACATTTTATACATAAAACAAAACAAAACAAAAAAACAATGAGAACTTTTGATTAAAATAAAACAATTATAAAAAATCTTGATACAATAGAGCAAATCTGGACTGTCATAGAATACTGCTGATTTGTCAGAAATCATTTAACCCAAAAAACCAAAAAAATGCAACTATCTGACAACTTTCAGAATAAAAAAATTAACAATTCACAGGAATGAGAACCAACACATAATTTTTAATGTAGAAAACTCACATGTTGGTACTACTGGTGGGATAGTAGGTGGTGGTACAACAGGGGGTGGAACTGGAGGAGGCATGAAACCTGCATGGGGAAAAAAAAAGACCAAAAATAAAATAACAAAAAAGTTACTTTCTTTTAAATCAAAGATTTCAACAGCTATAAATGAAATTCTACATTCATTATATAATCCTTACTACAACCTCATATTTATGAATATATTTTCCATTTAAATAATTATTTTTATACACACAACCTTATTTGACACTCAGTAGGCTAAAAAGTAAAAGCACAGAGATCCCTGTCATGAACATATACTATTTGTTTACTCATTCGTCTAAATCCTGTGGCACGTGCTGTGATACTCTCAAATCAAACATTAATTCAAGCCAGGCAGTCTGTTTCTATGTTAGCTTGATGACTGCATGAGGGGGAGTTAAGCACTGTATTTCAAGCTGGTATAATATTATGTGCAATAATGTCACCTGTAAAATGTGCTCCTGTATTTCTCTGATATATATATAGATTCTGTTTTGAGCACTGAAACAAACCTTAATAAAAATAATATCACATGATCCAACTATAAACCTGCTTCTCTGTATTTTTAAAATACAGAGCTATCATTATATTCCATTAGAAAAAGTGGCTAAAAATAATGGGGAAAAAATATGATTTTCAACAAGTGAATGCAAACGTGTATATGGTTTTTGAAATACCATGTATTTCTTCTGAGAAAAGAAATCTAAGTTTAATTTTCAATGACAAATACAGAAGATATTTTATGAGTAATTCTCTAATATTTAAAATATAAAAAGGTACAGTTCTTACTAAAATCTTCATCAACTTCAAATTATATATTAAACTATAATTTAAAAATTTTACATTACATGATAAATTACAACAGACAATGAGTTTAATTTTTGGTTTGTTTCCAGATTTTAGGAACCGTATTCAACAATGGCTAAGGATTTAAATTACAGAAATCAATTCAGTCATTCTTTTCATAATATACAAATAATTCATAAAGTTCAAAAAAAAGAAACAATTTTGAAAAACAACATATATCATTTGATCCCTTATTCTTCTAAACCTCCCATGATCTAATAATAAAAAGCTCTAAGCTCTCTGTATCTCTTACATATAAGCAACTAATCATATTTAATTGATATGTGTTAGGTAATCCATAGTTTTTACATGGAAACAATGATTTAAGGGCCTTTTTGTTTACCAAAATTAATTAGGTCAAAAGAATTACTACAAATTCAATTAGCACTTTAAGATATACTTTAATTTCTAATGTCAAACTGGAAATAATCTACATATTATTAGATCCAGAGTGGCTCAGATGGTAAAGAATCTGCCTGCAATGCAGGAGACCTGGGTTCAATCTCTGGGTAGGGAAGAACCCCTGGAGAACGGAATGGCAACCCACTCCAGTATACTTGCCTGGAGAATTCCATGGACAGAGGAGCCTGGCAGGCTAGAATCCACGGGGTCGCAGTTGAGCAACTAACACTTTCACTTTTTTCAATCTATATATATTTGATGCATACTTTCTGACAAATGGGTGATAACTGTAGACTTCTATATAAAAAACTTCAACATAAATGTTAAATTATTTTGAAGTATTTCAATGATTTTAAAAGATTCATTTAAATCTTTTCTCTGTCAAATGCTTCTTAAGTGTGGTCTGTGAACAACAAGCATCAGCTGGGAACTTGTTAGAAATGGAACTGTCCTGCCCCACTTCAGTTCCACTGATTCAGAAGGTGGCTCGGCCCAGCAATCTGTGCTTCAACACACCTTACAGGTGATTCGGATGTAAGCTCTGGTTTGAGAATCACTGCTCTTATAGCATCTGAACTTCGAAACAGAACAATTTAAATGACAGAATTCTCAACAGAGTTCAAATACAAAATGAATTCTTACCAGGCGGTGGTTGTGAAGGGTTGAAACTTGCTCGGAGAAAAGGAGGCGGAGGGATTGGACTGAAGCCGGGAGGAGGAACTGGCATTGACACAGGAAATGTTGGTGGTACTAAATTAACTGCAGGCACTGCTGGAGCTACCGGAATCTTGGGGGTAGAAAATAAAAAAGTCCATGCACCATGTTATCCATCTGCAACGATTACATCTTAGGACAACCAAGGTAAATGATTTCTGTTTCACAGAAAGGTAAAAACATCATCATATTAAGTTGCTTTTTTTCTTTCTGTATTCTTACAAGTAAACCTACTTGAAGTAGAAGACAGTATTTTTCAACAGAGTGTATGTGGAGATTGTGAAATCTACCTTATAGTCAGGTGATGCAAAAATATGGGCACCTCCTCAACAGTGAATATCATGCTCAATTTTAAACTGCCATCTCCCACTAAGTTTGTAACACCTAACTATGTTATGCACTCTAATCACCATTAGGAAGCACGTCACTCACTATCAGCTTTAAAATGGCTGCAATTTCTCATTAACTTGCTTTCTACTCCTAACCATAAATTCTTTTACTCATAATAGGTACAATAATTCCCAAATATTTATCTGCGTTTTGGCATGGCTGGCTGTACTTCTCTCCTGAAGAAAAGTTAAAGTCTCTCAGTCATGTCTGACCCTTTGCGACCCCAGGGACTATACAGTCCATGGAATTCTCCAGGCCAGAATACTGGAGTGGGTAGCCATTCCCTTCTCCAGGGGATCATCCCAACCCAGGGATCGAACCCAGGTCTCCCACATTGCAAGTGGATTCTTTACCAGCTGAGCCAGCAGGGAAGCCCACCTCTCTACTGAAGTTCACATTATATCAATGGTCTATTCAACACCTCAATTTTGTTGTCCAGAAAGACAGTTCAAACTTTCACACGCACAAAACTGAACTCCCTCTGTCCTTCCCAAAACCACACTTCCACAGTCTCAGATTCTCAGGTAATGGTAACTCCATCTCTCCAATTTCTCAGACCAAAAACCTTGCCTCTGTTCTTTCTCACAACTCAAATCCAATTATGTGCACTGGTTATACCATGACAATACACTTAGTATCTGTCAGCCTCTTGTTGACTTCACTGCCATCAGTCTCGTCCGAGCCACCATCATCTCTTGTCTGAATTGCTGCAATTGTCTTTTAACTTGTCTCTGCTTTAATAAGTGCCCACTATTCTATTCTCAAAGCAGTTGCCAGCGCAATCCTTTAAAGCCAGATAGAGTCACTTCTTTCTTCAAAATAAGGGGTCCCCCATCTGAGAGTGAAACCAAAGTCCTCCAAGAAGTCTCACTTTCACTAAGCTGCCTCTCACTCACTATTCTTGCTCACTTGTTTTTCCTGGAACACACCCATAATGTCCCCAGCTGTGGCCTTTGCACTGGTTGTTCCCTCTGCCTCCAAAGCTTTCTTGAGATAGCCACATGATTAACTGCCTCAGCAACTGTAAGTGGTGCTCAAATGTCATTCTCAATAAAGTCTACCCTATTTTAAATTTTAAACTCCTACCGAGGCACTCCTGACATCATAGTTTTATACTACCTTCTCCCTTGCACAGTATCTTATAAACTTACTAATTTCCTAGTTTCTGTCTCTCATAATGAGAACAAATGCTCCAGAAGGGTAGGGATTTATGCGTGTTTTCTTTCCCTGAGGTCTCCCCTATCCCAGGTGACTTGAACAGTGAATGTCACAGAGCAGGCACTTGATAAATTTGTTCAGTAAATAAACATTTAAATATGAATTACTTCTTACCTAAATGAAAATTTTCAAAATACTTATATTTTAATGTTAATCTATTTTGCACAATTTCTCCCAAGTTTTATAAAATAAAAAAATGAGTAAAAACAGAAATGTAAAACAACACCTTGAACAGTTAAAAAAAACACCCAGCACTAACCTGTAACATAGCAACAGGTGGAGGGAAAACCTCTGCCTGGGTTGTGACCACTGTCTCCTTTTCAGCTGGAGGTGGGCTCTGAGTTGTCTGGACCGTCTCTTTAACAGGTTCTGAGCTTTTCACCGTTTCCCACTCTAAATAAAATATTTGAAATTGATTTCCTTTGAGTGGATGCACTTTTTCATTTTCTATTACTATGAATACATTTACTCCAGGTCCAAATGGTCCTTCCTGTACCACGGCTCATCTTCCAGAAGTGTCCACAACTCTAGGTGTTGTGGACAAACTCTATTTGGTTCTGCTGAGATAAATCCAATTAGGATACTAAGGAGTTCAAAACAACATGAAATGAGGCACAAATCAAAGATGCTAAAATATTTAGTCTAGAGAAAACACATAAAAGGGAAATAAGAGACATATCTCCAAGGCTGCCTGATATAAGAGGAACCAACCTTATTCTATATTTTGTCACAAAGTACAAGGGGAGCCAACAAGGAAAGCATTAACCCAATATAGAAAAATCTTCCTGAAAATACTGAAAAATGCAAAAGCAGCACAAAGAAGCTCCAACGGGTCCTCTAAAGGTTCTTCATCTCCCTTAGAGCACACCCATCAGTTATCAAAATGCTAGTAAGACTTCACATGACCTTGCCACTCTGCCTCTCTGACTTCATCTCCTACTACTCACTTCTCACTATACTCAAGCCATTCCGCTCTTGTAACCATGTAACAGACTTTGCATTCTCTCTGTACGAACCACTCTTCCCCAGAAAGCTGCACATCTCATCCCTCTGAAAATCACCTGCTCCACTAGACCCTCTTCATTCACTTAAAACTGCAAAAGCACCACAATCGTGCTGCCTATCCCTTGCTCTGTTTTTCCTTAGGGCTTACCAACGGTGAAATACTATTAAGTTTATTTACTTTGTTTATTATCCATTTTTCCCCACTAGAACATGGGTTGGCAAACACTTCTTGCTGTAAGTATTCTAGACAGTGCGGGCATGTGTTCTCCATTACAATGACTCAACTGTTGTTGAATTTTAAAGTCATATACAATAGGTAAACACGACTGACCATGGTTATGTTTCAATAAAACTTCATTTACAGAACAGGCAGCCAGTAAGATCTGGCCCAAGGACTGCTGTCCATCCCTGTACTACAGTGCGCACTCTGAGAGGAAGGATTGTTGTCTATCTCCCTGCTATAATCACAGTTCCTAAAATCATGCCTGGCACACAGCAGGAACTGAAACATGCTTTGAATGAATAAATGTTCTGGAAGAGCAGCTATCCAAATGAGAGAGAGAAGGAAATTGCAAGAATACAACAACTGAAAAAAAGTGTTTGAAAACATGTGCACTGGCCAGAGAACAAAAACACTACTCCTAAAATTAAGCTAACTTTAGTAAAGAGCTAAGATGTCAAGAAATGAGGTATATCATATTTCGATTCTTTCCCAAGTATCCATTATCCTGTGAATTTTTTAAAACTAAAAAGACAAATTTTTAAAAAGAACAGGTCAGATTATCACTTGGTTATAAGCTTTATAGAGCTCCATGAATCTGAACTACAGCTCTCTAAACCAAAGTTCTATTCCTGCCATTCTCAACACAGATACTAATCAAAATATTATAATCTTGGAAGTTTTTTTTTAAAGAAACACCATCCTAAATCCCCAGTTCTCATTTAAACTCAAGTAAATAAAATAATTAGTCTAAAGATGCCTCCATATTCACAACTCTCTCAAAGACTGAAGCTTTAGAAAAAGGCATACATAAGAAATGCTACATTCAGAGTTTTAGAACACTACACTTTGACACTTATGAATAGATCGCAATAAGCATATACATGGAACAGGGTAATGGTTCATTTTTTTCCCCACTTGTGTGCAAGGGGGAAAAAATCCAGGAAATAACACAATTCACCCCATCATGCAAAATGTTTAGCAGTTACACTTTCAGCGTACTTTTTAAACAATAAAACTCCCCATAGGGTTCTTACCAGTATTTACAGTTTCCTGATCAATCATGCCTCCTTCTGCAAAACCTTCCAAGTCATCCACTTTAACTTTCTCCCACGGTATATACGTAACTCCAAGATCCACATCCCAGAATTGTTTGTATTCTGTTTTCACACCTTTGTTTAAAGCCCAAGCAATCTATAAGAGAAGAAAAAAAAAAGTGCATTTATACTATTAAAAAAAAAAAGCTAAAACATACAAAATTATAAGCTAATGATGTAAATACAAATAAAATTAGTTTCAAAAATCAGCTGGACAAAAATCACTGCTGGAATAATAATAATCAAAGAATTTTTTCCGATGTGTTTCCTGATTTTGTTTGTAAAATGAAACCTGCATTAGACAGTGACGGTGTCTGTAATATGGGGTTTATTTCCACTTCTTCAGTTCAGCCGCTCAGTCGTGTCCAACTCTTTGTGACCCCATGAATCGCAGCACGCCAGGCCTCCCTGTCCATCACCAACTCCCAGAATTTACTCAAACTCATGTCCGTTGGGGCAGTGATGCCATCCAACCATCTCATCTTCTGTCGTCCTCTTTTCTTCCTGCCCACAATCCCTCCCAGCATCAGAGTCTTTTCCAATGAGTCAACTCTTCACATGAGGTGGCCAAAGTATTCGAGTTTCAGCTTCAGCATCAGTCCTTCCAATGAACACCCAGGACTGATCTCCTTCAGAATGGACTGGTTGGATCCCCTTGCAGTCCAAGGGACTCTCAAGAGTCTTCTCCAACACCACAGTTCAAAAGCATCAATTCTTCGGCACTCAGCCTTCTTCACAGTCCAACTTTCACATCCATACATGACCACTGGAAAAACCATAGCCTTGACTAGACAGACCTTTGTTGGCAAAGTAATGTCTCTGCTTTTGAATATGTTATCTAGGTTGGTCATAACTTTCCTTCCAAGGAGTAAGCGTCTTTTAATTTCATGGCTGCAATCACCATCTGCAATGATTTTGGAGCCCGAAAAAATAAAGTCTGACACTGTTTCCACTGTTTCCCCATTTATTTCCTATGAAGTGATGGGACCAGATGCCATGATCTTAGTTTTCTGAATGTTGAGCTTTAAGCCAACTTTTTCACTCTCCACTTTCATCAAGAGGCTTTTCAGTTCCTCTTCACTTTCTGACACTTCTTAGTATGATCTTAAAACAATACATTCCTCAATATAATCCAAATCTACTTTTCACCATAAAAATCTCAACTTAGTTAGATATAATTATTTAGAAAAAATCTTATAATTAAGCAATTAGATACTTAGATAATTAGCTAAACAAAATCTTGGTACTCCATGAAAGAGACCAGTGACACTTCAGCTTACAAAGAGAAACTCTCTGCCATAAAAGGACAAAGTATGGGTGTATTAACTCCTTTGAAAGTAATTTTAAATTTATTAATTCAGTTACAGAAATTGATAAAATAAATTATCTTCAAAATAGGAGAAATAAAATGTGAATTACAAGATGTTAAAAAGGAGACATCAATAGTATAATTTGGGGTTAGGATTAGGAAGCACTGGCAAGAAAGGAATGAAAGACAAGCCTGATAAAGCTCTGCTCATAAAATGGGGTCCTGGTCGACTAAAGAGCACTGTGCAGGTGCGATTTCAAAGAACTGCTTGAATAAGGTTTTGTTTGGTCATTGTTTAACCTCAAGCTAATTCTATACTTTAATAATACTGAAATAATAAATTTCTGTCAAGGTTTACCCATAATGCTAAAAAAGGATTTAATACAGGAAACAGAATTCTACGATCTAATAAAACAAGAGCATGTGTCCCCCAATCTCACCTTAATGACCTTGGATCCAATTTTATACGACCCGGAACTAAGTTTCTGAAGAGCTCGAAATGCATCTTGTCGATGAACCATGCAGACATAAGCACAGCCTCTGGGAGGAATCATCTGTTAAAAAATTTTTTTTCTTTAGAAACAGTATTAGGAGGGTAAGTCATTTCTGGCATTTTATGGTTTTAATAGAACAGAACATTGATTACTGATGAATCATTTTCCCCCTTTCTTCCTCTGGCTGTTTATTGGTACAATTCATATACAATTACTTAAAAAGAAAAGTTCAGAAGCTAGCTGGGACTCATTCTAAGCCTAATATACACGAAATCTTAAATATCACATATCAATCAAAGTTTCACTACACAATGAATATTTGAAGCATGTAATTTATTTACAGTAGTATTTATAATTTTACAAATGTTATGTTGGGTATTGTGAGAAGGATTTTTGTTTGGCCAAAATATTTTATCTTTAATATAAAGTCCAAAATCTACAACAATAAAACGAAAGCTTTTCAATTTTATAAAACTTTACTTTGCCCAACTACTTCCAAAGATTTTAGTATGAATAGGAAGATAGCCTCACCATAAGGATCTCAATTTTTGTAGCATTTAACTACTCTATGAACTGCCAAATCATAAAATTATCTTTAATGTATTAATTCAGAAAAATACATGGAGTATTTCAGTTTATAAAGAACTTACAAGGTCTTCTACCCCTTTATTAGTAGTCATCACATAAGCTTTCGCTGTGAAAATAACCTTTCCCTCAGTCTTGCTAATATCTCAAGCTGCTGCTGCTGCTGCTATCAACTCTTAATTCCAAACTTCTCAAAAGAGAAGCTTATCTAACCCCTTACATAATTTTTCATCTTTTGCAATGTAGATCCAAACCCTCCCCAAACCACCAAAAATATTTTCTTCAAGCTAATGACCTACTAAATTCTAAATCTAATGGACTCTTCTCAGTCTTCAAATTCCCCCCAAACCAACTGAAAGATTTATTAAGTCTTCCATCAGTTTTTCAAATCCTGGATTTTATCACTAGCCATTTAGTACACTTCACTTCACAAAATAACTTAATGCCTATTACTTGTAAATAATACACTATTATAAGGTAAGACAGAAGAAGAGGGAGACACACTGATGTCCAAATGACTGTGGTGCGAGAAAGCCTAGACATGGCATACGCAATGTGAAATACAGCACGCCACTTGGATTCAGGATCTGTGCAGAGCAATGATTCCTGGTTTTGCATCAAATTCACCTGTGTAATTATGGCACTTTGATAAGAATCTAAAGATACTGATCATGGGCATCATATTTTTTCAAATGTCAGCCCATGTCTGATATGCAGCTAGAGCTGAGAACCATTAGTTTAAACGTAGTACAAAATCAGGAAAAAATTTGAGAGGTTACATGATTACAAACTCTGAAAGATTACTTAAATTCTGACAGGTGAAATTTAAAAAGACAAAAAGAGAAGCCTTCAACACTTTTATGGTATAAAAAGAGGAATCTGAAATACCTAAGTTGAAACATTCAACCAATTATTTATTATTTATTAACTAATCAGTTATTTACTATCTATATAACTCAGTCAAATCATTTAGGTTCCTCCCTGGTAAAGTAACAATATATGAATAATTATTAACCAGCTTCCTGTGAGGCTCCAATGTGGTCACACTCCACTGAAAGTAAAATTCAAAATGGTCTAATTCAATTTAAATAAACACTGCTGTTACTTATACCAGAAAGTCAAATTTGGCCATATAAGGAACATTGAGACTGTAAGAACTCTAAGACTAGAAAGGAAAAACCAGTTAATTTCCTGGTAAATAATGATGAAAAATGTCCAAAAGACATTAATGTACAGTAACAGTGAATAAAATCAGGATTGAAGTCTCCTCAAACAAATGACTACAAAACATTTCATGGCTTAGTTTTAGCTCCAAGGAGAAACATTAGTCCTTCAGGAAGAAGAAAATATTCAAAGAAGGGGACTGGGTACAGGGAAAGAATCACACTGAGGAGAGAGGGAACTGTGCTCAGGCCACATAGGTTCTCTTGCCTCGGGGTTTGCTCTGAGAGGGCGAGGTGGGGAAGGGGAGGAAGGAGGCTGGCAGAAGACTGGGACCTCCCGTCCAGCTGTGTCTCCACCATCACCGACATGCTCAGGTGCAAATAATGATAATTCTAACTCAGTTTCTCCATTTTCATTAAAAAAGGGAAAAAAAGAATTAAACCAGATCATACATATGGTTCCTGCTAACTCATTTGATGTTTTTAGCAATCAAGTACTACCACACTGTAGTAAGGCCCCTAAAAATATTTTGTAAAGAATTCCATTAAAAAAAGAAAAATTAATTATGGAGATAGCAGGAGAATAAACACAAAAATGATCAGAGTCAAATAATCCTCACAAAAATGTGATTAAAGGCAGATGCAAAGTGACTAAAAACTCCCTATATTTTTCCAAACCCTACACTATTATATTTAAGAATTGATACTTACATTAATGGACTCAATCTGTCCAAACTCTTCAAACAGGTTGGTTAAATCCTGCTGTGTTGCCTTCTTGTCCACCTGACCGACCCACAGAGTAGTACTGCATACTGCCAAGACAGAAGAGACAGATTACCTAAATCGCAGAGAAGTTACTCTTTCAAGTAGCTAAGGAAAAGCACTAGGAACAGTAATAAATTAAAATTTAAGATAGCATATTTTAAATACTTATTAACTGATATTTTTGTTATGTTTAAAATCAACTAAAATGCCAGGTACCCATGTACATCTATGCCAAGACAACATCTTGCATTATTATCACATATTCTCAAGCTTGACAGCACACATTTGTGGATATCTGAGACACACTCTAAAAGATAATCCAAGATACGTGGTACAGAAAATTGGGAACTGGGGTAGTTTAAAAATTCTGTAGGTGATTCTAATGTGCAACAAAGTTTCAAAATCCCTTTTCACTGCAGTCCTATTTGGGAACCTTTTAAGTATCTTTCTGTGCTGGAATGAACAGTTAAATATGAAAACAGTATCTTACCCTTAAGAAAAGAATAATTAGATTAAAAAAAAAAAAAAAGGAAAAGGCTGATTCAGAACTTAACTTGTTACCATGAAAGACCCAGGGATACTAAAAGCCAGAAGCCACCTCCCTTTAATAAGTCCTACACAGGAGACACATCTGGCCTATTTTTGGCTGCACTGTTCATGCCTTCAGAAACATCTCCTTTCCCCGAAAATATTTATTTTAAAAATACTTACAGCTGATATATTTGCAGAATTTTATTATATTTGGATTTGTGTCAAGGTTATTTAAAAAAAGTCTCAAAAAAAGTCTCCAGCTTTTGGGTTACTGCTTTACTCTAAAGCTAATTCAGCCCTACATTAAAATATGACCATTGCAAGATATCTACCAAATGTGGATTTCAATCAGGCCTCTCTACTCTGGCTGGTCAGAACATGAATGTCTTCCAGACCTAAGAGAGCTTTGGGAATCATTCAGTTAATAGATCCTGAAGACTGTTCTCTCCCTGCTGTTTGTTCTGGGTCTCATGCAGTTCACCTGTCCATTCAACCGAAGTCTCAAAGGGCAATGTATTAGTTTTCTTTTGCTACTGTAACAAAACACCACAAAATCAGTACCTTAAAACACAAAAAGGTAGTCTTCTACACCTCTGGTGGTCTAAAATCAGTGAACAAGTTGCCCTCCTTCTGGAGGCCCTCAGAGCAAATCTGTTTCCTACCTTTGCTGGCTAGCTTCTACAAGTTATCTGCATTCCTCCGCTCATGATCCCAACCCTCATGTTTGAATCAGGGTTACGAGCACCAACATTATTAATCATTTACTACTGGTTCTCATAATCAGGTAAGATTCTGGAAAGACAGCCAAGGCTGGTTCAGATTGCTGGAATGTACTAAGAAGATGCTGTCACCTTTAATGCCATGTAAATGCCTGGGTTTCCAGGATGCTTCAGCAATGTAAGCTGTACCAGTTACCCATCTATCTCCATGGCAGAAAGAATTTGGAGATCTTCAGAAATTAGATAACCTGATCAGTGCTCAGCTCTTGGCAAAGAATGACAATTTGCTCCACTTTATGTACTTCACCCATCTGCAACCTGTTCCGTTTACCCTAAAAGTCATACCCCTCTAAATATCGTTTAGGCAGAATCCCACACTGAGTATGACTTACTTTACTACACTTCACGTGCCTGTCAAGTCAATTCTCCTGGAGGTTTCTCCCAAAACAAACCCCCACTAGTACCAAATTTGGTCTAATCATACATTATAGATTAACTATAAAGGAGGGAAAGATTTTACGACAGAACTCTCTGAGTACTGATCAAGTTTATAATTAGCTTTAAATTGGCATGCTTCCCATAATAATTACTCCTATAGACCTGGTGTTCAAAACTGGTTAGTACACCACACGTGGAAATCATGGTGTCAGTGAAACATTATAGATACAAGGCCTATTCTGCTTTGTAAATCATTAGTCAAGTCATATTTTTAAACTAGTATCAAAAAAAAAAATCAACTCTCAATGACTTTAGTATTTAAGTAGAAACCTATTACTTATCTTCCTCCTCTGTCACGTTACAAAAACCAAACCAGTTTTCAACTTCTCAGTCTGAAAAATCAGGTTGAGAGATTGTGTATTAACAGCAGGTAACTATTTTCTCAATGTTACTGAAACCAAAGCTCATAAACTACATCACTTACCACTTAATGTTTTAGATCTAATTGGAGGTAATCCCTTCTTCTGTCGTTCTTTCTCCCTTTCTCTAGCTCTCCTTTCACTTGAGTATGAACGTGATGATTTCCTTTTTCTTTCTCTAGAGCGGGAGCGTGATCGCTTTCTGTGCTTACGCTTTCGAGAACCAGATCGTGACCTAGACCTTCGTTTTCTTGGTGATCTAACAGTAACAAAAAAAAAACGCTTATTTTACTAACGACAATGTTAAAGCATCAAACATGCACTTAAATCTCTATACTGCTTAGGTCCACATTAGACACAGATGTGTGTCTGCAATGATTCTTATTGAGTCTGGGTGATACAAGGAAGAGGAGAAAGAGAATCTAGTTAGGACCTCACTTTCTCTTAGTGTCTAATTTACAAACAAGAGGTCAAGAACAGGGATGAAAGAAAACAGATTCTTTAGGTGACAAAGATGTTGCATTCTTAAAATTAGGAAACAGTGTTTTCAACAGTAGACCACTAAACAATTCAGTTTATAGGTTTTCATCTAAAATCTCATAGTACTTGACTTTATAATGTGATACTGAAATACTGTTTCCTTTTTCCTATTAGTCATATGCCACTGAACTCTATTCAAAATACTCCTGGTGTTGCAAAGACAAAGAATTTGCTAAGACAAAGATGTTTTCAGGACTAGCACTGTAATTCCCTGGAGAGAAGTCAGTTTAGAGAAAGATGAACTGACAAGCTCTCACTTGCAAGGAAATTCTTGAAAATAAATTCCTGAAACTTTCAAGTAAATACAAGGAAGTTCTTAAAACACACAAGAAATGACTGAAAAAAACATCAAAGATACTGTCCCTCTTCCAGCATTTACTGTTCAGACTTCGTGGGGCATTCATGTGTGGAAAACACAGCATAAAAATGTTACAGATTAATGACTTAAAGTTTTAATTTATAGCAAATACAACATATATTTAAGACAGTTCAAAACAAAAACAAGAAAATTTACCAGATTAAGAATAATGTACCTTAACTCAAATTTGATTGAGCATGTACATTAATGGGCCTTAACATGGCTAAGCCCACAGAGAAAACCATTTCTAGGATATGTTTTTTGAGAGTCCGATATGCTTACTGTTAATAAAAACAATTTTTATAGTTTGATTTTCATGATCATTTTTGGTATTACAAGATGAAACAGAATGTAAAAAAAACAATGGAATTTCTAATACTATTCCTCTATCATGTGATTTAACTGCTGTTCAGGGACAATTACGTCCTAAGCTGACTATCATCATAATATTATTAACTGCAACCATATATAACCCCAAATCCAAGACTCACGATATTGCTGTGACTCATGTAAATAATTCAAATAAAAAGCCACAGACATGTCCAACTAAAAACAAAACAGAACATATTTTCGGTTTTTGAAGTTCTGAGCTACTTTCTCATGAGACAATATGTTACTCTCAAACATACTGAGAGTAACATTTTCTTTTCTCTCAAAACATATTGAGAGAAACATTTTCTTTTACCTTGATGCAAAGAAACAAAGGATGCAAAAAAAGAAAAAGCCAACATTTTAAAAGTTTGCACACAGCTATTTTTAAATAGTACTACAGAACCTTGAACGAGATCGGGAGTGTGTTCTTGATCTTGAACGAACAGCCACTTTCTTTGCTTCCTGTTCAAAGATCTCCTCTTCCACTGCATCTTGCACTTCATCTATATCCATATCCTTGAAAGTCAAAGGAACACAAACAAAATGCCTGGTTGAGATTCAGTTTTTACTGATTATTTCTGCATTCCAAAATATTCACCATAATAACATTAATGCCTAACAGTAAAATGGTTACAATGAACAGCTTAACATGGAGGAAAAAACATTCACATTTATATTATTTTACATAAAATAAAAAAATTACCATATTTTAAGACTTTTTTCTGAAATCAATTTTAGAACTTTATGACCCAAGAAAACATTTACTTTTTACCTGTTGCTGAATATCTATAGAATCATCCAAATTTGCTTCAGGTTCAAGGAAATGCTGCTGACTGCTCCCTTGTGACGGTGATGCAGAATGTTCTGACCCAAATGTTCCTTCTTGACTATCCTGAGGAGTTGCCTGTTGAGTATGTACACAAACACACAAGCATTGGGAAATAATGAATAATATTATAAATGAAAATTTACATGCAAACATCACAATCAAATTTTTAAAAAGAAACCCAATACCAAAAGAATTCTGTTACATCCTTAATGATCAATCTAAAATGGCACTTTTGTATAAATCCAAGTTTACTTGAAAGCACAGAATACCTCCATAAAGGGGGATACTGTAACACTAGAAGAGACTGGTAAGATTAAGAAAGTCTCCAAACAAAATTTTTCATTGTGAGAAAGATAAACTATCGTGAATAAAGGGACTGTATCATGAATGATATATAAAGAACTAAGTCACCCACTATATATACACAAGCAAAAGCAAAGCTCAAACCTGAATATCAAAATCACTGATCCAGTAAAATCAGTTTAGAACTTGGGTCTTTTTCAACCTCCACTTCTACGAATTCACAAAACAGTATTAGGAGGTGCAATGGCACCCCACTCCAGTACTCTTGCCTGGAAAATCCCATGGATGGAGGAGCCTGGTGGGCTGCAGTCCATGGGGTCGCTAAGAGTCAGGCACAACTGAACGACTTCACTTTCACTTTTCACTTTCATGCACTGGAGAAGGAAATGGCAACCCACTCCAGTGTTCTTGCCTGGAGAATCCCAGGGACGGGGGGGGGAGCCTGCTGGGCTGCCATCTATGGGGTTGCACAGAGTCGGACGCAACTGAAGCGACTTAGCAGCAGCAGCAGCAGATATGTAAAACATTTCAGAAAGACTAAACAAAAGTTAGGCAATGAAGCCTAACTATAGGAAAAAAACAAATTTAAATCCCCGCCCCACCCCTCAACCTGGGACTACAATTACAGCAACTTGATACAGGGACTCTGCTTATATGCTGCTGCTGCTGCTCCTTCCAAAGAACTGAGTGTTCTTTGGAAGGAATGATGGTAAAGCTGAAACTCCAATACTTTGGCCACCTCATGAGAAGAGTTGACTCACTGGAAAAGACTGATGCTGGGAGGAATTGGGGGCAGGAGGAGGAGGGGATGACAGAGGATGAGATGGCTGGATGGCATCACCGCCTTGATGGACATGAGTTTGAGTGAACTCCAGGAGTTGGTGATGGATAGGGAGGCCTGGCGTGCTGCGATTCATGGGGTCACAAAGAGTCGGACACAACTGAGCAACTGAACTGAACTGACTGATGATGTTAACTAAAACTGAGAAATTGATTATTATGGAAAAAAAAAATGACTCCCTAATTAAACATCCTAAAACATGATCTCACAGGTGCTAAAAATGAATAAAAAGAGTCCCTGGTAGTACACAAGTTGGGAACTATTGAATATCATAATTATTAATAGAAAAGGATAACTCAAACTACTGTTCCCTTCCTACAAATCTATTACTAAGAACAAAGCTACTCTTGCTATGAATTTGTCTCTGTGTGTAAAAGGAATACAGTACAGTGATTACAGAGAATACTATAAATTTCAAAGTTGCTAAGAGACTAAATCTTAATTGTTCTCATCACAAAAAAGAAATAATTATTTGACAAGATAGAGGTGTTAGCTAACAATAGAGGTAATCATATCTCAATATATAATCATATCAAATCAATATGTTGTTCACCTTAAACTCACACAATGTTATGTCAATTATATCTCATAAAAAAATTTTTAATTACTCTTATTCTAACGACATTTAAACTGAAAGAAAAGCAAGCAGTAGAAAAACTGAGTCAAAAAAGCATAAAATAACCATTCCAATGTATTAATTTATGAAGGAACAGGCTCCCCAAAGACAAGTAACATTTTCAAGGTTTAGAAATAAATTAAAGCTAAAAAACTTGTTAATTAAATGCCTGCTTTATTCCACACTATTGACCAAAAAGTTGGTAAATTAGTATACTTTTGAGAACAAATCAAAGTGTGTTTTAAGCACAGTCCCAGCCTTCAAAGTGGTACAATAAAAATAAAATTCTTAACACAGCAAGACTACATTCCATTTTATCCCGAGCCCTACTGTTTGGCCCTAATTCAGTACTGCTACACCCCTCACATCATGTACTTCTTAGCTCGCCACCCACCTGGAGCATCCCATCTACCATCCACCCCACCTCTGTCTTTCATCTCTGATTTTCTGTGTAACAGTCTGCTTGGTATAACCAGCAGAATCCACTGCAACCAATGTTAGATTCTGAGGTTCTTTTTGAGCAGTTTTACCTATTTGAAAAGGCTGCGGTTCATGACTCTATTTTTTCTTTGAAATCTTATGAAGAACAAAGAGAAAATTTACTTTAAAAATTCAACTACAGAGCTTCCCAGGTGGCTCAGTGGTAAGAATCTACCTGCCAATGCAGGAGACACAGGTTGGATCCCTTATCTAGGAAGATTCCACGTGCGCCACAACTATTTAGCCTGTGTTCTGGAGCCCGGGAAGTAGCAACTTCTGAGCCCATGTGCTGCAACTTCTGAAGCTCGCGTGTCCTAGAGCCTCTGCTCCGCAACAAGGGAAGCCGCTGCAATGAGAAGCTAGCTCATCCCAACCAGAGGAAAGTCCAAGCAGCAAGGAAGCCCCAGGACAGCCAAAAAATAAAACTGTATTTAAAAATTACAATAAAATTCAACTATAATTTATTTTATGATCTTGCAATTAGCATTAGGACAACTGGACCCTTAACTACATCTAAGGTCTAAGCTATGGAGGAAAAACTATGACAAACCTAGACAGTATATTAAAGAACAGACACATCACTTGGCTGACAAAGGTCCATCTAGTCAAAGCTATGCTTTTTCCAGTAGTCATGTATGGATGTGACAGTTGGACCATAAAGCAAGCAGAGAGCCGAAGAATGGATGCTTTCAAACTGTGGTGCTGGAGAAGATTCTTGGAAGTCCCTTGGATAGTCAATCCTAAAGGAAATCAACCCTGGATATTCACTGGAAGGATTGATGCTGAAGCTGAAGCTCCAATACTATGGCCACCTGATGCAAAGAGTCAACTCACTGGAAAAGACCCTGATGCTGGGAAAGACTGAGAGCAAGAGGAGAAGCAGGCGACAGAGGATAAGATGGTTAGATAATATCACCGACTCAACTGACATGAATATGAGCAAACTCCGGGAGACGGTGAAGGACAGGGAAGCCTGGTGTGCTGCAGACCATGGGGTCGCAAAGTGCTGGACAAGACAACGACCAAAAACAACAGTACAAAACTACTGAAGCAAAGTTAAGTTACATATTGCTGATATCCCACTGATAGCGCTGTATTATTAATTGGCTGAATCTTTTCTAATCTTTTTATTTCTAACACTTTGTTTAAAGTTCTTTTATTAGTCTTATCACTTTCATCATGAGCATTTCATTCTGAGTTATCTGACGTCTTTTGGATATCTGATAAAACAATTATCAAAAGCACAACTCTAACCTACTCAAGACAACAGAAACCATTCCTTTTATGACATGATTGTTAGTTCCTCATGATTCAACCAGTTTCAGAAAGTTCTCCCGTCTTCCACCAGCCTTCCATCATTAGACAAAAGACTTCAAGCCCTTACCCCAGTGTGGTCAGGGCTGCGAGAAACAGAGCAGCACTAGCAATCCTAATACCCTCTTCACTCTGAGACTATGGAAACTTCCAGGTAGCCACACTGAGCTTAGCGGTGACTAGAAACACTTAGCTTTTCTGCATATTCCACCCCATCTTAAATACATAACTGGTTTGGTAGAGCCAATTACACAACTGATTGAATTTAACTGCTACTCTGTTGATGTTTACTCTTCAATTTTAAATTTGTGATAGGTTTTAAACACTATTCATCTTACGCCTAAGAAAAGTTGCTTTTTTTCTTCACTGCCATTTTTGAACAAGGAAGCTTTTAAGAACATTTACAAGAGATTCTATTACTATACCTTCTAAAATTGTGGAGATGATATATAAGGCAATCAACTATGACCAGAATTCTTTTTTTTCTTTTTCTGTTAAACCTTCATTTTATTGTTTCTGCTAAAACTTCTGAAATGAAGTTAGAACTAAGGAAATTCAAAGGTGTCACGTTTATAGGTGAGTAAACGTTCATTACTACTACCTCTTGGCTCTGTAATAGCTCTGAAGTTTCCTATATCACTGACAATCTGTTTCCTTTCCTTGAATCACAACTTGTGCTTTTAAATAATATTCAAATGTTTTTTACTCTTTGTCCTCAAGTTCCTAAATTCTCAAGCAGATATATTTTATTTTCCTGACATAAAATAATGCACCTACTTCTATCAGAATTATTTCTTCAAAACAAGGTATGGAATTTCATTCTCATGATTCCAGGTACAAGTTCCAACATACAAATATCAACAAAATCCATTACCATTTGCATTGAAAGGACAATGTCAGACCCTAACAGCGTCTAAGGTTTGCTATCGAAACTAATCTTCCCTCTTCCATATTCCCATAGTCCTTCATTTATACCTCTATTACGAAACCAGTATCCTGCCTTGTAATCAAACAGATATACATGCTCTACTAGAGAAGAGCTTACTTGAGGCAAAATGCTTCTCTGTTCTTCTCTGGATGTTATCATCAGTCTAACAATGCTCATACTTTAAAAACATTTGTGGTATTGTATTAAATTCATTAGCGCCAAAAAGGTTTGATTAGAAGAAGTATGAGATTCCCAGAAACTCATAATGTAAAGAGTTTTACATCCATAACTATTTCTCAAATAGAGAAAAATCAGGCTTTGCAATGGATTTAACCTTAGCTTCACAATAATTTGACATGTTATCCATTCTAAGGTACAACTTTACATTTCATCATGCCTGAAATTAGAAGATTCTTAAAACTATACGGAATGTTACATGTAATTTGTGTGTGTGTGTGTCCATTCACTCAGTTCTGTTTGACTCTTTGCAACCCCATGGACTGTAGCTTGCCAGGCTTCTCTGTCCATGGAATTTTCCAGGCAAGAATTCTGGAGCAGTGAATCTTCCTGACTCAGAGACTGAACCTCCATTTCTTGTGTCTCCTGCGTCGGCAGGTGGACTCTTTACCACTGTGCAACCTGGGAAGCCTACATATACTTCAGAAATATTCTAAACTTCTTGGGTATATATAAAATAATGGTGAGTCTTAGGACAGAAGGTATTTCATACTAGCAGTGCACTTTAACAGTGGATGCTTCATTTCACTAAGCTTCAATTTCCTACAGTGTAAATGAGACTCAAAATACCTATATGATAGCATATAAAAGATGTGGTCAAAGAAACTATACCTTTTTAAAGAAAAGGATCAAATGAAAGATAAAAATGAACTGTAAAAAAACTATCTGATAAGCATTAACTGTAATCATGCCTAATAAAGCTCTTGCCATCTACCAAGAGTCTAATTAAAGATAGCAACCTACTTTGTCATCATCAACAACAACAACAGCAAAATCACCATGATCTTGCTTAACAGGTAACTGAGAGGAAAGAAAAGTTTCACACTGTAATACTGAAACACCACGTCTTCTGTCCTCTAATTCCTTCCAGTATACTGAAAATAATTTCTATAATTTCTCAACAGATATATAAGCTGCCAGAACACATTTCAAGATTACACAAAAAAACAGAACAAACAAAAACTGTAAAGGTCCTGAAAAGACTCATCTTCCGAGTAACAACCAGCTGAAGAAAAATCACCAGGTGACAGACAGCAGACAGCAGTAACAAGAAAGACCACAAGGTGGGGTTACCAACCTTTTGAGGCTGCTGCTGTTCCAGGAGTTGCTGTCTGAGATGTTCAAGGTTTTGCTGCTGCAATTGTTCTGCTATCTGATGAAAGATGGAATTGTTCACAGATTCCGAAACATGAGAACTACAATGAAAAAAAAGTGTTAATATATTTTAAAACTCAATAAAGATAATATGAAAGTAAAAGAATATTCAAAAACACCCCAAAATGCCAACAAATGGAATATACTCTATTACAGCGTTTACTTTTAATATTAATACAGAAAACAGAGTAACTCGGAACATTAATATGTTGAAATAGAAATATACTTCTTCAATAGTTTCAACAGATTGACTACATGTTAGACATACTCTGATGAAAATCTGCTATTACTGTCTATAAATTAGTACCTTTTTACATTAGAGCATTTTAAGAAAATCTTAATGAAACACTTATAAACCATGACACAATGGGAAAAATGTTCCATCAATCAGTATATATGCAATCTACAATCAAAACTGATCATACACTTAAAAAAAAACTAATCTGCTTTCACATTATTAGGCATGTTAACAGAAAGAGTGTTTAGATAAGAGGAAATAATAATTTAACTATACTCTGGGAAATTCACACCTGGAATACACCTGGAATTCTGGGTGCCACAAGGTAAGACATGAACAAAAAAGAGGGCACCCCAAAAGGGGCAATCAGGATGGTGAGAAGTCTTGAAACAGTTGGAAAAAAGTGTACTTCATCTGGAGCAAATAAACCTAAGGGGAAGAATGATACCTATCTTCAAATACTGAATGGCTATGTCTCAATAGATTATGGAGCAAATTTGCTTCCTTGCTTCAGAAAGCAAAATGGATCAGTGTGTAGAAAGCAAATCCCGTAGGATTCAGTAACAAAAGATCAAACCGTATATTAACAACTACTTAACTCTATGTCATAGGAGGCATTAAAACAACAGATTAAAAAACCTATCAGGACTGTTACAGGAGATTCTTACATTGCTCAGGACACTGATCTACATGATCTCAAATGCTTTGTAGTCTAAAACATTAGTTCTTAATTTTTCAAGTAGAATCTCTTTATCATCAGCATATAACTACATTTATATATATATATTTTAATATATTATCACAATATAGAAAACTAATAACTGCTGAAATAAGACATCCAGAGGCTTTCCCCACTCATCACCTCTTTCCTATTCTCCAACCTTCCACCTTCCTCTCCAACATCCTCCTTTCCACTGGTCCTCTCCTGAACCCTCACAGAACCCAAGGCTCTGCACAATTGTTTCGGGTGAGGAAGCAGGGGAATCACTGATTTAAATCAAAACTCACAATCTATTTCTTTAACAAACAAAATCCCTACAACCCTGTTCCTTACTTCTAATCAGTCTGATACATTCCCAGAATTTACTATATACTTCCTAGAAGCAGCCATGGACACTAGAAGCAACTTCTTTCTCCTACTATTTCAACTGAGCTAAATAACCTAAAGCTTACTATATCAACAGCAAATGTTACAACCAAGTTTATCAGTACTTATCAATTTTCCAGTAAAGAATTTTTATATATCCCAACTATCTGCAAAGTTCTTAGAGTCAAAACAATATAGGGAGGCAACAAGCAGCAACTCCCCCATCTTCCTATGTGAGAGCCTGAAACAATGCTCAAAGTATACTGAGTAGCTCAGATGGCAATATTTATAAAGATAACAGAAAAAAGTTATGGTTTATGAAGAAAAACGTAACAACGCTTACAGTTGAGAAGCTGGAATTTCCTTTTTGGGTTCTTCACTATGCTCAGAATCTTCTCCAAAATCAAACCTATCCATCAACTTCTAAGTGGGGAAAAAAAAAGAGGGAGAGAAAGAGATAAATTTAAAAGTACTTTACACAAATACAAGTTACAAATGCTATTCTAAAGATCATTGACATTCCATTAATTTATCTCTATCATTTAAAATGTAACTATTTCTTTCATATAATTTTATTGTTACATGCTATTTCATATAATTTTATTGTTTATTGTTATACTATAAAAACATTTTGAATGGACCTTTACTTCTCTTCAAAGAATTCTGACAGACGTTGTCTTATGAAGCAGAACAATCATGACACATAGGATAATTACCAATACTTTAACTTTATAGAAGAGAAGATTAGGGTTTAAATAATTGAGTGGCTTGTCAAATGTAAAACAGTTTTATTAAAAAAAAAAATCTAGAACTATAATCTACAGAACTATAATCAACAGATCTACTACTAGTACAGTTCTCTCAGAATGCTCCACTGTCTTTTAAATGATCAATATAAAGGCTTTCTGAAAGCTGTGGGCTAAACAAGCCTAAGTAATATAATCTAATAAATCAATATTTATATTTCTATGAAAATAACAGCAGAAATAAAAAGAATATAGATAACATTTCCAAGGGATAATATTCCTATAATCAGCAAGAATACTGAGGATATCACCCGAGTTAAACAGCCAAGATTTTCAACTTTGAAAACACTATTCTTTCCAGTTATATCTCAATTTATCATATTATAGTAGCAACTTATAAAGAAGCTTTCCTTTGAACTTTCACATACTTTACAATTTTACTTTTAGCAGGTTAAAATTACAGGCTAGACACTATAATTAATTAATTTGTAACATCCATAAAAATCAGCTCAAAAACAATCATTTGCCTCAATAGTGAATATACAATTTTACTGACTAGTTTTCTTTAGTCAAAAGAAAATAAATGTTTCAAGTGGATTTATAAAATTACTTAAATTCCTTTCAGAAATCTGAATCTTTTGTAAAATGTATTTCTTAATAAACAGTAATATTTACTTAATAATTGTTAAGTTATTAAGTAACATTTACTTAATAACAGTACATGCACGTGTGCTAGGTCACTTAAGTCATGTCTGACTCTTTGCAACCCTATGGACTGTAGCCCGCCAAGCTCCTCTATCCATAGGATTCTCCAGGCAAGAGTACTCGAGTGGTTGCCATGCCCTCCTCCAGGGGATCTTCCCAATTCAGGGAATGAACCTGCACGTCTTATGTCACCTACACTGGCAGCCATCTGGGAAGCCCCTTATACAGTGCTGTGTTTAGTCGCTCAGTCATGTCCGACCGACTCTTTTCAACCCCATGGACTGTACCCTGCCAGGCTGCTCTGCCCATGGGGATTCTCCAAGTAAGAATACTGGAGAAGGTTGCCATTTCCTTCTCCAGGGGATCTTCTCAACCCTCAGGGATTGAACCCAGGGCTCCCACACTGCAGGTGGGTTCTTTACTGTCTAAGCCACCAGGAAAACCCTTATAGAGTACAATGGATGTTAGAACATAAAACAGTTTTACAGTAAAATGTAGTTTACATAATTGCAATCTACATGATAGTATAGAAAATTCAGTTATTCATATAGAACAGATCTGTTATCCTAATTTCTACCTTGTTAAAAGACACCCCCTGTTCTAGGGGATTAAGGGTGTTGGCTGCTGCGGCTGCTGCTGTAAGCTGTGCTGTAAGAGCCTGCAGCTGGACGACAAGACCAGCATCCAGGGCTTGCAGGATGGAGGGCTGAGGCTTCTGCTGCTGTATCTGTAAAGTCTGTATTAACTGCTGAAGCTGCAGCGGGGTGCGGGGAGAGAAAAGAAAATTGTTACAAACAGGTGTTGGGTTTTACCCATAAGAATGCTCATCTAAACTTTTAGTCAATAAAATTTATCGTTCTACAGTCTAGAGACCAAGAAAAAATATATACTGACTCAACACAATTCATTTTTAAAATAAGATTTGTGTGTGTGCCCTATGGAACAGTTCTAAATAGGTTTGTCTTTACTTCTGGAAAGTCGAGGAACTTTAAACAAAATAAAATGACCATACCATAACAAACAACAAAATAAAAACTCATCACAAGCAGACTTAATTTTTTTTCCACTAGGCTTTTCATTCCCTTCTTCAATGAACTCAATCTATGTAAAACGACAAGCACTTACAACAACTGCTTTTGCTATCATTCAAATTTACCATCTGACAACACATTCCTGAAAGGAGGAAAGAAAATAAGGAATCTTTCCCTTGGAGCAGTCTGAAACTAAGGAAATTAAAGACAAATAGTGTCAATAAGAGTGGAAAGCAACCCCTGTCCCCCCTCTATTCACCTTCTCTCTTAAAAAATAGAAATAATAATAAAATCCTAAACATATTTCAGGTAAGTAAGCCCTACATATATCCCACAAGTAATTACTTTTCTACTTAAGATGTAAACCGAAGTTAAATCTGAAAATTATCAGTTTGGAATATAAAAATAGCAAAGCTACTGCTAAACAAGACATTTGTATTAAGTTCAATTTACAGTGAGAGAAGATAAAAATATGCACGATGATAGTAGTGAAACAATTCCTTGCCTATCCCCAAAAAGGAACATTGGAAAACAAACCAGTCTCCACCTATCAATCAACATTTACTACAAAGTACTAATTGTGATAGGAAACAAAGTACAAAAATATATGATAGCTGAGCTACTGCACCAAAGCAGCTCCAAGCCAGACAGGATGGGTGACTAAAAGATGGAGCATTATAGGGAGGAAAGAAGGAAGGAAGGAAACGTCTTCACACCTTCTAAACGCTCCTCCTGACACCTGCACCCCCCTCCACGCCCCCACAGCAGTATCCTTTCCGTCACCCAGGTTCGAAGGCTGCAGCGTCCTACTTCTTCCTCTACTCTGACTTCACATCTCAGATTACTGTGTCCCCTTGACTCTTTGTACTATTTTTCTGGAATACCGATTCTCCTGCCAAAAGCACTTTTTAATAGATACATTTTAAAATTAGATTTGCTTTTATGGGTTCTTTTCAAAATATCATAATCACAGAAAGTTAGTAAATTCTACAATTTAATCTAATATTCAATTTGATTTCACAGCTGTCCCAAAAATGTAGAAACGGGATCCAATCTAAGGCTAAATAAATGAACTGGTTCCATTTGTTTAAAGATTGTCTTTTTAAAGAGTCCACAACTGTACTATTTTTCACATGTGTATTAATGCCTTTCTATTATCATTGTTACCAACAAATATACTCCTTATCTCTAGATTTCTCCTTTTTCCCATCCATTCAAGTACTCTTCAGATCATGTGACTTCAACATAAAAATCTCTGGCAACTCCTCCCTGCTTAGTACATGAATCCTTCACTTCTCAGCCCAGGTCCCACACTTAGGTTTACCACTTCAATGTCATGACTAGTAACTTACATACGTAGACTATCTTATCCTCTAGAAAACTCAATTCTAAGATATCTTCTCTATACCCCAACATTGTTATGCCTCTATACATCAGTCATTCGTTTCACAAAATATACTGAATACCTGCTATAACCTAGACACTGAAAATACAGGAGTGAGCAAAACAGAAAAACCCCTTGCCCGTGTACAGCATACATTACAGTGGAAAGAGACAGTGAATGGAACAAATGAGGAAGGTACATGAGATATTAGGTGCTAGGAAGAAAAGAAGGCAGGTGACAAAGAAAGGGAGCAGAGCAGATGAAAGGCAGCATTTGCAGTTTTAAATAGCTGTCTGAAGGCCTTACTGGGCTAGCATTTAAACAAAGACAGGAGGCTGAAATGTGTGAACATGCGGGAAGGACAGCTTGGGGAGTTTTACTATATAGATCACAATTAACCTGGGTTTAAAGGATAAGCTTAAAAACAAACAAACAAAAAACCACAGATGCTAAGGAAAGACAATCTCATATCTGCCGTAACAGGTTCTTCAAATGTCACTTTGTCAAAGATGCTTTCTCTTGGCTACCCTAACTCTGACCCCTTCCTCCAAACCTAGTCACTCTAAAGATCTGCCTTTTAAGTCATCTGTGCTAAGTCGCTTCAGTAGTGTCCGACTCTGCGCAACCCTATGGACTGTAGCCCGCCAGGCTCCTCTGTCCATGTGATTCTCCAGGCAAGAACACTGGCATGGGTTGCATTTCCTATTCCAGGGGGTCTTCCCAACCCGGGGATCGAACCTATATCTCATTACATCTCCTGCATTGCAGGCAGGCAGGTTCCTTACTGCTAGCGCCACCTGGGAAGTCCCTTTAAGTCATATATCTCTATCTAAATAATGTTTTATACTTCTTTATTGTCTGTCTCCCCTAAACAGAAAGCTATCTTCTCCAAGGCAGAAGGCTTCCCAGTCTCATTACTGGATTAACAATAGCACCTAATAAAGCTTGGTAAAACTATGTGCTAAACTAAATCAATTATTCTGGTGTAGAATGAATTATTTGTAAAATAATCTTCAATGATACAAATGTACATGATACAGTATTAAATTTAAAAAAGCAAGTTACAAAGTATTGTATGTAGGGTGGTCATTTTAAAAAAACTTAAAAAAAAACACTCTTTAGGTGGTACATAATCAAACAATGCATTAGGAAAACAATGAGTTCTAAATCATGTTGACATAACAAAAAAAAGCTGCTCACCTGTTGGCCTTGAGGACTTTGTAAGATCTGAGCTACTGCTGCAAGTGTATCTGTATTTGTTATCTGAGACACCCACGGATCAGGTAAACCTTGGACCACATTGGCTGGAGTAACAGGTGTCACAGGAGTTCCTTTTAGAAAGACATCAAACCCATCCCCAATAAATATGTAAGTAAATAAATAAGATGTAGAAAATTAGATTTGTTCTGTCACTTTTAAAAAATATGTACAAATTTATATAATTTTACTGTCTTCATCTTTAAAAACCATTACAGAATTAGGTTCATTAAATAAAACAAAATGGCAACAACAAAAATGACCAAAAAGAGCTTTTCATACTTATTTTCAATTAACTAAGCTACCATTTTAAAGGAGCCTACAATCCTCGGAAATCATTAAATACTTTACTAAAGAAGAAAATTCAATGACATAAGGAAATATTCAATCTCTGATGAAAAAAGTATTATAAAAGTGTACATAAAATTATTATTGTTCCAAAATGTATATGTACATACTCCAAAATAAACATACATCAAAATGATAACAAATATAATTCTTAGACTGTGGTTAAAAAAAAAAATTCAAATGTCATTTAAATACCTCAAAAAAACCTCCATGATTTTGAGATTATTACTCATTCTTGGATCCACTAAATAAATCTTTTCAGGGTTCTCTTTATATATTAAGTACACTTAGCTCACTATGAATATCAAGTTGATATATATGCAAGTTTAGAAGATTACAGTCTATATCAGGAAAAATTTAACTGACATACCAACTTCCCAAGATGATTATGTTATGTTTCTAGGAACTTTAAAAGCTTAGCTTTTTAATTTTTTTGAAAAGAATGAAACACAAATATAATTTCTGGTTTTATTTTTCCTTCAAATTAAGACTTACTTTCATTTACCTAAAGTGAAACAAATTATCCTGCACTGTCAAATTATTATTTCATATATGAATAATTGCCTGAAATGCATGAGTAGAACACTCAGAAAATCTCTCTCAAAGCAACATACCTGGAGTATTGCTCATAGCAGCAGTAGTACTGGCCAGAACAGGTGTGACAACTGGAGGAGGAATCCCTGCTGCCATATCCAGAAGAGGCTGAATAATCTCACTCTTAAATACATTATTCTTCTGCCATAAGTTTAATACTCTCACTATTTTACTCTAGAGGAAAAAAGAGAACGATTATTTTTATTTTTTTGCTTTCAAAACTTCAGAACAGTCATATCATAGAGGCTCCTCAGGCCATGGACAGGAAGGATGGATTAAAATACTTCTTGGGCACTTAATGGAGTTCAGGCACTGAGATTACAGTATCAGTATAATCTTTCCGACTCTGATTATCAAAAAATCCCTAAACACTAAACTTCATTATAAATGACAAATATTATTATTATGAAGTTTACAAATTCAAGACTGACTTATTCATTGTAACTGACACAAATCCAAGTCCAAATTAGTGAAATTCCTAAATCAAAGTGTCTAAGTTACTTCAAAAATGTTTATATAAAATCTCAAATGAGTTATTTTAGGTGGCGTTCTAAGGTATTTAAGACTCAATCATGATGGATCACATTAAAACTGGAAGCATTCTTTCTGCCTGCAAAGAATCAACGTAACAAGGTTAATCAGAAGGAAAAAACCTGACTTTAGAGGCATATCCAAGAACAATTTACAACTCCTGACACAATAACGTGTTTTCTCCACATCGATCCACTCTAACAAGACTTTGTTCTGATTGCAGACTGTATAACAGTTATTAAAAATAAAAACTACCTAATCTTGTTGTACTTGAGAGGAGGTAAAAGATCTGTGGTAAGCTTTTAAGTCTGGTTGCTCTTCTTCAGAGTAAGTCTTCACCTGTTCTTACTTTTCTACACAATCAACACTGCAATCAAGTCTGTCAGAATAAGGACACTAAATTTCCAAGTCAGCATCCAAGAAATGTAACCTTCTACTATCCCGGTTTCCAGCACTAAGAAAACGCTTCCATAACAAAGGAATTTTGATATGCAGTTATGGTCTACTAATTACTTGGTAAAATCATTTTCCACAGACAACTAAGTAGGTAAATATCAGCTAATGTCAAATGACCAAAATTATGAATTGGTTGTGCATGTAAGTAAATAAGATTTTAGGATAATTAAAAATGCTTATTAGAGCCAGTTTCTTTAACACCAATGGCTTTAATAAATTAAAAAGTAGCAAAATCAACTATATCTTTCATTCTGTTTAAGAAAAGTCTAATAACAAAAAGAAACATGGACAGTGCAATAACTATTCAAATTCAGGATAACAAATGGTAATATAAAATGATAAATTATGATAATGTAAAGTCTTATTAAGACCAAAAAGGTAATTACTTCACCAACTTAGGCAGCATACCTTGTCATCTCCAGGGCAACGGTATAAATTCTGGAAAGTGCTAATGATGTTATTACTAAATCTGGGTGCAAACACATCCTTTTCTTGACCAAATTGATGTCGAGATTGTCGTACAATAGAGTCAATAACATAAAGTCCAGGCACCTTATATTCTGGTTTACACTGATGAAAAAAGAAGAATGGGAAAGGAAGCAAATGAGAAGGTTAAAATTCTCAACAGACAAATGTCACCATAAATCTATAAAAACACAAACACACTGCTCACACTGAGGTGATGAACACTCAGAGGTTGACCATTCCACACCATCTGTCTCTGGAATGGCATTTGAAAGACTCTACTTTGGCTACTCTACATATTCAGTTCAACTGCCAATCACCTAAGTTCCAAAACAGCCCTGTGTAACTGGCTTGAACAATAACAAATAAAAGGTGTGGTTAAAATTAAATATATATATATATAGTTTAATGACTTGTGAATTCAAGCAGTGAATTCAAGAAAGAAAAGCTCTGGTAAAAAACTACTGCCAACAAGCCTTAGACTTCATCCAAAAAACACACAGGAAAAGGATCTCTATATGAATGAAGGAAGGAATCAAATGGCAAATTACAACATTCTAAACACAGTGAGCCTGAAGTTTTAAAACTTTTCTCAAATGCAAACCTATATGAAAGATAAGACACTACCATTATGATTCTAAAAATCTGTCCTACGAAAATATGTTTTAGCTGCTTCACTGATCAGTGTTTCTTATCCTTCTTATAGTCTGAAGAACATGACAGTCTTCTGGGACCTTCCCTAAGCACAACGAAGAACCCTTCACCATCAACTTCACTGCTTCAATTTTTTCCATGTCCAGAAGCATGAGAAAACCTGCCTCCCAAATACATACTAATTAAAATGAAATTATGGCTGCTAAAAGCAGGTTCAAATTTTGAGTGTAATTAGGTAAGCATTTCACCCAGAATCATTTCATAGAAATCATATATAGCACTAAATCAAAACTGCATTCTTGAAAAATTTCTTAGACCCAAGGACCAGTGAGTAAAGGATCTTCAATCCACCTCCAACACACAGATACATGTTTCTAAACAGTATTTTCAGTCAAGACAATGAGTGACTTCATTCTGCAAAAAGACTAGATGATCCATCACTTGTTCCTTCAAATCCCTTCTTCTTAAGGTCATTATTAAAAAAATGAAGAGACTGATACCACCAATTTATAAGTATCTATTGCAAGGTTCTGGCTGTTTAGTACTTGAAATATTTAATAAAAGGGCAGTAATGTTGATGTGTGGACATTAAAGTTTTAGGTGTAACCAACCAAAGGTTCAAAACTGTCTGCTCTGTTCAAAGTTATTGTTTTAGAAGTCTGAAATAGTTTTCACTGATGTTCCCCCCAAATCTAGCATATTTGTTCCTCAGTTCATATATCTGACTTATTTTCCTTTGACTACCGTTCAGTTCAGTTCAGTCACTCAGTCACGTCTGACTCTTTGCGACACCATGAAGTGCAGCTCGCCAGGCATCCCTGTCCATCACCAACTCCCGGAGTTCACTCAAACTCATGTCCATCAAGTTGGTGACGCCATCCAGCCATCTCATCCTCTGTCGTCCTCTTCTCCTCCTGCCCCCAATCCCTCCCAGCATCAGAGTCTTTTCCAATGAGTCAACTCTTTGCATGAGGTGGCCAAAGTATTGGAGCTTCAGCTTTAGCATCAGTCCTTCCAAAGAACACCCAGGACCGATCTCCTTTAGAATGGACTAGTTGGATCTCCTTGCAGTCCAAGGGACTCTCAAGAGTCTTCTCCAACACCACAGTTCAAAAGCATCAATTCTTCGGCGCTCAGCTTTCTTCACAGTCCAACTCTCACATCCATACATGACCACAGGAAAAACCATAGCCTTGACTAGACGGACCTCTGTTGGCAAAGTAATGTCTCTGCTTTTGAATATGCTGTCTAGGTTGGTTGTAACTTTCCTTCCAAGGAGTAAGCGTCTTTTAATTTCATGGCTGCAATCACCATCTGCAGTGATTTTGGAGCCCAAAAAATAAAGTCTGACACTGTTTCCCCATCTATTTCCCATGAAGTGATGGGACCAGATGCCATGTTCTCAGTTTTCTGAAATGTTGAGCTTTAAGCTAACTTTTTCACTCTCCTCTTTCACTTTCATCAAGAGGCTTTTTAGTTCCTCTTCACTTTCTGTCATAAGGTGGTATACAAGCAAATAATTATCTACCTAGCCAGGCAAATAATACATCCACTAAAAAAATTGTTTAAATTTAATGAAAACCCAACACATTTCTTTGTTAAAAGTCATCTATTCCTCAATGCTGGAAAAACAGACAAAATAATCTCATATTTAATGTATTATTTTATAGAAATGATTATCTTGAGAGTAAGGCTAAATAAAATTGCTAAGTTGCTGGTAAGAGTTTTTAAATACTGAGTGGTAAGTAATAAAAGCGATTAGTATAGTGAGTTTAAAAAAAAAATACACCTTTTTCTTTGATTTATAACAAAAATTCTTGATTATAAACTCACAGTACATAAGAATCATGAGTACACAACACAATGAATGGGCCTTTCTTCCCTACTATGAAGATTCCAAAGCTTCAAAAGTGTCAGGGGTTTTAGTATTAAGCTATAAAGATGAACACTTCTTTCACAATAACCTTTAGAAACACCATATTATGATGTTACAGTATGGAATTTCCTTCACTGGTAACACTAGGTATTTTTATGTGCCTGGCACATAAAATGGCAAAAAAAAAAAAAAAAGTTATGTATGATTTAAATGTTGTAGAAAAGCTTTAAAAGAACAGTATTTGGTAAACTTGGTTACGTTACCAACTAGAAACTTGAGAGAAGAATTAAGACTAAAAAAATCTGAAATGTTTTTCAACTGTTCAAGTTCTATCAGCAAAAACACAAGAATTCCTAAGCCTCCAATATCATGAGGGATTTTTTTATACTTTGAATTAATTGTGGCACTTACAAAGCACTAAATGATGCTGACAGCAGCATGTAAGAAAAGAGGGCTGTCTCAGGACACAGTTATACCTGATACCAAACGAATTCTGAAAGTGAATACTGCATGCTTCCAACAGAAGGAGAGGAAAAGGAACCTTTCCAAGAGAGTCAGAGCATCCAGGGCTTTAACAAGGTCTACTCTCAGGGAAGCCTGGTGTGCTGCAGTCATAGGGTCGCAAAGAGTCGGATACCAATGAGAGACTGAACAACTCTCAGGACACACTTAATCAGAGCCTGATCTGCTTTGGTTTTACCAGAGTCTAAATGACCCACCCTCAGGGAATCAGAACCTGCATTTCAACAAGATCCCTAGGTAATCTGTGCAAGTTTCTTATGCACAAAAAAAGTTTAAGACACACTGTTTAGACATTTGAATCTTTTTAAAGTTTTATAACAATGAAACTTTCTAACCACCAACATTTCTATCTTACAGTTAGATTTACCTTAGACATACAGCATACCTGTTATTTTACCCCATACCTTAAGCTTCAATTCACTAGCTGTTCATCTCAAAATATGTTTTATCAATACTTTAAGTTTTGAGAAAACAAGATATTAAGAGGGGAAAAAAGCTGAATCAAATAAAAGTTAACTGATTTATTCAAGATTATCCAGATAGTTTGGAGACGCAGTAACACTACTCTGATCCACGCACCCTCCTCCGGTCAGCTATTTTCACTCAAGAAACACACTGCAATTTATGTCCTTTGATTCACCTCTGATTGTCACACTGGTTCTGCTCACATCTAGGCAAGTGAACAAAGGGCAGAATACTAAACCTCAATTCAGTGACAGATTTCCTACAGTATCATTTTACAAATCCTAAGTCTTATGGTACTCCTGCCCAAAAAAAGCGGCAGAGATAAGGCACTGATCACAAGGGGCAAAGAAATATAACCTAGCCACCTTGGGCTTTGGTTACCAAAAAAATTACTAAATGTATGCAAAAACAGCTGTTTTCAACTTTGTCTCCCTCTGCTTACCCTGGAAAATGGAACTTCAGGTCTAATAATAAGAAGTAGAGATGCATACTGTCCTAACGGATGAACAAAATGAATCGGCAGAAGAAAAGCGGCTAGCATTTTTACTACATTTACTACATCTTATCTACAAGGAAGACTGCTCTCTAGGCATTAAGCTTGAAATGAATAAGGAGAATTTCTCTAAAGGCTATATAAAAAGCAATGAATCTAAAATTTCATTAAAAAAATCATACTGAAGTATTTTCTTCATGGAACAGATGCTCACTATGGCAATGCAAATTAACAAACACATCTACCTGAAAGCTTTCGTTTTTAGAATTATTTGAAAGGCAGTTTCATTTTATTTCTTAATTAGAAATTAAAACAAATGGAATCACTTTTGAACAGTCATCAAAACAATTTAAAGTTGGGTATTTGAAAAGAGAATAGCACAGGGTGTTAGTCTACAGTTACAGAACTTTAGCATATACATGGAAAACTATATACTTACTTTCTGAATGAATTTCTCAACACTCTGTACCACATGTTTATAGAACTAAAAGAAAAAAAAAGAGGTTTTAAATGTTTGATTAGAACTTTCCTGCTAAATTTACAGTTTAACAAAGCTTCAAAGGTCTTCAAAATTCATTATCAACAAAGCAATGAATTTTAATCATGAATTCTGAGATAAACATAACATAAACAAACATAAACATGAGCACCAGCTATGGTCAGTAAAGGTCCTTGAAGCAGGTATACGGTCAATATACCCAAAGTGTGTTACATGCAAAATACGGTGGTAGGCCACTGGTAGATATACACTCTTCCTTCCTGGAAGGAAAAGTAAAGATCTCCTGTAGTAACGTTTTATTGGCTAAATTAGGTTAGTGCTGCTAAGTTGCGTCAGTCGTATCCGACTCTGCGACCCCATAGACGGCACCCCACCAGGCTCCCAGTCCCTGGGATCCTCCAGGCAAGAATACTCGAGTGGGTTGCCACAGAAAAATCAAATAACTGAAAATAAAGAACATTAATAAATGTATGCAAGGGAGTTGCCTTCAACTTCATTATCTTCTGCTTCTCCTAGAATATTAAGCTAGCAAGTATATATAACAAAATATAGAGATGTACAATGTTCGAATGGATCAGTCAAAATGAATTCAGCAGAAGAGAAGGGAGCACATGGATTAAAAATCAGAAATGAGCTTTTATTAATTTTGAGAAAACCCTTTATGTTTAAGTTTTATAAAACAACACTATGAATAAACTTGAAAATGAAAAAATAAAAATTATAGGTTAAACAAAAACTATCTGGAATTTGTACCTAATAGCTCAGTGGCAATCGCATAATCAACATATTTCTGTTTAAAAAACTAGCCTCAATTGTGCTTTGTTTTATATGTGTGATCCCATAATTTAGGCTTTTAAGGCGCATCCACTTAGACTGAGACACAAGACCATTCAACTGCAGCATAAAATCCAACATTCATAAAGTAAAAAACATAGGAAACTCTCATTAATCATATTCACCAAATCAAAATCTACAATACAGTTTCCTTACTGCAAAGTAACAGTCTACTCAACAGAAAGTTAAGCAAAAAAAAAAAAAAACCTGCCAAAACAACTACTTAAAAGTTATCAGGCACTTTATAAATAACTAAATATTTTAAATCAATATATAAAATGTTATTTACACACTGAGTGGTTTTTATTAAATAATAATTCTTCTGGAAAACACCTTGCCAGAGCTTCTTACTTCTAGTTACTTTATGTATGACTTGTAATTCAGACTAAAACTAAATGTTAGCTTCAGTTCAGTTCAGTCGCTCCGTTGTGTTCAACTCTTTGTGACCCCATGAATCGCAGCACACCAGGACTCCCTGTCCATCACCAACTCCCAAAGCTTGCTCAGACTCATGTCCATCAAGTTGGTGATGCCATCCAACCATCTCATCCTCTGCTGTCCCCTTCTCCTCCTGCCCCCAATCTCTCCCAGCATCAGAGTCTTTTCCAATGAGTCAACTCTTCACATGAGGTGGCCAAAGTCTTGGAGTTTCAGCTTCAGCATCATTCCTTCCAAAGAACACCCAGGGCTGATCTCCTTTAGGATGGACTGGTTGGATCTCCTTGCAGTCCAAGGGACTCTTAAGAGTCTTCTCCAACACCACAGTTCAAAAGCATCAATTCTTCGGCGCTCAGCTTTCTTCACAGTCCAACTCTCACATCCATACATGACCACAGGAAAAACCATAGCCTTGACTAGAGGACCTTTGTTGGCAAAGTAATGTCTCTGCTTTTGAATATGCTGTCTAGGTTGGTCATAACTTTCCTTCCAAGGAGTAAGCATCTTTTAATTTCATGGCTGCAGTCACCATCGGCAGTGATTTTGGAGTCCAGAAAAATAAAGTCTGACACTGTTTCCACTGTTTCCCCATCTATTTCCCATGAAGTGATGGGACCAGATGCCATGATCTTCGTTCTCTGAATGTTGAGCTTTAAGCCAACCTCTTCACTCTCCTCTTTCACTTTCATCAAGAGGCTTTTTAGTTCCTCTTCACTTTCTGCCATGTTAGCTTGCTGCTACTGCTACTGCTAAGTCGATTCAGTCGTGTCTGACTCTGTGTGACCCCACAGACAGCAGCCCATTAGGTTCCTCTGTCCCTGGGATTCTCCGGGCAAGAATACTGGAGTGGGTTGCTATTTCCTTCTCCAATGCATGAAAGTAAAAAGTGAAAGTAAAGTCGCTCAGTCGTGTCCGACTGAGCGACCCCATGGACTGCAGCCTACCAGGCTCCTCCGTCCATGGGATTTTCCAGGCAAGAGTACTGGAGTTGGGTGCCATTGCCTTTTCCAATGTTAGCTTACTAAATGTTAATTCGAAGATTCTATTCACATAGGTCTTTTTCCATAACAGGTGATCAGAGGTTTTGTTGACAGCGTGCAATGGTAACAAACACCCATCAAAATAATCATCTCTTAACACTGGCAAAAAACCAATGACTTACCTTAACATGAAACACAGTATCATTTAACTGAAAAAGGCAGTTCAAATATCAATTTATATATGCATCAAATTCAGTTTAAAGTAATGCAGTACTGCAAAACCGTTGGTCTAAACTCTTCAAAAGTGTCAATGAAAAACAAAAGAAAAACAAAGCAAAAGGCTGGGTAAAGGACAAATACAGGACAGGATCTTGACTGGATCCAGAAAATGCACAAGTGCAGGGATTAGCTACTAAAGTTAGTATTGAGACAACTGATAAATCAAAGTGTAGATTATATTAGATAATAATGTTGCATCAAAGTAAAATTTCTTGCATGGGATGTGTTTTACTGATCTATGAAATCTCTTTGTTTTAGGACATTAAAATTCTAGTATTTAGGGATTATGTGCTATTCTAAATGAATTCTGAAATGAGTTCTCAAATGACTCAGTCAAAAAACCCTGACAAAGTGTGTGTGTGTGTCTGTGTGTACATGCAGAGAACTAACCAAATATACTAGCCAAGATGCTAATACCTGGCAATGCTAAGCGGCTATGTACTGCTCACTGTATTTTGCAACATGCTTTTATTTTTTCAAAATTAAAAAAACTAAGACCAGTAAATCAAAATAGTACAGTAAACCATGTTTAGACTGTAAACCATGCTTTCTCTCTTGACTAAGAGAAAAATTAAAATCTAGCTGTTTTTATTCTGACTGTTGCAAATTAATTTTCTTAGACACTTCCAACATCTGAAAAATGTAAACAATGTTAATACCTATTCCTTAAAGGTCATGAATTAAAAAGTATTCTGTCCAACAAAAGCTTTTATTAAAATGCATCAACCACTCAGAGAATGAAAACTCGGAAAAAAAAAATGCATCGACCATTTAACAGAACAAAAATGATAATATGTATGCTGTACACTCTCAGGATCACACAGAAATCAGACCACAAAGATGGAGAACAAAAAGAAAGCACAAGAAACTATTACTCATCAGAGTCCCTGAAAAATCACTTCTTTGAAGAAAATTCTCCAGGTTAAACGTGTTTATTGCTCACTGTCCTTATCTCTCTTTCATATTCTACATTTGAACTCTAATACTGTTTAGACATTGATTACAAGTATGAAAACTAAGGTTTGGCCGTTAGAATGCTGCAAAATCAACTATCTAAATTTTCTCCTAATAGAGACTGTCTATGAAGAATCATCTGTTAAATCTAACAGATAATGCTGTTATTCAAAGATAACTTATCCAGGGAATTCCCTGGCAGTTCAGTGGGTAGGACTTAGCGCTTTCACTGCTGGGAGCCGAGGGCTGGATCCCTGGTTGAGGAACCAAAATTCAAAAAGCTCCTCTGTGAGGCCAAAAACACAAACAAAAACAAAAAAATAAAGGTAACTTACTTAAATAATGGTGCCTCTGGTTATGGCTGATGTTCTTACACAGAGTAGAAAAACATATCATTGAAAATCTACAGCAGATCTACTTAATTAAAAATAAGCACTCACTCATACTCACTTTTAACAACCAGACTAGAATAGGGAGTCTTAGCTTTGGGGACAAGGACATTGTGGAGAGGTGTCTATGGCTGAGCTTCAGAAGGTCCCTAAAGCCAAGAACTTCTATTCACAATTTTGTACATATGTGCATTTCTCTAGAAACAGTCCAACCTTCTGAGGCAAAATTTTTTATATGTGTGTATTTCTCTGGACAGTCCAATCGTCTGAGATTTTCAGAAGTATCCATAAGTCACAGAGAAGGCAATGCCGACCCACTCCAGTACCCTTTTGCCTGGAAAATCCCATGGATGGAGGAGCCCGGTAGGCTGCAGTCTATGGGGTTGCTAAGAGTTGGACACGACTGAGCGACTTCACTTCCACTTTTCACTTTCATGCACTGGAGAAGGAAATGGCAACCCACTCCAGTGTTCGTGCCTGGAGAATCCCAGGGACGGGGGACCTGGTGGGCTGCCGTCTTCAGGGTCGCAGAGAGTCGGACACGACTGAAGCGACAAAGCAGTAGCAGTACCCATATGTCAACACAGGTTCAAAACTACTGTGTCAAAGTAACAGCTAAATACCTGTGGCCTCTTCCCAGAGTTTAAATGTCCTATGTACAATGTAATCCAATTATTTTCCATAAAGGTCCATTTTCAAATCTATAGTATAATCAATAGGATAAAAAAACCAACACATTAAGTTTTATTTAGAAAACTCTTCTTAACTAGTATTTCAAGATTCTATAAAGTCAGTGTGACAAATAACAGTGTTAAACACATTCTCCACAATGTGCCTGAATCCAAAATCTTACCTATGAAAAGGGAAAATGACTGCTTCAAAGTTTATGTAAGAATATTTATGAAAATATTAAATGTTTATCTCTAGTTGGGAGGGTTTGTACGTGACAGATTTTCATTTTTGTGTTTTTCCAACCTTGGAACAAGTACTAACTTTGTAAAGATGAAGAAAATACATAATCTGTAAAAATTAACCTTCCTCCAAAATATTAGTGGAGTATTTCCTTTTGAAAACAGCAGAGTAAAAAGTGTTACTCACCTTTATAGCTTTGATGGCTGCCTTAGTAATTTGGGTCATTTTCGCTTTAGAAATGGGTGGCTTGTAGTCATTCAGGGAATACAACTGATGAAAAAGAACAAATTTTAAACACAGTAAAACTAATGGTCTCTATGCAATTACATGAAATTACCAAACATTTCTATTTTTACATCCTCAGTGAAATTAAAAGTGCTGCTTTTCTTTTAAAAGTCAAGTTCAGCATCATTAGCCATCAAGCAAATACAAATTAAAACCACTATGAGATTATCACTTTACACTTACTTGCTTATAATCAAAGAGACAGACAAGTGTTAGCAAGAATGTAGAGAAATTGGAACCCTGACATATCCCTAATGGAATGCAAAATGGTACAGCAGCTTTGGAAAACAGTTTGACAGTTCTTAAAAAAATTAAACATAATAATATGCAGTATGAGGCAACAATTCCACTCCCAGGTATATACCCAACAGATGTGAAAATATATGTTCCCATAAAAAGTTGTACACAGTCACTGCAGCATTATTAAAAATTCATTTAAAAATTGGAAAGTAGCTAAATGTCCATCAGATGAGGAATGAATAAGCAAAATGTGTTCTACCGAATTAATGAAATATTAACCATGAAAATGGAATGAGGTACTGATGCATGCTACAGCACAGATGAACCTTGAAAACAGGCTCAGTTTAAAAAGTCGCACTTAAAAGACCACGTTATAGAAACGCATTTATATGAAATGTCCAGAAAAAGAAATCTACTGGGGACTGTCCACAGCTGGGCCAGTTGGGGAGAAATGAGGAGTGATGATTATGAGTACAGCATTTCTTTTTCAGGTGATGAAAATATTCTAAAATGGACTGAGGTGAAGACTGCACAACCATACCAAAACCCACTGAATTACACACTTTCAATTGGTTAATTGTGTGGTATGTGAAGGATGTCTCCATATAATTGCTTTCAGAAGTCAAGAGACCTCATGTTTAGCAACAATCCCACCATTCCCCCCAAAATTTGTTTTAAAATTTCTCATATAAGCAAAGAATACTACTGCTTAGAGAGAAAACAATTGAAGACAAGGTAGGGGAATTAACCAAAAGACAACTAAGCTTAAACAAATCTGGATGAAAAGTGGGTACTAGGTAATGCTAGGAATTTAACTACAATTAACTAGAAGTCGAGAGACCAAGCTTTGGCCATCATGATCCTGAAAAACCAACCTGAACAGGGCTTCCCTGGTGGCTCAGTGGTAGAGAATCTGCCTGCCAAAGCAGGAGACACAGGTTCAGTCCCTGGTCTGGAAGATGTGACATGCCGCCGAGCAACTAAATCCGTCCGCCACAACTACTGAGCCTGCGCTCTAGAAGCCCAGGACCCACGATGACTGAGCCCACGAGCCCAAACTGCTGAAGCCCTTGTGCTCCCCAACAAGACAACAGCAATGAGCAGCCTGCACACTGCAACTAGAGCAGCCCCACTCGCCAAACAAGAGAAAAGCCCTCACCAAAAAGACCCAGCGCAGCCAAAAAAAAAAACTGGAACAGACTATGAAAGCAATTCAAAACAGCTTTAGCTGGTTAACCAACTAGGTAGTCCTCTAACGTATTTGCTCCAGCACCCCTTATAACCTATTTATCACTGAATTCTACTGAATTTTACCCAGTTTTCCCCATATTTGTCTCTTCTTCCTCCATCCACCACCATGACCCACATCCAAATTACCTTCAGCTCTCACATGGAGATAGCATGCCTATCTTTTCAAAAACTGATCTGATCAGGTGACTGATACTCACCCACCTCCTCTACCACCTTAAAAAGTTCAATGATTTTCCACTCGCTACACAAACAAAAATCTAAGTAAACAATGCCCGTGCCTGGTTTAATTTCTGTCTCATCTCCTGCCATGCGCCCTTCCCCAGCTCTTTGCCCTGGGCACAATGGCCTTTTTTCAGTTCCCTACCACAGAGCCTTCCTCTATTTGGTACAGAACCAGGGTATCCCCACTGGTTTTCCTAATGAGGAAAGCCTTCCCTACATGTGCCCAATCAGAACTGTCTCCTTTATACCCTCACTGTACTGTCATTCACCTTTGAAACATTCATCACAGTTATGTGACACTTGTATGATTATTTAACAAATATCTGATTTTTAAAAGGACTGTTCCAAAGGATGACAAAGACTGACAATCATGAGACAAATGATATAAGTTCCTTTAAAAGGAGTTTAAGCAGTAAGAGGTGAACTGTACCCCAAGAACTATGCAAGCTGAAATGAACCCTGGTAGAAATATATACATCTTTCCCTTTAAGTTCCCACAGAGGTGTCCACTTGTTGATGTAATCCTAACCAGGGTCAGAATCTCATCATATCCTTTAAGAAGCCTCCTCTGTTAAACTCACACCAAATTTTAATATGCTCATGGCCTCAATTTCTACTTGACTGTTTCATAAAATCTAACTGCATGCAAGTCAACTCGCCAGGAGCAAAATAACATGAACACGTTCTGCAGTATCTACAGTAAACTGTGTAAAGCAAAGTTCAATTTCCCAGAAATTGTTGGCAGGTACAGACTGCAGCCCATCTGAGATCCAGACCTGCCCTCTCCTAAGTGGTAAAGAATCCACCTGCAATGTGGGAGCCCTGGGTTTAATCCCTGGGTTGGGAAGATCCCCTGGAAAAGGAAATGGCAACCCACTTCAGTATTCCTGCCTGGATAATTCCATGGACAGTCAGGAGCCTGGCAGTTTACAATCCAGGGGGTCGCAAAGAGTCAGACATGACTGAGCAACACTCTACTTCTGCTGCTACTACTCTACTAGAAAACAAGCTCTAAGAACAGAAACTCTGCCTTTTCTGCTTACATCTTTGTTTCCCTTTATCCACTCTTTATCCTCAGTGTCTGATAGAGAATAAGAATTTGTTAAGAATAAATTTAAGCGGACAAATACATATAAGACACAGGATTGTACCAGCTTTGCACAGAAACACCTGAATTTGAATTCCAACTATGTTACAAGCTGCCAAACTTCTGAACCTTAGTTTTCTCATTTACAAAATAGAAAAAATATTAATTTCACAGAAACACTGCATATAAAGCTTTAAAACACACTTAAATCACTCAACAGGGTTAGCCATTATTAAAATTATCTTTGGTAGGCATTTTCCATTTAAATGAACAATATTCAAGTGTGCATCAAACACCTATTCCCTCAGGTTCCTGAAGGGACATTCCATGCTAATTTATATTACTGGGACAACGAAGACGCCTCAAGGTCTTCCCAGAGCTGACAATTCACTTCATTTTGTATGGTAAAGCCCTAAAGTCTCAATCACCCTAAAGTTTCGATCAAGCACTAGTCCATATTCTAGCAGATCAAAAGCTTTCTTCTTTTTGGGAGGGAGGGAGGCGCTGGGGGTGGGGTGGGAAGAACCAAGTAGGGGAAATGTAATTTAGACTTACAAAACATTTCAACAGTGTCAAAAGTCAGCTCTTATCAGAGACGCTCTTTTAAAAAATGTACCTACTGCAAAAACTTAAAAGTACTACTTAGAGAAATACTAAGCAATTAGTAAGTACTTTTCAAAGGTTCACTTAATACATATGCTTTCAACTAACTATCCAACAAGATTCTCTAAAATCTCACTTCTTCTTAAAATCTAACCACCAGAGAAGAGGCATAGATCATGTCATCTAATTCTTCACAGAATGCCTTTACTCAGATTTAACAACATCCCAGTATTGCCCTTTCTTTGGCTTATTGATTCACAGGAAAGATTGACTTATTGATTCACAGGAAAGATACTAAACAGCAGCCTGGCTTTTCAGTCCAATTCAGGTATTCTTTCGTTTTTCCAACTCCCTTCAGGTACACTGAAGAATCAGCAACATTTAAATTTTCTACTTTATCACTTGTAGGCACCATATGAAATGAGTATTTTTAGATCTGAAAATAACTTCAAATCAAATCCGTTTCTAATGACTTTAATCAAGGCCTGAGGAATCTTTAACCTAAACAGTTTCTTAGTTGCTGTCTGGCTACCCCACCAAAAAGCTTATTTCTAACAAAGACTTTTAAAGTTGTCCACTACTGAGTAGGCCAGGGTTCAGCACAGCACGTATTTTAGGCTTTGAAGGCTACACAGCTGCTATCACATAAGAGGCATCTTTCACTTCACTGTGTTTTGCAGACACACTGAAGGCTGTGGCAACTCTGGGTTAGTTAGTGAAGAGGACATGCTAATAAGCCTCCTGCACCAGTTAAGCTGTAAATGCAAAGGAAAAGTTCTTGAAGGACATTAAGTGCGACTCCAATGAACACACAAATGATGAGCCAGCAAAGTGGCCTTACTGCGGATACAGAGAAAGTTTTAGTCTGGAGAGAAGAGTAAACCAGCTGCCACATTCTGGAAAGCCAAAGCCAGAGCAAGTTTCTACTCTGCTCAATTCTCTGAAGGCTGAGAGGTGAGGAGGCTGCAGAAGTGTGAAGCTAGCAGAGCTGATTCATGAGATTTAAGCAAAGAAGTCATCTCGCAACATAAAAGCGCAAGTGAAGCACCAAATGCTAATGGAGAAGATGCAGCAAGTTATGCAGAGGATCTAGCTCCAATAATTAATGAAGGTACCTCCATAAACAACAGATTTTCAGTGTAAACAAAACAGCCTTAAGCTGGAAGAAGTCAGGTAGACTTTCATAGCTAACGAGAAATCAATGCCTGCCTTCAAAGTTTCAAAAGACAGGCTGACACTCTGGTAAGGGGCCAATGCAGCCAATGACTAGTAGAAGCCAATACTCATCCACCCTGTGAAAATTCTACCGCCTTGAAGGATCATGCTCAATCCTCTATGCCTGGGCTCTCTAACTGGAACAACAACACTTGGATGACAGCACATCTATGTACAATGTGGCTGACTGAAAATACTTTAAATCCATCGTTGAGATCTACTGCTCAGGAAAAAAACCCTTTTAAGATATTACTGCTCATCAACAACACATCTGATCATGCCAGAGCTCTGATGGAGATTGGTGTTCACATGACTGCTAACACAACATCCATTCTGTAGCTCATAGATCAAGGATTCATTTCAACTTTCAAGTCTTAGTAAGAAATATATTTAGTAAGGTTATAGCTGCAACAGATAGTGATTCCTCTAATGGTTCTAGGCAAAGTAAACGGAACACCTACTGGAAAGGATTCACCATTCTTGGTGCCACTGAGAACACTCATGGTTCATAGGAGGGGTCAACATAGCAATGTTAACAGGGGTCTGAAAGAAGTTGATTTCAACCCTCATGGTATTTGACTTTGAGGGGTTCAAGACTTCATGGAGGAAGCTAACTGCAGATGTGGTGGAAATGGCAAGACAGCAGGCAATTTTATTTCTTAATCTTATAAACAGTTTCGTTCACTTGTCTACCTTTGAATAAACACAACGATCTCATGTCCTGCAAAGTGTATTCAGGTGCTCCCTCATCTATGTACTGAGTAACGCTCATTACCCAAAATTCAACAAAATGTTGTACTTCATGCTTGCTATTTCAAGCAAACGCTTCACTACAAAAAGTTTAGTGCCTTTCCAATTTAAGCAATAGTAAATGAATTCTACTATGACCCTGAAAAGAATGCAACAAAAAACTTATGACATGAAAACTCCAAGAGAACCAGCAAATTAGGGTGAAGTATTGCTCATTTACAGATCAATCTTATGCTTCAAGACTGCTGATTCTAGGTCTAATAGGAATTAAGCTTAAGTGTGAACCTAAGATGTTAATCAACCCAATTTATTCTTCCCAACAGTGGTCCATTAGGCCTTGAGGATACTAGTCAGGATCCTTCAAATGCCCTTAGAAATCAGAAATCACAGAAGTTCCTGGAACTGACGCAATTTTGGTACTTTCGATCCAAGATAGCATGCTAACCACTTTTTCCTTTTCTTCCCCTTACTGGCACGGTAAAAAAGGAATAATTTCTTACAGGTGTTACGAGTAGGGGAAAAGGTTAAGCTGTCACCTACTTCCAGAAAGTGGAAACGTGATGAGGACTGGTTAACTGATGAAACAAAGGGGAAACCACAAGCCACAATATACACAAGATACAGCCAAAGAGGGAAATAACTTGCTCTGCAAAAATCCAGAGTCTCATCCATTAAAATCAAGGTACTCAGAAAGCATGAGCAGCACAATGAACTAACACCTCATCCAAAACGTCAATAAATAACGTCTAAAACTGAACATTAAAGAAACACATATAAAATTATTGGTTAGTGATATGAACATTATCAGAAGAACTGAAGTTGTTTGGAGATCCACCATAGGATGAGAAGGAAGAGATTCCAATAAAATCTCTTTTGTACTTGAAAAAAAATTACATGCATACATTATTCTGAAAAATATAACAATTATATTTTAATACAACCCTGTTCTAATTCTAAGGCCAATCCTGGCCTTCCAGAGTGTATCTGTCCCCAAAACTCATATGTTGAAGTCCCAACCCCTAGTGTGACTGTGTAGTGACCACTGAACAACCCAAGAGTTACGGATGATGACCCTCCACATGGTCAAAAATCCACACACAACTTATAGTCAGTCCTTACTACCTAAGGTCCTACATCTATGGGTTCAACCAACCACAGGTTGCGTAGTACTGTACTATTTACCACTGAAAAATTTCCACATGTAAGTGAACCCTCACAGTTCAAACCTATGTTGTTAAAGTCAACTGTACTTGGAAACAGCCTTGATGGAGGGGTGGGCTTCCCAGGCAATGCAGTGGTACAGAATCCGCCTGCCAATGCAGGAGATGCAGGGTTCGATCCCTGGGTCAGGAAGAACTCCTGGAGAAGTAAACGGCAACTCACTCCCGTACTCTTCCCTGGGAAATCCCGCAGATAGAGGAGCCTGGTGGGGTACAGTCCACAGGGTCACAGAGAGTCAGACACAGCTCAGCGAGTGAGCAAGCACACAGGCACGTGGTCTTGAGAGTGAAGTCCTCATCCAGCAGAACTATGCCCTCCTAAGAAGAGACTCCTGGGCCTCCTAGGTGGCACTGGTGGTAAAGAACCCACCTGCCGATCCAGGAGACATAAGGGACACAGGCTCAATCCCTGGGTCAGGAAGATTCCCTGGAGGAGGAAACGGCAACCCACTCCAGTATTCTTGCCTGGAGAATCCCATGGACAGAGGAGACTGACAGGCTACAGTCCATAAAGTCACACAGAGTCCGGCACAACTGAAGCGACTTAGCACATGCACACGAGAGACACCAGAGAACTAGCCCCGTTATGGCCATGTGAATACACACGTGAGAAGGCTACATGACAAGCAGGACCCGAGGGTGGCTGCTAGGAACTCAGGGACTCCTCCACCCCCACCCAGCAAATACAATGAGGCCTCGATCCATCTACAACGCTAAGAAACCATATTCCCAACAATGTGAATGAACTGGGGGAGAGGAGAGCACAAATCTTAAATGAGAGCACAACCCTGCTGACGCATTGACCTCGCCCTGCTGAGACCATAAGCAGAGGATCCAGCTAACCCGTACCTGGTTCTGATCCATGGAAACTGTGAAATAAACACATGGTGCTTTAAGCCTCGAGCTGAATTTGTGGCAATGTGTCACACAGCAACAGAAAATGAATAAAGCAGAAGAAAGCTGTGAGTGATTATCTGAAGTTTTCTAACTTGACTGTACAGACTTTTTACTTTACATAAATATTTTTGCAAAAAAAATCATTTTTATAATTCAAAGCAGAAACTATAACTTCAAAATAAAAAACTTCTCTGCCTTTTCCTAAATAACTTTAAAAAATAGAAACTCAGTATTCTGCATATAGGAATGAAAAGTTGAGTAACAGTCTAGTTTCACTGATAGTCATTTTAAAGAGCATAATATTCACCAACTTTAATACCTGAAAATCAATACACTTCATTACAAATTCTGCCTCAACAAATCAAAAATTATATATTCTCTATATCCAAAATTTCTCACTCCCTAATATATAAGGTCTCCTTTCTTTATATGGCACAATCTTCCATATTAATTTTGGTTTGGAACACAACATAAAAATGTTTGATACCAAAAAAAAAAAATGTTTGATACCAGAAGCATGTAACAAAGTGACATATAAAATCAGACACACAGGACATAACAAAATGTGACCAGAGAACACTAACATTAGACTAACAGTAGTAGATTCAACATGAAGAAAATCATATTCTGCAAGAATAATGTGAACAATATTGACTTTTTCCTAAGGTTCTGAAAGCATATCTCTGTAAAAAGTAAAACAAAACTCTCCAAAAACTTGGGTTAATTTCTACTGAAGCAGCAATATTCTTGAGCAAACAGAATGTTTTAAAGAGCAAAGGCTAAGTAAAAGACATATCACAGATTCTGTGAGGACCATCACATCAGGCTTTTAACCAAGGCAGCACTCCCAATTTTATACTGAATCCTGTGACAGTATGGAAACTTCCCTGGTGATTCAAATGGAGAAGAGAATGGTTACCCACCCCAGTATTCCTGCCTGGATAAGTCCAAAGACAGAGAAGACTGTTGGGCTACAGTCCATGGGGTCACAAAGAGTCGGACAAGACTGAGGGACTAACATTAACACACTATGACAACTTCAGAACAAAGTTTCAAATGCATGTTAAAGGAAGAAAAAAAAAGGGGGGGGGGGCCCTTAAAATAATTGCAAACATCAAAGCACAAAACCTGAAATGTGACATCTAAAAACCAGTGAGAGAACATAAAAAATAATATTAAAAAAAAGTCTTAATAACTTTTTTTTCTGGTTATAAAAATATTTTAGAATGGAAAAACTGAAAAATGCAAAAAAAGCATGTAGATGGCAAAATATGCACATCACCCATGCTGCTAAGTCACTTCAGTTGTGTCTGACTCTGTGTGACCCCATAGACGGCAGCCCACCAGGCTCCCCCGTCCCTGGGATTCTCCAGGCACGAACACTGGAGTGGGTTGCCATTTCCTTCTCCAATGCATGAAAGTGAAAAGTGAAAGTGAAGTCGCTCAGCCGTGTCCGACTCTTAGCGACCCCGTGGACTGCTGCCCACCAGGCTCCCCCGTCCATGGGATTTTCCAGGCAAGAGTACTGGAGTGGGGTGCCATTGCCTTCTCTGAAATCACCCATAATCCAACAATTCATCACTCATTCCAAAGATACTCAATTAATGCCAGGCACTATGGGTCCAATAGAGGAAGTATATAGTCCCTTCTCACGAACTGATGGGCGGCTTCTGGAGATGGACAACGTTCCAATGAACAAACAGACACACCTTGGACAGTATAGTTGAGTAAACAATGAAGGTAACAACGTGACATGGGGAAGAGTATTGTACATCTTTCTCAGAATGTCAAAACCAGAATCCCTTTAAATTATAAGATATTATAAAAAGGAAACGCCTATTTTAAAATTTTTAAATCTGAATTATGCAAAAATCTGTCCAATAAGATCAAATCTATATACCAAGCTTTTGGAGGGAGAAGGAGAAATTCTCTAGTTTAAAAAATGGCGGGGGGGGGGGCCCAGAATTTGGTCATATATATATAAAGGTGCCAACAAGAGTACTGTAACGAACACAAATGTTTATATCCTTCATAATAATTATCTTTAACTATGAGCTACAAGCAGTTTCACATAAATAATTAGCTTATTATTAAGCTGCTGCTGCTGCTAGTCGTGTCCGACTCTGTGCAACCCCACAGATGGCAGCCCACCAGGCTCTGCCGTCCCCGGGATTCTCCAGGCAAGAACACTGGAGTGGGCTGCCATTTCCTTCTCCAATGCATGAAAGCAGAATACCTCATTTCTCAAGCATGACAGACATCTAAGGTTAATATTACAGTTCTGAATACTGTCAAAAAGGAACACTTAACACTGCATTAGTAACGAAGAAAAACTATCAACTCTCCCCCAAAAGGTTATCCTTTAGAAAACTAAATACAGGCCACAAGAACTTATCTGCATGGTCCTTTCATTCAACATTCAAATTTATACAACCTTTCCAAGTGCCTGGAATAAATGGGGTTAAAAAACACTCTTAAAAAAAAGAGAAGGAGAAATAACCTATGACATCCCTTTCATGTGGAATCTAAAAAGAAATGATACAAATGAACTTACCAACAGAAAAAGACTCATAGACTTAGAGAAGGAACTTAGGGTTTGCAGTGGGGGGGGTGTGGGGAAGGGATGGTTAGGGAGTTTATAATAGACATGTTATTTAGTTGCTAAGTTGCGTCTGACTCTTTTGCGACCCCAAGAACTGTAGGCTCCTCCAGGCTCCTCTCTGTCCATGGGATTCCCAGGCAAGAATACTAGAGTGGGTTGCCATTTCCTCCTCCAGGGAATCTTCCTGATCCAGGGATCGAACTCAGGTCTCCTGCATTGACAGGTGGATTCTTTACCACTGAGCTACCAGGGAAGCCCAATGAATATATATATACACTGCTATGTTTAAAATGGATAACCAACAAGGACCTACCATATAGTACACGGAACTCTGCTCAATGTTCTGTGGCAGCCTGGATGGGAGGGGAGTTGGGGGAGCATGGGTACATGCATATGCATGGCTGAGTCCCTCCACTGTTCACCTGAAACTACCACAATACTGTCAATCGGCTATACTCCAGTACAAAATAAAAAGTTTAAGTTAAAAAAGTACACAGGAGTTAGTCAAAACGGAGTAAGCAACTGTGGTGTCTCTCCCCTACTGTCACAAGTAAACCCTACAGACTAATATAAAAAAGTAACTAGCTACACGAGAACTCTGAAAAGGGGACACCGGACCGACTGGAGTTAAACTTGAATAATGACTAGTTACAGCGGGGGAGGGAGCTGCGTGTGGATGTTGAAGTAAATTTCACGGTCTTCTGTGTTCCTCTGTTGTCTCTGGCTTTGATCCCAGAGCTGGCGTTATCAAATGGTGCAGACAATACTACAATCAAAAAGTGAAGTCGCTCAGTTGTGTCCAACTCTTTGCAACCCCATGGACTGTAGCCTACCAAGCTCCTCCATCCATGGGATGTTCCAGGCAAAAGTACTGGAGTGGGTTGCCACTGCCTTCTCCACAGGATCTTCCTGACCCAGGGATCGAACCCAGGTCTCCCGCATTGCGGGCAGACGCTTTACCCTCTGAGCCACCAGGGAAGCCCATACTACAATCAAAAGCACTGAAGGGAAATCCCCTTCAGCCACCCAAAAGACTAGGTAAAAGGAATCTTCCCTGCTACTGGGGGGAGGCTGGGGTGAGGGAAGAAAAACTCCTGCTCCCCCTGATCTTCCCAGGCCCTGCTAAGTGTTAAAGGTGAGCCACTGGTGCCACTTCAGCACCAAAAACCCAAGAGAAAAGCCATCTCCAGACAGGAAAAAAGGCCCATACTATCCAAAAAACACCATTTTCTTTTTCTTGTCACTTCTCTCTGAAGGCTAACTTTCTGGCCAGAGAACAGGGAAAAGGATGCACTGGGATCTGGAGAGAGAAGGGGAATCCCAGAGAGAACTAGAGAAGGGGCGCCCCTGAATCTGTGCACCAACTGAAGTCCTGGACTCATCCGAAATGCGCCTGCGTGAAACAGACCCAAAGAAGCCGTGAAAAGGCTTTGAGAATTAATACCTATGTAAACCACTACCCAGAACCTAGACAACTGAGTGGCACAAATGCTGAGCACATCCAAACAGCGTAAGAAATGCTTTGAAAACTGAACTGACATTCGATCATTGAAAAAGCAAGAGAGTTCCAGAAAAACATCTATTTCTGCTTTATTGGCCATGTCAAAGCCTTTGACTGTGTGGATCACAATAAACTGTGGAAAATTCTGAAAGAGATGGGAATACCAGACCACCTGACCTGCCTCTTGAGAAACCTGTACGCAAGTCAGGAAGCAACAGTTAAAACTGGACATGGAACAACAGACTGGTTCCAAATAGGGAAAGGAGTACGTCAAGGCTGTATATTGTTACTCTACTTATTTAACTTATATGCAGAGTACATCATGAGAAACTCTGGACTGGAAGAAGCACAAGCTGGAATCAAGATTGCTGGGAGAAATATCAATCACCTCAGATATGCAGATGACACCACCCTTATGGCAGAAAGTGAAAAGGAACTAAAAAGCCTCTTGATGAAAGTGAAAATGGAGAGTGAAAAAGTTGGCTTAAAACTCAACATTCAGAAAACGAAGATCATGGCATCCGGTCCCATCACTTCATGGCAAATAGATGGGGTAAACAGTGGCTGACTTTATTTTGGGGGGGCTCCAAAATCACTGCAGATGGAGACTGCAGCCATGAAATTAAAAGCCGCTTACTCCTTGGAAGGAAAGTTATGACCTACCTAGATAGCATATTGAAAAGCAGAGATATTACTTTGCCAAAAAGGTCCGTCTAGTCAAGGCTATGGTTTTTCCACTGGTCATGTATGGATGTGAGAGCTGGACTATAAAGAAAGCTGATCGAAGAAGAATTGATGCTTTTGAACTGTGGTGTTGGAGAAGACTCTTGAGAGTCCCTTGGACTGCAAGGAGATCCAACCAGTCAATCCAAGGAAATGAGTCCTGAATGTTCATTGGAAGGCCTGAGGTTGAAGCTGAAACTCCAATACTTTGTCCACCTGATGCGAAGAGCTGACTCATCTGAAAAGACCCTGATGCTGGGAAAGATTGAAGGCAAGAGGAGAAGGGGACGACAGGACGAGATGGTTGGATGGCATCACTGACTCAATCGACATGAGTCTGAGTAAACTCTGAGAGTTGGTGATGGACAGTGAGGCCTGGCGTGCTGCAGTCCATGGGGTCGCAAAGAGTTGGGACATGACTGAGGGACTGAACTGAACTGAAAAAGGCAAGACAGAACTTGCATCCTGAATCAAACCAACCTAAATGTCTGCTAAACAAAAATCAACATTTTTCAGAGAATAAAGTAACACAATACTGAAAATATCCAGTATATGAGCCAAATGTATTTGACACAGCAAAACAGACACACACACTCTGTCTCGCTCTCTCGCTCTCACTCACTCACCCACTCTCCCAGAAAATCTGTCCACACTGATCAAGGGAAAAAAAATAACCAACAGATGCTAACAACAAGATAATGCTTCTGTTGCAATTATCACTAAGAACTTTGAAGAAGTTATAATCATTACAAATAAGGTAAAGGAGAAAACTCTTCCAATAAATGCTATGTTTTCAGCAAAGAATGAGAAACTACAAAAAAGAACCAAATGAAAATGTCAGAAGTGAAAAATACAATATCTTGAGGGAAATGATAGTATACCATTGTATCCAAGAGCTGTAAATTTTACTAAGCACTCTTGCCTGGAAAATCCCATGGATGGAGGAGCCTGGTAGGCTACAGTCCATGGGGTCGCAAAGAGTGGGACACAACTCAGCAACTTCACTTTCACTTTATATAATTGCAACTTCATAAATAAAAGAAGTGCAAAAACAAGACCAGGAAAAATGTTCAGAAAAATTTCTAAAAACTGAATATGATTTATTCGACATAGACAATTTTTTAGTCTTATCACACATTTCTTTTTCCATTTCACACCATTCCTTCCACCATAGAATATATCTTTTCTTCATCTTTTACTTTCCTTCAAGTTATAATTTAACCTACTAAATAAAAAGGTTCTCAAGGTAATTCTAGTCCAATTCAAACAAAACAGAACAAAATGGAAAATAATAAAGCACAATGACTAATCCCTGATGAGATTTTTTTCCCTGTTATATATTTACATATGTAACTACTGGCTCATGATACAAACTATATTTCTTACAATGGGCTGCAGCAAAAAAAATAATTTTGAGAAGCACTGCTCTAGCTCACACTTGTAGGTAGAAAGTAATACTAAAATTAATTATACAGAAAATAAAACATGATTAACTTCTCTCTGGATAATTCAGCTTGCCAAAAGATAGGCTTAAAGGGCAATCTTTGTTTTCTTTTTTTAAAAGATTAGCAAAGATCTAAAGATGCAGAAGACACAAGTATAAAATTCAGAGTTGTTTTTCTTAGTTGTAATCAGAAGAATGGGAATGGGAGAAATTTTCGTATCTAAAATCATACCCTAAAAAATAAATAATAAAACCATACCCCGCCAACAGTGCTATGTATGTATTTATATATGTGTGCAGACAAAATAGACACAGATCCTTCTCCTCCTGTAAGTGTTATACACCCTGCTCACTCTCTTCATGGCAACTTAATCACAATGTAAAATTGTTTTGCCCATAATCTGTTTCCTGTTTGGTCCATTTCCCAATATCTCCATTCATCCATCCACTTCAGAAAACAATGACATTACATACTACAAATTCTCAATAAACAGTTACCAATATCAGTCTTTTTTTATATCCTCTGCAATGTCTAAAGTAGTTCCTTGCACACATCAAATAGAAACTGATTTAAATGATAAATTAGCTTACTAGGTTCTAAAGATAATCATGTAAACAAATTCCAGCTAGAAAAAGAAATGTATCCAGCTTCTTCATATCTAAATGCACCTGAATGCAACAGATCTATTTTGCTCAAAGGAGCAGAATGCCAAGGCCAGACTGATGGTGTACATTTCTTAACTCGCCATTCCCCCAAACTTTACTTTTAATAATCTTTGCAACCCTGTATCTACAACCCTATGCCAGTATCCATGGAAATAAAGAATTATTTCAAAGAAGCAGAATGTCTCTGAAACAATCTCCAACGTAATTTATGACTGATGTATCATAATCACCCTTGTATACTTATTTTCAAATTTACTTTGAGAGTTAATCATAAGCACTCACAAAATAACCTTTCTCAGATCACTAAGTTTTTTCCAGGTAAAACCAACTAAAACAAAGAACTGAGAAATATGAAGCCAAACTGAACCAATTAACAGGTCAAAGCTAATCAGTGACTTAAATCAATATCCACTGATAAGCCACTGTAGATATGCACAATACATTAAGCTCTTGAGGGGATAAAAGGTAACATGAAGACCTTCACCCCAACTATCTAACAATCTACTACAGTGGAAAGGGAGGGTAATAGACACACAATTGCTGTAGTATTATACAACACCATCCTTATGGCAGAAAGCAAAGAGGAATTAAAGAACCTCTTGAAGGTGAAAGAGAAGAGTGAAAAAGCTGGCTTAAAACTCAACATTTAAAAAACTAAGATTATAGCATCCAGTCCCATCACTTCTTGGCAAACAGATGAGGAAACAATGGAAACAGTAAGACTTTATTTTCTTGGGCTTCAAAATAATTGTAGATGGTGACTGCAGCCATGAAATTAAAACACGCTTCATCCTTGGAAGAAAAGTTATGACAAACCTAGATAGCATATTAAAAAGTAGAGACATTACTTCACCTACAAATGTCCGTCTAGTCAAAGCTATGGTTTTTCCAGTATTCATGTATGGATGTGAGAGCTGGACAATAAAAAAGGCTGCATACTGCACTGAAGAACTGGTGCTTTAGAACTGTGGTGGCTGGAGAAGACTCTTGAAGAGTCCCTTGGACAGCTGGACAGCAGGGAGATCAAACCAGTCAATCCTAAAGGAAATCAGTCCTGAATATTCATTGGAAGGAGTGATGCTGAGACTGAAACTCCAATACTCTGGTAACCTTGTGCCAAGAGCTGACTCAATGGAAAAGACCTGATGCTGGGAAAGATAGAGGGCAGGAGGAGAAGGGGGCGACAGAGGATGAGATGGTTGGATGGATCATCAACTCAATGGACATGAGTTTGAGCAGACTCCAGGAGATAGTGAAAAGACAGGGAAGCCTGGTGTGCTGCAGTTCATGGGGCCACAAAGAGTCAGACACGACTGAGTGACTGAACAACAACAATAGATTCTCGATATTCTGAGATTTACCATTGTCAGCTCTGATAGTTCACTAATGATTTCAAAGGTCTCTGAAATGTGGTGGTGATGTTCAGCTGCTCAGTCGTGTCTGACTCACAGGTAATTTTTGGAGACACTAATTTGAAATGCATATATTAAAAAGTTGTGTAAGGTCAACAATTAGTGCCTGAGCACCTTTATTTTTTCCCCCCTCATGTTCCCACATGCATTTTAAAAAAGAGTAACTTACTGAAATAGTATTCAGAAACTGGGGGATCCATGAGAACCTTAAGACTTTGCCTCATGAAAATAAGAACACAGGGAATATATTTCAGTGCCAAAATAAAAAATGCTACTGGGAAGGGCATTCAGACAAATGAAATGTAGTCAGAAATAACGAAAGGTTTAATAAAGAAAATGGAACTGATTGTACAGAGTGAAGTAAGCCAGAAAGAAAAACACCAATACAGTATACTAACGAATATATGTGGAATTTAGAAAGATGGTAACAATAACCCTGTGTACGAGACAGCAAAAGAGACACTGATGTATAGATAAGTCTTATGGACTCTGTGGGAGAGGGAGAGGGTGGGGAGATTTGGGAGAATGGCATTGAAACACGTATAATATCATGTATGAGACAAGTCGCCAGTCCAGGTTCGATGCATGATAATGGATGCTTGGGGCTGGTGCACTGGGACGACCCAGAGGGAGGGTATGGGGAGGGAGGAGGGAGGAGGGAGGAGGGTTCAGGATGGGGAACACAGGTATACCTGTGGCGGATTCATTTCGATGTTTGGCAAAACTAATACAATATTGTAAAGTTTAAAAATAAAATAAAATAAAAAAAAAAAAAGAAAATGGAAGTGAAATGGACTGGAAAAGAGAGCATGCCTGTGACAGCTATGATTCTGCTTCTAAACGGTTTACATGTACAGCATATTCATCAACAAACCTCTCCTGACAAGCAGTAATGTTCACAAAGGACTGAAGAAGTGGCTATTTTCTAATGGGAATGCATTAAAATCTAAACAGACTGCGTGCTTTCCTACTGGAGGATCACTAAGTGCCAAAAATAAGACACAAGGATGGGAATATATACTGTATAGCTTTGGATATGGTAAATCTTCCCATTTCACAGTATTTGCAAATATGCATTGCATATGATAAGTATGCTGCTGCTGCTAAGTCGCTTCAGTCGTGTCCGACTCTGTGCAACCCCACAGACGGCAGCCTACCAGGCTCCCCCGTCCCTGGGATTCTCCAGGCAAGAACACTGGAGTGGGTTGCCATTTCCTTCTCCAATGCATGAAAGTGTAAAGTGAAAGTAAAGTCGCTCAGTCGTGTCTGACTCTCAGCAACCCCATGGACTGCAGCCTACCAGGCTCCTCCGTCCATGGGATTTTCCAGGCAAGAGTACTGGAGTGGGGTGCCATTGCCTTCTCCAATATGATAAGTACATTTACATGTAAATAACTTATTTATAAGGGTCTTATAAAAAGCCTTTGTCAGCTACAAATTGGCACTTACCAATTACACTGCCAACAGCTGAGCAAGGGTACTTGCCATCTGCCTCTGCAGAGACTGAACCCTGTACTGCTGCAGCTGCTGACCCTCAACATCCCCTGAGGGAATTCAGGGGAGTGACGCACTGTGTCTTTTGTTTCTAGGAGCATTATAATCTCAATCCTTTCGGCCCCTCATACCTAGAAAAGCACTAAACCCCTTCATGGTAACATCTGATGCTCTGGAACTAGCAGAAAACCTTTTGTAAAATGAGTGCTTAACGGTACTGAACTCAACCTTCACCAAAACCTCATGTATTGATGGTCCTCCCACTGCCTCTTTGGAGCAGTCTCTCAGAGCTATCTGATGTGCTGCCTCCCTGGCTGCAATCAATCATTTTGCCCCAGATAAACTTAACTCACAACTCTCAAACTGTGCTCTTTTCAGTGGACACCTTGAATCCACAGTTAAAAATCTGTACAAGTTCTGGTTCAAGATGGTGGAGTAGAAGGATGTGCGCTCATCTCCTCTGAGAGCACCAAAATTCCAATTAGCTGTTGAACGACCATCAACAGGACGACATGGGAAACCATCAAAGACACCCCAGGTCCAAAGACAAAGAAGAAACAGCAGTGAGTTGGTAGAAGGAGCACAATCACGATAAAATCAAATCCCATAACCACCGGGTGGGTGACCCACAAACTGGAGAACAATAATACAAAAGTTCTGGCACTGTTCTGAAGGTTCTGAATCCCAGTCTTCCAGGCCTGGGGATTCAAAAAAGGGACTGGGAATCCCCAGGGAATCTGACCTTGAAGGTCAGTGGGATTTGATTATAGGACTTTCAGAGGACTGGAGGAAAGAGACTCCAGTCTTGATGGCCACAAACAAAATTTTGCACGCACCAAGACCCAGAGGAAAGGAGCAGTGTACCCAGAGGAGACCGAACCAAAACTACCTGCTGCGTTGGAGGGCCTCCTGTTGGAGGCAAGGGTCAGTAGGGGCTGCCACAGGGATGAGGCCAGAAAGGTTCCCCTTGGCGTAAATCCTCTTGGAGTTCCTAACCCTACCACAGTCTGGGTCATCTTGGGCCAAACAACTACCAGGGAGGGAGAACAACCCAACCCATCAGCAGATAACTGGAGTGAAGTTTTACTGAGCAAGGCCCTGCCCACTAGAGCAAAAAATAGTTTTTCCCATTGCCAGTCCCTCCCGTCAACAAGCTTACACAAGCTTCTTAGCCTCATCCATCAGAAGGCAGACAGAAGAATCTGCACAGCCTCACAGAGGCTGAAGCAAAAACCATATTACGGAAAGTTAATCATGATGAAAAAGCAGAAAGTTATGTTCCAGATGAAGGGACAAGATAAAACCCCAGAAAAACAATCAAATGAAATGGAGGCAGGCAAACTTCCAGAAAAAGAATTCAGGATAATAATAATGAAGATAATTCTGGGTCTCAGAAAAGGAATGGAGGCAAAGATTGAGAAGATGCAAGAAATGTTCACCAAAGACCTACAGGAATTAAAGAACCATACAGAGATGAATAATAAAGACGAATAATACACTAGAAGGCATCCATAGCAGAATAACTGAGGCAGAAGAACAGATAAATGACCTGGAGGACAGAATGGTAGAAATCACTGCCACAGGACAGAATATACAGAAAAGAATGAAAAGAAATAATGACAGCCTAAGAGACATCTGGGACAACATTAAACACACCAACATTTACATTATATGGGTCCCAGAAAGAGAAGAGAGAAAGGACCTGAGAAAATATTTGAAGAGGTAACAGCTGAAAACTTCCCTAACATGGGAAAGGAAATGGTGAACCAAATCCAGGAAGCAGAGTCTCCCAGGAAGGATAAACCAAAAGAGGAACACACCAAGATACACAGTAATCAAACTGACAAAAATTAAAGACAGAGATAAAATATTAAAAGCAACAAGGGGGAAATGACAAATAATGTGCAAGTGTAACAAAAGGAAAAGGGGCAGAGCACAGCTTTTCAAAGAATGACACAGTCCAGGACAGAACATAAACTGATTGGAATCGATCGGGACCAAGATGGCAGACTGCAGCTCCGATCCTTTGGCCACCTGATGCAAAGAACTGACTCACTGGAAAGACCCTGATGCTGGGAAAGACTGAAGGCAGGAGGAGAAGGGGACGACAGAGGATGAGATGGTTGGATGGCATCACTGACTCAATGGACATGAGTTTGAGCAAGCTCTGGGAGATAGTGAAGGACAGGGAAGCCTGGGGTATTGCAGTCCATGGGATCGCAAAGAGTCAGATATGACTGAGCTGAAGATAGCAGACAAAACTAGACCTTGATCCTCAATTCAGCAAGTGAAATGACACACTCAGAGGTGCCATGACAGTTCCAAGGCACTGTTAAAAGACCAAGGAGTGGGTGGTGGCCCAAATTCTGGAAATCTCCGCCCCTTCCCAAAAACAGTTGGAATAATCCTCCCACTCATTAGTATGAAATTACTCAGCCTATAAAAACTAACCACGCCACATTTCCTGGCCACCCTCTGAGATGGCCCACACTGTGGAGTGTGCTTCTCTCTTAATCTGAAAAAATCCAGTTCTCACCTTTCATTTTCTCTCTCATTTAATTGTTTCTGTGGTGAGACATTAAGAACCTGAGCTTCATTAGGTCCTGAAACCAAGTACTGTGGGTTTTGGCTGGGTTCGAGTCCCAGTCACGTGGGTTTGAGTCCCAAACTGGGTTTCGGCTGGGTTCGAGTTCTAGCACATGGGTTCAAATCTCAATCCCTGGTAAATGGTTTCACAAGGAAACATCACTCAGGCTATCAGCTGATTTCTCAACAGAAACTCTACAAGCCAGAAGGGAATGACATAATATACTTAAAAGTGATGAAAGGAAATAACCTAAAACCAATAATACTCTACCCAGCAACTTTCCTTCAGATTTGATGGAAAAATCAAGCTTTTCAGACAAGGAAAATTTAAGAGAATTCAGCACCACCAAATCAGCTTTACAACAAAGCTAAAGGAACGTCTCTAGGTAGAAAAACAAGAGAAGGAAAAGACCTACCTACAGAAAATAAACCCAAAACAATTAAGAAAATAGGACATATATCAATAATACGGTTCAAAATTGGGAAAGGAATACGTCAAGATTGTATATTGTCACCCTGCTTATATAACTTATATGCAGAAGCTGGAATGAAGATTCATCCAGCATCCTTATGGATTCCAGCACAAGCTGGAATCAAGATTGCTGGGAGAAATATCAATAACCTCAGAAATGCAGATGACACCACCATTCTGGCAGAAACCCAAGAGGAACTAAAAAGCCTCTTAATTAACGTGAAAGTGAAAAGGCTGGCTTAAAACTCAACATTCAAAAAACTAAGACTGTGGCATCAGGTCCCATCACTTCATGACAAAGAGATGGGAAAAAAAGCAAACAGTGACAGACTTTATTTTCTTGGGCTCCAAAATCACTACAGATGGCGACTCCAGCCATGAAATCAAAGAAGCTATGGCCAACCTAGACAGCGTATTAAAAAGCAGGGACATTACTTTGCAGACAAAGTCCATCTAGTCAAAGCTGTGGTTTTTCCTGTAATTATGTATGGATGTGAGAGTTGGACCATAAAGAAAGTTGAGAGCCGAAGAACTGATGCTTCTGAACTGTGGTGTTGGAGAAGACTCTTGAGAGTCCATTGGACTGAAAAGAGATCAAACCAGTCAATCCTAAAGGAAATCAGTCCTGAATATTCATTGGAAGGACTGATGTTGAGGCTGAGGCCGAAGCTCCAATACTTTGGCCATCTGATGCTAAGAGCCAATTCACTGGAAAAGACCCTGATGCCAGGAAAGAGTGAAGGTAGGAGGAGAAGGGGATGACAGAGGACGAGATGGTTGGATGGCATCACCAACTCAATGCACGTGAGTTTTACCAAGTTCTGGGAGATAGTAAAGAACAGGGAAGGTTGGCGCGCTGCAGTCCATGGCGTCGCAAAGAGTGGAACATGACTGAGTGAACAACAACAACAAATCGATAATTACAGGTAAATGGATTAAATGCACCAACCAAAAGATGTAGACTGGCTGGGTGGATGAAAAATATGCACGTATGCACTTTCCACGGGCTTCCCTGGTGGCTCAGATGGTAAAAAGAATCTGACTGCAATGTGGGAGACCTGGGTTTGATCCCTGGGTTGGGAAGATCCCCTGGAGGAAGGCATGGCAACCCACCCCAGTATTTTTGCCTGGAGGAGGAGCCTGGCGCACTACAGTCCATGGAGTCGCAAAGAGTAAGACATCACTGAGCATCTAAGCACAGCACAAGCTCTTTCATTTATCACATCACTCTGCTTGACCCCCCTCACACTGTATGTAATTATTTTACATTGTTAAGTTAATCATGTTCCCATTATGGCTTGTAATTGTAATTATCTTTTATTTTTTGTCCGGCTCTTGACTGTGAAAGCTGATAAACTTTTAAAACTGATAAATCTTTTACTACTGTGATTATGCAACTATTACTTAAAACTACTGTATCATGACTGGTCAATAGAAAAATTATATGATTTACTAGAAAAACCTGTAATCACTTTTTAAAATCCAGATGCATACCAGAATTATCTTGAAATTTGTTGAAAAATACAGATGCCCAGGTATAGCTCTCTCCAGAGCTCCATATGTTTCCAATGAGCAGCCATGTTTAAAAACCACTAAACTGTATGATGATCTTTTACTTTTATCTAGTTTCACTTTTTCTATTTCATATTCAGTGCTCCCATTTCATTAAGTTTTCCAATTTTTTTCCAATATTTTCCAACTCCTTCTTTTCTGATGTTCCTTCTCAAACCTTTATTTTATCAAGTGTAGTAGAAAAGCTTTTGTATATGGATACATGCTGCTGCTGCTAAGTTATTTCAGTCGTGTTCAACTCTGCGACCCCATAGACGGCAGCCTACCAGGCTCCCCCGTCCCTGGGATTCTCCAGGCAAGAACACTGGAGTGGGTTGCCATTTCCTTCTCCAACGCATGATAATGAAAAGTGAAAATGAAGTCGCTCAGTCGTGTCCGACTCTTCATGACACCATGGACTGTGGCCTACCAGGCTCCTCCGTCCATGGGATTTTCCAGGCAAGAGTACTGGAGTGGGGTGCCATTGCCTTCTCCGATACGGACATATAAATATGTGTAATATATGTATTTTAGAAAACATTAATTTTTGCCTAACTAAAAAAATTGACTTTTGATTCTACTTGTTTGACTCAGTATGAGTAGAATGCTAGATTTTTAATTAAAAAACAGATATGCAACAAGCAACAAAGGTTTACTGTATAAAACGGAAATACAGTCAATATCTTGTAATAACATGACGGAAAATAATTTTAAAAACAACATGTGTATTTGAATAACTGAATCACCTTGCTGTGCACTTGAAACACTGTAAATCAACTACACTTCAGTAAAATATATATATTAAGAAAATAAAATCTGTACACTTGAAGGCAAAGGAACCTAGAAGGTTTCTCAAAATACAAAGTGATTAAAAGCTAAGTTGTTTGATGAGATTAATTTAGTAATCTAAAAAAATGTACTCCTACTGTATGAACTGAAGAGAACAAAGAATAATACATTAAAAACCAATTAAACCAAGCAGAGAGCCATGAGAACCTGTACTAAAGTATTCGTACTAAGAAGAAAAAGGAAGGGAAGCATAGAAAATGTGTTTTTAAAAGTAATTCATAGAATTTCACAACTGAAAAGATACAAATCAAAGAGAGGCACCTATGAAAAATCCAAGTTTTCAGGTCTGAGTGTCAGGAACACATTTTTACTACTAACATAAAGAGATCTAAAAGTAAGTTTTAGAAGAAAGAGAAGTTTAGATTGGGGGATAACAGTATCATTTTATGTACACACAGTACTCAGAAGATATGGGACTAAATTCCCTAAGAATTCAGAGAAAAGCAAAAAACACAGTCTTTCCTAAAGAGCTAAGAGTTGAAGCGATGAAGAATAAATAATGAAAACTAAATATCAGAAAAAGAATAGACCAAAAGCATACTAGGCCTTAGAGTAAAATCATTTCTGAAATATGAGCAACAAATACAAAGACTGAAAAAGAGAGACAGGCAGTAGTGTAATAAAGGAGGGTAATAATTACTTTTTACTTCTATGGCACGCTGTTAACTCTTACGCACGATCATATGTACTGTATCGCTTTTAGCTTCAGAATGGCCCAGTAAGATTAGTATTTAATTATTCTCATTTTGTCACTTTATAGATATATAAACTTATGGTAACTGACCTAACAAAATTCAAACTGGTATTAAGCTTCAGAAGCATGTCTCAAACCCAATTATTCTGGCTAACCCCCCAACATTCAGTTTCCAAAATAAAGCAAAGTCCACCAGGTAGCAACCAACTAGATATACACAACTGAGTCATGGAGTTGATGGTAGACAACTGTGGAGACAACCACGTAACAGCATCAACCTAATTGATAACCAAGAAGATCTGAAGACAACACATTACGAAGCTTATATGTCAACTGATCAAATAACAGCTAAGTTTTAAGTCGTCCAACCCTTAACAAGGAAGCTCACTTTCTCTAAAAGATTTAAGTCAATTAACATTATCACAGACCAACTCCATCTTTCTCACCAAAGCTAAGACACATGATATTTTGGGTTTGAAGGCAATATTACAAAACTAATATGGCAATAAACATGGAATGTGAAAAACTCCAAACATTGAAAACTCTCATTCTCCTAAACACCTGCTTCTCTCCTAAGAAATAACCACTGCTAAAGGCTGACAGGCTACTTATCAGAATTTTCTATAGGCATCTATGTATGTATGTGTGTGTGTATAAAGGTAAATGTATACATGTATGTATGCGACATACATACTTTAAATACAATCTGGTGCAAAATTATACTATTAACTACTTAATAATTGATTCTCTTAAAAGCCTTGCTGGATTTAGTACAACACTAAAATTCTTATAAATGAAGACCAATAATAACACTGATCCAAAATACATCATGGTCTGTATTTTGTTAGTGTCTGACATTCAAAAGTTTTGTTCAAGTATTTCTCCAACTTGGAAAATATGCCAAATATAATCTAGGTCTTTATAGCTCATATTTTCCAAAACTTTTATCCATTATCAAAATACTACAATATTAAAATACTTTCCAGGGCCGCAAAGACATCCACAATGACACTAAATGGTCCCAGATTTCTTTCTTTAAAAAAAAAAAAAAAGGCAGTTTTCTTGCTAGGCTGAGTTGCTTCAGTCCTGTCTGACTCTACTTTGAAAACAGCTATTATTAATTTTGTAGCATTGTTGTGCTTTAAAATACCTGTACTAGCAGCTTTCTAAACAGCAGTCTGTGAAAAATTAAGAAAGAAGTTACAGAGTAGTCACTGTTTTTTCCCTTCACTTTTCTGCAGAGGGTGTACTGCCTGTTGTATAATACGTCTTTGCCAAGGAATGCAGGTTTCCTATGGCATCTTATTCTATGAGCAGGAAAGCAGCAGCCCAGGAGTTTGTTGCTCATTCTGGTCCAAGTTCAGCATAATGCAATAATAATTTACTACAAATCACCAATTCCTATTCCGCCTCCACCTACAACATACAGAAAAATCTCACTCAGTTATACTGAAAAAGTGAAAACAATGAACCAAGACAGAGAGCAGAAACTTCTAATTTGGCTGCTAACTATGTGCCTCTCATAAGCTGTGACTCAACAAATTTCATCATCTTTGGGTCTTGATTCTTCACCCATCTATTAAATGATATACTATCACAAGTGTTTCTGGTCTAAAACTTGTAATTTCTGGAAATCAAGTTGAAGCATTAACAAGGAAGTAAACAAGGAACCCAATCATAGAACTGATAACTACAAATGTGTAACATGAGTGTAAGGGTCTCTGCTGGGTGCTGTGCTCAGTCCCGTCTGACTCTGCAACCCCGTGGACTGTATTCCACCAAGCTTTCCGTCCACGGAATTTTCCAGACAAGAATACTGGAGGGTATTGTCATTTCCTCCTCCAGGGGATCTTCCTGATCCAGGGACTGAACCCATCTCTTGCATTGGCAGGCAAATTCTTTACCACTGTGCCACCTGGGAAGCCAAGGGTCTCTAGCTACATCATTCTAAAATCAAAGAGAACAGGACTTTCCCAGTGGTACAGTTGATAAGACCTGCCAATGCAGGAGATGTGGCTTCTACGCCTGATCCAGGAAGATTCCACATGTTGTCGAGCAACCAAATCCATGCAACACAACCACCGAGCCCGGAAAGAGCCCACACTGCAATTACTGAAGCTCACGTGCCCCAGAGCCCACGTGCCACAAAAGGAGAAGTCACCACAGTGAGAAGCCTGTGCAGTGAAGGAAGAGTAGTAGCCTCCACTTGCTTCAACTAGAGATAGCCTGTGCACAGCAACAAAGACCCAGCACAGCCAAAAATAAATATAATTCATTTTTAAAAATCAGAGAACAGAAATGATTCTCCATGGGAGAAAACAAAAGGTATAAACACACACATACATATATAAAAATAACTTCAGTTTACTGGGTTCTATTTCTAATAATATAGCATTTAAATTCACCACAATTCCATGCTCACAATAAACTGGTTATTGTAGACAGGGTTAAAATAAAAAACTATGTAACCAAGAGGAGCTAATGAAACACGTGATCATATGAGTAGGCTCAATGTTAAGGAATTCTAATAAAATCTCATTGAACAAAATTTAAATCTTTACTTCTAGTTCACACAATTCACTACTTAACTTTTAATTATATATAAGAATCAGATGCTTGTATAAACAGAATTTAAAATCAAGCAAATTCCAAGCAGAGTTGCTTTAAGATGTCCTTATATTCACAAACACAAAATGATAGAAAAGGTCAAGCCTAAAAAACAAACAAAAACTGACTAAAAGAGTCTACAACATTTTGCCTTAAGCCTTTTTGTCTTCATCATCTCCCCCTAATCTCCATCTCTAGCCTATTCTTTAAGTACTTGACCTATATCCACCTCCACCCTGATGACATCAAATTGTCCAGATGCATGGAACTACTGTTGTATTTAACAAACCAGTGGTCTTTGGGGGTTGAGATATATGGGTGATTTCAATTCTCCCCACCCCAACTCTTTTATTCTAGGTGGGAAAAAAATGCCCCCTCATCTGACCCATCCTGCCAAAGTACCTTCCTCCTCAAACGTTTTGCTCCTCCTGATTTACCATCACTGTAACTGGACCACATCATCTTATCTACCCTGTAACTCAAAGCCCTGGCACCACACTCTTCCTTAAAACCCTTCAGAATCTCCATTCTCCTGATTAAAAAGGAAATCTCGGGCATTGTATATACAAAGACCCTTCATCTGAAGATCCTTACCCATTTCCCTGAAAAAGATCTTTTGACTTTGCCTTATACATGTCTCGTACTCTGTCCAACATTATATACAGAGAATAGTGTACACATACTACAAATGTCTACACCACTACTCTTTGTATCATAGGATTCATATTATCTTTATTCTTTGTGATAATCCATTCACAACCCCAACCCTTTTAAAATATGAGCTGAGAAAAAGGATGTAATAAACATGGTAACCACTCTGCAATGCCTGATAGATGGCAAACACGCATAAATAACAAAGCTCAAAGGACCTGCCAACTACATTCTAGTATTCCTTCCAACCACTAGTTGCTGTTACATTAGAACTTTCATGGGTTATTACTGTGTTCTAGCAATTTGAAAACTGTATTATAATTAAAATAGAATGAAAAAATTAGTCTGACAATCCTGTTGTTCTGTCGCTCAGTCATGTCTGACTCTGCAACCCCATGGACTGCAACATGCCAGGCTTCCCTGTCTTTCACAATCTCCTGGAGTTTACTCAAACTCATGTCCATTCAATCGATGATGCCATCCAACCATCTCATCCTGTCGCCCCTTTCTCCTCCAATCTTGAAGGACTAGCAAAACAAAGTAAGCACTCACAGAATTATTTGGAATTACTCCCTGCTTAACAGCTCTAAGAGGTCTGAGATAGCTAATCTTTTGATTTTTGCAAAGGATCAAATCAACCCAAGTACTGACTGGGAAATTTTGTACTAGCAACAAAATTGCGGTAGTGGTAGCCTCCTTTAGGGCAACTCCTTTAGAATATTAATTGTCTTCAGCTAAGTTCGTCACAACCCTTTTTCTTGTAATCACTACCAAGGCCTTTTCATACTGTTCATGGGGTTCTCAAGGCAGGAGTACTAAAGTATTCCTCAGTGATCACTGCAAAGAAATAGAGGAAAACAATAGAATGGGAAAGACTAGAGATCTCTTCAAGAAAATTAGATACACCAAGGGAACATCTCATGCAAAGATGGGTACAATAAAGGACAGAAACAGTACAGACCTAACAGAAGCAGATGTTAAGAAGAGGTGGCAAGAATACACAGAAGAACTATACAAAAAAGATATTAATGACCCAGATAATCACAATAGTGTGATCACTGACCTAGAGCCAGACATCCTGGAATGTGAAGTCAAGCGGGCCCTAGAAAGCATCACTATGAACAAAGCTTGCAGAGGTGACGGAATTCCAGCTGAGCTATTTCAAATTCTAAAAGATGATGCTGTGTAAGTGGTGCACTCAATATGCTAGCAAATTTGGAAAACTCAGCAGTGGCCACAGGACTGGAAAAGGTCAGTTTTCATTCCAATCCCTAAGAAAAGCAATACCAAAGAATGCTCGAACTACTGCACAATTGCACTCATGTCACACGCTAGTAAAGTAATGCTCAAAACACTCTAAGCCAGGCTTCAGCAATACGTGAACCGTGAACTTCCAGATGTTCAAGCTGGTTTTAGAAAAGGCAGAGGAACCAGAGATCAAATTGCCAAGATCCGCTGGATCCTGGAAAAAGCAAGCAAGTTCCAGAAAAACATCTATTTCTGCTTTACTGACTATGCCAAAGCCTTTGACTGCTTTATTGACTATGCCAAAGCCTTTATTGTGGATCACAATAATCTGTGGAAAATTCTGAAAGAGATGGGAATACCAGACCACCTGACCTGCCTCTTGAGACACCCTGTATGCAGGTCAGGAAGCAACAGTTAGAACTGGACATGAAACAACAGACTGGTTCCAAATGGGAAAAGGAGTACGTCAAGGCTGTATAGTGTCACACTGCTTATATAACTTACATGCAGAGTACATCATGAGAAACGCTGGGCTGGATGAAGCACAAGCTGGAATCAAGATTGCCAGGAGAAATATCAATAACCTCAGATATGCAGATGACACCACCCTTATGGCAGAAAATGAAGAAGAACTAAAGAGCCTCTTGATGAAAGTGAAAGAGAAGAGTGAAAAAATTGACTTAAACAAGGATCATGGAATCCGTTCCCATCACTTCATGGCAAATAGATGGGGAAACAGTGGCAGACTATTTTGGGGGTCTCCAAAATCACTGCAGATGGTGACTGTAGCCATGAAATTAAAAACGCTTACTCCTTGGAAGAGAAGTTATGACCAACCTAGACAGCATATTAAAAAGCAGAGACATTACTTTGCCAACAAAGGTCCGTCTAGTCAAGGCTATGGTTTTTCTAGTGGTCATGTATGGATGTGAGAGTTGGACTGTGAAGAAAGCTGAGCCCCAATGAATTGATGCTTTTGAACTGTGGTGCTGGAGAAGACTCTTGAGAGTCCCTTGGACTGCAAGGAGATCCAACCAGTTCATCCTAAAGGAAATCAGTTCTGAATGTTCACTGGAGGGACTGATATTGAAGCTGAAGTTCCAATACTTTGTCCACCTGATGCGAAGAGGTAACTCACTTGAAAAGACCCTGATGCTGGGAAAGATTGAAGGTGAGAGAGAAGGGGACGAAAGAGGATGAGATGGTTGGATGGCATCACCAACTCAATGGACATGAGTTTGAGTAAACTCCGGTAGTTGGTGATAGACAGAGGACTGGCGTGCTGCAGTCCATGGGGTCACAAAGAGTCAGACACGACTCAGCGACTGAACTGAACTATCTGAACTACCAAAGCAGAGATAGATCTCTATGAGAGGTTCTGAGTGCTCTGACAGAACAAGAACATGAACTGGGATTGAGAAACTCCTGTCCAATAAGAGAAATTGTTACATGGCATATTAAAAAAAAAAAAAAAGCCAAATATGCTAAGGATCCTAACAAAAAGCAGTCACTATTACAGCTCAATAATCTTCCCTTGTGGCTCAGATAGTAAAGAGCCTGCCTGCAATGTGGGAGATCCAAATTAGATCCTGGAGTCTGAAAGATCCCCTGGAGAAGGAAATAGCAACCCACTCCAGTATTCTTGCCTGGAAAATCCCACAGACCGAGGAGCCTGGCAGGGCCCCAATCCATGTTGTTGCAGAGTCGGACATGACTAAGCGACTCACACACAAACCTCAATAAAGCATTTAAAGGTGGAGGGCACTTGCTGGCTTGTTAAATGCTTACAGAAAAACTACTCAGAGAAAGAAGTCATTTCAGCAACTAACATGCAATATGGAAAAAAAAAACTCACTTTGATGATTTTTATTCAAAGGGGTTGACATTTAGCCAGGTACAAGATAAATAACCTGCATATAGTTTTTAAGATTTTATTAGGTAAATGCACATTAGCATTATCAGGAAACTTCCTATTTTAAGAAAACTACACAAGCCAACTACTTTCAGAGTCCCTCAACTGTGGGTAATATTTTTAAACAGTATTTTCTTAAGAGTCCATTGTACACGTTTGCATGAATGCTCAGTCGCGTCCAACTCTTTGCAGTCCCAAGGACTGTAGTCCACGGAGGCTCCTCCGTCCATAGGATTTCCCAGGCAAGAACACTGGCATGAGCTGCCATTTCCTCCTCCAGGGGATCTTCCTGACCCAGGGATTGAACCTGCATCTCCTGCACTGGCAGACGGATTCTTTACCACTAAGCCAAGGAGAATACATGTGTCCTTATCACTAAATGAGGTCTGCGTTCTGTGCCCAGTTAATGGGGTTTCTCTTCTCTTCCTTTAATGAGTCAGTGTAGCTACATAATGAAAGTGTCACAAATGGGAGATCAGAAGAAAGGAACGAAGCTTTTCAAAGTTTGCCCCTTTGGCTGCATTGTTTGTCACGTTTTCAAGAAAGAATGCTCGCTCTGCAGTTAATATGAAAAAGAATTTAGTTGCTCAATCTCACTACGTGCGGAAAAATAAGAAACATGCGTTTCCAGTACACACCCACACACCAAAACTTAGTACAAATTCCACGAGGGCGGAGGCTTTTTTTTTTTTGGGTCTGTTTTGTACACTTACATCTCTAGAGCCTAGAGTAAGTGTCTGCACATGTGTACATGGTGGCAGGTGTTCAAAAAACCATGTTGAATAAATATTTTCACTAAGGCAGCTTTTAAAAGTATTTTGTTTCTGTTTTTGATGTTAAAATAAGGCTTATAAAGCTCAATTATAATTCTGATTTGCAAATAGCATACTATTAACCAAGTTCTCAGGTTTCAGATTAAAGCAGGGTCATAAAAATTATGGCCCAGGGCCCATTTCTGTAGCCCCTCAGGCCAAGACTGGTTTACATTTTAAAAGAATTGTGAAAAAAACAAGATTATGCAAAAGAGACCTTAAGCAGCCCATTAAACCTAATTTTTACCATCTGACCCTCTACAGAAAGTCTACTGACCCTGTGAATTGAGATTTCATTCAAAAGAAAACCAAACTTGGGACCTTCCTGATAGTCCAGTGATTAAGATCCCTTGCTTCCCTGCATGGGGCAAGGGTTCAAACCCTGGTTAGGGAGCTAAGATTCTGCATGTCAGACAGTGCAGCAAAAAATTAAAAAAAAAAAGAGAGAGAGAGAATGAAAGCTTTAACTTACTTTCACCTATGAACTGAAAATCTGTGTTACCAGAAACATCTTTCACTTAAGACCTCCATTGTCTAAATCTCTAAATTAGCTTATTTGATTTGAAGAATACCAAGGAAATGACCTTTGTTTTTTTTTTTAACCAGAGCATAAGTGGTTATAATGACAAAGATAATAAGTAAAGAAGGATTACAGTTGATTTACATTTAATATTTTACATACTAAAACATAAAAATGGATAAAAAAACAAAATGGAATACAAACAGAAAAAGAAAAAAAGAAGCCAAATTATATTTCAAAGGAATAGCAAGAATACATTAAGAGGGAAAAAACTAACCAAGCAACTTTGAACGCAGCATTTTGACTTTATACCCTCAGGCTAAAAAAGATGAACAAATACTCAATTGTAGTTAACAGGCTTGTTTTGAGATACATGGGTTAGCAACTCTGAAACTACTTTCTGTGTATTTTAGGATCAAACAATACACAAATATATTGTGGACAACGGAAACTAGTGTTTTCTCACTACCGAAAAAGGAATTACAAATCTGCAAAGGGGAAAGACTAGAATGAACCAGTGAACAGTGTTGGACTGTTACTGGAGACAGGATGAATTCATGGCATTTTAGAGACACAGATGAACAAAAAAAATTTCTTGTATATTGATATAATATATATATATATATATATAAGCATGTTCAAACAAATACACAATTTCTAGCTCAATAACCACCAAAAGAAACTAAGGTTCCTCAGAGAAATGGCTGATTCTAGAGTTGGGGTGGGAATATCTTATTATACAAGAAGTGAATACGCAAAAACTGATGAGCACATGTTGAAGATACAGGAGCCAGCGTGAAGGAGCTGTGCCATCAAAAGACCCCAATGAATGAAAAATAATCTTTGAATTCATACTGATATGCATACATACATAAACGGGGAGAAGAAAAAGCTATTGTAGGAGGCCGATAATTAAACAATAGACTCAGAAAATGACCATCTGAGTACTGATTCAGGCAAGAATTGGATGCTTAAAAAAATAAAGGGTGAAAGTTTGATGAGTAACAAGCTATTTGTATAGTTTCAAAAATGACTTCCCATAAGATATTTGTTACAGGTAATTCCCTAACAGTTCAGTGGTTAGGACTCCACATTTCCACTACAGGGAGCACAGGTTCAATCCCTGGTCAGGGAAGTAAGATCCTGCAAGCCTTGCAGCATGGCCAAAAATAAATAAATCCATTTTTTAAAGAAATATTTGTTACAAAAGGAAAAAAGACATTTTACAACAGAAAAACCTTGCAGAAAAAAGTTAACATCCTTTTTAATGGGATACGTCATGCGCTTCCTGAGGACACAGTATCTCTTCTGGATTACTCCTGCCAAAAACGCCTAACCTGAAACTAATCATGAAGCATCAGAGGACAATTCCAGATTGAGGGAATTCTAAAAATAACTGGCCCATTCTCATCAATCATCAAAGGGCATAAAAGACAAATAACCAACTGCTCCAGATTAAAGGACACTAGAGAGACAAGTGTGATGTGATTTAGATTTCCTTTCTACTCAAGACTTAACTGATACAATTAGTGAAATCTGAAGGTCTGCAGACAACTGCATCAACTTCCTGATTTTGATACCTGTACTGTGGTTGTTTTCAGAAAATACAGTTAATATTTAGAAATAAAAGGCATTAATTGCAATTTACTCCCCAAATGTTCAGAAACAAGGTTTACAAGTCATTTATGTGCACTGCAAAGAGAATAAGAAAGCAAATATGATTACATGTACTAAATAGTGAAATCAGGATGAAGTGTATATAAAAATTCTTTATCATTCTTGCAACTCTTCTGTAAATCTGAAGTTGTACAAATAAAGTTTAAAAAGTGGGGAAGAACCGTTAATTTATATTTGGACATCATACCAGCAAACAGAATTGTGAAAGATCGAGTGATGGCTCCCCTGTACACAGCTGGCTGTCCTTTACATCTCAACCAGGAGCTGAGTGAGACCTGGTCCTTCCAGTCTCGGCTCTAACACAAGCGGCGCTTCCTTGGGAAGGTCACACTGGCCGGCCTCAGAGTCCTCGTTTGTGAAATGAGGACAGCACCTATCCTACCTTTCTCACAAGTTTATCCTAAGACCCACTGAAACATAATAATGGCTGGGGAAAATAAGCACATATAAAACACCATATATTATAAAGTGGTTCGCTTTTTAAAATGTTTGGTAAATAAAAAGTACTTTAAAATTACCCAAGCCAGACATTTTTTTTTTTCATCACAGCAAGCGGCTGTTTTAGAAACTAGACATTTGCTATGTGTTTTGGTTTGGAAAAATTTTTAACTTATCCAACATTCTTTTTACCATTTCAGTAAATTCAAATACCTGTATCTTTTTTAAACCATAAAACTTTATAGTAGCAAGACATTACTAAAGAAAGTAATTAACCAAGGCATTATCAACCTTTTAAAAAAAAAAAATAAGATACAGTTGACATAAAACCTGTATTAGTGTCAAGGGTACTGGTCAATCTTTTAGATACCTTGACCCAAAATAAAAAGACCATTATATCATTTCCCAAGTTTCCAAAATCATAAAATACATAATCCAAACTTTCATCCTGCACTTACAAGCTACTCAAATCAGGCCCAAGGAATCAAATCAAATTCAGAAAACAGTGTTCATAAAAGAGAAAGAGACACCAAATTTTTTTCATGTACTTAATTAAATAAAGAAAAAGTTTTAGAAATAAAAATAATCAATCCTTCCCAATTCATAAGGGTTTGATCACCACTTAAAATTATTTAATATTTGCAGAGACTAATTAATATATCATGACAAAAGAAAATATCCCTAAAGCTATACTTTCTAAAAACAGTTATGATTCCAAAATACGAAATGGAGATTCAATAGGATAGGCAAATTAGTATAAAATGGAACAGTGTAGCTTGTCTTCCTTCCCCATTGTTGAAAAGATCAGAACACATTCATGTTTAAGAAGTCTACTCCCTCAATCTCGATTTTGAACAGTAGACAAGCAACCTGGACTCTGTAAAAGTGAAATATTGAGAGTAGACCAGGCAGAACTGAGCATAGAGAGAAGTGCTGCAGCCACCCCGGCCCTAGCGAAGAAGCAAGCCCGGAGTCAGTAACGCCTACGCAGCCGCACTAGCTCTGCAGCAAGGGCACTGCGCTCAAAGCTGATGAGGTGAAAGAGAAAGGATTACAAGTGCATAAGCTCCAAGACGGTGTGCTTTTTGCCAGTCTTGTTTACAACTGTACCTCAGCAGATAGAAAAGTGCCTGGTAAATAGTAAGTATTCATTAAGTATTGGTTAAATGAATAAACAAATAAATCAAATCCTAGGTCTTTCAAGTCAGCCTCTACAAATCATACTAAGTTGCAGAATTATCTTAATGAATTTAACATACATTGAATTAAAAGCCATAAACTTTTTTTAAAAACATGAACAAATCATCTCTATTCCCCATTCTGACTAAATACAGCAATGTCAGAGTTCCTAATGTATCTCCTGACCTACAGTAGATAGCATATTTACATACTCTTCCTTGAGTTTAAAATATGGTGTATCAGAAACTGGTACAGCAGAAATAGAAAGATGAAATAAACGCATAAAATCAAAATCAGAGAGACCAAACACATCGTGTTTACCACCAAACTTAAGAGAACTAACTCAGACAAGGAATCAGAAGCCATGGTAACATTTCTCACGGGCATTTATGTCTTATAATAGTACCTCTAACAAAATCTGCTCCTCTGTAATTAGAAAATCCAAAATTTGACTTAGTCTTGTGTCTCCAATACTACAGAGTATCTGCCAGTTATCATCTTATAGTTTGAAGAACTTCCTCAAAATATAAGATGTATTTCATTTCCAACCATCAAATTCAGAAATTAGCAATTCACCCATCTCACATAAGTAATATTTCTTTTACAAAAAATTACGTGGAGCAGAATGCAAGTAAATGCACAAGAGTTTAGATATGATTGATGCTCACTCGTAAGCACAACTTTTTTTTCACTTCACCTATTTTTTGTGAAGAAATTCAACTCATTCCCTACATGCTTGCTTTAAGCTTACCAATATATTCTAAGTGACAACTTCATTCTGCTTCCCAAGCACTTCCCATACAATCAAGACATCATTTGACTACCAATTTAAACCTCATCATTTTCCAAAGGGCCTGCCTTATGTGGGTTATAATCATCTTACTATGCTTCTTGTGTCCATGCTGCTGGAAAGCAGTCTGTACAAGCAGGAGTAGAGAGGCACAATCCTGAGAGAAAGGAGCAGAGAAAGATGTTGAGAAAACAAAACCAGATAAAGTGAGCTCACTGAAGAGTTCAGGAGCCCAGCCAGTGTTCAAGGTCAAGGTTGATTACATTCTCTCATACCATTACGAGTTAGCAGTTGTCCAGTACAGGAAAACTGGCCCTAGAAAGAAATACCTAAAATTTCATGTACAAGCAGCAGTATCAGCATTAATTCTATGCCAACTATAGTTCTAAAAAAAGAGGAGCAAGTGATCATAAAATATGACTATTCAGAAGACTGGGGAACACTGTCCCCCAAATGCCAATCAAATTACTGTAACAAACTCACTGCTAGCCTAAAAAAAAACGACTGAACTATATATATCTCATGAATTTCAATGTTGCCAAAAAAATTTTATGCTTAATCCTAAAAATGACTAAAACACTCTCAAATCATACAGTCCCCCAAATCATTATCAACCTCAATTATGCTTGTACTCTAACTTTATTCATTAAAAAAACTTTTACCATATGTTGTTTTAAAATGAAAAAACAAAGCATAAAGGGCTTGAAAATACCATAATTACAATATAAAACTTAGGACTGATTCAGCCTAACTGGAACTTTCAATGAAATAGTCCCCTCCCTGCTCTCCCCTTAGTAAGAATCGTAAGCAGAGTTTTTATTTTAAATTTTCCATCTAAACTACTATAAACCTACAATTTCATAAAATGACCCTCAAAACAATGCTTATACCTACTAAGTCCTCCAAAGTATTAATTTCATATTTAGTCAGTGAATCTTGCAACTAATAGGAAACCTAAAAATCTCGTATCATTTATTTTACACCAGAGAAAACCAAATGTTCAAAAATGTTAACTGCCTTGGTCCAAGTCATTCAGCTGCCTACTATATCATCAATCCATGCATTTGAGAATCTTTATTTAGCATATACCAAGGCATTATGCTATGTACCAAGGATATGAAGCAATGAAATTACGTGGTCACTGTCCTCATGGAACTTATAAGGTGGGGGAAATTACTCCTAATTACTTAAAACTGTAGTCATCATTACAAGGAAAAACACAATGTTTCAAGGCAGTTTAACAGGGGACCTAAATCAGTGATTCTCAACCACGGTGGACTTTGGCCCCCAAGGGACACCTGGTACTATCTAGAGCCATTTCTGGTTGTCACAACAAGGGACTCTAGTGGGTAGAGACCAGGGCTGCTGCTGAACAGCCTGCAGTGCACAAATCAGCTCCTCACAGCAAACGATTATCCAGCGAAAAAGACCAACAAAGCCCAGGCTGAGGATCCCTAACCTGAACACCGGGGCAGGGAGAGGGCAGTGAAGGCTTCTTTTCTAATACTTAGACTGCTACATCTTTAAGAGATTTTCACAAAGTAGAAACCAAAAAAATCTTCTAATCGTTACAATTAACCAAAACTCCCACTGGAAAGTTAAACCAGAAGAGACAGAGATATTCCCTGATACATGAAAATCAAAGAAAAAGGCAATGTTCTCTAGCTGCTTCACATAACTTCCCCTTCCTGAACTGCAAGGGGAAAATATAAAATCCCATGTCACACGCTTTTATCACTCCCACTACCTTTGCCACCGTCCTCCACCACCCCATGCCCACTACTAGACACTGGTGGAGAGACTGTAAGTCCTCTAGATAGGCAAACGAATACCCTGGATACAAACTTGGAAATGGAATAAACAAAGAAGGGATTTCACCACTGGTGTAAGACAAGGCAGAGAAGAGGAAAATATACTGGGTGTTAAAGTGACTCTGCAAAGTCTACAACCTGACAGTTTAAAGGGTGAGCTATGTGACTAACCAAAGGATCCTAAGAACAAAAGACACTAATAATTTAGATATCCTACAGATGAGTAAAGAATTTAAGAACCAAGGTAAATCCAAAAATTAATCTGCAATAATTTTACACACACAAGCGTAACAGATTCTTATATTCTTAATGTAATAATTCTTATATTTTCCACATATTAAGAGTTCCTATATTACTAAAGTGCCCTCGCCAATTAAGTTATAATTTTCTAAGAAAAGGGTTATGAACTGATTTTGTATTTTCCTTCTTTAAAAAAAAAAAAACCTACCATAATGACCTCCATATAGAAGCATTCTTAAGGACTGAGTACAGATATGCAACTCACGTATAAAACTGCTGCATTCCAGTAATAAACTGGTCCTAAGGTGAATACACAGATTTAAAAAGATGAACAGGAGACCCTTCCAACCGAGGTGAGGGCTCTAAACGATCCTAACAAGTAAGCGCCACCATCTCTGAGCAGCAGCAACTGCGATACCTTGTAATGATGATAACTCTTCTGGAGTCAACTGCTCGGGTCAAGCACTGACCCTTAGGGAATCCTGTATTTCAATCTGGACAATATTCTTTCATCATTTCAGAACTGACATTAGTGGTCATGGGATTAAACTTTCATCACAATGATGCTTAACTGGAAATTAAAGTTTTCCCACAAAACCAGCACAGAGGGCACTTAAATACCAATTCCTGAGCCTCAATCTCATTTCACTGATGACAATTAAGAGGAATTTACCACACACAAAAAAAGATCCTCCGACAGTGAATGTGAAAGTGGGGTGGGGAGGCCATAAAGCGCCTTTGACAAAAGGGGAGGGAAGGCTGGCAGGCAGGAAGACAGGCCAATCATGACTGCTTCCTAGCGTTATGCATAAGACCAGATTTTCGGACCGAAACTTAGCCACAATTTTCAGATTAAAGACCTATATTCTTAACTTTAAAAATCCATGGCACATTTCTGTTTTCAAGCCAATGTTCGCTTGTTTTTTTAAGCAAGTCATAAAAGCTAAGCATTTCATATTTTGAACATTATGCTTACAGATAAATTGTGTTGCCTTATCAAGTACGTGGCATTTGACAATTCAGTGCTTCAAAGATAATTTTAAATTTGCCAGAGAAAGTTTTGTTGGGCTCAGCCCAAGGATAAATGCCTTTAAAAGCCAAATTAATTTTAAGGAAACATTCTAAAACATCCTTGTCTCCTAATTCTGTAATTCAGATTCCTTTATTTTTGCACTTTGTAACATATGATTTAATGGAAAAATATTACTGAACTATTTCCCACTATATACTTTCAACCACAAATTTTTACTATACTAGCAAGCATAGATATTCACAGAAACTTTTTTCAAAAATCAGGAAAAAAAATTATCTATTTTGAGTTTAAACCCCCTTAAAAAGTACATTCTTCTGAATCTTCTTCAAAATATATTTCCCTTCCTCAATTCTATAACTATGCTGTGCGCCAACCCCATTTTCAGAGGTGTGAGCATAATACTAGTAAACAAGAGAGTAAAAAGATGGTTTAAGTTCTTTGAAAATATGTAAGGGGGAAAAAATACATACGGGGAAAGGAGACAGTGTTACATAAACTAAAGTGGGAATACCACTACAAATCTCAAGTTCTTGTGAAGATTAGATGAGAAAAGAGCTGAAACATCAAGCTAGTCATGTAAATATTAGGCTCCTTATCCTTCAGGTCAACAGTAAAATAAAAAAAAACAACTGTAACATTTCTACTCCTCCCTGCTCCATTGTGATCAACCACAGTGTACTAACCACTTGTTTGTATCTATCACATGGCAGGGAGGGCTGAGAATGGAGGGTACATATTAGGAACCCCCAAGATAAACAGGAGACACCCATCAAAAAAGTCTAGGGTACATCAAATAATTGGAAGGAAACAGGAGAAACCTTTTTTATATATAATTTAAATGAAGACCACTACTTAGTGCTGTAGCACTACATGTAGCAAATAAAAAAGCTACACAGACCTGTTTTTCCCCCTCCCCTGCAGAGCTGTGAAATTATCAACAATAAATTTGAACATATAGTATCCTTATTATTTCAGATTTTAAGGACAAGTGAAAGCAGATTTTATAAATTTGATCCAAATTATCAGCTACAAATTCATAAATAAAATGGAAGATTCTGAAGTTTACACTCTAATCTCTATCAAAAAGCAGTAAAGAAAATCTTGTATTCAAATGAAAATCCTTTCAAAAAAAAAAAAAAGGCTTTCTTTCATATAACTGTCACAGCTATCTGCTTTAATATGGAAAGTCTAATTCACATGATTGTTAGATCTTTTAGCCTCTTCTAAGTTTCTCAAATGCTAATTCTCCAAAGAAGGAAGGAAGGATAGAAGGGAGGGAGGGAGGAGGGAAGAAGAAAAGAAGAATTGTTTAGACTATCACTATTAGACTATACTGAACAGAGTATTAGTGCCTCCACATGAAAAGTTCATAAAATTGATGCAAATCTAATTAACATATTAAAATATTTGTATCTAAGGCATACAAGTACGGATAAGCTGTGTAGACATCTACTTGTTAAATGTTTGTTTAATATAATTAAGCCTATTCACATTAGAGTGTTTAAAAGGTTTTAAAATATTTTAGGGCTTCCAGGGTGGCTAAACAGTAAAGAAGCTGCCTGCAATGCAGGAGACCCGGGTTTGATCCCTGGGTGGGGAAGATCCCTGGAAAAGGAAATAACTATCTATTCCAGTAATCCTGACTGGATAGAGGAGCCTGGCAGCCCATGGGATCGCAGAGTCGGACACGACTATTTTTATCGAAACGTGTCTCCCTTCAGACTAGCAAACTCAATCAAATAGTGAAAACTGGACAGCTGCTTATTTAAAATCTAGCCTTATGTATGACACGTGAAGGAACCCGTGGGAAATGCCTCTCCCACATCTTTCCTCTCGGCATGCACAGCTCTGTTGCTTTATGTCGTGATGATGAGAAGAGTTGGGGGGTGGGGGGGCGGAGTAAGGACAGGGGAAATTTGCAGAATAACCTCGCCTCCCGACCAACCATCCCCTTAAGCTTAAGTCCCCGGTTGGCAGGTTACCTAGCCAACAATATCTCGGTTATAAACAAACACTGCTTGCAATGTGACCACAGATGATCATCCCAGGAGGTGCTTTTCCACCACTTCCCACCCCCTACTACCCCCATCAGTGCCTGCCTCATTAAGGACCGGGGGAAGGCCTGAAGTGGGGATGCCTGGCCTCCAAGTTAAAAATCCCGCAGGCCCAGGAAAAGAGGTGGGCGGGCCAGGCCTCGGCGGAACTGACCCGCAGAGAGACCCGTCGGGAGCCTCCGGGGGAGGGCCCAACCGGTGGCCTCCCCTTCCACCCCCGCAGCCACTCGGGAGTAGGTGCTGGAGACACCGGAACCTCCCCCGCCCCCACCACCACCCCGGGATCGGGGGAGGGGCGCCGGGACCGAGAAACACCCCTCCCCCACGGGCACGGCCAGCAGCCGCTCGCCCCACCCTGGAGAAAGCCCTGCGGGCCCGTGCCCAGTCCTCCCGCGGCGGGCCTCGTCCTGGGCCGGGGGTCGAGGGTCGGAGGTCGGGGTGGGGAGCGTGGGCAGGAGCGGGGGAGGGGGAGAGGAGAGGCGAAGACTGCAATACCAACCTCGCTATTGAAGGTTTTCACAGCCTCCATGTTGTCGGTGCGGAGGCCCGGAGCCCGGCGGCGGAAGAGGCGGCGGCCACTGCACTGGGTGGGGAGAGCGAGACGGGGACGGCGGCGGCGCCGCGAGGAGGGTGGGGGGTGTGAGGGGGCGGGCGCGCCGACGGCGGCGGGGACGGGGGGTGGGGGGCCGGGCCGCTGCGACCCCCCGGGCCCGAGGGAAAAGGCGAGGCAAGCACTGGTGGGGAAGGGCTCTCCCTTAGGGGCGGCGAGGCCCCGGCATGGCCGCTAGGGCAGGCGGAGCGCCGGGCAGGGGAACAGAGGCGCTGCCGGGGCGGGTCGGCGGCGGCGGACGGGGGGGGAGGGGCCGGGCCGCGGCGCCTTCTCTTCTCCGCCCCGCTCGGTCTCGGGCTTCCACCCTCTAGCCCCGGTCCCCGACTTCTTTCAACCCCCTCCTTCCTCTTTCCTCCGGCGGGCTCCTGTTTCGCCTCCCCGCCGCTCGGGGCCCGTAGGAACCAGCGGCGCGCCGCGAAGACGGAGGAGGAAGCGCTGGCAGCGGCGGCTGCGGCATCCAATATGGCGGACGCGAGTCGGGCCGCGCAGCTCGGAGATCCGCGGCGCCGGCCAGCGCGCCCCCTGGCGTCGGGACCGCGCGGGCCTGGGCCGCCGCGCGGAACCATCGAGCGCGCGCGCGCGCGCGGGCGGGCCAGAGCGTCGCCGCCGGGAGGCCGGGCTCAGCTCTACCCACCCCCAGCCCCGCGTTCCCCCCCACACAACACCTCCTCGCCGCTGCGGGAATGCGGGCTGCAGCCCCTTGGAGCGCCCTTGCAGGGGGAGAGAGCCACTGCAAAGCGTAGATGTTAAGAAAAACCCAAATCCCGCCCCCACTGCCCTCCCGGCAAGTTTAGGCAATAATATCCGCGTTTCCGTTGTTTCCATAGGGACTGGCCTCTTTACACGAGGTTTAGTTGATTTTTTCAAAACTTTACTGGACGTTGGCCTCGAGGTTAACAGGCAGAAAACTTCCTAGTTGGTCACTTATTTGGGAACGATGTGCCCAAGCATTTTTAATAGCGTCGGGAGAAAACGTTTAGAAACAAAAGCTTGGGATTCGGGCGGGGGCAGGGGAACGAGGGAAGCACGCCTGCAGCCAGCTTCTCGGTGCAGGAAATGCACGCTGCATAAAATCCGGGGGGGACTGGCGTGGTGCAGACAATGAGTGCATTTGTCTGCGCGGCGGGAAGCGGTGCCCAGAACGCACGAGATCTGCATAGGCGAAAGGGCACCCGTCCTCTATAAACAGTTAATTATTCTAAAGGAATTTTGCCCCAGGTTGCTGAGAATCAGATGGTGAATACAGTTTTTCTAGATGAAGTAGGAGATGCTGCTAGCAAAATGCCTCCTCTGTCACTTGATGCGATGTAAGATAACCGATACCAAATTAAAAGTGAGCATTTAAATGAAAAGTTAGGTGTGTATCAGTGAACCCCAGACACCACTGTCGTTTTGCTGGGAGTCGTTTTTCAGCAGTTGCTGCTCGTCAAAGGAAAGGGAGATAGATGACTGCGGGATTTTTCTCTATAGGATTATTGGAATCAAGGTAAGAGCTGAGCCCAGAGCCCTGTGAAACAGGGAGACAGACCCTTCTTCACTTGGTAGGGCCTAGTTTTTATGAGTCTTCTTCATTGACAACTTTAATATGGCCGCTGGCTACTTAGAAGGTAAAATGGAAAACTTCGTAAGAGCTTGTATTTCCACCTTAAAAAATCTCACATACTTTCCAGAGCTCCTTTTGCCTCCCATCCTCATAGGCTAAGCCGTTGTGATCTCTTGCCAACAATTGCAGTAGCCTCCTAAACTGGTCCCTATCCCTCCTCTAGCCAGAATGGGTAATTCTTTTTTAAGACCCAAATCAGATCAGCTCACTCCCTGTTTTAAATCTTTTTTAAGACTTTCCTATTGCACTTCAGGTTTTATCTTATCCAGTTACCTTGGCTTAAAGGCCCTACCTATCAGCTCACACTACTTTTCCCCCTGCTGTCTACTCTGGCCACTCTGGTTTCCTTTGTTGCTTGACCACACTGAGCGCTTTCCTACCTAGGCCATGGGATGTGCCTTTGCCCTCGGGTGCTATTGCTCTGTTCTTTACTACCTGACTCCTCATCCTCTTCCCTCCTGCCAGAGGAGGTTTCTCCTAATAGTTCATCTGCAGTAGCATGCTGGGACTTGCAGAGGTGCCCACTCAGTTCTGGTCCCGTGGGATCCTAACACTCACCATTTGCTGCTCTGGCCTGTGAGGGATTATCGATTCAGTCGTTGATGAATGTTGACTGAATTATTTAGGCCTGAGAGATTAAAGTGCTATACAAGCTGAAGAATTACATTAAAAAAAAAAAAAAAAAAAGATTTAAATCCATTGTTAACAGTAGTACAGGACTTGATTTCCTAAAGCTTCCATAGCCAGAATTGCAAAGGCATATTTTGATCATGGGAAGGAAAAGAAGTAAGAAAGCAGAGAACAACCTAAGCACACTTTGAGTGAGAAGGAGGTTAAAAGTAGGAAAAGGAAAAGTAGTCTGGGAGCCCAGTGTGATGACTTAATGCAAAGTTTGTGTACAACTATGCACACCTCTGTGTTGTATGTTGATGCCTGTGTGTGTAGTTTATGGATGCATGTACGTTAGGACTCTTGGGTCCCAGATAATAAGCCAGTTGGAACTAGCTTAAGCATTGAATAATTTACTGTTAGGATGCAGACTTGTCTCCTGTAACGCAAAGTTATGGATGCTGATGGGCCTGAGAAAGGAACCTGAACCCAGAATTTGAAAGTCCAAAGCAATTTAATCTCCGCTTACCTGCTTGAGCTTTCTTTCCATTGCTATATCCAGCTCAGTTTTACATAGTGGGATATGACTGTTTCTCCTAAATTTATAGTTCTAAACAGCTGGAGGACCACCTGACTGACAGTCTCTCCCAGTTCCAAATACCTTAAGGGAAAAGTAAGGAACTGGATTGACCCAGCTTGGATTAGGTGACCATCAGTAACAAATTTAAGACCAAGAGTTCATACTCGGAAGAAGACTTGACGTGGGAAACAGCAGGCAGGGGTAGTCCAGCCACTGGAAGAGATATTCCCAGTGGTGAATTTTGAAACTCACATTCCAGAGTTTATGGTATTCTCTTCTGAATGTGTTTAACATTGGCCTTTCTCCTAGGATTTAATCATTTGGGGGAGTAACTCATAGGCTCTGATTCAGCTAACAAAGTGGTCAGAGTCAAAAACAGTCTGGAGCAGCGCTCGCCATAGAGCTTTCTGAGATGGTGGAAATGTTCTGTATCCATGATGCCCAATTCAGTAGCACAAGCTCCTTGTGACTGTCATGTACTTGAAATATGTCAGGTGCGACTGAGAAAATGAGTTTTTAATTTTTTTTCCCTCTAATTGACTCAAGTTTAAATATATGCTAGTGGCCCCCACATGGGAAAGCAGAGATCAAGCTAGACAGGATTTACTCCCATCAATGGGGCACGTCCTTGAGAAGGGGAGTCATTTTGAGGTGGCAGTAAGCAAAAACAGTTATCAGCTACCAGGGGTAATGTTACCAGAAGGTGGGAGGCAGCTGCTTGCCACTCAAAAGCCAATAAGCAGGCCAGGCTGGTAGAAAGAAAGATTTGCTTTATTTCAGTTACCAGCAACCAGTAGGGAGGGCAGACATGTGTTCAAAGGCCAGCTCTCTCCACTGACGATCAATTGTGCAGAGCTTTTCTAGCTGGGGGTGGGGTGGGCTACATGCAGAAACAGCACAGTCAGCTCTGACAGTCATCAGATTGATCACTGATGGTCTGACCACCCTCATCTTGATTGTACAGTTAATTCTTCAGTTCCAGGGTCAGTTTGTTTCCATGTCCTTGAGGCCAGTTCTTGGAACTGTGGCAGCTTATGTCTCAGGTACAGTCTGATCATCATGTAGTTAACTTCTTCACCCTTGCAGAGTGGGGACGGGGATCACTTTTAGGACAGCTCACTGGATATGGCTCAGAATATTATTGATAGCCCTTGAGAAGGAACTAAAGGTCTTTGACTATGCTAAAAGACCCTGATGCTGGGAAAGATTGAAGGTGGGAAGAGAAGGGGACGACAGAGGATAAGGTGGTTGGATGGCATCAATGACTCAGTGGGCATGAGTTTGAGTAAACTTTGGGAGTTGGTGATGGACAGGGAGGCCTGGCATGCTACAGTCCACGGAGTTGCAAAGAGTTGGACATGACTGAGCGACTGAACTGAAATGACTATGTTATTATTATTTGGTCTTTGACAGTTTTTCTATTTTTTTGGTTTTCTTTTGCACGTTCTCATGTCTCTGATCAAACATATTCTTTGACTAAAGTTTCCATAGATGAAAGACAGGCAGAGGACATTGGGGGCTGGGGGGTGGGGGCAAGAACCATAGGGTCCTGCTCCGTTTCAGTAATAATGTATGTATATGAGTTATTTTTAAACTGGGGCAAAAAAATGTGAAGCATTGTCTAAGCCAGAACTAACTTCCATCCAACAGAGAAAATGAAAACTTGAGATTCCTCAGGAAACACTTCTGGAGTGGTTTAGTATTAGGGCATAGAAACAAAATGGAATATTATACAGCCAATAAAATGATGAGACTATGAGAAACAACAGGACAGTTCCTCAAAATTTTAATAGAATTAGCCTATGCTCCAGCTATTCCACTCCTGGTATTCATCCAGAAGAACTGAAAAAGGCGGCAGCACCCCCAGTGTCCATCGACAGACGTTGTTTAGTTGCTAAGTCGTGTCCGACTCTTTTGCAACGCCATGGACTATAGCCCACCAGTCTCCTCTCTTCATGGGATTTCCCCGGCAAGAATACTGGAGTGTGTTGGCATTTCCATCTCCAGGGGATCTTCCCAACCCAGGGATCAAACCCAAGTCTCCTGCATTGTCAGGTAGATTCTTTACCACTGAGCCACCAGGAAAGCCACTACTGCCAGATACATTTATGTAAGTATATACATTTATATAAACAAAGCAGACTAGGGTATATGCATACAATGTAATATCACTAAGCCTTAACATGAAAGGAATAATGATGTACCCTACAACATGAATGAAACTTGAAGACTATTCTAGGTACTCCATATAAGTTGGAATCCTACAATATCTGCCTCTGGCTTATTTCACTTAAAGGCAAATATCATATGATTCCACTTACATGGGGTACCTAGAATAGTCACATTCATGAAGGCAGAAAGTAGAATGGTGGTTGCCAGAGAAGGAGAAATGGGGAATTAGTACTCGATGGGCATAGAGTTCATTTTGGGAAGATGATAAAGTTCTATAAATGAATGGTGATGATGGTTGCACAAGAGTATGAAGTATTTATATTTAGTGTTATACGACTGTACACTTAAAAATAGTTAAAATGGTAAATACTATGTTCAGCTCAGTTCAGTCGCTCAGTCGTGTCCGACTCTTTGTGACCCCATGAATCGCAGCACGCCAGGCCTCCCTGTCCATCACCAACTCCCGGAGTTCACCCAGACTCGTGTCCATCGATTGAGTTGGTGATGCCATCCACCCATCTCATCCTCTGTTGTCCCCTTCTCTTCCTGCCCCTAGTCCCTCCCAGCATCAGGGGCTTTTCCAATGAGTCAACTCTTCTCATGAGGTGGCCACAGTATTGGAGTTTCAGCTTCAGCACCAGTCCTTCCAATGAACACCCAGGACTGACCTCCTTTAGAATGGACTGGTTGGATCTCCTTGCAGTCCAAGAGACTCTCAAGAGTATTCTCCAACGCCACAGTTCAAAAGCATCAATTCTTTGGTGCTCAGCTTTCTTCACAGTCCAACTCTCACATAGCCTTGACTAGACGGACCTTTGTTGGCAAAGTAATGTCTCTGCTTTTGAATATGCTATCTAGGTTGGTCATAACTTTCCTTCCAAGGAGTAAGCGTCTTTTAATTTCATGGCTGCAGTCACCATCTGCAGTGATTTTGGAGCCCGAAAAAATAAAAGTCTGACACTGTTTCCACTGTTTCCCCATCTATTTCCCGTGAAGTGATGGGACCAGATGCCATGGTCTTAGTTTTCTGAATGTTGAGCTTTAAGCCAACTTTTTCACTCTCCTCTTCCACTTTCATCAAGAGGCTCTTTAGTTCCTCTTCACTTTCTGCTATAAGGGTGGTGTCATCTGCATATCTGAGGTTATTGATATTTAATTACAATTTTTAAAATATTTTAATGGTTAGAAAAAGATTAGAAATATAGGAAAGGATAAATGCATATGTTAAATACTTATGTTATTAAATACAAAGGAATGTGAATCAAATCGCTAATATATTTTAGTTTTAAGAATATATATGCAAAGATTGAAAATGATACAAAAATAGTTATATTAGCGTGCTGAGTTGGCCTAGTTATATTAGCGTGCTGAGTTGGCAAAGGTTTTTTAAAAAATATTTTTGCCTGGTTTCAGTAATTCAGTAATTTCTATCTTTTGGGCTTCCTTGGTGGCTCAGACAGTAAAGAATCTGTCTGCAATGCAGGAGAGCTGGGTTCGATCCCTGGGTTGGGACGATCCTCTGGAGAAGGAAATGGAAATCCCATGGACAGAGGAGCCTGGTGGGCTACAGTCAATGGGGTCACAAAGAGCCAGAAATGACTGAGAGACTAACACACACATACATTTTATTTTTATTCTTTTTGGCTGTGCCATGCATTTTGTGGAATCTTATTCCCAACCAGGGATTGAACCCAGACCCACACAGTGAAAGCATGAAGTCCTAACCACTGGACCACCGGGAATTCCCAATCTTATTATTTTAGATGGACCCAAAATAACTCACCAAACTTGATACTGAAACCAAGTATATTTCCTGAAAGAATCACAACATGTTAAAGGTACATAGTAAATATTTTACTTCTACCAGTTTCACTTTTAGAAATTTTGATTTTGGCAGGTGTGTTTTATTGCACGTTAAAGAAGTGGTTCTTCAAACAGCTAAAAGTAAAACATCACACATTGTCAGTAATAGTGATCAACGATTAAAAAAAAAACTCTAGATTTTCAGGCTTTGTAGTTTGAATATTGATTTAAGCATAACATTTGCTCCTCAATGAGTAAACCAACAGATCTGTGTCTTTTTCTCGTTCACGATGAATCTTTTCTTACTTCTTGGACACACTCCTGACCCAATATATTTGCCCAACCCACATACACATCCTTCAGTGTTTCCCCAGACTTTCCAAATGGACACTACTTCAAGTTTCCCCAGACTTTCCAAATGGACACTACTTCAAGTTGCTGGTGAGAGGAAGCTGTTTTGCGTGCCTTAAAGTTTTATGCAGCTATTGTGAAATGACAGGAATTTTCTGACTATAGAAATTTTCATTCATTTCAGATCATTGAAAAGGAGACCAAATTATTTTGTTGCAATAGAATGAGAGAAGACTCAGGGTGTAACGAAAGAAGTTATATCTGCCAGAAGGCATTGCCTTACATTCCTAGACTCAGTTTAATTTCCTGGTACAAACAGCTGTTATAAATTGAAGGCATTATGACAAGTGGCATCAAGGTGGCTGTCCAAATAATGCTTCACATGGTGACAATATCTTGTGACCATTGTATTCCTCATATGTTGGTGGACTAGTAACCCAATGTAATTCACCCAGATTAGATCAGAGCCTCATGGACAAACCAACAACAACCAAACACAAGACGCTGATGTATGCCCCCCAGAATGCAAGTCTATTAATTTGCTGTATCATTTATCTCATTCAAGTGACTAGAATTCTCATGTCAGCTATTCAGGTCAAAGTCTTCTACACCAAGGTACCTGGGAAACTAATAATCTGACAGTTGCTTTGAATTATTAAGTTGTAAAAAAGAAAATTTTAGTGACTAGAACTTTTATATCCTTCCCCCTGATTTATACCCCAGCATCAGTTTTTCTTTTTCCTACACCATGTTGAATAAACACTGCAAACATCTCTCTGATACCTCTTTTGTTTTTACGCTAATATCTTTTGGCTAAATTCAAAGCCTATAATACGACAAGCAAAACCATGGCTTTCTGAAGATTTGACTTTATTCCTTATATATTAATTTGTATAGATTTTAATCTAAATCCAAAAGTTTCAAGACACTTTAAAAAAGAAATGTTTTTAGTTTATCTTGGCTGTGCTGAGTCTTCGCTGCCACGTGGGCTTTTCTCCAGCCGCAAGCGGTGGGGCTACTCTCTGGTTGCAGTGTGTGGGCTTCTCACGGTGGTGGCTTCTCGCTGCAGAGCATGGGCTCCAGGTGAACAGGCTTCCGTAGTTGCAGCGTGTATGTTCAGTAGTTGGGGTTCCCAGGTGAGCACAGACTCAATAGTTGTAGCACATGGACTTAGTTGTTCAGCAAGCATGGAGGATCTTCAAGGATCAAAGACTGAACCCATGTCTCCTGCATTGGCAGGCAGAGCCACAGGGGAAGCCCTTCAAGGCAGATTTTAAAAATCAATTTTGGGTGGTGTTATACACTGCTGCTGCTGCTGCTGCTAAGTCACTTCAGTCGTGTCTGACTCTGTGCAACCCCATGGACTGCAGCTTACTAGGCTTCTCCATCCATGGAATTCTCCAGGCAAGAGTACTGGAGTGGGGTGCCATTGCCTTTTCCAGTGTTATACACTATATAGCTTCAGGCTTAGCTTAGCTTCAGGCTTCAGCAATACGTGAACCATGAACTTCCAGATGTTCAAGCTGGTTTTAGAAAAGGCAGAGGAACCAGAGACCAAATTGCCAACATCTGCTGGATCATCAAAAAAGCAAGAGTTCCAGAAAAACATCTATTTCTGCTTTATTGACTATACCAAAGCCTTTGACTGTGTGGATCACAATAAACTGGAAAATTCTGAAAGAGATGGGAATACCAGACCACCTGACCTGCCTCTTGAGAAATTTGTATGCAGGTCAGGAAGCAACAGTTAGAACTGGACATGAAACAACAGACTGGTTCCAAATAGGAAAAGGAGTCCATGAAGGCTGTATATTGTCACCCTGCTTATTTAACTTACATGCAGAGTACATCATGAGAAATGCTGGGCTGGAAGAAGCACAAGCTGGAATCAAGATTGCCGGGAGAAATATCAATAACCTCAGATATGCAGATGATACCACCCTTATGGCAGAAAGTGAAGAGGAACTAAAAAGCCTCTTGATGAAGGTGAAAGAGGAGAGTGAAAAAGTTGGCTTAAAACTCAACATTCAGAAAACGAAGATCATGGCATCTGGTCCCACCACTTCATGGGAAATAGATGGGGAAACAGTGGAAACAGTGTCAGACTTTATTTTTCTGGGCTCCAAACTCACTGCAGATGGTGATTGCAGCCATGAAATTAAAAGATGCTTATTCCTTGGAAGGAAAGTTATGACCAACCTAGATAGCATATTGAAAAGCAGAGACATTGCTTTGCCAATAAAGGTCCGTCTAGTCAAGGCTATGGTTTTTCCTGTGGTCATGTATGGATGTGAGAGTTGCACTGTGAAGAAAGCTGAGCGCTAAAGAATTGATGCTTTTGAACTGTGGTGTTGGAGAAGACTCTTGAGAGTCCCTTGGACTGCAAGGAGATCCAACCAGTCCATTCTGAAGGAGATCAGCCCTGGATTTCTTTGGAAGGAATGATGCTAAAGCTGAAACTCCAGTACTTTGGCCACCTCATGCGAAGAGTTGACTCATTGGAAAAGACTCTGATGCTGGGAGGGATTGGGGGCAGGAGGAGAAGGGGATGACAGAAGATGAGATGTCTGGATGGCATCACTGACTCAATGGACCTGAGTCTGAGTGAACTCCAGGAGTTGGTGATGGACAGGGAGGCCTGGCGTGCTGCGATTCATGGGGTCGCAAAGAGTCGGACATGACTGAACAACTGAACTAACTAACTAACACACTATATTGTGTCTCCCCAAAATGCATATGTGAAGACCTAACCCCCAGTACTTCAGAGTGTGGCTGTATGTGGAAATAAGGTCTTTCCTGCACCCCAGCTTGAGACATGATTGACAAAATTATATATATTTAAAGTTTCAAGGTAGTTTAGATGTACATTGTGAAATGCATGCCACAATCAAGCTAATTAACATATCCATCACTTCCCACAGTAACCACTTTTTTGGAGAAATGGAAACACCTGAGATTTACTCTCAGCAAATTTCAAATATAATTTATAGTATACACTATTAATTATACTTTATTATAATATTATATATTATATATATTATTATATTAATATATATAATTAATATATTAATTATAATTTATAGTATACACTATTGATTAATAAATACTAATAGTATTACATTATTATTAACTACAGTCATCATGCTATCTTTTTGGGGGAAAAAACCACTTTTTTGGGGAAATGGAAACACCTGAGATTTACTCTCAGCAAATTTCAAGTGTAATTTATAGTATACACTATTAATTATACTTTATTGTATTATAATATTAATATTATATATTATATATATTACATATTGTAATATTAATTATATATAATTAATATATTATAATTTATAGTATACACAATTAATAAATACTAATACTATAGTATTACACTATTATTAACTACAGTCATCATGCTATCTCCAGAACCTATTCATTTTTGTAACTAAAAGTTTGTATCCCTCTCTCTCTCTCCCCTCCCTCTCTCTCTGTGTTACTGTGAGTTTAACTTTAAAAAAAAAAAATTCACAGATAAGTAAGATTGCATATTTGTTTCTATGTCTAGGTTATTTCACTTCAGAGTGTCCCCGAAGTTCATCCATGTTGTTGCAAATAGCAGAATTTCCTTCTTTTTATTTTTTAGGTATTCTTTGCATATACATGCAAAAAAAATTTTTTTTAAAAAAAGGAAATGCTGCTATTTGCAACAACATGGATGAACTTGGGGGACATGTATATAAATTGTGAAATAGTTGATGTACAATATTATATGTTTCAGACATAAAACATAGTGACCCATTGGTTGTTCAGTAGCATGTTGTTTAATCTCCACATACTTATGAATTTTCCAGTTTTCTTTATGTAATTAATTTCTAATTTCACACCATTGTAGTTAGAAAACTAATGAGCACTGTAATGGTAGAGCTCTGCCAATCTCTAGTCACTAAGCTTTGCTTTTGATAACTGTACACAATTATAGGGAGGAGGGAAAAGCACAGACATTCCTGCATCTGTATCAACAGGAACTGAGTGAAGAGAGGAAAAAACTTCCCCTGAGAATGTATAACCACAAGTCAAACTTCTTGCATGTTTGTGGTCTAACTCATAATACCTGGGTAATGTGAAAAACCTCAAGCAAAGGAATTGTTTTAAATCAGAACTGTGTTGGCCTGCCTCCAGGCAACTGAAAGCACAACAGCAGTCCTTTTTTTCTGCGGGAAAGTGACATGAATGTAACCTTCCAAGAAGTTTGACAAATACAGGTTTACTGAGGATAATCAAAGTGAAAGTGAAGTCGTTCAGTCTTGTCCGACTCTTTGTGACCCCACGGACTGTGTAGCCTAACAGGCTTCTCCGTCCATGGGATTTTCCAGGCAAGAATACTGGAGTGGGTTGCCATTTCCTTCTCCAGGGGATCTTCCCGACCCAGGGATTGAACCCAGGTCTATGGGGACTTCTCTGATGGTCCAGTGGTCCAGAAGGTTTTGCCTTCCAATGCAGGGATTGCAGCTTTAATCCCTGGTTGGGAAGCTAAGATCCCACATACCTTGTAGCCAAAAAAAATAAATAAAATAAAACCAAAATATAAAATAGAAGCAATATTGTAACAAATTTAATAAAGTCTTTTAAAATGAGATTATAATTAAATGAACAAACGAATGAACAGGAAAACAGAACATCAGGAGTGGGAGCCAACAGAAATACAAGACAGCAAAATCAGACCAGCCAAAAGTTTAGATGGTGGAATTGACAGATTCAGAAGAAACAAAGTTTTAACAGATGTCCAGGAATATTTTGGGCCAGGTTATTCAGATCAGCCCCATCACTAAAAACCGCAGTGAATGCTGGTTAAAAGAAAGGTAAGTGAGAAAAACTCTGAAAGCATTGCAAACAGGACAAGGCTTAAAGAAAGAGAACCAGAAAGAACCTTGAAATTGCTTTTGCCTTGGGTGCATTTTCTATTCTGGGCAAACTTGAACTTTGGATTTTGACAGCCTTCTGGGGTAGAAGGGGCAGAAATCAAAGCCTGGTGGCCCCAAGTTGAGGAGTCTAAGAGGAGGGTCTCACTACACTGAGCTGGACCCGCAGAGAGTGACAACTCAGGATTAGGGTGAAACAGAAGTAAACTCACTCTCTCTTTCTCCACCCAGGGACTCTGAGAAATTTTTCCTTGTCTAACAGAGCGAGAAGAGAGAGGAGGGACTTCCCTGGTGGTCCAGTGGTTGAGATTCCATGCTTTCCATACAGTGGGCACAGGTTCCATCCCTCGTTGGGGAACTAAGATCCTGAGTGCCATATGGTGCAGCCAAAAAGAGAGAAAATAGTGAAAAGTATAACATAGCTTAGCCTTTACATGGACTTGCTCAAAACACATTACCTTAAGCCCTTAATGTAGTTTGAAGCATTTCCAGGCTAGTGCCCCGAAACGACTAGGAGAAAGAAACACAAGTCCTCGCTGAAAGACTGGTCCTTCCTCTAAGGCCTCAAGGAAATCCTTCAAATGAATTCATAAGGCAAATGAGTGTATTTGTTTCCCATTGCTGCTGTGACAAGTTCCTGCAAACTTGGTCGAGGCTTATAACACAAATTTATTGTCTTACGGTTCCAGACGTCAGAAGTCAATGATGGGTCTCACTGTGCTAAAATCAAGGTGTCTACAGCGAGTGTTATCTACTCGATGGACATGAGTTTGAGCAAGCTCCAGGAGTTGGTGATGGACAGGGAAACCTGGGTGCTACAGTCCATGGAGTCGCAAAGTCGGACACAACTGAGCAACTGAACTGAACAGGGCTGTGTTTCTTCTAGCTAGAGACTCTAGGGGCAACATTTGAAAATTATAGACCATGAATGAGAATCAGCAGAAAAGACAGATGAAACATACATGCCTGCACATATATTGATATATCATGAACCAGTTGGGTTTATTGTAGGAATGGGGGGTTGGTTTAACATGGCTTAACATCAGAGAATCTCATTAGTGTAATTCACATTTTGAGAGATTAAAAGAGAAAAACTATATGCTTGTTCCAGTGGATTAAAAAAAAAAATACCTTTGAGGTAGTTGAATGTGCTAAGTTGCTTCTGTCGTATCTGATTCTTTGCAACCCTATGGACTGTAGCCCACCAGGCTCCTCTGTCCATGGGATTCTCCAGGCAAAAGTAATGGAGTGGGTTGCCATTTCCTACCCCAGGGGAATCTTCCCAACCCACGTCTCTTACATCTCCTGGCAGGCAGATTCTATACCACTTAGTGCCACCTGGGAAGCCTGTGATTCAGTATCACAATTAAATAAAAACATTAGATTCCAATGGCTCCTATAACAAATTACCCTGATTTTCATGGCTTAAAGCAATAATTCTCTCACAGTTCTGAAGGCTGTAAATAAAAGACCTAAGCATCAGTAGGGTCAGGCTCCACTCAGGTTCTTGAGGAGGGTTGGTTCTTGCCTCTCACGACTTTTGTCATTGATGGTGTTTTTTCACTGATGGTGACATCATTCTGACCTCAGTGTGTCTTCATGTGGACCCCTCCTCTGTGTCTGTCTATAAAATCGCCCTCTCCCTTTCTTTTAAGGATACATGTGATTGCTTTTAGGGCCAACCCTGATAATTCAAGATAAATTCCAGTCAAGATCCTTAATCACATCTTTTGCCATATAAATTAATTTTCACTCTTGCTGTGTCAGATGATATTCACATGATCCAGCAATTAGGAAGTAAATATAACTTGAGGGGGAGGAGACACTTTTTTCAGCATACCACAAAACAAACCACAAAGGAATTATAAAAGACAACTTCCTTAACTTGTATTTTAATCAGGATCTAAAAACAGTAGCTAAAGCTAATATTAATCATTCCTTTTAAAACCAGGAATAGGAATGGATGCCCATTATTACCACTTCTGTTTACATTATCCCAGAAGCCCAAACCAACACTGCAAGATAAAGACATAAGAATTCTAAGAACTGAAAAGAAAAACAAAAATATTATTTTAAAATAACTATCTGAATGGAAAACTTTAAAAACTTCTCCAGATAAGTTATAGAATTAATAATAGTTTAAGTCAATTGCGTTTCTATATGTGCATATGTGGATTATATTAGCAACTGTAATAAGTTACAGAAATATATACCATGTAAAATAGCAACCCAAACAGTAGAGGCTGTTGTGCTTCCTGCTGTAATGGAATATTGGAACCACACTTGGCTTTTTATAGTAACAACTAAAGGATGTACAAAATATAAGCAACACTTGTTTTCAGACATTGGGCAATAGAGGATAGTAAAAATATTATCCTGGATGTCCCTGATGGTCCAGTGCATAAGACACTGCTCCCAAGGCAGGGGTCCTGGGTTCAATCCTTGATCAGGGAACTAGGTCCTGCATGCCGCAACCGAGATGAAATCCCAACTGCTGCGTCTAAGGCCCGGCACAGCCAAATACATAAATATATTTTAATCTTTTTAAAACAGTTATCCAGCAATACCTCTAGTTTCTTCCTGGTGGCTTTTTCTGAACCACAATGTGGGGATGAGGAGCCCAAACAGCATGAGAGTCTTACTGAGTTGAGGAGACGGAGTTCAGGTTTTCAAAAAGCGGCTGGAGTTTGGAGGGTGGGATACTCGAGAGGAGAGAGCTATGTGCAGAAAGGGCTCCAGAAATTCACATAAAGGTCACCTTGAGTTTCGGCTGAACACAAAGCAACACGTGTCTAGAGAAAACACTACAAGGTCAGGGAAAGCAAAGCTTTTGGGAGCTCAAAGCTGAATAATTCGCGGAACTAGGAGATACTGAATTCTCATCAACCAGAGCAGAGAAACCTTACTGAAAAGCTGGGAAAAACTATAGACACACAAATACACACCCACATGCACACACAATGATGGTGTGTATCCAAGTAACACAGGAACCAACTGAGAGAGTTCCCAATGCCAAAGCAGGAACAGTTTACACAAAATAAAATATTATTGAATTATAATCCAAGAGTGATAACCCCATTCAAGGAGTGAAGGTAGTATTGTTAAGATATCAGTTCTCAAAATGTTTTAAATGTTCAACGCACTTTTCTAAAAAAGCAGGGTCTTTTTTCCCCTAGAAATAGACAGGCTGATTCCAAATATTATATGGAGATGAAAAGGATTTAGAATACTACAACAATTTTAAGGAAAATTGGAAGGACTGCTACTACATGATCTAAAAAAGAGGAAGGGTATTTCCCTGAGAGTGGTTAGGCCTTGGAACTTTCACTGCTGTGGCCAGGTTCAATCCCTGCTTGGGAAACTAAGATCCCACAAGTTGTCTGGTGTGGCCAAAATAAATAAATAAATATTATTATAAAGCTACAGCTTCAAGGCAATGTGGTAGTGTGGTATAAATCTATATATCAATATTTCACTAGAAGGGATTAGAAAATTTGGAAATAGATGTTGTATATACATATTCCCACACATATACAGTTTATTCTTTTTTTTTAGAGTTATTTATTTACTTTTGGCTATTCCGGGTCTTCATTGCCGCATGGGCCTTTTTCTAGTTGCGGTGACCAGGGCTTCTCACTGACGTGGCTTCTCTTGTTGCAGGGCATGCGCTCCAGGGCACATGGGCTTCAGCAGCTGCGGCTCGTGGGCTCTAGAGCTCGTGGGCTCTCGGGCTTAGTAGTTACGGTGCTGGGCCTCAGTTGCTCTGCAGCATGTGGGATCTCCCTGGATCGGGGATTGAACCTGTGTCTCCTGCATTGGCAGGCAGATTCTTATTCACTGTGCTACCAGGGAAGTCCAGTTTATTATTTTCAACAAAGGTATCAAGGTAATTCATCGTCTTTCCAAGAAATAGCAGTGGAAAAAAGGGGGATCCATATGAGAGGAAATGTGCCTCAATATTAAAAATAGATAAAAATTAGGAGGAGATGGAACAGTACATGGAGGGAGGATGGGATTGGGGAGAACTGGGAAGATCATTTCATGGAAGTCACAACGATGGCTACTTCTGGTTACTTCTCCAGTTTCACCATTTCCTCTGATTACTCTGTCTATAATTCCAGCTCCTTGAATGAGATATTCTATGGTTTGATTCTAGATAATGCCATTCTATTTCATTTTACTGAAATGCTTTCTACACAATTACATTTATTCTTTATTTGGGTAATTCCTATATTTCTTTTAGTTTTCTTTTGATTAATCAGCAAATACATACATTATTTATGGCTTCTCTTGTGGCTCAGATAGTAAAGAATCTGCCTGACACCCAGGAGACCAGGGTGCGATCCCTGGGTCAGGAAGACCTCCTGGAGAAGGGAATGGCTACCCACTCCAGTATTCTTGCCTGGAGAAGTCCATGGACAGAGGAGCCTGGTGGGCTACAGTCCATGAAGTTGCAAAGAGTCAGACACGACTAATCGACTAACCTTTTCACATTACAATATTTATAATATATTAAAGAATTTTTTGAAAGAACACCTGTGTAACCCTCACTGAAAGAGATTTCTAAAATCAACCCTAGCTTTGGTATTAGCTAGGAGAACTCAGAAGGCAATGGCACCCCACTCCAGTACTCTTGCCTGGAAAATCCCATGGATGGAGGAGCCTGGAAGGCTGCAGTCCATGGGGTCGCTGAGGGTCAGACACGACTGAGCAACTTCCCTTTCACTTTTCACTTTCATGCATTGGAGAAGGAAATGGCAACCCACTCCAGTGTTCTTGCCTGGAGAATCCCAGGGAGGGGGGAGCCTGGTGGGCTGCCGTCTATGGGGTCACACAGAGTCAGACACGACGGAAATAACTTGGCAGTAGGAGAACTCAAACACTCAGAATATGGTCATTTTCATAGTATGATTTATTACAGTGTAAGGGGCTTCCCAGGTAACACTAGTGGTAAACAAAGTGAGAGTAGTAAAGAACCCACATGCAATTGCAGGAGATGCAACAGACGTGGGTTTGATCCCTCGGTCAGGAAGATCCTCTGGAGGAGGTAATGGCAATCCGCTCCAGTATTCTTGCCTGGGAATTCCCATGGACAGAGGAGCTTGGTAGGCTGCAGTGCATGGGGTCACAAAGGATTGGACATGATTGAGTGATTGAGCAAGGATACAAAACAAAATCAGCAAAGAGAAAAGGCACAAGGAAGCCAGTTGCAAGCTTCTAAGAGTCCACTCCCAGGGGAGTCTTACAGATGTGATTAAGTCTTCCAACAATGAGTTGTAACAACACATATAAAATGTTGCCTACCAGGGAAGCTCATTAGAGACTCAGCCCCAAGAGTTTTCCCTGGGAACTGGACATGCAGGCTCCCTCTGCCCAGCATATATTGAAAACCAAAATTCAAGACTTCTGGATGGAAAGCAAGTGTCTGGGATAAACCATATTGTCTAGGCACAGTGAGCCACTCTTACCAGGCAGTGGTGGGAACCCCTCCCCTCAAGATGAAATCTAACCTCCCAGACACCAGCCAAGGTCAAACTTGCAGGCAGGTCTTTATAAGGATAGCATCCCAGGCCTGCGATTTATTCTGGCATGCACTTTCTGTTTATGCGCATTCCAAATCCTGAAACCTCCATTCCAAACACTCACCCTCCATCCATCGAGTAACCACTCAGTTAATGAGCATTTACTGTGTCCTTGCTATTTTCCCCTACAGATTTATTACATATGTATGTATGCCTATGGACTTCTCTGGTAGCTCAGATGGTAAAGAATCTGCCTGCAATGCTGGAGACCTGGGTTTGATCCCTGGGTTGGGAAGATCCCCTGGAGAAGGGAATGGCAACCCACTTCAGTATTCTTGCCCAGAGAATCCCATGGACAGAAGAGCCTGTCGGGCTACAGTCCATGGGATAGCAAAGAGTTGGACACGACTTGGCTACTGAACAGCATAATACTATTCTAATATTTTAGGCTTTTATATATCATTACATGGTATGTTGGTTCCACCTTATTGCTCTTCTGTTTAAAAGATTGACTGTCTTATTTCTTGATTCTTTTTATATATGAAACTGGAAATCATTTACCTACTCTCATACATATCCATAGATGTTTTTATTGGGATCCTATTAAATTTACAAATAAGTTCAAAAGGAACTGACATCCTTTTTAAATTTAGTCTTCTGTGTATAGATAGATAATAATCAAAATAAGATAGACATATTTTTTGATGATTAGTGCTAAATAAGTCAGAGAATGAGACCAGATGGTGGGGATAGAGGCTGATATTCTAAATGATAGACATTGATATTTTTCTAATTAATTAATTAATTTGGCCGTGCTGGGTCTTAGTTGCAGCACATGGGACCTTCCCTTTTCATTGCCGCATGCGGGATCTTTAGTTGCAGTATGTGAACTCTTAATTGCAGTGTGTGGAGTCTAGTTCCCTGACCAGGGGTCAGAACCAGGCCCCCTACATTGGGAACATGGAGTCTTAGCCACTGGACCACCAGGCAAGTCCCCCGATGATATTTTAGTATAGACTCTAATGAAGTGAGGAAGGGAGTTCATGTTCCAGATAGAGGGAGTGGCAAGTTCAAAGGCCCTCAGGGATTGATTTCAGCTAGGAACACAAACAGCTCACCCATAGTTGCAGGAGACAAGGCAGAGTGTCCTGCCGAGACGCAGTTTGATGGGTAGATGCAGTGGTAGGCTGGGGTAGACAGTCTCCTGTTTTCTAGGTGAAATAGAAAGCTGGGCAGAATGAGGATCTGAAAGGCAGTGTTAAGAGGAGAAGGGAAGGACTTTGCTGGTGGTCCAGTGGTTAAGAATCTGCCTTGCAATGCAGGGGACACAGGTTCGATCCCTTGTCCAGGAAGATCCCACATGAAGAGGAGCAACTAATGTCGTGCACCACAACTCCTGAAGCCCTCAGCTCTAGAATCTGTGCTCTGCAACAAGAAAAGCCCCTGCACCACAACTCAAGAGGAGCCCCTGGTCGCTAGAGACAAGTCCACATGTAGCAACGGAGACCCAGCACAGCCAAAAATAAAAGAATACAAAGAGGAGAAGGGGACCGTGGTCTTTCTAACAGGTGGCATGAAGGGCCTATTCAAGACTAGTGACTGTGAATTCACAGTAAGAATTGTGCTCAGTTCTCAGCCACATTCAACCACGTGGGTAGAGGCTCGGAGGAGGCAAGAGGTGGACTTATTCAGGGTTGTGATTTAACCAAGAAGGAATCACAAGGCAACAGAAGGACAAGAAAACGGAGGATGAAGTGTTTGGGAATACGGAAACAGTGACCGTGCAATTTCCACCAGATAAGGAGAGAAGTAGGACAGAAGGAGGCAAGGGACCGTGACCTTTCTTAAGTCTTTTAAACTAGCCCATCAGAATTATTTTGTAAAATGTATACTGTAAAACTATCTTTTTAGAGATTATCCTTCAAACTATAATTTCTGTGAAGAGGTCATTAATTATTTGAATGAATTAAAAAACTTAATTATTAGTACTCTTACAAACCTATCCCTAGAAGTTATCATATAACCAAGAATATAACAATGGTTAAAGATTCTCTTATTAAACTTCAACATCAATCATAAAAGGAACTTGACCTTTGTAGTACTCAAATAATTCTTGGTGATTTATGATGTTAAATACAGGCCTGGAGCGAGTAATTAAAATTGACAGAAGGTGGGGATTTCCCGAGCAGTCTAGTGGTTAAGACTCCATGCTTCCAATGTGAGGGGCATGGCTTTGATCTCTGCTTGGGGAACTAGGATCCCACATGCTGTGGGACACAGATGAAGAAAAATGAAATAATAAAAAAAATTTTTAATTCACATAAAGTGGGAAAATTTTGGAGAACAGTTAAGATAACTGCTCCATTGGAAGCCCAAGCCTTTTTGATTTTTGATATACCAGATAGCAAATCTGATTAATCACCATTTTATATTCCTTCTTCCCTTGCAAGGGATCTGAGAAATCCTAGGCCTCTCTGAAAACAAGGCCATAATTTATAAAGTACTGATTCATTGTCGAGATATAGTTAAGCTGACTTTTTTTCATTTCTAACTCAATAAAGCATCAAACCTGTATTTCCTTTCCTCCTCCTCCTCCTCCTGTATTTCCTTCCATTCTTCATAAAATCTCAGAGTTGAAAAGAGTGTAAACATACACCAGTGCTCGGCCCCTATGTGGAATTTGACAAGGAGTCATACAGTGCCAGTGGTAGAGAAGTCCGATTGATTGTCCATTTGATTTCAGCTCTGCTTGCTATAAAGTTCTGTCTCAAACTGAGCCCAAATACGCTGCCATAAAAATTTTCACCCATTTGTCTCAGGCTTGTACCCACAGTCACACTCCATAGATTTTACTCCTCTCCCACAGTATAATCCTTCAAAGAATGTTTTAAAAAACGGCCACACTTTTTACTTGACATAAACAGCTATACTTTTCCTCACTTCTTTTAGTCATTCTTCATATGATCCTCTCACGAGCCAAACCCTTGTCCTCAGATCAGCTCCAGAGGGTGGTTTACCTCCTCGACAGTGGCCCCCAACACAGTACTACAAATAAGGATGGCCCACCTCAGAGAAGACCAGACCTAGGAAGGCCTCTATTATACTTCCATTTGGACTTAAAATCCCATTTGCTGTTTATAGCATCTGTATCACATTGCATTTGTTGCTCTTAAACTGTACTCCTGTGTGGTTGGTTTCCTGGGCCAAGTTCCAGCCATTACATTTGTCTATATTAAACTTTGTTCTCCTGGATTAAGCCCATCATTTCAACCTACTACCTTTTTGACTGTCATTCTGTCAAATCTATTAGCCTTCTACATTTACCTTATCTAAGGATGTAATCAGTGCATTCTCAATGTCATTATGTCAATAATGATATAAAAAAGTATGATTACTAAGCAGTCTGCTCTTTAGCTTTAAAGCCCTCTCTCAGCCCTTGTTTCAGCCTTTTCTGATTACTTCACTGAATACAGATCCACCCACGTCACATCATCTTGTCTACAAAAGCATCGTGGGATGCTTGACATTCCTTCTAAATGCTGTAGTACTCTTTTCAGAAATCATCTTTAAGTACAACTCCATGGTGGGTACCATGGCTTTAAGCCTACAGCTAAAGACCTCCCTTTTATGACTGAAATACTGCACAGTACCACAGAGTGCTTCGAAGACCTCTGCCTCAAGATAATGGACTGAACACGAGCAATTGCCTCATGTTCCTTCAGAGACTCCACTGATATTTCGCTATGAAATTGTAAAAAGTCATATGAACACTGTAAGAGGGGAAATGGTGAGGGGATTTATCAGCAGATAGGAAATGTCAAACAAATCCGGAATGCCAAAGTGGACAGAAGCGTCTTAACGTAATGGGTGAGTGGAGCTCAAACCGCAGTTCGGTTTTGGGGTGTGAGCTAAGTTGTTTCAGCCGATTCTGACTCTTTATGACCTTATGGACTGTAGCCCCAGGCTCCTCTGTCTGTGGGATTCTCCAGGCAAGAATACTGGAGTGGGTTGCCATGCCCTCCTCCAGGGGATCTTCCCAACCCAGGAATCGAAACTGCAGCTCCTGCATTGTAAGGGGGATTCTTTACCGCTGAGCCACCAAGGAAGCCCCTCAGGTTGGGTAGCTGTGTAGTTAGGAGACCAGTCAGAATCTGTGAATCAGAGAATAGGAAAGCAGAGTGGGGCTGAAAATATGAAAGAGTTGTGCTAATCTACTCCTAGCTTTTCTGCCTTACCTGCCAGAGGCTGCATCACCAAAAGAAAAAAAAAAAAAATATCCTGATACCTAAGGAAATTAAATTGTTTGAAGGCTATGTTTTCCACTATAAGTACTGGGTTGGACTCCCTAAAGAAGAAGTACAGCAGCCACACTAAATGTCTCTCCAATACATAACAGCTTCCCATTTAGGGAAAGAGGCATAACAGGAGGCAGTAGAAGGAGAAACTCACCCCGTGAGATGAAATAATCCATCACTTCTTTTATCCTTAAATATAAGGCAACTAGGGCTTCCCTGGTGGTTCAGTGGTCAAGAATCTACCTGCCAATGCAGGAGACGCAGGTTTGATCCCTGGGTCAGGAAGATACCCTGGAGGAGGAAATGGCAACCCGCTCCAGTATTCTTGCCTAGAAAATCCCATGGACGGAGAGGAGCCTGGTGGGCTACCGTCCATGAGGTTGCAAAGAGTCGGATACGACTTACTGATTTTGTAAACGACAACAACAATAAAGGAACTAACAAGGATCAACAGATTTATCAGGGGAAAAAAAAAAAAACATGAATGAGCTAGATCAACATACACAAGAAAAAATTAATCCCAGAGGAAATAGATAATTCAAGAAACAAAAAAGGGCTTGAAATAAAATAATTAGTCTCAGAAATATTATATAGATAAAACAAAACAGAAGGCTTTGAAAAAGAAACACTACAAGAAGGAGCTACTATTAACTAATAATAGGAATGCGACAATAAAAGTATTTCAACAGAACTAGAAGATAAAAGTTGAAAATTATCCCATGTACCTCTCAAGGATTAACGTGCATAAGAATCACCCGGGGATCTTATTAGCAAAGAGTCTAATTCTGTAGTTTTGAGGTGAGACCTGAAGCTTTATATTTCTAACAAGCTCCCAGGTGAGGCCAATGCTGCTGGGCCATGAACACACTTTGAGTAGAAAGGCCATAGGTATAGAAGTTTTAAAAAATGAGAGAGAGTCCAAAATTATGAAACAAGAAAAAGAAGAGAGGAACTTCCCTGGTGATCCGGTGGTTAAGAATCCACTTTGCAGGGGATGCAGGTTCGATCCCTGGTCAGGCAACTACGATCCTACATGCTGTGGAGCAACTGAGCCCGCGAGCCGCAACTACTAAAGCCTGTGTGCTTTGGAGCCCAAGCGCCACAAGTGGAGAGCCAGTGTGCTGCAACGAAAGATCCCGTGTGTGCAGCTAAGACCTAACGCAGCCACATGAATGAAGAATACAATTTTTTAAAAAAAGAGGACAGAAAGACAATCTAGGAGAGCCAACATATGGAACTAATTAAAGTGGCAGGAAGAAAAAATGGATAATATGTGTCACAGAAATAATAGAAGAAACCTTCTAGAATTGGAAAGGGATTCAAGTCATCAGATTAAAAGGGATCATTACTGAGTAGGATGAATTTTTAAAAGGCTCACTTCTAGACACATTCACACGCAATTTCAGAATGCTAGAAAATGAGTAAATATAAAGATCCTAAAAGAGAGTAAAAAGTAGGACGACTGCAAAAGAGTTTGAAAGAGACGTATATAACATTTCTATTAGATGGATTGGATGCTAGCAGGCAATGCCTTCGAAATTCTGCGTGTAAACACTTAGGACGTGAATTTTTAGATCCAGTTACTCTTGATCATTCAAGTCAGGGTAGGTCCGAGACATAACTAAGGTGTGACAGACATTGAAGTTTGGCTGATACATTTCCATTCCCACCTGCCTTTCCAATGTGTGTGTGTGTGTGCATACGCACATGCATGCTAAGTCGTGTCTGACTCTGCTACCCCATGGTCTGTAGCCCGGCAGCCTCCTCTGTCTATGGAATTTTCCAGAATAGTGGAGTGGGTTGTCATTTCCTGCTAGTAGGGATCTTCTCAACCCAGGGATCAAACCTTCATCTCTTGCATCTCCTGCACTGGCAAATGGATTCCTCACCACTGCACCAAACAGAGGCTGGTAAATCCCAGTGCCTGCTTATAAGCTTTGTACAGCTAGGGAGTGGCCCTCAGACACCTGTCTGTCAGTGAGAGGTAGGCAAAGACCTGCTGAAGATACTTCTGTGGAACTTGGTCCAAGTTTCCTGTATGCTCCAAAAGAAGTTTTGTTTGGGGGTTGGTTATATAACTATGTGAAATTATTAATCATGTTAAACAATCTGTGTCTTCACTTACTTTTCCTATGCTTTGTTATTAAATTTCTGAGAAGATCTGTTAAAATCTCAGCTATGTTTATCAATTTATCAATCTTCCCCTGTAATTTTACCAATTATTGCTACATATCTCTTAAGACGTTAGAAATTGTTTCTTGGTTATACTCTTAGCCTTAATGCTCCATTTGCCTTTAAAGCTGAGTGAGTTTGCCATCATTTCTGGAACTGGGAGGTTGGCCTATACCATGAGAGGCTCTTCATGGCTTAAGATAGAACATTTTATAAATATTCCAAAAATACTTAAAACTTACTGATGTAGGGTACTTGCTCTTTTAAATATATCTATAATACTTTTTTTAGGTCTCTGACCATTCAGTTCAGTTCAGTTCAGTTGCTCAGTTGTGTCCGACTCTTTGCGACCCAATGGACTGCGGCACACCAGGCTTCCCTGTCCATCACCAACTCCAGAGCTTACTCAAACTCATGTCCATCGAGTTGGTGATGCCATCCAACCATCTCATCCTCTGTCATCCCCTAGTCCTCCCATCTTCTCTGACCATTAGTGACCTTTTTTTTTTTTTCAAAAGCAGTCCTTAATCAATACTTCTATAATGGTCAACATCAATCATGAAAGAAAAATCTTTTGAATCCCTTTCATTTCTGGCAAGCAATTTCAGTATAAGTTGTTCAGTCTTCTCCCCTTCCCTCTTTTCTTCTTTTCTTCTTGTTTTAATAATTTAAATTAATTTAGATACATTTAATAATAAAATAACTAATAAAAGTAATAAAATAAAAAGTTACTTTTAATATTAGCTAATCTCATTTTGAGAGCAATCTTTAATATGTGTTTTGTTCTATAGTGAATTTAAGTTTTCTATTTTTGCATATTTTAGCTTGTTTCAGTTCTTACCACTCATTATTGTGCCCTGAAGGCTGCTTTGTCTGGGCATGAAGCAAAAAGCAACTTTAAATCTTACTAAAATATGAGGGAAGATATGACTACAGGCTAAGATCAAAGGGATTAGGCATAGCTTTGGGTGTTTCATATATATTTCACGTTGACCCCAATTAATGAAGAACAAAATTAAGAGCTTCTCGCCACCAACCCTTGGGTATTTTTATACCCGTACCACTGAATATGGGAGTTCATGGCACAGGACTAATTTTATTTGTGATCTCTGGCAAAGGACTCCAAGTGATTTCAACTGTATAGGCTATAATTTCTGATTCAACATACCTGAGAATCTTGGGGCAAGAAAATTTCCTGAATCCCAACTTAGGGTCCTTGTCATGATTTTTTTACTGTCCTAGTGCTGAAAAATCATCGATATGCCCCTTCTCCATTTAATTAAAAAAAATCCTAAACTGTAAAATAGACATTGGGAGACCCAATACAATTCTGGCATTTCTCATGCTGACTTCAGTGGTTTAACAACATAAAGATTTCAAAAACAATTCTCATGTATTAGGGTCCTGTTTTCAGAGCACCTAGTCAAGGAACACAGGTCACATTTCTCCCCAAAATCCCACTAGGCCACAGTGGCAAAAATCTAATGCCTATAAGGGTCTGGAGGTAAAACAATGACTGAGGCACTGTGAGTGAGCTAATGAAGAAGGCTGGGTTTGTGGCGATCACACAAAAAAATACCCTTTGTAAGAGGGATAGGGTTTTTCCACCTCTGGGCAGTTGTGGCCAAAAACTGTTTGCAAATATTGCGAGATCTTATGACTTTGTAAGAGAAGCCCCAAATACAAATTTTACATGAATACTTCCTGTGTCAATTTTTGCAACTATTGATACTTAGAAACATTTTAGTATCTACAAATTTTATTTATTTATAATATATATGCTTCAAAGGCCAACAGAACACACCAGTGAACTAAATCCAAGCCAGTGGGTACCAATTTGCGACCTCCGTTGCATCAGATCAGATCAGTTCAGTTCAGTCGCTCAATCATGTCCGACTCTTTGCGACCCCATGAATTGCAGCACGCCAGGCCTCCCTGTCCATCACCAACTCCCGGAGTTCACTCAGACTCACATCCATCGAGTCAGTGATGCCATCCAGCCATCTCATCCTCTGTCGTCCCCTTCTCCTGCCCTCAATCCCTCCCAGCATCAGAGTCTTTTCCAATGAGTCAACTCTTCGCGTGAGGTGGCCAAAGTACTGGAGTTTCAGCTTTACCATCATTCCTTCCAAAGAATCCCAGGGCTGATCTCCTTCAGAATGGACTGGTTGGATCTCCTTGCAGTCCAAGGGACTCTCAAGAGTCTTCTCCAACACCACAGTTCAAAAGCATCAATTCTTCGGCACTCAATACCTTCTGACATACAAGTGTTAACACACCATCTTTGTTTTCTTTCTGACTTTAGTCTGTATGACAAATTCTAGGTCCATCTGTACAAATGACCCAATTTTTTTCCTTTTTATGGTTGAGAAATATTCCATTGCACATATGTACCACACCTTGGGCCTCCCAGATGGCTCAGTGGTAAAGAATCTGCCTGCCAACGCAGGAGATGCAGGAGATGCAGGTTCGATCCCTGGGTCAGGAAGATCCCTTGGAGGAAGAAATGGCAACCCACTCCAATATTCTTGCCCTCGATAATCCCCTGGATAGAGGAGCCCGGTGGGCTATAGTTCCTGGGGTTGCAAAGAGTTGGACACAAGTGAGGGAGCATGAACGCGCATCACATATTAATGCATGTATGTGGAAATCTAGAAAAATGGTGCAGGTGAACCTAGTTCCAGGGCATGAATAGATATGCGGACATAAAGTGAGGACCTGTGGACACAGAGAAGGAAGGATAGGGTGGGATAAATTGGGAGATTAGGTTTGACATAAATAAACCACCATGTGTAAAACTGATACCTAGTGGGAACGTGCTCAGTAGCACAGGGAGCTCAGTCCTGTGCTCCGCAATGACCGAGGTGGGTGGGATGGAGGGGTGAGGTGAGAGGGAGGTCCAAGAGGGAGGGGATATGGGTACACATATAGCTGATTCATTTCACTGTACAGAAGAAACTAATACATCATAAAGCAATTATACTCCAATGAAAATAAATACCTTCTGAGTCTGACCAGGCAAGATAATTCAGATTAAATTTCCCATCATTTAATGGGGTGGGGATGGGGTTTTCAGGATGAGATTTAAATTGATTAAAAGAAAATGGAGAAATTTGCTATTTCTTACAGGTTGGCATGTGTGATACAGTAACTCATTACACAAATAATACTTTGGTATCTGATGGTGCCTCTTCTTACTGAGTTCAAAAGTTCTGCGTGAGATACCTGATGTTTACTAAGCTCTATCCCAGAGACCAAGTCTCCAATCAGAATGTGATTCACCAGGCTTATAAACTTAAATCTTTTTCAGTAGTCATGATTATAAATACTGATTGATTCCTTTTTGTTCTGATAAGTGCATTATTAGCATTAAACCAGTTTCCTTACCTATTCTCTGTATTTCAAGATCTGGCTACCCATCAATATGGATTTAGTTTTTTTTCCTCAGAGTCTTTAAAGTGTATTTTGGATGGAACAAAATTGTTTTTCATCTCACTTCCAGAGTAGTTTTCTAACAACGACATAAAACATTTTAATTGCAAATGCAGCCACTCCAAATAGCTAGGCAAATTAGCATAAATACAGAAGTGAAAGCCGTTAGGATGGTCCTAACTTAAGTCAGGCAACAAAAGGAAATTTTAGTGAACAAAAAAGATTAAACGTAGAGAATTCACAGAATTGGTGCTGTAGTTCTGGCCATTGGGGCCTACAGCTGTGCATTCTTCCCACTAAGCCCGGGGCATTTCACATCATTTGGTTGTTCCATGTATACTTGCTATGGGAATGAATGGCTAGGTCTCCTGGCTTTCACCAGGCACCTATCTTAAATGCCCCTGTTGTATTAATATCGCTAAAAAGCTGATTTCATCGCGTCACTCCTCTGCTCAAATACCCTTGCATTATCTATTGACTCAAATTAAAAATGTTGGCCTGAACAAAATCCTGTTTTAATTATTGCTACTTCTAAAATAAATGAGTCCTCTTGCCCCAGCCAACCACGTTATTTAGCACACTTCTTAAAATACACATGCGCGCGCGCACATCCACAACCTGTCCCACCTCTCAAACCTAATTAAAGCATCCTGTCAGCTTCTGTGGGGCGCTTATTGTCTTCATGAAAACTCATTGGGCATAGCAGCTTGCTTTGCTCTTGCTTTTATCTTAACAATCATCAATATCTGGCTCTTACAAATGCAGACGCCTTGACTCTTCCCGAGACCTAATCAATAAGCTCTCCAGAAGAGGATTCTGGAAATTTCCTCCGGGAGATACTTTTGACTGGAAAGTTTAGGAAACTGACATATCACGCTTTCCTTTGTCCTGGAATCATTGATAGCCTTTTATTGTTACCTGTCTGTCTCCTCAGGAAGTGTACGTGCGTGCTTAGTTCCTCAGTCATGTCTCACTCTTTGCGACCCCGTGGGCTGCAGCCCACCAGGCTCCTCTGTCCTCGGGGATTCTCCAGGCAAGAATACTGGAGTGGGTTGCCATGTCCTCCTCCAGGGTATTTTCCCAATCCAGGGATCGACCCCAGGTCTCCCACATTGCAGGCCGATTCTTTACCGTCTGAGCCACCAGAGAAGCCCAAGAATACTCACTGGAGTGGGTAGCCTATCCCTTCTCCAGAGGAACTTCCTGGCCCAGGAATCAAACCCGGGTCTCCAGCATTGCAGGCGAATTCTTTATCAGCTGAACTACCCAGGAAGCCTGCTCTTAATGCATAGGGATTATATTTATGTTCATTCTTTTTACTCTTCCATGCTGAACATTATGCTGATGATAGATGATTTACCAGTTCCTGTTATTTGAATGGATCATCCAGTAAAGATTTTGCCAAGGCAAATGTTTTTTTAAAATGTGATTTTCTGGACTTACTTACAATGTAGAAAGAGACTCACGGATTTAGAGAATGAACTTATAGTTGGGAAGGGGGTGGGGGAGGGAAGCGGGAAAGGGATAGTTAGGAAGTTTGGGATGGACATGTACACGCTGCTACATTTAAAATGGATAACCAACAAAGACCTACTGTACAGCACATGGAACTCTGCTCAATATTACATGGCAGCCTGGATGGGAGGGGAGTTTGGGGGAAAATGAATACGTGTCTGTGTATGGCTGAGTCCCTTTGCTATTCACCTGAAACTATCATAACATTGTCTGTTAATCAGCTGTACCCCAATACAAAACAAAAAAATTTTTTAATGTGCAATATTAGTCCCTAATTGCAACATTGGTCCCTAATAGAAGTATTTGTGAAGAACAAACACTTTCTAGCTTAAACCATTCCTTTTTATTTAGATAAGAAAAGAATCTAAATATATACAGATTCAATGTTAAAAATGAAAAAGGGCATATGGGCTTGTTTAGGAGTAAACTGTGGTGAAATACTTACTCACCAGAGATTCTATATTTAAGCACAATGTTAGAACAAATTCAAGAATAAATTTTAAAAAATCCTCCATGAGTACTTAAGTATGCCAGAAATGTGAAATGGAAAAGTGAGGCCTTTGAAACTGGAGTCAAACATCTTAAATTACATGATCAGTTTTGATATTTAAAGAAAAAGTTTAGTGAATGGAACCTTGGTTTAACACTAAAGCGTCTTCTTCAGTTTGAGTTGTACCGGTACTTCATTTTATTTTGAAAGTCTTTACTATTGGGTGTCTTTTGTGAATTTGTTGATCTTCATAATTCATGTGTTCCCTGTATAAAATGAGAAAATAGAAGTTACCTCTGGTTTCGTAAGATGTGAAAGGTACATATAGCTCCTATTCGCCAGCTTGAAATAGAATTAAGTGTTCTGTTCAACCACTCTATGTGCCTTTGATCTGATGAAAATGACACAATAAACAGCTGTTTACAAAGTTTTATAGGTACACACCCTTGACTGTCTGATAAAGGATGGGTGTATAAGAGGTTAGTTTTAGCGTCAATGAATTTCTTAAGAGGAGGAGAAAACTGCATTTCTAGGAGAGAAGAAAACCTGACCAATATGATTTGCTATTTTTTAAAAAACTTTATTTATTTATATTAACTGGAGGATAGTTATTTTACAATATTGTGATGGTCTTTGCCATATGTCAACATGGATTGGCCATAGGCATACATGTGACCCCTCCCTCCTGAACCCCCCTCCCACCTCCCTCCCCACCCCATCCTTCCAGATTGTAACAGAGCATCAGCTTTGGGCTCCCTGAGTCATATGTCTAACTCCCACTGGCTATCTGTTCTACATATGGTAATGTCTATGTTTCAATGCTGTTCTCTCAAATCATCCCACCCTCTCCTTCTCCTACTGAGTCCAGAAGTCTACTCTTTATGTCTCTATCTTCTTTGCTGCCCTGCACATAGGGTCATCAGTACTATCCTTTTAGATTCTAAATGTGTTAATATACGATATTTGTCTTTCTCTTTCTGATTTACTTCACTCTGTATGATAGATTCTAGGTTCATCCACCTCATTAGAATCGACTCAAATGTGTTCCTTTTTATAGCTGAGTAGTATTCCATTGTGCATATGTATGACCACTTCTTTATCCATTCATCTGCTGGTGGGCATCTAGGTTGCTTCCATGTCCTAGCTATCATAAATAGAGCTGCAATGAACATTGGGGTACATGTGTCTTTTACAATTCTGGTTTCCTCAGGGTATATGCCCAGTAGTGGGATTGCTGGGTCATATGGTAGTTTTATCCCTAGCTTTTAAAGGAATCTGCATATTGTTCTCCATAGCGCTTGCATCAGTTTGCATTCCCACGAAGAGTGTAAGGTGGGACCCTTTTCTCTGCACTTCATGTTTGTAGATTTTTTAATGATGCCCATTCTACTGACGTGAGATGATACCTCATTGTAATTTTTTTTTTTTGCATTTCTCTAGTAATGAGCAATTTTAAGCATCTTTTCATGTGCTTATTATGTCTTCTTCGCAGAAATGTCTGTTTAGGTCTTCTGTCCACTTTTTGATTGAATTGTTTGTTTTTCTGGTATTGAGCTGCATGAGCTCCTTGTATATTTTGGAGATTAACTCTTTGTCCGTTGTTTGATTTGCTATTATTTTCTCCCATTCTGAGGATTGTCTTTTCACCTTGCTTATGATTTCCTTTGTTGTTAAAGTTTTTAAGTTTAATAAGATCCCATTTGTTTATTTTTGTTTTTATTTCCTTTACTTTAGTAGGTGGGCTATAGAAGATCTTGCTGTGATTTATGTCAGAGAGTGTTCTGCTTATGTTTTCCTCTAAGAGTATAATAGTTTCTGGTCTTATATTTAGATCTTTAATCCATTTTGAGTTTATTTTTGTGTATGGTGTTACGAAGTTTCAAATTTCATTCTTTTACACATAGTTGACCAGTTGACCCAGCACCACTTGTTGAAGAAACTGTCTTTTCTCCATTGTATATTTTGTCTCCTTTGTCAAATATAAGGTGTCCATAGGTGAGTGGATGTATCTTCAGACTTTCTATCTTGTTCCATTGGTCTGTATTTCTGTTTTTGTGCCAGATAATTTGCTATTAATAGAAGAAACTAAGAGATAACCTAAGGAGATTTTAAAGAAGCTGAAATATGAGTTTGGCTTAGGAGGAAATGCCAGGGTTTCTGTACTATTTGCAAAGTATTTTTATACACTTGATAACAATCTACTTTATAAACACTTTTGTGACAGCAACGGTCCATATCACACTAATTTGCATTTGCTATATGTAGTGCCAAATAGAATTCTTCTCGTTACACTTCATGCTCCAGAAATATCAAACCACTTGTAAGTCTGCAAGTGTAACGTACTCAGCCAGCACATCGCGTTTCTCCAGCGCTGCTTGGTATGTCCGTCCCAGCTTACACGTTGCAGATTCCTGCTCTTCTAAGTCTAGGCTGAAATATTATGGCCTCTACAATTATTTCCTTGTGTGTGCATGCGTGTGCTCAGTCACCCAGTCGTGTCCAACTCTTCGAAGCCACATGGACTCTAGCCAGCCAGGCTTCTCTGTCCATGGAATTTTCCAGGTAAGAATACTGGAGTGGGTTGCTATTTCCTTCTCTAAAGGGATCTTTCCAACCCAGGGATTGAATCCGTGTCTCTTGCAGTTTCAGCATTAGCAGGTGGATTCTTTATCACTGAGCCACCTCCTGCTGCTGCTGCTGCTGCTGCTAAGTCGCTTCAGTCATGTCCGACTCTGTGCAACCCCACAGACGGCAGCCTACCAGGCTCCCCCGTCCCTGGGATTCTCCAGGCAAGAACACTGGAGTGGGTTGCCATTTCCTTCTCCAATGCGTGAACGTGTAAAGTGAAAGTGAAGTCGCTCAGTCATGTCCGACTCTGTCCATGGGATTTTCCAGGCAAGAGTACTGGAGTGGGAGCTGCCATCGCCTTCTCCGGAGCCACCTGGGTTGCCCACAATTATTTCCTTATCTCAAGATAAACTTCCGGAGCTTCCTCTTCCATGGTCTCATGGCGTGTCTTGAGGTAAATGTGTCTATTTTAATCTCTCCATTTTACCATAAGACTGTAAAACAATTATAGGTCTAGAATGTGAGGGGGGAATTTGTTTGTTTTTTGGTTTTTATTGGTCTTGCTCTTTTTGGTATCTAGAGCAGTTAGTTGCACTTGTCCAACAGTAAGAAGTCATCAAGAAACAGATTGTGAATGAATGGAAATTAGAAACCATTGGTGATCCATAAGTGCCCTGGTAACCAAGAACCTCTATAATATTTTCCATATTAAAAAAAGAAACTTCCAAAATCATATGAAAATATTTTCCCTAAGTGTGGTGTCATTATAGGATTGGAAACCAGTGAGGCCAACCCTAAGGAGAGCTGTCTGACAGTTTGTCCGTCTTTCCAGCCCTGATTTTCTGAGCAGTTCCCCAGTGTCTTCATGGATTCCCCTTCTTCAGGCACTACTTTCATTTCCTGGTATTCTTCTCTACATAAAATCAGAAAAAAGTTTAGATTCTATTTGTTTGTGCTCATTACATGATGGGTTATCAATTAGGAAGTTCCAACATGTTACCTTAATTATGTACAAATAATGTAGTCTAGTTTGGGATACAAATTTCCTTTTAATATTCAAATTAATTTCAAGATTTCCGGTTTCAAGTAGATGAGCTGAGCTCATACCTTTTAACTTTTCTTTCTTCCATCCCAGTGAAAACTTGTAATAATGAAAAAAATGTGTAAAATCATCACAGCAAAGGGAGGAAAGATGGACAAGGATTTTAACCTATTAGGTAAGATGGGAAACAGGTGAAACAACAGCTGATCATGTAGAATAGGTGGCCCATCGCCTAAAACAATGTACATTGCTGTCATAAGACGGCCTACTGGCCATGCTGAACGTTGCAGACACTCAGAATTTGCAGACACCATGCGCAGCGTGTGTATGTATTAGTCATTTGGTTGTGTCTGACTCTTTGCAACCCCATGGACTGCAGCCCACCACCAGGCTCCTCTGTCCATGGGATTCTCCAGGCAAAAATACTGGACTGGGTTGCCATCCCTTTCTCCAGGGGTTTTTCCCAAGCCAGGAATCAAACCTGGATCTCCTGCATCGCAGGCAAATTCTTTACCAACTGAGCCACCAGGGAAACCCCACCATGCACGGTAGGGGATGCTAACAGCAGCGAAAGTAATGTGAAGAATAATGGACGGTCTTCTTTTTTTTTTTTTTTTTCTGGAGACAGTAAATAAAGTGGACACAATCTGGAGGAGAAGAAATGTCTGGGCAAAATCAGGGCACCTTTGGCATTCTGGAACATGGGGCTTCCTCCGTGTCCATCTTTAAGCAACACCTGCCGGTTGGCAGACTCAGCCATAGATTCAGAACATCTCATCAGCTTTTCCAGTTCTCCAGTCTTAAATACGATGACTGAAGATCATGGAAATGAATGAGGAAGAACAAGATAGCAAGCAGGAAAACTGATCTGAGACGAAACAAATGGACACAGGAAACATAATAGAACATGATTTTATTTTTCCTCTAATGACTAATCTCTTTAAAATTCTAGGTTTGTAACACAAGGGAAAGATACCCTGAAAAAGCGACAATCAGAAGAAAGATTTTCTTAACAAAAATGCTATGGAATACCTGAGGGTGGGGTGGGGGGCGGGGAAGCTGAAGAGAAATCTCAGGAAGTTGAGTAAAACCAGATGGAAAAAATAAGGTAAGGGTGAGAATCATTGCAGCGGGTCCAACAACAGGCGAGTTGTCTGTCGTTGTGCGGCTTGTGCGGTCCACAACGTGTACGGGACATTCAAGATGGACCTGAAATAAGAGATTAGAAACAACGGGCGAGGAAAGGAGAGCTTCCCAGAGTGAAAGTGTGCGTCTTCAGACTTATAGGAGTCGTGGGAGGGCCAGCAAAAGCCAACACGCAAACACAGCACTGTAAACTTTCAGAGCATTGAGGCTAAAGAGATTATTTTCATTTCTATTATTCAGCTAGTGTATTTAGGCAATGGCACCCCACTCCAGTACTCTTGCCTGGAAAATCCCATGGACAGAGGAGCCTGGTGGGCTGCAGTCCATGGGGTCGCTGAGTCGGACATGACTGAGCAACTTCACTTTCACTTCTCACTTTCATGCATTGGAGAAGGAAATGGTAACCCACTCCAGTGTTCTTGCCTGGAGAATCCCAGGGACAGGGGAGCCTGGTGGGCTGCCGTCTATGGGGTCACATAGAGTCGGACACGACTGAAGCGACTTAGCAGCTTCAGTTAGGTTATTTTGCATCGCAAATATAGAATTCTATTGGGCCTTGCCTGTTGGTCCAGGGAAGACTGTGCTTCCAATTCAGGGGGCGTGGGTTCAATCCCTGGTCAAGGAGCTAAGATCCTACATACCTCATGATCAAAAAACCCAAACATAAATCAGAAGCAATATTGTAACAAAGTCAATAAAGACTTTAAAAAATGATCCACATGAAAAAAATCTTTTAAAAAATTCCTTTAAAAAGTTTTAAAAAAAGAAATGCAGAAAGTTTTTTGCTTATGTTTTACAGGCAATTTCAGGACCAAATTTTTAAGAAATACTTTCCTTGGATAAAACTGCTTATGGAGAATAATTAATTATTAATAACTTAATTAATAATTATTTAATAATATTATTAATTTAATTATTAATTTGAGTTTAATTATTTAATAAATAATTTTTCTATCATTTTTCTCAATTGAAAGTGTTTTCTGTATCCTGTTTAAGAAAGATTTTTCTATCCCAAGGTAATGAATTTTTTCCTCTGCTATCTTCTAGTAACTTTATTGCTTTGTATTCCATAGTTAGATCTATAATCCACCTGGAATTAATTTTTGTGAACGGTGTGAGGTATGGAAAACTTTGATTGCTCCATTTAGTTGCCTAACTGACCCAGCATCATTTACTGAAAAGACAGATTCTTTTCCCCACTGCTGCATGTATGTGTGTATATATATATGTATGTATTTACATTTTTAAAATTTACTTATTTTTTTAGACTGAGCAGTGTGGATTGTGGCATCTTAATTCCCCCATTAGAATCTAACCTGTGCCTTGTGAACCGACAGTGCAGTGTCTTAACCATTGGACTGCCAGGAATGTCCCTGTGTATGTGTTTAAAAATTACTCTTGTAAGTAAATGTGTTTTTTTTTTTTTTGCTATGTTCTGTGACTTGATTATTATATGCACAAGTAGATGCAAATGTATTTAAAGTTTCATTTGTAAATTATAATTGAGTCATAGCTCATAAGAAAATCAGAGGAAAAAGAAGAGGCAGATACTACTTAGGTTAGAAATGGGAGAAGGCAGAAACAAATATGTAAGGGATTTCAACAATGAGAAGGTGGATCTGAGCCCCCTTGATGTGCTCTCAGATGATTAAAAGGAGAATATATGGTCTATGTTAAAGTCTAGGTCATGGCTACTGGAAGGATCGACCCGAACAAGTTTGAATACACCCACATCTCCAGATTGGTGAGCTGATTAGCCATGATTTAAGTTACAATTTAAACCTGAGGCAGAGCAAAGAACCCACAGGTCGCTAGAAGATACTAGACGTGGGCTTCCTACACATTTTAAATTACTGAAGAAAGTTAGGACAGCAACGCCCAATGAGCGTGATTTAGATTTGAATAAAATGATTCATTGCCAAGTAATTGTGTTGTTCATTCCCTATTCCTTACTCTGAAATTCTTCCCTGTAATGACTAAATAGAAATCGTGCCATCTGAGGTCCCCAGATTCCAGCCTCTTACATTTAGAGACTTAGGAGGAAACAAGAAAATGCCGAAGATGACTGCATCCAGAGTTTCACTTGATACTTTTCACTTTCTAGAAGGGAAGTCTGGATTTCTGCCTCTGGCTGGTGATCATATAAAGATAATGAAGAGGTTTGCATGGGGGCAAGAAGGTGGTACAGGCCTCAGGGTTAAGAGTGAAAGAGCTTGGATGTTTATTTCACTGCAGATGATAATGCGATAGCTCTCCATCAGTTTATTAGGAATAATCTTTCACTCAGTTCATGTACAGTCATCTGATTTACTCACTTGGTTGGCATATCCATGGCCAGCTGTTAATAGAGCTTTTAGGTGAGGGGAAAAAAAGTGTATGGTCTTCGGTGTTCCCACTGAAATATGTTTTCAGGCTTATAATAAGTGGTACGTGGTTTGAGACACTCTGGAATTCCCTCAGTGTGAAGCCAAAGAAATTGCCATGTAAGCACAAAGTGCTACATGTATTATCACAGTCTGTTCAAGCTCTGAGTTGTTAGTTGAACCATTTTGCAGTTGAATTATTGATATTATGAAACACTTGAGAGCTTGTATCATGTATGTAATCCAATCTCTGAAGTATCTAGTACCGTGCTTTGAGTATATAGGTACTTAATAAATGCTTTTTGATTGATTCCAAGAAAATCTTTAGCACAATTCTGTACTACTAAAACTGAGCTCTATTGAATTGGGGATAGTCAGGTGAAAGAACACTCAAAAACAACAAAGTGATTCAAAATGCTGTCTCCTTTGTGGTTACAATAACCATTGCAAAGCAGACACACAAGAAAGAAGAGGACCTCATAATAGCTCCTGATTTCAGCAATCTGAGCCTTTATCTTTCAGTTTGCATGGTTCCCAGCATCTACCTTTTGTGAAGCAGTATAAAAATTCCCCTGTGATTCCCTCAATAGTCTTAACAGCATCTAAATTCTTGAGGGAAAACTCCGGGTGATTTTGTTTTCAGCTCCTAAAATCCACGTCCTTTGTCTTTCCTTTAATAGTCAGCGTTTTTCTGTTGAGCTAGTTAGCTCTATCAGCCATCCTGCACCCAGGGGTAGAACATTTTGCTTGTTCGGGGTACAGCCAGTCCCGCTGGAAGAATCAGGAGACGACTAGTGAGTAGTTCCGGAGACTGGACAGTATCTTTACTATGCCGAAGCCCTCCAAATGAGGGTTTAACTTAGCCTTACAATTCTTAGCATTCCATCAGTGTGAATTCTGGGTTTGGTATGAAAGTTTTGGTATGGAAAACTTTGCACCTGATCAATGTTTTCCCTCCCTTCCTTATTCCCTGAATGTCCTTAAACGTACTCTGGTAAACCTTCCACTCCTGGGTACATAGGTGTGGCCTTGGGAAATAGTGACATGTAAAACCATTTCTAGGTCTTGGGAGGTGCCTTGAGGATATATTTTTGATTTGATGTCCTTCTGGATCTTCTCATATTAGTTCAGTTCAACAAACATTATCGATTTCTTCCATATGTGCAATGTTAACCCAAGTGATGGAGATGCAAAGATGAGTCGTTTCTGTTGTCAATGGTAACAATATAAGGCAATGATTCCCAAACCTAGGGCATGCTGCTTACTTGGAGAGGCCAAAGCATATCAATACCTGAGCTGCTACATTCAAAATCTTTTTTAAAAAATATGTCTTGGGTGGAGTCTGGGCATCAGTATTTTTTTCAAAAGCTCCCCAGGTGATTCTATTAATAATATATGGTGAAGACCAATTAACCTAATAGGTGAGCTAATACAACTTAACATTTATTGAGGACTGCTTTATGCCAGGCATTATTCTTTTTTCATATTTTATATCATTTTATTCTTCCAATAACCTAATAGGATGAATATACTGTAACTTCCATTTATGAATGATCAAACAAATCAGGACAAAGTTTAATGACATATCTAAGGCTACTGGAAGTCCCTTGCACAGCAAGATCAAACCAGTCAATCCTAAAGGAATTCAACCCTGAATACTCATTGCAAGGACTGATGCTGAAGCTGAAGCTCCAATCTTTTGGCCACCCGATGTGTAGGAGCCAACTCATTGGAAAAGACCCTGATGCTGGGAAAGATTGAAGGCAGGAACAGAAGGGGACAACAGAGGATGAGATGGTTAGATGGCATCACTGACTCGATGGACGTGAGTTTGAGTAAACTCCGGGAGATGGTGATGGACAGGGAAGCCTGGAGTGCTGCAGTCCATGGGGTTGCAGAGTCGGACACCACTGAGTGACTGAACAAGTCTAGAGCATCAGAATGTGGAAGAAGCAAGCATCAACACCAGAGTCTGCTCTGGAGCCCGTGTTTCTCAGCACTACACACACTGCCTCAAGTTACCTTGAGTGACTTAATTCGACAAGCTCTTTCCTGATGGCTGATTGTGAAATATATGGAAGGAGGTCAGAGCTGTTGATTTTGACCGTGATTGAGGCAGTTGGGCAATATTTTACAATGGTAGAACTATTTGAACTTAACCTTAAATGATGAATATGATTTATAAATAGAGAGGACAGTTCAAACAAAAGAGATAGTCTCTGAAAAGTCACTCAAAAGATGGGCACGGAATATTCCAGAAATGTGTTCTGTCTTTTGGGTGAGTTCTCCAGTTCCTTTAACCCTTTACCTATGAACGATCTATTCTCAATGTCCCAGCCTGCCTAAAAAGTCCACTTTTCCTCAGGGCTTTCTCCTCTCTCATCTTAATAGTTCAAGATTCATAGATATATGTTTTAATATACTTCATGTTTTTAAAACTAAAATGAGTAAACATACCCATGGAAGCCCTTGTTCACTGTTTTGGCCGTGTCTTTCTTAGCACTTGGTTCTTCTAAGCCACAGCACTGATAAATTGGGGTAGATAGTACCTCAGGTAAAAGAGTCTTCGTAACTGGGACTAGAAGTTTTAATAATAAAACTGTCATAATAATAAAAAATAAAATATTTTTATTATAATAAAATAATAATTTAAAAGGCTGTCATAATTAAAAGAAAAGATGTTAATGATTATCTCCATGCCCATCCTTACTGGAGAGACTTTTGTTCTTGGAATGTCATATTTATGTATTTATGAAGTGAGCGGTAAATAGAATAGGGTGAGATTCACCAGACTCCGGGGGCTGTTGACAAGGGACCTTCACGAATGTCTCATATAGGCTGCATCTGCATATGATGTGGTAAACCGAGGTAGCTCTCCAGAGATGTCAAGTCAAGTCCAGGAGGTACTGTGTGGGTAGAGCTGCTGTAGGTATGCTGAAGGCATGGGGCTAGAACTCGAAAGCAAGCACTTGGTGCCACAAGACGCTCCTTATAAGGTAATAGGGTTGGTCCTTCCAGGCTGACCTGGCCTCATTCATACATGGTGTAAAAGACCGTGAACTTGCGTTCTGGGTTCCTCTGACACGGCCAAGTCCTCACTTAACCTGGGCTGCACTGACCACCTCTGTTGACCACTTAACTTGGTGCTATCGACTGAATTGTGTCCCTTCTCCCCCTCCCCCCATTGACATGTTGAAGCCTTAGTCTCCAATGTGGCGGTATTTGGAGATGGGTCCTTGGCAGAATATTCATTGGAAGGACTGATGCTGAAGCTAAAGCTCCAATCATTCGGCCACCTGATGCAAAGAACTGACTCATTAGAAAAGACGCTAATTCTGGGAAAGACTAAGGGCAAGAGGAGAAGGAGGTGACAGAGGATGAGATGGTTGGATGGCATCACCAACTCAATAGACATGAGTTTGAGCAAGCTCCAGGAGATAGTGAAGGACAGGGAAGCCTGGCGTGCTGCAGTCCATGGGGTCGCAAAGAGTTAGACATGACTGGGCGACTGAACAACAAAGATGAGGTTTATGAGGGCAGGACCTTCAGGACAGGATCGGTGCCCTAGTAAGAAGAGCTTTCAGAGGGCTCTCTTCCTCTCTCTCCTGGGTGAGAATGCATCAAGAAGGCGGCTGTGTACAAGCCAGGACGAGTCCTTACCAGGAACTGAGTTGGCTGTCAAGTTGATCTTGAATTTCCTGGTATCCAGAACCCTGAGAAATAAATTCTGTTGTTAAGCCTATGGTGTTTGGTTACAGCAGCCCAGACTGACGCTTGGGAGCACCTTGTTGAGAGAACAATGGAAATGTTGGAGCGCTCATTTGTGTCTGTGGTCTGAGGTGTAGGGTGGTTTTTGGTGAAAGCTATTGAGAAAACAACCTTGAACCCAGCTTGAGCTGTCATTCCTGTCCATTAACCCTCTTATCTTTCCCTCCATTACCTTGTGATTGCAAACAAGATATCCTATTTTGTGTTGCCAGAAGATAAGTGAGTTGTGTTTGAGTTTTGGGTAGACTATAGCTCAGATGATAAAGAATCTGCCTGCAACGCAGGAGACCTGGGTTCAATCCCTGGGTCAGGAAGATCCCCTGGAGAAGGAAATGGCAAGGCACTCCAGTATTCTTGCCTGGAGAATCAAATGGACAGAGGAGCCTGGTGGGCTACAGTCCATGGGATTTCAGAGTCAGACAGGATTGACCAACTAACACAGACAGACAGCTTGACAACCAAGTTCAAACTTTATTAAAAGAATAAACAGCATAATCTCTCTTTACAGAAGTGAGATGCTTTATTTAGTTATCAGTGAAGTGTATTTGGTGAAAAAAAGCAACCTCAGGATCTGTGGGACTCTGCTGACACCTGCTGGACACATTGAATAAGACACCCATACCCCACAGGAGAGTGACCTCTAGTGAGAAAGCCTTGGAAATGTTCTTTGTCATTGAATGTGTAAAGGTTCAGAATACCATTGGGACAATATACAATTAGAAGGAAGAAGGGTGAGAGTGTAAGTACTGAGCATATTCAAACTCATCAGTGATGTTCAGTTCTTTTCCCTGTGAAGAGATGTACCAGAATTCAATTTTAATGATTGTAGCTTGTTTTATGGATTTATCGTTTTGCATTCACGTGTTGTTTTATACTGAAAGCTACATAATTTAGTCGTTTGGAGCAAAGGCTCTGGAGTCAGAGCCAGGGTTAAAACACAGGATTTGTCACTTTCTAAATTTTTGGCCCTGAGCAGGTTATTTAACTTTCCTGTGACTTGGTTTCCCAGGCTTAAAATGTGAACGACTGTACCTGCGTCAGAGAGATGAGAACACTGCCGGACAGGAAGTAAAATCTCAACAACTGTCAGCATTTTTATTACAAGAATAAATACAGTCCCTGTTCAGTTCAGTTCAGTTGCTCAGTCATGTCCGACTCTTTGCGACCTCCTGGACCGCACCATGCCAGGCCTTCCTGTCCATCACCAACTCCCAGAGTTTACCCAAAATCATGTCCATTGAGTCAGTGATGCCATCCAACCATCTCATCCTCTGTCATCCCTTTCTCCTCCTGCCTTCAATCTTTCCCAGCATCAGGGTCTTTTCAAGTGAGTCAGCATGAGGTGGCCAAAGTATTGGTGTTTCAGCTTCAACATCAGTCCTTCCAATGAACACTCAGGACTGATCTCCTTTAGGATGGACTGGTTGGATCTCCTTGCCGTCCAAGGGACTCTCAGGAGTCTTCTCCAACACAACAGTCCCTATAGTTTCTATCATTCTGTGATAAAATAATCTCTTAGCAATCTCTTTGGCAGGAATAAGTGGAGGACAGATGACTCATCACAAGGATGAGGGAGCCATTCTACAAAAGGGGGGATTCACATTTGTGCTTGTCACCTCATACCACCTAGATGGAGACTCCATGGAGACGAAGACATCCTAGCGCTACGAATGGGGTGGTTCTGGCTATCAGAGGAAGTCCGGTTGTTGTGAGTGAATGTGCAGTCACAAGGATGGCCTTGGATTAATGTGTATGGTTATTGGGTGGGCAGTGATAAAACGCCATGAAGTGATTAGTCATTGGAGAGGGCTAGGACTGGACGCCTGCCCTGTAGGTCCTCAGATATTGTCATTATCTTCTCGAGGTGTCCAGCTGGAATTACACAGAGGGGTATATGGCGTGAGTGGTATAGAACCCACATGACAATGCATTTTGCTTTAAACTATCACAAGTGGGACTTCCCTGGTGATCCAGTGGCTAAGACTTCGCCTTCCAATGCAGGGGTTGAGAGTTTAATCCCTGGTTGGGGAAGTAAGATCCCATAGGCCTTTTGGCCCAAAAGCTAGAACATCAACTGAAGCAACATTGTAACAAATTCAATAAAGACTTTAAAAAGGATCCACATCAGAAAAAGTCACAAGCAAAAATAATCCTATGTGGGTGAAATTATTTTGCAATCTTGAGAAGACACCTTTTGGTTCATGATGGTTTTCTCTATTTTCGCCCATTGCCTCAATATCTAAAATCCATTCGAGGTAGTACATCTTAGTTTGCAATTAGAGAAAAAGCAAATACCCGTGGGAGGGGTAGTATGTTGATTTAAGTTTATTCTGAGTATAAATGACGAGTCTGAGGTGCTCTGCGGAGAACAGTGTTGAGGGTGTGAGGAGGCAACCACAAGGGTGGAATTTTGTAATGACGACCCAAACGGTCATGGAAAGGACAGAATTGTAATAGCGAATAGAAACTCTGCCTAGGGAAAAGCGTGCCCAGCATCATTATTATTTATTCACTTACTTAAAAATTATGCACTGAATAATTTTTACTTAAAAATTATCCAATGAAAGGAATTCAAGTCTTCTTATAAAGATGCACATCATTTATCAACATCAACTGAAAATAAATTAGAAAATGTAGGTGAATAGAAAACGTGGGGAGGAAAGAGGCGGGGCCAGGAGTGACGTTGACGGAGGCATGCGCAATGCTGGCTACTTCTGCACACGGAAGGAGGTGAACCCCAGACGCGGCACGAGTGTTCGGACAGTCCCTGTGGCGAAGAAATGTGTGCCCATCATGCGCTTTGTAGTGAACTAGAACCTCGGAGAGTGAGCCCCGGACATGCATTTTGAATAGCGATTCATGTTATTCTGATACACCAAGACCCTAAGGCTTACCCTTCTCCTTATTCTCACCTGGCCCCTTTCATCAATGTCTTGCCTTCCAGTCACTCTGATGTGGGTGCTGAGGCAACAGCAAGATATCTATTCCAGATAAAGTACTGGAAAATCATCTGAGAGTAGAATAAAATGTTTTAGGAAATTGCTTTCTTTGATAGCGATCAGTTGACTAATATAAAGGAAGAAAAAAAGCTTTGAGAGTGAAGACTGGAATGAGATTATCTCCCCTTTATTTCTAAAAATTAAATAATTTAAACTTAAAATGTTTTACACGTAAAAAAAGAGTGGGACATGACTTAGCAGCTGAACCAAAAAGAGTTTTACAGACAAATACGTTTATAAATGAGACGTCCGAGAATCTTAAAAAGTCAACTAATGAAATGATTCTTTAATACTGCAGAGTTCTTGGCTCTTAAGGAAAAAGTGTTGGGCTTGTTAATTATTTGGGAAAACCTCAGTGAAGTCATTCCCAGACGATTTAGGAATGCTGATTTGTCAACTTGCATTTCTTAATTGCTTAATGAAGTCTACAGTTTGCTGAGCACCAGTCTGCTGGTGCTCCTTGAGTGTAACATTTTCAAAGAAAACGAGATCAGGGCACTGGTACTCTCTTCCCACTGTGTGTGTGCCTACCATTTCTGAGTGTGTCTAAACATGAAGTATGCATTGATTTTCATACACTGATTCCCATTACTAGGACATCATTTGAATCTATGGTAAATTTAAATTTAGAGTAAATGCTTTGTCCTCTGTCTCTGATGTTACTGTAACTGAAGAAATTCAGACGCACGGAAGGTCATGTCAGGCGTTTATGTAAAACTTATTAGAGCTGTTTGTAAAGGTACCTTGTGTATTATTGCTTTGTGCATGCACTTTACAGGAAATCCTGTCATTCTGTCATTTCCTTCCATATTTCAGCTCTTTCTCATTATAAATAAAAACCTTTATTGCTAACGGCCACTGAGCCACACGAGATGGGGCGTGGACCTCCATGAAGTCTCGCTCAATCTTCACTGAGGCTTGAGGATGGAAGGTGGGGGCTGAATTTCGCATTCACTGCATTGCCAGGTCCAAACTGCTGCCTAGCGTCATCACTAGACGACCTTCCCATGAAGACTTGACACACTGAATCACAAATATATTCGCTCACCCATTGTTCATCTGCCTTCTCCCTCGTTAGCAAAGCTAACTCCATCGCTGAGACAATGGTCATTTTTGTAGGATTTTTTTTTTACATAGACTTTTAATAAAGGTCACTTATAAAAATTACCCAGAGATATCTAGCTTCCATTCTCCTCTTCCTCCCTATTGCCCCCTTCCCCTTCTGGAAAATGCAGGATTGTTTGTAAAAGCATCAATAGGAGATAGCTTGAAACCACTAATTTGTATAGAATGTACATGTTCCTCTTACACTATTTGTTTATTTATTTTTGGCTGCGCTGGGTGTTTGTTGTCCAGGCTTTCTCTAGTTGCAGCGAGCAGGAGCTAGGCTCACAGGCTGTAGGCACCTGGGCTTCAGCAGTTGTGGTGCTGGACTTAGTTGCCCCTCGGCATGTGGAATCTTCCCGGACCAGGGACTGAACCCGTGGCCCCTGACTTGGCAGATGGATTCTTAACCACTGGACCACATGGGAAGTCCCATAGCATATATATGTTCTTGATTCACCCCTTGAGAGAGAGCCATGCAACCGGCATCAGAGTATGTTGTAAGAAATAAACTTCTGGGGCTTTCAAGTCCCCGGACTTTAGGGGTACTGATTCCATCGCATAGTCTATTCCATCCTGCCTCCCAGCACTTGAGTTTTAAAGTGAAGTGGTGCTCAGAGAGGGAAGTCACAGTTCCAGTTCCTGCATGCAGGGCATGTCCATGAGATGGCCGTGTTTAAAATACGACCACATTGATCTGTGACTCAGGTGAAGATACAGATCATTCTGATGACGGGTGGGAAGCTTTGTTTTAAGTTTTGTCTTGGGATGTAATGTCTGACTGGCCGTCACCATCAGAAATAGAATGAGGCTCTGGCACTCAACACAGGACACAGGTCAGCCTGCACTGATGCACCTTTGGGTGCCCCAGGGGCAGCGGGACAGCTCGTGAAGCCTGAGAGATATGCTGCATGCCCCCTCAGGCACTCATCCCATCCCCAGGGAGCCTGGATTTGTATTATAATAAGTCCTACCTGTTCTGTTGGAGAAAGCAATGGCACCCCACTCCAGTGCTCTTGCCTGGAAAATCCCATGGATGGAGGAGCCTGGTGGGCTGCAGTCCATGGGGTCGCTGAGGGTTGGACACCACTGAGCGACTTCACTTTCACTTTTCACTTTCATGCGTTGGAGAAGGACATGGCAACCCACTCCAGTATTCTTCCCTGGAGAATCCCAGGGACGGGGGAGCCTCATGGGCTGCCGTCTATGGGGTCGCACAGAATCGGACACGGCTGAAGTGACTTAGCAGCAACAACCTGTTCTGTACTTAGTGTAGTCAAGATATTGAAAGCAGGTGTGGCTTAGAAAGCAAGTGTAGCTTAAAAGGCTTCCTAAAATCAACAGCAAAATAGTTGCAAAAATTGCCAAAGTCATTTTCAGAAAAGGTGATTTCCTAGTCCAGTTCCACATTATCATCATCACACTTAGCAGCACCTGTGACCCTGCAGGGGGTTGTCTGGGGGGAGGGGAGTTGGAGGAGTGATGTAACTACTCTTTAAAGCAGCAGCAGCAATTTTTAGACACTTTTAATTGGAGGATAACTACTTTACAGTATTGTGATGGTTTTGCCATACATCAACACGAATCTGACATAGGCATACATGTGTCCCTCCATCCTGAGTCGCCCCTGCCCCCACATCCCTTCAGGTTGTCACAGAGCCCCGGCTTTGGGTGCCCTGCATCATACATCGAACTCGCACTGGCTATCTATTTTACATATGGTAATGTATATGATTCAATGCTATTCTCTCAAATCATCCCACCCTTTCCTTCTCCCACTGAGTTCAAAAGTCTGTTCTTTATCCCTGTGTCTCCTTTACTGCCCTCCATGTAAGATCGTCAGTACCATCTTTCTAAATTCCATATATATGTGTTAATATACAGTATTTGTCTTTCTCTTTCTGACCTACTTTGCTCTGTATAACAGGCTCTAGGTTCCTCCACCTCATTAGAACAGACTCAAACGACTTCCTTTTTATAGCTGAGTAATATTCCCTTGTGTATATGTACCACAACTTCTTATCCATTCATCTGGTGATAGACATCTAGATTGCTTCCATGTCCTAGCTGTTTTATTTAGTAAGCAGCAGCAGTTCTTATTCTGGATAAAAGTTTAGATTAGGCAAAAAAAAAAAAAAGGTTTTGTTTGGGGACTTTCTTACCTTCCTCTTCTTAGTCCTGGGTTTCTTTCTCCTTTAACTAATATTGCCTCCCTTTGACTCTTTTCCCTAGAAGTCGTTCCCATACATGTATTCATTCATCCAGCAGACACGTATTGAGCACCTTCTATGCCATGCATCAGGAACAAAAATGAAGAAGAGATAGTCTTTGGTCTCCAGGATGGTCTAATGAAGTGAGAAGATT